>NC_083325.1:47237538-50144832 GCF_963455315.2 Globicephala melas | reverse complement strand
GATAGTTTAAGGGAACTGTGAGGCACCACATTTGCTCATGTGCCTCCTTTCCTTCCTGCAAATGTTGGACCAAACTACATCCTCAGAGACAGAAGCAAACGATAATTGATGGTCATAATAATAACCCTGAAATATCAAGAAAATGTCAAATTGTGTTCAGTGGCCTATATGTAATAAGACAAAAATATACATCGTATATTTCAGAAAGTTTTTTTTTTTGCTGTATTGGGTCTTTGTTGCTACGCGTGGGCTTTCTCTAGCTGTGGAGAGTGGAGGCTACTCTTCATTGCGGTGCTCGGGCTTCTCATTGCAGTGGCTTCTCTTGTTGCGGAGCATGGGCTCTAGGCGCGTGGGCTTCAGTAGTTGCAGCACATGGGCTCAGTAGTTGTGGCTCGCGGACTCTAGGGTGCAGGCTTAGTAGCTGTGGTGCACGGACTTAGTTGTTCCGCGGCATGTGGGATCTTCCCGGACCAGGGCTCGAACCCGTTGTCCCCTGCATTGGTAGGTGGATTCTTAACCACTGCACCACCAGGGAAGTCCCCAGAAAGATTTCTAATATGTTTATTTTTCTAAATATTGGTGTCTGAATCCATTGATGTCAACTCATTCATTGACCTGTTGCTTAATTTTTAAAAATGCCTAAGAGGTGTTTGGCATAGTTCTTGTCCTCAAGAATTTCTACTCTTGTTCATCCAACAAATATTCGTCAAGTACCTACTGGATACTGGGCAGAGGTCTAGAGGCTAGAGATAGAGCAGTGAATGAACTTATATTGAACAAGAAGACAAAAAGACCTTAAAAAGTTGAGTGGGTGGCTACATGTAGTGTACAGACTCCTAAAATTTGACGATTCCACAGAGAAGGGAAGAGTACAGTATTTGGGGAGATTTGCACTTGGCCAAATAGAGGCTGATTTGAATTTCCTGAAGGGTCTAAACTTTAATTTAAAAAGATACAGCTCCTCTTAAACTTGCTGTCTGGCCCACATGTCCTTCTCCACAGGGAAACTAGCCTGCTGCCATCCACCCATCTACGCACTCATTCATTCATTTGTTCAGTGATTACCTGAGTGCCTCCTACATGCAGGACAGTGGGTTGGGTCTCGTCAATGTGTACGAACTAAAGGGCAAGCGCTGCCCCTCATGGGAAGATGCATACGTTGCAAAGTGCGAGTGAGGAAAATAGCAAAGAGTTATTTGACAGAATACATATTGAAAGGCCTCTCTTAGGAGATGACATGCATGCTTGAAATCTGATGCATGAGAAAGAGGCAGACCAGTGAAGAGGTGAAAGAAGAGAATTGCGGGCTCAGCATTCAACTTTCACAGGAACCAACAGCGAGAGTGAGATTAGTATGTTTAAAAACGAAAACAAGGCCACTTTGGCAGGTGCATTGGGAGTGAAGGTGGCAGGTTTATAGGGTTGGAGAGGTGGGCAAGAATCAGACTGTCAGTGCCTTGTAAGTCATGGTAAAGAACTTGGGTTTTATTTTAAATGAAAAGGAAGTCACTGATTGGTTTTAAGAAGAGGGTGGTCCAAATTATGTTTATAAATATCATTTTGGCTACTTTGTGGAGAATGGACTGAAGAAGGAAGAGACTGAAGGAAGACAGTTAGGAGGCTTTAGTTACAGACCAGGTGAGGACATCACAAGCTTTTCACTTTGCAAAACTGGCAGGTCATAAAAATAGAGTCGGTAATTTTGCCTTCCATTTGTCTGAAGCACTTGCTCTTCTTTGAGATATTGAATCAACTCAATAGTGACAATTGGCTTTTCTCTGGGGAATCACCGACTCAATAAATTTTCAAAGCCAGTGTCCAGTTTAACCCACAGTGGGGTCTTTTTTCCTAGATGTTCAATAGCCTCTTCTCCTATTCTCCTCCCCCTCCTCTCCCTCCCTCTTCCTCCTCTCCCTCCTTCTTCTCCTCCCCCTCCTCTTCCCATCCCCTTCCCTCTCCCCCTCCTCCCTCCTCCTCCCCCTCCTCCACTTTGCTCCCTCCTCCTCTCCTTCTTCTCCTTCTTCTTCTTCTTCTTCTCCTTCTCCTCCTTCTCCTCCTTCTTCTCCTTCTCCTCCTCCTCCTTCTTCTTCTTCTCCTCCTTCTCCTCCTCCTCCTCCTCCTCCTCCTCCTTCTTCTTCTTCTTCTCCTTCTCCTTCTTCTCCTTCTCCTTCTTCTTCTTCCCCTTCTTCTTCCCCTTCTTCCTCCTCCTCCTATTATAATTATTATTTTCCTAGTCCTCCTTGATTCTTCTAAGCAATATTTGTTATCTCATGCCACACTTATTCTCCCTCATTTCAGCTCAAATAATAGGCTTCTCACATTCTCAGTCATCCTAGTCAAGTCAAAAGATAGATAATGACCACAGTCCATACTCTGTACAGAGCAGGAGAAGAAATGGTTCTTGTGTGATTAAGGAGATTGTATTATGTTCACTATTAACAACATGAACATGAAAACAACTTAGTGATGGAAAGTATGATTGCCAAGGGAGGGTGGAGTCAGTGAGAGAAGGAGGCATTTGCTACAGGCTGGAGGAGAGTTGACCTTCACCTGGCTTACAATAATCAGGGTTCAATTCCAGAGCCTGTGAGTGGAGCAAATTCTGCCCTACCTCATAAGTATCTACCCAGGGAGGGAGAGAGGAATGGATGGCAAGGATACAAACTCCCTAGACTGTTATTAGTTGGCGTGGATTGCTATAACAAAATACCATAGACTGGGTGGATTAAACAACAGACATTTATTTTTTCACAGTCTTGGATGCTGGAAGTCCAAGATCAGGGTGCCTGCATGATTGGTTTCTGGTGAGGCCTCTCTCCCTAGCTTGCAGATAGCCGCACATAGTGGAGAAAGAGAGCAATCTCTCGGGTATCTTTTCTTATAAGGACACTAATCCCGTCAGTAGGGTTCCCACTCATGACCTCATCTAATTACCTCCCATGGGCCTTGCCTCCAAATACCATCACATTAGGGATTAGGTTTTCAACATAGAAATTTTGGGGGACACAATTCAGTCCATAACAGACTGTTTCAGGCCCTGTTTCAGAATGTTTCAGACTTTCATACTTTCTTTTGTAACATGTATACATATGCATATTTATTATGGGATTATATATATATCATGAAATATTATGTACATGTATAATTATTTAATTCATCTCTATCTCTTCCATGAGACTAGACTTTTTAAACATAGTGATTGAGTCCTTTGCTCATTGCTTTTTCTCTAGCTGTTTAAATGATAGGTGCTTAGTACATACCTGCTTAATGAATGTTTACATTTGAAGTATAATATAAATATTTAAAAACCATTCTGTGATTTACATATTGGGATTCTACATTATTATCTCACTTTTTACGATGGAATACATTGTTGTAATAAATGCTGAGAAAATACATGTCGTTCATGCTAAGAAACTTTGAAAACACTAAATGCCTCTCTATAAGCTCCTCTGTCATTTGCATTATGGGCAAACTGACAGAAATTTATAGTGTTACGTAGTACCCTCTGTGGCTTATGTTTGCTAGATTCTCTTATAAAAAAATCACTCTCGGTCCTTTGGTCCAGGAAATCTTAGTCAGGAATGCAGGACTCCTTACAATTTGGTTTCAGTCTACCATCTGGGTTTCTCAGCTCTTCTCCTTCAGTCCACTGTCTCCACTAGAGGGCTGGTAGATAAACTCTACCAGTTTATCTGTTTCAAAAACATGCCCTGCACATTTGCCCCTGTCATCCTCCTAACCCCACTGATGGCATTCCAAGCTGAGCTTTTCCTAAGGCTTCACATACATAATCCTATTTAATTCTTACAATGATCCTATGAGGTGGGTATTGTTGTTCAAATTTTAGCTGAAGAAGTTTGGGGTCAGAGAAGTGAAGTAACTTGCCTAAAATGACATGGCTAATAAGTGGCAAATCCAAGTCTCTACCCCAAAGTTTGTAATCCCCAACGTGATACCTTCACTTCTGAAAGGATCTATCCATTTCTACCTACATCCTCAAAGCCCAACTTGGGTGGTACTTCCTCTATCAAGTCTTTGCTAAACACTCTAAATTCAGTGAATTGTCCCTTCTTATAACAAACATAGTCATCATTTGTTGAGTGCCTACCATGTACCAGGACTTCTGTTAAGTTCTTTTATGTAAATTATCTTATTTAATACTCTCATTGACCTTATGAAAGTAGTATAACGTTATCACAGAAGAGAAGCTAGCTTCAGAGTGATACCATACGTGTTCAAGGTCACAGGGCTATAATATTTTACAGAAGGGATTCAAACCCAGGTTGTTCTGGCCCCGGAGCCAGGGTTTTTACCTTGTCATAATCTCCCACGTTAGAAGTACCACCCACCTGACCAGGCATGGCTGGTTATGGGATAATGTGCGACCGTGAATAGTATTAATGAAGTCATCCTAATTAGAAATAATGGCACGGAGTGACCAACACAGCACAGATCCATATAAAACAGTATAAATTGGATGGCTGTGTTAGTTTCCTCTTGCTGCTGTAACTAATTACCACAAATTTAGTGGCTTAAAATAACACAAATTTAGAATCTTATGGTTCTGGACATCACAAGTGCTAAAATCAAGTTTTCGGCAGGGCTGTGTTTTTTTCTAGAGTCTCTAGCAAAGAATCTGTTTCCTTGTCTAGTTTTTACAGGCTGCCTGCATTTGCTTGGCTTATGATTCTATCCTACAGCTTCAAAGTCAGCAGTGTTGTATTTTTCAAACTTTTTCCTTCAACCCTTATACCTCTCTCTTCAAAGGACCCATTTGATTACATTGGGTCCCTCTGGGTAATCCAAAGTAATCTTTCCATTTCAAGATCTTCCACTTAATCACATCTGGAAAGCCTCTTTAGACAGATAAGGTAACATATTTGTGTTCTTGGGATTAGGGCATGAACATTTTTGGTGTGTGGGGGAGTGGGCATTACTCACCCTGCCACAGTGACGGTGATGTGCAGGACATCCAGGTCTCAAGGGCTGGGGAGAAAGAGTTGAGGACTGACTGTTCTGATCCATATTGTCGGGTTTTTTTATTTTAAGGAAAAACAGAGAGAAATGGTTAATCCAAAGGAAAAAAGCTCTAATGGTGAGATTTCAGGCATTGCTACCTGCAGCGTTTTTCAAAATTCAAGAGGTAAACAGTTTCCCATTGTACCAACATAGAACACCAACCTAGGAAAAATTCGCACGGAGACTTCTCAGTAAGTCCTCACTGAGGATAAACATACGATGATCAAACATCATCTTTGTGAAACTCTTCGATCCTGTTGGAGTGCTACGAGTGGAGACATGGTCAGATAGCAGGGCAGTGTCTGCCTAGAGGCCCTGCCGTGGAGATGACCACACCTGTTTTCTAGGTGATGGAGAGATGGCATCCGAGTACCTGACCTACTTGTCTAAGTTTTCATTGCAAATGAGTTGAAGGGTTGGAACTAAATCTGTGATTGCTTGAACCTCAGTCTGGTTCCCCTTTTCATTCTGAAATTGAGGGTTGTTTTTAAAGGCAGTGGAGAGAAAAGGGGTGTCAGCTGGGAAAGCACAGAATAGACTGCTGAAGGCCAGCAGCTGAGAGCGGCGTGTCAGTGTAGCACTGGATCTCCTTCCATGCTTCACTTCTAAATAGGGCCCTACTTTCCATTTTTCTCCTCTTGGTTCCTTTGCCCTGTTTAAGACAACATCAGGGTCTATGGTGGTGGCCCATGGTGTGGGTGCTTGATACAGGAAAGGCTGGAGGTGATGGAGGAGTATAGGCAGTGCTTTTTCTTTCATCTCCAATTCTGTTCCCGTTGCTCAAGTGACTTAGAAGTTAAATGGTTAAAGAGGGCAACAGCTGTTGCTGTCGTAGAAAATGTTTCAGGTTGTTATACTATATGTATCCTGGTATCTATATTTCCATGTGAATAATACCTTTGAAAACTGGACTCTAAACTTGACGTTACTCTTCCCCTCCTGATTCTGCAGCAGAGGCAAAATTCTTTAGCACAGGCAAAATGCAGAATGCTGAGTTTTTACAAAAACACTTTATTGAGGTATGATTGAGATATAAAAAGCTGTACATATTTAATGTATACAACTTGATGAATTTTGGAATAAGATACACCAGTGGTCCCCAGCCTTTTTGGCACCAGGGATGGGTATCGTGGGAGACAATTTTTCTGTGGGGGGGGGGCGGTTGGGGACGGTTCAGGTGGTAATGCGAGCAATGGGGAGCGGCAGATGAAGCTTTGATTGCTCGCCGCTCACCTCCTGCTGTGCGGCCTGGCTCCTAACAGGCTGCAGACCGGTAGTGGTTCGTGGCCTGGGGTTGGGGACCCCTGAGATATACCCATGAAACCATCACCATCACCACCATCAAGGCCATGAACATATTTATCACCTCCCCAAATTTCCTCCCATCTCTATTGTTATTATTATTATTATAACAGTTAACATAAGATATACCTTCTTAGCAAATTTTATGTATACAGTACAGTATTGTTAGATATAGGTGTTATGCTATATAATAGATATCCAGAACTTATTTATCTTATATAACTAAATGCTAAAATTTTTGAGGCTATTAGATCAAGCCCTCAGAACAAAGATATAGATGTAACTCTAGCCTTTTGCTAACAGATATACAAATAGTAAGAGAAATAGATAGCAGGCATTTGCAGAGTTACCTGAAGGAAATAAATCTCTTTACTGAGAGAATTTTAACATCGCTAATTTCGACTAAGGATGTATTCTTTGAGTTGGGTATCTGTTTATTGCATTTAAGATCTTAGTGTACATAATTTGGTGAACTCAGTTAAGACAACACTTTTTGAGTAATGTTGGCTTCACAAGATGTATTGGAGTCTCAAGATGCTACATATTAATGCGTTCCACTCTGGAAAAAAATGTGAAGCTACAGCATAAGGTTTGCCTCAGCTGGTACAATTTCTTCTTTGTCTATTTACCTCATCCAAGCTGACACCGGTTCTCCCGCTCATTCACATGGACGTGTTAGAGCAGACATGCTCCCCATTTTAAGGAAACTTGCTTTTAAAAGAGTCTGAAGTGAATGATACATTCTACTGTAACTAATACAGAATTGCAGGTAAAAGTAGAGAAGATATTTGGGAAAAAGGGGATTTTCCTCCTACAAATAACCACTGCATTTTATACACTGTTTATATGTATTTTAAATCTCCTTTACCACCAAGAGGAATTTAAATGCTCATTTCTCTCTCACTATGATATCTAAGTATTTTTTTCCCTAATGCTTCCATCTCTGGAATGCATGCAAATCTGTTAACGGTTGACTTGGGAATGGACATCCAAAGGTTGATCAGCTATCATTTCCCAGGGCCAGGGCCAGGGCTGAATCAGCAGCATGACAACCTACACGCAGCTGGAACCTCTGGAACAACATCAGAGGTGTAAAGGGAACGATTTCTCATGGCCAGATCTCAGACTAATTCAAACAAATCAAATTCAATCTGATGATAAATTCACTTTGGCTCTTGCTCTTGTGTTGGAAGCATCAAGTCCCTACCAGGACAACCAGTATGGCTGAAAGGAGAAAGTTAAAACAGCAAGTAGATGGTACTAATGTGGTTCCAATATACTCCCTCCCCTGGTTTCAGGTCTTTGCCTGTCAGGGCTCTTGGCCACCATCCCAGGGCTTAATTGCATTTTGCAAGTAGCCATAGTACAGTTGCCACTGTATCTCCCTAGCTAATTTCAGACACAGTCCTCATGGCCAATTCACTAAAAAGGAACTGAAATATCTCTGACAGAAAAATGAAAGTATTTTCTAGTTTAAAGACTGACTCAATTAAGGGAATAGTTGGTTCTGAGAGAGAAAGAATAGGGGGCAAAATAGATGAACAAATCATACCCTTGAACTCTAGAATTCTCTTTCAGTAAAACACGATAGAGTAATGGTTAATAAGATTTGAGACATTGCTACTGTTTAAATTTTGTATACATTTTCAAGTGGAGTGGATTTTAAGTGGAATTTGGCCTTATGGTGATCGAGGGGCAGTGGAGCTTAGTAGAATGGGTACTGGTCTGATTATGGAGACCACTTACCCTAGGCCAGGTGAACTTCATTTTAGTCTCGCCTTGGCTACTTGCTAAATATATAAACTTGGAGAAGCCACTTGGAAATTTTATATCTCCATTTTCTCATCAACATATTGAGGATAAAAAATATGTTTCCCTTATCTAATTTTCAGGATTGATTGTTAAAATACTTTGCAATTTACAAAATGATGAGTTTAAGGTCTTATATTAAAATCTAACTAGTAAATATTTCTAGTAAAAATAAATAGATGGCTGTCAACTACAGTCATCTATAAAATTGTAAGGAAGACTGGAGGACAAGTTTTTAAAAAGTATGAGTTTTAAGGAAGATGAACAGAAAGCAGCCACAAAATGAGCTCATGGGCAATATTACCTCCTAGAGCTAATTCTAATGCGAAGAGACAAGCTCCATCTTCCCATTAGGCTACAGTGCAGTGGGAATGGAGCTGCTGGACCACCAGTTGACACCTATGAGCGCTTACAGGGCACTTAACACTATGCTGGCCATTGTGGGAATTAGAACACTCCAGTCTCTTTTCTTAAGGGGCTCATAATCTAGCTGAAGAAACGAGACCCAGATATTATGCCACTGGACAAGAAAATATGTACTTGTAAACGGTTCAGTACAAATTTAAAGGTCAGTAAAAGTTGAGGTCCTAGAAAAGAAAAAAAATAATAAAAGAACAGAACAGTTTAAAGAGGCTTCATGGAGGAGATAGGATTTGAGTAGGGACTGAAAGATTGTTAGGATTTGAAAATAGAAAATAGGAAAAAGTTTGGCTATTTCAGGAGAGGGGAACATACTGAATAAAAGTGTAGAGGAGGGAATAAACATGATGAAAAGAGAGGTGGCTTTGTTAGTTAAAGTACGATTTATAAACCTCGTTTATAGCTCCTACATACGTAAGCAGGTATGGCAAAGTTTCTCACCAAAAAGGCATCATACGTTTAATACCCATACCAAACAGTAAGTCATGTAATTTATAAACGTCTGAATCTTCCTGAAAGATGACAGGGACCCTAGACAAACAAGGTTCACCCTGAAAGAGGTGAGAATACTTCAAGTACAAAAGAACAGATGAAAATAAAAAGACCAAATTTAATAAGGGCCAGAATCAGGTGTCAAAGTCGAGTTAGAGAATCGAGTTCAAAATCAGAGAGATGAGGTCAAACAAGAGCAGAATCTCTAGAGAGGGCTCAGAAAACAGGGCCCTGAACCTTTGCCTCCAAGACCAGCTGGTCGTCAAGCTTTCCTTTTATGAGCTAACAGAAGACATTCAAGAGTCTGATTCAGAGTCCCGGGGGTTGAGGAATGGACGGGAGGCCATTTAGATCAATGCAATCACAGCTTTCAATGATCAAATTCTACTTTGCAGTCCTGTTCCCTTAAGATCCTAGTCATAGGAAAAAAGTTGATGCTTACTAAGCCACAGAACCTGAAAGAGGCTTTAAATAGGTCTTCTTGATTTATTTTAGTTGAATTGTGAATACCAATAAGTTTAGAGGAATCTTTGGGAAGATTTGACTTTATAGGCTGGAAGAAAAAATAATTAAGATCAATTATATTTTGAAACATCTAATTTTGATTTCCAATAATTATAGGGCAACGTTCATCCTATACTACTTGAGATAACAAGAGAGACTTAGGGAGGTAAAATGGAATTTTCGAAGTACTCTGCTTTGAATATGTCTACAGCGTAGTCTCATGTAGATTTACTAATTCTCTCTGCAGCTTTCTCCAGAGAGACCAGCATTCCTACGTGGAGTATCAATGCCCGCTTTTGCAGAGGTAATGCTTATAGTGCCTGTGGTATTCTTATAGCAACCTCAGCCCAAAGAGCAGGCTTGGCAGAAGCAAAAAAGGGAACACAATCAGAATAGTTGTTACAAAGCCCATTCACTTTATTAAACTTTATTAATAAGTTTAGTGAAGTCAGCTCAGAGTCTATTAATTAGATTCTTGCATAATATTGATTTAATGATCTGGATTTAGTTAATCTGGTTAACCTTGGCTTCCTGGTACTTTTGGTTCCGTTTTAGCTCATCAGTAAAAAACAAAAAACAAAGAATAGAAGTTATGAGCCATCGACACAATCAATTGAATTAGCATGTGAAAAAATCTAGATGCTTACTGCATAGCTTAAACCAGAATAAATGCCAGATGGACTGAAATTTTAAGCATAAATAACAGAAGCCTGAGAGAACTAGAAGACATAAGTGAATAATTATACTTGGTAAAGGAGAATTGCCGAGGCATAGTCCCCAAAACAAAGCTCATAAGGGAAAATATTGATAGATTTGATAACATAAAATTTTTAAATTTGGTAAAGTGAATAAATCAGTAACCCCAAATTAAAAGGCAAATCACAGTCTGGAAAAGCATTTATAATACATTTGACAGGTAAAGGATTAATTTCCTTAAGGAAATCTTATAGGTCAGTAAGAGAAGACAATCCCAATGGAAAAAAATGAAATAATAACCATAAGAATGTGCGTCATCACTAGTGATGAAGTGAATCTAATGTAACTAACAATAAAAAAAAAACACTGAGCTCGTAAAAGAAAAATACCCAGTGTTGATAAGGATCTGGGGGAAAGATAATCCCATACACTGAAATAACAATGGTTAGATTTTATTTAATACATGTTATATGTATCAGATCCCATTTTATATTTTTATGTAAATTTTCACATTTAATCTTCAGAACAACTGTATGAAATAGATAGCATTATTTTACCTATTTTTTAGATGTGGAAATTAAGACCTAGAGGGGTTCAGTAAGTTGCCAATTACCAGAGGTTATTAAGCTAAGATTTGAACCTGGAGTCAACCTCAGAGGCCCATAGTCTTATTCATCACTGTGAGGTTATCTCTGTTTAAGAGGGATATAAATTGATAATGACTTTCTGGAAGACAATTTGGCAAAAACCAATTCAATTGCAAAAGTTGTTAAACCGTTCATATCCTTTTTTTTGTTTGTTTTTGTTTGCGGTACACGGGCCTCTCACTGTTGTGGCCTCTCCCGTCGCGGAGCACAGGCCCCGGACGCGCAGGCTCAGCGACCATGGCTCACGGGCCCAGCCGCTCTGCGGCACGTGGGATCTTCCCAGACCAGGGCACGAACCCGTGTCCCCTGCATCGGCAGGCGGACCCTCAACCACTGCGCCACCAGGGAAGCCCTGTTCATATCCTTTTACCCAAGAATTCTTCTTTTAAAAATGCAGTAAAAAGAGTGAGAAGAATGCAAAATTATACGTGCAATGATATTTATTAGAGTATGATCCACAATAAGAAGATAATCCAGATAGCAAAGATATAGGAAATGGCAGTGCAACTTTAAGGACATCTATAGTGGAATGTGATGCATATATTACAAAAGATGATGTAAAAATATAAAGCGGGTCAGGGAAATATGGTTCATTTGAGTTCAAAAAGCCTAGTACAACAGCTCCTGTATTCAATGTGTTGCCAAGTCCAATTACAAGCTCTTCTCTGGTAATAATATACATTTTATTATAAACATTTAGAGAGAGCCCTCTGTGTACTGAGTATTTATGACCAAATATCTTTGTTGTCATGGAGCTTACATTCTAGTGGGGGAGACAGACTATAAACGAGAATAAAACAGGAAAATAGCATATCAGAGGGCAAAGAGAAAAAAATAAAGCATATGCAATGTTGGCAGGAGGGTGACAATCGAAATTTAGGTGGAATGACCAAGAAAGACCTCACAGAGAATATGGCTTTTTATCAAACAACACTTATCCCATGAGGAAATTGAAATAGAGAGTAAAGAAGTCATTTCGCTGAGGTCTAGCACCTAATTAGTACAAGAGGCAAATGCAAGCACCCCGATTCCACTCTGCTATAGATAAAAACAGAGTTGTATTTATAATTATTAATAGTAATTATTTATGCGTGGTGAGATTTTTTTTTGAAAACCACTGTGTTTGCTGGTGTATTAGACACGTGGTGTCTTTTTTTTTAACATCTTTGAGTATAATTGCTTTACAATGGTGTGTTAGTTTCTGCTTTATAACAAAGTGAATCAGCCATACATAAAAATATATCCCCACATCTCCTCCCTCTTGCCTATTCCTCCCACCCTCCCTATCCCACCCCTCTAGGTGGTCACAAAGCACCGAGCTCATCTTCCTGTGCTATGTGGCTCCTTCCCACTAGCTATCTGTTTTACATTTGGTAGTGTATATATGTCCATGCCACTCTCTCACTTCATCCCAGCTTACCCTTCTCACTCCCTGTGTCCTCAAGTCCATTCTCTACGTCTGCGTCTTTATATCTGTCCTGCCCCTAGCTTCTTCAGAAGCATTTTTTTTTCTTTTGGTTCCACATATATGTGTTAGCACATGGTAATTGTTTTTCTCTTTCTGACTTACTTCACTCTGTATGACAGACTATAGGTCCATCTACCTCACTACAAACAACTCAATTTCGTTTCCTCTTATGGCTGAGTAATATTCCACTGTATGTATGTGCCACATCTTCTTTATCCATTCATCTGTCAATGGACACTTAGGTTGCTTCCATGTCCTGGCTATTGTAAACAGAGCTGCAATTATCACTGCGGTACATGACTCTTTTTGATTTATGGCTTTCTTAGAGTATATGCCCAGTAGTGGGATTGCTGGGTCATATGGTAATTCTATTTGTAGTTTTTTAAGGAACCTCCATACTGTTCTCCATAGTGGCTGTATCAATTTACATTCCCACCAACAGTGCAAGAGGCTTTCCTTTTCTCCACACGCTCTCCAGCATTTATTGTTTCTAGATTTTTTGATGATGGCCATTCTGACTGGTGTGAGGTGATACCTCATTGTAGTTTTGATTTACATTTCTCTAATGATTAGTGATGTTGAGCATCCTTTCATGTGTTTGTTGGCAATCTGTATATCTTCTTTGGAAAAATGTCTATTTAGGTCTTCTGCCCATTTTTGGATTGGATTGCTTGTTTTTTTGATATTGAGCTGCATGAGCTGCTTGTAAATTTTGGAGATTAGCCCTTTGTCAGTTGCTTTATTTGCAAATATTTTCTCCCATTCTAATGGTTGTCTTTTCATCTTGTTTATGGTTTCCTTTGCTGTGCAAAAGCTTTTAAGTTTCATTAGGTCCCATTTGTTTATTTTTGTCTTTATTTCCATTTCTCTAAGAGGTGGGTCAAAAAGGATCTTGCTGTGATTTATGTCAGAGTGTTCTGCCTATGTTTTCCTCAAAGAGCTGTATACTGTTTGGCCTTACATTTAAGTCTTTAATCCATTTTGAGTTTATTTTTGTGTATGGTGTTAGGGAGTGCTCTGATTTCCTTCTTTTACATGTAGCTGTCCAGTTTTCCCAGCACCACTTATTGAAGAGGCTGTCTTTTTTCCATTGTATATTCTTCCCTCCTTTATCAAAAATAAGGTGACCATATGTGCATGGGTTTGTCTCTGGGCTTTCTATCCTGTTCCATTGATCTTTATTTCTGTTTTTATGCCAGTACCATACTGTCTTGATTAGTGTAGTTTTGTAGTATAGTCTAGAGGCCAGGAGCCCAATTCCTCCAACTCCATTTTTCTTTCTCAAGATTGCTTTGGTTATTTGGGGTGTTTTGTGTTTCCATACAAATTGTGAACTTTTTTGTTCTAGTTCTGTGAAAAATGCCATTGGTATTTTGATAGGGATTGAATTGAATCTGTAGGTTACTTTGGGTAGTATAGTCATTTTCACAATATTGAGTCTTCCAATTCAAGAACATGGTATATCTCTCCATCTGCTTGTTTCATCTTTAATTTCTTTCATAACTGTCTTATAGTATTCTGCATACAGGTCTTTTGTCTACTTAGGAGGGTTTATTCCTAGGTATTTGATTCTTTTTGTTGCAATGGTAAATGGGAGTGTTTCCTTAATTTCTCTTTCAGATATTTCATCATTAGTCTATAGAAATGCAAGAGATTTCGGTGCATTAATTTTGTATCCTGCTACTTTACCAAATTTATTGATCAGCTCCAGTAGTTTTTTGGTGGCATCCTTAGGATTCTTTATGTATAGTATCAGGTCATCTACAAACAGTGACAGCTTTACTTCTTGTTTTCTGGTTAGGATTCCTTTTATTTCTTTTTCTTCCCTGATTGCTGTGGCTAAAACTTCCAAAACTATGTTGAATAATAGTGGTGAGAGTGGACAATCTTGTCTTGTTCCTGATCTTAGAGGAAATGGCTTCACTTTTTCACCATTGAGAACAATGTTGGCTGTGGTTTTGTCATATATGGCCTTTATTATGTTCAGGTAAGTTCCCTCTATGCCTACTTTCTGGATGGTTTTTATCACAAATGGGTGTTGAATTTTGTCAAATGCTTTTTCTGCATCTATTGAGATGATCATATGGTTTTTCTTCTTCAATTTGTTAATATGGTTTATCACATTGATTTGCGTATATTGAAGAATCCTTGCATTCCTGGGATAAACCCCACTTGATCATGGTGTATGATCCTTTTAATGTGTTGTTGGATTCTGTTTGCTAGAATTTTCTGGAGGATTTTTGCATCTATGTTCATCAGTGATATTCTTTTCTTTGTGACATCTTTGTCTGGTTTTGGTATCAGGGTAATAGTGGCCTCATAGAATGAGTTTGGGAGTGTTCCTCTGCTGTATTTTTGAAGAGTTTGAGAAGGACAGGTGTTAGCTCTTCTCTAAATGTTTGATAAAATTCGCCTGTGAAGCCATCTAGTCCTGGGCTTTTGTTTGTTGGAAGATTTTTAATCACAGTTTCAATTTCAGTGCCTTTGATTGGTCTGTTCATATTTTCTATTTCTTCCTGGTTCAGTCTCAGAAGGTTGTGCTTTTCTAAGAATTTCTCCATTTCTTCTAAGTTGTCCATTTTATTGGCATACAGTTGCTTATAATAATCTCTCATGATCCTTTATGTTTCTGCAGTGTCAGTTGTTATTTTCCTTTCTCATTTCTAAGTCTATTGATTTGAGTCTTCTCCCTCTTTTTCTTGATGAGTCTGGCTAATGGTTTATCAATTTTCTTTATATTCTCAAAGAACCAGCTTTTAGTTTTATTGATCTTTGCTATTGTTTCCTTCATTTCTTTTTCATTTATTTCTGATCTGATCTTTATGATTTCTTTCCTTCTGATAACTTTGGGATTCTTTTGTTCTTCTTTCTCTAATTGCTTTAGGTGTAAGGTTGGGTTGTTTATTTGAGATGTTTCTTGTTTCTTGAGGTAGGATTGTATTGCTATAGACTTCCCTCTTAGAACTGCTTTTGCTGCATCCCATAGGCTTTGGGTTGTCGTGTTTTATTTGTTGTTTGTTTCTATGTATTTTTTGATTTCCTGTTTGATTTCTTCAGTGATCTCTTGGTTATTTAGTAGTGTATTGTTTAGCCTCCATGTGTTTGTGTTTTTTACAGATTATTTCCTATAATTGATATTTAGTCTCATAGCATTGTGGTCGGGAAAGATACTTGATACAATTTCAATTTTCTTAAATTTACCAAGGCTTGATTTGTGACCCACAATATGATCTATCCTGGAGACTGTTCCATGAGCACTTGAGAAGAAAGTGTATTCTGTTGTTTGTGGATGGAATGTCCTATAAATTTCAATTAAGTCCATCTTGTTTAATGTATCATTTAAAGCTTGTGTTTTCTTATTTATTTTCATCTTGGATGATCTGTCCATTGGTGAAAGTGAGGTGTTAAAGTCCCCTACTATGATTCTGTTACTGTTGATTTCCCCTTTTATGGATGTTAGCATTTGCCTTTTGTATTTAGGTGCTCCTATGTTGGGTGCATAAATACTTAAAATTGTTATATCTTCTTCTTGGCTTGATCCCTTGATCATTATGTATTGTCCTTCTTTTTCTCTTGTAATAGTCTTTATTTTAAGGCCTATTTTGTCTGATATAAGAATTGCTACTCCAGCCTTCTTTTGACTTCCATTTGCATGGACTGTCTTTTTCCATCCCCTCACTTTCAGTCTGTATGTGTCCCTTGGTATAAAGTGGGTCTCTTGTAGACACTCTATATACGGGTCTTATTTTTGTATCCATTCAGCCAGTCCATGTCTTTTGGTTGGAGCATTTAATCCATTTACACTTAAGGTAGTTAGCATTATGTATGTTCCTATCACCTTTTTCTTAATTGTTTTGGGTTTGTTATTTTAGGTCTTTTCCTTCTCTTGTGTTTCCTGCCTATAGAAGTTCCTTTAGAATTTGTTGTAAAGCTGGGTTTTTGGTGCTGAGTTCTCCTAACTTAGGCTTGTCTGTAAAGATTTTAATTTCTTCATCAAATCTGAATGAGATCCTTGCTCGGTAGAGTAATCTTGGTTGTTGGTTTTTCCCTTTCATCACTTTAAATATGTTCTGCCACTCCCTTCTGCCTTGCAGAGTTTCTGCTGAAAGGTCAGCTGTTTACCTTATGGGGATTCCTTTGTATATTATTTGTTGTTTTTCCCTTGCTGCTTTTAATATTTTTTCTTTGTATGTAATTTTTGATAGTTTGATTAATATGTGTCTTCTCGTGTTTCTCCTTTGATTTATCCTGTATGAGACACTCTGTGCTTCCTGGGCCTGATTGACTATTTCCTTTCCCATAATAGGGAAGTTTTCAACTATAATCTCTTCAAATGTTTTCTCAGTCCCTTTCTTTTTCTCTTTTTCTTCTGGGACCCCTATAATTCGAATGTTGGTGTGTTTAATGTTGTCCCAGAGGTCTCTGAGACTGTCTTCAATTCTTTGCATTCTTTTTTCTTTATTCTGCTCTGCAGTAGTTATTTCCACTATTTTATCTTCCAGGTCACTATCCATTCCTCTGCCTCAGTTATTCTGCTATTGATTCCTTCTAGAGCGTTTTTAATTTCATTTATTGTGTTGTTCATCACTGTTTGTTTGCTCTTTAGTTCTTCTAGGTCTCTGTTAAACGTTTCTTGTATTTTGTCCATTCTGTTTCCAAGATTTTGGATCATCTTCACTATCATTACTCTGAATTCTTTTTCAGGTAGACTGCCTATTTCCTCTTCATTTGTTTGGTCTGGTGGGTTTTTACCTTGCTTCTTCATCTGCTGTGTGTTTCTCTGCCTTCTTATTTTGCTTAACTTACTGTGTTTGGGGTCTCCTTTTCACAGGCTGCAGGTTCATAGTTCCTGTTGTTTTTGGTGTCTGCCCCCAGTGGGTAAGGTTGGTTCAGTGGGTTTTGTAGGCTTCCTGGTGGAGGGGACTAGTGCCTGTGTTCTGGTGGATGAGGCTGGATCTTGTCTTTCTGGTTGGCAGGACTGCATCTGGTGGTGTGTTTTGGGGTATCTTTGGCCTTGTTATGATTTTAGGCAGCCTCTGTGCTAATGGATGGGGTTGTGTTCCTCTCTTGCTAGTTGTTTGGCATAGGGTGTCCAGCACTGGAGCTTGCTGGTCGTTGAGTGGAGCTGGGTCTTTGTGTTCAGATAGAGATCTCTGGGAGAGTTTTCACCGTCTGATATTACATGGAGTCGTGAGGTCTCTGATGGACCAATGTCCTGAACTCGGCTCTCCCATCTCAGAGGCACAGGCCAGTCACCTGGGCAGAGCACCAAGACCCTGGCAGCCACATGGCTCAGAAGAAAGGGGAGAAAAAAAGAAGGAAAGAATGAAAGAAAAATATATAAAATAAAATAAAATAAAGTTATTGAAATAAAAAATTTTAAAAATTGGGCTTCCCTGGTGGCACAGTGGTTGAGAGTCTGCCTGCCATTGTAGGGGACACGGGTTCATGCCCCAGTCCAGGAAGATCCCACATGCTGTTGAGCAGCTGGGCCCGTGAGCCATGGCCGCTGAGCCTGCGCATCCAGAGCCTGTGCTCCGCAACGGGAGAGGCCACAACAGTGAGAGGCCTGCGTACCACAAAAAAAAAAAAAAAGAAAAAGAATTATTAAAAAAAAAAAAAAGTAAAAAAAATAAAAATGGGCAGACAGAACCCTAGGACAAATGGTAAAAGCAAAGCTATACTGACAAAAATCACACAAAGAAGCATACACATACACGCTCACAAAAAGAGAAAAAGGAAAAAATATACCTATAAGAAAAAGGAAGCGAGCAACCAAATCAATAAACAAACCTACCAATGATAATAAACTCTAATTACTAAACTAAGGTAAGCATAAAATCAGAAACCAATTAGATGCAGAAAGCAAACCCCAAGTCTACAGTTGCTCCCAAAGTCCACCTCCTCAATTTGGGATGATTCATTGTCTATTCATGTACTCCACAGATGCAGGGTACATCAAGTTGATTGTGGAGATTTAAGCTGCTGCCCCTGAGGCTGCTGGGAGAGATTTTCCTTTCTCTGTTCTCACAGCTCCCAGGGGCTCAGCTTTGGATTTGGCCCCGCCTCTACGTGTAGGTCGCCTGAGGGCATCTGTTCTTCGCTCAGACAGGACGGGGTTAAAGGAGCAGCTGCTTCGGGGGCTCCGGCTGTGGGGAGGGAGAGGTACGGATGCGGAGCGAGCCTGCGGCGGCAGAGGCTGACATGACGTTGCACCAGCCTGAGGCACGCCGTGCATTCTCCCGGGGAAGTTGTCCCTGGATCACGGGTCCCTGGCAGTGGCGGGCTGCACAGGCTCCCTGGAAGGGGGTGTGGATAGTGACCTGTGCTCGCACACAGGCTTCTTGGTGGCAGCAGCAGCCTTAACGACTCATGCCCGTCTCTGGCGTCCGCGCTTTTAGCCGCGGCTCGCGCCTGTCTCTGGAGCTCCGTTAAGCAGCGCTCTTAATCCCCTCTCCTCACGCACCAGGAAACATAGAGGCAAGAAAAAGTCTCTTGCCTCTTCGGCAGCTCCAGACTTTTTCCTGGACTCTCTCCCGGCTACCTGTGGCGCACTAGCCCCCTTCAGGCTGTGTTCACGCCGCCAACCCCAGTCCTCTCCCTGTAATCCGATCTGACCGAAGCCCGAGCCTCAGCTCCCAGCCCCGCCCGCCCCGGCGGGTGAGCAGACAAGCCTCTCGAGCTGGTGAGTGCTGGTCGGCACCGATCCTCTGTGCGGGAATCTCTGCGCTTTGCCCTCCGCACCCCTGTGGCTGCGCTCTCCTCTGCGGCTCCGAAGCTCCCCCCTCCGCCACACCCCGTCACCGCCTGCGAAGGGGCTTCCTAGTGTGTGGAAAGCTTTCCTCCTTCACAGCTCCCTCCCACTGGTGCAGGTCCCATCCCTATACTTTTGTCTGTGTTTTTCCTTTTTTCTTTTGCCCTCCCCAGGTACGTCGGGAGTTTCTCGCCTTTTGGGAGGTCTGAGGTCTTCTGCCAGCGTTCAGTAGGTGTTCTGTAGGAGTTGTTCCACATGTAGATGTATTTCTGCTGTATTTGTGGGGAGGAAGGTGACCTCTACATCTTACTCCTCTGCCATCTTGAAGGTCTCTCCACATGGTGTCTTTTAGTGCTGATCTGTCCGGCTGTAATGGTGGTGAAGATGTAGAAGAGTACCATATTAGAAATCTTGAGACAATTTTTGAATGGATTTCAGGGCCCACTAGACCAACTCACTTCTCTGGCTTCTACCATAGTTGCTGTGCTTCAATCAAACACTCCGATTCTCATCAGGATAACCTTTATCTCCCCGATACGGGGTCTCCACAGTGGCTTCTCCTCTGGCCCATCTGTTTGAAGCACCACCATTATCCCAGCCACTGGCTCTCTCTCCTTCTTTTACTTCCTACTCCTCTGACCCCCACATTCAGTTAATGGCCAAATCTAATAGACTTTTACATCATAATTTTCTTACATATGCCCTCTTCTTTCCATTGTCATGGCCATGGCACCAATTTAGGGTTTAATACTCTCCCTCTCCAGGAGACCAACTCCAGGATAATAGCTGGCTTTAACCAAACCCCATCAGGTCACTCCCCGATCATACACTTTCAGTGGTCGCCGCAGTTCCTATTAACGTACGTGCAAATCCCTTAACCTGCTCTTCATGGCTAAAAGGGAAGGACATTTCCCATCTTATGTTTTAATCCCAACTGTACATATTTCTAGTCCAGCCATGACAGGGATAGTAATGCCCACCAAATAACCTACTTTCCCCTACATTTTTCAGCTCTTTGCAGTTAGGCGAGACATATGGCTAGTTCTAGTTAATTGGCTGTGAGCAGAAAAGACATGTGTTACTTCTGTGCCAGAATGTAGAAGAAGAGGTGGGAGTTCTACGTGTGTCTTTATTCTCTGGAAGCAACAGAGAAAGCTGCATATTTCAGATCATACAGCTGCAAAATGGTAACATCTGAATCCCCACTGACCTCTGATGGATATACAGTGTGAGCAAGAAATAAACCTTTGATGTGTTGGTGTGTTGTTATGTTGAGCTCCTAATTTGTTACTACAGCATAATCTAGCCCATTGCAATTAATACATCAACCGTAGTGGGTGAACTCACCAATGCCTGCCCCACTTTGTGCTTTCCCATATCCTTACATTTGCCTTGGCTTGTCTCTCCATTGGGAACTTTCCGTAATCAATTCCTTCATCCCATCATCACATTACTCATTTACATTTTACTCATCCTTCCAGAATCATCACAGTGCCAACCTGCCTTGGTCCAATCAGATGTAATTTATCTTTCTTCTAATCATAAAGAAACTTGGTAGTTACCTTTCTGATTGCTTTTCACAAATTCTGCCTTGTATTGTAGTTATTGGTATACTTATTTTTCCTCTCAGAATAGCAGGCCCTTCTGAGGGTCTGAATCATATGTATATGTCTAACCTTCACAGCCTCTTATATCTAATAGTTTTCTGAAAAAACTATTTGTGAAACTGTATTGAAGACTCATAAGTATACACTATAGTTTTCAAAATCTCTGCCACAATGGCTAAAAGAAAATGTGATTTGGGTGTTTGGGGAACTAACTTTCATATAATGATTTTTTAAGCAAATTCTGTTAGTTTCCTGTTTCTCTTCTATTTCCATCATTAAATGGTGAACTTCTTTGCACTTTTGTCCTCTGGAGACCAATGTCTCAAGGACATTGCTTGGTACAAAATTAAGTGCTAGATAACATGTCAGTGAAAAGGAAAGATTCAGTATATAAAATATTACTGGATTAAAAATCGAGTTAGCTAATATTTAATTGCATACAAGACCTCTAGACCTGGAAAGAGCCATTGACATATAAGATGAGAGAGTTTTAAAGCTAATAGGGATAAGGGAAATGAAAACTAAATTTTGAAGGTGTTACATTTTGCAAAAGATTCTCATATATAGTATATCATCACTTGATTGTTATAATCACTCTCTGAAGTAGGCAGGTATCATCCCCACTTTAGACATGAAGAAACTAAATCCCAGAAAGTTTAAGTGACTTGTGCAAGGTCAAACAGTTGGTTTAAAAGTAGAGTTTTCAGACATCCTAATTCCTGGTCCACTGCTCTTTATTCTGTATATTATTGCCTTTCCTTATCTAAGTTCAGGGCAAGGAACATCTTAGTATCATCTTTATGCTTGTGTAATGTGTTATTCTGGCAGTGTCAAGTAGATAAGTAGCTGAAGAAGGTCCATGCTCACACATGCACACACACACACACACACACACACACACACACACACACAATTATACACGCCTCCTCCAGTCTGGGCTAAAATAGAATTAATCCTGTGTTCGTTGTTGGTGAATGCTGAATCCTTCCATATCGGTGTTTGTGTTTAAGAATAAGGCAGTATACACACTCTGTAATTGAATGTCAGGAAATATGAAAATACATTGTTTTATTGCTACTGTTCATTGATTTATTGACGTGATTTATTGTCGATGGACATGCAGTATAACAAATCACTTTGCTGACACTATCAGCTGCCTTAACTAGGTTGTCAGTTCACGACATTAAAGGTAATGGATGGTGATTATTTTACAGTAATGGGTTTAATCAGTGCTTTGAATGACTTAGCAGTCATGTCAGAGTAGAGCCAAACTCATTCATCAAGGCAGCGTTTTGTTTACCAACATCATCTATAATTCATCTGATTGTCGACAATCATCAGCGAATACCTCTCAGGCACAGTTTTATCAGCGATGGAAATCTGCACAGCTTCAGCGTGCTAAGTCACTCCGTGGGGCTGTCTGAGCAGACACAGGTGGGGAGGGATGTCCTTGCCGTAAGCCCCTGAAGTGGAGGCTCCCACCAACTGGGCTTCCAGTCTTCTCTCCATTCCCATGGATTGGATTCTTTCGTTTCCATCTCTTCAACCCCCTGATTTCACAGGGCCTTTAGTCACCCAGAAAGATTTCAGAAAGACCTTCAGTCTAGAAGGTAGGAAGACGAGAAGCACGTGATCTTATTGCTTGAATCAGCTCAGCACAGCTAAACACATGGTCTTGGCTCTGCTGCTTGTAACTGGTCACAGTGGGAGTCACGGTGGCAGTAAATCTACTACTGAGGTTCAGATGTGTCTGGGCAGGTTTGGTGACCCAGTGGGGTAGATGTAGCGAGTACCTAATTTTGTAAGAGATTGTAGGGTTTCCTGTAGTAAAGCTCAACATAAAGCTAGGACCTTTTTTGACCCTTTGAGAATTTCATATTTCTCGCCAGAAAAAAATTATATAATGCAACATTTATATATATAATTTTAGTGAGTTTGCAAACTCTGTGAAGCCTAGCCATAAAGTAGAGTGGTTAGGATCTTGGATTCTGGAGGCAGCCACACTTGGCTAGAATATCTGCTCTGCCCGCTAGCAGTTCTAAGCCTTTGCACAAGTGACTAAACATCTTTTGGTTTCATCTATAAATGGGAGTCGATAATATTACCTTTGTCATGGGGTGGTTGTGAATATGAAATGCATTCATGTGGGTAAAATGGTTAGCACCATGCCCTACACAGAGTAAGTTTTCAAAGAGTGTTGGTTCTTATTTTTGTTATTGTGTTTTACTTATGAATTCAGTTTCAGAGGCTATGTCCTAATGGATAGGAGAATCAGAAAGCCAAATTAAAGTAGAAACAAAAGTTGTCTGAATTCATTACTGTGTTTTTGCCCTGCTCCTCTACTCAATTTTAGATGCAACCCCAGCGAGAGACACAAGGGAGGAAAACAGGAGCTATAAGTAAGAAATTGAAAGAAAGAGTTGTTCTGAAATTTGGGAGCAGGATGCTATACAAGTTGCATTACCTTGGTTTTCTGTGTATCAGGATATACTACAACACACATACCTTTGGCACCTTATAGGTCCCAGGGCATCAGTGGGGGTACAGTGCCCAGGGGGAGGCAGTGGTGCTGGATGGGAGATGGCAGATCATTAGGAGTGCCAGCAAGAATGCTCAGCGGAAGCAGCGGTAGGAACTGGAAGATGCCATAGTAGCTGGAGGCATCATGGACCCAGAAGTACTTGGGACATGACTTAGTAATTCAAAGAGTGGCCAACAGAATGCAAAGAACAGAGAAACCATGCAGTGGCTGAAAGGACAGTTTGATTTTGAGCATATGTGGGATGTTCCCTAAGGGCTGCCAGAAATTATTTGGGGAAGCATACATCACAAGAAGTTAGAGACCCTAAAACTGGCAGGGTGGGGACAAGAGCCAGAGAAGCGCTGGTCCACAATACTTAGCAACATGTCTTTCTTTGGCAGAGCCATTTCTCCTCTCCTGGCCTCATTTTTCTCCTCTGTAAGCTGAGCGTGTTAGTCAGGATATGTAGACTCCAGTGAACAAGGAATAGGTTAGAGATATATCAGATCATCTAAGAGACTGGAGCCTAACATATAGTTGGGGCTTTCAAGGAATCTTATCAGAATTTACGTTTGAGATTTGGTAGATGTTGAATAGAATGAAGGTGGGGGATTAGGATAGATAGGGTGTGTGTGTGTGTGTGTGTGTGTGTGTGTGTGCGCGCGTGTGTGTGTGTTAGGGTTGACAGAAGGCATATTTAGACTCCACATGTTATTACGATTGATATTTTTAGGTCAGGCCATCTCTGATTTCCTTTCACGTCCATGATACTATAAAATTGTGTTGCATTAATTAACTTCTTATAATCATCTTTAGTTTCCTTTTATAAATCTGTTCTTATTTCTTAGACTGGTCTAAGCATCCCTGGTCATGGAGGGAGTAAGGCCTTCTAAGTCAGATACTGTAGGAGAGGTATTTGATAAGGATGACACTCTCAGGTAGTCTAAGGAATGAATACAAATATAATAATAACATTCATTGAGTGCTTGCGATGTGGTAAACACTGTTCAAAGTGCTTTTCATGCATTATCTCATTTAATCTCACAACAAACTTATGAGGTAGGTTTGGTCATAGATAAAAAGAAATTCAAGCACATAGAAGTAAAAGAACTTGCCCAAGGTCACTCAGCTAAAAAGTGGTAGAACCAGGCTTTGAACCCAAGCAACTGATTCCAGGGCTGTTGACCCCTGTTCTACACTATATGGGTATGATTAATGCATAGAGTGAATTAATGCACAGTTAGTGGGGAAAATGACTCTCAGAGTCATTTTCTCAGACTCTCCAATTAGACACTCCTCTCAGACCACAGTTAGCGTGTAGGTGGGTAAGAAGCCTCTCCCGTGCTTTCACTGAATGGATGACAAACTTGCTTTTCTCCTAATGTCTGAAATAACTTAAGACATGACACAGCTTCTTAGCATGTTATATTTGCACTAATAATACTCTCTTTGGTGCTGAAAGGAAGCAGAATGTGGGACAGGCTGGCTAGGGAATCACAAAGGGACCATAGCAGACATCTGAGCCTGGAGCCCAGAAGACAACTTTGTCTGCCTCGAAACTCAATTGGGGACAGGCTACACTCTTGAAACCTGGCAAACTCCTTTTGAGCTTGGATAAGCAGTCTTCTCTCTATACAAATCTCATGGAAAGAGGATCATGTCTAAGAAGGAGAGACCACTGAGCATCACCACCAGGATGTTGAGATCCCCACCATGTTCCTGCAGCAGCATCAGGGGACAACTGTGGACAACGAACCCCAAAGGAGTGGCAGAGAAGAAGGAAGGGAGGGAGGAATAAGAGAAAAGCAAAAAGGAAAGAAAAGCTCCTAAAATCCTGCTTTGGATACCAGTGGAAGAAAGTGAGGATGCACCTCTTTCCAAAACAAATTTGCTTTATTTAAGAGCATGGACTTTATTAGATAAACATTTTTTCAACCCATTTATCACTGCAGAAAGCTAGGAAATATTCAAATTTAAACAACTGGTGGAAAAACGAGGAGACTATAAAGGAAACTTTTACTGCTTTTGAAATAACCCCATTTCCTTTTATCTCCATGATGCAACAAGAGCTATCTGCCTCCGCTCAGGCTCCAGGAAATATAAACGTGTAAGTCTTCTCTCTGCCCAAATCATCTTCTCTCATCTCCAGATGACAGAAAAGACACTCAGGAAGTGGGTAGTGGGGAAGGCAAGAGGGTCTTCAAAATGAGTTTGTTCAATTTCTTCATTTACTAAAATGCCTTCTCGCTAAATGCCCTTCACAGATCTCCAAAATGCGGGCACACCTGCTCAAACACCAGAACTTTCCACTTGTAAGGAACTTCCCTTACCAAAAAGTGGTGTCACAGCTCAGGAGAAATGACAAGTGCTCACAAGCAGGAAATCTGTACCCCTTTTTCTCCCGCTGCAAGGCGAAGGATGGAAGGTGGAATCGCTCTTTACCTTTGAAAACCCAAAGGCTCAACTAATTGAAATTTGAAGGCACGTAAATAATCAAAGTTTCACATAGACTTCAAACATTAATTGAGGGCCTGTACAAACATAAGGTAAGCCATTAAATGGTAATGCAAAACAGAACATAACCAGATGATCAAATAAACTGTGCACGAGGAGATATCAGTGTGGGCTGAGCTAGTTAGGTAAGTTAGGTGAGGCTTCAGGACACAGTGGTCCTTGAGGAAATGATAGACTACAAAGGGGTAAGGACAATCAGAAGACAGAAAGCACATTAGCAGGGCTTCAGAGGTGGGGGCATTATCAAAAAACGGGGTGACCCTCGTGCGTATAACTTGACTTGGCTACAGGTATGTGTGTATTTAAATCACTGTCTGAAAGCATGCTAATATTACCGTAATTTTTGATGAATAACACATGACTCATGTAATTTTCAACACTTCCAAACTAAAGGGATGGGTAACATCTAGCAAAGTTGTGAAAAAATAGCAATGGCAGTGTGGCAGATTTCCTTCCAGAAGAATGGAGGAGAGAAGGAAGATAGTGTCTTGAAGTGGTGCTTTCGCTTTGCAATGTCTGTCCTTCAGCTATGTTAACGGTTCAACCAATTCTATATTGTTGAAAAATAGCCACAGATAATTTTATTTACACTAATTTTGAATCTTTAATAGAAATACTGCATCCTGTGTATGCTCATCGTAGGAAAATTTTTTAAATGTAGATTAAAAAATAAAGAAAAAATTCTTATAACCTCACTCTTGCTTATAAAGATAAATTAATTTTTTGGGATGTCCCCTTCAGACTGTGTATATGAGATATGTGTGTTAGAATGTGATTATAATGTGCATACAATTTCGGTAGGTTATATATACTATGACTCCCAATGAATCATTCCTCCGTGTACACATATGCCTTCATATAGTCCCCTCCCGCGTTAACTTTGGGATTAGCCCTGTGACTTTCACTGGGCAATGGGACATCAGAAAGCATAATCCAAGTAGAAGTTAAGCCTCGTTAAGGATAAAAGACCACATTTATAGATAGGTAAGTCCAGTCATCCTAGATGTCCCAGATAAGCCAGGCCCCTGGTGAGCCTGTAGCTGCAGTGCCTAGCACTCCTGCATCAGTGATCCCAGAAGAATCCAGCAGAAAGACTCCTTAGCCAACCAAAAGATGATAAGATGTGCTGTATTTTTATTTTAAGCCATTAAGTATTGAGGTATAACAGATGCAGTATTTTAAAACTAATTTTTCATTTAATATATTGTGAGTAATTTCTTAGGTTCTTAAATAGAACTCAAGAACTCTATTTTTAAACCGTTTCATCACATTCCATTAGAGTGTGCACCATAACCTGTGTAGCTAATGCCTTATAGTTTGACATGCTTACATTTAGTTTTTAATGTTCAGTTGGTGACTCCGTAATGCCACTTCCACTATATGTGTTTCAGGGAATGTAAACTTATCTTAAAACAAGTTTATGTATCACTACATTCTAAACTGTTTGAGAACAGTAGCCATGAATCAATCAGCCTTTTTTCCCCTAAGTCTTTGCACTGTGCATGGCAAATAGCGCTCCAAATATTTCTTGAATAAAAAAGAATAAATAAATGTTTGAAAAATAGCGGTTAATAGCCTATAAATTTCAATAGTGTGTCATATCCAGGCAAAAGGTAATGGAGAACTCTTGGTATTGGTGGTCTCTCTTCTCCTACCTTGCACTTTTATGCTGTCCAGAAGCACTGAGAAATGAAGGTTCCCACTGAATTCAGTGTTGCCACATCAAAATTTATTATTCCCATGTCCTATTCTCTCATTGTCCTGCTTAGAGTGGAGGTGACAACTAGCTAAGCTGATGAACTAATTTTCACAAAACTGATAGTCTACCGTGTTTAGCAAACCCAAAGATATGTATGTTCATAAAGAACTAGTTTGTATTTCCTCAAATCATACAACATTACACATATTCTGATCTTTATGACAAGAAAATACTTCGAGGCAATCTGCTGTTTTAGGGATTTTGTTTCTTTGGTTCCCTCTGTAAATAAGGATAATTCAGAGATGGCCATGACATATTTTTCAAGAAATTACCACCCTTCATTCAGGCTAATCCAATATTCAATTTAGGTTTGAATTGAAATGTTTTAGAAAGGTAAAATAATCAAGATAACAAGTTCTTTTTCACATTAACCTCTAGGGCAACTTGTGTATTTTGTTTCCTTTGGATAAAGGGAAGTACATTGTAATCTTCATTTTTAATTAGGTTTTAAAGTATATTTAATCCCCAGGTTAAAGCATATTATTCATGTTTAACAGAGAAAATGAACAACCTTAAGAATGTCAGTTTCAGATTGAAGCTATTTGGATAACACTGTCTAGGAGGCACCAAAACTTTAAAAGACATTCTTGTAGTTTTGACCCAGAAAACTCTTTTCCTTTACCACTTTTCGTGGTTAACCATTTTGAATATCCACTCATTTTACTTCACTTTCCCCATCATAGCATTCTCTGTCTTTGGCAGGCAAGGGAAAGAGAATCAACATTCCTTGAGCACAGCCCGTGGTCCCATGAAATAGACACTATTATTCACATTTTATAGCTAACAAAATTGCCACTCAGATGACTACAGAGGAAACTGGTTTATAGAGCTGACACTCAGATCTCTCTAGATCCAGAGTATGCTGTTTCTGAAACTGAACAATCAGAAGGCCTAGATTCTAGTCATGGTTCTTGCAATACTTCTGAGGTCTTGAGCAAATACATGAGCCTTGATTTCCTTATTAGCAAAAAATTTCTACTTTTCTATTCAGAGGGATAGCATTGCTTTTCCTACCTATCTCATAGGGTTGATGTGATAATAGTTGGGAATATGTTTTAAAAACTGAAATATCTCATAGAAGTATATTGCCTTAAGCCCCACAGTATGAATGAGGTTAAATGATATGATGGGGCCCACATATGGTACATGAACATCTTGGTCATCCCCATGAGTGAGAAACAGTAGGGCTCTTTAAAGTGTCCCTTTGAACTGAGCCTCCCGGTCCTTCTTTTCATGATGACTCATTGATTTTCTTTTCTTCCTGCCTCAAAGCAGTCTTTGGGATTTTTTTAAAAAAACTATGTAACAGGGCTGAGATCTACTCAGCAAGAACAGCTTTTGAAGGGAGAAAAAGTGACAGCCATAGAGAAGCAGTGTCTTAGGAACACATATTTTGAATCTGGTGAGAGAAGAACTGAGATGAATTGGATGCCTTCTAAAGGAAGTGAGAACTTGCTTTTAGTCACTGATTGCCATGACTGACTTCTGTGTTCGTGTTTAATGCATCAACACCCCCTCACCCTTCTCTAAACAAGAGAAGTCCTCTAAACTCTTAGGTACCTTCCCTTTTGTTTCTCTGCAACAGTTTTCCTCCTGTTTTCTCATTCTCTCAAATATTTTTTGTGTGTGTGCCAAGAATTGGACACTAAATGATGAGGAACATGGTGGTGATCATTTTACATTACGGTTGGCCAGTTTAATTTTAGTGGACCTTTAACCTTTCCACCTGCAAAATGGGCATATGATATTTTCTCAGGTCTCTTCATTCTGAGTATTGAAAAGGTGTTTGGAAAAGTTTGGGTTTCCTCAGAATCACACTGATTGCCTGCAGTATCTTTTTGTGATGACAAATGTTAGTTCAGTAATTCAGCACTTATTTTCCCTCTGAAGGCAATATGCACTTAGTCAAATAATGTTTCTATTAGGTTGAACTGTATGAGATGGCTGTATTTGTAGGGAAAAATGGTCAATTACCAGCAATTTCATATAGTTTAGTCTAGTATCTCAAATGATTGTGTTTCTACATACACGTTTACCTTTTAATATGTGGACCAAACCATATCCATCCTGCTTCCCTAGAAAGAAATGATATCCTTATGGGTTCTTATTAATAGATATTGTGAAGTAATAAAGCTTTCCTCTTCTGCAATCTAGCGTGATTATTCATCCGATGATACAGCTCAGGAGTTTGATACAGATGATACAGTCGTGAGGAAAGACTGCGTCGCTGTTTTGCAGGTGGACATGTTCGTGCCATTTCAGTGCTCTGGAAAACAGAAAATTGTGCAGACCATCCTTACGAATGAAGAGGAAGAGATAGGGAAAGCGAGGATTAGGTTGTGGCCTGGGCCAGGTAGCATGGGAGGAGGGGTACTGGGAGGGTCCCAAAGCCTTTTCTCTAGGAAATCACTTTGTTTTGGGAATGAGCTTCTGACTGTTAGAAGTTATGCCCAGAGAGTAGGGAAGCCCAAAGTCTGGGAATTACAGAGTCTTTGCCTCCAAATCCTACTTTACCACTTACTCCAAGTAGTATCTATATTCTCACGATGAAAACAGAATTTGGTAATTTCTTTAACTGTGATTTGTAATCTCCATATTTAAAGTTTATAAAGTATATGGTTTTTCCATTAATTATATTTCTTTCTATAAATCTGTTCTCAAAATTCATGTTAGAGGACAGTATTACAATGCCTAGTGGGGTAGATATTTCTAGATATGTCAGTGAACCATGCCAAGAATAGTGGACTCCTGAAGTTGTGGACTCGTTCCAGAGTGGCAGCTATAACCTCAGTCAGGGCAGCAGCAGTTGACCCCAGTCAGTCATTGCATTCCATTAATGTAGTGTAGGAACTCACTACATTTTACAAAGCAAGGAGCTTGGGTGGCAATTAGATATGGAAGATGTGAGCACTACATTTTAAATTATTTTCTCAGTTGATGTTGCTTTGAATACCATTGCACCGTTTTCACTCATAGACACTGCCTGTATAGCATTAACGGTTATACAAATGATATCAAACATTTGTTGAGCACTTTTTACATGGCAGATTCTCTACTAAAAGATTAATATGCTTATCTCACTTAATCCTTACAAAATTCTTGCATGTCAGGTACTGTTAGTACTCTCATTTGCAGATGGAGAAATCTAAAATTAAGAGGTTAATTAACAAGCCCCAGATCACACAATTAGGAAGGGCAGAAACAAGAGAAGTTACGATTTGTTCAACAGCAAAGGCAGGTTTGTTTATGACCTGTAGCTTATATCACTCTGATGAGCTTATAAAAGGACAGATGGAAGAATCCGGCCAGCCACTTAAATGACTTCTCATAGAGGGATGAGATAAGTGCAGATAAGGGCACTAAGAGAGTGAAGTAGCCAAGTAGTCTTAGCATCTATTCCAAATTGACTGCCCATGAATCTCCTAGTGACCCTTTGTTCTTCCATTTAGAAACCTGAAGTATTTCTAAGTGAAATAAAACGGAGATCTACACAAACCTTCACGCTCTTTCTCTTAAAGTTTGAAACACTGACGTTAAAACTTAAATATTCCACTGGCCTTCAGTGGCCTAATATTTCTTCTCTTACACTGATTTTGCTCATCTTGGAGATGAAATTTGAAAATAGATTAAATAATTTCAGAACCTATGTTACTGTGGTGACCCAGGATGGACCTCGTGAGATTTCTTCCCTTTATATCTTGATACTGAGTAGTTTGCTTATTTGTCCCTGTCTTTTACAGAAGCTCACCATGTGATAAGAGTGATAACATGTGGAGAAGTGTTATTCCAGACACGTTGGGAGAAATGCACTTTGGAACTGGCCTCTGTCTGCTTCTGAGAGCGTCAGGTGTGAATAATTCTGTGGCTCATATTCAAAAGCTAATGAAGTCTGGGATGGTTTGAAGCTTGATAACCACACTGTGCTATTGATTTACGAATGCGGCCCCAAAGCATATTCTCAGGTCTTGTCTCTTTTCTATCCATTCCTCATCCCTAGGTGATCTCAAGCAGCTTCAGTTTTTAAGTACCATCTATGTAATGATGATTCCTGAATTTGCATCCCCATCAAGAACTCTTTCCTGAACTCCACGCTTGAAACTCAAATGCCTTCTTAAACTAGCACTGCCAGATAAAATACAGGATGCTCAGTTAAATTTACATTTCAGATATACAACGAATAATCTTTTAGCATAGGTAAATACAACATTTGGGACATGGTTATATTTAAAATTATTCATTGTGTATCTGAAATTCAAATTTAACCAGACATCTGCATTTTATTTGCTAAATTTGATAACCCTACTCCTCGACCCAACACCTCTATTTAGATAGCTAAGGAATGCTCCAAGCTTATCATTTCCCAAGAGAAACTCCCAAGTTTACTCACCTAAACTCTCTTAGTCTTTTCCAAATCAGTGAATGACCACTCCATTCTTCTGATTACTCAGCCCAAACCCTTTAACTCTTCTCTTTTTTGCATCCCTACATTGAATCCAGTTGTAAATGATGCCGATTCTACCTTTATTATCTGCCCAAAATAGGACTACCATTACCTTGTTCATTGCTGCTACCTTGGACCAAGTCACAATCATCATCTCTTGGACTTCTGAAATAACCACTTTGTTTTCGCCCCTATAGTCCCTTTTCTACACTTGCTTGGTTGATTCTTTTAAAGCATAAGTCAGAGCATGTCAGTAAACTCTAATTTTGAGTAAAAGCCAGCGTCCTTGAAATTGTCCATAAAGACCTGTGTGCCCAGCTGCCCTCCCACTGCCATAACGTCTTTTTCCTCATCCCCAAACACTCCTCCTCTCACTTGTTTTGTGCCATGCTGGCCTCTTCATTGTTCCACAAACACACCAAGCAAACTTGACCTCAGAGCCTTTGTACTTGTAATCCCTTTTGCCTGGAAGTTTCCTTGCCCCATGTGTGCATGGCTTGCTCCCTCACTGCGTTTTTCGGGCTTCCAAATGTCTTGTATAAGACGCTTTCTCCACCCCTCTTCCACCGTCCAGCACTCAACATTCCATTTGCATTGTTTAATTTTTCTCTGTTGAATTGTTTACCACCTGACATGTGCTTATTTGTTTATTTGGTCGTTGTCTCTTGATCCACATAGAATGTAAGCTCAGTGAGAGCAGGGACCTCTAACCCCAGGACTTAGGACAGCACCTGGCTCTGTGAAAATCTGGTAAACAAGGGAATGAAATCACCAATCATTTTTCAGTAATCAGGTGAAGAAAAAACTCACAGGAGAAAAAAAGGGTCTTTGAATTGGGATATGCAAATTTGTTTATAAGGAGACACGTGAGCATGTAGGAGTTATCATCTTTGTGTATATGTGAGGCTCTCATAATCTTAGTATGCTTAAGTGACAAGGATGCCAAAAGACATACCTTTCCTTCTCTGTTCTTGTCTCTGTCGTTACCAGTAATCTATTTATGTCTTTGTCGAATGCTTTGTGTGCGTATAATCAGAGTTTATTTCTTTGCTTACATTATTTAAAGAGACTAGGGACTTTATTTCCTTAATATTTGGGGTAATGCTTCCCTGCATCATATATTAGCAGTGATAACTGTTTATCCAGGCCATCCCTCTTTCTCCTGGCATCTGCATGATTTCTTTTAATCACATTCCCATTATCCTCTAATTATGTAAAATTATGTTATATTAAGTATAATTTCTGCTGGTAGCCACAGGGTGGCATTCACGTTCTTTGCTATCACTTTAATGACTGATAGATTACAAGGTCACTCTGAGTAGATAAATAGCCTATAGATCCTTTCCAGTGAGGTTCACGTTCTGATTTTTCATATTAACACTTGTAAATTACAGAACTTATTATGCTATCCCACCTGCATCTCATTTTGCTTCCAGCACCTCTGGTCCCCTCCTGCAGGAATCCAGGATAACTCTATCCGGTAGCCTTGTTTCAATATTCAACTCAGTCAGAGTACCTAATGAAAGCCAGCCGCTGACACCGCCTTGGTATTCACTTCAACTCAGGCATCATGGGAAGATTTGCCAGCAGCCTTTAGCACAGGACTCTGACTGGATGTTGGCTGGTAAACACTAATCTGAATAACAAGTAGGATCATTCACCCCAACAGGTTTATGCTCATCTAGGTGGATTCTCCAGACTAGTCCTTGAGGCATTAAAACCACCTCTTTAATATTGAAACATGACTTTGATTATTAAAGGAAAACACACACACAGAAATGGTTACATGAGGAATTTCAGCTCTAATGTAACATCTGAACTGGGTTTCAAGATGCAGAGCTTAGCCCTTCTTCCCTCCTAATCTGACACTAGAGCCAGGCATTCATTCATTCATTCATTCATTCTTTTAGGGAACTCAATTCCATTTAACTTGGGAGTTTATCTATCATTGTATATTTTATCACATTCATATCTCAGGTATTATTTTTCTCATTTTATAAGTGAGGAAAGTGAGGATCAGAAAAATTAACAGTTAGTTGAAGACAACACTGAAAATAAATCACAGGGGTGATACAGATATAGAGAATTTTGATTAATAGATTAATGGTGATAGTACTTGTATCACCCACATAGGTGTTCTGGGGCTGACACAAGTGCTGTTTATTACCTCCAGGTCCCTCAAGCCTGAAAGGCGTCCATTCTCTCACCATCTCACATAGGATTATCATAACGGCGGCTTTTATTTAGCATTTCTGACTTTGACCTCTTCTCCGTATAACCTATATTACTTTTCCCTTCCGGAGTCATCTTCCTGAAACTATGATGTCATTTATTTCTTACTCAGAAAAGTGGGATCTCATCAAAAACTCAACTTACTTTTACCTCCCATCAACGCTTTAAAATTAATTCACTGAAAATTTCTTTCTCCCCCTCCGATCAAACACCTTAGAGACCTCCATTAATTTTCCAGTGACTTCTAGGTGATAGAAAGCCCTATGGTTTCCTTAAGCCACAAATATAAACTCAATACAGAAAGCAGGATGTCCAATCTGATATATTAAGCAAGACTTTAATCTTTATTTAATGGAAAGATTTCTCCCCTTCACCTGCAGCTGAGTCTTCCTGCCTTCGAGGAGCAGAATGCAATCAGATCCATTGTTTTTGCTTGCTCACCTGTTCTCCTACCTGCTAGGTGCTGTTCCTTTTTGGGATTGTAGTGCATGTAAATAAGAAAAGCAGTGGAACAAACAGTTCTTATTTGACTAGTATAATTAGAGGACAGCTTTGCCTTCCTGATGCCTGTAAGACGTATATAAAGTGTCTTTCTGGGCTTCCCTGGTGGCACAGTGGTTGAGAGTCCGCCTGCTGATGCAGGGGACACGGGTTTGTGCCCCAGTCCAGGAGGATCCCACATGCCGCGGAGCGGCTGGGCCCGTGAGCCATGGCCGCTGAGCCTGCGCGTCCGGAGCCTGTGCTCCGCTAACGGGAGAGGCCACAACAGCGAGAGGCCCGCGTACCGCAAAATAAATAAATAAATAAAAAATAAAGTGTCTTTCTTACGACATCTGTGGGTTCTTCAGAGGCTCCCTGGCTAGGTCCTCAGATTGCAGCTCCTTTCATTTGGGAATTACCTCTTTGACTTGCTGTTCCTTATGCTTCCCAACTTCTGGTTTTCTGGCAGTCCACTTCACATATACCCTCTGTTGGAAGTTCATGGTCCCCAGAAGCAACCCTTTGGATTCAGGATCACTTTAAAAATGATCTTAAGCTTGTATGCTTACCAGAGTTTCCATATCTAGTCCCCTGCATTCTTGCATATTTGACCATCACTGAGAGTCGTTACTTCCCAGATAAAGCATTTTACTCTGCTACTGCGTGACGCTTTAGCTGGCCTCTCATCTTTGGATTGTTTCAGATTAAGTCAGCACTGTTCTTCTGTGTTCTAGAACTGTTTCTCAAACTCTCAGACTAGTCTTATAAATCCTTTCTCTGGGCTTGAGAAAATCTACACTTCCATTGCATTTCTCTCAGTACCTTTTTGTCTTCTAGACCGGCTGTCTCACTGGCTTTCTGAAACCTATTTTGAAAAGTCTGCGTCTTCGTCACCTCACTTTTGTATTTAATATCTATTATTTGGCGCTTCAAAGTTAAGTCTCATTATATAAATTTCAAAAATATTATTTAGATTCCACTCTTTGGAACTAGTAGACTACGTAGTTCAGACTAATCCCACTGAGGATAAAACATAGACCAATTTTTGCTTTTTAATCTGCTGGAAGACCTTGAGGAACTAATAAGTTTGTGAGAAATTATTATAACAGCATCTCGAAGATCCCAGTATTTGGGGTCCACTTTTGCCCAAGTGGCGTTTGCTGATCAAAGACACATCTAGGAAGTGGAATAGCTCTTTTGACAGCTTAGAAGGGCCAGCAGAATAGATCTAAATTGTAGGAGTTTCCCTGAAAAACTTCTGAAGAGCTGCACTAGGTGAAAGGATTAACTTGTAAATCAGCTGTTGCTTTGACTGCAGAGTTTTGAATCCTCTCAGTAATTCGGGAATTCTCAGGCCTTATAGTTGTATTAAGGGGATTCCTGATTGTAGTTCTCACAGGTACTTGGCTGAAACAAAGCAAAGTTCCCTAACAAGGAAATTAACATCATTCTAGGACCCAATGAATTCCATAAATATTTTTAAAAAATACAATATCTGGTGCAGAATCAAAGAACCAGGTGTATGCAGGTAAGAAAATGTAAATGAGAAATAGTAGAAATATCAAAGATAGAAAATAGGCCCACAAGGGCTTCAGATACTGGAATTTAAAACAATTTAACCTATCATCTTCAAAAAGACAAAAGACAAGATACAAAATATTGGCATAAGACGTGACCCTCTAAAAAGTGACACAACAGATTTTAAAAGGAACTAATATAAATTCTGAGATTGAAAATGCAATAAACATAATTACAAACTCAATGACATTGTTAAACAGCATATTAGACATAGATGAAGAGAAAAGTAGTGGCCTGAAATGTAGGTTGGAAGGAAATATCTGTAACAAAGCACAGAGAGACCAAAGAATTGAAAATATAGGAAAATGGGCAAGACAAGGATGACACAGTAAAATCCAAGATATACTTATGATGGAGAGAAGAGAATGGGCAATCACATATTTGAAGTGTCAATGACCAAGAATCTTCTAAAAGTGATGAAAGACTGCAACCCATAGATTGAAGAAGTCCAACAAAACCATAGCAAAGTAAATAAAAGCAAATCAATACCTAGACAAATCACAGTGAAATCACAGAAAACAAAAAGAAAGATCATTTTAGAAATAAATGGAAGATGGGAAAAGAGATCATCTTTAAAGGTGCAGTATGGAGGCTGAAAGCTGATTTCTCAAAAGAATTATAACTTCTGAAAAATTAGAAGAAGGCAATGAAATAATATCTTTAGTGTGCTGAAAAAAACCAATTGGCAACCTAAAATTTTAGCCCATTGGAATATCCTTCAATAATAAAAGTAACCATGCCAAGGAAGTGCAACATTTGATCCTGGATTGATTCTGCATCACAAAAGATAATGCTCTGAAGGATATTATTGACACCATCAGAAATCTTCGAGTATATACATTACATAATTGCCAATCAATGTATGATCCATGAATCAGTCTCCTTAATCTCACCTGGGAGCTTATTAAACACGGATAATCATTGACATCACAAACCTGCTGATTTAGATTCACATTTTAGCAAAATCCCCAGATGATTTGAATGCACACTGAAGTTTGAGGAGCACTGTATTAGTCAATTGTATTTTATTCATGTTAAATTTCCTGAATTTGATAATATGTCAGATAATGTGACGTATCAGAAAGTGTCTTTGTTCTCCTGCAATGTATACTGAAGTGTTTAGGGCTGAGGGGTCATGATGTTTGCAATTTAATGTGAAGATCTGAAGTGCTTCTTTAAAATGATGAATGCCAATGAGAAGTAACCATACATAGTGCCAATAATAAATAAATAAATAAACTACTGTGAGGGAGAGTGCAAAGTATGTGGTAAAGCATTTATAATTAGTGAATCTAGGTGAAGAGACAAGTGTTTATTGTACTATACTTGCAATTTGGAATAATCCGTTTGGAAAACTTTTCTGTTAGGGTTGAAAATACATATAATCTATATTCCAACAATTCTACTACTAGATATGTATCCAAGAAAAATGTGTGTGCATGTCTACTAAGAGATACATAGAAGAATATTCAAAGTAGTATTGTTTGCAGTGATCCACAAGCAGAAACACGAAAATTTCTACCAAGAATAGAATGAATAAATTATGACATAAACACACAATAGAATACCGTATAGCAATAGAAATAAATCAACTACTGCTACAGACAACAATATTCATGATACTCACAAATATAGTATTGAATGAAAAAAACAGAACTAAAAGAATGCATGCTTTATAATTCTATTTTAGTTGACAGATGGATGATTAAGTGATAAAAGTATAAATAAAAGTAACTTATTGTACAGGTCAAGATAGTGGTTATCTGTAGGAGGGAGGGAGATGGTTGGGGTTTGGAAGGAGATCGTTTAAGATTTATGTGCTGGTACGAGTCTATCTAGACTTTGAACTTGGGGTAGTTCCATGGATATCTGATTTATTGTAATTCACTGAGCTGAATATTTATGTTTTGTGTTCTTTCTGTATATGTGTTTTATTTCAGGACAAAAAAAAAAAGAGGTTGGAAAAAATGATTACTCTTGTTGCTATTTGGAAAGTGGATCTGAAGAGGTAAGAAAGGAAACAAGGTGGTAGCGGGGACTTGCCATAATCTGTGTGATAGATGGTGATGGTATAGAAATAGAGCTAAGTGGATGGATTCCAGACATGGTTAGGACACAGACTTAATAATACTCATTAATGGAATCTATGTGTAGACTAAGTCCTATTCCCTCCAAAAAGAAGTTATGAAGAATAGCATCTCAGTTTTGGACTAACTATACAACTGATGGGGCCACTGACTGAGATGGAGAAGAACAAGGAAGGAACAATCTAGAAGGAAGAAATCATGAGTTTATTTTTGGAGTGTACAGAGAGAAGACAATGGAGAGCAGAACTGAATCTCAGGGCACTCTGGAGAATGTGGTATCATGGAAGGAAAGGAAAAGTGTTTTAAGAAGGAGGGATTAGTCAAGCAAGATTAAGACAGAGAAGTGACTTTCGAATTTAACAAGATGAAGATTATTAGTCATTGTTGCAAGAGCAGTTTTGGTGGAGAGGTAGATAGAGGGACGTGAGCCTGTTTCAAGTTAGTCAAAGCAACAACGGGAGTGAGGATGTCTGGAAACAAAAATTAACAACTCTTAAGATATTTTATTGTGAAACTGGACAAGATAGATAGCGTAGTGGCTAGACAGAGACATGAGGCTCAAAAGTGATTTTTTAATAAGGAAGAAAGAAGGGTCCATTTCTAGGTTGATGACAGTAAATTCGATGAAAGGAAAATGATGAAGCAGAAGAAAGATGGCATACTTCCAGGCATGAGGTCCTTGAGTAGAAAAGAGGTTATGGGTATTATCGAGCATACATTACATGGCAGGCATTGCTCAAGGAACATGTGTGTTCAGCGTAAAAATTCATTTTCTGCCCTCAAGGACAGCACGGAGCAGGGGTGGGTGTGGGGGGCGGGGAGAGAGCTTAATAAACTAGCAATGGCAGCATACTGTGCCATTAATATAAAGAAATGCATGGAATTCGCCGGGAGGTGAGTGCTCCTAGGTAAACCTTGGAAACAGTGAAGACTTTCTCAAAGAAATTACACTTAAGCTGAACCTTAAAGGATTCATTTAAGTCTTACCAGATGTGGGAGGGATAACATAGTAAAAGTTCTTTTATGAGTTCACCACTGCTAAGCTTCCCAGCATTATCACTTGTCACGGTATCCCTGCCTCTAAACATGCACATCTGAAGATGCACTCACATCAGCATACTCATCACTTGCCTACCGTGTGATGCTATTTTATGATGCACACGCTTGTTGGTGTTCTGTGAAATGCTCTTTGCTTCCTAGTGAACTTCTGCAAGGCTCACTTTAAAAGCCACTTAATCTCCAATACCCTCCAATACCCTTTCCAGAGAAGATGGAAAGAGGGGGCACCCAGGGCAAAAGGTCCTGTTCTTACTCTTGCCTCTGTGCTCCTGTGGCACTTTATAAGTTCCTCTATAAGGTGATTGTGATTTTTTTTAAGGGAGGGAGTTACCACAGTCGTTAAAAGTATGGACTCGGTGCCAGGCTCCCTGAGTCAAATCGTAGTTTTGTCATTTACCAGCTGTGTCACCTGGAGCAAGTTCCTTAATCTCTAGGTGTCCCGGTTTCCTCCTCTCTAAAATGGGAGCAGTGAAGCTAACCTGCTGGACTTGGAAGTGAGAGACAGCTCAAAAAAGGGGGAAGATGCAGAGGATGTAGAAGCAAGGGATGCCCAAGTGAAAGTTCCAGACCTTGTGGGCTTGCCTGCAGGTCTGCCCTGCTTCCCCTTGACCTGCCTTGTTCACCTCCCCTGGAGAAGAGGTGAATATACATGTTAGAGGGGAAATTGCTCTTGGTTTCATGACTGTCTTGGCTGTGAATTTTGTGTGATACTAGAAAGGAACGTGGTTTTATTTCTTAACAACATTTTTTTGTCCTCTGCATTCTCTCTCTTTCTTTACTTTTTTCGAGTGTACTGTCCATTTATTCCCATAGAAACCACTGAAAATTTACAGTTTAAGTGGGTCTGAGAAGAGGCACAGGTTGTTGCGGGTATGAAATGAGTTTATACTGCAAAACACTTAGAGCAGCATCCGGCAGGTGAAAAACGCTCAATAATTTTAGCTATTATTACTATGATTGTATATGTTTTTCAACTGTGATGATAAGAATAGCTCTTATTTATATTTATTTTTTGTATCCTGCCACTCTTCCAACACCCACCAACTTGCCCTGCATGACATGAAGAAACTCAATAAAGACATATTGGAAGGGATATGTGAATGGATTTCCCTCCCCTCTCCCCAACCGGTTTTATAGCAGGGCTCTTTTCTTGGTGTCTGCTTTGGGCTTAGCATACATTTGGACATAAGGCACTCACGGGATAGGGCTGTCGGAATGATTTTTTAAAGTCTTGGCCTCTAAAGATTTCTAAAATTGCAGGAATATCAGGAGAGACGGTGCATTAAATCCTTAACACATTAGTACACTTGCTAACAAAGTCACAGGTTGCCAGAATGAAAATTTGAGCTCAAAGAGTTGAGTTTCCTTCTTTGTTAAGGGCATCCCTTCTCACATCTTTCACCCATGGTTAGTCCTTTAAGCTTTACTTAAAAGTAGGTAATCAGGAGACTTCTCTCTGGGGAGAATGTGAGCGCTGGATGCCAGAGTGGGAATAAGAGAGAACCAAATAGAGGGGGAAAGGGCAGAGAAGGTGGAAAGAGGGGGCACCCAGGACAAAAAGTCCAGATCCTGTGAATTTGCCTGCAGGTCCTGCCCTACTTCCTCTTGTCCAGCCTTGCCCATTTTCCTTGAAGAAAGAGTCATGTACATGCTGGAGGGAAAATTGGTTCTGAATTTTATCTTTTGAAATCATAAGTATAATAAGAGTGACATGTGTGTGATTTTAAAAAGGAAATTGGTTTTATTTTTTGACAGGGTCCTTTTTGTTCTTTGTGGTTCTCTCTCTCTCTCTTTTTTTTTTTTTTCCAAGTGCCTTGTCCATTTTGCCAATTTGTTTCCATGGACACCATTGACAATTTACAGGTTATTTAAGCGGATTTGAGAAGAGGCAATAGTAATAACTAAAGCTCTGACATGGGCTATAAACAGCAAGAGTGCTCTGGACTGCCCATCTTCCACCTGTCTACTTACTACTTAACAAATCAAGTTTACAATAATAACTTAAAAAACACTAGACTCTTTTTTTTTTCTTCCCGGAAGTGAGTGGTAGGAGGGAGGAGAAGGCTCGTCAATCCCCACCTCTTTGGTTATTTTAATGGAAGCTGTGGCCAATCTAAGGTGAGCGGGGCATCCTCAAAGGCACAGATGAATCATCAGTGCCTGGCCCTGGTGGCGTCTGGCCCACACGCAGCTCTTACCATTTACTTTTCTCAGGGCGGCTAGGGCAAATGCAGCTCCTAAAATGATTGCAAACGGCAGGGAGGAAGGAGCTTGGCATTTTTGTCCTTTTCACTGATAGCGTCCCTTTCACTGAAGGGGGTGGACGGAGCAGGGAAGAGGTCATTGCTCAGGGCTACAACAGACAGATGCCGAGAGCAGAAGGCAATTTTTGCCTTGCAGGGGACCAGTTCCACAGTATCCAAGACAAGGAGGCACATCAGGGAGAGCAGGAGGGCTGAGCCCCAAAGGACTGGCCGGCTCTAAAAGAGGGTTTCCTCCATTCAGATAAGTGCACCTCCAGATCCACTTCCAACCTCTGCCCCTCAATAACCATGATGCTTAGATACCATTCCCTGTTGCTCAGGTCTAAATTAGGAGGGAGAATGTAAAAAAGGCTGAGTCACATAAGCAATAAAAGAGGGAAAGGAATAAGGGTGAGGGAAAAGATAGGGATGGAGAGATTTAGAGATATAGAGAGAGAATTCAAGACTATGCTGAAGGAGGAAAATAAATCAGTAAGTTGTAATGGTCTTTATGAAAAATTAGTGATTGTGCATCTACCATTTTTCAGCATTCTGCTACGGCACAATCAATTTAAAAATGAAGGCTAAAATTTCTTCCCTAGAAAATTTGTGACAGGTGAAGGAAAGCTTGAATGTCAAAATAAAGCTTATTTCCCCAATCCCATGGGTCTTCTCTGTGGTGGAAGAACAATTTAAAGCTGAAACAGTGGTAGATGGAAAGTCATACTTTGGACAAGGCCAAACAGCCCTAGAGAATGCAGCCACTCTTGTTGCTGTGGGTTAGTGCTGGGTCAGAATCAATCTAGATGCCAAAATATCCCCTGGTCAAATGCTTTGGAAAATAAAGAAGTTGAAGAAATTAGTTTACATTTACAATATGCTAATGAGCTAACCAGGTTAGCTTTTGCAGTCACCCCTGCTCCCCAGTCCTGAGCCAAATACTTGCTCTAAGGCTTAGTTGAGATATTACTTCTCATCACCAAGACGTGGCAAAATTGGGGAGCCAATAAGAGGCCGATTACCATGCTACATCTCTTAGAGTTCTTACCAGCTAGATGTTCTCATTGGTTCAGCGTGGAAGAGAGTGGAATCTAGGAAATTCTTGGTCTGACTCTTCTCTATATACACACAGATTAGAATCTCTAGGAAGTATGGAGGTGGCACTCTTACAGTTTAGAGTGCTGAAACACATACAACTTAAATGACACAAAAATATCCATTCTACTTATTGATTCCAGTAACCTGAAGTTGCATTGTGAATGCATGAGGTAAAGGGCTGTTAAGTGAGGTAGCAGAACAATAAAAACAAGAACTTGATGTACACCAAGGTGTACATCAATGACCAGGCTAATTAAATAGAAATAAAGGTCTAATGGGGGCCTAAACCTCACTAAGGAGCAAGAGATTCCTCTCAAGAAGGGCTAGTAAAGGTGCGCCATCCCTTCAAGAAACCCAAGGGATAAGCCAAGTGGACCAAATGGATAAAATGTCCAGCGAATGACATATTCTTGTACAAGATGCTAAGAACGTTGTTGACAGTTTCACCAGCTAGACAGAAGATACACAGATGAATAGCCAGATAAATATTGCATATAGTAATTATACACCAGCTAGAAATCAGGTGAGTTGATGTTTTCTGCCCTCAGGGAAGTACAGTTAAAATTGGGACAGCAATTTTGATGAGAAAGGAAGCAGAAGTCAGGGAACTTGAGTTCAGAATTTTAAGCAGCCCTGGAGACTGGGTCATCATCATAAAGCATTATACACCACCAAGGAGAATTTCATTTTTCTGGGTCACTCTCATGAGGTTTGCATGCGAAGAGGTTATAGTCCTTTCCTGCCTGTTTGTTTCTAGCGGCAGGATTCCTTGGGCTATGATGTCCATTTGTGTTACAGACTTTAGCCACAGGCAATCTGACCTGGTTGCTTTTTGTTGCTCGAATGCTCCACTGGAGTAATAATAAGATTAGCTCCAAAAAAACCAAACATCTTGACCTCTGTCTTTGCTGAAACTTGTTCTTGAACATGAGAGAAGTGTAAATTCCAAAGCTAAATCCTGTAGTATAGGAAGAAAAAAACCCTAAGTGCACCTCAGAAAGCTATATCTCTGCTAGTGATTTATGTTTTCTGCTTTGTAAGCTGTGACAGAAATATGGTCTTAGATATGAGGATAAAGCTCAATGTCCTAGTGTTGGAAATATATAGCCCCAGTGCAAACTTTCCCCACGCTGAGTTGCTGTAATTTTGGTTAACTGTTTTTCTTTCTTTTATTCTTGAAAAATCTTTGTTTCCTTTTATTATATGACACTCATAGGGCAACAGCGATTCTACAGAATGGCTGCCCTCCCTCCATTTTAGTAAAAGAAACAAGTAGAGGAAGTGATTCCAGTTGGTGTGTGCGTTTACCTATTGTGGGTTAGTCCAGACCTTGTGGGTAAGGGCAACTGGGACCCTGGGGCTCAGGCTTATATTGTACATTCTTGTGAATTCCTCTGCTAGAGTTCTTTAACATGAACGTGCTCAGGACATATCTCTACTCAAAGATATTTCCTTTGTTCCTTATCACTCGCTGGTTTGAGTATTTTTAAGTGGGGCTTCCAAAGTCCTTCCTAACATGGAGCCAACCACGCTCAGCCTTACTGTTCCTCTCTGTTCACGGATCACTCATTCCTAGAGCCACATCCAGCCTAGCACACTTTCATTTTTTTCTTGCCTTTGAGTATCCTGCCTTCTCTTCTTGGAATGCCATTGTTTTGATCTCGCTATCATATCCCCTCTCCAAGTCTACTCATTCTCAAGGATCCAGCTTAAAAGTTACCTCTGTGAAGTCCTCCTGAATAACTCTCCTGATACTGATATAGTAAAATGATCCCTTAACTTGTCTTTTTTCTAACAAACTGGCTCTCTGAAGGTCAGGGATGTTTTCTCATTAACCCCTGTATTGCCCTGTGCCCAGTAACACATACTAAAAGCCTCTCGGGGGACAAAAATGAGGAAATAAAGAATAGATATTACTGAAATATTGGTAAAAAGGAACAACTACATTAAAAAAGATCACATACTATCTTTCTGAATGTGTGATTCGTATTTTAACTTACAAAATTATACTATGCATATTGATTTTGTTACTGCAAAATCAACAAAAATGTAAATTCAAAAGAAAATCATGAAGTCCAGTCTTTTTTGTTAGTCCATGGAAGAGCTTCAGATCTACATGATATGGATAATTATTTTGGTTACCTATTTTGGTATCATAAGCTACCTTAAAACCTAGAGGCTTTAAGCAATTATTTTAAAAATTCTGTGGGTCAGGAATTCAAGAAAGATTTGACTTGTTGGTTGGTCCCTGCAGTTGGAGGAGCTCCTCCATGGTACTTGCTTTATACATTAGCACTTCTTTGCTTCTTGGTTTCTCTCTCTGTCTCTCCACGTGACATCTTATCCCCAGGGCCTCTTACTTGGCCTGGACTTCTCACATGATGGTCTCTGGGTAGTTACACTTCTTACCTGGTGGCTGCCCTCAGAGGCAGGAAGGGGATGCTTCCAGGCCAGTTAAGAACTATCCCTGGAACTGGCATGAGTCACTTTCTGCATACTCTGTTGATCAAAGTAGAGCCCAGCCAGATTCAATGGGGTGAAGATACGGACACCACCTCTTAATGGGATGTGACAAGATTACATTGCAGAAAAGCATGTGAGATAGAGCATGATTTTGCCGCCATCTTTGGGAAATATAATCTGTGATGTAATTAATACACTTTTGACAAATCAGTGCCCATGGGACCTTGTCATAAAAATCAATTAACTAACTCTCTAGAAATGTTCAATGCACCACACTGTGATAAGGTTTAATCCAGTGTAAGCTGCTTTTTTCATCTGTCCTAGAGATGAAATCTCTGAGGAAGAGAAGGGAAATCAAGCCTACTGTTCTTCATTTAGATCTTTTGATCACATTTGTTTTATCTAACATACTACAGAATTACAAGCGAGAGAAAGTTCTTACATTGTGAGTACTTACACTTATAGAACTCATTTCCCCAAAAGGTGGCTTTAGGTAAATTTATGGGTAATAGATCCTTCCTGGATATAAGAAATAGAAGTGTTAGAGCTATATCCCTGCCCTTTGAGGCTGACAGCATAAAGAGCAAGGTTTTTCAAGCTATAAGTTGTGATCCTATTAGTGGATCATGAAATCAGTTTAGTAGGTCAGGGCCAGTGGTTAAAAATAAAAAAGGAATTGAATGGAACACAAAGTATCAGTTGCACGTCATATAACATATGTATAATATAAGTAAGTATGTATAGGTGAGTTTTTTTGCACGTGTGTGAGTGTGAATACTGGATTACAATGTAAACTCTATTTCTAACCGGGATCCACAGTCAAAAATGTTTTTGAAGCCATGAAAATAGAGTATCTGTGCCCTCTCTTGGTGCCACTTTCAAAGGCAAAACACGGGACTAGACAGACCATCGGTTTGATTCAGCATGGCATTTCTGATGTTCTTATGAAAAATATTTTGTTTGGGGCCCAGAATGACAAATAACTCAGAGTCCAATTGAAACATCATTTTCTAAGAGAAGAAATTGCTTTACAGACAGTGTACAGCAAAATAAAATATCTCACCTCCACAGCTTATGCCCTCTGTCACCTATAAAGAGTTTTTACAGAAGACGTTTTGTTCTTTCCTTTCAAACTTACGTTTGGTTGAATAGATTTCCCAAGAGCTTAATTCTTCACCTACGCAGTGTTTCTGACCCTTGACAGGCTACAAGATATGGTCCAGGTTAGATCCTGAAGTGCTGAGAAATGCCTAGTTGCACAGTGAGGGCTACATCTGATTGGACTGGGAAACAGCACAGTTGTGGAGGGTGTGACACAGAGATGTTTTTCAGACTCTGATCTTTCACATGCCACTCAGTCTCCTTTCCCTCTGACAGAATCTTTCCCCACTCCTGTCTCAGCCACACCTGTAAAAGCACAATGGTATATTCTAGTGTCAATTTTTGACTTTGCAAATCAAGCGCCTTTAAAATTATAATTCATTATGAGCAGTAAATATAGTTTACAAAAATACTTTTCAAATATACTCTTTCACTTAATATTCAGAACACACTTATGTGCTGGTTATCATAAATATTTTCATTTTAAAGGTAGAGAAGTCATGACTCAGAGAGGTTGAATTGCTTGTTCAAGGTCATACACATATGGGAAGCAGCAGGCCTAAGATTTGACTTTGACTCCAAATCCTCCATTATGCTGCCCTCAGCCAGAGAAAACTGGGTCTGAGCTAGGTCTCCGGACTTGTGCAAAGTTCTTGATTTTATTTATTTTTATTTTTTTTCTGCTATGATTTATTAATGAACTATTTATTAGAAGATTCAATCTTGGAAAGATCTTGATTTTATTTTAAGTTTCTTTCCTAAAGATGCCTTCAGGGCATTTATTCATTTACTGGTCCAGCTCTCAAAATCAGGGGATAGTACAAGTTTTGCCCCACTTCTAAAAGTCCATGGCACTGTAAAAAAAAAAAATAAAAGTGATATAAGGGAAAAGAGCCAATCATGGCCAAGGAGAAGTGTTGAATGGAGGTACCTTGTCTGTCTTGGACTTGTCAGATTTCTGTACCTGTGTTTGGCTCTTGATTTGGGCATCTGGTTATTGAGCCCCCTGAGTGTTGGTATATGATTTAAAAAAGGAGACATCATATGACACCTCTGTGTTGTTCTTGAAGGTGTACGTTCTTTAAGGATATATCATGTGTAGAACAGGTAGAGACGTTGGTTAGACATTTTTTGTATCGATTTTCTAGGCACCTTGGGAACTTGTCAGTTTAGCATAACCATCGTAAGCTAACAAACAAGGGTGCTTGTACTGATTCTGTTCTATGAATTAAAGAATATAATTATAATGATATCTCATTAGGTAAATAACTTAAGCATAACTATAATGTAACAAGCTACACCGTTATACATTGCGTTTCAGCGCTAACTTCCCTTTCTTAATGGAACATTGGTGAAACTCTCATTCCTATGTGACCCAGGGAAATGTCTCTGTTTTCACCTTTTATATACTTCTCGCATGCTTTTTTTTTTGTATCTTATATCAATGCATACCACATTCTTATCTGGGTAAGTATGAAAATATCATTATATTAGGGCTGATAGCTTAATTATAGATATAATTTATGTGTCACAAGCCCGAATGGTGTGGGTCTATAAAATAATGACACAATTACACTGACATCCAAATGATTGTAGAGAGTTCTCATCCTGCGGTACGCGGGCCTCTCACTGTTGTGGCCTCTCCCGCTGCGGAGCACAGGCTCCAGACGCGCAGGCTCAGCGGCCATGGCTCACGGGCCCAGCCACTCCGCGGCATGTGGGATCCTCCCGGACCGGGGCACGAACCCGCGTCCCCCGCATCGGCAGGCGGACTCTCAACCACTGCGCCACCAGGGAAGCCCCCTCATACTTTTTAAGTTCAGGAAATCTAGTCTTTTTGCCACATCGTTCCTCCTCAGAGCCTGTTCATACTTCCTGCACGAATCTGCCTGATGTTCTCTTCTTATCTCAGCCAGCCTCTGGCTCCTGACGGCCACTCTGACCTTCTGCCTGTCACTGATTGCCTTCTTGAGCCTGACTTCCGTTAGGTTTGCCAGCTCCTTCTGCACCCCAGTCTCCAAGCTAGTGGGCATTGCCGATACCTCTGTCCTGGCCTCCAGAAGGGACATGACTTTCTCCTGAGTTACTTCTTCTGAAGTGTGGCCGGGTACCCCAACTATTGCACAAAGAGACAATTCCTAAAGAGACTGTATACCTGAATCAGATTTCAGAGTTCCTTGGTAGATACGTTCCCTGCTTAGGTCCCTGACGTTCACCACATGACAGGAACAAGCTTATAGAGCCTCCATTTTCCACCAATTACTCAAAATCTCCAGGTTTCTCTACACTTTAGAGTCTAGATCCAGCAGAAATTTCCTTACCCTGCTGCCCTTAAGAAAAATGGTTAGTGCTTGCTTTACATCTGTGTGACCAAATGGACTTTGCAAAACATTGCCCCCAAGGACAAAGAGCCTCCTCGCCTTAAAGGCAAAGCCCAAGAAGCACAAATGACTTATCTTTTAAAAGAGAGGTTTTCCTTGCTCTGAAAAAAAAAAAAAAAGTTAAGGCTTGGTCTTTGCTGGATACCCCATTATGCAGAGAATTCTACATCTTGCCATTTGCAATTGCCCAGAAGTTCAAAATCTTCACAACTTTTTAGGCTGTTTTTCATGTTTTTGACTCATAAGTTGAGTGTTAAGACAAATACTAATTTGTCTAAAATTGGGGAAGTGAAGAAAGAGTATATATGACTATAAACCTATTAGTGTTGATCTTCAGCTATTTACATTTTTGAAACCTTCTCATCAGTCTCCATTTGACTTTATTTTTTTATTCACCTCCTACCCCATGCATACAGCCTCCCCATCCTACACCCTTGATTAAGTTGTATAAAATGTTGGCCTCCTATAGCCAAAGGTACATCATTCCTATTCTATTGTCGCATCCCCCAAAATTCTGGAGCCTGAAGATGAACTGGGGAAATGGTTTTCCAGGGCCCCTGCCTGTCCCAAGTTCTTCTCTAAGCCTGGGAGTCCATCAGCAAGCCAGTGAACTTATTTCACTGTGTATATTGATCAGGTTACCCAAATAACAAAGGAATTGCCAATTCATTTCTGTCAACCTTATTCCTTGCTCAGGGCAAACCAATTGGAAGGGGTTCAGATTGTCTTCTCCAACATTTATGGGGAAGAGCAGCTGTCTGTGTAACTTCCAAGCTCCTCTCTCACCAGCTGAGTTGGAATCTTGGGACAAATTCCCATATGCACTTATACTAGCTAGTGTCAATTTGCTGACAGTTGACATTTCCCACGGCCAGTCATTCACAGAAGCATTGCCTATTCAGTTAAAAGATAGTAGGTCTTGGGAGCGGAGGATGAATAGAAATGGATGAGTGAGGAAAAAAATTTGGTTCTCAAACTCTAACTAAAAACACTAATTAGAAATGACCGAACACCTGAGGCAGAGCCAGGATTGGGGGATGGTATTTTCAGCATCTCTCTCTCTCTCTCTCTCTCTCTCTCTCTCTCTCATACACACACACACACAGCCCTAAACATAAATGATAAAAAGTTGTGTCATCACATAAGGCCACTAAACCCCCATTTCTACTTTACAAAGCAGATTCAATATGGTCATAACCTTCTTCCTTACTGACCTTTAATCCATCATGATTTGCATTAGATGTGTAGCCTTTTTGTGAGCGTTACTAATATGAATGAGGATTTGATTGGGTAGATGAGAATTTGCAAGTGTTTTGTCAGTTCTACCCTCCCTCTTTCTCTCTGTCCTTCCTTTCGTCTTTTTTTTTTAAAAATCATTGAATGCCTACTACACATACAGAACTATCTAAATTTTGTGAAGGAATCCAAAAAGTGTAGATGAAGATGTCTTTGCCCTCAAAGATGTTGTAGCCTGGGAAAATAAAACAAACGCATAGAATGTCCAACTGTCATATAATCATCACCACCACCACCACCACCATCATCATCATCATCATCCTACAATTGATGTCACAAGTTAGAGTAGGAACCATTAAATACCAAGAGGGCAAAACAGAGTAGATGTGATCAGAGGAGAGAAAGAGTGTGAGCTCAGGGAATGTTTCCCAGAAGTGGTGGAATTGTAATAGAGTTTTATGAAAATGTAGGTTTGGAATAAATAGAAATAAGGTAAGGAATAGATTGCAGGTGGAAAACAGAGCATCTGCAAAGTTTCTTCCCATTCAGGGAGATCTGCTTGTGAGCTCCTCGGAGCAGAGATTATGCCTTTTATACTGAAGGTCCAGCAGAGGGCCTGGAACCTAGGAGCACATGGGGTGGGATGAATGAATCCTGAGGGCAAGGGTGAGATTCCAAACAAAGCCACAAGGGCATCCACACTTAGCCTCTATACCTAAGGTTGTGTATTTTGATATGGAAGGTTTAGGGGACAAAGTGTTTTATTTGTTTGGCTTCGCTTTGCTTTTGAAGTCTATGACAGCCACTGTAGTCAGAGGTTATGTGCCACTGTCTGGGAAGAGAGTTATTTTAGGGAAGATGGGTGATGAAGACAGGGAAGTAGATTACTCATAACTTACGCGATTCCAGCTCCCATACAAGAAGTCACCCATGGCCCCCTGTTCTCTAGCTCTCCTTTCAAATAAAGTAGTTCTTGGCAGTCTGGATACTCATAAGCTTTTCAATGGATAACATCCTTACTTTCCCTTTATAAGTGCTTCTCATGAATTTGGAATTAATATTTCTTTTATTACAATCAAGGGACCGTAAATCAGGACAAGGTGATTTCTTCAATTCTAGCCCAATACCACAGCCAATGAGTCTAGGAGGGGAAATGGCCCAAAACCCACATCTGTCCAAGTTTCCAACTTCTGAGTGAAAATTAAGAAGCGACCTTTTAAAATGTTCTCCTTTGCATAAGATTATGGTTGCTGCATAGGAAATAAAACAATGATATTCTCCACCCCTGAGACTTTTTTGTTCCTTGTGGTGAACTTGCTTCAATTTAGATGGAGGAATCGTCTTTCATCCTTCCTGCTTATAAATAGGAATGTGTAATCTGATTGGGTCAGCTGTCAATAGTTTGACATTTCTTCCCCAGCAGCAGAGTTGCGCATATGCCCCAAAGTTTGAGTTTTATTGCTAATTTACCAGATTTATTGGGTTATTTTTTATTACACTCTTCAGGGACAAAAGTAGAAAATAAAGAATCTAATTTCTGATGCATCTTTAATCTAGTGAACACTGTTGGGAACTAATAAGAAATACAGCCTTAAACAAAACTGCTAGTTGGGGGCCAGGGGTGGGAGGGAAAGGTGTTTGTGTTGCTTCGACTTAGAAAGTGACATCCGTGATCTCAATGATAGGGATACAACATAACAGGCAGCTACAGAGATGCACAAATGTCAGGGAATTTTAGGACTAATTCTATTCATTGTCTTGGGTCTAAACAGTTATTAGGTGAGCTTGATCTTACATTCTTTAATGATGCAGCTTCAGGGCCCAGAGTGGCCAGGGAGTGTAGCTACCTCTAATGAGACTTGGGGACTCCAGGAGGGCTCATGCCAAGGAGTACTTCCCAGAACTTCTGCTGTCAGTGTCCTTGTCCCCTCGATGGGCCTTGCCTCTGCAGGAGACCTTCCAACACTAGCAGATGTGTGGCTGACAGGGTCTTGGGGCTCCGGCCGGGTGTCAGGCCTGATCCTCTGAGGTGGGAGAGCCGAGTTCAGGACACTGGTCCACCAGACACCTCCTGGCCCCTCGTAATATCAATCAGCGAGAGGTCTCCCAGAGATCTCCATCTCAACGCTAAGACCCAGCTCCACTCAATGACCAGCAAGCTCCAGTGCTGGACACCCTATGCCAAACAACTAGCAAGACAGGAACACGGCCCCACCCATTAGCAGAGAGGTTGCCTAAAATCATAATAAGGTCACGGACACCCCAAAACATGCCACCGGATGCAGTCCTGCCCACCAGAAAGACAAGATCCAGCCTCATCCACCAGAACACAGGCACCAGTCTCCTCCACCAGGAAGCCTACACAACCCACTGAACCAACCTTACCCACTGGGGGCAGACACCAAAAACAATGGGAACTACGAACCTGCAGCCTGCGGAATGGAGACCCCAAACACAGGAAGTTAAGCAAAATGAGAAGAGAGAGAAACACACAGCAGATGAAGGAACAAGGTAAAAACCCACCAGACCAAACAAAAAAAAAAGATGTCAAAAAAATGAAAGACTTGGATCAAGTGGCTGTTAACGTCTTCCCAGCCTACAGTCCTGGGCAGCTCTCCCTGGTGACGGTGACGGTGATGGTGACTGCGATGGTGCATGGGCATTGAAAAGATGAGTCATCTGCTCAGAGGGCTTACGATATGTCTTACTTGTTTCTGTATCTAGTGTCTAGAACTGTGCCTGGAACAAAGGAATTTGTCAAACACAGCATGTGTTTGTTGAACTATGTCTTGTATTGCCTGGTATGGGCTGCCACTGTGACTTTACCTCCAGGAATTTATCAAATATTCACAGACCAAATCACCAGAGAAAATAAAAGTACCATTTCACTTTCCTTCTTCTCTAACGTGGCTGGAAGAAACAGAAAGAAGAGAGGAGTCTTTGTTTTGTGTCACACTCTATGTGGGTCCTAATGAATTGCAGAACCTTCAAAAACTCCACTGACTTTTTCCCCCAGTTTTATTGAGAAATAATTTGCATACATCACTGTATAAGTTTAAGGCAAACAGCATGGTGGTTTGATACATATATGATTACCGCAATATGTTCAGCTAACATCCATCTTCTCATATAAATACAATGAAAGGAAAAGAGAGAAAAAGAATAAAGTAAAAGAAAATTTTTTTCTCTTTGTGATAAGAACTCTTGGGATCTACTCTCTTTATAACTTTCCTGTGTATCATACAGCAGTGTTAGCTATAGTCATCATGCTGTACGTTACATCCCTAGTGCTTATTTATCTTATAACTGGAAGTTTGTACCTTTGGACCACCTTCCTCCAGTTTCCCCTCCCATCACTCCCTGCCATTGGTAACCACAAGTCTGATCTCTTTTTCTACAAGTTTTGTTCTGTTTTGTTTTAGATTCCACATATAAGTGAGACTATACAGTATTTGTCTTTCTCTGACTTATTTCACTTAGCGTAATGCCTTCAGGGTCCATCCATGTTGTCACAAATGGTAGAATTTCCTTATTTTGTATGGCTGAATTATATTCCATTGGGTGTATGTATGTGTGTGTATATATATATATATATATATATATATATATATATATACACACACACACACCACAACTTCTTTATCCATTTATCCATTGATGGACACATGGGTTGTTTCTCTGTCTTGGCTGTTGTAAATAATGCTGCTATGAACATGGGGGTGCAGATACCTTTTTGAGTTATTGTTTTTGTTATCTTTGACTATATTCCCAGAAGTGGAATTGCTTCCATTGCCTTTCTAAAGTGCTTTCTCAGTGGCCTTTTCTAGCCCTGATCCTTAATTTCACTCACTGAAATTATGCCTCTGGCCGTCTTTAAAAATTCTATATTGATACCAGTGACATTGGGTTTACAATGTTCATGTCCAGAATACCCAGATGTAAGCGGGAGTGGGAAAATATGCCATATTGAGGCAGTTCTCACAATGCTCCATGCTCTCTCACTCCTGTGCCTCAGTACAGGCTATGCTTGGAAACCCAGAGTCTGCTGGTTACTGCCTACTAGCTTCACAACACTCAAAACAGGGCTCATGTCATGTGGGAAGCTTTTACTGAATCCCGTGCTGGGATAGGGTTCTTCCCTTGCATGCCCATAAATCCCTATGTGTACTTCACCAACTGTAGTCCTTGCTTCTCTATCTTAGGCTGCTGACTTCAGAACCCCAGCCCCCCAACACACTAAATTATGAACTTTTTAAAGACAGGGAATTCATAAGTTTGATTCATCTCTTTGTCTTTTTGCCTAGCACAATGACTGGCAGATATTAGGGATGCAATGCATGTTTTTGAATAAATGAATGAGCTTGTTCCCAAGAAATTATCTAGTACAGTTTGGCAAATGAAAACATGGTGGAAGAAGATGAAGGGTGGAGAGGCTGTTTCAGGTACTTCTTGGATTGATCTAGTTTGTAAAAATCAGCTAAAGTTCTGGGTCAAGGATGGTAGGCCTGGGTTCTCCAGTCACTGGGGTCATGAGCGTGATGCCTTCTGCCCTTGACACAGACTGTTCCCCTGGGCATAGAGACAAACGTCTGAGCATCCTCACTCTATCACAGACTATTCTGTGCACAAGATACTCAAAAACCAGATACTCAAGACCAGACTTACAGTAAAGGGGAAAAACCCAGCATTCTTGAGCCCTCAGTCCCTCTCCAAGAGCATGAGTCTGCCTAGATGGCTGCACTAGGTCTGCCTAGATGGGATGATTGTCACTTGTGGGAGAAGAAGGTACAGTGAAATGTATAGGCCCCAAATCTTTTAGAACACTAAGGGGAAAGTGCTTCCACAAGCCGTATTAACACTTACTGAGACTTTCTTATCCAAACCTGTATCATATGCTAGTCTGTTGTTTGTGTGAAGTTGTGTGAATGAGCAACACTAAAAGGATATGTGACCCAGTTCACTCCCTCCTGGGGCCCGGAGCTTTCAATATATCCGAAGACAGAGGCCATATCTATTGACATATTTATTGAAAAGTAAATAAAATTGAAGTCATAAACATATATTCAGCAACTTACTGCAAGTGGTCCAGAGGAGAAAGGTCAGTAGTGACTAAAGGTATTAAAATTGAAATGTGAGATTGTTTCAGTCTTCAGGTCCCAAGGACACTCTTCAGATCCAAGGCCCCTTTTGGTTCCTACTATCGGGCTGTCTCATCCATCCTCCAGTGTTACCTTCAAATTCATCAAATGACCTGGAACCTGGCTCACAGCTTCCCTCTTACCCCCTTGTCTGCCATGTTTTTGAGTGGTTTCAAGGTCCATGTGGGCAACTGTCCCCAAACCTTGGATTCTTGGTTTCTTAATCTACTTAATCTCAGTGACATCTACTCTGATCTCTCTGGAACCTGACATCACTAGAACTGTTCCTACTCTAAGATCCTAAATCCAAGCTCTGTCACCCAGGGAGAGAGAGGACAGATGGAGAAGAGGGGAGAGTTAGAGCTCTGGAATGCCCTAGCATGCAGACATCAGGTGCAAGAGAAAAAGTCAGCAAAGGGCAGTGAGATTGGAAGAAAACCAGAAGGGCACGGTGTCACAGGAAAACAGAACACATTTTTTGGAGGTGAAGGGGGTCAACAGTGTCAAATGCTCTTGAGAGGTTAGGATAATGAGAGAAAAATGGCTGCTGAAGCTAGCAATATTAATATTATTGGTACTGTTGATAGGTGTATGTTAGAGCCTGGTCATGGTATCCTAAACAATGCCAGGCTCTGAGTAAATACTTCCAGGAAGGTGAAGGGGACGGAGGCAGAGGGGACCCAGAAAATGAATTGGCTTGTGCACGATTGAGAGTGTGATTTATGACAAATGGGAATGATTACTCAACTAGGAGTCGATTCTGGAGATTATAGAAGTCTTTCGCTAATACTCTAAAAATATTGGGAGGAAATAAGTAACCTAGAGAGAGCCAGAGAACTAACACAAAGGTTCGTTGGGTAGAGACATCCAGAGAGAACCAAATAGGAGTTCAAGCAGGGACTAGATAGAATTGGCACTAAATATTTCCTGTACATAATGCTGGGCATTGCCTATTAAATACAGAGGAGATGAAAGCTGGATCAGAAAAGGAATTTCAGGGAGAGAAAGGAATGTCTTACTGTAGAAAAATCTGGGGCTTCTGAGGAACCCATTGGGTCAAAACTAGACCCTGAACCTAAATGGGTTTTGTCACAAGGCAGAACAAATAGACGGAATGCAGATAATCTCTTTAGCTGACCACAGCTCTACCTGTGTTCAGACTTTGCAGCATAATGTAGAGAGATAAGAGGGATTAGTTAAAGCATTCTGACTAAGTAGAGCAGGACAGTCGCACTCTTTGCTGAATTACAGTGTACCCTCAAGTGCCAAGTTGCTCTGGACCAACTAATGAGTTCTCTGAGTCTCAATGTACTCAACTGTAAATTGAGGGGTCATTTACCCAGTGAGTCATAGGAAACCATTTACTTTCCCATCTTTCCAAGGACCTGCCTAAAGGATGATGGTTATCAAACTGACCCAACTGAGAACAAAGTTTGTTTCCGATGAGGCATACATACATTGCAATGGAGCTGCGCACCCAGCAGAAGGAAGCTTGAAATAGCAATCTCCAGAAAAGATGTGCTGCTGAGACTCCATGTTTAGCCTCATGCATTATGCCTTTGTTTAAAAAGATGCAGAAATCTAAGCAAGGAGCTGGAACAACTTGCTCTGGGCTGGTGACAAATCCTGTGGGCTGGTATGTGGCAAAAGGAGTTATCTCATTGTCAGCTCTCTCCTCTCTCTTTTCTGATGTGTCAAGACAATTCAGAGACTGTCTTTTAACCCATGTGATCCTTTATTCAAACATGAATTGAGGACCACCTATGTGCTCGGTGTAGAAAATTAAATCTGGATGATATGGTCTCTGCCCTTCAGAAACTTATGGTCTGATGAAGGGGACAGATACATATCAGAGAGTTAAAATAGTTGTAGGTGCCATAACACAAGAATAATGTATATGGTGGGTGTCTCTCCAACCTCCATTCCACCTGCCCTGTATTGGGCAGTGCAGAGGATTGACCTGGCCTTGGGAATGGGTTTCATCAACGCTGACCCACATTTATATCTTCACTGGACTCCTTTTATTTTAATATTTTGAGTGCGCTATCTGTAACTCTGAAAGGACCGATAGACTGATATAGGTAGCAAACATTTTAACGTACCTGCCTTAAGCCATGGGTAATCCATAAGGCAGGTTATTGGCATCGTTTCTTAAATGGCTAAACTGAGGCTCTGATTGATTAAATAAAGTGTCTGATTCAGTGTGTTTCAGAATCACCTAGCAACTTGTTAAGCACAGACTGCTTAACGGCTGTTCTCTATCCCCAGAGTTTCTGATTCAGCAGGTGTGGGGCAAGACCATAGAATTCACATTTCTAACAAGTTTCCAGATGTTAGTAACTCTGCTAGTCTGAGGGCCACACTTTGAGAACCACTGCTCTAGTATTTGTTAGTATCCGGTAGAGCTGAGTTGTGAGCCCAAGTCTGTCTGCCTGTAATAACTGTGCCCTTTCCCCTACACCACCCTTTCTCCTGTTAACACAAGTATTTTTCTTAACAGCTCCTTTATGGAAGCTTAGCTTAACAGCAGCAATAAAAAGTTACATGGAATGAGTTTGGCAAACACAGACATTGTATTGCCTTTGCAAGTAGGGTGGCCATACATCCCAGGATGCCTGAGGTAATTCTGTTTTGTGTCTGTTAATCTGACATATGGTTGCTAGTTCTCCTCTCTTCCTCTAACAAGGGTCCGAGGTTGGCTAATACGTTATATGGCCATCCTACTTTTAGGGATTCACAACTCAATAACTTACGTTCACATTTTAAAGACTCCATGAAGAACTTGAAAAGGTTATTGATCTTTATTTACCCCAGTGTTCTTAAACTTACTTAAGCATGGGCACTTTTTATTCTACTCAGGTAATTCCTTTTAACATTTTGGTGAATGCTGACCTGTGTGCATTTTCTCGTGTGGTTATGTTTTGATGCATGTGTCCAACTAGGAAATGGACTCCTAATATCTTTATGTCTTATACTCTATAACCCTCCAAAGCACCTTGCTGGGCACCTGCCACTCTCTCAGCCAATTATTGTTCTTTAAGCAAAGAAAACATATTCTCTGAGTAGAGACTTATAGGGCAGGGCAAAATTTTAATGTTCACGCACATGCTATTGAGACATGAACCATGAGTAGAGCATTCTGTTGGGGGGAAAAGCAGACCTAAGGGGCCATGTAATCTTTCAGCTCAGCCCTGACTGTGGTGAGACAGACGAATAAGAGCTTCCTCACACCAATGAACATGTAATTGTGAAACTCATCGCCCTGGGAGCTCCCTCTCTTTGCAAACCAATGAAAGAGGAAGCCATGGCTTATCCAGGGTATGTTGCTTCCTGAGTGGCCTTGCTACTGAAAGATGGAGACAAAGGGTAAGAAATGTTGTGGACTTAACACACTTGGGATTGGGGTGGGGTCTATTCACGATGTTACTCCTAAAAGTAAACTAATAAATATAAGATCTCATACTAATGTGTTACTTGCTAGGCATCTAGTGCTGTGAAGAACTGGTATCTCTCACACACACACACACACACACACACACACACACACACACACACACACACACACACACACACCCCTGAACCTCATTCTCCCACTTATAAAAGTGGATTTTTAAAAGATTTTTATTGTACACTCACTGTACACATTAGTCAATTTATATTTGGGAGAAAAAAAACTCTCCTTGTTCCAAGTCTATCTCCTAATGCCCAACAGAGAAATCTCAAATATCTGTCTATCCAAATCCCAGGCATAATTCTAGAACCAGTCCAAAAGCCACGTTGTCCTTGAAGATTGGTTCAACTACCCACTTCTCTTTGGTTAACTTATCTCAACTTCATGCACCAGCGCACATGTCTTTTCTAGGATGTCTTCCTTCAACTTCCACCTGGACTGACCACCCTCCGCTATGGAGCGAGGGCATCCTTTCCTTGACTCTATTTTTCCCGTGTTATGCTGGAATGATCTCTTGACTACTTCTGTCTCCCAGTGAGTGCTGGAGAGGGACAATGTATTACTGATTTATGTACCTAGAGCCACCAGGATCTAACACAGTGCCTGACACATAATTTGTGCTCAGTGATTATTTGTTGAACCCTACTGAGTTATCTACGGGGGATCTTAACTGTCACTGAACCCCTAGAACACAGGTGATATCTTAATAGGGGCAAGATGGTCCCCCCAAGGGGGAGAATATTAGTTCTTGGAAGGTGAAAAAAATTATACACTAAAGTAGTTCATGGCCCTCTAAAGGGCCATGGTACATACACAGATATAAAATATATCTGTGGCATTCAATTTTCATGAGAGTATGGTTAGGAAAAAATGTCTAGAAAGGCTCCTCAGTGAGTAATAATTGAAAAAAGGGTTGAGAAGTGCTGCCCTTGAATTGTTTCTGGAAAAATGGTCAGAAGATCGTGGCCCCAGAATCAGCCTGAGTGTTTGCTAAGATACAGATTACCCGGCACCACCCCGCGTTTCCTGCTTCCCTCACTTGGAAGAGGACAGAGGTTGGCGCATAGCAAAGTGCTCAATAAATGTCTGCTGAGCAAATGTTTGCTCTCCCAGTTGTCAAGTGAGGTTTGCATTCCCACCAACTCTTATAGCCACTGTATTTGTTACTCAAGGAAAACTTTCACTGACCGTTGGAAAACAAAGTAGCCCAGATGGGACAACATCCACAGCATAGAATGAATCCTGCTTCCTCAGTTCTGGCTGGGTTAAAATGTTTAGCTGGGATAGGCCTCACTGTTAACTTCAGAATATGTGACCTCTCAATTCTGGAATGAAGTTAAAATGCCTTTCTTTCTTTCTTTCTTTTAACATCCTTATTGGAGTATAATTGCTTTAAAAGGTTGTGTTAGTTTTAGTTGCTGCTGTATAACAAAGTGAATCAGCTCTATGTATACATATATCCCCATAAAATGCCTTTCTTTCCATCCTCAGCCATAATCCTTGGGCCACTACTTTCAGAAGTCCCTGTCTGCCCCACACTTCCAAAAAGCCTCTGACTGGGCCAGAGAAATAGGCTTTCTGAAAGCATTGAAAACCTGTATGAATCAGAAGAAGCCACTGCAAAGGGCCTCTTCAGAGGGTGTCAAGAGATTATGAGCTATTTTTTTTTTCTGTTCTTTATCCAGTTGTCAGTATTCCTGCTGGGTCTCAGCAATGCCGTCTTGCTTTTCTCCCTTGGGTGAGCTCTTTCATCTCCTTCTTTCCACTCTGTTTTTTTTTTTTTTTCTCTATTGTATACCTTAATCTATTTATTTCCTCCATTCCCATTCAGTGTCTGTTTTCCTTTGGGCATTGTCCTGAATTATTTAATAGTTGTTCTGTTTTTTTTTCCTGTTCACTCTCTCGCCTTTCTTCTCTTTGATGGTTTGTCCAGGTTCCCTTTTGCTCTTGTATACACCTCACCCAGTAATCCTCTTCTTTCTAAACCATAAATCTCGGTGGGGCAGATTGTGTGTGTGGACACCAGGCCGGAGAGATGGGGCCCGAGGTGGGTAGGCAGGGGAGGACATGCATCAGTGACTTGCTTTTAGGAGGTAACAGATTTGATCATTTTTCAGGGAACACAGCAGGCAGCCTATAATTGATAATGAAGGTACATCTCTCCATCATTTTTGCTAAACTGTACAGAACTTGGGTACACTATATCTGCAGTTTTCAGACTTTTCCACTGAGATTTTCTCCTGGCAGCTCTGGGTCAAGGGAAATGGAAAATAATTTTGTTATTAATTTTTATTCTAATTTTTCAGTGTGTTCAAGGTTACCTGTGGCTGCAAAAATAGCTTTCAAGAGGAGAAAACACTTTTACATGTAGGTCCACACATATCTACATAACCCACGTATCACATACACATTTGGGAAACTTGTGACATTAAAAAAGGTAGTCCTTTGGTGACCTTTTTCTTTTTCTTTTTTTTTTTTTACATCTTTATTGGGGTATAATTTCTTTACAATGGTGTGTTAGTTTCTGCTTTATAACAAAGTGAATCACTTATACATATACATATGTTCCCATATCTCTTCCCTCTTGCATCTCCCTCCCTCCCACCCTCCCTATCCCACCCCTCCAGGCGGTCACAAAGCACCTAGCTGATCTCCCTGTGCTATGCGGCTGCTTCCCACTAGCTATGTACCTTACGTTTGGTAGTGTATATATGTCCATGCCTCTCTCTCACTTTGTCACAGCTCACCCTTCCCCCTACCCATAGCCTCAAGTCCGTTCTCCAGTAGGTCTGTGTCTTTATTCCTGTCTTACCACTAGGTTCTTCATAACATTTTTATTTCTTAAATTCCATTTATATGTGTTAGCATACGGTATTTGTCTCTCTCTTTCTGACTTACTTCACTCTGTATGACAGACTAGGTCTATCCACCTCACTACAAATAGCTCAATTTCGTTTCTTTTTATGGCTGAGTAATATTCCATTGTATATATGTGCCACATCTTCTTTATCCATTCATCTGATGATGGACACATAGGTTGCTTCCATCTCTGGGCTATTGTAAATAGAGCTGCAATGAACATTGTGGTACATGACTCTTTTTGAATTATGGTTTTCTCAGGGTATATGCCCAGTAGTGGGATTGCTGGGTCATATGGTAGTTCTATTTGTAGTTTTTTAAGAAACCTCCATACTGTTCTCCATAGTGGCTGTACCAGTTCACATTCCCACCAGCAGTGCAAGAGGGTTCCCTTTTCTCCACACCCTCTCCAGCATTTATTGTTTCTAGATATTTTGATGATGGCCATTCTGACTGATGTGAGATGATATCTCATTGTAGTTCTGATTTGCATTTCTCTAATGATTAGTGATGTTGAGCATTCTTTCATGTGTTTGTTGGCAGTCTGTATATCTTCTTTGGAGAAATGTCTATTTAGGTCTTCTGCCCATTTTTGGATTGGGTTGTTTGTTTTTTTGTTATTGAGCTGCATGAGCTGCTTGTAAATTTTGGAAATTAATCCTTTGTCAGTTGCTTCATTTGCAAATATTTTCTCCCATTCTGAGGGTTGTCTTTTGGTCTTGTTTATGGTTTCCTTTGCTGTGCAAAAGCTTTGAAGTTTCATTAGGTCCCATTTGTTTATTTTTGTTTTTATTTCCATTTCTCTAGGAGGTGGGTCAAAAAGGATCTTGCTGTGATTTATGTCATAGAGTGTTCTGCCTGTGTTTTCCTCTAAGAGTTTGATAGTTTCTGGCCTTACATTTAGGTCTTTAATCCATTTTAGGCTTATTTTTGTGTATGGTGTTAGGGAGTGATCTAATCTCATACTTTTACATGTACCTGTCCAGTTTTCCCAGCACCACTTATTGAAGAGGCTGTCCTTTCTCCACTGTACATTCCTGCCTCCTTAATCAAAGATAAGGTGACCATATGTGCATGGGTTTATCTCTGGGCTTTCTATCCTGTTCCATTGATCTATATTTCTGTTTTTGTACCGGTACCATACTGTCTTGATTACTGTAGCTTTGTAGTGTAGTCTGAAGTCAGGGAGCCTGATTCCTCCAGCTCCGTTTTTCGTTCTCAAGATGGCTTTGGCTATTCGGGGTCTTTTGTGTTTCCATACAAATTGTGAAATTTTTTGTTCTAGTTCTCTGAAAAATGCCAGTGGTAGTTTGATAGGGATTGCATTGAATCTATAGATTGCTTTGGGTCATAGAGTCATTATCACAGTGTTGATTCTTCCAATCCAAGAACATGGTATATCTCTCCATCTCTTTGTATCATCTTTAACTTCTTTCATCAGTGTCTTATAATTTTCTGCATACAGGTCTTTTGTCTCCTTAGGTAGGTTTATTCCTAGATATTTTATTCTTTTTGTTGCAGTGGTAAATGGGAGTATTTTCTTGATTTCACTTTCAGATCTTTCATCATTAGTGTAGAGGAATGCCAGAGATTTCTGTGCATCAATTTTGTATCTTGCTACTTTACCACATTCATTGAGTAGCTCTAGTAGTTTTCTGGTAGCATCTTCAGGATTCTCTATGTATAGTATCATGTCATCTACAAACAGTGACAGCTTTACTTCTTCTTTTCCAATTTGGATGCCTTTTATTTCCTTTTCTTCTCTGATTGCTGTGGCTAAAACTTCCAAAACTATGTTGAATAAGAGTGGTGAGAGTGGGCAACCTTGTCTTGTTCCTGATCTTAGTGGAAATGCTTTCAGTTTTTCACCATTGAGGATGATGTTGGCTGTGGGCTTGTCATATATGGCCTTTCTTATGTTGAGGAAAGTTCCCTCTATGCCTACTTTCTGCAGGGTTTTTATCATAAATAGGTGTTGAATTTTGTCAAAAGCTTTCTCTGCATCTATTGAGATGATCATATGGTTTTTCTCCTTCAATTTGTTAATATGGTTTATCACGTTGATAGATTTGCGTATATTGAAGAATCCTTGCATTCCTGGGATAAACCCCACTTGATCATGGTGTATGATCCTTTTAATGTGCTGTTGGATTCTGTTTGCTAGTATTTTGTTGAGGATTTTTGCATCTATGTTCATCACTGATATTGGCCTGTAGTTTTCTTTCTTTGTGACATCCTTGTCTGGTTTTGGTATCACAGTGATGGTGGCCTCATAGAAGGAATTTGGGAGTGTTCCTCCCTCTGCTATATTTTGGAAGAGTTTGAGAAGGATAGGTGTTAGCTCTTCTCTAAATGTTTGATAGAATTCGCCTTTGAAGCCATCTGGTCCTGGGCTTTTGTTTGTTGGAAGATTTTTAATCACAGTTTCAATTTCAGTGCTTGTGATTGGTCTGTTCATATTTTCTATTTCTTCCTGATTCAGTCTTGGCACGTTGTGCATTTCTAAGAATTTGTATATTTCTTCCAGATTGTCCATTTTATTGGCATAGAGTTGCTTGTAGTAATCTCTCATGATCTTTTGTATTTCTGCAGTGTCAGTTGTTACTTCTCCTTTTTCATTTCTAATTCTATTGATTTGAGTCTTCTCCATTTTTTTCTTGGTGAGTTTGGCTAATGGTTTATCACTTTTGTTTATCTTCTCAAAGAAGCAGCTTTTAGTTTTATTGATCTTTGCTAACGTTTCCTTCATTTCTTTTTCATTTATTTCTGATCTGATTTTTATGATTTCTTTCCTTCTGCTACCTTTGGTGTTTTTTTGTTCTTCTTTCTCTAATTGCTTTAGGTGCAAGGTTAGGTTGTTTATTTGAGATGTTTCCTGTTTCGTAAGTTAGGATTGTATTGCTATAAACTTCCCTCTTAGAACTGCTTTTGCTGCATCCCATAGATTTTGAGTCATCGTGTCTCCATTGTCATTTGTTTCTAGGTATTTTTTGATTTCCTCTTTGATTTCTTCAGTGATCACTTCGTTATTAAGGAGTGTATTGTTTAGCCTCCATGTATTTGTATTTTTTACAGATCTTTTCCTGTAATTGATATCTAGTCTCATAGCGTTGTGGTCAGAAAAGATACTTGATATAATTTCAATTTTCTTAAATTTACCAAGGCTTGATTTGTGACCCAAGATATGATCTATCCTGGAGAATGTTTCATGAGCACTTGAGAAAAATGTGTATTCTGTTGTTTTGGGATGGAATGTCCTATAAATATCAAGTCCATCTTGTTTAATGTATCATTTAAAGCTTGTGTTTCCTTATTTATTTTCATTTTGGATGATCTGTCCATTGGTGAAAGTGGGGTGTTAAAGTCCCCTACTATGAATGTGTTACTGTCGATTTCCCCTTTTATGGCTGTTAGTATTTGCCTTATGTATTGAGGTGCTCCTATGTTGGGTGCATAAATATTTACAATTGTTATATCTTCTTTTTGGATCGATCCCTTGATCATTATGTAGTGTCCTTCTTTGTCTCTTTTAATAGTCCTTATTTTAAAGTCTATTTTGTCTTTATGAGATGAGAATTGCTACTCCAGCTTTCTTTTGATTTCCATTTGCATGGAATATCTTTTTCCATCCCCTTACTTTCAGTCTGTATGTGTCTCTAGGTCTGAAGTGGGTCTCTTGTAGACAGCAAATATATGCGTCTTTGTTTGTATCCATTCAGCCAATCTGTGTGTTTTGGTGGGAGCATTTAGTCCATTTACATTTAAGGTAATTATCGATATGTATGTTCCCATTCCCATTTTCTTAATTGTTTTGGGTTCGTTATTGTAGGTCTTTTCCTTCTTTTGTGTTTCTTGCCTAGAGAAGTTCCTTTAGCAGTTGTTGTAGAGCTGGTTTGGTGGTGCTGAACTCTCTCAGCTTTTGCTTCTCTGTAAAGGTTTTAATTTCTCCATCAAATCTGAATGAGATCCTTGCTGGGTAGAGTAATCTTGGTTGCAGGTTTTTCTCATTCATCACTTTAAATATGTCCTGCCATTTCCTTCTGGCTTGCAGAGTTTCTGCTGAAAGATCAGCTGTTAACCTTATGGGGATTCCCTTGTGTGTTATTTGTTTTTTTTCCCTTGCTGCTTTTAATATGTTTTCTTTGTATTTAATTTTTGACAGTTTGATTAATATGTGTCTTGGCGTATTTCTCCTTGGATTTATCCTGTATGGGACTCTCTTGCTTCCTGGACTTGATTAACTATTTCCTTTCCCATATTAGGGAAGTTTTCAACTATAATCTCTTCAAATATTTTCTCAGTCCCTTTCTTTTTCTCTTCTTCTTCTGGAACCCTTATAATTCGAATGTTGGTGCGTTTGATGTTGTCCCACAGGTCTCTGAGACTGTCCTCAGTTCTTTTCATTCTTGTTTCTTTATTGTGCTCTGCAGTAGTTATTTCCACTATTTTATCTTCCAGGTCACTCATCTGTTCTTCTGCCTCAGTTATTCTGCTATTGATCCCATCTAGAGTATTTTTAATTTCATTTATTGTGTTGTTCATTGTTGTTTGTTTCATCTTTAGTTCTTCTAGGTCCTTGTTAAATGTTTCTTGCATTTTCTCTATTCTATTTCCAAGATTTTGGATCATCTTCACTATCATTATTCTGAATTCTTTTTCAGGTAGACTGCCTATTTCCTCTTCATTTGTTAGGTCTGGTGGGTTTTTATCTTGCTCCTTCATCTGCTGTGTGTTTTTTCTGTCTTCTCATTTTGCTTATCTTACTGTGTTTGGGGTCTCCTTTTTGCAGGCTGCAGATTAGTAGTTCCCGTTGTTTTTGGTGTCTGTTCGCAGTGGCTAAAGTTGGTTCAGTGGGTTGTGTAGGCTTCCTGGTGGAGGGGACTGGTGCCTGTGTTCTCGTGGATGAGGCTGGATCTTGTCTTTCTGGTGGGCATGTCCACGTCTGGTGGTGTGTTTTGGGATGTCTGTGGACTTATTATGATTTTAGGCAGCCTCTCTGCTAATGGGTGGGGTTGTGTTCCTGTCTTGCTAGTTGTTTGGCATAGGGTGTCCAGCACTGTAGCTTGCTGGTCGTTGAGTGAAGCTGGGTGCTGGTGTTGAGATGGAGATCTCTGGGAGATTTTTGCCATTTGATATTATGTGGAGCTGGGAGGTCTCTTGTGGACCAGTGTCCTGAAGTTGGCTCTCCCTCCTCAGAGGCACCACACTGACTCCTGGCTGCTGCACCGAGAGCATTTCATCCACACGGCTCAGAATAAAAGGGAGAAAAAGTAGAAAGAAAGAATTAGTAGAAGTAGAGAGAAAGAAAGAAAGAAAAAAGAATGAAAGGAGGGAGCGAGGGAGGAAGGAAGGAAGGAAGGAGGGAAGGAAGGAAAAAAAGAAAGGAGATAAAGTAAAGTAAAATTAAGATAAAATATAATAAAGTTATTAGAATAAAAAAATAATTATTAAGAGAAAAAAAATTTTTAAAACAGATGGATCGAACCCTAGGACAAATGGTGGAAGCAAAGCTATACAGACAAAATCTCACACAGAAGCATACACATACACACTCACAAAAAGAGGAAAAGGGGAAAAAAGAATAAATCTTGCTCTCAAAGTCCACCTCCTCAATTTGGGATGATTCTTTGTCTATTCATGTATTCCACAGATGCAGGGTACATCAAGTTGATTGTGGAGATTTAATCCGCTGCTCCTGAGGCTGCTGGGAGAGATTTCCCTTTCTCTTCTTTGCTCTCACAGCTCCCGGGGCTCAGCTTTGGATTTGGCCCCGCCTCTGCGTGTAGTTCACCAGAGGGCGTCTGTTCTTCGCTCAAATAGTAGGGGGTTAAAGGAGCCGCTGATTCAGGGGCTCTGGCTCACTCAGGCCGGGAGGAGGGAGGGGCAAGGAGTGCGGGGTGAGCCTGCGGCGGCAGAGGCTGGCGTGACGTTGCACCAGCCTGAGGCGCGCCATGCGTTCTCCCGAAGAAGTTGACCCTGGATCCCGGGACCCTGGCAGTGGGGGGCTGCACAGGCTCCCTGGAAGGGGGGTGTGGATAGTGACCTGTGCTCGCATACAGGCTTCTTGGTGGCGGCAGCAGCAGCCTTAGCGTCTCCTGCCCGTCTCTGGGGTCCGCGCTGTTTAGCCGCGGTTCGCGCGCGTCTCTGGAGCTCCTTTAAGCAGTGCTCTTAATCCCCTCTCCTCGCGCACCAGGAAACAAAGAGGTAAGAAAAAGTCTCTTGCCTCTTCGGCAGGTCCAGACTTTTCCCCGGACTCCCTCCCGGCCAGCCGTGGCGCACTAACCCCCTTCAGGCTGTGTTTAGGCCGCCAACTCCAGTCCTTTCCCTGCGCTCCGACCAAAGCCCAAGCCTCAGCTCCCAGCCCCGCCCGCCCCGGCGGGTGAGCAGACAAGCCTCTTGAGCTGGTGAGTGCCGGTCGGCACCTATCCTCTGTGCGGAAATCTCTCCCCCTTTGCCCTCCGCACACCTGTTGCTGTGCTCTCCTCCGTGACTCCGAAGCTTTCCCCCTCCGCTGCCCGCAGCCTCCGCCCCCCGAAGGGGCTTCCTAGTGTGTGGAAACCTTTCCTCCTTCACAGCTCCCTCCCACTGGTGTGGGTTCCGTCCCTATTCTTTTGTCTCTGTTTTTCCTTTTTTCCTTTGCCCTGTCCAGGTACCTGGGGAGTTTCTTGCCTTTTGGGAGGACTGAGGTCTTCTGCCAGCGTTCAGTAGGTGTTCTGTAGTTGTTCCACGTGTAGATGTATTTGTGGTGTATCTGTGGGGAGGAAGGTGATCTCCGCGTCTTATTCTTCTGCCATCTTCCCGGAAGCCTCAGTTTTGCAGGCTGGAAGTCCAAAGTCAAGATGGAGGTGGGTTTGGTTCTTTCTGAGGCATCTCTTTTTAGCTTGCTGGTGGCCACTTTTGCACTATGTCCCCATGTGGTCTTTCCTCTGTGCGTGCACGTGCCTGAAGTCTCTCTGTGTCCATGGGTGACCTTTTTCTGAATGCTTTTTTTTTTTTTCCAGTAACCTTTTCATGGAAGGCACTTATTTTCTCCTAAGATCCTGTCTTTCCAAGCTGTAAAAAGAGGACCATAGGATAAAATTGTTAGGTATACATGAGAGGCTCCTACCAGGGAGATTTCAATTAAGAGGCACAGGGAGAGGCCTAAACCTAAACAAAGAACTTCTATAAACATTTCAGTCTTCTGGCAAGCCAGTGCAGGGGATACTTCTGGGTAATGGCAGGCCATATTGATATTTCCTAAATCTTCGCTGTTATTTTCCCCTACTTGTGCAGCAAACTGAGGAGGACTCAGCCACATGCCTTGATATGTCCTCTGTCAACTGCTGCTTAGACTGTTCTTCTGCCTAACTTTGTCATAGGGATGCTACCCAGTTGGATACTTGCAAATGAGTGCTTCCAAAAGCAAGCTTTGTGGAAGGTCATCCAGAGGTTGTACTCTGTCTGTGGCCACTGGCATCCTCTTTACTCAACTACAAAAATAGTTATTCATGTTCATTTATTCATTCAACCAATATTTTCTCAATTCCTATTCACAAAGCAATGGGTAAATTACAATGAGTGATTCAAAGATAAAATCTGGTCTTGTGTCCCTGCATCCATGGTCAAGGAGGGATAATACCCTCCAGTATTCCCTAAATTGTGGTCCCTTGGAACACTGGAGCCATGTTATGTTAATGGGATTTGGGGAAAATAAGTTCTAGGGTAAAACGAATGGAGGTAGCACTGGGAAAAATAAAGAATGTTTGATGCTAATAGATATTGTCATGGTAGGACCAAATGAGTACAGTAGCGTTCTCCCAGGTTCTATCTTGGGAAAGGCTGCCTAATTCAAAGTGGAAAATGGTTAAGTGCTATAAGAGAGATACAGAGAGAGTTGGTTGAATGAGTAGAGGATTTTTTTTTTTCAAGCCAGGAAAATCAAGGAATCCACAGAGCAGACTGCATTTAAGTTGAACCCTAAAGGATGAGTAGAATTTAGAATTGAGATTTGTGAAGAAGAGTCATTTAGAAGAAGGGTACTGGAAAAAAGGCAAACAGATAGCAAACAAAACATATATGTGAAAGTTTAGGTGAAATGGACAGAAACATAGCCTGTTCAAGAGTTAATTGTGGTGGAAAGGGGCTGGAAAGGTAGGTTAAAACTCTGGACAATTTGACTCAAACGAAGGAGATTTTTTTTTCCAGTGGGAGTGATCAGCACTTCTTTCCTGGGGCAACTACCAACACAGTTTGAGAGATTAGGTAGTGGAGAGACACTTAGAATCTTGTGTCCTTGAACAAGTTGCCTCATGTCATACTGATGCTCTATTTTCCATCTGAAAAAGTGGGGAAGAATATATTAACTTCTTGGGTTATTGTGTTCACAATGAATGCCCCGTGAAATGTGTTTAGGATAGCATCTGACATATAGCGATTACCTAATAAATATTAGTTATTTAGTTACTACTTTCCATGAAGAGAGAAAAGTATAAGCAAAAATTACAGGTGTTCTCAAAAATATAGACCACTGGTCAATTCGACCTACTTTGACCAGCCTCTGTTAATTCTTTCATTTTTAGATTTTCTGTGACCCAGATCTCTGTCTCGTCTTCTACATTTTCAATATGGAAATTTGGTCATTTCAGGCTTCGTTTTCTTTGTTTTGGGGGATTTACCTTTAGTCCTATCGGCCCTATCCTCAGCCCTCAGCCGGTTTGTGTTAAGTGTCTAACAACTGGCTCTGCACGCACACACTCTCACACACACACACACACACACACACACTCTCACACACACATGAACACACGCTTACTATGAATTTATTGATATAGGGAATATGTAGCACACAATTTACAAGTAATAGTAACATAAATAATACTCTTTACTGTAAATTCCATAAAGCCAGTTGATTCTCATAGAATATTTTTGTTGATTTTTTAAAAAAATATTTTATCTGTGGACAATTTATGGTTACCATTGATGAACAGAGGCAATTCCAACATGAATATTGGTTGAAATTTTCTTTGCATTAAAGAGAAAGATGAAAGTAAAACAATGGAGATGTGTGTCAGGAATTTATTCTTTCATCAAGGATATGAGAAACATCATTGTTGAATCAGGTAAAAATTTTTAATAGTTTTAAAAAAGATATTTTCTCATTTTTTGCATTATTAGCAACGTGACAACTACAGAATGACGCACATGAATTTAACGTGCATTATTACTATTTTCTCTATTACTTTAAAAAGTCTAGACAATTAACAAGACAAACCCTATCTCTAGCACAGAGTGGTGGTAGTGTGAGGTATATGAGGTACAGTATCTGCCTTCTCAAACCTGAGGTCATAATTTTTGGATCAGTCACCCAACATGGAGGGCTAGTTATGTACCATGTATTCATGTGCTGGGTCTTCTGGAGGATTGAGAAAAACATTACATAATGGTCAGTGCTTTGAAATTTGCTCTTGCCATATTCTATTCTTTGGGCAAATGGATTTACTAAGCTGGAATCCAAAAATACCAGACTTGAATAAAGGGACTAGAGTTCTCAGGGCTCTTTCTTATTCACAAGCTGATCTAGCAACTTGATGATGTCAAGGTAGGTTGGCAATGAATTAGCTGAAGGTGGCATTTATGTCTTCTGAAGATCTCGTTACTAAAACATCATTCTCGTTGGCAAGATGCTGGCACACCCCTTTCTCCTGCTTTCCACCTGCAGATTCTTGCATTGAAAAGGAAGAATGTTCTGCTTTAATTTTTCCAGCACACTAGTGCCTCCACTGGTGCCATTTTAATTTGGTTCCAGAATACCCCTCAGTCCAGGCTGCTTTAATTGCACCACAGCACGTTCCAATAATACTTCTTGGATCATGTTTTCTGTTTGGCATCAGCAACTCTAAAATGAATGCTGTATTTTGTAGGGAGTCATGTGATGAAGCACTAGGTAGAACATCACAACTCTGGTCACCGTTTCAGGGGGGTACTCTGACAGGCATTCAGTTTCTGAAACAGATCTCATGCATAGAGATTAATTAATTTACTGGGATTACAATTTTGCTTAATGATTAACTTGCAGTCCTAATTTATGTCATCAAATATACCCTCTCTGGAAAATGTCAATGATAACCTGCCATGATCCGGTCTTAGGAACTTCTCTAAAATCCTATATGTAAATGAGAAACATCTGAGTCTGAGGGCATTTTCCCTCCAATTTAATATTTTTTATAAAGGTGTGAATATCACTCTTTCTGTAACTTCTGAGTGAGGCTGAAGTGCAGGAATTTTTCAAAGCCATGCTACAGGCGTGGAAAATAAAATTGCTATGTACCAACCACACCTTGCTGAGGTTAGAGTTAATTCTAATTACTAAAAATGGAGCTGTGAACAGCAGTTTCCAATTGCACAGGTGTGGCTGTCCGCAGCCCATTTAAATTATATAAAGATTAGTCCCCAGGTTCAAATATCTCTGTATTTCCTCCCAGACTGCTCTTTGAAATGATGCAGCTGGATATTGGGACCCATGTTCCCAAGTTGGCTGTCCTGCTGGGACATGTTTAAAGCCATATTTGCCAACCTACACTATTGCCATTACTTCCACTGGAATCTACTGAGCTGATCTGTGTCTTTATTCCTTAGAATATACTTGTGGTTTTCAATTTGAGCTGGTTTTTTTTGTTTGTTTGTTTTCCCAGTTCACTACTACAAAGGCTTTACTGCAGTGTCATTCTAGACCAAGACACAGTCACTATTTATGTCATTGACAGCTTGCTGGGGTCCCTCATGTCTTTGGGGTCTTTTCTTTCTCCTCCCCCCACTTTAGGCAAAGACAAATGTCATCCTTCATCTAAAAGGTTAATGTGGATGGAAAAATCCCATGATCTCAAAGGCAGTGCAGTGATTTTCATGAGCATTAACACCTGCATCGTTTACAGAGGATAGATGGGACAGGTTTGCTTACCACCCCATGCAGGCGGAGAAAATTAGGACAAGTGCTTGTTTAATCATTTCCCAGAGAAATATTGATAGAAATGCTACCTCTTTTCAAATATGCCTTTGAGAAGGACATGCTGACTGTTAAAAACACAGGTCTCCAATTACCAAATGAAAACTGAGCTACATACTGTGTTCACTGTATCCTTTCCCCTAGAAACTTCCATTCATGGGGACCTTGCTGTCTTTTCAATGTCCTTTCCTTCCTTCTTTTCTTGCCTCTTTTCTCTTCCTTCCCTCCCTTCCTCCCTTCCTCCCTTCCTCCCTTCCTCCCTTCTTTCCTTCCACACAAGTAAGTAAATTCCCTATTGGTAATTCAAGTAAGCTTTTGGTAGAATAGAACCATTTGTTATAAGTGAACATGCCCAAGGTTGCCTTCACGGTCCATAGCTACAGGGGGTGAATATAATGAGACAATATTCAAATGTTGGAGTCAAGTATTCACTCATCTCCCTGAATGATTTTTCTCTGAGCTATCGTATTTGATCCTCTTAGGCATTAAAGCATCGGCCACTATAAAAGTGCAAGATATTGAATGCTTATTTTAAATCTGTCAGTTTCTCTCAATCTCAGTAACCAGATGCTTACATGATATTTCACCTGTATTACTGCAGTAGCCTCCCGACTGACCTCTGTGATTGCATTGTTACCAGTTCTATACGGATGGTCCCTGACTTACTGTAGTTCGACTTTACTCTTGTGCAAAAAGTAGTACATATTCAGTCGAAACCATAGTTCAGATTTTGAAATTTGATCTTTTCCCAGGCTAGCGACACGTGGTAGGATACTCTTTCCTGATGCTGAGTAGTGGCAGCAAACCACAGCTCCCAGTCAGCCATGGGGTGGCGAGGGTGAACAGCCAATATGCTTACAACCATTTTGCACCAGACAACCATTCTGTTTTTCACTTTCAATGAAAGTTGAAAATGAAAGTATTCAATGAGCTGCTCAACTTTATTATAAAATAGGCTTTCTGTTAGATGATTTTGCCCAACCATAGGCTACTGTCAGTGTTCTGATCACATTTAAGGTAGGCTAGGCTAAGCTATGATGTTCAGTAGGTTAGGTGTATTAAATATATTTCCTACTTATAGTATTTTCAAATTACGATGGGTTTATAGAGACATAAACCCATCGAGGAAGAACCGTAATTCATTCTACAGCTTACAGATTGGGCATTTATGAATATAAGCCAGATCATAACATGACGTGCATACTTAGAATTAAAATCCAAACACTTATCCTGGTTTACAAAGCCCTACATGGTCTGGCTCCCATTTACCTCTCCCATCTCATCTCCTCATTCTAAACTTCAGCTACCATGCTCCAGCTACTATGGCTTCCTTTCCATATTTATCACAAATTAAGTGAGCTTCCATATTAGGACCTTTGCACATGGCCTTCCCCATGCCCAATTCACTTTATTCTCCCTGAAATTTACGGGACTGGGTCATTCATGCCATTCAGATTTCACCTTAAATATCACCTCATCACTGAAGCTTTTATTCACTACCCTAAATGTATTAGTTGTCCAATTAATTACATCACCCAGTTTTAATTCTCTGCATAGCTGTGAGCATTATTTGGTTTGTTCTTGTTTTTTAAATTTGTTTTTATTTCTTTGTTGTCTATGATCTGTTTTTCCCTTAGCAGAATGTAACTTAACGACATGAGGATACTTTCCTATCTTGTTCGATATCATATCCTCGGTGCTTAAAATGGTGCATGGCACATATAGAGGCACTCAATAAATGTTTGGAAAATGAATAAATAAGCACATGCAAGAAATGCAAATATGTCACATGCCAACAGAAATCTGTCACAGTCCCATGCCCTCACTTCCCTCCTTACCCAGCTTAGATTCCATCACCATGAAAATCTCTGCTTGCATATTCTGCAGCTCCCTTGCCCCCTTTCCTTTCAGCCATTTTCCCCTGGTAAAACTCCAGTGCTGGGTAAATCCAATTATCCACCTCCTCTTAGCGGGCTAAATGTGGGTGGAGAGAAACACAAAATCATGCTGGCCAGTTCCACTTTGAATCCATGATCATAAACTTTAGATGGGATCTTAGTGCAGCCTGGAAATCATGCTACCATATTTAACCTATTCTAAGATTCATAGTTTTTCACATTTTAACATTTCTGAAATCAGGATGTAATTTACAGTCAGTGTCAATCCCTGTCATCAAGATGTCAGTTGTGATGTCAGAACTTGGTTGCATTCCTGGGGGTATGGCCAACTGAGTGGCAACCCCTCTACTTTTTAGTCAAGAAGCTCTTTAAGGATCATTTGAAGAAAAATCATGAGTCCTGCTTCTGGTTTGAAAACCTTCCATTAACATCTTCTGGTAGCAGAAAATACATGAGTATCAAACTTGCAGGAAGGGTCTCTGCGTTCATATACCTAGTCCTCTCCTCTCATTCTCTAATTGTCTTCATGGAAGTCTTAACAACATATTTTGAACAAGTCATATATTTAAATGGTTTAAAAATCAAAACAATTTATAAGATTGCAGTGAGATGTCTTGCTTCCACCTCTGTCCGTCCTCCTCATTCCTGCTACCCCTCCAACAGTTAACCTGTTTTATTAAATTTCTTATGTATCTTTCCAATGACACTTTATGCAAATATGAGCCAAAGTAAACATATATTCTATTTTATTCCTTTAGGACCCAAAAGGTGTCATACAATGCAAACTGTTTTCACCTTTCCTTTTTCCACCTAACAGTGGATACCACAGGTCGGTACATGTTACTGCATAGAGTTTCCTCAATCATGTCTTCAGTTACACATATTCCATCGTGCAGATATATCACGGTTTGTTGAACTGACCCTTATTGGTAGCCACCTGGGTTATTTTCAATCATTTGTTGTTACAAACAGCGGTGCAATGAGTAACTTTATACACACGTAATTTTATAGCGATATATAAGATAAATGACCCCCTATAGGTTGCTAGGTCAAAGGGAAAATGTATGTTTTGGATCAGATTGTGTCACCTAGAAAGATGTGTTCAAGTCCTAACTTTTGAAACCTGTGACTATGACCTTATCTGGAAGTACAGCCTCTGCAAATGTAACCAAGTTAAAATGAGGTCATTTCAAGTTAAATTGAGGTTAAGTTAATATGAGGGCCCAAATTAATCCAACGACTGTTGTCCTAACAAGAAGAGGGAGTTTGGACAGAGACATACAGGGAAGAAAGCCATGTAAAGATGGAAGCAGAGATTGAAGTGTTGCATCTGTAAACCAAGGAATGCCAGTGATTGCCAGCAGCTACTAGAAGTTAAAGAGGCAAGGAAGGATTCTTCCCCAGAGCCTTCCCCGTGGCCCTGTCAACACCTTGATTTCAGACTTGTAGTCTCCAGAGCTATGAAAAAAAAAGTCTGTTTTAAGCTACTCTGTGTGTGTCTCTTTGTTAGTGAAGTCCTAGGAAACTATTACAGTGCATCTGTAATTTTGATAAATATTCCTGGGTTACCCTCCCTGGATATTTACCATGTGCCCTGTTACCAGCTAAGCATGGCCATGATTGTTATCCTTTAGCCCCAGCAACAGAGAATATCGTTAAATTTCTCAGTTGCTGCCCTGCTGATCGCTGATAAATGATACTTCAGTGTAGTTTTAATTTATATTTTCCTTTTCATGAGAGGGAATCGTGTCATATGTTGAAAGGCTATTAATAACTCTTTTTCTGTGAATTCTGTTTCTATCTTTTGCTGTTTTCTGTTTGTTATTGTCATTTTTCTTACAATTCTTAATTATATTAAGGAATTAGTACTTTGTGATATGTACTGCAAATATCTTTTCCAGTTTATTATTTGTCCTGTGAAACAGTGATTTGCTGAATTTTTGTTTAGAGTAATTTATTAATCTTTCGTATGGCTTCTGGAATTTGAATCATAGTTGGGAAAGTTTTCTCCACTCCCAGTGTGTAAAGGATTTCACTTACGATTTCTTTCAGAACTTTTTTTTCCTTCATAAGCAGTTCATTGGAAATCTTGAAAGGATAAAGTTGGATCTAACTTTATCTTTTTCCAGATGGTATATAGTTTATTTCAACACCATTTATTCTTGAAATGTTACCTTTATCATATACTGAATTCTCATATATATTTGGATCTATTTCTGGAAATTCTGTTCTGTTACATTGGCCAGTCTTTCTATTCATGTGCCAATAAAACCTGTCTTAATTTTTGAAGTTTTGTAATATATTTTAATATGTAGGCAAGCTAGTCAATTTTCCACCCACTTTCTCTAATGAACCCACACTGGTTAAGCCTCCATCCCCACTAACTTACCCAAATTGCTCTTATCAAGATTTCCGGTGAACTCCGTGTTGCTAAGACAAATGGCTGGTTGTCAGTCCTCATCTAACTAGATCAGTCAGTAACATTTGACATAGTTGAGTAGTACTTCCTTCTTAAAATACCTTCTTTGGGGAGAACCTTCTCTTCCTACTTCACTGCTTGCTCCTTCTTACTCTCCCCTGCACACTCCTTCTCATTTCTCTGACCTGCACATGCCCCGTGTGTCCCATGGCTTAGTTTTCTGACATCGTTTCCACCCTCCCCATACTCATTTTCTGGATGATTTCATCTGGGAAAAAGGTTTTAAATACTATCTGTATCCTAACGATGACACTTTTTATAACTCCGACCAGCTCCTCTCTCGTGAACTCCAAACTCATATACTCAGCTGTTCATTCAGCATTTCTACTTGTACTCAAAATATACTCTCCCCAAAACTGAATTAATGCTTTTCCTCTACCAAATTTGTTCTTCTTTCAGTGGAACAAATCAACAATTTTGGAGTAATCCTTAACTCTTCTGCTTTTGTCTCTCATACCTCACATCCATTTCATCAGCTTCAACTGAGCTCTGACTTCAAAATATTTCTGGAATCCAAACACTTCTCAGCATCTCCACTACTGTGCTCTGGTCCCAGCTACAGTCATCTCTTGCCAGAATTATTGTAATGTCCTTCTACCTATTCTCTGCCTCTTCTATAGTCTATTCTTTCCAGAGTGGTCAGAAAGATACTCTCCACGGAAGTATCCCATCTTACTCAGAGCAAAGGTCAAAGCCTTTATCATGACTCAAAGACCCTAAATACTGTCATCAGCATGATGACCTCATCTCCTGCCACCCTTGCCCACCCTCTTCCAGCTGCAGCACCCTGTTCTGTTCCTCAGACCTGCCAGCACATTCCCATTGCAAAGCTTTGCCACTTGATATTCTCTGATATTTCCTTTCATTAAATCCTCACAACCATGCGCTGTGATGATTATTATCCTCACTGGGCAGATGAGAAAGCAAAGAGTGGAGAATATGTAAAGTTCTTCGCAAGTCTGTACAGTTACTACCTGGCAAAATAGCGCTCAAATCCAGATCTCTTTGGTGGCTAATTCTGTACTCTTTTTATCATAGAAACTTTCTGGTTTCTCATCCCACCTCTGCTGCTGTGTCGTTTGGATCACCAATCTGGGTAACATATCTTGGCCTTAGTCTATTTACCTGAGAAATGGGACTCCAGTGTAGATATTCTCAAAGTTTTGACCGATTCAGTTGCTCTGTGACTCCATGACTCTGAAAGGGTCCCCAGCAGTGCTCAACGTGAGAATAGCAGTGATGTTGGTGAAGAGAGGAGTGTGCAGCAAAGCGTGGGCAGGTGTCGTTAGAGAGGGAACCTTACCATTGCAGATGTGGGGTGGCACTAACGACTTACTTAGTACTACTTAGGAGTATTCTTCTAGGTCTGTCCCTCTTGACTGTATATTATTTCAATTCAGTGCCTACGTGTAAATAAGCCACCTTGTCTTGACAGGGTACTCTTCACCATCTCCATTGTCAAATCAGATAGTGATGGAGACAGATAAAAACTTGCTCTTCCCTAGACTTGTGAACTCTAAGGACTTTGTGTTTCTATGCTTTAAACTTAGGAGGCTAGTCTAGCCACTCATCTCCCTAATTCCACTTACAGTCAGGACAAAAGTTGTCACCCCAAAAGATATAAATCCACTGTGCCCCCAAGCAAACCTATCAGAGGGCCGGGGAGATGATACATTTGTTCCTGACTCTAAAAGCATTAGTGTCACCATACCAACATGGCTGCCTCCTACTCACCTGGGGCAGATCTTCCTCGCTTCTCCAGAGTTTATCAAGTGGCTGTGCTATCACTCCACCTGGGTTTAGTGCTGCTTCTGCCACTTTCTTGTGGCAGATGTCATCTGCTTTGCATGTAGCCAGTCCTCCTCTCTCCTAAGGCATGACTCTCAGGGGCTTGGAGCCAGGCCTTCCCCAGCTTCCACCATTCTTCCACCTGGAGTCTCCTACAGTGCCCTTACCCTCTGGGAACTTGGTAAGTTCACCAGGGACTGGAAGAGAAGACAGTTTGATAGTGGATAACATCACTGCTCCATGCTTCTGTGGTAGAAATGAAACCACTTAACTTCGGGGGAAACAAGAACGCCTTCATTTCTTCATTGCCTTGTAATCAGATTACATCCCCTGCAGAGCCTCATCCCACCTAGATGGCAAGAAATTAAAGCTCAGTTTTCATTTGGGGTACCTGCTCACCCTGAAATAAACAAAGTTCCATGCTTAGAGATGTTCCATGATCAAACGAGTACCTAGGCCCAGCCTTCTAAGATTCACGTGGCAGCCACATACAACTAATCTGGGAGTGGCGTTCCTGTAACCTATGCTGTGAATGGAAACGCTAGAAACGAGCAATTATTTAATAAAACTATACTTACAATAATAAATAAACCATAGATAAAGCAGGAAAGAAAGAAAGAAATCCAGATGGTCTTTCCTAGACCACCGTGATCTGTGATGCCCACTCTCCTCTGAACCCAGTCCAAATGCCCCATATCTCTGTTTTCTGCCAAGTGCTAAGTGACGCTGTAACCTAGGACCAGAGAGCTCTATGTGCTTCACCTGTCATAACCTAGTTAGTCCTCACACTACGTGGTCGATAGGGGCTACTGTTTCTCTCACTTCACAGAGATACAGAGATGAGTAACTGGTGAAAGGTTACATAGAAAGTAAGTGGCAAAGCCAGAATTTGAGCCCGGCTGCTACGGTTCCAGAGTCCATGCTCTGAACAAATGATGCCCTTTGTTAATCTCACGTAAGCCCAAGAAGTCGGTGAGCTATGGCTCCTGCTTCACAATAACGGAACGAAGGCAGGAATGGGTTCTGTCCCTTGCTCATGATTACTCAGCTATGAGAGTGAGAATGGAACCCAGGCCCCAGCCCAGACCTTGCCAGTCCCATTGCCCTCATTCTTTGTTTCTCTTTCATCCCTGCCTTCTTCTTGGTTCCTCTTTTTTAAAAAAGCAGATTCCCCCAAGAGGGTAATGGAACGCCCTGACCGTGTGTTTCTCAGCTTGCTCTTGGGTGCAGGGTATGTGCGGAAATGTGGGCAGTGGAGAGGCCCAAAGGAGTGCAGTGACTAAGGTCTCCTATGCCCATGTAACTATGCCGTGGCCCTCCTTAACATTCATAGTCAGATATGGACCAACGTGATGTAGACAAATACCTGACGAGATGGAAAGCCATCCATTGTTGAGCGCACTGAGAGAGAATATTCTGTCTCAAGCCCAGGCTAAAAATAAACTGTTGACAGTACGCACATCCTCCCTCACCCTGCAGTGTCTCAGGAACAGAGGCAGAATTTAAATCATTTCATCCTCTGAAGTGAAGGCTTCTATGGTTTAATATGCACACATCACAGGTTTCAAATTTTGCTGCTGAAATTCAGTCTTCAACAAAAGCCTAGCTGTCTCTTTGACGTGAAATGTGTTCTAAAATGTATAATAAAGGTCTATTGAAACCAATAATGCATCTCCAGAAAATGCTGGTTTATCCCACACAGCCAATTCTCTTTTTCATAAATTCAATTTGTACTGTTTGGTTGAAGAGACTGTTTGCTGAGCCCTGACATAAGTGGGTGCCGAGGTTGACACTCATGCATGGAAAAATCTTTGGGAAAAATCATGTAATTGATCTCACTTGTCAGGTTTGTCAGGCCCCGCCTGGCTCCAAGTCTCTGCAAGTCTTTTTTGCCCACAGTTAAAAGTGCTGGACCAACAGCGTTGGCTCTTCCCTAATCACTGGATGTAAGTAACTCCAGCCTAACTCTAATGGATGGACTGGGTGTGGCAGGGGCTTGGGCCTCTGGGCCTTAGTTCTTCTGAATAGCTTCATGCTATTTCTTTCTGAGACCTAATCCTTTTTTAAAATTTTTATTGGAGTATAGTTGCTTTACAATGTTATGTTAGTTTCTACTGTACAGCAAAGTGAATCAGCTATACCTATACATACATCCCCTCTTTTTTGGATTTCCTTCCCATTTAGGTCACCACAGAGCACTGAGTAGGGTTCCCTGTGCTATACAGTGGGTTCTCATTAGTTATCTATTTTATACATAGTATCAACAGTGTATATATGTCAGTCCTAATCTCCCAATTCATCCCACCCCCCCCTTTCCTCCTTGGTATCCATACGATTGTTCCCTATGTCTGTGTCTCTATTTCTGCTTTGTAAATAAGATTGTCTATACCAATTTTTTGATTCCACATATATGCGTTAATATACAATACTTGTTTTTCTCTTTCTGACTTACTTCACTCTGTATGACAGTGTCTAGGTCCATCCACGTCTCTACAAATGACCCAATTTCATTCATTTTTATGGCTGAGAAATATTCCACTGTATATATGTACCACATCTTCTTTATCTGTTCCTCTGTTGATGGGCATTTAGGTTGTTTCCATGTCCTGGCTATTGTAAATAGTGCTGCAGTGAATATTGGGGTGCATGTGTCTGTTTGAATTATGGTTTTCTCTGGGTATATGCCCAGTAGTGAGACTGCTGGGTCACAACCCAATCAAAAACTGGGCGGAATAGATATTTCTAAATAGATATTTCTCCAGAGAAGACACACGCATGACCAACAAACACATGAAAAAATGCTCAACATCACTAATCATTAGAGAAATGCAAATCAAAACTACAATGAGGTATCACCTCACATGGGTCAGACTGGCCATCATCACAAAATCTACAAATAACAAATGCTGGAGAGGGTGTGGAGAAAAGGGAACCCTCTTGCACTGTTGGTGGGAATGTAAATTGATGCAGCCACTGTGGAGAACAGTATGGAGGTTCCTTAAGAAACTAAAAATAGAACTACCGAGACCTAATCCTTGTACCTTGTTGCTTCTAGTGCTGAATTTCCAGCTCCTATGTTAACATCCCTGTTCACCTCTGTGCTAAGTGGCCTGATTCTTCAGAGAATGGAGAACCTCACTTGCTTATGCTAACCCTCCTTGTCCTCAAATCTAGGGTTTCTCAGCCTTGATTTGAGGCTCTTAATGTTTTGGCTCTCTTTGCTTTGGGAAGCCATTCGGTGCCTTGCAGAATGTTTAGCAGTGGCCCTGGGTCTTCCCACTAAATGCCAGCAGCACCCCGAACCCAGTCACGGCAATAAAAATATCTCCAGACGTTCAAATGTTCCTTGGAGGAGGTGGAGCAAACTGCCGCTGCTTCAGAACTAGTGTTTTATTTCCATCCCGTGGAAATAAAAGGACTGATGCTCTGTCCTTGCACCCCAGTACGGTCGCTGCCCCATAGAAATAGAATGTGAGCCTCCAGTGTGAGTCACATGTGTAATGTTCAGTTCTCTAGTAGATTGGCAAATTAACAAGAAACAGGTGAAATTAATTTGGATAATATATGCTACTTTATCCAATATATCCAAATTATTATTTTTATGCTAAATATTCGACATCCGATGTGTATTTTACACTTATAGCACTTATCAGTTTGGACTAGCCACATTTCAAGTGCTCAAAAGCTACATGTAGCCAGTGGCTTTTGTTTTTTTTTTGTTTGTTTGTTTTTAACGTCTTTATTGGAGTATAATTGTTTTAAAACGGTGTGTTAGTTTCTGCTTTATAACAAAGTGATTCATCTATACATATATCACCACCTCTCCTCCCTCTTGTGTCTCCCTCCCACCCTCCCTATCCCACCCGTCTAGGTGGTCACAAAGCACCGAGCTGACCTCCCTGTGAGATGCAGCTGCTTCCCACTAGCTATCTATTTTATATTTGGTAGTATATATTAGTCCATGCCATTATCTCACTTCATCTCAGCTTACGCTTCCCCCTCCCTGTGTCTTCAAGTGCATTCTCTACATCTGTGTCATTATTCCTGTCCTGCCCCTAGGTTTTTCAGATCCTTTTTTTTTTAGATTCCATATATATGTGTTAGCATACGGTATTTGTTTTTCTCTTTCTGACTTTCTTCACTCTGTATGACAGTCTCTATGTCCATCCACCTCACTATAAATGTCTCAGTTTCGTTTTTTTTATGGCTGAGTAATATTCTGTTGTATAGATGTACCACAACTTCTTTATCTATTCATCTGTCAATGGACACTCAGGTTGCCTCCATGTCCTGGCTATTGTAAATAGAGCTGCAGTGAACATTGTGGTACATGACTCTTTTTGAATTATGGTTTTCTCAGGGTATATGCCCAGTAGTGGACTGCTGGGTCATATGGTAGTTCTATTTTTAGCTTTTTAAGGAACCTCCATACTGTTCTCCATAGTGGCTGTATCAACTTACATTCCCACCAACACTGCAAGAGGCTTCCCTTTTCTCCACACCCTCTCTAGCATTTATTGTTTCTAGATTTTTTGATGATGGCCATCCTGACGGGTGTGAGGTGATACCTCATTGTAGTTTTGATTTGCATTTCTCTAATGATTAGTGATGTTGAGCATTCTTTCATATGTTTGTTGGCTGTCTGTATATCTTCTTTGGAGAAATGTCTATTTAGGTCTTCTGCCCATTTTTGGATTGGGTTGTTTGTTTTTTTTGATATTGAGCTGCATGAGCTGCTTAAATATTTTGGACATTAATCCTTTGTCAGTTGCTTCATTTGCAAATATTTTCTTCCATTCTGATGGTTGTCTTTTCATCTTGTTTATGGTTTCCTTGGCTGTGCAAAAGCTTTTAAGTTTCAGTAGGTCCCATTTGTTTATTTTTGTCTTTATTTCCATTTCTCTAGGAGGTGGGTCAAAAGGATCTTGCTGTGATTTATGTCATAGAGTGTTCTGCCTGTGTTTTCCTCTAAGAGTTTTATAGTGTTTGGCCTTACATTTAGGTCTTTAATCCATTTTGAGTTTATTTTTGTGTATGGTGTTAGGGAGTGTTCTAACTTCATTCTTTTACATGTAGCTGTCCAGTTTTCCCAGCACCACTTATTGAAGAGGCTTTCTTTCTCCATTGGATGCTCTTGCCTCCTTTATCAAAGATAAGGTGACCATATGTGCATGGGTTTATCTCTGGGCTTTCTATCTTGTTCCATTGATCTATATTTCTGTTTTGTGTTCCATTGGTCTATATTTCTGTTTTTGTGGCCTTGATACTGTAGCTTTGTAATATAGTCTGAAGTCAGGGAGCCTGATTCCTCCAGCTCTGTTTTTCTTTTCAAGATTGCTTTGGCTATTCGAGGTCTTTTGTGTTTCCATACAAATTGTGAAATTTTTTGTTCTAGTTCTGTGAAAAATGCCATTAGTAATTTGATAGGGATTGCATTGAATCTGTAGATTGCTTTGGGTAGTATAGTCATTTTCACAATGTTGATTCTAGAATACAAGAACATGGTATATCTCTCCATCTGTTGGTATCATCTTTAATTTCTTTCATCAGTGTCTTATAGTTTTCTGCATACAGGTTTTTGTCTGCTTAGGTTTATTCCTAGGTATTTTATTCTTTTTGTTACAGTGGTAAATGGGAGTGTTTTCATAATTTCTCTTTCAGATTTTTCATCATTGGTGTATAGGAATGCAGGAGATTTCTGTGCATTAATTTTGTATCCTGCTACTTTACCAAATTCATTGATTAGCTCTAGTAGTTTTCTGGTAGCATCTTTGTGATTCTCTATGTATAGTATCATGTCATCTGCAAACAGTGAGAGTTTAACTTCTTCTTTTCTATTTGGATTCCTTTTATTTCTTTTTCTTCTCTGGTTGCTGTGGCTGAAACTTCCAAAACTAAGTTGAACGATAGTGCTGAGTGGGCAACCTTGTCTTGTTCCTGATCTTAGTGGAAATGCTTTCAGTTTTTCACCATTGAGGATGATGTTGGCTGTGGTTTTGTCATATATGGCCTTTATTATGTTCAGGTAAGTTCCCTCTATGCCTACATTCTGGAGAGGTTTTCTTTTTTTTTTTTTTTTTTTTTTTGCGGTACGCGGGCCTCTCCCTGTTGTGGCCTCTCCCGTTGCGGAGCACAGGCTCCGGATGCGCAGGCGCAGCGGCCATGGCTGACGGGCCCAGCCGCTCTGCGGCATGTGGGATCTTCCCAGACCAGGGCACGAACCCGTGTCCCCTGCATCGGCAGGCGGACTCCCAACCACTGCGCCACCAGGGAAGCCCCCCTGGAGAGGTTTTATCATAAATGGCTGTAGAATTTTGTTGAAAGTTTTTTCTGCATCTATTGAGATGATCATATGGTTTTTATCCTTCAGTCTGTTAATATGGCATATCACATTGATTGACTTGCATATATTGAAGAATCCTTGCATTCCTGGGATAAACCCCACTTGATCATGGTGTATGATCCTTTTAATGTGCGGTTGGATTCTGTTTACTAGTATTTTGTTGAGGATTTTTGCGTCTATGTTCATCAGTGATGTTGGCCTGTAGTTTTCTTTCTTTGTGACATCTTTGTCTGGTTTTGGTGTCAGGGTGATCGTGGCCTCATAGAATGAGTTTGGGAGTGTTCCTCCCTCTGCTATATTTTGGAAGAGTTTGAGAAGGATAGGTGTTAGCTCTTCTCTAAATGTTTGATAGAATTCGCCTGTGAAGCCACCTGTTCCTGGGCTTTTGTTTGTTGGTAGATTTTTAATCACAGTCTCAATTTCAGTGCTTGTGATTGGTCTGTTTATATTTTCTATTTCTTCCTGGTTCAGTCTTGTAAGGTTGTGCTTTTCTAAGAATTTGTCCATTTCTTCCAGGTTGTCCATTTTATTGGCATAGAGTTCTTGTAGTAATCTCTCATGATCTTTTGTATTTCTGCAGTGTCATTTGTTACTTCTCCTTTTTCATTTCTAATTCCATTGATTGAGTCTTCACCCTTTTTTTCTTGGTGAGTTTGGCTAATGGTTTATCAATTTTGTTTATCTTCTCAAAGAAGCAGCTTTTAGTTTTATTGATCTTTGCTAACGTTTCCTTCATTTATTTCTGATCTGATCTTTATGATTTCTTTCCTTCTGTTAACTTTGGGGTTTTTTTGTTCTTCTTTCTCTAATTGCTTTAGGTGTAAGGTTGGGTTGTTTATTTGAGATTTTTCTTCTCTCTTGAGGTAAGATTTGATATAAACTTCCCTCTTAGAACTGCTTTTGCTGTATCCCATAGGTTTTGGGTCGTCGTGTTTTCATTATCATTTGTTTCTAGGTATTTTTTGATTTCCTCTTTGATTTCTTCAGTGATCTCTTGGTTATTAAGTAGTGTGTTGTTTAGCCTCCATGTGTTTGTATTTCTTACCGATTTTTTTTCTGTAATTGATATCTAGTCTCATAGCGTTGTGGTTGGTAAAGATACTTGACATGATTTCAGTTTTCTTAAATTTACCAAGGCTTGATTTGTGACCCAAGATATGATCTATCCTGGAGACTGTTCCATGAGCACTTGAGAAGAAAGTGTATTCTGTTGTGTTCGGATGGAATGTCCTATAAATATCAATTAAATCCATCTTGTTTAATGTGTCATTTAAAACTTGTGTTTCCTTATTTACTTTCATTTTGGATGATCTGTCCATTGATGAAAGTGGGGTGTTAAAGTCCCCTACTATGAATGTGTTACTGTTGATTTCCCCTTTTGTGGCTCTTAGCATCTGCCTTATGTACTGAGGTGCTCCTATGTTGGGTGCATAAATATTTACAATTGTTATATCTTCTTGGATTGATCTCTAGATCATTATGTAGTGTCCTTCTTTGTCTCTTGTAATAGTCTTTGTTTTAAAGTCTATTTTGTTTTATATGAAAATTGCTACTCTAGCTTTCTTTTGATTTCCATTTGCATGGACTATCTTTTTCCATCCCTCACTTTCAGTCTGTATGTTTCCCTAGGTCTGAAGTGGGTCTCTTGTAGACAGCCTATATATGGGTCTTGTTTTTCTATCCATTCAGCCAGTCTGTGTTTTGGTTGGAGCATTTAATCCATTTATACTTAAGGTAGTTATCCTTAAGTATGTTCCTATTACAATTTTCTTAATTGTTTTGGGTTTGTTATTGTAGGTTTTTTTCCTTCTCTTGTGTTTCCTGCCTAGAGAAGTTCCTGTAGCATTTGTTGTGGAGCTGGTTTGGTGGTGCTGAATTTTCTTAGCTTTTGCTTGTCTGTAAAGCTTTTAATTTCTCCATCGAATCTGAATGAGATCCTTGCTGGGTAGAGTAATCTTGGTTGTAGTTTCTTCCCTTTCATGACTTTAAATATGTACTTCCACTCCCTTCTGGTTTGCAGAGTTTCTGCTGATAGATCAGCTGTTAACCTTATGGGGATTCCCTTGTATGTTATTTGTTGTTTTTCCCTTGCTGCTTTTAATAGTTTTCTTTAATTTTTGATAGTTTGATTAATATGTGTCTTGGTGTGTTTCTCCTTGGATTTATCCTGTATGGGACTCTCTGTGCTTCCTGGACTTGATTAACTATTTCCTTTCTCATATTATGGAATTTATCAACTATAATCTCTTCAAATATTTTCTCAGTCCCTTTCTTTTTCTCTTCTTCTTCTGGGACCTGTATAGTTTAAATGTTGGTGCATTTGATGTTGTCCCAGAGGTCTCTGAGACTGTCCTCAATTCTTTTCATTCTTTTTCCTTTATTCTGCTGTGCAGTAGTTATTTCCACTATTTTATCTTCCTGGTCACTTTTCCATTCTTCTGCCTCAGTTATTCTGCTATTGATTCCCTCTAGAGTATTTTTAATTTCATTTATTGTGTTGTTCATGCCTGTTTTTTTGCTTTTTAGTTCTTCTAGATCCTTGTGAAATGTTCTTGTATTTTCTCCATTCTGTTTCTGAGATTTTGGATCATCTTTAGTATCATTACTCTGAATTCTTTTTCAGGTAGACTGCCTATTTCCTCTTCATATGTTTGGTCTAGTGGGATTTTACCTTGCGTCTTCATCTGCTGTGTGTTTCTCAGCCTTCTCATTTTGCTTAATTTACCGTGTTTGGGGTCTCCTTTTCGCAGGCTGCAGGTTCGTAGTTCCCGTTGTTTTTGGTGTCTGCCCCCAGGGGCTGAGTTTGGTTCAGTGGGTTGTATAGGCTTCTTGGTGGAGGGGACTGGTGACTGTGTTCTGATACATGAGGCTGGATCTTGTCTTTCTGGTGGGCAGTACCACATCCAGTGGTGTGTTTTGGGGTGTCTGTGACCTTATTATGATTTTAGTCAGTCTCTCTGCTAATGGTGGGGTTGTGTTCCTGTCTTGGTAGTTTTTTGGCAGAAGGTGTCCAGCACTGGAGCTTGCTGGTTGTTGAGCGGAGCTGGGTTTTGCTGTTGAGATAGAGGTCTATGGGAGAGCTTTCACCACTTAATATTACATGGAGCTGGGAGGTCTCTTGTGGACCAATGTCCTGAAGTTGGCTCTCCCATCTCAGAGGGACAGGTCTGACACCTGGCCGGAGCACCAAGCCCCTGTCAGCCAAACAGCTCAGAATAAAAGGAAGGAAGGAAGGAAGGGAGGGAGGGAGGGAGGGAGGGAGGGAGGAAGAGAGAGAGAGAGAGGGAGGGAGGGAGGAAGGAAGGAAGGAAGGAAGGAGCGGAGGAAGGAAGGAAGGAGAGAAAAGAAAAATTATTAAAATAAAAAATAATTATTCAAAATAAAAAAAAGAGCAACCAAACCAAAAAACAAACCCACCAATGATATCAAGCACTAAAAACTATACTTAAAAAAAAAAAAATACAGAGCCCTAGGACAAATGGTAAAAGCCAAACTTTATAGACAAAATCACATACACACTCACAAAAAGAGAAAAATAAATAAATATATCGTTGTTCCCAAAGTCCCCCGCCTCAATTTTGGGATGATTCGTTGTCTTTTCAGGTATTCCACAGATGCAGGGTACATCAAGTTGATTGTGGAGATTTAATCCGCTGCTCCTGAGGCTGCTGGGAGAGATTTCTTTTTCTTTTATATGTTCGCACAGATCCTGGGGTTCAGCTTTGGATTTGGACCCTTCTCTGCGTGTAGGTCGCCGGAGGGCATCTGTTCTTCGCTCAGACAGGACGGGGTTAAAGGGGCAGCTGCTTCGGGGGCTCTGGCTCACTCAGGCCGGGAGGAGGGAGGGGTACGGATGCAAGCGAGCCTGCGGCGGCAGAGGCTGGTGTGACGTTGCACCAGCCTGAGGCGCGCCGTGCGTTCTCCCGGAGCAGTTGCCCCGGGATCCCACGACCCTGGCAGTGGCGGGCTGCACAGGCTCCCCGGAAGTGGGGTGTGGATAGTGACCTGTGCTCGCACACAGGCTTCTTGGTGGCGGCAGCAGCAGCCTTAGCGTCTCATGCCCGTCTCTGGGGTCCGCGCTTTTAGCCGCGCCTCGCGCCCGTCTCTGGAGCTCCTTTAAGCAGCGCTCTTAATCCTCTCTCCTCGCGCACCAGGAAACAAAGAGGGAAGAAAAAGTCTCTTGCCTCTTCGGCAGCTCCAGACTTTTCCCAGGACTCCCTCCCGGCTAGCCATGGCGCACTAGCCCCCTTCAGGCTGTGTTCATGCCGCCAACCCCAGTCCTCTCCCTTCGATCCGACCAAAGCCTGAGCCTCAGCTCCCAGCCCCGCCCGCCCCGGCGGGTGAGTAGACAAACCTCTCAGGCTGGTGAGTGCCGGTCGGCCTTGATCCTCTGTGCGGGAATCTCACCACTTTGCCCTCCGCACCCCTGTGGCTGCGCTCTGCTCCGTGGCTCCGAGGCTTCTCCCTCGCCCCCCACCTCCCCGTCTCCACCAGTGAAGGGGCTTCCTAGTGTGTGGAAAATTTTCCTCCTTCACAGCTCCCTCCCAGAGGTGCAGGTTCCGTCCCTATTGTTTTGTCTCTGTTTTTCCTTTTTTCCTTTGCCCTGTCCAGGTACCTGGGGAGTTTCTTGCCTTTTGGGAAGTCTGAGGTCTTCTGCCAGCGTTCAGTAGGTGTTCTGTACGAGTTGTTCCACATGTAGATGTATTTCTGCTGTATTTGTGGGGAGGAAGGCGATCTCCAAGTCTCACTCTTCTGCCATCTTGAAGGCCTCCCTCTAAAAACGCAGTGGCTTTTGTATGGGCAGCACTGATCTAAATTTCTAAAATACCCCTTTATTTTTCAGTTCACTCCAAGCCTCAGAACAGTACAGTGATGTAAGCGAGGGCCTGGGGTGTCAGATGTACCTGATTTAAATATTTCTGAATCTCTTTCCAACAGTATGGCCTTGAAATAATTATTTAATCTCTCTGAACCTTATTTTAATATTTGCATTGGAGAAATAATAATATTGCTCTTCAAAAAGTTTTTATGAGTCTTACCTTAACTAATGTATATAGTGCCTAGAGCAGGTGCTTAATAAGTGGGACAGGTCCATTTTCTGCACTTCTACTATCATCAGCTAACATTCGTTTTAAGTTCCTCTAGTGCTAGCCTCTTGCTTGAGAAAACACCAATGTTCCACCCTTTGGACACCATGCTCTGGGCCTAATTGGACACTCAGTGGGCATGTAAAACACTGACTCATCCCAGGGAATCCAGGTTCATCCCTCTTCGTCCTGCCCAGCTGCTGTTAATTAAGCCATGTTTAGTGGTGTCTGCAGAAAATGCAATTTTGAAAAATGATCCAGCCCTCTCAGTTTCATTTGATTTCAGCTGGCATTGTTCCACCTTCACTGCAAGTCAATAACATGGGGTAGAAAGGAAAGCACTCTGGGCTGCATCATTCCCATCAAGAGGGTCAGCTATATAGCATAGTCCTTTAAGCCACAATCCCACAATGCTGGCAGGTTTCATCTGCAGAGACACTACATCAACATTTTGGCCAACGTTAAAAAGAGAGCAAATGCCTAGACCAGTTTGGCTAGACAAGTGGCCGGTTAATCCATCCTAATGGATGGGATGCATAAAAGATAGAAAGTCATTATCGTGGCAGAAACAGCCCATATTATCTGTTGCATGGCCATGAATATTCATTTAGTTCAGAACTCATATCCAGAGGTATTGGGGTCAATTGTTTATGCTGGGAAGCTGACAGTCTTTCTGTATAGAACTGATTTCTTCATAGTTTTCCTGCCTTTGTGGGGAAGTTCCTCCTCCTGTCAATCCCCTTTCACCTGTGTGCAAACACGCATTGGCCAACACAATATGCTAATTACTGCCTTCCCATTTGGCCCTGGATTGTCTTTGTCAAAGCCTTAAAGGAGGTCATGTTTTCCCCTAATCACCAGGAAGTTATTGTGAGAAGTCTATCAGAATTAGCTGAGAGATGTATTCCAAGAATCTAAGTATGTGTCAGGCACTGGGGACTCCAGATGATTAAAGGAGCTTTCGCTCTTCTGGACTTCACAGCCCAGGAGGGAACAGCATGTAAATAAATGATCACAATAAGATACACAACTCACACTGTATAGAACTTCGGGAGCACGGAGAAAGGATAAATTTTTCATTTATTCATACATTTATTGAGCACTGTATCTCTGTGTTATATCATGTAAGTATTTTTTAGATTGTACGTTTTCTAACCACCGTGATTCTGAATTTAGGCACATACTCAATTAAATCAGAGAAGTCCACAGAAAGACTCAACAACTTCAGCATTTGTGACTATTACACACACTCATTTCTCTGGCCAAATTAATGATGGCAGGGCTCTGGTTAATAGAGAGTTGCTATATATATGCATAATATAATTTTAAGATTAGTTTTCACTTAAAGACTATAACACAATGAACTCTAAATTTGTTTTAAAATTAGTTTATTCTCCTGTTGCTAATTTAACTGTCCTTTAGTATCTTTCAGGGTCTTAGAATCTTCACCATATATATCAATAATAATTTCACAAAGAAATGTGAACTTATGGTGAATTGTGTATATATACATATATACACACACACACATATGTACATATATATTTAAGTAACATCTTAGCTTTGCACATCAAGCTTTTCTTCTTCAAGTTTGTTTTAAATTCAGTGTCACAGTAGTACTATAAGGTGGAAGTATTATGACAGTATTATTTTTCTCTCCTTACCAATAAGGTCAACCGAACACAAAAGACTAAGCGACTTGCCTGACCTTTTGGAGAATAACTTTAACTGTAATGCCAGGACTACATTCCAAGTTTCCTGAGTCTCAGTCTTTGAGCCTAATCAGAGAATTGTTGTTTGGTTTACCTAAAATATGTCTAAGTTTTAAAGGGTGTTTCTCAACAAGTTTCCAGCCTTCTAAATATTCTAAAAACATCATTCTTTATCTGTTAGTTGAGAAACTTCAAGTTGGATATAATCAATCATTATTGACTGTCTACTAGGTATAAAATGGGCAATTACAAAACAGCCAGGAAAATTGCTTTCCTCAAGTAACTTACAATGTAAATATTGATGCATAAGATCTCCTTAGCATAGGGTAGAATAATTATAATAGTTATCATAAAAATGTGTTGGTTGTTCTAACCAGTGAAAGTACTATTGGTGAGAGTTCACTACTTGGCATTCTTGGTCCTAGTGTCCCCGTGATGTGTTGGCAAGAGGATAGACATATAGACCAATGGAACAGAATAGAGAGTCCAAAAATATACCCACATATCTATAATCATCTGATTTAAAGCAAAGTTGTCACTAAATTCAAGGGAGAAAAGGATGGCATTTTCAATAAATGGTGCTGAGTTACACGGATATTCATATTAGAAATAAATGTAATGTGATGCCTCCCTCACACCATACAAAAAAGTAATTTGAGGTGAACCACAGACCTAAGTGTGAAAGGCAAAGAAATAAAGCATCTAGAAGATAACATAGGAGAATATCTTCATGTCCTTGGAGTAGGCAACTATTTTTAAAATATAACTCAAAAACAATAACCATAAAAAAATTTCTAAAACGGTCTGTATCATTATGTAGTTATAAAAAGCAGCGCATAAACATACCCTAGTGTAAACCACAGAGAACAGATGAGTTAAAATGGATAATCCATTTAATTCACTACAGGAAGTAGTAACTTGGCATTCAACTTATATATTCCAAATATTCACTCACAAAAATGTCAAGCCTAATAAAATACAGATTACAAAAATTAAAACAATCAATTGATCAATCAATAAAATGGTCTCTATTAAAATGAAGAACTTTTATTCACCAAAAGTTATCATTGAGTGAAACCGTAGTCACAGTTGAGAAATACATTGCAATACATATATCTGACAAAGACCTCTTTTCACAATATATAAAGGACATCTACAAGTTTTTTTTTTAAAAAGGCAAATGACTGAACTACAAGTAAAATGGGAAAAAGACTTGAAGACAATATACAAATAGTCAATTAGCATGAGAAAAGGTGCTCAACATCATTAGTCCTCAAGCAAAGGCAAATTGTAAAACTGCAGTGGGACACCACTATAACCCTACCTGAAGCCCCCAAATCAAGAGGTCCGATCATATGATTTGTCCGTGAGGGTACAGAGCAACTGAAACTTTTACTGCTGGTAGGAGTATAAATTGTTACAACTGCTTTGAAAATTCTTCAATGGTATCTGCTAAAGCTGAACGTATGTATGCATGAGAATCAACAGACATGCAAAAGAAAGTTCATCATATCTTTATTCACAATAGCCCCAAACTGTAAACAAAATAAATGCCTAACAGTGGGAGAATGGGTAAATACGGTACATGCACACAGTGGAATAATACACAGAAATACAAAAGATAAATTATTGTTATAGTTGTATGAACACAAATTAATCTCACAGGCAAAGTATTGAGAAAAAGAAGCCCAACACAAAAGTAGTACATATTGCTTGATTCCATTTATATGAAGTTTAAAAACAGGCAGAACTAATCAGTGGTGATATAGGTCAAAGAGTGATTGTTTCTGGAAGAGCATATGGACAAGCAGGGGTCACCAAGAAGTTCCAGAAAACAAGAGAGTTGAAAGTGTGCTATATGTTTTCCTAGTTGTGGTTCTAAGGGTATAGATACATCACAGTTCATCAAATTGTATGCTTAAGATTTGTTCAATTTCCTGTATTATGCAGTAAAGAGAATAATAGCCCCCTGAAGATGTCCACAACTTAATCCCTGGGATTTGTGAATATATTCCTTATTTGACAAAAGGGAGTTTTGCAGAAGTAATTAAAGACACTGAGGTGGGGAGATTATCCAGGACTATTTGAGTGGACCCGATCTATACATATCAGCTCTTAAAAGTTGAAGAGGATAAGAAGAATGGGTTAGAACTCTGAAGCATAAGAAGGACTCAATCCACCACTGCTAGATTTGAAAATGGAGGAAAGGGTCCATGAGCCAAAGAATGTGGGCAGCTTAGGATCTGGAGAAGGCAAGGAAAAAGATTCTCCCCTAGAACTTCCAGAAAGGAACATAGCCCTGATAATGGCTTTATTTTAGCCCAGTGAGACCCGTGTCAGCTTCCTGACTTACAGAACTATACCATGATACGTTAGTGTTGTTTGAAGCCACTAAGTTTGTGGTAGTGAGTTATGGCAGCCATAGAAAATTAATATACCTCAACAAAAAAAGTAAAAGGATATTACAGACAAAGCATTCCTGTATCTCTTTTTTGAAGGGTCTTAAAAGTGACACTGCTAACCACTTGCTCAACCTGGTTACTCTATCCCTGGAGTGCTCACAGAATTCCATTTTACTGCTATTCACCTGTCTTATCTTTCATCCCCACTGGATGGTGAGTTCTCTGAGAGCATCTTCATATCGTCCACAATGCCAGGCACTGTACATATGTACATTCTATAGAGTCGTTGCTCCATACGTGCTTGGTAAATTAAATTACATGACACCATTTATCTGTATGAGAGGCAGAGACCAAGACAGGATCGTGCTAATGTGTTCTTTGAGTCGACTTAGCAAGCTCTCCACTGCAAAGACACGTTATGTTAGTGGTTCTAAATAATGAGGCTGCAGTTGTTTAAAACAGCAGGCTGGCATCAGATGAAACATTTCCATATCATTCTAGATTAAATAAAACTTTTACCATTTCATGCTTTCTTTCCTGGTAATTTTTGCCTTGTCCTTCACGTTAGTGATTTGTTCCACATGGCCACTCATTTAGGATAACAGCAAACCAATAGGCGTGACAAAAAGAGACGGGTCCATACCTGATCACTAATACTCCATTACGCTTCCTTGAGCTGCGGGCCTGGTAAAACTGTCAGTGTCTTTAAACAAAGGAACTGTGCTCTAGTCTGCGTATTAGGAATTCAATGACTGCAGTAGCAGTAATCAACTTATATAGTAAGTGGAGCTACATGGCTATAAAGGGAGGCCACCATCACAAGGAACTGTTTTCCCTGTGTCCAGTCAAACAACAAATATTTTTTAGCCCGTATTATATGTACAGCCCTGTGATAAGTACTGTGGGGGGATATGAAAGACAGATTCCTTGTACTTCAAAAATGTATAATACAATTGGGAAAATAAAACATTTAAGAAAAGTAACACAGGAATAGGACCAATACATGGTATAAAATTTCAGAAGAGGGAGGGAGCATTTGGAAAGGATTCAGGGAGTTGGTAGGAGTCAAGGCAGGAGTTATACTTTAGAATTAAAGGTGGAAAACTGAGGTGGTATGGTAGGGAGTTGTGCACAGAATATTCCAGGAACAATTGGCAGCCCCGTTTATCTAGAGCAGGGTTTCCCAATCTCAGCACTATTGATGTTTGAGACCGTAATTTTTTATGGGGGGTTGTCTTGGGTATCATAGGACATTTAGCAGCATCCCTAATCTCTACCAACTAAATGCCAATAACTTCCCTCCCCCCAAAGCTATGACAACCAAATGTGCCCTCTGGAGGTAAAATTGCCCCTCGCTGAGAACCAGTGTGCTGGAGTAAACATTCCCAGAGGGAACTCATGGGAGTTACATGGCATGGCAAGGAATTTGGATTTTACTCTACGTATATAATAGGGAACCACTGAAAACATTTGCGCTGAAGACTGGCAGGCTGAAAACTGTAGTTGGAAGGGAATTTATCTGATTGAGATCCCCTCCCAAAATCGGAGCAAGGCATTGTGGGAAAAAGGAAGAAGAACCCAAATCCTATCAAAATAGTCCAAGCACAAAATGATGAAGATTGGTAGCCACAGGATTAGAGGACTCAGTGCCTGCAGGTGTTCTTAATGACCTACAGCTTTAAAGTACTTTTATATTTAGATCAGCATTTCAGCATCGCATGGCATGTTTCATCTGAATACCAAGTTCTCAGAGATACTTCTCCTTTTAGGATAATAAAGCAGCAGAACTCCCTGCACCCACTCATGGGCCTCCCTGGAGAGAGGAACAGCCACCAGCAGCGTCTAAAGCAATCGGTAGCTTGGGAAGCTTGGCTGGGAACGCTCCACCGCCTGATGGCTAGGAAAAGCAGTGTAGGCAGCACAGGACCCAACATGTGGGGCAAATCCTCTGGTACCATCCTTGAGGCCCCTGGAGAGAAGAAAGCAACAACTTAGAAGCCTCTAGAAGCCGCCAAGGCAATAACTTTCTTGTACTCCACTCTCTATATACATTTCAAGTTTATATCTAATTATGGTAAAAAAATATTTTTTTAACAAGTTTTTTTTTAATTTCTTTTTTCTTCCTTGTGAAATAGCAGTGAGAGGAAAAGGGGAAATAAGTGTATCTTGGGCTCTGCATTCTGGTGGGAGTTTTCTAAGCTCACTGAACCAGGCTGAAATATTGGGAAGCCTATAAGCATGGCTAAGTTGCATGGAGAGCCACTTTCTTCATGATCTAAAAATAACACTGATGCATTTAGAGGAGTGTTTAAAAACATATGTAATGAAGATATTTATAAGAAAAAAAACAGGCTTAAACAGAAAGATTACTAAAAATTGAGGAAATTTGTGAAATATAGCATAATAATATAAAATGAGTAATTTCAAAAACATAGTAAATACTTTAATTAATAAATATTTCAGTTCTCAAACTTGAAAAAAATTTATCTCAGTAATATTTTAATGAGAAATTTAATGAAAGAAAACTTCAAGTGTTATTGATAGGGTTAAAAATAAACTCGAATGGGACTTCCCTGGTGGTGCAGTGGTTAAGAATCTGCCTGCCAATGCAGGGGACATGGGTTCAATCCCTGGTCCAGGAAGATCCCAAATGCTGCAGAGCGACTAAGCCCATGAACCACAACTACTGAGCTTGTGCTCTAGGGCCCACATGCTGCGACTACTGAAGCCCATGCACCTAGAGCCAGTGCCCTGCAACAAGAGAAGCCACCACAATGAGAAGCCCGTGCACCGCAACGAAGACCCAACCCAGCTACAAAACACCAAAAAACCTCGAATGAATGGACACAAGAGCATATACCTTAGTGGAATGGTTAAATGAATATAGAAGGTGTGATTTCTTCCCCATTCAGCTCACTAAATTCTGAATATTTGGGGGAATACATCAACATGATTTTCAAGTTAATTGAGAATTCCTGTACAATTGAGATTACCCTCCCTCCAAAGTTCTAGAAAGGTGTGAAATAGAACAGGAATATCATAGACCTCTCAAATGTTAAAACTTGAAGGAAAAAAACAAAAAAGCTACGCTAGTTAAAATAGAAGTTATGACTGCAAAAACAGATTTCTGGCATAGGATAGCTTAAAAAATATATAAACCATTGCAAAGTAGTATTTCAAATAAAACATTTTCTGAATAGTGAAAAAAAGCAACACTGCAATTCAGTAGATAGATGTTCATATTTAGGATACACTGATAGAATTCAAGAAGTCTCTTCAAATAGGTTAAAATTTCCACAAGGACAGTAACTACATATATCCTGTTATTCTACACATCCTTACCCAGTAAAGTGATGGGCAAATGACAACTCTCAATCAACAGCTGTCTGAAATTAAATTCACCATAACCCATCAGTAAAATGATTTGTCAAAGGAATGAAGTTCATGGTATCATATCACAGGTTGGGGATATGTTCTCCCCAACAGAGAAATAGTGTGTTGCCTTGCAGCATGAGCTCAGGACTCAGACAACTGGGGTTCAGATCCTGCCTTCACATCTTCTAGGTATATGACCTTAGGAGATTCATTTATTTTCTGTGCTCCAGTTCCCTCGATTATAAAACGGGGCTAAAATAGAATCCATCTTACAGGGGAATTGTGCAGAATTAATGCATCATATATAAATATATATAAATACTTCATATACATGTACTTGATAAATAAAGAAATATTATTGGAATGGTGAATGCAAATTAAAGTAAATCACTTAATATTTTTAGTACTAATTTTTTAAATATTAGAATTTTCTATGTGCTGACTATTTAAAGGGACTTCCTAGGAAATCCTCTGGCACTATGAAGGCACCTTCTAATTTGTTCAGTAGCCAGGGATTTTAATATATTGAACTTTCCCTCAATCATGGGTCACTTAGGAATCAGCAATGGGAAGGAAAAGCACAGTCTGGGATCAGATCTCACCTGTGACACTGATTCTGTCTATGATCTTGCTTCCCTGAGCCTCATACCCTTGCCTATAACAAAGAGATGATGTCCACCTCCCTTGTTAAGAAAATTAACGTGTTTGTCCTCTACTGCAGGGTCTGGGCCACAAAGAAGTTTAATGTTCCATTTACCTGTCTCAAGAAAAGAGACTTTGCTCTGTGTTACCATGTGGGGTCCTCCCTCATCCTAGAAAATATCAAAAATCTGCCAACTTCTGATAGAAAAGTTTTCATTCTCCATATAAATGCAAAAATATTTCCATATCAATGACAGTCAGTCTCAAATGCATGTCTCTCAGTCAACTTTACTTTTCCCATCATGTACATCAAGTAAATGGGCTTGATTAAAGTGGGCTGCCAAGCTAGCTGGGGAAGGAGTAGCCAAAACATTCCAGAACAAGGTCCTGCATGATGATTTTCAAGGATGAGGCACAAGTGCTTTGTAGCAATCATTTCCTTGGCCCATGAAACTCTTTTTTTATTGACTACAGAATATAGACATACTGTCAAATGATTTAAATCAATTTTATACAATATCTTTCTTGAACTACCATTACTCCAACAAGATTCATATCTGCAGCTGATTTGGAGACAACTGTGACTAAAATATCAGAGCTGCAGCTCTTATTGAAAAATTCCTCTCTGTAGATTGTTATTTTTTTGGCACTTAAAAGACTAATACCACAGAGAAATGAAATCCCATTTTGCATCTGCCTTTTTAAATGTAGGCTGTTAACTATCATAATCCCTAAGCCAAGGTACACACATATCACCTTATTCCAAACAGAACTTGGGGATTAACGGTCTGGTATTAAAAGCGGAAACAAAAATGCAATTGCTTTGGGAAGCGCTTAAGTACAGTGATACCTGGCTGAAGAAAAGGACTTAATACACAGCTGAAAAGCTAGCTTTGCATTAGTTATCAGTGCAATAATTTTGGAAAGTAATAGATCATTCTTCCATTTACTGGCATTCTGAAACTATGGATGTAATTCATGTGTTTAACCCTTGATAAATTGGGTTCATTTACTGCACCATTGAGAATCAATAAAAAAGATCAATCCAGGTGTCTCCCCTTCTTCACCTCTGCTAAACACTAAGCTTCCTGATGGCTGGGATTCCAGGTTATTAGCCTTCATAAAAGCCATAATATTCAACCCATATCAGGTCATCAGTAGGTCTGTCCAATACTGTCCAGGCACTGGGGACACAAAAAAGCAGAAATGACTCTTGCCCTCAAATACTAGAAGGAAAGGGAGATGTAATCAATTAATTGCAAATAAAGATGTCTTATAGTACAAGTAATAGAAAGTTGACATCTAGTTTTAGACCAGTTGGAGAACAAGTAGAGACTTCCTTCCTTCCCTAGAATCTTAGAATTTCCATAAAAGGGAAACAAAGGTTAATGTGCTTCAAAACAAGTTTACCAAATAAGATAAAAAACATTGTGAAACACTTTCAGAATAAGATGGTCTGGCCTCTGGGCATGGGAACATATGTATATGTATAACTGATTCACTTTGTTATAAAGCAGAAACTAACACACCATTGTAAAGCAATTATACTCCAATAAAGATGTAAAAAATAAAAAAAGAATAAAAGACTCCAAGAAAGTATAATTGGAAAATAAATGCATAATAAATGTCAATTAAAAGTAATTAATTATAGAAATAAAAAGCAAGGAAAAAAAAAAACCTAGTTATTCAGAAGCCAGGTAGGGGCTCTTACACTTCAGTTTTAATCAGAAACTGGCTGAGGTAGAATCCAGGGCCCAAGAAAAAAAAAAAAAAAGAATGGAAAAGATATACCAGGCATATCAGAAATGAAATAATTCTGACAAAATTAGATGAAGGGAGATTATCTGTTATATAGATAGAGAAAGGCATATATCTACTGTTATATACTCAGAAATGGAAAACTGGAATAATGAATCAAAATAAAACATATGCAAGCTCCCCCACAGACTCAATTATAAAGTGAAAATTGACAAAATTATGGGGAGATAGATAAACTAGTAATTGCAATTACAGATTTTAATATGGCCTTCTTGGTAACTGTTAGATCAAGCAAAAAAAATAATAAGGTAGGATAAATAACACTGGAATAACACAATTAATACATTCAATTTAAAAGCTAAATATAAAATTTTAAATCAGTAAACACAAAAACTTCATCCTTTGAAATTATAATAGTCACAGTAATTGATGACATACAACATAGTAAGGAGTAGAAAAAGAAAATATCAGGAGATGCAAGTTATTGATAATTTTCTGGGGCTTGCACTGGATGGAAGGCTCCAAAGTGTCCACTATATTGTATATAAATAAGAGAATGTATAGATAGATCCAAAAAAGGTAAACCAGCAAATAAAAGAGTGTCCTGCATAGGAAAAGTTATAATGTGTTATGAACCAAGAATTGTAATTAATCAAAATCTTTGCACCTGAGGTACAAAAAAAGTAGAAAAATTAATTGAATTTTTAAACTGTAAGTCTTACACATCAGGGAAGATGGTGGAATAAGAAGTGGCGGGAATCTGTCTCCCCTTCCTAATCATACTCCCCTACCTAACCATACTGGCAGAATGTATCTGATGTAATTATTTTGAAACGCTGACTGAAGCGGCTCCCAGAGAATTTAAAGGGCCAGCACTGTGTTTTTCCCCGCCTTCATTTCCCCCTTTTCCTTCTTTTGGGAGCCAGACATATAAAGATCAGGACATTCAAAACCAACTGCATGCGTAGGGGAAGTTAGGACACCATTTATCCCAGGGAAAGGCAGAGGCTCAGAAAAGACCTGAAAAGCCTGTGAGTTTACACCTCAGTCTGACTCTTGGCACAGATCCATCCCACAATAACTGAACAAACAGAACAAACAAAGAGCAAGCCCTGGGAAAGAAAGAAAACTTTTCCTTTAAGATAAGAACAATTCAAGGATGCCCTCTTTTACCACTTCTACTCAACATAGTATTAAAAGTTCTTACCAGAGCAATTATGCAAGAAAAATAAATAAAAGACATCCAAATTGGAACAGAAAAAGTAAAATTCTCTCTGTTCACTGATCACATCATCTTATGCACAGAAAACCCTAATATTCCCCCACAATTGTTGTAATTAACAGACAAATTCAGTAAAGTAGTAGGACACAAATCAGTGTGCAAAAATCAGTTACATTTTTATACGCTAACAATGAATAATCTGAAAAGGAATTTAAGAAGAACAATTCAATTTACAATAGCATTGAAATGAATAAAATGCTTTGGAATGAACTTAAACAAGAAGGTGAAAGACTTGTACACTGCAAACTACAAAACATTGCTGAAAGAAGTTAAAGAAAATGTAAATAAAGACATCTCTGTTCACAGATTGAAAGACTTAACATTGTTAAGATGTTGATAATACCCAGAGCAATCTACAGATTTAGTGGAATCTTTATCAAGATCCCAACAATATTTTTTTTGCAGAAATAGAAAAGTCCATTCCAAAATTCTTATTCCAAGGGACCCTGAATAGCCAAAATAATCTTGAAAAAGAACAAAGAGTTGAATTCCACGTCTAGATTTAAATTTTTGCTGCAAAACTAGAGTAATCAAAACAGAGTAGTACTGGCATAAAGACAAACATACAGACCAATGGAATAGAATAGAGAACTCAGAAATTAACTCTTGCATATACAGTCAAATGATTTCTGAGAAGGAAGCTAAGACTACTCAGTGAGGAAGGAGGGAGGATGTGAAGAACATGTTCCCCAACCAGAGGCTATAAAATTTAAAATTGATAGCAAAAGCATAGCTGACAAAAAATCCCATTTTTCTTTAATTCAAATGTGCTTTTTACTAAGAAAGTTCAATTAAAAAAACACTAGAATTTTAAACCCTATAGCCTAATGATAACTATAGCACGACGAGTCAACTTTTTAAAAAGCAGCTAAAGCTGCTGTCAGTTATTAGCTTGAATTCATACAATAGAAAACTAACAAACAACAATAACAATAAAACAGTGAAAGCAAATGATCTAAGCTCACTCTACCAAAAACTAGAAAAAGCAAAAGGTAAGAAGGAAATATTAAAGTTAAGCATATAAACCAAGAAATAAAACAAAAGGAACTGCTAAACATGATACTTGTCCACACACCACGTGATATGTTGGAATACCTCACACGTTATACGTGGAATGCCACTTTTAAAGGGGGAGATTTTAGAGTCAGAATATATAATTTCAGAGAGAAATGAGTCCGTTGGGAGCATTTGAAAAGATAAACTGTCCATTTATCAATCTAGCAGAATCAGACATTTTGATCTAATTTCTCAAAATATTATCATTTATCAAGATAAAGATCCAATCATTAGCATTTTAGACTTGTGGTATTCATTAGATTATAAGAGAGGGTTTACTTATCAGAGCAACATGAATCAAAGACAGCTTTCAGGCAAAGACTATAAAAGTATATTGGTTGAAAACAACAATGGTACCCTATGGCAACAGAGAAATCAATAAAAGGTTTTTTTAGGATCAGTTCTTATATATTATGTTTAATTAGCTCATACATTAAAAATGTCTGTGTTATGGATACGGCAAATGTGCTCTAAGTGCATAGATGATTTAAGGGGCTCCAGGGTGAGGAAAAAGCAGAATACAGCAAAGGCAAAGGGTGTGAGGTCATCCATTAACCTACTTATATAAACAGGCTGCCTGGAAGCACTCATAGAGATGGTTAGCTGTGCACATGTGTGATGTCAGGGGACACAGGGGGATCAGATGCCCTGTCTTCCTCTAGCTATCATGTTTCTAATAAAGCTTTAGTGAACACAGGCATGGCAGTCATTGTTCTCTGTGTCCAATAGGTGTTTTTGTCTGAAACAATTCTACCCACGCCCCCTGCTCAAGGAAAGAAATTTTGCTTAGGAAATGCCACTGATTGGACCAAGAGTGGTTACTTCCCCAAAGGTGGCCCACCCATAGACTAATCAGTAAGTCAATAGGTGTCCTGGTGCAAAAGTCGTTATAAGAATGAGAGTTTGGATTATTAGCTAGCTAATTAGGTCAGGGGTCTATAGACTTTTGATGGGGAACATTGTAGATTTTCTAGTTTGGAGGAGACACACATGAAGGAAACATTCAATGAGGGAAATCATGGGTTCTGTGAGAGGTGCAGAGAGAATAAGTACCCCAAACTATTTTCGATCCTAGTATTCTACTTCCTTAATTAAAGCCCCATCTTTTAAAGATTTCTTGAGTCTCTACTCTTTGCAGATGAAAGCCCCAATAGTATAGGGAGACATTTGGATCCAGAAGGAAGAAGTATGTACTTGCAGTTAGAATATATGGATTTGCACCTTAGTTCTTTTATTTAATAAGTAAGAGAATTTGGACAAGTAATTTAGTCTCACTGGGATGTAGTTCCCTACAAGATATTATGTTTTAGAGATGCTGTGAAGATTAAATGAGGTAATGTGTATGGCGATGCTTGGTAAATAGTAGATGAATGGTCACATTTTTTCCCCATATTCTGGTTTTAAAAGATGGATTTATGTAAGTAAGCATACCCTTGGAGAAGGTAACACTGGGTATTTAGTAATGATATGAAGAGAGGCCGATCCCAGTTACCATGTCCCAGAGGGGCTGGGCAAGGTTAAAGATCAGAATAGATCATGAGTCTGGGTACCTGGTAGGCAAGTTTAATTGATATACTTATTTTCCATGGACTTGAAGCCTGTTTATTTTAAATTTTCTGAAATACCGAGTTCACTAAAGTTCCAAGGCTAATATATGAGGGAAGAGAGGGTCTGAGTTTCTCAGAAGACAAAGCAATGTCAATCTAAGCCTAAGTTATTGTTTATAGCAGTGAGGTCTGTACACACCCACAACTGGATAGAATTTCAAGTCAACTATGTGAGTACATTCTTCTTGTTAACCCTGGTATCATCTTTTGGAGAAGGCAAGAAATGTGAAAAAGTTTGCCTGATTCTTTACACAGTTACGGAAAAGTTCAAAACCATTATTTTTAGTTTGTTTTGCCAGAGGAACCCTTATAAAGTTTTCTTTCTGATTGGCTGATACCTACCCAACAGTTTTCTTTTAACTGCACCTCTGAAACATAGAACTTTTGATTTGGAGGTTGAGGCTGGAGCCAAAGACGAGAAGACAGAGAATCAGATCTAGTTCTAAATCTGGAAATGCAAATCAAAGAGCCAAGTTAGAAAAGCACAAAGTAGTGGTCATCCTCCTGCACTCTGCACTTCAAACAAACTGCTTTGACTCATCTAGGCTGGCCAGTGTGTTGGCTATGGACTTAATTATAGGCTTCTTAAACTGGGACGTTTATATTGCTTTTTTCCTTCTCAGTCTCATCCAAGGCAGTTTGACTTGTAGATGTACCGTATAAGGTTTCTACTGTTTGTGTGTTTGTATTTTCCTAAATTGAGATTATAATGATTGCTGGAAGAGATAGAAGTGATGTTCTTCTAGGGGAAAAAAAAAAAAGGAAAAATAATATGAGGACTCATTATAACACAGTGATGGTGAATATGAAATTTAGCCCTCAGGCAAACTTTTGCAAAGTTCATCTTCTTGGCATAAAATTTTTCTCCATTATGTGTGTCTTTCCTGTACTCTTTACATATCTTGAACCTCCAAATAATAGAATTTTAGAGTTAAAAGAATTTCTAAATCCTCGGATAATTTCCATCCTTGTTCAGATGAGACAACTAAGGCCAAAGAAAATATTATGACATCACCCAGACATTTGGAGGCGTAAGCAGAATTACGTTCCAGGGTTCTTAACTGTCTCCCAGGTGGATAGTCTTCCCAAATCGCCCTATCTCAAAGGCTGGCTCACCCAGTTCTATAGGAGACCATGCTTCTTGTCCATTCCACCCAGCTCTTTTGTGCACATAGAAATCACTCCTGCCTTAGCTCCAACTCTTCACCCAAACAAGGGACACTGATGTAGAAGCCACCCCAGGTTCTCCCAACTTAACCAAATATGAGGTTCTTAATCTGGGTCACCTGTTTAGCTTTGAGGGTTATGAACTTTCTTAAATTTAATGCAAAAGTTTGGGCCCAGATACCTTCTGATAAGGGCCCATGGATTTCATCAAAGAGATTAAGAACCATGGCTTTCAAATATGAATTATAAGCCAAATTCTTGGCCTTCTTGAATTTGGTGAATGGCATTCCTCCAGTGGTTCATCAGTTGCCATTGAAATGTCTGACCCTAAATATTTTTTGCAAACATGTCCTACTTCTTGAATCTCGTGGTAGTTAGCACCTTGTTTCCTGATGATGATAGATGGCTGGCATAGAAGGTAACAGAGAGAGAAACACCAGATACTCAGGCACCCACAAACTTTGAGTCAGACGTGTCAAATGAGCCCCGCTTCCATAAAGTCTTTCCTGATGACACTAAGAAACCAGCAAATCTAATCCATTTCCTCTAATCAAAAAAACTCTGATGTTATTTACTTCTTCATGGCACAGAGCACAGCTAAGTTTTATTCTTGAGCAAGAATTCTTCTGCACAATCAATTGGTTAGCCATGTAAAATAGTAGAATTTAAGAGATACAAGGAAAATCTCCAGTTTTCTCACTTGGCAAGTGAGATGGGTGGGGCCCAGGTCACTTTCCACCTTGTACCTGCATACCTCATCCTCCTTTGGAAAAACCAGAGGGTCAAATAAGACTACTTTTCAGTTCAGATTTGAGTTCAGTACAAATCCTCATATTGTTTTCTTTCATCACATCATAAGGCTAAATTCAGGAAATGAGCAGCTTGCTTGGAAATATTCAGAATGGATTTGTGCAGGTTGAGGTCTGTCTGCAAAATCCCTGGGCTCCAACACCCCTTGTGGCTTTGCTTTCAATGTAGAAACAGTGTCTATATTAAGTTTAAGAGGACAAGCATTACAATCATTTATTTGTTCATCGTTAATTTATTCAATAAATATTGGACACATATGAAGAGACAAGCATCCTGCAAAGTGTTAAGGAGCATACGTATAAAAGGAAACCAAAACCAAACAAAAACCAAGGTCCCTGCATTAAGCAGCTCATAATCTATCAATAGTATTTACTCGTGATATATTTATTGAACACTTACTGTATGCTGGAAACTTCCCTAAACATTTCAGTTTTTTTATTTCATTTAATTTTCTTAATTTTATGAAATATTTTTAAAGTAAAACTTTTTAGGCAAATTGACCTCGGGCACATGTTAAAGTTTTATTAAGTGTGATAACGTAGGAACTACAAAGAAATATGTTAAGATAGCTGAAATTGAGTTAAGGGTGGTGGGGAGAACTTACATACTCTACAGCAATGCTGCTCAATGTGTCCTAGAAATCAGGGTCAGTCTGCAAACCGTTTGCTACCTGAGACCAGGTATGTACAAAAATTGAGAGAAAGCGTTTAGACACTTCTATAGAAATTTGGTATTGCTGCGACAGTCAATGATTCATTGTTGCTCTCATCCCACTGAACAGGTTGTAGATCATTTTATGGGTTTTTAGACTTACATGGTGAATTGTTTGTAGTGGTGTAAGGTAGACGGGTTCTCTAGAAGAAACAAGCTAACAACAACAACAAAAAACCCTCACTTTGATTTGTAGTATTTTCTGATTTCTGGTGTAAATACTCCCATCATGGCTGATTTCAAGCCACCAACGTAATGTCAAATACTGAAAATTTAACAATCAGCTCTCCTGGGCTAGCACAAGCCAGCTCCAGCACATCAGTGGGTGATGTTATCTGCATACTAGTCATGTAAGGTAGGACCACATGTTAATCCACGACAGATTAGGGGAAAAAAACTAGTCCTTCTGAAATTACAAGGTATAGATTACTGGCTAGTTGCACATTATTGTAAATTGTTCCTGTTTTTATTAGTTGATCTAGGTTAACCCTAAGACATGGTGGTTCAGCGCCATCTTCCCCAAGATGCCAGTTGTGAAGAGGAGAACTTGACACGCTTACCAAGACCAATACTTCCACCTTCACCCTCTCCATTTTCCCAGTAGTTAATTCTGTTTAAGTTAACTTTCATTGTTTACCTTATTGTCACTCAGCAGGTAGTTTTCACTGCTGAACCAAGAAACAGACTAATTGGCATTCAGTGGCTTTTCTTCAATCAGGAAGACTTGACCTTCAATTCTGCTAATTTTTCTTTTCTTATTTACTTGGTGATTTTCTCTCCTCCATTTTCTCTATACAGTTCTTCTGGAACACCTTAGATTTCTTATCATTTTTTTCTTCTACTTTTATTTTAAACCATTTTAATGAGGTATAATTGATGTACAAAAGCTGTAGGTATTTGATGTATATAATCTCATGTGTTTGGAGAGAAGTATACATGTGTGAAATTATCACCACAATCAATGCTATAAACTTATCCGTCACCTCCGAAAGTTTCCTCCCACCCACTTTTTTTAATTTTCCTTTTGCGGTAAGAGCATTTAACAGAAGATCTGCCCTCTTAACAAAATTTAAAATATGCAATATACAGTATTTTAAATTTTGCTAAATGTTATTGATATTATTAGTATTATTAGTCGTCATAAGCCCTGTTTTATAGAGTAGATCTCCAGAACTTCTTTATCTTAAATAACAGAAACTTGGTATTCTTTGATCACCACCTCCCTCTTCCCTCCCACCTCCCAGCCCATAGCAACCACAATTCTAATCTCTGTTTCTAATGAGTTTGACTATTTTAGATTCCAAATATGTGAGATCATGTAGTATTTGTCTTTCTGTAACTGGCTTATTTCATTTAGCATAATGTCTTCTAGATTCATCCATGTTGTCACAAATGGCAGGATTTCCTTCTTTTATGAGGCGAATAATATTCCATTGTATGTATATACCACATTTTCTTTAAACATTCATCCATTGATGGGCATTTAGGTTGTTTCCATATCTTGGCTAATGTGAATAATACTGCAGTGAGCATGGGAGTGCAGATATCTCTGCAAGATCCAGGTGACTTCAGGGAGCTTGTGTTTCCCAAGGTTAAGCTGCTATGACCTACTTAATACTCTGTGCAGAATACCAGTTATGCAGTCCGTATTGTGGTTGGCCAGGCTCAGCTGAACCTCTCTGAATTTTTACTCTAGAGAGGCAAAGAAAGGATCAGCCTTTGACTCTCCTCTTTCTGTAGTTTCTTCTTCGCCTCTGATCAAGACAATCAAGTAAAAAATGGGCAAAAGCACACTTTACCAAAGAAGAGATAGGATGGCAAACAAATACAAAAACTTTGGTCATTAAAGAAGTGCAAATAATAACCACAATGAGTACCACAGCATACTGGACAGAAATGGCTGAGATGAAAACAACAGCTGTAACACCAACTGATAATACCAAGTGCTGGCCGGGTTGTGGGACACTGGATCCCTAATTTGTTACTAGTAGGAATGCAAAATGGTACAGCCACTTTGGAAAATGATTTAACTTACAAGGTTAAATCTATACTTACCATATAACACAACAGCAATCCTATTTCTAGGTATTTACCTGAGAGAATTGAAGCTATCCATACAAAGATCTGAACGTGGATGTCTAAGCAGCTGTAGTCATAATTGCCCAAAACATCCCAAGTGTCCCTCAACTTGTGCATGAATAAAATTCCCTACAATGGGATACTACTCAGTAATAAAAAAATGAAAAAAGCCCAAGGCAAAGATTGTATAATACTGTATGATTTCATTTATGTTTACATATAAATATTTATATGTAGTTTAAGGCAAAACTATAGAGATAGGACAGAGAACGTGTCAGTGGTTGTCAGTGTCTGGGAGTGGGAGAAGGAATTGACTTTAAAAAGGCATGAGACAATTTTGTGGCGGTGATGGAAATATACTGTATCTTGATTGTGGTGGTGGTTACACCACACCACATTTTTTATATATATATATACACACACATATATATATATGAGAGTGGCTACTTCAGCCCCAATCAGATAGCCTTGAGATGACTGTAACCCTAGCCATCCCTTGACTGTAATCTCGTGAGAGACCTTGAGCTAGAACTCCCAGCTAAGCTGCCCCCAGATTTTTGACCAACAGAAACTGTAACATAATAAGTGTTTGTTGTTTTAAGATGATGTTTTGGGGTAATTTATTATGCAACCATATATATATACATATATCCTATTATGTGTTCTATCTATCTGTCTTTATTCCGACATAATCTGCATAGGTTTAGATTCACTGAAAGATATACTCACTTTATACAGAATACTTAACAGTGTAAATCTGAAACATTATCATTTGTATTATTTGCTTACTTCTTCCTCACGGTTGCCTTTTATCTGTCTCACCTAAAGGGCTTGTCAAAATGATTCCCTATATAATTAAGAGAAGGACTTGCTTCAAAATCATGTGTAACATTTATCATAAAAAGCCGTAATTTTAAACCGTTATAATTGTTTTAATGGCAGTGCATTCATTCAATACAGTAATCACTTTTTGAGTCCTACCTCTGTACAAGACACCACGCCAGGCACAGATGTCATATTGGTGTAAGAGGTCCATGTAGTCTCCACTTTCATGGGTCCTACTGTCTAGAAGGGAAGGGAGACATTAAGCAAAAAATCCAGCAACTGAATACAATTGTGATAAAATACCATGAAGGAGACAGGTAGGATTCAAATTTTTCAGTTTGGAAGGTACCTTATAGTATCCCTCAGCACCTCCATATGTAGGAAAATATTAATTACCTCCAGACTATAAGACATATTCATGTTTATAATTGTAGACATTTAGAAAAACAAAGTGCTCATTGTAGAAAAACAAATGAAAGACTCAAAAATATTTAGGAAAAAAAGTAAAAATTATGTGAAATTGTCTTGTGCCCTTTAGAATGCGTTTGTCCATGGAGGTGGTCCTCCCTTGTCTATTGTGAGAGGGACTCGAGCTGTGGCTGATCACGCCTATGAGATTCCTCCTTAGCACCAGCTGCTGCATTGCGACCTACATCCTGCCCACACCTTGGGTCGGCTGAATTAGATGTGTTTGATCCTTCTGATTGCAGCCACAAGGGTCTACTAACAGCAGCCAGCAGCCATTCCAAGGGGCCCTGAATGGCCTTGAAGTTGTTTATGGGGTTGGTGTGAGCTGGTGCTGGACGGTGAGAAATCATAGGGGCGGTTGCCCTGAGACTGAGCTGCTGTTGTCTAGGCAACTTTATTAAGAACCATCTGTTCCTCAGAAAATGAAACCTAAATTAACTCTTGAGTTCTTAGAATCATGGCTTTTCATTCTTAACTGGTCCTTGGCATTTGGAAACTTCCAGGTCTCTTCAGTTGAGTCGTTTTCACCTTGTTTAGGGTCCTAAAATCCTCATCAAATGGAATTGCTCATAAAAGTCTCTTCTTTCTTAAATTACAATTAAAACAAATTCTTTCACCATTCAGATGGTAGTCAGTATATTTCTAGAATGAGATCCCCAGATTCAATGCTGAAATTCTCATTTCGCCTCCAATTCTAAGACCCTCCAAAGACAAACAAAAACCCAGAGGGTGGCATTTTTTCAAAGCGTGTTTCTTCACCTGAATGTAACGTAAAAAAAATCACATGCATTTCCTGAGTGTTAGCTGTGGCAGCCTCACACCCATAATACACAGCATAAAATGAATTATGTGCTGCCTTGGGGATCAGTGTTAGCTTCTTTCAATACTTCCAACATGGAGAGTTTCTTCTTCAGTGTTAGAACAGACAGTTACTTGTTCAGTTGAGCAGGAGACAATAATAGTTGATCCTTTTATAAATGCTTACGGTGTACCAGACTATTTTAGGCACCATTTTGAAGATACTAACTCATGTAGTCCTCACAACAATCTTATGGGACAAAGGTGCTAGTGTGCTTATTTTATAGATACAGAAACTGAGGCACAGAGAGGTTAAATCACTTGCCCAAGGTCACAAATCAGTAAAATTCAGAGCCAGGATTTGAACTTGGGTAATCAGGCTACAGAGTCTATGCTCTTAATTACTGTTACAGCACTTTTGAAAGAAATCAGCTTGTGCTCTGGAGTTACGGTACAGGAAATATTACCATTTTAAACACTGGAATTACACTTAGCACAACCAAACGCTCACACTAAGAGAGGTATGCAAGAACTAAGACCACACTACAGAATTGCAGATTACAGATTCACACATCCCAGATAGTTAATTTAGACTCATAGTATTAAATTTCATTCTATCTCTCTCTTATTCTTTCCATCTCGAACTTTCTCTCTCTCTCCTTGAAAAAGTATAGGCTTTCAATTCCAGTTTGAATTTTGGCTTCATTGTGCCTATAGTCTGTCCTTTTATGCTATTGTCCTTTTATGCTATTCCCTAAGTCCTTTGTTTTCCTCGTTGTATGATCAGGCCACCCAAGATGGCTATTCTTTTGCTCTCTATCCATCCCCTGCTGGACCAGTGCCTTCTTCACCTACACCCTACTTACCTGACTGACCTTCCTACACACTTGCTCCTAGCCCCAGCTGGTGATTGTTCTAACCTTTAGATCAGAACGCCTTGAGAACTTATCAAAGGGGCAGTGAGGGGCATGCCCCTCTGCTAGTTTCCCTGATAACTGGTGAGCCAATCTGATGTTGGTAACCTCCCCCTCCCCCCAGGAGCCAGGAGAGGAGACTGTTGCCATGTCTTGACTGCCTTCTGCCGCATGGTGAGGTGTCACTCCAGGACCTTGTTTCAGACAGGTAAGATCCCCCATCCACTAAGCCATCGATGTCTCTGTTGCTGACTCTGGGCTCTTTCTTCAGTCTCGAGGATGGGCAAGTACAGGGCTGGCAGGCCTGCCGGGTGCGGCCCAATACTCATCTATAAGATTGGTCCATGATTTCCATTACAAAGTTCAAAGGAGGTAGAGTGTATGAATACTGTGTAAAATATAATACAGACAGAATTTCAGGGATTGATTTTTATCATCTGTATGTGGAATAGGTGACCACTTACCTGGTGTAATTTGAAATCTTCCAAGGAGTTCTCGCTTTCTCCAAATATCTCTCATTGTGTTTTTTATCAGTGCTTGAAATCCCACCATTAAAAAGCAAATCCTTTAAGTTTTGAAGATTTTTATCTTAAAGAAATGACTGTTTAGATGTATATACTAGTGGGAGACACAACTCTTAAACCTTTCCTGCTAATGCATTGGGGATGATCTAACAGATATTTGACTGTCTGCCTGTGGGAATGAGACAGTCAGCACTAGACCGGGAAAAGGGTGATAGGAAATAAACACTTTGCAGATGGTATATTGTTGCTAAATCTCAGCCTTGAGCTATTTGAAAGCCAGATATCTGTGCCCTTCTATTAATGATGATGTTACCAACTCCGATAATCTTTATAATTTTCTTATAGCAAGTTTGAGTGTAATACTTTCCTTATTTTTGTACATTTATTTATGCTATGTATACTGAGTACCCACTCTATGCTATACATTGTTTCAGGAGGATTCCATACAATGGTGGGGAAGACAGTGTCTAGTGAGGAATAGGGAGTTCAGACAACAAGCAGGTGATTATTGCACAATGTGGTGAGGGCTGAGAGAGATGGCTAGTGCGGTGTGCCCTTGACATTCTGTTAGAGGAAATCCTACCAGGAAATGCTTTTGGAGGGCAGGGAGGGTTTCCCCAGAGAAATCTAAGAACACAAGTGAAAGGAAGAATGAGCCAGGCAAAGCTGTGATGGGGAGGGGTTGGGGGATTTGTGTTTCAGATTAAGGGAGACATACATTCAGAGATCCTGAGTTGAGATAAAGCAATGTAGCTTCAGAGAACTGAAGGGTGTTCCAAATGGCTTGATCATAGAATGTAAAATAAGAATTGGAATTTAAAAGGAAAATGAAGATAAAGTCAAGGAAGGCCTTGGAACTCACATTAAGGAGTTTGAATTCTATTGGTGTTTACGTACTGCTGAGCTGGGGAGCTGAACCAGAGTTTGCATTTTTGTGGTTCCAGACCCTCTCTGACTTCTGCAGCCTTCCCCCTCACCCACTGTGTGCCACCCAGACACACTCCCACCTTGTCTCCATGCACATTCTACTTAAACCTGTCTTGCCCCCAAATCCCATTCCCCTCATTTCTTTTTTTTTTTTTTTTGGTACGTGGGCCTCTCCCGTTGTGGAGCACAGGCTCTGGACGCGCAGGCTCAGCGGCCATGGCTCACGGGCCCAGCCGCTCCGCGGCATGTGGGATCTTCCCGGACTGGGGCACGAACCCGTGTACCCTGCATCGGCAGGCAGACTCTCAACCACTGCGCCACCAGGGAAGCCCCTCCCCTCACTTCTTATAAGCCTTTATGGAAAGGCCAGTTTCTCATTCAGACCTTTGTTCACCCTATATTTATAAGATCAGTCCTCCTTCCTAACATTCTCTACCCCCTGCCCCCAGCTCCCCAGCTCCCTCCCTCTCTCACAGTATTTGCCAATATCTGATATACTACGTAATCTATCTATCTATGTCTCTATCTATCTATCTATCATCTACCTACATCATCCATCATCCATTTACCTGTTCCCCACCTACTGTCACTAAAATGTAACTTGCCTGAGGGCTTGGATTTGCGTTGAGAGTAGTTCCTGGCACATAGTAGGAGGTAAAATGTATGTACTTACTAAGTGAAAAAATAAAAGATTTTGAGTGGTCACTCTAGCTTCAATGTGGAAATAGGATTGGTGGCAGGCCTGGAGCCAGGAAGGCCAACTGGAAGCTGTGGTGGAAATTCAGACAAGGGCAGGATAGTGTCCTGCACCACTGATTCTAGAAATTTTTAGAGAATGAATGAATAGGGCTTAGTGATTGATTGGGAATGATAGTGGTAGAGGTGGTGGTAAGGTATCAGTAAGGGGGAGGAATAATGTAAAATGATGCCTGGGTCTGATAGATTGAATTACTTGGAGAAAAAATATTACTTCCGTCCTCGCTGATGTTGGATTTGGTCATAAACTCGCTTTGGCTGATGGACTGTTAGCAGAGCGATGTGAGCAAGCACTTTAAGTGTCCTTGTGTGACTGGTTGGCTCTTTCCCTCTAATAATGCAGCGTCTGAAGAAAACGTTCAGGGTAGCCATTTGCCTTTTTAGCCTGGGCCCCAGAGTCTACACATGCGGACCAGACCTGGACCCACATCCTGTTAACTTGAGCTAAGCTACTTGATCTGCAGAGGAAGCAGAGTTGCCCAGCCAAGCTCACACAATCAAATAAAATGATAGTTAGCTTTTAGACCTACAGGCAGGAGAATGAACGTATTAACTGAGTTTTGAGGTAGGTTGTTACACAGTGTTATTATAGCAGTAGCTGACTTAGACACCAAGGTTCTGGCTTGGACTACTTGGAACACAGTTGGTACCTTCTATAAACACGGGGAATCTAGAAAAAGAGCATATTTGAAGAGAGCAAGATATTGAGTTCAGATTTGGACATGTCAGGTTTGAGCTGCCTATGTGACATCCAAGCACTATGGTCCAGTTGGTAGAGAGATACTTGTGTCTGTAGCCCACGAGGGACAGCCGATCAAGAACTATGATTTGGGAACCACTACCACATACAAAATGACAGAAGCGATGAAGGAGTGAATAGAATGAGAAAAGACCCTAGGACAGAGACCTGAGAGGCATTTCATTTGAAAAAACAGCGACTGAAGGACCCTCAAAGAAGCTGGACTTCATAAGCAAGTTGAAGGCAGCACGGCATAGGTGAGAGCAACGTGCATTCCTTGTTTGGGGACTGGTTCATATGTGTCTCCCAGACCCAGAGAGTGTAGCTCTGACTGACAGCTTCTCTGAGTTTGCTTCCATTCTCTTGTCCACATCCTCCACAGCTCTCAACAGAAACAATAATAGCTCCAGAGGACTCAGAAGACCATTTTCTATTGCCCCTTCCCAGGCTATGTGCAACGGCCATTTCTGAAGCCCTCATTATGGAAACATGTAACAAGTCATAAGTTCCCTCTGATTATCAGGAAGGGCAAGGAAGGGCAGAAGTGTTCTTCTCTGCTCAATGGTCCATGCAGCTCGAGCAGTGTCCATCGCAGGCAAATTCAAAGCAGAAATAACTTGAGACGTACAGCCCAGCAGTTCTCATAAGTGAATTTAGTTCAAGTTGAATTAAGGTGATCTGTGAAAATGTGTTCCAAAATGATTTTCTTCAGTGTTGAGGACACCAGATCATTCTGAAAAATGGCCGCACTTTTGGTAAATGTTTCTATTATAGCCTTATAATTCTATAGATGTTAGACTAGGGACCTCAGCTTATTGAAATGGTGAACACTACATGCTATTTAATATTTGCTGTCACTTTTTTGAAGGCAAAAAGACCTCTTCATTCTGTTTTTGCTGACTGCTCTCAGCTGATGTGTGAATGGGTAAAAAGACCATGTTTGCCAGGCGTGGAAAAAACCATCTGTTGAAGCTGGAAATTACACATTATTGTTCTTGGTGAAGAAGGGTGACGGCATTTGAAAGAGACAGGACTCTTCCTGCTGGAGAAGTCTTCCAGCAGCATTTTCAGATTTTAGGGGCTGAGTCAGCGTTCTGACTTCTCTCATTGCTTCCTGATCAGTTGCACCCAGACTTGACTTAGAACTTTCTGAATCCCACTTCATAAAGTGCTGCAGGGGTGGGGAAGGTCAAAGGAGCCAGGGAAGTTTTCCCAGAGGAACCACATCTGGAGGAGACCCAAAGGAGTATAATTTAACTGGCTACTGGAGGAGGGATTAGGTCTCTATATTCAGTACGATGGGGAGCCATTAAGTATTTCAAGCATTAGGGGAGCATGATAAGATTTATTTTGAGAAAAGATCACTTGGGTAGCTGATTGAAAAGAAGCAAGAGTTGGTAAAGGTGAATCAGTTAGGAAGCTACTGCAATGGAGTTGTCCAGGTAAGAGATACTGCTAGGTTTCATTAGGGTGAAGGTGGTGAGATATATTTGAGAAATAATTAGAAGGTAGCCTAGGCAGAACTTGGAAATGGATACAAAATGACGAAGATGAACAGTATAAGAATCAACTTATAGGACTGACCAAGTTTTGGAAGAGAACCAGTTTCTACTCTTGATTTAGTTACTTGGAGTGCAAAGTGAGGGGAGTTGGTGCAGGAGGTAATTAATTTGGTTTAGGACATTTTAAGAATGAAGTCTTGTTTTTTTTAATTTAATTTAATTTTTTTTGAATTTTATTTTATTTATTTTTTTATACAACAGGTTCTTATTAGTCATCAATTTTATACACATCAGTGTATACATGTCAATCCCAATCACCCAATTCATGACACCCCCACCCCCACCCCCCACCGCTTTCCCCGCTTGGTGTCCATACGTTTGTTCTGTACATCTGTATTTCAGTTTCTACCCTGCAAACCGGTTCATCTGTACAGTTTTTCTAGGTTCCACATATATGTGTTAATATACGATATTTGTTTTTCTCTTTCTGACTTACTTCACTCTGTATGGCAGTCTCTAGATCCATCCACGTCTCAACAGATGACCCAATTTCGTTCCTTTTTATTGCTGAGTAATATTCCATTGTATACATGTACCACACCTTCTTTATCCTTTCATGTGTTGATGGGCATTTAGGTTGCTTCCATGACCTGGCTATTGTAAATAGTGCTGCAATGAACATTGGGGTGCATGTGTCGTTTTGAATTATGGTTTTCTCTGGGTATATGCCCAGTAGTGGGATTGCTGGGTCATATGGTAATTCTATTTTTAGTTTTTTAAGGAACCTCCATACTGTTTTCCATAGTGGCTGTATCAGTTTACATTCCCACCAACACTGCAAGAGGGTTCCCTTTTCTCCACACCCTCCACAGCATTTATTGTTTGTAGATCGTTTGATGATGGCCATTCTGACTGGTGTGAGGTGATACCTCATTGTAGTTTTGATTTGCATTTCTCTAATAATTAGTGATGTTGAGCAGCTTTTCATGTGCTTCTTGCCCACCTGTATATCTTCTTTGGAGAAATGTCTATTTAGGTCTTCTATCCATTTTTTAATTGGGTTGTTTGTTTTTTTAATATTGAGCTGCATGGGCTGTTTAGATATTTTGGAGATTGATCTTTTGTCCGTTGATTTGTTTGCAAATATTTTCTCCCATTCTGAGGGTTGTCTTTTCGTCTTGTTTATGTTTTCCTTTGCTGTGCAAAAGCTTTGAAGTTTCATTAGGTCCCATTTCTTTATTTTTGTTTTTATTTCCATTACTCTAGGAAGTGGATCAAAAAGGATCTTGCTGTGATTTATGTCAAAGAGTGTTCTTCCTATGCTTTCCTCTAAGAGTTTCATAGTGTCCAGTCTTACATTTAGGTCTCTAATCCATTTTGAGTTTATTTTTGTGTATGGTGTTAGGGAGTGTTCTACTTTCATTCTTTTAATGTAGCTGTACAGTTTTCCCAGCACCACTTATTGAAGAGGCTGTCTTTTCTCCATTGTATATCTTTGCCTCCTTTGTCATAGATTAGTTGACCATAGGTGCGTGCGTTTATCTCTGGGCTTTCTATCTTGTTCCATTGATCTATATTTCTGGTTTTGTGCCAGTACCATACTGTCTGGATTACTGTAGCTTTATAGTATAGTCTGAAGTCAGGGAGTCTGATTCCTACAGCTCCGGTTTTTTCCTCAAGACTGCTTTGGCTATTCAGGGTCTTTTGTGTCTCCATACAAATTTTAAGATGATTTGTTCTAGTTCTGTAAAAAATGCCATTGGTAATTTGATAGGGATTGCATTGAATCTGTAGATTGCTTGGAGTAGTATAGACATTTTCACAATATTGATTCTTCCAATCCAAGAACATGGTGTATCTCTCCATCTGTTACTATCATCTTTAATTTCTTTCATCAGTGTCTTATAGTTTTCTGCATACAGGTCTTTTGTCTCCCTAGGTAGGTTTATTCCTAGGTATTTTATTCTTTTTGTTGCAATGGTAAATGGGAGTATTTCCTTAATTTCTCTTTCAGATTTTTCATCATTAGTGTATAGGAATGCAAGAGATTTCTGTGCATTAATTTTGTATCCTGCAACTTTACCAAATTCATTGATTAGCTCTAGTAATTTTCTGGTGGCATATTTAGGATTCTCTATGTATAGTATCATGTCATCTGCAAACAGTGACAGTTTTACTTCTTCTTTTCCAATTTGTATTCCTTTTATTTCTTTTTCTTCTCTGATTGCCATGGCTAGGACTTCCAAAACTATGTTGAATAATAGTGGTGAGAGTGAACATCCTTCTCTTGTTCCTGATCTTAGAGGAAATGCTTTCAGTTTTTCATGATTGAGAATGATGTTTGCTGTGGATTTGTCACATATGGCCTTTATTATGTTAAGGTAGGTTCCCTCTATGCCCACTTTCTGGAGAGTTTTTATCATAAAAGGGTGTTGAATTTTGTCAAAAGCTTTTTCTGCATCTATTGAGGTGATCGTATGGTTTTTCGTCTTCAGTTTGTTAGTTTGTTAACATGGTGTATCACATTGATTGATTTGTGTATATTGAAGAATCTTTGCATTACTGGCATAAATCCCACTTGATCATGGTGTATGATCCTTTTAATGTGTTGTTGGATTCTGTTTGCTAGTATTTTGTTGAGGATTTTTGCATCTATGTTCATCAGTGTTATTGGTCTGTAATTTTCTTTTCTTGTAATATCTTTGTCTGGTTTTGGTATCAGGGTGATGGTGGCCAAATAGAATGAGCTTGGGAGTGTTCCTTCCTCTGAAATTTTTTTGAAGATTTGAGAAGGATGGGTGTTAGCTCTTCTCTAAATGTTTTATAGAATTCACCTGTGAAGCCATCTGGTCCTGGACTTTTGTTTGTTGGAAGATTTTTAATCACAGTTTTAATTTCATTATTTATGATAGGTCTGTTCATATTTTCTACTTCTTCCTCGTTCAGTCTTGGGAGGTTATACCTTTCTAAGAATTTGTCCATTTCTTCCAGCTTGTCCATTTTATTGGCATACAGTTGATTGTAGTAGCCTCTTAGGATGCTTTGTATTTCTGCGGTGTCTGTTGTAGCTTCTCCTTTTTCATTTCTAAGTTTATTGATTTGAGTCCTCTCCCTCTTTTTCTTGATGAGTCTGGCCAATGGTTTATCAATTTTGTTTATCTTCTCAAAGAACCAGCTTTTAGTTTTATTGGTCTTTGCTATTATTTTCTTTGTTTCTATTTCATTTAGTTCTGCTCTGATCTTTATGATTTCTTTCCTTCTGCTAACTTTGGGTTTTGTTTGTTCTTCTTTCTCTAGTTCCTTTAGGTGTAAGGTTAGATTGTTTATTTGAGATTTTTTTTGTCTCTTGAGATAGGCTTGTATAGCTATAAACTTCCCTCTTAGAACTGCTTTTGCTGCATCCCATAGGTTTTGGATTGTCGTGTTTTCATTGTCATTTGTCTCTAGGTATTTTTTGATTTCTTCAGTGATCTCTTGGTTATTTAGTAACGTATTGTTTATCCTCCATGTGTTTGTGTTTTTTATGTTTTTTTCCCTGTAATTCATTTCTAATCTCATAGCATTGTGGTCAGAAAAGATGCTTGATATGATTTCTGTTTTCTTAAATTTACTGAGGCTTGATTTGTGACCCAAGATGTGGTCTGTCCTGGAGAATGTTCCATGTGCCCTTGAGAAGAAAGTGTAATCTGCTGTTTTTGGATGGAATGTCCTACAAATATCAATTAAATCTCTCTGGTCTATTGTATCATCTAAAGCTTCTGTTTCCTTATTTATTTTCATGTTGGATGATCTGTCCATTGGTGTAAGTGAGGTGTTAAAGTTCCCCACTATTACTGTGTTACTGTTGATTTCCTCTTTTAGAGCTGTTAGCAGATGCCTTATGTATTGAGGTTCTCCTGTGTTGAGTGCATATATATTTATAATTGTTATATCTTCTTCTATATATAGATCCCTTGATCATTATGTAGTGGCCTTCCTTGTCTCTTGTAACATTCTTTATTTTAAAGTCTCTTTTATCTGATATGAGTATTGCTACTCCAGCTTTCTTTTGGTGTCCATTTGAGTGGAATATCTTTTTCCATCCCCTCACTTTCAGTCTGTGTGTGTCCCTAGATCTGAAGTGAGTCTCTTGTAGACAGCATATATATGGGTCTTGTTTTTGTATCCATTCAGCAAGCCTGTGTCTTTTGGTTGGAGCATTTAATCCATTCACGTTTAAGGTAATTATCGATATGTATGTTCCTATGACCATTTTCTTAATTGTTTTGGGTTTGTTGTTGTAGGTCCTTTTCTTCTCTTGTGTTTCCCACTTAGAGCAGTTCCTTTAGCATTTGTTGTAGAGCTGGTTTGGTGGTGCTGAATTCTCTTAGCTTTTGCTTGTCAGTAAAGCTTTTGATTTCTCCATCGAATCTGAATTAGATCCTTGGGGGGTAGAGTAATCTTGGTTGTAGATTCTTCCCTTTCATCACTTTAAGTATATCATGCCACTCCCTTCTGGCTTGTAGAGTTTCTGCTGAGAAATCAGCTGTTAGCCTTATGGGAGTTCCCTTGTATGTTATTTGTCGTTTTTTCCTTGCTGCCTTCAGTAATTTTTCTTTGTCTTTGATTTTTACCAGTTTGATTACTATGTGTCTTGGCGTGTTTCTCCTTGTGTGTATCCTGTATGGGACTCTCTGCGCTTCCTGGACTTGGGTGGCTGTTTCCTTTCCTATGTTAGGGAATATTCGACTATAATCTCTTCACATATTTTCTCTGGTCCTTTCTCTCTCTCTTCTCCTTCTGGGACCCCTATAATGTGAATGTTGTTGTGTTTAATGTTGTCCCAGAGGTCTCTTAGGCTGTCTTCATTTCTTTTCATTCTTTTTTCTTTATTCTGTTCAGCAGCAGTGAGTTCCACCATTCTGTCTTCCAGGTCACTTCTCCATTCTTCTGCCTCAGTTATTCTGCTATTGACTCCTTCTAGTGTAGTTTTCATTTCAGTTATTGTATTGTTCATCTCTGTTTATTTGTTCTTTAATTCTTCTAGGTCTTTGTTAAGCATTTCTTGCATCTTCTCGATCTTTGTCTCCATTCTTTTTCCGAGGTCCTGGATCATCTTCACTATCATTACTCTGAATTTTTTTTCTGGAAGATTGCCTATCTCCACTTCATTTAGTTGTTTTTCTGGGGTTTTATCTTGTTCCTTCATCTGGTACATAGCCTTCATCTGGTACATAGCCTTTTTATCTTGTCTATCTTTCTGTGAATGTGGTTTTTGTTCCACAGGCTGCAGGACTGTAGTTCTTCTTGCTTCTGCTGTCTGCCCTCTGGTGGATGAGGCTATCTCAAGAAAGAAGTATTATTGAGACATCAGTGTGGAGTTGTCAAGCCAGCAGGTGGATATATTGATCTAGACTGCAGAGGGAAGCCTGGAGATAAAGATTGAGTTGTAAATTAAATTGGTGGTAATTAGAGCTGAAGGCATGGATAAATTCTTGTAGGGAGAGGATACTAAGTGCGTAAAGTGGAGGGTCTTGAACAGCACTGGGTAACTACAGAATTTAATGCCGGCAGGGAGAAAGGAGAAAAGATGTTAGAGAAGACAAGGCAAGGAGAGGTGAGGAGGAGGAAAAGCAGAACAATGAGATGGAACAGAGGAACAGAATGTCGTAAGAACAGGGAAGTGGTCAGCAGCATCAGGTAGGATGAGATTGACAAACATCCACTGAATTCAGTGTCAGGGAGGCATTTGGTAAGTAATGTGGAGAAGAAGCCACATTACAGTGGAGTGTGCCTATTGAGTGTATGTAACTCCATGTAAAGTTTGACTTTGAAAGGGAATAGAGAGGGTGTTAGATGAATCAGGAGGGAAATGGCAGGTCAAAAAATGTTTTTGCTCAGTTGTTCTTTTTATGGAAAATCGTTGATCATGTTGAAAAGTAAATAGGATGATAAAGATCAAAGTAGTGTGTTGGGAGAGGGAAAATTTTTTGAAAGTGATATCATTAAAGGGTACAACAAGGACTAAGTTATACCAGGGAGTGTGCCTGGAAGATGGAGAAGCAGTGTAGGTCACTGGATAAGTGCCTGGATTTATAGCGGGGCTTGGAATGGAGAAAATGTTATAGGCTAAGTGCCAAAATCTGTAGTTAATAAGAGAGCCTAATCAAGGGTGTGACAGATGACAGCAACAAGGGAGGGGATGGTGGGTTTGCTGTAAAGCCTAGACATCAAAGCAGCAGAAGTTTTTGTCAGAGGCTGGGAAGTAGTGGTAGAGAGTAAGGAGGACATCAACTCCACCGGTGGTCCCTGAGGTCACAATCTGAGAGGATTGGAAGTAGGTCCTTTAGGGTAGCGCATGCTCAGTTAAAATCAGGCATTCTGGGGTGAAATTAGGGTTTGAGAGGATTTTTACTGGATATGGAGTAGCAGAATCAATGTCAACAGTGGAAGGTTAAGCATCACCAAAAATAATTGATTTTTTTAAAAAATTTCATCACTAACTCTTTAAAATTTAAATACTAAAAACAAGACAAAGTAAAATTTAAAAACGTGAAATATCTCAAAGCTTGTCTAAATCTACTTTTGGTCGGGACTTTCCTGGCAGTCCAGTGCTTGAGACTCCGAGCTTCCACTGCACGAGGTGCAGGTTTTTTTTTTTTTTTTAGTTATCCATTTTATACATATTAGTGTATATATGTCAATCCCGATCTCCCAATTCATCACACCACCACCACCACCCCACCACCCCCGCCAGGGGGCGGGGGTCTGATCCGTGGTCGGGAACTAAGATGCCACATGCTGCCCAGAGTGGCCAAAAAAGTAAAAATAAATAAATCTACTTTTTGGTGAATTCAAATTGAGGCTTTTAAATCATAAATTTTATTTCTTTTTAGACTATAATGAGGAAGCAAATAGTTTCTGGCTGGGATATTAGTGATTTCACTATTTTTTTAATATCAAAAATAACCATAATTACATTTCCCCTGAACATATATGTTGACTATTCCATTGGATAGTCAGGGAACGTCACCAAAGAGCCACTCTAACAAAGAAAACAAACCTTTTATTTGAATGGGGCTTTTCAGTGCACACAACTGCAGTGAGCACATAGGCTATGCTATAAAAATGTATCGCTTGCAAGGTTGTGCTTCACGCTGAGTGCAGTGGGACTTCTACATGGATAAAATTAAGTAAGTGGCCAACAGCTCCCAACAGCCACATACAGTAACCAGAGCCTCAAGAGCTCTTACCAACTCAACTAGGCAGGAAGATTTAAGGTTAAGTGCTGTGAAAGGAAAATCAAGATGGATACGGTATTGCTAAGAGAGCCCTCTAAAATGGAGCTGGGAGGCCATCAAGAAACTGTGACTCACGCGTGTCTCAGCCTGGATGGAATCTAATCTTTTGGCCACTTATTGTCAATGCAGGCATCCAGCACAGTGTTCCAGAAAGTCAAGATACTTATCGGACTCTTACCCTAAGATAACTCATGACAACCTATCTACTTATTGGATCCTTACCCTAAATAATTTGTGACAGTCTATTCCTTAAGGACAAATATTTCCCTTCCTGCATCAGAGTCAATCATAATTCCTGCCAAAACAGCCTTGTGGCATTTGCCTTTTTAAGCTCCTGATTCTTTCTATTCCCCAGAACACTCTTTCAGTTTTACCGGAAACTGTGTCTCCAAAACTGCAATTCTGAAGACCCCAGATAAACTTTTTGCAGCTTTCTGCATTTCGTGGTCAATGGTGTTAGCACCCAGACAGGCAGACTTTTTGTTACTATTACTTATCTATCTGTATTCATTTCTATTCCTTGGAATGTACTCAGCTCTATTTTGGGTAGTTTAGAGAATCTTATTCTCTGTTCAGAAAGTTGAGGAAGGAATAAGAGATACTGAGTAGTGAGCAATTTTAGTTAGAGATATTTTAATAACATGGAAACAGCAAACAGAGTTTATAAAATGAGTTATTAGCTGAACCAGGAATGGAACCCGGGATTTCTGATCCTCAGTTTGCCATTTAGCTTTGGGACTTAGCATATCATGTAGTGTCATTTTATTTCCATTTTAAATGCCCAGAAGAGTTTTATTCATAGACACCTCTGTTGCCAACTATCTTTTTAGAACCTGGCTCCAAATTTTTTCCCCTTTCTCCAATACATAACAAGCATGAATGCTATAAATTGCCAATAAAGAAATGGGCACGCATCCTTACAAGATTAGCTCTAAAAAGGCACAATCATCACAGCCAGTGATAAAAACCTCTATTCCTAATTGTCTATGGTAGGGAGTAGGTATATGGTTCTTGAGACCTGAAAGTCACACAGACACTGGAAAAATGAAGAGAATGGTAATTTTCCAATGTCCCTGATTAAAGCCATCTGTGCATTCCTCTAATGCATTCTAATGCAAAATAGCCTCTTCTCTTGTTTATTTTGGAACACAGCTGTTGTCTTAATTGAGCCTAACAGATAATGGAAGTGTTGTTGCTCCCCCACACCCCTTCTCCAAACAAGCAGTTTGTGGGATTTGAGGAAGATGAGAGGGGATCATCTTTGCTGCTGGGAATCTGTATGTCTGTTCTAGTTCTCCAAATGTACTTATTTATTTATGTTGTTACAACTGGGAAGTAGAAAATATATATGTGTATATGTGTGTGCACACGGGTGTGTGTCCTATTTCTCTTTTGAACTTGAATTTGTTTTTCCTTGTGTCTTTTGATAGATTTTCCCCCCAAAATTGTCATCACATGGTACATCCAGTGATTCAAGTTGAGCTTTCAAAGAAAATTTTTTTCTTGCGCTTACCTTCTCCAAACTGAAGGAGTACAAATAATAGAAGTAAAATATATGCAGTAGTAGCAAAAAAGGCTGGGAGTGAGTGCTAATGGAATTATAGTATCATAAGGTTCTTACATTTGTCAAATGTGAAGGTGAATTGAAAACAGTGAAATATGAACTGACTCAATATTGATTCTATATAGACTGTGATACAGCTACTAAAAAATAATAAAAATGTTATACAGTAGATAAAAAGACAATACAGGGAATACAATGGAATGCAAAAGATATTTAATTAACCTAAAGATAACAGGATAAGAGGGGGAAAATCATAAAAATCTTAAAACATATGGGATGAATAAAAAACAATCGCAAATTGGTACACAAATATAATAAACTAAACACTCCGATTAAAGTTAGATATTGTCAGACTAGATAAAATAGCAAGGACCAAACATAAAAGGGAAACACTTTAAATGCTAAGACACAGATGGTTTGAAAGAGAAAGTTTAGGAAATGATATACCATGTTAACAGCCTAAGAAAGAAAAAGTATGTTTCACATAAATTTAGTCATTTCATAATAATAAAAGAATTACTTCAGTGGAATGACATCATGATTTTAAACTTGTATATAACTAAAAACAGAGCTTCAAAATTTATAAAGCAAAAATTGACAGAACTAGGGCTTCCCTGGTGGCACAGTGGTTGAGAGTCCGCCTGCCGATGCAGGGGACATGGTTTCGTGCCCCGGTCTGGGAAGATCCCACATGCCGCGGAGCGGCTGGGCCCGTGAGCCATGGCCGCTGAGCCTGTGCGTCCGGAGCCTGTGCTCCGCAACGGGAGAGGCCACAACAGTGAAAGACCCACGTACCACACACACACACACACACACACACACACACACACACACACAAAAATTGACAGAACTAAAGAAATAAATAGGTAAATCTATAATCATAGTTGGAGATTTTAATATTTTATTCTCAGTAATTGTCAGACAAAGTTGATAAAAGAATACACAGGGATATAGAGGTTTTGAATAACACACTCAACTCAATAACTCAGCAAATGAGCATTATCCCTTCTCACGTGTGATTAAAATCAGAATGAGAAGGCAGGCTCAGGAAGGATGATTAAGCACAGAGATACATGGAAAAGAAACAAAAAAACAAAGGGACACACAGAGCAATAGTGGGTGATCTTCCCAACCTGCCTGCACAATAGGGCCGCTGAAGCACGTTCTCCCCTGAGCTACCAGCGAGAGCGGCTTCCGCTACCATTACTTGCTGTGAAGCCTGGCCACTTCAGCACAGACCTTCTGTGGATCAGGGGGTGAAGACCCAAGGACACAAGGTTGTTCCAAATAAGGACGGGTCTTTTCCCCCAGAGAGCCAAAGGGGCAGTCATGCTTCCAGAGGGCTCTAAGCAGGTAAACTGAGTTGAGTTGGTTCTTTTTAGCACAACCTATAGAGAGGCAATCCATACACATGTAGGTGCTAAGCCACCTCCAGTTGGTGTAGGCTCTTGGGCGCCCAAGCTACAATATTTGTACCTTTCCTTCTCTCCCATCACTTGCCCTGCTCACATACTCATTCATTTCCCTCAATAAGTCTCACATAGGAAATACCAGGAACAAAGGCAAAACAAAAGTAGCCACGAAGGGTTTGAAAAATGTCACTAAGGGGAAGACCATTGAGTGTGTTTGTTAAAGGCAGAGTTACTAGGTTTTTAAAAATAATTTTAATCCAATGGACATGCCCTCAGAACACTCACAGCTCGTGGATAAGACCCACCCTTACTGTAACATAATCAGTACCACACAGAGATATATGCCCAGTGCTTTGAGATCTCAGAGGAGGGTGTGAAGGATTTTGCCTGAAGCCAGTTGGGAGTGGAAGTAGGGAAAGGCTCAGGCATTTCAGTGGGTGGTCAGGGCCACACAGCTTGAGCCCTGCACAAGAGTGCCCAGCCCCTCCCCCCCCACGAAGTCATGCAGGGCAACCCTCTCTATAATTTCCCGCCCAAGTTGGAATCTTTTCGGTGGCAGGCCTTCTCTATTTGCTGCAGTTATTAGCACTCTTTGACCTCCATTCCTGTGAGATGCTTTCACTTGGTCCACCTCACCCTTGATAACTGGCATGGGTCTTCACAGGAGAGTTGGCAAACATCTGGATTCAGCAAAGGACGGATGCGTGACTTGCACGGGTCCCACCCTGAGGAAGGGTCTGACCCTTTGTTGCTCCATGGCTCGTCTGAATCCTAGCCCCCGTTTTTGCCCCGTCTCTTTGCCTCATCCCTGCTTCCCTTATGGTCTTTCCTGCACATTCTTGCTCTACTTTCCCCGGCAGACCTCCTGGCCCCCCAATGACTTTCTTTACTTTCAATCCAGATACTGAACTCACCCCTTTTTAGTATTTTCCCCCTGGATTTGCCTTAGGGCTTGACCTGACTTTCCTGCTTTCATATACTTTGGTATGAAATGATTGACATTATGCTAATCTACGTAATAGGTGTTTATGTGTGTTTATTCCTCAGGCCTATGCTCCGGCGCTTCTCATGTTTTATAGAATAGGAGCTAGGCTTCAGAGTCAGACAGGACTGGGTTTGAATCACATTTAATCACTGTATGTCTTTGGGCAAATTACTTCAACTCTGAGTCTTAGTTCCCTTACTTATGAACTTGATATGATAATCATACCTTCCTCGCGTAAGTCATAGAGCAGTTGCAAGTAGTTAATGAGACAACGCCCGTAAGCTATTTAGGACAGTGACTAAAACACAGCAAATTGTCAATAAATGTTATTTACGGGGCCAATTGGTACCCAGTCACATCTAAATAGATGTTCAGTAAACATTGTGCAAAATCAATACAGAAAACCGCCAAAAGATCCAAAATAACACACGCAAAAATATCCTTCAGAGCTGAAGAAATATTTATAAATCAGACTCATGACATTTTATGTTCAAAGCCACATTTTCTGGGTTAGGGAGGCTGTACAGTGTACCGAGCAGGGGACTAAGGAACCAATTCGCATGGCTCTGATTCCTGCTCCGTTAAACGATGGAAACCTCAGCCTTAGTCGTGCCATCTGGCTGTGCAGGAATGAGAGCCTGAATTTGTGAGCTCTGCCACCTTTGGATGCACAAATCCAGAACACAACTCCATAATGCAGTGTGGGAATTAAGTATGACACGCTATATCAGTTCTAGGCACATTAGCAGAGATTGAAAATGTTTTCCCACTTAGACATTTTCAATGGATGATAAATAGGGTTAATGGATTGTGACTGAAGTACTCCTGCCCTCTTAAATCTTCCAGGAAGCTTTTAAAACTGGTAAATACATGTTCTTCGTGATGGTTTGCAAAAATCTGCTCTAATTCAATTTTGAGCTGCTTAGGACTGCAAAAATGCAAAAACCTGCCTGAGGAAACATCCAAGCCTTGGCCCTTTAAAAAAAAAAAGAAGACATTGAAAATGACACTTTAAATCATCAGCTTCCCAGAGTCTTTTGAAGTCCTGCCCATTTGAGTTGGCCTGGTGTTAATCTTCTTTTAAGAATAAAATCCAAGGTCAGTATTTTATTTTGCATGTTTTCGCACGAAGCTTTGGAATGCTCAGGGTGGTTCTTTGAATCAATTTGTGTATGTGTTCACATATATGAAAAGCAGAAGAGGGAATGGGGGCCGTGGATCTTGTCATCTAGTTGGATGCAACGTCCCCCACTTTGCCTTGCATAGCCTTGAGGGAACTAAGCTCACTTGAGCCAGAGGAAGAACATGACAAAACAGCTAGGCTTGTGATGCTGGGTGGAGTTAGCAGCCTTGCTTCCCAATAACTCCAAAGGCTTGACAGATGCATGCCACGAAGAGCCTTGGTACCCAATGGTCTTCGCTTAAATGCTCAGTGGGACTCTGCTATGCTGCCCTCTAGTGTTAATGGTACAGTAGAGGTGGCAGGAGCCCCCTGGCTGTGCCATCTCCAGGGGCAACTCAGACACCAGGAACAAGGAAGGAATCTGAGGCAGCAGCAGTTTTCTGTAGGAAAACTGGGAGAACCCAGGGCACAGAGGCTGTTAGGAAAGGACAGGGAAACACGGGCGAACATGAAGGACAATTCAAGCTGGGACTAGGTAAGTGGGTCTTACATTCTAGTTTCTAAAGCGTATCACCTTTGAGGGGAAAAGGGAAATGAATCATCCTCTTTTAACCCACATCCGGGGCATAGGAGAAATTTTCCACTGGTGGATCGACATAGCTGTGCTATAGAGAAGAGTACTTGAACTTGAGTAGAAAATCTAGGTTTAAGTCACTTACTAGCTAGATGGTTTCAGGTTTTTTAAGTTTTTTTCTGTTTTGGGATTTTAATTACTTTCTTTGAACGGTGGGGTAGTCAAATCCACCTCAAAAGATTATTTTATATATTAAATGAGATAGCAATATTTTATAAACTTTAGAGTCCCACGTAAATGTTAATTATCTTCATTAGCACTACCATTAATTTCTCAGGAAGTAATCTGGCAAGATGGAGTTTCTTTTTCCTTATGAGGATCTCAAGTCCAGAGACCTTAAAATAACATGACTACTGATTCCTAGTGAATGGACTGGGCAAGCAAGTTCACCTAGTTCACATTTATATCTTATTTAAATATAGCTTCCATAGCACCTACATAGTAAGTTAACTAAAATATTTCTTAAATGATATAGTAACAGTGATGGTGAATCAATGTTGGTTTGTCTTAGATTTTACTCCTAAGGGATTTAGAAGAATGAACTCCTGGGAGAAGGAAGGAACCAGAGCCAGGACCAAGTGTTATATAGTTCTGTAGATCAGTAGTTCTCACTTTATTTATTTATTTATTGAGACCTTTAACATCTCCATCAACCTGGATAACTGATAAAGAGTTGTCAGGTGCTTTGCTTGACCGAGTAAGAACACTAATACAAAATAAAACAGAAAACCACAACCTATTCTCATTCTCATTTCATAAAGGAAAGACCATTTTAACGCCCTTCCTTCCAAAGTCAGAAAGACAAAAATCACAGGTTTTTTTAATAACATTAAGAAAAACATACTTCAAAATTCTTCTCATGTTGTAATAAAGTCAAAACATTGTCAAGACCAGTGAGATCTGCACGCTTACATTGGAAATCATTTATATGGATGTCTCTGGACACATCAATCTTCTGAGAGCTCTCCTAAACCCAGTTTCTCCCTGCCTCCTTCTCTCCTATGTCTGAGTAGCTATCCCATGTTCAGAAGAAACAGGGACAGATGAGACTATAAAATTCATAGTCTCAGAAGCTAGTAACCCTTGTTATAGCATTTCCTGGGATAATTGCTTTCTCATTGCAATGGGCATTTGACAGACACATTTTCCCTTGTATGTCTTTCATCACAGACATAGAAGGCAAACCACTCAGGATAATGGAATAAAGTACCACATTAGGATCTGTAAGCATATGTGAATTTATTCATAACAATGCTGAAAAGGATCTAAGACATTTCAATCAATTGCACATGTATTCACCGTATAATTTAATTAGCACTGGTGGAAGGCACCATAAGAGCTCCTATTACACTGTTTCCATTACCATTAAATAATTTAAAAAAAAATACTTGCAGTATTAGGGACGGTGTTCTCTTTGTAATTACAGAAGGGCAGTTTGTTTAAGAGCTTCCCTGACGTCATATATGCAAGAGCTATTTGTCATTTCAGCAAAATGCAACAGATAGTTCTTTGCCAAAGGAAATAGTGTTTGTCATTGTAACACTTTACATTATTTAAATATACATACTGAAGCCAGTAGACTTAGGTAGTCACTATCTACTTAATTGGCTGATTTTAAAATCAAATAGAAATTTCAGGAAAAAGGAAGGGGAATAGTAACCTCAATGTTTATACTGACAGCAATAATAACTACCACCATGTACTGAATCATACTGGTTTCTGGGTAGGAAACTAGATTTAATACATACAATGTCTCCAGTTCTCACAAAGAACTAATTCTTATAAATAATCTCCATTTTACTCATGAGGAAATGGAAGCCCAGAGAGTTCCTTATGTAAATTGTACAGGATCAAATCAGAGGCATCAGGAAGTAAAGTTGTATCAATGCCCACCTTATTCCCAGTTCAGAACACTATTTTTTCTAAGGTATAATGCTTTAGTGTAAGCAGTAGGTAAAAATCCACTGTGAACTGTCTTAGCATTTCCTTCTAAGAAGAACCAAAGGAGTTTAAACTATATACTGCTATGTGCAGATGATTCTATAAACAGGGACATGAATTCAGACCCACTCAATTATTTTCAACTTCCATTGTAAATATTTTTGACTACTTTAGTGAAAGAAAACAAAAATGGATTTGGGGGGGGGGGTTTGTCCTAAATATTTTTCATAAGAAGAGCAAAAGACTTTTTTCTTCTTCCACAATCAGAGACAAAGGCGTAACCGAAAGATCTTCTGAGCACTTAAAATATAACATCACAGGGAACCTCTTTGTGTAGAGACATGCTGAACTTGCGGTAGTCAAGATAGGACATTGGTTACATCCTCTTTCCCCTTTCGAATAATTTTGATGACTTCCCCAAAACATAGCAGGACTCACCTCTCAAGCCATTTCTTCAGAGACAGTACCAATCCATTGGGTAAACGTGACTGGTGAGCCCTTTAGAAGTAGACAACTTTTAAAAGACTCAACTGAAATTGCTAATTTGTAGAAAAATCACACCTTGAAAGCCATCGTAAGAGGGATAGCTACATCAAGAACTTGCTTTTCTCTATAACTCTGAAACCATTCTTTGTGTTGTTGGAAAGCAGTGCATTCCTGATATATTTAATTGTGAATATGTTTTCCCAGGAATAGGAGTTCACTTGGGACTCTATCATTGTTAAAAAAAAAAAACAAAACACTATCACAATAGATCACTGTTTTTTCCAACTAGTATAAACTGAATAAAAGCATCTTGGAAATCTTTTTTGTTTCTGTCTAGGGAATCACATTGCATATTAGCCTTATAAAGGCTCTGAGAAGTTCTGCAATAAAGGAATCTGTTTAAATTTCTTTAGTGAGCAATTATGATTTGAGAGTGCAGCACTGTTTTCCATCAGTCCTATAACATCCTGCAGAACAATTGTAGTGGACTCTGAGATGTGCTGTCCAGATACCTCTTTAAGGAATGACTTTCTGCCCCAGCTGTCAGCTCCTTTATGCTTTGCCTCAGTCACAGAGAGCCTTACCCAGTGGTTTTCCCTTCCCAGTGGTCAGAAGGGAGGTTGGCCCACATTCAATTGCATGTTGATGTGGGAGTGTAAAGACCTAGCCATTTTGCCCAAATGTAAGATAGCTTTGACTAACTACGTACTCCAGTGCTCCCCATGGGGTTGAATGAGGTGTTGTTTGGCCTACACAGCAGTTGCACTTTTCTGCTTAATCCTGCTTCTAGTCTTTTCTTTCTCACAGGGTTAATCCCAATAAATAGCTTGTGAATTTGTTACCAGGGGTGGTCTGAGAAACCAGGCAATAAGATGGGATTTGGGAGCTAGATAACTTACTGCCCAGCAGGCAACAGAGACCCCATTACAGGTAGTAAAGTAATCACAGAGGACTCCTGGCACCAGATGGCAGTAGAATTGTTCAGATTCTCACTGGTGGTGCATTGGGATGTTGTACAGAGAGAAAGGAATGCAATGGCTGGTGTGATGCATCAGATGTTTGAGAATTCCAGAGGAAACAGTATCTATGTGGATGATGGGAAGGGGTAACTGTTGCTAAGCACCACTGGTACTGCAAAAATGAAAACAAAAAGCTGTGATTTGTCACCAGGAAACTGAAAGCCAGTTTTGAAAGTCAGAGGGACTCCTTGGTAGCTTATGAAGATGCTCTCATCTTCTGAAGTGGGAGAGAAGGGAAAGTTGAGGACCAGTTCTAGGATTTAATGGTCACAGTGGCTGAGTCCCAGAGGAGGTAAAATGTTCAACCAACGCAAGTCTGTTACTCCGTGGTCAGAACGTAGGCTGGGAAATGTATGAGTGGTGGGTATCACTCGACTGTGGTAATTGAGCCAGATGACCAAGAAGCAGCTAGCACACTGGAGGCTTTGGTAAGACGCATGAGCTCCGGAAGATAGGAGGTAAACCCTATGAAAATTCAGAGGCCTGCTACATCAGTAACGTGTTTAGTTGTCTAGTGGTAAGGTGTGTTTGGAATGTCTGATATGAGTAAAAGACAAGTTATGAGACACTAAACAACCATGCATCTGGGGCTTCCCACCATGAGCTGGGTTCTGTCGAGTCTCGTGGTGCAGCAGGCCCAGATTTCCATTATGGGACAGAGTGGTATTTGGTAAATTTGCGATGATGCACTTTTGTCATGTTGCTTTGTGGGGCACAAGCAAACTGGTAATCCAGTCTCCCATGTCACTCCCAATGGTGCTCCAAATCTCCTTCCTCAGCTCACACCTGTGGTCATATGAGAGCTTTCTTAAGATCAGGAAGAAAACACCTAAGTTTGGTTTTTAGATGTGTCAGCTTGGTATATGACTGCAAGCCAAAAAGGAATGGCAGCTACACAGCAGCCCCATTTAGGATTGGCCTTAAAAAAGGGGAAATAATCTCAAAGGGTAGAGTGGGACACCAGGGTCTCAAACTATAAAGAAAAGTGGCTTAAGGTTAGAATATATAAGAACTCATGGGCAGTCATAAAATATCTGGCCGGGAAGCTTGAAAGAAGACAAATTGGAATTTGGGAATGAGGCCTGAGCTAGAGGTATGTGGAAGAACATGTGGGACAGAACACAAAGTGGGATCTTTGTGTGATGTGTTAACACCAACAAGAGACTGTCCTACAGGGAAGAAGCATTGAACAACCAAGTAGACAGAATGACGTGATCACTGTTATCAGTCGGCCTTGGCCACTGGCCACCCCGAGTTTGGCACAATAAGTATATGAATGGAGTGGTCGTTGTTGGAGAGATGCAGGTTAACCATGGGCCTAACAGTATGGTCTTCTATTCACGAAGCCTGATTCGGCCACAACTGCTTTTGATTGTCTACCTGCCAGAAGCAGAGGTAAACGCTGGGCCCCTGATGTGGCAAATTCCTCAAGAAGACCAAACCGCCACTCAATGGCAAATAGGATATATTAAAACACTTTCCTCTTCTAAGGTCCAGAGGTTTGTTCCAACAGTAATAGACATATATTCCAAACACAGTTTCACTTTTCTGACTGTAGCCTAAGTCAGCACCACTTTGCCAGTGGCTTATGGGGTGTTTGATCGACCCACATGGAATCCCACATAACATTGTCTCAGATCACAGGACTCCTTACAACAAAGTAAATGTGGGAATGGACCTACGAACATGAGAGTCACTGGTAGAACCACATGCTATACCATCCAGAAGCTGCTCTCCTGATCGAGAATTGGAATGACGTCTGAAGCTTAGAAGACATGGTGGCTGAAGGTGAGGAGGTTTACAACGGTTAGTAGAAGAAGGAAAAATGAGCATCCCTTGTAGTCTTGAGAATGTATACAGTGGTCTTGAGAGCGTCTACAGTGGTGGGGCTGCAGTATGCCCCACGAACTTTCCTCTTCAAAGTTTCACCCAGAATGAGTACTTCCCACTCGAGTACCGGAGGAGCTTCTTCCTGAACAAATGTGGAGTGGATCTGAGCCGCATCAAGGGGTAGACGGTGAGAGACACGGGGATGTGCAGCCCAGATGTCCTTTCAAGAAAGAACTTCTTGCCCCAGCTATCAACTCCTTCAGGGTTTGCCTCAGCCGCAAAATGCTACTTATTCCACAGATTTCTCCTTAAAGTGCAGCCCCTATGCAGTGAGGGAAAGAAGCAAAGATATAAAGGCCTGGCTGATTCAGGCAAATGCAGGACAACCCTGATGGGCTGTGTTAACTGCAGACCTCCTCCAGCATAAATTGAGGCTTTGTTGGATGTGAATGGCAAATGCACCTTCTTCCTCTGCCCGTTCTGATGCTTCCACTTCTATTCACAGATACTGGTTCTTAATAAATACCCTGAATGCTAAACTCCATTCTAAGCATTTGCTTCAGGAAACCCTGCCCATGAAGTGTTCCACAAAATACCGATTTGCAAAACACTGTACTAGGAGATTATAAGAATGAATTATACTTTTCTTCTCACTTATTAGTCCTTTAAAGATAACAAGTATCTTAAAAATTATTGCCACCTCTATTTTCTCTCAAATCTTTTCACTTAATTTTCTTTTAATTGGGTATAGGAGCATTAATTAGGTGCACGTGGATTAAAGCAAGCAAAAAGAAAGAAAAGGAAGAAAGAAAACACCTTCATGCCAGGCATTACTATATGTGGAAAATATATAAGGGAATTATGTGGCAGTATCGGATGCCATGTTGTCTATAAGTGGCTTCAAACCCTATTGAAAAGTAAGAAACATATGAAAAAAAGAATCAGAATAAGAGATTAAAAAGCAGTTCACGGTGCAGTACAACAGTCATAAGACAGGACATGATCAACTTCTCAATAAGAGAGTACAGGTAAAATGTGGCTAGGAACTACAGTCACAAAAGGGCAGATCTAATCAAAATACTAACAAAATAATTAGAATAAGAAAAGAAAAGAATCTCAGACAGGAGTTTTGGGAATCTTCAGAGGAAAAAAATGGGGATTTGAATTGAATTGGCCTCTTCCTTCCAGAGAGATCTGATTCTGTATAAAATCAAAATGTTCAAAACTTACTTGAAAAATCCCCATATTTGTGAGGCGCAGCACTTTGTGAGGCACAGAAATTGCCATGGACTGAATTGTTTCCCCCCCAAATTCATATATTCAAGCCCTAATCTTCAATGTGAGTGTATCTGGAGACAGGGCTTTTAGAAGGTAATTAAGGTTAAATGAGGTCCTAAGGGTGGGGTCCTAATCCCATAGGATTGCTGAACGAAGAAGAGGCCAGCATGCACGTGCGTGCACCAAGAAAGGCCATGTTAATACGCAGTAAGAAAGCAGCCATCTATACAAGCCAAGAAGAGAACTTTCACCAGAAACCTTATCTGCCCTCACCTTGACCTTGGACTTCCTAGCCTCCAGAACTGGGAGAAAACCAATTTCTGTTGTTAAAGCCACCCAGTCTATGGTACTTTGATATGGCGGCCCATACTGATTCAGACAGAAATTACCCTAAAAGGAGAGGTGGCCTGTTCCCTGTCAGATTTTTATATTCTGCCAGAAGCAGAAAACACTGGCAAGACCCATGTCAAGAAGGGAAATGTTCCAAATGCATATGTTGTGTATGAGTAGGAGAGGAGAAAGATAAAATACATACATATATCTCACTTTATTTTAGTTTGATATACCAAGTTTATTTGATTATAAGATATTTATAATTGTATAATCCAGTAAGTACAAAATAAGCACATTGGGTGAGAGACATAAGGGAAGGAAAACATTCTTCGAGCAGGAACAAAGACCCTAAAGAGAATGTATGGCAGTTTGGAGGGTGAGGGTGGTATAGGGTGAAACTTGATGATATAATCCTTTGATTTAAATAAGACAGAGCAAGCGAAATGAACAGAAGCCATTGCACCTAAATGCAGAGCTTCATTTACATAGAAACAGGAACAATTTCATGTTCAAGAAATGTCAGTTTTCTATAAATACGGAGGTTCAGTCATTACCACCAGAATTATTCATTATACTATGATTCAAAACAAGATGAACATACTGGGCCAACATTAGAACTCCAGTCCCCAAAGTGGCCTTTCATGTATTTTTCAAAACTGGCTTTGTCCATCCAAAAATAAGAGTTTGCTGAGTATGTGTTAAGGTCAGAAAATAAAAAAGATATGAACTCATTTCTTTCCCATTTCAAGTGAGCAAGGACTAGTCATTAAGAACACTTGGGGGCTTCCCTGGTGGCGCAGTGGTTGAGAATCTGCCTGCTAATGCAGGGGACACGGGTTCGAGCCCTGGTCTGGGAGGATCCCACATGCTGCGGAGCAACTAGGCCCGTGAGCCACAACTACTGAACCTGTGCGTCTGGAGCCTGTGCTCCGCAAAAAGAGAGGCCTCGACAGTGAGAGGCCCACGCACCTCGATGAAGAGTGGCCCTCACTTGCCACAACTGGAGAAAGCCCTCGCACAGAAATGAAGACCCAACACAGCAAAAAATAAATAAATAAATAAACAAATTACTAAAAAAAAAGAACACTTGGGATATTTAACTGACTTGCCTAGATTACCATTTCCTTAAATATTTTAAATTTAAAATTTGGTAATGGAAGAATATCAGCATCTGAGTCCTCATTCTAATTGTCTCTGCCCCTCTTCACCCCCATCTTCATCCACTTCTCTCTTCTTTCTATTCTTTACCTACCTACATCACATCCATTCTTTAAGCCCTGAGTAAGACTTTTGTCTTTTCTGATGACTTCCTTTTAGGATTTTCTTGGTGACGCTGTGTGTGCCTTTGTGTGTGTTTATTAAAATATACACGTACACTCTTATCTATCTTGCTCAAGGTCTAGTGGACCTTTTAAAATTGAGATCTTATCCCTAACCTCAATTTCAGGATATTTTGGTCTATTGTTCCTTTCATAATTTCTTTATCCTCATTACCTCTGTTCTCTCAATCTGGAACTTCTATAAGAAACATTACTTACATCTTGAATATGCACTCCTAGTTTCTGCATTTTTCTCTCATACGTTTTGTCTCTTCTCTGTTCGACTCATGTTTGCTTCTGGATCACACATTTTGTCTTCAACAGTGAACATTCTAATGAGTTAGTTCAGTTATAAATACATGTTTATATTTAATTGCTAAACACGTTTTCTTGTTTTCTGTTATTTTGTCATAGCATGCTGAATTTATATTATTTATATATTACCTTCTCTAATTTCACTGAGGATCCATAGAATTGTTTCTAAAGTCTTCCGTTGACATCGCAATTATCTCTGTTTCTTCCAGGATCAGTCTTTCTATGTGTTCACTTTGTTCTTATTATTTCATGGTGTTGGTTTTTCTCAAATGAGTGGTGGTCCTTGTTGGTTTGTTCATGTTAACGCATGAACTGGATTAATGGAGTCAGGTGGCATGGGGTTTCCCTGAAGTTCTTCCATTCTTTTCTTCCACTGACTCCTACCTGAATGAAAGGGCTCAATTAGGTTCTGGGTGTGTAGACATTTTGTTTCAACTAACAGGCTACTTTTTAGCTGCACAGTCATGGAGTTTCTTCAGTTTTAGATCTCCTCATTGCCAAATAAGAAGAGATTTATTCTAGTAGCAAAGAAATTTAGTATGTTTTTCTCCTCAGTAGAGCTGCCTTTCGCTACCTCTTTTTCTTCTCTCTTCTCAGTCTTTTCTCACTCTCATAGGAATTTTAAGTAAGCCGTCAGATTAACACTGAGCCCTCCCCAGACAGCATAGATTCTTCACTTTTTGGATTTTAGCCTGGGATAAGATTCTTCTGCAGGCCATAGTGTGTGTGTGTGTGTGTGTGTGTGTGTGTGTGTGTGTGTGTAGAGAGTGAGAGAGACCAACTAGCACAGATATTTTAATATAGTTCTTTAATAAATAGCTCTGATGCATTGCTCCAGGAATCCATTTTGTTTTGTTTTGTTCTGTCTTGTTTATTTCATGTGTTCACTTTGTATTTGATATTCCCCTGTGTCTGTGATTATCTTCATGATGATTTTCATCTGCTCATGCTTTATGCTATGGTCTACCCAGTTTCATCAGGCCCAGTCCATCTGCTTTTTATGTCTCAGGACTCTTTTACAATAGCTTAGATTTTCTTATTTTCCATCTGTTGTGAAGCAAACCTTTTTTTGTTGTTCTTTAAGTTGAACTGAATTTGCTGAGTATAATTCTAATTGTTCAGCATATTTATAAATTCAAATTCAGATTTGAAAAATGTTCTTCAACCACATAAAATGTGATATTTTTAAAAACAAGTGGTTGTTTTGAACATTAGCCTTTCATAATGAACTATTTTTAAATTGAATTAATATACCAGTAACTTTCTTTTATATATATATATAACTTATTTTTTTGTCAATAAAATCTCAGGAAAGGCATAAAGATTCCATATCAAAGGATAAATCAAATTCATACTTTTAAAATCAGATTTGACAATGTAGAGAACTTTTTTTGACCCAGGCTTCATTTTGATTTAATCATTTTTTATTTTTAACATCTTTATTGGAGTATAATTGCTGTAGAATATTGTGTTAGTTTCTACTGTATAACAAAGTGAATCAGCTACATGCATACATATATCCCCATATCCCCTTCCTCTTGCGTCTCCCTTCCACCCTCCCTATCCCACCGCTCTAGGTGGTCACAAAGCACCTAGCTGATTTCCCTGTGCTATGCGGCTGCTTCCCACTAGCTATCTATTTTACATTTGGTACTGTATATATGTCACTGCTACTCTATCACTTCATTGCAGCTTACCCTTCCCCCTCCCTGTGTCCTCAACTCCATTCTCTATGTCTGCGTCTTTATTCCTGTCCTGGCCCTAGGTTCATCAGAACCATTTTTTTTAGATTCCATATATATGTGCTAGCATACAGTATTTGTTTTTCTCTTTCTGACTTACTTCACTCTGTATGACAGACGCTAGGTCCATCCACCTCACTACAAATAACTCAATTTCGTTTCTTCTTATGGCTGAGTAATATTCCATTGTATAGATTTACCACATCTTCTTTATCCATTCATCTGTCAATGGACACTTAGGTTGATTCCATGTCCTGGCTATTGTAAATAGTGCTGCAGTGAACACTGTGGTACATGTCTCCTTTTGAATTATGGTTTTCTCAGGGTATATGCCCAGTAGTGGGATTGCTGGGTCATACGGTAGTTCTATTTGTAGTTTTTTAAGGAACCTCCATACAGTTCTCCATAGTGGCTGTATCAATTTACATTCCCATCAACAGTGCAAGAGGCTTCCCTTTTCTCCACACCCTCTCCAGCATTTATTGTTTGTGGATTTTTGATGATGGCCATTCTTGACTGGTGTGAGGAGATACCTCATTGTAGTTTTGATTTGCATTTCTCTAATGATTAGTGATGTTGAGCATCCTTTCATGTATCTCGTGACCATCTGTAAGTCTTCTTTGGAGAAATGTCTATTTAGGTCTTCTGCCCATTTTTGGATTGGGTTGTTTGTTTCTTTGATATTTATCTGCATGAACTGCTTGTATATTTTGGAGATTAATCCTTTGTCAGTGGCTTCATTTGCAAATATTTTCTCCCATTCTGAGGGTTGTCTTTTCATCTTGTTTATGGTTTCCTTTGCTGTGCAAAAGCTTTTAAGTTTCATTAAGTCCCATTTGCTTATTTTTGCCTTTATTTCCATTTCTCTAGGACGTGGGTCAAAAAGGATCTTGCTGTGATTTATGTCATAGAGTGTTCGGCCTGTGTTTTCCTCTAAGAGTTTGATGGTGTCTGGCCTTACACATAGGTCTTTAATCCATTTTGAGTTTATTTTTGTGTATGGTGTTAGGGAGTGTTCTAATTTTGCTCTTTTACATGTAGCTGTCCAGTTTCCTCAGCACCACTTATTGAAGAGGCTGTCTTTTCTCCACTGTATATTCTTGCCTCCTTAATCAAAGATAAGGTGACCATATGTGCATGGGTTTATCTCTGGGCTTTCTATCCTGTTCCATTGATCTATATTTCTGTTTTTGTACCAGTACCATACTGTCTTGATTACTGTAGCTTTGTAGTATAGTCTGAAGTCAGGGAGCCTGATTCCTCCAGCTCCGTTTTTCGTTCTCAAGATTGCTTTGGCTATTCGGGGTCTTTTGTGTTTCCATACAAATTGTGAAATGTTTTGTTCTCATTCTGTAAAAATGCCAGTGGTAGTTTGATGGGGATCGCATTGAATCTGTAGATTGCTTTGGGTAGTAGAGTCATTTTCACAGTGTTGATTCTTCCAATCCAAGAACATGGTATATCTCTCCATCTGTTGGTATCATCTTTAATTTCTTTCATCAGTGTCATAGTTTTCTGCATACAGGTCTTTTGTCTCCTTAGGTAGGTTTATTCCTAGATGTTTTATTCTTTTTGTTGCAATGGTAAATGGGAGGGTTTTCTTAATTTCTCTTTCAGATTTTTCATCACTAGTGTATAGGAATACAAGAGATTTCTGTGCATTAATTTTGTATCCTGCTACTTTACCAAATTCATTGATTAGCTCTAGTAGTTTTCTTGTAGCATCTTAAGGATTCTCTATGTATAGTATCATGTCATCTGCAAACAAAGACAGCTTTACTTCCTCTTTTCCAGTTTGGATTCTTTTACTTCTTTTTCTTCTCTGATTGCTGTGGCTAAAACGTCCAAAGTTATGTTGAATAATAGTGGTGAGAGTGGGCAACCTTGTCTCATTCGTGATCTTAGTGGAAATGGTTTCAGTTTTTCACCATTGAGGACGATGTTGGCTGTGGGTATGTCATATATGGCCTTTATTATGTTGAGGAAAGTTCCCTCTGTGCCTGCTTTCTGGAGGGTATTATTATAAATGGCTACTGAATTTTGTCGAAAGCCTTCTCTGCATCTACTGAGATGATCTTATGGTTTTTCTCTTTCAGTTTGTTAATATGATGTATCATGTTGATTGATTTGCATATATTGAAGCATCCTTGCATTCAGGGGATAAACCCCACTTGATCAGGGTGTATGATCCTTTTAATGTGCTGTTGGATTCTGTTTGCTAGTATTTTGTTGAGGATTTTTGCATCTATGTTCTTCAGTGATATTGGCCTGAAGTTTTCTTTCTTTGTGACATCTTTGTCTGGTTTTGGTATCAGAGTGATGTTGGCCTTGTAGAATGAGTTTGGGAGTGATCCTCTGTCTGCTATATTTTGGAAGAGTTTGAGAAGGATAGGTGTTAGCTCTTCTCTAAATGTTTGATAGAATTCGCCTTTGAAGCCATCTGGTCCTGGGCTTTTGTTTGTTGGAAGATTTTTAATCACAGTTTCAATTTCAGTGCTTGTGATTGGTCTGTTCATATTTTCCATTTTTTCAGTCTTGGAAGGTTGTGCATTTCTAAGAATTTGTCCATTTCTTCCAGGTTGTCCATTTTATTGGCATATAGTTGCTTATAGTAATCTCTCATGATCTTTTGTATTTTTGCAGTGTCAGTTGTTACTTCTCCTTTTTCATTTCTAATTCTATTGATTTGAGTCTTCTCCCTTTTTTTCTTGAAATATCTGGCTAATGGTTTATCAAATTTGTTTATCTTGTCATGGAACCAGCTTTTAGTTTCATTGATCTTTGCTTTTGTTTCCTTCATTTCTTTTCCATTTATTTCTGATCTGATCTTTATGATTTCTTTCCTTCTGCTAACTTTGGGGAGTTTTTGTTCTTCTTTGTCTAATTGCCTTAGGTGTAAGGTTAAGTTGTTTATTTGAGGTGTTTCCTGTTTCTTAACGTAGGATTGTATTGCTATAAACTCCCCTCTTAGTGCTTTTGCTGCATCCCATAGGTTTTGGGCCGTCGTGTTTTCATTGTCATTTGTTTCTAGGTATTTTTTGATTTCCTCTTTGATTTCTTCAGTGATCTCTTGGTTATTAAGTAGTGTGTTGTTTAGCCTCCCTGTGTTTGTATGTCTTGCAGATTTTTTCCTGTAATTGATATCTAGTCTCATAGCATTGTGGTCGGTAAAGATACTTGATACAATTTCAATTTTCTTAAATTTACCAAGGCTTGATTTGTGACCCAAGATATGATCTATCCTGGAGACTGTTCCATGAGCACTTGAGAAGTAAGTGTATTCTGTTGTTTTGGGTTGGAATGTCCTGTAAATATCAATTAAGTCCATCTTGTTTAATGTATCATTTAAAGCTTGTCTTTCCTTATTTATTTTCATCTTGGATGATCTGTCCATTGGTGAAAGTGGGGTGTTAAATTTCCCTACTATGAATGTGTTACTGTCGATTTCCACTTTTATGGCTGTTAGCATTTGCCTTATGTATTGAGGTGCTCCTTTGTTGGGTACATAAATATTTACAATTATTATATCTTCTTCTTGGTTCGATCCCTTGATCATTATGTAGTGTCCTTCTTTGTCTCTTCTAATAGTCTTTATTTTCAAGTCTATTTTGTCTGATATGAGAATTGCTACTCCAGCTTTCTTTTGATTTCCGTTTGCATGGAATATCTTTTTCCATCCCTTCACTTTCAGTCTGTATGTGTTCCTAAGTCTGAAGTGGGTCTCTTGTAGACAGCATGTATACAGGTCTTGTTTTTGTATCCATTCAGCCAATCTATGTCTTTTGCTAGGAGCATTTAATCCATTTACATTTAAGGTAATTATCATTATGTATGTTTCTATTACCATTTTCTTAATTGTTTTGGGTTTATTTTTGTAGGTCTTTTCCTTCTCTTGTGTTTCTTGCCTAAAGAAGTTCCTTTAGCATTTGTTGTAAAGCTGGTTTGGTGGTGCTGAATTCTCTTAACTTTTGCTTGTCTATAAAGGTTTCAATTTCTCCATCAAATCTGAATGATATCCTTGCTGGGTAGAGTAATCTTGGTTGTAGGTTTTTCCCTTTCATCACTTTAAATATGTCCTGCCACTCCCTTCTGGCTTGCAGAGTTTCCGCTCAAAGATCAGCTGTTAACTTTATGGGGGTTCCCTTGTATGTTATTTGTTGTTTTTCCCTTGCTGCTTTTAATATTTTTTCTTCGTATTTAATTTTCGATAGGTTGATTAATATGTGTCTCAGCATGTTTCTCTTTGGGTTTATCCTTATGGGACTCTGTGCTTCCTGGCCTTGATTGACTATTTTCTTTCCCATGTTAGGGCAGGTTTTGACTATAATCTCTTCGAATATTTTCACAAACCCTTTCTTTTTCTCTTCTTCTTCTCGTAACCCTGTAATTTGAATGTTGTTGCGTTTAATATTGTTCCAGAAGTCTCTGAGGCTGTCCAGAATTCTTTGCATTCTTTTTTCTTTATTCTGCTCCCTGGCAGTTATTTCCACTATTTTATCTTCCTCGTCACTCTTCCGTCCTTCCGCCTCAGTTATTCTGCTATTGATTCCCTCTAGAGTATTTTTAATTTCATTTATTGTGTTGTTCATCCCTGTTTTTTTGCTTTTTAGTTCTTCTAGATCCTTGTGAAATGTTTCTTATATTTTCTCCATTCTGTTTCTGAGATTTTGGATCATCTCTACTATCATTACTCTGAATTCTTTTTCAGGTAGGTTGCCTATTTTGTGTTCATTTATCTGGTTTTGTAGGTTTTTACCTTGCCCCTTCATCTGTAACATGTTTTTTTGGATTTTTTTTGTTTGTTTTTTGATGGGTGGGTCTGTATTCCTGTCTTACTGGTGGATTAGCCTGAGGCATTCAGCACTGGAGTTTGCAGGCAGTTGGATAGACCCAGGTCTTGGTGCTGAGATGAGGAACTCTGGGAGACCTCACTCTGATTAACAGTCCCTGAAGTCTGAGGTTCTTTGTTAGTCCAGTGCTTTGGACTTGGAGCTCCCACCACAGGTGCTCAGGCCCGACCTCTAGCCTGGGAACCAAGATCCCACAAACTTGTTCGCATGAAGCAGCAGCTGGGCCCGCAACTTGCTCTAATTTTCCCTGGATCTTCTCTCAGCTTCTCCAAATCCTTGGACAGGTGTGTATGTTTAGCTCTTAACTTTTTGAGGTGTGATAATGGCTGGGTGATTAGTTGTGGGTTTTTTTTTTTTCTAAATGCTCATCAGTGGTAGTTTAAGTGGGAAATGACGTGCTCTGAAGTGTGACACCACCTGGGTGGCTTGCTCCGCACCACTGTCGCCTCACACACCGTGAGGGTTCCACTTGCTCTCCAGGTCCTCTAGGGCGCCACACGCAGGGCCGTTTGCCACGCTTGCCGCTCCCTGCATGCTCTTTGATCTAATCTCAAAATGTGTATCCTGACAATTTATTTTACTTACTTTATTGACTAGAAAAAATGTAAATGGGAAAATTATACTTCTTTCTATGCATTAAAATGTTAATATCTGAGTATATTTGAAAAACAGTAACAGGGAGTCAACTTTTAAATCATTTTTATGCAGAATTAGATCTTGGCCATAGCTTAAAGCTACATGAAGCCTCAGGTTGTTCATTACTGGTTAAGATGTTTCCTCTCCCAGGGGCACTTGCATTTTAATAGAAAACTCTTGTAGCACAAAAGCCTTCCAGACTAAAAGAAATTAATCTCTAAAAGTGAAATTTGAGATATTATGGGAACTCTTGGGGCAAAGAGGGGGGAATTTAAAAATGGCAGTCCTTCCTACAACCTTCAAATTATATCATACCTACCATAAAACAAGCTTTAGTAGGGAAAAGCAGGAAATAATATAACCCTATTTTTCTCATAGGAAGTAAAATTTATTTTAAATGGTCAAAAGCACTAAAGGACTATCGGAATGCACCAAATCATTTACATATTTTGAAAAACATACACCATGGCTCTTTTGATATACTAAATCATGGTATAAAACGTTACTGTGAATTAATTACCTAGTCCAAATAATCTCCTTCTTCCTAATCCCTACCAAACAAAGAGTTGAATCAGATGATTTGTGTGAAGTATAAAATACTGAATGATATCCATGCATGGATATATTGATACAGTGCCTGGTACAGCATCAGATATTTTTGGAGTAAATTGATAATCCCTGAGTTGAGTGAACTGCCAAAATTCTAGATGCCCATAAAAGAGACTCAGGCCATAATATACATCCAAAATGTATATTATAATTGACTTCTCTAACTGAAACACTGGCTCAGATAAATGACATAGTTAGGTAATTATAGACCCTAGGTTATCTAGTAATTTTCCTTTTCTCTTTTACCCCACCATGTATAAAAGTAATGAATCTTGGTTTTCTTTTCCTCTTTATTTTCTTGTACAATCTACTTCTGAACCTACAGTTATGTGTAGAAGTTAGCAAGTAAATAGAAATGGTGGATAGCACCCTCAAATCCTAGAACTGATGGAGACTATAGAAAATGAGCTCCTCCCCTCCCCCACATTTTGTTTAAAGAAATAAAAGAAAAGAAAAAGTGGATCAAGGAAAAAAAATAAATAAGATTCCTGTTTCCAGCCAGAAGAAACCAAAATGAACTTTGATCCCCACACAACTGGAACAATTACTTAGTGACAATGTGGAGATGCTGTTTTGCAAGCCAGGTTATGTTTTCCTTTTATTTAAACAACATAGTTGTCTTTAAAATGAAGTTAAAAACTGGAGAAAGAGGTTTTTAGTTCTCAACATATAGCAAATATCAACTGGAGTATTTTAATATTCTATCCATTAAACAGGAAAAAACAATATATGAAAAGTCGTGTACCTTCAACTATTTATATAGACAAAAATTCTGGTCATCTTAGGCAATCTCCTCTCTGAACTCTCTGAGTCCTGATCATACCACTTTTATATTTACATTGGTGGAAACAGTAACTGATTTCATTTGACCTAGTAGCCATTTTCTTAGAAAAGTATCCCCTCCATGAATGAATGAAATATCTTTGAACAAAGCAACTAAATAAAGATTTTAGGATTATCTTTTTTTTTCCTTAGCTTAGAAAAATTATTGTCTCTCTGACTTTTTTTTTTTATCTGTAAGAAACATTATCCCAGACTCCTCTGGAAATAACAGATGTCACACACAAAAAGACACTCTTTAAGTCGTGTCACAGAAAGAGCAGGTGTGCCCTCAAGGGAAAAAATATCTTGTTTTCATGCAGTTATCATTTTTAATGAAAATAACTGAAGGAGAAAAACTCACAGGACCGTATGGACATCAGTGTCTTCTCTCTTTCCCCCTCCCAAACAGTTTCCCCTGAAACTAAAGTAGCTCGTTAACTTCCTCAATTCTTGAATCATCTACTAAGTAAGCACTCATCAAGATAAGTACGAAATCTGAAAAGAATCTTACTTACTGGTTTCAAAAGCAGCCATTCAACCTCACAAGAGCAACTTTTTTTAAATTAAGAACTGAACAGTAGGTAGATTACAAGAAGATGGTAAAACAGATAAAGGAAGCTTTAGAAATGCAAAGAGAATCTTTTTATGCTATAATTCAAGAGATCAGATGAGGAGAAAATTAGAACATTATAGTCCAGAATAAGAAATTAAGATACTTGTATCAGAGAAGTGACTGACGTATTTCATAATTGCACGCTTGTTCCATTTATAAAAAGAAGAACAATGGGAAAATCGCAGGGGTTTGTCAAGAAGTGTAAAAACAGCAGAAGCCTTGGACACCAGGTGGCTGACATTATGAGAAATTCAAGCGTCAAAGCCCCAGTGAACCTAACCTGTCCAGGAATGGGGTGAGTGGTGAAGTGCTGGGGTTTATACTCTTCATTTTCTTCTGTACACTTTAAATAATCTCAACTTGGCTCATTTATTCTCCCATTAGGAACGTTTTCCCCCTCTCTACAATACTTATTTATATCCCACCATTCTTTATTTCCTCTCTGTTCTCGGAATACTCCTCCTCGTTTTCCCTGCTTGGGAAATACCTTTTCTACACTCCAATAATCAGAGGCAGTGAAGAATTACAGAAAGTAAAATGTAAAGTTTAAGATTCCAATGTCATTAAACTACAATTGTTACGATAACCTACATGTATGGAGTGCTTCCTGTGTATCAGACATTGTGGCACACTTATTATGTCAATTAATTCTCTCAACAATCCTTTGGGTAGATATTGCTGTTTCATTTTAATTGAGGCTTAAAGAGGTAGCAAGTGGCAAAATCAACATTTGTAAACACGAGAAATCTTAAATGAGAGCCGATGCTCTCAATATCCTTGCATATGGCCTTCCTCATATAAGAAGCTCTACTGCAAAGATTCACAAAAAGAAAAGCTAGAAAAGGGATCTGGAAAAATTCTGAATATCCAGATATCATTGGTCAGGTCATGGATGAGGCATGATATTAAATACACTGTTATAAATATTATAAAATGATTTTTTATCACAAGACTCTACGATTAGGGTTTCCTACAAGATGGTTACAATTAGGGATTCCTTTCCTTGGATCTTGACAAATTTTTGGATTACCAAGTTCTCATAATAAGAAGGGAGGGATAAAACTTCCCACAGTTGAATCTTACTGAATCAGAATCTCTGAGGTTGGAAATCTGCATTTTTTTTAAAAGCTCTCTAGGTGATTCCACTGAACAGACAAGTTTGGAAACCATTGCCTCAAACGAAACCTTTGTTAAAAAGTAGTTGGAAGCCTGTTCAATGCCAGACTGATACTTGGTATTAGGATAGTGGGGGGAAAAACTAAGGGAAAATGAAAGTATTAAGTAGAAACAACACTTTCTACAATTTTTCCCAGGTGCAGCCCTGTGGAGAATTGTTTTTAACACTGCCTTACCTTGTTTAGGGCTCTGAGGGACTTTGCAGCAAATTGACCCGTTGTAGTAAGTAGAAGCATGAGAGCACAATCTGCAGATCTGACTTGGTCCCTTGGAGGAATGAGTGTCCTGGGGATAAACAACCTGAATGAATACAATATCATCCTTTGGACAGACAGCTAGAAGCCAACTTGAAGCATCATCACATGTTGAACAGCACAAAAAATGTCACATTAAAGTGAATAGACATGACTTCATGAGCAAGTTCTTCATATCAAAATCACAAGTATTAGTGATATTTTTTCCTAATGATGAATCGATATTCTGCCTGACGTTTTGGCATGTCGCTGTGACTACTGCACTTATAAAGCAGAGAAATGGAACTGCATAGCAGGAATCCTTAGAAATAGGAACTGATACTGGGAAAATCTCAGAAAGCAAGGAGTTCTCAAGTCAAGGATCAGCTTCATGTTCGTCTATAAGCCCATTTGTGGCTTCGTGCACAGCTTGATTTCATATCGTCCTGTGGTCATTGGTCATATATATCGATTGAACTATACTGATGCTATGAGGATCATAATACCTTATGTTGTCAATATCCATTCTCTTCAAGTATTGGTTTCAAGTTAATTTAATCTAAAAGAGTTTAGGAGGAGCCGCAAGACTATTTTAAGAGTCAGCATAATAATTATTCCATGATTTATTTCTTTATCTTTAGATCTGGATGCAATGCAAGACATCTTGAGTCATTTATACCATTAGATAATGGTGATGCTGATAATAACATTTCACATTTGATGAAAGTAAATCTTAAATGGAAGTATGAGAGGAACAGTCCAGAATATCTACGGTTTCCACTGAGTTTGAGTATTTACACAAAAATTCCTGTTACCTAACTCATAATTATAAAAATAGAAATGAGGGCTTCCCTGGTGGCGCAGTGGTTGAGAGTCCGCCTGCCAATGCAGGGGACACGGGTTCGTGCCCCGGTCCGGGAAGATCCCACATGCCACGGAGCGGCTGGGCCCGTGAGCCATGGCCTCTGAGCCTGCACGTCTGGAGCCTGTGCTCCGCAGCAGGAGAGGCCACAACAGTGAGAGGCCCGCGTACCGCAAAAAAAAAAAAAAAAAATAGAAATGAGAGGAGGCTGATGCCAGCTGTTTGTTTAGGTTGGCATATATTCATTGGAAGATTGTGAGGGTTGTTTATTGAGAACAAGTCTATCTAGTATCTGTTGTTTTTTTTTTTAATGGTAAGAGTCAAAAAATTCTACTTGTCTTAGAAGATTTCAAAATCTTATTATTTGCAATGTACAGGCAAAGGAGCAAGAAGAAGACTTAACTGTCAACAGTTACTAAGATAACATTAGTATTTATACATATGGGGGAAGTGAATGAGGATGGTTCTATTCAGTAAATGTGTGCACTGTCATGTTACATGGTACTGAATGTACAAAACATGAGATTCATTACAGTTAGTGTGGGTTAAATTCAAATGTTGCTACTTGGTTCCAATAAAAGTTTGGATGCCTATCTGAAATTCATGGGCAGTCTGTGCTTCCTAATCAGCAAAATGGTAAGGGGGAAAAACTCTAATCCATATCTCTTAAAATTGCTGAATTATTTGCTTCATCACCAATGAGAAGGTAGAGGAGGGTATACCCACCAAGTGAGGAGAAAGGAGGAAAATAATGGATAAACATTTGTAAACTTGGCAACTTTGTTTGGGGTTTGATGCAAGTGAAAGACAGAGTTTAAGGTCATTTCTCATTTCGTCCAAATAAATCTCTTTAGTCTGGGTTATACATGTAGGAGAATATCATGTACAAAATCCTCCAAATCACTTAAGTTTCCTTCACCCAGATGAATTTAGTGTGGCTGGAAGGCTCTGCCCAGGAAATGAAGGTTTCTAAATTGTGGCTGGTTTCATCAGAGGGCGAATCTTCCCTCAAAGAGAGGATTGGAGATGTGAGGCAAGGTCCTAGCCAGCAGCAACGGCAGACTCTGTGTAACAACACTGGCGGTGGAAGAAGAATTGAAATCTAAAAATGAAATGTGCTTTTTGAAGGATGCATCTCCTTTGTCTTTTCCCCCAGATGTGATCTGTTCTCATTGGTTTAACATACTCCCTTGGCTTGGGTGTCCATAGTGAGGACAAGAGCTAGAAAGGAAAACTAAGACTTTGAGCCAGTTCGTTAAATGTTTAATCATTAGTGATGGATAAGTCTTTGGTTCTTATTGCTTTACTTAGGATCAAGGAAGATTTTGGAGATGATGGGTCTCTATTCCTTGCATCTGACCTCTGCCTAAGCAAGCATTCCTCCCAGAACCAATTTGGTAGAGAAATGGAGTCAAGGGTAAATACTAGCATGAAGGTGATTTATTCTAGTAAAACTTGGGCCATGCATCCCTGTCACACTGTCATCTGTCAAAATGCCACTGGCCCTTTTATTTCTTTTTTCAGTGCCTATTCCTGAAAATCATTCATCTTTGGGATTGGCACTTTAAAACCTAAAGAGAAGCGGTTGGCATGAATTTGTGCACGTGTGTAAGCGTACATGTGTGAATGTGTACACTTATATGTTGTTTGGAGTTTGTGTATGTTAACATACTTAAAATATATACATACTTCCAAGTGGCATTATATATTTTGCACGTAGGGTTTGTTTAAGTCACATTTGTGGTTTGGAAAATCTTGTAATCACCTGGAGATGCATCTGAAATTGCAATAGATGAGTGTATATTTTAGAGGAGACCTATTGTAAATCTTGCAAAGACAAATACTTATTTCACAAAGTGAATAATATACCTTTTTGTAACTTTTATGCAAGTTCAGATGTTTATAGATTACATTTATTTTAAACAAGAAAACTGTAAATAATAGAACTGATTCTGGTCAGGTGGCAGAACAATTAGATCTGAGGATGTCCTTAAATAGACAAAACCCTAGAACACCAATGTCTGTCTCTACCCACGTGAGACCCCCAGTTAGATTTTTCCATACAGAGCCCTCCTTCAGCAGTATGATAATATTGCTGATTTCCTTCCCATTTTCCTTATTAGTGGCATTTTCCAACTTGGGCCTGATTTCCTCCCTTCTGCTGTTCCCTGGATAACCAGTCAGATCTCTCCCATCTGCCACCCCATTGGGTATGCCTTCTTCTAAAAGAAACTTCTCTGTGTAAACTCCAAACTGTCTTTAGTTAACTGTCATGTTGGATAATGTTAATTAATATAAAAGGTTAGATAAGGCATTCCAAGGGGAACTGCCTTTTAACCAGGGCAAAACCATCAACAATACTAATGAACGACTAATAGAATGTCAAGTTCCAGTAACATAGTCAATGAGACATATAAAGGAAAAAAATTAATCTCTGTCTCCACGAAGCTGGTTCTCTTTTGGGATTATCACCCAACCGTGCAAAGAAGCATGTGATGTTATTGCAACAGTGCAAAAACATATGTGGCTGGGAAGATTGTGTTCTGATTTCTATAAGCTGAAAGGCCAAGTTGACTATTTGTTTCCACTGTGCAGACTACATACCATGAACATTTATCCAGCAACCTCCCTTGTGCCTGCTAAAAGAGGCCCTTGTTGAACAAGCCATAGTCACCTTCACATGTTAGCAGGAGAATGAGTGAATCTGGAGAGGAAAGTCCAGGTCAGTTTTTCTGAGTCAGGAGTAAGTTAAAAGGTATAGGAGTCAAGATGGCAGTGTGGGAAGACATGGAGTTCACATCTCCCCACAACTAGGGCACCTGCAGGACGCTGATGGGGGACCTCTACACCCAAGGTGACAGGAGGAACCACCAGGCGAACTGGTAGGACAGGGGGTGACTGAGGGGGGAGGAGAAGTGGAGGCCAGACAGGACTGGTGCCCCTGAGGGGTGCCTGGGGGGGGGGGAGAGGTTCCCACGCTTGGAGGGACCCTTGGGGGCTCAGATCGGGGGGAGCACACCTAGCATATCCCTGGCCCACTCAAGCCCGGGAAGCCTGCTGAGCTCCCAGGTTGGGTCTCCCACCCTCCAAAGCCCCCTCCAGGACACGTGGGTCCTGGGGACATAGGAAGGAGGCTGAGGGTGAGCAGGAGAGGCAGGCAGCAGGGGCCCTCCAGGACCAGAGGAGTGGGAGAGGAGCAGGGGGCGTTTGCCCCACACACTTGAGCCCAGGAAGCATGCTGGGCTCCCAGGTGGGGACTGCCCCCCTTTGAGACCAGAGGCAGGAGGCACACCTGGGCCCCTTCTGTTCCATTGAGCCTAAGCCCCACCCTCACACCCCCCAGGGCCTTTTCCAGCCCTGTGGGTCCTAAGCATAGGCCTCGCCCACTGCCCAAACCCCACCCTTGCTTAGGCCCTGCCCTCCACAGCCAAGGTCTTTTCCACATTTTTTTCCCCCTCTTTTTTACTGTTGTGGTTCTGTTTTACCTTCTGGTTGTTGTTTCATCTATATTTTTATATTCTTTCTAACATATCTATTAGTTTCCTAGTCTAATTTTATCCTTTGCTTTGCTATTGTTCTTCCCTTTCTCCTTTTTTTTTTTTTTTTTTTTTTTGCCACCCCACGTGGCTAGCAGGATCTTGGTTCATGAGCTGGGGCTCAGGGCAAAGCTCCTGCGGTGGGATTTCTGAGTCCAAACCACTGAACTAAAAGAGAAACTCAGACCCCAGGGAATATTCCTCAGAGTGAGGTCTCCCAGAGGTGCTTATCTCAGCACCAAGGCCCAGCTCTACCCAACAGCCTACAAACTTCAGTGTTGGAAGCCTCAGGCCAAACAACTAGTAAGACAGGAACACAATCCCACTCATGAAAAAAATGTATATATATGAGATGGCAAAAAAATGTCACAGATGAAGGAGCAAGGTAAAAACCTACAAGACCAAATAAATGAAGAGTAAATAAGCAATCTATCTGAAAAAGAATTCAGAGTAATGATAGTAAAGATGATCCAGAATCTCGGAAATAGAATGGAGGCATAGATTGAGAAAATACAAGAACTGTTTAACAAAGATCTAGAACTAAAGAACCAACAAACAGAGATGAACAACACAATAACTTAAATGAAAAAAATACACTAGAAGGAATCAATAACAGAATAACTGAGGCAGAAGAACGGATAAGTGACCTGGAAGGTAAAATAGTGGAAATAACCGTCAAGGAGCTGAATAAAGAAAAAAGAATGAAAAGAAGTGAAGACAATCTCAGAGTCATCTGGGACAACACTAAACGCAACAACATTCAAATTATAGGGGTCCCAGAAGAAGAAGAGAAAAAGAAAGGGTCTGAGAAAATATTTGAAGAGATTATAATCAAAAACTTCCCTAACATTGGAAAGGAAATAGTCAATCAAGTCCAGGAAGTGCAAAGAGTCCCATAGAGGATAAACCCAAAGAGAAACATGCCGAGACACATATTAATCAAACTATCAAAAATTAAGTACAAACAAAAAAATATTAAAAGCAGCAAGGGAAAAACAAAAAATAACATACAAAGGAAACCCCATAAGGTTATCAGGTGAGTTTTCAGCAGAAACTCTGCAGTCCAGAAGGGAGTATCAGGATATACTTAAAGTGATGAAAGAGAAAAACCTACAACCAAGATTACTCTACCCAGCAAGGATATCATTCAGATTCAATGGGGAAATAAACAGCTTTTCAAACAAGCAAAAGCTAAGAGAATTCAGCACCACCAAACCAGCTTTACAGCAAATGCTAAAGGAACTTCTCTAGGTGGGAAACACAGAGAAGGAAAAGACCCACAAAAGCAAACCCAGAACAATTAAGAAAATGGGAATAGGAGCAAACATATCAGTAATAACCTTAAACGTAAATGGATTGAATGCCCCAACCAAAAGACACAGACTGGTTGAATGGATACAAAAACAAGACCCATATATATGCTGTCTACTTCAGACCTAGGTATATAGATAGATTGAAAGTGAAGGCGTGGAAAAAGATATTCCATGCAAATTTGGAAATCAAAAGAAAGCTGAATAGCAATGCTTATATCAGATAAAATAGACTTTAAAATAAAGACCAGTTATAAGAGATAAGGAAGGACACTACATAATGATTAACGGATCAATCCAAGAAGACGATATAACAATTATAAATGTTTATACACCCAACATAGGAGCACCTCAATACATAAGGCAGATGCTAACAATCATGAAAGGGGAAATCGACAGTAACACAATAATAGTAGGGGACTTCTCCACTTACACCAATGGACAGATCATCCAAAGAGAAAACAAATAAGGAAACACAAGCTTTAAATTACACAACAGACCAGATAGATTTAATTGATTTTTATAGAACATTGCACCTGAAAGTGGCAGAATACACTCTCTTCTCAAGTGCGCCTGGAACATTCTCCAGGATAGATCACATCTTGGGTCACAAATCAAGCATTGGTAAATTTAAGAAAATTGAAATTGTATCAAGTATCTTTTCTGACCACAATGCTATGAGATTGGAAATCAATTACAGGAAAAAAAAAAAAACTGTGAAAAACACAGATACATGGAGGCTAAACAGTGCACTACTAAATAACCAAGAGATCACTGAAGAAATCAAAGAAGAAATTAAAAAAATACATAGAAACAAATGACGACAAAAACACGATGATCCAAAACCTATGGGAAGCAGCAAAAGGAGTTCTAAGAGGGAAGTTTATAGCAATTCATCTCAACTCAAGAAACAAGAAATATCTCAAACAATCTAACGCTATACCTAAAGCAACTAGAGAAAGAATAACAAAGAAAACCCAAAGGCAGTAGAAGAAAAGAAATCATAAAGATCAGAGCAGAAATAAATGAAATAGGAATGAAGAAAACGGTAGCAAAGATCAATAAAACTAAAAGCTGGTGCTTTGAGAAGATAAATAAAATTGATAAACCTTTAACCAGACTCATCAAGAAAAAAAGGGAGAGGATGCAAATCAATAAATTAGAAATGAAAAAGGAGAAATCACAACTGACACTGCAGAAATACAAAGGATTATAAGAGACTACTACAAACAACTCTAAGCCAATAAAATGGACAACCATGAAGAAATGGACAAATTCTTGGAAAAGGTACATTTTCCAAGACTGAACCAGGAGGAATTAGAAAATATAAACAGACCTATCACAAGTAATGAAATAGAAACTAATTAAAAATCTTCCAACAAGCAAAAGTCCCGGATCAGATGGCTTCACAGGTGAATTCTATCAAACATTTGGTGAAGAGCTAACACTGATCCTTCTCAAAACCTTCCAAACAATTGCAGAGGGAAGAACACTCCCAAATTCATTCTATGAGGTCACCATTACCCTGATACCAAAACCAGAAAAAGATATCACAAAAAAGAAAATTATAGAGCAATATCACTGATGAAAATATATGCAAAAATCCTCAACAAAATACTAGCAAACAGAATCCAACAACATATTAAAAGGATCATACACCATGATCAGGTGACATATATCCCATGGATGCAAGGATTCTTCAGTATATGCAAATCAATTAATGTGATACACCACAATAACAAATTAAGGAATAAAAACCGTATGATCATCCCAGTAGATGCAGAAAAAGGTTTCGACAAAATTCAACAGCGATTTATGATAAAAACTCTCCAGAAAGTAGGCATAGAGGGAAGTTACCTTAACATAATAAAGGCCATATATGACAAACCCACAGCCAACATCATTCTCAATGGTGAAAAAATGAAACCATTTCCACTAATCAGGAACAAGACAAGGATGTCCACTCTCGCCACTGTTACTCAACATACTTTTGGAAATTCTAGCCATGGCAATCAGAGAAGAAAAAGAAATAAAAGGAATACAAATTGGAAAAGAAGAAGTAAAACTGTCACTGTTTGCATATGACATGATACTCTACATAGAAAATCCTAAAGATGCTGCCAGAAAACTACTAGAACTAATCAATGAATTTGGTAAGGTTGCAGGATACAAAATTAATACACAGATATCTCTGGCATTCCTATACACAAATAACGAAAAATCAGAAAGAGAAATTAAGGAAACAATCCCATTTAACATTGCAACAAAAAGAATAAAATACCTAGGATGAAACCTACCTAAGGAGGTGAAAGACTTGTACTCAGAAAACTAGAAAACACTGATGAAAGAAATCAAAAATCACATAAACAGATGGAGAAATATACCATGTTCTTTGATTGGAAGAATCAGTAATGTGAAAATGACTATATTACCCAAAGCAAGCTACAGATTCATTGCAATCCCTATCAAATTACCAATGGCATTCTTCACAGAATCAGAACAAAAAATTTTACAGTTCGTGTGGAAACACAAATAGCCAAAGCAATCTTGAGAAAGAAAAACTGAGCTGGAGGAATCAGGCTTCCTGACTTCAAACTATACTACAAAGATACAGGAATCAAAACAGTATGGTACTGGCACAAAAAACAAATATAGATCAATGGTACAGAATAGAAAGCCCAGAGATAAACCCAAGCACATACGGCCACCTAATTTATGACAAAGGAGGCAAGAATATACAATGGAGAAAAGACAGCCTCTTCAATAAGTGGTGCTGGGAAAACTGAACAGCTACATGCAAAAGAATGAAATTAGAACACTACCTAACACTATACACAAAAATAAATCCAAATGGATTAAAGACCTAAATGTAAGACCAGATACTATAAAACTCTTAGAGGAAAACATAGGAATAGCACTCCTTGAACTAAACCACAGCAAGATCTTTTTGACCCCCCTCCTAGAGTAATGAAAATAAAAACAAAAATAAACAAATGGGACCTAATTATACTTCAAAGCTTTTGCACAGCAAAGGAAACCATAAACAAGACAAAAAGGCAAGCCTCAGGATGGGAGAAAATATTTGCAAATGAAACAATGGACAAAGGATTAATCTCCAAAATATACAAACAACTCATAGAGCTCAATATCAAAAAAACAAACAATCCAATTAAAAACTGGGTGGCATCATCAAAAACTCTACAAACAATAAATGCTGGAGAGGGTGGGGAAAAGGGAACCTTCTTGCACTGCTGGTGGGAATGTAAACTGATACAGCCACTATGGAGAACAGTATGGAGGTTCCTTAAAAAACTACAAATAGAACTACCATACGACCCAGCAATCTCACTACTGGGCATATACCCTGAGAAAACCATAATTCAAAAAGAGTCATGTACCACAATGTTCATTGCAGCTCTATTTACAATAGCCAGGACATGGAAGCAACCTAAGTGTCCATCAACAGGTGAATGGATAAAGAAGATGTGGCACTTATGTACACTGGAATATTACTCAGCCATAAAAAGAAACGAAATTGAGTTATCTGTAGTGAGGTAGATGGACCTAGAGTCTGTCATACAGAGTGAAGTAAGTCAGAAAGAGAAAAATACTGTATGCTAACGCATATATATGGAATCTAAAAAAAAAAAAAAAATGTACTGATGAACCCAGTGGCAGGGCAGGAATAAAGACGTAGACATATAGAATGGACTTGAGGACACAGAAGGGAGGGGGAAGCTGGGCGAAGTGAGAGTAGCATTGACATATATACACTACCAAATGTAAAATAGTTAGCTAGTGGGAAGCAGCAGCATAGCACAGGGTGATCAGCTCGGAGCTTTGCGATGAACTAGAGTGGCGGGATAGGGAGGGTGGGAGGGAAACTAAAGAGGAAGGGGATATGGGGATGTATGTATGCATATGGCTGATTCACTTTGCTGTGGGACAGAGGCTAGTGCAGTATTGTGAAGCAGTTATACGCCAATAAAAATATATTTAAAAAAAATTTTTTAAAGGACTGGGAACTGTAGTCTTTTAGCTGAGTGGCAATATGTCCGGCTAAAAACTGGAATTCTGTTACTAAGGCAGAAAGGTAGAATGGATATTGGAGGCCCCCAACAGAATCAGCCATAGTAAGTTTTTCTGAAACAAGACGCAGAAGCACAAATGTTTAAGGAAAATATTGGCAACTGTGACTAAATTAAAATGTAAAACTTCTAATAGATAAAATATTTACATTATTTTAATCAATAAATATTGACAAAAACTAATTAAATAAAAGGTAGAGTTATGATTGCTAAGAAAGGGGTCATCAACAATTGGTTCTTCTGGACAAGAGAGTATTACAAAGTTAAAGATATGTGATATTTTAGGAGCATCAACAGAAAAGGTAACTCAGAAGTAGCAGTGAAATAATTAATGGATCTTGTTTTGCTGTATATTTCTGGGTTAAACTTGCAAGAATCAATAGCTGCTTGTTACATTCCCTCAGTCTCCATTCTCTGTCTCCCAGAGATAAATCATATTGGGTAACTGTGGCATCTTGACAATCATGACCTTGCAAACATGTGCAGGTAGGCCTGCTTTGGTGAACAGTGTGGAGAGGGGAATGTATCATAGGCTGTGAGAATGTCTTCCATGAGTGTGAGAGAAGACAAGTGACCCTGGGACTCTTCCGTTATAGGAGAGTGAGAGAAAAACATTGTATAAGGCCAAGGAGGAGACTATTGTAGGTGCCCCGCTGTATTTATTTGCTAGGGCTGCCGTAACAAAGTACCACAGATCAGATGGCATAAACAACAGAAATGTATTTTCTCGCAGTTCTGGATCAAGATGTTGGCATGTTTGGTTTCTTTTGAGGTTTCTCTCCTTGGTTTGCAGACAGTCACCCTCTTGCTGCCTCTTCGTGTGGTAGTCCCCCAGTGTATGCATGCCCCTGGTGTCCTTTTGTGTGTCCAGATTTTCTTCTCTTACAAGTCACCAGTCAGATTGGATTAGGGCCCCTTCTAACAGCCTCATTTAACTTAATCACCTCTTTAAAGGCCCTGTCTCCAAACACAGTCACATTCTGAGATACTGGGGCATAGGGTTTCAGCATATGAATTTTGAGGGAAAACAATTCAGTCCATAACACCCACTTCACTATGTACTTACCTAATCTAGGGCTTAGCTTGGTCTTGGTTACCCACAGACTATCAAAGCTCCAAGGTTAGTTTGTTTGTTTTTTTCTTTGTTAGTATTTTAGCAATACAGGCTGTAAAATGATATATCTGGAATATAATTCCATGCATTTGCCATTTCCTCCATTATATTACCTCCATTTCCAGTTATATTAAGCTATTACTGTTAACCACCTGTGTGTAGCTCTTCAGTCAAATGTTCATGTCCCTTGGATATTTGGTTTAGATCAGGAATCACAAATTAAATGCCTATGGGGAATGAGTAGGCAACACGGTGATGAAGCTGGCCCAGCACAGGCTAAGAGGAGTGTGAGAACTATGGTGAACTGGAGATCAGAAAGCACGCGACTCTTCAAAGGCGGCAGGGTTGTGGAGCTCCAGCTGGTCGAAGTGACGTGGAAATTTTGGTGGTGCTAGATTTTCTGATTTTTCAAGAGAAACTGGGAATACAGATTTTAATCAAATGCTTACAATTTTTAAATTTTGTAAACTATTTCAAGTAAACAAAATACTATGTAGTTCCCCAGTCTATATTATCTCTTCATTTTCATCTATTGGAGATGCTGTTTCAGAACCAATGGGCAATATAGAAATCTCAGGGATACTAGGAAAGACCAGAATAGGATATTCATTCATGGAAGGAGATGGAGGCATTTTTATTTTCCAGAATCCATCTTAGGTGAAGCACTATGTGTGTTTCATTGGAAAATGCACTCAGAGTGAAAAGAAACCTACAGAGTCATTCTCAAGCAATAAAAAACTATATTGCTAAACCATAAATCACAAGAGGCAGGAAGGCTAATGGATGAGGCAGTCAGGAGAAGGGAAGCAGAGACAGGTGAGCTGGTGTGATGCGGAAGGCTGTGTCTTAAAAGGGGGGAAATGTTCTAAACAATCAGAAAGTTCTAATGGAAGTGGGGGCACTTGAGCTTGGTTTAATAAATGAATAGAAAAGCAACTTTTAATTTTAGGATATGGTAAAGGCAGAAAAAAATGTATTGTTACATTTGGGAGATAATAGGGACTTTCATTATCTGAGAATGGAGACCGTCCTTCTGTAAAGTTAAATGAAACCAACTGGCATCTTTAGTTTGGTATTATTTCTGACTGAGTTTCCTAACCTTGTGATCTTTGCCTAACTAAGAAGAGCAGCCAAATGCAGAAAGGAATGGAACTTCTAAAAAGACTTTGTCTAGAGCAGAGGTCCACAAACTTTTTCTGAGGGCCCTAGGATCCCTGATATATAAGCATGCAACTCGGTCATAGCACGGAAGCAGCCGTAGACAAAGCAAAAGCAAATGGGCATGACTGTGTGCCAGTAACACTTCAGTTATAACAAGGGGTGGTGGGCCAGATGTGGTCCACAGGGCATGGACCATTGTCAACTCTCGTCTGGAGAGAGAAGACCCACTAATATAGGCTAGGGGTAGGAGAGGAAGGAAGAAGCTTCCAGACAGCGACTCTACGGCCAAGCACAATACTAGACACCCTCACTAATACGTCTTGTTGAAACTCTATGGAAGTAAAAGGAAGAAAGGAAACAGTGTGGTAGGCAGATGACGGATAAGTGATTTTTAAAAATTCAGAAAGAAATGTGTATAAATATATGGGGGAAAATCAGATCCAGATGAAATGAGAGACCAAGCCTATTTAAGAAGGCTAAATGGAAAGAAAAAAGCCAGAGCATGGAGGTCAACTCATTCAGAGAAATATCAGAGCAGAAAGGGTACAGTAGTATAGAAACAATAGATGATGATAGGACTCATTGCAGTAAAAGGACTAGTAAACAAGACTTGAGCTATTAATTCTACTGGGGCTACTTCTTTCAACCAGGAGCCCATCAGCCTTATTAAGCAAGGCCTGATTTTCCTTTCAGCAGCTGCCCCAAATTTCTTCTATCTCTAATCAATTATTCCAGTGCTGAGAGGCAGATGGGAAAATGAGAAATGATGATGGGAGATGGGCCTCTGTGGGTGTTTCTGTGCCCCTCCTCGGCACCAGGCCCAGTTGACATCTCTCCTGATTTCTGAAAGCTCTGTCTCTTCTGGCGAGGTGTGGACAGTCCCATAGGTACGGCGTGGTTTCTAATCTACAGAGTATTAAGCCTTGCAGGTGTCATTAAAGCAAGGTCCCCAGCTGATACAACGAACGCAGCCAGCAGGAGACTCAGAGAATTGAGTTTATCAAGGGGACTGTAGTAGTAGTAGTCTTATTATCTAGTTTAACAGTTTGGGGATCACCAAGTCACACATCATCATCACTCCTTTTCTGCCAATGTCTTCCCCTTGTCTTTCAAGACCTGCCACTAAATCATGTCACGGTACGCTTTAATGATAGTGTATATGGGATTCACTGCGGTTTCATAATAAAGCTGCAGCTGACAGGCTTGTCTAAAGAATTACAAGGTCTTCTTTCCAAGCATGGTGAAATGAATATCACATCAAAAATAACACCTAGGATTTAAAAATAAAGGGTGCTTGGATACAACTTACAAGAACCATATTCTCCTTTAGTTTTTCTTCCAGAGTGATTCCTGAGTCCTGAGAAGATGGCCTTTGAGTGAAGTGAATGTGAGGTGAGCGTTTGCGTAGGGTAGAACTAATTGTAGCTGTGGCCTCCACCTTCAACTAGCCAAGGTAACATCTTACTCACAACCATGTGCAGCCAGTGCCTGGCTCAGTGCCTCAAATTAAGAGATGCTCAGTAAATGGGAGGTAGGTTGGATGGATGAATAATTACAAATTGTCTTTGTGCTTCTAGGTCTTGGGAGGAAGCTGGTTAACGTCCTCTTCTCTTGTTATTTTGTCTGTACTTTGCAAATCACCAGCAGGCTTGGGATGCATTCCAAAGAGGGATTTTATTTAGCAATATGAAAACTAGGCAACCTACTTTCTTATTTTCAGTCAAATTTGAACCATTGCTAAGGAAATATTTTGAATTGGTACACAGCTGGATCCTATTTCAGTACAGCAGCCTACAACCTATGGCCTGAAACTTGACAGACTTGTTAATGTCCATTCTGTGGTCAGTCCTAATCACAACTTTAATTACTTTATAATTACACAAGTACCATCGTGTGATTAGATGTCTTCTCTCACTGAGGAGAAGGACAGACATAGCCTCCTCTTTTTTTTTTTTTTTTTTTTTGCGGTACGCGGGCCTCTCACTGCTGTGGCCTCTCCTGCTGAGGAGCACAGGCTCCGGACACGCAGGTTCAGCAGCCACGGCTCACGGGCCCAGCCGCGCCGCGGCATGTGGGATCTTCCCAGACCGGGGCATGAACCCGTGTCCCCTGCATCAGCAGGCGGACCCCCAACCACTGTGCCACCAGGGAAGCCCCCATAGCCTCCTCTTGATCATACTTTCCTGAGGGTCCTCCTTTGTCATCTCTCTGCTTCCTCTCCAGGTAATTAAAATCTATGAAAAGCAGGACTAAATCCAATAGTTAAATAATTTATTGTATAGTTAACAGACAAGCTGTACTCGTCACTTATTGAGGGGACAATTAAAAACACATAAAACTTTAATTCATATGATGTTTAATTGGTAGGTTTGAAGCCAATTATGGTACAAATGTACTCTTCTCCCAATTTTAACTCCTACATTATTTTTCATTAAAAACGTTAAATGAAAAGAAATTGTCATTAAGTATCAGGAAAAGCTGTCACTGAACCTAGCAGGTAGTATCTGTTAGCACAGCTAACTTCACTGAGGGACATGGAATCATTTCTTGATAACCACTGTCAGGCAACACAGACACAGACAAACACACACACATGCACACACACGGCAATATTCTATACTAATAGCTTAAGCATGTATCCAAGCCAGAGCATTGGAAAGTATCAAAATATTTTTTTAAATCCATAATGAAATAAACATTAGCTAACACTTATTAAGGCCATAAAATTGGCACTCTTAAATATGCCCCAATACCCCTAAGACACAGGATTACTCAGCTTAAAATCTTAAATGCTACCGGTTAATATCTGCTCCCCATTTTTGGTCTTGCTCCCTTCCCAAAGGATCCTTCACATCTAAGAAAAAACTAAAAAAACATCAAAGCCGCTGGTAACATTGAACCCCTGATCTGAACCGTGAAAGTTATCGTTTTTTTTTTTTTTTTTACGGTACGCGGGCCTCTCACTGCTGTGGCCTCTCCCGTTGCGGAGCACAGGCTCCGGACGCACAGGCTCAGTGGCCATGGCTCACGGGCCCAGCCACTCCGCGGCATGCGGGATCTTCCCGGACTGGGGCACGAACCCGTGTCCCCTGCATCGGCAGGTGGACTCTCAACCACTGCGCCACCAGGGAAGCCCCATGAAAGTTATCTTTGCGCCTTTCTGTTTCAGTATTTCCCAGGAGAGGGCTGTAGTCACCATTTACAGTCTTAATCAAAGGAACTTAAAAAAAATTATATTCCCCTGTCCTTTTTGTTTTATTCTTTTTTTCCAATTTCTATACTTTCTAAACTTATTTAATTAAAGACCCTGAGTGAAAAAAATATTTTGTACTGGAGTGAGGACTGTGCACAGTTGATATAAGATGGGGGTAGGAGTCATGCTGTCCCAAGGAAAAACGAAAACAATCTCACAATCCTATGGACATGTATGTTTTTACCTGGGGACAGTGTTTTCTAGTATTTATGTGCTAGTGGATCTGTGAGTTCTATCAAAACTTTATTGCATGTTACTCGATTCACCTTTCAGGGCTTCCCATCTTGTCTGTCTTTCCTAAGGGTTCCGTGTTGGAAGGAACCCTAAGTATTTTACTTTAAACACTTCCAAGGTAGAGATGGCCTTCAAAGAGCCCAGCAGTGTCATCATTCAGCTTGTGTTTGAAAATTTCCAGGGGAAGAAAGCTTGCTGTTACCAGCCATCCCAACCCACTTGTGAAAGACTTCAATTTTAAGGAAGAGCTTCCCTGTGATTTCTAGCCCTTCTCCTGGATCTGGGGTCTGGTTACGGAAATAAGGACAGCGTCTTATTATCCTGGCACAGAGTTTTTCAACTTCTGCAGTCCTGATACTTTGCAGGGGGTTGGGGGGATGATTCTTTGTCGGGAGGGGCTGTCCCTTGTACTGTGGGATCCCTGCTGTTTTCCCACTAAGTAGCAGTAGTACCCCTCCATCTCCCCCTACCCACTTCCTCCCGCCCCACCAGCTGTAACCATAAAAAATCCCCTAGGTGTGTTGGGGGTGGGAATTACCCCTGGTTGAGGAACACTGTCTAGAGAATGAGAACATAGCTAGTTGGTGGCAAAGCTTGGGCTCAGACCCAGGCTTCTGTCCTCTTACTATTTCTATATTCACTTAACATAGACTCTCATTTAAAAGAAATGGTTTTAGACACAGAAAGAGGAAGGGGATTAGGATCCCCTGTTCGAAATGAGCGTGTGTGATGTCACCTGGTGTCAGCCAGTGGCCCTGCTTCTACACTTTTACGACACCAAGTGCTCGCCAGACTGGGGCATTGGACGAAAATCTATGAGAGTCTTTTTTTCACCAAAATCCTGTGCCCTTACGTATTACATAATAAAAAGGTTTAAAGATACGTCATCACATCATCTCTGCCATGGCTTGGCCTGGCCTACTGCTTTTTGAATAGACACTCTGGATATAGCTTTTAGTTGGACATTTTGCTAATTTCACACCCTGCTGTCCTGTTTCCCCACACTAACTTTTAAAATATGTGTGGATGTTATTAGAATTTTGCTGAGGTTTTTTTTGGTGCTTCGATGAACAAATCTGCCTCATTGTTGAGCTGTCTTCCCCAACCATATTTTTCTTCATGAGCCCTGTTATTTTTAGTGATCAATTTTGTGGAATGTAAGGTCTCTCAGGAACCTGTATATTGTGTTATTACTGTTATGACTTGTAGTTTAAAAAAGTAAAATAGTGCCAAAAGGCTTATAAAAATAGCCCTAGATTTCTGTCCCCAAACTTTAGAACCTTTTCTTTATCCCCAGTATTCTAAGATCTCATGATGTGCCTTTGTGTGGGTCGTTTTTCATTCATTTCACTGGACAGTCAGTGGGCATTTTTAATCTGGAGTTATATGCCTTTCACTGTGGAAATTTTTCTCATATCATTTCTTTGATAATTCTCCTTTCACCATTTTTTCTAGAACTTCTATTAATACAATGAAAGTGGAAGAAGATTTAAGTGAAACTTCCTCAGTTATATAATCCAAACTATAAAAATAGAAGTGAAAGGAGGCTGATGCCAGGTGTTAGCCTAAGAGTTGGCATATATTTGTTGGAGGTTTATTGCAAGCCAGTCTTGCTGTTATTTGTTTAAATTTTTCAAAAGCTAAAGTCAAAATTGCCTAAATAACTTAGATCATTTCAAAAAACATTATTTGCATAGTGTGTTTGAAGGAAGTTAGACTATTAAGAGTTACTAGGGAAGGATAAAATTAGACTATCTATATGGGGAAAATGAATGAGAAAGTTGCATTCGGGTAGTATGCTCTTTACCAGCCCATACTGCCATCCCCTAGTTGCTGGGGGTGTGGACTGGTAACTCACGGCATCCCATTCTCTAGAGAGCTGTCCTGGCTAACCAGGAGCTGCCTCTTCTGAGTGGCTATGCAGGGCTCAGAACTCAGACAGGAACTGACAGTCATGGGAGTAAACAGGCTCGATGCTTGTTCAAATGGGATTGAGTGGGTAGGGTAGTGTGTAGTCTACATTTTTCACTGTCACCTAGACTGAAGGAAGTTTCCAGTTGAGACCAGATTCTTGTGCAGGTTTCTTGCCCTGACCTATCGTGGTTCTCTCCCCAAAACTCTCCCTCAGTCTATCACTGGAACAAGAATCCCCATCTCAGGCTCTACTTCTGTTACCAAACCAAACTTAGGTCCGATTGCCTCCCCGCAGTAAAGCCAATCTACTGACACTGGGTTGTGGTGAAGGAAAGCGCAGCGTTTATTGCAGGGCACCAAGCGAGGAGTCCAGGGCAGCTAGTGCTCAAAAGGCCCAATCTCCCGATGGCTTTCAGGGGAAGGTTCCTAAAGATAGGGTGATGGAGGTGTGTTGTGAGGTACGTGATCATCTCGTGATGTTCTTTTGATTGTTTGGTGGTGAAGTAATCAGGTAATCGGGAGTCAAAATCATCAACCTTCTGATTCCAACTGATCTGGGGTCTGCGTGCTTGTGGGCAGCATACAGTTAACTTCTTCCATCTGGTGCGGGTTCAGTATCTGCCAAACAACTAAAAGGACATGGCTCAGAATATTATCTATAGCCCTTGAGGAGGAACTAAATGTCCTTGACTTTATTTGATGGCTAAACTACTATTATTTTGTCTTGCTTGACTGTTTTTCTTCCTTTTTGCATTTTGTCACCTCTCTGATTAAATTTATTCTTTGGAATTCGGGGACGGCCTGGAAGGCTAAAGTTTTCTATAGACAAGAGGCAGGTGGAGGACATGGTGGGGATCTGACCCGGGAAAGCCCTGTAAGGTCCCATTTGATTACACTTCCAAGGTAGCTGACCTAAGACAAAAATAAAGCTTTTAGGGGCTTACCTGGTGGCGCAGTGGTTGAGAGTCCGCCTGCCGATGCAGGGGACACGGGTTTGTGCCCCCGTCCGGGAGGATCCCACATGCCGCGGAGCGGCATGGCCGCTGAGCCTGCGCGTCCGGAGCCTGAGCTCTGCAACAGGAGAGGCCACAACAGTGAGAGGCCCACGTACCACAAAACAAAAATAATACTAAAATAAAGCTTTTAAATTCAAAGAGCTCTGCCCCCACCGTCCCAATTATTCCTGTTTGTAGTATCCTGTTCTTGTTATGTGAATGTGATATTTTAAAAGGTTTGTTCTGTTTCCTGAATCATCTCTATTTTCTTTTTATCTGTTTGTTTTGGTCTCTCCTTCACAGTGAAGGCCTTCCTCAAATGCCTGGTGATTTTTGTCTATCCATTCCTATTTAAGGTAGGAACACCAAAACATGGTTTGGAAGCTCTGTGTGGATGGTGGACTTGTTCTTGGTGGACATCGCTTGTAAGAAAGTTTTATGGTCACTGGTTTATCACTAGATGTGCCCAAATATTTTATCCTTTGTGTGGTTCAGTTTCTCTGGGGAAGGATTCCCTTCTCTCTTACCTACATTGTGTAAGCTTGGTTCCCTGGCAGTTTTTCTGGAGCAGTGGGGGAAGGGTCTACCCAGTCATTATACAGTGAGCTTTCACTTCATCCCCTTGTCTCAATCCAACTGATCATCCTTGCCCATTTTAAGCCTAACATATTTGCCTCCAGAGCCCATCTGGTTCCATTTTTCTAGAAAATTAACCCAACCATCTCCTGGCAAGGGTCAGGGAGGAGAAAAGATAACCAAATATCTGATTCTTATCATAGGGGCTTTCAAATAAGTCTCCCGCTTTTTTCGGTCTTATCACCTTAGTCATTCTCCCCGGATAGCCTTGCTTTTTATCAGCCCCATCACCACACATTTTAGCTGGAATAGATTTTTCTACAGTATTTTATTTACTTAACAAAAGCTTATATAGTGTTTGCTATATGCTAGTGCAGGTCTAAGTACTCTGCAAATACAACTTATTTCAATAACACAATGATCCTATGTGGTAATATTATTACCCCATTTTACAAATGAGGAAACTGAGCACAGTGTAACTTTCCCAAGTCACATAGCTACACAATGGCAGTGCCACACTTTGTTTGTTTTATTTTTTAATTAATTAATTCTTTTATTTATTTTTGGCTGCATTGGGTCTTCGTTGCTGCGCGCGGGCTTTCTCTAGTTGCGGCGAGCGGGGGCCACTCTTCATTGCGGTGCGCGGAGCCTCTCACTGTCGCGGCCTGTCTTGTTGCGGAGCACAGGCTCCAGACGCGCAGGCTCGGTAGTTGTGGTTCACGGGCCTAGTTGCTCCGCGGCATGTGGGATCTTCCCAGACCAGGGCTCGAACCCGTGTCCCCTGCATTGGCAGGCGGACTCTCAACCACTGCGCCACCAGGGAAGCCCCCCCCCCCAACCTTTTATAGGTTTCAAGGAAGTGGGTTTCATCCCACCTTCATCTCCTTTAAAAATTGCTTACACCCCTCTACCTTTCTGGACCTTTCTCTTGCAAGCCTGCCTGCGGAATATGAAGCTATATTTCTGCTTTCTTGTTTCTTAATGTCCTGGAGAGAAGCACACAGACCCTTTTTATTTTAAGGAGTGTAATAGTAAAAATAGCATTACCAGGAAAGTTACAAAGGTTCTAGAAATTTTACAAAATTCTTACAGTTGTATTCTCTGGTCCGTGGTTCTTGGGTCCCCCTAAAGGGATAATATCAGTCTTCTGTTCACTGTTTTCATTGTTTGTATGTAGGGCTTCTCACCCACTTCTAGCAAAGGAATTTTCTTTTACACGTGCCACTCTTTCTAATCAGAGGATGCAATAAATCTAAAGAGTTAATAAAGGGAAGAACTATTTTCCCTCAGGTGGGAAGTCTGTATCTCTGTAGCTTTTCAAAATTGGTGATAGCCATAGTCCTGTCAAAGAAGTGATTGCCTAGGATACTTCTACACTAAGACTCTGGGTTTACACAGTTGAATTCACACCAGGAAGTCCTGATAAATAAAATTCAGATTCAAAGTCCCATTAGGTGAGTTTCCAGATGCTAGGAAAACAGAGAGGCCAACTCTTACAGTTCTCAGAAATTAGCGAATAGGTTTTAGGGTTTTCCTGTTTCCTGGGGTTCAGAGGGCAGGTAAGGATAGGGAGCCAGTCCAGAGTTATAACAACCAGAAACAGAATATCCTACAGAGTAGACAGAGGGGAGTTAAACACAGATGGCTGGAATTGGAAACGAAGTGTTGACGTGGGTCAGATAAGAGAAGTAGTTATGTGGCAGCAATACTGAAAGCTGAGTCAGAGTGGTGATTCTATGCTGAACAGGAGCGAAGGCAGAATAGGTGTCACTGATTATAAAGGGTAGTGTCAGAGAGTCAGGCCAGCAGCATGGCACAGTGTCCTTGAAGGCTTTTGCCATTTAGCTGCATCTGGTACCTGACCTTTCTTTCATCTGGCTTCATGATGACATCCTTTGCCAATTGTCCACATGTTCTCTGCTCACTCACGTGAGCTCATAGATGGTGAGAAGTGGCATAAACACTGAGTGATCTTCTAGTGCAGCCCCCTCACTTAACACATAATGAAAAAGATATAAGTGTATGAAAAACATAGGAGACAAGTGTAATATTGTCATGGTCTGTGAGGCATGGGGGAGAGCGCTCAAACAGATGTCAGCAGGCCTTGAGGAGATTCCTGCTCAAGTCCTCTCTGCATTGTGGTTTCATGTTCTATAATAGCTGCCTTCCTTGTGGAATGGCACAGGTCGCAGATCAAATGAGATGATGCTTGTGGATGCTCTCTGCAAATTGTGAGGACAGAAAAGTAAATCCCAAGGCTCAGAAAACAGTGCGTACACAGTTGATATCACAGACTGGGTAGTCCCAGGAACCAGCATTTGGAGAATTTGTGGAAGATTATATGTAGGCACGTATAAGGAGAAAAGAAATGACCAGCAAACATCTGTAAGGTAGAGAAAAAGGACACAATTAAGTAACAATAATAATAATGATTGCCATTTGCTAACTGAATACCATTTTCTCATCTCATTTCATTCTCACAGTGACATTTGTATGATTCCCTCTATTTCATGAATGAGGTGGCTGAGACTCCAAGACGCTAGATAAACTCTCCAAGGCCAAGCAGGCAGCTGAGCCAGGGTGGGAACTCATCAGTTTGATTATATTTATTTATTTATTTATGGCTGTGTTGGGTCTTCGTTTCTGTGCGAGGGCTTTCTCTAGTTGTGGCAAGTGGGGGCCACTCTTCATCGCGGTGCGCGGGCCTCTCACTATTGCGGCCTCTCTTGTTGCGGAGCACAGGCTCCAAACGCACAGGCTCAGTAATTGTGGCTCACGGGCCCAGTTGCTCCGCAGCATGTGGGATCTTCCCAGACCAGGACCCGAACCCGTGTCCCCTGCATTGGCAGGCAGATTCTCAACCACTGCGCCACCAGGGAAGCCCCATCAGTTTGACTATAAACCCATGTGTTTAACCAGAGCTGCCCTGCCGCTCTAATAAAATAAAAGCACTTGGAAAATGTTTAGGCACAGTGTATTGTAAAGTGATGGTCTCTTGTTCAGCCTGCTGCTTCTGAACAGGCAGTAGGCCTGACTTCATAACTTACCAAGAGAATTCTGAGAGGTGAGTAGGTACTTACCAAGGCGATGCCCTGGGAGAAAGTGAGTGTTTCAAAGAACAAAGTAGGCTCTCCAGGGGAGATCTCAAGGGATGAGCGAACTATGCAATTACGGGCCATCCACAAATTGAAGGAGAAAAAGAGATTTCCTCTGACCTACTGTTTAGAAAATAGTGTATGAAGTTGCCTCATTAAAAAGGGTAGGGCTTCCCTGGTGGCGCAGTGGTTGAGAGTCTGCCTGTCACTGCAGGGGACGCGGGTTCGTGCCCCGGTCGGGGAAGATCCCACATGCCGCGGAGCGGCTGGGCCCGTGAGCCATGGCCGCTGGGCCTGCGCGTCCGGAGCCTGTGCTCTGCAACGGGAGAGGCCACAACAGTGAGAGGCCCGCGTACCAAAAAAAAAAAAAAAGGTGGGGGGGGACAGTAGTGCCTTCCATTTCACTGAGAATACTTTAATGAGGGCTGCAGAGGCGCTGGCCCTATGTCAGCGAATAAAGCTAATTAAGCTTGGAAAAGCCCTTACTGGTTGGAGAAACAGAGTAAACCACTTCTCTCTACCAAGCTACTGACGCTCATGCAGGAATATCTCATTAACATCAGGGTTCTGATTATGTAAGAGCCAGGGATTTGCTGTTGAAGGGAATACAGCAAATGTTTTGATATTCCAGTGAGAACAGAATTAAGAGGAGTGAGAAATTCCACCAGGTGGGTTTACGTTAGCCAACAACAGAAACCAGGACTAGCAGATTTGGACACAAACTGATTTAGACCCCACCACTAGATATATTAAAAGAAGATCGAATTGAATCTCCTGGAGGTCTGGAGAACATAGCTTGGTGCTCACATCTTGGGCTGGTTGTGAATATTGAATGATTGAATGTGGTGATTCTAAATGGAAGGCTATTTCACCCTCCAGCCGGTGAATGTCTGGAAAGACATTTTTTATTGTCTACCTTGTATTGCCAGTAGGGTACTACTGGCATTTAGTGGGTAGAGGCCAGGGATGCTGTTGAATGTCTTACAATACACAGGACAAACTCCCTCCCGCCCCGACCCACAAACACAAAACAAAGAATTATCCAACCCAAAAAGTGTACAGGGCTGAGATAGAGAATGACTAGTTCTGCGCCCCAGTCAAAGAAAACTCTTAAGACAGTACCTGGCACATGGTTAGCGTTCAGTAAGTGTCAGTTATGGCTTTTATTACTACAGAGCCAGCACAACACACACACACAAAATAGGTGGAGGAGAAAGATAAAGAACGGTGTCCGTTCTAGACAGGTTGATGTTGAAATGCCTTGGGATAATCAAGTAGAGATGATAAGTAGGTAGTTGGCTATATGGGCCAGTGTTTGGGAGAGAGACCTAAGGCAAGACATTAAATGCAAATATCATTCAGCTTTAGCCAGTAGTGGAACCCGTGAACACAGACGTGATTAATTACAGAATGTGAAGAGTAAGAAGAAAAACAAGAATTAAATCCTAAATAACTTCAGGATTTAAGAGACAAGCAGAAGGAAATTTAGCCAGAAAGATCAACAAGGTTAAGTCAGAAATGTCAAGGAAACCACTCCAGCTACTGCTGCTGCCACGAAGCGGTCAGCTTTTCAATGGTCCCAGCTGTTTTGCCAGGAACTCGATCTGGCTGTAAGTACTCCTGCTTGCAGAGACTGACTCCTACAAGGTTCCTGATTCTTGGCATCATTAGCTCCTGGGTCAAAGTCTGGTGTTGGTGTATCTGATTGATGAAATGTAGATCACTGATCATGTCTGAGCTGCAAGGGAAGATGGAAGATAGAATATCTGACATTTTCCTCTTCTGTAATGGGAGGTGAGACCTGCTTCTCACCACGTTCGTAAGACAGAGATTCCCCAAACATAGGAAGGAATTCAGTTAGACAAAAAGAATAACAAATGCCCATTACACTGAGGTACTGCAGTTGGTGACTCTGAGAGGGGATAGAGATGAATTACCATGGAAATTACTGAGAGAAAGGAAAACAGTTTTCTTTGTATATTGTTCTGAAACAGTAGAGAGTTTGTACTGAGGAGTTCAACTAGAAAAGTGAGATAGAGAAACCTGTGTTTTAGGCTTGTGTTCTTTTCACTCCACTGAAATTATTAGTACGCAAGTTATTCTTAACACTTCATTTATCAGGTAGTTACTTCTAGCCTATGTCTTAGGAACTACTCTGCAGTATTTGATACTTTTGACGCTATCGTTTACAATTCTTTATTTTAATTTCTGAGCTATCCTTGTTAATCTCTTTGGCTGGATTTTCTTCTTCTGCTTGTCTCTTAAATCCTGAAATTATCTAGGGTTTAATCCTTGTTCTTCATTCTACTCTGCACATTCCATAGTTGATCTTACCTAGGTCCATCGGTTCTACTACCAGCTAAGACTGGATGATATTTGCATTTAATGCCATGCTGCAGGTCTCTTCCCCAAACACTGACCCATAGAGCCAACTACCTACTTATCATCTTACTTGACTATCCGAAGGCATCTCAACGTCAACCTGTCTGGAATGGATATTGTTCTTTATCTTTCTCCTCTACCTATTTTTACCCATATTTTCTATCCTTTTCAATGTTGCCAGTATTGGCCAAAACACCCAAGTAAGAAGTGCAACAGTCTAGATTTCCCCTTCCTCACTGCCCATATCCATCAACAACTATGTCCTTTTAATATGTCTCTGTCATATGTTATATCTGCTCCTTCCTCTCCAACCAAAATTATTCACTTACATGTCTTGTCACGCACGATAGACAGTAAGTTCCTTGAGATCAGGAATATGTCTTATTCAACTTTATGAGCACAAAACTAAGAAGTGAGATCACCTGTGTCAATAAGACTTAATTGTAAAGATAAGACTGTAAACAAATACAAAGTTTGCTGTTTGTTTCAGGCAATTCTGGCAAACTAATTTATTCAGGCAACCAGTTTGTTCATCTGGGCAAACAGTTCTCTTATTGGCCGACATTCTTCTCACTGGGGCAAATAACTCACTTATCAGACAATTGTTTTCTCATCAAGAAACTTAAATTTATCTGTTCACCAATTTTAAACTATTGTTATGCATTTTGCCCAATTCTAACAATCTTCCCACCTTAAATCATTGGAATCCAATCTCCAAAACCCTATAAATATCTCTCCCTAACTTCTCCTTTGAGACACTAGAAGGCTATCAATGTGGTTTTCTCCCTTGCTGCAGGAACATCCAATAAATTTAGCTTTGCCTGATCAACAGGTTTCTCTGGTGGATTCTGTGAAGGAGTCAACAGTAAACAAACATAGTTCCTGACACATAGTAGGTTTTTTTCATTAAGTAACTAGGTAGAAATTTGGGTAGGGTGTTGTATGAGAGAAATTCAGAAGAGAAAGGTATATGTTTCTGCTCATTTATACTGAAGAGATCCTACATGACCTGGCAGAAGTATTTCATAGTTCTCATGTAATAAGAAAATGTTGATCTCATCTTAGCAACAATAAACCCAGGTGCTAAAGGTATATGGAATTTCCCATTGCTCAATCTGAAATAATTATAGACATGAATACTCGGTATTCCTTATTTTCACTTTACCCTGGGCCAGACTGTGACAAGTAAAATGAATCCAGTTCTCCTAATCCATTTGCTACTTTATCCATCTGTCTCCTCCTAACCTCTGCTTCTAAGAATCTAACCTCTTAACTGGCAGTCAGGATTAGAAATTTTTATGATGCGTTAACCTTCATTAAGGTATTACCTTTAACAGGAGATGTTTGATCATGAAAATACCTTAATGTTTGGAATAAATAAATGAATCAATACGCTTTATTGAATGAGCCAAAAAGGAGCTCTAACAGAGGATAGGGGAAGGGAGGCAGATCAATTATACATAGTTGATCCTTGATATTCTGAAACGAATTGTCATGAGACCCTAAATCTCTGAACTCACAAATACTAACATGCCTTGCTATTTCCCTTATGAGTTGTTTACCAGGTAAGAAATAGTGGACAAAGCAAATTCCCACGGAATTGCAGATGCCGACTTGATGAGCAGTCTGCTTGGCTAAAATAGTCCTAGCTAAAATAGTCCCCTTCCAACCCTACTCTTCCATAGAGATCCCAGAATCTTGTGCGTCATAATTCAAACCCATGCCTCTGCAAAATTACAAATTACTCTATGTTATAAACTTTGAACACATAGTAACTGTTGAAACCTGAATATTAAATCTAGGAACGACAAGGTTCTACTGTGCTCTTAGTTACTCAATTAGTGGATGGAAATCTTTCTGAAATTAAAATCCTGAACTTAAAATGTTTTTATTCTCACCTTGACAGCACACATGATGCTGAACAGAGTAGGCATTCAATTCAAGTGTTACTGAAGACATAAATTAATTTCCCTTGGTGAAGTGAAATATACAGCTGACAATAACTTTCCTCGGGTCACACAAGGAGCCAATAGTGGTGTCTGATGTGGTGACCACACATGGGTTCTCCCAGGGAAGTCCCTACCTATACCTGTTTTCCCATTCAGTCCTACTTAGAATTTTTTAGAAGAAACGTATCCAAATTTGGATGGTAAATTGTAAGATCACCCTCTGTCTAACCCTGATCTTCTCTCTCTCTAAATCTGAAACTTATTAATTGGTTGTTTTCATTTTTTGTTTGGAAAATATTTTTCCTGGAATTGAAAAAGCAGTCTTTCTCTGGGAATGACAAAGTACAGTAAGTGAAATCATATTGTGAGAAGTTCTCTCAACTTAATCCACTGGGCGCTATGCCACACAATTTAGAGACTCTATTTCATACCCTTGAACTGCTAGAGTATTTAAACGAAATAATTTTAATTAAGAGACTTTTTCTACACTTGCCAGTCTTCACTGCAGATACTTCAGTGAATGATCTTTCCTCGTTCTCAGTCAAGTTAAGGGAACAGAACTGGTCCTCAGTTGTTGTTGTTTTTTTAATTAATTTATTTTTATTTATTTTATTTTGGATTGTGTTGGGTCTTTGTTGCTGCGTGCAAGCTTTCTCTAGTTGCGGCGAGTAGGGGCTACTCTTAGTTGCTGTGCGTGGACTTCTCATTGCGGTGGCCTCTCTTGTTGCAGAGCACGGGCTCTAGGCACGCGGGCTTCAGTAATTGTGGCGTGCAGGCTCAGTAGTTGTGGCTCATGGGCTCTAGAGCACAGGCTCAGTAGTTGTGGCGCATGGGCTTAGTTGTTCCGCAGCATGTGAGATCTTCCCAGACCAGGGCTTGAACCCGTGTCCCCTGCATTGGCAGGCGATTTCTTAACCACTGCGCCACCAGGGAAGCCTTGGTCCTCAGTTTTAAGAATCTTAGAGCTCGATGAGACTGACAGTTCATGAAATGGACCAATTGAACAATCAGTATGCGGACATATATGTTAGTTTCTGCAGGTCCTCACAGAGAAGGAACAATGAAATTACCTGATAGATCTTGCAAGAAACCGTGTGAATCTGCCAACAGTTTCTGTTCCTAGAAGAAAAGCTTCTAAACTTGCAGTATATGCTGAGGCTCTAGATTTGCCCGCATTGGCCAATAGAAGATAAACATTTTTTCATTCATATATTCAGTGATATTTACTTAGTATTTGCTATGTTAACAAGCACAATTCCAATTTCTAGCCAGACACTGAGATAGATAACACAGAGTATCCGTTTTCAAGCATCTTTTGATATATGGATGGGGCTGAAAAGCTAAGATTCTATTTTCTCAGAGAGAAGCAAATGAAAGGAAATAACATTTTGGAGCTACATAATTTTAAAAGGTCTCATGTGCATAAGTTTTTGGGTAATCTCCTGTTGATCCTCAAAGGTACCTACAAAAAGCAAAATCATCTCTCCTGGGAGGGTTCTCTTTATACAGTCTCATATTAATTTAGGAAAATATTGTGGCTTAAAAATTATTGTCAATTGCATTTTTGTTGCAGAGGATGAAAAACCAAACCTTTCTGTTTGTTTAAAGGAGTGGAATATCAAATAATTCTTGAAATGGAAAATGACTCTTTAGATACAATTTAGTGTCATTATGGCCTTCACCAAAGACAATGTCCATCAAGCCAAATTATTATTAACACTCTCCAGTGTGGTTGGTCTAAAATGCCACTTGGTCACTTATTCCAGCATATAACATCTTTTAATGGTAGTAAATATTTCCTAAATCTCCTCCTCATGTGAATGCTAGGCCTAATTCTCTTATTTTGGGCTCAGTCGAGATGGAGACAACCTGGTTGCTCTCCTAGGAAGAAGAGTGTTAAAGCTTCCATTAATTAAACCATTGGCACATTTGTCGAGGTTCATAAGACACTGAATTACACTGTAGGAAATAAGACATGCTTGCGATAAACAGAAAAGTAACAATTCCAGGCTCTAGAAGGCTACAAGTATGGTCCAGGCAAAAAAGTACAGTGGGAAGAGGGAGCCAGGAAGAGGATCTTGGAGAGAATGAGATGCGTGGTAGGCATTGAGGCAGAGTAGCCGAACAGAAGCTGGACACACAGGAGAGATCATGGAAGGGAGGAAAGCAGCATGGACAAAGTTCCAAAATGCAATTTTATTTATTCCTAACATCAGAGATCATATGCTACCTAAGAATATTTATTAAATAATTATGATAAGAACAATACATTGTTATTAAAGAAAACATCAATTTATTTAAGATAGAAAGAACAACAAAAATTACCTCTAATCCTGCCATCCCTTCCCAGCCATTATTGATGTTCTAGTGTAGTTGATTCAGACTTATCTGGGCATTTTTAAAACATGATTTCAATATCTGTATCATGTGGTTTAGTTTGTTTGTTTGTTTTTCGGTACGTGGCCTCTCACTGTTGTGGCCTCTCCCGTCGCAGAGCACAGGCTCCGGACACGCAGGCTCAGTGGCCATGGCTCACGGGCCCAGCCGCTCCGCGGCATGTGGGATCTTCCCGGACCGGGGCACGAACCCGCGTCCCCTGCATCGGCAGGCGGACTCTCAACCACTGCGCCACCAGGGAAGCCCATCACGTGGGTTTTTAGATGTAACGCAGTAATAAGCATTTTCCACATTACTTATGCATTTATTTTATTCCATGCACATATACCATAGTTTTATTTTATAATTCATATATACTTATACCTTTATATAATATCACATTCATTATTATTGTAAATCATTTACTGTTAACATCTTGGTACATAACAGTATCTTTCCATCATGCAGTCACTTAGGCAGGGAGTATAGGGGAGTGGACAAAATACAGACTTTGAATTTAGATCTGATTTTTATTTCTGCTGTTTATACCTTATGATCTTAGGCAATGCATCGAACTTCTCTTGAGCCTTGGTTTCCAGAAATATAAATTGAGCATCACTATGGTTACTTTGTAGTACTATTTTGAGAATGAGAATTAATAATTGCAAAGTGTGAAGTGCTTAGAACAGTCGCTGGCACACAGTGGATGTGCAATAAATAATGGTTATTATTTTTAACATTGTTATTAATATTAATTTTGATAGTATATGGCCCCCCTTGAGGATAATGGGGATTATTGGATAAAACCATTTCTTGGAAGGTTGGTGGGGGTCCTGTAAGGAAAACATGAGAAATAAATTCAAAGAAGTTCATAGCCTGATTTAGTAGGATTTGAGTGTCTGCTTAAATCCTGCTTCTTAACCTCTGGGAGCTCCTCTTAGGTCCTCTTCTAGGAGCTGTTTATGAATCTAAATAAGAGAGTGTTTTAATGAAAGCAATATTTTGAAGGAGTCGATAATTAGTCTTGTTTTTTCTCCAGGTTAAACAACCCCAATATTATTAACATTTCCCTATTAGACTTTATGCTTTCCAGACTAATCCCTTTGAATTCTCCCCGTAGCTTTCCACTTCCGTAGATGTGACTTATATTTAAGTCTGTGATGTGACTCCTCCCCCACCCAGTCCCTACCCTAATACAAATAACTCCTAGTTTGGGACAGAAAATAAAAAACTTGAAATTGCCTAACATCAGAAAAACAAAAACAAGAACAAGAATAAAAACAAAAGCTCTATAATTGAATCCCGATTCCGTTATCTTGGTCTAGCAAAATTAATTAAATGCCCAAGACTTAAAAGGAGACTGCATAAAATACTTTGGTAGGTATTTTATTACTGAACTCTTAATATATATATTTTTGCATTCATGTAAGTCCTTCAAAGATTTATTCTCTCAATTACCAATCAAAAGAACTCATAAAGCTAGAGTCAGTGGACCAGGCAGGATTAGAGGTGCCTGGGAAGACGGATGCACTCTCCGCAGCATCTGAGCTTTAAAGAACCTCACCTGCTGCTCATTCCTGGACCAAGTGACAGCTGACCGAGTGGCTCATGATGACTCATTTGGACTTAAAAAGCCACCTTTTTAAATAGAAGAACTAAAGAAGTTCCCCCTTCTTAGGATTAATTCAGATAGAGACTAAATGGGTTGATTCTCAAGTCTTATTTGTAAGAAGTCAGAAACTAATTCTTTTATGGGGGAAAAAAAAAACTAGTAAAAAACCTAAGCAAATGCTGTGTTTAAAAAGTCATCAAAGCCATTCTTTGTTTCTTTTCAGGAAAAAAGAAACAGTTAAATAAAGGACATGACCTTACTGGAATTTGGGCACTTCTCTTGAAATCTATAAGCATTGATACTGTCTGCTTGGAAGTGGATTTATTTCACTTCCTTCTTAGGCATGAATGGTAGTTATGAAGGGTGTGTATTTGTGGGGTTTTGGAATACTCTTAATGAAGGCTTTCAGTGCCCTTGCCCTATCCGTATGGATTGGTTTTTCCACAGAAATATCAGAACTTTCACTGAAGTAATTAAAATAATATTTACAATATTGTTTTACCATGTACAATAAAACACTATGAGCTCAGGAAATTAACTTATAAAAATCATATGAAATACCTTCTCATAAAGACACAGACTTTCTTCATTTTCCTTATACTGTATTGAAATAGAACTACACCATTTTCTTCTTAAACTCCTCTTCCATTGAAGGTGTGTCCTAAAACTTCAGATATGTTTACCTGTCCTCCAGTTTATCCTACCATCTATTATCAATTATTAATAAACAAACATTTAAATACACTAAGGGAACTTCTATTTAAAGTCATCCAATGTTGAATTACTTTATAACGTTCATCTTTAATAAAGTAAAACAAGTGTGGAAGAAGGGACCAGAACAGGGCACAGGCTATGTAAGGGGGTAAAAGGGAGGGGGCAGGTGTTTGGGGGTTGGAGTGTGATGTTTGATGTTTAAAAAGAGCCATGGGGCTTCCCTGGTGGCGCAGTGGTTGAGAGTCCGCCTGCCGATGCAGGGGACACGGGTTCGTGCCCTGGTCCGGGAAGATCCCACATGCTGCGGAGCGGCTGGGCCCGTGAGCCATGGCCGCTGAGCCTGAGCGTCTGTGCTTCGCAACGGGAGAGGCCACAGCAGTGAGAGGCCCGTGTACTGGGGGGGAAAAAAAAAAAAAGAGCCATGGCTAGGGGATATGTCAATGTTTATTAACCCTTTTTTTTTTTTATTATCACCTCCTGAAGCCTTTTTTTTTTGCCTTTTTAGGCATTTTTTCCCTATCACTTCCACCTCCCTATAAAATTTTAGTGCCATAGATATAGTTTATCTGTTTTTGTATGATACGTACTTCTGTGTTTTATACATAAAAAGAGTAAGTTTTTTTGTTTTTTTTTTTTACCTCCCACTCAGGTTTACTCCCTTGGGATGATATTGAGAATCCATGTTCTATGTGAGCTTGCTGTGAGAATCCACATTCTATGTGCTTAAGAGATAATTTGTGCACTTAATGTGGCTCAAGAGAAATTGTGTATATCATAAAGAATTGGCAAAAGTCAGGATTGATGCACTATTTGAATGGAAAAGATGAGAGTCACGGTCCTTTGTTTCGGGGTTAACTGGAGGAGAAAACTCCAAGGTTCTTTCAGCAGAAACTACCAGGTGCTACACTGGCAGCGTGAGGTCAGGTTTGTGAGTTCATCTCCTGTCCATGGAGATGGACCTTCCCGTTACCCATGAGATTCAGTAATTCATTCCGCTAATACTTATTCATCAGCTTCTATGTTGGAGGTTAAGATGGTATTTATCACCTGACTGTGGAAATGTTGACATTTTCCATAAAGTCAGAAGAAGTGTGTCATGTACCACTAATACAGTTTTACAAATAATTCTACTCATTAGGCTTTGCTGGTGTCTTTTCATACAATTAAGGTCAATTACTGTGAGTATATTTTTAGTAGTCTTATATTGCAATTTAAAAAGTTAGACTTTCCAATTTGAAGGTTCCTTAATGAGCAAGAGGTATGCTTCAGACTTGGTGTCTGTTATGAGTTGAATTGTACCCCCCCCCACCCCCAAAAAAGATATGTTAGAAGCCTAACCCTCATTACCTGAGAAAGTGACATTATTTGGTGACAGGATCTTTACAGTTCAAATGAGGTCATTAAAGTGAACCCTACCTCATCCAATATAACCAGATTCCTTATAAAAATTTGGACACTCTACTAGTCTGCTTGGACTGCTGAAATAAAATACCAGAGACTGAGTGGCTTAAACAACAGAAATTTATTTCCTCACAATTCTGTAGTCTAGAAGTTTAAGACCAAGGTGCCACCAGGGTAGGTGTCTGGTGAGGCCTCTCTTGCTGGCTTGTAGACGGCCATCTTCTCACTGTGTTCTCACGTGGCTTTTCTTCTGTGTTCATGCAGAGAAAAACAGATATTTCTCTGTTCCTCTTCTTCTAAATCCTATCAGATTAAGATCTCACCCTTATGACCTCATTTAACCTTAATTACCTTCTTATAGGGCCTTTCTCCAAATACTGTCACACTGAAGACATACACAGAAAGAAAATGTTGTGAACTGACACAAGGAGAAGACGGGCCAAGGAGAAAGGCCTGGAATATGGCACATAAGCTTTAGATTTCTGTCCTCCAGAACTGTGAGGGAATAAATTTCTGTTGTTTAAACCACCTAGCTTGTGGCATTTTTGTTATGGGAGCCCTAATAGACTAATACAGCATGGTCTCACGAGGTAGAAGTGGTCTAAGTTAGCCTCATGGTCATTATACTGAGACACTTGAGGCCAAGCTCAAAGGAGCAAAAAAAAAAAAAAAAAAAATTAAGCCCAAGTCTTATGAAACAAATTGTGAAAGCTTTTACCAAACTGATATCTGGTCCATCATTCTGTTTTAGGCAAATATCAATACATTCAGATTTTGCTGTTCCCTTGAGTACACCCTTCTGGCATTTTGGAGCAATTGTTAGGAGGACAAAGGAAACTGTGGAAGCTTAAACAGAAAAGCCAGATGAGGGTCAACAAAGTCAGGGTGGTGAAGAAAGGGTGGCCCAAAGGATGAGGCTGTGTGAACAGAGTGGGAATTGGAGATAAGTTTGATTTAAGGATGCTAGTGAAGATAAAGAATCTTTGGAATGGAGAAATGAATAAGGGTCTTGAAAAGTAATGAATTACCTAAAAGAGTGGTAGTGAGAGGAAAATATATTTGTAGTTTCCAGAGAGCATAGGGGTCTGATGGTGAAGACTGATCGAGAATGGGAAAATGAGAGATTAGCATATTGCTAATTCCATATGCATATTGCAATTGCATATTGCATATTCCCAGTAAAGATTATTTACTATATCTCTCAAGAGCAAATGTTCCTAGCTGCCCATGAGGCCAAATTACTGAGATTCTTGGTCTCCCTTTAGTAAAGTGTGTTCTTTTCTGCTTTAGCACACTGTTTGGTTAAGAGACAACCTCTTTTACAGTAAAACATGGAGCCAGAATTGACTGATGTGATAGTGTAGGATTTGAAGAGGAAACAAAATGACTTTTAGCCATCTTAATACAACTCATTATTTTTGTAGTAATCTTTAGAGGTCTTTTAGAGGACTCCTAATTCCATTTTTCTTGCGCTTTTCTATGTCTGGTAGAAAATATTTTTCCCATATTATTGCCGCTTAAAAAAAAACATTTTGCCAAAGATCCGGATCTCTCCATCTGATTGTGCTGTGGGACAGCAGGTTTTTGGCCCTCTATTTCAACATGTATGTTCACCACTCAGAGTAGCTTTTTGTTGTTGTTATGGTTGTTGCATTAGGATATAATGGAAGTTGTTTGCTTTTGCTAAAGTAAAAGAAAAAAAATGGAGTGAAATCAACTGTGATTTTTTGTTTAATGCTAGTTTTTCCTGCAGAGGTTGTTACTGATGATATGGCAGAAAACATATTGCTGTATTAACAAGGTCACTCAGTCACAAAATCCTATTAATGTGGAAAATGACAGAACCAAGCTGTGTGGTGACAAATAAGGCAACTTTTCACCTTGTATTCTTAAGATTCCTTGTTCAAATTCATATGGATGGCAGGGAAGCTGTGAATAAATGCAGGAGATGTGCATGACTCTGTAAGAAATATAATTTATGTATCATCAGTATTGAGTGTTTTCTAATTTTATTTGTTTTTTACTTTTTGCAAAAATAATTGTAGCAAGCTAAATCAAGAAATATATTTTCTAATTTATGTTCATATTAAAGACATCTACAGAAGTATAAAGGAACCTGCTGAGTAGAAAATTTCAAACTAAACATATACATTCAAAATATCCCTGATATGTTTACTTATTTTAGAAGTAAAAACACCAAATAGTCATTTGCATTTTGAACAGTAGCACATGCATTTCAGACTTAGTTTTCAATTTGATGAAGCCTCAAATATTGATTTTAGCAAAACAGTAAAGTAGGATATAAAATGAAAAGGATCATTAAAATGGTACCCCAGAGAGAATAACTATGGTCACTTCAGTCAATGATAAACTCATTTTAGTGGTGTGGACTAGACAAATAAAAATAAAGATTATCTTGATTTAGCTTAAGCTGGAAAAGAAATCTTGCAGGTTTATGGCTTCATCAATTGTTCTGAATGTTTAACATCCCATGAAGAAGAAGCAAACAATGAAGATACTTCATTCAAGAATACAAAATCTGTATACTCAGGCAAAAGCCTTGGAATTCAGAGTTAGCATCTTGTTTTGCATGTTTGCATTGCTGAAGGGCCTTCTTTATTATTCTCGAAGCATTTCCATGTAATGTCTGCATGGACATTACCTACCAGGTAACTCTGTGTTTTAAACACCTACAAGTCTGTCTGACTTAATGGCATTGTAGTTAAACGACACCTTTGTATATTAGGTTATTTTCTTTAACACTTATGACTTTTTGTTGATTACAGATAAATTACACACATTTTGAAAATAAACTATTCTTACATAGAGTGGTAACAACTAATTGTATCCACCAAATACTTTCATTTCTCATTGGAAAACATTAGGAAAATTAAATGTTTTAGAAAAAAGAAAAAAATAGATGTTTTATTAACTGTAAGGTTGACATAAAGCAGAATCACAAAAAAATTAAGAGTTTTATAGTTATTTCCCCTTCAGTAATAAGGATGCCATGGCAAGTTTCTCTTGAAGTCCAGGAATGCATCAATCCTGTCTTTCAGTTGAGGTGGGAATTTCTCAATGAATGCAGCATCACGACAGGCCCCACATAGGTTAAACCTATATCAACCCTCTATTGTATTCAAGTAGAATTCCTGGAATAGATAAATAAAGTAGAAGGTTAATATATGCTTGTCAGTGGTTCATTTTAAAAATTCTTTGTTGACTACTGTGCTAAATTGTTTTGGAAGTTGGTTCCTACCTCCAGTAAATTCAGTTTACCAGGAGAGAAGAAGCTAGATACATACAAAAAAGTCCAGATTAAGAAATAATATTATATGATTAAGGGTAAATGATTGTCCTAAATGTATTCAGCCTAAGAAGGGAAGGATGGCTTCCCTGTGACATGTAAAATGGGCCATGAAGGACTCAGGAATTTGATGAGTTGAATTTCGGGGAAGACAATTTATGAGATGGAATTAGCATAAATCAAAGAAAAGAGTCAGAAAATAACATATTGGAGGTTCAACAAATTAGAACCATCCCCAAAGAGCTGAGAGTAAATAGAATTGGTTGAAATAGATATTAGTTTTTAAAATAAAAATATATTCAAATAAACCCTGAATTAGTATATAGAAAAGCTGTAAAACTGATGAATAAATTTAAGAACTGGTTCTTTAGGTAGAACAATATTGTAGATAAACCTCTTACAAATATAATTGGAAAAAAGGAGATGAATTTAAAAAAACACTAGAATGAGGAAATGGATACAAATCACAGATACAAAGGGGCTTATTTCAATGAAAACAAGATACCATCTGCTCAATCTGAAATAAATCAGATTATAAAATTGCAATAATTAAACAGAAAAATTAGCACAAGAATAAACTTATAGACTAATAAAACTGAGGAAAATATCCATAAAGAAGTCTGGATACCCATATAAATTTAATACTTCATAAAGATGGCAATTCAAATCAACTATAAATAGAAAAATTATTCAATAACTAGTGTCAAGCAACTGGCTGATCAGTTAGGAAAAAACTAGTTATTTTTTCTCACACCATACACCATGTAGGGAAATGAGTAAAATCTTAAAAAATAAAAATTTTAAATTGTTAAAAAAATTATAGACACGTATTTATACATTCTTGGTATGGCAAAAAGTCTTTCTGAAAATGACTCAATTTCTACAATGAACTACTAACAATTTTATTAAAACATGTAAGCAAACAGAAAGCAATGAAGTCTGTTTAGAAAAGAGCAGAACAAGAACTGCTTTGTATAAATGGTTAAAGAAGTAAAAACCATTTATATTCTCCACTTTTTAGTAGATAAAAATCTAAACTGTGTGGCATTGACACAGTATATTCACACACATACACGCACGTTTGTTTTTGGATGTGTGGGTATATATGTAAGTGTACGGATACAAGTGTGCATACATACATACAAATATATCCCTAAGAGTTTTTATTTACAGCCAAAAAAAAAAAAAAAAAGATTTGAGGAACGGTTGAAAGGATACTGGCTGGGTCACAGATTCCCTAGGAAGCTTGAGCAATAAAAGGTCTGCATTCAAGCACTAAGTTGTACAAATCATAGCCAAAATCATGCGCGGGAGCCTTCTTCACTGCCACGGTTACCGACCCTCTCGGATCACAGGGACCCCAATTGGGTCCTTTTCTTGCCAGGTGCCACTCGAGACAATTAAATGGAGACCAGGTTCGGCAAAACAGAGCAGAAACTTAATTGTTGATCAAGGAATAGGGAATGAAGGGCTCATGCTCTAAAGACTCCTCCTCCCTAAGGGGAGGGAAGCCAGAAACTTTGAAGAGGTAAGAGGTGGGTGCGCCATCAGAACTCAGGGAACGGAACGGGGCAGTAACATCTAGGAAGAGCTGGAGCATGCGCAGTGCTTTGGGCCCCTCCCCCACGGAACTAATTGGGTGGAGTTCTTAGCGTGGTAATGAGGCAAAGGCAACTTTCAGACGCCTTGGGCCTCATTTGCGCAGGCGCTGGCGTCATGGTCAGGCTGGAACCGGTTCAGGGCGGATGACTGTTGCTACCTTAGCCTGTTCAGGCTCGGGCTGGTTCTGCAGTTTTCCTTGTGTGGCGTCTGCCTTAGTTTCCGTTAAGCAAGCGCAGCAGTGGGCATAGACTGATGGACTGTGGTGCAGAAAATGAAAGTAGGTTAGTCTCTGCACAAGTGTGGGTCTCTTCCCGGTGACCCCACCACTACCAATGGAAACATTCTCACTGCCGGTGATGGAAAGGATTCTCCTCTGTCCTTGCTTCTTTGCATCACTTCTGATTAGGCAGGCCTGCGTTCTGGATCCTTGCCTTGGCTACCCGGTAAGTGAAACAGCTATTTGATTGTGACTTGTATAGTGAGAGGCAACCAGGACTCACAGTGACTCCTCCCTCAAAAACAGGGAGAACCATGGATTTGCAGATTTGCATGTGAGAGTCCTGTGAGTGTTTGTTTCTGTGTGCTTGGATAGCATTTGATGTAATTTTGTTAAGTGTAAATCATGCTGTCAATGACATTGCGTCTAAAATATCTTACACTATGATTTGCTAAGTATTTTAGTGTATACACCAAGTACATAATTGCGATGCGTGCGAAGGGTTTTTCCCCCACTCAGGAAGGTGTAGTCTGGGAGATAAAACCAGCCTATATGGATATATCTAGGGAATACGGTGAGACAGCCTATATTAAGTTTTGCAGTTAATGACACAATTGATAAATGCTGGGGAAACTTAAAAAGGAGAGTGATTTAAGCGATTGGAAGAGCTAAGAAGCATTCATAGAAAAAGTACTAATTGAAATGGACTTTAAAAGAGGGATAATATTTATTACATATTGTCTACAAGTCAGTATATGCACAAGTATGCTTACATTAGTAATTATGAATATATCATCCAACACAAGAAGCACTTGGTTAGTAAGTGAGTTGGTTAGTAAACTGTATATAGCTCATTTCATGGGTGGATACAATTTTTCTCAAATCTATTGATTTTTATGATACGATTCTGAGCTAAAATAACTCCAATTATTTTATAAATAAACTTTTTAACGAAGTAGGTATACGTAAGAAATAGTGTACGAGTTATGTGTATACATCTTGATAAAAATTCACAAAGTGAACAGACCAGCACACATTAGGAAACATAATATTTTCAGTATCCTAAAAGCCCCAGTTGTGCCCCTTCTAATCACTGCCTTCACAAAGGTAACTGATATCTTGATATCTCTTGCCATAGAGTCTATATAAATAGAATCATGCAGAATGCGTTCTTTTGTTCTAGCTTCTTCCACTCAGAATTATATTCATGAGATTTATCCATGCTCCATGAAAGTGTTTATTTTCCCTCATTACTATGTAGTACTCTGTTGTCACAGTTTATCCATTCTATTGAGCTCATTTTCATTGTTTCCAAATTTTGGCTTTAACAGTATTCCCCAGTATCCTTTTTGTGAACATATGCATGCTTATTTTTTAAGTAAACATTTAGGAGTGAAATTCCTCGGTCACAGGGTATGAATGCTTTAAGTTTTAGTGGATATTAATAAATGGTTTTCAAAAATGCTTGCTCGAATTTGCGCGTCCTCCAGCTGTGTGTGAGGATTCTGTCCTCCAAATCCTTACCAATGCTTGATGTTAGCAGCTTGTTTTTGTGTCTGTTTTCATATTTATCGTTCTAGTGCTTGTGTAGTGGTTTCTTTCTATAGCATTAACCTGAATTTACTAAGATGAGTAATGTGTTAAATGTTAAGGAACCACACGTGGGTCCGCTTGCCTGTTTATAGTAAAGCCAATCTACTGACACCTGGGTGTGGTGAAGGAAAGTGCTGTGTTTATTGCAGGGAGCCAAGCAGAGAGTTCAGGGCAGCTAGTACTCAAAACACCTGAACTCCCCCATGGCTTTCAGCCAAGCAATTTTAAAAACAAGGTGACGGAGGGGAGTTGTAGGGTGTGATCGCTTGGTGGCACAATTCTCTGATTGGTTGATGGTAAAGTAACAGGGCGACGACACAGGGGTTAACATTATCAATCCTCAGGCTCCAGTAGGTTGTGCTCATGGTCATCAAGAAGTTACTTTCTTCCATTTGGTGGGGTTTTAGCATCTGTAAAACAACTCAGGAAATGTGCTTCAGATACTATTATCCAGGTACTTCAGAAAGGAACCAAAGCAGAGGACCTGGGGGGAAGGGGTCTGTCCCAGGAAGGCCCCATAGGCTCCTGCTCATTTACAAAAACACCTTTTCATGTGCTTTTTTTTTTTTTTTTTTTTTTTGCGGTACGCGGGCCTCTCACTGCTGTGGCCTTTCCCGTTGCGGAGCACAGGCTCCGGACACGCAGGCTCAGCGGCCATGGCTCATGGGCCCAGCCGCTCCGCGGCATGTGGAATCTTCCCGGACCGGAGCACGAACCCGTGTCCCCTGCATCGGCAGGTGGACTCTCAACCACTGCGCCACCAGGGAAGCCCTCCATGTGCTTTTTGAACACTTGTATATCCTTCACTTTTTGGATGAAATTGGCTGTCCATACCTTTTGTACATTTTTTTATATGGTTGTTGTCATTGCTTTATTGTTCTTTCTATATTCTGAATGAGTTCATCTTCTATTATTTGTGTTAGAAATATTTTCTACTTTTTTACTTACTTTTTCACTCCCTTATGTTTCTTGATTAACAATGGTTTCAGTTTTAATGAGGTCCAGATATCAGTTTTTCCTTTATGTATGGTTGGTGCTTTTGTGTGTGTGTTGGTTTGTGTGTGTGTGTGTGTGTGTGTGTGTGTGTGTGTGTCTCCTGCTTGAAACATATGGATATCGAATTGACCAAGCATCAATTTTTGATAAAAACATAATCTTACCAATGTACTGTAGTGGAATATTTTCACAAAACAAGTGACTGAATTTTTGTGGGTCTCATTTTAGTCTTTCTTTTCTGTTCCATGGTCAGTTTTGTGGACGAAAAGTTAATCCGTTGGTCTAAGAAAGAAATGGAAATTTTTATTTGAGTCAAATTTGAGGATTATAACCCAGGAAGAGCATCTCAGAAAGCTCCGAGAACTGTTCCACCCGTTAGAAGTCAAGGCACAGTTATATAAGTTTTTTGAGACAGAGAGCTGTACATTAAATGATGTACTGTTGACAGTTTACACAAATCCAGATCTGTGTCATCGTAGCCCCTTACAAGATCAAGAAGGACTGTTTTAGGGATTTGTCTTGTTGATGCTAGGAGATCGTTGCTCTTTATGGTTGAGCATATTTTTGCTGATGGGGGAGGTTTGGTCGATGCATAACGCAGATACACAAAGCACAGTCCGGGGGAGAGAGGAGGCCAAACGGCAGAGAAAAATTTTTTTATGTTTGAATTTTTCTTGTCTTGCCATAAAATATGAATTTCATTTCACGGTTTTTATATGCTTGCTGGTATAGAAAACTGCTGGTCTCTTCAGGTGGCAAGATGATAAAGAATCCACTTCCATACAAAAATCAAGTCTAGGGTATTCCCAGGGAACATGATCTAAAGATGACGCCAAAAGTGTGGTTGTGAAATCGTTCTCTCGCATTTCTCCTCTAATCAGTTGTTAAATACCTGTTAAGTCCACTCCGTTTTCTTCATTCCTATAACTGTCACTGATTTGCCCAGGTTAGTTCCTGCCGAGGTTATTTCAGTCGCCTAGCACTGTTTTCCCTGCCTCCCCCACTGTTAAAGAATAATCATTCCCCTCTTTTAGTCCTTCCAATTACTTCCTTTCTTACAAAGTGTGGCCCAGCTTCTGAATATGAGAAGCAGGGCCATTGCCTACACCACTATTTTATTTTATCTCTTTCGTTTCTTGCATTTATCTTACAGCAGAGTCGATAGTAGTTGCCCAAACCTTAAGATTTAGTTCCACAAATCTGTGTCTTTACCCTTGTGTTGCGTCTATGAGAAATCTTCCTCTCACCTCCTGATAAGCTCTTACTCATTCTTAAAGCCCCAGCTCAAATTATAAATTCTGTATGAAGCTGTTTCTCATTCCTTCCTGACAGAAGTTAATCATTCACTACTATTTACTGGGTGCAAACTGATATCATTTCTACTGTATCATATCCATCTTCATATCCCAAATACCTGGCGAAGATTAGATGCTTAATAAGTATTGGCTGAATTGAATCAAATTGATGAATTTTGATTTTCATCTAACATTACTCATGCCCTTTCACACACAAACACAAGACCCAAATGGATTTAGATTTAAATGTTAAATATTAAAGTTTAGACATGGTACAGGATAAAATTGAATATGAAACTTCAATATTTAGAAAGCACAGAAAAAAATCACAAAAAAGAACGTCTATTTTTAAAACATTTATTATAAAAAAATTTTAGTAAACCTTTTTAAAGGAAGCACACTGAAACTTTACATACCTATCAAGATCTTTTAATATTTGCTTCATCTATCTCTTTTTTACATTTTTTTTCCTCTGCTGAGCAGTATTAAAGTAAATCAGTGATGGCAGGTCATTTCACTTTTACCTCTATCAGTACATATTGTTTTAAATATATGCATTTTCTAACAAAACCAAACTGTCATTATCACACCTGACAAAATAAATAATTCTTTTTAAGTGTCACTTAATATTCTTTGTATAATCACATTTCCTGATGATCTCCATGATGATTATACTTGGTTCACCCATTGCATCTGTTCTTTATATCTCTTGAGTCTTTTTTTTTAAATAAATTTATTTTATTTATTTATTTTTGGCTGCACTGGGGCTTCGTTGCTGCGCATGGGCTTCCTCTAGTTGCGGTGAGCAAGGGCTACTCTTTGTTGCAGTGCGTGGGCTTCTCATTGTGGTGGCCTCTCTTGTTGCGGAGCATGGGCTGTAGGTGCGTGGGCTTCAGTAGTTGTGGCATGCAGGCTCAGTAGTTGTGGCTCATGGGCTTAGTTGCTTCATGGCACGTGGGACCTTCCCCGACCAGGGCTCAACCCGTGTCCCCTGCGTTGGCAGGCGGATGGATTGTTAACCACCGCGCCACTAGGGAAGCCCTCTCTTGAGTCTCTTTTATTTCTCTGCAGTCCACTTACTTCCCCCTTTCCTCCCCTCATGTTATTGAAGTTTTGCAAAAGCAGCTTAGTGGTCCTAAAGAATATTCCACATTCTGAATTTGTTTATTCACTTTTTCTTTTCAGTGTCATTAAACTAACTTCTAATTTATCTCCTATAAATGAAGTTAGCTGTAAATCTTGATTAGATTGAGGTTCCGCATTTTTATTTTGTTTCTTTGTTTTGCAAAAGCACTTTATAGGTAATGCTGTGTGTCATGTTGCATCACATTTCAGGACCACAATGATTGCTTGTTCCATCTTTAATGTTGCTAGGACTAATCAGTGGATACAGGTCCTGGCAATCCAACCCTATCATTATGAAACATCTCATAACTTGTAATCTACTGTTTTCATTACTTTATGATCATTGCCTGAATCCATTATTTATTTCATTAGGAGCTGCAAAACAAGATTTCCTATTTTGTCAATCCTTCTACATTTCTAGCTGGTATTCTTCAGCAAAGAAGAACTTTTTTTCATCAACTAGAGATATTTGATTGTCTTGAAATATATTGAACACAGGAAAGGCAGAATAATGTCCTTCATCTTAAATGGCCAGTTTTCAGAGTTATTGCCTTAGTTACTTCCTATGATGTCCAATGAGGCACTTTTTTGAACTCATAGAATTTTATATATTCAGTATGTTTTAATCAGTTGTATTCATCAGATTGTTGGTGTTCAAATTGCTTTTCCTTTGAGCAAAGGGGGCTTCTGAGTTTGTCTCTTTCTTTTTTTTTTTTTTTTCTTTTTTTTGCATTAACCTATTATTCTTGGAAACTTTCTTGCTTTCTGGTACAAGATATCTCAGCCTACTCCTATATATTTACAGCTCTAGACCTGGAATCAGCTAGTCTTCCAAGGAGCCCTGGGTGCCAGGTTACTCATTGCTAATGGGTTGTCATTGATTCCAGGCTTTTTCAGTGGACAGAGCTAGAAAATAAAAGACAAAATAATCAAGAGTCCATACTGATAGTTCCAATTCATATGTAACATTACAGTATTTGTATTTAAGTTCTTTGATTTTATCCTTATGTCTGTTTTCTTTTACACTAAATTTTTGGGTGCTAAAAGCAGTACTGTGATTTCTAACTTGGATTTTTCTATACATGAAATAGATTTAAAAATTCACTATAGTGAATAGTAGTTCACTATATAGTAAAGTGGTATATAGTGTAGAAAATAGTAGTTACAGTGATTCACAATATCACTATAACTACTAATAATTGGACTGCATAATAAAATTTAGTATATAAGTATTACTAATAATGTAAACATAGAAATTATCCCACAAGAATAGTACAGATTCTGTGTTGTAAAGTCACTTGAAATAATTCTTATCTGTGTATTTATATTGCAACTTGATATATAGTCAAACTCTCAGTCAAGTAGGAAGGAAGAATAAAGGCATTTTTGACATAAAATGACTCAGGAAATTTACTTTCCATATAGTCTATATTAAGAAATTTCTTGAAGATTTCCCTCAGTAAAAAAAATAAAATAAGAAAGATTTAAGAACCATGAAATAGTGCATTAACTTTAAGAGCACAGAGTGGAGACTTCCCAAAGTGGCAGACAGCTGTGGTCCTAGAGAGCAACCAGTACAGACTGGAAAAGAATCCTCAAAGTTTTAGACAGGGAGATAGCTGTAACAACAATATATATTCCATGCACAATTCAATAGAATGCTTGAGATATTGGAGTAATTTAAAGATGTAATACAGGTACTAGGTAGAAGAAATGGAGAGGGTACTTAAAAAAACTAAAAGCTTATGAGAAGGGAAATGTGATTACAGTAGTTTCATTGGTTCTGCAATGAACCTCCCAAACTGATACTAATTTGATGTTGCTTAGTGATTTTTAACTTTTAGCATCAATGTATGGAAAAAGCACAGAAGATTTAATTTTGGTTATGTAGAAGAATATAAATATTAAGATCATTGACTATGTAATAATACAGATAGCAGAATTTAGAAGGTAAAGGGATGGGGGAGATGGGCAAAGAAAGAGCAAGTGCATTAATAGCTTCCTCTTACAAAGAATGAAATCAAGAGATTCTAACCATGAAGCAGAGATTTTAGTGTATTATTTGAATACACAGAGGAAACTTATAAAAAGAACTGAAGCAGAAACTATTAAAATGTGTGCTTTGTGGGAGCAGCATTAAGACTGAGGAGTGTAGGGCTGGGATAGGTAACTTACATTTTTTGTAGACCATTGTGTAGTAATGGATTTATTTTATTTTATTTATTATTATTTTTAATAAATTTATTTATTTTTGGCTGCCTTGGGTCTTCCTCGATGTACATGGGCTTTCTTTAGTTGCGGTGAGCAGGGGTTACTCTTCGTTACGGTGCCAGGGCTTCTCATTGCAGTGGCTTCTCTTGTTGCAGAGCACGGTCTCTGGGCACGCGAGCTTCAGCAGTTGTGGCTTGTGGGCTCTAGAGCGCAGGTGCAGTAGTTGTGGTGCATGGGCTTAGTAGCTGTGTGGCATGTGGGATCTTCCCAGACCAGGGATCAAACCCATGTCTCCTGCATTGGCAGGCGGATTCTTAACCACTGCACCACCAGGGAAGCCCAGTAATGGATTTATTTTAAAATGTAATGGAATGCTTTGATTCAAGTGTATAATATTAATATTTACAAGAGTAGTGTTAGATCGCAGAATTACCACTTCAGGAAGTGTATTTCACAGTATGAAGCTGGGGATAGTCTCCGAGGATTCCAGTTAAAGTTTGAGTTATTGAAAGTAGTGAAAGAATGATGGTCAGTATGGAGGCCAGAAAATAGAAATGCCACCAGTGAGTAATTAGTGTGCCTAGATAAATAGAGATAAAATGATATAAATGGGGGCTTCCCTGGTGGCACAGTGGTTGAGAGTCCGCCTGACGATGGGGGGGACGCGGGTTCGTGCCCCGGTCTGGGAAGATCCCACATGCCACGGAGTGGCTGGGCCCGTGAGCCATGGCCGCTGAGTCTGCGCGTCCGGAGCCTGTGCTCTGCAACGGGAGAGGCCACAGCAGTGAGAGGCCCGCGTACCGCAAAAAAAAAAAAAAGATATAAATGAAATACGAGCTATATTCAAAGAATGAAGGAAAATGTGTGTACCTGGTAGAACTCTGAATCAAAGGAAAGAAAGAAATGACTTGCTCTTTATGAGAAACAAATTTTATAAAAAGCAATACTCAGACATATCTATGGATTGGAAAGTAGTTATGAAGTTAAAAAAAAAAGAGAGAGAGATTACCACAAACATCCAGTCAGGCTTCCTTTTTAAGTTGACTTAGAAAGACAGAAGACATTGTGCTGTCCTAGGACTTCCGTTTCCTAACATTTCATTAATATATGATCATCTCTATAGGGTTGGATAAACAAAAGTAGTGACCCAAGAATTTGATATAGAAACAAGTTATTGTTTCATATGAAAAGAACAAAAGAAATTCTCAGATACTTAAGGATTCAGAGAGTCCCCCACCAATGAAAACCACATTCTGAAACAAACCCTTAAAGGGAAGGCAGTGTGGTGCTGACATTAAAAGCAAGGGTTTGAAACCATATCTCCTGGTTCAAATGTTAATTCATTTCAGTTCTTGGTTGCATGAGGCTGATCTTGCGTTTCTAGAACTTCTAGATGTCATCCAGAAGCAAATAGCATTCCTCTCTGCAAAACAATAACATCATACTAAGCCACAGCATACCTCCAAAACTTTCATATGAAATATTAAACACATGATTAGAAATAGCCAGAACAAAGTGTGAAAACACACACATAACACAAATTAAAAATACAGAGAAAAACGTAAGAGACGTGTAGGTCGTGGTGAAAAGGTCTAACATACATGTAAGTAGAATCCCCAGAAAGAGGACAGAAAGAATGGGAAGACCAATATTTGAATAAAAAACAGCTGTTTATTTTCTTGTAAAAGACATGAGTCAAGAAGCATTACGAACCCCAAACAAAATAAATATAAAGAAAAGAATACTTAAGCGGAGCATAGTAAAACTGCCAAAAGCCAAAGTAGAAGGAAAAATCGTAAGGAGGCCAGAAAAAAGGACATAATATGTAGAAAGAAAGAAAGAAAAAAAGCCTATCAGCTGATATCTCTAAAGTAACATTGGAAGGCAGTTGATAAGATTATATCGCAAAGTAGCTGATAGAAAATAGCTACCAGGCTAGAGGTCTATGCCCAGCAAATGGACCCTATAAAAATGATGGTGAAAAAAGACATATTTTCAGACACGTTAAAATTTTGAGAATTAACCACAAGCAAATTGGTAACAAAGAAACTTTACTCCAGGCAGAAGAAAAATTATCCGGGTGGAAACTTGGAGGTGCAAGAATGAATGCAAAGCAATAAGGGTAAATTTGGATAATTCTAAAAGAACATTAAATATATAAAATCATCATCATCTTTTGTGGAATTTAAAATGTAGTGAGAATTAAAATTCCACAAGCCATTACTATTATTGAAATAAAGCTGGTCCCTGGTTCCCAAAAGAGCCAGCCTATTTCTTTATATTTATGCCTGATGTATAGCCTGTCAGCACCTTCCCTTCTTGGTGACAACCGCACTTTAATTTTTGTCCCCCTAGAGCCTCACATCTGTTGAAACAATATTCTTCTCAGCATCTCAGCTGCATCTTCTAGGATCAGTAGGTGCTCCAGGGGGATAAGAGGTCTCAAATGCCGCAAATCTTCACTGCCTTGCTAGTGATCCCAATTCTTCATTTTATTTTTTTAAAATTTGGTCCAGCTTTTCTAGGTGTTTTCTATAGACAATTTGAGCTAAATTACATGGTCTACCATTACCAGAAATGGTATGTACATTTTAAAACTTAATAATTACCCTCTTCATTATTAGAATTTATCTTTCCAAATCACTAGAGTATGAAATAGATAGCTATAGAATACAAACTCCTAGAGATCTAAAACTACTGAAACAGCAAGGCCAACATAAGAATAAAAAACATAAAGCAGAATAATTGAGGTAGTAAAAAAAAAAGCATATCTGACAGAATAATCAGTATGAGTTGGAAAACTCACCTATAAGAAAAGATGAGCAAATAGGATTTAAAAATATAAATCCATCTAAATATTATTTACAGGAAGTACACATAAAGAAGCATAATTCAGGAAGTTTAAAAAATGAAGAAATATAAAGTATACACATGCAATTAAAAGAACGGAGGCTTTGATTTTTCTTAAAGTAAAATGTATGATTAAAAATAAAGTATTAGATCAATTAAAAGTCTACACGGAGACTTCCCTGGCGGTCCAGTGGTTAAGACTCTTCCAATGCAGGGGGTGCAGGTTCAATCCCTGGTCGGGGAGCTAAGATCCCACATGCCTTGGGGCCAAAAAACCAAAACAAAACAGAAGCAATATTTCAACAAATTCAATAAAGACTTTAAAATTGGTCCACATCAAAAAAAAAAAAGTCTACGTGAATGATTTCTCTGCAATAAACATATAACTGTTAAATCATATAACTATGTAAAATATTGAAGGAAAAATACATGACAGACAAGAAAAAAATGTAACAAAATTAGTGGGAGATTTTAACATACTTTCCTGTTTTTAGAAAGAAATAAAAGATAACCTAACACAAAAAAGGATGTGGAACAGTGATTGTACCTCACTATACCAGCATCACTCAGGTAGCTCTAAACGTGCAGATACCTGGCACCACCTACACAGATTTGGTTCCAGTTGGTTTAAGGTGTGATCCAGGCATTGTTGGTTTATAAAAGCTTCCCAGGAGATTGCAGTGTGTAGCCAGAGTTGAAAACTGATAACATAGAAGTAGAGAATCTGAATCTTATTCTAATAGTTAATATCACATATATATTAAATTCTATATCTTACAGAGAATACCTCGTTAAAAGAACACCCAGAAATTACTTATAAAACTTGCTCACAAAGTTACAAAGAATCCTCAGTAAAATCTGTAATGTAAAAATGTATAGTCTATGTCCTCTATTAACAATATGATAAAGTTACATTGGAAATAAAAGTACATTTTAACAACTCTTGACTCGAAAAGTCCAAACTATTATTTAACACAATATTTAGAAACTCGAATAGTGATAAATTGTAATTATTAATTGTATTAATATAATTTTAATGATTAAATATTATAATATGAGCATATATAGTATTTATGGCTAATGTATTCCTTAGAGAAAAAGTAATACTGCTGAATCATTTCATTGCTAAATGAGATAGAGCATGGAGAGGAAAGAACTAAAGCATCTGGCTTGTGATTCATTCACTCCTTCTAGTGCAGGGACATTCCCAGAGGGAGGAAAAAAGCAGATGATCTGGTTAATCTCTTGTCACCTAGACTTCTGGGTAAAAGGACTAATAATATTCGCTAGGAGGAAAAACCTTATCTACAGAATTCCCTTAGAAGAGTATCACTAGCTAAAGGGTTAGAGTAAACAAAGTCAAAATCTATAGAAATGTGAGGCATGGCTCACTGGAAAATGGCATATAAGCTACACAACTCTCTGGGTATAAAACAGAGATTTTACCTAAGTTAAGTGTCCCTCCTGCTATGTGACAAAACTTGTGAAGTCTATTTAGGAACCTCATCTATTATTCTGGACCAGAAAGTACATGTTTGACATGGGAAGAAAGTGTCTGAGAAAACACCCTTAATGTCCCAGGCTGTATCTACTTTGAGCCCTTTGGAGTCCTTGTGTTAGCAAACTCAGGTTCGGCTGCTCGCAGCTCGCAAGCCAGTACTTGAGAGACAAGTGTTGGTTGGAAAAGGAAAGGTTGCAACCTGGGGAGAAGACGGATTCGTGCCCCAGGACCAACTCCCAAGATTCTTCTTGGCCACAAAATTTTTTAAAGGGCAAAAGGGGAAATGATCTCAGTCATTAAAGTAGGGGGTCAGGTGCTTCATCATTTTCCATTGAATACAAATTTTCTGACTCCTTGTGATCTTTCTCTAGATGCTATCTTGTTCACATAGTTTACTTGCAGGATTACTGAAGGGAAGGCTGGGGAGAAGATCTAGTCTTCTGTTAACTACTTAGTCTTCATTCCTACTTCTTTAATTTAAGACAAGAATCAACAGGTTAGATGAGGCATTGTGTGATCAAAAGATTTGAGAGGTGTGCTTGGGCTGAAATTTAGTGAATCTTGGGGGCACCTGGTGTGAAGGTTAAATTAAAATATAGCTTGGTGAAGTCTATTTTCTGCTAGCTTTCAGGGGCTGCTTACAGATCCGCACTGTCAGACATCATTCCATTCCTGTGGGATTAGGGACCAAGGTACATCTTCTGCAACCGCTTTAGGCTGAGAAAGGGCGTTGAGGTCTTTGAGTGGAAGATGCCATCATGGGTCTGTAGCATCTCTTTGCTGAGAACTTCAGTGGCCTGCTTTCATATACAGGGAGAACAAGGCACAATTATTCTGATGTCCACAAAGATACAGATTATTATGAGCAATGGTGTTAATCGCATTCTCTTGAGGCCAGTTCTTAGAATTGTGCGTGCCATAGATTCAGTACTGCTCAAGACGGAGCAGCTTATGTCATGACTGGAGGCTGGTCATCACACAACTTTTCTCCTCTTCTGGCAATTGTAGTATCTATAAAACAACTCAGTACTGAGCAGATACTGTCATTTATGCCCTTTAGGGAGGAACTAAAAATTCTGTGACTCTATTGTCCCAATCATTAACTGCTTGAATCTGCTCTTTTGTGACTCAGGGGAGGCCTGGGAGACTTCAGCTTTTCTCAAAACAGGCAGGGGACTTGGAGGAGGGGCTTTTGTACCTGGGAGGGTCTTGCAGGGTCCTGCTCAGTTTCACTTGTAGCATTGAAATTATTAGTAAAGTTTGATCCAGAGCAAGAATTTTGATCTGTGGACATCAGATCTGACAATCCAAATTATTTGTATTATTTCTGAAAATAAATGAAGTAATGTTGTCTCCTAGATATTGAAAATAGAATAATATAATAAATTTAAGGAGGGTAGAGAAAGTAACTGATAAAAACAAAATAAAAAGATTAATAAGAAAATAGAAATTGGTGGTACTGATAAATCCAAGAGCTATTCATTGAGGAAAATATTCAAATTAATGAATGACCAACTGGTCTATTTATTTACTCCAGAGGATTGCTGTGGAGCTCTTTTTTTGTATAGCTCCTTTATCTCTGCCCCTCAGATTTTGGCTGCCTCAGCTTGCCCAAGCTTTGACCTCTCTCTCCTGAACTCAGCTAGTCTCTCATGCTCTGCTCGGGTTCTCCATCTCTGGTGTGATCTAGAAAGTCTCTCCAGTACAGTAAACTGGGGCTATCATAGGGCTCACCTCACTTGCCTCCTTTTCCTCCCAGCACTTAGTCCTGCTGTCCAGTGTCTGAAAACAGATGTTTGATTTGCTTTGTCCAGTTTATGATGGGAGGACAGGTCTGGTACCATCTGCTTATTCATTGCGTGGAAAAGTATATAAAAGCAAGAAAAACGTAAAAAGAAAGGAAGAGAGCACGAGAAAAAGATAGTTTGCAAAAGAGAAAAAGCAGAAGAAAAAACCCTCAAATCCAAATTTATGAGTAAAATGATAAATTCTCATATTACAGTACAAGTAGAGGAGTAATAAATGTCATCAAAAACAGAAAAAAGAATATGGTTGTTTTAAAAATTCAACTCAAGGGGCTTCCCTGGTGGCACAGTGGTTGGGTGTCCGCCTGCCGATGCGGGGGATGCGGGTTCGTGCCCCGGTCCGGGAGGATCCCACGTGCCGCGGAGTGGCTGGGCCCGTGAGCCAGGGCCGCCGAGCCTGCGCGTCCGGAGCCTGTGCTCCGTGGCGGGAGGAGCCACAGCGGTGAGAGGCCTGCGAACCGCAAAAAAAAAAAAAAATTCAACTCAAAACACATTGAGAAAACTAATAAAAATAGATGATCCACTACCTAGTTCCAGACACACACACACACACACGCACACACACACGCACACAAAACAGAAAAAAATGTAATTTAGAAAGAGGGGGGATATTACAGCTTATCTTTTAAATATATGAGAAATATTTTTACAATTTTATAATTTTACATTTAAAATGTGAATAAGTTAATTTCTATAAAAATACAAATTGCCAAAATTAACTCAAGAAGGGGTAGAAAAATGAAAATTATCATAACCTTGGAAGATATTGCAAATATTCTAAGAATAAAAAAGCAGAAAAGCCTATGTTCTTATCTTTTTCATTTCCTCAACATGATGGTCCCAGATAATTTTGCAGACTAGTTCATTAAACCTACCAAAGAACTCCAAATCTTAATCACCTTAATAGTTAAAGTGAATAGAAAAAGAATGAAAACTCCCGAAGTTATTTTTGCAAAGCTAGTATTTATCTGATGCCAAATATATAATAATGGTTGATCAGTAAAGGAAAACGGCTATCTAAAATTCATGAAACAGAATAAATGTAAAAGTTACTTGGGAAATCTTACCCAAAACAAAACAAAAAAACGATACAGACAAGAACTCTTAAAAGTATAATTCTGTGATCATAAATACTGCATATAATGTCAGAATACACAAATGCATTAATGAATCAACATTGTTGATCTTGAAAGAGATCTAAAAGTCCTTGCAGGAAATAAATTAAATGATAAAAATGACATTATTTAACAGAAAAGAATGAATTATTCAGAAATCGTTTAAGAATAACTAGGTAACCACAAAAAATATGTAAAAATCTCATTCTACCTCATACTTTACAGCAAGATTTTTAGTGGTTTAAAATTTTAAAACGGACTTATAGAAGCCTAGCAAAAATGGTGGAGAAAATTTGTGTAATTTTACAGAAAGGGCTGATTTCTATCTATGACATCAAAGGAGAAACCGTAATATTTATTTTGATTGATAAATTTGACTATCTAGGGAAATATTTGTAGCTATAATACAACATTAACAGGAAACTGGCAACTTTTGCTGCTGGCCATAATGGAGTAACAGGGATTACCCTACCATCTTAAACAAATTTGAAAAAAATAGATAACATTTATGAAACAGTGCTTTTCAGACATTGCATATAGGCTGCACAGGAGAGTGATCTTTGAAAGAAGGGAAAAAATTGAGATGAGCCCTGCAATCGCCCAGTTTTTATTGCCTGCAGAGAGTTGCCAGGTTGCAAAGCAGGAAGGGGGAATCCAAACAGCGCCTGGTGGTCTCCCTGGGTTAAGAAAATAGTTGAGTGTTCAGGGAGGACAAAGAGGTAGAATTCCCAGGACAGAGGACTGTGGAAGAGAAAGCAGCACAGCGAAGGGCTCTGGAGGTAGGCAGAGATCCCCTTGTGTGTGTCCTGGCATCCTGACAGAACACGTCTGTGAGGAATTACCCAAAGCTGGGGAAGGAACTCCTATAGAGGAGTGACGAAACAATTCCTAGTTTTCACAGGGCTGGGAATAGTTCATATTCACAACCACAGTGGAGAAACCTGCTAATATTCAGGGTATCAGGTTGAGTTCTCAGCAGTGGGGACAAATGAGCTCTAGACTCAAGGCTCCTCTGTTCTGCTGATCAGTGATTAGAAGCAAACCTAAAAAGGGTTAAACTTTTCCAAGTAACTTCACTGTGTACCAGAATAAAGCTCAATATTTAGAAGGTTTTTTTTTAAAGTTAAATAATAAAAAAAAATACTTAGGTGCGTATTAACTAACTTTTATATACTGCTTTCCAGTTCACGAAATGATTCTCATAAATATTCTCTCACCTTAGACGTGGGTTCCTTGTATTAAAAATGCAAATATATGAGTGAAATAGGATCGAGGTGATCTAAACACTTGACAGTCCTCACACATATGAGACATACCTTGGTACTTTTGTTTGTAAAACTCAGTTTAGAGGTGGCTTTCTTGGAGGTGGACTGACAAATATTTACAGAAACTATGTTGCAAAAAGACTTCCTTTGTGACTGAATAAAGCGCAGGATGCATTTATGACTTAGACTTGTCTCAAATCTCATCCCAAAGATCAAGCTTTCTTCAGTCAGGGTACTAATTATTCAAGGAAGTAGTGAAAACTGTTAGGTAGTTTAATTTGGTGACAGGTCTCTTTGTGTTGCAAGATGCCTTAACACACGAACAGCTGATTGTTTTCTTATTTGCCAACTGTGCTAGTGCCAAGGTCAACTGACTAATATAGTTGGAAGTGGGGGAAGAGGGGAACATCCAAAACCTTAGGAAGTTGCTTTTGGGGAAGATAGTTTTGATACGTGTGCAGTTGTTCGCTGATCAGAAAGAAAAATGGCAGGTGTTGCATAACAGCTTAAGGCTTTTAGTGTTTATTTAAGGCACATTTAATGGTCTCATCAATTTAAGCAGTGAAATAAAATACATGCATTATTAATAAAACATTTACAAAAGCATTCATGTGTGCAAGGATTCTACATGCAAGGTGTACAATAGCCAAGCTGGAATACAAAAGGACACACTCCTATAAATGACCAATGAATCTTTTCAAAAGTTAACTTCTTCCTCGTATTTAAGTAGTTTTCATGTTATCAGATTGCCTTTTCATACATAATATTGTGTGTTGTTAAATATTCTGTTCGATATTAATCACTGGCGGTTAGTTTTTTTCCTTGATAGATAGTCAATATTATTACTTCATTTAATGAAACATAAACACTGCCCTGTTGCTTAGCAGAGGCTTACATCACTGAGTCTTTCAGCCACTCTTCAAAAGGGCACATGATCAATTTTTTAAAAAGAAATGTTATATAAAACACAACTACAAGTGGATAAGAAATAAATGTGCTCTAGTCTTCTTGAATACCATGTTTATTAGTGAAGAAAGATATACATTATTATTTTTCATGCCTTAATTATCAGTTTCTTCTTTCTAGGACTAATCCTTAATATCAAACTTATGACAAAGATAATTTTGAAAGACATGGTAAACTTATTGATTTTTGTCTTTAAATAGAGATGGAGTCAAAACTCATCCTGTATTCCTGGCAGTTTTGCTTACCACCATCTTCCTGTGTATTCCTCTCTGTTCAGGTTTACTGCCTGTCACTAATGAAGTTGTGAGCATAAAAAGGACTTAAGGCTTTTGTCTTATTATCTGAAAATAAACGGTGATTTTCGTCTTTCTCCTCAAGAAACATGCCTGCCACAAGATAAGGGTGTTATAGAGAGAGAAGGACAATCGTTAATTGCTTCTCATTTCTCCTTTGTAACGGGTACAACAGAAAGAGATATTAGGAAACAAAGTAAAAATAAAGCCCTCTGATGCAGAATGAGATCAGGTTTAATTGACTAGGGTATCTTCCTCTTGGTTTCTGTAAAAGTATTTTCCCTTCCAAAGCTTCTCAAGAAATGCATCCCCAAAATGATCTATCTGTGCTTCTAATATGTCAGACTCAGAATATGTTTTTTTGCAGTGAGAGATACTGGGGAAATTGAAAGTTAGAATTAAAAGGAAGCTAGGAGGGAAATTAATATTTTTGCTTAGAGTCATTCATAAAATCTTTGCTTCTTAGCAGAGCGATGAAAAACTAAACAGTTTTATTTCAGGGAATAGGAATCCAGTATCAATCTTTGTTTAATGCCTTAGAAACAAGAGAGAGGGCAAAATGATCCATCACATCCGATCCACAATAAAACCTTTGGAAGTAATAGGAGGAGCTCTTGCTTGCCAGTCCTCTGAATGGAAGCTGGAAAATAGAGACTTGAATTGACCCCTAAATAAATAAGACTAACTGTTGGACATCAACTTTTTAAACAACCAAATGCCGTTCAAACCAAGTCTCTGGAAAATTACTTCAGAATTAAAATCTGCCTATTGGACCAAACAGGAAACCAGTTAGCAGAAAACCCAGCCCATACGAAAATGGCACAATTCTAATACTACTACAACAAAAGTAACAAAAAGTTCCACAGAAGGAAGCTTGATTAAGCCCCTACGTGTCATTCAGTTCACTGCTTATCATGCAGTGTGCATTACACTGTCAAAACATTGTTCTTTGAATATAAAACATCTTCTATTGAGGGGAGTTTGGCAGTATTTATAATTCATGCCTTTACTTTTTGACATAGCCATCCCATGTCTCAGTATCTACACCAGTTTACAATGGGAAATGTATGAAAAGACTTGTGTTCAAGTGTTTTATTCTGGCACTATACATAATAGTGGAAGATTGGAAATGACTCAAATGTGCAAGAAATAGACAATGACTGAACAAATTATTACACCTCAGCACATTGAAATACTATGCAACATCATATAAGAACGAAGATTTCTGTGTATAGATATGGAGTGGTCTCCATTAAATATTGTTAATTAAGAAAAGCAAGGCAGGGACTTCCCTGGTGGCACAGTGGTTTAGAACCTGCCTGCCAATGCAGGGGACACGGGTTCGAGCCCTGGCCTGGGAAGATCCCACAAGCCACAGAGCAGCTAAGCCTGGACGCCACAACTACTGAGCCTGCGCTCTAGAGCCCACGAGCCACAACTGCTGAGCCTGCGTGCCACAGCTGCTGAAGCCCACAGGCCTAGAGCCTGTGCTCTGCAACAAGAGAAGCCACGGCAATGAGAAGCCCGCGCACTGCAATGAAGAGCAGTCTTGCTCGCAGCAACTAGAGAAAGCCCGCACGCAGCAACGAAGACCCAACGCAGCCAAAAATAAAAATAAATAAATAAATAAATAAATTTTTTAAAAAAAGAAAAGCAAGGCATAGAATAGTATATGAAATATACTCCCTTTGGTGAAAGAAGGAAGTTATATACAGATACATATATAAGCATAGTTTTGTAAAAAGAAACACTAAAAGTATAAACCAAAAATTAATAAAAATGGTTACTTATAAAGAGTAGGAAGAAATAGGGTAGAGGGACATATAAAAAAGTAAGGTTTTTTTTAAAAAAACTTGTTATATGATTTTGCATTCCTAAGTGTTCTAAACACAAAATAAAAAACAGGAAGCAATACCTAAAAATTAAAAACAAACCAAAAGAAAAAATAACTTAATTGTAGTAAAGCACACAGAGATATGACTTTTTAAAAGCAAATTATAGAATACATTATTTTCTCTATATGGAGTTAGTGGAAAATACTCTAAGGACAAATAGAACTACAAAGAAATCTTGGATTTTAACAGTAGTCTAATTGAGAGTGATCACATTAATATTATTATTTTGAAACTACTTTATGTTATAGATTAATGAAAATAAGTAATTTTGCTGTTAAGTAACAAATTCAGCTTGAGAAAAAAGACAGAGTTGTAAAATCAAAATGTTGAATGAAAGTACTGCAATATTAAATTTGAATTGGAAATGTAAGTATGAACTCTTTTTTTTTCTCATCAAAAAAGTAATGACTGCTCAACAGCAGTGAGTACATCTAGTGCCCAGATTGTGGTCTTTAAATACCATAAGAAATCAGAGCTCTTTTGGGTAATGAATGATTCCATATCTGGGGTGAAAAATATACGAGATGACCTTGGAATATCTAGTTGTAACAGAAAGCAAGAAAACTGTCAAAGATAAGTGGATTATGTCAAAGGGATACAGAAGTGAACCTAGAGGAAATCTCTTGGCCAAATTTGAGACAATTTGCACATGAAAAAGAATAATGAATGCGATTGATTGTAAAAGATTGAGTATATAAAACTCCTTGCATTCATAATGTTACAAAAGGGGATGGAGAAGACAAAATAGAAAACACAACGACCAAGGATACAATTGGAGTCAACTAGAAGATCAGCCCCTTAATTAGAAAATTGACAAGGAAAGGTTTAAATATTTTAAATATTCATTTATGCTGTCTTTCCTTTATAAATTGTATTTCTCAGTAAGCGAATAGCCTTAGCTAAAGAGGGACTTCATATATATGCATATACAAAGAATAATAAGGCTTTGTGTGGAAAGAATAATAGAACTAGAAAATACCATTCTTCAACCTCTCATGAAATAATTAGATTCAGGCAGTCATTATCAAAAGATATGATGAAAAATTGTTAGTGAACTTCATAATGGTGGGCTCAGTCTAGCATATAAATCTAGATCCATCGAAATCTTCTAATCAATCTTAACATTACTGAAAGTGGAACCAACAGATACTGCTTTTCTCTTTGTATGAGACAACGTGAAGTACATAGCACCATTTTTGAAGATTTCTTGGATCCCCCCCAAAAAAGTCAACTTGAACCTAATCAAGACTATCATTTATTTCTATTTGTAGGAAATACAAAGAATAGGGAAACAAACCGCACCAAAAGGAAGTTAACTGACAAATCTAAATCACAGACACTCAGTAGGAGAACTGATTCCACTTCTGTGAAAAGTTAATAACATGAAGGGGAAAAAAAGGAGGGAGGCATCAACTTTTGATTAAAAAGTCTTGAGAGGCATGACACTCAAAAGTAAATTGTGAACATTGTTTTCATCCCAATTGGAACAAACCAATTATAAAAGATACGGCTTTTTAAAAAAAATATATTCTATAAGTATGGGCATGAATTGCATATTGATATCAGGAAATTACTTTTTTTTATGTTTGACAACAACATTGTGGTTATGTAAGAAAATAGCCTCATAGATGCCTGTTGAAGAATGTATGGGTAAAATGTATGAAGTCTGAAATGTACTTTAAAATACTTTAGCAAAGAACAAAAGAAGAAAAAGACAAATAAAGCACATATGGAAACATCTTGATAACTGTTGAATCTGAGGTACAGTGTATATAGGGGTTAGTTATACTATTCTATTATTGTGTATGTTTAAAAACTTCCGTAGTAATTTTTTTAAGTTGCATAACTTTAGTACTTCCTGACCACACATATAATTTGTAATTAAGCTCCCTGACTTGAAAAGCAAGCATGTGGTTATAGATATGTTTATAAGTGAATGGGTAGATATTGTACTTCATTTTTTGTCATTAGTTTTGAAATTTTTCCATGTCGAGTCATCCTTTACGCACATGTAAGAAACCATCATATTTTAATGAAAATCCATCGTACTACAAATACCTAACCTTGTTTACACATTTTATGTAAGTTTATCTTTGCTTAAAATAGGTTTTCTTAAGTTTGTTCCAACTCCACTAATAATTAATAGGATATTTGCTCAATTTTGTAACTGTGAGCACCTCAAGATAAGAACTGTATATTTCTATACTCACATAAAAGGTTTAGGACATAAAAGAAGAGTTGTAATAGCACTGAAAATAATTGTTAAATATCAGAAGGCTATGTTCCAGAAGTTAGTTTTCTAACCAATTAAAACCGAGATCCAAAAATACTAATTGATGTGGTTAACACTGTCAATTTCTTTAAGATATCAGTGTGAGATTTTTTTTTTTTTCAGTACGCGGGTCTCTCACCGCTGCGGCCTCTCTGGCTGTGGAGCACAGGCTCCGGATGCGCAGGCCCATCAGCCATGGCTCACGGGCCTAGCCGCCCCGCGGCATGTGGGATCCTCCCGGACCGGGGCACGAACCCGTGTCCCCCGCATCAGCAGGTGGACTCTCAACCACTGTGCCACCAGGGAAGCTCACAGTGTGAGATTTTAACAAGGAGACATTTAGTAAAGAGGTAGAAAGTCATGAAGCAAGAGATTAAGTGTTTTTTGCATTGTGGAGAATCATTTTTAAGCAAGGATCTCATAAGATGTTTATTATTTTTTTCATTTCATTTGTAATTCTGTGTCCATTTCTTATTGTTGATTGTAACATTTGAAATACTGAGCATATATTTCTTAAATTCTAGGTCAATTCAAAGAGGGCATTCAAACAATGGATTTCCTGTCCTATGTCTCAAACTAACTATAAAATCAGAGTGATGACTAATATTTTCTACTTAAGTCACATATTCTCAGCATTCAATCCATGAAGGGAGTGTAGTACTTGAATATGCATTTCTTTGAATTAAAGAATTTAGCAGGTCCATTTAGCAGCATTGCTATAGAGAAAAGCATAAGTATAAATGGTAAAAAAAACTCATTGGGTTGACATCAGCTACTGAAAACATGAACAAAAAGTAAAAGCTAAAGTTGATGGCTTACAGGAATTCAGTTGGGGAAGGGGATGGAGAAGCAAACATAATAAAGTTAAGACATTGAGGATCAAATAACTTTTGTGGTTTTTTAATTTTATCTTTGGTTTGGTGTATAGGTGTGCTTTTAAAGTTTTATACAGTGTTTTCAGGAATGGTTTTAGTGCTTTAATATGGAAAGCCTGTGGCCTAAGATGAGACATATATTAATGATAAAATAGTGGGTTAATTTCAAATGAACCTCATCTTAGTGTGAGATAATACGTTTTGCTGCATGCGGAGGCAATCACAGTTTTAATAGATTTGGTGTTGGACATCAGTCTTGCTAAATCAGTCATTGTAAATTATCTCGCAAACATACCTGCAATTCAGTGGCACAGCCTCAAGTGAAAAACTAGCAAAGTTCACCCAACAAAAGTGACACACAGATTTATTTTATTGTTGCCCACGAAGGATTCTCAAAGAATATTCAAAGTTCAGATATGATGATCGATACTCGTTACACTAAGCCACCTGCGCCTCACACAGCACATAAAGGAATCAATAAAGACTTGCTAGTGTACAGTTTTTTATAAAACCTGTTGGTCTTGGTCCCACTTATTGTATTATGGTGTCTTCATTTTAACATTCATAGTTCTCTTCAATTTAAGTTTTTGCAATATTATTGCATCCTCATAGGCAGAGTAATTTTTATACCCATATGAAAATGACAAAGTGTGTTATATTTCTGTTAGATTTCCATTCTAATGGATCTTTTATCTTTTAAATTTTTTATTTTTATATAGCTTTTAAAGGTTACTTTCCATTTACAGTTATTACAAAATATTGACTCTATTCTCCTTGTTGTACAATACATCCTTGAGCCTATCTTACACCCAATATTTTGTACCTCCCCCTCTGCCAAGGCTCTATTGCCCCTCTGCCCCCTCACAACTGGTAACGACTAGTTTGTTCTCTATATCTGTGAGTCTGATTCTTCTATGTTATATTCACTAGTTAGTTGAATTTTTTAGATTCCGCATATAAGTGATATCATACAGTACTTATCTTTTTCTGACTTGAAATTTCACTTAGCATAATGCCAAGTCCATCCATATTGCTGCAAATGGCAAAAAGTCATCCTTTTTTGTGGCTGAGTAGTATTCCATTGTATATATACACCACAGCTTCTTCATCTATTCATGTGTTGATGGACACTTAGGTTGTTTCCATGTCTTGGCAATTGTAAACAATGCTTCAGTGAACATTGGGGTGCATGTATCTTTTCAAATTAGTGTTTTTGTTTTTTGGATATATACCCAGGAGTGGAGTTGCTGGGTCATATGGTAGTTCTATTTTTAGTTTTTTGAGGAACCTCCATACTGTTTTCCATAGTGGCTGCACCAACTTACATTCTCACCAACAGTGTATAGGGTTCACTTTTCTCCCCATTGTTGCTAACATTTTGTTACATGTAGACTTTTTGATGATAGCCATTCTGACTGGTATGAGGTGATATCTCATTGTGGTTTTGATTTGAATTTCCCCGATAATTAGCGATGTTGAGCATCTTTTCATGTGCCTGTTGGCCATCTGCATTTCCTCCTTGGAAAAATGTCTATTCGGGTCTTTTGCCCCTTTATAATTGGGTTGTTTGTTTTTTTGATGTTAAGTTTTATGAGCTGTTTATATATGTTGGATATTAATCCTTTATCAGTCATATCATTTGCAAATATTTTCTCCCATTCAGTAGGTTGTCTTTTTGTTTTGTCAGTAGTTTCCTTTGCTGTGCAAAAGCTTTTACGTTTGATTAGGTTCCAATTGTTTATTTTTGCTTTTATTTCATTCAGGAGATGGATCCAAAAAAATATTCCTTTGATTTATGTCAAAGAGTGTTCTGCCTGTGTTTTCCTTTACGAGTTTTATAGTATCCAGTCATACTTTCAGGTGTTTAATGCATTTTGAGTATATTTATGTATATGGTATTAGAGAATGTTCTAATTTCATTCTTTTACATGTAGCTGTCCAGTTTTTCCAGCAACACTTACTGAATAGACTGTCTTTTCTCCATTGTATATCCTTGCCTCCTTTATCATAGATTAATTGAGTATAAGTGCATGGGTTTATTTCTGGCATTTCTAGCCTGTTCCATTGATTTATGTGTCTGTTTTTGTGCCAGTACCATACTGTTTTGATGACTGTAGCTTTGTAGAATAGTCTCAAGTCAGGAAGCCTGATTCCTTCAGCTCTGTTATTCTTTCTCAAGATTTTCTTTTTTGGCTATTTGGGGTCTTTTGTGTTTTCATACAAATTATAAAATTATTTGTTCTAGTTCTGTGAAAAATGCCATTGGTATTTTGATAGGGATTTCATTGACTCTTTAGATTGCCTTGGGTAGTATGGTCATTTTAACAATATTGATTCTTCCAATCCAAGTACATGGTATATATTTCCATCTGTTTTTGTTGTCTTCAATTTCTTTTATCAGTGTCTTATATTTTTCCAGTAACGAATATTTTAATGGTGGATAAAGAGTTCAAGGATATCCATGGTACCCTGAAATGATATATGTACAGCTCTTTGATTTCTGGAGAATTCAACCTATAAGCTTACTCAAAAGGAGGAAAGCAGCTTCTTCTGAAAATGGAAAGATCCCCTTTCTGTCTCTCCATTCCAGGATTCTTTTCACTAAATTCTGAAGTGTCTCAATGGCATCATTGTTATTTTGCAACAAGATTCCTAAAACAAGTCATCTCTATTGTACATAATCTTGTTACATAAATAGAAATTTCTAATTAAAGTTTTCCAATTAACAAGGTGGGATGAATCCTTTCACAATTTATAGGTATATCAAATCATCACAATGTACACTTTAAATATCTTACAATTTTATTCATAAATTATACCTCAAAGCTGAAGGAAAAATGATATTTGATTTTCAAAAATACATAAAAATAAAGTTTTCTATCTTCTTCCTATATATAGATAAATATATATCAAATATACATATTTCTCTTGATGGATAGATAGATAGTGATCCTATTAGTCTAGCGAATGTTGGCTTTCAATTCCTCATCTCTAGTACTTTTAATTAAACAAAATTAGGCTGATTTCAACAGAAGATATCTTTCAGATATTAGAATGAGTAAGATTTGAATCCTACTACTACTACTACTGTGAGTTGTTTCACTTACTTTTGGCTTGAAAGAGAAGACCTGGTAAAAGAATGTACATTCACAGATAGAGTGAGTCTAGATACGTACATATATTGTTAGACTTGAAATTTCTTTTTTCCTAATGTGTAAATCTCATAAAGGAAATAGTAAATAGGACCCTCCCTTGATATGCTTAATAATATAAATGCTGAAAAATAATTATAATAATACTGTAATGAAAGACACCTTCATTGATCAACACGCTGACATACTCTGGTTAAATATTAGGCACCATTCATGTGGTTTCCGTTTGGAGCCGGTGCCTCCATAAGTCATTAACAGTGTTCTCTGGCTGAGATCACACTCCTCTGACATTTCAAATGGTCATCTAAAATGGTTACGTGATGGGATGGCCCGATGACTTGAGGTATGAAAACCTCTTTCAGCCTGTTATAAGTTAATCTTAGCTAATGGGCTTTCATGTTACTCTCCTCCTCTGAGCCACACCCTCCTCCCACCTCCCCACCCACCTCCAGCCCCGAATTCAAGTCACCAAACGCAAATATTTAAAAGCATATGGGCTGACTTGAAACTACCTGCATTTTAATTTTGTATAAAACTCATCTGGACAACCTCACCACCCAACTTGGCTCCAGGCAATATTGTCATTATGCACAACATAGCTAAAAAGGAATTCCAGTTTTTTCTAACTGGCCTTCATAGGAAAATGAAGTAAGGCTTTCAGCCTATTAAATTATTCAGCGGTAGTATGCATTCTCTAAATTTATTACTCTTGGCTGATCTATAGTTTTAAACATAAGATAAATGTTAGAGTCTGAACTAAAAATGCAATTAATAGAACTGTCTTTATCAACTGTGGCTATAAAGAAAATGCCATTTTCATAATACACTGACAGTGACTATATATCATCAAATTAATTTTGATAAAAAGTTTAACAAATAAAGTACGAGAAACAGATCTAACTAAAATAGCATTCAGTACTCTAACTTCAGGACCATGTGAGGCCAAGTAATCACATGTTTTTGGTTAATTGCTTCACACATATTCCTGTTCTTAACACTTCTGCAGTAAATTAGACGAGACTATTAAATGTGTTATGTAACTTATGTCAAAGATCACATATTACTCCACTTGGTTTTTGCACGATTATAGCTTATAGAAAAAAGATAAGCAAAAGTAATACATGTAAAATCAGATGCAAAAAACAATTTTTTAATTTGGCCATTGCTCTCACCCATTATTGAAATTATTGTTTCAACAATTAAATTATTTTCTATCATATAATCCATCAGTTTCTTAGTCTTCTCCATACTTTCTATCACTGCATATTCTGACACAGTTGTCTTCTTCCCTCGTGAGGCTTTTAGTAGGCTTACTTAACAGTAGTGAGGCTTACGCAACTTTAAAGACGATTTATTGAGCATTTAGTATGTGTGAGGTATCGTGCTAATAGCTTTACCTGAATCACCTTTTGTAAAGTCTTCACAACATTCCTATATAATTATGATAATTAACCCCCTTCTGCATGTGGAGAAACAAATCCAGAGCAATTAAGTAACTTGACCAATGTCCTAGGGCTAGGAATTCATACATAGGCACCTGGCTCCAGTACCACACATCTAGCATTTTGAAACATGAGTCAGGTGTTATTCCCCTGCGCAGAACCATTTATCAGTTTCCCATCACACTTAAAAGAAAATCCAGGCCCTTCAGAACACTCTATGACATAAATCACAGCAAGATCCTTTCTGACCCACCTCCTAGAGAAATGGAAATAAAAACAAAAATAAACAAATGGGACCTAATGAAACTTCAAAGCTTTTGCACAGCAAAGGAAACCATAAAGAAGACCAAAAGACAACCCTCAGAATGGGAGAAAATATTTGCAAATGAAGTAACTGACAAAGGATTAGTCTCCAAGATTTACAAGCAGCTCATGCAGCTCAGTAACAGAAAAACAAACAACCCAATCCAAAAATGGGCAGAAGACCTAAACAGACATTTCTCCAAAGAAAATATACAGACTGCCAACAAACACATGAAAGGATGCTCAACATCATTAATCATTAGAGAAATGCAAATCAAAACTACAATGAGATATCATCTCACACCAGTCAGAATGGCCATCATCAAAAAATCTAGAAACAATAAATGCTGGAGAGGGTGTGGAGAAAAGGGAACACTCTTGCACTGTTGGTGGGAATGTAAATTGATACAGCCACTGTGGAGAACAGTAGGGAGGTTCCTTAAAAAACTACAAATAGAACTACCATATGACCCAGCAATCCCACTACTGGGCATATACCCTGAGCAAACCATAATTCAAAAAGACACATGCACCCCAATGTTCATTGCAGCACTATTTACAATAGCCAGGAGATGGAAACGACCTTAAGTCTCCATCATCGGATGAATGGATAAAGAAGATGTGGCACATATATATATATACAATGGAATATTACTCAGCCATAAAAAGAAAGGAAATTGAGTTATTTGTAGTGAGGTGGATGGACCTAGAGTCTGTCATACAGAGTGAAGTAAGTCAGAAAGAGAAAGACAAATACTGTATGCTAACACATATATATGGAATCTAAGAAAAAAAAAATGTCATGAAGAACCTAGGGGTAAGACAGGAATAAAGACACAGACCTACTAGAGAATGGACTTGAGAATATGGGGAGGGGGAAGGGTAAGCTGTGACAAAGTGAGAGAGTGGCATGGACATATATACACTACCAAATGTAAAATACATAGCTAGTGGGAAGCAGCCACGTAGCGCAGGGAGATCAGCTCGGCACTTTGTGACCACCTAGAGGGGTGGGATAGGGAAGGTGGGAGGGAGGGAGACGCAAGAGGGAAGAGGTATGGGAACATATGTATATGTATAACTGATTCACTTTGTTATAAAGCAGAAACTAACACACCATTGTAAAGCAATTATACTCCAATAAAGATGTAAAAAAAAAAAAAAATCCAGGCCCCTGCCACATCTTGCAAGTTGTTTCATGATCTCAGCCACTGTTTCTCTCTGTTTGCACCTCCTCCAATCGCACACTCATTTACTCTTCTTCAGCTACAATGACTTCCTTGATTCTTCCACCATGTGAAACACACTCTGACCTCAAGGCCTTTGCACTGCTGTTACTTCTGCTTGAGCCAGCTTGCCCTCATATATTTGCTTGACTTATTTCCTTACCTCATTCAAGTCTCTGCTCAAATGACATACAAAGAGAAATTCCCTCAATGTCCCCTCTAAAATGGTACTTCACTCATACTTTTTAGCTTTATTTTTCTTTTTTGGACTATCTGCCATTATGTTACATATTTATGTGTGTATTTTTTTCTTCCTCACAACAGTGGAAGCTGCAAGAGGGCAGATACTCTGTTCTGTTCACTGCTGTATCCCTAATGCCTGTGTTGTTTATGGCACGTGGTGGGTTGTCAGCTAACAGTTGTGGAAGGAAGGAAGAAAAAGAGGAAGGGAGGGAGGAAGAGGAGAAGGGAGGGAGGGAAGGAAAGAAGTTAGAAATCACAAGCAGGATACAAGTTCTAAAGCCTGACCCTCTGTTCCCAACTCAAAGCATTGAATCAAATTTCTAACAAACACAGACACACACACATCAAAAAAAAAAAGCATGACTTGTTAGATATTATTATGAATACATATATAATACCACATTTGGGTTAAAGTGAAAAATGTGAGATTTATAGTTATTTAATTTCATAACCCTAAGCATTCCTGGGAATTGTTCATTTTATTCTGTTTTGATTGAAATTCTACTCCAAGATTGTGTATATACTATGCTAGACATTTACTTGGAAACCATGATATTTAATCACTATCCAGATGTTTTCAAAGCAACACCCCAGATGGTAGACATTGTGTCTGAAATATCCAGTTTGGGAAATTTTCAGAATCTTTATTAAGCTTAAACTTCTATCCAATGCATAAAGCCAAATGAGAATGAATAATACTCTTTGTTTTTCTACCTGCTCTTGCTGCTTTTCTTCTTTCTGTTGCCACCATCCTAAATCAGCTTTCTCAAGTTTCATTGGTAAGATTGTAATAAGTGTTCTGTCACAGCTGCTTACACTATCACCCCTAATCAACTCTGGCTCCAAATGGAAGATACACTGTCTTTGTTTATAAACCCTCCTGCTCTCCATTGCTTACAAGATAAATTCAAAATCATTTAAACTAGCTTTAAGGGCTCTCAATAATCTAGGAATACCATACTATTGAATGTTATCTTTCAGAATTCCCCCCATAAAAGAAGCAACTATATTCATTGCTCCATGTAATCTGAATGGGAAATAAACCCTTAGCTTAGATCAAGGTATGTTGTTGTAACAAATCCCCCCACTCCTCCAGATCCCAAAAAGGTTTATTTTTCATTCAGGTCGTATGTCCATCATGGGTCAGCACGGCTGTACTCTGCCATGCTGTCACCTTGAGACCCACCCAGGCTTCTAGAATTGGCTTAAATATTTCAGAGCGGAAATGTGCAGGTGACAGGGTCAAGCCTGCCATCAGTCGGAAGGATCCACCACCCCAGAGAGAGGCAGGGAATTTGAACAGTAATACAGTCTAGCACAAGAAAAATTCATTCTTTTTCTAAAGGAATATATCAAATTACTAAAACAGTTACTCAAGAAAATAACAAATTCTCAGGCGGCTTGTTCCTGAGGTCCAGCCCTTTTAAGGCAAGGAACAAATTCTCACCTTTCTTGCTGAGTTCCTTAGTTCTCTGACTTTTCTTCCTACCCCTGCCCTGTAGCACCTAGCACCATGTTTCCACATAACACACAATCCAAACACATTTCCAAACTGGAATGATTTTACTTACCAGCTCATGGTAAGATACTGTGTTTGAAAAGTGCGTTCTTGGTATTTTTTTCCTTTCTCTTTTCCTTCCTTATTAATTTTCTCCCAAAGGAAAATAACTTCTAGAAATCAATAAGAAAAGGATACACTTTATAAATGAAAACAAATATGACCAATGAGCTCACTTAAAATAAATTTTAAACGTCCAGTAAACTTATAAAAATATGCTCAACTGTGATTGTTATTAAACACATTCAAAACAAGTTGGGATAGTTTTCTACCTTTAAAATCATCAAAAATTAAAAAAATTTATAAACCCAGTGTTGGTGTTAGGCAGAATATTGGTAAGTGTGACTGATCCTTTTTCCATTTTCTTTTATCATTTTCTCAATTTCATTAATGCCCCTTTGTTCCTGAAGTAAGTCAAAGAGTAATTATTTAGAACAATGCAGATTTTATTTTAAGTCCTATAGTATGCTGACAGTGAATACACAGAGCTTATTGCTTTGCCAAATAAAAACAGTGGTTAAAAGAAACATACTGCATTACGATTGGTGGGTGGACAGCCAAGCCCACCCCCTGGGTAATTGTGACCACCACCTGAAATCCAGAGATTTCTGATGAATAAAGATAATTATGAATAATACTGCACACCTTGCCTGGTTTGGAGCATATGGCCGTGGTTCTGCATTGCCAGGAAAATAATGTTTCTATCTGCAATATTTCACTCAGAAGCTTTACCTACATGCAACTCACAAAAACATAAGAAGAGCTTTGCTGCATCATGCTGACTGAATTCACTGCAAAGGCTGATATTCTAAACAAAATCATCAGGAGTTGTATAGAATTAAATTTTAACCTGATGCTGGAACTGCAAAAGCAGTTCAGATATTGTACATACAGTATTTCTAAAGACCATGCTTTTGTGCACTCATAAATACGAAATGCTAACAGCCAGCATGATTCAATTGGTTGAGTTTCTTCCATGAAATTGAGATTTTTTTCAAAAGTTGTATTTTTTCTGACTGATTATTATTAGTCATAAATTTTATTTCTAAGTATAGGCTTCTCCCTGCCATTAGGAAGTATTTACCTTGGGGAGGCAAATTAACTCTTTCATTTATGCTATTCAAAACAATAAAGTAAAATAAACATTCACTCCATCCCCTTGTCTGCTTCCACTTAATCTCGCTCTCAGTATAACTCCTCCAAGAATCTAGTATCTTCAAATGTCTCAATCCTCTACCATCCCCAGTTAGCAAAATTTCACTCTGGCAATGCTCCCCTAACTTTCCAAATCACTTCTGCCTTATCAAAACATTATTATTCTCTCTCTCAGCTTGTCCAGATTCCCCTCATTAAACAGATGAACAGCTCATTTTATCCAGTAATGACAAAATTGTGAGTGAAAGATTTAACCTATTATTCTTCTCCACTAGCCTGTTGCTGTTGTGATAATGCTGTGTAACAAACTGCTCTCTGAAACCCACTGTCTTATAACAATAAGCATTTATTTTTCTAACAGATTTGTTGAACACCTAAGGTGCTCTGCTTCAGGGTAGGCTGGACTTGGCTCTAGGCTCTGATCGGGTTTAGATCTGCCTCATTGAACTCTTTCTGGGGCTCAGGCTAAAGGAGCAGTGGTTTTGTGGAACATGCATTTCTCATGACAGTCAGAGGAGCACATGAGATCAAGCCAAATTGTGCAAATACATTTAAGGCTTCTGCTCACATAGTGTCCACAAGTATTTCTTTAGCAAAAGCAAGTTGCATGACCAAGTTTACTACGGATGAGGTAGTGACATATACTCCCCCCACTGAAGGGCACTGCAAAATCACTTGGCCAAAAAATAGTGAAGCATTGAGAGTCAGCATAGCTTCCAGGGAAATATATTCGCTGTTTAGTGGGAATTTCCTAGAGATAATACAGTAGCTTAGGTAAAAGTAGAATTTGTATTGGTACAAAATGTTGGAATTATTGTAATTTAAAAGGCAGTTGAAGGAATGTAATATCCTATGAATCACATCCAATAGATATTCTTCTATTGAACATATAATAAGGAAAAATTCTAATACTTATTACGTGCTGGGCACTGTTTTAAGTGCTTTACCTATGTTAACTCATTTAATTATCACAATCATCCTATAAACTAATGACTATTCTACTTCCATTTGATAAGTTGGGAGACTGAGGCATACAGAGATTTAGCAGCTTGCCCGAGGCCACACACTTAGTAAGGTGTGTACTCCAGCTCCAGCCCCTATGCTTCTAACTGAAAGACTAAATATGTGAATGTATATGTATATAAAAGCAGAACTCTGACCCACAACTTGCAGCATCCTGTACAGTGAACCAACCTATTATCTACAATAAGCAGTCTAGGAAGATGGCCTGCTATACATCACATTTGTAGGAAGTCAGATTACTATCTCTAGCAGCAATCCAGGAAGCCAAACTATAGCCCCTGTAACAATCAGCCCCGAGGGGCTATGACTTGACAACTTCCCAGATATTTTTCCCCACTTTAGACTTAGGACCAACCAGAGAAAGCCAGATAATGCACCCTAACCAATCATGTGGGATGCCCTACTTCACGTTAATGCACCTACAGCTTCCCCATTCCAGCAGCCTCCAATCAGGGCACACCTGAAGCCTTCCCACTGTATCATTATAAAGCTTTCCCATGCCTCTGCCTGCCTTTGAGTCTCTGCCAAAACACAAGTGATGGTGGCCAACTTCTTCGCTATAGCAAACTCTGAATAAATAGCTTTTGCTTCTCTCATTTGGTTAATCTTCATTTATTTCCACATAACCAGAACAATATCCATCATAACTAGTGTCATTGAATTTGTTCATATCTGACATAAATAACTAAGACTGTGGTTGAAACTGCTTAAAGGCCAATAATCAGCTCTTTTCAGTACTTAATTTTGATAATACGGCCCCACCAATACTTGGTATTTAGAGAAGTTTATAGATGTATCTACAGAAAGTCCAAATTACTGATACACGCAATAATAGTAATAACAGTACACGTCAATGATAAGAACAACAGGAATAATAATAATAAAAACAACAGCTATTTTATTAAGTACTTACTTTAGATTTGTTTGTTGCATACTGAAATTAACCACATGAGCTGATTACTGGGATCTCTCCATTTTACAGGCTGGCTTACAGAAATTAAGCAACTTGCTGATACTTACATTATTTAGATGTGTGTATATGTGTGTGTATGTATATATACACACACACTGGATCTTCTATTTAGATAAAAACATCTTAAGAGCATATATTCATTTTTGCTTTTTCCTCAAGGGTTTAATTTACCTGTGTGCATGATGTAAACAGTCAATGCTGGGGAGAAGCAGACCCAGGATTCTGTGCTACCCACTTGCCTCTGTGCCTGGTGAATCTACCAGTGACTGTTGGTAGCAGTGGCTCTGACCTCTCACTTCACCAAATCCGAAGGTCCACAGTCTCTCTATTAAGCAACCATCAATCTTGGCTGACTACTAGGTATGCAAAAAGTTACGGCTAGGAGGTGACTTCCTGAAAATCAAGTCTCATAAGTATACTCTTAGCAGTGAACTGTTAGAAATAACCTGTTTTTCAGTTCTTCAGCAGGACAGTTAAGGACATTGTAATTCCCATGTGCACACGAGTTAGAACGCACAGCCCATCTACCTTAAAGAGCTTGAGATCCATTGTAAGGAGACAATGAAATGATAACTTAAACTTCACTGATGAACAGCAGTGATATGAGGAATGAATTCAAGCAAAATTTATTTAAAGATAAAAAGATTGCAAGGAGAAGGTATGATTTGCAATGATGAAAAATTGAAGGCAAGAGAGAAGGGGACATTCCAGTTGTGGGGAATACTACGGCCAAAGGCACAGCAGTAGGAAAAAGAGGTGTAGAGGTGCACGATCTACTGTCAGTCCAGTGGGAAAAAGCAGGTTTATGCAAGGAAATAGTGTCCCTCTTTCCTATTATGCCTTCAGTGTACATGAAGAACGTCTGACCTTTAGTAGAAGATCAAAGTGTAATGGGAAGTAACACAAGTGCATATTTTGGAAGCAGAACTTCCAAATGGCAGTTCTACAATTTACATTTTTAGGGGATGAGTTATCATGACTAAATGCCATTTTTCTTCATATGTGGTGATGCCTGTTCGTGTGAAAACACAACATTTTATAAATAACACTTTGTACCATCCTTCACTCTTTCAAAGGAAATATGCCTGCTGTCCACCCCATTTCTTTCTTGATATCTCACTGCTTTACCTCTTAATAAGTTATGTTCTATTCCAAGGAATTATACTGACAGCTTTTTTTCTTTTCCCAAAAAATATCTTGTAAACCACTGAACTCCAGTCCTCTTTTCTGAAGATTCAAGGGTAAGCTCACAGCCCATATTATCATAACACTGGGAGGATTTTTTCACCTCTCTGCCATTTACTAACACACTGAGCTTATCCCTTTATTAATCTTTTTTTCCTACTTGAGCTATGACATTTCTCACATCAAGCATCTCCCTATCGTTATCTCCAATTTTGTTACCTGGATTTATTTTCAGTCCGTGGCACTTGTGCATCTCGGATATGTGAAAATCTTCGAGATATTTCCACGGACCTGGCAGTTGACTGTGAAAGGGCTTCTCTCAGGGAACGGACACTGTACAGACCCTGGAGGACTAAAGCTTGATGTGACCTCTTCCATTCATACAGCCTGTGTGGCAGAATGGAGTCTGAGAGAGAAGTGGGGGTCAGTTTATCACGTTCTGTAAAGAGTTTCACTCGACAGTTGTTACTGCCTTTTTTCACAAGGCCCTGTTCTAGGTACTATGAGGGTACCAGGATGGCAAAGATTCTGTTCTTGCCATCAAAAACTTACAGTCTAACATATAAGATCAGATCCCAGTTATATCAGAGAGTAATGGGCATTGTAAGAAAAGTAAGAGATAAAGAGTTGAAAGAAGAGGAAGATCCTTTCTTACTGGCCAAGGGCCAGTCATGCTTCCTGAATCTGTCACAATCAAACCCTCTTTTCTCCTTCCTAGAAATGGTTCTATTTAAGTCTTTTGTGCCTGATCCCAAGGAGCTCAAGCAAATCAACATCAACAGTATAAAATGACCTGCTTGATTAAGTTAATTTCAAGGTTTTACTTTTGCTCTCATTGCCTGTAACTGTTCCATTCATTTGGATAATGGTAGAAAAATAACCTAAAAAATAATTAAGTAATGATGCCAAAGTTTCCTTTCCATCATGGCACTGTAGTCTTCTCATTTCATCATAGATCTTAAATTTGCCTTAAGACTCTAACCACACTTTAGTGAGCATGAAATGTGATTATAATTATGAAAGTAACTGAAAAAGAAAACATTAGCTTACTAGGTATGTTATTCTAAAATATAAATACTTAGGGATGGGGGAATCTCTCACTTGGAAATGCAAAGATTGTTTGAGGATGTAAAATTCATCATCGAGCTGCTGACTCTTCTTTCTTCTTTTGTTACTTCTCTTTTGTATTATGTTATAGGTCTATATTATGAAGTAGCCTGCGTTTTTCCAATTCAAATTTTCTAATACATGTGAAGTAATTAACTTTACAATAGACCCAATTCTAGATGCCCAAATGGTCCTTTTTCTTATTATTAGTTATTTTAATTTGTCTAACATGTATTGGGATCTTGACAATAAGCAGTCCACATTTTAATTTTAATAGACTATAATCTGTTTGGAAGAGAGAACTGTCTCAATCTGTAATAAAATACTGTAATTTTTTAATGTATGTGTATTGCTGAGTGATACATTACTGTGGGTCAGCCATCCATGATCATTTTAAATAAAAAGTTACTGCTTTTTAAATATTTTCTGTTAAAAAAATTTAAAAAGTTACTATCATTATTCTCTACGTTATAAAAATATCACCCAATGCACAAAATTTATTTTTTCTTTTTTCCAGCTTTATTGAGATATAATTGACATGTAATATTGTGTAAGTTTAAGGTTTACAACACACTTATATATTACAAAATGATTACCACCATAGAATTAACTATCACCTGTGTCACTTTGCATAATTACCATTTCATTTTTGTGATGAGAACATTTAAGACCTACTCTTCTAGCAGCTTTCAAGTATATAATACCGTATTGATAACTAGTCACCATGCTGAAGGTTAGATCCCCAGAACTTACTCATCTTATAGCTGGAAGTTTGAACTCTTTAGCTATTATCTCCTTTTCCCCTAGTCCCAGGCCCCTTGTAACTACCATTCTAATCTCTGTTCCTCTCAGTTAGGATTCTACATATAAGTGATATCATGGAGTATTTGTCTTTCTCTATCTGACTTATTTCACTTAGCATAATGCCCTTAAGGTCCATTCATGTTGTCATAAACAGCAGGAGGAAAGTTTTTCTCATGGCTGAGTACTATTCCATTATATATATATAATTATATATATATATATATATAAAAATCATCTTCTTTATCCATTCTTGCATTGATAGACACCTAGGCTGTTTCCATATCTTGACTATTATGAAAAATGCTGCAATAAACACTGGAGCGCAGATATCTCTTTGGGATCTTGTTTGTATTTTCTTTCGATATGTACCTAAAAGTGGGATTGCTGAATCATATGGTAGTTCTTTTTTTTTAATTTTTAAGGAAACTCCATAGTGTTTTCCGTAATGGCTATACCAACATACATTCTTACCAACAGCACACAATAGTTCCCTTTCCTCTTCATCCTCACCAACACTTGTTATCCCTTATCTCTTTGTTACAGGCATTCTAAAAAGTGTGAGATGATATTTCATTGTAGTTTGGATTTGCATTTCCTGATGATTAGTAATGTTGAGCACCTTTTCATGTACCTGTTGGACATTTGTATGTCTTTGGAAAAATGCCTGTCCAGATCCTCTACCCATTTTTTAATTAGATTGTTTGGTTTTATTGTTATTATTGAGTTGTATGAGGTCTCTCTATATTTTGGATGTTAACCCCTTATCAGATATGTAATGGGAAATATTTTCTCTCAGTTCATAGGTTGTCTTTTCATTTTGTCGATGGTTTTATTTGCTGTGCAGAAGCTTTGTAGTTTGATGTAGTTCAACTTGTTTATTTTTATTACCTTTTGGTGTCAAATCAAAAAAATTATTGCCAAGACTGAGGTTGAGGAGCTTACCCTCCGTGTTTTCTTCTAGAAGTTTTATATTTTCAGGGTGTACATTCAAGTCTTGAATTCATTTTGAGCCAGTTTTTGTGTATGTCGTAGGATAGGAATCCAGTTCCATTCTTTCGCTTATGGCTATCTAGTCTTCACAGCACCACTTGTTGAAGAGATTATTCTTTCCCCATTTTATATTCTTGGCTCCTTTGTCATAAATTAGTTGACCATATAGGAGTGAGTTTATTTCTGGGTTCTAAATTTAACTTTGATTGATCATTATCTAAGTACAATGTGCTGTACCAAAGAGTTTTGTTCATACATCAGTGCCTCTAATTCATTCAGCATTTGCTGTGAAGGTGGGAGTAACATTTGGGATTTTCTTTTTATTCACATGAAATGACTATACTAGTGAGATAGAAACATGGAAATAAATTTATTTCAACAGGGACAAATTAATCTATTTCTTGGTATTCATTGCATTAAAAACCTGTTTCCTATGAAAAAATGACCCACAGGGAGCTGAAAGGTATATTGAAAGTTAATTTTTCAAGTGCTAACATAAAATACTCTCACATATAAAAAAAAAATCTCTGTGATTACAAGGAGAAAAAATGTTTCTGATACTTTGAATAGAATTGAGAAGTAACAAAGATCTTAAGCTATGTGTGCTGTTTGATTAAGAGCTACTACCTGGGCGTCAACATTACGGTAGCTTTCAATCCTGAGGTTTTGTTTCTTAAATGTATACTTTAAACAACAGCTAGGCACATTTTTATAAACTGCATCACTAAGAAAGCATCTGTACGTTTTTATATAAGCCACTTGGATTTTGTTGAGCTATGGTTTCTCAAATCATTGCAAGGTAGCTCTCGAGACCTAAAGCTACTGTGGCTGTAGGTGAGAAGATACCCAGTGCCTGCTGTGCTTTAATATGCATTGAGCACAGATAAAAGTGTAGTGCACTTCAGAGGCTGTGTCTACGTGTAGCTGAAACATCCCACAAATGTGGAGGATTTAGGTAGTCAATTAGCCAAATACTAGAAACCACCAGATTCTGGAGGGTTAACGTTACTCTTCACATTGATTTACAAATGGTGTTTGGTAAAGGTCATGCTCCCCCAAGCCCACCATATGCTTGAGTGTTCTTGGCTGGTTTATTACCAGGAGCACCTGATAGGGGTAACCATGCTGTATAAAATTAGCCCAGGACACAAGGATTATCCTTACTTTGGCTTGTACTTACGTGTAACTGAACAAAGCAGCTGCAGTCAGCTGTTTGGCCTCAGCTTGCCTTTGAAGTGCTTCTCTTCTGTCAGGGATACAGGATAACAAAGTGTTTCTTTAAGCCTAATCTCTCTGTGCGGGGTTTCTGACCTGGGACTCAGCCCCACATGAATTTCTGTTTTCTTTTGCCTGTGGCAAGGAAGCTCAGTCCTGCCCAGGATGTCCAGCAAATCATTTCTAAACTTTTAGTTTAGACAATGTACCCAGAGTAGTCCTTAGTGAAAATTCACTCTGAGTTTTTTTTTTTTTTTTTTTTTCCTCCCACCACCTCGGTCCCCTGAGTTTTTTTTGAAGCTACTTCTTTATCTTTTCCCTCTTTATTGTATGTCGTTATTACTTATCATTAATATTGTCCTTTGGGACTAAATTGTTTCATCTAATTACGACCAGTAAACAGCAACAACACCACTAATAAGAAGTAACCTATATTGAACTTACGTAATATATATATTATTTTTTGTCGGAATTATTTGAGATTATGGTGCAGCTCCTAAATACTCCAGTGTGATTGTTAAGAACAAGTACAGGTTCTGGTATAACTACAGAAAAATCAAAATCAGGGAATGAACATGAATACAGTACTGTTCCCTAATTTGCCAGCCTTAAATTTCACCACTTTTCCCCACAATGGCTTTTGTAGTCAGTGCTCTCCCAGGGCTCCTTCTGAAGAGTGTCTGAGTATGGCACAGGTACTATCGTTGGGCCATTTATGCCCAATACTGGATTCCTGTAAATAGGCAATCCTTTCTAGGGCTCTCATCAGCCTGGACAAGACTTCCTCAGAGCTGCACAATGTGGACTTTTTTCCATTTTGCATCCCGTGCCTCATTCCTATGAGTAATAACTGTCCTTGGTTGTCTTTCATGTGCTTTTGTTTATATATTTTTGGATATAACTATGTAGTCCCTAAATATATTTTATATGCTTTGAGCTTTTTTTCTCCCAAAAGCACCAATGTGGTATTTAATTTTCTTCTTTTCATGAAGAAATGTTTGTGAGATATGATTCGTTATTTTTACTATTGTATAGTATTCTAAACATACAAAATTTATCCACAGCTTCTGCTAGTGGATATTTATTTAGGTTGTTTCAGATTTTTTTGCAGTTACAAACAGTGCTGAGATAAAAATTCTTGTGCTTTCTCCTTGTGCTCACGTGCAACAGATTCCTAGGGTCTTCAGGGAAGATGTGCTGGGTTGTAAAGTACATACATCTTTAACTTCATGCAGATTTGTGGAGCTTTTCAAAATGGGTCTACTAGTTTACACTCTTATCAGAACTGTGGGAGAGTTCCTGTGGCTCCACATTCTCACTGATAATTGCTATTGTGAGACATTAAAACTTTTTGCACTGAAATTTGTAAAATAATATTTCATTTTGGTTTTTTTTTTTTTTTTTGCCGTACGCGGTCATCTCACCCCTGCGGCCTCTCCCGCCGCGGAGCACAGGCTCCGGACGTGCAGGCCCAGTGGCCCTGGCTCACGGACCCAGCCGCTCCACGGCACGTGGGATCCTCCCGGACCAGGGCATGAACCTGCGTCCCCTGCATCGGCAGGCGGACTCCCAACCACTGTGCCACCAGGGAAGCCCTCATTTTGGTTTTAATTTCCATGAATATGAGTTAAATTGTCATCTTTTTGTATAATTACTGACCACACGTATTTCCTCCTCTGTCAGTTGCTAGTACTCATGTATTTTTTTTCCTATCTTTAAATTGTTTTTTTAATCTTTTTCTCATTGATTTGGAGGAGCACTTTATATATTCTGAATTCTAGTCATTTGATAATTAAGTTTTGCAAATATCTCCCTCTAACTGCTGATTTTGTTTTCAATCGCTAAATGGTTTGTTTTGGTGGACAGAATAATGAACATAATCATACTTATCACTTTTATTTATGTTTTGTGTTTTATGTGTTTTGGTTAAGAAATTCTTCCCAATGCTCAAATCACAAAGATATTCCCTTACATTGTATTCTAAGATTCACATTTAAGTTATGCAATCACTTTAAACTGATTCTGGGTATTGTATGAAATAAGGATCATATTTTATTTTACCTCTATATATCGTCCTAGAACAATTTCCAGAATCCTTTCCCCATTGACCTGTAATACCACTTATTTCATATATCCAGCTTCCACGTATGTGTGAGTATGGTTCTGGGCTTTCTACTTGTTTATTAATCTACTTCCATACCAGTACTCCCAATCTTCATTAAAATAGGTTTAAAATAAGATTTACTATAAAATGAATCCTCTTATTCTGTTCTTCAGGAATATCTTATTATCCTTGACTTTTTGTTTTTCCATATTCATTTTATAATCAGCTTGTTCAATTTCATTAAAATCCCTGTCAGGATTTCTTGGGGATTTTATTGAACATGTAGATTATTTTAATGAGAATTACTATGTCTGTGATATTGAAGCTATTAATGAACCTCATGTATGTAGGTCATTTTTTTTTTTTGTAGGTCATTTTTAATGTGTTTCAATAAAGCCTTACAATTTTCTCCATAAAAATCATGAGCATCTTTATTTATACTTACTCATATTTTTTTTTATATTTGGTACAACTACCAATGATAGATACATATTTTTTAAATTACATTTACTGTTGTTGCTGGTATATAGAAATGCAGTTTATTTTTTTATATAGACCTTATATACCTGGTTGACTTCTCATTAATTCTAATCATTTGCCTGTAGATTCTCTTGGGGTTGTCTAGGTAGGCAATCATAACATCATCTGCAAATAATGGAATCTTTGTTTCTACTTTTTTTAGACCACACAACTCTTGTGTCATTCTGTTCTTTTTTTTTTTTTTTTTTTTACTGTGATAGTAAGAACACCTAGTACTAGTACATTAAATAGAAGTAGTAACTGCAAGTGTCTTTGTCTTATGCTTGCTAATAAGAGGAATGCTGATGCTTCCAATGTTTACATTATTATTTGGATTTTGCTATAGGATTTGTAAATACCCTTTATTATGAAAAGAAAAGTTTTCTCAGTAGTTTCCTAACTTCAGTTTTTCTTTTTGTTTGTGAATTGGTGTTGAATTCCACTAAATGCCTTTGTTGGCAACTGTTGAGATAACCATGTGTATTTTCTTTAATCTGTTTATATAGCAAATTACATTAATAGATATTTAAATCTAAATTCAACTCTTCATTCCCAGGATAAAACCAACATAGTTCAAAATGTATTCCTAGATACAGTAGCTACTATTTTGTTTAGGAGTTTTGCATCAATATTCATGAGTGATATTGGCCTGTAATTTTCTTTTTTAGTTAGTACTGCTCTTCTCTGTTTTAGTTTCAAAGTCATACTAGCATCAGAAGTAACTAAGGAAGCCTCCCTCTTTCTATTTGTAGCAACCAAGGCAGCCTTAGTTTGACTATAGTTCAGAAAGATTTATTATTGATTATTGGCCCCTGACCTCCCTTTTCTTAGAGCAGTTATTTAGAAAGTTGCAACTATAAATTCTTTGCCCCTTTGAGATCCTCTACAACCGAGGGATGTCTTTTTCAAGAACCTGAGAACCATCTCTGAAATAAAATAAATAATAAGCTTATATTGATACTTCTTCAGTTATCAATTTTTAACTTTAATAGTTAATCTATACAAACTTCCCAGTGCCATTTACTCATATCACCTCTCCCATCCTCTCAAAAAAGTTATGTCAATTTCGGCAAGGTAAAATTTATTTATTTAAAATTTATTTGAATGTTATTTATTTATTTAAAATTTATTTAATTTTTTTTTTCTTTTGGATCATGTCTTCTAGAGTCTTCCATCCTTCTGTTCCTCTCTTGTTTGATTGCTTTCTTGGTCAAGTGCGCAACTGTCAACCTGGGTCTTCTTCCTTTCCCCATTGTTCTGCAATAGGGATCCTGGTTCCTGGGTCCTGTATTTTTCGCTTCTTGTTTTATTCTTTTTATTTTTTCACTTAATTTCTTGAACATCACTTCTAGGATGCAAGGGGGATAAAATATTAATACGTCACAAGTGAGAAAATATCTTTATTGTATCTTATACTTGGTTGATAGATTAATTAAGCATAGAATTCTGAGTTGGAAATAACTTTCAGTCAAATTTTTGAAGGCTTTATTCTATTACTTCTGGTTTCACATGTGACCACTGAGAATTCTGAAGCCACAGTAAATCTTAATTCTTTTCCTATATAACGTGTTCCCCACCCCCTAGAATATTTTAGAGTCTTTTCTTTATTAGAATTCTGAAATAGCAAGATATTTCTCAGTGGGGATTATATTTGTGTTATTTACTTATTTATGTTCATGACATTACCCAGCAAAGGGCTTGCTGCTGGAAGCATGTAGAAACCAATACCATGGCTTTTGAGAAAAGAAAAGGCTTTATTGCAAGGTTGACCAGCAAGAAGACGGGGAAATGAAATGGCTCAAATCTGTCTCCCTCATCAGGGGTTGGATCAAACTTTTATGAGTTAGGGGAGGAGGGCTGGTGTTGGAAGCACTGGCGGGCAGGTTTCAGTTGGACCTTGGCCATTTTTGATAAGGTATGGTAAAGAGGGCTTCAGCAACAGGTCTTCCTGGACAATGGACTCTTCACTTCTGAAAGGGTTCTGGCATTCAGGTTCAGGTCCTTTGGTTCTGTAGACGAGAGAAACTTTGGTTTTAGGTGTTGTCTTAGGTCAGAATTTTCTCCTTTGCACTTGCTTTGGCTGCATGACTTGTGGTTTTCTGTTGTGTCTGAAAGACAACTCAATATCTTGTTAGAAAGAGGTTAAGGCCAGTTTCGAGCTGGTTCTGTGGTTACAGTGATGCTAGAACCTTGGAGAACCCTTTCAATCTAGAAACTCAGACTCCTCAATTCTAAGAAATATTTTGATTTATTAATTTTATAATTTTCTCCACTTCTTTTTCAGAAAATATTTTTCAGTTGGATATTGAATCTCCAGGAATAATCCTCTAATTTTGATACTTCTCTCCCTCTCTCTCTCTCTTTTTGCTATTGTTCATCTCTTCGTATATTTGTTGTAATTTCTTGAAAATGTGCTCAACCTTATTTAAGCAATCTATTAAATTGTTTCCATCATATATTTTAATTCCCACAAGCTATTTCTTTTTCTCTAATTGTCCATCGTCCTGCTTTTGTTTCATGTGTAAAATATCTTCTCTTATCTCTGGTGATACAAATTGTACTTCTTTTTAAAATTTTTCTATACCATTGCTTGCATTTTTTTCACTTTGCTTGTTTTTCCTCTGTCTTTTACTTTGCTAATGATCCCCTTATATGTCCTATGATTCCTGCCTGTCCTTCGTATCTAAGAATGCTCCAACCAAAGCACTGAAACTTTGATTGGAAACTGTGGGCATAACGAGGATTTTGACCAGAGAAATTTAGTGGAGAGTGATCCTACAGGGATTCTGGGATTTCACTGAGGGATCAAAAATGTCTGAATCTATAAGCAGTATCCCTGAAGTAATTATATATATTTTTTGGGGGGGGAGGGGTAGGAGTTTATTAATTATTTATTTTTGCTGTGTTGGGTCTTCGTTTCTGTGTGAGGGCTTTTTCTAGTTGTGGCAAGTGGGGACCACTCTTCATTGCGGGCCTCCCACTATCACGGCCTCTCTTGTTGCGGAGCACAGGCTCCAGACGCGCAGGCTCAGCAGTTGTGGCTCACGGGCCCAGCTGCTCTGTGGCATGTGGGATCTTCCCAGACCAGGGCTCGAACCCATGTCCCCTGCATTAGCAGGCAGATTCTCAACTACTGCGCCACCAGGGAAGCCCAGTAATTATATTTTTTAGGATAATAATCCTCCAGTCTTTTGCCTGGATAGGGGACTGATTATAGGCCTACTTGTAGATGAACGAGAGCTGGAGGTTATGTCACCATTCGTAATAAACGGTACAATTATTTTGAAAGAGCAGACATCAATAGGGTATAGTCATAAAGCAATTACATGGGGCACATTTTGGGTTTCTCAGTTAGTCCCCTCATGTGGAGCCCGCCCTTACATATACTGTAATGCTGCAGTGCATCTTCTTCTAGCAGTGACTTTTACTTCCTCTAACAAACCCTACATTTCTGGCAATCCAAAACCTCCTTGTGGGTCTCATCATCAAGCAGGTCTGGAGTAGGATTTTAAAAGGACCCCAGGCCTGTTCCCACTGTGGGGTCCTCATCTGGTCCTGATAACATGCCCCTTGGACTCATCATCTAAGGACATGCATCTATTTACTTTCCAATGCAATTCTCTATTTTGCTATTCAGAAACACACATGGTTCTGGCACCAGTGTCTACTTCCTGAAAAGTCCAGCAAAGATAGTCTAGATTCTCTAAGGAGTTTTCCTGGAGCTCCTTTGACCAATCTTAAGGTGATTATTAAGCAGGCCCCTTCCTTTTCCCACAGGAGAAATACTATGAAGAAATTTTCTCTGAAAATACAACTCCTTCTTGGCATTTCATATCTCTTACATATCCTCAGGGTGAGAGTTGAGCTAAGGAGGACAAACTAGTTTTCTATCCACTTCCTTTCCAAGTCTTGCTTAGATGATCCAGCACCTGGCTGTTAGATGTAGGACTTGCTCTAAGCATCTGAAGTCTCAGACAAAGCTGAGCTAGGATCTTACTTTAGGATCACATTACCTTCTCCTTTACCTCTTAAGTAAATTCTTCATAAAGGAAATAAAGGAATGAAGGAAGAAAACATTGCCTATAGCTTAGATTCTGGCCAGAGTCCTGTGTTTTTTCACCTTATCCAGAGGTTTATTATTTTGTTTCTGTTTTTGTTGTGTTTTAACTTGATTTGACTCTTGGTCCTTGTGGATCTCACCCATGTGGCTTCTTTTCTGTCAGGTTTAGGGTAGAAAGGATCCCACTTTAATATTGTGTCATGTGGAGACTTTCCCATCATCCCCGTGAATTCAACATGACAGCTTTGTTTTGCTCACTGTTCTCTGATGCTCCATGATCTGAGCCTCTCCAAATTAGGGTCTGCAGAGAGCACACACGTTTTCTGATACAGTAGAAGGATTTCCATCTTGCTGTGATGGTTAGGGAAGAAGTACAAAACATTAATTCCTCCTTAAACTGACCCTTAACCAATTTTTTACCCCTCACTCTTCTTCAGATGCATCTCTGGTGCTATCAGACTGGTGTCTCCACACAAGACATGGCCGATGAGCTACCACCTTACAGGCTCTGCCCTAAACTAACCATCCCAGACACTAAGTTAACTCATTTACAAGCAAACTGGTTATGTAATATCATGTTAGAGATTTTTATTCCTTTTTAAAATTCATCAAAATAATGTCCAAGGTGGAGTTGAGTAGCCATCTACACTTTTCAAATAAAATTGATATACACTAGCTTTTCTAGTTTTGAGAAAAATGTATTCCTTCTGATCATGATCTCATTTCCTCAAGGGACTGATCAGTCAGGGCTTCATGCACAGTTCATGCTACTGACATATTCTCAGTTGTCTAGAATTGTTTGACTGCATTTTGAACCTAATGTGTTTTAAGTATCTGCAGGCACAGTAGTTTTTTGTGAACCAAATAGGACTTGCGATGGCTCTGTCAAAGCTTTATCCGCAGCAACTTCAACTAGGAAATTGTTTTTAATCTTCCATAATTTCTTTAGGAAAGGTTTCCTGAAACCAAGAAGAAACTAATTTTTATATTCACTACTGACCTACGAAATAAGCTTAGGGGGAATTTCATTTGCATATCTCAGGGGCTGCCGTCCTGTATTAGCTCATTGGCCCCCCATTGTTTCCCTCTACCCTGGAGATGTGTATTCCAGACTGGGATAAATCGATCGTTTCCTCCTTGAAGTCACCTCAGTTCTAACACTAATTATAGCTAGAACCAAGGGATTGTAAAATTAGAAAGATAAAAGTGAAGGAAGTCAATATTTACTGAAGATTGTGCTAGGCCCTCTCCTAGGTACTTATATCCATTGTAAATGAAGTAATTTTCAAACAATCCTAAGAAGTAGGTGTTATTCTTCTAATTTTTATAATGAGAAACTGTAGGCTGAAAGAGCAGGGTCTTATAGCTAGTGAGTTGTGGTTCAAATATTAAAATATGTTTCTCTTACTTTAAAGCTCGTGCTTTGTCCTCTTGATAGCCCTGCATCAAGGTCAACATGGAGTGAAACACTCTTTAATTTCACTGGTAACCTCTTGAGGTCTGACTAATTTTTACAATCTGCTCATAACTTCTTTTGGGAGAGCTCTGTCCTCTATGAATAAAATGAACCTTAATTTCTTTGCCCGAACAGATAAAGAAGTTATAATAAAATTTGTAAAGATTGCCAGAGAAGTAAAAATCTGACACACACACACACACACACACACACACACACACACACAATATCACATTATTCCACAAAACAATTCCATTATAATGGATTTGCATGGGGTTTGCTCTCAGTTGTAAGGGCCAAAAATAAAGGCACATGGTAGATTTTGGCAGTGACTGATAGAATAGATCTTGTGTCATTATTTTCTGTTTAAGAATAAGTGTGTAATTTAGTCTTGTCTCTCTGCTTGGGTTTAAATCATGACAAATCTTGATAAAGTAACCAACCTTCATGTTGTCATGTAAATTTCAGTAAGCTGGAGGCGACAAAAAAATCTTAAAAGGAGTGAGTGCTATTTATAAATATTATCAAATTATTATTACATACTGAAGCTGATTTTTTTCAAGGCCTTGATTGGATATTGTGAAAATCGGTTCTTTGGTAGATGAACACATGAAAATGTATATATACATATTTATTAATAAATGATTATTTTAATAGTCTAAATGCTTTTATTATTAAACGTACTCCTCAGTCCCTGGAAATGCCAAGGAACACATTATTATTAAATAAGCATTCTCTTTTTGTTCAGATCTCTGCCTTAATGCCCTGTATTTCTTTGGCCATCAAAACTGGTATTTTTTGAAGCCTGGACAGGGTCCAATAAAAGACAATTTACTAGGCCCACTTCTACTAAATAATAATTCTGCAGAGATGAGTAAATCAAGAATGAGAAACTAAGTTTATTATCCACCCTTTGTTTTATTTTTTTTGGTGGAGGAAGAAGAAATACGTAAATGGCTTTTTGTTCTGCTCCGCTTTAATTAGGGGACAGATTCAAACCATCTACGTGATAACAATGTGTCATCTAAAAAATGCACAGTGAGGGCTTCCCTGGTGGCGCAGTGGTTGAGAGTCCGCCTGCCGATGCAGGGGACACGGGTTCGTGCCCCGGTCCGGGAAGATCCCACATGCCGCGGAGCGGCTGGGCCCATGAGCCATGGCCACTGAGCCTGCGCGTCCGGAGCCTGTGCTCCGCAATGGGAGAGGCCACAACAGTGAGAGGCCTGCGTACTGGAAAAAAATAAATAAATAAATAAATAAAATAATAAAAAATGCACAGTGAGTTCACCTTGTTTAACTATGAAGGAAAGGCAAACATATAGACACACACACACACACAGACACACAAATTCACAGACACAAACATGCTCAACACTTAAGTCAAAACTTCTCATTGTAAAGTCAGAAATGAAGGAGAATAAATTTTAACAGAATTTCCCATCGGAGACAGGTTGTAGCTACAAGAACTACAGATGTTTAATTGGTCAGTTTTATAAGAACAGTTATGCTGTAGCAGTCTTCCTTTTACTACTCTTAAAATTTTATAATTTTTTTTAACAATCTACTATTACTGTCCTGCATTTAATAATCTGATCTCAATTTTTCAAAGAATAGAGTATCATTTCGGTCAAGAGTGAAGTTAACTTTGTAAATAAATAGCAATATATATACTTCACATTCAATTTAATCTTTATAAAAAGATATCAGTTTGTAAGATATCACTATGACTTGGGCCACTAAGATGTGTTACATTTATGTCCTGCTTTAAATCTTCAATCAGTCTCTCCCATCTGTCAAAATTTTATAGCTACTGAAAGATAAAGGCTCTGTTGCTATGGTAATTATTCCATTACCTAGGTGACAGTGTTCGAATGATGTCATTGTTAAAGTGATCTAACTCATGAAACATTTTTAATTTTAGTATGGTTAGACAGAGAGTAAAACTTACTGGTGTTACAAAATCAGGAGGGCTAGAAGAATGCTGCTCTTCTTAATAAATAGGGTGCCCACAAATGAGCCTTAGAAGGTGAATGTTCAAATGAATTCCTCCAATTATCTCTGCTTTTAGTTGGGTCAATACTCTCATCAGTATTTTACAAAGCTGAATGAAGAAGCTGTATGTGTGGAGAAACATAAAAAGAAAGCAAGGTGTTCTAGCGGGAGAATGGTGGAAACGGCATCCCATTTAAAAAATAATTTTCCTTAATTATCTTTTCATTTGAACTTTATGCTTAATAGTTACCAAGAAAAAAAATGCTGTGCCCTTTCACTTTGGTACCGTATTCTACTTCTTAACCAGAGAGCTGTATACAAAGAGATATGGAAAAGAACATAGAGGAAAGAAAAACAGAAATTAGGTGAAGAAAACAGCGGAAAAGATCAGAAGCCTGGTTGTAGTTCACTATTCAAATTATGATGAAAGAGGGATTAGAGAGAAAAAAAGAGGTAGCAAGAAGCGTGGATAAGAGTTTCCAAAGTTTATCAGACCTCAATAGGACTGGGCAGGAGGTGACTGCCTTGTGCCTATGCTGTTTCTGTCTCATCTAAAGGACTTTTCGATGTTGGCAGAGACAATTGGCACACCACCCGCCAGACTTATCATCCAAGTGACAGGGAAAATGTCTTTTGAACTCAGAGAATTCTACAGCCATCCATGTTCTGATGACCCCAGGTGAATTACTACTCAGCAAATAAAAATCATGCGAGCATCTCCTTTATGACAGTGATGAAACATTTCTTCAGAGGTCTTTCTCTTTTCTCCTCTCCTGGTGTCCTCTCCCACATATTAGCCTACTCTATCCTCTTACGCAATAAGGGTTGAATTGCGAAGCTTGAAGAGAAGGAAGAAATCCTGGTAGTCTATTTTGTAGGGAAGGCAGAAGGTCCAGAGAGATTCCCTGCCTTGTGCAACAATGAAAACTCAGAGCTGGAAGAAAAATGTACACATTTAATGGTCTAACACCAATCCAAGTCCTGAACGCATGCCTGCTAACACCCTCTAGCCTCTCGCTCTGACACTTCACTGTAGAAGAGCCCACCACAGCTTGGAGGCAGCCCATTTGACTTTGGCCAAGTTGACATAATTCATTCAGGGCCAAAGAATTACGTAAACCGGTGACAACTTAACATATTAATCTCCCATAATATTTGAACTTCCCAAGTGCGTGGAGAGAGCAGAATTATTTCCAAAGCTCCCAGGGCAGACTTCCAGACACCGTGGTACTTGGCCTGATGTTTGGAGGACGGGCTGGGGGAAGAGGAAACTTTCCTGGAGACCCCACAGATCACACTACTGTGGACCACTGCTTTCTTTATTTATATGTAAAGCTAGATTGGGTTCTTTTTTTCCTTGTGACGTGCTTACACGCTGTGTACATGTGCCTTTTCTGGCAACAGTATGGATCAGGAAGAATAGGAACTGACGATGAGCCACAAGCTAGACCAAGTAAGCAGCCGACGTTGGGGCATCACCTCACTTTGTGAAAACAGGTAACAGATCCATTAATTGTGGAGTTTTAGGCGACTCCCAGAGCTAACAGGGAAGGCATTTCTTGATTAATAATTAGTCGTTATTATTCAGTTAACAGCTTCATGAACCTTGTTCTTGATAGGGATTTACACGACTTGACATTGCACGTAGGAGGTAGTTTTTATAAGAAAATGTGGTCTCTGGACAGTATGACTTTACAATGCCTGTTGCTTTCGAATTCTGGCAGGTTTCTTTCTTTTCCCAAGGGATGAGGGAGGACATACCAAAAGCTGGAATGTGAATGTCTAAAACCCAGAATAACTTGTCATAGTGAACCACGAACATCGTAAATCAAGCTCATTAACAGCATCTGATACAGCTTATCTGCCTCATATCACCAGGGAGGCACTTGCCAGCAGGGCCTTTGCAGATAGAATTTTCAGCAGACACCATCTTTAGGACTCAGTGAAATAGCCGTCCGCAGGAACAACTTGCAGCAGTAGGTTCTGTATCATAATTACAGAAATGATTACAGTAGCAAATATTAAAAAGAGTGCAGTTATGCATGATTCCTACAACACACAATCTAATTTACCAGCAGTAAAAACAGTAATAGAAGCATTGCCCAGTGATGGTACAAAGCAATTTTCAGTCTAGATGCCTAAAAATAACATAACTTTTCTTACAGCTGGATTCATTGTTAACATGGTTTGCTTAGCATCCTGCATGAGGGAGCTTAATCAAGACCTCGGCGATAACCATGTTAGCAAGAGCATGATACTAATGGACTTTCCACACAAAATAATGACTTCTGGCTTCCTTGAAAAGCTGTAGCTTTGGCAAGGGCCATCCATGGAGGATACTAAAGTCTCAGAAGGAAGGCACCATTTCCTTATTCCTCTGAACCCCCATTTCCTTCCTGGCACTTTATGCTCCTCTTGGAACTCACCTACTTGTTATTCTACTTATTTGTATCCATACTAATGCCCCCCATCATAGTTTAAGCTCTTGGAGGCAAGAGACTATAATTGATTCATGTTCTTAATCTCTCCCTCCAGGGAGAGTCTATCACTGCACCAAACACAAAGTAAATGCTTGACATGTTTGTCAGATTGATGAACCCGGGATGTTATTCAGTACAAATAAAATATTACTCAGAAATGTCACAGAAAAACATAATCTGTAGTACCGGGGCCCTAACAGAATTGAGTTTTTTCATTTAAAGTAGTAATTCTCAACACTGGCTGGTCATTATATCATCTCTAAGCCTTTAGGAAAAACCTAGTTGCTAAGTATCACTCAGGACCATTTAAATCAGAATTTCTAAGACTGGGTTCTGGGCATAGGGATTTTTAAAGCTCCCTCAGCAGAAACCATGGTTGAGACTCACTGATTTGAAAGGTATGAGTAAAGACACACTGAGGATGTAAGCATGGAAAGGATCTGATGTACTGGGGTGAAGGCATAACTTCCTTTGCTGTGCTCCTTTGGGCATGTACTTCATTCTCTAGGCCTCCTTTGGTTCCACTATAAAATGAAGAGACTTAATTACATATACAGTAGTCCCTAAACTATTTATCATAACAAAATTACCAATACATGAATACACAGCAACACCAGCACAACCAGGCCAGTACCCACACCACAGGCTTACTGAGGCACAGTCCCCAACATTGAGACCGGGAGTTTGTATTTTTAAAAAACTCTCCAAGTCACAACTGCTCTTTGGACAAGAATGACAGGACAGAATGACCTTTGTGGTTTGCTCTTAGAATACAAGATAAGCAATGGAAAGACAAAGTGTTCTCGAAAAGCATTGTAGTTCAGGTCTTGACGGCTTAATATCATTCTCTAACACAAGGACCCAGGACTTCTTGGAGAAACGGCCAATTCTAAGGCAGGGGAAGATACCATACAAGATGAGCTTGGAGCGTCTTATAGAGCCAGAAAGTGATGAAGTGCTCAAAAAGCAAAATGATGTGGGCATGCCAAAGGGAACAGGGCACAGTCTGAAAGAGTCCCCAGTGGACAAAGGTGAAACGGTTTGAGCAAAAAAAATAACATAGTTTATAACATAACGTATAAAATAAATATCCATGAGTGCATACTGATATAAATGTCTAAATAAATAAATAAGTGGGGGAGAAGGGACACCTCTCCCTTTAAGAAGAATTCCAAATAATTTATGTAGGTGTTTCCTCCTCCAGGACATGAAGCATAACTTCCCATATCTTGGATATGGGCTGCACTTGGTGACTTTTCCAAAGAACAGAGTATAGGAAGGAAAAATAGTTACTTGACAGTGGAGAATCATGGCAGACTCCACCTTAAGCCATCGTGTTTAACATTCTCAGTGATGAGTCATGTGGTTGTCACATATTCCCTAAGAGGATGACAGAGAAGGGCACTTCATCCCTATGCCCTTGCTTCCCAAACCCACAACCCCAGTCTGATCTTGAGAGAAACATCAGAGAGTACTCTCAAAACAGTCAAAGTCATGAAAAATGACCTCAGGAAAGACTGAGAAACTGCCATAGAGTAACGGAGACATAATGATTAAATCCAGTGCGGTATCTTGAATTGTATCCAGGAACAGAAAAAGGACATTTGTGGAGAAACTGGTGAAATCTGAATAAATCTGTACTTTAGTTAGGAGTAATACACCAATGTTCATTTCTTAATTTTCACAAATATATCATGGTTAGTATAAGATATTAACATCAGGGAAATTGGATTATGGCTCCATGGGAACTCTCTGTACTATGTATATATGTATCTTTATGTAAATCCTAAAAATTCTAAAGTAAACGTTTATTAAAAATTATACACCAGGAAATTAAATATAGGTATGGAAAGAAAATATAATTATGAAAATTTCTAATTTTGTGATTAAAGATACTTAAAATGTCACGAGACATAAAAACTTTGCTACTATTTCCCTGTTAGCTTGGTCAATAATTAAATATATATTCAACAAGCATATATTAATATATTCATATTTAATATATTATATATTCAACTTTTAAAAATAATTTGCACTTCTCATTAAATCAGTGTGGACGTAAATTGCCGGATTGAATTAGCAGAGTATCCATTGTACTTGACGTAGCACCAGAGTGCCTTCCTCTACTGCTTCCTGGGAGCCACTTATTGGGAGGCACCTTTCCTCATTAAAAAAATAAAAGCCATGTCAGGTGCATCTAATTAAGGGCCCAGAGGAGTGTCAGTTCTGCGTGAACTCACCATATGGCTGCAAAGTGCCGTGAACACTGCATGCTGATGTACATGGTGCATTTTTCTTGAGGCCTAAGTCCTAATCCCAGAGCAGAATGATCCCCATGCTTACTAGTGAAGGTTTAGTATCCTTTTATTTTATTTTATTACTAAGTTAAAATTTCTCCAGACACAACAGAAATCTCTTAGCTAAAGATGTGATGTTGAAATAAATTCAAATGAGAAATTCTAGTGGCTGATTTTTTGCTGGTTTACTTGCTAAATATTTTTGGAAAGCAGCTTTTCCACTCTTTTTATTTGTATCCAGTCTCAAGCCTTTTAGGAGGTCTCTCTTCCCCTGTTTTGTTCTGCTTCTTCCTCCTAGTTTTAGCACATCCATCTCATTCTACCCAGAGTGGTTCATTCTGAGTTGCATATACGACTTTGCCGTTTCCCCTGGTACAGTTCTCTCAAAGCCACCTGATGATTAGATGTTAAGTTCAAATTTCTCAGCATGGCACACCAATTTTCCATGGTATAACCCCTGCTAAGCCTCTAGAGGCTCTGAAAAGGAAACAGCAGCCGTATCCATCATACTAAGTTATACTCTAATATTACTAAAGAATTTATCTCCTGTGTACGTCGTACAGCTGTGTGCTTTAGAGTCTTTCCTCTTGCTGTTCCTTTTGCTTTTTCCCTTCCTTAACTGGTAAATCCCTAATTATATTTCAGTAGTCATTGGAGGTGTCCTCTCTTCTAGGAGGTTCTCAGCAATACTTTTCCAGCTATTCTCTTTCCCCTCTAAACAAACATTGCCTTATTTTTCTTCTCTATGGCATGCTTGGATATACCATTCTGCTGGTACCCATCATACCACCTTTTCCCATGCAGTGTACAAGTGTCTTTCTTTCCACTAGACAGTAAGCATCTTTTTTAAAAAAACTAATTATACTTGATTTACAGTATTGTGTTAGTTTCAGGTGTACAGCTTCAGATTCTGTCCCACTATAGGTTATTACAAGATACTGAATATAGTGCCATGTGCCATACAGTAAATACTTATTTTATATACAGTGATGTATATCTGTTAAACCCATATTTCTAATTTATTCCTCCCTCTCCCCTTTCTCCTTTGGTAACAGTACATTTGTTTTCTATGTCTGTGAGTCTGTTTTGTAAATAAGTTCATTTGTATCTTTTTTTTTTAAGATTCCACATGTAAGTGGTATCGTGTAATATCGATTACACAACAAGGTTGATCTATGTTGCTTCAAGTGGCAATGTTTCGTTCTTTTTAATGGCTGAGTAGTATTCCATTGTGTATATATACCACATCTTCTTTATCCATTCATCTGTCGTTGGACATTTAGGTTGTTTCCATGTCTTGGCTATTGTAAATAATGCTGCTGTGAACATTGGGGTGCGTGTATCTTTTCAAGTTAGAGATTTCATCTTTTCTGAATATATGCCCAGGAATGGGATGGCTGGACCATATGGTAATTCTCTTTTCAGTTTTTTAAGGAACCTCTAGACTTTTTCACAATGGCTGCACCAATTTACATTCCCACCAACAGTGTAGGAGACTTCCCTTTTCTTCACACCCTCTCTAGCATTTATTATTTGTAGACTTTTGATGATGGTCATTCTGACCAGTGTGAGTTGATACCTCATTGTAGTTTTGATTTGCACTTCTCTAATAATTAACGATGTTTAGCATCTTTTCATGTGCCTCTTGGCCATCTGTATGTCTTCTTTGAAGAAATGACTTTTTAAACGTTCTGCCCATTTTTTGATTGGATTGTTTGTTTTTTTGATATTGAGTTGTATAAGCTGTTTGTATACTTTGGAAATTAAGCCCTTTTCGGTCTCATCTCTTGCAAATATTTTCTCCCAGTCAATAGGTTGTCTTTTCATCTTGATTATGGTTTCCTTTGCTATGCAAAAGCTTGTAAGTTTGATTGGGTCCTATTTGTTTATTTTTGTTTTTATTTCTTTTGCCTTGGGAGACTGATCTAAGAAGATATTACTATGGTTTATATCCAAGAATGTTTTGCCTATGTTCTCTTCTAGGGGTTTTATGGTGTCATGCCTTATATATAAGTCTTTAAGCCATTTTGAGTTTATTTTTGTGTATGATGTGAGGCAGTGTTCTAAATTTATTGATTTACATGTGGCTGCCCAGCTTTTCCAACACCACTTGCTGAGGAGATTGTCTTTTCTCCATTGTATATTCTTGCCCCATTTGTCAAAGATTAATTGTCCATAGATGTGTGTATGGGTTTATTTCTAGTTTCTCTGTTCTGTTTCATATTGATCTATTGGTCTGTTTTTGTGCCAGTACTATGCTGTTTTGATTACTGTAGCCTTGTGGTATTGTCTGAAGTCTGGGAGGGTTATTCCTCCTGCTTTGTTCTTTTTCTTCAGAATTGCTTTGGCAAGCCTGGGTCTTTCATGGTTCTATATAAATTTTATGGTTATTTGTTCTAGTTTTGTGAAAAATGTCATGAGTAATTCAATAGAGATCTCATTAAATCTGTAGATTGCTTTTGGGAGTATGGCCATTTTAACTACATTAATTCTTCTAATCCATGAGTATGGGGTATTTTTCCATTTCTTTGTATCATCTTCAATTTTCTTTATCAATGTTTTATATTTCTCAGTGTATAAGTCTTTAACATTCTTGGTCAGGTATATTCCTAGGTAATTTTTTTTGACGCAATTAAAAATTGTTTTATTTTACTTTCTCTTTCTGACATTTCATTGTTGGTATAAAGATGTGCAACCAATTTCTGTATGTTAGTCTTGTATCCTGCTACCTTGGTGAATTCACTTTTTAGTTCTGATAGTTCTTGTGTGGAGTCTTTAGGGTTTTCTGTATAGAGTATCATGTCTGCATACAATGACAATTTTACCTCTTCCCTTCTGATTTGGATACCTTTTTTATTCCCCTTGTCTGACTGCTGTGACTAGAACTTCCAGTACTATTTTGAATAGAAGTAGTGAGATTGGGCATCCTTGTCTTGTTCGAGAATTTAGCAGGAAGGCTTTCAGCTTTTCACCGATTAATAATATGTTGGCTGGGGCTTTGCCATAATGTATTTTATTATGCTGAGATATGCTCCTTTTATATCCATTTTGGTGAGAGTTTTTTTTTTTTTTCTGTCATGAATGGATGTTAAATTTTATCAAATGTTTTTTCTGCATCCATTGGAATGATCATGTGTTTTTTGTCTTTTTGTTGTTGATGATGTGTTATCACATTGATTAATTTGGGTACGTTGAACCAGCCTTGAGACCCTAGGAAGAATCCAACTTGATCATGGTGTACGATTGTTTTTATGTGTTGTTGGATTCTGTTTGATATTTTTTTTTTTTTTTTTTCAGTACGCGGGCCTTTCACTGTTGTGGCCTCTCCCATTGCAGAGCACAGGCTCTGGACACGCAGGCTCAGCGGCCATGGCCCACGGGCCCAGCCGCTCCACGGCATGTGGGATCTTCCCGGACCGGGGCATGAACCCGTGTCCCCTGCATCTGCAGGCGGACTCTCAACCACTGCGCCACCAGGGAAGCCCTGTTTGATAATATTTTATGAAGGATTTTTACATTTATATTCATCAAAGATATCGGCCTGTAATTGTTTTTTTGGTTGTGTGTTTGTCTGGTTTTGGTATCAGAGTGATGGTGGCTTCATAGAATGACTTTAGGACTCCTCTTCAATCTTTTGGAAGAATCTGAGAAGGATAGGTAGGAGTTTTTCTTTGTATGTTTGATAGAATTCCCCAGCGAAGTTATCTGGTCCTGGGTTTTGTTTGCAGGGAGATTTGTTTTTTGTTTTTTGTTTTTTGAAATTTCAAATTCTATTTCACTTCTAATGGTTGGTCTGTTCAAATTATCTGTTTCTTCTTGATTCAGTTTTGGTGGGCCATACATTTCTAGAGACTTATCCATTTCTTCTACGTTGTCTATTTTGTCAGCGTCTAACCGTTCATATTAATTTCTTATGATTTTTTAAAAATTTCTGCAGTATCGGTTGTTATTTCTCCTCTTTCATGTTTTATTTTGTTACTTGGGTCCTCTCCCTTTTCTTCTTGATGAGGCTGGCCAGAGGTTTGTCAATTTTGTTTATCCTTTCAAAAAACCAACTCTTGGTTTTATTGATTTTTTTTCTATTTTTTAATCTCTATTTTATTTATTTCCTCTCTGATTTTCATTATTTCCTTCCTTCTACTGCCTTTAGGTTTTGTTGTTTCTTCTCTTTCTAATTTTTTAGGTGGTAGGTTAGGTTGTTTATTTGAAATTTTTCTTGTTTTTTGAGGAAGACCTGTATAGCTGTGAACTTCCCTCTTAGGACTGCTTTTGCTTCATCCCATAGATTTGGTATGGTTGTGTTTCCATTGTCATTTATCTTGAGGTATTTTTAAATTTCCTCATAGATTTCACCATTGACCCATTGTTTTTTATTTTGGTTTTTTTTTTGGTGTTTTTTGTTTGTTTTTTTTTAGTAGCATGTTGTTTAGTCTCCATGTAATCATTTTTTTCTCATTTTTTTTTCCTGTGGCTAATTTCTAGTTTCTTGCTATTGTGATCAAAGAAGATGCTTGAAATAATTTTTAATGATTATAATTAAAATTATAATTTTTGAGGCTTATTTTGTGCCCTAGTATAAGATTATTATATTTTTTAATTATTATAATTAAAGTTATTATAACTTTTAAGGCTTATTTCATACCCTAGTATGTTATCTATCCTAGAGAATGTTCCATGCAAGTTTGAAAATAATGTGTATTCTGGTTTTTTGGATGTAGTGTCCTGTAGATATCAATTAAGTCTAACTGTTCTATTGTGTCATTTAGAGTCTGTTGCCGTATTGATTTTTGGTCTGAAAGATCTGTTGATGTCAGTGGGGTGTTAAATTCTCCTATTATTGTCTTCCTGTCAATTTCTCCCTTTATGTCTATTAGTATTTGTTTTATGTATTTAGTTCCTTCTATATTGGGTGTATATATGTTGACAAGTGTAATATCCTCTTGTATTGATCCTTTTATCATGATATAGTGTCCTTCTTTGTCCTTCTTTATGGCCCTTGTTTTAAAGTCTATTTTTTCTGATATAAGTATTCCTACCCCTGCTGTCTTGTCATTTCATTTTGCATGAAATATCTTTTTCCATCCTCTCACTTGCAATCTGTGCGTGTCTTTCACCCTAAAGTTCGTCTTTTGTAGGCAGCATATTGTAGGTTCTTGTTTTATTTTCCAGCCTGTCACTCTGAGTCTTTTGATTGGAGCATTTAGTCCATTGACATTTAAGGTAATTATTGATAAGTATGTGTTTATTGCTATTTTAAACCTTGTATTTCAGTTGATTTTGTATTTCTTCTTTGTTCCTTTCTTCTTTTTGTTTTTCCTTTTATGGTTTGATGGTTTACTTTTGTATTATGCTTGAGCTCTTTTGTTATTGGTTTTTTTGTGAGTCTGTTGTATGTTTTTAATTTGTGGTTACCCTTGTTTTCAATATTAACCCATAAGTACATCTCCTTGTTTTAGACTGATAGTCATGTAAGTTCAGACACATTGTAAAAGATCTACATTTTCTACTCCCCTCCCCCACATGTGTGATTTTGAGGTCCTATTTTACATCTTTATTTCTGTCCTTTTGCTGTTCATCATAGTTATAATCAGTTTTGCAAAATTTTTTGATTGTATTTTAATCTATATACTGGCTTATTTCAGTGATATTCAATCCTTATATATATATTTGCCTTTCCTATTGTTATATTCCTTTACCTGTATATTCTTGCTTCTTTTCTATTTAGAGAAGACATTTCAACATTTCTTTTGGGATAGCTTTAGTATTGCTGTATTCTTTTAGTTTTTGCTGTTCTGAGAAATTCTTTCTCTCTCCTTCTATTCTAACTGATAATCTTGCCAGGTAGAATATCCTCCATTGAGGTTTTTCCCTTTCAGGACTTTGAATATATTTTGCTGCTCCATTGTGGTCTGCAGCGTTTCTGTAGAGGAATCAGAGGATAGCCTTATGGGGTTCCCTTGTAACTGACTCTTTGTTTTTCTCTTGCTGCCTTTTCTATCAATAGTCTTTGTTAATTCGTTCATCATTTTTATTACCACCTTTTGGAACTCAGGGTCTGGTAGACTGGCAAGGTCTGTTTCATTGCTTGTTCTCTCATGGGATATCTCTTGTTCTTTTAATTGGGAGTAGTTCCTCTGCTTTTTAATTTTACTTGTATTTCTCTGACTATAAATTTAGGAGAAACAGTTATCTACTGTGGTCTTGAAAGGCTGTTTTTATGTGGGAGCATCCCTGTGTAGGCTGAGTCCAATATTTTTGGTGCAAAGGGCTGTATTTGGTGTGGACACCTGCCACGTTTTTCCTCAGAGTGTACTGGCCAATGTCCCCTTGATAGGACGTGTGTTTGGTAGTGTGGTGACCAGAGCCTGCACTCGATGTTGGGCAGGGCTTTCTCTTTGCTCTGTGGCTGTCATAGCCCTGTCAGGGGCAGTGCCTTCTCCCCACTCGTTGGAGTAGAAGCCCCCAGATCTGGTTCTAAGCTGTAATGTGGGGAGCGCAGGACTGAAGTGCTCCCTCTGGGAAAGGAGTTGCTGCGTGTTCCTCTCCAGGAGCTCTCCACCAGGAAGTGCAACTCTGTGATGCCGCCTGCCACCCAGTGTGCATACCCGCAAGATCAGATTCATCTCTGTTGCAGGAGTGCTGATAATCAGATCATGTGTCAGCCCCACCTATCTTCGATGTGTGTACGCTCACAAAACATGAGCCCCCAAAGCCCACAGAAGCTGCGCCATGCTGTGAGCACACTGACAATGAGGCTTCTATTGCGGACGCACCCACGCTCCACCCTTTACTTTGATGACAGTGCTCCTGTGGTGGGTCCACGCTCTGTCCCATGCGTACCCCAGTTGTGGCCTGGACTATACACAGGCCCTTCAGGCTGTGTCTGAGCAGCCAAATCAAGTCATCTCACTGTGTCTATTTGCTGAAGCCCAATTTTCAACACCCAACCCCCCCTGTGCATACCAGCAAGTGCCCATCTAGGGCTGGGACGGCGATGACAAGAAGCCCTCAGCACCGTTCCCTCTGTATCCTGCTTTGCAGCAAGCCAGCCTGTGCAAACTCCTCTCCAGCAGATTCCAGGCCCCTGTGCCTCCCTTTCTGTCCCGGCAGACCTCCCAGCCAGTGAAGGAGGTTCCAAGGTGAAGGAACCTTTCCTCTTTCACTTTTCCCTCCTAGGGGAACAGGTCATGTCCCAATTCCCTTTTTTTTTTCTTTTCTTTAGTCCTACCCAGTTACGTGGGTATCTTCCTTGGAGCTTTAGTTGTATGAGATTTTTCTGCCCGCTTTCAGTTGGTATTCTCTGAGAATTGTTCCAGGTGTAGATGTATTTTTGATGTATTTGTTGGAGGAGGTGAACTCCATGTCTTTCTACTCCACCATCTTGATCTCCCTAGACAGTAAGCACCTTGTTCATCTTTGTATCTCCAGGGAAGAGCACAGGGTCTGATATACAGGAGAGACTAAAAATCTTACTGAACTGCTCTAAACAGAAATTTCTACTCATTTAAATTAAAATAAATATTTTATTCCTCAAAGGACTCTCTAATTATCTAGAGTCACAGTGTATCTGCAGGGCTAGGTATAAGCATTTGCCCTTTTCATACACATTGTCTCCACGATCAACAGTGGTTCAGATCTATCACTTGCCAACTTTTTCCACTTTAGGGTCAATCTCACATTTTATTTCTGCTTGAACGTCTGAGAGGGATCTAAAATAAATCCATTTTTCGAATTCTCTTTCGGCTTCTTCTGTCATGCTTGCTTAGATATCTTCAGTCGTCTGTATTCTAGGCTCTGTACTATGAGCTGAGCATACACAACTAAGTAAGGCCAATTCCTGACCTCAGGGAGTTTATAGTCTGATAACGGACAATAGGGAAGAAGCCATACACGCTGTGGTGGAGATAAAGCACCAGGTGCTGCTGGGAAGCAGGAGTGGGGCTCCCAAATAATGGACTGTTTCCCAGGGAAGATGTCACTTGAGCCAGGATTTGAAGGATCAGTGGAAGATACATGACTGAGCAAGGAAGTGAAGGGCATCACAGGTGGAGAGAGAAACATCTGAGAGGGGACAGCAAATGCAAGTGGTGATGGCAGGAGGTAGCTTGATATGTTTAGAGATCTTAAAGCAGGTGATGCGTGTGGGATTAGGGATGCACATGACGTTGTGCAAGGAGAGTAGGTCAGAGATAAACGTTGAAGCCCATGCAACTAAGTTTACGTATTTGAATTTTAGATTGACAGCATCCAGGGGGTATTGAAGCATTTTAATCACGTTCATGTGTTAGAAAGGTTTCTGCAGATGCTTTTCTGCAGGGGTATGGAGTGCAGAGGGAATAAGGCAGAGAGAAGAAAGACAAGTTACGTGTCAGCAACAATTATCCAGACAAGAAGAGATGAGGGCATGAGTAAAAAAAGTGGCAGTAGGTGTAGAAAATAAGGAAAAGGTAGAATTTACAGCACTTGGTGACTGGGGGGTCAGTAGGTGGGAGGTGTCTAGGATGACTTCCAGGTTTCTGACTTGGACAGTGGGGCCAGTGGTGATGCTGTTTCAAAAGACAAGGGATGCAGGAGAAGGAGCAGGTTTGAGGAGGAAAATAATGTTGGGTTTTAAGCATCTTTGATTTAAGGCCCCTCTGGGTATTCAAGTAGAAATAGCAGTTGGATGCTTTCTAGCGTTGGCAAAGTGGTCCAATGAAAAATAACTCTTGTAGAAGCTATTCATTTAGGTAAAATCCCTCCAAAAAAAAAAAAAAAAGAGGAGGGGAAGCTAAGGATGGAGACCAGATGAACACCAAAATTTAAGGAAAGGAAAGAGAACCCTAAATGATGAGTGAGAAGGCACAAACAGAAGGTAAGAAAAAACCAGGAGAGAGTAGTAGAATGGAATCTAAAATATCAACATAAATAACAATTTTGAAAATCTAAGACATGTGTAATGAACAGTGTCAGAGACCACAGAGAAGTTAAAATAAGTTAAGGTTAAAACTATCCCCCACTGATATGATATTTTAAACTATTTGCTTAGTTTATATAAAAAACTTAATAGGCACTATTCAAATTTTGAGATGGGCTTTAATTTGGTATGTGTAATGGTCTTTATGACTAAAGAAGGAATTAATGTTATTACTTTTCTCAACTCACTATAATTGGAAAACTTAGTCATCACAAATGCTTGGTATTCCCAGTGTTGGTATGTGAGAAATCACGTAATTCTAAATCCTGATTTTTACGTGTTATGTATTAAAAAGATCTCCACAGAGGCTGAGGGGGAACATATACATTTCAAAACACTCTTAACACTAGGATGTGCCCCCTTCTTTTTTGTAACCCCATTTCAGTCAGGAAATCTGCATTCTAGACCTAAAGATGTTACTAACTAGTTGTGTACACTAGGGAAATCAGTTATTCTCTTTGGACATTTTCATTAATGGGTAAATTTACAGGATTAGGCTCTTCTGCTACGGATAAATTGAGATAAATCATGGTCTGGAAGATCTAAACCATGCTTCTTTATTGATCATCTCTACTGAATTTTTATCAGGTACACATATCCTTTCTTAGCGTTTACTTCCCAGTCTTGGTGGGAATGGGCCATTTTGTCAATATTTTCTTTTACACCGTCTACCTCCTAAATTCCTGTTTCATCTTTGCTTTACTTTTCTTCCTATTCTATCTGTTAGGCAGAGATCCATCCTCTGTACTTTCAAAATGTGTTTTACAAATATTTATTATAGCATTTATTATATTTTACCCTAATTACAAGAAGATGTGGTCCTTGAGGCATAGACCTTAATTACGTTTGTGTGAGTATTGCAAACATAGCACATGTCTGACACAAACTGATGTTCAGTAAACATATAGGAATTGTTCAGGCAGAGGAGTCAGGTTTATCATGGTATCTTCTTATCAGCAGGGAGAGAGATTTCTAGCTCACTGCCCCAAACTCTGAATGAAACTGAAAGTCTGTGGATCTGCAGCTGTGTACAGAGTGGCAAGAGCTCATGTGGCTTGGGACTCTATAAATGGTTTCCAGAGAAGCTTTTTTGGGAAGTTCTTTTTAATTAAATGGTGAGGCGGGATCACTGACAGTGAGATCCTGGAGGGAAGCCAGTCTATCCACTTTGAAGCAAAGCATATTGAAGCGTAACTCTTCTAGGTGGGATATATGGGGAGATGGATGATAGCAGAATACCTAAACAACTGCTGGCTGATAGGCTCAAAGGCAGCAGGAGGGATGCTTTATTAAGTGCCTGCCACAGCACAGTTACAAACAGGGCAGAACCACACTGCATACAGAGGGCAGTGGTAGCAAGCTGGCTTACCTAGGGAAGGTCTGAAAGGTACCATAGAAAAGCACAAATCTCAAAATGAGATCTGCCACCCTAAGCAAAGACAGACTTAGCAGGCACGTGGTATTTTGAGATCATTCACTTCCTGGTCAAATCTATGGGACCTTAGCTGGTACATGGACACGTTTTTGTATATAATATTGTACATCACTGTGCCAGTATCAAGCTGTTAAAAGTGTTTATGGAAGATGATATATTGATCTGTTTTATAACCCATCATATAAATGGATAGTAAACTTAAAGTGTTATTTTCAGATAAACAATAGGTATGACTAGATATGCCATGTAAGAAGTAAACTGTAAAACGGATTTTTTAAAAAAGGTATTACTTCTAATTCTTGATCCTTTCATCAATTAGAATTTAATTTACCAATAAACTAAAATAATCTGACCTCATTTCCTCTCATAAATATTCTCATGTATCTCAGGTATACTTTGGTTTTAATTGGAAATCTAGTTACAAGTATTATCTAGTTCTTTAAATATTGGTAGCTAGATATGGTAGGCTTAGCTCCCACTTATAAGAGGAATTCTGGTTAATCAAAATACCGTTAATCTTCCTTTAAGAGAAAATTTATAATGATGATAATGGAGTTTTCTATAAAAATCTTTAAAACGTAAATCATCGTTATAAAAATAAGGTCAATACAGAAATAAACAGTCAAGTCATTTAATATATCTTGAGCATCGACCATATGCAAAAGACTGTGTAAGTGCAGGAACAATATAAGAATATTGAGAGAATACATGACCTCAGTATTTAGTAGGGAAGAAAAACCTGGGGACATAAATAACTGTGGTAAAAGATAGAATGGGATCTATGTGATAATAGCTATAACATTTTTCTAAATGAATAAAGTGTAGTCAAGTTACAGTGATTATTTGAAGTAGTGTAATTAGGACTTAGGTAACCATTACTAGTTGAGCAAACTTTTCCAAAGCAGTGCATAAGATTCTGTGGTGAAATACAGACAAAATATATGAGATTCATCCTTCAGAGATGAGTTTACCTTACAAGGCCCATTTTAATTGAGCAGAATCCCCGGAGAGTAGTCTTGATGCTCTAGAATTCCAGAAAATTGTGAACAGATGCTCTGGTGGAATCTAAACAAACTTTATTGAATGTTACTTAAGCCAGAAATTATACTAATTTCTTGAATATTAGCTCTGAAACTTGTTTCATATATAAGTAGTTTAAGGCAAAAAATTAAAGAAAATATCATTTAACATAGGAAGTAATAAATATGTGAAACTTCGTGCTCTGACTGGGTATGAATTGAAAATATTAATAAATACAAAAAGGGACTTAATTTTCTAGAGCAGCATACTTTACAGGCATATGGCAGTAGAATGAGATTTCATTCAGGGATCACTGCTTATCGTGATCTCCCATTTTTCTGTTTCTCAAACTACACTTTGTGAAGGAAAGTACCACCCAGCACTAATACACTTGCCCTTTGGCTCTAAGGATCCATGAAAAGTTCAGCACTAAAAGTCAAACAGGGAACATTTTCTTTTTGTTATTTTCAAAAAATGGTGACAATTCTACCTCTTCATAAGAGCTACTCAGTAGCAGATAAAGACTATTTCAGACTGAGGATATAATAATTACCACTTCTAATCTTTTGACAGCCCTGCCTACAGCTAAAATGCCTGGCATAACTCACTTTCTGGCTGCAAGGTAGGAGGTTCTCATACCTGTCTATACTCAAGCTGTGCTACCTGACAACCCAAGGTCTTGAAGCAAGAACACTTCCCCAGAAGCGTCAAAATACCATCAAATTAATATAGTGTTTCCAAGTGTAGACCTCTGCCCTCCTGTCTCAAACATTTTGGGGACTTGCTAAAAATACTGGTTTTTAGGTTGCATCTCATTTTTACTAAATCCCAACGTATTCCCAAGGCAGAGATCAGGAAACAAATTAATCTCCAAATGTTTAAATTTGAGAATCCCTTATCGAAGTTGGGGGATGTTCCCATGAAAAGATCAAAAACACACAGAAAATAATTGGGAAATCCAAATAGTGTTGACAACAAAGGATATCATATATAAATGATATGCCAAAGGCAAGCAGTTAACATTTCTTGAGTATAGTTCATTTAGAGCAATGCTACATTGTTCATTGTTCATGTAGAAACAGCTCCCTAGTTACATTGCAGACAAACCAAATTGAGAAAGGCTTCCCAGGAGACTCATGCTTATGAAATAGAAGTACTCTCAGACTGAAGGAATGTATTAGATGGTTTCCTCATATAAACGTGGTTAATTACTACTACATCAGAGCCTTGGGTCCTTTGCAGATGAAAAGAAAATCTAGCAATAATCCAGTACTTTACAGAAGCTGCCTTTTGAGACAGCCAGAGCTCACCTAGCAGACCCCGTCTCTGTCTTCTCAGTATCCTACTTTTTATATCCATTCTGGAGCCATCAGCTTCTAGAAGTCACATGTGACTGTTGCCTGCTGCGACTTTGTGATTGAGTCACAAAAAGTATATGAGCATTGAATTGTGAAACTTACAGTGTTTATGGATTACTTTTGAAAAATAAGAATTTCAAACTATTTCCAACTAACCAGGAATAAATTTCCCTCACGACACTGAGAAACAGGAAATGGGAACAGGTGAACATCTCATCACATTCCAGCAAAGCCGCACTAGGTGAAGGCTGTCTGGACAGTGTCGACTTGACAAAAGCCTGTGCACACCAACTTGTCCTTGAATTTAAGATCTAAAGCTGTGGTGACTGATGCACTCAGGTGACTGGTTATAAGAACCAGAGAAAATACATTCACCCTGAAGTTTCAACTAGTACCTGCATCCATATAGATAGTTTTATTCTATAAGGAGTAAAGAGAAAAGAAAAACAGCAGCAACATGGAGCATGTGGAAGATTTTATAATAGAAAAATAAGAGAACTTGTAAAGGATAAGCATGCTGGAGAAAAGGAGCTACTACAAGAAACAAAAGACAATTTGAGACTGCATATGCTGTGTGTCCTCAATGAAATCAGTCTAGTAAGTAAGACACAAAAAGTTAGATTAAGATGGAGTTGTCATAGATAAGAAAATAAGGTAGGGAGAACCAAAAGCACAAAAGGAGAATGATCTGTATTGACTATGTTAAGAGGAGACTTCTGTATTAGAGACAATAAATCAATAAAGAAAAATTCAGTTAATCTTTCAAAAAATAGGAAAAAAAAACTTTAGAAATTCATTTGTTGTGGAATATAAGCACTCCTCTAAGTCTTTGAGAGGTCAGTTATACCAAACATAAATAAGGAAAAGGATGGGTGCAATTTATAGTGAGAGGTCTTCTGCTCTGCAGTGTTTTCTTGATATGCCATAGACTAGGGGTCAGCAAACTGAGACACGCAGTCCAGATTGCCACCTGTTTTTGTAAATAAAGATTTATTAGAACACAGTCTCACTCATTTATTTACCTACTGTCTATGGTTGACTGTATATTACAGCAGCAAAGTTGAGTAGTTGTGACACAGCCCGTATGAACCAGAAAGCCTAAAATATTTACTATCTGGCTCTCTATAGAATATGTTTGCTGAACTCTACTCTAGACCACTGGATACACAGAAATGTTACTAAAGCATCAGATGTTTTTACGGCCTTTATGTGTCATTTGGTTATACACTTCTTACAAAGGCATCTAAGGTGTTTGTTACCTCTTTCTCACCAGATTCAATCAGCATTTCACCAGTGTAGTAGATAAGCATAATGTCCTTTTGAATTGTAACAAGGATTCTTTTGTCCAGCCATTGTTTTCTGTGCTGGACAAATGGACATATTTGATGAAGATGTTTGAGGAACCATCACTATCTGCAAAGTTTTTGATGAAAATATTTCCAGGGATGTAAATAGTTTGGGTTAAATTATTGTGATGGGTTACTTCCAGGGGATGTCTTCAGCAAAATGGTGGAATAGGAAGCCCCATACCCTCCTGCTGCCTACAGAAACTCTGACTCAACAATACATAAACCAATTCCCTTGTGAGAAATCAGAAAACATGTCAAGAGGCTCTTCCACCCCAGGTGAGCGTGAAACCAGCCACATCAAAGCATGGTGATCTGAAGGAAAATTCCAGCTCCTGGCTTCTTCCTTGGGAGGGAAAAAGAAAACTGAAACGTACATCCAACATTTTGACCTGTGGGATGGCAGAAAGGCTGCCCAAGGGATTGGCTTCTGTTTGGCCTGAATCTAAGCACTGACAGGAAAGGGTGCCAGGTTGGGGGCTACTAAGAATAAAGGTGATGGTTTGGACTAGCATTCACTCAGTAGCCATAATACCCCCTTTCCCCCCTACTACTGAGCATAGAATAAGAAAACCCTTGTTTCTCCCTGGAGAGGGAAAGAGTTGGCACCTAAGTCCCAAGATTCCATCTTTTCAGGGGGCTTCCAAGGGACAGTTTCTGTCGTTCCTCTCTCAGAGCACTAATGGTATCCTGCATACTCGAGGTGCCTGGGGGCCACTGAGCACAACAGAGTGGGGTGGTTTGGTGGCATTCCAGGTTTTCTCATTTAGAAGACTTGAAGACACTATCAAGGAATAATCTGAAAAGGTAATTAACAAAACAGTCCCATTTACAATCGCATCAAAATGAATAAATGAAGGAGACAAAAGAGTTGTACACTGAAAACTACAAAACATCGCTGAAATAAATTAAGGAAGACACAGACACATGGAAATACATCCTGTGTTCATGGATTGAGAGGTTTTAATACTGTTAAAAATGTCCATACCACTCAAACTGATCTATGGATTCAACTCAAACTCTATCAAGATCCCAGTGGCATTTTTTGCAGAAATAGAAAAATTGATCCTAAAATTTATAGAGAAACATAAAGGACCTTGAATATCCAAAATAATATTGAAAAAGAAGAACAAAGCTGGAGGCCTCATACTTCTTGACTGCAAAACAGATTACAAAGTTACAGTAATCAAAATGTCACCCACACCTGCCCCAAGAGCTAAAGGGATCCTTGCCTTGATTTATTTCTGTGTTTGTTTCAAAAGCACTCAGTATTTGACAGAGATGTTTTGCAGCTGTGCTTTAAAAAGTATGCAGTGGCCAGTCACCCTGAACTGGCTCTGACGACCACAAGAACGTACCTGTGCAGATGAGACCTGGAGGTGTCCAAAAGTTACCTTTGCTTTATTGGCAGGCTAAGATCTCCACCCAAGGTGGGGGGATTTGTAATCCACTACACACAATTCATTCATGCCCTATGCAAAGAAATGTCGAAGACTGCCCATGCCCCAGCTGCCCCCAGCTGCCCCTAGAAGTCTCCGCCTCTTTCCTAGAGCCCTGATGACATTTGCCTCCTACCCCTCAAAATTCTCTTGCTCCCCCTCCCTTTGGAGAGAAGGTATTTTTAGAGCAAAGCTCTCCCTTCTCCATTCCTTGATCCATGAATAAAGTTTCTGCTCTGCTATACCGAACCTGGTTTCATTCGATTGGCATTTGCGACTCCAAGCAAAAGACCCACCGAGGGGGTCACAGATCCACTGGGGATCAGTAACAAAAACATATAGAACTGGCATAAAATAGACACATTAACCAATGGAAAATAATAGAGAACCGAGAAACAAACCCCAGTCAAATGCTCTTTGATAAGACTACACAATAGGGAAAGGACAGTCTCTAACAAATAGAGTTGGGAAAATTCGATATCTGTGTGCAAAAGAATGAACTTGGACCCTTATCTTACACCATCACAAAAATCAACTCAACATGGATTGCTTAAACATAAGACCTGAAACTACAAAACTCTTACAAGAAAACATAGAGAAAAGCTCTCTAGTGTTGTTATTGGCAAGATTTCTTGTGTATGACATCTAAAGCACAAGCCACAAAAGCAAAAATAGACAAGTGGGACTACATCAAACTAAAGAACTTCTGTGTGGCAAAGGAAATAACAGAATGAGAGGGAGCCTATGGAATGGGAGAAAACTTTTGTAACCAGTATATCGCATAATAGGTTAATATCCAAAAATAGATTAATATATTTTAATATGTTTCTAAATATACACATATTTATAAATATATTAAAATATATTAATCTATTAATATATAATAATAAGGAACTCCTAGAACAATAGCAGTTGTTCAATGGTAAAAAAAAAAAAAAAACAACTTGATTTAAAAATGGACAAAGTTCTCAGAATTGGAAGAGAGGCTGTGATTCTCTATCATGAAGCAAAACTGTTCTCTTTCCACCAGACCTTTAATTTTTTGCTTATATAGATTCTGAATTTGTTAATTTCCTAATGTTAAATCATTTGTCACTCCTGGGATAAACCCAACTTGGTCATAAATTATCATACCTCTCATATCCTTCTAGTATCTTTAGAGTTACTTTCATCTATGTTCACAAGTGAAATCGGAATGTTTTTATTCACAAAATGATCTTGTCAGGTTTGGTAGCAGGGTAATGCCAGCTTCATTTTATGACTTGAGTATTTAGTGTTCCCTCTTATTCACTAGAAGAGATTGTAGCGATTTTGATTTTTTCTTAAATATTTGACAGAACTCTCTGGAGAATCTGCCTATGCCTTAACTTTTCTTTGTGCAAATATATTTGGCTAATTCAGTTTCTTTAATGGTTTAGGTCTATGAAATTTTCTATTTTTTGAATTAATATCGATGTTAATTTTTCTGAGAATATGATCATTGTATTTGAGTTTAAAACTTACCAGAATGACATTTTTCATAACATGTTCTTTTTACCTCTTAATATGTGCAAACATCTACTATGTCTAAATAGTAAATTCTGCTATTTAGTCATCTCCCTTCTTTATTTTACTTAATTTTACCACAGTTTTGTCAATATTATTAGTCATTTATAAGAAACAACTTTTGACTTAGTTGACCTCTATTATTTTAGGTTATTTTCTGTCTAATACATGTCTCTTCTTATTTTTACTTCCTTTCTTCTGCTTTCTCTATATTCACTTTGGATGTCTGGACAGTTATTGAGAAAGATTTAAATATCTCTATTCTTTAATTCCCCTTGTTGCTAACTAACATTTACGAATTTGTATAATACAAATGGTATGTAGAAGAGCAATGCTAACGTTTAAAAAAAACCAAAGTATGTGGCTCTCTTTTTTGTGATTTTGGAAGTCAGCAAGGAAAGGCAAGCTGCCGCGTGGCAGACCTTTGTTATGCAGACACGTATTTCATTGCAGGCTTGCTTGAGATACCTTGGAAAGCATTCCTGCAACTAGAGCTTATAACTATAGTAGATTTGGTTGGAAAGCCTTGGAATATCACTCTGTGTTCGCTTCTTTTTGTTGATTTGTTTTTTAAGTTCTATCAGTGATATTGCAATGTAGGCTAGTTAGAACCGGTGTCTCTGAAGAGGCACCCTTCATAGTAGATCAGACTATAACCTCAAGTCTCTCCCAAGCATTTCCTATTAAGAGTTTTCAGCCAGGCAATGAAAGTGAGCTCAGGGGCAAAAATCAGATTAGGATGTGGGGCTCTTAGTCCATTAAAGGTAGAGTAAAAGAGGCCAGTAAATTAAAGACCAGGGTATTTAAGAATAAGAAATCTTTTTTTTTTTTTTTGCGGTATGCGGGCCTCTCACTGTTGTGGCCTCTCCCGTTGCGGAGCACAGGCTCCGGACGCAGGCTCAGCGGCCATGGCTCACGGGCCCAGCCGCTCCGCGGCATGTGGTATCTTCCCGGACCAGGGCACGAACCCGTGTCCCCTGCATCGGCAGGCGGACTCTCAACCGCTGTACCACCAGGGAAGCCCTAAGAAATCTTTTGATGAGATTTTTGTTTATGATTACGTGCAGACAGAATTGACTAGAAGCCCACTAAATTTTTGTAAGAAATCGTATTTCCAAAGAAATACGAGCTACCTACAAAAGCTTGTCATTTTTCTAACCTTACAGCAAGACTCTGGCCTCAACTCTGTACCATCAGAATGTGGGCTGCACAAAATATCCAGCTTCTAAAAAGAATATCCTCTCCGTTGTTTTGATTATGAAGGATAAGGACAAGGAAAATCTCCCAAAGGACAAAACCAAGGACCTACAGCGACAGTACCCAGGGTCATTGTAATGAGTTACCATATGCATTAACCAAGGAACTTAATTCAGTGACAAAACAGATTTTTCACCCCTCTTGCCCAGTGGGATTTGATGGTTGCTGTAGTTCAGCGAGTAGTATGAATGTCCAATGCTTCTTCCCAAAAGAGAGTTTTAAATGCATTTGTGCTATTTATTCCACCATTTTATATTGATGTAGGGGTGGAAAAACGTCTTTTCCTTTTATATTTTAATATCGTGAACACGATGAGCCGTGTCAGGAGGAATTGCTACAAGGGAGACAATTCCAAAGTTGCATCCGTTTCAAAGTCCATCTCCGAGTGATGCGCAGTCCTCTCTGTCAGGTCTTGGTGTGGCGCCTTATGTTGTGGTTTGATGTGTGGGAAAAGGGGCTTGAACTTTCAGGGGGAGATAAGCAGTGGACTGTGGCAAAGACTGATAGCTGCCCCTTAGATAGCCATTCTACCCGTCTGTAGGAACAGACTTTCAGTGAGACATATGGCTGCACAGCTGTAAAGACAATTCCCAGCCTCTCTTGCATCTCTTGTGCCCGGGCCAGTGGGTTCTGAGTCAAAGTATTCATAACTTTTGGGTGTACCTTTAAAAGAAGCATCATGCCTGCTCCTTCCCTTTTTCATTACCTTTTCCCTCTGGTTGACTGAAGGTGAATGGCTTAGCAGGAGCTTAAGAGAAGTTATCTAAGATTGGCAGGTATAAAATGAGGATAATTTAGCAACAATAAATAAAGGGCCTTGGTCCTTGATACAATAAAACCAGTATACAAGCCCTAGACCATTTATTTTGGACTGCTATGTGAGGGATATACAAACTTCTATTTCCGCCTTCATTACAAGAAAAGAACCTGTATCGTAACTAGTATAATGCCAATGGAAGTAATTATGACGTCAGAGAGTATGTAGCTGAAAAGTTCTTTATTCTTCTTTCCACACATTTAGAATTCCAGTATTTGAACTTTGAGCAGCATTGGAAGCTATTGATGAAGGTAAGCTCTGCTCCCTTTTGATGTGCAGTAGATACAATGTAAAAATCCCCAAGATTATTCCTTCTAGTACTGATACGTCCACCGCATTTCTTTCCCTGGCATTCAGAGATCCCTGATACTATTTGAGTTTATGTTTTAGTGGTTATTGTAGTTATTGCTTTCTGCCTTACCTCCCTGAAGTCAGCAAAATCTTTATAGACCTCATGGCACTCAATATGATAAATCACATCATAGTCAAGCTACCTGGGAACTAAACCACTGGCATTTAAGATCGTAAATTCCACAGCAAAGCCCCTTCCTCGTCTCCCACTCATCTCTTTTGCCTTCCTCAGTTTATGACTAGTTGGAAATAATATTGCTTTGGTGTTGAGATGGCAGAGGATACAGAAATTCAAACTGTATGGTAGTTGATAAAAATAAATTGTATCAAAAAATGAGAAAATGTCTTCAGATAATGAACTTCCGATAGCTATAGAGAGATAATCTGGGTACTTAGCTGGGAGATGAACACTTAGATTACTGTACTAGACCAGCAGAAGAAACCTTATTTTTTTCTTTTTGAATTTTGTATTACATGTAGAAATTCAGAACTCTTGCCCTGCAAAGGCCTCCCAAGTGCATTTTAATACCTGATGATTTTATGTGGTTTATTCCCTGCTTCCAAGAACGTTTGCACTTTTTAGGTAGATGAACAAACTGAGTTGCATGGCACGTACAAGGTCATATTTTGAGTCACTAGTAAAACCTGGACTAAATTTTTGAACCGTTGTTCAAGCCAGTTTAGTTCAATTTTCAGTACATTGTGTATGCCGGGAATGTTTTAATACTTGATATGGAAAGTTATTTTGCATGACTCCCTGATTTTCACATTCTTCTTAACCTGTTTTATAGTTGGCTGTGTTTTTCTTTTCTTTTTTACTTAGTCGAACCTTTTCGCATCACTTTTTTTGCCCCTAAGGTGTACGTGTGCACTGTCTGGCTTATCACTTTTGAGGTACGTGCACATGGTAAATTCAAACGGCTGAAACTTACTGAGCAATGTGAAGTGCTGTGAAAGAGGAAAGACTTAAAGAGATTATTCCTTACGCTAGTAAGCCTAGATGGATCCTTTACAGATGTGTTCTTTGCAGATGCTATGTAATAAATTTAAGGGGCTATTTGTGCGTGATAAATTAAATGCAGTTAAGTCAAAATGAGGCATTCACTTCCATTTAAATAAAGTGAAAACTCATTTTACAGTCAGTCAGCCTGCTATAGAATGGATAATATTAGGGCATCAATCCTCTTTTTCCTGAGCATACAGCAACATATCTTGCATTTTCTTTGCTATCATACTTTTTCAGGATTTGGCCATTCTGAAAAAGTAGCCTGATGATAAGCTTCTCTTTATTCTTTCCCCAAATTAAGCTTTCTTTCTGCATGCTTTCAAAGAAAACACAGTTCAATTATTTTCCATCTCTTTTCCGTCATTGCTTGAGGAAAGATGTACGGGCTCAGAAGTGTCAGTCAAACCAGAAAACGAAGAGTTTGCCAGTAGCCCAAGGGATCAATCAATACTGTCCACCTTTGCAAATTGATGGTATTTTGAAGTAATTATAAATAATCATGTTATTAGTAGTAATACTATTATTATAGAACTGTCCAAACAAATCAACATGATGAGCCTTTCTGACACCAAATATTTGCTTTATTCTTTATCTGTTCCTGCCTTTCCAATAACCATTCAACCACTATTTAGAAGATCTACTTCTATGCTTCTCAGCTCTATTTGTAAATAATAATAATACATTATAAAACATTTCGCCACTGATTAGCCAAGTGAAATTCATCACTTTTTCCTGAATCTGAGTCTGCTATCTCAGACTCAGATTTTAAATTGCTATCTCATAGTCCTTTAAATCACTTAGGCTAGAAAACTTTTGAATGTACTATATTCTTTTGGTGTATATATATATATATATATATATATATATATGTGTGTGTGTATGTTGTGTGTGTGTGTGTGTGTGTATCCCCTCCCTGACGCCCAGGCTTTATCCTGGTAGTGTGTGCTGATTTCCCAGAATTCTTTTTGCTCATTATTTGGTGAGGTTCTTTGATGTCTCCTTTTTTTTTTTTTTTTTTTTTGCTTTTTATGCTGAGACTTTATTAATTATATAAAGCCCAGCCACATGTATGTAAGCCTCGTGTATGATAGAAATATACAAGATCATAGAAGGATTCGACCCCTTTTTCTCATCTTGGAAAGGTAACTAAAAATAGGTCCTGTAGTTTCTTATATCCCTTCCCCATTAGAGCTTCTATACCTCTAGTTCTGGCTGTTGCAGCTCCTGTTCTGACTTCCAAATTATTCCTCCCATCCCTGATTTCTTCCCACTCTTATCCATTATCCTAGACACCGAAGTGATTTCAAAATGCAGATTTGACCCTGCTCAAACCCACATTGCTTTCAGTTTCCTTAGCATGGTACTCAGGTCCTTTACCATATGACCACGGCCTGCGTCATCAGCCTCATCCTTGTCACTCCCATCTGTAATAGAAGTACTTTTCTTTGAGGATATCTGTTTGGGAACCTATTGTGGTAAAGAGAAACCGCTAAGACCACTCTTTTGATTCTTAAATTAATAAAGTGCCCTTCTCCTTCTCCCATGAATGCCCATTCCAAAATTAAACTAAAATAAGCAGTGTGCCAAATTTTAGGACATCTTCAATACCATGAACTTGATTGTGGCAGAATCATCTAGATCAACTGTTTAAGATACCATAAGTATATAAAAAAATAATTGTTTCCATCTTGAAATTTGGGCTCAATATGTTTTGGTTTTTTAATTCCATTTTAAAATTCAAAGAAGATAACCTGTGTTAGATGCTCTTATTCAAGAAATACACATGCACACACACACACACACCTTGTCAATGCTTTGTTGCCCTAATTTCTTCCAAAGTTATTCAACTGTGACTACGTTAGTTTAGATAATTAACTTGAGAATGCCTTATTTGGCATAAATGCTTTAAGTATAATATTACACAGAGCTCTTTTTTCTCTGTTTCTCTAGAGTTTGGCTTTAACCATGGCTTTAAAAACACTAGGTTTTTGGATAAATTTAGAACTAAAAAGCCATCCACAAAGTTGCACTGGACACCTCTGTTTCTCCAGTGTCCAGCACAATGTCACATGGAAAAAGGTGCTCAATTGACAATTCTGGAAGGCAAGTGAATAATGCAGACAGAGGTAAACCAACACATCGACTTTCAATCAACTGATCATTTACTGTGTGTAAGGCATGAGGGTAGGTCCATGGTATCTAGAGAAGCATAAACTTATACATGTAAAGAGGTTAATGGCAAGTGCCCATGTGAATGACACAGATATCCACCCATGAATGATATAATAATAACAGTAAAAAGAATGATGATTAATATTTATTGTTTCCTACATGCCAGGATCTGTGATAAACTCTTCTAGGCACTGTATCATTAAATTTTCATAGAAGTTCTGTAAGGCGTGAACTACCATTATCCCCATTTTGCAGATTGAGAAGGATTCAAGAAGTTATATGTACACTTGGCTTTATCCATCTAGTAAGGGGTAGAGCTGGAACTGCCTTTTTCTGAGCTTATAACTTCATAATGCTCTAGAGGTAGTGTTTACTTCTGTCAGTGGCATCACTAATATGGTGAAATTAAATGATGAATAGAATCAAATATATTCACTATGAAATAAAATTAAAAAAAAATTTTTTTAGTGTATCAGAGTACAATTAAGACATAGCTTGTCTGTGTTATCAGCTGATAGGAAGAGGGAGTTTTTTCCAGGGATTAAAGTTCACCTTTGGTTAGAATTGGCACTCAGCCAACCCTATTTCCACAATGTTTTGAAGTCTTGATGTATTAAGATATAAATAGCATAAACATTGATAAATCGAGTGTGTCATATGCTTGAGATTTCAAGTTTTAAAAAGACTTCCTATATAATTTAAAAGGATGTAAAAAAAATAAAGCATTGCTCCTTAAGACTACAGAAGTTACCATGGTACATTTCAAGTCATAATTCCAAAATAGCATCAGCACACATGATCGTGTTACTAATTGAGTCCATAGCAAATATGGAACAGGGTGCACACATAAAGCTCTACTTTGATAACTGAAGTCTATCTTGAATAAACAGCAAACAATGTATCTTAAGTTGTCATTACTGTGGTATTCAAGTGAAAGGATGTTCGTGAATGATTATGCAAATTTCAAGAAACACATTCAAAATGCAGTTTAAAAGCAGTGTGGAAAACATGAAAAGAGTTCTATTTCTTGTTTTCTTAGCTGAGTTAATCTGCTCGTATTTCAGAAATCTAATATTTAAGGACGAAGAAACTGGCAATTTACTTGTCATTGGCACAGATTTAACGACGGGAAATTCCTATAAATATTTTTAGTCAATTAGGGTTGGCCAGGAAGTTTGAAAATTCGCGATACGAATAGAACAATTCATAGGGAAAAAGACAAAGAAAACGAATTTTGAAACCGTGAGACAGTACGTAAATTAAAGGGATAAAATAAAGGAATATGAGATTCATTCATTCATTATTCATTCATCCAGTAGGTTTTTATCAAGCACTTTACTGTGTGTAGGATCCAACAATGGACAATAGCCTCTTCCCTCACGGGCACTTTCTAGTGAGAGGTACAGAAATTTTAAGACTGATAGTCTAATTCATTATTTAGCTACAATTATGATAATATGTTTTAAGGAGACATTAGAGTGAACTATGAGTATAGTAAGAGAGCTTGATTGAGTGCGTGCAAGAGAATGGGGACAAGGCAGGCACATCAAAGATAGATTCATTAACAAAGCAACGTTTTGGTCGAGGTCTGAATAATTAGGCCAATCAACTAGTGAATGAGGCAGAAAGGCAGGTCATTTTGTGGTGTGAAGTACATGCATACAGAACTGTGGTGGACATGACGCGGGATGGAGTAATAATGATAACAAAACGTCTAACACTGGTATAGTGTTATCTATGTGCCAGACATCACGCTAAGAGCCGAATCTGTATTTCCTCATTTACTTCTCATAGCAACACCCTGAGGTCAGTTTTATTATTATCGAATTTTAAGGATAAAGAACAGGCAGAATAACTTTCTCAGGATCATGATACTGATCTGTGGTAGATCTGGTTTGAACTGAGGTCATATGATTTCAGAGACTGCATTCTTGGTCACTGTGTACCCAGATTATACGTTCATCTGTAATTGTCCAGCATCTATGTGAGTTTCTATACGAAGCTTTTTCCATAGTGTCGTAAGGTAGTTGTTGCAGAATTGAGTACGATTATGGTCAGGTGATGTCCAAGAAAAATGCTGTATTTAGAAGCAGTAATACATGGTGGCTGAGTTTACTTTGGAATCAGCCAGGATTTGACTCCTTTCCTTTCTCTCTGTGTGGATGTCGGGCAAGTTTCTTCAGCGTTCCAAATACCAATAAATAGCTACAAAATTGGGATAATAATGATGCTGTTATTACAAGCTTGCTATGAGGTTTACATGAGAAAATAAACGTTGAGTATATCCCTGGCACAGAGTAATTACTCAATATATGTTAGCTATTATTATTAGCAGAATAAAAGATTGATAATGAATGTCAAAGAGGACTTTGAAGGCCTTGCATAAGAGGGTGAATGTTATAAGCAGCAGGAAGCCACTGACATTTTCTGAAAAATAACTTCAGCATACATGGTAAATTATGAGTGATAATCTGTAGTTTACAAAGCGTTTTTGAATAGATTACTTAATTTAATCCCCCTTAATCTCAGAGGGATGATATTTTGATTGTCATTCTACAGATCAGCTAAAACTTAGAGATCTTAAATGAGGTATCCAAGCGCTCACAGGACTTAGTGGAGTAAGTGTGACTTAGATTCAGTACTTCAAATGAAAGGTCATTGTGCTTTTCATCATACCACAGCTTACAGGGGATTTTAAAAGACATTGTAAAGAGGTTCCATAGAAGAATTAAGGGGCAAAGCTGTTTTGATTATTCTGAATTTGAAGTGGAGAAATTATTATTTTTTTAATTTTAGAATGTTGATGGAAGGAACATAGGTACCTGGTGAAGGTTTGAGAAGCTGGGAACTGCAGTGTTGGTCCCATCTCTGCCACTTCTTGGCTTTGTGACAAGTCATCGACGAGTCACTTAACCTTAAGTGGTTGTAGGTTTCTTCAACTGAGAAAAGGAAAATATAATCCCATGTCTTGGGATTTTCCAGTGGATCAAATGACACACCTTCCTCCCCCCAAAGGCCACAACCAACAAAGCAGAAAACTCAGGAAAAAACACACATGTATTATTGTCACTTCCCATATAAAATGTTTCCATTCCCGACCATGAATTTAAAATTTTATAGGAAAAATACAGTCAGAGCCACGGGAGTTGAAAGAGAATCTATCAAATATTTTTTTATTAAAATGAAATTAAATATCCAGAAAGCTAGGTTTTCAGTGACATTTAATACATGTTAACCCATTGATATGGCAACTCCACGTTTTTCCGTTTACTGACCCGGCTCACCAGAAACCTTTTGGGTGCCCTCTCTCTTCCAGTTCAAACTGCGAACCTACAGACCTGTCTTGGTTCACTGCACGTGTCACATGTATTGGGGGACATTTTTCCAAGTCTAGTCCTTTATCCAGATGTTAATGAATTTTTTGCTTTTATGGCTTTGCTTTCTGTGTCCCATCATGTTTCCAGACATATCATCAGCTTCTTTAGGGAAGCAGGAGGAAAATTCTGAGGTTCTGTTGTATTCTCAGCTTCCTTTATGATTTGCAAGACCCCTTGAGATAGATTTTTTTTTTTTGCGGTGGAGGGGTGGGGAGGGTGTGAGAGTGGGAACTTTCTACTTATTCCCTTCTTTTCCTATTCCAGTCTTACGATTTCCTCCCCTTCTCATTATCCCCAACTGATTTTATACCTGATTCTAGCTGATGGAAAAATTGGAGATGTCTGAAGATGTCCTCAGATATAATGCCACACATTACTAGAAATTTCCATAGCATAACTTACAGTTCTGGAGTTTAGTATAATAACCACCAATATATTGTAAGCCTTTACAAAATTACTGCTTGAAAAGAAAAAAAGGGGACTCTGACCTGTAGAACTTTTGTAAAAGCTAGAATGTCTGAAATAATTTACCTACTTGAAAGAATAGCTGTATTAAGAATTTCCCTCCTCCCCCCATCCCTTTGGCTTAAATGAGATAATCTGATATTTTCCTACACAAGATCATAAGCAGCTAATGTGGAAAAGCTTCATGTGAAAAAATACGCAAAAAGTACTGAGATAACATTGAAATATGTTAGAGCTTGGTTTTGTTGGAATGTTAGAGACAGCACTGTTGTATATATTCTTATGTGCCATGTGATAATGTAATCTATATGATAGAAAAGCAGTCAGCATATGAAAGAATTTTACTATTCTGCAAAGGTAGTTTTGATTTGTAACTTTTTTTTTTTTTTTTTTTTGCCACACCAGCAATAAAACCACTTAGAAACTTAGAACACTAGAATGAGAATAAGCATTTGAAATCACATAGTCCAATATCCTTATTTTATACAGGAGAATGCTGGTCTCAGAGGAGAGGTGAAGTGGTTGGCTAAGGTCATACTACTAGTTAGAAGCTCCAACTAGCACCCTGACATACTAATCCTGGTGCAGTGCTCCTATGTTAATCCTTATTTTTTCCTCAGTGTGCTCCATGTTTTGCACACCTCAAAGCAGAAAGACTTTCTCTGGGATTGGGCTTTTATGCACAGGCAAGAACAAAGCAAGAATCTAGCCTAGCCCCCAACACATGAGTCAATTTCAAGCAAACTGATATGTGCCAACAAACAGTACTATTAAGAAAGGGATGTTTTGTGGACCAAAGAAATGACCTTCACACATGTGGAAATAGAAGCAGTGTTGAATGCACTGTAAGATGGAAGAACAAATGAATTATATATAAAGATAGTTCAAATTGATTATGGCAGCAAGAGACTAGTCAAGGACATTCACAGGCAACCTTACTAAAACATTTCTCTATCGTTCCTCGAGAAAATATTCCAAATCTGTAAGAAAACGGCATCTGGATAGGGAACTCCTAAACCATCACATTTTGTCAATTCCATTGCTACTAAAACCCACCAAAATTTAAAAACCTAAAAACCAGGTAAATAGGCTAAATAGGGTTCATGTGACATTACTGTGAAATAGAGGCAGCTCAGATGATGAACGCAGGACCAGATAACGGTTTGAAAATCCGCATAATGAATGCTTTTTCATATTCACCGCCAAAGCAAAGGGGAGAGACAGCAATGCCAAACTGAGGAAGGCTTTCCCAGCAGAATGTGTGAGAGAAATATGCTGGGTGTAACTGCCAAGTTTTATGGCAGGGGCTGAAGGGCACTGGGCAGTCATTGTGAATAAAGAGTGACATGCTATTTTAGAATTTGCTCTCATGGGAGAACACTAGCTGGAAGGTGGAGGGCTGTCTTCACAAACGTAAAGAACATTGAATGGATGTTATATTGAAAACCTTGAAATCAACTCCAAAGGATACCCGGAATGGTTGTCCTTAATGCTTATGTTTTCCTCCAACGTAGATACCTTCTCCTCATCGTAAAGCAAATGATAATCAAACACCAAAGGCCTAGGAAGTAATGTGGCATGATCAAAAGTCACCCCCTGCCTCACTGTCCTCCTGTAAATTAACTCACTGAAGTGGAATTTCTTACAGGAAAGTTTTTCGTCACCCTCATCCTATAGTTATCCATGACCACTGAAGCCTGTCTTGTGTTTATATCATCACAAGTAAAGTCACTCAGTAAATAATGGAGGAAGAGGAAACAGGTGAAGAGTAAGGACCACCTGTGATGACAGATGAGCAAAGAAATCACCAAGACAACTGAAGGGAGACACATTTGGAAGTCCTAAAAGAAGCCAAGAATGAAAGGGCTTTACTTTTCCCCCTGGAAGTGCACAAACAGTTTCTGTCTACCACCAAATGTTCAGTGGAGTCTTCCGTGTTTGGGAAATGACAGTAACTCCGTTCTGGTAAAACCGCCTTCCTGATCATCGTGTCTCCATAATCAAACAAGAGAGAAAGAGCTGCGTTTAAAAAGACACGTGAGAAGCTAGCCATGTAGAAGTCACTCATGTAGATACAGGGAGATGAGGTACGTGAGACTGAGATGAACATATTAGCTGGAACTATAATCTAGCCCTACATTTTAGGGAAGGGCACTTTCATACAAGAAAAGGAAGCTATGCTTTAAGGACTGTTTAAGGCACCCCATGGCCATGGGTGGAGGATAACATTATTTAAGTTAGGCTATCCAGTCTATGAAAATTTATACAAAAGGGTGCTCTAACCTTAAGAAGTGTTTTTTTCATGACTGGAACATGCATATCAGACTCAGCAACGACTGTTTTATTTGGCTAAGAGGGTCCACGTCCGGAGGGGACGATGAACAATAACTGTCTTCTCTATTTATAAGCTGCTCAGCATTTTCATACTCTGTACATTGTTTTATAATCATCATTAATAATAATGGACTAACCCTTTTGCACAACATAAGATGAATCAATTACTTGCTTCAATCAAACATGTTCATATATTCAGAATTTTAAAGAATTTCGACAGATTCTGTTGATTTTTTTTTTTTTCTTGTAGGAATGCAAACTTAATACTGGGCAGCTGACCAGAGGGTTCAGGTAGACTTGGGCCTGTGTAGAGAATCGACAAGTAAAACTTTGTGTTCCATTTGCAAATGACCAAGTATCTCTTGAGGGAGAGGGACTCCAGATGACAAAGTTTATCTCAAGGCAATACTCCAGGTTCAGTCAAGAGGCAGGGCACAGAGTCCATCATTCTCTTGTGACATGCATTTAGAGTGAAAAAAATAGTCAATAGAAACCAAAGAAAGTGACTTCACTATGAGCTCTGTGGAATCATTGTTCAGGTTTTAGAGGGAAGGGTGAATGAATTACAATCTTTTTCCCTCTCCAGAATTCAAAGCCAGTTGAAAGAAAGACAACAAGAAGCAAAGATTTAAAAAACAAACCAATAAACAAAACCCTTTATTATGAACCAAACATGGAATGGAAGACAAGATTTCTAGGTGTAGGCAGAGGGCCTTACTGAGATTTTAACTGATGAGTTAGGCAGACTTACCCAGGCAGCCCCTGGCTGTACTGGTCCACTGCAGGACACCCCTGCAGGGCAGTCCACTTGCTGCGTTTCAGAGAACAGACCAGAAAGCAGCCTCAGAGATGATTTGACAGGGACTGAGCCATACAGTCCCACTTCCCTCTGCCAAACTCATTCATCAAACAGTATACTTCTCTTCCCTAAAGGAGAGAAAATGGGGAGTGGCGTTGTATGTGCCAAGCTTTCCTTCCCAAGGAAAAGTGATGAGCGGGGAACACGTGGTCCTACGAACAATACATAGAATACAGGGTATCAGCAGCTGAGGGGCTAGAAACAAGAGGAGATGATAGAGACAGTGCTCTTAGGAGACTTAATCCTCATGGCGTTCGGTATAAATAACTGTCATATAGGCCCCAGTCAACAGCGTCAGGGTTTCATTTTATCCCCAGATACGGCCTGGAAGATATGGTGCTCACCCAACGTCCACAGTACATGCTTAATATTAATAAAATATAAAGTTATATTACAGATACTTTAAACCTTATAGGTAAATAATTATATGCAATTGGACAAACACTGTAATCAATTTTATGGTATGCAGGTTACTAAGTTAATTAGAATATCAATTATTCTGAATGTTTCCCCATCCCATTTCAACCATTTTGAATCAATGAGAGTTATTTGATTGAATAAACATTCCTCTTTAGAGATCCATTATTTTCCAGGCACTGTCTTGGTAACAGACATAGAGAAATGAATTAGATAATTCCTTGCCCTGAAAAGACCATATCACAGAGAATTTACAGACATGTAGCTAATTAGGTACAACACAACAAAAGTGCACTGATAGAGGCAGTGCAGAAGTAGCAAAAAATAGAGAGTGTTCAGATCTGCCAGGACCTCAGGCAAGGCTGGGATTTGAGTCAAGGGTGAAAGTATTTAACAGGCTCCTGAAAAATAAGTGAGATGTCACCAGGTGGGCTTGGAATGAGAGAGGACATTCTAGGTAGCAACTGGAGCAATTCTCACAATAGGATGCTTTGTGAAGTTACAGATAATGCTATAATTGAAGAGTAGAATTCAACTGTAGCATTGATAAGAGTTAAAGGTCAAGTTGTAGGTTGAGGCAAGCTCTTACGAGTTATTAAGTGCTGTGCTTCGGTTGTTATCATTACGTGTTTACTGCTTTTGTTTGGTTTTTGTTCTCTTCTTTGGCAATGGATACTGCCCTCTCATGTTAAAGAATAGGTGGGGGGCTTCCCTGGTGGCGCAGTGGTTGAGAGTCCGCCTGCCGCTGCAGGGGACACGGGTTCGTGCCCCGGTCCGGGAAGATCCCACATGCCGCGGAGCAGCTGGGCCCGTGAGCCATGGCCGCTGAGCCTGCACGTCCGGAGCCTGTGCTCCGCAACGGGAGAGGCCACAACAGTGAGAAGCCCGCGTACCACAAAAAAAAAAAAAGAAAAAAGAAAAGAATAGGTGGGGACTAGATACCACCTTGGAATCACTGATGTTTGCCATACTTAGAAAGGGAAATGAATGAGGAAAACGGTCTTAATCTTTCTGGGAGAAAAGAGTAGTTCCACTCTGAGAGAGGCTTATCACTGGGCTTGGGGATTACATTTCTGTGATGTGGTAGACATTGGACTCAGATTTCCCAGCGTTCACGGGGCTGATTTGCATTTAAGAATTAATGTGCATGATAAATAGATGCATTTATAGATCTGTAGTACTTTCTTGAGGGCGTATGATGGATCCTGTTGTTGAGAAGTAATTGTTCCGCCCATTACTGTTAAAAAAGGGCTTGGCGCCAGAACTGGTGATAGCTGCAAGAGATAAAGAACCTGCCTTCCTTACTGAATTTTGGACCCAAGTGATAAGGTCAACCTTACCTATTGGGGGAGTGCTCCATCATGTAGTCCAAATCTCCTGCAGAAGAAACTTAACTCCCTCCCTCTTCTGCCAGAAAAACCATTCCTGAGCCACTTTGGTGCAGCAGCACTTGTCTGCAGTAACTGATTATCCTTGCCGTGTCCTCCCCATGAGGCCGAGGAGATCTAAAGAGTTTAATTCAAATGTCTCCAGCCAGCTCGGCTGGCGCCTATCCATTAATCAAATCACTGGGGAGTAAGTATCCCTCCCCATAATATTTGTTATTACAGATGATCGCACTGCTTCATAACAGATAACTGCTATGGAAGATGGGATTCAGTCCATTTCTTTGTTTGGGACACAAATTGTCAAGTGAGTGAAGGGTAGCAGAATAAAGCCACCCCAAAACATGTTCCTTGGGCATATTGGTTATTTTGAACTTAGGGACTTAAAAAACAGCTGATGTGGGGAGGAACTTTCTCTGAACTCCTCCTATCTGCCTAAAGGCAGATCCTGCAAAAGGAACTCTATTATCATAAATCCCCTCCCAGAGAGTTTCATCAACCAGGGAAGATTGACTCTCACCACAGAAGAGGAGACTAGAAGCCGACACCACACCCAGATGAACTTTGTCACAAGCTATCATATCGCCCGTCTGTTATTCTAAGGCCAATTTATCTTTTCTAAAGGTTATTTACACTCCCCTAAGAGGCCTACATTCCCCTATCTTTTCCCTATTAGGATGGTATTTAAGCCTGAATTTGAAGCCACCTTGGGAGTTACGCAGTTTTCCCCGCATATCTCCCGTATATATTTACACACATGAGGTATACATGTTAATACCCCTCTGTTTGTTTTTCTCTTGTTAATCTGTCTTTTATTATAGGGGTCTCAGCTTAGAACTCAGAAGGGTAGAGGGAAGATTGTTTTCCCCGAAAACCACTGCTCCTCTGTCATCCATTCACTGCATTCAGTGTAATGACATTGGACTGATCCGGTGGTGCTTTCCTACAACACTCAAGGTACATATAAGGATCCCTGTCAAGGGGAGGAAAGGCAGATATCCTCGGAAGAAGGAAAACTGGACTTTTGGATATCTTGCTATTGCCTGTACGGGGAAAGTAGTCAAGGATTTTGCACTTTGGGGACAGACTGGGACGGGTTTTTGAACTCCTATGATCTGTAGGGCCTCACCCTGGTTTTATGAACATGCTCGAGAAAGAGATAATCCGTGTTTTTAATCAATGGAGATAGACACGATCAAATATGCTTTGTAGCAGTTTATGCTGGCAACAGTAAGGCGGAGGACAAAAAGGGATCCTGGGACTAGGTGAACCTCAAGGAAGCCACTGCAGATATTCAAACCCAGACTGAGAGTAGCAGTAGTGATGGAGACAAGGAAAATAATCAAGGCTTCCTCACTGGGTATATCCACATACTATTAATGTAGTTTTCATTTTAGGGCATTATTTCTCAGGAAATGTTTATTGCAGTCCCAGTGCCACAGGTTGGTTCATGGTTCGGTGTATCATTCACACGAAGGAAGTGCATTAGGCCATGTCCAACCATTAATGACTTGGTTTGGGGCCTTGCTCCCTGGGGAATGTCAGCTACCAGCCTCCTCCTGACTTTATGACATCTGTTGAAAACTGAACCCTCCTCCTGTGTAACGGTGTGCTACCCCTACCATCCTCCTCCTGGGTGAAGAGTGGTTTTCATCTTAAATACCAGGCGCTGGCTCTGTGTGAAGTAAGTTGCTGCCAAGATGAAGAAGGTGCCTAGAAGCAACAATTGACGGGACAGACAAAACTGATGTTCTTATAAAATGCTGAGGAGTAACTGCTAGTTAGGAAAAGTTAAGGTTGAAGGCAAAAACCAAAGGTGTAATCTTGAATTTCATCCATTGATCGTGTCTACAAGAGCTGATTATATGTATTTCCCTGATCCTTAAGTAGCTGATATATTTTGTGGCAAAATATTTTTCTGAGGCAAGGGATATACTTGTAAGACAAAGAAATGTGATCATTTGTTTGAAAGTATAATCCTTTACTTTAAAGTATTTTGCACCATTCATTGGAGTGAGAAAAGAGTGGACAAATGGGTAAGGAGTTACAGTTTGAAGTTACCCGAGAACCACGTCATAGTGTTTTCATTGTTTCTGAAATTATCTTACATATCTTAGGAAGGAACGCCACTCTAATCCACTGCTGTCAGAGATGCAGAACAAGCAACGGCGGCAGCAGCAAATAAGCCCAACAAAAACTATAAAATGCATCTCATTCTCAAAGGGATGGATAAGGCCCAACAACCCCACAAAAGCTTCTAAATAATGTTTCCGTGTAGATATTAGGCTGCTACCTCAGCAGAGACTTCAATTAGAAATATTCTGTAGGCAAAGGGTAGGACAAGATGAACAGACGAAATTTAACTTACTTCTCCAGTACATGCTGTGAGAGCTACATTCTCACCTCCACAAACCAGTGAATCAAAGGTACTGAGGATTCAAGCATTTTCTTCCAGCAGTGGGTGGCCCAAGTTCCGCAATTCAGCTGTCTTTTCATATTAGAAGGAAAGCTGAAATCATTGTCGCTCGTATTATATCTTCTTTGTTCTGCTGCTCTCACTAAATTCTCTGAATTTTATCTGAGGTCTCTCTCCCACTAAGAAGACGAATCTGTGCTGCAATTTCTCTGCTTAAATTGTGGTATAACTCCTTTCAGAAAAAGAAAGCATAGAAACATTCATTTTTACAAAGAAGCCTGGCTTTGGGAGACTATCTTTTCATTACAGAAATAAACTGCAGATGATTAGATTGTTACATTTCATAAATTTGCTCTGTAAATCTTAAAACAGTTGCTCTTGATTTTGTAAAAAATGACTTATCAGCCGTCGCCTTTCAAGGATGACTAAATCATATGACTGCAAGGGACTTTCCCCAGAATGGCCAGCCATTCAGCAATAAATTCTAGTGACACATTCCCTATGAGGGCAGGCACTCTTTCTATTCAAGGAATCTGCCTTCTGTTTATTGGTTTTTGCAGTTCCCTAACTCCCCACCTGGGGGAAAAATGACAGTGGAGGAAGTGGAGCTGGAGGGAAAAGTGGAAATCACCTCACTTGGAATTATGGAAAATTATTCTGAAAAGTATTTTTTAAATCAATAATAAACATAGGTTGACTTCCTGTGAATCCCAGGACTGTGCTGGGTGGGGCTGGAGAGAGTTACAAAGAGAAATTTAAGAAGAAATTTTTCCCTGATGAGACTCTGTTTGAAGAAAAGCATTTAGTTGAAGAAATTAGCAGTATATAATAAAAATAATTAGTGGAGGAGGGGGAGGATTAAAAGACAATCCACAACGTCTTCCACCTTTACCCTTCTCTCCCCTTCATCTTGGTATTTATAATTCATGCCCTCATAGGATCTCAATACACTATGAGTATTGAGTCTTTCAGTTAGGGAATTCCCTGGCAGTCCAGTGGTTAGGACTCCATGCTTTCACTGCACAGAGCACAGGTTCAATCCCTGGTTGGGGAACGAAGATCCCGCAAGTTGCGGCCCAAAAAAAACAACAGTCTTTCAGTTAGAAGAAAGACTCATTTGTTTCTCTCTCTCCTCTATTTTTTCAGAGAATCCTGACCACCCACACATTCCAAGGTTCTATATTTGGTGCCAGTGAAGCTCACAAATGAATGACCTGCTCTTGTTCAATCCCAGTTCTCAATTTCTGGGAGAGAGAATTTGATTGTCTCCGCCAGGGTAATCAGCGCTGGCCAGGGGGTTCAGGATCACATAGTTTAAATTTAACCATGGTGGGTGGAGAACCAAACTGTGGCTCAGAGTTCAATCACTGGAGAAAAGCAGATGGTTTTTGAACTCAAAAGTTATCCCCAAAGAGCGTTTACTACACTAAGTTGAATAATTTATGAGAAGAAAATTTCTTTAAGGCCATCTTTTAGCAGGAGCCATACATACTTCTTATTTCTCTCTGACATTTCCAGGAGAAATAAGTATATCATTCTGCAACTGAAAAGAAACACTGTTTTTATTTTTCAGTTAGTGTGCATGTGTGTTTAAGACAAAATTCTTTCTTGACTTCCTTCTGTAGTAGAAAATGGAAAGGCAGTCAGCCCCAAGTCAGCTAGCTTCTTGTCCCTGACTCTACCACTGTGTCAACAAAATTCTCTCACCATATGCTCTCTGCAGTGTTTAGGCAGATCTATATTATGGGGGAACCATATGTTGACTTTGCAATAGCATATTTTCTACTTTGCAGATTTGAGCCCACCATATTGTGGACACAGGCAGTGTCCTCAATATCTTTCATTTGAATGCCAAGAGGGCATTAAATGTATGTGCAAACGGTACAGCTAGATGTATGATTGCTTGATTTGAATAAGTGAATGTGGGTCCCTGACAGGTGGTTCCCTACCATGTTTAGGATCCCGCAGAAACATTTTAGAATTCCAAACCGAAGGAGAGGTCTTGTTTCGGGCTCTTCACTAGACTTGGGTCTTTGTTTAAAGCTTCTTGCTTTTTCCCCATGGTTTACGTTTTGAAGATGTTTGGAATTGCCTTTCAAAATGGCAATTTCCTAGTGTTCTTGGAAGAAAAGTAAAAGACAGCTTACTCTAAGACTTTTTACATAGGAACATATTTATTATATATATATATGCGCTAATAATTGTTATCTTTGTGTTAATGTGTCTAATGTATATTTTCCATGTATTTGCATACTTTTAGCTACAGTAAGAGAAGTTTCTTTTTACAGAAATAAGATATTCTGTTTAGGTTAGGGGCCTAAAACAAAATCACTCTTCTGTACCCTAAGGGGTGTATCTCATGAACTAGGGCGGACCATTGAGCATTCTATTTGCGTTTTAAAGCAAAAAAGAAGGTAATTCACAGAGGTTTTTTTAAAAGGCCTTTTTTAAGGTTTTTAGAGAACTTGTTAAAAAAAACACCCACAACCAAGGCACATCCCCTCTCCTGTGTCTTCTCCCCATGAAATGCTCAGACTTCCAGTTTAAAGGAGAAACACAGTCAAGCCAGATAAAAAGCGTCCCAATGAAGAGAAGGTTAATTGTGGCTGGCAAGGGAGGTGGTCCAGACAATCGGCAGTTTCCTTTGGAATGACTGCATGTAGCCTTTTCTTCCCCAGGCCGCTGAGACAAGACGGCTGACATTCACTAGTCCCGAGACTCCAGGTACTAACTGTGCTCATCCACAATTGGGATTCTTCCTCCTTCCTCACTGTCAACCTTCTTCTGACCTAAGAGTCCTGGGAGGGGAGCCTGAGAAGGAGGTCTTAGGGACCCACAGATAAGAAGATAAGCAGAAAAATGAATAGAAATATGAAACCCTGGATGCCCTGGTTTAGCAATATTAAGTAGTAAGCTAGGTCTTCTGTCTGTTCATCGAATCCAGATTAATCCGGGAAGAGAAGTAATTTGTTATGTGATAACAAATGCAGTTTTTCAGCTTCATTTTCAGCTCATGGCCTGACAGCCCAGTGAGTTGTCATGACACACAAAAACGAGAATACAATATAAATTTCAAGCTGTATGATTGTTTTTTAGTCCTCCCTTCTCCCTGTGTGATAACAGAAACTCGGCCTGCATCCTGAGTTATGCTTTGATCTTGGTGGCTGTTCATAATCATCACAGCAGACAAACGGCCAGTGTCCTTGTCTGTAAAGTAGAAACGATAATGCTGCCTGCTTCACAGGGGTATCATAAAGATTGAATGAGTTAATGGACATGTACTGCTTAGCACGGGCTCAGGCCTATAGTAGGAGAGCAAAGAATGTTACCTATTCTCATGCTTATAACTTCTGTTAGAAATAGGAATTGTATACCTGTAATGTAAGTTTATAAATATAATTATATTCTGTCAGGCAGAAGACTTGGGTTCTAGTATTGGCTCTGTCACTAAGAAACTAAGAGTCCTTAAATCAGCCACTTAACACCTCTGGCCTCAGCTTATAAAATGAAAAGTTTGGATTGGGTGATTATTAAGGTCACTTCTGGCCCTAATATTCTTCTGTTCTTCTGTTTGACTTTTCCATAGGAAATGTTTTCTACAGTAAGACTAGCTGGGCTAGAGATCTGCTCTCCACAACACAGTTCTCTTTTTAGAAATGCACAGATGAGGAGTGAGCTTTTCTTTGAGGAATCAGTTTCATGATCAGAACTGAGTATCACTTTCTTGGAAATTTCTGAGCCCAAAGGAGAAAAACTAAATTTCCTTACCATTGAATATTTTTAGAAAATAAATCTGGTATAACAGAAGTACTGAATAACAGTGGGGTCTGATGGAGGTATGTGTCATATCCCAGGACTTACGGAGCAGTACAATGGTGGCAGAGGGAGAGGGAGGGAGGGTTGAATTGGAGCAGATCTGGGTGGTAAACCAATAATAACATTCCTTCCATGATGTCCAGGCACCAAATCCAAGTTGATAAGTGGTTTTGGCAGTGAATGTAAGGGCCCAGGATCCCCAAAGGATATTGACAAAGGGTAGTGATGGGAATGGGTTGCAGGAACATTTTGGCCGGAAACCACATGGGCAGTGGCTTCTGTTCAGGAGAGTTGTCCACAGGGAGCTAACAGGCAGACATGAATGTGTTTCAGGGTCAAGGTAACACTAAGCAATAGCCCAGTCCTGGAGCAACGTGGGCATGAGAGGGAGAAAAATCATAGGGGTGAATTCCTCAACTCCACTGATCACCATTGTGGCAACTGAATCTGAAACTGCGAAAAGAGAAATCAATCTGGAGGCACCCCTTATATGAAGAGGCCACTCCAGTGGGAGTCCTCAGGAAAAGCTCCATATACCAGAGAGTTGTCCAGGGCCATCTAAATATGGGGCTTGGGGCAAACAGATGGACAGGAAGATAGTATGCAAACTGGCTCTGGGTTGGCCAAAGGAAGAACACCATAAAGCATTGATCTGTATCTGACCTGTGCCACAAACCTGCCCTTTTGCCCTGAAGCCAGCAGAAAGTAGACTGAATAACATCTTTATATTCTGAATCAAGATTTCAAATAGCTCTGGAATTAAAACACTCGTGGTGGCCCTGTCACCATTACCCACATGTGGAGATCTCAGCAGGATGCTTGATGTCCAGGTTAAAACCAGGTAAATTCTGGGGAAAGCTAAAAACCCTAGTGTGGATGGTGACGACGAGAGAAAAGCAAAGCAGAGTTGGAGGCAACTCCAGGCAGAAATGTGGTGGGATGAAGGAGAAAAATGAAAGGTAGAGGGATCAAGTGGGAAATATGCTAATCCTCCATTTCCAAAATAAACTTTTCACTCTTTTAATATGGGGGGACAGTATGCCTCTCTCTACACCTCCATTGGTCATCCCAAAGGGAAACCTGCACCTCAGTAGGCCCTGTTACATGGAGCCCATAGTAATTCCTTCTATTTAGGGGAAAAGAGTATGGGAGGAATGGACTCACTAAATGGAGAGAAAACCAGAACCATTTATATATCGATATATCAGTCAATATCGTTCTTATCCATAAATATTAATACACAACCAGTGAACACCTGACATTTGATAAAAATAAAACCAAAAAAAACAAATAAGACAAAGGACCAAAATGAACAAGTGGAACAACTAAAAATAGGAGTGAAAACATTTAATTCGTGGAAAAGAAAGGGACATTTTAAGAATTCTAACTAGTATCCACCAATTTAAATTAAGTTAATATAAATTACATTTTAAGCAAATTAGATTCAAATAAACAAGAACAGGCTGTCATCTTGTATCTTACCAGATAACAAGAAAAGTTTCTTGAAAATGGAAAATACTTGCTTCAAGACAAAACAAGCAAAATCACTGTTCTAGTAATCATGATTAAGAAAATATACAAAGCACACAGCTTGAAAAAAATAATGAAAGGTATGGAAAATCAATCCTGAAAGAACAATATCTACTTAATAGGAGGTCCAGGAAGGGAAAGCTATGTTAATAGATGGGAAGAAATTATCAGAGAAAAAAAATGAGCTAAGGTAGGGCCCAGAATGCATTCAGATTGAAAGGATCTGCTGAGTGCTGAGGAAAATGAAATACTAGTTAATGTTTTCTGAGTTCTTTAAATGTGTTGTTTAAATGTTTCCAACAATTCTGATCTGTTTATTATTAACCTAAGGGTTAAACGCTCATCATTTTAAAACTGAATAAAGTGAAATATGATTCAGTTTTTAACTTACAGGAGGTCCCACAATTTAGTGGCACACCCAGCTCTAGAACATAGTCTTGCCTGAGAAACTTTCCTCTTAGTCACAAATTGTGTATGTAGAGAGGAAGAAGACTCACACCTGGATAGATTGTTACAAGTATCAAAGATATAGAGATGGCATTAAAAGGCTTGCATTGAGCACATATGTTGCCAGTGAAAAGATACGAATCTGAGTTAAATCAGTCTTTTTATTAACATAATGATGCTACTAGGAATTCTGAGTGAAAATGATTTAGAACCCAGAAATTACTTTGTGCCCCCAACCAAACTATCAATAAATTTAAGACAAAAACATATTTTAAAATCTGCAAAATCTAAAAAAGTTCATCTCCCATGTACCTATTTTTAAGAACAAAAAGAAAAATTAAATTATCGCAGCAAAATTAAAGAAAAATCCAAGAAAGACACGGGATTTAACAAACAAGTAACTTAGGGGTTCAGTGGACCCCCAGAATTATAGTTTTTCAGAAAAACCAGAAAGCATTGATTTACATGAGAATGAAGAATGTCTTCAAGAATATAGTAAATTCTAATTATTGGAAAAGTGGGAGCTCTTAATATCTCTTCTACCAAAAATAAGAAAGAAAGGCAATTAAAAACTTTGCAAAAAGTGCGATGTGGTAAAGTCATGGTTTTGCAAAAAACAAACTACAATTTTCAACTATTTTGAGCAATTTTTTTTGGAGCATTGAGTAAGATAAACCGTTGGACTTTGATGCTTGCAACATTCTTCAAGTGGCACAGATTTAGTGACAATAAGATTATATTACTTTTCCTACAGATACAGTCATACAACTTGGTTGTACAATTGATCATTCCTACACAATCATATCATACATTCTAGTCAATGGTATTCAAGGTTTAGAATAAAACTAGACACACAGAAGACTTTGATATATTTACAGAGGAGAATATATATTATAAAACTTGGCAATATTAAATGATGACATAGATAACAGAGCCAGGAGGTAAGGAAGGGCAGGTATAGAGATGTGGGTAGGCTAATGTTTCTCATCTTACAATATGGGAATCCAGCTGATAGAGAGTAAAGGTAGTGGACCCAGAAATAAGGGATTAAGAATATTATTGAATATTACACTGATAAGTGTTAACATGAGAAGAATTTAAAGTAAGGTGAGTTGAAGAAAGAAGTGGAGAGAGGGTGGTAGGGTAAGTGTGCATAACTCATCACATTTTATAGATGAGAATCTATAGAGTATCTAGGGGTGATAAATCAAGAAGCACTAATAATAAGAATTAAGAGCAAACATGGTTAAAAGTGGAGAAAGAGGAAGGAATGAGAGTCAAAAAAGGGAGAATTTGACTTGTGAATCTCTTCTGTGAATATAGGTTTTATTCCTTTTCTGTGAGTGCCTATATTACATTTCCAAGTAAATTTTTTAAAGGGCATGTAAGTACAGGTGCCAGATGTCATAACTATATAGAGGCCAGCTTGATGACTCTACCTATTCCTCTTGGCATAGAGGTACTGTTAGTCACTCCTTTTGTTTGATGTTTAACTCTTGAGATTTGCTATTGTCATTGAGTTTCACATATTTTAAATAACAATTTCATTTAATACTCATGCCCTGGAGAAAATATAGAAAATTGTAATTTTAGAAAATTATATCAGAAAATAGGAAATTGTAAATTTAAGAAAAAAAAAAAAGCAGGACTATCCTAAATCAGTGATAAGCTTCTACCTCAATACCAGACTGTTCCCTCTTTCATTTCCACTACATCCTTCTCAATCTTGATTGAATTTGCTCTGCTGGCTTTCAGTCAGAACCACTCTAGAAGATTGATAAGGTTCTGACTCATGACCATTATTAAGGTTTTGGTCAATCTACATAGAGTTTAATCATGTACCACAGATAATTTTTTTAAATATATGCAGAGATATTTTGTTGTTCAGATGTATTTTTTTCTGTTTTGTTTTCAAACTAATACTATATCTAAGATATATTATTTGCATCAGGTCTGTACAGTTGAAGACTAATAGTACATTTTGTATTTGAAAAAATTCTAAGGGTAAAGGTTTATTTGTGGTAGTCTTAAAAACAACAAGAAATAAATGCTAGACTGTATGCAGTGGCAACTATGGATGAATGTTTACTGAATATAGGCTTATTTATATTTTAAAGAAACATATAAACATTCAGTAAACATCTTATTTTATATGATGATCTTATGCCCATTAATTGTTGTAACAAACGTAAAAAATTAGGTAGTCACAGGTTTTAATTCTTCGTTCTTCAATAAATTATTTTCCAGGGACAATAAGCTATAATGCTTAATTGTGAAATCTTTCTGTAGTGTGCAGAAGAAAATAGCATGTTTTCAATGATTGCTGTAGAGTGATGCACAGAAAACATCTCAATATAGTAGTAAAAGATGGACAGTAGTATGTATTGCCAACCTTACCAAAAATGTTTCTGATTCTTTAGCTTACTGAATGAATGACTACTTCATTATACTTGGAGTGGGGCTAGACAGCCACTGAAAAAATATCTGCAAATTTTGCTGGGGTGGTGAACAAGGCAGAACCAGAGAATCTTGTTGAAAAAAAGGATTTCCAACAGATTGCATCCCTTGGTGGAAATGTTCTGCCAAATCCACTGGGAAGATATGGCCCTTCTCTAAAGACTGTAAAGCATGGAAATAAGTATTCCAATATCTCTAGCATTTGCATCCCACCAAGTCATCTCAAATGCCATACCCTTTTGTCTGATGTTTCTGGCATGTGGACTACTTATTCTGACAATTTCTCACCTCCTTTTTCTTAACTAGTGGGATAAATGGAGAAGTAATAGGAGTAGAAAAAAAGGAAATAGAAGTAGTCAACCAGTTTCCATTGCAGTTCAAGCAAAGAGCTATCAATGTCACAGAAATCATATATTTAAAAATTTATATTAAAACTATTACCAGCAGCAGTGGATTTTCAGGTATGTAGTAAAGAGATGCACTGGGTTCTAGAGATGGAATTTTCATAGCCTCCACAATTAACAGGGCTCAGAAGAAAGCTATTGGGTTTTTTTAATTTTAAAAAAAAAATTTTATTGGAGTATAGTTGATTTACAATATTGTGATAGTTTCTGGTGTACAGCAAAGTGAATCAGTTATACATACACATATATACAATCATTTTTAGATTCTTTTCCCATATAGGTCATTACAGAGTATTGAGTAGAGAGAGTTCTCTGTGCTATACAGTAGGTTCTTCTTAGTTATCTAATTTTATATATAGTAGTGTGTATATGTCAATCCCAACCTCCCAATTTATCCCACCCTCCCTTTCCCTACTGGTAACCATAAGTGTGTTTTCTATATCTGTGGTTCTATTTCTGTTTTGTAAATAAGTTCATTTGTACCATTTTTTAGATTCCATATATAAGTGATATCATACGATATTTGTCTTTCTCTGACTTACTTCACTTAGTATGATAATCTCCAGGTTCGTCCATGTTGTTACAAATGGCATTATTTCATTCTTATTATGGCTGAGTAATATTCCATTGTATGTACCACATCCTCTTATCCATTCCTCTGTCGATGGACACTTAGGTTGCTTCTATGTCCTGGCTATTGTGAATAGTGCTGCAGTGAACATTGGAGTGCATGTATCTTTTCGATTTATGGTTTTCTCAGGATGTATGCCCAGGAATGGGATTGCTGGATCACATGGTAGCTCTGTTTTTGGTTTTTTAAGGAACCTCCATACTGTTCTGCATAATGGTCGTACCAATTTACATTCCCACCAACAGTGTAGGAGGGTTCCCTTTTCTTCACACCCTCTCCAGCATTTATAGTTTATAGATTCTTTGATGCTGGACATTCTGACCAGTGTGAGGTGACACCTCATTATGGTTTTGATTTGTATTTCTCTAATGATTAGTGGTGTTAAGCATCTTGGCATGTGCCTCTTGGCCATCTGTATGTCTCCTTTGGAGAAATGTCTGTTTAGATCTTCCAGCCATTTCCTGATTGGGTGTTTTTTTTTTTTTGATATTGAGCTGCATGAGCTGTTTATATATATTGGAGATTAATCCCTTGTTGATCACTTTGTTTGCAAATATTTTCTCACATTCGGTGGATTGTCTTTTCAGTTTGTTTGTGGTTTCCTTTGCTGTGCAAAAGGTTTTAAGTTTACTTAGGTCCCATTTGTTTATTTTTATTTTCATTACTCTAGGAGGTGGGTCAGAAAAGATATTGCTACAATTTATGTCAGAGAGGTTTCTGCCTGTGTTTTCCTCTAAGAGTTTTATAGTCTCAGGCCTTACATGTAGATCTTTAATCCATTTTGAGTTAATTTTTGTGTGTGGTGTTAGAGAATGTTCTAATTTCATTCTTTTATGTATAGCTGTCCAGTTTTCCCAGCACCACTTATTGAAGAGACTGTCTTTTCTCCATTGTATATTCTTGCCTGTCCTTTGTCATAGATTAGGTGACCATAGGTGTGTGCGTTTATCTCTGGACTTTCTGTCCTGTTCCATTGATCTATATTTCTGTGTTTGTGCCAGTACCATAGTGTTTTGGTGACTGTAGCTTTGTAGTATAGTCTGAAGTTAGGGAGCCTGATTCCTCCAGCTCCATTTGTTTTTTTTCTTTTTCTTTTGCAAGATTGTTTTGGTTATTTTGTCTTTCCATACATATTGTAAAATTTTTCGTTCTAATTCTGTGAAAAATGCTACTGCTAATTTGATAGGGGTTGCACTGAATCTGTAGAGTGCTTTGGGTAGTATAGTCATTTTGACAATATTGATTCTTCTAATCCAAGAACATGGAATACCTCTCCATCTGTTTGTGTCATCTTTGACTTATTTCATCAGTACCTTATAGTTTTCTGAGTACAGATCTTTTGCCTCCTTAGGTAGGTTTATTCCTAGGTATTTTATTCTTTTGATGTGATGGTAAATGGGATTGTTTCCTTAATTTCTCTTTCTGATCTTTCGTTGTTAGTGTATAGGAATACAAGAGATTTCTGTGTATTAATTTTGTATCCTGAAACTTTACCAAATTCATTGATGAGTGCTAGTAGTTTTCTGGTAGCATTTTCTATGTGTAGTATCATGTCATCTGCAAACAGTGACAGTTTTTATGGGTTTTTTTTTCCTTTTTTTCTTTTAACAGTGACAGTTTTAATTCTTCTTTTCCAATTTGGATTCCTTTTATTTCTTTTTCTTCTCTGATTACTGTGGCTAGGACTTCCAAAACTACATTGAATAAAAGTGGCAACAATGGACATCCTTGTCTTGAGCCTGATCTTAGAGGAAATGCTTTCAGCTTTTCACTGTTGAGAATGATGTTTGCTGTGTGTTTCTCATATGTGGCCTTTATTATGTTGAGGTATGCCCTCTTTCTGGAGAGTTTTCATCATACATGAGTTTGAATTTTGTCAAAAGCTTTTTTTGCATCTATTGAAATGATCATATGGTTTTTATTCTTCAGTTTGTTAATGTGGTGTATCACACTAATTGATTTGAAGATATTGAAGAATCCTTGCGTCCCTGGGATAAATCCCACCTGATCATGGTGCATGATCCTTTTACTGTGTTGTTGGATTCTGATTGTTAGTATTTTGTTGAGGATTTTTGCGACTATGTTCATCAGTGATATTGGCCTGTAATTTTTTTTGTTTTTGGTGGTATCTTCGTCTGGTTTTGGTATCAAGGTGATGATGGCCTCATAGAATGAGCTTGGGAATGTTCCTTACTCTGCAATTTTGGGGAAGAGTTTCAAAAAGATAGGTGTTAACTCTTCTCAAATGCTTGATAGAATTCACCTGTGAAGCCATCTGGTCCTGGACTTTTGTTTGTTGGGACTTTTTAAATCACAGTTTCAATTTCAGTACTTGTGATTGGTCCTTTCATATTTTCTATTTCTCCCTGGTTCAGTCTTGGAAGCTTGTACCTTTCCAAGAATTTGTCCATTTCTTCAAGGTTGTCCATTTTATTAGCATATAGTTGCTTGTAGTAGTCCCTTACGATTCTTTGTATTTCTGTGGTGTTCGTTGTAACTTCTCCTTTTTCATTTCTAATTTTATTGATTTGAGTTGTCTCCCTTTTTTTCTTGATGAATCTGGTTAAGGTTTATCAATTTTGTTTATCTTTTCAAAGAACCAGCTTTTAGTTTCATTGATCTTTTCTATTGTTTTCTTCATCTCTGTTTCATTTGTTTCTGCTCTGTTCTTTATGATTTTTTCTGCTAACTTTGGATTTAGGTTGTTCTTCTTTCTCTAGTTGCTTTAGGTGTAAGGTTAGGTTGTTTGAGATTTTTCTTGTTTCCTGAAGTAAGATTTTATTGCTATAAACTTCCTGCTTAGAACTGCTTTTGCCATGTCCCATAGGTTTTGTATCATCATGTTCTTGTTGTCATTTGTCTCTAGGTATTTTTTGATCTCCTCTTTGATTTCTTCAGTGATCCTTTGGTTGTTTCGTAATATATTGTTTAGCCTCCATATGTTTGTGATTTTTACAGTTTTTTTTTCTGTAATTGATTTTTAATCTCATAGCATTGTGGTCTGAAAAGATGACTGATATGATTTCAATTTTGTTAAAGTTGCCAATGCTTGATTTGTGGCCCAAGATATGATCTATCCTGGAGACTGTTCCATGTGCACTTGAAAAGAAAGTGTGTTCTGCTGCTTTCAGATGGAATGTCATATAAATATCAATTAAGTCTATCTGGTCTACTGTGTCATTTAAGGCTTGTGTTTCCTTGTTAATTTTCTGTCTGGATGATCTGTCCATTGGTGTATGTGGGTTGTTAAAGTCTCCCACTATTATCGTGTTACTGCTGATTTCCCCATTTATGGCTGTTAGCTTTTGCCTTATATGTTAAGATGCTCCTACATTGAATACGTTTATATTTACATTTGTCATATCTTCTTCTTGGATTGATCCCTGAATTATTACATAGTGTCCTTCCTTGTCTCTTGTAACTGTCTTTATTTTAAAGTCTATTTTGTCTAATATGAGTATTGCTACTCCAGCTTTCTTTTGATTTCCATTTGCATGGAATACCTTTTCCATCCTCTCACTTTCAGTCCATATGTGTCCCTAGGTCTGAAGTTGGTCTCTTTTAGACAGCATACATATATGGGTCTTGTTTTTGAATCCATTCAGCCAGTCTGTGTCTTTTGGTTGGAACATTTAATCCATTTACCTTAAAGGTGATTATCAATATGTATGTTACTGTTGCCATTTTCTTAATTGTTTTGGGTTTGTTTCTTTACGTCTTTTTTCTTCCTTTCCTCTTTCTTTCTTTTTTTCTTGTGGTTTGATGACAATCTTTAGTGTTGTGTTTGGGTTGTTTTTTCTTTTGTGTGTATCACAGTTTTTTGGTTTGCATTTCCCACGATGTTTTCATACAGCAGTCTATATATATATATATATATATATATATATATATATACACACATATATATATTTGTTTTAAGTTTCTGGTCTCTTAATTTCACATGCAATTCCCATTTCCTGCATTTGTACTGTCCTCTTCTCATGGTTGCTGATTGTGATATAGTTGTGTGGGGGTGATTTCCTACTACAACTTTATGTTTGCCTTTACCAGTGAGCTTTCCCATTTGTGATTTTCTTGTTTCTAGTTGTAACCTCTTTTTTTCCCCCTTCCTAGAGATGTTCCTTTAGCATTTGTTGTAAGGCTGGTTTGGTGGGGCCAAATTCTCTTACCTTTTGCTTTTCTGTAAAGCTTTTGATTTCTCTGTCAAATTTGAATGAGAGCCTTGCTGGGTAGACTATTCTTGGTTGTAAGTTTTCCCCTTTCATCAGTTTAAATATATCATGCTGCCCTCTTTTGGTCTGCAGACTTTCTGTTGAAAAATCAGCTGATAACCTTATGGAGAGTCCCTTGTATGTTATTTGTTGCTTTCAATATTTTTCTTTGTATTTACTTTCTGTCAGTTTGATTAATATGTGTCTCGGCATGTTTCTCATTGTGTTTAGCCCATATGGGACTCTCTGTGCTTCCTGGACTTGGGTGACTGGTTCCTTTCTCATGTTAGGAAGTTTTGGGCTATAATCTCTTCAAATATTTTCTCAAGCCTTTTCCCTCTCTCTTCTTCTCCTGGGACCCCTATATGTGAATGTTGGTGTATTTCATGTTGTCCCAGAGGTTTCTGAAACTGTCCTCATTTCTTTTCATTCTTTTTTCTTTATTCTGTTCCATGGCAGTGGTTTCCTCCACTCTGTCTTCTCGCTCACTCTGCTATTGATTCTTTCTAGTGTATTTTTCATTTCAGTTATTGCCTTGTTCATCTCTGTTTGTTCTTTAAATCTTCTATCTATCTCTTTCTTAAACATTTCTTGTATCTTCTCAGTCTGTGCCTCCATTCTTTTTCCAAGATTTTGAATCATCTTTACTATCATTACTTTGAATTCTTTTCCAGGTAGATTGCCTATCTTCTCTTTATTTAGTTGTTCTTGTGGGGTTTTTTCTTGTTCTTTCATCTGCAGCATACTTCTCTGTCATCTCATTTTGTCTAATTTTCTGTGTTTGTGGTCTCCTTTCCACAGGCTACAGGATCATAGTCTTTTGCTTCTGGTGTCCACTCCCTGGTGGGTGAGATTGATCCTGGTGTTTCTGTAGGCTTCCTGGTGGGAGGGACTGGTGCCTGTCCTCTGGTGTGTGGAGCTGGGTCTTGTCCCTCTGTTGGGCGGGGCCATGTCAAGGGGAGTGTTTTAAGGAGGCTGTGAGCTCAGTATGAATTTAGGCAGCCTGTCTTCTGATGGGTGGGACTGTTGTTTTCTGTCTTGTTGGTTGTTTGGCCTGAGGCTTTCCAGCACTGGAGCCTGTACATTGTTGGGTGGGGCTGGGTCTTGGTGCTGAAATGTGGACCTCTGGGAGAGCTCACTCCAATCAATATTCCCTGGGGCATCCGCTACCAGTGTCCTTGCCCCCACAGCGAGCTAGAATCGACCTTCACCTCCCTAGGAGACCCTCCAAGACCCCTAGGTAGGTCTAGTCTAGGTTCCTGTGGAGGTACTGCTTTGTGCTGGGTCCCATGCATGTGAGACCTTGTGTGTGCCCTCCAAGAGTGGAGTCTCTGTTTCCCCCAGTCCTGTGGAGCTCCTGCACTCAAGTCCCACTGGCCTTGAAGACTAAATGCTCTGGGGTTTTTTCCTTCCAGTGCCAGACCCTCAGACTGTCTTGGAGGGCTATTTTTACGTGCAAACATCCTTGTGTAGCCTGCGTGGGTTTAATATTTTTTGGTGTGAGGGCTGTTTTTATAGTATAGATGTCTGCCACCTCTTTCCTCCGTGTATCATGGCCATTATCCTCTTGATAGGAGGTGTGACTGATGTTGTGGTGACCAGAACCTGCACTGAATATTGAACAGAGCCTCCCCTTTGCACTGTGGTTGTCACTGCACTGTCAGGGGTGGGATCTGCTCCCTAGTTGTTGGAGTAGAGGCCCCCAGATCTGTTTAGTAGCTGTGTTCTGATCTGCGGTGTTAGCTAGGTGGGATTGAAGCACTCCCACTGGGAGAGAAGCCACTGAGTATTCCTCCTCTGGAGCTGTTCACCTGTGGGTGTGCTCTGTTGTGTCACCTTTCACCCACTGTGCAAGCTCTCCGATTACACTGTTGTTGGTGCTGCCCTAGGCCCCACCTTAACCATGAGTATGCTGGCATTTGGCCCTGGTGTCTCTCAGACGTTTTCACCAGGCCACCAGCATAGATCCACTGAATTCAGGTCCCAGGATTGCAGTAATCATGGATCTGGACCCACTGTGGGTGCTGTGGGGGCAGCTCAGACTCTAGCCTGACCCAACCCCCACAGGTACATGCCCACAAAGTCTACAACTGCTAAAGCTAGACCCATCTTGGCTGCAGGAGTACTTGTTGTCTGTTCAGATGGTCTTCAGGTGCTGAGTTTACAACGCTGGTCTCGGGGGTGTCAGTCTGTGGTTTGTGCAGTTGTGGGGAGAGATTTCAGCTTTTTATCTTTAGTTGCACAGTCCCTGGGGCTCAGCTGTGGTTTCAGCCCCAGTTCTGTCTGTGGGCCACCCACAGAGGTCTACTCCTAGAGCACACAAGTCCACCCCAGCAAGGAGGGGGCACGGAGAAGGCGGTAGCTGGGGGCACAAGAGAGCCCACCCCAGCAGGGATGGGGCACAGAGGAAGAGGCAGCTGCCGCCAGGGTTGCAAGAGCACCCACCCTGGTAGGAGTCCTTCCTCGTGCCCGGGGAGGCAGGGGCCGATGCATCAGAAGAGAGGCTGCAACGGTGGCCCTGCCCTTTGCACATCACTCGACCATGGTGCTTTGCTTCTGTAGCTGTCTGGGTTTCCTCCACAAGCATTCCTGGTTGCAGATTTCCTCAATCCCGTCCTTTCAGGCTGTCTGCTGGAATCCAACAGCAATCCTTTCCCTGGGTCTGCTCTCCAAACTCCACATTCCAGCACCCAGCCCCTCCCTGTCCACATAGGTGTACACATCTCTCAGGCTGGGGGGTGCAGGCCTGTGGCACGGACCATCTGTGTAGGTCCCACTCTGTCCTGCCTGCCACAGACCAGTTGCTGCACTCTCCTCCAGTAGCCCCCGAAGCTCCCCTTCTGTCCCAATTTATCTCCCCACTGGTGAGGGGGCTTCCCTGGATGCGGGAACCTCTCCTCTCCTTCAGCTCCCCCCCAGGGGCATAGGTCTCTTCCCTCTTCCTCTCACCTTCCTTTTCCCTTCTTCTTTCTTTTGTCCTACCTGGTTATGCAGGGATCTTTCTTGTCCTTTTAGGTGTACGAGGTCCTCTGCTAGTGTTCAGCAGGTGCTCTGTGAGAACTGTTCCATTTGTAGATGTATTCTTGATGCATTTGTGGGAAGAGATGAACTCCACATCCTCTTACTCCCCCACCACCCTGACTTCTCCCCTCAGTATTGGATTTTTTAAAAGGTATTGGTACAGAGAAAATTTTAATCTTTAAAACTAATTTGTAGAGAATTTGAATGCATTTAGCATGCAGTCAGTTAATGTAACAGAAAATCTAGTGTTGTTTGGGTCAATAGCTCAGGCACTCTTGTTTTAAAATGACATTATTAGAGTATTAGAGTCTGAGTCCTTTGGTGATGATGAATGCAATGATGAATCCTGAGTTTGCTTATCATTAGTCAAGGGAAAATATGTTAAAAATGCTTTTATCCTTAATTTATGATCAGGTATATCTTTATTTCCAAAAAATACTAGATGGTGGCATAAAAGAAAGATCTGGGAATCTCCAAAAATTCTCTCCTCCTACTGCACAATTCAAAAAGAGATTATTGAGCAGCCTTTGGATTATAGAAAATAAATACTATTGTATTTTGCATCACATAGTCTATGAATATAGCTGTTGGCTGAGGTAGCCCTATGCTGGAAAAGATCAAACTGCCAACTGTTGGAAAGAGTGGCTGCACTTAGTGTGTGGAGTTAGGTATGGAGAAAAGAGGAAACTCAGTCATTTGTAAGGAGAGGGTGCTGGCCCCAGAGGGCACTGAAGGGTTGGAGTAAAAGATCCAAAAAATAGGAGTAGGAAAAAAAGGGACTGCAAAGAGAAGCAGGTAAACAGTTGTCTGACAAATTCCCCTGAAACTTACATGGAGTAAGTATAACAAATATACTTTGGTAAGTATACTAAATATACTTCAGAGCCAATATACCGGAGCACTGATTGTGAATTATTGCAGCACAAGTCTATGTCTCAGAAAATGCCTTCTTTGTTAAATGAATGTGTATCAGTTCTGAGGTCCCTATGGTCTTTGTTAATGTCTTCATTTTTGTTCTGAAGATGAAAATTACGATCTGAATGTATTATTAATATTCTCAGTGTTTTGACCCATTGACAAACCTTCACTTTGTTTCTCCTGTCAACTGCTACTGTAACACCAAGCCCCAAATCAAAGCTATCCTTCACAGTCCAGAGTGGACCCTAATCAATGCCAGTAAATTTTAAAAGGCAGTGGCTATGGTACAAGATTATTAATTTTTAAACAGAAAAATAATACAGTACAAAACTGCAGCCCCTAGGGCCATGGTTAACAATGTTGACATTATGGTGCTTTGTTTAAGAAAAAAATCATTACATTCCCTTAAAACATGAATTTATTTTCATTAGAAATAAAATACTACTACCTATGTTTTCCATCAATCAAATATTTGTAGAATACCAGCTGTGTGTAAGATGAAGAACTAGGCATATAGTGGGTACCAGAAGGTATAAAAGAGCACAAAAGCACACAACTTTTTGCAAAGAGAAACCTGGGGATAAAAAAATTAACTTTATAAAAGAGATGATACAGTTACTAAATGGCATGTATAGACAGAGAACACTATAGTATCTACAAGAGGGAAAGACTGGTAACAGGCCAGGATGGTCAGGAAGTATTCAGTTGATCGACAGCCTGATCTTGGTCTTGGATGATGGTCAGATTTGGATCAGCAAAAACATTAAGGATGGCATCACAAGCAAAGTTGGTGGCATGAGCAAAAATAGAAAGGCAGGGTTATATAAGGAATGATTAGCAGGCAGTGAGGAAACCAGTCTGCTTGGAGTGAAAGGATCATGAATAGGAAAACATGGAGATAACCTGATAAATATAGTTTTAGAAGGAATGGTGAAAAGTCTCCAACTTCAGAATATCTAGTAGGAGATCCTGTCTGGATTTGTGTTCAATCTCATGAGGAATCGTGGTCATGAATATTTTCACCTTTGTATTTCATCTGGCTTTACCATCTGTCCCTCCTTTTTAGTCAGTCGGTATAACAGCCGCCTCCACCATACACATATAAAAAAAAATTAAGTAAATAAATTAGTAGTTCTGGATCAACCATATGGTCCAAGTAACTTGGTTTTGGGAATATGTATTTAAGTGTTTAAGAATGACATCTGGACAAGCAGCAAAACCTCACAGCAGAGTGGCAGGGGATACTGGCCATGGTGAGGGTTGAGTCTAACTGCTTTAAGCATTTAAATAGTAGGTTATTAAGTGTGACCTGCCAACAACTTAACTTTGTTCAGATTTTCTCTCTCTGATTGTTCCAAGTTCAGGCTGGTATGGTTAGTGCCCAAAGAGTCCACCCGGTTTTGCTTCTGTAAAACCCAAGGAATATTCAGGATTTAATCTAAAATATCTTCTCTGTTCATCTTAATTATAGCATAACTTTAACTAGATAATGGAATTTTTTTCAATCTCAAATACCTAGACTTCTTTTAAATTATACTTTTAAGAAAAAAGGTAAATCATGTGAAAATAAACGTGCTATTTAGGGTTTTTTTGTTAAATTTTATTTAATTTTTAAAGGATACATTCTATTTACAGTTATTACAAAATATTGACTATATCCCCTGTGTTGTACGATATATCCTTGAGCCTGTCTTACACCATACTATGTACCTCCCACTCTCCCATCCCTATTTGCCTTTCCCCTCTCCACTGGTAACCACTAGTTCTATGTATCTGTGAGCATTCTTTTTTTTTTAGTTATTCACTAGTTTGTTGTATTTAGATTGCACATATGTGATATCATACAGTACTTGTCTGTCTTTGTCTGGCTTATTTCACTTAGCATTAATGCCCTCCAAGTCCATTCATGTTGCTGCAGATGCAAAAATTTCATTCTTTTTTATTCGTGAGTAGTATTGCATTCCATTGTGTGTGTGTGTGTGTGTGTGTGTATCACATCTTCTTTATCCTTTCATCTGTTGATGGGCACTTAAGTTGCTTCCATATCTTGGCAATCGTAAAAATGCTGCTATGAACATTGGGGTGCATGTATCTTTTCAAATTAGTGCTTTTGTTTTTTTCAGGTATATATGGAGAAGTGGAATTGCTGGTCATATGGCAGTTCTATTTTTAGTTTTTTGAGAAACCTCCATACTGACTTCCACAGTGGGTTCACCAACTTACATCCCTTTTCTCCGTATCCTTGCCAGTATTTGTTATTTGTGTTCTTTTTGATGGTAGCCATTCTGACGGGTGTGAGGTGATACCTCATTTTGGTTTTGATTTGCAATTCTTTGATGATTAGCAATGGTGAGCATCTTTTCATATGCCTGTTGGCCATCTTCATTTCCTCTTTGGAAAAATGTCTATTCAGTTCTGCCCATTTTTTAATTGTGTTTTTTTTTTTTTTTGATGTTGAGTTGTACAACCTGTTTATATATGTTAGATCCCTTATCGGTAATATCATTTGCAAATTTTTTTTCTCAGTAGTTTGTCTTTTCATTTTAGTGATGGTTTGCTTTGCTGTGAAAAAGCTTTTAAGTTTAATTAGGTTCCATTTGTTTTTGCTTTTGTTTCCTTTGCCTTAGGAGACAGCTCCAAAAAAATACTGCTGTGATTTATGTCAAAGAGTGTTCTACTTGGGTTTTCCTCTAGGAGTTTTATAGTATCTAGTCTTGCATTTAGGTCTTTAATCCATTTGAGTTTATTTTTGTATATACTGTTAGAGAATATTCTAATTTTATTCTTTTACATGCAGCTTTCCAGTCTTCCCAGCATGACTTATTGAAAAAACTGTCCTTTCTCTATTGCATATTCTTGCCTCCTTTGTTGATTAATTGACCATAAGTGCGTGGGCTTATTTCTGGGCTCTCTATCGTGTTCTGTTGATCTATGTGTCTTTTTTTGTGCCAGTACCATACTGTTTTGATGACTGTAGCTTTGTAGTATAGTCTGAAGGCAGGGAGCATAATTCTTCCAGCACTGTTCTTCTTTTTCAAGATTTTTTTGGCTCTTAGGTCTCTTGTACTTCCATACAAATTTTAAAATTATTTGTTCTAGTTATATGAAAAATGTCATTGGTATTTTGATAGAGATTTCATTGAATCTGTATATTGCCTTGGGTAGTATGGTCATTTTAACACTATTGATTCTTCCAATCCAAGAACACACTGTATCTTTCCATTTTTTTGTGTCACCTTCCGTTTCTTTCATAAATGTCATAGTTTTCAGAGTACAGGTCTTTTGCTTCCTTAGGTAGGTTTATTCGTAGGTATTTTACTCTTTTTCTTGCAGTGGTAAATGGGATTGTTTCCTTCATTTCTCTTTTTGATCTTTCATTGTTAGTGTATAGAAATGCAGCAGACTTCTGCATATTAATTCTGTACTGAAACTACCAAAGTCATTGCTGAGCTCTAGTAGTTTTCTAGTAGCGTGTTTAGGATTTTCTGTGTATAGTATCATGCCATCTGCCAAAAGTGACAGTTTTACTGCCTTTTCAATTTGGATTCCTTTTATTTTTCTTCTTTGATTGCTTTGGCTAGGACTTCCAAAACAATATTGAATAAAAGTAGCAAAAGTGGACATCCTTCTCTTGTTCCTGATCCTAGAGGAAATGCTTTCAGCTTTTCACCATTGAGTATGATGTTAGCTATGGGTTTGTCATGTATGGCCTTTATAATGTTCCCTCTATGCCTGCTTTCTGGAGAGTTTAAATCATGATTGGGTTTTGAATTTTATCAAAACCTTTTCCTGCATTTGTTGAGGTTATTATATGGTTTTACTCTTCAGTTTGTTAATGTGGTGTATCACATTGATTGATTTGTGGATATTGAAAAATCCTTGCATCCCTGCAATAAATCCCACTTGATCATGGTGTACAGTCCTTTTAATGTAACTGTTGGACTCGGTTTGCTAGTATTTTATTGAGGATTTCTGCATCTATATTCATCAGTAATATTGGCTGTAATTTTCCTTTTTTTGTGATATCTTTGTCTGGTTTTGGTATCAGAGTGATGCTGGTCTCATAGAATGAGTTCAGAAGTGTTCCTTCCTCTGCAGTTTTTGGAATAGTTTCAGAAGGATAGGTATTAACTCTTCTCTGAATGTTTGGCAGAATTCACCTGTGAAGCCATTTGGTCCTGAACCTTTGTTTGTTCGAGTTTTTAAATTACTGATTCAATTTCTGTACTGGTAATTAGTCTTTTCACATTTTCTATTTCTTCCTGGTTCAGCCTTGGGATCATGTACTTTTCTAAGAATTGTCCATTTCTTCTAGGTTGTCCATTTTATTGGCATATAGTTGTTCGTAGTTGTCTCTTATGGTCCTTTGTATTCTGCGTGTCAGTTGTAATGTCTCCTTTTCATTTCTGATTTTATTGATTTGGGCCCTTTCCCTTTCTACTTGGTGAGTCTGGCTAAGATTTTATCAATTTTGGTTCTTTTTTAAAAACCTAGCTTTTTGTTTTACTGCTCTTTTCTATTTTTTTAGTCTCTATTTTGTTTATTTATTTTATGATCTTTATGATTTCTTTCCTTCTACTAACTTTGGGTTTTGTTCTTTCTCTATTTGCTTTAGGTGTAAGGTTAGGTTCTTTGAGATTTTTCTGGTTTTCTGAGGTAAGCTTGTATTGCTATTAACTTCCCTCTTAGAACTGCTTTTGCTGTGTCCCACAGGTTTTGGAGCTTCGTGTTTTCATTTTCATTTGTATATAGTTTTTTGTATCCTCTTTAATTTCCTCAGTGATCCTTAATTGTTTAGTAGCATATTGTTTAGCCTCCATGTGTTTGGGGGGTTTTTTTACAACTTTTTTCTTGTTGATTTTTTAGCCTCGCAGTATTACGGTTGGAAAAGGTGCTTGATGAGATTTCAGTTTTCTTAAGTTTACTGAGGCTTGTTTTGTGGCCTAGCATGTGTTCTAGCCTGGAGAATGTTCCATGTGCACTTGAAAAGAATGTGTATTCTGTTGCCTTCAGGTGGAATGCTCTATAAATGTTAATTAATTTCATTTGGTCTAATGTGTTATTTAAGCCCAGTTTTCCCCTATTGATATTCTGTCTGGATGATCTGTCCACTGATGTAAGTGGAGTATTAAATTCCCCTACGATTATTGTGTTATGATAGATTTCCCCTTTTATGGCTGTTAACATTTGCCTTATATATTGACGTGCCCCTATGCTGGGGGCATGTATAGTTACAATTGTTATATCTTCTTCTTGGATTGATCCCTTGATCATTATGTAGCATCCATCTTGTTTGTTATAACAGTCTTTATTTTAAAGTCTATTTTGTCTAGGTGTTGCTACTCTGGTTTTCTTTTGGTTTCCATTTGCATGGAATACCTTTTTCCATCCCCTCACTTTCAGCCTGTATGGTCTCTAGATCTGAAGTGAGTCTCTTGCAGGCAGCATATATACAGGTAATTTTTTTTTATCCATTCAGCCACTCTGTGTATTTTGATTGAAGCATTTAGTCAAGTTACATTTAAGGTAGTTATCAATATGTATGTTTTTATTGCCATTTTGTTAATTGTTTTAAATTTGTAGGGTTTTTTCCCCTTTCTTCTTTTGTTCTTTTCTTTTGTAATTTGAATGACTATCTTTAGTGTTACGTTTGGATGCCTTTTTCTGTTTTGTGTGTATATCTATGGTTACCATGTGGTTTTTGTATAGCAGATCATATATATACATGATTGTTTTATGTTTCTGATCTCTTAATTTCAAATGCATTTTATTATTATTTTTTTTTGCGGTACACGGGCCTCTCACTGTTGTGGCCTCTCCCATTGCGGAGCACAGGCTCCGGACACGCAGGCTCAGCGGCCATGGCTCACGGGCCCAGCCTCTCCGCGGCACGTGGGATCTTCCTGGAGCGGGGCACGAACCCGTGTCCCCTGCATCGGCAGGTGGACTCTCAACCGCTGCGCCACCAGGGAAGCCCTCAAATGCATTTTAAGAAGCCTCCATTTATTCTCTCCTTCCCTCACGATTACTGTTTTTGATATCATGTTTTACATCTAATTTCTGTGTGTGTCGTGTCGCTTAACAGCTTGTTGTGGATATGGATGACTTTACTGCTTTTGTCTTTTAACCTCCCTACTACCTTTGTGGGTGGATGATTTCCTATCTTTACCATACATTTGCCTTTACTGGTGAGCTTTTTCATTTCGTATTTTTTTTGTTTCTAGTTGTGGCCTTTTCTTCTTAACCTAGAGAAGTGTCTTTAACAATTGTTTTAAAGCTGGTTTGGTGGTGCTGAACTGTTTCAGCTTTTTTCTTGTCTGTAAAGCTTTTGATTTCTCCATCAAATCTGAATAAGAGCCTTGCTGGGTAGATTATTCTTGGTGGTAGGTTTTTCCCTTTCATCATTTTAAATATATCATACCACTTCCTTCTGACCTGAAGAGTTTCTGCTGAAAAATCAGCTGATAGGCTTATAGGAGTTCTTTTGTATGTTATTTGTTGCTTTTCCCTTGCTGCTTTTAATATTTCCTCTTTATATTTAGTTTTTGTCATTTTAATTATAATATGTCTTGTGTGTTCCTGTTTGGGTTAACCCTGTATAGGACCTTCTGGGCTTCCCAGACTTGGGGGACTGTTCCTTTCCCAGGTTAGGAAAGTTTTCAGCTATTATGTTTTCAGCTATGTTCTCAGGCCATTTCTCTCTCTATTCTCCTTCTGCGGCCCCTGTAATGTGACTATTAGTGCACTCGATGTTGTCCCAGACTTCTCTTAATCTGTCATCATTTCTTTTCATTCTTTTTTTTTGTTCAGTGGCAGTGACTTCCACTACTCTTTCAGCTCACTGATCTGTTCCTCTGTATCATTTAATCTACTACTATTGATTCCTTTTTTCACTTCAGTTATTGTATTCTTCATCTCTGTTTGGGTGTTCTTCATATTTTCCAGCTCTTTGTTAAAAACTTCTCACCTTCTGCTCTGTGCGTCTGTTCTTCTTCTGAGTTCTTTGATTATCTTTATGATTATTACTCTGAACTCTTTCTCAGATAGATTACCTACCTCCACTTCACTATTTCTTCTTCTGAGGTTTTATTTTGTTCCTTCATCTGGAACATAATCCTCTGCCACCTAATTTTGTTGAAGTTGCTATTTGTATTTTTATGTATGTGGTAGGTTAGTTATGATTTTCAACCTTGGGGAAATGGCCTTCTGTAGGCGATGTCCTGTTTGTCCCAGTAGCACACTCCCCTCTTGTCACCCAATCTCTATGCTCTGGGGGTTCCCCCTAAGAGGGCTGTGTTTGTTCTCCTGTTTTGGTGGGCTATGTAGGCAGTCTGGTGGGCTTGGTTGGTCCCTAGCCCAGTTGGTTGCCAGGCCCTGCCTTGTGTGGATGTGGCTGGCTGCCGTTTAATGGGACTGGTCGCTAGGTGACTGACTGTGGAACCCTAGGGGGCCCTGGGGCTAGTGCTGGCTCACTAGTGGGCAGAGTCAGGGCCCTGAAGACTCCAGGGCTGTTGCTTGCCCACTGTCAGGTGAAGCCAGGTCCTGAGGTTAGTGCCTGATTACTGGCAGGCAGAGCTGGTTCCTGGAGTCCAGGGATTCTGGAGTTTCTTTCACCTTTTTTTTGGGGGGTGGGCGGGGGGGTGGGCAGGGGTGTACAGTTCCTGCCATAGTTGGGTATGGGGTCCGGTGTGTCCCAAAGCTTGCGTTGGCCTGCTAGTGGATAAGGCCAGTGCCCAGCTGGCCCCAGGGTAGGGTCTAGCCTGCTGTGGTGGGCTAGGTCCACAGGATGCAGATTGTAGTTTCTTGCATCCAGTGTTTGCCCCCTGGTGGGTGAGGCTGGTCTAGAGGCTTGTGAAGGCTACCTGGAGGGAAGGGCTGGTATCCACCCAGTGGTTGGTGTAGCTGGGCCAGGCCATCTTAGAGGCTGTCTAGATGTGGCTGTGGGTTGAGGAAGTCTTTAGGTAGCTTGTCTGCAGATGCATGGGGCTCTGTCCCTGACCAGTTAGTTGTTTGGCCTCAGACATCCCAGCACTAGTGCCTAGAGGCTGTTGGGTGTGGCCAGGTCTTGGAGCTAATGAGTCAAGATGGCAGCCACCAACAGCAGTGTTCATGGAGTAAAATGTTCCCAAATATTGCTGCCACCAGTGTCTACGCCCCCACGGTGAGCCCCAGCCACCCCCCCACCTTTCCAGGAGACCCACCAAGACCAGCAGGTAGGTCTGGCCCAGGCTCCTATCCAATTACTGCTTTTGCCCTGGGTCCCAGCGCATGTGAGATTTTTTGTGTGCCCTTTGAGAGTGAAGTCTCTTCACTCTTATACTGAAAGACCACCCTTCTTTTCTTCTTTATGTCTTTAGTTGTAGAAGGTCTTTTCTTTTTCCATCTTTTTCATTGGTGGTTGTTCTGCGGGTAGCTGTGATTTTGTTGTGCTTCTGAGAGGAGGTGAGCTCAGGGTCTTTGTACTCTCCCATCTTGGCTGCTCTCCCCTCGTTTAGTATTTGGTGAACAAGAGCAACCTACTATATCCTGGGCTCAGTACATACTAAACTCTTTCTCCTGTACTTATTTTACCTAGAGCATTGATGATTGGAATTGATGTTCAGAATGATGACTCCAAGAACCTTTAGGACTATTTATCATCAAATAACTATTCAATCCCTCATGGAATGAATGAAGGTTCAGAAAGTTGGAATGGCTCTCAACAACCTATAATTCTTTCAGATACCTTACCTTTCATAGTTTCACTACTTTCTCCTATGCAAATGACTTCTTTACTTACATCCTAGTCCTGGCTTCATTCCCAACTCTCAGTTCCACATTTCCACCTGTCTACTGTCTACCATCTCCAAGCTTCCCTCTCATCACAGTAAATTAAGCAGGCCAGTTGTCTGCTGTCATAGAGTCCATCTACTGATTGAGAAATAGGACAAATAGGAGTATGTTATAATATCACATGGTGATTAATGCTGTGGGTGGTGCTAATTTTAGATAGGGTTGTCAGAGAAGGCCTCTTAGATAAAGTGCCAAGGTGTGAACATAATAAGGAAGAAAGGCATGGAAATAACTAGGAGAAAATTTTTCCAAGCTGAAGAAACATGTCAAGAGGCCCTGAAGTGGGGTATATTTTGTGAGTTTGACTAAGAGCAAAGAGGCCAGTGGGAAGGAAAACCAGTAGTTGGGTAGTACTGCCTCTATTAAATCTATTTTTTTAATTTTGAGGTATAGTTGACTGACTTATAATATTATATGTTTCATGTGTACAACATAGTGACTCAACTTTTAAATGTTATACTCCATTTACAGTTACTGTAAAATATTGGCTGTATTCCTGTGCTGTACAATATAGCTTATTTATTTTACACATAATGGGTTTTACCTCTTAATCCCCTGTCCCCAGTAAATCTTATGGGAACTTGGTTTGATCCTTTCTTCTTCTTTCAAAACATCAGTCATAACACTTTTACACTGACCTTCCAGAGTCTTCTTGTTTTCCTTAACCTGCTCTGTCCCCACACTCTGTGCATTAAATCCCAACTCCTCACATCTTCTTAATGAAGATTTCTCAGTTACTCCCACCCGTACTGAATGATTCCTTTCCTGAATTTCTGCAGAAATATTGGCCTTCAGCACACACACTTTAATACAATGAACAGTTTTCATATACTCCCGTTTTTCTCTGCTCACATTGTGAATTCCTTAATGCAGATACACATCTATTTTACTCTATTAATTTAGAGAAAGAAAAGAGGATTCATACACCTTATTGATAATACTTACATACTATATAAGATTATTATAGTAATACAGAAGAATTACCTGTTAACCTTTAATTAAATAGAAACATGATTCATCACAACTCTGTATTTATTGAAAACCTCAAATTGGTAGAAATTTAAGAATGTTAAAATCCCTTTGAGTAAAAGAAATTGGAAATTGCCATATTTGTATTATATATATATGCTATACATATTTATAACCATCTGTGACATATACAGACACATTTATACAAACTTGATATTCATTTTAATACTTTTCCAAATAAGGATATTCAACATTTATTAAGCATTTGATAGCTTTCAAAGCATATTTACATGTTATCATATATGACTCTCAAAGCAGCCTGTGAATTACTTAAGCAGGGTATTGTTTCGTTATTATCAGAAGTTAAGTGACTTGTCAGAGATCATGCACCTGGCGAGTGACAGGCTATATATACAGTCCCTAAGCCATCGTTTTTTCCACTATAAGCCAGAAATGATCTAAAGGTCTGCGGTTCTTCTGATTATTCCATCATTCTGTCTTTTATATTGAGAGAGAGAAGGAGCGAATAAGCAAGGGATGTGGGGTTAGTTGAATTTTGAGCAGGTTTATTTTAGATAATATTCACAAACAGTGTCTGTAGTGGATCAGGTGTGCAGTTCTTATAAATTGAACTGAATATGGAAAACCCAGTTGCTGGCACATATAGGCACTTCATACCTGTTAATGAATGAGAGTGTTGCCAAATTTTTCTAACTTGTGTGCTTTTGTTTGTTTTTTTAGAGAATTCACTATCTTTTCCCACCTTTGATGGGCTAAAAATAATCACATACAAAAAACCCTATATCCACTGAGGTTTTATGAGGGAGCACAGAAAACATGCTTTTGATTACTGCCTAACTGCATCATGTCAAACATTGTGGTTACATTTTAGGAATGAGCAATGTCAGTGTGGAATTATCCATGCACTCCTTGGCATCAAGATGTAGCTAATGTCAAATTAAAGTAGCTAAGCATGATGGATGATAATAAAGAGGAGACTTGGGGGAAGCTGTTTATGGGTTGTTCTCAGAACGGCCTAAATAAAAAAGAAATAACACGCTCACGTTGTCATATACTATACATCAAATGCACAGTCACCAATATTCGATAATTACGTGAATATATCAACCAACTTAGAGTTGTAAAAACTTCTCCCATCCTTGGGGATACTGCACCCTGTTATTATCATTTAAGAAGCTTTCCAGTGGAACCATTTAATATAGATTGTTGGTAAATAAGTTGAGGCCCAAGACCGGTGATTATTAACTTTCCTCTTTGTCCAATATATGTAGTTTCATTATTGGGACCCATCATATATATTGACATAACATTGATATTATTTTTTATAGGATCCGGGAAGTTGATTACAAAGAATCTCTTATCTCCTGCGTACTCAACCTGTTTTCAGCAATATTGTCAGTCCTGCACACCACAGCCATCATTTCCTGTGACTTCTGCCCTTTCACTCTGCAGCACAAAAACAGGTAATTACTTTTTTACTTTTCATTTGTTTACAAATTCTAAAAACAATAGTGACTTTCAGGTTAGGCACCACTGGCAGTTTAAGTAACCCCTTTTAAAAGGTCTGTGGTTGTACCTCAGGGCCTTTGCCAATTCGATAGGTCATTAAATTCCTGAAAACACTATTTTCATTTGACATCATGGCCTCTATGGAGAATGTGAGCTGTTGGTACATTCTCCATCAAATACTTGAGAGTAACTTCTGAGCTTGTATCTTGATCAATAACTTGGGATAGATTCACATTTGATATCATGACATTCAGAAATTTCCAAAGTCACTAAAGCTCTCATCTGAGCCCTTAATGAAATGTGATCATCTATCTATCTGTTGATTGATCCGTTGATATATAGATCAATCAATCTACCCATCTATCATCTCTGTGGTTTCTTTTTCACCTGAAACCAAACTGGATTGCTGTTGGTACAAAAGTTTTGGAGATAGATGTTTTTAAAGTCCTTGTCTTAGTCTGCCCAGGCTGTCATAACCAAATACCACAGACTAGTGGCTTAAACAACAAAAATTTATTTGTGCCTAGTTCTGGAGGCTGGAGGTCTGAGATGAGGGTACCAGCGTAATTGGCTTCTGGTGAGAACTCTCTTACAGGCTTATAGATGGCAGCCTCCTCACTGAGACCTCACATGGTGGAGAGAGACAGTGCTCTTTGTTGGCTCTTTTCGTAAGGACAATAATCCTATTGGATCAGGATCCCACCCTTATTATCTTATTTAACCTTAATTACTTGTAGGCCTTAGCTCCAAATATAGTCACATTAGGGCTTCAACATATGAATTGGGGGAGGGGGAAATACAATTCAGTCCATAGCAGCCCATTATAGTTTTTGCACTTCAAAATGTTAGTTAATAAGTATGAGAAAAATATCCACAGACAGCATTCTGAAGAAAGTTAAATTTTCTTCTCACAAAGTGAGACGAAATTCAAATCTGCTGGTCAGAGGACAGCTCAGTTACATTTTTGTTTGTTACACTGCACAAAATATAATCATTTTTCCACAGTCACAGAATTCTTCTATCGGTAAATTTGCTTCAAAATATTACTTATGGCTTGCTTCTATCAAACTCACCCTATAGGAAATTTAAATGCACAAGTGAATTTCAGAGAGACTTTGAAGATGCATGTTACATATAAAATTACATTACATTAAATATAGCCAGGAAGAGAGAAGTATATCATTTTAATTGGATGTGTAACACTATCTACTTACCTATCTATATCCAGAGGACATTTGTACGATAAAGTATGTCAAAATGTGCCCTGAAACTCATAAATTACACCACCCAGTATGGTGAAGAATTTAGTATAAATAAATATATCAAGGTTTAAGAAAAATGATTTTTATAAATCCCAGGATTTAAAAAGTTAGTTATAAAATTAATAATTGTGATGTTAAAAACATGGTAGAATTTTTCAAACTGTGTTCTACAGTGCCTTAAAAATGGCACTTGAGTTAGAAAAAATAGAGCTAATTGCTTTATAAATAACAGTTAAGAGACATATTTATAACTGACAGTTATGAATGCCTTGTACTCTCTCTCCGGGCGTTTATTAGATGTTATCTAACAAATAGTGACAGTGTCATGGAGACAAAAGATTCAGATAGACCTGAATATGAATTCTGGGTCTACCAGTTGATTTGCCATATGATTGTGGACTCCTCACTTAACTAACTTTTTCGTAGAGCTTCTGGGTAGATTAATCTTTTTAAAAATCTATTTAAAGTACCTAACACTGTGCCTTGCGCATAGTAGGTACTGGATATATATGTTAGTGCCCTTTCTTCCCTCTCTCTGTTACTATCACACTGAATATAATACAAAGCCATGGTGTAGATTAAAGCATTTAGGTCATCAACAGAGCTCACATACATAAGCTCAGACCACCTGAGCCTATGGCTATAAAAATAGATACAATTACCTAGAAGGTATGGGTCCTGTCAACAAAAAATTAATCAGTTGATGTAAGAAAGAAATGGAAAATTTTATTTGAGGCAAATTTGAAGATTATAACCCAGGAAGAGCATCTCAGAAAGCTCTGATAACTGTTCTGCCCGTTAGAAGTCAAGGTACAGTAATACAAGCTTTTTGAGACAGAAGGCTATACATTAAGTGACGTACTATTAACAGTTTACATACTTCAGATCTAAGCGGCCCCTTACAAAGTCAAGAAGGAATGCTATCTTTTAAGGAGCTGTCTGTCTTGTTGATGCTAGGAGAATGTTGCTCTTTATGGTTGAGCAGGTATGTTTGCTGATGGGGGACGTTTGGTCAATGCAGATACACAATGCATAGTAGGGGGGGAGAGAGGAGGCCAAAGGGCAGAGAAAATTTTAAGTATTTCTTGTCTTGCCATAAAATAGGGATTTCATTTCACAGTGGCCCCCTGTTAATCATTAATCTTTCAATAGAAAGCACTAGGTGATCAAATATTTGGCCCCTTGAAGTCAAAGCGGCTGCTTGCCTGCTCTAGGGTCCATCATGTCTCTCGATGCTGGGGCCCAATAGCCCGGTTCTGTCTTTTTGTCGGGGTTATACTAGCAGAATGTTCAGCAAGGATTGATAGCCGAGTCTAGGTTATCCAATAAGGGACTTAAGCCAGTTTTCCTTGCGTGTGCATTATGTATGCCCATTATTTTATAACAAACTGTAGATGTGATCTTTAATTTCAAGTCATTTAGACATCATCATCTTAATGTGAGCAGGTGAAATACAGTGTGAAAGTCAAAAGCCTATCACCTTATAAGTTCTACAAACTGTAATTTAAATTGGTAGTAGGAGCAGCATCATCATTTTCCTATTATTTCCCCTAAACTTGGAAGAGCATTGTTCAGAGAAGAAATTTGACACTTCAAATAGTGTGGCCAAGTGGTCTTACCCCTGGAAAACTGATAGGTGCCAGAGTGCTCACGTTACAGATTACCGTCACAGACTGACAGGGGCTGTTTCCAGGGCTACCCCTTGGTGACCTTGAGCCCAAGGGAAATCGTTTATGTATCTATCTATCTTCGTAACCAACCTGGGGAGAACTAGGGTCATAAACTTGTTCCATAAATCCATTAGGTCCAGTTAGGAGCTATGCAATATTCAATATCTAATGGAAAGGAGTATTTATGGCCAGGTTCAAAACAGGCATCATTAATTGGCCAGGGTCTCATTTAGTGATATTGGTGGTAACATTAACGTGCATGATGTTAAGTTTCTTTCTTTAATACAATTTCTGAGGACCATCACTTAGAGTCTTGGAGAGGAGAAATCCAGCAAGGCAACCTGGGAGTACTAGACATAGGCCACAAACCCAGCAATTAGACTGATTTTCGAAACTTCATATGATTGAGCCTAAGAAATACATTTAGCTCATAAGCAAAAATGTGAGCGATTGTCAAAGTAGAATCTTGGGTCAGCTGTCTACTTCAGATGTTGTCTTCTTCTTGTCCTGGTCTGGTAGTATACTGGTCTTAGTTGAAGTCAGAAACAGGAGTTGTAGTTCATTCAGGAGAGGCCTGATAAGGTCCCTTCCAATGTGGCCATAAACAGTTCTTTATCTGATATCTTTCTTTTCCAGTATGAATAATCTCCTGGTTGCAGGTCTTGGCACACCTGCTTTTCATCCAAAATTAGATTGCTGCGATAAATTTCAGAAACAAACTTTTGAACTTTACAAAAAGTTATCTGGGAATTGCATCTTAGCCAGTAAATACAGACCTCAATGAACAAAACTAGGACTTAATATTCACTGAAACATAATCTTTTTCTCTCTAAAAGTACCTGCATTTCTACCAAATATAGCCAAATTAAGACTAATTTGTTGGCAAAATCAGTCTGGTTAATTGAGACTCTTTAAATTGGCTGTGCTGGAACTTTCCATAAAGAATCTCAGATTAAACTTTAAAACCTCAAGGCCAGGAAAAATGTACCAAGTGTGTCATAGATTGTGCCTTTGGTATCTGTAGATTTGGGGGATGGATTGGGGTGAATACTTCTCTTCTCGAGGTCCCCAAAATACCTTGAGATTCCTGCATCTGTTAGGAGGTGGCCTTCCTTATATACCTGAGAAAGCTGCTGGGAACCTAAGAGTTTCCAATTCTGGGGGGATCAGGTAGAGGGAAAAGGTAAATGTTTCAGTTTTACTTACAGAAGTATAATTTAAAGGTTTCCTTATATCTAGAAAACACAGATTAAAAACCAATAACATTTCAGACAAAACCCAAAAATTATAACCATATTCATAACGTTTGCTTAGTCCTATGTGACTAATCCTTGATCTTAATCTTCTGTTAACAGTTTTATGAAGCCATCAGGTTTTCCATTAGAATTCTTTAATTCCTTACCCAGTTCAGTGGTATGACCTGAAAGTTACCAGAAACCTGTACTTGTCAAAAAGTCCTTGCTGTGAATCTTCTTGAAGATGAAGCATTTTGCAGAGAGGATCAGAGTACAATGATAACTGTCTGTAAATGACAAGAGACTTAAAAAGTCAAGGTTAAAGGCTGATTACAATGCAGTTGAAAAGAAACTTGGTTGCTGCTGTGACATAAAACATTTGAGGTAATTACTAAAATTATGACTGATACCATTTACCATGACATACCAGAGTCTAGGAGTTCATATAATTTCTCGAACGTGTACATTAATAATGTATACCCACAGGATAGAATCTAAGAAGTTTTATCACCACTTATTTGATAATGCTTCCCATGTAATTTAACATACCAAATAAGCCTAATGAGTTTAATATTCTTCTCTCTGAGATGTAGAGAAAACACATATTTCGAGGTTTCAAGGACCCTTTGTAAAACCTCAGAGTTAGCTAGAGGTCAAGTGAACTTCATTTGGAATTCGATCTTTGGGAAGTTTATCAAAAATATCGAGAAGTTTTAGAACACTTGATCAAATAGAATCACAAGTCACTGTGAAACAATACCCATTCGCTTAATCAAAGGACCTCAATGACAAATACAGATCACTTCAAGGCAAAGACCCTCACACAGTCTCACACAAAAGTTCAGTATTTTAAGAAAACTTTGTCTCCTTAGAGAGAAAACTAACTTCAGGTTTTATATGACTTCTTTACCCATAAAATTCATTTTCTAAATTAAATTCAATCTTATCTTAGCCAATTCTGACCACGTGCAAAACTCTGTGTTCTTCCTCCACACATCTTCCATAACTTTCTGTATCCTTATTAATCTGTCCCTCACTTCCCTTTCCATTCAGAAACAACCAGCTCTAAGAGAAAAATCACCTTTTTTTTAACAAAATGCACTTCCATTACTCATACTTTTTTTTTTTTTTTTTACGGAAAATACACACCCTACTTTCCTTGCATACTGAAGGGTTTCGCCTTATAAGTCTTAACCTTAAAACCTTAAACGGTCATACCAGCATTTCTTGGCTGGCACTTATGAATGTATTTCATAACCTCTAGAGATGTACACCTTCTCATAGCATTTCTTTCCTCAGTGTGGTACAAGATATGTCTAATGAACCCAAACATCTTTAGTTTCTCATAAGACAAAAGTAGGTAAACTTAGACCTGCCCAGAAATTAATGCTCCCGTATTTTGTCCTAGTTGAAATGACCTGGATAGTGAATGAATTCTTGTAATTTAACTTAGTTTCAAGTTACCAGAATCTAGAGAGAGACTATCCTTAAAGCAGATTTTCCCAAAACACAAATATTCCAAAGAGTTTACCTAAAAGCTCTTAGATCATTTACCTCTATTTGATTTACTTAAAAGTTTTGTCGTATTGGGGTTTTTTGCTGACAGACTTTATAACAAGGAATAGCAAGGTCTTATTTGATTTCTAGTAAACCTAGGTACAATAAAAGTATTATACTTAATGCTGATAACTCTAAAGACATGTCTATATTAATCAAACCAACAAGCTTAAGCTAACTTTAATACCAGATATTAATTCAGTCCTGAATATTTCCCAGATCATGTGAACCTGAAGTTCATTTTGGCCAGTTTCTTTCGTATTTGAGTATTTACATGAGCACTTAATTTCCTTTAAGCCAATTAACTAGAGCTCTTTTACAGATTAATTTTGGCAGTACCACACATCTGCAACACACATAGAGATCTGTACAAACACAGAGACCTCATAGTTCCCATCGCAGATTTCAGCCATGAATCAAGGACAATATAAAACCCATCAGTTACAGAAGAGATTGGATTCAAGTCGGGTTTCCGGCAGATGGAACAAATCAAGGTCACCTGTCTAGATGGCTAAACCCTTTTTACAAATATTTATGGAAAAGACACTTAAGATTTCTATTTGTCTCTGCCAAATCAAGTTCCAAATTCCCTACCCCATTTCCTGAAATTTGTATTTTAAAAAGATAGTGGAGATAAGGGTTCCTAGAGAAGACCAGGTAGAACATTTGCATCTCAAAGGCATAGGAGGAGAAAAGCAAGTTCCTCCTAGGATGACTTTGTTCCCTTAAGGCCAGAAAAAAATGTTTTCCTCAATACTTGCAAGCCTCTTAAAATAAGTAGGGGAAGTTTGGGGAGTAGGAAAAGGATTGGTGGGCTTTGGATTATTTCTGGAGCTGCACCTCTGGTCCTGTAAAATACTAGATTTGTAAAAACGAGGAGAGTTGGTTTTTTCCTCAAAGAATTGGGTGGCCACCTCAGTGTATCAAAGGACTGACACACCCATTCACCTATAATGGAATATTTTACTTTCCCTCATTTAGCTTAGAGGAGAGGGCCCCCACCAAGAAACATTCCTATCAGGCTCCAGATACCGGCTATATGGTCAGTTTAGTCAGACCGGTGGCCTTGCATTTTGGTAATCCATTTACACATACTTTTGAGGATCCTCCCTGGACTTAAGAAACTCTTTAGTACCGCCCTCAGTTAGGCCTTTGATCTGAAGAGTCTTGCCTACAGCCTCACGTGGTGCCTTTTCTAAAGGTAACCACTTAATAGTCTCTTTAGAGTGGAAAAGCAATTCAGAAGATTATTACAATGACTACTCAAAGATAGAGGGGAGCAGTAGTTAAAGTTTTAGGTACCTTTTAATATCATTACTCTTTCATCAGCCTTCTACAACAAATCCTTCAATAAGGCTATTTTGGGCTTTTTGAAGCCTTTTGGGGCTGCCACATACCAATTAAAATAGGTATGTTAGTTTAAGATGTGAGCTGTCTAAAATTTTAACAATTTAGACGTTTCTCAAATTCAAAAGATCCATGGAGATAGCCCTACATATACTTTTCCCTGCTATACTAATGTTAGAAAAGAGAAAACCACCACTGTTATTTCCAGTAGGCCCTGCAGGCACAGATCCAGAAGACCACCAGCTTTAACTACACACTCAAAATTATTTGGGAATGTCAGAAGAACCCCACCTTGGCCATTTCAGGGCCCAGTTTTCTTTAGTTCCCAATTAAGTGCTTGTAAGCATACATAAACCCAGCCTGTATTTCCATAGGTGACTTGTTTGCATGGGAGCTGTTTGGCCTTTGAGGCACAATTTCCCAGTATCAATTTCTTAGCTGAATTCAAATATGAGATATGATCTGAACGACTTTCTGAGGACAGTGTGGTGGATCTCACGTGTGCTGCTTCTGAGTCTGGCACCCCAAGGAGTTACCCTTGGGTTGGTTCGACTTCTTTTACATGGCTTGGTTTCTCCCTATGGGAACCTAAAACCATCAGAGGTGCCCAAAGTGCTAGAGTATCAGCTTCTGTTCGTGCCTTCCGGTTTGAGCGGTACTTACTTAATGGTCATGGTGGGTCTCCCCTATAGGACCACTGCATGTCATGAGGATTGATTCTCAGACACTTCCGCAAGGTCCTCAGTCGCCTGAGGATACCTTGTGGCCAGAAGGAGCAAAATGGCCCTTGATTAATCAGAGCTGAATAATTCAGTCTCTCGTTTCACTAGCAAAAGTTTTGTTCAGACCATACATCAGCTCATTTTTTTTTTGATTTAAGGCAAATTTAACATAAACCCAGCCACCTATGTTTCCCTGGGCCCCTGCCCAGACCCCCTAGGCCCTGCCTAGGAAATGCACTGGTGCCCCTTAAGACTCCCAAGTATTACGTGAAAACCAGCTCAAATAAAATTTTTAGGATCATCACCCAAACAATGAGATCCAAATATCAGAAGAGCTCATGGGAACACCAAAGGAGTACCGTGAAGCTGGTGAGGCTCAGTGGGCCCACGCTGGTACCAAGCGCCAGTTTCGGATAGACTCCAGGTGTCCTCTGGCTGGTGTCTCTGATATCCTGCCAGCTGTACCAAGCATATGTTGACGAAAAATTAATCAGTTGATCTAAGAAAGAAATGGAAAATTTTATTTGAGCCAAATTTGAGGATTATAACACAGGAAGAGCATCTCAGAAAGCTCTGAGAACTGTTCCACCGGTTAGAAGGCACAGTTATATAAACTTTTTGAGACAGAGGGCTGTACATTAAATGACATATTATTGACAATTTACATAATCCAGATCTAAGCAGCCCCTTACAAGGTCAGGAAGGAATGTTATCTTTTAAGGAGTTGTCTTAGCGATGCCAGGAGAATGTTGCTCTTCATTGTTGGGCAAGTATTTTTGCTGATGGGGAGGTTTGGTCGATGCATAATGCGGATACACAGACCACAGTAGCAGGGAGAGAGGCGGCCAAAGGGCAGAGAAACCTTTTTTTAATGTTTCAATTTTTCTTGTCTTGCCATAAAATATGAATTTTATTTCACAGTCCCTTTTATAATCTGCCCATGACAGCTATTCTGGCCTGGATAGAAACAGCTCACTACCAGCTTTGGCCCCTTCCCAACTAAGTCACCATGTCTAAATGTGAGCCTCTGTTGCTCTAAGTAACTGGCCTTCAAGGAGTAAAAGAAGTGGAATCAAAAGAGTAAAGAAAAGTCAAGAAGATTCTCAAAGCTTAAGCGTTCTCATCCTGGTCTAGAGCATGCTGATTAGGCATCTAAATAAACAGTTATAGCCCTGATGATATACGTGAACAGGTGGGTTCCTGAAGTCATTGCAGAGGCCTCAGCCCTGGCAGTGTTTAGTGCAGGAGAGGAAAGCGTGTTGTATTTGTTCCAGGGCAAATGAAACTTTCCCCAAAATCATACCTCACCTAATCTGTTGTTAAGATTTTGGAAGAGAAGGAAAACTTTTAGTAAGCTGAATTTTGCTTTGTGGAGAGGGAAGGATGAAACTGAGCCATCTGAAAATATACATTTTATGTCTTTATGGAGCTTTTCTTATATAATAAACAGTGAGGTAGGCACTGGAAAGAAAATGCTGAATAAAATGGCCATGGTCTTCAGCCCTCACCCAACTCACAGTCTATAGGGATGACATACTTCTAAGTATTTCCTGATGCCAACACAAAGCTCATTTGACTATTAAAAGTGTTTCCTGTTTTCCCAAATGCCAAACTCGTGTCTTCCCATATCCATCCATATGGCACCAGACCTAACTCACCTCACATCCATTATCCCCTTCTCACACTTACTCCTTTTTTTTTTTTTTTTTTTTATGGCCGGGGAAGTATTTCAGAATCATTATTATTATTTGATCTCAAACCAAGGTGAATCATCACGTTCTCTGTAAGTGAAGTTCCTGAAAGTCTTGCTTCCATAAACCATCCATTGGCCAATTTGGAATCTTCTCTTGAGAAAAAGAATCAGTCAGCAGGTATTTGGGGAGAGTTTCTGTTTTAATCTTATGAAGATAAAAGTTAAGGCCCCTATGAATGTACTCTTTTTCAACTCTGAATGACACACTTTCATTCAGAGATCCTTAAGTTAAACTCAATTTAGTGTCAGGATCAGGCTTTGAGAGCAAATTGATGAATTTAAATTAACTGCCTTGGTTGGAAGACAGACTGTAACTATGGTGTACCCTTCCTTCTTCTATGCCCAGATAGCCTGATCTTGATGAGCAGCTTCTCTTGGCACTATCTGGCCAGAGATTTCCACCTAATTCGTATGGTTTCTTTGAAACTCAAACCACAAGAACATAATTTCCTCCTTCTGACAGCCTGTGGCCTCTGAAGTGCATTCCTCTAAGGGTAAGACATCAGCCTGAGAGGGTGGCCACGCTAAATGAGGTCTTATAACAGATAGGATCTAGGGAGAAGTGGGTGAATAAGAATAATGAGCTTAGTGAACAGCAGTAGCTAGGTATTGAGCATTCACTGCATGCTCACGTACACGGAACCCCTACAGCACCACCATGAGGCAGCTACTAGTATTAAAGATCACACAGCTAGGATGCAGCTGAGTCATCTTCAGTTCAGGGGGAGAAACTGCCCACAGTCACTACACTATAGAAAAAAGCTTTACTCTAAGACTCGGAAATGAGACTAGCTCACTCAGTACCGATAGGTTTAAAATCCTTTTTATCCTTGGTTACTTGCAAAAGAGAGACCAGTTTTTAGTAAAAGTTTTCAGCTATTGAGTTTGTATTGGGAACCCCCGGCCAACCACATTTCATACACACAGATTTAATAACATTTGAAAAACATAACTGATAAAGGACTTCAATGTAGAATATTAAAAAATCTCAAAACCAGTAATAATAATTTTAAAAACCCAATTAACAAATGGGTAAACTGTTTGAACAGCTTGTTCACCAAAGATGATGGCCAATAAGCACAGAAAAAGATTCTCAGTATAAGTCATTAGAAAAATGCAAATGAAAACACAGCGCTTTCCCATGCTTGCTGAATGGTTAAAAATTCAGTAGTCTGTTTATACCAAGTGTTGGTGAGGATATCGAGGAACTAAAACCCTCGAATACTGGTGTTTATGTAAAATGGTAGAAACATTTTAGAAAATAACTTGGCAGTTTCTTGCACACTCACCAAATGAAAAAGGCATTCTACTCCTTGGTATTTACGCAAAAGAAAATAAAGCAGATGTCCACATAAAGACCTGAACGCAAATGTTCATATCTGACTTATTGGTAATAGCCAAAACCCTGGAATACTTGTATGGCCAAACTGTGGTATATTTATACAATGGAATACTATTAATCAACAAAAAGCCATGAAATATTGATACATTCAACAACATGGATGAATCTCTCAAAATAATTATATTGAGCAAAAGAAGCCAGACATGAAAGATTACATAATTTATGATTCCAATTATATAAAACTCTAGACAATGCAAACTACTCTACAGTGACAGAAAGCAGAGCAATGGTTGCCTAGAAGGGTGACAGGGAGGGATAGGACCCAGGGACCACAGAAAGGTGAGAAACTTCAGGGAACAACAGATCTGTTCACTATCTTGATTATAGTTATGGCTTTTCAAAACTATCTTGATTATAGTTATGGCTTTTCAAAACTTATCAAATTGAACATTTTAATATGTGAAGATTATTGTATGTCAGGTATACCACAATAATAAAGCTGTGAAAAAGAAAAAGAAAAAAATGGCAGTTGAGAAACACAAAGATTTCTCTAAAATTTTCACTATTGGTGGTTTGTGGCATTAACATTTCTGGGGATATTTTACGTGTAATTTGTGGGACTCTGTAGTACTCAAAATATTCTAATTCTAGCGTATAATTCTGAAAACTTTGATAGCTCTGGAGAAAGTGTTTGCCTGCAGGGAAGTCTCCCCATTGTCTTTCAAATCTGCCAAGTAGTTTGGCTGCTTTTCCTGATACAGATTTGGCTTAGGCTTGACTACAAGTATACAAGTATGGGAGGCAATACTTGGTGATCCTCCTGACAAGTAACGTACTGATGGAACCATATGATCAAACAATTCCCCAGCAGATGTACATCTGGATCATTTCAGGGTACTTTTTAAAATGGTCCATCATCTCAGAATGCCAGAGAAATCTGTTTTACCACATAGAAAAAGGAGACTTCTGTTTATATCTGTAAGATCTCTTGCTTGGTTCACTGAGTGAGTCTGAACCCCTGATTGCAGATACATATTTCAGTTCTCCTTAGTGCCTGTGATTAACTTCTGTTATTGACAACAGTAACAGCAAAGTTACATATATTGAAGGCTGGATGAGTGCCCAGTTAACAACTTCTTTCTACCAGAGGATAATCAAAACTCAATAAATAACATTCGTTATTTAAGAACGTCACCACTTCTGGATTTTCAGCTATAGCATTTCAATCCCAAGAGTGAACCTAAGCTTTAACAACCATTTTTTTCCACATTATAGTACTATAAAGTGAACGATTCTATGATGTGTTTCACACATTTTTGAATGTGCGTCAGAGTTTTGTAATAGTCTATGGAAAAACACAAAAAACTTTGCAAAATGAAATCAAGCAAATTATGAGCATGTATTACAGATACTAGTATCAAAGTATATCTTCTCAAATCTACCCTTGGGAAATACTTGAATCCCTCAAAAATAGAGATGATTTTTCAGGCAGTTTTATTACACATTTATTGTAATAGAATACTTTTACTTTGTTATTATAAATAAATGCATTTATATGCATATTTATGTATACATATATCCACACACTGTACACAATTAATGATCATTAAATATGGTCTGTTTATATACATATATCCACACACTGTACACAATTAATGATCATTAAATATGGTCTGTTTATATTTTTCACCAAGCCCAAGACTTATAAAAGTAGGAATGCTAAATTATAATAAGTATATTAGTAATCAAATGAATTTAATTTTTACATTTCATAGATGTGATTCAGTTTCATTTTGTATTATACTTCACATCGTGGATTCAGGCCTAGGCAGCATTTAATTGATACTTTTAATAAACTCAGAGTTATTTGTGAGCTAACAAATCCTAATCCTTCAAGACAGAAGTGTAAACAGGACCCTCATTCATGAGTCACATAATTATTTTTTCTTTACTGAAAATAATTTTTATTTGATCTACCACCATATGTGTATCTATATTTATTTACACACACACTGAAATCCACTCACTCAGTCCTATACACACACTCAAATGCAGAAGATCCATTAACTGAGGCATTCATTTGTAAACAGAAAGTGGTTCAAATATAGTGCATTATTCAATCAAGAAAACAGATTTTTTTTTAATTGTGTGTTTTTTCTTTTCCTGGCAAAAAGTAAAATAATTAGTTCTCTCTGTTTTGTGGACTTTGATGCCACAGAACTTTTTTTTTAATGTATTGCACTTAGGAAAATGTTTGATAATATTCAAAATACTGATGAGGTCTTTAAAACTATTTTAGATAATTTACATGATTTCATGTGCACAAGAGCCACTGCCCTCATGCTGCTTTTTACAGACCACAAGTCACTAAATAATACTGTGATTTTACTCCTATGCTTTATCTTCTGGCAAGTGATAATCTGTCTCTATAGCCTGCCATTCAGTTTACAAAACAGTATAAAAGGGAAGCAAATTAAATAAGGGCATTTGATAAAACTAAACTTTACACAGAAAAATACAGATTAGTGAATATTTAAAAGGCTGACTGCAAGGCAATATCAAATTTCCAGAAACAGACTTATTTAAAAGATGTCTGGATGGTTTTATTTTGTTGGGAATGGAATAGATGGAGCAACCCAGCATGGAGACGGGAACAACAGTTCTCAAAAGGCACCGTGAAGGCACCGTGAGCACCTCCTTCTAGAATTTCTTTTATTATACATCCCTATTATCAAATGGGCACCTCTTCAAGCTAAATTAAAAACAAACTTTTACATAATATTTAAGGATTTTAGGTATTTTCAGTATAAATCAGTAATGGAGAGCAGTGCCTCTATATAATCCATACTCTCAAACTTCTAAAATATTCTAAAACATGGTGATGGTTACAGAGGAAGTTTATCCTACAGTTGCCATTGAAAACTCTTCTCAGTCTTACCTCTATATGCATCTTGGTACCTTGTTACTGGAGGAAAACAACATCTAGTAGCAGTTCAAGCATTTAGGTCATATTTATTATAATATGCAGGTAATCCAGGTCATAGGCTGATACCATCATATTTTACTATCCACTATTATCTCAAATTAACCTGATGTGGTCTTGGATTGGAAGAATTAATATTGTTAAAATGGCCATACTATCCAAAGCAATCTACAGATTTACTACAATTCCTATCAAATTACCTATGACATTTTTCATAGAACTAGAATAATCCTAAAATTTATATGAAACAACAAAAGACCCAGACTTGCCAAAGCAATTCTGAGGAAAATGAACAAAGCTGGAGGCATAACCCTCCCAGACTTCAGCCAGTACTACAAAGCTACAGTAATCAAAACAGCATGGTATTGGCACAAAAACAGATATATGGAACAATGGAACAGAATAGAGGGCCCAGAAATAAATGCACACAACTATAGTAAATTAATCTTTGAAAAAGGAGGCAAGAATATACAATGGAGAAAATGCAGTTTCTTCAGTAAGTGGTAGTGGGAAAGCTGGAGAGCTGCATGCAAATCAATGAAGTTAGAACACTCTGTCACACCATACACAAAAATAAACTCAAAAATGGCCTAAAGACTTAAATATAAGACATGATCCCATAAAACTCCTAGAAGAGAACAGGGCAAAACATTCTCTGACATAAATCATAGCAATGTTTTCTTAGGTCAGTCTCCCAAGGCAAAAGAAATAAAAGCAAAAATAAACAAATGGGACCTAATCAAACTTATAAGCTTTTGCACAGCAAAGGAAACCATAAACAAAACAAAAATACAACCTATGGAATGGGAGAAAATATTTGAAAATGATGTGACCAGCAAAGGCTTAATTTCCAAAATATATAAACAGCTCATACAGATATATATATATATATATAAGTCCAATCAAAAAAATGGGCAGAAGACCTAAATAGACATTTCTCCAAGGAAGACATACAGATGGCCAAGAGGCACATGAAAAGATGCTGAACATTGCTAATTATTAAACAAATGCAAATCAAAACCACAATGAGATATCACCTCACACTGGTCAGAATGGCCAGCATCAAAAAGTCCACAAACAATAAATTCTGGAGAGGGTGTGGAGAGAAGGGAACCCTCCTACACTGTTGGTGGGAATGTCAATTGGTAGAGACACTATGGAAAACAGTATGGAGGTTTCTTAAAAAAACTAAAAATAGAGCTACCATAGGATCCAGCAATCCCACTCCTGGGCATATATCTGGAGAAAACCATGATTTGAAAGGATACATGCACCCCAGTGTTCACTGCAGTGCAGTTTACAATAGCCAAGACATGGAAGCAACCTAAATGTCCATCGACAGATGAATGGATAAAGAAGATGTGGTGTGTATATCTGTATATACAATGGAATATTACTCAGCCATAGAAAAAGAATGAAATTTCGCCATTTGCAGCAACATGGATGGACCTAGGGATTATCATACTAAGTGAAGTAAGTCAGACAGAAAGACAAATATCATATGATATCACTTATTTGTGGAATCTAAAAAAATGATACAAATGAACTTATATACAGAACAGAAACAGACTCACAGACACGGAAAACAATTTTACGGTTACCAAAGGGGAAAGGGTCGGGGAGGGATAAATTAGGAGTATGAGATGAGCAGATACAAATTACTATATATAAAATAAACAACAAGGACCTATTGTATCTCACAGGAACTATATTCAATATCTTATAATAACCTATAATGGAAAAGAATCTGAAAAAGACCATATGTATATATACCTATATAAGAATCACTTTTCTGTATCCTTGAAACTAACAGAATTGTAAATCAGCTATACTTCAAAAAAATTTTTAAAAAGAAAGTTGAAATTACTCCTTGATCCATGGGCTGCATAAAAAACAACATTAATCTTGTATATCTGCATCTGACCTCTTGGATGACCAGTTTGCATTGTCAACGAACAGTAATATTTTGAAAGGAGTCTCTTCTTCTGAGCACTAGGTCTCAGCAGTGGGTTTAAAATAGTAAACTGTCATCCAGCACATCTCTTTTGTTCCATCGATAGAGTGTGAGCAGGGTAGATTTAGCCTAATTCTTAAGTGCCCTACGACTTTTGGAATGGTACATGAGCACTGGCTTCGACTTAATGTCACCAGCTGCGTTAGCACCTAATAAGAAAGTCAGCCTGTCCTTTGACGTTTCAAAGCCAGGCATTGACTTCTCTCTAGCTATGAAAGTCCTAAATGGCAACTACTTCCAATATAAGGCTGTTGTGTGTGCAGTGAAAATCTGTTGCTGAGGGTAGCCACCTTCATGAATGATCTCAGCTGGATCTTCTGGATAGCTTGCTGTGGCTTCCACATCGGCACTTGCTGCTTCAGCGTGCACTTTTATGATACGGAGACAGCTTCTTTTCTTAACCTCATGAGCCAACCTCTGCTAGCTTCAGACATTTCTGCTGCAGCTTCCTCACCTCTCTCAGCCTTCATAGAGTTGAGGGGAGTTAGGGCCTTGCTCTAGATTAGGTTTTGGTTTAAGAGAATGTTGTGGCTGGTTAGATCTTCTACCCAGACCACTAGATTTTCTCCGTATCAGTAATAAGGCTGTTTCCCTTATCATTTGTGTGTTCACTGGAGTAGCATTTTAAATATCCTTCAAGAACTTTTCATTCACAACTTGGCTATTTGGCACAAAAGGCTTAGCTCTTGGCCTGTCTGGCTTTCAACAGACCTTCCTCACTAAGCTTAATCAGTTCTAGCTTCTTTTTTTTTCATTTTTTTTCATTTCTAGCTTTTGATTTAAAATGAGAGATGAGCGACTCTTCCTTTCACCTGAACACTTAGAGGCCACTGTAGGTTTATTAATTGGCCTGATTTCAATATCGTTGTGTGTCAGGGAACAGGGAGGCCCAGGGAGAGGAAGAGAGACGGGGGAGCGGCCAGTTGGTGGCACAGTCAGAACACAGTATTTATCGATTAAGTTCACAGTCTTATATTGGCGTGGTTCACGGTCCCCCAAAACAATTACAATATTAACATCAAAGATTGCTGATCAGAGTTCACCATAACAAATATAATAATACAAAAAGTCTGAATAAATAATGCGAGAATTACCAAAATGTGACAGAGACCGTGAAGTGAGCAAATGCTCTTGGAGAAATGGTGCCAGTAGAATTGCTTGATGCAGGACTGCCACAAACCTTCCATTTGTAAAAAACACAGTATCTGGGAAGCACAGCAATATGCATGAGGTTTGCCTGTATTCTAGCTTTAGGCTTCTATGGCCAGTGGTTCCAACGTCAGTTCGGTTTCAGTGCTTTTGCAGCTTTGTTCAGGTCCGTACCACGTGTGCGCTACTTAGAGGTTGGTCTGGGAGCTGGGCAAAGGTATACACATGAGCTCAGCTCTCCAGGTTTCGGTATGCTAATTAGGATCAGGTTCACGCAAGGACAGTTTGAGGGTTGAACCTAGGGATTCACAAACAGCTTTGTGGTCTCACTTCCTCCTTACTTTCCATTACATTCCTAGTATCTAAGCTCCTCTTTGTGGTTGTTCAGCCAGAAACCACCTCCTTTTATGATTGTACCACATCTGGGGCCAGTGAGCGGGAAGGCAGTTGGGTTTGGCTCCAACCTCTTGGAGCCACAGCTTCACTAAAAGGAGATAAATGTTTCCTACCCTTAGAGTTCCGGCTCTTGCAGAATTCACCACCAGCCACTGTCACTGCCACTGACATCCGCACCATGGCACTTACTGGTGAGTGGCAAGTGCAAGAACGGAGGGAGAAGGTTGAGGGATTTCCTCTACGCTCTGAGCTTTAGGAGTTTCCTTTCACACCCCTTCATCCAAGCTTCTCCTGGTTCTATCACTCTCTGCACTACAATGCTCACCTCTGGGTTTAGACTGCATTGATTTCAGACTGAGGGCATGGAAAAAATAAGAAGGGAAAATCACTGCTGATTCAGAGGTGCTTCAGATTCTGGTATCCTTCTCTGATCCACCTGTTGCTGTTTACTTTTCAGAGTTCTCAGAGAGCTGGGTCATGAATTTTGTTCAGGCTTTATAGCTGAGTTCAATGAAGTGAAACTGTTAACTTCATCTTGGGTTAATTCTATCTTACCTGGAATTGGAACTCTGTAGTGCATATAATATGCAAGTAAGATTTAGACAGTACATATCACATATAATATAAAAGAATTATTATGGAAAAAAATTATCTTCCCTGGAATTATTAAAGTAATGTATTTTATTCAGACATTGTAGAAACCATGGCGATAATTGATTATCATCCGTTTTGCTTGACCAGAATTACTCTATCAAAGTATAAGACATCAGCTCAAATTCAAATAATAAAAATATACTGTTAACAAGACTGATTGATGTTTTGACCCAGCTTGGCATTACTGGAATATATATAAATTTGAAAGAAGATATACGCCCTCAAAAAGCTTTTTTAAAGGTATCAGAAAAAATAGAAACTAGTGAAAATGTATATTATAGCAAAAAAGTAAAACAGAACTTCAGCGTAACAATGGGAGGAAAAGAAGAAGGCAACCCATGTCTAACTTGACAAACTGCATAAACAAGATGTTCTCAAAACCAAAAGGAAGGTTCAAATACACTCTTGGGGGGAAGGTGAGATTTTAGCTGAGTCTAGAAGGACTGTCAGAACGTACATTGGCAGTAGAGGAAGTGGAGAAATGAGTCTGAGTGAGTAGTTGACAGGCACAAATTATGGGATGGGAAGAAACAAAAATAGATATGCCAGTTTGGCTGAAGTTAGAGGTTTGTGCAAGGAAGTAGGCCAATATGGCTGGAAAGAGAAAGAGAAATCACCTATGGATGTAAAGCTTAAGAATATAATTTCAAGTCTACATTTACTTATTGTTGTTATTTACCTTTTAATACTATATAATTGGTTCAGTGAATAGAAATAATATATTTTCAGGTGCTCAGCATTACGTGTGTTCTGCCTTTAGTGGGGCAGGAAGGCCTATTGTTAAGGGCACCCGCATGTGCAAGGAGTGATAAACAGCAAGGCCAGCGCAGGGACTGTGCTCAACACGCTCCGCCTTTCTGGTGACAGAGCTAAGACTACAGGAGGTCAGTTTGGCAGGTTCAGAACACCCTTCCCCAGAATAAGCCTCATGTACTAGGCCAGTTCCTGAATAAAAGCGGGCTAATTCGAGTGTCTAAGAATCTCAAGCAATCCCCTGGTAAGGAAGCTGTTCTGACAAGTCATTGAAATGAATTATGCCCTTTGATGTGTCATGCCAGCTACACTCAGAAGCAAAGACATTTCAGTTATTAAGGAACAGAGTTTGTTGCTAAAGCTTATTTACGTCCTCAGAGTGATAGACTGGACCCTGTGGTACCCAAGATCTGTGATATCTAAGATGTGCATCATGTCATGTCACTGCAGATATGTCTGCTCTGGAGAGGCATGTTCCTCATAGATCCCACAGGGGTTCCACCCTCATGGCCTTAATTCCCATTATCAGGTTCTTATTCTTCAATCCTGGTGCTTTCTTCTTTCTTCCTTCCCTGCCTCTCTCTCCTCCTTCTCTGCCCCCCTCTCTCTCTCTTCCTTTTCCAATAACCTTCAAATATTCTCTGTAATACCTTCTTACAGGGCAGGCTTCACAGTCTTATAGTGATTCTGTCTCTGACGCTCTGGAACGTGAGACCACAAGAGTGCAGGACCCCTATCCCAACTCTGTATCACCAATGCACCAAACTGTTTGATGGTCTACTTAGCAGTCATGACAAGAAAGGAAAAAAATCAGCAAACTCGGTGCCCTGTTCTGTAACTATAATTGGAGAAGAGAATCAAATAAATGGAATAAAAGAAATTAGATGATTGAAATACTAAACAACAAGCAGAAACGACATTGTGATAAATAAGAGAAGCAAGGTCTCTGAACATCCGTTGTAGGTGACACTCCTTCCTACAAAAGCAAAAAGCCAGATATATTGTTTGTATGTTTCACCTCTCCTTACTGATTACACGACAGTGGAAGGATAACGAGCAAATTTACCCCATCTGAATTTACCAACCTCTAACTGGTGTGATTATTGTAGTGCATTTCATGGAACTCTGTCAGCTTGTGACACTAAATTCCAAGGCAAATCCTATAGAGCTTTGAACGATACCTTACTGTCTGATAACTTTTAAACATGTGCTTTCCATTTTAGCACAACCATATTTAGCCCATTGGTTAAACAACTTCGTTTTCCTCTGTCCTCATGATTAGAACCTCCAAAGTAATCACATTCCTTACTCAGCCCACTCCTTGGCTCACTCTACCACCTTCATTCAGATACCAGTTGATTTCTAAGGAGCTATTAGTTCCATGTGGAGCTGTAAATCAAATCGGCACTGTTAAACTAAAAAGGCAGTAACTGCTATTATTTTGGACATAGGTTTGTTTGTTTCCTCACTGGCCTCCCCTCCTTCAAATACTAGCATGATATCCACACTATTCATGTATCTTTGTGCCTGATAGCCTCATAGCAACTAGCATTCTACTTTCTTTCTTTTTTTTTTTTTTTTTTTTGCGGTACACGGGCCTCTCACTGTTGTGGCCTCTCCCACCGCGGAGCACAGGCTCCGGACGCGCAGGCTCAGCGGCCATGGCCCACGGGCCCAGCCGCTCTGCGGCATGTGGGATCTTCCGGGACCGGGGCACGAACCCGTGTCCCCTGCATCGGCAGGCGGACTCTCAACCACTGCGCCACCAGGGAAGCCCGCATTCTACTTTCTTGATTTTTGTTTTATTTCTGTTTTCCAGTGGAAAATCCAATCTGGTGTTATAGTGACAAAGAGTGCTAATTAGCAAATGAATGCAATTAGTAGTTACCTCAAATGTTTTCAGGTAACTTCTGTTTCTGACATATACTTAACAACAGTATAAGTCAGCATTTTTCATTTTACGCATATGAATTCAACAAAACAGTAAAACAGTGGGGGGGGGGGGTGGGGAAACACCCATGCACTGAACCAAGTCAACATGAGTATCAGAGGAGTGGAGAATTAAGGTCTTTTCTCCACCTTAGAAGATGCATACTTGTCCTCCCTGACCAAGCAACGCTGGCCCCTAGTCAGTACCCCCATTTTTCAGATGAGAAAAGTGGGACCCAGACAGGAGGAGTGAGCTCCATCAAGAGCAGCGCTCATTAGTACTATAATTTTTATTTTGTGTTGGCTGAATCATCTGGATGTGGTGGTTCTCAAGTCATGTGTATTCTATCTTTTCAAACAAATTTTACCTCTTTGGTCTCTGTGTATTTCGTTGGCATTATCAGGAGTCTCAGCATACAGCAAGTGCTCAATATTTATAAGAACTGTGGTGAAAATACTGATTTTTATCTCTTCCTACCACTCATCTTCTGGGGGAAAAAAGACAAGTGCCCTCCTTTGAACTCTGTACCCCTCCCTGCTGCTCACATGGTTACAGTGAGGACCAATATTAAGCACATGCCACCATTCTGGACCAGTAACTCTGGACAGGTCTGTCAGATGCCTTTCCAGAGACTTTTCGCATTGAAACTGAGGGGAGAGATTAACTCCCTGGGGGCAGAGCTGGGAAGATGTGAGCCCATGAATAGTAGACAGCGTTGGTTCTTGGGTGAGAAGGTCAGATACGGAGAGTAGAATTTTTATTCAGAGAAAGGCAAAACAAGGACCAGAAAACTGGCAAAATATTTAGTGAGTGCCAAGCTCTTTCATAACTCTACATTCCGTCTTTTTTAACCCTCATAAGAGATCACATGAGTAAGGCCACCGTGTGAGCTAGCCTATGTGGTACCTTTGTGATCATGAGGAAAAAGTGTCTTTTCCTCAGGGCAGAGAAAGTCTTGTTCCTGGCTGCGTGTCCTGGTGAGTGCAGGGCCACAGTCACCCCTCAGCAGGTTCCTTGTACAGAGCACAGTCTGCACAGGTATAGGGTGACTATGAATAGAATTAGGAATGCGATTTCCATTTTATGGATGGGAAACTTGACGTTCCAATATGTTAGGTAAAATTGTTTTTAATGCAGGGAATTAAAATAAAAAATACCCTGGTTCCCACAGCTAGTAGGTAACAGAGCCAGGATTCACACCAGTGTTTCCGCAATGGCTTGTGCATTTCTCATCTCCCTGCTTACTTGCGTGCTCTCATTATCGTGCTCGATCTCTCCCTCCAGCTCCGCTTTCTTTCTTTCTGTAGGTATACATATACATCTACTCTCACTTTCACCCCTCTTCCTCCAGTCGTCCAAGCTAGAGGCACAATCGGATCACTTGTATTGAAACAGAGAAGACCATTGTTTGCACAGGGCCACTCAATCCAGAGTAGATCGCCAGCATGTGCTTTAAAACAAGCAGCTAGAAATCCTTAAAAGTGTAAATATGTTACTGCTAACAAGCAAAAGTTGGTAATGCTTCTTCTACCCTTGGTGTTTTTTACCATTTCCGTTTGTAAAAACAGTGAAGATAGGGCCAGGAAGGGTGGCAAAGAAAAGTCCTTTGCAAAATAATGAGAAAGCATGCCACCAAAGAGCTTCAAACATCAGTTTGTACAGGACTGGGAATTTCCAGTTCTGCCATAATGAGTCTAAATTCAATAGCAACATAAGGAGCTAAATCTGTTGGGCGAGTTACACATACCTGGCTAAATTAGACTTGCTTGGGAGAGGTAGTCATTCTTTCAAGTTGGTAGGACAAACTTCATCCATCGGAACAATTCCTTAGTGAATGCCAGAGGCCTAAAATAGGTAACACCGTTTCTAAAGCAGCTGCACCTATTTGAAGGTATAGCTTGTGAAAAATCATGGATCGGGGATCTTTTGGTACTGTTATGTGCTATGTTTTCACACTGTGAAAAGAGAATGGAATGAGACCGGCTCCTGCCCTCCAGCAGTTTGTAATCAAAGCATAAAGCAGTACCCCCTTTTCAGGAGGACCAGAACACTGGGCACATTTTCAGGAGAGAATTAGGTCCAGGAATAAAATGCAAATATCAAGTTACCAAACTGAGAAAGGAAGTGGAGACTTGATTTTAGAAATAAGACAAAAACCTGGACTTTTAAACTGAGGAATAAAGGTAGTACAGGGAGATTTGATGAATTTGGGCAAGATCCGGACCACTGCCCAGGGCAAGGAGTTGCAGGGGTAGAGAAGTGAGGGGCAGGCAAGCAGACTGGTAGCTCCAAATGAACAAAGGCCTGATTTCAAGGAGTTTTTCATTCCCTAGAGAAGCCAGACATATATACAGTTAATTGCACTGTGAAATGGAAGTGTGTCATGCCATTATTTCAAAAAGGTGACGCAGATATAAATTTCTGGGGTTTTTAAAAAATATAGAGATTCAGATCCAATAGGCTGGGGATGGTACCAAGAGTTTGCATTTCTAATCATCCCAGCTGATGTTGATGCTGATGGTCTATGGACCACAGGTTAAGCAGCAATAAAGGAAATTGAGGAAATAAGAAAGTACTATGGGAATGTACGGTAAGCAGTGTTAAAGAGGAAGAATTCTCAGAAGCTGGGAATCCTGAGCTAAAAAATGCAAACCAAGAAGATTTGGGTTTTGTGGTAATGTTCAGTAAATTGGTGAGCAACAACTAGATTGCATTTGTTCAGCCAATATTTATGGAGACACGTGGCATTCCACAGCAAAATACTTGTTATTAGAAGCTTTCATATCAACTTAATCACAAGTAAAAACCAAACAATGGCAGCAGCAACGATGAGAAATGAAAGGCCATGGCTATTCTGTTTCAGAATACCAAACTTTAAAATGTTAGTAATGCTTCCCCTTTGAAAATTTAAACTGCATTCTGGTTTTCGAAATATGAATTTTTATAAGGTTAGCTCCAAATTTTCATGTACATCTCTTCTCTAAATGGGCAAGCCAAGGGGGTCGTGTGTTCATTCTCTTGGGCTTGTATTTTGCTTGCCTATTATGGAAGGCAAATTAAGGGCAAAGACCTTGTTTCTGTTGACTCAAGCACCAAGTGACCTGTTTCAAGAAGAGAGTAAACAGCAGTCACGAAGACAGCCATTAACTGTGCAGCAGGTGTTAACACCTGTAGCTACTTAATTCCAGCCAAGATAATCACCTCTCTCTCTGAAGCTCATGTCAAGCACTGTTCACCATGAATGAAACTGTTTGGAGATATTAAGTCATGGCTTTCTCTCAGACGCTGCAGCAAGAGATGGGGAGATTTGGATGCCAGGGAATGCCACTTTGGTCAAGAGTGCATGTAGCTTAAACCACACCTCCTGGTACTCTGGCAGCCAAGCATGGAACACGGACAGCAGGAGCCTGCAATGGGTACTATCTGCCAAGGGCTACATGTAGAATTGGCTGGAGAAGTGCTGAGAGGAAAAGATAAGGCATTCTCAGATAGGAAGCCACCGCATCACCAGAATTCTCTACTAAATTTAGCTATAAGCAACTGGACCCTGCAACTGATTAATTTATTATTATTTAGGGTTTAAGGGGTATGTGTGTGTGTGCGCCTGTGTGTGTGTGTGTGTATGCACATATATGGGTGAGTACTCATGATGCAAGCATGCAAACTCCCTCCCCCTCACCCCCAACGAACACTAAGTTCTCCCAGGGTGTAATCACTACAAATAGGTTTCCATTACACTGGAGATTAGCCGGTGATGATTACCATTTATCAATTTAGGCATAAGGAGAGCAAACTTCTAGGGCAGTAGCTCTCCCTAATGACACCACTGTGCTCTCATGCTTCAGCAACACTGCTTCATATTGCAGAAGACTCTATATTTCACTCTCTACTCCAAGGCCTCAAACAAAAACCTTTACATCTAAGGAATGTGTTTAAGGGACATTTAAAGCCTACCGTTAAATGAAATAACAGTAGAGTAATAAGCAATCATAAACTTAGAATGTTGGAATAAATTGCTGGAGGTCTAATAGTTCTGCTAGTCTTCAGGTAAGAGGATACCCAAATAATTCTGGAAAGATGAGTATTCATTCTACTTTTAAAAATCTCCAGGGGAAAAAGAAATCTCCTTTTCACTTGGTAATCCAGTTCTAATATATATATTTTAAAATGTCAGTGTCCATTTAGTTAGTCCATTGCAACCATTTTTAATGGAACAGATACGCCCTAGGTCCAGGTTTATATACTCAGTTTAGGACCTCAAAAATTGGAGATGACCATACAGTAAAAAATGTGTTATATTTTAAAATGTATTAAATCTGTTATTTTCCTTATATTATGTGTAATTGTATTAACAGAAAAAAGTTACTGGCAGTTCACATACGAGTAGCTAAAGCTTCCCGTATCCTTTCCTGAGCATTTTCTCAGTTTGTTCTACCAAAGCATTCATCCCAGAAATGTCAAAACATCATTAAAAGCCCTCTTTACTACAACAGCCCTTCTAGGAATTTTTTTAAATGTGCTTTTCTCTGGTGTGTCATTAGCTTGAAGGGGCCTTTAGAGATGACCTAGGTGGACTGGGAAGGTAGGCAAAGGACATTCTCTGTGTTCTTTGACAAACCAGTCTGTCAGATGTAGGTGGACCAAATTCTTTCCCTTTCAAGGAATATCAGCATTGTGTAATATCTTTGCAAAATGCAAGCTCTTTTGAAATAACGAGTCATGATTAAGAACTTGGGGGAATGTTGCAGCTCTGAGCTTTATCACAAATTTTTAAGAATATGCAGGAAGCCTAAATTAGTCCGTTTCCCCCCAAAGTCATAAAAATAGGAAAATAGCAGACATGGCTAAGCAATTTATGTCTACTTTGAGGATCATGTGAGAAGAAATGACTACCACAGCAAAAGCCACAGACTGTTCCCCAGAAATAGTCTAAGAATCAGTATTTCTAAGGTCCACACCATAGTCCTCCAGAGTTGTAAGAGTCTTGGAGCCGCTTGTCATTTTCCAGTGGACGATTGCCCATTAATCTGTCTCCACACAGATTGGGACAAACCTAGTGATGGTTGCTAATCAGTATACCACTGGATGGCTAAGATCCCAGAGATATAAATGGACAGTAAAAGTCATTTAGACCAATCATTAATTTTACAGCTAGGGAACTAAGCTGCAGAGATATTCAGGAAAATGTCCAGGGCCACATACCTTGAACTAAGATTTCTTGAACTAAGAGTTCCCAAATCCCAGATCAAGCCTGAATGGCACATATCAAGAAAAACTGGTATTAAATTAGAAGTTGATTCCCAGAAGATACACATATGGCACAACAGAAAAAGAAAGATCTGATAGCAAGCCAGCATTAATAAGTATTAAGAAAGATGTAAATATGATGGAAAGAAAATTGCGTTTACCTATAATAAAGCACAGAATCGATCATGGTTCTTTCCTAGATTCTCCCGTGGCTCCTTTTTCTCTTCTTGGTCTCTTAAATATTGGAGCTTTCTCTAAGTTCAGCCTTGGCTTTTTTTTCCCCTCACTTTATGTTTTTATTTATAATCTCATCAACTCATATCTTTAGTCATAATTCATACACATCTGATTACTAATTACACAGTAAATTGCTAAGACTGTCAATTCTGCCTCAGAAATGCCTCTTGAATTCTTTTCTTTTCTCTGTTCCCACTTTTGCAGGCTTAATCCAAAACACTCAGTATCCTTGGAAGATTTCCAATTTTTCCCTAATTTTCTCTCTGTCTTCAGTGCCTTTCTCTTCTAAGCTGTCCTCGCTATAGTTTTCAAGGTCATCATTTAAAACTGTAACCTGATCATTTCTCACACACCCCACTGCAAAACTCAAATTTATTTATCCATTGATCTTCTATTAACAGGAGAATGACTAATTACTTTGCCAGTTTAATTTTCTACATTTCCTTCATGCTGTATCCACACCAACCACACCAAAGGATTTGCCCTTACTTGAACATACTAATATTTTCCCGCATCACCACTCATAACTAAATGACTTTCCAAAGACTGTGAACTTCAGCCGGAATGGGTTATCTCTCAGTCATTCCACATGTTCAAAGCCTAGCACCACATTTTTTTGCACTTAGTAGGAACTCAACAAATGTCTGTTGAATGAATGAATGAATGCAGTAACTAATTGGTGAGGGAAGATACACTGAACCTGGAGTGATATCTTGCAAACATTTTTTTTAGATTGTTGAACATTAAGAATGAGAAATGCAAATTACCTTTTATAATGTTTGATATTGTTTAATGCAAACTGTGGTATCAAACAGAAATAGAATTATAAATATAGATCTCTGATTCACCTCTCTATGTACTCTCCTGTCCTAAAATAAAGCAGAAAAATACATAAGCCTCCACAGGAAGACATCAACACAGTTGTGCTGAATTCTTAGTGCTAGACCAGCACTTACAGCCCTGTGTATTAGTTGCCCTAGATTATAAATCCTCCCCTGGCTCTTAATTATTCAGCTACCAAGGGATTCGTTTGGTACTGCTGCATTATAGTATGTTAATCCAGTGCCAATTTAACATTTCTTTTATTTATTTTGCATGTGTTTTATTTCTTAAGGGGCTTTAAACATTTAAAATCTTTAGAAAGCTATATATTTTCGTATAGTTTTCTTTGACTTCAAGGTTGTTTATGCTGCTTGGGTTGTTATCTAACATTCCCGGTTAGCCCCTTACACAATTCAGTGGGCATGTGGGCTGTGCATTTAAGGTAGCAAATCTTATGCCATCTGGTTTGGGTACCTAGGATATCATCAGTAGTGAGCTATACTTGCAAGATAATTTTGCAAAACGAGAGCTTCTAAGACTATAACTAGCTTTATATCCCACCAATTTGATGCTGATTTCCAAGCTCTGATCACGTGTTTCAGGGCAACCATCTAAGAACAAAAGGTTTCAGTTGGGGAATTTTTGCATTTATGTTCTTATTCTCTCATTATTTCATTGTATATGTATTTTTTCTCCAACTAGAGAGTAATATCTGATCTTCTATTTGTTTTTTGTTTTCAAATCTCTCCCACTCTGCCAGTACCTGCATAGAGGTAGATACAGAGTTAGAAATTAACCACAGAGTTTCTCAAGGTGTCCTTATGGACACTGAAGCATTTGTTCTGGAAAATGGCTCTGTATTTGGGTTCATGGCTGATTGAACATTCATGAGAATTGACCACTAATGGAGTCATAAGCTATAGAAGATTTCTAAGGTTCCACAATTCTCTTGTGGGGTTCTGTCTCCTACCCTCACTATGAAATTCCTGGAGGAAGAACCATATTCCCTTCATTCAATCATTTATTCATCAAATATGCACGGATGGGTCCTATGTGGTACTTACTACACTAGCCTTTGATAATGGAGCATTGGACAGAACAATGACATCTTCACTTATCTCTTTATGATAGTTTATAGCTTTGAAAAATGTTCTTAAAACTGACAGGAGGCCTTTCAATAACTAAAAGTAATAAAGGCCCATCTGGCACATTTCCCTATGGTGAAGTCTGCTTTCTTCTCTTTCCTTTGCTCTTCTCTCAAGCTCCTCTCACTGTAATGGAGTGAAAAATCAGTTTTCTCCCTTACTGAGTTTTAGTCACAAAGATACAGGTACAGAAAACTTGTAAACTGAGCAAATAGGCAATTACCAAATATTAATGAGCAACTAGTATATATGGTTCATTCATTTACTAGTCAAACCTTGTTGAGCAGGTACTATGTGGCAGGCGCCCATCCAGGCACTGTTCTACAGTTAGGTAGGAGGAAAACAAGTATAAAGTGAAGAAGTCCTGTCCTCAAAACATTTTCAACCTAGAGTCTGTTTTTCCCCTCTAATTAATTGGAAACAAATGGCCTGAATGGTATCTAATCACTACCACACCCAAGTCCTCCAGAGGGAACTGGGCGTACTCTTCAGCCGACTGCCCAGTTTGTCAATTTCAATAACCTTTGATTCGAAGACAAGGAAAAGATACACAAAAAGCAAAATTTCCTCATCTGTACTCTCTGGCTTTCAGGCTGACATGTCAGCAGATTATAAATGCTGCCTCATTATTGAGTAGAAGCCTAATTACCTGGAAAGGAGGGACTGTGTTTGGATAGCCCAGGAGCTGGAAGAACTTTTCCGTCATACAGAGCTGCCACTCCCTTTCTGGGGATTATTGATTCTGCGTCTTCCTCATAGGAGGGTCAAGCCTGCTGTGCTGACCAAGCATGTTCCATTTAGGAGATCCTCCCTCAGCACATTGGGCTTGATCCTGCTTCAGGTGTTTGTTTTTACATTCCTCCTGGTCTGAAACACGGTGAGAGGAAGCGTTTGGGTTTAATAGCAAATGTAAAAGCTCAGTAAAATGAAAGGTATCTAGGTTCCTCAGCTTAGGTTCCTCAGCTTCCCAAGAGCAAGACAACATTGCTTTTACAGATTATATAACACTCCTTTCTTTGTGCTGTTCTCTTGCTGAAGTAATGACAATGACCCTCCACCATTTATCAGATCATGTTCAAATTTATCCACTCCACAATCGTGACCTTTGCATAACCTCAACCCACTCTGCCCGTTCTGATTACCTTTGGCCGCACTGGGCCACACACCTTCCTCTTTGGAAATCTCATCTTTTTTGTTTTTAAGAGCTGTATAGCTAAAATCTGTCTGTTTCTTCCTCTCTTAACTGAATGTAGTTTGAATTCCTGTATGTACCATTCCACGTATGTTTCACACCTTTGAGTACTAAATTGTATACTGTCTTCAAAATATGTAGATAGAATCCACCAGAGAATAATGAGTTGGATTTTCTTCTTTTACCTAAATGATCTGACTAATAGTGCTCGTATACTCTGACACAGTAATCTCACCATGATGTAGTTATAAAAAGGAAATCAGTAGAAAAAGGTATATATACATAGAGCTCACTGCACCTGGGGATGGGTGCTGGGGCTAAATTTCCAACATTAGGGGACTGGGCAATTAAATTATTGTGTATCAACTCCAAGGAATATTATTTTGACATTAAAATTATAGAGTTTAGCAACATGGAAGCTTAAAAGAATCTAATCATAAATGAAAGAAGCAGAATAAAAACTATGACTACGGTTATTGCAACCACATATCATATGTGTGTATACAGAAGAGAAATGTAAAGGAGAAAAAAAATGAAAGCTGTTCCTGAGGGCAAGAATTTTTGTCTATTTCATTTAGTGCTCTAGTTTCAAAATCTAGAACCATGCCTGGCACATAATAGATGCTTAATAAATATTTGCTGAGTGAATGAATATGGGTATATAATGAGTGATGGGACTGTAGGTGATTTGTCTTCTTTTATTAGTTCCTTTTCCATTAAAATGATCTCTGTTAAAAAAAAAAGGAGGGGGTAACAAGGAAAAATTCATTTATAACTAAAACACATTCTTGATTCTTACACGGACACTTTTGGGGTAACCCCAGGTGAGGGAAAGAGAGAACAGTGTTCAATGGCTCATATTATTCTGTCTAGTTCTCATAATAATCCATTGAGGTGAGTATTGTTATCATTTTATATATGAAGAGACTTAGGCTTAGAGAAATAACTTTTAAGACACCCATGAGTTTTCTCTCAGTCACACTGCTACATATGATAGGTGGTACAACTCTATTTAAATAAGTCTTTGAACACAAAACAAAAACAGACCTAAAATATATCAAGATCATATAAGGGATTGATAAAGTAGGATTTAAAATAGTGGGCAAACTATGGAGGTTCCTTAAAAAACTAAAAATAGAACTACCATACGACCCAGCAATCCCACTACTGGGCATATACCCTGAGAAAACCATAATTCAAAAAGAGTCATGTACCAAAATGTTCATTGCAGCACTATTTACAATAGCCAGGACATGGAAGCAACCTAAGTGTCCATCGACAGATGAATGGATAAAGAAGATGTGGCACATATATACAATGAATATTACTCAGCCATAAAAAGAAACAAAATTGAGTTATTTGTAGTGAGGTGGATGGACCTAGAGTCTGTCATACAGAGTGAAGTAAGTCAGAAAGAGAAAAACAAATACCATATGCTAACAAACACATATATATGGAATCTAAAAAAAAAGAAAAGAAAAAGGTCATGAAGAACCTAGGGGCAAGATGGGAATAAAGACACAGACCTACTAGAGAATGGACTTGAGGACACGGGGAGGGGGAAGGGTAAGCTAGGACAAAGTGAGAGAGTGGCATGGACATATATACACTACCAAATGTAAAACTGATAGCTAGTGGGAAGCAGCCGCATAGCACAGGGAGATCAGCTCGGTGCTTTGTGACCACCTACAGGGGTGGGGTAGGGAGGATGGGAGGGAGGGAGACACAAGAGGGAGGAGATATGGGGATATATGTATATGTATAACTGATTCACTTTGTTATGCAGCAGAAACTAACACACCATTGTAAAGCAATTATACTCCAATAAAGATGTTAAAAAAATAAAATAAAATAGTGGGCAAGAGGCAGAGGCCAGAGTGTGTACAGCACCCACATCACTGATTCTGTCTAGGCTTAATGAAGTGCAATGCACAAAATAAAAAATTTAAAAAATAACTTTGTGAAAGCAGCACAGTCCCTTCAACAGTATTTAGGTTAATATGCCAGTCCTCCTCTAATACTTGAGATTATGACTACCATAATTGATAGCAAATGTAGTGTCAAGGCACTGAATTGTGTTGTCTCAGTTTATGAAACTGCAGTCTTCTGTGTATTTGAATGCTGATGGATTGCTCTAAGTGATTGGATTTAAAGTGAGCAGAGAAAGGTAGTCAGCATTACAGTTTCATGCAAGGATGGCCTTTTTATCCTTATATATGTGGAAGTAAATGACAAGAAATGGGATCACTTTATTATTTAGTTCATCTAAGTGTTCTCCTCTATCAACTTCAGAGCAAAGAAAGACAAAGGTTTAATCTGTGTAGAAGGTGCTCAGCAGAATGTTTTACCAGCTTGAACTATAACTGTTTCCGTACAAGAGCAGTGGGTTGCTTCTGTATCAATATGTGTGTGTGTGCACATGTGCACGTGTGCGAGACAGATGGACAGGGGTAGAGATGGATGGCATGCAAACATTTTTTTTTTTTTAGTCTCTTACGTATTGCCTAGATTTGCTTGTGTCCTAAGACCAACTCTAGAAAGACTGGTGGTGGCAACCTTCTCAGGTCAGTCTCTGAGAAGAATTCTAGAGAGTTCCAGATTCTCTTGCAATATTAGAGATTCAGGGTGAAAAATATTGGGCACTGCTGTAGACTGAATGTTTGTGTTCTCCCAAGATTCATATGTTGAAACTTAATCCCCAATGTGATTGATGGTATTTGGAGGTGGGGTCTTTGTGAGGTCATGAGGGTGGACCCCTCATGAATGTGATTAGTGCCCTTATAAAAGAGATCACAGAGAGTTCCCTTCCCCTTGGACCACATGAGGACCCAGCCAGTTAGAAGACAGGTGTCTATGAACCAGGAAGCAGGCTCTCAAGAGACACTGAATATGCCAGGGCCTTTATATCTTGGAATCCCCAGCCTCCAGAACTATGAGAAATAAATTTCTGTTGTTTAAGCCATTCATTCTATCATTCATATATATATATATATATATATATATTTAATCATAGTCTGGACTAAGGCACTAAATTGTAATGTCCTCGTCTTGGTCATTTCAGGCTGCTATAACAAAGTGCCATGGACTGGGTGGCTTACACACAACAGAAATTTGTTTCTCTCAGTTCTGAAGGCTTGAAGTCCAAGATCAGAGTGCCAGCATGGTTGGGTTCCAGTAAGAGCCCTCTTCTGGGTCACAGACAGCTGTTTTCGCTTTGCATCCTCACATAGTGGAAAGGGTGAGAATGCTCTCTGGGGACACTAATCCCCTATAGGAGGTCTCTACCCTTATGACCTTATCACCTCCCACAGGGCCACCTTCTAATGAGATCACATGGGGGATTAGGATTTCAAATGTGAATTTGGAGGGAGCACAAACATTCAACCCATAACAGTCCTCACTTTTTTTTTTTCAAATCAATACTCTTTATGCAAGGAGAACAACAATTGAAATTTAGGGTAGAGCCCAGTGGCTTTTAATTTTATTCCTAAAACCAACTTCAGGATTCTTCCTTATTACTTTAAACTTTTCTAGTAGCATGGCTCATACATTAAAATAGTCCGGGCGTAAAATGACAAATAGGGCAAAATTAGCCTCTTCCATCCTTTATTTATTTTGACGTTCTTTCCTTTCTTTGGCAAGATTCCCTCTTCAGCCTGCAGAACTACCCACCTCTACTCAGCTCCCACCATCCAGTATCCACTGTCCAATACAGGCTTGCTTCTGCCTCTGAGAAGCTATATAAATGTATGTAATCCTGTCTTTGTCACGTCTTCCTTATTAATAGTTCTCATCTGAAAAATGCCTTTCTCCTGGGATTATTGTAAATATTCAGATAGATGCTCTATAGCTTGTTTGTTTTGATAATGTGAAGTGCTGTATAAATCTTCCTTTTATTTATAATGCCCCCACAGATTCAGGGTTCCAGACTCCAGTGCATTCCCATCAAAATCCCTTTAGGACCTAATAGGTGACAGGCAATAAAAAGAAGCATTAACAGATGATGAAAACGAAATCAAATGGTACAGGTGGGTCAATCTTGATGAAAAGTGATCGCTAGATATAGCAAAGTACTAGAGATTGTTAGGGAGCTTGAGAAAGTAGTTTTGGGAGGCTAGAAAGTTGGAAAACCTGACTGGAGTTATTTCAAAAAAAGAATGGGTGGAAGAGGAATCAGATCTACTAAGTATAGGCAACTCTTTTGAGAAATTTTGCTGTAATAAAGCAAACAAATGAATTGGTAGCTGGAAAGAGACACAGACTCCAGAGCAGGCTTGTTTGTAAGCAAGCTAATGAGAAGGATTCAGTAGAGAGGAAAAAATGATGATGCAGGACAAGGTTGCTGGAGTGTCCTTGGACAGACAAAATAGGATTAGATGGGGTGCCCAAAGGAGGTGTCCTTAGCAGCACAGACACTGCATCCACCATAACAGGGCAGAAGGCAGCTCTCATGCTGCTAGCTGGGTGGGTATGGTGGTGGGAACCTGTGAAAGTTGTCTCTTAATGGGTTCTTTTTTCTTTGTGAAATAGGAAGCAAGGTCATAAAACTGAGAGCTGGAGTTAAAATGAAACAGGAAAGGGAGTGGAATATACATCTGGGATTGTGGAGGAGGAAATGGACTAGAATTCTGCAGTATGATTTCTGGGCAGCACTAAGAGCCTGGTTGAGATCTGCAGTCTTTAATTTAAACTGAGAGGTCATAGGCACAGAGTGGAAGACAATTGGGATTTCCCCACGGCTGAGGTTTTACTAAATGAGTACAGCGAACCAAGAGGGGCCGAGAGAATTTAGGGAAGTGCTAGGGAGTGGTAATAATGGTTGACCATGGGATTTAAAGGGAAGTAAGGGCTTGAGAAGGCTGAGAGCCAGTGAAATGGGGGTAGGATCGATGTCAGATCCAAGGACTGCTGGAGTCAGGGAGCAGAAGGAAAGATCTGAAAATTAGAGAGAGAGTGGTCAGAGCATGGAGTTGACAGTTGAGATTATGGAGGCATTACGGGTAATCAGGGTAAGTGTGTAAGGGAACCAGAGTCTTCCCGTGGACACGTACGTGGCTTGCTGCCTCACCCCCCAACCACTTCTTAGGGAAACCTCTCCTTACTTGCTTATTTAAACTTGCAACTTCTCCTCAGACTCACCGGTGCTTGGTGTCCCCATTTTCTAGTTTGTATTTCCTCAAATAGTTGTTTACATCTCATATTCTGTATACATTTATGTATTTATTTTGCTTATTGAATGCCTTCCTCCATTTGTCCTCAGTGAGGACCAGAATTTAAGTCTGTTTGGATACATGTACCATCTTTCGTGATTAGAACATTGCCTAGCACAGAGTAGACGAGGCATTCGATATACTTTTGTTAAATGACTTGAATAAAGCAACTTTACATTTTAATACAGGAATTCCAAAGAGCCAATAAAATTCATCAAGTTCTCTTAATCTTATGGCTTCTTCTAGATAGTTGAATTTTCTGTACAGCTTATGACAAATTAATGAAGTTCCTATTCATTCTAACTATTTTTGAATAGAAATCTAAAATGGTGACTGTGAAACTGGTTTTTTTTACTCTAAAGGGGATTAAATAGAACACTATTTAACCTTTTTTTTTTTCTTTTTTACCATTCTAGGTCACTATTATAAAATTAACTCTTGGACTTTCCTGAGGTGAGTGTGAATTTTGGTCCCTTTGCAAAGGGTTGTTAGTGATCTTGAGATCACAATACTTTAGTTGAATCTATTCCTTTTGTCTCCTGCTTTCTGTCATGCCACCAGCTATTACTTTGTACTCCTATGTGTATACGTGCCTGTGACAGCTCGTTCCACTACCGCTCCTGCCCCTACCCCATAATTTGCTGTCTTCATGTACTTTGGACCTATTTTAAAGGATTTACGTGAAATAAGAGAATATAGGACTTCCCTGGTGGTGCAGTGGTTAAGATTCTAAGATTCCGCCTGCCAATGCAGGGGACATGGGTTCAAGCCCTGGTCCGGGAAGATCCCACATGCCGCAGAGCAGCTAAGCCCATGTGCCACAACTACTGAGCCTGCATGCCACAACTACTGAAGCCCGTGTGCCTAGAGCCCATGCTCTGCAACAAGAGAAGCCGCTGCATGAGAAGCCTGCACACCCTAACAAAGAGTAGGCCCTGCTCACCACAACTAGAGAAAGCCCACGCACAGCAACGAAGACCCAACGCAGCCTAATTAATTAATTAATTTTTAAAAAGAGAATATAGACACTAAGTGAGGGCACGGGGGCCACTCTTAACGGGATTAAGGTCTAGGCAACACCAGTTTCTGCTGTCTTTATTGCCTACTTCTAGGTTCTTAGTTGTGTGCTAAAGAGGTGAGATTGATCGACATTTGAATTATTAAGAGGTGAGGTGTTACTATAATTTACATCACACGATATTTTGGCCTGTCAAATCCCTTCTTTCCCACATGCACGGCTGCCTCCTCCATCTATTCATCTGGTCCATTTTATGCAGGTCGAGCTGAACACATAATGCTGCATGAAAATGTAGAAGTAGTAAGGACACCAATTAAGGTCCTCCGATTGGAGAAACACTGCTCTGAAAATGTGCCCATTAACAACGTTCCATAGGCCCTTAGGACAAAGTTCCATCTGAAGACACATTCTTACTGAAGCAGCAAACGGTGAAACATTTAAAAAAGAAAAGAAAAAAAAGTGTATTCGAGTGGTTTTACAAATAATGTAAAGGTCTATGATAAATCTTGAATTTTTCACCTTAACTAGATTTAAATAGCACAGGTACTTCATGCAGCAATAGACATTTGGTTACTTAACAGATACTCCTAGAGCTGCAAGTGATACATTTATATTTTTTGTTGTGTGTGCTATTCAGAGCCTCCATCCTGCTCTGAAATTTTGGGGAAAATTAGCCATCCAAGAGTCAAGAAAGCACAGTTCTTCGACTGGTCTCTGATATAAACTGTCAAGAGTCACAGCCTTGACCATTACGCCTTCTGGATGTCAGTTTCCTCATCTGTGAAAACCATCCCTAACGTCTGTCTTAGAGTTTAGAATCTACAACACGTTGCCCCGGATCAAAGGATTGAGGAGTTCTGGTTCCACCCAGTAGAGGGTAGTGTTACCTAGACAAGGCGTCAGCGTGAGCCCAGCACAGATGGAGCAGTGGAAGCCGAATTTAGAATACAGAATGGGTAGCTACCTACCTCCCTGTCTTGAGTCACCAGACCACAAATGCTTCTCCACAAAATAGCAATCTCCAGCAAGTGTAGAAACGCACTCCTCCTCAGTCGTTTGCCACCGTTCCTAAAATGGACACATTACTCATTGCTACTGGAATATGAACAGGAATTTAAACTCCTACAATCTGTGTTGTTTTCTGAAATTTAAAGTTTGTTCTATGAATACATTCATTTATATAAAATACAGCAGCTTGTCTATACATATTGAACATTTAAAAATTACAGTTGAAAGTCACAGATTTTTCCTCCTGCAAAAATATTTAAGAAGTATTTATAAAGTTTGATGATGTTTAATATCATGCCAAGAACGGAAACCTTAATTGCACTTTTTAATTTACAAATAGCAAAAGTCATTGGCCTGTGACAGACAGAGAATTAAAGTTCTAGGTGTCAAATCCATAGTCCTAGTACTGGACGAAACCCTGACTCTCCATCAGCCTGTGAAGTTTACGGAGTGCCTCACACTGGAGTGGTCCCCATGTGAGCCACAGAAGCTGTCTAAGAACGCATTCTCAAATAGCAAGTCGTGTCTGCTGGGATAAGATTTATGCACATAAAGTAAAGTAGTGGCAGGATTACATAGTTTAAGATGCCGTCTCTTCAGTACAAATAGTAACTCAGTAGGAGATATGAAAGTATTTGTTGAAAAAGTGACAAAATGGATGAATTAAGACATCAGTATAAAATACAGTTCATGGAGAAGTCTTCATTAAGGGCTACTGTTTAACAACAGAAAAAGAAAAATTAGGCAGTACATGTAAAAATGCACTGAAAGATCAAAGGTACTATGCACGTGTAAGATATTACTATCATCATTAGTATAATTTGGGGGTTCAGGGTCACCTTGAGACCCTGTACTAAGCGACCTTAGAAAGGCATTTCGGTAAAACTTTCCGACTTCTGCTTCCTCTTTGATCTTCATCACTGATAGAGGGCCTACTTACTTTTTTGTTTTTAGTACAAATGCTGAAGCCTGAAAGGAAAGAGTGAATAGAAGAACGATGTAATCCACAGGAAAGCACTGTGCCCTGTTCTGGTCCCAGGCCGGAGAACCACGGCCTGTCTTCCCCTGCAATGCACCACCTTTGCTACTCCTGGCTGTAAGACTGCACCCTTTTGGGGGGAGTTAAAAGTTTCTCAGCTCAGGAGGAAGCCTGGCCACTTGAGAGAAAATAAAATCATGATCCGCCTGCCTCCTTCTCTTTTGCCTGTAGCATCTGTAAGTGCAATAAAATGTAAGAGTAAAAACAAATTTGCTACGGCAACAAAGTATACTCTAATAATGAAGATGGTGTCTAACAAGCAAGAGCAGCTCGAACTTTAGGGAGAGGGAAAGGAAGTACACCTTGAAGAAGTAGGAAGAAAAAACATTAAAAGTTTAAAGTTTACCATTCTTCAGCCTACATATTGTTGGCCCATTGAGACAAGATGGATTTGTATCTTGGCTGACTTCCTCCTAGCAGTATTCTAACCAAGCAAGGTTTTATATTTTGGGGTAGAGGGTACCTAGGACTTCCTAAAAGCAGGCAGAAGGAGAGATCAGACCCTCTGATACAGACACATGGGACAGTGTACCATCGATGGGCAACACACAGAGGCCTGTGTATCTAGATCCTCTGCTTTACCACTGGGCTTCCCGGGGCTTGGTCCAAATTCTTTGACAAGATAATTCTCAAGAAACATTTCAGAAAAATGGCTACCAAGCCGGAGAGGGGCCCGGAAACGATACAAACCCATCATGAGTAGGCTGAACGTAGAAGTCAAGGACCTTACGGAAAATAAAGAGGAACTGCTGAGAATCAGACACTGGGTTGAAGTAGACTGAATTTATTCCACCTGTTCTTTCAAAAAAAATTAAATTAAGGCATTCAGAATTGGCTAGGTTATGCTGCAGAATACATCAACACCAACATTTTTAGTGATATAAGCAACAAAGGTTAATTTCTCATTCACAGTATCTGTCAATCACACCTAAGTAGGGAGTTCAGCTCCATGGCCGCCTCATCCTGGGAGTTCAGATGGATTTTGCCAGTTGTGAGGATCTTATGTCAGAATTAAATGCTCTGATCTAAAAGTGACATATGTCGCTCATGTTACTTCTGCCTAAGCCATTGGCCAGAACAACACTATCCAATTTCAGGAAGGGAGAATCTTCCCACGTGTCTGGAAGAAGAAAAGTAGCTGTAGACACATAAGTCTCTACCATAGCTTGAGTGCACTGGGAATTTTTACATGTGAAATACACGGGACTGCCCTGGTGACACAGTGGTTAAGAATCTGTAATGCAGGGGACACGGTTTCGAGCCCTGGTCCCGGAAGATCCCACATGCCGTGGAGCAACTAAGCCTGTGTGCCACAACTACTGGGCCTGCGCTCTAGAGCCCACGAGCCACAACTACTGAAGCCTGTGCACCTAGAGCCTGTGCTCCGCAACAAGAGAAGCCACCGCAATGAGAAGCCCATGCACCACAACGAAGAGTAGCCTCTGCTCACCACAACTAGAGAAAGCCCACGCACAGCAATGAAGGTCGGTCCAACACAGCCAAAAATAAATAAATTTTTAAAAAATAAATAAAATACATGTTTCTGTTCTCTGGGAAAGTACTGGGCCATTGTGTTATATAAAAACAGCCTTCTTCCCTTCAAGAACGTGTGTGTATGAGGACAGGGGTGTGGTGAGCATCCTAGAAAACACTGGTAGATGGTTGTGGTCATTTGGACTCACATTTGAAACTGAAGGGTTTCAGACTCTGACTGCTGGCAAGAGTTCAGTGGCAAACTTTTGCAAGGATGTAGGCTGAGGCCTCATCACCTTTCCAAAGGCAAAAAGATGGATCTAAGGATGAGGCTTCCCAAAAATCAGAAAGCTGCCAGAACCTCGTGATGGCTGTTAGCAGACCTTTTTCCTCTCCTAGATCTTTATTAAGGGTGTCCCCCAGCTTAACACAAATAACAAAACAAACTAAAACAAAGCCTGTATTCCCCGTTCCCCTTACTTAATTTCTTCACGCTCAGTTCAAACTCTATTGCTACTCATTCCCACTCTTTGTGCACTTATCCTCAGCATGAGTTTCCTTAAAAAATTAATGGTTCTTTAACATTCCATGGATTGGAATGAGTCTAAGTGCACAAAGAGTGGAAGGAGTGGAATAAGTTCCATGACAACAGTAACCTTACCTCTGACCCCTTCTCTTTTGTCGTCTCTTCTAGCACTTAGCACAGGGCTGTGACAGAGTTGGCCAGCAATACATATTATTATTTGATTATACCAGTAATTGGAAAGGGAAAAATTTTTTTGAGAACAGTGCCCCAGGCTAATGCAAATATACTTTAGGTAACTATGTTGTCATTGAAAACTATATTTTAAAAGACAGCTCTCTGATTTGGCATCTGTTGTCACTTTAGTTCCCTCAAGCCACCTTCCAATGAGGTGGAAAAGGCAGTAAAAGAGAGAAAGTGAGCAGCTAGTGATGAGAACAGTATGGCCTAGGGAAATAAGAGTTGAATCGGAACCTGGATCCTGAATTCTAATCTTGATTCCGCCACACACTAGCTCTGTAAAGATGGGCCTTGACATCTTCATCTATGAAAAGGGATACTTGCAATTGCCTTACCTACTTCACAGAATGCTGAGAGAATTGAGTAAAATCATGTAAGTTAAAGGAATCTGAAACCTTTAAAATACTTGACAAATATCATTTTCAAGTGGGATCATTAAGAAGGACTTAGTTGTGTCTAATGTCTTCTGTGCTATCAGAGCAATTTCAGGATGGGTAGGGGATACACAGTAAACCCCTGAGAGCACATGCTCTGAACTCTTTGAAAGATTTGTATCTAATCAGCACAAGGTCGTATTGCTAATCGCCGGGGGTTTCTCCCTGGGCGTCCAGTTCAGTCTGTAAAGTGTTATATTTATAACTTTCTGAAGCCTCTCAGAATCCCAGGAAATAAGAGTGTGATCTGATTGTGACTGTAGTTTGCGGGTTAATATTGCTGGGCTGGTGGTGATTTCTAACAAAAGCAAAACTGCAGGTATCCGTGAGAGAAGGGCACTAAAGCTTTCCGCATCTCTGAGAGGGGCCGCTTCCCCTCCCTTCATCTGTCTCTTCCTCCCTCCCATCTGGAGCAGAAAAGACCACAGCTGGAGCCAGAATAAGCCTGCTCAACTGCAGAAGCTGATATGGGGGGGAGTGGGGAACAAGGCCAGTGGGCGCGCTCTGGCAGTAGAGAGAGAATTACCAATGGCGGGAGAAGCTCAGATGGGGTTCGGTGGTCATGGATAGGAAATAACGAGTCCCCTTCATGAATCGTAGGAATTGTGTGAAAGCGATGTTAATATGTGAGCCCAGCGGCACATCCCACAGAGAAGCTGTTGTGGTGGGGAATGTGGCAGATAACGCCAGTGTGAAGGCAGGAGGCCTGGGCTTGAGTTCTAGTGCCAACTTTATGAGCTCCACCCTTAGTTTCTCTGAACGTTTGTTGTCTCATCTGAAGAATGGCAAAAGAGGAGGGAGATTAAAAGCTAGTTCAAAGCTTTGGTGTCAGAACTGAATGAGAATACTCTTATAAAAGAAGCCCTTTTGTAAGCAATCAGTGGATCATCTGTAATTATGAAGGACTTTATGTCCGTATTCTGCACCTCCTCAAGAGAGCTAGGCAGTGAGGACTGTGAACAACTGTGATATAGAAGGAGAGAAACAGACCTGGGAGTAGAGGAATTTACATCCAGCATCGTGGACATAACACAACCTGAATGCTTCACCATGGGGAAAGCAGAGTCAGAGTTCTATGATCGTATCATGGCAACTCTGAGACCTTGGTTGCAAGGCTATTCAGCAAATGTTAATTGTGGCCTGCCAGAGATACCCACATCCTAAGCCCCAGAACCTCTGAATATGTTATTTTACATGGCAGGAGGGAATTAAGGTTGCAGATGGTATTAAAGCTGCATGTTAGCTGATGCCAAAAATAGAAAGATTATCGGATAGACCCAATGTAACCAAAAGGGTCCTTAAGAGTGGAGAAGAGTCAGAGGAAGAAACGCAATGACAGAAGCGGAGTCAGAGTGATGCAATGTGAGAACTCACCCAGACATTGCTGGCTTTGAAGATGGAGGAGTGGCCCATGAGCTACAGGATGTAGGCAGTCTCTATGTGCTAGAAAAGGCAAGGGAGCAATTGGTTTTCCCCTAGAATCTCAGGAAGAAACGCAGTAAGATCTTCAGCCTACACTTTGATTTTAGTGCAGTAAGATTCCTGCCAGATCTCTAACCTACAGAATGATGAGATAATAAATCTGTATTGTTTTAAACCACTAAGTGTGAGATGCTGTATACAGCAGCAATAGAAAACAAATGGAACACTCCAAACAAGACATTTGATACTAAGGAAGGTCTTTTGAATGTTAATATCAAAAGGTTTGCACATCAGAAAGGTGAGTTTGTAAGTGAAACAAAGAATTCAGAGGGTTAATATAAACTGTAAAAAGGACACGAAGTTGTCATTTTTAACATCTGTCCCACAGCCTAAAGAAACAAGATTAAATTTGAGAGAATCACCAAAATTCATCCTCTTCACTGAGGCCCAAGTAATCTTTCTATAGCACAGATCTGATCTTGGCAAGCCCTTGTTTGAATCCTTTGTGGACTTCACATTGTCAAAATAATACATTTAAAATTCTATCTCCGCGATTTAACTTATTTCTCCAATTTCATCTCCTTCAACTGTTCCATAAGCTAAAATACAGGAGAAAATCTTGTCATAGCAAATATATTCCTATTATTGAAAGTGCTGGGCTTTCTATGTCTCTGCACATATAGTATGTTTTCCACTTAAAATATACTTCATTTCCAATAATGCCATTTGCAGCAACATGGATGGACCTAGACATTATCATACTAAATGAAGAAAGTCAGAGAAAGACAAATACCATATGATATCACTTCTATGTGGAATCTAAAATATAACACAAATGAACTTATTTACAAAATAGAAACAGACTCACAGACATAGAAAACAAACTTCTGGTTACCAAAAGGGAAAGGCATGGGGAGGGATAAATTAGGAGTTTGGGATTAGCAGATATAAGCTACTATATATAAAATAAACAATAACTCTGTAGCACAGGGAACTATATTCAATATCTTGTAATAAACCATAATGGAAAAGAATATGAAAAGTATGTATATATATATGCACACACACGCGTATACATGTACATGTATGTATGTATGTATATACATGGTTTTCTTTTAAAAAACGGAATGACTTTGCTGTACACCAGAAACTAATACAACGTTGTAAATCAACTATGCTTCAATTTTTTTTTTTTTTAATTCTTCATTTCCTTCAGTTTGCAAACTCTTGACTTGTCTTTCAGTTTAAATGATACTTCTTCAGGAACACACTTCTTTAACAAAGAAGCCTGACTTAGATTCTGTAAGCAGACGTTTGTTAATTTTTTAGCTGATCACCGTCCAACCCACCACCCTTTCTGTTATCAGCTTGCTCTCCCTTTGGGGAATTCAGCATTGTGCACAGTATTTTAGTGAGAGGGACTCCCAGTGTCCACTTCTCACTGTTGGCGGCTCCTTTTAAAACTTGAAGTTAGCAAGCCAAATTCTTCTTGTCTCCACCCCCTACAGCCCAAGGACAAGTATGTGATCTAAAATTGATCCAGTCCCCAGCAGTTTGAACTTTGAGTGAATGATGCAAAAAACTAAGTTCACAGATTGACCATAAGGAGTGCAATGGCCAGCAGACTGGATTTTGTTCCACAGCATGGCCTTTGCTTGCTTGATTCCTGCCCAGTTTTCAAGCCCAGTTTCCCAGCCCCTTCACCTTCTCTTACTCTCTTCCCAATACTTTTCCCCCTAAATCAAGCCAGAGTCAATTTCTGTTCTTACATCAAGAGTCATCACTGATAGATGCTTCTTTCTCTGGGCTCCCATACCACACTGTTGATGTACATATTATAATACCTGTCACTTATACTGTATACTTTATTTAGTTATTCATAATTAGGATGGGTTTCAAATAGCCCTGACCATCTCATGGCCAAACTGGATACAGCAAAGTTGTGCTTTATCTGATCAGATTTTTTTAAATAGGGAATAACTTTTGGAATTTTTAAATATGATGTTAAGGGGGAACCTTGCAGAGAAGAATCACATTGACTTAAGCATATGTAGTGTGATAAAGCCTATGAAGGAAGTATGATAGGTCTATGGGGTCAGTCAAGGATGGAGGCGATAACGGAGTAGCAAGGCAGAGACTCATGAGGCAATGGATTGAAGCAGAGGATACAGAGCTTAGAGTAGACAGTTGTGTTAGATTCGATATTTGTGTGTAATTGCAAAGAAGGACCTACAGAGTTCACGGTGATGTTTAAGAGGATCATATTAAGAAATTAAGAGCCCCTAAACCCTGAGAAATTTATGGAACAAAGTCTCTGATACTTAAAAAAAATACTAAGCGGTAAAATAAATATAAGAAAAATCAAAAACACGTTTGAAATTTCCTGTGATAATTTCTTTTGAAATCTAAAATATTAGTATTTTCAAAAATATTTCTTGTTGTTTTTCTGGTATCTCTGAACTGTTTATACCTTAATCACTGGCTTAGTCTGCCTGTTGTTGATTCAGTCCTGCATATGCTGGACATTCAAGTGAATGAAAATCAATGGATTTGACCATCTTCTGGTGAAACAAAGCAAGTTGTTTACGTAACAGGTGGAGTTTTTGTTGGTGGTGTTATTTTTGTTGGGGAGGGGGTTGGCTTGGGGATTAAGGGATGGAGCATTTCGAAATGCCAACCATGAACCACGAAAGCTCATTGTTTCATCCTACAGTCTAGTGGCTGTTATCTATTTCAGTCTGAGCTTGAGAAAAAAAGGTCATGGATAAGGTAAGTCTCCCATGCAGCTGTTGGATAAAGGAACTTTCGTATTTTCATGGTGTAGGTAGTTATTCCTTTCAAATGAGATTTTTTGGAAAGGGTTTTTCTGAAGACTTAGAATGAAAACACCTGGGCCAGTTTCTGAATGCAGAAGGCAAGTCTCACCTCAGGTGTTAAGCATTTGAACTGGGCCATGTCCTGTGGAGTCGTGCGATATCAAATGCTTTCGAATCACATTCACTGACCAGTTCTTCAAAAGGGGTATCTTATTTTTAGCTCATTTTCTCACAGAGTTCATGAAGAAAATGCCACTGTTTTGTAGGAGCAGAATCTGAAAGGTGGAAACTTTGCATCTATTACACAACCATTAAGCCTCATCAGCCTCCCCCATTGCTAACCTATATACTATATCAAGACAGGAAAGCATGGATAACATTACAATCGACCATAAATAAAGTTCCCACATTCAAATATTTTCCTGTCTCTGAAATTACTGCCAAGATCTGTTAATGGAGAAACGTTAACAAGACATGCAAGGTGCACGTATGTGTATATGTGCGTGTGTGTGTGTGAGCACACGTGTGGAGGGTTGTGTGTGTTTGGAGGTTCAGTGGTACGACACCTCTAAGAAGCGTCCTGTGCCCAAAATCTGGTTGAGCACTCACAGAAGGACTTGATAAATCTTTCCCTAAATGCAACTCAGCTATCGCACACAAAGTACAAACAGGGGTACTTCTTGCTCAGGTCAGCTAGATGCCTCGTTCTGAGTGTTACAGTCTTTTCAGGTTTCCGTTGGATACCGTTCATCTCAAATTATGTAGCTTAAATTCACTAGACGTTCAGTGTGCTGGCCTCCATGCACCGCCTCCCGAATTTTTTAGATTTACTGGATTTTCCTGCAGCTACATGTAAATAACTGCTTCATCATACAGTGATTGAGCTTTTAGTGCTTACCTAGTCAGGGCCTAATTCCTTAATAAGCTAATGCCTGCAGTCGTTTCTAAAGCAAGAATACCAGGAACATTTGTTATCGAATGGAGCCCTTACCAGTCATTAGTTGCTGTTAAGCCCCGATTAGATTAGTTTTCTACAAGCTATAAAATCATTTCGGCATAACAGAGGCTCAGGGAAATTTTTGCACCATCTCTTGCTTTCTTATTTCTTCGAAGTGAAAACGGACCCCGTGTGTGCTGGGTGACCCTTGTTTTGCCTCTTTTTCAATGCGTCTATATTTTAAAGAAGAACTGAGTATTAAGTTTACAAGTGATTCCATCTTTACTTAATTTGTAGCCACTTAATTTGCACACTCAGATTTTTATTCCCTACCGATATATACGGTGTATAGGGTGTGTGTACAGAATATAAAAATGAAGGCTTAGAAGTTGAAATGGTTTCTATAAAGGCAAGATCCGTTTTTCGAACGCTTGACGTTTTAGATACTTTGGATAGGCTGCAGGTTTCCATTCACTCTTTAATTGAAACCTGTGGAAATTATTTGGCTGGTATATCTGCATCAGTTGTTACTAAATGTTAAGTTACAAAGATTTGAGAAGTTTCTAAGAAGAACTTAACGCTCTCCACTCCTGATTCTGCCAGGAGAAGAAGTAAAAGATTTTGTACTTACTGAGAAAGGAACGGTAAGGTGTTGAAATAACATTTTCCACTATTTCTTCCTGTATAAAATGTTTAGGCTCTGAAAACTCTTCAGTTAACATCACACAAGCAATTAGTTGTGTAATGTTAATAGGTTAACTGTACAGCTGGGTTAACCCACACAGTCTCAAATTGGGGTAGTGTCCCTACACGAATAGGAACAACTTTTCACTTTTAGAAATGTCATGGTTTGAATGGTACATTATAGATGTTAAGGAAATTATTTAAACATTTTATAAAGTTGATGTCCTCAATTACGTGATAAAGATGATATTTACTCTGCACACTCAATTAGTAAGAATTGTCTGGGCATCTACCCTAGGCACACGTGAAATGTTACAGGTGTGCATGACATGATTCTGTCCCATGTGGCATTTGCAACCTGTGTGATTTTAGTCCATTATAACAAATTTGACAGTACTCTGGGAATGAAATAAGAGCACTAATTGTCCTCCACAAATATAAAATGATAACAGTGAGATGCCACAACTTTCTAGCTTTATGACCTTGAAAGATGTACTTAACATCACCAAGCCTATTTCTCCATCCATAAAATGGAGACAGATACAGGATTCTTCTTAAAGAGCTGTGATGAAGAGTCAATGAAATAAAGTCTAATGGGCTGAGCACAATTCTGGTCATATGGTTGATCTCAGAAGATGCTGGCCAAAAATAAATAGATGAATAGATGGATGAATTAATAAGTAGTAACTACTAAATTAATTCACACGTGTGTGGACAGGGATGAGGGTAGGAGAGAGAGAAAGGGGCAAGCATTCATTAAACATCTGTGCGGTAAACAATTTTGTGTCCTCTCTCCTCCCTCTCTCTATACTTTTTTTTAATCTCTGCCATTTACTAGCTCTGTGACCTTGAGCAGATTACTCAATCTCTTTGAGGTTGAGTAATTGAGGCACAATCTCTTTGCTCCTCAATTTCCTCAGCTCTACAATGGTAATATATATATATAAATTTAATACATCACATCACTGGTGCCTAGTAAGTGCTCATTAAACCATAGTTATTGCTATTTCATATAGCTGTTATTATTTCAGGAAAGGCATAGGATGATAATGGGAGGAAATGCAGACTTCTCTACTGAGAAAAATGGGGAGAACACATTGGATCTCTCCATTACTCGGGGTTTGAAAAGGAATGGTTTGCAACTGAGTGAAACCTAGATCCTCTCTTAGGTGGTCCTGTACTCTTTCTTTCAGCGAGCATGGTTATTCACCACAGGATTATTTGATGATGATTCACCACATGATTATCTGCCACAGCTTTAACAACGAAAGTGAACGAACAAACAAAAAAAGCCTAGGTGATGTGGTTAAGTCAGATTCAGCTACTGAACTACAGGCAACCTAAGAGGCTCCTCCAAGGCCAAATCCAAATGCTTATAATTCAGAATGTTTCTTCAAAGATATTCATGAACATATTCATGTAAGCAGTGCTTCAGAAACTAAGTGTTCTTTATAATAAGCATCCATTCATCCTAACATGCCTTGAAAGGAAAATTGATGCTATTATTCTAGCTCAAAAGATGATGAGACAGAGTGAGGTGAATTGCCTGGACTAAGGTCACACGTTAAGTCAGTAGCAGAGATAGACTCAGAATGAAAAGTAAAAGTAAACAATATTTTCCCCCAACAATAGTGGTACTTCAGTTCTAAGACTGTTACCTTTCATTGTCTTCTCTTTAAGTTTTGGTACCTTCAATGGCTTTTGAAAGCAGCAAGCCTTGCACTATTCCACCTACCTGGATGAGTTTTTAAAACTCACAGATTTCCACTCACTTGTGGTTAAACTTCAACTAGCTGCCAGTGTATTTAAAGGAACACTCCATGAGCCTGGACAGCGCTATGGCCTAAAGCAATAAAGAGGTTGTATCCAAATCCTATCTGCGTTATCTAAGCAGCTGGTTTAACTCTGGGAGGGGCTTCTGACCCTGAAACCTGACATCTCCAGTTAGCCAGGTGGTATGTGGCACTGGCTTCAAGGTCTTGTCACACACTCCTGATACTTGGGAAAACAGTTTACTAAGTTGGATTATTGGTATTTTCAATATTAATAAAAATGGCAGTACATCAAGGAGTTACAGCCAAACATCTCAAGTCAATGTGGAGACTGGGGGACAGTAAACAAAGTGAACTGTCTCAGCAGTTCACTTCCAGTTATCTCAGAAGGAAGTCAAAACTAAAGAGCAGAGAGTATTCCTAGAAGAGCTCTTTGTAAGCTGTTTTTGACTTTATTTGGGCTTTGTTCTGTTTTGGTTTTGCCGCTTAACTGTCTCACTGCAGCGATCAACACTGAAATTTCGCTCTGAGCAAAAATAGTGAAGAGAAAGCTGGGAAGCCACCCTCCTTTCCACCTCCAAGCTTCATGGAAGAATAGCCCAAAGGCTATTGCAATGCAGACAGTAATGCAACCCCAGAGGTCTTTTAACAGGGGACATGACAATCCAGCTGGAGTTTGAAGTGTGACCTTGGAGGTTTGAAGAGATAAGCCACCTGTGGAAGTCTCATATTGAAGAAAATCAGCCCTGCTTTTAGGAAACTGTGAAGGACTCCCAAAAACCTTGCCCAGTACCAACATGGCCCCACTGCCTGCACGCAATATAGTCCCAGGCTACCTGTCCAGCCGTACTTACCATTGTTTCCTTTCACACTCACCATGCTTTCTGGAAGCTGAACTATCTGCAATCTCCTGTACAAACCCAAAACATTCCTAACTTAGGCAATTCTTTCCCCTCAGACCTATTTTACTCTCATGTCTGCCTGTGTTCCTTGTCCCAGTAAACAGAAACTCTGTTTACCAACACTACTAATTGTCAAACTAAAAATTTGAAACCACCCTTGAATTCTTTTTTATATCTGCCTGTCAGATCCGTCAACAAATCCTGATTCCAACCACTTCTCACCCCTTCCATTACTACAATGCTGGTGCAAGCCTCCGCCTCTCTTGCCTGGATCGCTGCAATAACCTTCTAATTAGTCTTGTTGTTTCTTCCCTGGCCCTCCTGCTGTCTATTTTCAACAAAACAGATGGTGATTCTGTTAAAATATAAATCCTATTGTGTCACTCGTCTACTCAAATTTTTCTTTACTTCCCGTACCAGTCAGACAAAGGCCAGTGTCCCAGCAATGACCTACAAGACCTTCCATGATCAGGCTTCATCTCTACTACCCTTGCTCGCTACTCACCCTTTTCCAGTCAGAATGGCTTCTGTTTTTCCTTTTAAAAACCAATCACACTCACTCCTCACATCCTCTACACTGCTTCTGCATGAAGTTCTTTTCTCCCAGGTATAAAATGATGTTTCTTCTGAACGCTTCTTCGGGTATCTGCTTAACTGTCATACTCTCTCTGGAATCTATCCTTACTTTTTTATTCCGGCACAGTATTCATCATTATCTAACATATTGCATACTTCATTTGTATTGTTTATTTGTGTTTGTATTTATGTTTCCTATCATTAGGAAGAAAGTTCATGCAAGCAAGGAGTTTTATCTATTTTATCTATCTTATTGTTGTGTCCCCCAGCCCCTAGAAGAGAGCCAGACATACAGTAGATTCTCTTTAAATGTATCTAGAATGGATGAATAAATAAAGTCACCTTTTTACATTGCTGAAAGACTTAATGAGTATGTCAAAAAATAATAGAGTTATTTCTCCCTTGAAGGGCCATAGTTTTTAAGAGTCCAGAAGCATACAGCTCCTGAATTCCAGATAGCAAGGATGATGAAATCTTCTTTTCAAAGAAATGTCACTGTTACTGTTAAGTCCCAGTTACAATTCCACAAACTCCCTGTGGGCATAGTTAATCTGAGGCCCCTTTGAAAAAAATGTCAATTACCTCCTGGTTTCTTCTTTCTCCAGCACTGTGACATCCTCCCCGGATTAGTTCTCATTTCATTTTCTATAGCATCAACAGCAGAGCCAGCATTCATTCTCTTCAAACAAATTACTAAAGGCAACATGATAACCTGGCAGAACTGTCTTAACTTCAGTTATCTTTTTCCCTTTGAAGTTACATCCCCTCTGCTCATCAGATTGAGTAGATTGTATGTGATGTATTATTGGTCTTGTTCTATTTTAGTATAACATTTATTGTATTCTAATGAGAGTTGAAATAAATTTGCTAATGACATGAATAATTATAAGTGTAAACATTAGCTGGGTATGTGACTACTGGGAGAATGCCTCAAAAAAGAAACAAATCCTGTGGAGGTCAACAGAGAGAAGAAGCGACAACTGTAATCGAAGTCTTTCTCCCCTTCTGGTGGTTTATACCGCAGATAGGCTCTCGGTGCTGCTGCGTACACAAGCAGAGAGGGAGGGGCAGGAGGATTCGGACTGAGTTTTCCGTTTACAAAGTTGGTAGGTTACTGAGGAAAGGTGGATGTGCAATGTTACACTGAATTGCCCAGGGAGGAGGAGAATTGCTCACTTCATTTTTTTTTTCTTTGGGGGGGGGTATGCAGGCCTACTCACTCTTGTGGCCTCTCCCGTTGAGGAGCACAGGCCCCGGACACGCAGGCTCAGCAGCCATGGCTCACGGGCCCAGCCGCTGCGCGGCATGTGGGATCTTCCCAGACCGGGGCACGAACCCGCGTCCCCTGCATCGGCAGGCAGTCTCCCAACCACTGCGCCACCAGGGAAGCCCTGCTTGCTTCATTCTAGTTGCCTAATATGTATTATGGCCTTACTCATAACAAGGCACTCTGGTAGGCATTTCCAAGGAAACAGAGTAAGCATCATTTCTGATTCAAAAAATTTTCAACTGAATAGAGAAGACAAGAATATAAATGACTATATTGGCAAAGATATAGTCACAGTTTGCCACAAGTTATAGGCACAAATAGCCACCATGATAGAGGCACAAAACTGGTCCTAACCCATTCATTTGTGTTTGCCAGGGGAAGGAGGATGGGAAATGAATGTGGATGTGTGTAAGTGCTGGAAAAAATCTTTCTGCCTCTATGAGGAGAGTCTAGGATACATTTTGAAATGTGAGTATGATTTTAACAGTCAAAGAGGCTCAAGAAGAACATTCCAGAAAGTCTGTGTAAAGTTGGAAAAATTCAGAATATGGTAAGTAGTCCATTGGGATGAAGCACAGGGAAGTGATGGTAAGTAGGGCTGAAATATAAGTGGAGAACAATAAAATCCTTAAATATCAGGCTGTAAGTTTGTACTTACAGGAAATAGGGAGCCACTGAAGGCTCTGAGCGTGAGCGGGACATTAAGAGATCTCAGAGTAGTAAGATTCTTTTAGGAGTTTCCAGAGGAAATGTGAACATGCAGCTCGCTCTCTTTCTGTCTTTGTCTTTTTTGGCCATTGGCTTCCAAGGTCTGTGTAGAGACAATCTGACCCATTGTAAGTAATTTGGAGATTGAAGTTGAAAGTTTGATCAATGTTAAGTCCTGAAATAGAGTAAAGTACTCACAGCAATTGTATTGTTATTTTTCCCACTGCAAAGCTAAGGAAGCTGAGGAACAAAGAGATTAAGTAACCTGCCCAAGGTCACATAGTTAATGGCAAAGAGAAAAAGAGACAGATTGAGAAGAAAACCAAACATGCATTGTTGAATTGGTATAGATGCAAATACCATTAGACATTTGCTTAATGTATTATAGCTTTGGGTAAATTAATTTAAAGCACTAGAAGTTTAATGGGTTGAATTAATAGTTAGAATTAATAGAATTTTTAAATATATGGCTGAATATTTTGGTAGTTTTAGTTAAATATTTCTCAGTTGCCTTATTATATTGACTGAACAGTTCTACTCAAAGAAGATTACACAGAAATATTTTATGGATTCTGAGCTTTTAAGGCTGTGGTTCTCTCTGAAGAACAAACAGATATTTGAAGAATGAACAAAGAGAAAAGCCTTCTTACTTTAATTGTAGACAAATAATTTTCCTTAATACATAGTGAACAGTAAGTAGAGTCGGTTTTGGAAAGTAAGTACAAGAGTAATTCTGCAACCCTTTTTTAAAATAAAACATTCTCATTAATGCAGCTAAGGTTTTCTTGTTTGCTCCATTTAACAGCTGTTCAGCTGTATTCTCAGATGGTGTGTGTGAAGAAGTCAGTTATAAAAAGTGTTGTAAGCACCTTATTAAGAAAAAAAGGTTGCATGATAGCCTAAGAATAAATGTTTCTTCTCTATTCATCTGTTGGCTAGGGTCCCCTCCAGATACTTGAAGGGACAAGAGCCACATTCCCAATAATACTGATTTTACCCCTCTCTTAGGCCTAGACCATCATAAGGTTAAACTTAATCTTTTACCTAGGTATACCCATATGTATTATACTTCATTTCCATAATTAAGATGCAAAGGTCCCCATAAACAAAAACCAGAAAACGTGTGTATGTTATTGTTAAAACATTAGTTGTTGAATGAGAAATTAGAGAAACATATACAGAAAAATTCTGTGGACTCAGGAAATCTTATTTTTATGAAAGTTTTGAAGCTATTGGGTTTCTGTACTATTCAGTTATTAGCACATTCATTACACTTTTGTCAACCAAGTAAAATAGACGTCATATAATTCCTTTTATTTCCTCTACTTGAGGCTGAGCTTTCAACAGAAATTAATGTTGGGTCAAGAACTTTTAAAATGTATACTTCGACCTTACCCAACAATTACTCTAGAAATATATTCCAAGTAGATAGCCTATCTTGGGTCAGGCTTCAGAAGCACCCTCTGAAGTAAGAATTCATGTGTAAGGGACTTTTTAAGAAAGTGCCCTAAGAACTACGGAGAGAAGAGGGGAAGAAGAGTAGGGAATAGGAAGAATCCAAGCAAGATTTGCAGAATTAGACAAAGTTCACTATGGACACGTCAGCCTGATGACACGGGGACTCTGCAGTATGAATTATGCCTCAAAGTTTGTTCTGACCTGAGGCAGAGAACTGGGCTTTCATATTCCCATATCTGCATTGGCTAAGGTTACTTCCAGCTGTTTCTTCCACGTAGGCAAAGCAGTATCAGAACCCCAAAGGCAGTTCACAGAAGAGTCCTAGGTGTCAGCAGTTCAGGCAAAGCCACTGAAGCCTGGAGAAGAGCTTTATTCACAATACGGAATACTGCACAGACATTTAAAAGTTTTAATTAATTAACAAGGATTTTTTTGAACTTATTTAGGGCACTGGCAATATATTAGAAATGTAGAAATATAGAAAACAGAAATGACAACCTACCCACATGGGGCTAACATTCCAGAGGGGAAATAAGACAAAAAAAAACAAAAACGAGAGATGTAGTATGTAGTAGGCAGTTAGTTATATGGAAGAAAACAGAACTAGGCATGGTTAAGAAGGACTTACAAAGGCAAAAAGTTGTATGTAAGGGAGGGGACTATATTTTTTAACTTAAAAATATAATTGAAAAAGATCAACTGAGCAAAGACATGAAAGAAAGAAGCATTGCCGCATGCATATTTGGGGAAAGATTTTTCCTACTCAGAGGAAGTAGTGCAAAGGACATATGCAGAGGGAATATGCCTGCTGTGTCTGAAGAATAGTGTGAACGTTAGCCTGTCTAAGGCAGATTAAGAGCTAGGAATTCTAATGGTATGGTGGTAATCATCTTGCAATATATAGATCTATCAAGTCAACATGTACACCTTAAACTTACACAATGTTATATGTCAATTATATCTCAATAAAGCTGGGGGGGAAGTAAAAATAAATTTTAAAAAAGAGATAGGGGTCCTGTAAGTGATCAGGTCAGAGAGTTAACAGAGAGCCACATCATCCAGGGCTTTGTAGGTCATAGTGAAGACTCTGGCTTGAGGAAAGTAAGAGGCCATTGGAAGGTTTTTAGCTGTGTGACATGATCTGAATTACTTTTTAAAAGAATCACTTTGACTGCATATTGAGAATAGATTATAGAGGGGGCAAGGATAGAAGCAGGGAAATAAATTAGCAACTTTTGCAGTAATCCAGGCAAGTGATAACAGTGAATTGGACCAGGACTATAGCATGGGAAATGGGTGAGAAGTACTGGATTATGTTATAAATGTAGACAACAGAATTTCCTGGTGTGTTAGACAAAAGGCATGAGAAAAATTTTAAAAGCAGTTCCAAGGAGGGTTTAAATATTTGGCCTGATAATTTGGAAGGACAGAGTAGCAGTTAATTAAGATGACTTTAGTTTCCACCTAAAGAAAATAGAAGAGTAAAGTATATCCAAAGTTAGCAGAGAAAGGAAATAATTAAAATCAGAGCAGATTAAATTGGTAAACCTCAGCCATAGTAACAAGAAAAAAAGAGGAAAAACACAAATTACCAATATCAGGACTGAGAGGGGGAAATCATTACAGATTCTACAGTTGTTGAAATAATAAAAAGGAAATTTTGTGAACAGTTTTGTGCCAGTTAATTCAACAATTTAGATGAAATGGAAAAATTCCTTGTACACAAACTACTAAAGCTCACTCAAGAAGAAACAGAAAAACTCAATAGCTCTGTATCTACCAAAAGAATTGAATTTGTAATTTAAAACCTTCCCTCAAGATAACTCCAAGACGAGGTGGCTTCATGAATGGTTTCTACCAAATATTTAAGGAAAAAATAATACTATTACAACACAAACTCTTCCAGAAAACTGAAGAGCAGAGACTACATCTCAGTTCATTCTATGAGACAGATGACCTTAACACCAAAACCAAAGAAAACTAAAGATCAATGTACCTCATGGGCCTAAATACAAAACTCAAAACAAAACTTTAGCAAGTTGAATCCAAATATACACACATACATGATGATACATATGGTAGGACAGGGAAACTTTTCCCTTCTTTCTAGGTTCTTTGGCTTGTCTAATAATTAAATTGAAGTAAGACATAAAAGAAAAACAAATTTAATTTCATATATATGGGAATTCCAAAGATATGAGGCTCTTTTATAGCCAACACAACTGAGTCCTATATGCCATCCTGGGCTAGGAGAAGGGGATTGGGGTCTGGGACTTGAAAGGGAGTAAGACAACTCATGGGTATATGGGAAAAGCAAATGTTTGGTTAAAAAAAAATGCATGTCATGCCACACAGGTAAGTCCTTCCGGTGTAAAAAGTTATCTCTGGTAATAGCTCTCTTCCTGGTATAAGCCTGATATATAAATTCTTTTAGGCAGTTAAGGAAGAGTTACAAAGCTCTTATTGAATCTGTTGGGCCTTGATTGTCTTCAGCTTGAAATAATCCACATGCCTAAGTGATACATTCTGTGGCAGCCCACCCTGAACCGCATCCACACTATAAGAGGTGGAAAAGCAAGCAAGCTGCCCTATAGCTTACCTACCCCTTGTGTACACTAAACTATTCCCTCTCACTTGATAATTTGAGTGTAATGAGCTTATACTGCCAGCCCGGTTTTATGAAGGGCTCACTGATGAATAGACCATGATCAGTGAAGCATTCATTTACTCTGGTACCATACAGCACTGCATAAACCTTGCTATGGACTGAATTGTATCCCCCCTAAAATTCATGTGTTGAAGGCCTAACCCACAATGTGACTGTATTTGGACTTAGAGCCAGTAAGTAGGTAATCAAGGTTAAATGAGGTCATAAGAGTGGGACCCTGATCCATAGGATTAGAGTCCTTGTAAGAAGAGGCACCAGTGAGCTTCAGCTTTCTCTTCCTGAGTATACTCAGAGAAAGGCCATGTGAGGGCACAGTGAGGAAGAAGCCATCTGCAAGTCAGAAATAGAGCTTTTGCCAGAAAGCTAACCCCAACAGACCTTGATCTTAGACTTTCCAACCTCAAGAACTGTCAGAAAATAAATTTCTGTTGTTTAAGCCACACAGTCTGTGGTATTTTGTTATCAGAGCCTAAGTAGACTAATACAAGCCTAAAATTAAGGAAGAGACCCACTATACCTCTTCCTGCTAAAGGACCCTCCCCTGTGGGATTAAAGTCTGGAGAAACTTAGAAAATTAACAAGGCACACTATTTGCCTTTAGTATTTACAGAGGGAGAGGCCATACTAAAATGTCCCTATAGTGGTTATACAGACACCTTTTTTTTAATACATAAATTTATTTATTTATTTTTGGCTGTGGTGGGTCTTTGTTGCTGTGCACAGGCTTTCTCTAGTTGTGGTGAGTGGGGCTACTCTTTGTCACAGTGCTCAGACTTCTCATTGCAGTGGCTTCTATTGTTGTGGAGCACAGGCTCTAGGCACACGGGCTTCAGTAGTCGTGGCTCACAGCCTCTAGAGCACAGGCTCAGTAGTTGTGGCACACGGGCTTAGTTGCTCCATGGCATGTGGGATCTTTCCGGATCAGGGCTCGAACCCGGGTCTCCTGCATTGGCAGGCAGATTCTTAACCACTGTGCCACCAGAAGTCCCCATATACCATTTTAATAATGTATTAATATTCACCCCATGGGGGAGTTGGGATCAAGATGGCAGAGAAGTGGGACATGGAGCTCACCTTATCCCATAAAAAACATTAAAGATACATCTACAAGTGGGACGATTAGCACAGAACAGCTACTGAATGTCGCAGAAGACCTCAGACTCCTGAAAAGACAAGAAAACCTCCACGTAACCAGGCAGTACAAAAGGAAAAAGAAAAAGAAGGCATTGGGATGGGGCCTGCACCCTAGGGAGGGAGCTATGAAGGAGGAAAGATTCCTGAACCCAAGGAAATCTTCTCACCAGCAGGGAGATCAGACTGGATGGAGGGGGAGCTTTGGAACCCAGGAGGAGAGCACAGCAACAGGTTGGGGAAGGCAAAATGGAGAGTAACATGCACAGGTCGACTGCCCTGTGCTCCCCAGCCTGAGACACTCATCTTCTGGTGCAGGTGGGGGCTGAGTGCTGAAGCTCAGGCTTCAGAGGTCTGACACATGGAAAAGATCAGGGTTGGCTCTGTGGAGAAAGCCTGAAGAGGCTGAGCTGTGGCAACTGAGGGTGTACTCAGAAGTCTGGGCCCACGTGAGAGGCAAGGCACCATTACTGGGGGTGGGGGGGCACACGAGGAGAGAGGCAGGACTGCCATAAGAGCTTCTTTCCCCGTGAGTGCTCCCAGGCAACAGGACACTGCCTACAGGAGCTCCAGGGCTGGGCGCGAGTCACCACCACCACCATGGGCTCCAAAGGCAGTACTGGCCACCGCTATGAAACCCACAAGCAGGCGGAGGCCCTGTCCCCATTGTCCCAGGAGTGCATAGAGAGGAGCTGCCCATAGGAGACCCCTGAGCAGGCACCAGGCTCTGCCCCTGCTGTCCCAGGATCACGCAAGGGCCACTGTAACTGCACACCCCATATCAATGGGATAATGGCCAGCACACACTGAGGAAAGAGGCAGCAAGCATCCAAACTAAAAGCAGCCCCTCAATGCCGGACAAGAGGGCAGAATAGAAGGACTTGAGCTCACCGCCTCTCACAAAAACACCCAAATCACAACTCCTGAACAACCATCGATAAAAGAGACTGGAACCCACCAAAAAAATACATTTCACATTCAAAGACAAAGAAGCCGCAATGATACAGCAGGAGGCGCACTTTTGCAACATAAATCCCATACCCACTGGGTGGGCGACCCAGAAACTAGAAAATAAGTATATCGCAGAGGTTCTCCCACAAGAGTGAGAGTCCAGAGTCCCACATCAGGCTCCCCAGCCTGAGGGTCTGGCATCAGGAAGAGGAATCCCCAAAGCATTTGGCTCTGAAGGCCAGCAGGGCCTGAGTGCAGGCAGCTCCACAGTACTGGGAGAAACAGAGACTCCATTCTTGGAAGGTGTACAAAGGGTTCACGTACACTAGGACCCAGCACAAAGTTGTAACTCCATAGGAGTTACTGTACTTACCTATGAGTCTTGGAGGGTCTCCTGGGGAGGTGGGAGGCAGCTGTGGCTCACCGGAGTGGTGGGGGGCAACAACACTTTTGACAGAGGCCCCAGAGAATATTGATTGGTGTGAGCGCTCCCAGAGGTCACCATTTTGCCATCAGGACCTGGCCCTACAGGCACCAGGCTCCAGTGCTGGAATGCCTCAGGCCAAACAACCAGCAGGAGGGGAACATAGACCCAGACATTGGCAGACAGGGTAACTAAAGCCATACTGAGCTCACAGCCACCTCAAAACACACCCTTTGACATGTCCTGCCCACTAGAGGGATAAGACCCTGCTCCATCCACCAATGGGCAGGCACCAGTCCCTCCCACCAGGAAGCATCCACAAGCCTCAGGACCAACCCCACACACCAAAGAGCAGACACCAGAAGCAAAAGGAGTTACGATCCTCCAGCCAGAGGAAAGGAGTCCACAAACACAGAAATTTAGACAAAATGAGATGGCAGAAAAATATGTTTCAGACGAAGGAAAAAGATAAAAACCCACAAGAACAACTAAATGAAGATAGACAATGATAGACAATCTACCTGGAAAAGAATTTAGAGTAATGATAGTAAAGATGATCCAAGACCTCAGAAAAAGAATGGAGGCACAGACCAGAAGTTACAAGAGGTGTTTAATAAAGAGAAGATTTAAAGAACAGAGATAAATGATGCAATAACTGGAATGAAAAACATACTAGAAGGAATCAATAGCAGAAGAACAAATAAGTGAGCTGGAAGACAGATTGGTGGAAATCACTGCCATGGAACAGAATAAAGAAAAAAAATGAAAAGAAATGAGGACAGTCTCAGAGATATCTGGGACAACATTAAATGCACCAACGTTCCCATTATAGGGGTCCCAGAAGGACAAGAAAGAGAGAAAGGGCCTGAGAAAATATTTGAAGAGATTACAGGCAAAAACTGCCCTAACAGGAGAAAGGAAACATTCAAGTCCAGGAAGCTCAGAGAGCGCCATACAGGATAAACCCAAGGAGGAACATGCCAAGACACATACTAATCAAACTGACAAAAATTAAAGACAAAAAATATTAAAAGCAACAAGGGAAGAGCAATAAACAACAAACAAGGGAACCCCCATAAGGTTAGCACCTGATTTCTCAGCAGAAGCTCTGCTGGCCAGAAGGGAGTGGCATGATATATTTAAAGTGATGAAAGGGAAAAACCTACAACCGAGAATACTCTACCCAGCAAGGCTCTCATTCAGATTTGACAGGGAAGTCAACAGTTTAAAGGCAAGCAAAAGCTAAGAGAATTTAGCACCACCAAACCAGCCTTACAACAAATCCTAAAGGAACTTCTCTTGGCAGAAAAGAGGCCACAAGCAGAATCAAGAAAATTACGAATGGGGAAGCTCACAGGTAAAGTCAAACATAAAGTAAAGGTAGGAAATCATCCACACACAAATACGATATCACAACCAGCAACCATGAGAAGAGGAGAATACAAATGCAGGATACTGGAAATTCATTTGAAATTAAGAGATCAGCAAGTTAAAACAAGCTTGTACATATATAAACTGATAGATTAAGTCGCCTACATATGAACCTTCAAGTTGTGAACTTTGAAAGATGAGAACATGCGTTTGCATATCCAATCACATGACCCTCAGCAAGAAGCTGTAGCTAGATCTGGATGAGGACAACTTCATTGAACTCCTTGCTGTGCAACATGAGGAGCTTCCTAATGAAGACCTGATGGAAAGTGCTTCATGACACAGGAAACGGCAAGGGGATTTTCGTTATTTGAGGAGGCACTCTTAGTTTAGAGGCACACAACCCGAACATAGAATGGTACACAAAGGTTGCAGCAGCCATTCATAAAGCAATCCAGTGCTACCATGTCATCTATGACAAGAAAAAAAAAGCTACTATCCAGACATCACTGGTTCGTTTTTTCAAGAGGATAGAAATGATTGAAGCCAGCAAGGAACCAGAACCTGTGCCATCAATGTCAGGCATGAGTGAAATTGCAACTTGCCCACCATCTCCTATTGCTGACAATCCTTCAGCTCTACCACCTCCCACCTCCTCTCCCTCTTCCAGTCAGTAACTCTTCTTGCCTGTTCACTCAGTGCCAGCCCCTGTATGCCAGCTGTTGTACTGTACTACTGAACTTTTCAAGGTACTGTACTGCAAGATTAAAAATGTTTTTTGTGTGTGTTGTTTTTTATGTACTATCTGTGTGAAAAGTATTACAAACCTATTACAGTACAGTACTATATAGCTAGTTGTGTTCATTGGATACCTAGGCTAACTTCCTTGGACTTACAAACAAGTTGGATTTATGAATGCACTCTCAGAATGGACCTTGTTGGTATGTAGGGGGCTTACTATATAGCAAAACCTCATGGGAACCACAAACCAAAAATCTACAGTAGATACAGACACAAAAAAGAAAAAGCAATCACATCACTAAAGATAGACATCAAATCACAAGAGAACAAAGAGGAAGGAAAGAAAAAAGACCTTTAAAAATAAATCCAAGGGTCTTCCCTGGTGGTGCAGTGGTTAAGAATCCACCTGCCAATGCAGGGCACAAGGTTTTGAGCCCTGGTCCAGGAAGATCACACATGCCGCGGAGCAACTAAGCCCATGCACCGAAACTAGTGAGCCTGAGCTCTAGAGCCCCCGAGCCACAACTACTGAGCCTGAGTGCCTAGACCCCATGCTCCGCAACAAAGAGAAGCCACTGCAATGAGAAGCCCATGCACCACAACAAAGAGTAGCCCCCGCTCACCGCAACTAGAGAAAGCCCACGCGCAGCAACAAAGACCCAATGCAGCCAAAAATTAATTAATTAAATTTATTTTTAAAAATCCAAAACAATCAACAAAACGGCAATAAGAACATTCATTTGGATAATTAACTTAAATGTAAATTGAATAAATGCTCCAACCAAAAGACATAGACTGGCTGAATGGATACAAAAACAAGACCCATATATGTTCAGTCTACAAGAGACCCACTTCAGACCTAGGGACACATACAGACTGAAAGTGAGGGGATGGAAAAAGATATTCCAGGAAAATGGAAATCAAAAGAAAGCTGGAGTAGCAATAGTCATATCAGACAAAATAGACTTTAAAATAGACTCTTACAAGAGACAAAGAAGGACACTACATAATGATCAAAAGATCAATCCAATCAGAAGATATAACAATTATAAATATATATGAACCCAACATAGGAGCACCTCAATATATAAGGCAAACGCTAACAGGCATAAAAGGAGAAATAGACAGTAGCACAATAATAGTTGGGGACTTTAATACCCCACTCTCATCAATGGACATATCATCCAGACAGAAAATCAATAAGGAAACACAGGCCTAAATGACACATTAGAACAGATGAACTTAATTGATATTTATAGAACATTCCATTCAAAAGAAGCACAATACACTTTCTTCTCAAGTGCACATGGGATATTCTCCAAGATAGATCACATGCTGGGCAACAAATCAAGCCTCAGTAAATTTAAGAAAGTTGAGGGCTCCCCCGGTGGCGCAGCGGTTGAGAGTCCGCCTGCTGAGGCAGGGGACGCGGGTTCGTGCCCCGGTCTGGGAAGATCCTGCATGCCGCGGAGCGGCTGGGCCCGTGAGCCATGGCCACTGAGCTTGCACGTCTAGAGCCTGTGCTCCGCAGCGGGAGAGGCCACAGCAGTGAGAGGCCTGCATACCACAAAAAAAAAAAAAAAAATTTAAGGAAGTTGAAATCACATCAAGCATCTTTTCTGGCCACAAGGTTATGGGGTTAGAAATCAATTACAAGATAAAAACTGTAATAAAACACAAACACATGGAGGCTAAATAATATGTTACTAAACAACAAATGGATCACTGAAGAAATCAAAGAGAAAATTTAAAAATACCTAGAGACAAATGAAAATGAAAGCATGACGATCCAAAACCTTTGGGACACATCAAAAGAAGTTCTAAGAGGGGTGCTTACAGCAATACAATCTTACCTCAAGAAACAGGAAAAATCACAAATAAATAACCTAACCTTACACCTAAAGCAACTAGAGAAAGAGGAACAAACAAAACCCGAAGTTAGTAGGAGGAAAGAAATCATAAAGATCATAGCAGAAATAAATGAGATAGAGACAAAACAATAGCAAAGATCAATGAAACTAAAAGCTGGTTCTTTGAAAAGATAAACAAAATTGAAAACCTTTAGCCAGACTCATCAAGAAAAAGAGGGAGAGGACTCAATAAAATTAGAAATGAAGAAGGAGAAGCTACAACAGACACCGCAGAAATACAAAGCAGCCTAAGAGACTACTACAAGCAACTCTATGCTAATAAAATGGACAACCTAGAAGAAATGGACTAATTCTTAGAAAGGTACAATCTCCCCAGATTGAACCAGGAGGAAATAGAAAATATGAAGAGACCAATCACAGGTACTGAAAGTGAAACTGTGATTACAAAAACTTCCAACAAACAAAAGTCTAGGACCAGATGGCTTCACAGGTGAATTCTATCAAACATTTAGAGAAGAGTTAACATCTATCCTTCTGAAACTATTCCAAGAAGTTACATAAGAAGGAACACTTTCAAACTCATTCTATGAGGCCACCATCACCCTGATACCAAAAGCAGACAAGGGTATCACAAAAAAAAGAAAATTACAAGCCAAAATCACTGATGAAACTAGACATAAAAATCCTCAAGAAAGTACTAGCAATCCGAATCCAACAATACATTAAAAGGATGATACACCATGATCAAGTGGGATTTATCCCAGGGGTGCAAGGATTCTTCAATAGCCACAAATCAATCAATGTGATACACCACATTAACAAACTGAAGAAAAAAGCCATATGATCATCTCAATAGATACAGAAAAAGCTTTTGAAAAAATTCAACACCCATTTATGATAAAAGCTGTCCAGACAGGAATAGAGGGAATTTACATCAATATAATAAAGGCCATATATAACAAACCCACAGCTAACAGCATTCTCAACAGTGAAAAGCTGAAAGCATTCCCTCTAAGATCAGGAACTAGGCAAGGATGTCCAATTTTGCCACTGTCATTCAACAGAGTTTTGGAAGTCCTAGCCACAGCAATCAGAGAAGAAAAAGAAATGAAAGTAATCCAAATTGGAAAAGAAGAAGTAAAACCGTCACTGTTTGCAGATGACATACTATACATAGAGAATTCTAAAGATACAGCCAGAAAAATACTAGAGCTCATCAATAAATTTGGTAAAGTTGCAGAATACAAAATTAATACACAGAAATCTCTTGCATTCCTATATACTAACAACAAAAGATTAGAAAGAGAAATTAAGGAAATGATCCCTTTTACAATCACATCAAGAAGAATAAAATACCTAGGAATAAACTTACCTAATGAGACATAAGATCTCTACTCTGAAAACTATAAGACACTGATGAAAGAAATTGGAGATGACACAAACAGATGGAAGATATACCATGTTTGTGGATTGGAAGAGTCAATATTGTGAAAGTGACTGTACTACCCAAGGCAATCTACAGATTCAGTGCAACCCCTATCAAATAACCAATCACATTTTTCACAGGACTAGAACATAAAAATCTTAATATTTGTATGGAGACACAAAAGACCTCAAATAGCCAAAGCAATCTTGAGAAGGAAAAATGGAGCCAGAGGAATCAAGCTCACTGACTTCAGACCGTACTACAGAGCTACAATCATCAAAACAGTATAGTACTAGCAGAAAAACAGAAACATAGATCAATGGAACAGGATAGAAATCCCAGAAATAAACTCACACACCTGTGGTCAATTAATCTATGACAAAGGAGGCAAGAATGTACAATGGAGAAAAGACAGTCTCTTCAATAAGTGGCACTGGGAAAACTGAACAGCTACATGTAAAAGAATGAAATTAGAACACTCTCTAACATCATACACAAAAATAAACTTGAAATGGGTCAAAGACCTAAATTTAAGATGGAACACTATAAAACTCCTAGAGCAAAACATAGGTAGAACACTCTTTGACATAAATCACAGCAATATATTTTTTGATCCACCTCCTAAAGTAATGAAAATAAAAACAAAAAATAAAAATGGGACCTAATTAAACTTAAAAGCTTCTGCACAGCAAAGGAAACCATAAACAAAATGAAAAGACAACCCACAGAATGGGAGAAAAAATTTGCAAATGAAGCAATCAACAAGGGATTAATCTTCAAAATATACAAACAATGCATGCAGCTCAATATCAAAAAAACAAACAACCCAATCAAAATCAAAACCCCAATGAGGTATCACCTCACACTGCTCAGAATGGACTTCATCAAAAAGTCTAAAAACTGTAAATGCTGGAGAGGGTGTGGAGAAAAGGGAACCCTCCTACACTGTTGGTAGGAATGTAAATGGTATAGGTACTATGGAGAACAGTATGGAGGTTCCTTCAAAAACTAAAAATATGATCCAGCAATCCCACTCCTGGACATATATCTGCAGAAAAACCATAGTTTGGAAGCATACATGCACCCCAATGTTCATCGCAGCACTGTTTACAATAGCCAAGACATGGAAGCAACCTAAATGTGCTTTGATAGAGGAATGGATAAAGAAGATGTGGTACATATATACAATAGAATATTACTCAGCCATAAAAAGGAATGAAATAATGCTATTTGCAGCAACATGGGTGGACCTAGAGATTACCATACTAAGTGAAGTAAGTCCAACAAAAACAAATATCAAATGATATCACTCATATGTGGAATCTATTTTTTTTAAAAAAGAAAAGCAACAAATGAACTTATTTCTGAAACAGATATTAAAAACTAATTTATGGTTACCAAACAGGAAACATGGGTGGGGAGGGATTTATCAGAAGCCTGGGATGAACACACACACACTATATAAAATAAACAACCAACAAGGACCTACTGTATAGCACTGGGAACTCTATAATCAGTATTCTGTGATAACCTATATGAGAAAAGAATCTAGAAAAGAATGAATATATGTACATGTATAACTGAATCACTTTCCTGTACACCTGAAACTAATACAACATTGTAAATCTACTATATTCCAATAAAATTAAAAAAAATTCAAACCATGGCATAATCTCTTAACTCCAGACAATTGTGTACTCTACCTGTATAGGGAATATTAACTAGGACTCCCCCATGGCCCTCCTTTGCCTTTAACTATGTGGAGGTTATGTGGTGTCTGTTTGGTATAGGGTAGTAGGAAAACAACTCTTGGTTTCAATAAACTCATCAAGCAGCACCAAAAATGAAACACTGTCCTTCCCATGCTCAGTGTCCACTTGACTCACGATTTCCTCTGTGGAGATATCAAGGTTTGTTGACACTGTTGATGGGATGAAAAAGTGATGAAACATTCTTAAGTGGTGGCATAAATACACATGAAGAGGTCGGTAATAATCACTTATTGTTTACTCTCTCTTTGTTTGTTTGTTTGTTTTTTAGCCATGCCATGCAGCTTGCGGGATCTTGGTTCCCTGACCAGGGACCAGTGGAAGTGCAGAGTCCTAACCACTGGACGGCCAGGGAATTCCCACTTATTGTCTACTCTTTAACTTACTTTCTTTTCCTTCTGTTTGGAGATCCCATGACTTGCCATACCCTGGAATAACGACATCCTTCACTTCATCTTTGAATTTTTGGCACCTCAATTTTATTATTTCTGGTCACTCCCGTGGAAAATCATCAAAAATGGATATGTATATTTTCTATTATTTTCGAACCGAGTAAGAGATACTCTGTACACATGGTGATAGAATATGCAAAATCTGTGACTAGGACCCACCTTCTTTTTAAGTGAAAGAGTTATCCTCATGTTCAAAAGCAATGACCTCTGTGAACATAATCACACTAGCCTGCATCTGGGCTTAGTCTTATTTCCACCTTCCTACAAACATTATGGTGCTGAGTTTTCATGAAATTAAATTTTCAGGCAATAAACAACTTCATATGGAAACAGTAATTAAAAGAGATAGCCTTACCAATGAATTCCTAAATCTGATTAAACCTATTATCAACCTAGTTGGTGCCTGCAGTCCACATTCAAGGTGGTAAAATTGCTAATTGGTCTAACCTTTATAATCATAACCAGTAATTTCAATTTGGCCTTCAACTCTGCCCAGAAATCCCCTAGTGCTCACTCTTTGAAATCGTTATTTCACATCTTTTCTCTTCGAACTCCTAAAGCCTCCTTAGCTTGCTTCTTAAATCATTAGGAAAAAAAGAAATAGAGGCAATTGAGTGACCATTGGGTCTATTAACTTACTTGTATGGATAAGCATTCTCTCTAACTTCCTTCCAATTAGAAGGGTTTTCTTATCTTTCATTAAACTCCTTTACATTTGTCTTGGATTCCACCCCTTTCTGCCTTCACAACAACTCTTTTACTCAATTATCACCCTCAGTTTGGTCATTTCTATTCTATATGTTTAGCTATGGGGAAGCATTTTTAAAGACCTAGAAGTGGAATGAATATGAGCAAATTTTCATTTAAGTCTTATCTAGATCTAATTATTTTATTCATATTTCATAACAGATTTTATCACACAGTATTCCATTCATTATTCTAAGATACTTATGCAGCAGGAAATATACATGTTTGCATAGGGTAATTATAAGATAATACAAGAAGTTTCAAAGACTTAGATCAATCTACAGGTACTAGGAATATACATGTAAGCAGAAGCAGATAAATAAACACTGATAAGATAAAAGAAAGACAAATTCCTGCCCTTTGCGAATCATGGGATGGGTTCCTCCATATTGGATGTGGAATATATATCTTGACATAGCAACAATATATTAGCATTATTTAATGAACAAGGGAAAAATCTTTAACATGAAAAATTGACAAAGTGTTGATTAAAATATACACCCTGAATATTCTTTTCACTCACTTCTGATTTCAAGCATAAAACATTAAATTTCTACTAACTACTGAGGGTTTTTACTTTTTCTTCTATTTGACGTTTAGATCTGTTTCGTTTTAAGAAAAGTATGTGTGTGTGCACGTGTGTTTAGGTGCATGTGTGTGACAGAGAGACAGAGACTTGACTTCATTGCCAATTAAAGAACATGGACATTGATTATTGAAACTGAGTCAGAAACACTTTCTCTTGCTTTTTTTTCTTTCTCCCTGATGCCCGCAAAGCTCTTCTTGACTCTGATCCTCTGGCCTTTGTCAGCTTGCCTCCCCAGTGCAGGCAAAAGAGTTCACTACACCCCACCTCCACCCCAGAGTTCACTACACCCCACCTCCACCCCAGAGTTCACTACACTCCACCTCCACCCCTCTCCTGTGCGCGCACGTGCATGCACACACACACATACACACACATTGCTACCTATGGCTGAGTAATAAGAACCACATGGAAGAGCTGGCAAGAGAGGAATAATAAAAGGCCACCAAGTGAAGCAGTCAGTGCCCATTTTGGACCACAGAGCTGTTCTCACTGAGCAAGGATCAGAAAAACTCTAGAGATTCCCTGAATAATATCTTTCTTACCCAGAAGAACAATAAGAGTTCTTTATTTTGGGGTACCTCAGGCAACACATCTGCTCTCCTTTTCTTTCTAGGCTTTCTAAAATTTCTGCAGCCATAAACACTCATGTTCACAGTTTCCCATTTTCTACTTTGTCCAGCTAATAAAACACACCGTTGCTGGTTTGGCTTTAATGCTTCGTATTTCCTCTTTGGCTCATTAGAACAAAAGACTTTTACAGTCAAGTGTAATATTTCAGAGCTCTGGCTTTGTCAAGCATCTTCCTCATAAACAGTTTGGTTTGATTGGAAGCTACACATCAAGTTTATTTGTTATCCCAAGAGGCCAAAATTTGGCATTAATAAAGTAAAATGGATATAAGGCCTAGGAGTGCCCTAAAATATCTATTTAGAACAAGAGTCCTGGGACCTGTGGCTCTGTACATGTTCAGCAAATTCTGAAAACTAGAGCAGAGACCGTCCCACACTCAGACTTCCACAGGAGTACTGGCAGGGGCCAAAATGATAGGTGGATATGCATATGTGTTACGAGTATTGATGAACTGGGCATGCTGGAGGGCACAGGCCCAGCTCGAGGGGGCAGAGCTAGTCAGCCCCAATCAATTGTTGTCATTTGGGAAACAGGCCCTGGTTGTCTTCTGTCTTAAGAGAAAGAAGAAATATGAGTTTTCTGTAAAAGCTCCTGATAAAACAATGCCTTTTGCATTCAAATTGCTTTAAGTCAGTTGAGTAGAAAGATTACCTACTTCTTATTAACTTGATGAATACTTTTTCAATGATTAAGTAAAAATAAGTCAGTTAGAAGCACAATTGTAATGATCAAGATGGCAGAGTAGTAGGATGTGAAGCTCACTCTCTCCCACAAATACAACAAAAATACATCTATGTGTGGAGTGATTCTCACAGAATATCTAAAAAACGGTGGCAGAAGACCTCAGACTGCTGAAAGGGCAAGACAATCACGTAACTGGGTAGGAAAAAAGCAAAAAGGAAAAGAAAAAAGCGAGAAAGGATTCGGGTCAGGACCCGCACCCCTCAGAGGGAGCTGTGAAACAGGAAAAGTTCATGCACCCTGGGAAGCTCCCTCACCAGCAGGGAGATCAGCCGGGACAGAAGGGGAGTTTCAGAGCCTTAGAGGAGAAGGCACCATTCAGGTTGCAGCAGCCAGAGCAGAGGGAGAACTGCACAGTCAGTCAGTGCCCTGGCCTTCACTCAGCCTGACACCTGCGTCCACTGGTGCTGGTGGGGGCTGGGTGCTGGAACTCGGGCTTCAGAGATCAGCTGCTGAGAGGACTGGGGGTGGCTGTGTGGAGACAGAGACTGGGCAGGGGGGAGGGGCTGGAATCCAGTGTGACCATGGCTGAGGGTGTATGTGGAGGAAGCCTGGGCCTCCTTAGAGGCCAGTAGCTGTTGTTTGGGGGTATGCACACGGGTAGGGTCAGGACCCAGACTATAACCTTTTCCCCTGTGTGTGTGCTCACAGAGGGCAGGTCACTGCCTACACAGGCCTCAACAGCCACCAGCCTCAACTGGAAGCAGCCCAGACCCCAGGAGTGGTCACAGGCCCCTGCCGCCTCCCACTCAAACTCCAGGAGTGGTTGACATCCACCTCCACTCCCATATGTGTCATGGGGCACATCTGAGCCACAAAGGACCCCAAGACCAGGCACCAGCCACCGCATCTGCACACGCCCTAATCTATCAAAGGGGTAACAACCAGCACACTCTGAGGAAAGAGGTGACAGGCATCCATACTAAAAACGGACCTCACACCAAATATATTAAACCCACACAAGCTACACAGGGTTGACACCACAGATAAATAATCCTCCAAGACCACAGTAGAAAACCGTTTCTCCTAAACTCACAGAGTAAGAGAATATAAGTAAAATGGAGAATCAGAGGAACCACTGCAAGTTAAAAGACCAAGAGCATTCCCCTGAAAGAACAAGCAATAAAACATATCTCTTACGTCTAAGAGACATTGATTTCAAAAAGGAGATAATGAAAATACTGAAGGAATTAAGAAAGGCTATCAACAGAAATGCAGAGTACTGTAAAAAGGAGCTAGAAACTATAAAGAGGAACCAAGAAAAATTAGAAAACTCATTTGCAGAGATGAAAGCTGAGCTAAAGGCAATGAATAATGAAGAAGAATGAATAAGTAACCTGGAAGATAGAATAATGGAAATCACCCAATCAGGACAGCAGACAGAAAGCCAAAAAAATAAAAAAGCAATATATAAGAGACCTATTGGATAATATAAAGCGTGCCAACCTACATATAATAGATTCCAGAAGGGGAAGAAAGAAAAAGGAGATCAAAAGATGTATTTGAAGAAATTATGGCTGAAAACGTCCCAAACCTAAAGAAGGAAACAGATATCTAGGTACAGGAAGCTCAGAGGGTTCCAAACAGACCTACACCAAGATATAATAAAAGTGGCAAAAGTTAAAGAGAGGATTCTAAAGGCAGCAAGAGAAAAACAAAGGGTTAATTACAAGGGAACCCCCATAAGGCTATCAGCTAATTTCTCTAAAGAAATGTTGCAGGCCAGAAGGGAGTGGCAAGATATATTCAAAGTCCTGAAAGGGAAAAATCTGCAAACTAGAATACTCTACCCAGCAAGATTATCATTTAGAAAAGAAGAAGAGATAAAGAATTTCTCAGAAAAGCAAAAACTAAAAGAATACAGCAATACTAAACCTATCCTAAAGGAAATATTGAAAGGTCTTCTCTAAATAGAAAAGAAGTAAGAATCTATAGGAAGGACAAAATCACAATTGGAAAATAAATTACTTAAATAAGCCAGTACACAGATTTTTTTTTTTTAAAAATCAAAAAAATGTTGGAGAAGGTGATGATAACCACAATGAACAGAAAAAGGATGAACATGAAGATGTAAAAGAGGACATCAAAATCATAAAATAAGGGGGAGGAGAGTAAGAAAATGTAGATTTTTTTTTCCTAGAATGTGTTTGAGCCTATATGACTAAAAGTCTAAGGCAAGTAGTTACAGGAAGGGGTTAACATACTTGAAAAACAGGGTAACCACAAATCAAAAACATACAATAGATTCACAAAAACCAGAAAGAAAATAAGTATAATATTGATAGAAAAGTGCCAAGCCACTAAAGGAAAAATAAAAAGTAAAAGGAACAAAGAAGAAATATAAAATCAATGGGAAGACAACGTTTAACATGGCAACCAATATATATCTATCAATAATTACCTTAAATGTAAATGGACTAAATGCTCTAATTAAAAGACAGAGTGGCAAATTGGATTAAAAAAATAAGAGCCTATGATATGCTGCCTAAAAGAGACCCACTTTAGGGCAAAGGATACACATAGATTGAAAGTGAGGGGATGGAAAAAGATATTTCATGCAAACAGAAATGACAAGAAAGCAGGTGTCTCAATACTCACATCAGACAAAATAAACTTTAAAACAAAGGCCATAAAGAAAGATATAGAAGGACAAAATTAATGATAAAAGGATCAATATAAGAAGAGGATTTTACATTCATAAACATATATGCATCTAATAGAGAAGCACCCAAATACATAAAAGAAATACTAATGAACATAAAGGGAGAAACTGACAGGCATACAATAATAGTAGGAGACATTAACACCCCACTCACATCAGTAGATCTTCCAGACAGAGAAGCAATAAGGCAACAGAGATACTAAATGATACAATAGAACAATTAGACTTAATTGATATTTTGAGGACACTATATCCAAAAAAACCAGAATACACATTCTTTTCAAGTGCACGTGGAACATTCTCTAGGATTGCCCATATACAAGGGCACAAAACAAAGCTCAGTAATTTCAAGAGTACAGATATGATCTCAAGCATCTTTTCTGACCACAACAGCATGAAACTAGAAATTAACCACAGAAAAAGAAATGATTAAAAAAAAAAATTACATGGAGACTCAACAACATGCTACTGAAAAACCAATGGGTTGGGCTTCCCTGGTGGCGCAGCGGTTGAGAGTCCGCCTGCCGATGCAGGGGACGCGGGTTCGTGCCCCGGCCAGGGAGGATCCCACATGCCGCGGAGCGGCTGGGCCCGTGAGCCATGGCCGCTGAGCCTGCGCGTCCATGGGAGAGGCCACAACAGTGAGAGGCCCGCGTAATGCAAAAAAAAAAACAAACAAAGAACCAATGGGTCAATGATGAAATCACAGAGGAAATTTAAAAATACCTCGAAATAAATGACAATGAAAACACAACCATACAAAGTCTATGGGATGCAAAAGCAGTTATTAGAGGGAATTTCATAGCAATATAGGCTTTACTCAAAAAATAAGAAAAATCTCAAATAAACAACCTAAGCTACCACTTAAAAGAATTAGAAAAAGAAGAACAAAACAAAACCTAAAGTCAGAAGAAGGAAGGAAATAATATAATAAAGAGAGGAAACAAATAAAATAGAGGGAAAAAAATAGAAAAAGTCAATAAAAGCAAGAGCTGGATCTTTGAAAGGATAAACAAGACTGACAAACCTCTGGCCAGGCTCACCAAGAAGAAAAGAGAAAGAACACACACACAAAAAAAATAATAACAAGAAATAAAAATGAGGCATAACAACTGATACGGCAGAAATACAAAAAACCGTAAGGGAATACTATGAATAATTATATGCCAACAAATTTGACAACCTAGAAGAAATGGACAAGTTTCTAAAAACATAACAGCCCACCAAAACTGAATCCAGAAGAAATAGATCATTTGAAAAGACTGATCACAAGAACTGAAACAGAATCTGTGATTTCAATTCTCCCTACAAACAAACGTCGAAAACCAGATGGCTTCACAGCTGAATTCTACCAAACATACAAAGAAGAACATATACCAATCCTTCTCAAATTCTTCCAGAAAGTTGAAGAGGAGGGAACACTCCAAAGGACATTCTATGAAGCCACCAACACCCTGATACCAAAACCAAAGAAACCACCAAAAAAAATTACAGGCCAATATCTTTAATGAATATAGATGCCAAAATTATCAACAAAACATTAGCAAACTGAATCCAACAATACATAAAAATCATGCACCATGAGCATAGGAGGAGGAACCAAGATGGCGGACTATAAGGACGTGCTCTCACTCCCTCTTGCGAGAACACCAGAATCACAACTAGCTGCTGGACAATCATCGACAGGAAGACACTGGAATACACCAAAAAAGATACCACACATCCAAAGACAAAGGAGGAGCCACAATGAGATGGTAGGAGGGGCACAATCACAGTAAACTCAAATCCCATAACTGGTGGGTGGGTGACTCACAGACTGGAGAACACTTATACCACAGAAGTCCACCAACTGAAGTGAAGGTTCTGAGCCCCATGTCACGCTTCCCAACCTGGGGGTCTGGCAACGGGAGGAGGAATTCCGAGAGAATCAGACTTTGAAGCCTAGTGGAAACTGATTGCAGGATTTCGATAGGACTGGGGGAAACAGAGACACCACTAATGGAGGGCACACACAAAGCAGTGTGCACATCAGGACCCAGAGGAAGGAGCAGTGACCCCAGGGGAGACAGAACCAGACCTACCTGGTAGTGTTGGAGGGTCTCCTGCAGAGGCAGGGGGTGGCTGTGGCTCACCGTGGGGACAAGGACACTGGTAGCACAAGTTCTGGGAAGTACTTCTTGGTGTGAGCCCTCCCAGAGTCTGTCATGAGCCCCACCAAAGACCTCAGGGAGGCTCTAATGTTGGGTTGCCTCAGGCCAAACAACCAACAGGAAGGGAACCCAGCCCCACCCATCAACAGTCAAGTGGATTACAGTTTTACTGAGCTCTGCTCACCAGAGCAACAGTCAGCTCTACGCACCACCAGTCCCTCCCATCAAGCATATTAGATAGCCTCAACCATCAGAGGGCAGAGAGCAGAAGCTAGAAGAACTACAATCCTGCAGCCTGTGGAACAAAAACCACATTCACAGAAAGAGGGACAAGATGAAAAGGCAGAGGGCTATATACCAGATGAAGGAACAAGATAAAACCCCAGAAAAACGACTAAATGAAGTGGAGATAGGCAACCTTCAAGAAAAACAATTCAGAATAATGATAGCGAAGATGACCCAGGACCTCGGAAAAAGAATGGAGGCAAAGATTGAGAAGATGCAAGAAATGTTTAACAAAGACCTAGAAGAATTAAGGAACAAACAAACAGAGATGAAGAATACAATAACTGAAATGAAAACTACACTAGAAGGAATCAACAGCAGAATAACTGTGTCAGAAGACCGGATAAGTGACCTGGAAGACTGAATGGTGGAATTCACTGCTGCTGAACAGACTAAAGAAAAAAGAATGAAAAGAAATGAAGACAGCCTAAGAGAACTCTGGGACAACATTAAACGCACCAACATTTGCATTACAGGAGTTTCAGAAGGAGAAGAGAGAGAGAAAGGACCCGAGAAAATATTTGAAGAGATTATAGTTGAAAACTTCCCTAACATGTGAAAGGAAATACCCACCCAAGTCCAAGAAGCGCATCGAGTCCCATACAGGATAAACCCAAGGAGAAACACGCCGAGATACACAGTAATCAAACTGCCAAAAATTAAAGACAAAGAAAAATTATTGAAAGCAGCAAGGGAAAAACGACAAATAGCATACAAGGGAACTCCCATAAGGTTAACAGCTGATCTCTCAGCAGAAATCCTATAAGCCAGAAGGGAGTGGCATGATATACTTAAAGTGATGAACGGGAAGAACCTACAACCAAGATTACTGTACCCAGGCGATGATCTCATTCAGATTCGATGGAGAAATCAAAAGCTTTACAGACAAGCAAAAGCTAAGAGCATTCAGCACCACCAAACCAGCTCTACAACGAATGCTAAAGGAACGTCTCTAAGTGGGAAACACAAGAGAAGAAAAGGACCTACAAAAACAAACCCAAAACAGTTAAGAAAATGGTCATAGGAACATACATATCGATAATTACCTTAAAAGTGAATGGATTAAATGCTCCAACCAAAAGACACAGGCTTGCTGGATGGATACAAAAACAAGACCCATATATATGCTGTCTACAAGAGACCCACTTCAGACCGAGGGACACATACAGACTGAAAGTGAGGGGATGGAAAAAGATATTCCATGCAAACGGTAATCAAAAGAAAGCTGGAGTAGCTATACTCATATATCAGATAAAATAGACTTTAAAATAAAGACTCTTACAAGAGACAAGAAAGGACACTACATAATGGTCAACAGATCAATCCAAGAAGAAGGTATAACAATTATAAATATATATGCACGTAACATAGGAGCACCTCAATACATAAGGCAACTGCTAACAGCTATAATCAAGGATGTTGACAGTAACACAATAATAATGGGGGACTTTAACACCTCACTTACTCCAATGAACAGATCATCCAACATGAAAATAAATAAGGAAACAGAAGCTTTAAATGACACAATAGACCGGATAGATTTAACTGATATTTATAGGACATTCCATCCAAAAACAGCAGATTACACTTTCTTCTCAAGTGTGCATGGAACATTCTCCAGGAGAGATCACATGTTGGGTCACAAATCAAGCCTCAGTAAATTTAAGAAAATTGAAATCATATCAAGCATCTTTTCTGACCACAATGCTATGAGATTAGGAATCAATTACAGGAAAAAAAACGTAAAAAACACAAAAACATAAAGGCTAAACAATACGTTACTAAATAACCAAGAGATCACTGAAGAAATGAAAGAGGAAACAAAAAAATACCTAGAGACAAATGACAATGAAAACATGACGATCCAAAACCTATAGGATGCAGCAAAAGCAGTTCTAAGACGGAAGTTTATAGCTATACAAGCCTACCTCAAATAATAAGAAAAATCTCAATTAAAAATGTAACCTTACACCTAAAGGAACCAGAGAAAGAAGAACAAAAAAAATCCACAGTTAGGGCCTCCCTGGTGGCGCAGTGGTTGAGAGTCCGCCTGCCAGTGCAGGGGACGAGGGTTCGTTCCCCGGTCCGGAAGATCCCACATGCCGCAGAGCAGCTGGGCCCGTGAGCCGTGGCCACTGAGCCTGCATGTCTGGAGCCTGTGCTCTGCAATGGGAGAGGCCACAACAGTGACAGGCCCACGTACCGCAAAAACAAAAAACAAAAAAAAACCCCACAGTTAGCAGAAGGAAAGAAATCATAAAGATCAGAGCAGAAATGAATGAAATAGAAACAATAGCAAAGATCAATAAAACTAAAACCTGGTTCTTTGAGAAGATAAGCAAAACTGATAAACCATTAGCCAGACTCATCAAGAAAAAGAGGGAGAGGACTCAAATCAATAAAATTAGAAACGAAAAAGGAGAAGCTACAACAGACACCGTAGAAATTCAAAGCATCCTAAGAGACTACTACAAGCAACTCTAGGCCAATAAAATGGACAACCTGGAAGAAATGGACAAATTCTTAGAAAGGTATAACCTTCCAAGACTGAACCAGGAAGAAATAGAAAATATGAACAGACAAATCACAAGTAATGAAATTGAAACTGTGATTAAAAATATTCCAACAAACAGAAGTCCAGGATCAGAAGGCTTCACAGGTGAATTCTATCAAACATTTAGAGAAGAGCTAACACCCATCCTTCTCAAACTCTTCCAAAACTCTGCAGAGGAAGGAACACTCCCAAACTCATTCTATGAGGCCACCATCACCCTGATACCAAAACCAGACAAAGATACTACAGAAAAAGAAATTACAGACCAATATCACTGATGAATATAAGTGCAACAATCCTCAACAAAATACTAGCAAACAGAATCCAACAACACATTAAAAGAATGATACACCATGACCAAGTGGGATTTATCCCAGGGATGCAAGGATTCTTCAATATACACAAATCAATCAATGTGATACACCATATTAACAAACTGAAGAGTAAAAACCATAAGATCATCTCAATAGACGCAGAAAAAGCTTTTGACAAAATTCAACACCCATTTATGATAAAAACTCTACAGAAAGTGGGTATAGAGGGAACCTACCTCAACATAATAAAGGCCATATACACCAAACTCACAGCCAACATCGTTCTCAATGGTGAATAACTGAAAGCATTTCCTCTAAGATCAGGAATGAAACAAGGATATCCACTGTCACCACTATTATTCAACATAGTTTTGGAAGTCCTAGCCACGGCAATCAGAGAAGAAAAATAAATAAAAGGAATACAAATTGGAAAAGAAGAAGTAAAACTGTCACTGTTTGCAGATGACATGATACTACACATAGAGAATCCTAAAGATGCCACCAGAAGACTACTAGAGCTAATCAATGAATTTGGAAAAGTTGCAGGATACAAAATTAATGCACAGAATTCTCTTGCATTCCTATACACTAATGATGAAAAATCTGAAAGAGAAATTAAGGAAACACTCCCATTTACCACTGCAACAAAAAGAATAAAATACCTGGGAATAAACCTATCTAGGGAGACAAAAGACCTGTATGCAGAAAACTATAAGACACTGATGAAAGAAATTAAAGATGATACCAACAGATGCAGAGATATACCATGTTCCTGGATTGGAAGAATCAATATTGTGAAAATGACTATACCACCCAAAACAATCTGTAGATTCAATGCAATCCATATCAAATTACCAATGGCATTTTTTACAGAACTAGAACAACCCATCTTAAAATTTGTATGGAGACACAAAAGACCCCAAATAGTCAAATCAGTCTTGAGGGAAAATAACGCAGCTGGAGGAAGTAGGCTTCCTGACTTCAGACTATACTACAAAGCTACAGTGATCAAGACAATATGGTACTGGCACAAAAACAGAAACATACCTCAATGGAACAAGATAGAAAGCACAGAGATAAGCCCACGCACCTATGGTCAGCTAATCTATGACAAAGGAGGCAAAGATATACAATAGAGAAAAGACAGTCTCTTCAATAAGTGGTGCTGGGAAAACTGGACAGCTACATGTAAAAGAATGAAATTAGAACACTCCCTAACACCATACACAAAAATAAACTCAAAATGGATTAGAGACCTAAATGTAAGACTGGACAGTATAAAACTCTTAGAGTAAAACATAGGAAGAACACTCTGACATAAATCACAGCAAGATCTTTTTTGATCCACTTCCTAGAGTAATGGAAATAAAAACAAAAATAAACAAATGGGACCTAATGAAACTTAAAAACTTTTACACAGCAAAGGAAACCATAAACAAGACGAAAAGACAACCCTCAGAATGTGAGAAGATATTTGCAAATGAATCAATGGACAAAGGATTAATCTCCAAAATATATAAACAGCTCATGCAGCTCAATACTAAAGAAACAAACAACCCAATCCAAAAATGGGCAGAAGACCTAAATAGGCATTTCTCCATAGAACACATATAGATGGCCAAGAAGCACATGAAAAGCTTCTCAACATCACTAATTATTAGAGAAATGCAAATCAATATACAATGAGGTATCACCTCACACCAGTTAGAATGGGCATCATCAGAAAATCTACAAACAACAAATGCTGGGGAGGGTGTGGAGAAATGGGAACCCTCTTGCACTGTTGGTGGGAATGTAAATTGATACAGCCACTGTGGAGAACAGTGTGGAGGTTCCTTAAAAAACCAAAAATAGAATTATACCATATGATCCGGCAATCCCACTACTGGGCATATACCCAGAGAAAACCATAATTCAAAAAGACACATGCACCCCAATGTTCACTGCAGCACTATTTACAATAGCCAGGTCATGGAAGCAACCTAAATGCCCATCGAAAGGTGAATGGATAAGGAAGAAGGGGTACATATATACAATGGAATATTACTCAGCCATAAAAGTGAACGAAATTGAGTCATTTGTAGAGACGTGGATGCATCTAGAGACTGTCATACAGAGTGAAGCAAATCAGAAGGAGAAAATCAAATATCGTATATTAATGCATGTATATGGAACCTAGAAAAATGGTACTGATGAACCAGTTTTCAGGGCAGAAGTTGAGACACATATGTAGAGAACAAACGTATGGACACCAAGGGGTGAAAACCGTGGTGGGGTGGGAATGGTGGTGTGCTGAATTGGGCGATTGGGACTGACATGTATACACTGATGTGTATAAAACTGATGACTAATTAGAACCTGCAGTATAATAAAACAAACAAATAAAAAAACCAACTAATACTAAACTTTCTTTGGGTTATTTGTATGGAAACATGTTAATATAAATGTTTCAGACATTATATGAAATTTCCAAAAATGTTATATGCTCTGGTTTAATGTTATAAGTCATAATGCTAGTTATTACTTTTTTATTTTTTTAACATCTTTATTGGAGTATAATTGCTTTACAATGGTGTGTTAGTTTCTGCTTTACAACAAAATGAATCCGTTATATATATATATATATATATATATATATATATATATATATATATATATATATGTTCCCATATCTCTTCCCTCTTGCGTCTCCCTCCCTCCCACCCTCCCTATCCCACCCCTCCAGGCAATCACAAAGCACTGAGCTGATCTCCCTGTGCTATGAGGCTGCTTCCCCCTAGCTATCTACCTTACGTTGGTAGTGTATATATGTCCATGCCTCTCTCCTGCTTTGTCACAGCTTACCCTTCCCCCTCCCCATATCCTCAAGTCCATTCTCTAGTAGGTCTGTGTCTTTATTCCTGTCTTACCCCTAGGTTCTTCATGACATTTTTTTCCCTTAAATTCCATATATATGTGTTAGCACACGTTATTTGTGTCTCTCTTTCTGACTTACTTCACTCTGTATGACAGACTCTAGGTCTATCCACCTCATTACAAATAGATCAATATCGTTTCTTTTTATGGCTGAGTAATATTCCATTGTATATATGTGCCACATCTTCTTTATCCATTCATCTGATGATGGACACTTAGGTTGTTTCCATCTCCGGGCTATTGTAAATAGAGCTGCAATGAACATTCTGATACATGACTCTTTTTGAATTATGGTTTGCTCAGGGTATATGCCCAGTAGTGGGATTGCTGGGTCATATGGTAGTTCTATTTGTAGTTTTTTAAGGAACCTCCACACTGTTCTCCACAGTGGCTGTATCAATTTACATTCCCACCAACAGTGCAAGAGGGTTCCCTTTTCTCCACACCCTCTCCAGCATTTATTGTTTCTAGATTTTTTGATGATGGCCATTCTGACCGGTGTGAGATGATATCTCATTGTAGTTTTGATTTGCATTTCTCTAATGATTAGTGATGTTGAGCATTCTTTCATGCGTTTGTTGGCAGTCTGTATATCTTCTTTGGAGAAATGTCTATTTAGGTCTTCTGCCCATTTTTGGATTGGGTTGTTTGTTTTTTTGTTATTGAGCTGCATGAGCTGCTTGTAAATTTTGGAGATTAATCCTTTGTCAGTTGCTTCATTTGCAAATATTTTCTCCCATTCTGAGGGTTGTCTTTTGGTCTTGTTTATGGTTTCCTTTGCTGTGCAAAAGCTTTGAAGTTCATTAGGTCCCATTTGTTTATTTTTGTTTTATATCCATTTTTCTAGGAGGTGAATCAAAAAGGATCTTGCTGTGATTTATGTCATAGAGTGTCCTGACTATGTTTTCCTCTAAGAGTTTGATAGTTTCTGGCCTTACCTTTAGGTCTTTAATCCATTTTGAGCTTATTTTTGTGTATGGTGTTAGGGAGTGATCTAATCTCATACTTTTACATGTAGCTGTCCAGTTTTCCCAGCACCACTTACTGAAGAGGCTGTCCTTTCTCCACTGTACATTCCTTCCTCCTTTATCAAAGATAAGGTGACCATATGTGCATGGGTTTATCTCTGGGCTTTCTATCCTGTTCCATTGATATATATTTCTGTTTTTGTGCAAGTACCATACTGTATTGATTACTGTAGCTTTGTAGTATAGTCTGAAGTCATTACTTTAAAATGTATATCTCAGAAATAACTAAATTTCCTTGTCAATTCATCAAATCTCTAACTGTGGTCATTTTTAAGTCTTTTGTCATTTACAGAAGTTCTGAGTGTAGTCTGATGCTTTTGCAAAAATGTTCCTATAAAAGAGTTTCATCTTCAAGGAATTCATGGAAAAGACTCTGACAAGTACAGGTTTCTGGTAACTGACTATACTGATGAACTGAGTGAATAAGCATTTTCAGAACTCTAATGGAAAACTGATGGATTCATAAAAGTGCTAACAAAAGATCAAGTTGAAAAAAAAATTACATGGGACTGAGTGAACTGATGAGGATGATTATAATTTTTGTTACTTTCTGTTTGAAAAAAAAAAAAATCCCACAAGGACTCAGAGGCAAAAAATATACAAATCAATTTTCACTGCAAAGTAAAGGAGCCTTTACAGTGGAGGATTACTGGACTGAATGTCAATATTATGATATAGTATGAGTGTGTTTCATGTTTGTTAATTGCAATCATTGTTGCTTTTGTTGTGTTCATCCATTTACAATGCTTGGTGTCAGCTTATTTGTCTCTTGTAAAAATAAAATACAGTGTGTGTGTGTGAAAAAAAAACCAACAACTTAATTAGAAAACAAAAAAATCATACACCGTGACCAAGTTGGATTTATCCCAAGTTCACAAGGATGGTGCAACATATGCAAATCAATCAATGTGATACACCACATAAACAAAAGAAAAGACCAAACCACATGATCATCTCAATAGATTTAGAAAAAGCATTTGACAAAATTCAATATCCATTCATGATAAAAACTCTTACCGAAGTTGGTATAGAGGGAACATATTTCAAAATAGTAAAAGCTATATATGACAAACCCACAGCTAATATAATACTAAATGGTGAAAAGGTGAAAACCTTCCCACTAAAATCTAGAACAAGACAAGGATGCCCACTTTTACCACTTCTCTTCAACATAGTATTGGAAGTTCTAGCCACAGCAATCAGACAAGAAAAAGAAATACGAGGTATCCAAATTGTAAAGGAAGAGGTAAAACTGTCATCATATGCAGATGATACTATATATAGAAAACCCTACAGACTCCACACAGAAACTGCTAGAACTGATAAATGAATTCAGCAAGGTAGCAGGATACAAGGTTAACATACAGAAATCAGTTGCCTTTCTTTTCACCAACAATGAAATATCAGAAAGGGAATGTTAAAAAAAAAAAAATCTTTTAAAATCACAACTCCAAAAATAATATACTTAGGAATAAACCTAATGAAGGAGCTGAAAGACTTATATGCTGAGAACTATAAAACATTAATAAAGGAAACTGAAGATGATTCAAAGAAATGGAAAGATATTCCATGCTCTTGGATTGGAAGACTTAACATTGTTAAAATGGCCACACAACCCAAAGCAATCTACAGATTTAATGTGATCCCTATCAAATTACCCATGACCTTTTTCACAGAAGTAGAACAAATAATCCTAAAATTCATAAGGAACCATAAGAGACCCAGAATTGCCAAAGCAATCCTGAAGAAAAAGCACAAAGCAGGAGGCATAACCATCCCAGACTTCAGACAATATTACAAAGCTAAACTAATCAAAATATTGTTGTATTGGTGCAAAAAAAAAAAAAAAAGACATATGAATCAATGGAACAGAATAGACAGCCCAGAAGTAAACCACACACTACAATTAATCTTAGACAAAGGAGGCGAGTATATTGATACAATGGGAAAAAGACAGTCTCTTCAGCAAGTGGTGCTGGGAAAGTTGGACAGACACATGTAAATCAATGAAGTTAGAACACACCTTCTCACCATACACAAAAATAAACTCAAAGTGGCTTAAAGACTTAAACATAAGGCATGACACCATAAAACTCCTAGAAGAAAACATAGGCAAAACATTCTCTGACATAAATCATACCAATGTTTTCTTAGGTGGGTCTCCCAAGGCAATAGAAATTAAAACAAAAATAAACAAACGGGAACCTAATCAAACTTACAAGCTTTTACACAGCAAAGGAAACCATAAACAAATGAAAAGGCAACCTAGAGAATGGGAGAAAATATTTGCAAACAATGCGACTGATAAGGGCTTAATTTCCAAAATATACTAACAGGTCATACAACTCGACAACAAGAAACAAACAACCCAATCGAAAAATGAGCAGAAGACCTAAAGAGACATCTCTCCAAAGAAGTAATACAGATGCCAGTAGGCACAGGAAAAGATACTCAACATCGCTAATTATTAGAGAAATGAAAATCAAAACTATAATGACATACCACCTCACACTGGTCACAGTGGCCATCATTAAAACGTCTACAAATAACAAATGCTGGAGAGGATGTGGAGAAAAGGGAGCCCTTCTACACTGTTGGTGGGAATGTAATTTGGTGCAGCCACTGTGGAAAACAGTATGGAGGTTCCCCAGAAAACTGAAAATAGAACTACCATGTGATCCAGCAATCCCACTCCTGGGCGTATATCCAGACAGAACTATAATGCAAAAAGAAACATGCCCCTATGTTCATAGCAGCACTATTCACGTTAGCCAAGACATGGAAACAACCTAAATGTCCATCGACAGATGAGTACGTAAAGAAGATGTGGTACACATATACAATAGAATACTACCCTACCATAAAAACAATGAAATAATGCCATTTGCAGCAACATGGATACAACTAGAGATTATCATACTAAGTGAAGTAAGTCAGAAAGAGCAAGACAAATTACATATGATATCACTTATATGTGGAGTCTGAAATATAACACAAATGAACCTATCTGTGAAACAGAATCAGGGACAAGGAAAATAGACTGGTGTTTGCCAAGGGGGAGGGGGCTGGGAAAGGGTTGGATTGGGAGTTTGGGATTAGCAGATGCAAACTGGTATATATATAATGGATAAACAAGGTCCTACTGTAGAGCACAGGGAACTATAGTCAGTATCCTGTGATAAACCATAATGGAAAAGAATATGAAAAAAGAATGTATATATGGGGCTTCCCTGGTGGCACAGTGGTTGAGAGTCCGCCTGCCGATGCAGGGGACACCGGTTCGTGCCCCGGTCCGGGAAGATCCCACATGCCGTGGAGCGGCTGGGCCCGCGAGCCATGGCTGCTGAGCCTGCGCGTCCGGAGCCTGTGCTCTGCAACGGGAGAGGCCACAGCAGTGAGAGGTCCGCGTACCACAAAAAAAAAAAAAAAAAAGAATGTATATATGTATACCTGAATCACTTTGCTGTACAGCAGTAATTACATAAACTTGTAATTCACCTATACTTAAGTAAAAATAAATTTTTAAAAGATCAAAACAAAACAGAACAAAAAAACAAAGACTCAGGTCCTACTCCAGATCCTTCAGATCCTTTGGTGGGAGATGGGGCGGGGGTAGTGCGAGAGTGGAACTTGGGGGTGGCGGTGGGGAGACACCAGAAGCAAGAGTTTCAAAAAGTACCCCAGGTGACCTAGGAACCACTGCCCTGGGGAATTCTTATACTTGATGCTAAAAATAATAACTAATATTTCTCTTGGAAAAAAAAAGAAGCACAATATATGTAAGTACCAGACAAGGGGAATACAATTATGACCTAGAGAACTATGTGCATTATCTAATAATTATTTTAAGAAAAATTAGAGTTCATTTCTGGCCTGGGAATGGCCTCCAATATACAAGAGGAAACATGACACAACTACCTGGACTGAGGGGGAAAAAATTCAGTTCTTTGCCTTCCTGTCCAAACTCTATAGAACGGGGGTTGGCATGCTTTTTTTGCAAAGAAGTTTTATGGACCATTTGGTCTCTGTTGCCACTACTCAGTTCTGCCATTATAGTATAATATTAGGCAGAGACAACATGTAAACGGATGGGCATGGCTATGTTCCAATAAAATCTTTATTTACAGTAACAGGCTGTGGCCCACTTTTGGACCAAAGGCTATAGTTTGCCGACCCCTACATTAAAGGAAGGCTGGAATGTCTCAGTTGGAGTTCTAGCTAAGCAGTTTTAAAGAGGGGTTAGCTCTTGGGGCAGGAATGTTGAATTGCTTGAAGCAAAAGGCGAGTATAAAATTCATTCAGCAGAGAGTTCAAGTGTAAACCCAGGGACACCAAATCTATCTTTGGGGCCAAGGAACAGGCACACCACAAAGGAAAAGAGCAAAAATACCAGACACTAAACAAATGTAGGGAGGAAGTAATGAGTAATAAAGGAATGGAAGAGTCAGGAAGAAATACCTAAGCTGGTTTTGAATAGTAAAAGGAATGGCACACACAGTGTTTGTCACAAAGGCCCAAGGTAGAAGCAGATGCTATGTCTCCATTCCCTACAATTATTAAGTTACAGAAAGGAGTACTTTTCATCCTTCCTCCACCAAAAACAGAACAAAGAAAGGGTATTCTACTAAGTAATAAGCTTGCGGAAATTCAAAGCAATAGACAAAGAAATTCACTAGGTGTCAACTTCTCCTCTGCATTAGTACCTCTTAGAGACGCCTGTGATGCAACTCATGACTATACAACACTTAGAGTGAAGGTCTGATCCAGCTGCCAGACCATGCAAGGTCATACCCACCTCTAAGCTCACGCACCAGTTCTCTTCGTTGAATACACCACTTGTCAGATGAAGCATGATGGCTATACCTCTACGTACTACACTGAGTGTGCTCAACTGACCCAACGGATCAAACAGCTAGAGGAGAATTCATTTCATTGCTAGTTTTATATTACTAGTGTTTCTGAGAAGATTTGCATACTTATTTCACCCTAGATACTTTCAGGCATTTAAGCAAAATGCTTTTAGCTAAATGCAAATGATACATGAAATGGTTTTTTTTCTCACAAAACATTCAAAGGACTACATCTTCTGGTCTCAAGGAGCATTTATATCTATTCTACTTCTCTATCTTCAGGAGATATTCTATTTAAAAATGAAATCTTGATTCACAGCACTGAATATGGGCTTCGGTGGGTCAAATAAATTAAAATTTTAAGTTCAGGCAAGAGCTCTTAGAACAAAAAGTTGAAGGTCAGACAAGATTGGGTAGCCTGGACCCCAAAGTAAATAAGGAAGAGGAGAGGGACTTAAAAACAAGCTTTGACACATGACCACGTGGTATTGTTTGAATAGAGCAGTTGAAGAGGGTATGTGTGCTGTCTGTTAAAGGAGCAAATACACATGCTGCTCTCGTCATTTAATGACTAGATGGTCTGGCCCAGGTGAGTCATAATTGAATATGCATTATTAAAATGCATTAATGGACTTTTACTTCGTAGTTAATCCATCTGCACAAATGCTGTTAATCAACCTTTGCATTTCTCAGCGATCATCTCCTGTCATTTAAGCCACTTCTAAAGGCATTCTCTACTCTGATCACAGTTTAAAGTGGAAAAAAAAGATTGATAAGAGGAATAACTTGAAACAGAAATGTAACAATATTTCAAAACCTTCAGGTCTCTGATTAGACTATGACTCTGCACATAATCTCTTACTAAACTAAATTGATTCTTTTTCAATATAAAAATAGTACAAAGCCTTTGAATTTTGTACTAGCAAAGTTTTGTGAGCTCTTTGAATGGCGAGGCAGAAAATAACAAATCTTATTTAATTAACAAAAGAATGAGACAGGGATGAAAAACATGATGTTAAGGCACAGTAAGATTGATTGGAGCTGCATTTTTAGCTGTAAATTTGGCAAGTAGACTTTGCTTGTGAGACAGGCAACATTAATTACTCTGTTCCCATAGCAGATTCTGTGTTCAAAAAATTAAACTGCAAAAAAGTAGGGAAGCATCTGTGAGTGCATTCTTTTGCACCAATAAAATAATTTTATTGAACTCCATTCATGTGCATACTTAGAATTTAAATCCAAAAAATCTTATAGTCCTGTATTCATTAAATATTATGTACCATTTTATATGGGTATACTCATAAAAGGGAAATATGGAATACAATTAAAAGAAATAAATTCAGCATGGCTTTGGCACGCTATCAAATCTCCTTGTCACTGTGTGTCTTTAACTGACTCAACACCAAGGCAGAACCCATTTCCCAGTGATGGGAGAATTCAAAAGCAGTTTGTTTTCATGGTCAAAATTCACGATATTTTAAGTGATGTTAGCAGTCTAGTTCCTATACAACCACAAGGGCACCAAAGTGGCAAGGTAAGTAATTTATTGCCTGTCATTCTTTGGTCTCAGTTATATTAGGAAACATACATGAGTTCATACCTGTATTTTGTGTTCTACATAAAATGGGTCCAAACTCACCTTGCACCATTTTTAAGTAGCTCAGTTGGTGGCTAATTAGGGGTGCAAGAATTAGAGGTGTTAGGAAATTGTAACTTTTACACCAACTCCTCTTGCCAATAATGGGTTTTTAGCAGTTGCGTGACACAGGTGGAAACTAGAAGAGTTGAGGGAACTAACCAGGTTAGCATACGTAATTTGGGATCAAAATTCGTGGTAAAAGATCAGGATAGGAACGCTGGTATTCTAGAAGCAGGGGGTTTAGCCTGGCCTCTACAGATGGGCTCTGGGGTCACTAAGGACAAGCTAGATCTTGGAGGACTTGAGGACCTTTCCATTACACGGTTCTTTATAAGAAAGGAGTCCAAAAAGTACAACGTGTTCCTTTATTACATTACCTTACATAAGACTCAAGGAGGGACTACAAAAGGCAGCATACTTCCCCCTTGTTCTGTAATTAACTCAAGGCAAGAAGACAAAACACTATAGCACAGCTCTTGTTCTAGTGATTGGGAGGGCAACGCTCTTCCTGGAAGGAAAAGAACTTTCACTAAACAACAAAGTCCAGAGAAACTGTTTAAGTTTCGTCAGTTTATCTTCTGGCCCCTTGATTAATACACTATGCACGGACACTAGTAATGGAACAACAGTGACGCCTCACAGAAAAATACCATAGATTGGCCACTCAGAGCCAAAGAGTCCCTGGAAGGGGAGGATATGTTCAAGTTAGTGTTTTTTCTGGAAATGATTCTATCGGTGCTATTTTAAACTTTAAATAAACAGTACTGGCATTACCCAAAACCCCTTTTTATGTGGGTTGCAAGAACATTCTAGAAATGCTTATTCACTATCCATTAATGTATTAGCATGTTTAGTCCCCATGGGGGGGACCCTTACACCCTCATTTCTCTGAACTTCTGTGAAGTTTCCTGTCTGGGTTCCCATGAATCTACTCTCCCGAGATCATCAACAGGAGTTACCATCATTCATGAATGGTCTTCCTTATTTTCCTTGACCTCACTATGCTCATGAAAACCCTGCAAAAAGAATTTCAAAATGCAATTTCTAATTCTGGTTTTGATACTAACTCTACACCTTCAAGCTGTAATGAGGATTAAATAATGAATTTCCAGAGTGGGCCTCCGGTTTATGCAGCATGCCCCACGCACCGCCCCTCGCCCCACGTAAAGTCATGTGATATGTGATTCTTAGCTGTCTTCTAAATCCCATTCTAGGTTCTGGGAAATTTCTTTAGTGGAAAAAAAAAAAACATCCTATTTCAGGATCCCAGGTGGCCAGTCTTAAGTCAAACTTGCTGATAGTCTTTTCCTCATTTTTCAGTTTTAAGAGCTGGAACTCAGCCTGTTCCTTTGACCAAGCCTCAATCTTGTTCACTAACATTGGTAACTGAATCTCTATCTACTCCCCACAAGATAGTGGCCGACCTTGATTACAGTCCCATTATCCTGTGTCCTCCCCGACTGAAGCCAAGCTCTTCCCTGTCCCACTCAGCATTATTCTCTACCTGAACCACAGTCCCTTCATCAGGCTACCTGCTCTCAGATATCCTTATCACCAACTGCCTGTTACCAACTCTTCTAGATTCTGTGTTTGATCAAGTCTGAACATTCTGACAAGATCTCTTTCTTTCCCTTCCTGATGCCCAATTTGTTCAAAAGCATTCTGAACATTTTCACAAAATAACATTATTTTTAGCCATGACTAAATATAACTAAATAGTATCCATTTATAGATACTATTCTTCCTCAATGTGCATAGAAACACACTACACTGATTCTTCCCTTACATGATGGATCATTACTTCACTGTCGCCATTGCTGCCTCTTGTTCTTCCTTCCACACAATAAATATAAGCCTCCCTTCAAGGCTCCCTCTTCAATCATCTGCTATTTTCTTTCTCCATACTCCCCCTCAGAGACCTCAGCCATTCCCATGGTTACAACCAGCATCACCAGGCAACTGACACCCAGGTAAACATCAGTCAGGAACCCTAGTCCTTAACTTCCAACATTCTGTCTACCAGATCCGTAGTTTAATAACTCCAAAACTAAACTAATCATCTTTTCTCACAAACCAGTGCTTTCTTCAGATAATCCCATTTTTATTGATTGTACCATCATTTTTCAAGGCATTAAGACTCAAGATCTGGCATTATTTTAACCCTTTAAACTTGCCAGCCACTTCAACTTACCAGTAAGACCTACTGATTCCCTATCACACCTCTTTTTATTCTCTCTGTATTAGAGTGAAAACTCTAATACAGGTCTTTATTAACTCATAACTATATGTTTACCTTAATCTTCTATTTTCCCAGCTCCAATCATCCTGTATAACACCATAAGGTTAATCTTGCTACAATTATCTGGCTAAAGCTTTAATAGCTGCCGATTAATTATAACTGTATTTACCAAAGAATAAAACACATAACATTGGTTAAAAATGGAAAAATAATTTAAATAGTCATGTATTTATCATAATGGGAATAAAAATTTTATTGAACAATGATTATGTGACTAATGTTGCTTAGGATGAACACAAAAATGTTTAAATGAGTCAATTTAAAGGAAAAATGAGTAAAGATATAGTATAGGTTGTAGGAAAGCATGACATAAAATTGGGGTAAGTATGACCTATCGAATGAAATCCATATGATTTGGTCTCCTCTACTGTTTTTCCTTAATTTTTCAATCTTGTTTCCTCACTACCCAACTACACCAATTTTTCTCTTCTCAACAAAGTAATCAATTTAGCATTACTTAAATAAAATATACGCCATTCCATCATGTTTATGAGTTTGACAAAAGGCAATAGGACCATGAGAAGGAGAAGTAATTCAACGATAAGTATTATAAGGTGAAAAGTCATTAGAAACAGGATCCAGGGTCAAAGGAGGGGACTAAATAGGGCATCAAGCTGGCGCGGCAAGCCAAGGATGCACGCGAGAATCAGGAAGTGAGGCTGGTGATCAAGGTCAAAATTGAATTTTGGAGCGTGGCACCAGCTGTAGTTGAGGCCCAAAGAAATTATTTAAAATCTAAATCTGTGACTGCTTGGAATGCAGCACAGTAGGTCTAGCTCCTTCAAAACTCAAGGTTTGATCAGATTATTTCATATTTGTGAATTAGCCTTGAAATATTGGGAACCTGTAGTTCCCAATCTCCTAATATTTAACTTTCTAAATACTACCAGGCTTTTCTGCTCAGCTCCTACTTTTCCTAAGGACTCTTGTTTGATAAGCCCAACTGGAATTGATGCCTTCCTTCTTTGAAATGTTATAGCATTTATTATCCCTTCTAATCACATGAAGTGATATCAGCAGGTTCTGCTTTATATCACAGTGGTTTACATACATTCTTTCTCTCTGCTACTTTGGAAGCTCTTTAAAAAGAGCAACAGTGACTTGTATACATAAATCCAACAGCATCTCATACAATTTTTTTTTTATATGGTAAATCTGTGGAATACAAGCTTCTTTTGTTCCCGGTTTGTAAGGGAATAGTTTTTCTTATGCTGTGCTTAATATTTATTTAGTTTGTTTAATATGTAAACAGAAGCCAAGAACATTTCCTGCAATGTCTTGGAGGTCAGAGCGATGACAGTTAACTGCAAACTAACTTGGGGGGCAGATGCTTGTGTTGGTGCTATTCAATGAATGTTTTTTTATGGGGAGAGGGAACAGTGACATTGAATTGCCTTCTCCTAAGGAATGGATATATATGCATTTTTATAGAAAAATGATTTTGAGACCATTGCTTGTACCCAAGGAGGTTTATCTTGTAGCTATTTCAAACCAAGTGGTTTAATAAAGTCCTCCCATCTAAAACATAAGATCTGTGTTTTTTTTTTTTTTTGTATCTCCAGAGCCACAAGGAGGTAGGACAGTAGAAAATTTTATATATATATGTAAATTTCTACTGTCCTATATACATATATATATATATATACACACACACACATATTTTAAGGAATGTAGATACATACGGCAATAGAGTTTAGTAGGAATGTGCTTGCATATGCTTTTTATATGCCTATGCACCTTCCTAACGTTAAGAAGTTTGATCCTGATAGCTAACATTCCTCCTGCAGAACTCTTAGAAAACTCACTTTTATTGTAAGGAGTTTTAAAATGTTAGCCTTCCATTTGACTTGTCATGAGTCATCACCCTTGACCCACATAATTATACTCAAAAATGAAAATACGCACCTCAAGTTTCTCTCATGAATTCTATTTCAAAAAAGAGAATAAAGATTTCTTTGGAAATAAAACTGCATTTTTTGCAAACATCAACACTCGAAGTTTGGCACAATTTCAAAGAAAAATATCTGATATAATTGCTGCTGTTACACCTACTACACTGAAAAAAGAAGTTCCTTGCTCTTCAATATTAACCCAATCTTTGGCCCAGTCTATCACAATAAGCACATGTTAACTTACCTACTATAGTTAACCAACTCTTTCAGGTGCCATGGGGAAATTAGAAGTATAAAGATTGTTTCTTTCCTCTCTTGAAAATATTATCTTACAATATAATTGTAGATATATGATAAACAAATACAAAAGTTAAATTAAGTCAGTGATATAATTAACATTTGAGTAAACCTTTACATCTAAATACATGCTAAAATAGCAAATGAATAAGATAAAGAATAAGTATCACATATGAGAGATTCAGAATAAAAAATATCAATATGGGTTGGATATTCAAGTCAATTTTAGTGTCCTTTTAATGAGCAATTGATTTTTATCCATTTGTAAAATATGGTTGTTAAATATATTTTAAATTATCTGTAAAAACTGCATGAAAGGCTTTTAGATCCTTTGACAGCTTGTTTGATAGGTTCAATTTTTCCTGTCAGTGTGGAAAAAAAATAACTTTACTAGTTTCTTTAAATTAAAAAATAAAAAAACAACCACAACTTACTAACTCACAGATAATCTGTCCCTGCAGATTTTGACTTAGTGGTACTGTTCTCATACATCTTGCCCATTCCTCTAACTAATATTTAAAATATTTATTACCTCTTACATAGACTAACTTCCTAACTGTTCTCCCTCCTTACAATATCTTCTCTCTCCAATCTATCTTAGTGTCAAATTCACATTTTTATGGTATACTTCTGATCATGTCATTCCACTATTCAAAAAAAAAATCTCAATGACTTTTTTCTGCTTGTAGAATAAAATGCAAATTTCTTAGTTTGGTGTTCTAATTAGATACTAATTTTCTGACCTTACTTCTCATTATACTGCCCTCTACTCCTTATATATGTCTCATGTTTTCCCACTTTAAGTTGTTTTTCCTGCCTGAAAATCTTACCTGCTCTTCACTTCCACACAATCATTTCAAAGTGTCCAAGTCTTTATCTTATTCCGTAAGATGCATTTAAATGCTTTTCTTACATAAATCCCTCACGGACCTAATCCAACTTAATTAACACTCTTCTGAAATCTGGCTGTAGACTTTGGAAAGTGATATATTTCTATGGAGATTATATATTATATTTTATTTCTATGCAGCATTCTAGGGAGCCAAAGAAGACAGGGATTATTTCCCCTCATTTCAGAACCTATAACAGAATTCCCACACATACAGGCATCACACATATACACCTTATGATGTGGTACACTGCATCTCAGACATCTCTCCTGTGAATTTTATGTAAGAGAGTATCATTGCACATCATTTTTCTTCTTCATTTCTGTAATATTTTTCTCTGAACTTTGATAGTCCCCTAAGGAAACTTTACCATTTTCAACCTTCCCAAGTTGATAGCCTATGGAAAAGTGTCAACACCATCCACTCTTTACAAGTAATATGCATAGGACGAGTTTTGAAAGGGAATGAAATACAAGCAATGGTCTCAAAATCATTTATGCATAAAACACATCTGAATATTTTACTCTACAAAATGTAAACATACATTATGTATATATATATATTTTTAGATGTGTGTATATATATATATATATATATATATATATATATATATATTTAGGCTTGCCTCAAAAACCATTATGATAAATAAGCATAAATCATTGTATGTTTACAATATATTCAAATAAATCATGATTAAAGTAATTAAGGATAGAACAATTGTAATTATGTCCTTTGAAAGAAATGGATTACTAGGTGATCTGTCATTTCGTAAAATTTGGAGTGAGCGATCTCAAAAATCAAGGGCTTTATTTTCATCATTGTTGCAAGGAAGCATTAGATATCCCTAACCCAAAAAGTCCTGAGCTCTCTCTCTCCCTGACAAAACATCAAAACTGATCTTAATCAAAATCTGTCACATTTTCAGTGCTGCTTAGAATTGAAAGGACATGGAATTCTCCCTCTAAAGACAGTTTTAAGGATTGGTCTTCTTGACTTTTTGGAATCTGTTTATTCACTCTGTGCTTTTATGCTTAAAAGTATATCTCACAAAACCTGTTACTAGAAAAATAATTTTTTTGATGTTAAAATTTCAGATATTGGGGCAATCTCTTTAAAATCATTCCCTATTTTTATGAAGTTGTCCATCTGTAATTCTCCTTCCCTAGTTTCTGTTTCCAGCATAGTCATTCTTTACAACCCACATGAGCTAAAGTAGTCTCGGCCCAACTCTATGAGACATATCATCATGTAGAGTACTTACTAGCAGTGCTAGTTTGGACAAGTCACTTAAATTCAGTTTCTTCATTTCTAAAATAGGCAATAAGGCAAGTGATGAGAGGTGAAGAAAATAAAGTGTGTTAAGAACTTATTAGTAGTTCTGGTATGTGCATATGGGCTGGATAACAATTAGTTACTCTTTCCCCTTTGTCTGGCAGAAAAGAGAATGCCTGGCCAGCCTAGTCTCCTCTATTCTTCGCACCTTCCAAGGCTACCATCAGCGACTATCCTTGGGCTTTTGTGATGAAGAGTCAAGTACAGTACAAAGCAGGACTGCAGGAAGCATAGAGGAAGACACAAGGGGCTAGAAGGACTGAAACAGTGCTCAGGTCTAAGAGTAACCATTCTGTGTAAGATCATTCAATAGGCGGGAACACAGAGTTTAAGAAATTGGATTGTGGAGTCAGTGTCTTCAAAGTGCTTGAAAAACACAAGAGAGAAATTATTTCAAAATTGCTTTTGACAGAGGAGCCAAACTGGAAGAGCTCCCAATGGCCAAAGCTGCAGTAATCTGAGCAACAAAATAAATAATAATGCTGGATTATAACCCATAGAGTAAAATAAATATCCATGAGTCCATAGTGTAATAAGTAATTGAACAAATAAATAAGTGGTGGATCTTGCCTCCAGTAATTATTGGTGTCTTATAGAAGAATTCTAATTAATAAATGCAGAAGAAATGAGGAAAATAGCAAACCACCATTCGAACTCCAGAGCACTTCTAATAAAATAATCCAGATAAATGTTAAAATTAGTGGGCAAAAGTTTGAAAAAAAAAGTGGAATATTTGCAGGTTTTATTAATATTAAAGGGGAAAAAATAGTAAATTTACCATGGAGAAATTCAGAAGACAGTATCCTAACCAAGATGTTAGTGTTAACATCACCAAGTAGTAAGACAAATCAACATCATGTACTTCTTGATATGATGCATTAAGAAGGGCATATCACTTACGTGATATTCTTGCTAAAAATGCAAATCCTCCAACCAATAATTAGAAAAACCTAAATCAAGAAACATTCTATAAAACAATTGCCTAGTACTCTTCAAAGGTCATGAAAGACAAGGAAAGACTGAAAATGTCATAGGTTGGGAGAGACTAAGAAGACATCACAATGAAATGTACTGTGCTATCCTGGATTGGCTCCTGGAACAGATAAAGGACTTTAGTGAGAAGAACTGGTGAAAACTGAATAATAAAGTCGATATTTTAGTTAATAATAGTGTACCAGTGTTAACATAGTTTGGATAATGTATCATGCTATGTAAAATACTAACAGAGGAAGCTGGGTGAAGCACATACAGAAACTAACTATATGTACTATTTTTGCAACTTTTTTGTAAGCCTATAATTATTTCCAAGAAAAAACTTAAAAAATTATTTTAGCTGAATAAACTATATTTTTGTTCATTACACTTCTCTAGGATAGAAATATGTGGTGTCGTTAATTGCCCCCTTAACTCCCAGGGGCACAAACATACTTACCATGAAGCTAATGAAGCTTAAGCTTCAGGTTGAGGCCCTCACTTTCATGGGGCTCTCCTAAGGCCCTAAACTAGATTTTGCAATTATAATTGTGTGTTCTTGTTCTAAAAAAAGGTCCCTCCTGTTGCCAGAGCTGCTTCAGGTCTTTGCTCAAAACCTGCCAATGCCCCCACCTTTAGCAGGAGCTGATGTAACTCTTTAAGTTAAAGGGTCCAGAGATAAGAAAGGAAGCAACAAACAGACAAAACACAGATGGAACCAGCTGGAACCAAAATGGCGAAGAAGCTGACCTCCAATAGACCCTGAGTCCCATTATACGCTGATTTTACTACATTAGCTTATTAAATGACCTACCAGCAGCCATAACCAGACACTAAGGACCAAAAAAGGATGAAAAGTGTTGGCACCCCACTTCCTTGAAAAAGCCCTGCCCCTTCTCCAGTAGACTAATACATATGCCTCCCCGTCATTAGCCTCATTCCTCCTTTCTTTGTCTTTACTCTTTAAAATTAAATCATTCTCACCATCTGGGTGAGAAGTTGATCTGTGAACTTAGTTCCCACTTCTCCATTCTTTGGCCACTGAATAGTGCTTGTGCTGCGTCAATCTCAGCTTCAGTTCTGTTATCCCCTACTCGAACCCGAACAGAAAAAGGAACCCTCCCCACCGAGGCAGAGAGCCTTGGCTGGTCGGGCTAGGGCCTGAGTAGGGTCCATACAACTTAATTTGGTAGCACTCCCACATTTTACAAGCTTCAAATTCCACAAAACAGGGATCTGTCTCTGCCCAATAATAAAGGAAATTCTAAGACTGGTTCCTGGCTGTTAGGGAAGGGGACAAAGCTTGAACCGGGGCTAAAATTTCCCACCCATTTACAGGACCAATTGCCATGCAGAGTGGAAAACAACTTGCTTTTCAATGTCTAAACAGGCATGGCCAACTATAGCTTACTCAGACCTGAGATGATACTCAGGAGGTCCCTTTTTACAGAGGAATCAAGACAGTTATCAGCTCAAAGATAATATGGAATGTGAAGTAGGTGGCAATATATTTGGAGATGTCTCTAGTATTTGGAGGAAAAAACCCAGGGAGAGTAGGAAAATGGGAGAGAGAAAGGGTGCTGGCAAGAACTAGGCAAGATTCCAATGAGGGGTCAGTGGTAGACCTTCATTCCTAATGAGGATACCAAGTGCTCAGCAGTAAAGAGAAGGGATATGCCAGTGTAGGAGACAGGAAAGTTGTGCTTGGGTGATTATGTGAGTGGTCCATACCCTCTTAAATGTCCAGAATGGGGACTGAAGTAATGGATTCTACACAAATTCTTTGAGACAATTCTTTGAGACAATCCTTTGAGAATGAGCTTCTACTGTTATTCTTGTCCTGGCCAGCACTGGTGTAGGAAATAGAGACTGAGCCTTTGGGTAGACATACCATAATTAAGACTACGTAAACCCTGAATGACTAGGGCACTTCTGCCCAGAGCAGATTCCCGATTCTTTTGGTTTCATCATTAATTAACAAAACATTCACGCACTCTAGTCCTGAACAATGCTAACTCAAGGATTTCCTTTTGGTTTTGTTTCGGGGTTTTTTGGTAATAAAAATGATAGAATAATAATACAAACATACATATGTGCCATTTAAGGAGAATGTATTATATGCTAGACACTCCTATGGGGGCTTGTTATTAATAATTTTATTTGCTTAAAATGGCGCTGTTTTTCTTTTCTAAGACTTGTCAACATTTGAGTCCCTGGAATCAGAGAAGTGAGCGAGGTAGTTTGTGAAGGAACTGGAGGAAGAAATGGAGTAGAATTTTGAGATCTCAAGAGGAAACAGTAAAGTCAGAACTGGGGGAAAAAGTGATTTATAGCATATTATCAACTTTGGGGTATTTTTTTCTATATTTCGTAATTTATCACTCTAGATAGAATATAAACTTTTTAAGGGAAAGAGTAAAACCTAGGTACTTAAGCATGCATCAAACTATTTAACACAAAAATACTGTCAACTGATCTATAAATTTGCCAGCTGTTGACCCTGAGAAGGGAGAATCTGGGATAAAATAATGAAATTGATAAAATAATTCAAATTTCACTTCTTAAACTCTCCTTATTCCCAATAGTTATTTCTTGTATATCACATATATCCTAATATACAAGAATACTGAGTTCCTCTCTTATGAATTCCCTAAGTTAAAATAAAAGGTTATGACCATAAAGTTGTCTTGAGTGGCTTTGGAGAAGGATGTGGCTGGAATCATCTTGCACATACAGAGTTCCTATAAAATTCCTGAATCCATTTTTATCCCTCTACTCTTCCTCTCTCCCTTAAGACTGAGATTTTGCATATAAAATTTCAACCCAGAGAGATTTTTTCTGTGGTGAAGTTACAGATCCTGACAGGCGTCGGTTACCATAAAACTACTACTGACTGATACTTATCTTTAATGTGGCTAGTGGGCACCACTAAGGGTGCCGAATCAGTTAAAACAAAACAAAACCATGTTATATGTTATCTCTCCACCAAGTTCCAGCAGAAGTCAAATGCATAGGGCTGTTTTCTTTAAACAGAGCCCATAATCAAGGAAGCCCAAAGGCAGACAAAGGGAGATACAATGCACTATAGGCTCACCAGGGAAGCAAGAGCTGCCTGAGTTTCTACTGAATAATTCAGTGTTTGGGGCTCCTAGCTGATGAGTATCCTCCAAGAGAAACACCTGGCAGAAAGTATGGGAACTCAGATCTGGTAGATTTTCTTTAATGCTTTAGCCAAGTGGACATCACAATGTTTCAATAACCTGCCCAGCCTCCCAGGACCCTGCCTTTAGAACAAACATTGTCTTAGTCTTGTTATTTTTTTCTCTCCAAACCAACTTACACCTAAAGACAAGAAGCAGGCATCCTTCTCAGTCACTTTCCCCATGTAGAATTAAAATAGCACCAACACATGTTGCTAAAATTTTACAAATGATCATTTGAAAAATAACTGTTCTACGTGTTAATGTAAAGATAATAAAGGCAATGATTTTGCTGCGCTTTGCTGTTATTTACTGTAACTTGATTCGACAACACACAGGTCAAATATTGTTGTAGCAGAGTGGAATTTATTCATATAACACTAAACCAACTTTATCATCTTTGGTTAATAGCCCACTTACCTTAAACAATATTTAATTCTGTGAAATTCTTGAGAAACCAAAAATCTGAATAATGTCCTAGGTGTGTGTAGGAATCAATGACAGTAGAGAAATAAAATAAACAAAGCATAATCATGTTTACTTTCTCTCTCAATTTTAGAAGCTGCATACTTGAAGCAAATATGGTAATTATACTATTTGTTTTCCTTTGAAAAATGTTTTGAAGTTGGATATCCAAAGCTAATTTGACAAGACCTTTTTTTAAAATTAATTTATTTCATTTTATTTATTTTTGGCTGCATTGGGTCTTCATTGCTGTGTGTGGGTTTTCTCTAGTTGCAGTGAGCAGGGGCTACTCTTCATTGCGGTGCGTGAGCCTCTCATTGTGGTGGCTTCTCTTGTTGCAGAGCACAGGCTCCACGTGCATGGGCTTTAGAAGTTGCGGCTCTCAGGCTCAGTAGTTGTGGCACACAGGCTTAGTTGCTCCATGACATGTGGGATCTTCTGGGACCAGGGCTCAAACCCATCTCCCCTGCATTGGCAGGCAGATTCCTAACCACTGCACCACCAGGGAAGCCCTGACAAGGCCTTTTTGAACATGAGCATCTTCCTTGAAGAAGGAAGGAAGATATCGATCTTCCTTGGATATCATTTTGATAGTCAGTAAATTCTCTTAGAGGGATTGTGAGTTTCCTCTCATAACCAACAATAGAGGACCATGTTGGCAGTTGAGATAAAAGGATCAGCTAATCTGGATTAGTCCAGTTGTCCTTCTAATCTGGGACCTGCACTTGATGATAAATGAAAATTCACTGTCATTGTTAATTGTGCAAAACCAGTTATGAGGACAGGCAAGGTAATTAGCTGCCTGTGTATTGTCAGGAATGCTTTAATGACTAAAAGTATCAGTCTTTTCTTCCTCACAGTTTATACAAATCTATAGTGGTATATTATTTTAATTAGGTAACTAGTAAGGACCAAAATTCTTTTGTATCTAAACGAAAGTATAAGTATTTCTAAGAGGGATAACTAAATGAACCCTTATCTGATAGCATTCAGTGGATAAGCCAAGTGAAATCATTTCCGGAGCAAGGCAAAGGATAAATAATACATATGAACATTAATAAGGATTTGTCAGGTGGGTGTCTACCTGTGATGACTAGTTGAAGGAAGGGACACCTGGATATTAGGTGGTGAAGAGGTAGATCTTGACTGATTTATTACCCAAAAGTCTGTCATCAGGTTCTGGACAACCTATGCTATAAGCAGGAATTCTTACTGGTTTCTCTGGACTGGGGCAGATTGAAATGTCTTCAGCATTTCAGGTAAGACCTGAGACACTGCCATGTGTGAGCAGCCTGAGAGAAACAGACTAACAACTTGGAAGAACACTGTAGAGAAATACAAAGAGCATGGACTTCAGAAACAAGAAGAAAACAACAATAATCTGGGTTTGATTCATGGCTCTGTCTCAACCTAGCTGTTTGTCCTTGAGTAAGTCATTTAACTTCTTAGAACCTCAGTTTCATAGACTTGCTCCAGTCAGGGTTGCCACGAACCTTCCATTTCTAAACCCACAGTGTCTGCCAAGCACAACAAAATAAGACCTTCAAGATGGTGGAGGAGTAAGACATGGAGATTACCTTCCTCCCCACAAATACATCAGAAATACATCTACATGTGGAACAACTCTTACAGAACACCTACTGAACACTGGCAGACCTCAGACTTCCGAAAAGCTGTGTGGCTGACAGAGTAAGAGTGCTCCGGTCGGGTAATAGGCCTGTGCCTCTGAGGTGGGAGAGCCCAGTTCAGGACATTGGTCCACAAGAGACCTCCCGGCTCCATGTAATATCAAATGGCAAAAGCTCTCCCAGAGATCTCCATCTCAATGCTAAGACCTACTCAATGACCAGCAAGCTACAGTGCTGGACACACTATGCCAAACTAGCAAGACAAGAACACAACCCCACCCATTAGCAAAGAGCCTGCCTAAAATCATAAGGTCACAGACATCCCAAAACACACCATTGGACTCGGTCCTGCCCACCAGAGAAACAAGATCCAGCTTCATCTACCAGAACACAGGCACCAGTCCCCACCACCAGGAAGCCTACGCAACCCACTGAACCAACCATAGCCACTGGGGACAGACACCAAAAACAACAGAAACTACGAACTTGCAGCCTGTGAAAAGGAGACCCCAACACAGTAAGTCAAGCAAAATGAGAAGACAGAGAAACACACAGCATATGAAGGAGCAAGGTAAAAACCCACCAGACCAAACAAATGAAGAGGAAATAGGCAGTCTACCTGAAAAAGAATTCAGAGTAATGATAGTAAAGATGATCAAAATCTTGTAAATAGAATGGAGAAAATACAAGAAACATTAAACAAGGACTTAGAAGAACTAAAGAGCAAAGAAACAATGATGAACAACACAATATATGAAACTAAAAATTCTCTAGAAGAAATCAATAGCAGAATAACTGAGGGAGAAGAACGGATAAGTGACCTGGAAGATAAAATAGTTAAAATAACTACCACAGAGCAGAACAAAGAAAAAGAATGAAAAGAATTGAGGACAGTCTCAGAGACCTCTGGGACAACGTTAAACACACCAACATACAGATTATACGGGTCCCAGAGAAGAAGAGAAAATGAAAGGGACTGAGAAAATACCTGAGGAGATTATAGTGGAATACTTCCCTAATATGGGAAAGGAAAGAGTCAATCAAGTCCAGGAAGCACAGAGAGTCCCATACAAGATAAATCCACAGAGAAACACACCAAGACACATATTAATCAAACCATCAAAAATTAAATACAAACAAAAAATATTAAAAGCAGCAAGGGAAAAGCAACAAATAACATACAAGAGAATCCCCATAAGGTTAACAGCTGATCTTTTAGCAGAAACTCTGCAAGTCAGAAGGGAGTGGCAGGACATATATAAAGTGAGGAAAGGGAAAAACATGCAACCAAGATTACTCTACCTAGCAAGCATCTCATTCAGATTTGACAGAGAAATTAAAACCTTTACAGACAAGAAAAAGCTAAGAGAATTCAGCACCACAAAACCAGCTTTACAGCAAATGCTAAAGGAACTTCGCTAGGCAGGAAACACACAAGAAAGAAAAGACCTACAATAACAAACTCCAAACAATTAAGAAAATGGTAATAGGAACATACATATTGATAACTACCTTATATGTAAATGGATTAAATGCTCCAACCAAAAGACATAGACTGGCTGAATGGATGCAAAAACAAGACCCGTATATATGCTGTCTACAAGAGACCCACTTCAAACGTAGGGACACATGCAGACTGAAAGTGAAGGGATGGAAAAAGATATACCATGAAAATGGAAATCAAAAGAAAGCTGGAGTAGCAATTCTCATATCAGACAAAATAGACGTTAAAATAAAGACTATTATAAGAGACAAAGAAGGACACTACCTAATGATCAACAGATCAATCCAACAAGAAGATATAAAAATTGTAAATGTTTATGCACCCAACATAGGAGCACCTCAATACATAAGGCAAATGCTAACAGCCATAAAAGGGGAAATCGACAGTAACACAATCATAGTAGGGGACTTCAACACCCCACTTTCACCAATGGACAGATCATCCAAAATGAAAATAAATACGCAAACACAAGCTTTAAATGACACATTAAAAAAGGTGGACTTCACTGATATTTATAGGACATTCCATCCAAAAACAACAGAATGAACTTTCTTCTCAAGTGCTCATGGAACATTCTCCAGGATAGATCATATCTTGGGTCACAAAACAAGCCTCGGTAAATTTAAGAAAACTGAAATCATAGCAAGTATCTTTTCCGACCACAACACTATAAAATTAGATATCAATTACAGGAAAACTCAGGAAAAAATACAAACACATGGAGGCTAAACAATACACTACTAAATAACCAAGAGCTCACTGAAGAAATCAAAGAGGAAATCAAAAAATACCTAGAAACAAATGACAATGAAAACACGACAGCCCAAAAACCTATGGGATGCAAAAGCAGTTCTAAGAGGGAAGTTTATAGCAATACAAGCCTACCTCAAGAAACAAGAAACATCTCAAATAAACCTTACATCTAAAGCAATTCGAGAAAGAAGAAGAAAAAAAATAAATAAACCTTACACCTAAAGCAATTCGAGAAAGAAGAAGGGAAAAAAAACAAAGTTAGCAGAAGGAAGTAAATCATAAAGATCAGATCAGAAAAAAATGAAAAAGAAATGAAGGAAACAATAGCAAAGATCAATAAAACTAAAAGCTGCTTCTTTGAGAAGATAAACAAAATTGATAAACCATTAGCCAGACTCTGCAAGAAAAAAGGGAGAAGACTCAAATCAATAGAATTAGAAATGAAAAAGGAGAAGTAACAATTGACACTGCAGAAATACAAAGGATCATGAGAGATTACTACAAGCAAATATATACCAGTACAGTGGACAACCTGGAAGAAATGGACAAATTCTTAGAAAAGCACAACCTTCCGAGACTGAACCAGGAAGAAACAGAAAATATAAACAGACTAATCACAAGCACTGAAATTGAGACTGTGATTAAAAATCTTCCAACAAACAAAAGCCCAGGACCAGATGGCTTCACAGGCGAATTCTATCAAACATTTAGAAAAGAGCTAACACCTATCCTTCTCAAAATCTTCCAAAATATAGCAGAGGGAATATCATTCTATGAGGCCACCATCACCCTGATACCAAAACCAGACAAAGATGTCACAAAATAAGAAAACTACAGGCCAACATCACTGATGAACATAGATGCAAAAATACTCCACAAAATACTAGCAAACAGAATCCAACGGCACATTAAAGGGTCATACAACATGATCAAGTGTGGTGTATCCCAGGAATGTAAGGATTCTTCAATACAGGCAAATTATTCAATGTGATAAACCATACCAAATTGAAGGAGAGGGCTTCCCTGGTGGTGCAGTGGTTGAGAGTCCACCTGCCGATGCAGGGGACACGGGTTTGTGCCCCGGTCTAGGAAAAGCCCACATGCCGCGGAGCAATTAGGCCTGTGAGCCATGGCTGCCGAGCCTGTGCATCCAGAGCCTGTACTCCATAACGGGAGAGGCCACAACAGTGAGAGGCCTGCGTCCAGCAAAAAAAAAAAAAAAAAAAAAAAAAATTGAAGGGGAAAAACCATATGATCATCTCAATAGATGCAGGAAAAGATTTTGACAAAATTCAACACCCATTTATGATAAAAACCCTCCAGAAAGTAGGCACAGAGGGAACTTACCTCAACATAATAAAGGCCATATATGACAAACCCACAGCCAACATCATTCTCAATGGTGAAAACCTGAAACTGTTTCCACTAAGATCAGAACAAGACAAGGTTGTCCACTCTCACCACTATTATTGAACATAGTTTTGGAAGTTTTAGCCACAATATCAGAGAGGAAAAAGAAATAAAAGGAATCTAAATTGCAAAAGAAGAAGTAAAGCTGTCACTGTTTGCAGATGACCTGAAAGTATACATAGAGGATCCTAAACATGCTACCAGGAAACTACTAGAGCTAATCAATGAATTTGGTAAAGTAGCAGGATACAAAATTAATGCACATAAATCATCCGCATTCCTATACACTAATGATGAAAAATATGAGAGAGAAATGAAAGAAACACTCCCATTTACCACTGCAACAAAAAGAATAAAATACCTGGGAATAAACCTACCTAGGGAGACAGAAGACCTGTATGCAGAAAACTATAAGACACTGATGAAAGAAATTAAAGATGATACCAACAAATGGAGAGATATACCATGTTCTTGGATTGGAAGATCAATATTGTGAAAATGACTATACTACCCAAAGCAATCTACAGATTCAATGCAATCCCCATCAAATTACCAATGGCATTTTTTACAGAACTAGAACAAAAAAATCTTAAAATTTGTATGGAGACACAAAAGACCCTGAATAGCCAAAGCAGTCTTGAGGGAAAAAAACGGAGCTGGAGGAATCAGACTCCCTGACTTCAGACTATACTATAAAGCTACAGTAATCAAGACAAAATGGTACTGGCACAAAAACAGAGACGTATTTCAATGGAACAGGATAGAAAGCCCAGAGATAAACCCACATAAACAAGACAAGACATAAACAAGACAACCCCCAGAATGGGAGAAAATATTTGCATACGAATTAACAGACAAAGGATTCATCTCCAAAACATATGAACAGCTCATGCAGCTCAATATTAAAAAAGCAAACAACCCTGTCCAAAAATGAGCAGAAGACCTATATAGCCATTTCTCCAAAGTAGACATACAGATGGCCAAGAAGCACATGAAAAGCTGTTCAACATCACTAATTATTAGAGAAATGCAAATCAAAACTACAATGAGGTATCACCTCACATCTGTTAGAATGGACATCATCAGAAAATCTAGAAACAACAAATGCTGAAGAGGGTGTGGAGAAAAGGGAACCCTCTTGCACTATTGGTGGGAACGCAAATTGATACAGCCAATATGGAGAACAGTATGGAGGTTCCTTAAAAAACTAAAAATAGAATTACCATATGATCCAGGAATCCCACTACTGGGCATATACCCAGAGAAAACCATAATTCAAAAAGACACATGCACCCCAATGTTCATTGCAGCACTATTTACAATAGCTGGGTCATGGAAGCAACCCAAGTGCCTATCGACAGACGAATGGATAAAGAAGAAGCGGTACATATAAAGAATGGAATATTACTCAGCTATAAAAAGGAACGAAATTCAGTCCTTTGTTGAGACGTGGATGCATCTAGAGACTGTCATACAGAGTGAAGTAAGTCAGAAAGAGAAAAACAAATATCGTATATTAACACATATATGTGGAACCTAGAAAAATGGTGCAGATGAACCAGTTTGCAGGGCAGAAATTGAGACACAGATGTAGAGAACAAACATATGGACACCAAGCGGGCAAGGCGGCAGGGTGGTGGTGGTGGTGGTGTGCTGAATTGGGCGATTGAGATTGACATGTATACAGTGATGTGTATATAATTCATGATTAATAAGAACCTGCTGTATAAAAAAAATAATAAAATTCAAAAAAAAGTACGGTACTGGCACAAAAACAGAAATATAGATCAACTGAACAGGACGGAAAGCCCAGAGATAAACCCACACACATATGGTCACCTTATTTTTGATAAAGGAGGCAAGAATATACTATGGAGAAAAGACAGCCTCTTCAATAAGTGGTGCTGGGAAAACTGGACAGGTACATATAAAAGAATGGAATTAGAACACTGCCTAACACCATACACAAAAATAAACTCGAAATTGATTAAAGACCTAAATGTAAGGCCAGACACTTATAAAACACAGGGAAACGTAGGCAGAACACTCTATGACATAAATCACAGCAAGATCCTTTTTGACCCACCTGCTAGAGAAATTGAAATAACTACAAAAATAAACAAGTGTTACCTAAAAACTTAAAAGCTTTTGCACAGCAAAGGAAACCATAAACAAGATGAAAATATAGCCCTCAGAATGGTAGAAAACATTTGCAAGTGAAGCAACTGACAAAGGATTAATCTCCAAAATTTACAAGCAGCTCATGCAGCTCAATATCAAAAAAACAACCAACCGAAAAAACAAACAACTGAATCCAAAAATGGGCAGAAGACCTAAATAGACATTTCTCCAAAGAAGATATACAGATTGCCAACAGAAACATGAAAGGATTCTCAACATCACTAATCATTAGAGAAATGCAAATCAAAACTACATTGAGGTATCACCTCACACCAGTCAGAACATCATCAAAAAATCTACAAACAATAAATGCTGGAGAGGATGTGGAGAAAAGGGAACCCTCTTGCACTGTTGGGGGGAATGTAAACTGATACAGCTACTATGGAGAACAGTATGGAGGTTCCTTAAAAAACTAAAAATAGAACTACCATATGACCCAGCAATCCCACTATTGGGCATATACCCTGAGAAAACCATAATTCAAAAAGAGTCATGTACCACAGTGTTCACTGCAGCTCTACTTACAATAACCAGGACATGGAAGCAACCTAAGTGTCCATCAACAGATGAATGGATAAAGATGTAGCACATATATACAATGGGATATTACTCAGCCATAAAAAGAAATGAAATTGAGTTATTTGTAGTGAGGTGGATGGACCTAGAGTCTGTCATACAGAGTGAAGCAAGTCAGAAAGAGAAAAACAAATACTGTATGCTAACACATATATATGGAATCTAAAAAAAAAATGGTTCTGAAGAACCTAGGGGCAGGAAAGGAAGAAAGACGCAGACGTAGAGAATGGACTTGAGGACACGGGGAGGGGGAAGGGTAAGCTGGGACAAAGTGAGATAGTAGCATGGACATATATACACTACCAAATGTAAAACAGATAGCTAGTGGGAAGCTGCCGCATAACACATGGAGATCAGTTCGGTGCTTTGTAACCACCTAGAGAGGTGGGATAGGGAGGGTGGGAGGGAGATGCAAGAGGGAGGAGATATGGGGATATATGTATATGTATAGCTGATTCACTATGCTATAAAGCAGAAACTAACACACCATTGTAAAGCAATTATACTCCAGTAAAGATGTTAATAAAAGAAAGGAAAAAAAAAAAAAGCAGCTCAGTTTCCTCTTCTGTGGATGGGAAGAGCAGGATTATCTTGGAGAATCATTGTGAGGATAAAATGAGACAAAGTTCGGGAAATATCTGAGCATACATTAGGAAATCGGGTCGATAGAGTCGCATATATGATTAAGTATTTCCAATCACATATATCCTCTTTCATGCTACACACAGCCGTTTCATTTTTCTCTCTTTGACTTGATTTTACTTCATGAATCTTTCCACCACCACCCCAACAGATGTGCTGTTTAATCAAACCAAACCTGTCTAAATCCACCTTATGTTATAAATCATACCTAACCTGTCTAAAATCCTTTAACACATAATGGCTTCCCAAAAGCTGTTCAAATGAGTAAATCTAAGACACTAAATGAAAATGAACAGCAGAGCAGATCTCTACTGCTTTTCAGATGGGGAGGTTGCAGGTCTCCTTGAAGTGAAAGCTCTTCATTTACAATCCATAGAAAAGAAAAAAGGAAGAAGAAAAAAAAAAAAAAACTACTGAGAACAGAATGAGGTGTGCAGGGCCATTTTTTTCAAAGCTTGGACTATAGATGATGCACTAATGTCTTGGGGGCAGAGTTCAGATGCCTGTGAAATAAGCCAAGTCATCACATTAATTAGGATTGCTCCTGCATGCATTACTATATCATGACAAATTAACAAGGACTGCAAGAGAGCTCAACTTCTCTTCCACATGTTCTCAAGGCAAAAGTTACTTTTAAATGATGGCAAAGTAGTTACACAAATTGACAAAGAAGAAACTCTCTCTGTTGTGATAAAATTGGCTTATGTATCCCTCCCCTTTCCTGTAAGGTAAAGGCATAGTCCAAGAGAAGTTGAATAGCAACAATACTGATTTGCTTAATGAATAGCTCATGAAAGTTAGAAATGCCCTAAATATTTTTTCGGCAAGCAATATAACACAAGTCGGCACATGCATAGAGCCAAAAGACAATAATATGAATAATTCTCTTCAAATATTTTATATTATCTCTATCATTAAAACCATTCAGTATGAAGCCTAAAGAATGCATTCCTTATTCCCAAAAGGCAAAACTGTGCCAAAAATTCCAAATGAAAGAGAAAATGTAATTTGATCATTGTTCTTTAAGGCTGTAAAAGAAAATTCTCCATCATCACTCTTAACCATTCTTAACTAATGTAAGTACCAAACATGCCATCTTAAGTATCTGTAGAGAAATAAAAGGAATGTGACTTCAAAGTTCAGGTTCTAAGGAGATTTTGTTTAAAAATTCACACTCTTCTTAGGCTGGGTAAAAACCCTGTCAGTAAATGAATTAATTTTGGCAGTTTTCTAATCTCATTATACCTTTTGTCAAGAGAATGACTTATCACAATTACAATGCCTGATGCTGTATATCTTGTGAAATACAGTCATCTGTACCAAGACAGTATCATCATTTGACTCTTTCAATATACGATATTTTCATTAGCGGCAGGATATCCATTCCTTCCCCTCTACTCAGCAGAGCTATAAATAGAGAGGTCAGCCAACCAAATCACACAATATTGAAAAGGTCAAAGAAGTACAGTATATTACTATAATTTACAGAATATTGTTCGTGAAGTATTAAAACTCTTGACACCTTATTTATGTGCAGAGAAAATAATGAAAACATAAAGCAGTGTGCAGTGGTCACATTATCATTGCTGTGACGATAGAGATAGTGTTGAATGAAGCTTTCCTTTTCAGTTAAACAGGAACTAAACAAGCAGGAAGGTCTATTTAGATAGTCAATAACAAAATTAAAGCCGTACTTCCTCCTATTAGATCATTATATAATTTTAAAAAAAGAAAAGGATAAGAAAAAAATAGAGCAAAGAAGCACACTGTTCAGGACAAAGGCACAGTCTATTTTCCAGGTTCCAGGAGAAACTAAAACTTGTGGTCTAGTTGGCAGAGATGGAAGACACCCTGTTAAGAACACCTGTTTCAGATCAGGCATTGATGGTTTAATTTTACCAGGTCACATCTATGATTTGAGATGAGCAAAAGGAGACAGACTATGTAATCTCATGCTAGATTTTTGGTCTTAATATTTCTTGCCTGAGCTGTCAAATTCTTTATATAACTGGGTTAAAGTAAGAACAAAAAGATAATTGCTCATCTGCACTTTAGCACATGGTATTTGTGGGAAACGTCCATACAACTTCATAAATGAGATGCTGAGACCCAAATCTTGTTCAGGAAAAGAGGTTAGATTAAAGACAGCCCTATTTGAAACTCTTTACTACCTTTCCCCCGCCCCCCAGAATCTTTATCCAAATCCTAGACATTTTACTGCATTTATTCAAGGGAATTTATTGGCAGATACTGTGTAAGGTGCTGCAGAAAGCAGGAAGAATACTTAATTCCCAATTCTACCATTTTCTCTTCCTTCTTACCACTGTTGTCTTACTAGGTCATTATTTTCCCATTACCTAGTCTGAAGTAATTTTTTCTTAAATAGGCTACTATCTCTCCAATGTATTCTTCATATTCTTACCAAAGGGAACTTTTCTGAAATTGAAATTTGATATTATTTCTTCCCCATCTTAAGCTTTTCCTTGTTCCCATCTTATATAGAATTCAAACTCTTCCACATGTCATTCAGGATCCTCCATGATCTGAGATCTTCCCATCTCTTCAGGCCCTTGTCCTGTCAAGTCCTACCCAAGAGTTATACTAGCAGCACCAATCTATTGAAACCACTCTTCTGGAGATCACATGGTAAACCTGATCAAGCCTGACCTTCTCAGCTCCTGCCATATTACCATTACTGCTTTTCCTTCTTAAAAGAATACAGGGGTGTTAATACATTATGGTCCTTCTTCCAATTAACGTCGCTGGGCTTTCCTTATTTAAAGCAGAATAAAAGGTACAAAATTGTATCAAAAATCACTACATTTGTCTTAAGGTAGAATGAATAATTTGTGTAAATCTCCTTAGATGGATTGTCATATGCTAATCTTCCCAGTATATATACCAAACTAAAAAGGAGACAGAGAGAAAGAAAAATGTTTAAGAGGAAAGAAAGGAAAATAAAGGAAAGGAAGGAGGGTAGGAGGGAATGGAAAGAAAGCAACAATCTCAGATAAACTAATGTAACAGGGTTTTGCCATTGGGTTAGGCTATTGGCTTTGTTCTGATTCACTATTAGTGTGTAAATTTTACGCATGAAGATTTTAATCAAAGGCCAAATCATGCCTTCCATTTTCTAGTACAGTCACTTAGAATTTTTCTACAGAAAAATCATGTTTTCTGTTAAAAAAAAATTATCTGTTGTCAGCTACCAAAAATGAGTGAGGAACACCAATTCTGACACCTTGATTATGGACTTCTAGCCTCCAGAACTGTGAAATGATAAATTTCTGTTGTTTAAGCCACCCAGCCTATGGTGCTTTCTTATGGCAGCCCTAGCAGACTAATACAAACTCCATTGTATTTTCTCACATATAAAATGGATCTTAGTAATACTGTCTACCTCACAGAATTTGTGTCAGGATTAAATGAGATGGTTTATGTAAAATTCTAAGCACAAAGATCAGTATATTCAATAAATTTTAACTATTTTGTTCTTATCCCCATCTGAAGTTTCCTTCAATGGGCAATGCATTCTTTGCTAATCTGTTCTTATGAGCTTTTATTTATTAACCTTTTAGCTAAGGTAAAAAGCCATCTATTTTCCTCATTGTTAGAATATTTTCTTTTCCCTCTTACATTTAAAAATATTTTGGTCATATATTTAATCTCTAAACTTTATTTTTCTGTACCTAAACTTAATTCCTCAGCCTTATTTATATGTGGAACACACTCCAGGAGACTTCAGGTAAGAGGCATGTTTAATAATTCAAATATACCACTTACTAAATGATATGCTTTTAATTGCTTTGTACCTTAGTTATGAAAAATTTCTCAAAATTGAGTACCTTTGAAAAGTGTACCCCATTCATTACTCAAAATCGTTTTGTCTGATGAAGAAGAGCTTGTTCAGATGTACTTTAGAGATGTGATACCATGAATTCCTCTACTATTACTAAGAGTTTATGATAATAGAATAGAACTAAAATGTATTTTAAAGGAGTGCAATAAAGAAACTGGTAATATCTTGCTTCAGATATTACTAAGGATGACCCATTTTGCTAAAATTGAAACACAGAAATATATCTTAGAATATAAAATCATGTGAATGTTTTAAAGAGAATTATATAACCTTTCTGGAAATCTGTTTAGAATCCACAAGAAAAAATCTGTTCCTAGGCATCAAAATTATACCTTTAGAAATAGGCCATTATGGTACCATTAAGTACATCTAGAGGGTATTATGTGACCTAAAACTTTCAATTTGACATTTATTTATATATAAGACATTTCTTTAATGTGGCAATCGTTTTTTGAAAGTTTTGCTTTTAAGCTAATGTATCCTACTGATATTACAGTGATCATAGCCTTGTTGTTACCAAGACAAGTTTTACTAAGAATTGTGGCCATTGGACTCTGGAAAGAATAGCCTAGATACCACAAGATGCAGTAATGTGTTGGAGACACTGACTTAAAGTCAAAGGTATGGGTTCCTACCCTACTATCACTTACTTGTTTCAGGAAAGTAGCATCAGCACTTTGTGTTTTAGTTTCCTTGTTTGTATATAGGGAGAATAATATCTGCTCTATTTTGATTTGGATTGTGATAAATAGTAAATGAGATAATGTGTGTAAAATGCACAAAATATTTTATTTTGATGTTGGTTTATCAGAGCAATATTGGTTTATCAGATAAATATGGTTGATCAGAGCAATATCAAGTTCTTGTCTGGATATTCTCCATGCCAACCTAATTTCTATGATTGCTGTTTTGTTACAAGAATGGAAAAAAGGAAATGAGGGAAAATTTTTTTTTTTATGGTATGAAGTTGTAATTAGAAGCTGGTATTCTTATAAAGTCTAGCTGGCAACTGTTGGAGCATTTTAATGGAGGGACCTTTTGTCTTCTTAGATGATGAACTGTTTTGCTACTACTGGAGCCATTATGTGTACTGAGCAGTTTGTTTATATTTTATGCTGAAATAGCAAACTAGGGTTTGTATTGATCTCTACAGATAAAACATATTAAAATCCCATTAATGGGATTATTCCCACTGATGAACTGATGTTCTAAACATTATGAACCTCTCTTCTGTGTTTAGACACTAGTGATTTGGAACAAATGACAATATTACAAGAGCAAGAATCTATGTCTACTCTTAAGATGGCTGGGGATGAGGCATAGAAAAAAAACTTTTAATTCGTACAGCAGATTAGAAATGAAACTTGACCTCTGTTATGTCTCACTTTCCTCATTTGTTAAAGAAGCGTAGCAGTATTTACTTCTCTCACTGGGGTGTCACACAAATTAACTTGATAATGATTATAAGGTGCTGAGAAAACTCAAAAGAGCTCTCTGTAGGCTTCTTAGGAACACAGCTCTGGAGCCAGAACAGAGTTAGTCCATTTTAAAGACTCATCGACACTAGAGTCCATTACAGTCTATGTTAAGATATCCCATAAGTATAGTTGGGACCATGTTAACTACTTTAAGAAGTCCTTGGAAAACTTCTGTGAATGATTATCCTAAAAATGCTTTTATGAACTTCAGGGACTGAGAATTTTTTCAAATAAAATTAATAACCATTCATTTCTGTGACAGTAGGCAGGTCAACTGTGTGTGTGTGTGTGTGTGTGTGTGTGTATATATATATACACACACATATACATATTTGGGCTTTATGCCCCCCCAACTCTTTAATTAAGCATGGCAATAAGAGTACCAATCAAGGTGTAATGAGGTTATGCATTTAATTAATCTTTAGGCGAGAGATTTCTCTTTTATTTTTATTATTATATCTGTTATAAATTTATTTAATGTTAGAATTTCCCTTCAAAGACCACCAAGGCAACATGTTGATTTTACAAAGCTGAGTTCAGTAAATTTACTGAACATGGGAGAACACCATCTTCACAGAGTCTGAGTGGGGTCTTAAAAGGGGAGAAGTAGTCAGGGTACATACAGTGTTAGGGGACTGGGTTATTCAAGGTTGATTTTAGGTTGAAATTAGTAAGCATAGTATTGGGTAGGGATTCGTTAATATTTGTAAACGATGCAAGTTTCTGAAAGTTATCTTCTCTTTAAAACCTGTAAATTTTGAAACATGAAACGCTAACTTGCTATGAACTGAATTGTTCTCCTAAATTCATACATGAATCCCTCTTTTCCAATGTGATGGTATTTGGAGATGGGGGTTTAGATAAGGTCATGAGGGTGGAGCCCTCTAGATGAGGTTAGTGCCTGTATAAGAAGAGACAGGAGAGAGCTTGTTCTATCTATTCCAGCTACATGAAGACAGAGAGAAGGCGGCCATCTATAAGCCGGGAAGAGAACTCTCAAGAGAAACTAACCATGAGGGCACCATGACCTTGGACTTCTTCCCTCTAGAACTGTGAGAAAATAAATTTCTGCTGCTTAAGCCAACCTTCCTATGGTATTTTGTTAGGACAGCTGGAGTAGACTGAAACACTTTTTAAGGTGGAAACTTAAATTGTGAGCTTTCCTCCCTCCCCCCCTCCTTCCCTTTTCTTTCTCTCTATAGGCATTTAAATTTCTAAACGTCCTTCAAAACACTTCTTTAGCAGCATCCCCACAAATTTGGATACGTTATTTTGTTATTGAGTTTTAAATATTTTTAAGTTTCCCTTGAGACTTCTTTGGATTATTCAAAAGTGCACTGTTTAATTTTCAAATATTTGGTAATTTTATAGTGACTGATATCTATTTAATTATATCACGGTCAGAGAACACACTCTGTAGATTCATTCTTTTGAAATATATTGAGACTTGTTTATGATCAAGCATATGATCTTAGAAAATATTCCATGGACTGTTAAAAAAATTTTTACTCCTATTTTTTTTAAGCTGTCTGCAAATGTCAATTATATGAAGTTAGTTTATAGTGTTACTTAGATCTTCTAAATAGATCTTCTAGATAGATCTTTTCCTATTTTGGGTCAAATTTTCTAATCATTATTAACAGAAGAGTATTAAAATATGCAAATATCACTGTTAGTTTGTCTTTTTCTCTCTTTAGTTTTGTCTGTTTTCACTTCGTGTATTTTGGAGCTCGCTTATTAGTTGCATGCACATTTAAGATTATTATGTCTTCCTAATTGCCCTTTTATCATGAAATGTCTCCCTTTATCTTTGGAAATACTCTGTGCTGAGATTTCATCTAATATTAGTATGGAGATACTAATGCTGATGTATATTAGTATGGCCATGCTATGCAAATTCTTTTGCTGGTTGCCTGACATATCATTTTTCTATCCCTTCCTTTGAAATGTTCTGCATCTTTATATTTAATATGTGTCTTATAGATGACTTATAATCAAGTCTTCCTTTTTCATCGACTTACATTCTTTGCTTTATAATTGGAGGGTTTCGTTTTTGCATTTTTATTTAATTTTATATAGTTGGGTTTACATCTACTATTTTGCCAATTATTTTTAGTTTGTCCTTTCTAGATGTTGTTGTTGCTTAGTGGCTGTGACTCCTTATTCATGGCTCCTTACTGTGTTCCCTACTATGTAGGGAATGCTGGGAGCTGAAGTTGAACATGGAATTACAGAGAAATTATGAAGAAAGAAGTATATATGCCATCCTAATGAGTCTAAATTTTATTGTGTAGATATTAAAGATTCATTACTTTCTTTTTTTTTGACATATAAGATTTTCTTTTAATGAGAGCATACTTCATGGAGAGTATCTGAATGAAACCTGGCCTAGAAGGAGGAAGGTTTGTAAGGAATCTATGGAAATAGTCTGTCAAAACATGGAGAGAGCTTGAAATTAAGGAATTCAAAATAAGGATGGAAAGGATGTATTTGAGAAGAGTTCAGAGGGAAAATTGTCAGAATTTGGTACCTGACAGGCATGGAGGTTTTGATAGTGAGTGTTTCTAAGATACTCTTAAATTTCTGTCCTGAGAAACACTGTTGTTGATGGTAGCATTCACTGACTAAAGTATACCAGAAGACAGGTTGACTTGAGGGTGCCATGAACTTGTTATGGGGCTTGATGTGTTTTCAGATATTTGTGGGGCACTTAGCTGCAAATATTTAATAGGATGCAAGATAGCCAAGTCTGGAGATTCAACAAAAGTTTTGGTCTAGAGAAATACATTTGGAAATCATTCAATTATATGTCAGTTGAATAGGAAGAAGGATGAAATTTCCTGAGGAGTGTATAATCAGAGATTTATATGTGTCCAATATTATTATGTGAATGTGGACATGTGTGTATACACGATTATGCATGAGAATATTTTAAAGTGTTGGGTAAAACATGAAATCTAAGGTCACTTTTAATACCAAGTACAACTAAATTAAAGAACATACACACTAAAAATTGATACTATATAAATAAAAATTGATAAGGCATGTCATTCCCAGTTCAATCATTAGCTTTTCTCTGTGAAGTTATTCCATTTAATGTTCTGCTTTTTTACACTGCAGCTATTTTAACAGGGTTAGGACTTTTCAGCTCCCATTCTGATTGCATCTCTGTGGAGATTTTTAGTCCGTTTACTTATGAGAAGTTAATAACCAGCTTCACTGAGTAAACAGACTGAGATCTACTTTAAAAGAAGGACAACTGTGCAGAGTCTGACAACAGTGCCTTAAATTTTAATGGGGCAGATCCTAATTACATCCAATTTCAGGAGGTTGTAAAATTTTTTTTGATACTGAAACTTGGTTGTATTGAATGATTCATCAACTAGTACTCTTTAAACATTTATCATGGATTTTTATTATACCAATATTTGAAATATAATTTTAGACTTTAGGATTGCCTAAAAGAAACTGTTCATGCAACAGTTTCACTGGTAACATACTAGGTTGGAAGGGGAAGAAGGAATTAGCAACGCGGAACAATTAAGGAAAGAAGATTTAGATAAAAACTGTTACCTAGGATACATGTGCTGCACAAAATGACCTTTTCTTGTCTAGTGATTTCACACGTTCTCACAGATGTCAGATGAGTCAGTTTACACCACAGGGCACAAACGTCTGGACCTTGCTCTACTGCTTTCTTGCTGCACACCCTGAGCTCAAAGACATTTAAATATCGTGTTCAGACTGATTTCAGGATGATGCACGTATCCTGAAAGTGAGATGTGGATTATGTTTATGATTCTAAAAAAAATTATCATTCAAAAATAACACTGCCTTTGTTAAAGCCTACAATGTTATTAAAATATTTCCCATTATCATCTTCCTACAGGGCAGAAATAAATAGACAAGGAAAATAAGTTCTCTTAGGAATTCTCTTTTCTCATTTCCATGGAAAATTCACACTCATTGTATGAAGTGTATTTGTTTTCTGCTCAGGCTGCAGTTTCTCACCCCAATTCACTGATACCCATTCTGCTAACTTCTTGTTTAACTTCTTGTTTATCCTTGGGCTATGGTAATTTACACACCCTCTGCCTACACCGGTGCTGCAGGTCAAATTGTGTTGTTGACAGAAAATGCACAATGACTGCTGCTACCATGCTAATTCTCAGCTCATGGTCTGTGCCTGGACTGTTGTACGTGTATAAAATATGTGTCCACCTGCGTTAAGGCCTGGTGCTCTATAAGATCACACGTGAGGACAGGCGATGTAGTCATTATGCAGAAAATAGAGGGTATGTTTTTAGAGGGCAAGATTGTGTCCTTTCAATCCTGGCTCCCCCTTACTAGCCATTCCCAAATACCTGACACGTTGTTTTACATATAATAGTTGCTTAAAATATGACAGTGAACGACTGCTTCAAAGAAAAGCAAAACACCAGTTGATACATTGAGGGATAAAATATGCACTGATTCATACTCTTTTTCAAAATTTCTCTTAAACTGATTTGCTAATTTGTCCTATAAATGCCTTAAACTATGTTTTTTGTGTGTGTGTATATTTATATCTTATTCCAAAGGGTAATGGCTTAAACTTACATAACTTTTAAAGTTCTATTTAATGTATTATTTGATTCTACAACCACATTATCTCCACCATAACATGAGGTTTCTAGAACTGAAGTCTGTGTCTTAGGTTGACATTCTAACTGTTGAATGAAAAAGTCGGTGAATGAGTGAATAAATGAATCAATCTGTTTCACTGGAGCGTCAGAAAGTATGCATTACAGCAGGCTTGCTATTGAATTCAACCCTGATTACTAATGAGCAGTGAGCCAAAGGAATGTTACCTATGAGGAAGCAAATACATGGGATAGATTAAGTCTATCACTTTGGAAATCACAAAAAACAAAGCAAAAACATTCCTGGAGGTGAAGAGGAATAGACTTAAGTAAAATCAAGAGTAAGGATCAGAGTGGAGAAACGCAAACAGGCCCAAAGGAGAGGTCAAACTTTGGTAGGATTTGAGGTATATTGTCTCTAAGAAATTGTACTTTGGACAAGTGGGAATTCCAGTCGCAAGGAGAGATGGTCAGCAAATGAAGAAGACAGAAAGAACATACCTTTTTTTTTTTTCCCTATTGTTGTGTAACAAGCTATCACTATCTTAGCCTTTTCTTTAGGTCAGAAATCTGGTCATGACAGAGCTGAGTGTCCTGCCCAGGGTCTCACAAGGCTGAAATCAAGGTGGGAGCCAGACTGGGTACTCATCTAGAGTTCAGATTCCTTTTTCTAGCTCAAGTGGTTGTTGGCAAAGTCAGTACCGTGCACTTGTGGGACTGAGGTCCGGTTTCCTTGCTAACTGTCAGCTGGGGGTCATTCTCATCTTCTGGGGGCTGCCCAGAGTCTTCTACCCTATCCCATCATAGTCACAGGTCTATCACACTGAAGAGCAGAAACCTGTACAGGGCAAGCACACCAGCTACTGGGGGTCTTTGAGGCCATGCTAAAATTCTACCTACCACAGAAAGTGAATTATTAACTCTGAGTAAGGGAGAAATTGAGGGGCACAGAAAAGGAAAGAAAAGAAGGAATGTTCAAAAGGCTTCCCAGAATTAGCCTGAGAGCTGTTGATTCCCAAACATTGTATGAGAGAAATGTCAGACTTGGGTGAGGAGAGGTGAACAGAAGCAGTCTCTGAGAGGAAGACAGCAGAGAAAGAACTTAACAATTATCTGAATGATGATGGTGCCTTGTCAAGAGAATTCAAGGAGAGAAGTCAGAGCATTTTACCTAGTGATCACGTTGGGGGAACTATGATTATAAAATTACCGGGGATAACTCTGAAAGACATGTTGGCAGTAATTCAGCTTCCAAAGATTAAACAGAATTTTAGAGGTGGAGTAATGGGGTATGTTTTGAAAGAAATATAGTTCAGAATAAAAAAAAAATTCTCAAAATTACTGGTTTGATTATGCAGAATTATAGTGATAAAAACTATATGAATGCTACTCAGAAATGAAATGACTGCTAGAAAAGACAAAAATCAATGACTAAAAAGGCACTAGAAATGTCATAAATTTCAACTAAGAAAGAGGTGAAAATGAAAACTAGAAATAAAGGCATTTAGAAAAATTCAAAGTGTCAAATAACACAAGGTATTATGTATTGGTGATACAGACAGGTGTGTTCCCTTGGCCACATGTGAGGCATCTGTCAGGTCTCTTTTCCCTAAGTAGAGAGGTTCGGGCTGCTATATAGGGCTGCCAGAGATAAACAATGGGGTATTTTTTATTTAAGCGCTTTAGATATGGAGAGAGAAACAAAACACACAGGTGCAGAAACGACATTTCAAGCCAATTATATGACATGGAAGGGCATATTGAGTCCAATTACTCAGCCATATCTGTAAAGACTAAAGGAGAAAAAATAAAAATAAAAACCACAGATATGTTGGGAAAAAGAAAAAAAAAACCCACATTTTACAGAGGACAGAGTTTGACTTGAGAGGTTGTGCCCTGCATCACTTAAATTAGAACCAGTGGAGCTCAAGCTGACCCAGGGAACAAGAATAACAGGGCTCAGGCTGAGGAGAAGCTGAAAAATTCCAGGGATATGTGCCTTCTGGGATGGATACGCACTTCATTCCCAAATAGAGCTCTTGATCTAGGAAACTAATATGAAGGGAAAGAAAACATACGGAAGCTTGAGGAATGGTGATGCAGAGGGGAAGGGAGGAGAGGCATTGAAAAGAAAGGGTCTAAATGAACATCACAGTGCAACACGCATTGAAATAAGATAAATAAATGTTGTAAATGGCAGGAATATTGAATAGAAGCAAGTAACATAAATAAAGAAAAGGCCTATAGAATGGAATAGAAATAAAAGCATTGTTTCCGAGAAAGAAAACATTGCATTCGAGCAGAGCTTCTCACTTGGGCCATGTCTTTTGTTCCTGCCAGCGTTCACTTCTGCCTCTTGAATGGCTAACCCTCTGTCCTCCTGTAGTCCTTAACTCTAAAATCTCTTTTCCAAATCTTTCTTGGTCAGTGCTAAAATAAACTTGAAGGACGCTATTTTATCAGAACTATTTTTAAATTGGTTATTATTTGTTGCTGTTGAAGAGGGACCAAGTGAACTAACATAATGATGCTGTCCGATAAAGCTTAATGAGATTCCCCCTCAGGAAACTGTACATTTTGTTATAAGGGAAGGATTACCTGAAGGTAGGATTTTCAGGCAACAAATGGTTGATTCAGGAGCAGTGCCTTCCCATGTGTATTAAAATTAAAGCACATAGACAAATGCCTAGTCATCCTGCAAATATTGAATACAACTAGCCCTAGATAAAAGTCATGAAGTTTTGCCAAAAGAAAGTTTGTATCTTATAATTCTGTATCCCTTATTTGTATCCTACATATCATCAGTTGTGATCATAGAACAAAGTCTGGACTAAACGTTGCTAATGATACAGTTTCATTTTGCATCTTTATTTTTTGGGCACGTTTAGCAAGCATTTACTGAAGAATATGTTATGTGTCAAACAGTAACCTTGACATTAGGGACACAATATTAAGTCGCATGTCCTGCTCTCATGGAGCTCAGAATTCAGCAATGTAGCAAGAAAGACAGTCCTATACACAACTACCTCATTTCGTTAATTCTAAAACACACCTTTCATTTATACTCTGAAGTCGAGATGCTTCATAAGATTGATGCCCCCAGAGTTTAATGTGAGCCATTTCTCTTTCTTTCTGGTTTAGAAAGTAATGGGACAAATTATTATCAATGACATCTTAGATATGAGAAATGTAAAGACTCTAATTACTATGATGTAAATGCTACATAGATCTTATTAAAGAACAAGGGAGGAAATGAAAGAAAACAATATTGAACTTCATAAAGAAGTTGATTCAAAGGGAGTATCGATAAAGTTTCCAAAGGATTTCACCAGGTAGGAAGGAGGAAGGCTGGGGAGACTTTCAGGGCATAGGGAATAGGAAGAACATTTTAATCTTAACACAGTGAGTCATCCAGTGTGCTGGCTTATAGAGGTCCTTGGAAGCATGCCGTTAAGATGAAACTGGAAGGGTAAGTTGTGATCCGAGAGTAAAAACCTTTAAATGGCTTTAACTGTAGATCTCTAAGCATTAGTATGGTATCATTTATCTGGTTTATTTGCTTTGCTTTATCTAGTTTATTTCCTTTCTTCCTGTCTCAATGACAGTGAGCTTGTACTAATTTTCCTGACTACCTGTCAGTTTTAACTAGCTTCAAGGAGGCTTGTAGAAGCATTAGCAGTACTCAAAGTTGGCTTGTAAGGCAGGTATCGATTTGGTTCTTTTTTTTTTTTTTTTTTTTTGCGGTACGCGGGCCTCTCACTGTTGCGGAGCACAGGCTCCGGACACGCAGGCTCAGCAGCCATGGCTCACGGGCCCAGCCGCTCCGCGGCATGTGGGATCTTCCCGGACCGGGGCACGAACCCGTGTCCCCTGCATCGGCAGGCGGACTCTTAACCACTGCACCACCAGAGAAGCCCTCAATTTGATTCTTAGCTAGGTGATTCTTAACCTCAAATAACAAGAAATACACAAAGGTGGAGAAGTACAGTGATTATTTTTTTAAGTGACACTGTGGAGATGGGGTTTAAAAGCCTTCCATTCTTTTCTATCTGTAAATTATCTATCCATTAACTGGTTTGTCAGCATAGAGTGTTAAATTTTTCTTTGGGGACTTATGTGTGTATGTTCTCCCTTTCCTATCCCTAGGAGAAGATGATGATCATTGTTAATATTAATATTTTTGCAAGAGAGGAACACATTTGATAGTGATTAACTTATTATGTTAACTTTTCTTTGTTGTTGTTGTTATTCATTTAGTGTTCTACAAGTTTTGAATTTACAGCAAGTCAGGATTGATTTGGTTCTTAAAGTCACTCCTCTGGCACCTCTGCAAAGCCAGGATTATTTCTTTGTCTCAGAAATATAAGAAGTGCACGGTATGTATTAGGCCAACATGCTCCAGGGAGCTAGCTATCAGTAAGGTAAAGTGAATCTGGATCCAATCCTCAGACCCAGCCTGGGCTGCAGAGGGCAGGGACATGCTGTTCACTGCGGATTAGTGAGGGCAGCCGCTGGGCAGAAAGAGAGGGGCCCCACTTAGCCACACTCCAAGACTGTGAGTTATGTTAACATGTATTCTTTCCGAACCCTGTCTGTCCTCCCACCAGTGACTGTCAGGCCAGGTATTAGGCTGTTACTCTTCAGCTCCAAACCCACATTTCTACATGCAGCTTCCTGATGCTGGACCAGGACTCTGCAAACATAGTTTTGCTTTGACATCTGGCTTCCCATCAGGCTCACCCGAAAGGGGACAATGGAGGGAACCTGCAAGGCTGCAGTAGAGAGAAAGGACTTAGTTATTTGTTATTTACTTTCTGTTCGCTTGTAGTTCGTGTCACTGTCACCCCAGAAAGACTTCTTTATCCCACAAACAGCAGTTTTTCCATAGCAGCAGGTGACTGCCAAGAGGTCTGGGTCTCAGTCCCACGAGGATGCTCTTCTAAATTTTTAGGCTTTGTACTATTCTAAGGTCATCCCTTTATTCTCCAGTGCTGGTACGTGTTTCCTGATAATTTAGAGGGTTTTCGTTTTGTTTCTCATCTGTTTCTTACTTAGCAATTTTATGCCAAGTTAATTCTTTTTGATATTAAATTTTCTATCTTAGAATCTTTTTAAATCATTGGTGTGGCTTCTGCCACCTGACTGGACCCTGACTAGTCCTGTCTCAATGATCTGCATCTAGTTCCTATGTCACAGTGCTCCAGTTTGTTTTGCATCAAGTCTAGGATTTTTACTTTTATCAGAAACGTAACTAAGTAGGTTGGAAGTACACATCCACACATGTCCTCTTCTCGTTACTTATGAAGAGTTTAAAGGCGGCAACTAATGTGGGCATCAGCCCAGCCTTTTCCTTCTGGGCAGTTTCACAATTATTTTGGTTTTCTTCACTCAGAAAGAATGCCTTGTTTGGCATTCTTACATTTGCTACAATATTGTTTGAGACTTTCCTGTGGTATAGCTCAGAATGAGTTTGCATTAATATCCTAATATCTAAATTGCGTACTACCTTTATGCTTCTATTTCAATTTAGCTCAGTATAATGGATATACCTGCCAACAGTTTATAGGCAACACAAAATGTCAGAAATCAAAATTATAGGTAAGCTACAAAAACATGATTAACAAATAATATTGCCCTAAATAATAGCTGTTCAACAAAAATATTACATGTAAAGAATTACCCTTCTTTCTAAATCAGAAGCAAATATTGTATAGGAGACATTTAAAATTTCCAAATGTTCTAAAATTTCTTCATTCATGTATTATTGCAGCCACATACTTGCATAAAGTGTCTGTTATGTTCTTGGTGTTGCCCCAAGTCCTGAAAAGGTTTTAAAGAATGAATGAAGAAATGTGCCAAATGGGTGAGTGAGGCATGTGAAATGTTCCGAATTGCCCTGGATGGGACAAGTATTTGAGTAAGGGGGTTTCACCGTTCTCAGCATGTGGGAAAAGACAGAAGGAGGGTTGCAAGTTGGGTCACAAAAGGTCTGTAGAAAGGGACAAGAAATGGACGTTCAAAGAGGGGAAACAACGTGTACGAAAGTGTGGAGACATGGAAAAGGTGACAAACTGCATATTATTAAAGCAGAAGGAATAAGATTGAAGGTGTAGACTAGTGGGGGCAGGAGTTAAGGATAGAGAAGGAACCCTTGACAAGACGTGGGAGAGCTTTATGTCATCTCGCTTAGTAACTTGTGCTTTGTCCTTTAGGTGTAGGGACCCACTGAAGAGACTGCCACGAGGAGACATGCATCTTAGAGAGGCACTACAGTTGCACTCTGGAGAATATCTTGAGGTAAGATACTGCAGAAATAAACTAATTAGGACACCATCTCCATAAGCCTTTGGGAAATCAACAGCCATCTCACTGATAACATAAGCTTCCTCCTTTCCTTCGTTTCATCTGTATCCTTTTATATTTTGTTCTAAATAAGTGAGCTGGAGATTTTTGGACTGACAAGTGCAGGGGCTGTGATTCATGCATCGTTGCATGCCCAGTACCTAATATGATGCTCGTCACAGAGTAGGTCCTCAATAAATGCTGCCTAATGAATGAGTCAAAGGACCTGAATTAAGGCAGAAGCAGGGAAGGTAAAGAGAGAAGGGTGGACTGGGGGGGCTTTTACCAATTACCAGAAGAATTGCTTGGTCGTGGAGTGTGAGGAAAAGGAAATAAACAGAAAAACTCTAGAGTTTTGGGACAAGATTGGTAATTGGACTAATGGTAATGGTATACAGAGACTAAAAAGAATAGGCAAAGAACGGGACTGGTGAGGTTTGGAAGAAAATAGTCTCACGTTAAATACTCAAGCATTTGTTATGCCCTTTAGCCATGCATACAGGTCTTAGGCTGATGAGGAGGAGTTTACCCTGAAAATAAAGCCAGGTTCACTCCCTGCTTCACTCCACACAAGGGAAAAGGTAATGAGACCCTTCCTGAGGTTTAGACCTAAGCCAACCTTGCCTCATAAAATTTTGGTGCCTAATATTTGTCTATCAAACTGTCACTGGATTCTTGATAAATAATATTCTGAGATGTTGTTTATCATCTTTTTCTTCTCTTTGATTATTTGGGATATCAGTCATCTCTGCTAAAACCTCAACCAGCTCTGGAGTTTTACAAAATTTCCCTTTTCAAGAATATACAATGGAGAAAAGAGAGTCTCTTCAATAAGTGGTGCCGGGAAAACTGAACAGTTACATGTAAAAGAATGAAATTAGAACACTCTCTCACACCATACACAAAAATAAACTTGAAACGAATCAAAGACCTAAATTTAAGGCCAGACATTATAAACTCTTAGAGGAAAACACAGGCCAAACACCCCTTGACATAAATCACAGCAATATCTTTTTTGATCCACCTCCTAGAGTAACGAAAATTAAAACAAAAGTAAACAAATGGAACCCAATTAAACTTCAAAGCTTCTCCACAGCAAAGGAAACCATAAACAAAATGAAAAGACAACCCACAGAACGGGAGAAAATATTTGCAAATGAAGCAACTGACAAGGGATTAATCTCTAAAATATACAAACAGCTCATGCAGCTCCATGTCAAAAAAACAAACAACCCAATAAAAAATGGGCAGAAGGTCTAAATAGGTCTAAAGAAGACACACAAATGGCCAAAGAGCACATGAAAAGATGCTCAACATCACTAATTATCAGAGAAGTGCGAATCAAAACTACAATGAACTATCACTTCATACTGGTCAGAATGGCCATCATCAAAAAGTCTACAAACAATAAATGCTGGAGAGGGTGTGGAGAAAAGGAAACCCTCCTACACTGTTGGTGGGGATGTAAATTGGTACAACCACTACAGAGAACAGTATGCAGTTTCCTTAAAAAACTAAACATAGAACTACTATATGATCCAGCAATCCGACCCCTGGGCATATATCCAGAGAAAACCATAATTCAAAAAAATACGTGCACCCCAATGTTCACTGCAGCACCATTTACAATAGCCAAGACATGGAAGCAACCTAAATGTCCATCGACAGATGAGTGGATAAAGATGTGGTACATATATACAATGGAATATTACTCAGCCATAAAAAAGAATGAAATAATGTCATTTGCAGCAACATGGATGGACCTAGAGATGATCATACTAAGTGAAGTAAGTCAGACAAATACAAATATCATATGATATCATTCATATGTGGAATCTAATTTTTTTTAAAAATATATACAAATGAAGTTATTTATAAAACAGACTTACAGATATCGAAAACAAACATGGTTACCAAAGGGGAAATGTGGGGGGAGGGATAAATTAGGAGCATGGTTACCAAAGGGGAAATGTGGGGGGAGGGATAAATTAGGAGCTTTAAATTAGGATAAATTAGGAGCTTAGGATAAATTAAGGGATAAATTAAGGGATAAATTAGGATAAATTAGGAACATACACACACTACTATATGTAAGATAGATAACCAACAAGGACCTACTGTGTAGCACAGGGAACTCTACTCAATATTCTGTGATAACCTATATGAGAAAAGAATCTAAAAAAGAATGAATATGTGTATATGTATAACTGAATCACGTTGCTGTACACCTGAAACTAACACAACATTGTAAATCAACTATACTGCAATAAAATTAAAATATAAAAAATATTTGCCTTCTCGATTTCCTCATAAACATACTTGCTGCCACTTCTTACATTTAAGAACTGAGAGTAATTCTTAACTAACTTTTCACATCTCAGCTGCAGAGTATTTTCTGTGCTCTGAGATTTTACTGCTGCTGGGGGAGAACAAATACCCGTTACTTTAAAACAAAGAGTAAAAGACAGGACAACCGTCACCAGATGCATTAGGTTTCAAGATTACACAAATTTGAAGTTCAAATATTTAGTTTATAAAAATGAATCTATTTATTAACATAAAAGCATAATTAAAATACCTAGGTTTCTGAATCTAAATTACCAGTTGGAACAAAATTTATAAAAATAATGCATCTCAATTAAAGAAACTAAATTATAATGAATTCAACCCTGTTAGAGTAGAAATGCTTAAAGTGTAAACCAAAGAAACTATACTGTATATCTTTAAATCTCTTCCAGTTCTAACTTGTTTTTTTGTTTTTAATAATCTTGGCACTGTCAGTTACTGGTTCAAACTTCAGCTACAAAACACAGCAGAAACTAACTCCTAAGTATGGCAGTTTCTGCCATAGTAAGTATAATAACATGTTTCCTCTGGCTAATATGGATAATAAATGTTCCATTTCATCCAAAATTCAGTTCCCCGCTCAATTTTGGAGGTTTTCCTCCTCTGACTGACTTGCCATATCAGGTATATTAATTTCTCTGAATATTACTTCTTCTCAATGTTAGTGTTCTCTAACCTTTTAATCATTTTTTTAATGGCTTTCTATCATTTAATATCAAAGATGTACCTTGTCATATATCTTCTCTGACTGTTTTCAGTCTCAGGGAAGACTCACTGTTATAAAATGGCCCATTCTCCAACAACAAATTTCTTTAAAATTCATTCTAACTCATACAAGCATTAATTTTAAAATTTGTATTTTAATAAATTATAAAACATAAATAAAAATAGCTACACCATGTTAATAAAACCCCTTACCCTGTAGCATTATGTACTTTACACAGCGACCTCCCTCTTTGCCCCGATTTGTTTTTCTCACTCAACCAAAGACACGAGGAGAGAGGACCATGCCGGAATTTTTCAACTCAGGAAGTGATTTCAAAAATCTCATGCACTCGGAAGATAAGTGTTGATGCTAGAGAGCTGAGGAGAATGTGACTGACACTGATGGGAATATAAACACTTAATATACAAGATTCCCCTGTACCATGCTGGTAGTCCCACCCTTGGATCTGGTTACAGGCTCTGGTGACTTGGGCCCTATGCTTTAGGGGACCTACATGTTGTAAATACACGCTCACAAAAATGTGCTAGAGATACATAGGGCCATATATCACTTAGAACTTGGTGCTCAAATCTGCCATAGCACAATCTATAATTCCAAACATTAATTCTTATAACTAACACTGTTCAGGAAAACAAAAAAGGCAACTCATTCAAATGCCATAAAGGTTTACGGGTCATGCTGCTGCCGACTTGGAGCATAGGAGTGCTTAGGTTAAGAAGAAACATCAAGCGAATTAACCTCTTAAGTACCTCCTCTCAGATTGCACAAATGTAATAGATTTTTTGCTTAACCAAGTACTATTTCCCAGCATTGCCAAGCATCCTTTTTCTTGCATCATTTTGGGGTTTTCCAACTGGTGGTTCTGAATATTCTTGTAGAGTACTATTCCTAACAGTTACAAGGGAGGCTGAGAACCATTTCTCAATATGAAATAAATCATATACTCAAATATGTATATATGTGGGATAGAAGGAACAAGCATAAGCCTAATACTGATTTCTTCCATTGTCAATTGCATGAGCACTGAACACTAGAATTGAAAATCTCGTTATTTGTGTTTAAAAGTGAATAAGGTTTAATTGCTACTTCAAAAAGTTAAAGACAAAATCCCCTTCTTACTGATATAATTTGATTAAAATTGCTAACAATTATTTTAATAAAAAATTTTAATACCATAGAAGAAGAAACCCTCAAAACCCTGAAAACAATTTTACTTTTTCAATCTTTTACTTTACACTACTGCTGTAAACATATTTAAACTTTTGAATACATCTTATTTTTTTATCCTTTGTATTACTAGTGTTATTAGAACATAAATTATGTGAAAATCCTGATTTTAACAACAAAATCAATCATTTTGTTGAAATTAAAGATAAATTTACTAAAATAAAGATGTACTAATTTATTAATTTTTTTTTAACTCACCCAAGCATTGCCATCCCAAAACACCCAGACATGTCCCAATGGTAATTAAGTTCATCACTTTTAATATTTTAATGCCAAATTATAGGCATTCAAATAAGCATAACTTTACTCCTTTTTAAATATCTTGTCATTTTGAAGCTTTTCTGTTGTTGTCATTGAGGTAGCAGTATAAGATCTGTTTTATTTAACAGATTGCTTTGTAGCTTTTAAATATTCGGACTTACGTTTTGCTGGCCTCTGTTGGTACTCCTGCTTGGGCTCTAGGAAAGTTTGAGAGGAGCTCACATGCCATGCCATTGTCTGATGAAGACCTGTAGAACTTCCCCAGTCTGGGACCTGGGGACACAGAATGAGGTAATCTCTTAGGGCTAAGCTTGGTCATTCTGCTTGGATGTCAAAAACACAGAATTTTAGAAATGGGGGAGACTTCAGTGATCATCTAACCCTTCTCTTCATGGGTGAGATCATTGAGACCAAGGATAGTCACGTGACTTTCTTGAGCCCAAACCTGGTTCTGGAAAAGGAGGCAAACCTTTTCCTCCAATGCATCACCTTATATTCTCTGAAGGCCTATCTAGGAGACGTTTCTTCACAGATGTTTTGATTCTCTTAATAATACTAATTTAACCATGGAATCATAGCCAGTTAGCTATGGAAAAGAGGGGGAAAGGAAAGAAAGGAGGAAGGGAGGGAAAGATGGAAGCAAAAGAGGAAAACAGAGTAGAGCAGAGCCACTAAATAAATACCGTCACATTTTGGAAATGTGACATGGTCTTGCTACAGGGAAAAAAGAAAAAAAAAAAAAGAAGGAAAGAAACAACTTCCCCAGGACCCTCAGTGACATTGAGTCAATGTTCAGAGATAGAACATTAATTTAGCAGCAGCTTAGATGCTTTGCCTTCATTTCCATCTGCATGTTGCAGATTTATTTTTTTAATACAACACAGAAAAAAAGTGCAACTTCTGAAGCAAATTGAGATCTTGCAATCCAAAGCAAATCATGTTACTTACACGTCAACCAATCTGAAACTGTCCTTCAGAAGATTAGAAATAACATACTTTCATTTTTAAAAAGAAAATATTTACTTGTACATTAGGTATTTATGGAGTTACTGTGAGATATTATGCCTTCCATCTCCCTCACTCCCGCTGTCAAATTGACATGAATTTCTTTCCTTAAGTCATCAAAAGATTGAATGTAAATAAATGGAGAGGAAAGCAGCCAAGATCTGAATCTCAGCCTTAAATGCTACCGGACCCCAGCTTCCAACCTGTTATGATTAGTAGTGGTACAGGAAACAGCCTGTCATAAAAACTCTTCCCCTCCTCCTTAATGATGCTGTGAATTCCTTCATAATAAACAAAATCAAGCCCCAAATGCAAATATACTAAGATAATCATGTTAAGTGCTTGCTTAAAAATAAGGGTGGTCTCTTATTTGCTATAAGGCAGGGTTTCAACTCCTCAGAATATCTATCTTGGGTCTGAAATTTCTGATCCAAACCTAACTTTCTGGCCTCTGTTCCAGCCATTTGACCTACAAACCCTAACTCTCTGCCACACACCTAGTCATCATTACACCAAAAGGAAGATTTCACCCACTGTACCTCTGCCCATGCTGTTTCATTATCCCAAAGGACCCTCCTGAGTGGAATGCATGTGGCAAAATCCTTTAAGCTTCAGAACTGTTTTTTTGTTTTCCCTGTAGCTTTCCACGACTCTTAAGTACAAATTCCTTCTTCATCTGTAATTTCCTGACTCTATACAATTCTGTCTTGCAGCATTTATGTTGAATTTTAACTGTGTATGGATCTCCCTTCCCTGCTAGACTTTGAGTTCCTGAGGGATAGAGTAGGACAATGCTTTATTCATTTTTGTGTTCCCAGCAACTAGTAGGGCACCTGCCACATGAAGACCCAATAAATGTTTGTGAAATTGAATCAACTCTTCCGGGGGCCTACTGGCTTCATATTACACCAAGGTAGGCATTACTAATATAAATCTTTCCTGAGGGCAGAGTGTTTTGGGTTTGTTTCTCTTTTAGGGGAGAGTGTAGAGAATGCTTGAGGGAACCCAGGGTGAGGAAAATATACAACATATTTTATGACACTTTCTCTCAATATATATTTCAAGTTTTAGCGTGTAATTAATTATACAATGCAGAGGAAAACATCTTTTTTTTATTTCGATGTTGCTGTAGCACTTGGCCAGCAGAGGGAGAAAATACAATGTGCAATACAAGCAGTAATGTTTAGCTCTCTGCTTTACAAATGATGTAATTTCATATTTTTAAAAAAATTCAGAGTATATATGACTTTGATCCAAGAATAGGTTAGTTGCCCGGATAATCTCTACTAACTCCCCCAGTTTAAAGCCTTACCCTTATTTTTCTCTAGGTTTAAAGAACACAGCAGCGTATTTTAGTTGAGAGTCAGTAAGCTCTCATCTGAAATTAATGGAAAATTATGCCTTTCGGAGAGAGCTTCAATTTCCAGACATTTACTCCTTCTCGCACTGCACACTAATGAAATGAACTAGAATATTTAGGCACTAGGTGTTCTGTTGCATGAGTTTGAGGGCAGTTAGCCAAGATCTGATGGTGTAAGGTGGAATTCCTCCCCTACAGCAAGAGACAGGCTTAGAAGATGAACTGTTGGGGGGCGGGGGGGGGGAGGTGTGGGTAGTGTATGATTGCCCCTGGTGTGCCAGGAATGAAACATACGTATACATTTTCCAAACGGTCAAATTAATATTATGTGTTCCTAATGAAAGCATAATATATAAAATGCATATTAGCAAAATAGGTAAAGTGAGGATGATTATTCACATCAAAACCTGATTCTTTCAGTAAAATACAATTCATAGCTCTCATTAGTTCAGGTCAAATAAAATTAGATCTTTGAAACAATAAGATGCATAAAGTTTTCACACCCATTGCAAACATCGACTGTTTAGGTAATACAGCTTGTAATGAAAACAAACAAAGCTGAGTGGATATCAGCATCAGTTACAGATAGTTTGTGATAAGTATAATGGACCATCCTCCTTCCTGAAATAGTAGAGACTGTAGCATCATCTTCTTCATACTCTCTCTGGCCATATCCTTTTTTGCTTGGCTTCCTCCTCCCTTTGCCATGAACCTACTTCTGTTCTTAAATTAACCATTTCAGTGAATATCAACACTATCCAGCCAACTACCCAAACCCCAAATTTAGACTTCGTCCATAACACCTTCTTTTCCTTTACTCCCACATCCACATATTCAGGAAGTACTATTGATTTCTTACCACCTCCTATGTTTCAAACTGATACAGTCCTCACAAATACCATTGCCACTGATTTAGCTCAAACCACATCCATTCCTTCCCTCTGTTAGTTCATCACGTCATCTTACTACAGTCCCGCTTTCCTAGAACGATATTCTACACTGTATCTAGATGATTAAAAATTTTTTTGAGATAATTATGGAGTCACATGTAATTATAAGAAATAATACAAAGAGGTCCTGTGTATACTTTATTCAATTTCTCCCAGTGGTAAGATCTCCCAACGTAACTCCCATAGTACAATATTTCAACCAGAATATTGGCAGTATGTTTCTATCACCACAATACTTCCTCCCGTTACTCTTTAATAACCACACCAACTTCCCTTTTCCTTCCCATATCCCTAATCGGTTTCTATAATTTTGTCATTTCAAGAATATTATGTAAATTGAATCATATAGGAATCTTTTGGGATTATTTTTAATTCTGCGTAATTCTATGGATTGTTGGGTATATTAATAGTATGTTCCTTTTGTTGTCAAGTAGTATTCCATGGTGTGGAGGTGCTACAATCATTTAGTCACCTACTGAAGGGCATCTGGGTAGTTTCCAGTTAGTGGTTACTGTCAGTAAAACTGCCATAAAAATGTATGTATAGGTTTTTGTGTGAGCCTAAGTTTTTATATTTCTGGAATAAATGTTCAGGAGTGCAATTGCTGTGTCATATAGTAAGTGCTTGTTTACTTTCAGAGAAAATGCCAATCTTTTCCAGAATGGCTCTGCCATTCTACATTCCCACCAGCAATGTGTAAGCGATACAGTTTCTTTGCATCCTCACCAGCATTTAATGTTGTCATTTTTTTTTTTTACATCTTTATTGGAGTATAATTGCTTTACAATGGTGTGTTAGTTTCTGCTTTATAACAAAGTGTATCAGTTATACATATACATATGTTCCCATATTTTTATTTTAGTCATTTTGATAGATATTAGTGATAGCGCATTGTGGTTTTCATTTGCATTTCCCTAATGGCTAATGATGTTGAACATCTATTCATGTGCTTATTTGCCATCTGTATTTTCTCTTCAGTGAAATGTCTCTTCATTTGTTTTGCCCATATTCCAATTAGACTATTCATCTACTGTTGACTCTATATATTCTAGATACTAGTCCTTTTTTGGGTATGAGGTTTACAAGTACATTTTCCCACTCTGTATCTTGCCTTTTCATTTTTCTAACAGGGTCTTTTACAGAGCAAAACTTTAAAATTTTGATGAAATCTGATTTATCAATTTTTCCTTTTATGGAACATGTTTGTGGTAGAACTCTAAGAATTTCTGCCTACTTTTTGATCACAAAGATTTTCTGATAAATATACAACATAAAGCTATACAGTTATGTCCGTGACCCATTCTGAGTTAATTTTTGTATAAGGTGTGGGACTCAGGTCAAGGTTCATTTTTTTTTTATTATAGATGTCTAATTGCTCCAATATCATTTCTTGAAAATGGTATTTTTCCTCCATTGAATTGCATGTGCATTTTTGTCAAAAACCGCTTCTGTGTATTTGTATGAATCTATTTGTGGGTTATCTAGTTCGTTGCACTGATCCCCGTGTCTAACCCTTAGCCAATGCTACACAATCTTGATTATTGTAGCCATATAAGAAGTTTGGCATTTCCTTTAAAACAGTGGCCATTAATAGGACTAGAAGGATGACATGGAGTGAGCTGAAGGAAAGTGCAAAAAGTTTGGCCCTACGAAAGCAAGTGAGACCAAACAATATGACTTGAGGACATGGAGATAGAAGGATGTGAATGACAAGTCCAGATGGAGGAGGCTATAAAAAGGGCAGCTCCGAGTAGCAGACTTCAGGAGCCAACCACAAGGATAGAGAGGGTTTAGGGTAGAGATAGCCTGTGAGAGAGTCCATAGGACTGTCACTCACTTAAATTCCAGGCTTTTTTACCTAGACCACTCACTTTAAGTAAACACAGTCCCTATACTAGGGTGCACTGGGACATACAAAAAGTTGTCTTGAGCACAGAACCTTGGTCTCAAACATGAGTCCAGACAATTACCATTCACTGGAACTCTCTTCTGACTGGCCTGATTCTCTAGCCTGTTTTTAGCTTCTAGTATATACCTCCAGCCACTGCTTACCTACTCCTTATCCATCCTCTGTCCCACTTCCTTATTTCCCCACCTTTTGTACCAGGATCTCAATAAATATTAGCTATTGTTATCATCAATGTCTTTCTCAACACACACACACACACACACACACACACACACACACACACACTCCTTTGGTCTACATATACAAATTTTAAATTTTATGTAAGAGACCCTTCTGTCTCAGAAGGTCTGAGATTGACAGATTGACTAATCCACCACTTCTTGCATGATTTCTCACTTGGAAGAAGGGGACGAATCCAACCACATTCAAAGATAAAAATGTCAATCTGGATTCAAGGATAAACATGATATGTCCAAACATAAAATAATTTTAGATATCTGATTACCAAGAAAGTTAAAAGAAATAGCTCGGTTTGGGACTGACAGTGGACATTTAAGCTGGTTGAGCAAAGATTGGCAATGACCAAGGTGAAAACGTGTATTCCCTTGTACTTGGGACAAAGACAAAGGTGAAAAGATTAATATTTCAGTTAGCCACAACCCATTTTTACACCTTTTGCCATATCTATTGCCACTTGCTATATTGTTTGCTTTTTCCTTTAAATCGACTCACTCTCTAACTTAAATTTATTCATAAAGTAATTTTATAATACTCCCATCAATGAAATTCCAGTAATTTCTCATAAGTGTCTAACCATTCGAATTGTAAATGTTCGTTTCTGTATGTCTTAAAATTATCTTCCGTAATAGTAGGGGTTCCCATATCAAAAATAGCATGTGAGGCTTCCCTGGTGGCAGTGGTGAAGAATCCACCTGCCAATGCAGGGGACACAGGTTCGAGCCCCGGTCTGGGAAGATCCCACATGCCGCGGAGCAACTAAGCCCGTGCACCACAACTACTGAGCCTGCACACTAGAGCCCGCAAGCCACAACTACGGAGTCCGTGTGCCGCAACTACTGAAGCCCACGCGCCTACAGCCCATGCTCTGCAACAAGAGAAGCCACTGCAATGAGAGGCCAGCGTGCTGCAACAAAGAGTAGCCCCAGCTCGCCGCAACTAGAGAAAAACCCACGCGCAGCAACGGAGACGCAACGCAGCCAAAAATAAGATAAAATAAAATTAATAAATTTTTTAAAAATAGCATGTGTATCACACAGTGATCTGCCTCCACTTTACAACTAGCTAACTGATTAATGACAGACTGAGTACTGGGAATTATCATACCTATACTGTGTATGATTTGTCCCAGTGGGTCGCCTTGCCATGCGGAAAAATACTTTATGTAACTTGAAATAACTCATTCTCTGACCTAAACTGTACAGAAAAGATAATTCCACAACATGTTTTTATGAGCTGCCCTGAAGACTGAGTTTGCCACATAACAATGTTGATATCACTTAATCTAGAATATTATCATGACCTATATTTCTGTAATACAGTGTTTATCTTGCTCCTATATTTTAATATAAATAGCAGGGGGAGGGTGACAAAAGATAAGAGGCAAAGAATCAATAAACATTATATGGGAACAGTGAAATTTAACATGACAAATTTAACTTGACTGAGGCTGAAACAATATGGCACTGGCTGTTTCAGGATAGTGAACGAAGCTATCCTGTTTACAGTTTACAAGGACTAAACTAAGGTTAGGGGGTGCAGGTACAGAGAAAGAAAGTTAAAGTCTTAGAAATGGAGGAGGGAAAGAAGGACACGTCTCAGATCTTACAGGACATTATAGGACACGTTAGAGATTTTGGTCACTGTTCTCAGGACAAGAGAAACAGACCAGCTTTTAACTCAACCAGAAAACTTAATTATAGTACTGCCTGGTGATAAACCAGTTGTTTTCAAATCAGATCCCAATGACCAATTATTCTATCTATAAATATGTTCCATCACCCATTCAAAAGGAAAACCTCTTTAAAATATTGATGTCTGTCTACATCAGTAACTGTGGCTATGTTATATATGTTTATTTCTGAGCTCTTGAATGTACATTCAAATCAGAATTTGAAAAACGTCCTAAATGAACACTTTGAGCAACAGGTGTTTTGGACTAGCTTACCCTTATGGACACCCTCTGAGACAAATAAATAGCCTATATTTAAAGAACCAGTTGGTTTGAAGATTCTTTAAGGTCCTGTTTAGCTTGAGTATTCTTAAATGTTGTTCCTGACTTGTGGAGTAGAGAATGAAAATGTTTATTTAGCTGTGTGGTGTTTGAAAAGTTAGCTAATCTAAAATATTCTTAGGAACACTTGTCTATGGTACTTGCCAGCAACTTTTCAGAGGCCTAATATAGATTCAGTATTTCAAAATCCTTCAAGTATTGTTCTCACTTCAGCTAAAGCCAGGTAGATTTTTGATAAATGGCTAGCAGGCATTTGGGGAGGATAATAATCAGGTAACAAAAGTAAACCAAAAGTTGCTATCCAAACTCCTCAGAAAGAAAAGAGAGAAGCTAGAATTTGATTTCATATAGGTCAAAGTCTCCAAAGGAATGTCCTGAAAAATTCTGCATTGTCTATTTTTCTGCTTCCAGTGACATTGCTGCTTTTTATAACGTGCTATTTCATCCCAGCTTATATCTGAGTGGAACTGGAATCAGCATAAAGAGATAACAAAGGTGAAAATGTATCATGTCTTTCTTCTTTCCTTTTGTATAACATGGAGCTACTCTTTAGCCCTTTCTCCAATCTGAGAAAAATATAGGTCCTAGACATTTCAAAGGTTAGGAATTTAATGGACGAGAGATAAATATATTTTGGAGCTTCTGCAGCTGGATATTACCCTGTGGGTGATCTCATAAGTCTGTGCGTTGATGACAGATACTTAGAAGTATGAAATCAAGCTTGCCTGGAATATCCGTTCACACTTGTCATTAGGAAGAGGGTTACCTCCCAGACTCTCTTAGATGGCAGTGCACCCCTCCCCACCATAATGTCTGAATAGCCTAAGTAATTCCTAAAAAACAGCAATACAATTCAAAGGGAGCAGGGTCAGGGTTATGCAGAGTAAATGCACCGCAAACCACACTATTTGTACTTAGAGTATTAAAACTTCCTTGTAGATAGAGCAATGTGTAATATATACCTTCCATCATCAGAACTTCGTTCCTATTCATGCATTCATATGTCTCTTCTCAAAATATATCTAAGTTGATCATCTCACATGAGTCTTATGATTTTTTTAAGGTCCCCACATTCAGACAAGCCCAAATCATAAAAGGAGAGTCTGATGAGAAGTTAAAATTCCCTAGGAATTTTAATTAATTTAATTTCACAGGAAACCAAAAGCCTGTAATTGACTTTCAAATCTGCTTGGGGACATGGCCCTCAAAGTCTCAAGATAATGCCTTGCTGGAAATCTGTGGATACTATTATAGGTCACGAGCTAAACCTTTAAAGCCCATAATAAAGCACCTCAACTGTGGGGTAGATAAACTAAACCTGATAGACTGCAGGGCACTGTTACATTCTAGCATTCCTTGGAGCAACCTGTCTACTGTGCACTCTCTTTGTGCTCACTGGGACCTAAATAGAATGGCTCAAATGGCTGGATATGTCTGGGACAGCTCTCCTGAGGTAATATATCTCTGGGGTTTTGCTCCTGGCTGTGGTTTGGGTTCCTTGATTCTTCTCCACATTGCAGCCCCTGAGGCTAAAACAACTTCTTCTTTCACTTGCCTGGTACCTGGGATGAGATGATTACAATAGCTGATTCTGGTCAGGTTCTTTTATCCTGTCCTTTTGGCCTCCCCAAGTCCTTAACTTTGGCTTCTTCACAGAATGGCGGTCTCAGAGTAACTTCCTGCAAAGCAGCTGGTTTCCCCCAGAGTGACTGGACTAAGGCTGGGCAGAAGCTTCTGTGCCTCAGAAATATGAGAACACTACTTCGGCTGCATTAGATTGGTCAAGTAAGTCACCCAGATCTAAGGAGAGGGGAATGAGACTCCACCTTACAATGGAGGGATTTGCAAAGAATTTGCAGCATCTTTAATATAATATCTCATAAATAAAAAGACATTCACAATGAGGAGACACATACATTTAATTCTCTTCCTCTCTTATGTACTTTGGAAAAGGCACTCAATTTTTCTATGCTCCTGTTTTTTTCATCTGCAAAGTGCTAAGGATGATTCCTGCCCCTTTCTACCTACCAGAAATAGAGACAAACTACAAAAGGTGAAAAATACGGCAGTGCATTAAGCTATTTAAAGAAAAATATTTTATATAAAAAATAGCATAGGAGTTAATATCATTACCTTTGAAGTAGGACAGAACTAAATTTAACATAACTCTGCCACTTATTGTTATAAGGCCATAGACAAAGTACCCAACATCACTGAGCCTTAGTTTCCTCACTTCTAAAATAGGGAAGGATATATAAGTCAAATCATTCTGCTGTATACCTTAAATTTATACAGTGCTGTATGTCAATTATGTCTCAATAAAACAAGAAGGAAAATAAAATAAAACAGGAAAGGATGACAGAGCGAACCGCATAGTATATAACACTTAGCATGCTTAACACAATTCCCATTACACAACAAACACACAATAGATGAGAGCATATAAGTAGTATATGTTCTTCCTACCAAATGTGAATTCACGAGGTGAATGTTTGATAGAGATTTTAGGATCAACCTTAGATAAACTGATAACGACCAGACTCTATTCAATATCCTGGAGATGTCACTTTTGCAGAGGCAATGTGCTAGAAGGGATTTTTTTTTTTTTCCTTCTCTTTATTTTTCCAATCACACTTCATGTTACTGAGAGCCGCCAGTAGGGAGGCACAATGTAATTAAAAGATTGATCTTCTGGAAACAATGCTTAATAACAGGCATCAAACAGTGAGAGTAATTCTGCATTTTCAAACATCGTCCTCAAGTTAATTTAACCTGAACTGTTTGTGAACCACCTAGAAAGTCTGGGATCAATACATCCAGGCTGAAATCAATGGACCAGACAGGAGAGGTGAGAAACTCCAGTCGGCTAGTTCATTCAGATCGGTGAAGCCTTGTGAAAGAAGCACTTGGTGGAATATCCATTTTATATGCTAACAGCTCAGAAACTCAGGGCAGTTTTTTGTACTTTGCCTTTTCCCTAAAGGAAAAATCAATCTTTAGGCATATATGTATGTATATGTGCTTGCGGATATACAAAAAAACATTTTGTATATTAAAAAGTCAAAAAAGGAAAGCGGTTCTGAGAAACTTCTTCCTTCTTATACTTCAAAACCCACCCTCTGAACCAACCAACAAACGGAAAAGAAATAGACCTTGAATAACCATCTACTACACTTGTTCTCAAACTTTCTTCACCTAAGGATCCCTGGGACATCACATTTTCATTACTATCATGTTGATGTGTTTATCTTATAACTTTTACCTGTGCTTCTTGACCAGCTCTTCCATACATTTGATTTGCTTCCAACACAGTTTCTCTTTTTTGCTGGCAGTCTCTAATAGTTGACTATTTTTCGGCAGAAACTATTTCAGCTCAACATTCACTGAGAACCAAGCATGAGCAAAGCCTGCCACAAAATGCTATTCATTATATTTGCTTTTGTATCGCAATATTATATAGCCTCTTAGGTATTTACTCTCCTCTTCCTCAATGAAAATTTGCCCTAAACACACAGTTAGATTTATTTTTAGACTACTGATTGTTACCTATAACGCAAACATCAGTATGTCAAAGGAATGGAAAAAACAAAAAAAAAGCAAAAAAACAGAGGTCAAAAGAATTTCCTGAGTGTTCATATGATTCAGTTTCAGGAAATGTGAAAGTTTTCACTTCTGAAAATCATTCAAGCCCATAATAGCCTGTGTAGAAATCAAGCAAAAAACACCTAACCCAAAGGTTTCAGTGACTTTTGCTAGGTCATCCAAATTTGTGTGAAAATAAATAGTACTGTATGCAATACTTTAGTTTCAAAAATAGCACAATCTGTGCTTCCTGAACACTTTAAAAAAAAAAAATCTTGATCATGGGAGTGGGTGTGAGTTTCTTTCGTGCTCATTTTGCATCCAGATAGATCTCAGCAGAGTATAAGCATTTATTTTCCATGTGGGATATATCATATACATTAGAACATATCTAGTCTACCCAGTAATTTATTCCATGGAAATGTATATATGTCATCTTAACTTCCAACCAGCAGCTCAGAAATGTGTGAGGAATCTGAGAGCCAAGCTTAGAGGTTGGGACCAGAGAGCAACTTCATAGAATGATCTTACAGAAGCTCACCATTTGCAAGCACAGCCACAAAGAAGGCTACCGGAAAAATAGTTAAATTTCACTTTTCTGATTTACGTATTGGAAAACAAAAACAAATTAGGTTTTCGACTGTTACATTTTTGATTAAGAATAAAATATACAAGAGAGAACTATCTAGGGACAGAATGAACTCTTCTTCGAGGAATGAAATGGGATGTTGAGTAATTATACAATTTCACAATAACAATTTAACTACTGAGAATATTAAAATTAATGTTTATTAAATATCTACTTCATTGAACCTAGCAGACCATATGAGAAACACGGGGCACACACTCTAAAACTTCCCAAAATAAGCATCAGCAAACAAAACACACAAGATGATTGTTATATGGTTAAAGGGTTCTATTAACTTGGTATTTCCCACTATGTTTCACTTTGTCCCTGTGGAATATCCTAAATGCCTGTCACCTTATTATTCACAAAAGATGGTAAAATCTAAACCAGATGAATGATTTTGACTATCTTGGACAAAGTGTGAGAAGTCAAAAACTAAGTGGAAAAGGTTCTCATTTTCTAAGGTAAAATTCCCAAAACTACTAATTTGTATTGCTGTTATGGTACAAAATGTTTCATATTTTGTAACTGTGAATATGTCTGACTTTAAAGGAATCTAGTATATGAAAAGCTGGGTAGTTATTAGTTTCACAAAACGATTTCCTATAAGATGCCTCTAAATAGCATATCCTCCTAATGCATTTAAAATTGTATTACCTCTATAAAACTTAATTCACAAACAGTAACCCAAAAAAGTATTAAAAAGGTATAACTATTTTTAAAAAGTATATCTATTTTTAAAAGTATATCTATTTTCTCAATAATACTTTACATGTGTAGAACTCATTACAGCCTAATTATTTGAAACTAATTTCACTTTGTATATTTGATACTTATAAAAACCCTTAAATTTGTCTGGGAAATTATTATTTGTTACCCATTTCCAAGTAAGGGAATCCAGGTGCAGAGAAGTAGATTTGCCCAAAGTCAGTCAGTCAGTAAAAGCCAGAGCCAGTGCCACAAACCAGGTCTTCTATGTTTAGACTTTTGCTTCCTTCTGTCACAATAATACAAACCTCAAAATTTCACAAGGCCCTCTTTCCAGTAATAACACTTTTCTACTCCACCCATGATATTCCAACCAAATCATTATTTTTAAGGTGCCATTAAAAAAAGTTAAAACCAAGTCAAGAGCCGAGGTGTTTATTTCATCACGTTAGTATGGCCCAAGTTTTAAGCGTTCATAGTGTTTTCTTGTTCCCCTCCATTGTCTCTTCTTTCAGATGTCACATTTCAACCTGGGTTACACACCTCCCTACTGGACTTCCATCCTGGAATACTAAGTCAAGTAACAGCATTTAGCTACCTGTTTGATTCTGGAGAATTAAAGAAATTTTATATTTGGCTCTCTGGATTCTCGGTCCACTTTGCCCATTTGAATGACTAATGTTCATTTCATTCCAGACAAGATATGTGAATCACACTTCTACTCTTTACCAAAGTACAATGTGTGATTTTTCTGACAAGTGTAGGGAGAAAAGCTGCCTATGATTTTCCAATCACTATTTGGGAAGGGAATGATCTATCTCAACAGCCTTAATATAGCACTTTGTACTTTAAAAGAAATTACAAATACATTATTCCATTTGATCCTCAGAAAAACCCTCTGAGATAGGCTGGACACTTTAAAGACAAAAGAAATAGGCTCAAAGAGATTTTCTAACAAAGGTGGTTAGTTAGTGGCGAAATTACATCTCCTGGTGCTTAGAGTGTATTCTTTCCGCCACAGTGAAGGCTTAGCTGAAACAGTTGAAAGGAAAATTTTGTAAGACTTCCACACATCATTTTTTAAAGTTTGTTGGTTTCTTCTTACTTAAGAATATTTTTTTAACTACTCACTTCAGATAAGTTAGAAAACCTTGAAAATATAAATAAGATGAAATTTACCAATAATATCAATACCTGCAGGAAAACTTTTTTCCTGATTATGTTCTTATATATTTACATAGTTGACATCATGCCAAGATTATAGTTCAATTTCTTATTTATAGTATCAATTTCTAGTTATATCAGTAACATGTTTGTGTGCTTTCAATATTTTTCAGAAATTTTAAAAGATGATAGATAATATTTTATAATCCAGATATATCATCATAACTGTTACCATATACTATTATCAGACAATCATGCTTTTCCTAATTTTTCACATCATTGATAATAATGTAATAAACAACCTTGGAATTACATCTATGATTAAAAATTAGAATTACTAATGGTAAGATATGAATGTTTTTAATATCATTGCTACAAACTTAAATATTTTCCTAGAGATTTGTATCAATTTAACACTCTTCTAACGATGTAGATGAATACACAGTATTAAAATGTATAGTCTAATGTAATATTTGCCAATTCGATCAACGTGTTAACTAGTATTGGTTTGCATTCCTTTGATTATTAGTGCTTTTTTTTCCAGCCTTAGGAGGACATTTCTGGTTCTTTTCCCTCCATCATATTTTAAGTATACTTTTCTTCCTTAAATCTCCTATTTTTGCAGATCACTCATTCTCCCCTACTGTGTCCAGAGTTCAGTGAATTTTCAGCCTTATGCAGTTAGAAAAAACTTCCAAGAGAAGTTACCAGATCATAATTAGCCATGTAGTTCTCCAGTGTTCTCTTCTTCTTGGATGACAGTTATTTTTCCAATTTACCCCATGAAGAATCAATGCTTTAATTTCCCAGATTTTGAAGAGAATAATTCACTATCAAGAAGACTTACAAGTCAAAATGTTGACTTACTTCAATTCTATCTCTTCTTCCTCATAACTGGAGAAATTCTCACTCTTCCTGGCTAAGTCACTAGGGAAAAATAAAATTAACTGCCTAAACACTACTTTGCTTTTCAATTGTTCTAGAGCATTATTATCAATAAAAACAATGCCATATTTTATAGATCCTCTGGAACTTGCTCCTTCACTTAACAAAATACTTCATCTATATAGATGAATGCATCTGTAGTCCCTTCATTTTCACTGCTGTATAGTATTCTGTTGCATAAAAACACAAGTTATTTATTGATTCGTCTGAACATGAATACTTGAGCTCTTTTCAGTTCTTTGTCACTAATTCTAATTCTATGACCATTCTTGTATGTGTTTCCTGGTGCATATCTGCAAACATTTCCCCAGGGTAAATAAACAGTTGAATTATCAGGTTATAGCAGGTCACTCTTGAGAAGAAACATAAAACCAGCTTAAAATAATTATATTCTTATTCATAGAACTAGGTATTCACAGCTTTCTTGGTTGCTCTATTTAAGGCATGATAACAAGAAATCCTTTTTCAAAAGCCTTGGTTTAAAAAATAAAGAAAAACAATAACAAACAAGCTACCTAGGTTTAAACTAGTTCTCATTTCCTTTGGATTTTGTTTCAAAATTGCATTTCATGTCATCAGAGCCTAGCTGTAATGTACGTGTTCTGGACCATGGCATTAAAACATACCTCCAGCTACCTCAGCACAGGAGAATAGGAGAAACCCACTCTGCAGTAACCAGACCATGCATGGGATTTCTGAGGCAGGGAGAGTCTTGTGGATTCATCATTGATTAAAAATATTTATTGAACATTTTCATGGTGTCAGGACTTAGACTGGGGAAGCTGAATGAAGATGAGTGAAACTGGGAAAGGTGAAGATCCAGAAGGTGATACAAACACCAGGTATCAGAAAACGGAATCAAGGAAAGGAGTGAACCATTTGAGAGAGGGGTGCTCAGGGATTAATGACCAAATGAAGGCTTGAGGACAGGTGAGTTTCCAAATAGCACAGGCAGAATGGTAATACTGTTAGTCAATAGACCACCTTGGCAAAGATCTAGAGCAACTTGCTATTAAGGCAAAGCAGAGAAATAAAGGGAAGCCCACTTGAAAGGCAACTTAGAGAACACGAGGTGTGTGTGTGATTGTAAAAAAATCATGTGTGTGACTGTATGTGTGTGATTACAATCATGTGTGTGATTGTAAAAAAAATTGTGAATTTTGTTACACTCAGGTCTCATGAGTGTAACAAAATGGAGAAAATTTTATTCACATAAGCGTTTCAAGGAGAATACTGTATTTACTTGAAAGACCAGCAGAGATATGTTCTTAGGAGAAAAGCTCAGAGGCTGAAGGCATCAATAATGGCCAAGATTTTAGAGAAAGGAGTGAATCCAATTCTACCTAAGACCAAAAAAAACGAGAAGGAAAAAACTAAAATAAATTGAGAGAAGGACTTACGTAAGGAAGGAGGGGGACCAATGTGCAGGACTCAGTTAAAAATTCTTTCCACAACTCTTATAAACCTTCAGCAGAATTATTCTCATGGAGTGTAGACGTGAGTAGAGTTTTCAATCAAATCCAGTAAAGGGTCAAGTTTTAAATTTGGGTGGAGGCAGAGTAGAACCAAGAAAGGATGAAAACACGTGGAAGCTGGAAATGGATGTAACCAGAGAAAATAAGCACTAGGGATCTTTAATCTACCATGGGAATAACTGTGGTCTATTGCCAACTGCAGAACTGTAGGTAAATTAGTTCACTTATATCTACAAGGAGTCAGGAGCCCTTAGCTAACACCTGGTTTGCACAGGGAAACTACAAGAACCACAAAACTATATGGAAGACTGAAGTGCCAAGATTAATACAGCATCTTCAGCAAGACTGATCTTAGATTGCTCTGATGAGCCAGCTACACATAGTTTCTCACACACTTTGTGCTTGGACACAAAAACTGCTCCAGAGCCAGAAGTTGGTTTGAGCTCATTAGGGCAGAATGGAGGGGTTCAACATGTTTAGATTAAATTTCCAGCAAGGAGTCAAATTCATCGCACATGTGAGTCTCAATGGACATGTGGAATCAGTATAGATACAAACTACTGCCTAAAAAAACACTTGGCAAAGAAATAAAACTGAGAATAATAATAATGTCTACATATGTATTATATAATATGGACATTTTGAAGGTTTGCCTCATGAGGTTTTGAAATAGTCTTCCTTTATGTTAAGTTTGTGTTAACGATTAAACCCACGATATATGAACCAGGTGAAGACATTAAAGAGAAATTGTGGAGGTGTGCATGATGCAGAAATTGAAAACAACACAAAACAAACTCTGAAGAGACAGAGATGTAGAGAATGATGGGAAGTCATGGGGAGAGACCAGGTGGGAAGAGAGAGCCAAGTAGATCGCAACATCCAGTATATCCCGCCAGAGTGCAGATTTTTCATGGATTTAGTTTTGCTGCCCTTCCATATCCTAGCATGCTTTTCCTTAAGTGTTACAAATGACCTTCAATATGGCTAGTTTAAAAGGTAGGCAGAAAATGAAAGGTAGTACCTAGCTTAAAATCATATTCTGTTTGATCAAAAGATTTTTTTAATCAGCAGAAATCTTTCCATTCCATTGTAAGAAAAAAAAATTAAGTCCATCTTCTGTCCTTTATGTAGTGTTTTTCATTACTAACTGGCTGTTTCTTTTCCCTTCTCCTTCCTCCCTTTGTATCTCGATCGCCTTGTTGTCCTGCTTTGTTTTCAGTCTGATGCTGGGGTATGTGAGTCTCCACTGACTTTAACAGGGGTATCCCTAAAGGTTCTAGCTTTGGACTTATCTCTTTCACACTATACTTTCTCTTGAGAACAGCAGAGCATCAAGGTTAAGAACACATAATTTAGAGCAAGTTTGCCTGAGTTCAAATCCTGACTCTGCCATGTAGAGAGAAGTATGACCTTTGGAAAGTACTAATTCTCAATCTGGCCCACAGTTTATAAAATGGTGACAATAAGAATGCCTTCCTCTCAAGGTTGTTGTAAACATAAATGATGTAAAGTATAACAAGTGCTTAGAACAATGCCTGGCACACAGGCCTATTAACCCATTGGCATTAATATGATGATGCTTGGAAAAATTATATCCCCTCCTGTGTCTTCACCTTCTTGCCATCAAGAGAATGACCTTTGAGTCTTTTTCTCCTCCGATTCTTCATCTGTAACCTCACCCCTGCACTGCTACATTTCTGTTGGATGTTGCCACTGGATTATTCTGCCAACACCTCCACCTAACATGCCCCAAACTCAAATCTTCATATTTTTTTCTCAGATTATTTCTCTTACTCTGTTCTGAGTTTTTAAAATGCTATCACAGTCTTTCCATTCATTCAACCTCAAAACTTCTTGGTCAACTTTAAATTGCTTATTCTTCAACTTTCACATCTCTTCTGTCTCTAAGTTCTAGCTATCCTTTTCAGATATGCCCTTCATGTGTCTCTATTTTTTTTTCCATTTCCTCCTCACTGCCTGAGTTCAGACACTCATAACTGCTGATTTGAATTACCACCATAGCCTGCGAACTGGTCTCCCTAACCCTATCCTCTCATCCCCTCAACAAAACTTCTACATGAGCAGCAAATCATCGTGTTAAAACCCTATCTTCCCTAATCACTCCCTTGTTCAAACGGAGTTAAACTTACCACTATTTTAAGAGTACTTTAGAGATCATTAGGTGGGTTGTCCAGATGCTTTATGATCTGCCCACAAGGCAAGTTTTCACATTTGTCTTCCACGACAATCCAAGCTTTCTCTGCTCCAGTCATGTCCATAGCTCAGAGCTCTCAAACCACACCTAGTTTTCTCACCACCATGTTTTTGCTGACTAGAAAATATTTCTCCCTTTTCTTAGTTTATCAAAGTGTTTCTCAAGGGCTTCCCTGGTGGCACAGTGATTGAGAGTCCGTCTGCCGATGCAGGGGACGCGGGTTCGTGCCCTGGTCCGGGAGGATCCCGCGTGCCGCGGAGCGGCTGGGCCCGTGGGTCATGGCCGCTGGGCCTGCGCGTCCGGAGCCTGTGCGCCGTGGCGGGAGAGGCCACGGCAGTGAGAGGCCCGCATAACGCAAAAAAAAAAAAGTGTTTCTCAACATTCAAGACCCAGTCCAATTTCCATTTCTGCAGAAAGCTTCTCTGATTGCTTCTTCTGCTTCATTTGATTCAGAATTTCCTTCCTCTCTCCAACACTAGCGCTGCCTTCGAATTGATAAAAACTTCCATACCATATACCTGAGAGCAACTACTGTGTAGACTGGTTTGGATAACTTAGGAATATTATTTATATTACCTATAATATCCCTATAATGTAAGAATGGTTGTCTCAATTTATACATATGTAAGAATGGTTGTCTCAATTTATATATATGGAGTTTGAAGATGTGAGTTTAAACAAGTTGCCCAAACATGTCCTAGTAACAGGCAGAAACAAAGAGACAGGGCAAATACGTGTCTCTTAAATCAATGCTCATTTCATTATCATTTATTTCAGTGTTCTTTGAAGCATCTCCTTGAAGTGTTACTAAAATGGAAATTCTTAATCATAGGACTACCAGGGAAGGGATAAGAAATCTGCATCTTTAATAATTTCCCCAGGTGATTCTCATGCATTGGCAATTTTCAAAAACACTGCCATAGTTCATAGAATCTCTCTTTTATTACCTTAGTTATTCTATATACTAAATTCAGTGATGAACTATTTTCTTGAGGACAAGAATCATGTCTTACTTCCCTCTGCATCTGCCACAGTTCGTAGCACAGTGCCTTGCACATAATATATGCTCAATAAATTTTAGTTGAATTATTGCCAACTTCTGTGTTTCATCACAGCAAAAATTACTATGAATTTGTTAACAGTCAGTAATGTATATTCTTACGTGGCAAGCTGTGGGAAAGATTTTTGAAGCTTTGATTTAATATATACATACAAACACATTAATATATGTATGTTAATTGTAGAACATTTGGAAGAACATAAAAAATAGAAAAATAAAAAAATCACCTAGGACAATGTCTTTTGTCATATTTATGTATTTCTTTAGGTATTCCTTCTATGTATATTTCAGATATGTTAGGAAAATTAGATACATATGTATATTTGTGTATTTGTGTACAAAAGTAAAAATAATTTTTTTCAATTTTATTTTGATGCAAGATCTGGTATCACTAATATTTAAGTGTAACTATCTGTATAGTGATCTTTTCTTTGAAAATCATCTCCAGCTTCCAGTGGGGCTTCCAAAGTAATGTAAGTACTCTGGCCCTCTTTCAAGAAGAATCACAGAAGTTCAACAGTGGAGCCAAACTCATCTGTTTGACTTCTAGTAAGCTTTCACCATTGTGTTGAGATTTTTCCTTGGTGATAATAGGAAGTTCTGCACAACACAACATCTATTAGAAGGGTTTCTTTCATGTAAACAAAATGCAATACACTGCCCAATTAATAAGAAAAAATGCTTCATGAGGGTTTTCAATAGGGGAAGAAAATTGCAACTTTGCACCCTGAGGGTCTGTATATTCTTGAGGCTGTCTTTTTGTTTCCAGCTGATGTCAGCAATACTGACATGTACACACTGCTATATTTTAAATGCATAACCAACAAGGACCAACTGTATGGCACAGGAAACTCTGCTTAATATTCTGTAACAACCTAACTGGGAAAAGAATTTGAAAAAGAATAGATACATGTATATGTACAACTGAGTCACTTTGTTGTACACCTGAAACTAACACAACATTGTTAATCAGCTATACTTGAATATAAAATAAAAAGTTTAAAAAAAAATACTGATTCCAGAGGGATAGGTAATGTGGTTTACATTTGAAACTTTAACTCAAGAATGAAATTTAGGGGTTGGGATTGGATGGCAGAGTAGGAAGATCCTGGGCTTGCCTCCTCCCAGGCAGACACCAAAATTACAACTACATATAGAGAAACTATCTCTGAGAATGACCTGAAGACCAGCAGAAAAGCTTTTCCACAACTAAAGAAAAAAAAGGAAAAATGTTCCTTAAAATATAGGAGGCATAGAGATGCAGTCTGGCTAGGACCCACCTTGGCATGGTGACCTACACCTGGGAAGGATATCATAGCTTCAAAGGCTCCCCCTGAGGACCAACAGCTCCAAAACCCAAATCAGTCTCCCCAGCCCAGGAGAGCTGCTCTGGGAAGATGAAACCCCATAACATCTGGCTTTGAAAACCAGGAGAGCCAGAGTTTTGTAGGAAAATGAGACTTTACTCTTAAAGGACTCATGCAAAAACTCACTCACTCTGAGTCCCAGTGCAGAGACAGCAGCCTGAAAAAAACCTGGGGCATATATGAAAGAAATTCATTGACTTATATTAGAGTGTGTGTCTAAGGGGCAGGGATCCCTTGGAACTTTCTCTGGTACAGAAAGGGGGCTAGTGGGCACCAGATTTTTTTGGTTTGATTATTTTGTTTTGTCTGTTTATGGCTTACACTCTACCTAACTGGTACAGCACTAGCAAGAGTCATTTCTGACTCTCCCCCTCTAACCTAATAGCACCACTCACCCAGCCCCAGGTTTACCTGTGGACCCAGTACAGCTGCTCCTCCAAAGTGGTTCCCCTTTTTTCCAGATCCAGTAGGCACCCTTGGCTGGCACCAAAGCCCATACAAAGCACCACTCCACCCCGCCAGTCCCAGCAGACTCCCACAGCTGGCCCCAGAGCATCTCCAAAGTGGTGCCCTGCCTTGCCAGACCCAGCAGACAACATCCTCTGCCAGCACTGGCATCTCCTCAAAGCAACTCCTACCCTGGGGTCTGGCCTGCACAGCAGATGGCCCACAAAAGTTGAACCAGGCCAGCCCTGAACACTAGCATGCCCACAGCAATCATGGCCCAATCAATACATGAAGACATACACAGCCAACACTAGGGATACCCCTGAGCACCTGGCCAGGGAGACAACACTACTGGGTCCCACAGGACACCTTCTACACAAAGCCACTCCTTCAAGACTGGAAGACATGCCTGATCTACTACATACATAGAAACAAAAGCAGAGTTAGGCAAAATAAGGAAACAAAGGAATATGTTCCAAGTGAAGCGACAAGAGAAAAATTCAGGAAAAGAACTAAATGAAACAGAGATAAGCAATCTCCCAGAGAAGAGGTTCAAATTAGTGGTTATAAAGATACTCAGTGAATTCAGGAGAAGACTGGAAGAACACAGTGAAAACTTCAACAAAAAGATGGAAAACATAAAAAAGAATCAATCAGGGCTTAAGAATAAAATAATGAAATAAAAAACACTAGAGGGAGCCAACATAAATTAGATGATGCAGAAGAAAGGATCACCTATCTGGAAGACAAGCTAGTGGAAATCACCCCAAAATAGCAAAGAACAAAAAAGAAACGAAAACAAAAAAATGAGGATAGTTTATGGCAGCGGTCCCCAACTTTTCTGGCAGCAGGGACAAGTTTTGTGGAAGACAGTTTTTCCATGGATGAGGGTGGGGATTGTTCCAGTGGTAATGAGAGCAATAGGGGGACTGTTCAGGTGGTAACGTGCGTAATGGTTCAGGAAGTAATGCGAGTGATGGTTCAGACAGTAATGCAAGCAATGGGGAGAGGCAAATGAAACTTCGTTCGCTGGCCTGCTGCTCACCTCCTGCTGTGTGGCCTGGTTCCTAACAGGCCATGGACCAATACCAGTCCACAGCTGGGGGGTTGGGGACTGCTGGTTTATGGACCTCTGGAAAAACATCAAGCATACTAAAATTATCATTACAGGGAGTTCCAGAAGGAGAAGAGAGAGAGAAAAGATTAGAAAACCTATTTGAAGAAATAATGACTGAAAACTTATTAACCAGGCAAAGGAAACAGACATCCAAGTCCAGAAAGTACAGAGAGTATCAAACAAGATAACTCAAGGAGACCTACACCAAGACACATTATAATTAAAATGTTAAAAGTTAAAGATAAAGAGAGAATCTTTATCCTTTCCTCTGTTGATGGGAATTTAGGCTGCTTCCACGTCCTGGCTATTGTAAATAGTGCTGCAATGAACATTGGGGTGTATGTATCTTTTTGAATTATGGTTTTCTCTGGATATATGCCCAGGAGTAGGATTGCTGGATCATATGGTAGCTGTATTTTTAGTTTATTAAGGAACCTCCATACTGTTCTCCACAGTGGCTGTACCAGTTTAAATTCCCACCAACAGTGTAGGAGGGTTCCCTTTTCTGCACACCCGCTCCAGCATTTATCGTTTGTAGACTTTTTAATGACAGCCATTCTGACCAGTATGAGGTGATACCTCATTGTAGTTTTGATCTGTATTTCTCTAATAATTAGTGATGTTGAGCATCTTTTCATGTGATTTTTGGCCATCTGTATATCTTCTTTGGAGAAATGTCTATTTAGATCTTCCACCCAGTTTTCATTGGGATGTGGTACATATACACAATGGAATATCACTCAGCCATTAAAAAGAATGAAATAATGCCATTTGCAGCACCATGAATGGACCTAGAGATTGTCATACTGAGTGGAGTCAGACAGAGAAAGACTAAAATCATATGATATTGCTTATATGTGGAATCTAAAAAAAAAAGTGTAGAAATGAACTTATCTACAGAACAGAAATAGAGTTACAGATGTAGAAAACAAACTTATGGTTACCAGGGGGTAAGGGGGGGAGGGATAAATTGGATGATTGGGATTGACATATACACACCACTATACATAAAATAGATAACTAATAAAGACCTACTGTAGAGCACAGGGAACACTACTCAATACTCTGTAATGGCCTATATGGGAAAGGAATCAAAAAAAGAGGGGATATATGCATAACAGATTCACTTTGTTGTACACCTGAAACTAACACAACATTGTAAATCAACTATACTCCAATAAAAACTTTTTTTAAAAGAGAGAGAATTTTTTTTTTTTTTTTTTTTTTTGCTGTACGTGGGCCTCTCACTGTCGTGGCCTCTCCCGTTGTGGAGCACAGGGTCCAGACGCACAGGTTCAGTGGCCATGGCTCACGGGTCTAGCCGCTCTGCGGCATGTGGAATCTTCCCGGACCAGGGCACGAACCCGTGTCCCCTGCATCAGCAGGCGGACTCTCAACCACTGCGCCACCAGGGAATCCCAAAAGAGAGAGAATCTTAAAAGCAGCAAGGGAAAACAACTAGTTACATATAGAGGTGCCGCCACAATGCTACCAGCTGAATTTTCAGCAGAAATTTTAGACACCAGAAGGGAGTAGAACAATATATTCAAAGAACTGAAGGGAAAATACTTTCAACCAATACACTATCCAGCAAGTTTATCATTCAGAACTGAAGGAGAGAGAGTTTCCTAGATAAGAAAAAGGTAAAGGTGTTCATCACTACTAAACTGACATTACAAAAAATGTTATAGGGACTCCCTTAAACAAAACAGAAAAGCCCATAACTAGAAATATGAAAATTGTGAAAGAAAAGGTCTCAACAGTAAAGGGAAAAACATGGTAAAAGTAGTGAGTGGATCAAGCACCTTTATATCTAGTATGAAGATTAAAAGACAAAACCAGTAAAATCATATATATCTACATAATCAGTTAAGGGATACACAAAATAAAAAGATGTAAAAGATGATGTCAAACACATATTTGGGGAAGATAAAAGCGTAGTGTTTTTAGAACATGCTCAAACTTAAGTGACAATCAGCTTAAAACAGACTTCTATACACATAGGTTGTTATAGAAGAATCTCACAGTAAATACAAATGAAAAAACTGACAATTGATACATGAAAAAAAGAAAAACAAACATTGAAAAATTTATCAAACCATGAGGGAAGAGAGCAAGAAGAGAAGAAAGGAATAAAGAAGAAAAACAAAAATGAACAAAAAACAACAAAATGGCAAAGACTACATGCCTATCAAGTATTACTTTAATGCAAATATAAATGGGCTAAGGCCACAATCAAAAGACACAGGGTGGAAAAACAGATTAAAAAAAAATCCATCTGCATGCTTCCTCAAAAGACTCACTTCATATCTAAAGACACACACAGGCTGAAAAGGAAGGGATGGAAAGAATATTCCATGCAAATTGAAACAAAAAGAAAGCTGGGGTAGTAATACTTATATCAGATAAAACAGACTTTAAAACAAAGATAACAAAAAACAAAGGACATTATATAATGATAAAGGGATCAATCCAAAAAGAAGATATAACACTTATAAATATATATGCACCCAACACTGGAGCACATAAATACATAAACCAAATATTGACAAACAAAGGGAGAAATTGACAGTAATGCAATAATAGTAGGAAACATTAACACCCCACTGAGGTAAATGGACAGATCATCCAGACAGAAAACAAATAAGAAGCACCAGCCTTAAATGACATGTTCGATCACTTGGATTTAATAGATCTGTACAGAACACTTCATCCAAAAACAGCAGAATAACATTCTTTTCAAGCGCACATGGGACATTCTCCAGGATAAATCACATGCTAGGCCACAAAACAAGCTCAAAAAACTTAATAAGAATGAAATCATACCAAGCATCTTTTCTAACCACAATGGTATGAGACTAGAAATCAACTACAAGAAAAAAACACAAACATGTGGAGTCTAAACAACACACTACTAAAGCCAAAGGATCAATGAGGAAATCAAAGAGAAAATTAAAAAATACCATGGACAGGGCTTCCCTGGTGGCACAGTGGTTGAGAGTCCACCTGCTGATGCAGGGGACGTGGGTTCGTGCCCTGGTCTGGGAAGATCCCACATGCCGTGGAGCGGCTAGGCCCGTAAGCCATGGCTGCTGAGCCTGTGTGTCTGGAACCTGTGCTCCACAACGGGAGAGGCCACAACAGTGAGAGGCCCGCGTACCGCAAAAAAAAAAAAAAAAAAAAAACCATGGACAAATGAAAATGGAAATACAACATTCCAAGATAACGGGACATGACAAAGACATTTCTAAGATGGAAATTTATAGCAATACAGGCCTAACTCAGGAAACAAGAAAAATCTCAAATGAACAATCTAAACTTACACCTAAGGAACTAGAATGAGAGCAACAAACGAAACTCAAAGTTAGTAGAGGGAAGGAAATGTTAATGATCAGAGTGGAAATAAATGAAATAAAGATTAAAAAAATAGAAAAGATCAATGAAACTAAGAGATAGTTGTTGAAAGAATAAACAAAATCAATAAACCTTTAGCCAGACTCATTAAGAAACAACAACAACAAAAAAGAAACAGAGAGAAAGAGAGCACCCAAATAAAATCAGAACTGAAAGAGAAGTTACAACCGATACAATAGATATCAATATTGTAAGAGATTACTACAAAAAATTATATGCCAACAAATTGGGTTACCTAGAAAAAATGGACAAATTCCTAGAAATATACAATCTTCCAAGACTGACTCATGAAGGAATGAAAAATCTGCATAGACCAGTTACTAGTAATGAAACTAAATAAATAATTTTAAAAAGTTCCTGACACACAAAAGTCTACAACTACATGTGTTCACAGGTGAGTTCTACCAAACATTTCAAAGAAGACTTAATAACTATCCTTCTCAAACTATTCCAGAAAATTGAAGAGGAAGGAATATTTCCAAGCTCATTCTATGTGGTCAGCATCACCCTGATAACAAAACCAGACACTGAAACTATAAAAGACTACAGACCAGTATCTCTGATGAACACAGATGTAAATATCCTCAACAAAATTTTAGCAAACCAAATTTAACAATACATTAAAAGGATCATATACCGTGATCAAGTGATATTTATTCCAGCATGAAAGAATGTTTCAATATCTGCAAATCAAGCAATGTGATACACCTTATTAACAAATTGAATAATAAAAACCATATTATCATCTCAATAGATGCAGAAAAAAGATTTTGACAAAATTCAACAATGATTCATGATAAAAATTCTCAATAAAGTAGGCATGGAGGAATATACCTCAACATAATAAAGGCTATATATGATAAACCCATAGCCAACATCATACTCAATGATATGATTGCATTTCCTCTAAGATGAGGAACAAGATAAGGATGCCCACTCTTGTTACTTTTATTTAACTTAGTATTGGAATTCCTAGCTAGAGCAATCATACAAGAAAAAGAAACAAAAGAAATCCAAATGGGAAAGGCAGAAGTAAAACTGCCACTGTTTGCAGATGACTTGATACTATACATAGAAACCCTATAGACGTCATTAAAAAAAAAATATTAGAATAAATGATTTTAGCAAATTTGTAGGGTAAAAAATTAATATACAGAAATACATAGCATTTCTAAACACTAATAACAATCTATGAGAAAGACAAATGAAGAAAATTGTATCAAAATGAATAAAATACCTAGGAATAAATCTAACCAAGAAGGTAAAAGACTTGTACTCTGAAAACTATAACACATTGATGAAAAAACTTGAAGATGACACAAACGGAAAAATATACTGTACTCATGAATTGGAGGAACAAATATTGTTACAATATCCATACTACTCAATGCAGTCTACACATTCAATGCAATCTCTATCAAAATAACAATGGTGTTTTTCAACATATAATCTTAAAATTGTATGTAACTAGAAAGACCTCAAATAGTCGAAGTAATCTTGAGAAAGGAAAACAAAGCTGGAGGTATCACACTCGTAGGCCAAACTATATTACATAGCTACAGTAATCAAAACAGTATGGTACTGGCACAAAAAAAGACACATAGATCAAGGGAACAGAATGGAGAGTCCAGAAATAAACCCACCCTTACATGGTCAATTAATCTTCAACAAATTAGTCAAGAACATACAATTGGGAAAAGACAACAGCTTTAATAAATTGTGTTGAGAAAGCTGGACAGCTACATTCAAACAAATGAATTTGAACCTTTTTCTCATACCATGTACAGAAAAAAAAAAAAACACTCAAAATGGATTAAATACTTAAATGGAAAACCTGAAACAATAAAGCTCATGAAAAAAAAAAAAAAAACTTAGGTGGTATGCTCTTCGACATCAACCTTGGAATGATTTTTTTGATCTATCAGCCCAGGCAAGGGAGACAAAAGCAAAAATAAACATATGGGACTACATCAAACTAAAAAGCTTCTGTACAGTGAAGGAAACCATCAACAAAACAAAAAGGCAACCTATTGATAGGGAGAAAACATTTGCAAATGATATATCTAATAAGTGGTTAATATCTGAATTATATAAAGAAACCACAGAACTCATGAAAAAACAAATAATTGATTAAAAATGGGCAGATGACCTGAATAGACATTTTTCCAAACAACAGATACATGAAAATATGCTCAACATCATTAATCATCAAGGAAATGGAAATAAAAACTATAATTAGATATCATCTCAGAATGTGCTAGCATCAAAAACATAACAAATAACAAGTGTTAGCAAGGATATGGGAAAAAAGGCATCCACGTGCACTGCTGGTGGAAATGCAAATTGGTGCAACCACTATGGAGATTTTTCAAAAAATTAAAAATAGAACTATCATATGATCCACCAATTGCATTTCTGGGTATTTACCAGAAGAAAACAAAAACACTTATTCAAAAAGAAAGAAAAGCTCATTCAAATCCTATGCTCATTGCAGCATTATTTACAACTGTCAAAATATGGAAGCAACCTAAATGTTCATTGATAGATGAATGTATGAAGAAGATATGGTATGGAATATTACTCAGCCATAAAAAGAATGAAGTTGTACCACTTGCCATAACATGGATGGACTTAGAGGGTATTATACTAAGTGGAATAATATATTAATGTTATTCACAATAGATGAAAGGTAGAAACAACCAATGCCTGTCAACAGATAAATGAGTAAACAAATTTTGGTATATACACACATTGGAATATTATTCAGCCATAAAAAGAGATGAAGTATTGATAATGGTACAACATGGATGAACCTTGAAAACATTATGCTAAGTGAAAAAACCCAGGCACAAAAAATCACTTATTATCTGCAAATATTTTCTCCCATTCTGTCAGCTGTCTTTTGATTTTGTTGATAGTTTCCTTTGCTGTGCAAAGGCATTTAATTAAGCATTTGTTTACTTTTGCTTTTATTTTTATGCCTTAGGAGACAGATCCAAAAAAATACTGCTCTGATTTATGTCAGAGAGTGTTCTATGTATGTTCTCTTCTAGAGTTTTATGGTTTCAGGTCTTACATTCATGTCTTTAATCTATTTTGAGTTTCTTTTTGTATATGGTGTGAGGAAATGTTCTAATCTTATTGTTTTATAAAGAGATGTCCAGTTTTCCCAGCACCACTTATTGAAGAGACTTTTTCCATATTCTTACCTCCTTTATCATAGATTAATTGACCATAGGTGTGTGGGTTTATTTCTGGGATTTCTATTCCGTCCCACTGATTTATGTGTCTGTTTCTGTGCCAGTACCATGCTGTTTTGATACCATAGCATAGTTTGAAGTCTGAGCATGAGATACTTCGAGCTTTGCTTTTCTTTCTCAAGATTGCTTTTGCAATTCAGGATCTTTGGTACTTGCGTGTGAATTTGAGGATTATTTGTTCTAGTTCTGTGAAAAATGTCATGGGTATTTTGATAGGTATTGCATTAAACATGTAGATTTCTTTGGGTAGTATGGCTATTTTAAAAATATTAATTCCTCCAATCCAAGAGCATGGGATATCTTTCCATTTCTTTGTATCATCTTCAATTTCCTTCATCGGTGTTTTATAGTTTTCAGAGTACAGGTCTTTCACTGCCTTGGTTAAGTTTATTCCTGGTACTTTATTCTTTTGAATGCAATTTTAAATGGGATTTGTTTTTAACTTTCTCTTTCTGATAGTTCATTATTAGTGTACAGAAAATCAACAGATTTCTGTATATTAATATTGTATCCTGCCACTTTGCTGAATTCATTTATTAGTTTTAATAGTTTTGGGGTGAAGAATTTAGAATTTTCTATATAAAGTATCATGTCATCTGCAAATTGTGATAGTTTTACTTCTTCTTTATCAATTTGGATGCCTTTTATTTCTTTTTCTTGTCTGATTGCTGTGGCTAGGACTTCCAGTACTATGTTAAATAGAAGTGGCAAGAGTTGTCATCCTTGTCTTGTTCATGAATTTAAAAGAAGAGCTTTCAGCTTTTCACCATTGAGTATAGTGTTAGCTGTGTGATTGTCATAAATGGTCTTTATTATGTTGAGATATGTTCCTTCTATACCCACTTTGATGAGAGTTTTTATTATGAATGGATGTTGAGCTTTGTCAAAATCTTTTTCTGAATCTATTGAGATGACCTTGTGATTTTTATCCATTTGTTAATGTGGTATATCACATTGATTGATTTGCAAATGTTGAACCATCCTTGCATCCCTGTAATAAATACAACTTGATTATGGTGTATCATTCTTTTTACATATTGCTGGATTCAGTTTGTGAATATTTTGTTTAGGATTTTTGGGTCTATATTTGTCAAAGCTATTGGTCTGTAATTTTCTTTTTTTGTGTGGTGTCTTTGTCTGGTTTTGGTATCAAGGCAATGGTGGTCTCACAGAACAAATTTGGGAGCTTTCCTTCTTCAAATTTTTTGGAATAGTTTGAGAAGGTTAGGTACTAGTTCTTTTTTTATATTTTTTGTAGAATTCCCCTATGAAGCTGTCTGGTCCTGGACTTTTGTTTGCTGGGAGTTTTTTAAATTACAAATTCAATTTCACTATTAGTGATCTATGTGTTCAAATTGCCTGTTTCTTATTGATTCAGTCTTGGCAGGTTGTACCTCCCTAGAAATTTGTCCATCCAATATATATAAACAGCTCATACAACTCAGTATCAAGAAAAGCAATTACCCAATGAAAAAATGAACAGAAAACCTGAATGGACATTTTTCTGCAGAAGGCTAACAGGCACATGAAAAGAGGCTCAACATCACTAATTATTAGAGAAAGGCAAACCAAAACAATGAGTTATCACCTCACACCTGTCAGAATGGCTATCATCAAAAAGAACAAAATAACAAATGCTGGAGAGTATGTGGAGAAAAGGAAACCAATGTACAGTGTTGGTGAGAATGTAAATTGCTGGGGTCACTATGGAAAACATTATGGAGATTCCTCAAAAAAATTAATAATAGAACCATCATATAATCCAGCAATTCCACTCCTGGGTGTATACCCAGGAAATACAAAAACACTAATTTGAAAATATACAACCACCCCAATATTCCTAGCAGCACTATTTACAATAACCAAATATGGAAGCAACCCAAGTGTCCATCAACTGATGAGTGTATAAAGAAGACATGGTATATATATGCTGTAAAAAAGAAAAAAAATTCTACCATTTGCAACAATGTGGATGGACCTAGGGAATATTATGCTTAGTAAAATAATTCAAAGACAACTACGGTGTGATATCACTTATATGTGGAATCTAAAAAATAATGCAAAGGAATGTATATAGCACAACAGAAATAGGAAAAATAGACTCACAGATATAGAAAATAAACTAGTGGCTACCAGAGGGGAGGGGGAAAGGAGGAGGGGAAAATTAGGGATATGAGATTAAGAGATACAAACTACCATTTATAAAATAGATGTGACAAAAATATATTTTATAGCACAGGAAATTATAGCCATTACTTGCAAGAACATTTAATGGAGTATAATCTATAAAAACACTGAAACATTATGCTGTACACCTGAAACTAATATAATATTGTAAATCAACTATACTTAAATAAAAATTAATTTTTAAAAAGTTACTTATTGTATGATTCCATTTCTAGAAAATATTCAGAATAGCCACAGCCATAGAGACAGAAGCAGATCAGTGGTTGCTACAGGCTAGAGGGAGGGGGAAATGCTTCATTGGTACTGGCTTTTCTTTGGGGGTGATGAAAATGTTTTGTTATACAGAGATAGCAATTACACAATATTGCAAATGTGCTAAACACCACCAAATTGTTCACTTTAAAATGGTTAATTTTATGTTATGTGAATTTTCACCTCAATAATTAAAAAAAATATATTTTTAAAAAGATAATATAGATCTCCAAAGATAATCCCTGGACAGAAATATACCAAGCACAACTGTGGTTTGCTGTACCATTGTGAAAACAGGGAAATTAAGTTAAACTAAATTTACATACTAAATGAAATTTGTTTCTTTTCTCAAATCTTGTCCCAGAATTCTGACAATATTGTTCAAATTTCAAGCAGGAATATGAAAGATTTTGTGTGTGTGTGTGAGAAATCTAACTAGCTCTAGAAAAAAGACCTAAAGATATGCAGGATGCCCACACAAAACTGTACAGCCAGATCATCCTACAGCAAAATCCTCAGCTGACTCCACTCTCACGCAAGTAACTTATAATAAAATTTTTAGGGCCCTAAAATATGAGCATATTTATTTACCTAACATATGGGAAAAGACTTTGACATAAAAAAACAGGAACCAACTCACAGAAAAAAGGAAAAATTGCAGCAACTTGAAGAGATATAGACCATGGAGGGAATGAAAGATAACACAAAATATCTCCTAAAAGGTAAGATACTGTAATGATTAATAAGGTTATATTTTTTAAAATAGTGAAATATACAGAGCTTTGGAAACAAACAAAATGCCATGACAGGCTAGATGAAATTCTCAACAGAAGTGTTACACAATAAAATTGAGCAAAATTCCAAGTAAATAGATAAAATTTAAAAGTAGAATATATAATAGGAAAGATAAATTATCCGCAAAGTAGGAATTTAAGACAGAAGTGAGAAAATGGAGGGAAATAACCAAAGACCTGATTTTAAATATATGTACTTCAGAATTACATTCTCTTTTCTCTTGCATGCACATTCCAAGCAGGCTTTATTTCCCATTATTCTATCAAAGCATTTCATGTAGAAGTCACTCATCATCTCCAAATTGCTATATTCAATGTCCAATTCTCTGTCCCCATTTTTCTGAATTTCTTTACACCATCTGACACAGTTGCTTACTTCCCCCATCATAAAATTCTTTGATCATTTTATGTCTAGGAAACCACTCTCTAGGTTCCTCTAACACCTCACTTTACGCCTCCACCTTAAGTCTGTTTTGCTAATGCTATACTCTCTGTACTACACTTGGGCTGCTCCTTGAACCTCTTCTCTATTGACACACTTGATTGTTTTATTCAATCTCTTGGATTTAAATACCATTACTATACTGATGATTTGGAAATGTTCAGCTTTAATCCAGAACTCTTCCAGAAGTTACATCCTCCTATATCTAATTAGCTATTCAACCTCCCCACTTAGATATCAAAGAGAAATTTCAAACTTATATGTTCTAAAACTGAATTTATAATGTTCAACAGTTTATATTGTTCCATCTCCTAGCTTCCCTATCTCAGTAAATGGAAGTAGCATTCTTTTAGTTACTTCAGCCAAAATTCTTGCTGTTATTTCATCCATTTTCTCTCACATTTAAGACCCAACCCATTGACACTTCACATTAGAGCTCCCTTAAGAATACATCCAGGCACTTCCCTGGTGGCGCAGTGGTTGAGGGTCCGCTTGCCGATGCAGGGGACACGGGTCCGTGCCCCGGTCTGGGAAGATCCCACGTGCCGCGGAGCGGCTGGGCCCGTGAGCCATGGCCGCTGAGCCTGCGCGTTCGGAGCCTGTGCTCCGCAACGGGAGAGGCCACAACAGTGAGATGCCCGCGTACCGCAAAAAAAAAAAAAAAGAATACATCCAGAATCTAACCATTTATCTTCTCTTCCACCTCTACCCTTGTGATTAAAGTTGCAATCTTTCACCTGGATTATTCATTAACCTCCTGTCTTGCCTCATTCCTAGCATTCTTGTCATTCTACAGTATATCCTCTACAAAGAAATCTAGAAAACCTTTAAAACATGTAAGCCAGACCATACAATTCCTGTGTTAAAAAAATCTCCACATGATTCCCATATCACTCAGAATATAAGCCCATGACCTTATGAAGATTTACAAAACACTGCATAATCTCAGTTTCTACTGCTCTGTACTTGGTTGAATCTACTGTATCACACCAGCTTTCTAGAAATCCCTAAATATGTCCAGTATATTCCTCCCTGGGCATCTTTGATTTTGCTTCCTGACTTCCTTCAGAAATTTTCTTAAATGTCTTTCATATCAGGGAGGCCTTCATTGACCATCCTATTTCTTTTAAAAAATAATGATTTGTTGCTTTAAGTGATTCATACAAATAATAATTTGAGCAATGTTTAATGTATTGTACCAAGAAGAAAATATTACCCCAAATCCTATCACCCATAAAAAATTATTAAATAATCAACTTTCTAGCTAACTGTCCTTGCAAATAAATATATACATAGGTATAGATATATAGATATAGATATATATTTAGGGCAAGAGAATGCTATTTCTGACTAAAATTATTAAATTTTAAGGAAATAATGGGAAAATAAAGTGAAACTCAACACACTGCTTAACGTGGGATAAATGTTCCTTTACCATGATAGCTACTATTTTTCAAAGTACCATACAGATTAAAGAGAGAGATTATTAAAATCATTACAAAGATAAAGTCTTTTTTTTGATATATGTTTCAAATTTAGCAGTCTCAATATAGTCCTAGCTCTGATGATATAATTCATACTTTTGTTTTGCTTCCCATGTTTTATGAGTTATACTATTGATTTTATATTATCTGAAGTTTAATATTTATTTTTTTTTTTGCGGTACGTGGGCCTCTCACTGCTGTGGCCTCTCCCGCTGTGGAGCACAGGCTTCGGACGCACAGGCTCAGCGGCCATGGCTCACGGGCCCAGCCGCTCCGTGGCATGTCGGATATTCCCGGACTGGGGCACGAATCCGTGTCCCCCGCATCGGCAGGCGGACTCTCAACCACTGCGTCACCAAGGAAGCCCTGAAGTTTAATATTTAGATTCTATTCTATAACCACAGTTCTCATGGTTCTTCAGTTTTAATGTTTAAATACATTCAATGCTGACTATTAGCTACCAGCTTTCCATTTCTCATTTTAAAATTTTCATCTTTTAATGGGTTGGATTCCTTTTCTTGATTTGTTTTGAGAAAAGAGCATTGGTGCTATATTTCCTGGGTTCTTTTATGTTTAAGGATGTTTCTCTATTGACTTTGAACTATTTCTCTGCTTAAGTATACGCTTTTCTGGATCACACTTTATTTTCCATAAGCTAACTAGATACTTCTCATTATATTCTGTCACTGAATGATGTGGTGGATTCATCTGAAGCCAACTTAATCCCTGTTTTTTTTTCTTTCAATACTCCATAGAGGACTGAAAGATTCATTCATGATAATGAGAATGTACATTAGTGCCAGTTATTTTGTATCATTTTTTTCCTGTATTAGATGACATCTCTTCAATATTACATTCTCAACTTGTTTCGTTTTAGGGGAATCTTATATTTTAAGGTACTATTTGTTCTATCCGTTGGACTTTCTATTCCAGAGACACAAGCTATCCTCATGTTGCATATTTACTGCTTCTTTCATATCTGTTATATTCTCTCCAATTTGTTTATTTATTGGTTATTTTCCTCAGCATTTTTGTGATTATCTGAAATCTTTCTTACATGCTATTAATGCTTTTGCAGATCTATCTAGTCCGTTATTTCTTGCCAGTTTATCTATTAGTTTGACTTCCTTAGCTCTGCAATTTCTTCTGTAATTTCATTCTGAAGTGAGTATCTCATTTTAGTAAACTAATATTTTTACTAACTTGTTCAATATCATGGACAACTTGTGGAGCAATATCTTGCATGTCTTGGGTGTGTGTTATTCCAAATTGTGTTCTTTTCCTAGATTGTAGATACTATGGTTTTTTTTCCCCCTTTCTTCCCATGTAGAAACTACCAGCTGTCTCCCAATATTCTCCCTAAGTAATAAAAGCCCAACTTTAGGCACATGGCTGCTGGACTGAAGGTTACTTTTCTAGCCTCCTTTGGAGTTAGGTATGGCTATGAGGTTATGTTCTGGCCATCCAAATGTAATTAGAAATGTCTTTAACTTATGTGAAGCATCCTTTAAGAGGTCAAATATGCCCCCTTTACTCCTTCCCTTTTCCTAACTCCTAAAATGTGGATACAAGCCTGGAACTTGAGTGGCCATTTTGGATTTGTAACTACATGTTGAAATCAGGATCTCCGATTATACTGTTAGCAGCCCTAAAAAACACTGAACATCTATCTAGAGACTCTTCTAACGTGAGAAAGAAATAATTATTAAAAACCTTGTTTAAGCTTGGAGTTTCTTTCGATTGCAGCTGAAACTAATCCTAACAAATAACCCCTCTCCACTTCTTCCTCCCTACCCCTTTCCTTATTTCCTCTCTGGTCACATCTCTGCACAATTTCATGCCAGTTTTCTTCATTTTGCTCATGCTTCACAGCTCTGTCCAGGCTTGTGCTGGCTGTCATGTTCTGTGGGAGACATTTCTGTTATTCCCTTCAGAGACCTCTTGCTTTGCTCTCTGAGCTACAGCCTGTAAGCAGGGTTTTATGTTCTGTCTGTCCACTCCTCTGTGGCCTGAGAACTGGACCATGCGTGTGGAAGTGGGGTCATCTGAGGCAGCATGCCATCTTGGGGACAGAGAAACAGGCAGTGGCATTCAAATGCTGACTCTACCACTTGCTAGTGGTGTGGTCATGGGTAAATTATTTAGCTTTGCTATACCTCAGTTTCCCCATTTTAAAGAAGGATACAGTTAATACCTACATCACAGAGTTATGAAAACCAAATAAGAAGTAAAACAAAAGGGCTTAGAGGTTCACATGGTGCATTTAGAGAGCTGTGTTTGAGTGTAATCACCATTATGTTACTGTCATCATATATGAACTTTGACGCTTCTTCTCAGTTTTTGTTAAATGTTAAACACTGAGTATACGCCAACTAGTGCCACATTTTACTAGGGTAGGTACCCTTGATCTTTGGAGCTTTCTATTGATCCAGTGTGGGTATCAACCTCCATCACTTTATGCCCTCCACAGAGCCTAGTCTTTTATCGAATTGTATTTGTATATTGTTCATTTATCTCATAGGCACTGAAATCTTTCTGGTCTCCTTTACTTCAAGTTCCAGTTGGGGAACAGCCTGGAAAGGGGGAAGATAATCTCTACCTAGTAGTTCTTATTCTCAATTGCAGCAGGAGTTTTGCAATTATGTCATAAACTATGGGTAAATATTAAATTAGCTTTGAGGCTCATAACTTCCTTCTACTTACATAACATCCTACCAACTCTATATCACAGAGCTATAATCCTGACTTGTTTTTATGTCTTCTATCATAGGTCTCGAAGAACTTCTGTAAAGTCTCTCTGCATCTCAAGGTTGTTAATCTCATTTGGACACTAAGCACTGTGGAATCACAGAGGTTAAGGACAGTGTGGGAGAGAAGAAACTGAGTCCACACATCCTTATTCTAGCCCAGTGTCAATTCCCTGAAGTATCTTTCACAGGTCTTCTCTGAGGCATGCTACATTTTTTTGACAGCTGCAGAGCCTAAAACAGTGAAATAAATAGGTACAAAATAATGATACAAAAATCCTAATCACACATTGTAATATTTAACCATTTATACCCACTCGAAATCTCCCTAATTAATTGAATCTGCTAATACTCCTTTTCCACAAACAAGCTCTTTTCCTTCTTTTAGGAAAATAACTGCAGAACAACACTGATGATCCAAGAACAACTGGCACAGATTTGAAGGCACATTTTCAGTGAAGTATTTTTAAAATGTAGTTGAATTCTCTCTGCACTCTGTTTTCCTGACCCAGAAAACACAAACTCTGTTTTATTATATATTAAGCTGTCAGCTTTGACCCCATTTTATATTTGGTGGTGGGTTATTGTCATTACCGTTCCGTTTATTTTTGAAGTAGGAAAGTATTTTTTATAAATTGGATATTTATGAAAATTCATCAAATAACATTTACCTTAAAAATCTAGTAAGTAAAAGCCTGCAGGCTGTCTTTTACCTGCAGTGATAAACACTGGAAAGATTAGGATAAGGTGGCCTAAACCGTACCACTTTTTCTTCTCCATTAATTTTGTTCAAGCATACACAGAGAGGTGACAGATGACAGGTGAAATTGGTAGCAGAAACAGAGTTTGCCAAGCTTCTACAGTCTAGACTCTACTGAGGGGAAACAATGGAAAGAAACAGAAGTGGAAATGTCTTGACTTATTGTGACAAACAAGATGGCCCGTCTGTGTCATAACATTCCTGGAAAACAAACAATGGGTATAAATTTTGCACCAATTATATGCCCAGGTTTCAGTAACTTGAAAATCCATTCCCATGATTCTCCTCTTTTGAAAAAATAAGAAATCCTATAGCCTTAAAGAAAAAACAGTAATGGGAATGGCCACTTAAAATTCTTTCCAAGCTTTATCATTGCAAAAAATACTAAGAAAAAATGAGACAAAGGAAAATGCCATTACAGAAAAGAACAGAGTTGAGTATGGTTATGGATATCACACTTGAGAAGTGCAGTTACAATACACTGAAAATACATAAGCTACTGTGGATTAGATACAGTAGACATTAAGTATGTAGGATATATCCCAGATCCTTTTCTTCAAATCCTAGCAGGCCTTGGTAACTTAATGCTTTCATTTTTGAAAATTCTTAACATTTTAAAGGTTGATTAAATAGACTAACTATAATTAAATATATGTATATACACACATAAATTTATGTATATATATTACATATATGTATATATATACATGTAATATATAAAGATATATATACACATATAATACATATATATGTAAATTTCTGTTTACCTCCCAAATACTTATCACAGGAAGGTAAATGAAAGGCTTTCCTTGTGGTCAAACTTGTTAAGATCTGATTTTCGTGTTCATCAAAATTAAACAACATTCAGAGCCACATGACACTCAAGAAAAAAAGATAAAAATAAGAACCAGGGAACCTTCAAGATGGCAGAGGAGTAAGACGTGGAGATCACCTTTCTCCCCACAAATACATCAGAAATACATCTACACGTGGAACACCTCCTACAGAACACCTACTGAACACTGGCAGAAGACCTCAGACCTCCCCAAAGGCAAGAAACTCCCCACGTACCTGGGTAGGGCAAAAGAAAAAAAGAATAAACAGAGACAAAAGAATAGGGACGGGACCTGCACCAGTGGGAGGGAGCTGTGAAGGAGGAAAGGTTTCCACACACTAGGAAGTCCCTCCACTGGTGGAGACAGCGGATGGGCAGGAGGAAGCTTCAAAACCATGGAAGAGAGTAGAGCAACAGGGGTGCAGAGAGCAAAGCGGAGAGATCCCCACACAGTGGATCGGTGCTAACCGGCACTCACCAGCCTGAGAGGCTTGTCTGCTCACCCGCTGGGGCGGGTGGGGACTGGAAGCTGAGGCTCGGGATTCGGAGGTCAGATTCCAGGGAGAGGACTGGGGTTGGCTGTTTGAACACAGCCTGAACGGGGTTAGTGCACCACGGCTAGCAGGGAGGGAGTCCAGAAAAAAGCTTGTAACTGCCTAAGAGGCAAGAGACCATTGTTTGGGGGGCGTGTGAGGAGAGGGGATTCAGAGCACCGCCTAAACAAGCTCCAGAGACAGGCACGAGCCATGGCTATCTGCGCAGACACCAGAGATGGGCATGAGACACTAAGGATGCTGCTGCAGCCACCAAAAAGCCTGTGTGCAAACACAGGTAACTGTCCTCCCCTCCCCTCCTGGGAGCCTGTGCAGCCCGCCGTGGCCAGGGTCCGATGATCCAGGGACAACTTCCCTGGGAAAACACATGGTGTGCCTCAGGCTGTTGCAACGTCACACTGGCCTCTGCCGCCGCAGGCTCGCCCCGCATTCCTTACCCCTCCCTCCTCCTGGCCTAAGTGAACCAGAGCCCCCTAATCAGCTGCTACTTTAACCTCATCCTGTCTGGGTGGGGAAGAGATGCCCTCAGGCTACCTACACGCAGAGGCAGGGCCAAATCCAAAGCTGAACCCCAGGAGCTGTGCGAACAAAGAAGAGAAAGGGAAATTTCTCCCAGCAGCCACAGGAGCAGTGGATTAAATCTCCCCAATCAACTTGATGTTCCCTGCATCTGTGGAATGCCTGAATAGACAATGAATCATCCTAAAATTGAGGCGGTGGACTTTGGGAGCAACTGTAGACTTGGGGTTTGCTTTCTGCATCTAATTTGTTTCTGGTTTTATGTTCACCTTAATTTAGTATTTAGTGCTTATTAATACTGGTAGGTTTGTTTACTGATTTAGTTGCTCTCTTTTTTTTTGGTTTATATTTTTTTTTTCTCTCTCTTTTTGTGAGTGTGTATGTGTATGCTTCTTTGGGTGATTTTGTCTGTATAGCTTTGCTTTTACCATTTGTCCTACACTTCTGTCTGTCCATTTTTATTTCTTTTTTTTGGATGGTTTTTAGTGCTTGTTATCAATGGTGGATTCGTTTTAGGTTTGGTTGCTCTCTTCTTTCATTTTTTTCTTTTCTTTTATTACTTTTTAATTTTTTTATTTTAATAATTTTATTTTACTTTTTTCTTTCTTTTTTTTTTCTCCTTTTCTTCTGATGTGTGTGGCTGACAGGGTCTCAGTGCTCCAGCCAGGGGTCAAGCATAAGCCTATGAGGTGGGAGAGCTGAGTTCAAGACATTGATGAACCAGAGACCTCCTGACTCCATGTAATATCAAATGGCAAAAGCTCTCCCAGATATCTCCACCTCAACACTAAGAGCCAGCTCCACTCAACGACCAGCAAGCTACAGGGCTGGACACCCTATGCCAAACAACTACAAAGACAGGAAAACAACCCCACCCATTAGCACAGAGGCTGCCTAAAATCATGAAAAGTTCACAGACTCCCAAAACAGAACACCAGACACAGTCCTGCCCACCAGAAAGGCAAGATCCAGCCACAACCACGAGAACACAGGCACCCATCCCCTCCATCAGGAAGCCTACACAACCCACTGAACCAACCTTAGCCACTGGGGACAGACAACAAAAACAACAGGAACTACAAACCTGCAGCCTGCGAATAGGGGATGCCAAACACAGTAAGTTAGGCAAAATGAGAAGACAGAGAAATACACAGCAGAGGAAGAAGCAAGGTAAAAAACCACCAGACCAAACAAGTGAAGAAGAAATAGGAAGCCTACCGGAAAAAGAATTCAGAGTAATGATAGGAAAGATGATCCACAACTTGGAAATAGTATGGAGAAAATACAAGAAATGTTTAACAAGGACTTAGAAAAACTAAAGAGCAAACAAACAATGATGAACAACACAATTAATGAAATTAAAAATTCTCTAGAAAGAATCAATAGCAGAATAACTGAGGCAAAAGAACACATAAGTGACCTGGAAGACAAAATAGTAGAAATAACTACCACAGTGCAGAGGAAAAAACAATGAAAAGAATTGAGGACAAACTCAGAGACCTCTGGGACAACATTAAACACAACAACATTCGAATTATAGGGGTCCAAGAAGAAGAAAAAAAGAAAGGGACTGAGAAAATATTTGAAGAGATTATAGTTGAAAACTTCCCTAATATGGGAAAGGAAATAGTCAAGTACAAGAAACGCAGAGATTCCCATACAGGATAAATCCAAGGAGAAACACGCCAAGACGCATATTAATCAAACTATCAAAAATTAAATACAAAGAAAAAATATTAAAAGCAGCAAGGGAAAAACAACAAATAACATCCAAAGAAACCCCATAAGGTTAACAGCTGATCTCTCAGCAGAAACTCTGCAAGCCAGAAGGGAATGGCAGGACATATTTAAAGTGATGAAAGGGAAAAACCTACAACCAAGATAACTCTACCCAGCAAGGATCTCATTCAGATTTGACAGAGAAATTAAAACCTTTACAGAAAAAAAAAGCTAAGAAAATTCAGCACCACCAAACAAGCTTTATAACAAATGCTAAAGGAAGTTCTCTAGGTAAGAAACACAAGAGAAGGAAGAGACCTACAATAACAAACACAAAACAATTAAAAAGTGGTAATAGGAACATACATATCGATAGCTACCTCAAATGTAAATGGATTAAATGCTCCAAACAAAACACATAGACTGGCTAAATGGATACAAAAACAAGGCCCGTACACATGCTGTCTACAGTCCCACTTCAGACCTAGGGACACATACAGACTGAAAGTGAGGGGATGGAAAAAGATATTCCACGCAAATGGAAATCAGAAGAAAGCTGGAGTAGCAATTTGCATATCAGACAAAGTAGACTTTAAAATAAATACTATTACAAGAGACAAAGAAGGACACTACATAATGATCAAGGGATCAATCCAAGAAGAAGATTTAACAACTGTAAATATTTATGCACCCATATATAGGAACACTCAGTACATAGGGCAAATGCTAACAGCCATAAAACTGGAAATCAAGAGTAACATAATCACAGTAGGGGACATTAACAGCCCACTTTCACCAATGGACAGATCATCCAAAATGAAAATAAATAAGGAAACACAAGCTTTAAATGATACATTAAACAAGACGGAGTTAATTGATATTTATAGAACATTCCATCCCAAAACAACAGAATACACATTATTCTCAAGTGCTCATGGAACATTCTCCAGGATAGATCATATCTTGGGTCACAAATCAAGCCTTGGTAAATTTAAGAAAACTGAAATGGCATCAACTATCCTTTCAAACCACAACGCTAGGAGACAAGATATCAATTACAGGAAAAAAATCTGTAAAAATTACAAACACAGGGAGGCTAAACAATACACTACTAAATAACCAAGAGATAACTGAAGAAATCAAAGAGGAAATCAAAAACTACCTAGAAACAAATGACAATGAAAACATGATGGCCCAAAACCTATGGGATGCAGCAAAAGCAGTTCTAAGAGGGAAGTTTATAGCAATAAATTCTACCTCAATAAACAAGAAACATCTCAAATAAACAACCTAGCCATACACCTAAAGCAATTAGAGAAAGAAGAACCAAAAAACCCCAAAGTGAGCAGAAAGAAAGATATCATAAAGATCAGATCAGAAATAAATGAAAAAGAAATGAAGGAAACTATAGTAAAGATCAATAAAACTAAAAGCTGGTTCTTTGAGAAGATAAACAAAATTGATAAACCTTTAGCTGCACTCATCAAGAAAAAAGGGGACAAGACTCAAATCAACAGAATTAGAAATGAAAAAGGACAAGAAACAACTTACACTGCAGAAATACAAAGGATCAAGAGAGATTACTACAAGCAACTATATGCTAATAAAATTGACAACTTGGAAGAAATGAACAAATTTTTAGAAAAGCACAACCCTTCGAGACTGAAACAGGAAGAAATAGAAAATATAAACAGACAAATCACAATCACTGAAATTGAAACTCTGATTAAAAGTCTTCCAATAAACAAAAACCCAGGATCAGATGGCTTCACAGGCAAATTCTATCAAACAATTAGAAAAGAGCAAACACCTATCTTTCTCAAACTCTTTCAAAATATACCAGAGGGAGGAACACCCCCAAACACATTCTATGAGGCCACCATCACCCTGATACCAAAACAAGACAAAGATGTGACAAAAAAGAAAACTACAGGGCAATTATCACTGATAAACATAGATGCAAAAATCCTCAACAAAATACTAGCAAACAGAATCCAACAGCACATTAAAAGGATCATAAACCATGATCAAGTGGGGTTTATCCCAGGAATGCAAGGATGCTTCAATATACACAAATCACTCAATATGATACACCATATTAACAAATTGAAAAAAAGAAACCATATGTTCATCTCAATAGATGCACAAAAAGCTTTTGACAAAAGTCAACACCCATTTATGATAAAAACCCTGCAGAAAGTAGGCATAGAGGGAACTTTTCTCAACATAATAAAGGGCATATATGACAAACCCACAGCCAACATCGTCCTCAATGGTGAAAAACTGAAAGCATTTCCACTAAGATCAGGAACAAGACAAGGTTGCCCACTCTGACCACTCTTATTCAACATAGTTTTGGAAGTTTTAGCCACAGCAATCAGAGAAGAACAAGAAATAAAAGGAATCCAAATTGGAAAAGAAGAAGTAAAGCTGTCATTGTTTGCAGATGACATGATACTATACATAGAGAATCCTATAGATACTACCTGAAAACTACTAGAGTTAATCAATGAATTTGGTAAAGTAGCAGGATACAAAATTAATGCACAGAAATCTCTAGCATTCCTATACACTAATGATGAAAAATCTGAAAGTGAAATTAAGAAAACACTCCCATTTACCATTGCAAGATAAAGAATAAAATATCTAGGAATAAACCTACTTAAGGAGACAAAAGACCTGTATGCAGAAAACTATAAGACACTGATGAAAGCAATTAAAGATGATACCAACAAATGGAGAGTTATATCATGTTCTTGGATTAGAAGAATCAATAGTGTGAAAATGACTCTACTATCAAAACAATCTACAGATTCAATGCAATCCCTATCAAACTACCACTGGCATTTTTCACAGAATTAGAACAAAATATTTCAAAATTTGTATGGAAGCAAAAAAGACCCCGAATAGCCAAAGCAATCTTGAGAAAGAAAAACGGAGCTGGAGGAATCAGGTTCCCTGACTTCAGACTATACTACAAAGCTACAGTAATCAAGACAGTATAGTACTGGCACAAAAACAGAAAGATAGATCAATGGAACAAGATAGAAAGCCCAGAGATAAACCCACGCACATACGGTCACCTTATCTTTGATAAAGGAGGCGAGAATATACAATGGAGGAAAGACAGCCTCTTCAAGAAGTGGTGCTGGGAAAATTGGACAGCTACACGTAAAAGAATGAAATTAAAACACTCCTTAACACTATACACAAAAATAAACTCAAAATGGATTAAAGACCTAAATGTAAGGCCAGACACTATCAAAGACTTAGAGGAAAACACAGGCAGAACACTCCATGACATAAATCACAGCAAGATCCTTTTTGACCCACCTGCTAGAGAAATGGAAATAAAAACAAAAATAAACAAGTGGGATCTAATGAAACTTAAAAGCTTTTGCACAGCAAAGGAAACCATAAACAAGATGAAAAGACAACCCTCAGAATGGGAGAAAATATTTGCAAGTGAAGCAACTGACAAAGCATTAATCTCCAAAATTTACAAGCAGCTCATGCAGCTCAATATCATAAAAACAAACAACCTAATCCAAAAATGGGCAGAAGACCTAAATAGACATTTCTCCAAAGACGATATACAGATTGCCAACAAACACATGAAACAATGCTCAACATCACTAATCATTGGAGAAATGCAAATCAAAAGTACAATGAGGTATCACCTCACACCAGTCAGAACATCGTCAAAAAATCTACAAACAATAAATGCTGGAGAAGGTGTGGAGAAAAGGGAACCCTCTTGCACTGTTGGTGGGAATGTAAATTGATACAGCCACTATGGAGAACAGTATGGAGGTTCCTTAAAAAACTAAAAATAGAACTACCATATGACCCAACAAACCCACTACTGGGCATATACCCTGAGAAAACCATAATTCAAAAGAGTCATGTACCACAATGTTCATTGCAGTTCTATTTCCAATAGCCAGGACATGGACGCAACTTAAGTGCCCATTGACAGATGAATGGATAAAGAAGATGTGGCACATATATACAATGGAATATTACTCAGCCATAAAAAGAAACAAAATTGAGTTATTTGTAGTGAGGTGGATGGACGTAGAGTCTGTCATACAGAGTGATGTAAGTCAGAAAGGGAAAAACAAATACCGTATGCTAACACATATATATGTAATCTAAAAAAAAAATTTAAAATGGTCATGAAGAACCTAGGTGCAAGACGGGAATAAAGACGCAGACCTACTAGAGAATCGACTTGGGGGACATGGGGAGGGGAAAAGGTAAACTGGGATGAGTGAGAGAGTGACATGGACATATATACACTATCAAATGTAAAATAGTTAGCTAGTGGGAAGCAGCTGCATAGCACAGGGAGATCAGCTCGGTGGTTTGTGTCCACCTAGAGGGGTGGGATACGGAGGGTGGGAGGGAGATGCAAGAGGGAGGTATATGGGGATATATGTGTACGTACAGCTGATTCACTTTGTTATAAAGCAGAAACTAAGACAGCATTATAAAGCAATTATACTCCAATAAAGATGTTAAAAAAAAAAGAACCAAATAACAATTATTGATGACTTAAACTGTGCTCAACTATGTATGTCCTACTTAGGTAAATAGCAATTATTGATATAATACCACATCCACTTAGTAATTAATATTTTTTTCTTTTGGATTTGGCCACATAGGAAATTTTATAAGAAAAAGAATTATAAAGTTTGCACTTAAGATAATTAATCTGCAACTCACATCCATATTGAAACGAGTCTGATATTATCTACCCACTTCCTCTGAGACAGCTTTCTCCTTGATCTTTTTCAGTCTGGCTTCCTCCCTAAATATAATACCCAAACCACAGTTTGTTCGGTCTTTAAAAATCTTCCATATTTCTCTAAATTCTATCCCTATGTCATGTACATTTTCTAGTGGTTTCCACTCTATTGCTGCCTAAGTGTTGTCACTTAGAAAAGTGAACCCCCCTCAATCTAAAAAACTACACACACACACACACACATATACACACAATGTATTTTTTTATATTTTCTGGATTATGAAGTCATAACATTGGGAATATTTTTATCTGCAAGGAAGAACGATCTAACTTAAAGAGCAATGTAATTAATTGACCCAAATAATAATGTCCAAAGATAGGGCAGTTTTTAGGATTAGTTGATTGAGAGATTCAATAATATCATCGAGAGCCCAGGCTTTAGTTATCCCTCCCCTCTGCTAACCACAGCAGTCATTTCAGTGTAAAACTGTTTCACTTAATGGTCTTAAAGTAGCTGTGAGGAAAACGAAGGTTTACATGTTGTCTTCTTTATATCTATAAGGATAGCTGTACATGCTTCCTGAAAGCTATCCCTTAACAGTACAAATGATTCTACCAAACTTTTGCAAATATCTTCTAGCATCTCATTGGCTAGAATTGGGCTACATGACCATTTCTGAATTGTTCCAGGTAAGGGAATGGAATTTTGTTTTTCCAACTGGCATTTACATATATTTGAGTTCACAATTTTAAAACTTTATATTTTCATTCTGTAATTTTTATTTCTTCAAGGTCCATTTTTAATATTTATATCACATTTCACCATCTTAAGTATATTTTATTTATTTATATTTTATATGTTATTTATGTTTTATATATTTTATTATCTTAAGTATAATTTTCTATAAGTCATCCAGTGAGGAATAAAAGGGCTGATTGACAGGGATGGTTCTTTTTTTCTTTCAATCATTTACTTCTACAACAATTAATGAATGACAAAAATTAAGTTTAAGAATTGTGAATTTGCAGAAGTTATCTACCTAAGGAAGCTGATGATACTTTAAATGTTTATTGTAGAATGAGAACTGCATTGAGATAAAATCTATTTTAATGAAGAACAGAGATTTGCTAACCAGCAAATTTAATAATACCAAAACTAAGGGGACTCCCTTGACATTTGAATGAATTAACTAAAGACAAATAAAGGACATTTTTCTTTAGAGGTTTGACAGAAGATCAAATGAGTAAGGATTTGCAAAGTGCTCAAAATGCCATAAGCGTAGGAATTCTGAATAATACAAGGCATAGAACACAGACTCTTACCATGAAGAAATTTGCACATGGAAGGTTCAGAAAATTATGTGAAAGATTAAATGGCAATAGAAAAATAAACAAGAGTTGAAGACAGCCACAGTAGATATCTTAATTATAATTAAATACATTATAATTTGCCAACTGAATTATCCTGATTATTTCTATTAGAGGTCACAGGGAGAAAAATCATTAAATGAACGTAAGAAACTCATTAATGAAAAGTTACTATGCAGAGCAAAATATAAATTTACCTTTATTGGTAATGCTATCAAACAGTTAAGGAAGAAATAAAAATCTTATACAAATTCAGAATGTAAGAGGAGGGAATATTACACTATGAAGCCAGCATATCCTTAATACTAAAAAAAAGTACAGACAATATAAGAAAACTGTAAACCAAACATTTCTCCAGACTGTAGATGTAAATATCTTAAAACAATATTCACAACTCCAACGCAACAACATATAAAGAAAAGGTAATACATCATGACCAAGAGGAGTTTACTTCAGGTATACCAGGCTGTTTCAATATTTGAAATTCCATCAATGTAATTTACCACAGTAACAGAATAAAAGACAAAAATCATGATATATACAGAAAAAGCATTTGAAAAAGTTTATTCATCTATTTGATTTTTTAAAAAATTCTCAGTAAATTAGAAATGGAAGGAAACATCCTTAATCTGATAAAAAAGGATATCTATGAAAACCTCACAACTAACATCTCACTTCATGGTAAAATACTGAACGCTTTCCACAAGGCAAAGATGTGTTCTTATAAGTTCTAATCAACATTGTACTGGAAGTTTCAGCAAGTACAATAAGACAAGGCAAAAAGGCAAAAAGTTTATAGACAGCTAATTAAGATGCAAACTGCCTTTTTTAAGAAACAACATATTGTTTACATAGAAATTCTAAGGAATCTATTTTAAAACTAGTAGAATTAGTAAGTTAATTTAGCAAGATGAAAGGATACAAGGTTAATACACAAAAATCAATTGTATTTTTATGACCAGCAGCAACCAATTGGGAAATGAAATAATACCATTTATATTTGTACACCTGTAAGATACTTAGAAAAACATTCAAATAAGAAGTGCAAGATCCCTACACTGAAAACAAAACATTACTTGGAGAGCATTTTAAAACCCAGAATAACTAGAAAGATATTCAATATTCATTAATTTGAAGATAATATTATGTTCAATTCTCCCCTATTTGACTTGCATATTGAATGCAATACAATAAAAATTCCAGTTACCTTTTTATAGAAATTGGTAAACTGAATCTAAAATATATGTGGAAATGGAACCTAGAATAGCCTAAATATTCTGAAAAAGATTAACAAAATTGGAGGACATGCATACCTGTTTTCAAGGTGTACTACAAAGCTGCATTAATCAAGACTGTGTGGTACTGACATAACAATAGATGTACAGATCAATGGAATAAAATAGGAAATCCAGAAATAGATTAATACATATATGGTCAACGGGTTGTCAACAAAGGTATCAGTACAACTCAATGGAGAAAGAAAGTCATTTCAGCAAATAGTGCAGGGTAAGAGTCTGGAAGATGAAAAAGAGTCTTAACCCCAAACTCACATTTGCCACAATAATTTATCTGAGATGATTCATAGACCTACACAGAAAAGCTAAAAATATAAAAGCGTCTAGAGTGAATCATGAAAGAATAACTTCATATTCTACAGTATGCAAAAATGTCTTGGACACAAAAAGCACTGATCAAAAAATAATAAGGGAAGGATTGAATTTTATCAAAGTTAAGAACTTCCATTCATCAAAAGCTGCTGTTAATAAGTCAGATCAAAGGCTTGGAAAAATATTTTCAAAATTCGTATTTTACAACAGATTTACAGTGTATTCAGAATGTACAATGAACTCCTATGAATCAATAACATAAGGAAAACAACTGGATTAACAAATGGCCATGAAACTTGAATGTTTCAGAAAAGTAAATATAAATTGACCAGTAAGCATAGGGAAAATGCTCAATATCATCTGTCCCAGGTACTTGATTTCTTCCATGATCCATTAGTCATTTTGTTGCATATTATTTAGCTCCATGTGGTTTTTTTGTTTGTTTGTTTGTTTGTTTGGGGTTTTTTTGCATTATTTTTGTCTTGTAGTTCATTTCTAATCTTATGTTGTGGTTGGAAAAGACGCTTGATATGATTTCAGTTTTTTGTTTTTTTTTAATTTACTGAGACTTGTTTTGTGATCTAGCATATCATCTATCCTGGAGAAATTCCATGTGCACTTGAAGAGAATGTATATTCTGCAGCTTTTGGATGGAATATTATCTATATAATAGGTATATAGATGTAGATATATGTATCTATGAAGTCCCTTTGGTCTAATGTATCTTTTAAAGCTAGGACTTTCTTGCTACTTTTCTGTCTGAATGATCAGTCCTTTGATGTTAAGTGGGGTGTTAACATTCCCTACTATTATTGTGTTACTGTCAATTTCTCCCTTTATGTCCATTAATACTTGCTTTATGTGTTTAAGTGCTCCTATATTGGGTGCACATATATTTATAATTGCTGTATCTTCTTTTTGGACTAATCCCTTAATCATAATGTAATGTACTCTTTGTCTCTTGTTACAGTCTTTGTTTTAAAGACTATTTTGTCTGATATGTACTGACATTCTTATGATTAATATGTCTGGGTTATTTTTATAATTTCATGAGATCAAATTGAAACTTTCAGTGAGATGAAAAGAAAATGGATGACCTCCAGTCAAAAGCATTAGAGGTAAGTTGGTGGGGGTTTTTTTTTTGGAGGTTGGTCTGAGGAGTACACATAAACTAGATTTGTAAAAAAATGTATTGACTCTATCCTTACTTTTCAGTTGGACTTTCTTCAAAAATAATGGGCAAAGGGCATAACCATTTCACAAGAATGGAACAATCCTAAAAATCCTCTTTTAACAGTGATTTTTTACTCAGAGACAAACAATGCTATGACACAAAGTAAGCTCTATAAACAAAAACAGCTAAATGCTGTTATCTTGAAAAAACAGCAGATATTTCAAATAAAACATGAAATATAGACACTGTGTTATGGAAATAGGTTTACTGTCAAATAGGCAATTAAAAACTAAAGTATAGTGAGACAAAGACATTCATTTTCTAAAGTTGGGAGGAATAACAAGTGGACTCTTTTCATTTCTTTTCTCTTTCTTACAAATAAAACCGGAATAGAATTATTTCACATACGGTGGAGAACACAGTTTCAGACAATGATGACGCATCTTTATTCCTCAATCTGTTACTAAAAAAATTAAACCTGCTTTTGCATTTGTGAACAGTTAGTTTGGCTGCACATGTTAATAGCCTCTACCTGTGTTACTTTACCATTTAGAGCTATGTGAGTGCGAAAGTAATCCTCACAGTAAACCACAGGTACTCCATGTAAACATTACATTATCCTCAAGTGGAATGAAGTCAACCCAATAAATAAAAGCCCTGGCAGTAACTCCTACCTTTTATAATTGAAAACTAATTATTGGTTGAAAATAAACAGTGTAGTAATTTCATTCATTACCTGCAGCAAAGCCCTACAAAGCTTATGTATTTGAGAACCTGTTGTGTTTTGGTTAATGGACATTAATTTTTTTCAACCATAGCTCTTGACCATTTTACAAGGACAATTACAGCATAGGCAGAGGAAGGTTTGTGTGAATAAATCCAGTTGGCTGAAGTGTGCACCACAGGAAACTATTACTTGCCCAAGAGCTCTAGGACACTGGTGACAAAATTAGTAAAGAAAAATAAGTTTTCTATTGCTGAGGCATTTGCTGCAAATGTAACCTTTAATCTGTTTTATTACATGGAAACTAAAGGCACCAGTAATGTGGCTGGCTAGAAAATACTCTAATGGCTAATACTTATTAATGCATCTGTAGTATTTATCAAGAGATATTAGACATACTGCACATAAATCCTCTTGTTTAATGTTCACAACGGTCATGAGGTAGGCATTGTTCATCTTGGATGTGTTAGGTTCATTTTTATGAAATTAATTCATGAACAATTAGTAATAAAGTTAGCTGTGAGGCAAGGTGGAAATTCTTCTATCAAATCAAAGGCTACAGTCAATATAAAAGGTTACAAGAACATTTATACACACACACACACACACACACACACACACACACACATGTACACACAGTAATTTCACTACAGGGAACTTAAACCAATAAGTAATCATATATGTTGTTTCCAAGAGAGATGAAGAAATCAAGATGAAGTAAAAAATTAGAGTAGTATAAGAAAGTTTCTATAAATCTACTATACAAAGAAGTATTGTGTATAATGGTTAGAGCTGGGTCACAAATTCAACTCTAAGCACAGATCAAAGGGAAGAGAGAAAACAAGATTCAGTGTCCCTAATATAAAACACCAATGGATAGAATAAAGTTCATTTTTCCCCGCCAGTATTAAAGTTTGAGAAAAATTTCTCCCATGGAGCCTCCTAAAAGTGATTCTCCTTAATGAACTTGAAAAGTCCTTTAACAGTACACTTAGAACAAATACTGCAAATCCAGAGTCGTATTCTAAAGTGTAGCTCAGTGAAACAATTCTACCAGGGGACCAAACAATGACAAGAGTACTGAAGTCTCTGATGGTCTTATTTGAACCAGGAACAAATTTAGAACATATGAAAGTGAACTATAAAGGGTTTAGGTTTAATAGTGTTTCCAGAATCTGGGCCTCTGCCAAAGATGCCAGAGAAAGGATGAAAGGGTGTGGGGGGGGGGGAGTTTGGGATTCTATTCCTGCTTTACACAGAGCAGCTTCTTGCTTATCAATTTCATTATTGGGCTTTATTATTATTTTAAGAGGATTCATTGAAGAAGAAAATTATGAAGTGAGTTTATTGCAGCATTAATTATAGGAGTGAAAGAATTACAACATAAGATCACAAAAATACAGTAATGACTAATCAGTCACACAAATTTAGTTCTAAAATAAGTATTGTGCATATGTTTCAAAGTTGGGCCACACACTTCACCTCTGATTTTAACAGAGATCAAAGCAAAGAAAGAAATCAATTACAAGATTCAATGTCAACATGAAACAATACATTGATGCCCCTGCAGGTGATGATTATGAAGATTAAAGAGAAATATAGAAGATTTTATGTGAAAGGAGGAAATACCCAAAGACGAAATTCTGTTGGAGTGATTTTAAGGGCTTTTTCTTTTCATCTTTAAACATTCCTTTAGAAAAGAGCAATAATTTTGACTACATAAAGTTTTTAAGTTAAAAAGCAAATCACTGGATGACAGAAAATTTTGCTGCAAATGCAACTATAAAGGTTTAATATCCTTATTATTAAAATTAATAATTATTCAGTGACTATAGGGAAAAACATTGCAATTCCAAATTTTCCAATTGTAATAATCTGGAGTTTGACTTCATAAAAATAATAGCAACAACTATTACAAAGTAATTACAGTGCCTCAGGGAACCTTTTAAATTACCTTATATACGTAACATTTAATCCTCACAACAACCCTTATGAAGTAAGTAGTATTTCTAGAGGTGGGGAACCTGTATCACAGGAATATGAAGTAACTTGCCCAGATCATCTGGCTAGTAAATGGTGGTTCCAGGAGTCCAACCCCAAGCAGTCTAGCTCTAGAGCTCATGTTCTTAACCAAAACATGAACTGCCTCTCTTAGCAAGTTGCTAAGTTCCTCTCAGCCCTACCATGCTCCGTAATCTGTCATGCAACAACAATGCTATCACCTTCCATCAGCATGCTACTCTAGAATTTCCAAAATATTGTCATATGCGTTATCTGTTCCCAGGACACTTCTATAAGCAAGGACACTATCCTTCTGGCTTTGATCTAATATTGCTATAGCACTTCATCTGTTCAATGTTTGCTGCCAATTCCATAGACTTGATTTCTTGGTCTGTAGTCTCACTGGCCACATTCTAGGCCATGGGGTTTGATTACCTCATTTCAAAAAGGATCCTGGGAGTTGTTACATTTCATAAGCTATAGATTGTTACAGAAAGAAGGGAACAAGCCCATCTAACTATAACATTCTAGTTTACTGGAGCAGTTAGACATAACTAAGCTTATACAGCTAATGAATGACGGACACCAGACTAAAATTTATATTTTTCTAAGACATAGCATGTAAATGTAAAAGTGGTCAGTAACAATATCAATCAGACACTAATATTAAATCTAATATAAAAAATAAAGAACTAAAAATTCTCAAACTATGATTTTAAATGATCATTTTCTTACAGAAAAAAATTACACATATATAGCTCGCAGAATGAGGCCAGAAACTCAGGCTTCTAAGCAAGCCTATGATATGCTACGGACAATCACATCTGAGAGAAATACAAGAGGCATCAAAAGCCTTTGTGTCCATCAAGGTTGAGTTTTCCCACATAAAGAAAACAAATTACTTTGTGCCTATATCTTTTAGACTTCAGCGTTGTTAGTCTATTTTACAGTTGAGACCCCAGGGAACTGAATAACAAGAAAGTGATAGGTCACAGTGACAGATTCAAAATTTAAAATTCTTTCTAAAAACAAAGCTAAACCCAACTAATACCCAATAGAGTATTTGCTTTAATAATAACTAAAAATTGCTTTCTTGTAAAAGTACCTTAAAATTCACAGGACAAAGGAAATTCTTGAACAGAAGAAAGGTAAAGAGAATACAGAAGAAAACAGTTCATGTGACTTCCCTTGAAGGTGTAAAAAGGGTCAATTATAAACTTAGTGCTCAATTCAGGAATTAATTTTGCAGTTGTTGACTTTTTATTATCACAAAATTTGAACTTTGAAAAATCATTATACTATATGACACTAATTATTTAGATTAAATGTGGCTCACCTCTTGGGGGTTAAAATTAGCAAAATCATCTCGACTCCTCAGATGAAAAACAGTATTATCAAAACATTTGGTTTTGCTTGTTTCTAACTGGGCAAATGTTTGCTTAAGAAAAAAATAAAGAAAATAGAGACACTTTGAAGAAAATATAAAATTGACTATAGTCTCATCAAGAAATAATAAATACAATTATACTAATAATGTTTGTAAAACACACACCATGTACTATTATTCTAAAGTATTTTTTATATGTTGACTCATTTAATTCTCATAACAAAGCTTTGAAGCACAGACTCAAATTTTACAGCCTCCATTTCACAGAAGAGAGACTGAGTCACAGAAAAATTAAAATGACTTCCTCCAAATTACAGAGCTACTAAGTGGCAGTCAGGCTTCAAGCTCAGACATTTTGGGTTTAGGTTAGTGATTGTTACCCACTATTCCCTATTGCTGGAAACTGGTTTCTACACCACATAGATCATAAACATTAAGGAAGTAAATGGCTTCATGGAATGTAGACTCATGTTTTAAATATTGTACAAGCTGTGCAAGGGACAAATTTCAGGCCGACCTATAACCTGAAAATACCTTCTTTGTACTTTAACATTTTCATTTCATAACACTGTCTACCAAATTAACCAGTTATCAGGAAAAAAAAAATCCAAATGAATTTCACTGTATGAGAAAAAGTATGTCCTGAAAATGAGTTTGGGAGAAAGTGTAATGATACCATTATGGTTGGATTTGATATTGAATTGTCTTACTTCCATCAATTCAATACGTACTTCCACACTCAAAGGAGTTTGATCAATATTGATTAAAATTCAAGTTGAACAAAAGAGGAGTTTTATGTAATTTATTATACGCACTCTCATATCCTAAGACAAAATCAGTGGAGATCTAGCTACAAAATTAACGAGTTCATTTTTGAAACTGACACACGCAAACTTTATCAGAGAGGTAGCTTTATTTTACTCGCCTTGCTCACTACTGCCACTTTAGTACTTTAGTAGAGCTACCAGTGAAACTTTTTTGGTTTTTTTTTACTTCAGATATGTCAATTCAATCCTTACCACAAAGTGATTCAAGTAGGAGACACTAGATGTGAACACATTTCAAAGTTAAAAATGCACTTCGAACACATCTTGATTTCTAAATTTGAAGACAGTGTTTCAATATTTAACAGAAACTATTAAATAGCTCTTTTGTGGATAATACATATAGGGTAATTCTATCAAGCCATAATTAAAGACAACTATTTCTAAAATTACTACACAGCAACATGTTCAGTTCACATTCTGTATTTTTAATTACAGATGATCACTCAATCCTCCCCCCCCCACCCCAAGTACATATAAGATCAAGTGTTTGCATTATTAGGGGACAGAAAACTGGAGATTCATAGTCCTGTTTTTATAGTATTTAACAACAAGAAGTAGTCCTGGAGATCATCTAGCTGTGGCAGAGGCAGGCTTGCTGTTTATGTGACCCAGTTCTGCATCCTCCTGGGTACGCAGACCACAGTCACGGTCATTGCATGTGACTGAATTCTAACCAGAGGATTGCAAGTGATTATAATAAGCTCACGTTCAAGGTCTGGCCCATAAAAAAATCTCCCACACATAATTTTCTATGCTTTCTTTCCATACCAGCTGAGTGGAATGAAGAAGACATCTTGTCAGTCATACTCTGGAGCTGGATTCTACAGCCCACAAAAGCCCATTCTTAAATATTCGATGATGTTTTTGAGCCAGTTGTTAAATTGTTGGCAGTTTGAAATTTACCATCATGAGAATATTTACACCAAAGCAATCAGCAAATGCTACACATTAGGGCTGGCTTTTTCTTCTTCTTCTTCTTTGGAGACATCGCTTACTAGCATATGACTGCCATTAGAATGGTTTTGTAATCCATAGGTGGAAGATGACACAGCCAAAATCTACAAGGAACTTAGCCTCTTGTTCACTACTGGAAAAAAAGCCACCTGACCAGAAATACCTGTATTAGACTGTTATGAGAGTGAGAAACAGGGTGCCCAGATTTGCTGTGGACAGTCTCTGTGCCCACTTTCCCAGTCTAATTAATAGCATTCCCTTTCACTCACACAAGTGTCTTAATTTGAATAGTAGTCACTCCAGCAAGATAAAAACTTTAAAAATTTCTTGAATTAAGCCACTGAAAATTTGAGGCTTATCTGTCACAGTCTTTGTAATTAATATCTTAACGAATACAATACTTTAATCCCTTTGTTGTACAACAGAGACACTGATATTTGATCTCCATAGTAATCTTATGAAGAAAAGTAGTTGTCTGATATACATGGACACTTTCACATAGTTGTAAAATAAGGCAGACAGAGTAAACTTGCCAAATTTGACAGAGGCAGAAGACTATAGATTCTCTTGACTTGGAATCTAGGGCTATTGACAATAGCTATCTCTAAATTCCCAATAGTTTTTTGAACAAAATGTGTGACTTAGATACATGATACATTTCTGTTTAGGAAACTATTTCTGTTTGTACTTTCTCAGCACATAGCAAATGGAGAGAGGATAAGATGGTCCAGATGCATCCTGGGTGACCATATAAAATTTATTTAATGGAGTTGTTATATCTTCTGGGGGCATTTTGTTTCTCAGTCAGCATTTTGTTTTTGCTGCTTCAAAATGTTAACAAATTAAAATCATTTGGCTTGACATGAAATCCAACATCCCAAAGTTTTTTGCCTCTGGCAAGTATAATATAGAAAGGCCTATGACTAGAATAAACAGTGCTGTATCTAAAATCAATCTGAATTATACTTAAATTGACTTTGGGCATACAAACTCATGCCTGGATATAAACATAAAACCTACACCAGTGCCCTTTCATAAAAGCCTCTGGATGCGAGAGGCTGGTTGAACACTGGTTAAACAACAGCGTTTCTGTCGTCCATCTTAGTTTCTGGATTATTTCCACTGATTGGTTATGTCCAAACTCCTATGCCTTAATGTCATTATCTTATAGCCGTTCAGTCAAAATCCTCAACAATCTGTTACCATTCTAAATTTTTAAATTTTAATTAACATTTAAACCAAATGTGTGCTTTTCATGTTATGTAATTTGGTCCTCATAGAAACATATAAAGCAGATGTGGTTAGTATCACCATAAAGGAAACTGAGGTTCAGCAAAGGTAAGTAAAATATCTACAATCTTTTTTATGCTCTTGGTTATTACCATTATTAAAATGTATTAAGAAATTATACCTTCAATTTAGAAAACAACAGAAACCCTAACTTCAGAACTTCTCTGAAAACAGAGAAGCAAAACTCTTTATTTTTTTTTTAATGAGACCTCCGAAATTTAGGTGCTAGACAAGAATTTTAGAAATAAACCTCACTGATGAATATAAATGCAAAAATTCTAAATAACATATTAGCAATCTAAATCTAACAATGTCTGATATGTACTTAAACACAGTAAGGATTATTTCAGAAATATAAGAATTGTTTAATTTCAGAGCATTTAATAATATAACCTGTTTAAGCACATTAATGGAAGATAAAAAAAAGTGATCATCAGTAGTTTCAGAAATTTTTTGATAAAAAATTATTTTGATTTTATTATCATTCAAATTAAGACACTCCTGTGGGTGAAACGGGGTGCTATTAATTAGACTGGGAAAGTGGGTACAAATACTGTCCAAAGCAAACCATGGCACCCTATTTCTCACTGGCATAACAATCTAATATAGGTCAACAAAATTACGACAGAAACATTATTATGAACTATACAAACAACCAAAAACCTATCAAATAACAACTAATTCTTAGCAAACCAGAATAGTAGAGGATTTGCCCAGCATTATGAAAGATGTTTACCCCAAAACTCTAGGATATAATATAGTATTTCACACCCCCAAAATTATAAAAGTCAGATAACAAGAATCAGAGAGTATGTGGAGAAATCAGAATTCTCAAACATTGACAATAAAATCACTTTGGAAAGCAGTTTACCAATGTTTAATGAACTTCAAAATATACTTATACTAGGATCCACCAATTTTAGTTCTAGATCTGTATTTGACAATCCGTCATATGGGCCCAAGGATATAAAGGATATATTCATGATTTCTAATAAAAAATACTGGGGAGGGGGGTGAAAATCCAAAGGTGGTGGACAGGTACATTATGATATCCTTATAATATATTACTATTCAATAAATTATTTTGATTATAGTTATCTACAAGAATAAATCTCTAATACATACATTTAAGTGAAAAGATTAAGTTCCGTTCCTCCAAAAATCAAGCTACTGAAAGACATTCACAGTATAATGAAATATTATATAAAATATAAAAACAATGTGGACACAAAACATGTAGTCAAAACATTAAAAACTGGACCAAAAATATATAAACCAACTTCAAAGTAGTAACTACTTAGTAGAGATATCCTTGGCATCTCATAAGATAAAGATAGGGACATAAGGAAAATGTTTTGGAGAAGATAATATACCTTCCTTATTCAAAGAGGAGCTAATTAGACACAAGATTGGTATGGACATGTCCGTGGAGAGAGTATCCCAGGTGAATGGAAAAGAATGAGAAAGATCTCAGAGACATAAACCATACAATATTCTCAGGAAATTCAAAGAAAGTCAATGAAAGGAAAATAGCAAAGAACGGAAAGTACCAGCTCTGAGAGCTGGCTAAAGCAGAGTTTCTTTTTTATCCCCCAGTTCTACTGAGGTATAATTGACAAAAAACATTGTGTACATTTAAGGTGTACAATGTGATGACCTGATATAACTGTGTATTGTGAAGTGATTACAACAGTAAAATTAAGTAGCAAGTTTCTGAAAAAAAAAAGTAACTACTATTAGAGACGGAGGCATTGGAGGATCTAACTCTACTTGTGATGTTTTATATTATCTAAAAAAAAAATCTGAAGTGAAAGTTACAAAATAACCGTATTAATTCTTGATAGAGAATTTTTACATAAAATAATAAAATAAATTTTGTGCTATGAGTGACCATAAGCATTAGCTAAGTCCCTTGTTTTTAAGATATGGTGAAGACAATCGAGATAGTCGATGGACTGTAAGATCAGAGACACAGATAATAGCAGAACTAGAGAAAGGAATCCATGTTTCCTTACTCCAGTTAAGTGTTCTTCCCATGGATTACACTGACTTTAATCAGAAAGATTGTGTGTGGTATTTTCATTTGATTTAACAAAATATTTTTATATCTACTCATATTTTATTTTTCCTTCTGATAAAGTTTCCTGACATCTCTCTTTTTCATTTGTTTCATTCTTCCCTATAATAAGTTTTTTGCACATCTGGCTTTCCCACCGAGAGTTTCTGGTTGTCAGAGGCATATCTTGGTCATCTTTTTATTTCCATTCATCATAGTGTCTTGTGCACAAAAAACATTTAATGTGTGCTTTACGAATTGAATGCACTGGTTTATTCTTTCAAAAATTTGAGCAAATATGTTTTAAATATTTGTTTTATATCATGCACTGTGGCATGCACTGGGCTAATTGTCATAAAATAGATGAAGATTTTAACATTAAACTGAACATAGGCTCTAAAGAGTTAAATGTTCTTCTGTTGACATGCACCTTGAAGTTTCTGTGACTATCTCTAACCCATTTTGATAGGAATAATTTTAAACACATGAGAGTAGTAGATAATGCTGGGCTTTTTAGTTAGAGTGATGAGCTAAATCTAAAAAGAAGCCAAGTATTCGCATGATTACCCCTCAAATAATCAATTTATTTTTGCTGATTTTACAGCATGAAAGAATTCAGAGCAGCAGAGAAAAAACTGATCAATACTAATAAGGATGTTAAAAAATAAAAAGAGTGACGTGTAAACTCCACAAATAAAAAAAATTTTTTTTAAAGAAATCCTTCATGCCTTTTCTTCCAACAGCTCCTTTAAAAATGGTTATAAGGTATATAAAAATAAGATACCAACAGCACTTAAACACTACCTTAAATTTTTTTTTTCCATGAGACTTTGTTTCTGGGTAAGAAGAAGTAAGCACATTTCATCCTGTCTCTCCCTCAAAATACAGTTATGAAAACTGGACAGAATGCACAGAACAGCTATTTAAGATATGTGGAATTAAATAATAGTACAATGGGAAGAAGATTAGAATTTGAAGTACTACCAAACTATTAGTTAGTGTATCTTTTTTTTTCTTTAATATCCATGATCTCAACTGAACACACCCCAAAAAGACAGAAAGAGCTCCAGAAGTTCTCTACTTCTGGCTCAAACAAAGTACCTCCTAATGGTCAAAACAAATGACTGAAACACTTCCATTTTTTATTTCTTTTTCTCCGTTCTCACACTCCAGCCCCAAACCAATCTGGCAATGGTGGCACCAACAGTGGCAGAAACAGGAGCCTATGGAGGCTAAAATTCTGAGCAAGCGTGACCTTCCTTTATAGGAAAAGCTGTCTTCCAAAGAGAATGGGACAAAACTCCATTGCCTTTTGGAGGCAGTATCTCTGTCTCAGGCGCAGAGACAACCATGGGAAATGTGTGGCATATGAGGGTGAATAAACTTCCAGCTTTCTAGCTGGAGCACAGAAAAGAGGAGGCTCGAAGAATCAAAAAGTATGAGGAGGAAGAAAACGAGACAGGGATTCATGAAAGTGACTCCATAGCACTGTTTATAAATTTTCAGCCGTACTCCCAAGCTGAACATGCATGGATCAGATCTTAAAAGCACTCTATAGTCTTTGAGAACTGAACAATGGGACAGATCACCACCCAGGTCCCAGACTAGCCACTGAGTGGTCCACTCATGGAACAGATATACTGAACATTGCAAAACCTTTGAAAGTAGAACTGACATTGAAACCACACCACACAAAATAGTCAAAATCTGTGGCCTGAACCTAAATAGGTCAAGTGCCTGCTGAAAGGTAAAAATAAATTTAAAGTTAACATTCCCTGTAGGATTTAAATAAGACCTAGAGTTTCATAAAACAATATTCAAAATGTTCAGGAGACAACCTAAAATTACTTGGCAAACAAATAATAGATGGCAACACTAAGAATACACAGATGTTGGAATTATCTGAAGAATTTAAAGTAGCTATTACAGATATGCTTCAATATTTTAGAGTGAATGCTCTTCAAACAAAAAAATATAGAAATCTCAGCAAAGAAAGAAACTATAAAGAAGAATCAAAGAGAATTTTAAGAACCGCAAAAAACAAATACTGAATTTTTTTAATGGTCAATTTCAATAGCAAAAATTGAGATGTAGAGGAAAGAGTTTGTGAACTAGAAGATAGGTCAATAAAAATTATTCATTCAGAAAAACTGAAAGGAAATCAATCAAAAAGAATGATCCTGTGAAACAGTAACAGCTTACTATCCATATCATTGTAGTCTAAGATAGAAAGAAAAAACGTGCAGTGCAGAAAAAAAAAACTGAGGAAATAATGACTGAAAACTTCACAATTCAGTGAAAGATGTGAACCTACTGATTTAAGTAGAGTGAGTCCCAAAATGGATAAACTCAAAGTAATCCATACACAAACACATAATAAAACTGCTGAAAACTAAAGACAAAGAAAAAAAAAATCATGAAGGCAATTTTTTCTTAAAATGACATATTATCTAGAGGGGAACAATGATTCAAATGGCTTTGGATTTCTTATAAGAAACTACACAGACAAAAGGAAAAGGAACAGTATTTTTGAAGTGCTAAAAGAAAAGAACTATCAACCAAGAATTCCATATCTAGCAAAAATATTTCCAGAGATAAAAGTAAAATAAAGACATTCTCAGATAAAAGAAATTTAGAGAATTCACTGTCAGTATACTCTCTAAAAGAATTGCTAAAGGTAATTTTTCAACAGAACTGAATGATAGCAGAAGGAAACTGGGAACATCAAGAATGAAGGAGGAACAGAAGAAACAGCTAACGCGCTAAACAGAATTGAACATTCTTATTTTATGTTTTACAAAATGTGTTTGCTGGTTAAAAGCAACATGTATAACATTGTCTAGTAAGATTTTCAGGATATAAAAGATAACTACAATATAGAAGAAGGATAGTTAAGGGACACAAAAAGTAGACGTTTTCTATGTCGCATATTAAATGACAAAATATTGGTCAAACAGACTGAAAATTTAATATGTTGTACTTTCTAGAATAAAACACTAAAAATACAAAGAGAAATAGTAAAAAAACAAAAATTCTAGATTCAATCTAAAATTGAATATTAAAATGTATCCAAATAAATAAAAAGATGGCAGAAAGGGGGGAAACAAAAGAACTGAAAAGAGATTAAACAAAAAACAAATTAAAAATGGAAGACTTTGAAATATGCCAACAATTATATTAAATATAATTTGGAATATCATTTAAATATAGAGATTGTCATAATCAAATTTAAAATGACCAAAAGGAAAACTTTCACATAGTGACTATATGAAAGTTAGATAAGTAGACTTCAGAGCAAAGAAAATGACCAGGGATAAAAATGGACATAATATCATGATAAAAGTCAATTCACAAAAGAGACAAATTTTTAAACGTGTATGCAAACAACATCAGTTTCAAAATATATGCTATGAAAACTGACAGAACTGAAAGGAGGAGTGATAAATTCATGATTGTTGAAGATTTCAATATTTCTCTCCCAGTAATCAAGAGAAATAGTAGGAAAAAATCAGTAAAGGCACAGAAGAACTGAACAGTACTATGAATCAATTGGGTCTGACTGATATTTATATAACATTCTGTACAAAGGCAGAATATACATTCTTTTTAAGTGAAGATAGAAAAATTACCAAGACAGATAATAATCTTGGTCAAAAAACAGTCTTACTAAGTCTATAATTTAAATCATACAAAGTATTTTCTCTGGCCATAGTTGATTTAGATTGGAAATCAAAATACAAAGATAAAAGGGAAATACACAAAAATATGAAAATTAAACCACACACTTTTAAATAACCCATGGGTCAAGGAAGTTTCAAGGGAAGTGATAATATACTTTGAACCGAATAAAAATGAATATACAACTTATCAAATTTGTGGGCTGCAGCTAAAGCAATGCTAGGGAAAAAAGTATACATAAAATTCTTATACTAGAAAGGAAGTCTTAAATCAGTATATAAGATTCTATGTTTTAAAGAACAGCAAAACATACCTAAAGCAGGCAGAAGAAAGAAAATAAAGATAAGAGCAAAACTCAATAAACAAAGAAAATCAATGGACTCAAAAGCTGGTTATTTGAAAATATCAATAAAATTGATAAATCTATAGCAATATGATGAAGAAAAAGGAAGACAAAAATTATCAGCATAAAAAATGAAAGATGGGATACCAATACAGGTCCTGCAGACATTAGACAGTTAATAGGGAATACTACCATCAATTCTTTGCATGTAAATTCAACAACACAGAATAGACCAACTAATTCATCAAAAGCCACAAATTCCAAAACTCACACATGAAATAGATAACAAACAGTATTGTAACTGTTAAAGAGATTGAATTTGTAGTTTAAAATCTTCTGAAAAAGAAAACTTCAGGCCCAGATGGTCTTACTGGTAAATTCTGCCAAACATTTAAAGTATTAACACCAGTTCTACACAACCTCTTTCATAAAATAGAAGAGGGAACACCATATGAGACCTGGATTTCTCTGATTCTAAAACTAGACAAAGACAAACAAAAAAATCCTACAACACATTATCTCACAATATAGAGAAACTCTTCAAAAAGTTCTTCAAAACAAACCTCTTCAAAAATTATCAGCAAATAAATGAACTTCTCTAAGAGAAAAAGAAAAGCCACCACTAGAAACAAGTACAAATGGAAAAGCTTACCAGTAAAGGCAAACATGAAGTAAAGGTAGGAAATCATCTGCACACAAATATGATATCAAAACCAGCAACTGTATACTGAGCCTGCGCGTCTGGAGCCTGTGCTCCGCAACAGGAGAGGCCGCGATAGTGAGAGGCCCGCGCACCGCGATGAAGAGTGGCCCCCGCTTGCCGTAACTGGAGAAAGCCCTTGCACAGAAATGCAGACCCAACACAGCCAAAAATAAATAAATAAAAAAACAGCAACTGTGAAGAGAGCACAAATGCAGGATATTGAAAAGGCACTTGAAATTAAAAGACCAGCAACTTACAACAATCTTGTTCATATATAGACAGCTATATCAAAACCTCACGGTCAGGCTTCCCTGGTGGTGCAGTGGTTGGGAGTCTGCCTGCCGATGCAGGGGACACGGGTTCGTGCCCCGGTCTGGGAAGATCCCACATGATGAGCAGTGGCTAGGCCCGTTAGCCATGGCCGCTGAGCCTGTGCGTCCGGAGCCTGTGCCCCGCAATGGTAGAGGCCACAACAGTGAGAGGCCCGCGTACAGCAAAAGAAAAAAAAAAAACAACCTCATGGTAACCACAAACCAAAAATCTGCAATAGATATACACAAAAAGAAAAAGGAATTGAAACACAACACTAAAGTTAGTCATCATATTACAAGAGAAAAGAACAAAAGAGGAAAGGAAGAAAAAAGACCTACAAAAACAAATCCAAAACAATTAAGAAAATGGCAATAGCAACATACATAATGATAATTATCTTAAATGTAAATGGATTAAATATTTCAACCAAAAGATATAGACTGACTGAACAGATACACAAACAAGACCCATATATATGCTGTATACAAGAGACCCACTTCAGATCTAGGGACACATACAGACTGAAAGTGAGGGGATTCAAAAAGGTATTCCGTGCAAATGAAAATCAAAATAAAGCTGCAATAGCAATACTCATATCAGACAAAAATGAACTTTAAGATAAAGACTGTTATAAGAGACAAAGAACGACACTACATAATGATCAAAGGATCAAACCAAGAAGAAGATGTAACAATTGTAAATATATATTCACCCAACATAGGAGCACCCTAATATATAAGGTAAATACTAACAGCCATAAAAGGAAAAATTGACAGTAACACAATAATAGTGGGGGACTTTAACACCCCATTTTCATCAATGGATAGATCATCCAGACAGAAGATCAATAAGGAAACTCAGGCCTTAAATGACACAGTAGACCAGGTGGACTTAACTGATATTTATAGAGCATTCCATCCAAAAGCAGCCAAACACACATTCTTCTCAAGTGCACATGGAACTTTCTCCAGGATTGATCACACGCTGGGCCACAAAGTGAGCCTCGGTAAATTTAAGAAAATTAAAATCATATCAAGCATCTTTTCTGACCACAATGTTATGAGATTAGAAATCAATTACAGGGAAAAAAAATTGTAAAAAACACAAACACATGGAGACTAAACAATATGCAACAAAACAACCAATGGATCACTGAAGAAGTCAGAGAAGATCAAAAATTACCTAGAGAAAAATGACAATGAAAGCACTACAATCCAAAACCTATGGGACGTGACAAAAGCAGTTCTGAGAGGGAAGTTTATAGCAATAGAATCTTACCTTAGGAAACAAGAAAAATCACAAATAAACAACGTAAACTTACACCTAAAGGAATTAGAGAAAGAAGAACAAACAAAACCCAAAGTTAGCAGAAGGAAAGAAATCAAAGATCAGAGCAGAAATCAGTGAAATAGAGATGAAGAAAACAATAGCAAAGACCAACAAAACTAAAAGATGGTTTTTAGAAAAGATAAACAAAATTGAAAACCTTTAGGCAGACTCATCAAGAAAAAAAAGGGAGAAGATTCAAATCAATAAATGAAAAAGGAGACATTACAGCAGACACCACAGAAATACAGAGTATCATAAGAGACTACTATAAGCAACTATATGCCAAAAAAATAGACAAGCTGGAAGAAATGTACAAGTTCTTCTTAGAAATCTTAGAAGTATAACCTTCCAAGACTGAACCAGGAAGAAATAGAAAATATGAACAGACCAATCACAAGTACTGAATATGAAAATGTGGTATATATACACAATGGAATACTACTCAGCCATCAACGAAATGAAATAATGCCATTTGCAGCAACATGGATGGACCTAGATATTATCATACTAGATGAAGTCAGACAGAGAAAGACAAATGTTATATGATATCACTTATATGTGGAATCTAAAAAAATGATACAAATGTACTTATTTATAAAACAGAAGTAGACTCGTAGACATAGAAAACAAACATGTTTACCAAAGGGGAAGGGAGGGAGGGATAAATTAGGAGGTTGGGATTAACATATACATACTACTATATATAAAAAAGATAAGCCACAAGTATCTACTGTATAGCACAGGGAAGTATATTCAATATCTTATAATAACCTTCAATGGAAAAGGATCTGAAAAAAATATATATAACAGAATCAGTTCACTGTACACCTGAAATATTGTAAATCAACTACACTTCAATTTTAAAAAAAAGAATAAGCAGCAAGATGGTCTTTTAAAGGCTAGTTTGCTTAAAAGTTTGCTCCTAAAAACAGCTCAAGAGTATAAAAATTGCAATATCTCCCATGATCCACAGTTGGTTAGTAACAGAAGAGAATCCAATTCTGGATCACTCCAAGTTCAATTACTTTTCTCTCAAATCATCAAAATGAATCTTACATAGTGGTAGAGAATGCGAACAGGTGATATGATTTCAAGTCCTTTTCATTGCCCCAATTCACCATTTCTTACTGGCTTCTGAAATGTCATTGGCAAGAACTTTCTTCTCTTAACCTAAATCTTTGCCTCTATTTGATATGAGTGCCTGCAATGTAAACAACATTTTAAGCCACCATAAGTAATTCACATCTTAGTGACAGGGAAAGTTCTGAGACCAGTGCCAATGAGAAAATGGATTTTATGTATTATTTGTGTATTATCTAGTGGGGCATACATTTTTTTACAATTTCTTTTAACACTTTTTAAAAATTTTTTATTTATTTATGGCTGCAATGGGTCTTCGTTGCTGCGTGCAGGCTTTCTCTAGTTGCGGCAAGTGGGGGCTACTCTTCATCCTGGTGTGTGAGCTTCTCATTGCGGTGGCTTTTCTTTTTGTGGAGCATGGGCTCTAGGTGCTCAGGCTTCAGTAGTTGTGGCACATGGGCTCAGTAGTTGTGGCTCGCGGGCTTTAGAGCGCAGGCTTAGTAGTTGTGGTGCACGGGTTTAGTTGCTCCACAGCATGTGGGATCTTCCTGGACCAGGGCTCAAACCCGTGTCCCCTGCATTGGTAGGTGGATTCTTAATCACTGCGCCACCAGGGAAGTCCCAAGTGTGACATACATTTGCATCAGCCTAATCAATGCATTTACTCCTGTAACAAATTTACATGAAAATCTAAGATATAAAGAAAAGACTTCTGATAAGTGTGGAAAATGAGCAAAGGGAGTTAGTTTTATGTTTCAATAATTTAATGTCATCAAATTCTGAAAACCTGATGTACTATCTCTGCAACGGGGTTATAATTACAAGGTTATTACTCTTATAAATGGAAAATTTTAAATAGATGAATGTTTAGATGGTACTGATCACTTTTGAGCAATCAAAAAGAAAAGGCCATATGATATGAGTGTAATGATGACAGACATTGCTAACTTCCCACTTTTGCCAGGGTTATTCCCTCTCTTTTCATCTCTATAATCAAGGCTGCAGTTACAGAGCTTGGTGTTCATTGGGTTACTCTGAGCATTAAATAACTAAAGTTCTCAATAAAATGCCAGCTATAGGAAATGGTAAAAGTACTAATTTATAATCAGATGTTAATATGTCAAAATGCATGTTGTAATAATGAAAAATTATTAAACAAAGCAAAACTAAGGAACTAATGCGGGAGAGGTAGAACGTTTAAAAATCCTTAAAATAAAAAAAAGGCAAAAAAAAAAGCCCAGAACTAGTGGCATAAATAGACATCAGATAGTTGATGGTAGATGTAAGTCCTTATTACAGCAATTGTATTAAATGTAAAATAACTAAATAGTTGAATTAATAGACAATGATTATCAAACTAGGTTTTTAAAAAGTCCCTCCATCATACTTTGGAGTTCTGCAGAAGCAAAACCTGTGCTGAGGAATCAACTGCAAGTAGTTTATGGAAGATGCAGGGAACATGAATAGGAGAGGAAGATGTGATACAGGGAAGGCAAGGCAGCCTTTAAAGTGGATGGTATTAAGCCAGCTACAAAAGGACATGATTGGTGCTTAATCCAGTGAGGAAATCCTAGAATGCAGTGCAAAATGCATAACCTTGCCAAAGGTCAAGGGAGTTGAAGTATTCATACTCCCACACCTGTCAGTCATTGGCTAAAGACTGCCTCTGGGGAGTGTTAACTCTCAGGTACTTCCTGACACCTATGTCTATGGACAAAACAGGTGTTGCAGCCTAAGGGCAGCCCTCAAAAAAAGATGCAAGTGCTGGCTGTTGGAAGATAGGCTGGCATGCACAGAAATGGTAGAGTGATCCAAGGGAACATGGATGGAGCATATACAGCATCTGCTATAACAACTACAATACATGCATCTTACCTCTTAGGATACAAAATGGTTGAAAGCAAAAGGTTGAAAAAACCTGTCTTTCAGAGAAACAATGAGAAGGAAGCTGTTTTGGCTATATAGCTGTATTAATATCAGATAAAATAGAATTTAAAGCAAGAAGAACTACCAGAGAAAAGACTATTTCATAACGATAAAAAAAAAAGTCTACTGGAGGATACAACAATTCTAAATTTATATGCTTCCAGTTACAGAGCTTCACAATATATAAAGTAATTTAGGACAACAGGAGAAAAAATACAAATCACTGCCAGAGGTTTTAACAACTCTTTTAGTAGCTAATAGAATCAACAGATAAAAAACACAGAATATTTGAATAATATAATTAATAAATTTGAGATAAGTGACACACATATAACATGACATCAAATAACTACAGTCTATAATCATTTCATGTAGAAACAAAATATATTTAAAAATTCCTTACATAGCTGGCCTTAAAGGAAGTCTCATTAAATCTCAAAAGTCATATATAGTATGTTCTCTGAACACAGTGGAATTAATTTAAAAACTAATAAAAATAACTAGAAAAAAACCTTAAATGTTCTAAATATGAATCCCCTTTCAAAAAGTTGATAGAAAAAAGAAATCACGATAAAAATTAGAAAATATTTGGCTAAAATGGTCCTAAAAATATAGCATATGGAAATATGTGAGAAACAGTTAAACTCATGGGAAGTGGTTATAGCCTTAAAAGTATATATTAAAAATGAAGAAATGCTAAAAATCAAGAAGCCATCACAAGGATACAGAAAAGGTATAGCAAATAAAATCTAAAGGAAATAGAAGGAAGGAAATAAAGAGCAGAAATTAATGAAATAAGAAAATACCCAATCAAGATGACCGGCAAAGGCATTTCCAAAAGCCCATTTGAAGTTGGTGGTTATAAATATAATGTCCGTGTGAATGTATATTTTCCATTAAATCCAGCTTCTCAACTGCAGGTAATGAGCAAATGAAGAGTTGTCTTTACTTAATGTTGCTGTTTCTCCAAAAAAGAACTGAAAGACGAGAATGACAAGGAGACAAGAGATGGTATATGAAAGGGAGTTCTGGTACTGAGACCATTATAGCTAAAGCAGGTAAGAATAATATAAAGAAATGGAGGGGGTGGTAAAGGATGTAATTAACATCAATGGATTGAATGAAGATGGTGGCATGAAAGTGGCGGGGCTTCAAACTGAGTCATGAATGGAATGGAGTAGTTTTTACTAATGTTGTTTTTTGCGTCATGACTGGGAATACACTGAGTCACAGTGAAAGGGTTTGATGGCTCAGAGTAAAGGTGTGAGATTTGGCCAAATGTACAGAATACTTAGAATTATAAAGAGTTAAATGTTCATAAGGAAATCATCACTCCCTTAATCACTGTAACTTCAGCCATGAATTGTACAAGGTAAAAATCTCAGATAACATTGAAAAAGAATATATATGTATATATGTGTATATACTTACATAACTGAATCACTTTGCTATATACCAGAAACTAACACAACATTGTAGGCCAACTATCCTTTAATAAAAAAAGGCAAAAATAAAATCTCAGATAACACAGACATCCTTTATATTTACTCCCCCAACCCCTTTACATATATCCTAAGGATTTTATGGGAGATATCTGTGGCTTCTTCCAAATGTATATTAGCAGTTCCCCTTTCAAGTAGTCTTTATGAAATCTTCTAACTTAATGACTGACTACAAGGTTCCCTTTCCCTTCTCTTTTTAGCTTCTCAATGTCTCATTTTCTATACCTGAAAGTTCATGAGCATGATTTGCTTTCATTTTTAAAAAGGCTTACTAAAAAATACTGAATAAGACTTCAAAATAATTGTTATTTATTGACACCATAAGATGTAATAAAAACACTTTTTAGAAAACAACCATTGGGGGTCTTATGTTGTGAACTGGAAAATGATATTCCTGGATTTATTCACTCATTCACGTAATAAATATTTATTGAGCTCCTTTTATACAACAGGTCATTTTCTAGATAATAAGGGGTAACAGTGAATAAAACAGACCAGAGTCATGTTCATATGATTATAGTTTAATTGGAAGAGACCCATGATAAAAATAAATAAAAGCCAGTGGAGTTGAGTGCTATAACAAAAAGTTAAAGGAAGATAAAGGGATAGACGAAAGAATGTCTTCTTTTAGATAAGGTGGTTGAAAAAGACCTCACCGAAGAGGCAACTTTAGAATAGAGACCAAAATAAAATGAGGTAGTAAGTCATGTAGATAAGGAGGAGCTTGTAGGTCAGAGAAGGGTCCCCAGGAGATGCAAAGACCTGAGACAGAAATATGGCTCACTGTGTAATGAATGGAAAGGAAGCTAGTATGGCTAGTACAGTGAGCTCAGGGGTGAGTGTTAGGAATAAGGTAAGAGAAGAGAAATTGGAGTCTGGATAAATAAATCATATATGACCTTGAGGTTAAGGAGTTTGCAATTTATTCTGGGGGAGCTGGAAAAGTTTTGGAAATTTTTGAACAGAGGAGTCACTTGATTATTATTGCATTTTTTAAAGAACTGCTCTGTTTTCTTTGGAGAGATTAGATTGTAAGGGAACAAAAATGAAAGGGCAGGGACCAGTTAGAAAGCTATTGCAGTAGTTCATTTGAAATAATATCTTGGTATCAGGAGAGGCATGAAAAGTAATGGGATCCTAGCTGTATTTCAAAGAACAGACATGTTTGGCCACCAAACTGAACTGGGATTGTGAGAAGAGAGGAGGAATTGAGAAAGAAGGAGAAGAATCAAAGATAATTCTTAAGCTTTTTGGGCTTGAGCTACTGGGTAAACAGAATTTCCTTTTACTAAAATGGAGATAATTCTGAGAAAAGCAGAGTAAAAAACTCGAGGTTTTGGTAGATTGAATTTGAGATGTCTGTTATCAATTCAGGTGTAGAGATTGAATGTATCATTGGGAAGACTGGGGCTCAAGATGATATTGAAAACAACTAGACTAGATGAACACAACAGAAAGAAAAATCTGATCATTGAGACTTGGGGATCTGTGATATTGAGAGGTTATAAAGATGAGCAGATTTACCAAAGGAGACTGGGAAGGAACAGTCAGAGTGTGGGGGAGGGGGGACATATTGTCTTGGAGGCTAAAGAAAGTATTCAAGAAGGAATGATCAAGCATGGTCCTTGCTATTATGCAATCAAATAAAATCAAGATTATAAATAAGTCAGTGGAATTGGCAACGTGAAGTTTATTGGTGACAGAAGATTTAGTGAATTAGTGGGAAGAAAAACTTACTGGATTAAGTTCAAGAAAGACAGAAAGGAGAGAAAACAGACAGTGAATATAACCAAGATTTTTGAGGACATTTTCTCTAAGATGGAGCAGAAAAACGGGGTATCCAAATAGGGATATGGGAGCAAGATAATTTTTTGAATAAAAGGCTGATAAGAATATTCAAGTAGGAAGGGAACAATCAATTCTTCAGGAGGGAAAAGGAACAACTGCAGGAACAATGTTCTTGACTAGGTCAGAGGAAATGTCATTCACTGCACAAATGGAGAAATGGACATCAGATAGGATAATGAGGAGTCATTCATTCTAACTGGAGTAAGGCAGGGTATACGGGTTCAGATACAGGTAGGGAGTTTTAATGCTGGACCTAGGTAAGCATTCCTTCCTTATTCTTTGCCTTTTAGTAGTAAAATATGAGTCAAGGACATCAGCTCAGAATGGAGGGGACATTTTATAACTTTGAAGAATGAGAAGATATGAAACATTTGTCTCAGGAAGTGAAAGAATCAATTTACTTGGGAAACAGAGGATTCCTAGACAACCCTGATGACCCACTTGAGGTTGTAGGTGTGAATTTAAAGTGAGATCAGTCAAACTGGATATTTGGTTTTCTCCAACCCTATTATAGGTAGTAGGTAGGTGGGAACTTAGTGTTGAGGTCTTGCCAAGTTGGTATGACTGAAAAGAGAAAGGGGAAACTAAACTGAGAGTGATGCCTGTGATTGGCCTATTAAAACAAAGCCAGTCATGGAAGAATGTGAGGAAATGAATAAAACAAAGAGCTAAAGTGGGACTGTCAATGGATTGGAGCTCACAGTGTAGGATCAAAAATGGAGAAATGAGCCGTAAACATGGTAGTCTGTGCAATGCTTGAAATTGAGATTTTAAAGAATGTAGCTCCTGCAAATGATGATATCTATGGTTGGATCATAGAAATGGGTGGCTGATATATACCCATTTATATTACTGTACATCAACTATAATATTAATATTATATTAATATTACTGTACATCAACTATACTTCAATAAAAATAAAATAAACTTCAAAAAAATGGGTAGCTGATATGGGTTAGAAGATAATTGGAGGAAAGGAGACCCAGGATATGGGAGAGATCATTTTGTGATGGAAGAGGATTAAGCGGGTAGTAAAATCTTCAACAGAAAGAGTAGGAGCACTCCCCAAAAGGACAGCAGAAGATTGCAGTAAATGTTAGTGCTGGTTATTCTCTGATTATACGCATTCCAGTGGGAACTGGCATATATGGGAAGTAGGAAGAAAAATTGTCTGAAAGGAGTTGTGAAGAGCAAGCAGGTTATCTACTCAACCTCTATGTCCAGTGGCACATGGGGTGAGAGAAAATACAGCCACTGTTCGAAATACTACAAGGGCAAGTAGCACCTTCAAAGAAGAGTTAAATTTTAATTCAAGCAAGAAGTTAAATTGAACCTTAAAAGAAGAAGAGGAAGAAACAAAGAGCTTTATTAATGAGAGAGCCTGCCTTATGGAGAAAGAATCTGGAGCATGAAGCTTGAATGTATGATCATGTCAGAGTAGAAGGCTGTACAAAACTTATGGAGTTGAGTGTCTAGGTAACAAAGGGTGAACATTGAATCCTGTGCTTTCAAAGTCCAGAAGGGACTGTGGTTTTGAAGGACTAAAGGGAATGATAGGATTAGTCCTGATTGCCTCTGGGAGGAAGGTGGATAATTAATTCATTTATATACTATTTAATGGGTGACTGGTTTTAGGCATTTTGATGTCAGTATTCCTTGCACAGGAGATAGTGGTTGTCTTGCCAGGAGTGATGCAGCACAGGGAGAATGATTTTAAAGAGAGTCCTCTCCTCTAATGTATCTTTGACTTAACTGTTTTCCTGTAACCAATGTGACCTCAGCTGATTAAATTTTAAAATTAATGTATATCCAAAATAGAAGTGTTCTAAATAAAATGACCAAAGAAGACATTGAATGCTTTCCAAATTCCAAACTGAAGAAAATCTTGATACTTCTGTTTCTAATTCCAGTTTGGCCAAAGGAGAAATAGATTTGTTCACCATGTTTACTCTCTATTCCCTTTGTTTTCTAAGGTAATTTCTTTTTTTTTTTAAAGAAATTTTATTTTGACCAAATTATTTGCCAAATACAAAGACTTCAGATCATTTTTTTTTTTTTTTTTTTTTTTTTTTTGCGGTACGCGGGCCTCTCACTGTTGTGGCCTCTCCCGTTGCGGAGAACAGGCTCCGGACGCGCAGGCTCAGCGGCCACGGCTCACGGGCCATGTGGGATCTTCCCGGACCGGGGAACGAACCCGTGTCCCCTGCATCGGCAGGCGGACTCTCAACCACTGCACCACCAGGGAAGCCCTCAACTGTTGTTTTCTGAGAATACTTATTGTTTTAAAAACCATCATATCTTGAATAATAAAAGTATTTTCTATAATGGCTACAAGTCAGGTCATTTTGATTCATAATAGGATTCTTGACACTAGCACGATTTGTTATAAAAATTGAGATTTTTAAATTCCTAGATTTCTGAGTTAATTAATCTCAAAAATGTTAGGTATCTGACAGCATTTATACTGCCATTTTATCAGTGTGTGCACCTGTGCAGGGGGGTCAGCACAGAGAAAAGAAATAGGAGAATTTATAATGCCTTACACAAAAAAAGGTAATCAATAGCCATTTGTTGAATAAATAGAAGTCCTTTATACCTTATTTAAGTGTGTATATGTGATGGTTGCTGGTGGGGTGTTATAATAGGACAGCATTAGAGTATTAACACAAGGATGGGAGGTGGGGCTTTGGTCTTGTTAATCCTTTTAAGGCAGCACTCTTAGGGTACAAGGGATCCACCCACCAGGAGCAGGATACAGCGAAGTATTTACAGCTTCCTGGAATCTAAGTTTTAATAAAAAGTCTCCCATGAGAAAAAAAAAATGGCTCATACCTTGGAAAATTTTTAAACTTCAAGTTTATACCCATCTCTTGGTATCAAAACACAAATCCAAGAAACTAGTATAAAAATATCCCTCAGACACATGACAAACATAAACACAACTGCATATAGAGGGCCATTCCCACACTCCAAGCCACATGAGATTCCTTCAGGAAAAAACTTGGATGAAAGCAAATTTGACCTCAAATATTACAAAGCATAAACAGAAGCAGCTAACCAAAAAACAAGCAGACAAACATAAGAGGAAAATTAAAACATACTAGTAAGTATGAATGAGAGAACAACTTTTCTAAAAGGTTATAAAATGAATATGTTTTAAATGACCTGTTCTAAAAGAAGGGCCTAAATACATATAAGGCAAATTTAGAAATAACTGATACAGTAATTGAAGTTTGAAACTCATTGAAGAATTAGAAGCTGATTAATAATGGCTGAAGAGCTAATTTGTGACCCAGAGGTAGATTCAAAACAAAACAGAAAAGTAGACTAGAGCACATAAGATGAAGAGATTTTAAAATATTTCTTAAAAAGATTACTAGATATGGATGTTGAGTGACACAGAAGATAGAATGAGGAAATGAAGTCTAATAGATTTCCCAGAAGGAAAAAAAAAAATTGAAGAATTAAATGAAATAACCTCAACAACATGCTTGTTATTAGAGTCAAAAATGTTCATTCCCTGTCCCTCTTCCCCACTATTTCTTACTTTCTAATTGAAAACGAAATTAAAATTTAAGATTATTTTTATACAAGCTCCCATAGACTGGTATCATAGTTTATGCCCAGGATTCTATGTACCTGTTCATCTTCATGAGGATGCTAGCAAATTGCTTCATTACTTCCACTTATCAGAAGTTGAGACTAAAATTCAGAGAGGATAATAACTTGCAGAAAATCACACAGCTGGGATTCAAATATAATATATTTTACTCCAATGAATTCTTTTTTTACCTCTCTTTTGCAATTTTCTAATATTAATTACCATATTAAATAGCAAGGAGGTTATTTCATCAAATTAGGCTCATGAAAATGGACTTTTATATAAAACAATGCAAAGTTCTTTACTGGAAGTAGAAATAGGGAAGAAAAAGAAACATGGACATGTATAGCACATGTTGAATTTATAAAATATTTTTAAATTGCTAAAAAGTTGTTAAATGAGAAAAGTCACTTTCCAGATATTTTACAAGAAACAATTCATCCTGAAGCAATTTTTTCTTCTTTTGTATGTCAGAATTATAATGCTCTATAAACAGGTTTTCTAATGGATTTGCTGGCAACCCCTTAAGACATTCAGTGAATGCTACAATAGTCTGTGTTCTGGCTTGCTTTAATCACTTAAGAAAATTTCTGTTGTGTTTGCTCAGTGTGACAAGGTTTGCTTTCCAACTGAACACAAAACAAAAGGCCTGCTTAGCCTCCCAGCTCTACTGTGTGCGTCCACTTCATTCGTTCATTTATTTCTTTAATATTGCAAAACTACTATTTATATGCTAAGCATTGTACTTATTCCTGAGGATATTATAGCGAACATGAAAGACAGTTTTTGATCTCATGGAGCCTATCACCCAAAGGAGTGACAGGAAAAAAATCAAGAAGCAAAACATAAATTTTGATTAAGTGCTATAAAAGAAACAAAGAAAGTTCTGACATTATTTGGGTTTGACCTGTTTTGGATAAGATGATTAAAGGATGTCTAAGTACTGGTCGTAAAGACAAGAAACCCATAGTCTCTGAATCTTTTCCACATCAGTGGATGTTACTCTACCAGCCCTGATAATAATGGCTTACTAACCCCATTATGAGGATGGGGCAGCTTCATCACATGGCCATCAAATGCCTCTAGGCAGGCTGGACTTTTAAATGTGGGAAGATCAAAATGAAGCATTTTTCAATGGGCAACGTATCTAGATTTAATTTTCTCTTGCTCTATTTATCTTCCTCACCATTGCCTTATTTTCCTCCCACCCCAAATATCATGTTTATTATGTTCTACTTCACCACTTACTTTCTAACTCTGATTTCAGTCTTGGGACCCACCTCACCGCTCTGTGGGTATATGGTAGATTCCCCTTCTTGTCTCCATGTCTTTGCTCACATGTTCTATCCCACCTCAAAGACTCTCTATTTAACCCAGTCCTACTTTCCTTAAAAGGCAAATTTACCCAACAAAATGCGGCAAAGTGGAGTTTATTCATTCATTCATCCATCCGTTTATTCAACATACACCTAACACTAGGCAGTGTGCTAGTTCTAAGAAAATAACTATGAAGAAAAAGAATATACCATAAAAATAATTTGTAAGACTTGATAAACACTCAAACAGGTTCTCAATTAATTCCAAGTAACAAATTTTGCATGTCTCAGGTGACTTGTCAAAGGAAAGGATTAGAATTATTTGTAATCATTTGTGAAATGTTCCACATATTCCAAGGAAATGATTACTTAATAAAATCACAAATATACACACAGAAGGAAACTGCCATATATATTTTCCCATTACCACAAACATTTATCTTAAATTCAAATACTTTTAACAAATTAATATCCATTAATGAGTTATGAAATATATTTAGTGTTGCAACCAGCACTGTTTAAAAATGAAATTGGTTAGAACAGAACAGGATAGAAAATATTAGATCACACTGTGTGTGCTTTAATGTAAATTTTTATTCATGAATATTCTTTCAAAACTGTACACATGTGTACCTGGTTGAGAAGTAAAAATTAATATTTTGAGTGTGGGTCAGCATCAGTAAAGTTTTAAAGCCACTGTATTAAAGGCTGCTTAGGGGGAGGAGCTTCAAGATGGTGGAAGAGTAAAACGTGGAGACCACCTTCCTCGCCACAAATACATCAGAAATACATCTACACGTGGAACAACTCCTACAGAACACCTACTGAACGCTGGCAGAAGACCTCAGACCTCCCAAAAGGTAAGAAAGTCCCCACGTACCTGAGTAGGGCAAAAGAAAAAAGAAAGAACAGAGACAAAAGAATAAGGACGGGACCTGCACCAGTGGGAGGGAGCTGTGAAGGAGGAAAGGTTTCAACACACTAGGAAGCCCCTTTGAGGGCGGAGACTGCGGGTGGCGGACGGGAGGAGCTTCGGAGCCTCAGAGGAGAGCGCAGCAACAGGGGTGCGGAGGGCAAAGCGGAGAGATTCCCGCACGGAGGATCGGAGCCAACTGGCACTCAACCAGCCCGAGAGACTTGTCTGCTCACCCGCCGGGGTGGGCGGGGGCTGCGAGCTGAGGCTCCGGTCGGGCTTCAGAGGTCAGATCCCAGGGAGAGGACTGGGGTTGGCTGCGTGAACAAAGCCTTAAGGGGCCTGGTGGGCCACAGGTAGCTGGGAGGGAGTCCAGGAAAAAGTCTGAAGCCGCTAAAGAGGCAAGAGACTTTTTCTTGCCTCTGTTTCCTGGTGCGCGAGGAGAGGGGATTAAGAGCGCTGCTTAAAGGAGCTCCAGAGACGGGCGCGAGGCGCGGCTAAAAGCGCGGACCCCAGAGACGGGCATAAGATGCTAAGGCTGCTGCTGCCGCCACCAAGAAGCCTGTGTGCGAGCACAGGTCACTATCCACACCTCCCCTACCGGGAGCCTGTTCAGCCCGCCACTGCCAGGGTCGCGTGATCCAGGGACAACTTCCCTGGGACAACACATGGCGGGCCTCAGGCTAGTGCAACGTCACACCGGCCCCTGCGCAGGCTCACCCTGCATTCCATCCCCCTTCATCCCCCGGCCTGAGTGAGCCAGAGCCCCCTAAGCAGCTGCTCTTTTAACCCCGTCCTGTCTGAAGAACAGATGCCCTCAGGCGACCTACACGTAGAGGCGGGTCCAAATCCAAAGCTGAACCCCAGGAGCTGTGCGAACAAAGAGAGAAAGGGTAATTTCTCCCAGCAGCCTCAGGAGCACCAGATTAAATCTCCACAATCAACTTGATACCCTGAAGCTGTGGAATACCTGAATAGACAACAAATCATCCCAAATTGAGGCGGTGGACTTCGGGAGCAACTATATATATATATATATTTTCCCTTTTCCATATATTGTGAGTGTGTATGTGTATACTTCTGTGTGTCATTTTGTCTCCATAGCTTTGCTTTTACCATTTATCCTAAGGTTCTGACTGCCCGTTTGCTCTTTTTGTTTTTGGGTTTTTTTGCCGTAAGCAGGCCTCTTACTTTTGTGGCCTTTCCCATTGCGGAGCACAGGTTCCAGACGTGCAGGCTCAGCGACCATGGCTCATGGGTCCAGCTGCTCCACGGCATGTAGGATCTTACCAGACCGGGGCACGAACCCATGTCCCCTGCATCGGCAGGCGGACTCTCAACCACTGCGCCACCAGGGAAGCCCTTTAATTTTTTTTAGTATAGTTTTTAGTGCTTGTTATCATTAGTGGATTTGTTTTTTTGGTTTGGTTGCTCTCTTCTTTCTTTCTTTCCTTTTTTTTATTTTTTAATTACTCAAAAAATCTTTTTAAAATTATTTTTTATTTTTTCTTTTAATAACTTTATTTTATCTTCTTTCTTTCTTTCTTTCTCTCTTTCTCTCCCTCCCTCTCTGTCTATTTCCTCCCTTTTATTCTCAGCCGTACGGATGACAGGCTCTTGGTGCTCCAGCCAGGCATCAGGGCTGTGCCTCTGAGGTGGGAGAGCCAACTTCAGGATACTGGTCCACAAGAGACCTCCCAGCTCCATTTAAAATCAAACGGTGAAAATCTCCCAGAGATCTCCATCTCAACACCAAGACCCAGCTCCACTCAATGACCAGCAAGTTCCAGTGCTGGACATCCTATGCCAAACAACTAGCAAGACAGGAACACAAACAACCCCACCCATTAGCAGAGAGGCTGCCTAAAATCATAATAAGTCCACAGACACCCCAAAACACACCACAAGATGTGAACCTGCCCACCAGAAAGACAAGATCCAGCCTCATCCACAGAACACAGGCATTAGACCCCTCCACCAGGAAGCCTACACAAACCACTTAACCAAACTTAGACACTGGGGGCAGACACCAAAAACAACAGGAACTACGAACATGCAGCCTGCGAAAAGGGGACCCCAAACACAGTAAGATAAGCAAAATGAGAAGACAGAGAAACACACAGCGGACGAAGGAGCAAGGTAAAAACCCACCAGACCTAAAAAATGAAGAAGAAATAGGCAGTCTATCTGAAAAAGAATTCACAATAATGCTAGTAAAGATGATCCAAAATCTTGGAAATAGAATGGAGAAAAATACAAGAAACATTTAACAAGGACCTAGAAGAACTAAAGACCAAACAAAGAGTGATGAACAATGCAATAAATGAAATTAAAAATTCTCTAGAAGGGATCAATAGCAGAATAACAAGTCAGAAGAACGGATAAGTGACCTGGAAGATAAAATAGTGGAAATAACTACTGCAGAGCAGAATAAAGAAAAAAAATGGAAAGAATTGAGGACAGTCTCAGAGACCTCTGGGACAACACTAAATGCACCAACATTCAAATTATAGGGGTTCCAGAAGAAGAAGAGAAAAAGAAAGGGACTGAGAAAATATTTGAAGAGATTATAGTGGAAAACTTCCCTAATGTGGGAAAGGAAATAGTTAATCAAGTCCAGGAAGCACAGAGAGTCCCATACAGGATAAATCCAAGGAGAAATATGCCAAGACACATATTAATCAAACTATCAAAAATTAAGTACAAAGAAAAAATATTAAAAGTAGCAAGGGAAAAATAACAAATAAGATACAAGGGAATCCCCATAAGGTTAACAGCTGATCTTTCAGGATAAACTCTCCAAGCCAGAAGGGAGTTGCAGGACATATTTAAAGTAATGAAGGGAAAAAACCTACAACCAAGATTACTCTACCCAGCAAGGATCTCATTCAGATTTGATGGAGAAACTAAATCCTTTACAAAAAAAGAAAAAGCTAAGAGAATTCAGCACCACCAAACCAGCTTTACAACAAATGCTAAAGGAACTTCTCTAAGCAGGAAACACAAGAGAAGAAAAGGACCTATAAAAACAAACCCAAAACAATTAACAAAATGGTAATAGGAACATACATATCATTAATTACCCTAAATGTAAATGGATTAAATGCTCCAACTAAAAGACATAGACTGGCTGAATGGATACAAAAACAAGACCTGTATATATGCTCTCTACAAGAGTCCCACTTCAGACCTAGGGACACACACAGACTGAAAGTGAGGGAATGGAAAAAGATATTCCATGCAAATGGAAATCAAAAGAAAGCTGGAGTAGCAATTCTCATATCAGACAAAATAGATTTTAAAACAAAGGCTATTATAAGAGACAAAGAAGGACACTATAATGATCAAGGGATCAATCCAAGAAGAAGACATAAAAATTATAAATATTTATGCACCCAACATAGGAGCACCTCAATACATAAGGCAAATACTAACAGCCATAAAAGGGGAAATCAACAGTAACAAAATCATAGTAGGGGACTTTAACAGCACACTTTCACCAATGGACAGATCATCCAAAATGAAAATAAATAAGGAAACACAGCTTTAAATGATACATTAAACAAGATGGACTTAATTGATATTTATAGGACATTCCATTCAAAAACACTTCCTTTGTGCTTTGAAAGAAATACACTTTCTTCTCAAGTGCTCATGGAACATTCTCCAGGATAGGTCATATCTTGGGTCACAAATCAAGCCTTGGTAAATTTAAGAAAACTGAAATCGTATCAAGTATCTTTTCCAACCACAACGCTATGAGACTAGGTATCAATTACAGGAAAAAATCTGTAAAAAATACAAATACATGGAGGCTAAACAATACACTACTTTATAACTAACAAATCACTGAAGAAATCAAAGAGGAAATCAAAAAATACCTAGAAACAAATAATAATGAAAACATGATGACCAAAAACCAACCTAATGCAGCAAAAGAAGTTCTAAGAGGGAAGTTTATAGCAATACAATCCTACTTTAAGAAACAAGAAACATCTCAAATAAACAACCTAACCTTACACCTAAAGCAATTAGAGAAAGAAGAACAAAAAAAACCCAAAGTTAGCAGAAGGAAAGAAATCATAAACATCAGACCAGAAATAAATGAAAAAGAAATGAAGGAAATGATAGCAAAGATCAATAAAACTAAAAGTTGGTTCTTTGAGAAGATAAACAAAATTGATAAACCATTAGCCAGACTCATCAAAAAAAAGAGGTAGAAGACTCAAATCAATAAAATCAGAAATGAACAAGACGTTATAACAGACACTGCAGAAATAAAAAGGATCATGAGACATTAATACAAGCAAATATATGCCAATTAAATGGACAACCTGGAAGAAATGGACAAATTCTTAGAAATGCACAACCTTCCGAGACTGAACCAGAAAGAAATAGAAAATATGAATAGACCAATCACAAGCACTGAAACTGAAACTGTGATTAAAAATCTTCCAACAAAAAAACCCCCAGGACCAGATGGCTTCACAGGCAAATTCTATCAAACATTTAGAGAAGAGCTAACACCTATCCATCTCAAACTCTTCCAAAATATAGCAGACAGAGGACCACTCCCAAACTCATTCTATGAGGCCACCATCACCCTGATACCAAAACCAAAGATGTCACAAAGAAAGAAAACTACAGGCCAATATCACTGATGAACATAGATGCAAAAATTCTCAACAAAATACTAGCAAACAGAATTCAACAGGACATTAAAAGGATCATACACCATGATCAAGTGGGGTTTATCCCAGGAATGCAAGGATGCTTCAATATACACAAATCAATCAATGTGATACACCATATTAACAAACTGAATGAGAAAAACCATATGATCTCAATAGATGCAGAGAAAGCTTTCGACAAAATTCAACACCCATTTATGATAAAAACCCTGCAGAAAGTAGGCATAGAGGGAACTTTTCTCAACATAATAAAGGGCATATATGACAAACCCACAGCCAACATCGTCCTCAATGGTGAAAAACTGAAACCAATTCCTCTAAGATCAGGAACAAGACAAGGTTGCCCACTCTCACCACTGTTATTCAACATAGTTTTGGAAGTTTTAGTCACAGTAATCAGAGAAGAACAAGAAATAAAAGGAATCCAAATTGGAAAAGAAGAAGTAAAGCTGTCATTGTTTGCAGATGACATGATACTTACTATACATGGAGAATCCTAAATATACTACCTGAAAACTACTAGAGCTAATCAATGAATTTGGTAAAGTAGCAGGATACAAAATTAATGCACCGAAATTTCTAGCATTCCTATACACTAATGATGAAAAATCTGAAATTGAAATTAAGAAAATACTCCCATTTACCACTGCAACAAAAAGAATAAAATATCTAGGAATAAACCTACCTAAGGAGACAAAAGACCTGTATGCAGGAAATTGTAAGACACTGATGAAAGCAACTAAAGAGGATACCAACAGATGGAGAGTTATACCATGTTCTTAGATTGGAAGAATCACTATTGTGAAAATGACTCTACTATCAAAGCAATCTACAGATTCAATGCAATCCCTATCAAACTACCACTGGCATCTTTCACAGAATTAGAACAAAATATTTCACAATTTGTATGGAAGCAAAAAAGACCCCGAATAGCTAAAGCGATCTTGTGAAAGAAAAACGGAGCTGGAGGAATCAGGTTCCGACTTCAGACTATACTACAAAGCTACAGTAATCAATACAGTATAGTACTGGCACAAAAACAGAAATATAGATCAATGGAACAGGATAGAAAGCCCAGAGATAAACCCACGCACATATGATCACCTCAACTTTGATCAAGGTGGCAAGAATATACAGTGGGGAAAAGAAAACCTTTTCAAGAAGTGGTGCTGGGAAAACTGGACAGCTACATGTAAAAGTATGAAATTACAACACTCCATAACACCATACACAAAAATAAACTCAAAATGGATTAAAGACCTAAATGTAAGGCCAGACACTATCAAACTCTTAGAGGAAAACATAGGGAGAACACTCTATGACATAAATCACAGCAAGTTCCTTTTTGACCCACCTCCTAGAGAAATGGAAATAAAAACAAAAATAAAAAAATGGGACCTAATGAAACTTCAAAGCTTTTGCACAGCAAAGGAAACCATAAACAAGATGAAAAGACAACCCTCAGAATGGGAGAAAATATTTGCAAATGAAGCAACTGACAAAGGATTAATCTCCAAAATTTACAAGCAGCTCATGTGGCTCAATATCAAAAAAACAAACAACCCAATCAAAAAATGGGCAGAAGACCTAAATAGACATTTCTCTAAAAAAAATATATACAGATTGCCAGGAAACACTTGAGAGAATGCTCAACATCATTAATCATTAAAGAAATGCAAATCAAAACTACAATAGATATCATCTCACACCAGTCAGAATGGCCATCATCAAAATATCTACAAACAATAACTGCTGGAGAGGGTGTGGAGAAAAGGGAGTCCTCTTACACTGTTGGTGGGAATATAAATTGATACAGCCACTATGGAGAAGAGTATGGAGGTTCCTTAAAAAACTAAAAATAGAACTACCATACAACCCAGCAATCCCACTACTGGGCATATACCCTGAGAAAACCATAATTCAAAAAGAGTCATGTACCAAAATTTTCATTGCAGCTCTATTTACAATCCAGGACATGGAAGTAACCTAAGTGTCCATCGATGGATTACTGGATGAAGAAGATGTGGCACATATACACAATGGAATAATTCTCAGCCATAAAAAGAAATGAAATTGAGTTATTTGTAGTGAGGTGGATGGACCTAGAGTCTGTCATACAGAGTGAAGTAAGTCAGAAAGAGAGAAACAAATACCATATGCTAACACATATATATGGAATCTAAGAAAAGAAAATGGTCATGAAGGACCTAGGGGCAAGATGGGAATAAAGACACAGACCTACTAGAGAATGGACTTGAGGATATGGGAGGGGGATGGGTAAGCTGTGACAAAGTGAGAGAGTGGCATGGACATATATACACTACCAAATGTAAAATAGGTAGCTAGTGGGAAGCAGCCGCATTGCACAGGGAGATCAGCTCGGTGCTCTGTGATCACCTAGAGGGGTGGGATAGGGAGGGTGGGAGGGAGGGAGACACAAGAGGGAAGAGATATGGGAACATATGTATACGTATAACTGATTCACTTTGTTATGAAGCAGAAACTAACACACCATTGTAAAGCAATTATCCTCCAGTAAAGATGTTAAAAAAAAAAAAAGAAAATTAAACGTCACTTACAAATCATTTAAAAAATAAAGAACATGGAAACAACCTAAATGTCCATCGAGAGATGAATGGGTAAAGAATATGTGGTACATACATACAATGGAATACTACTCAGCCATAAAAAAGAACAAAACAATGCCATTTGCAGCAACATGGATGTAACTAGGATGGATTTTCTTTTGATGAGAGTCAGATGCCTGAAAGAGAAACCATTCCCTTGACTGTGTAATGCACATTAGAGAATAAAGCTCCTGTTTCTATGGTTTTTAAAAAAAAAAAAAATGCAGCAGTATTGTTTTTGGATCCATCTCCTACAGTAACGTTAAGAAAAACAAAAATATAGAAATAGACCTAATTAAACTTAAAAGCTGCTGCACAGTGAAAGAAACCATAAACAAAATGAAAATGCAACTCATATAGAATGGGAGAAAATATATGCAAATGAATAACTGACAAAAGATTAATCTCCAAAATATACAACAGCTCATGCAGCTCTATGTCAAAAAAGAAACAAACAACAAAAAACCTCAATGAAAAAATGGCCAGAAGATCTAAATAAACATTTCTTCAAAGAAGACATACAGATGGCCAAAAAGCACGTGAAAAGATGCTCAACATCACTAATTATCAGAAAAATGCAAATCAAAACTACAATGAGTTATCACCTCACACCAGTCAGAATAGACATCATCAAAAAGTCTACAAGCAAGGGGCTTCCCTGGTAGCACAGTGGATGAAAGTCCGCCTGCTGATGCAGGGGACACGGGTTCTTGCCCCGGTCCAGGAAGATCCCACATGCCGCGGAGCTGCTGGGCCCGTGAGCCATGGCTGCTGAGCCTGCGCGTCTGGAGCCTGTGCTCCGCAATGGGAGAGGCCACAACAGTGAGAGGCTAGTGTACCGCAAAAAAAAAAAAAAAAAAAAGCGATTATAGCAAGGTTTCATTATATATGGCTAGCATACAAAAGTCAGTTACTTTCAAATACACCAGCAATGAACAAATGAAATTTGAAATTAAAAACACATCACCATTTATATTAGTACCTAAAAAATGAAATACTTAGGTATAAATCTAGTGAAATACATACAATATCTATATGAAATATCAAAGGAGAACTAAGTAAGTAGAGAGATATCCTATGTTCATACATAGGAAGGCTCAATATTGTCAAGATGTCAGTTTGTTCCCAATTTGTTTATAAACTCAATGCAATTCCAATCAAAATCCCAGCAAATTATTCTATGGATATTGACAAATTGATTCTAAAGTTTATATGGAGAGGCAAAAGACGCAGCATAGCCAACTCAATATTGAATGGGAAGAATAAAGTTGGAAGACTGATGCTGCCTGACTTAAAGTCAGAGTCACTATACGGCCACAGTAACGAAAAGAGTCTGGTATTGTACAAAGAATAGACTAATAGATCAATGGAACAAAATAGAGCCCAGAAACAGACCCATGTAAATAGAGTCAACTGATCTTTGGCAAAGAAACAAAGGCAATATGATTGAACAAAGATAGTCTTTTCAACAAATGATGTTTGCTGGGAAAAAAACCAACGAAATGAACATGGACACAGACCTTACACACTTGACTAAAATCAAATCAAAATGAATCACAGACCAAAATGTAAAACCTCAAGCTATAAAACTAGAAGACAACACAGGAGAAAACCTAGGTGACCTTAGGTATGACAAAGGCTTTTTAGGTATAACACCAAAGTCACAATCCATGAAAGAAATAATTAAGCTGGACTTCATTAAAATTAAAAACTTCTGCTCTGTGAAAGAAAATGTCACAAGTATAAGAAGAGAAGCCTTAGACTGGAAGAAAATATTTGCAAAAGACATCTGATAAAGGACTGTTAGAAAAAATTTTAAAGAACACTTTAAACTCAACAATAAATAAACAACCCAATTTAAAAATGGGTCAAAGAGCTTAACAGCTACCTCAAAGAAAATATACAAATGGCAAATAAGCATGCAGGAAAAGATGCTCCACATCATATTAAAATAACAATGCAATACCACTACACAGCTGTTAGAATGGTCAAAACCCTGACAAACCAAATGCTGGTGAGGATGTGGCGCACAGGAGCTCTCATTCACTGCTGTTGGGAATGCAAATGGTACAGCCACTTTGGAATTCAGTTTGGTGGTTTTTTACAAAAGTAAACATAACATACTTTTACAATAAGATCCAGCAATCATGCTCCTTTGTATTTACCCAAAGGAGGTGAAAATTTCTATCGACACAAAACCTGAACATGGATGTTTATAGTAGCTTTATTCATAATTGCAAATCTTGGAAACAACCAAGATGTCCTTCCACAGAGGTAAATTGATAAGTAAACCATGACATATCTAATCAATAAAATGTTATTCAGCACTAAAAAAAAAAGAAAAGAAAAAAAAAAAGAGATATCAAGCCAGGAAAAAACTTGGAGGAAACTTAAGTGCAAATTACTAAGTGAAAGAAGCCTATCTCAAAAGATTACATCCTGTATGATTCTAACTATACGATATTCTAGGAAAAATAAAACTATGGATATAATAAAAGGATGAGTAGTTGCTAGGGGGTTGGGACGGATGAATAACCAGAGCTCAAGTGATTTTTAGGGCTATAAAAAATTCTTTATGATACTACAGTACTTGTCCAGATCAGAAAGATGGCCAAGTAATGTGCCCCCCATTTATATTCTTTCTCAACAAAAATAATTTGTCATCCTTCCATGAACAAGTGAGCGTTTTGGGGAGCTTTGGGATCCAGGTAGGAGACTGTGAAAACCTGGTGCAGTTCAAGACTAAGGAATGTCGTTTTGAGAAAGCAGGCTACTCCCTTCCATGAAGTTTCTCTAAGGTTAACCTTTTAGAAAGCCCTGGGTAATGTATAATAGATAGCAGACTGCTTGGGTGACTCCATTTTCCTTTTCTGTGCCCTAATTCCTGCTCTTATGTTTTTAATTCACCGATAAAGAGTGAACTCATGAAACGCTAGACACCTCATCCTCAGACTCTAATAAAGACAGAGTCCCAGGTTCATACTTCCTCCCTCTCTCTCTATTTGCAACTTCATCGTGGGGCCGTTTGGTGTGCTGTATATTCTCCAGGACATGTGAGTAATAAATACTGTTCTTCAGTTCCGTGATGGTTGTTGCTGAGGTGATTTCTGCAATAATAATAACCACAAGAGGTGATTCAGCCACAACTTTGACTCTGGTTGGGGAGATGTCTGTGGGGCTCTCCACAAGTAGTATGGGCCCAGGCGAGTACCTCAGGCTAGCAATCGATATGCTGAGACCAATACAACAAGTGGTTTAACCAGTGGGTAGGGGAAATGGGGAGATGTTGGTCAAAGGGTACAAACTTCCCGTTATAAGAGGAATAAGTTCTAGGGATTTAAGCTTCAGCATGGTGACTATAGTTACCAATACTGTACTATATACTTGAAAGTTGCCAAGATAGTAAATCTTAAATGTTTGCACCACACACACAAAAAAACAACAACCATAATTTAGTGGGCTGATGCATGTGTTAACTAACCTTATTGTGATAATTATTTTGTAATACGTATGTTCATCAAATCATCACACTGTACATCTTAAACTCACACAATGTCATATGCCAATAATATGTGAATAAATCTAGAAAAATAATAAGAAAAATAAGTTTGTCCAAACCCATAGAGTATACAACAGCAAGAGTGAACTGTAATGTAAACTATGGACCTTGGGTGATAATGACGTGTCAATGTAGGTTCATCAGTTGTAACAAATGTACCACTCTGGTGTGGGATGTTGAAAATGAGGAAAGCTGTACACGTGTGGAGGCAGGGGACATACGGGAAATGCCTATACCTTCCTCTTAATTTTGTTGCATGAGAACCTTTTGCACTGGAATCTCTTGGGGTACTTAATAAAACTTAGATGACTAAGAGGTATAAGCCCAGGAATTTGCATTTTAGTTAGGTTTTCAGGTAATTCCTAAAGACACTAGTGTTCCCTTGGATGCCAGCATGGCTTTCTTTCCTAGCTCCTTTAGGTGTTTACTGAAATAAAAAGTTCTCCAAGATATCTTCTCTTACCACCCTATTTGAAATTGTAGGCTCCTTATTCTGAAATCCTGCATTCCTTATGCCCCCTTCCCTACCTTATTTTTATCTCTAGAACTGATGACTATTGTAAACATATTTTATTACTCATTTATTGGTTTATCTACCAATAAATCCGTTTCTCTCCCAATCCAATTCTTAACAACTAGAATGTAAACCCTATGAGAACAGGTTTCTTTTTTTTATTATGCTTTATTCACTGCTGAATGTCCAATACCTAGTAAAGCCCTTGAACACAGTACTCAATAATTATTTGTTAAATAAATGAATCACTCCACCAAGTGTTTTAAGTTTATATACTTAAAATACTAACATTCTTGCACCTTTTTCTCTCCATCAAAAATAAATCTTGGGGCTTCCCTGGTGGCGCAGTGGTTGAGAGTCCGCCTGCTGATGCAGGGGACACGGGTTCATGCCCCAGTCTGGGAGGATCCCGCATGCTGCGGAGCGGCTGGGCCCGTGAGCCATGGCCGCTGAGCCTGCGCGTCCGGAGCCTGTGCTCCGCAACGGGAGAGGCCACAACAGTGAGAGGCCCGCGTACCGCAAAAAAAAAAAGAATAGATGGCACAGTCTGTGTAGGTGTATGTAAATGTTATGCAAATCAGAATCTAATTTTAATGCAAATGTATGTGTGGTCCTCCTAACTATTTCATGCACCTGGATAGAGCCCCTAGGAAAATTCTAGTGGAGAGAAATGTGCTCTCAGCAAAGGTTTAATGACTGGGTAGACTGGAGAGCAGAGGGTACCACACCTGGCATGCATTATAAGGTCTGCTAGTTAGCTGCTAAAAACAAGCTCTTATATCTGGAATATTACTTTGAAGCTTTGGTGAGCTACCAGTTTGAATTGTGAACACCTTAACTTACCTGTTCTATAATTGAATATGACCTTGCTTTGCCCCAGGCTAGTGGGAAGTGTTATCAGTTAACAAATACTTTAAAGCAGGCACATGTAGGAATTTTTGAACTGGAGGTACTGCCAAATATAAATTATCCCAACTCAGTGCTATGGCCATATTTCATTACAAAACACAATCCAGCCTGTCTGGATTTGCATCCTACTAGTAGTATGAGCTCTATTTCTATGAAATGGAGAAAAACTGTTGGAAAAAAATTTATGGTAAGATAAGTTGAGGTCACTGTAATAATAGCTTAAATACAAGCAAAGTTAATAAGAGAAACAAAGATCCAAAGTAAATGTCTCAGTTCAAATATGGTAAATGAGATAAAAGGATCAAGCACCATTTTGCCTTATGATAGCACTGCATACTTTGTCCATTGCAGGGAATCACAGATAATCAAGAAACATATCAATTTATATTTTCATATTTCTATAACCCTTTATTATTATCAATGCTCTTCCAGCTCTATTATCTCCACTGACTTTCATGACAACACGTAGCTAGTGTTCTGTTACAAATTATTTTTTTTAAAGTTTTTAAAAAGTAAATAAAACTTCTGTTTCTGGCATTATAACTAACTGGGTACTCTAGGGACCTACCTGCAGCAAGACACCATGTATTGAGTAGGGGACATATTTTGTGGTATCACTGGTCTAACAGGAGTAACTCTTAATATCCCCTCTTAAAAAACATTCAATAGTGTGAGAGGGGCATGGAGCTAGGGACAGATTTGCAGGTAGGAGATGCAGGATGTCCCAGAGAGCAAATACCAGCAACCTTAATGCTATCAGGGTATTGAGCTTTGAGCTAATTGTGTGGTAGGGCAACTTCCAGTACTCTTTCAAGTCAAGGGTGATGGAGGTTGATGTGACCCCAGTTTCTGGGTAGAAGTTTCTGACCACCAGCAGAAACTTGAGCAATTCTTCTAGGCCCATGCTATTCAAAATGTGTTCTATGGACAAACAGCAATATTATCATCTGGGAGCAGAGTAGAAACCCAGGCTCTCAGACCCCAACCCAAAACTATTGAATTATGACCTGTACTTTAATAAGTTCCTTGGGTGATTTTTATATTATAGTTTGAGAAGAATTGTTGTAAAGGGAAATGTTTCCTAATATGTGCCCATCAGACTGCAATGAAAATAAGACAATGAGCTTAGAGTTATAGACAAACAAGTACATGAGAAAAAAGCCACCACTGTGAATAAAAGTCAGCCGGAAAAAAAAGCAGTATATGTAGTCCTCCAAGGACTGCATATTAGAAATGTCAAATAGCCTAGACCAGATATGTATGAACCCGCTAAGACGCAAGCACACAGATCAGTGAGCATGCAGTGGAACATGTCAGGTAATGAACAAGTACATTAGAACCCTAGAAATAAAGCTTCTAGAAATAAAAATATATATAATTATTGAAATGAAAATGAGAAAAAAAAATCTCCTTCTGGGAGCCCCATGATACAAATGTTAGCCAGTTTGATGTCATTGCATAAGTCCCTTAAGCTATCTTCACTTTATAAAATTCCTTTTTCATTTTGTCACTCTGATTGGTTGATCCACTGCTTTGTCTTTGAGTTGACTGATTCTTCTTCCTCTCATCTGTTGTCAATCCCTCTGGTATATTTTTCAATTCAGTTATGGTATGTTTTGACTCTGACTTTTACTTGGTACTTTCTTATATTTCCCATCTCTTTGTTGAAGTTTTCACTGTGTTTATCCACTCCTGTCCTGTCATTTAGCATCTTTATTATTCATTACTTTGAACTTAATTAATCTTTTTATGAAAAATAGATTCCATACAAATGGAAACCAAAAGATAGCTGGAGTAGATATACTTAGATAAAACAGACTTTAAAACAAAGACTGCAACAGGAGAAAAAGCAAGGCATTACATAATAAAGGGATCAATCCAACAAGAAGATATAACATTTGTAAAAATTTATGCACCCAACATAGAAGCAGCTAAATATATAAAGCAAACAGTAACAGACCTAAAGAGACAAAAAGACAGCAATACAATAGTAATGGGGGGGGAGACTGGTTCAAGATGGTAGAGTAGAAGGACATGCATTCACTCCCTCTTGCAAGAGCACCGGAATCACAACTAACTGCTGAACAATCATCGACAGGAAGACTCTGGAACTCACAAAAAAGACACCCCACACTCAAAGACAAAGGAGAAGCCACAATGAGACGGTAGGAAGGGGCAATCACAATACAATCAATTCCCATAACTACTGGGTGGATGATTCACAAACTGGAGAACACTTACACCACAGAAGTCCACCCACTGGAGTGAAGGTTCTGAGCCCCACGTCAGGCTTCCCAACCTGGGGGTCCGGCAACAGGAGGAGGAATTCCAAGAGAATCAGACTTTGAAGCCTAGTGGGAATTGATTGCAGGACTTCGATAGGACTAGGGGAAACAGAGACACCACTCCTGGAGGGCACACACAAAGCAGTGTACACATCAGGACAAGGAGAAGGAGCAGTGACCCCACAGTAGACAGAACCAGACCTACTTGCTAGTGTTGGAGGGTCTCCTGCAGAGGTGGGGGGTGGCTGTGGCTCACCATGAGGACAAGGACACTGGCAGCAGAAGTTCTGAGAAGTACTCCTTGGTTTGAGCCATCCCAGAATCCACCATTAGCCCCACCAAACACCTGGGTAGCCTCCAGTGTTGGGGTGCCTCAGGTCAAACAACCAACAGGGAGGGAACCCAGCCCCACCCATCAGCAGACAAGTGGATTAAAGTTTTACTGAGCTCTGCCCACCAGAGCAACAGCCAGCTCTACCCACCATCACTCCCTCCCACAAGGAAACTTGCACAAGCCTCTTAGATAGCCTCACCCACCAGAGGGCAGACAGCAGAAGCAAGAAAAACTACAATCCTGCAGCCTAAGAACAAAAACCACATTCACAGAAAGACAAACAAGCTGAAAACGCAGAGGGCTATGTACCAGATGAAGAAACAAGATAAAACCCCAGAAAAACAACTAAATGAAGTGGAGATAGGCAACCTTCAAGAAAAGGAATTCAGAATAATGATAGTGATGATGATCCAGGACCTCAGGAAAAAAATGGAGGCAAAGATCGAGAAGATGCAAGAAATGTTTAACAAACACCTAGAAGAATTAAAGAATAAAAAGAGATGAACAATACTATAACTGAAATGAACACTACATTAGAAGGAATCAATAGCAGAATAACTGAGGCAGAAGAACGGATAAGTGACCTGGAAGACAGAATGGTAGAATTCACTGCTATGGCACAGAGCAAAGAAAAAAGAATGAAAAGAAATGAAGACAGTCTAAGAGACCTCTGGGACAACGTTAAACACAACAACATTCGCATTACAGGGGTCCCAGAAGGAGAAGAGAGAAAGGACCCGAGAAAATATTTGAAGGGATTATAGTCGAAAATGTCCCTAACAGGGGAAAGGAAATAGCCACCCAAGTCCACCCAACTCCAGGAAGCGCAGAGAGTCCCATACAGGATAAAGCCAAGGAGAAACATGCCAAGACACATAGTAATCACACTGGCAAAAATTAAAGACAAATAAAAATTATTGAACACAGCAAGGGAAAAACATACAAGGGAACTCCCATAAGGTTAACAGCTGATTTCTCAGCAGAAACTCTACAAGCCAGAAGGGAGTGGCATGATCTATTTAAAGCGATGAAAGGGAAGAACCTACAACCAAGATTATCCTACCCATCAAGGACCTCATTCAGATTAAACAGAGGAATCAAAGGTTTTATAGACAAGCAAAAGCTAGGAGAATTCAGCACCACCAAACCAGCTCTAGAACAAATGCTAAAGGAACATCTCTAAGTGGTAAACACAAGAGAAGAAAGGGACCTACAAAAACAAACTCATAACAATTAAGAAAATGGTCATAGGAACATACATATCAATAATTACCTTAAACGTGAATGGATTAAATGCTCCAACCAAAAGACACAGGCTTACTGAAGGGATACAAAAACAAGACCCATATATATGCTGTCTACAAGAAACCCACTTAAGACCTAGGGACACATACAGACTGAAAGTGAGGGAACTCAAAAAGATATTCCATGTAAATGGAAATCAAAAGAAAGCTGGAGTAGCAATACTCATATCAGATAAAATAGACTTTAAAATAAAGAATGTTATAAGAGACGAGGAAGGACACTACATAATTATCAAGGGATCAACCCAAGAAGAAGATATAACAATTATAAATATATACGCACCCAACATAGGAGCACGTCAATGCATAAGGCAACTGCTAACAGCTATAAAAGAGGAAATTGACAGTAACACAGTAATAGCAGGGAAGTTTAACACCTCACACCAATGGACAGATCATCCAAAATGAAAATAAATAAGGAAACAGAAGGTTTAAATGACACAATAGACCAGATAGATTTAATTGATATTTATAGGACATTCCATTCAAAAACAGCAGATTACAGTTTCTTCTCAAGAGTGCATGGAACATTCTCCAGGATAAATCACATCTTGGGTCACAAATCAAGCTTCAATAACACTAAGAAAATTGAAATCATATCAAGCATCTTCTCTGACCACAACACTATCAGATTAGAAACCAATTACAGGGAACAAAACATAAAAACCAAACACATGGAGGATAAACAATACATTACTAAATAACCAAGAGACCACTGAAGAAATCAAAGAGGAAATAAAAAATACCTAGAGACAAATGACAATGAAAACACAACAATCCAAAACCTATGGGATGCAGCAAAAGCAGTTCTAAGAGGGAAGTTTATAGCAACACAAGCCTACCTCAAGAAACAAGAAAAATCTCAAATAAGCAATCTAACATTACACCTAAAGGATCTAGAGAAAGAAGAACAAACAAAACCCGAAATTAGTAAAAGGAAAGAAATCATAAAGATCAGAGCAGAAATAAATGAAATAGAAACAAAGAAAACAGTAGTAAACATCAATAAAACTAAAAGCTTGTTCTTTGAGAAGATAAACAAAATTGATAAACTGTTAGCCAGACCCATCAAGGAAAAGAAGGAGAGGACTCAAATCAATAAAATAAAAATGAGAAAGGAGAAGTTACAACAGACATTGCAGAAATACAAAGCATCCTCAGAGACTACTACAAGCAACTCTATGCAAATAAAATGGACAACCTGGAAGAAATGGACAAAATCTTAGAAAGGTATAACCCTCCAAACTGAACCAGGAAGAAATAGAAAATATGAACAGACCAATCACAAGTAATGAAATTGAAACTATGATTAAACATCTTCCAACAAACAAAAGTCCAGGACAAGATGGTTTCATAGGGGAATTCTATCAAACATTTAAAGAGCTAACACCCATCCTTTTCAAACTCTTCCAAAAAACTGCAGAGGAAGGAACACTCCCAAACTCATTCTATGAGCCCAATATCACCCTGATACCAAAACCAGACAGAGATATTACAAAAAAAGAAAATTACAGACCAATATCACTCACAAATATAGATGTAAAAATCCTCAACAAAATACTAGCAAACAGAATCCAACAACACATTAAAAGGATCATACACCATGATTAAGTGAGATTTATCCCAGGGATGCAAGGATTCTTAAATATACGCAAATTAATCAATGTGATACACCATATTAACAAGTTGAAGAAAAACCGTACGATCATCTCAATAGATGCAGAAAAAGCTTTTGACAAAATTCAACACCCATTTATGATAAAAACTCTCCAGAAGGTGGGCATAGAGGGAACCTGCCTCAACATAATAAAGGCTATATATGACAAACCCACAGCCAACATCATTCTCAATGGTGAAAAACTGAAAGCATTTCCTCTAAGATCAGGAACAAGACAAGGATATCCACTCTCGCCACTATTATTCAACATAGTTTTGGAAGTTCTAACCATGGCAATTAGAGGAGAAAAAGAAATAAAAGGAATACAATTTCGAAATGAAGAAGTAAAACTGTCAGTGTTTGCAGATGACATCGTACTATACATAGAGAATCCTAAAGATGCCACCAGAAAACTACTAGAGCTAATCAGTGAATTTGGTAAAGCTGCAGGATACAAAATTAATGCACAGAAATCTCTTGCATTCCTATACACTAATGATGAAAAATCTGAAGGACAAAATAAGGAAACACTCCCATTTACCACTGCAACAAAAAGAATAAAATACCTAGGAATAAACCTACCTAGGGAGACAAAAGATCTGTATGTAGAAAACTGTAAGACACATGAAAGAAATTAAAGATGATAGAAACAGATGGAGCGATATACCATGTTCTTGGACTGGAAGAATCAACATTGTGAAAATGACTATACTACCCAAAGCAATCTACAGATTGAATGCAATCCCTATCAAATTACCAATGGCATTTTTTAGAGAATTATAACAAAAAATCTGAAAATTTGTATGGAGACACAAAAGACCCCAAATAGCCAAAGCAGTCTGGAGGGAAAAAAATGGAGCTGAAGGAATCAGACTCCCTGACTTCAGACTATACTACAAAGCTACAGAAATCAAGACAATATGGTACTGGCACAAAAACAGAAATATAGATCAATGGAACAGGATAGAAAGCCCAGAAATAAACCCACACACTTATGGTCAACTAATCTATGACAAAGGAGGCAAGGAAATACAATGGAGAAAAGACAGTCTATTCAGTAAGTGGTGCTGGGAAAACTGGACAGCTACATGTACAAGAATGAAATTAGAACACTCCCTAATACCATACACAAAAATAAACTCAAAATGGATTACAGATCTAAATATAAGACCGGACTCTATAAAACGCTTAGAGGATAACACAAGAACACTCTTTGACATAAATGATCCACCTCCTAGAGTAATGGAAATAAAAACAAAAATAAACAATACAGACCTAATGAAACTTCAAACCTTTTACAAAGCAAAGGAAAGTACAAACAAGATGAAAAGATGACCCTCAGAATGGGAGAAAATATTTGCATATGAATCAATGGACAAAGGATTAATCTCCAAAATATATAAACAGCTCATGCAGCTCAATATTAAAAAAATGAACAACCCAATCCAAAAATGGCAGAAGATCAGAATAGACATTTCTCCAAAGAAGACATACAGTTGGCCAAGAAGCACATGAAAAACTGCTCAACATCACTAATTATTAGAGAAATGCAAATCAAAACTACAATGAGGTATCACCTCACACCAATCAGAATGGGCATCATCAGAAAATCTACAAACAACAAATAATGGAGAGGGTGTGGAGAAAAGGGAACCCTCTTGCACTGTTGGTGGGAATGTAAATTGATACAGCCACTATGGAGAACAGTATGGAGGTTCCTTAAAAAACTACAAATAGAACTACCATATGACCCAGCAATCCAACTACTGGGCATATACCCTGAGAAAACCATAATTCAAAAAGAGTCATGTACCAAAATGTTCATTGCAGCTCTATTTACAATAGCCCGGAGATGGAAACAACCTAAGTGTCCATCATCGGATGAATGGATAAAGAAGATGTGGCACATATATACAATGGAATGTTACTCAACCAGAAAAAGAAACGAAATTGAGCTATTTGTAATGAGGTGGATGGACCTAGAGTCTGTCATACAGAGTGAAGTAAGTCAGAAAGAGAAAGACAAATACTGTATGCTATAACATATATATTTGGAATTTAAGTAAAAAAAAAAAAAAAAAAGTCATGAAGAACCTAGGGGTAAGACAGGAATAAAGACACTGACCTACTAGAGAATGGACTTGAGGATGTGGGGAGGGGACGGGTAAGCTGTGACAAAGCGAGAGAGTGGCATGGACATATATACACTACCAAATGTAAAATGGATAGCAAGTGGAAGCAGCCGCATAGCACAGGGAGATCAGCTCGGTGCTTTGTGACCACCTAGAGGGGTGGGATAGGGAGGGTGGGAGGGAGGGAGACGCAAGAGGGAAGAAATATGGGAACATGTGTATGTGTATAACTGATTCACTTTGTTATAAAGCAGAAACTAACACACCATTGTAAAGCAATTATAGCCCAATGAAGATGTACAAAAAAAAAAAATGTAAAAAAAAATAATGAAAGTGCCAGAATAAAATGTAGGTGAATATTAAAAAAAAAAAAAAATGATGGAGAGGGTGTGGAGAAAAGGGAACTGTCTTGCACTGTTGGTGGGAATGTAAATTGATACAGCCACTATGGAGAACAGTATGGAGGTTCCTTAAAAAACTAAAAATAGAATTACCATATGATCCAGCAATCCCACTACTGGGCATATACCCAGAGAAAACCATAATTCACAAAGACACATGGACCCTAATGTTCACTGCAGCACTATTTACAATAGCCAGGTCATGGAAGCAACCTAAGTGTCATTGACAGATGAATGGATAAAGAAGATGTGGTACATATATACAATGGAATATTACTCAGCCATATAACGGAATGAAAATGAGTCATTTGTAGAGACATGGATGGACCTAGAGTCTGTCATACAGAGTGAAGTATGTCAGAGAGAGAAAAACAAATATTGTATATTAACGCATATACATGCAACCTAGAAAAATGGTACAGATGAACCAGTTTGCACGGCAGAAATAGAGACACAGATGTAGAGAACAAACGTATGGACACCAAGGGGGAAAGTGGAACGGGGGTGGTGTGGTGTGAAGAATTGGAAGATTGGGATTGACGTATAGACACTAATTTGTATAAAATGGATAACTAATAAGAATCTGCTGTATATAAAAATAAATAAAATTCAAAGAAAATAGTAATAGGGTACTTTAATACCCCACTGACACCAATGAACAGATTATGTAGACAGAAAAATCAATAAGAAAACCTTGGTCTTAAACAACACATTAGATCAGATGAACTCAACAGATATTTATAGAGAATTCAATCCAAATGCAATAGAATACACATTATTCTCAAGTGCACATGGAACATTTTCCAAGACATATCATATGTTAGGGCACAACACATCTTAATAAATTTAAAAGGGGTGAAATCATATCAAGCATCTTTTTGGACCACAATGGCATGAAACTAGAAATTACACAAAGAAAAGTGGAAAATTCACAAATATGTGGAAATTAAACAAAATGCTACTGAACAACCAATGGATCAGAAGAAATAAAAGGGTAATAAAAATACCTTGAGAAAAATTAAAAAGGAATGTAACATATCAGATTTATGGGTTGCAACAAAAGCAGTTCTTAGAGGGACGTTCACAGCAATAAATGCCAACCTCAAGAAATAAGAAAAGTTTCAAATCATCAAATTTCATATCTCAAGGAACTAGGAAAAAAAAACAAATAAAGCCCAAAGTTAGTAGAGGAAAGAAATAACAATGATTAGAGCAGAAATATATGAAATAGAGACTAAAGGGACAATAGAGAAGATCAATGAAACAGAGCTGGTTCTTTGAAGAGATAAACAAAACTGACAAACCTCTAGCTAGACTCACCAAGAAAAAAGGGAGTACTCAAATAAAATCAGAAACGAAAGAGGAGATATTAAAACTGATACCATGGAAATACAAAGGACCATAAGAGACTACTCTGAACAATTATACACCAACAAACTGGACAACCTAGAAGAAATGGATAAATTTCTATGAACATACAACCTACCAAGACTAAATCATAAAGAAATAGAAAATCTGAACAAACTGATTACTAGTTAGGATATTGAATCAGTCATGAAAACCCTCCCAGGACAAGATGGCTTCACTGGTGAGTTCTACCAAACATTCAAAGAATTAATACCAATCTTTTTCAAACTCTTCCAAAAAACAGAAGAGGGGACTCTTCCAAATTCATATTATGAGGCCAGACTTACCCTGATACCAAAACCAGACAAAGATGTCACAAGAAAATTGCAGGCCAATATCCCTAAAATAGATGTAAGATTCCTCAAGAAAATATGAGCAAAATATGAGCAAACTGAATTGAACAATACACTGAAATGATCAGACACCATGAGCAAGTTAGATTTATTCTAGGGATGCAAGGATAGTTCAACATCCACAGTTAGTCAATGTGATATACCACATTATCAAAATTAAGCATAAAAATCATATGTTCATCTCAACAGATGCAGAAAAAACATTTGACAAAATTCAGTGTTCATTTATGCTAAAAACTCTCTAGAAAGTGGGTATAGAAGAAACTTAGGTCAACAAAATGAAGGCCATATATGACAAACCCACAGCTAACATCATACTCAATGGTGAAAAGATGAAAGCTTTTCCTCCAAGATTAGGAACAGAAAAAGGATGCCCACTCTTGTCACTTTTGTTTAACATAGTATTGGAAGTCCTAGCCAGAGCAAATAGGCAAGGAAAAGAAATAAAAGACATTCAAATTGGAAAGGAAGAGGTAAAACTGCCAGTATTTGCAGATGACATGGTATTATATATAGGAAAACATAAAGACTGCATCAAAAAAACTATTAGAATAAATGAATTCAGTAAAGTTTCCGGATAGAAAAATCAATATTTTTTTTTAAAGGGCTTCAAATGCTTGGCTTTTTATTTATTTATTTACTTATTTATTTATTTTTGGCTGTGTTGGGTCTTCGTTTCTGTGAAACGGCTTTCTCTAGTTGTGGCAAGCGGGGGCCACTCTTCATCGCGGTGCACGGGCCTCTCACTATCGCGGCCTCTCTTATTGCGGAGCACAGGCTCCAGATGCGCAGGCTCAGTAGTTGTGGCTCACGGGCCTAGTTGCTCCGCGGCATGTGGGATCTTCTCAGACCAGGGCTCGAACCCGTGTCCCCTGCATTGGCAGGCAGACTCTCAACCACTGCGCCACCAGGGAAGCCCAGAAAAATCAATATTAAAAAATCTATTGTGCTTCTATACACTAATAATGAACTATCATAAAGAGAAACAAAGAATACAATTCCATTTACAACTACATCAAAAACAATAAAATAGCTAGGAATAAATTTAACCAAGGAGATTAAAGACCTGCATATTGCAAACTGTAGGACACTGATGAAAGAAACTGAATAAACAAATAAATGGAAAGATATTCGGTGCTTACAAATTAGAAAAGTTAATTTTTAAAAAATGTCTATACTTCCCAAAGCCATCTACAGATTCAAATCAATCCCTATCAAAATACCAATGGCGTTTTTCATAGAACTGGAACAAACAATCGCAAAATTTGTATGAAACCACAAGAAACCCTAAATACCAAAAGCAAATTTGAGAAAGAACAAAGCTGGGAGCATCACATTCCCCAATTTCAAGCTATATTACAAACTATAGTAATTTAAACAGTATGGTATTGGCATAAAAACAGGAACATAGATCAACAGAACAGAATAGAGAGCTCAGAAATAAACCCATGTATGACTAAGGTGCCAAGAATATACAATGAGGACATGATAATGTCTTCATTAAACAGTTTTGGAAAAATTGGATGGCCACATGGAAAAGAATGAAACTGGACCACTATCTTATACCATACACAAAAATTAACTCAAAATGGATTAATGACTTCAATGTAAAACCTGAAACCTTAAAACTACTAGAAGAAAAAAAAGATGGTAACTCCTTGGCATAGATCTTGGTGATGATTTTTTGGATCTGACACCAGAAGCAAAGGCAACAAAAGCAAAAATAAAGTGGGACTACATCAAACTGAAAAGCTTCTGAACAGCAAAAGAAACCATCAACAAAATGAAAAGGCAACCTATTGAATGGGAGAAAATATTTGCAAATTAATTTATATGATAAGGGGCTAATATCCAAAATATATAAAGAACTCCTACAACTCAACAATGAAAAAACAGTCTGATTAAAAAATGGGCAGAATATCTGAATAGACTTTTTTTTTTCAGAGAAGACATACAGATGACCAATAGGTACACGAAAAGATGCTCAACATCAGTCAGCATCAGGGAAATGCAAATCAAAGCCACAATGAGAAATCACCTCATACCTTTTAGAATGGCCATCACAAACAACTACAAATAACAAATGTTGGTGAGGATGTGTACAAAAGGGAACCCTGTACACTGTGGGAATGTAAATGGGTGCAGCCACTATGGAACACAGTATGGAGTTTCCGCAAAAAATTAAAAATAAACTACCATATTCCAGAAGCAATTCCACTTCTGGGTATTTATTCAAAGAAAAGAAGCAATTACACTTCTGGGTATTTATCCAAAGAAAATGAAAACATTACCTCAAAAATGTATATGCACCGTGTTCATTGCAGCACTATTTACAACAGCCAAGATGGAAACAACCTAAGTGTCCATTGATGAATGAACAGATATAGAAATTATGGTATATTTATTATAAATATATGTGTATATATTTATTCCATTATATATAATGGAATATTATTCAGCCATTAAAAGGAATGGAATCTTGCCATTTTTGACTACATGGATGGACTTCAAGGGCATTATGCTAAGTGAAATAAGAGAGGTCAGACAGTGTTTGTCATTTCTTATCAATCACATTTCTTATCCATCTTTTTCCTCATAAACACAGGAAACTTTTTCTTATGATCCACTGCATATTTTGAGATCCATTCATTTGCCTTTTTTTTTCATGAAATTTCTGTGTGACCAACCCACTAATCCTCCGTATTCAAATATGCCTGATCCTCAGTATGTATCTGACTAAGGAGCTTCCACTCTGTGATCCCAGTAAACCATGCATGCGTGGTTTGTGTCCTATAAGAATTTAGGTTTGAGCTGTATTTTGAGCATTTCCTAGCCTTTCTACTTTCTTCATCAGTGAATACTGCAGCATACTGAACAGGAAACCAGGATGTCATTGGCAGAGAAGACTGTTCTAGTGGGCAATTTAAACTTCTCGTCGAGGCATCAAAACAGTTTAGTCTAAAATACTCATACGCTCTTGCTTCCCACCCAGATCCTGACTGTACACACCTGAATTCTGGAATATCACTCTTTTCCCCATTCTTGTTTCCATCTGTGTTATTTTTGTCGTGTCACACCAATGAAGATAAATTTGTCACATTTAGAACACTGTGCAATCATCAAAGCTTTGAATCCAGGCCAATAATTCAGAAGTCTGGAATTTTCCTGGCATCTCATTCCCAAATTCTCCTCCTTGGAATCTAGGGTTGCGAGGAATGATTGTGATTCTCAAACCTGTTATATCCATAGCCCTTCCACTCTGATTTCCACTGCTCCTATCACTCGAGATCTCATTTCTAATGGATTTTTGCTCATTTCACTGGCAGGGCTTTGACCTTCTCCACATCGTTAATTTTCAGTTCCTGTCTCCCTTTACAGAGAGCAAGCACCCTGCACTTCATATGGCCAGTGCTGTCAGGGGAGCTTAAAAAAGTGAGCCCTAGTGCAGAGATCTTCCGCTTAGACCAAAGCCCACTCATTCTTCACCAGCAAGCACTGGCACACTGCAGGTGGGAAGGAAGGAGTTGGTCTGACTGTCTCACACTCTATTTGGAACCATTTTTCTAAGCTCTGCTGTTAAAGCTAGTCCATTTTTCCAGATTCTTTAACTCATGATGATATTCTCTTAGAGGCCTCATTTTCTTTTACTCGGATTCAATCTCCTCAGGGAAAACCGAGTTTTTCAGATGGATCTGTACACATGTGAATACCACATGAGAGATGGGTTCAAGTTCTCTCCCACTGTCATCTTTGTTGCATACAGATTGAAATATAGGTCTAGTCCCCATAATTTAAAGTCCTAGAATGTTTCAGAGCAGTTAAGAGTCTCCTGAATGCTTGACCATTAGAAGCTAGTTTACTAAAAAGACAGAACTTTACTATGATATCAAGAGCTCCCTGATTTTGCCTTGAATTCTCTCATCCTCCTTTGAACTCTGATTTCCAACTCCTTCTCAAAGACAGAAAGAATCCCAAATAATGGAAGCATTCCACTTGCCACTGCCTAGTTAGGCTATGAAACAGTGGGCAACTTGCCAGGTGATATGGTTACAGTACGTTCAGTTTAACTCTGTATCAGAGTTAATTACTTTGTAATATCTATTCTCACTTTATTCTTCACTAAAAGAAAACTCTCCCTCCCATTTTAACTTGACACTCAGTTTCCCAGAATAAGAGTACATTTCTCACAGCCATTTTTTGCTAGGCATGGCCATATATGACTATGGTCTGGCCAATGGGAGATAAGCAGAAATGTTTAACAAACTTTTAAACATTTTAATAAACTTTTCCTTAAGAAATATTGCATGTGCCCTTTATCTTTATGTCTTCCTCTGCTAGGAACACAGAGGACATGATCATATCACCAGAGAGAACACAAGACAGAAGAATCCTATGCCCCAACACCATACTATACCATATAAGCTTTGGAGTGCAAACCCAGACTTCTATTTAAAAGAGAAATACAGTTGTAACCTGTTTCCGCCACTCTAATTTGGGGGGTCTCCTTCACTCACACACCCATCAAATTTTATGTCCTAAAAGCTTCACAGAGGGGCTTTCCTGGTGGCGCAGTGGTTGAGGATCTGCCTGCCAATGCAGGGGACACGGGTTCGAGCCCTGGTCTGGGAAGATCCCACATGCCGCGGAGCAACTAGGCCCGTGAGCCACAACTACTGAGCCTGCGCGTCTGGAGCCTGTGCTCCGCAACAAGAGAGGCCGCGATAGTGAGAGGCCCACGCACTGCGATGAAGAGTGGCCCCCGCTTGCCACAACTAGAGAAGGCCCTCACACAGAAACGAAGACCCAACACAGCCAAAAATAAAAATTAATTAATTAATTAATTTAAAAAAGTTTTAAAAGAACTTCATAGAAATGACCTACTGGATGCTTGGAGCACAAACTCTCTAATCTTACCTGTTCCATCCCTCACTCGTCTTTCCATTTTCTCAGTCATTTGTGCTATTGATCCTGATAATCTCTCTTCACTTATGCCTTTTCTTCTCCCTTTCAGTTTGAATTGTGGGCCTTTTTCCCTATGTCTCTGATTTCAGTTCTCTTTCCAGCTACAACATTCATTTTTTTTTCTCCTCAGCTCAGTGATTGTGTAAACATTCTTCCAGTTATCACCTGACACCGCTCAGTTCTGGGTCTTCTGGAGCCATAAGACACCTTGTCAGGCAAAACTGAACACATCATGCAAGACAAAGTGTTTCTAATTCTCCAGCTTGTCCCCTATTATTTCCTCGCAATTGAAGACTTTGCAAAACTGTTATTCACCTCACCTTTGTAGCTAGGACAGATGAATGAACACAAGAAACTAATTTCCATGGAAAGAGAGTATACTGAAGGCACACAACTGAGTAATATGGAAGTGGGAGATGTCACATCTGTCAAACACATCTTCCCTCCTCTGACTCAAGGTCCAGCCAAATGCCTTTGAATGGAGGGGTGCTATTTCTGTTATGCTGAATTGACCTTCCCTAGCCACCTTCCCCAAGATGCTCCTAAATTCTCCCATATAAATGTCTATTATTTTCAATAGCATCAACGGTCAATAATAGAGTATGCCCTTACCTCAGTCCCAGAACAGAATGTCCATTATCATTAATGATGATCATAACCAGAGAAAGGGGGCAATTGGCCTCTTAGCATATGCTCTCAGGCGACATAATCAAGCTTCCCTGGGGATTTGGTATGCATTTGACAGGACAGCATTAATTCATCATAAAAATGTTCTCTGGTCTATCCGAACTTAAAGTAGAATACAAAGTGACCTACTTAGACAGTATATTTAACTTGCCTCACAATTACTATTTTTTTCTAGCTCTTTGTTCATTACCTTCACAAAGTGCTTATGTGAAAGGATTCTTAAATGCTTACATCTACACCTATATTAGAGTGTTAATACCTTTTTTTTTTTTAACACCACCATATTGTCAAGGAACATCCCCAGCAGGAAGTAAGCAGGAAATTAGTATTAGCAAGAGATGAAAAATGAATCTGAAATGGAGGCCTGGGATTCTATACGGCAAGGATTCCTGATCTGACGGTATGCCAGTACACTTAAAGAAGGAAGAGGCTATCCAGGGCGAACAGAATTTATAAAATGGAAGATCAATTCTTTGAAGGGAATCAAGTCAAACTTTCATGAAAGAAGCATAATCATTTTATTTGTTAATATTTAAAAACTGAAAATTTTACTAATTTTGTATACTCCTTACACCTCCAAATCAGATATAATCAAACTAGTAATGAAAAGGTGAATATCAAAAAAACGAACTCTACTGGCGCTGTTATGGTTCAATTGTGGTGAGTCATCATCACATGCTTAAATAGCTCTTCCACCTTGAACATGGTCTGAGCAAATGAAAATCCAAAACGTGTCACTGTTTCTCATGTCTTTGTTTTGTATTCTTAACAAAATGGCAATCTTGAAGGAAAAGCTACCTACATTTCTCTTAAACCACTCACCAGATATAGAGAAGTGCTAGACCCACATCAGGCACTCAAATTTTGAAAGGTTAAATCGTATTTAAGATTATGTGGTATAGTGGGAAGCAGCTGCATAGCACAGGGAGATCAGCTCGGTGCTTTGTGACCACCTAGAGGGGTGGATAGGGAGGGTGGGAGATGCAAGAAGAAAGAGATATGGGGACATATGTATATGTAAAATTGATTCACTTTGTTATAAAACAAAAACTAACACACCATTATAAAGCAATTATACTCCAATAAAGATGTTAAAAAAAGATTATGTGGTACAGTGGCATTTATTCAATATCAGAGGTTAGATCCTTGAACTATACCATAGGTGAATCTATTATAAACGTTAAGTCTTATCTACACAATCTTAAAATATTCAGGATTAGGGGGAAAATTACTGCAAGTAATTATTTAGCACTAGTGACAGAATTAAAAATAAATTAAAGATAGAAGTTTTAAAGAAAGTTTTTATTTTTTGCCTCTCACTGTTGTGGCCTCTCCCGTTGCGGAGCACAGGCTCCGGACACACAGGCTCAGTGGCCATGGCTCATGGGCCCAGCCACTCCATGGCATGTGGGATCTTCCCAGACCTGGGCATGAACCCGCGTCCCCTGCATCAGCAGGCAGACTCTCAACAACTGCGCCACCAGGGAAGCCCGAAAGTTTTTATTTTTAAATGTCAAGGTATGTTTATTCACAATCCTTGATGTCATCACTCCTTCCAAGCTTCTTTATAAACAAAATGCCAAGAAAAATTACAATACTATCTAATGACAATCAATGATGCATAAAAACTTAAAAACCATAATTTAGACAACGACAAAGTAAGAAAGTAAGTTAACTTTAGATATTTCTAGTGACACAGGGTGGGAAACCTTCTTAAATAAAGAAATCTGTTATGATATAAGCAAATCAGGTTTATTCATTTCAGCAAGACAGAATGTAAGGAATTAATTGTGAATTGACATTTCATCACAGGAAGTGAATGCACAACTTTTTATTGCTTATGGATTGGACAGAAATCCTTAGGTTGGGATATAAGAAGGAGTGAGTCTTTGAGTTGGTTGATTTCTTAAAACAAGGACTTAACACAACTAGGTGAGAAGTTCTGAGTGAAACTGCAAGTCATATGTAAGTCATATGATATTCTGTGGTTCTAATTTCATAACTGATTAAGGGGGGTGGTGGTGGTTCTAGTTCTAAGTCACACTAGCTTTGGGCCATCTTCTGGCTAGTCCAAAGGGTTGACCAAAAAAAGCAGCCTCATTTCAGATCTACAGCATTGTGATAATCTGATGTCATCATCTTAGTTTAAGAGTCAAACCAGGGTATGATCTTTTGCTTCTTTTGTTAAAGGATGAGTTGTCAGATCATCTGATATGACGGTGGCTACACAACAGTATTTAAGACGGGAGATGTACACAAAGTAGAAAAGAAGAATGATGGTTGGATTTTGTAGAATGCTTCAAAGCCATGTGTAGAAATTACTGAACTCAGGATAAGAAAGATGACCAAAAAGTATCAGCATCTACCTTGGAGAGTCAAGTGGCCAACCCCTCCAGTTCAAAGGAGTGTTCTACGTGACTAATACTATTTATCCAAATGCAGCACAAACTGTTGGGAATGGTACAGGTTAATAGAAAGTCTAAAGCTACTAGATTTTCTATTATCACTGAGGCCAAATAGTTTAGACCTGTCTTTTGAGCATTGAAGTTGTGAAAGTATGATTTAAAACTTAAGATTAATGCTCATTCTTTCCAGTGGTATAATCCTCATTGTAGAAACTATCACCCAGGTGATGTGCATAAAAGTCTGTCAGTATACCCTGTGAGTAATTCTTCAGAACAATCTATAGTGGTTTCACTTTGTAAGTTCCTGGGCACACATCTCAATGAGACATTGTCCATAAAGGGCTCAAGGATCTTGGATTTCTTAAGTCTCTGACAATTACACTGCAGACTCAGGATAGGGTACAGTGAGGGAAACAAGCAAAGGTTTGATGTTCACATAACAATAATACTCTACTGGGGTGTAGGTGTCATTTACCACAAAAAGACTTCCTTGAGGAAGGCAAATTCCCTGTGGGTAGGTTAATAATTTATAATAAACTAGAAAGAAAATAAGTGAACCAGAAAGAAGAGCCCTGATATTGGTTCCTAGTCTTGTTGTGTCTCCAACTCTATGGAGAGTGTGGTAAGAAATTTGGGCATAAAATGTAGGGCCCCAACTCTTTCTTTTTATCTGTACTGTGTCTGTTGCTCTCAGTCTAAGCCGGCAGTGGTTCTGTTGATATAATTCATTCAAAAATTTTTTGAGCCATCTGTGAATCTCATTGAGGTTCACTCCGTTAGACAAAAGTTATATTCATAAACGTCTTCAAGATAAGAGTTGCTTGGGGGCTGTTTTTTTTGTTTGTTCGTTTTGTGGTACATGGGCCTCTCACTATTGTGGCCTCTCCCGTTGTGGAGCACAGGCTCCAGACGCGCAGGCCCAGCGGCCATGGCTCACGGGCCCAGCCGCTACGCGGCATGTGGGATCCTCCCGGACCGGGGCACGAACCCGCGTCCCCTGCATCGGCAGGCGGACTCCCAACCACTGCGCCACCAGGGAAGCCCGGGGCTGTCTTGTTTTAGTTTTTTATTGAGAGAACCTGTGAGGCACACACATAATCTCTCCGTAGGGCCTTTTGCATGATGGAACAGTACTCTAGGGCACCTCCTTTAATCAGATGGGGCTCTTAACAAAAGATTTTAGAATCACACCCTTGGTCCTATCTCTAAACTATGTTTTCTGGACAGCATCTTGGATTCAATTTATGCTCAGAACACATTTCATAATTTTAGTATCACCTGCCTTTTGGAAGAGGTTGAGAATTTTCAAAAACATCAACGCCTGGCTCCCTTTAACATCCCTTCCCTCAATTCTCTCTCTCCCATTTTATTACAGCAGCAAAAAGAAACCAGGCGGCACCTTCAGCACGTTGCTTGGAAATCTCTGTAGCTGGATCACCCAGTTCATAAGGCATATTTTCTACTTTCCATGTCCCTACAGGCCATAGAGTTGTCAAGCTTCCCACTGCTAAAACAAGGACTCCCCGACCCCACCTCCTATACTTTCCAATACCGTGTTTCCCATCTCCCTTTGAAACCTCACTGGTGGTATCTTCAAAATACATATTTCTACTAAAATGAGCTCAAGGTAGTTTGACCGTTCACTAACCCTCTTTTCAAAGCCCATTACCCAGTTCCCAAACCACTTCCACAATTTAGAGTTTTATATGTGGCACTCCACTTTCAGGTACAAGGGCTGTATAATTTATCTATTAATGCATAACAAGTTACCCACCCACCCCAAAACCAGCAGCTTAAAACAACAAACGTTATCTTACAGTTTTTGTGAGTCAGAAATCCAAACATAGCTTAGCCTCTCATTCAGGTTCTTTCACAAGGTTGCAGTGGAGTTTTCTGCTGAAGCTGCAGCCGTCTCAAAGCTCAAATGGGGAAGGACCCAATTCCAAGCTCACTCAACCTTTAAGCCCCCACAGGCTATTGGCTGGAAGCACCAGATCCTTGCCACCTGTGCCTTCCCACAGGCCAGGTCAAAACACAGCACCTGGCTTCACTTTGAATTAAGTGAGAGACCTGTCTCTCCTCTCTCTCTTCCTCTCTCCCCACCCAATAAGTAACAATTTTTTTATAACCTACTTTTGGAAGTAACATCTTACTACTTTTCCATATTGTGTTGATTAGAATCAAGCCACCATGCCCAGCCCACAGTCCATGGAATGGGACTCCACAAATACCAGGAGGTATCATAGGATCACTATGGCCAATGTAGAGCTTGCCTCCACAAAGACAAGTCTCTTTAGGTAAATAAGGACTGCAATGGGTAAAATCTAATTTTCACCGAATAAAATAAACTCAGTGTTCTAGAAACTTTGTGTCTTCTACAAAATCAGAGCTCAGACAGAACATGTGACTCGCCACTGACTACCAGAAAACTTGAGCTTGCCAGGTGCAAATGGCCTTGAAAGATAAGTGCTGAAGCAGACTGAGTTGAGGGGTCTCAGCTGAATCTTGTTGAATCTCCGAACTGGAACATTCGCTCCCTCCTTAAGCAAAGAAACCTGTTATACATAACCAATGGGAGTTTTATTGACTTTCTTCAGCAAGGAAAAATACCACAAAGACAATTCTGAAATGGAGTCTCAGTAGAAGTAAATAAAAGCATGGATTTTGTTGTTTAGGGGTTAGACTCAGAGGTTGTTAGAAGGGGGATATTAGGAGGGGGATATGTGAAGTCTCTGGATTGACTGATGTAAGTGAGGCAAGGTTTTGAGCAAGTAAGTGTTGTGCGTGAAACATTCTGCGGTTACAACTAAGTATGTGGGCGGTTGTTCCAGTTTTCAAGAGCCACCACTTACTTGAGACGCGTTAATAATACCATTGCCGGGCTTCCCTGGTGGCGCAGTGGTTGAGAGTCTACCTGCTGATGCAGGGGACACGGGTTCGTGCCCCGGTCTGGGAAGATCTCACATGCCGCGGAGCGGCTGAGCCCGTGAGCCATGGCCGCTGAGCCTGCGCATCCGGAGCCTGTGCTCCGCAACGGGAGAGGCCACAGCAGTGAGAGGCCCGCGTAATGCAAAACAAACAAACAAATAATATCATCGCCTAATGGGATATATTACATATTTAGCCCAAATGTCTTATATTCATTCTGTGAGATAAAAATGGAAATGAAACTAGAGAGCTCATTGCCAAATGTATAAATTCAAACATTGAAACGGCCAGTAGCATGTATGTATATAATATATAATTTGAACTATGAAGCCAGAAACCTTTGTTTAAATCCAGCTCTGTCACTCCCTGAATACATGACATTGATGTAGTTGCTTTACCTCTCTACACCTCAGTTTTAGGTGTTCAAAATGGGATAAAAATAGCACCTCTTCAATATAATAGTTCTGAGGATTAAATGAGTTAATATGTGTAAATCACTTAGGTAGTATCTGGTACATAGTTAATAATGAAATAAATCATAGCTCTCGTGATTCTGATAATGATGATGATGTTTTACTGTTTATATCAGAAAGTACTTTCCACCTATTTCAACCTGCCCTCACATATAACCTAAATCAATCAAACTAATGACACAATATATTCTAAAAGAAAATAGCACTTATATACTTATCCATAGGATGCTGTAAAGTTATTTCACGGTAACATTGGATATTTCTAGTATGGGGTAAATTCATCTTTGTGTTGCCTGGGTACCAGCCCTGAGTGCTCCTAGATACAGTTTCCCAGCCTTCAGGGTTAAATCTATAACAAAGCACAGCCAATAACAGTGTCTGTCTCTTTAAAGCTTCATTTTTCTCTTTGCTTGGGAACGCAGGGGTTTTAGTGTATTTCAGATAGTCGTTACTTATTAACAGATGACTTCTATTAATTTGTGGAAAAAATTAGATATTATGACGGCTAATGCCGGAAACTTATAAGCTATACCTCCAGAAACCTGATAGAAAATCTCACTTCTTTGCCTGTCCTCTTAAATTTTTCATTCTATAATGCTGTTTCTAGTGCGATATCACAGTCACTAAATTTTTCACTTCAGGTGTTGTCAAGAAGCCAGGTGGTTTTAAAGTCACTTGTTCAGGCCAAAGAAGAATGGTACCTTTGGAGTAGAAGTATCCTGGAGGGCATTGTTGCAATTAGATAGATGAATGACCATGGGTTTTAATTAGAAAAATAGGTACACACTCCATATCATTATTCTAAGAAACCACACTCATAGAGTGAGGTGGCGTAATACCTACGGAGTCAATATCCTGCAGATCTATAAGCACGATTTCTGGGTAGGAGCCATTTTAATTTCGTTTATTTATACCTTTGCTATTTTTAATAGACAGAATCATTCTTGTTTAACCCTATAGAACAGTTCTGTAATCAAATTAATTTTTAAAATCACTCAGAGGAGGGAAAAGAATGAGCATTATGAAGATGGATGTTAATGTCGTTTTTTATGTCCTACACCCAGTAATAACGCTATTACCCTGTTCTTAACACAGGACCTATGCTGTTTAAAAAAAAGAAAACTGTAACAGCTTTCTGCAGACTTGCTTCACATTACATGCTTATAAAACCAAGACTAACATGTTATTTCTCCCCTCCATCTAAAGATTGCAAACCAAACCTTGAAACAATCAAGTTCATAAATATAAGGACTTACAGGTAAAATGCAATAACAAATAACACTAAAAATAAAATCTCTTCGTGATAAAACTACTCCTATGTCTTCATTAACACGCTTACCCATTGAATCATTTATTCAACAAACTTTTATTGATAATCAACACCATACCTCTACTGAATGCCTCAAAGGCATTATGAAAGATTCTAGAAATATAAAGGAGAACAGAATATGATCATAATAATTGCTATGGTCTAAATGTTTGTGTGTCCACAAAATTCATATGTTGACACCTAATGCCCAAGGTGATGATATTATGAAGTGAGGCCTTTGGAGGTGATTAGATCATGAGGGTGGAGCCCTCACGAATGGCATTAGTTCCCTTATAAAGAGACCGGAGAAAACTCCCTTGTCTCTTCCACCAGTTTACAGTGGAAAAAAATAGTCATCTAGGGAGCTGGCTCTCACCAGACACTAAGTCCTCCAGCACCACGATCATGGATTTTTCAGCCCCTAAACTTTCAGTGTTTATAAGCCACCCATCTTACAGTCTGACTGAACAGACTAAGAAAATATTCAATAGGTGATTCTTAGAAAAAGAGAATATAGAAATTTAATAATATAAGTTTAAATTATAACAATATAGCAAAGCAAATTTTATCTATCAAACTGGGCTCATGTTCTATCCCGGTACAAAATTTGCTCAACACACAGCTGCTCTGACTTCCCAAAATAGAGCTACAGAGATTCAACACAGACATATTTGTTGGACATCTGGGGAAGAATTTATAGAAATTCTGTCCGAAGGGTATTTACTGTTCTAATCTTGCAAACCAGGGTCTTCCCAAACCCCACTAGAAAATCATCTTGGACCTTCTGCCAATTCTGGGCCCATACAACTTTACAACAATCATGGAACTCTAAAGCCCAGATACACCATCCATGCCTCTCATGCCTAGAATCATCAGGTCGTACTCAGCCCCCTACCCATCACCTATTTTTTTCTCTCCCTTCAAACCTCTGTCCTCCCCACTCCCAAAACTAAACTTTGATTGACTGCAGGCCCTATTTCAATGCCTATGCTACACCAACACCACCCTTTGCCTCTTCCACATCTCAACCATTTCTATCTTTTTTCCCTAACAGATATTCTAAAAATTGGTTATATTTTGAAGGCCTTGTTTCCCTTGCAACTGTCTGGAATGGAAATCACTTTTTATTAATAATAATAGTAATCACTTATTGAAAATTTTGTCTAGGAATCTTGCCAAGCAATTTACAAATGTTACATCTTTTCACTTTAGTTAATTCTCATGATAACCTATTATTTCTAGCTTATATCTAAAGCAAATAAGACAAAGAAGTTATACAATTTGCACCAAAACATAAAGCTACGAAGTGGCACGACTACGATTCAAATCAAGATTGTCTGCCTCCAAAACCTTATTCTTCTTAAAAACAGTATTCTTATTTTGACATAATTCCAGACTTATAGAAAAGTTGCAAAAATAATACAGTGAGTTCCCAGGTACCCTTTACCCAGACTACACAAATGTTAACATTTATTACATTTGTTTTATCCTTCTTTCTCTCTCTCTCTCCCTCTGTCCTGAAACATTTGAGGGTAAGTTTCAGACATGATGCTCTTCTAATCCTACATACATCACTATTTACTTTCTTAATATAAAGACCATTCTCTTTCATACACAATAACATCCTTTATGCTAAAAGAAAAGCCAGGATTATGTGCTGCATTCAGTGTTATATCCATTTACTTTCCCTAACCTGGAACAGTTTCTGGGTCTTTCTTTGTACTTCATGATACTGACATTTTAAAGATTTCAGGGCATGTTTTTGGTTTAGTTTTTTAGAATGTACCCCAATTTGAGTTGGTTTCATGCAAAACTGTATTCTCAACTACCTCATCTGCCCTATTCTCACTTTCTCATCACATATAGTACAGATGTTTTTCCAATGACTGATGGTCACACATTAGCAGAATTAGTATTAACCTTTTGAATTCTTTTTCTTAAAGAGGTTTCTGAAATTGTATTAGCTTCAATTCCCACAAAACCTGGAGCTGCCTCTGCCACAAATATTCCATCTCAACATATTCAAATGGAATAAACTAACTCTCCTCAACACGAACGTTAATAGCCAGTGGTGCCCAGATCCACCACAAGTCAGAAATTCAGTGCCACCCTAGGCGTCTTTGTCTGCGCTCCCCTATGATTGTCACTAAATCTCATCCAGACCACTTATCAAAGTTTCTAGAATAAGTCTCCTTTTCTTTTTCTCCCCGCTTCACTGAGTTTTCCCAGTCTCTTCTCCTCTCCTTTCTGGGCCATAGCAAGTCTACCTTGTCTCCCGATCTGCAATCTTGTCCCCTCCATCATCCACATCCCTTCCGCGTTCCTTTTCCAATACTACAAATTGGACTGAATAACCCAATTGCTCAAAAGGAATCAGTGGCTTAGCATTTACCTATTAGGATAGAGTCCAAGCTCCCTGGAGTGTCATATAAAACCTCTATGATGTAGTCCCTGACTGCTTCTCCGCCCGCATCTCCTACTGCTTCAATAATGCTTACTGTTACCATGCCCCGCCCCCATGTCTTCCGCCCATATCTTAATTATTCCAAACCCTCATTATTTCAAAAGGTTCATCAAATGCACCAAGCAATTTTGTAACTCTAAGTCTTTGCATATGCTGTTTGTTTTCTTGCCTGAAAAAAATATACCTTACCATCCCCATCTGAAGGATTTCTACTCGCCCTCAAAATCAAGAGCCTCTTTGTGGGAGTGCTGGCTCTCAACTTTATTTATCTACAATGTCCTGTATATTTAGACATTATTATGCTCTTGGCACTTCAATATTTACCTGTGTAAATATTGCCTTTGCCTCCCACCCACTGCAACACTCATACCTCCAGGAGACTGCTGACTCTTTGAGAGCAGGGGCTGTGTCTTGATTATTTAATATCCCTGTTGCCTAGACAGTAGCAAATATTTGCTGAATTAATGTAAATCCTGCTCCATAGGTCCCAAATCTTTCCTAAATTTAATGAAACCAGCTTTGGCTGAAAGGAAGAATGTGAAAGGTGTCAGTCTAATCCACAGCAGGAAACAGAATTCCACTCTGATGGTTCAAGGGCAAAGAACTATTACAGTGACTACTTTCAGAGGTATAGACAGGGTTTAGGGGACCAATGAGGGGTGTTATGACCCAGTCACTAGCTACAGGGAGTGGGAGTAGTATTAGTAGAGCCAGTGAGGGCTGGAGACACGGAGGAGGAACCATGAGCAGAGCAATAAATAAGGAGGAGCCCAGCCACTGCCAGGAGCTCAGGATGAAAGCAGAGAGGGAGGGGGGAAACCCGCCCTCCTCCGCTCTCCCATGGTCCCAGCTCCTGCTGGACTGCTAGATGAACCCATCGAAAAGCCAGTTGTCAAGGGAGTTCAGATGATGCTGTCTCTGAGAGTCAGCCTTCTGGGCTAAGAATGGATCTAAGTTGGATAATGAAGAATATCGGCATGACAGCTAAGAAAAGCCATGTAGAGGCGAGGGTTCGTATCTGTTGTGCTCTGTATTTTCCAGACATTCATACAAGCACTTTATAGCTATCTCTTCTAATCCTCCCCACAATCCCGTAATATAGGTATATTATTGTCTCCTCCTCCCTAAAAAAGGAAAACTGAAACTTAGACAAATTAAAATGAATTGTCACAGTTCACCCATAGCTAATCATGTGCGATCAGGCCCAACATTGTCTCCCTGTCAGAAGTCAGGTAACATTTTATATATGAGCCAGAATTGCTGCTGGATCACAAGGCCTCCCCTCTGGACCAGACACTTCTAAGGTGGACCTCAAGTACAGAGAGAGGTAGATGATCTAATACCACGCTGCCTTATGATTTCCTTACGATGAATTTTAACCTCATTCTTAAACCCACTGTAGTTTTTGCCTTGTAAATAGAAAAATAAAAAAGGGAAATGGTATGAGGTTAAGGTTTTCATGGCCCACTATTATCAAGGCTCCTTCTCTTTACTTCCAAATCCAGCACACCAAAATAAAGCAATTCCCTAATATCATCCATATTTTGAAAAAAAAACTTGCCCATTTTAGATTTTAAGCACTCTTTTCACCAGATAATTCTTTAACATTGGAGTTGCAAGCCATTTTGCTTTCAGATCCAGAGTCTATACACTTAATTTTTAATAGAATATTCATTTCAGTAAAATCCTCCCCCAAATAATATGAAAGCCCAGAGAGTTTGTTTATAAAGGGATTTCACATGTGTGTACCCAAGACTGTATCATTACTGGAGACTTTTACTTAATAATTTAAAAGGAAGCCAGCTATACTACATTTCAGAGAAGGGACACAAAGACAACTAAAAGATAGTAAATTAAGACCCAGGAGAAAAGTTTGAAGAAACTGGCATTATGCATCCTTTAAAAGAAAAAACGAAGTGAAGTCTAAATAAAGTTCTCGAAGAGTGTGCATTACAGAGAGAGGATGATAAATGCAGCTCATCCTGTCAATCTGTGTGTAAAGTCCAGGGCCAGGCACTCTAGAAAATACGAAAGTGGACAAGTGTAGTCCCTGCTCAGGATGTGGTGACATCCTTGCAGACGAATACCCAAAATGCAAAGCCCAGTGTTTTAAGTGTTCTATATAATAGGCACTTGGTGATTCCACCATATTAGACCACCATTATCTCTTGGTGGATCACTGTAATAACCTTTTAACGTGTCTCACTATTTCCATTCTTGGCCACCCACAATCTCGCATACACAGCAGCCAGAATGACCCTCTTAGAATGTAAGTCCGATCACATCAGTCCTTTGCTCAAAACCCTCCAGTGGCCTCCCGCACATTCTTCCCATGGCCTCCAAGGCTCTCAATGGTCTGGGTCCTCTTTGCCTGTCCTACATTACTTCCTGTGCTCTCTCCCTCACTCACTGTGCCCCAGCCTCGCTTGTCTCCATGTTTTCCCACCTGTCCACCATGTATACTCAGCATTTGCAGTTTCTGTTCCCTCTTCCTAGAAGATTCCTCCTCCAGATAGCTGGATCCAGAAGATGGATGTCTCAGCTCAAGCAAAGAGAGTGAATTCAACCTTCCTCTATCTTTTTTGTTCTATTCAGGCCCTCAAAGGATTGGATGATGTCTACCCACATCTTCTTTATGATGTCTACTGATTCAAATGCTATTTTCTCCTGAAGAGACTCTCCCAGACACACCCAGAAATAATGTTTTACCGGCTATCTGGGCATCCCTTAGCCCTGCCAAGCTGACGCATAAGGCTAATCATCAGATACGGTTCACTTATTCACTTCACTCAACTCTCCTCTCCCAAACATCAACTCCTCAGGACAGTTTTTCCTGACTTCTTTATCTACAAAGGCAGTTTCTGACACTCTCTATACCTTTACTCTGCTTTACTTTTCTCCCTAGCAGTTACACTAGTTGTTATATTTATATCCCTTTTCATATTAATTTATTGTCTGTCTCCACCCTCCACACGCTCTTCAATGTAAGGTCCTGAGAGGAGGAACTCTGTCTTAGTCACGGCTGCATCTCCAGTACCTTAAACAATGTCTGGCAATAGTTGGAGCGCAAAAATATTTGTTGAGCAAACGAATTCTTGATTTTCATTGTAGGGGAATGGGACATTATTTATTGCTTAGAATAGTTTTTACTTTTCAAAGGGGGGAAATATTTGAAACAGTCTTTGCAAAATCAGTGAGGTTCTCAATAAGACAAAATAAGGGAGAAAAATAAGAAGAAGTATCTCAGTATTGGATAGTATTGGAGATGGGGAAGTGTAACTTTTAATAATAATGAGAAATTGAGATTGACAGGAGCAGAGGAAGTCTGAAGAAGAATACCAGAGGTAAAATTAGAACAGTAAGGTGTAATGGGATCAAGAAGAACCTTAAATACCACATTTGTACATTGTGTATTTAGCCTGGGGAATGACAGAATAGCATCTGTCTTTCAGGAAATTTAATTTTGCCTATGGCATGCAGAAAAAAAAATGGGGGGAAAGGAAAATGAGACTGAGAGCCATGGTAATTGTTCAGACAGGAAAGAGTGAACTTCCAAAAAAGAGAGTTGCAGTAAGAACAAAATGAGATCAGGAAATAAAGGAGGATTACAGGATTTAGGGGGTTTAGGGGTAGGAAAGATATGTTTCACTTCAAAGACTGAATTCAATGATCTGATAAAATATTCCAATGAAAATAAACAGCGAATCCTTTTCTGAAGTGGTAGCCTAAGATAATACACTCAACTCAATTTTCAAAGAAAAAAATGGATAAAATAAGAGACACAGCTCAAGGACTGAAAATTCTGAAATGCCTACATTTCCAAGGGATAATGAAAAAAGAAGGCAGTGAATGAGACTGACAACATACAGTCAGAGAGGAGGTGAACGGCGAGTATTCAGGGACTTAGAAACTAAGAAAGGAGATGTTTAGCACTAGATAATCAAAGAAGCAAATGCATAGAAGAGTCAGTGGGATGAGACAAAGGAGAGGCCCTGGAATTTGGCAAGTAGGTCTTAACTGATGAACTTTCCTGGAGTAGGTTATGCAATAAGGTGAGGTAACGGTGTAAAGACCGCAGGACTGATTAGTAGAAGCTGATGGGTGAAGATCAGTATTATTACTTGTGTGGAAAGGAACAGAAGGTACGAGATGGAATTTTCTGTCAAGGGAATTGCCCAGTAAGAGGCAGCAATGGCTATTTCTTTTTAAATAGGTACACATAGTGTCTAACACATAGTAGGTAGATGTTCAGTAAATATCTGTTGAATAAATAACTTGAATATGTTTGGCATTTATTAGGAAAAGGCTGGAAGTATGATAGGACAATTTGTAAAAAATTCTAGTAGGGTTCCGGTAATACAGCCAGCCCTCCCAGATCCTACTGATACAGAGGGCGGACTATACTATGTCATCTTATACAAAAGACTTGAGCACCTGCAGGTTTTGGTATGCGTGGCGGGGGGCGTCTTGGAATCAATTCCCCAAGGGTACTGAGGGATGACGGTACATTGTTTTCTCTGAAGAACAAGCTAAAAAGAAGAAGGATGAAAATGCAGCAGCATCATACTTAGAATCAAAATTCCTAATGCCCTCTCCGGATCTTCCGTAAATTGTCCAACGTTCGTCTCTCCGTCCACTCTTTCTTCTCTCTCCACTCTCCCCTTGCTCCAACCACACTAGCTTTCTTAAGATTCTTCCCCCAGCCTAGGTTATTCCCCCCTTCGCATTTTCCCTGGCTTGTCTCTCTACCTGGAATGCTCATTCCCAGCACCTCCTAATGGCCAGCAAATTCCCACAACTCAAGTCTCAGCTCAAATGTGACACCCCTGAAGAGGCTTTCTCTGACCTTCCAGTGTCATGGAGCTTCTATTCAGGTCACTTTTTGTCACATCTTCCTGCTTTGATTAATAGGGCACATACCACTCACTGAAATCATCTTCCTCGGTATTTATTTGTTTATGGTTTGCCGCCTCTGTTCTCCATGAGAACAGATGCTTCATCTTACTCATTCACTGATTATGTTCCTGACACCTGGAATAGTCTCTAGCACATTACAAACAAGACAAAACAAATGAAAAAAAACAATAAATATTTGAAAACAAATTAATAAACCTTGAAGTGGAAAAGAGAAAAATTAAGGAAGCACATTTTAAATGACTTTAGTCATTTCTATAAATTAAGTTGTAAAGCATTTTCCCAAATAAGTCTCTTCTCTTCCTTTCTCTCCTGCTCCTCTCCTACTCAGGCCACCAGAAATTCTGACCCAAACCACTGCGGCCTTCCTGCCTTGTCCCACTCCAATATAGTTTCCCGACTGAAGCCACAGTGATCTTCCCAAAGTACATATCTGATTATTTCCCTATCCACCTAAAATATTTCAGGAGCTCCCCACTGCTTTTAGAGTACAGTTCAAACTCCTTACCTGGCTTTAATGATCAGACTCGTATGTTCCTTGTTTATCCCTATGGCTTCATTTTTTATCACTGCCAACATGCCCTACCTCATCACCCTCATTGTATTCCTTTGGTCATACTGAATTCTATCCATATGCTATGTTCCCTCACTTCTCAACTATATCCTCTTCCCGGAAACTTGTTCCCCTCTTGCTTTATTTGAATCAACCCTGTGTATCCTTTGGGTCTCAATGCGAATGTTGATTTTTCTAGGCAATATTGTACAGTCTACTCTCACCCAAGTTATGTGTCCCTCCTATATAGTCCCAAACATTCTTATATCTGTTAAAGTTTTAGGTATTACCCAAAGAAATATTAGATGGCTTAAGCAGAAAAGAACTGTATTAAAGAATATTAAATAGCAGACAATGTATCAGAGCAGAGGACTAAGAGAATCTGGCCTGGAGGCTGTACCACCAGGAAAAGAAATGTCTGAGTTTCTTCTGAGGAAGCCCTATCTTTGTTACTGCTGGTATAACAAAAACCATTAACCCTGGACTCCTTGAACTGCCACCATTTAGTCCTCTGTCATTGCTAATTGAATGGGTGGCTGCCTCTCTCCCACCCTTGCCACATTAAGTTCCATTTAGCTTTTTTTCTCAAATCAGTCTTTTCTGAATCAACATGTTGGTAGATCTGGTTGGTAGACCCTGGTCACAGGCATAAACTCTGGACTGCTGAGAGGCAAGGAAAGCACTTTTCTAGTTTTTAATTTGATAAAGCAAAACTTAGGATATGGGATGAATTGTGATACAAGTCTACTGCATACCTGTCCTCTCTCTATTATTGCTCTAATCACGGTACATCTTCGTTGCTTGGCTTTTGTTTGTCTCACTCACTAACTCCATGAAGGCACGCCTGTCTCGTTCACTGTTGTTTCTCTAACAGCTAGCAGAGAGCCTGACATATAGTAAAGGCTAAAAATATTATTTACTGAATGAATAAATGGGTTGAAACCGGGGCTTGAAGATAGTGTGGAACAGCTGTTGGAATTATAATGCAGGAATTATAATTGGGAATCAATGAGAGAAGAATAAGAAGTGCTGCGTTTCATTTTGGATCCTGCCAAGTTTAGGGAGAACGCATTTGTGGTGGAACTGATCGTCAATGGTTAGTGAGTTTCTCAAGTGAAGCTAAGAAGCCAGGAAAGGAGAGCTCAGGGATCTAAAACAGTTTGTGGTTGCAGAAGGATTTGCGAGCAGATGACTAAAAGGAGTTTGAGGTCAAACAAAGAAAATATACGTGAAATCACTGAACATAGAATTTAGGTTGCTTAAGGAACAAACTAAACCAGAAAAGGGACGGATAGCCTGTGAGAATACGAAAAGATGAAATGACTGAAGATCATAAAGGCAAAGGTACAGTTTAGTATAAAATAGGAAGAAGATATATTTACTCCACCTTCTGCCAAATTATCACAGCTGAGACTGCTGCTCCTCCCATTCTCAGTGCTGTCCATTTTTATGCACCAATCTTAACAAGAGGAGTCATAAATCACCATCCTCCACAGCCCCTGTCCTCCCTCATCTAGAGTTACTGAGAATTAAATTGCCCAGTTAGATCCTCTTGTGGTGCCCTTGTGCTTTTTCTCTTTGTCAGCAGGAGCCAATGTCCATAGAATTAGCTACAATTGCCTGTCTGTCCTCCATCCCTTTTCTCCTCCTCTCCACAATTGTCTGCAAATACGTATCTTCCACTGCCACACCCATCTACTCAATCTTTAGAGATGGTTACCTGTTTTAGGTCCTGTCCCTTACTCTTAACAGATTGCCTCTGAAATGTTGAAAAGTGCTCAGAATGCTGCCCACATATTTCAGGTTACTTTGCCCTGTACGTGCCTGTCTTCATCCTGAAGACCAGAGCGTTGCCCTAGTTATTAGTCTAGCAAAGGGCTTCTGTATGATCTCACGTATGACAACTGCCCATCATCCTAACTCTTTAATCTGGGCCACCATCTGGGTGGTCTAGCATTGAGCTGTAATGTGGACTGAATGTTTGTGTTCCCCCAAAATATATGTTTTGAAGCCCTAACACTCCAGTGTAGTATTTGGTAGTATTTGGAGGTAGGGCCTTTAGGAGGTCATTAGGTTTAGAGGACATCAGGGAGGTAAGGCCCCCATAATGGGATTAGAGTCTTTATAAAAAGAGGAAGAGAGTAGAGCTGTCTTTTTCCCCATCCCCCACCTGGTGAGGACACAATGAGAAGGCAGCCATCTGCAAGTCAGGAGGAGGGTTTTCACCAGAACGCCACCACGCTGGCACCCTGGTCTCAAACTCCCTGACTTCAGAACTATGAGAGATAAATATCTGTTGTTTAAGCCACCCAGCCTATGGTACTTGTTATGGCAGCCCACGCTGCCTGAGACAGGTTGTCTTGCCACTACTCATGTCGATTTTGCCTGAGATGTGACTGAGCTGCCTCTGCCCCTTGGACTCTGCGCGTTGCTCACTTTGTTTCTCCTCTAGAATCAGGTCATTCTTTACTTCAAGGTCACCTCCTCCATCATACACTCCTGTAAACAAATAATATTGTGATTTATGCCCATTTCTTAGGCTCTGACCAAATACAAAGAGAGGAGTTACCAAATGAAATGATGGCCTAGTTTAAGTTGCAGTAACAAATATCTCTGAAAGCTCAGTGACTTAAAGCTAGGTCCGAAACTCTTTCTGTAAGGGCCAGATGGTAAATATTTCAGGCTTCATGAGTCACAGTGTCTGTCACAACTACTCAACTCTGCCATTGTAGCACAAATGGCACCACAGTCAATACATAAACAAAGGAGCATGGCTATGTTCCAGTAAAACTTTTCTCACGAAAACAAACAAATCAGACCTTAGCTTGCTGACGACAGACTTAAAGCAACAAGGATTTATATCATGTTCACGCTTTCTCTTCATTACAAGTTAGATGGACGGTCGGTTCAAATTGTCACTGTTGGTACTCTAGGACCCAAGCTGACAAAAGAGCCCAAATCTGCAAGTCTGCTTTTAAATGTAACAAAGAGAAAAGTGAACTTAAATGTACCCGCTTGTTCTTACAGCTTCTGTTCAGAAGTGGCATACACCATTTTCACGGGGATTTCATTAGCTCATGCGTATCATATGTTCACTCCCGAGTTTAACCGGGCAGGGAAGCATTAATCTCCTACAGAGGAGGGAAACTAAGAACTGGCAAAGAGTAATACAATGGACAACAAGGATTTGTGGTCAGAGAAGGGAATTTCAAGCTTAAAATTCTTGATGCAGTTTTAGATAAGGAAGAAGTTCAAAGTCACATGTTTTAAGACAGCTGAAGAGAAATGGCATGGCACTGAGGCTCACTGGGCTTGAGTAATTGTGAAATCCGTATACTTCAAAGTTCATTAGTGTGCATATTGCAATGAAGACTAGCTGTCCTCTGTGTCAATTAAAAAAAAAATAAAAGGAAAATAGCAGCACAGTATATAACTTAGATAATGTGCTAGAGCCGTGTAGGTCTTAAATTCCCCTCACATGTTTGGCTAGAATTTAGAGACAGGAAAGAGGTCATATTGTTAAAAATAATGTAAACACCCTAATCTAATCTTAATATACACCAGAATATATCACAAGTCAGAAATGGTTGACCTAATTATTTATATTATAATTATCTATCCATCTATCTCTATCTACCTATATTCACAATATAAGAAGATCCTGAAATAACCACCTGTTCAGTAAATCAATTAAATACCACTAAATCCATCTGAGAAATGAAAAGCCAATGGTACAAATTTGATATGAAAGTGCGTTACCATTTTATCGGTGTATTGGTAAAGACTAATTTAAGAGTAAGTTTTTTTGTTTTCGTTTTTTGCATAGTGGAGCAGGACAGGAAAGATGAAAGAAGAAGGGTAAGCATGGATTACCACAATTGTTCTGACAATTTCTCCTCCACAATGCACTGGAAACATAAAGGTATTGTAATCAAAGTTTCTGAAACCATAGCTCTTAATACACGTTTGTGCATTTATAAAACGACATCAAAATACACGGATGGAGAGTTAAAGTATATAGAAATAACCATGAACAGACTTGATTCTTATTTTTTTTAATAAAACATTTATAATTATTGTTTGCCTTTGTTTGCTTTGTCAACTATTATTGGTAATAAGCTGCTTGCAACAAACCTCAGAAGGGATGGAGGCATGCTAACGTCACCACATCCAGAATGGCTAAATTGGAATGTTACCAGGGCATTCGAACTGAAACACAGTCATGATTATAGCAGCTATTGTACTCAGCATTCGATTCATGGTCTAACTTGTAGAGTTAAACCCAACTGGAGTTTGTTTAATCGGGTAAGGGCCAACTCTAGGAGACATGTGCCTTGGTCTCTGCCTCAAATGTATAATTTTGTGAATACAGTTGACTGCTGAACAATGCAGAAGTTAGGGGCACCAACCCCCGATAGTCAAAAATCTGCATATAACTTTACAGTCGGCCCTCCCTATCCCTAGTTCCATACCCCCCAATTCAATCAACATTGGGTTGTGTAGTACTGTAATACATATTTATCGAAAACATTCTGTGTATAACTGGACCTGTGCAGTTCAAACCTGTGTTGTTCAAGGGTCAGCTGTAATTAGCTTGCGAATCTAGAGTGAAAAAAGGGGGCAGAATGGGACAGGTCTTTCATGCAAAGGAGCTTGGCTTTTACATTGTTTTATACATTTTGTTGCTTTTTTTTAATTTATTCATGAGAAAATATGTGTGGGGTAAGGGGATGGGATATGACATGATTAAAGAAAAATCAAGAAAGCCAAAAGAAGTGGCACATAAAAATATGAACCTTAATTTCCTGGGCATTAAGCTTATTTTACACTGAAATAGAGAAAACAGAGTTGTTCAGGGAAAGCTTATCATCTTTGTTTACCATTAGAGTGCATTTTTCATTTTGAATTTTGAAGTAGATTACTTCTAATCTAATTGCAAGTACTAATTTGTCCCATGATTTAAAATAAATGTTGTTACTGTACTTGTAGAATGCTTCTGCCTGTACATTACTACCTTTGCATCTTATTGACTGCATTGTTGGTTTCTATGGGGACAGTAGTGGAGAAGTTAATTAGGATCAGGAGGTTAGAAGGGAAGAAAAATAGAATTTTCAACACAGTTCATTTATCATGTACATTTAAATTAGTTTCCTTAATAAAATATCTATTGGAGTAGAATGGTGATGGCTGAATCACTTTAATAAAAACAAATGATACATGTTAAAAGTTTAACATCACTTATTTGTACTCAATTCATCCCATTAAGAAGCATTTTGGCTTTGGTAATCAAATTAATGAAAGTCATTAATAAAGGTTTCCGTGTCTCAATACTGTTACTCTAAGATTTTAGTCTTGAGCAATGCATTTTATACATTATTCTAATTATTTACATAGAATAAGCCTGTGGTGTTTTTTTTTTTTTTTTGCCAGACGCGGGCCTCTCACTGCTGTGGCGTCTCCCGTTGCGGAGCACAGGCTCCGGACGCGCAGGGTCAGCGGCCATGGCTCACAGGTCCAGCCGCTCCGCGGTACGTGGGATCCTCCCGAACCGGGGCACGAACCCGTGAACCCTGCATCGGCAGGCGGACTCTCAACCACTGCGCCACCAGGGAAGCCCCTGTGTTTGTTTTAAAGTTATTGTCTTTTTGTTCCAAATCCACCCTTTTATACCCTGCTTCACTCTGACTGGGACCATGCAAGCTGCATTTCTCAGTTGCCAGTAGCTTCCTAGGTTCTGCCAGTAGGGGGCAACAAGGAGCGATTAGTAGGTGGAGGATGGGAGAGCTAACCTTTCCTTTCTATTGACTTACAGTTCCGGTCAGGATCAATTCAGCAATGATACTTCTCGCAGGAGAGGCATTTGATTCCAGCCTCTAACACCCAAACCCTGCAACCAACTCGCCACGTAAAGTCTTGCTTTTGAAATGACTAGTATATTTCTGCTTTCCTCGTTGAGATGAAGTCCGTGACTGTTTTTACATGTAAAAAGTAGATTGGCAGCTTAAAAGAGAATACATTCTATTTTTTTCCATTATAAAAAAAATTTGAGAAATATAGAAATGCAGGAAAAAGAAAGATTATTACTCGGTCCCATCATGCACATAGAATATATGCTAACATTTTGCTTCTTTTCTCTAAATATTTTTTTGCAGATAGGTACATGCTTTTTTCAAAAACATACCTATCATATTCTATCTCTTCTATTGTCTCCTGTGTTTCATCTTACTTTAAATCAAAACTATGTTTCTGTGTTATTACAAACTCTTCTTAAACATCACTGGACAGCTATGTAACATTCCATAGCCTATTTTATTATTATTATTCAGTATTTAGACATTTGGGTTGCTTTCAAAAGCTTTATAATTATAAATAATGCTACAGCAATACCTTTGTGCTTCAAGGTTTTTCTTCCATATTCTGGTTTATTTCCTTAGAATTTAAACCTTTGTTTTTATATTCTGTGCCAGCCCCTTAATGCAGAACCAGAGCCCTTTTCAGTCTGCACACCAGAAGTATTTCTGGAATTTCTCAGAGGTTGTCTTCCATGGACCCACAAAGCATTCTTCTGTGCTTCTTCGTGTGTGTGTGTGTGTGTGTGTGTGTGTGTGTGTGTGTGTGTGTGTGTGTGTGTGTGTGTGTGTGTGTGTGTAGGTGTGTCTTACTCATTGTTGCTATGGCTGTATTATAGCTGAGGGTACATACGAAAAAAATCTTAGACTGCATTAAGGGACTAATCATACCAATCCTGCCTTGCTAAGAGAACATTCATATTTAATATATACTGAGCATCTAATTTTTAATATATTTTCCTCAAATTGATGCTAATACTCCCACAATAAAAAATATTGCTCTCTTGTCCAGTAGGAGAAAGAAAAAAGTAATCATAATGTTAGTTTTTGAGTCATTAATTACAAGCCTATTTGTGTTAGGAACTAAAATGGTGATATTTAAATGGTAAACATGAACCAATCAGACCTTCAACATAAACCAGAATAAATCAGTGCATGCCTTCATTTTTGTTTTCTCACATGTAGAATGGTATCATACTGCCAACACTACTTACTTCAGGAGGTGTTAGGAAAGTCAAATTGTATATCTAGGTCTATAACCATATTCATATCTATATGTAAGTACACTAAATATTATGAAACAATAGAAAATGTCACTAGCTTTCCTAAACAAGATAAAAATCAAAACTTATAACCCTGTGTTTAATAAAAACAGAACATTAATTCAATATGCTCAAAGAAGGTATGGATTTCTTTAATCATCTCATATGCTGTGCTATTCTCAACTCAATGGGCAAAGCTGTCTTTTGTACCCATGTCTTCTGCTGCTTCTCTCAATTTCTTGGCATGGCACCTTCAAAGTGTACCCTTCTAACTTTAAAAGATGCTAGCCAGTTATAATGTGATGAATTAACCCATGATTTATAGAAATACTCTTGGTTACAGGGTGTTTCTGGTGACCACAACATATTTGTTCAACTATAACAATAAAAATAGGAGAGAAGACCTTCTTAAACAAAAAAAAACAAAAAAAAAACAAGAGAATTTTCCTTTTGATAGGACCTTCCAAAGTCATATCTGTAGCCTGATACTCCTCACAATTCAATTTAATTTCCTTCCATTAAAACAACAATGAAATTGTTGAACACGTGCAAGATACTAGGTACTTATTGAGCTATGTGTGACCTGATTAGCACCTCAGAACAGCCATGTAAGGTATTCATTCTTAACCTTGTTTTACATAACAGAAAGCTGGGGATCAGAAATGTTAAGTAGCCTTTCCATGTTTGTGCAACGTGACAGGATCTGCATTTAAATGTCAGTCGGTCTGGCCCAATGGCTCATTTTCTATCACGGAAATAGTTATTAATATTTTTAATAACAGTCAATAAGGATAAAGACTTTTTTATGTGCTTGTCACTGCCAAGGCACTGAGTTTTAATGCAGTAGTTCTTATAGAGGAAATTTTAGAAATTTTGCTTCCTAACATATAATTATAATCAAGTTGGGCAATTTGATTACAAGCATCCACTAACGTTGGTTTGCAAACTGGCTTCCATATACAGAGGGCAAGGAGAGACCGAAAAAAGAGGCAGGACACTCCAGACTGGTAGGTGGCAGGTTTAATAAGCAAGGGGACTTTCATAGGAGGCTTGTCTTGCGCATCACTAGACAAGTAGATCTCTGTACCTGTCCACCACGATCATAGCATTTTATAGAGAGGCCTTAACTGGGTTCACTCAGTCCCGGTAACACATTACTCTCTCAAGGCTGCATCCTTGAAAATGGCTTCCACTGTGGGAATGGTGGGCAGAATGTACATTCCAAGGACGGGGAGGGGTGAAGAGCCTCTGACTGCCTGAGTCTAGCTTGAGGGTCAACCAGTGGTCACGTCCTCTTTAGGACCTCCTCCAACAACTAACTTTGTTTTTTTTCATGGTTGTGAATTTCTTAGTTCTTTAAATTCTGATGAAAAAATAACCTTCCTCCCAACCTGCTAAATCCAGAATCATTTCATTCTTACTCTCTTGCCCTTTATAAAGTCTTTATCAAGTCAATGAATACCAAAAAGTTATACCTGAATAAAAAGATTTTGCTATATTATAGGAAAGATTCACGTGTTAGAAATATATAAATCTATATATACTATATGTTTTTTATAGAATACTCTCTCTCCTGGTCTCTCTCTCTCTCTTTTATAGAATTCTCTCTCTCTCTCTCTCTCTCTCTCTCTCTATATATATATATATACACACATATATATATACATATATATATATGTATGTATATATATATGCATACACATACATAAAACTGACTTTAGATATTTGCCCACTTGTGTATAATAAAAAATTATATATTATATACAAATATTTCATTAAACACAGGTGGACAAATATTTGGAGTCAATTCTTTCCATTTATATTATTTGGCCTCCATCATTTTTTTCTAAGGTATAAAGTCAAAAACAAGGTTAAATCTGTGAAATATTATCTTATTATTTAGTAAAAACAGGGGTGAAAGCTTAGGTGAAAACCTTTCTCTCTGTGTGTGTGTGTGTGTGTGTGTGTGTATATGTGTGTATGCTTCCTATACGTCTTTAATCACTGCAGGACACCCTCACTGAAATGATGTTAAAAAACAATAAAAAGGAAGAAAGTTTTTCTTTCAGAAACTTTCAAATGTTGGTCTTCCTCAACTCCCCAATTACTAAATATACAACATCTGCCTTTTCATCATCAAAGTGCCTTAAATATTTAGTAATAATGAAGGCTGTTCACCTGAATCTATAAATTAAGAAAAGATAAAATGTAAATACATGCAATACAACTTAACTAGAGTATTGGGGTGCTTCTTATTTATCTACAATGACTTACTTACTTGATAATACATGTTCCATCAAGGGTCTTGGAAAAACTTTCAGAAAGTCAGACTGTTAAGTAGTCTTGTGTACTCACCCTTTCAGAAAAGTCAGAATTGGATTGGATTTGACATTTTTTCCTAAATAATGAACATTGTGCAGTCAATTTCGGGGTCAATTTAGTCAATCATGCATGCAACATTTGTCTACAAATAACGTGACTATATTTTCATGGAGCTAAGTATTGTGAACATAATGCTGACAGGTCCAAAGATGTTTCAGTTGACTAATATGAAACTGGGGTGAATTATTACAAATATTCTCACATAGGGCTGACAGTGTCTAACCAGCTATTAAATCTGTATAGACAGTACATTTATTTGTGTATGAAACAATCAGACTGAATTAAATGGTTACTGCTCTTGAACAACAGACTGTCATCCCAGATTAAAACTATAAACGACTTGGAGAATGAAAAGCAGTTTATCCCACTGATTTCAAAATAGGAATTTAAAAAACTAAAATACCAGGAGAAAGCTTGAGGCTATATTTTCTTACATTCTGTAACTTTACACCTACAAGGAAATCTGTACAGCTCACTGGCATGAAAATGAATCATGTCTTGGGTCAAACTCTGGGTTTATTTGAATAATTCTACGGGTTGAATTAAGTTCTCATGTGACTCTCAATGTCCATTCTTTTAACATGAGAATGACATGTTCAATGATATATTTCATTATATTATGGGCATACGTATGATTACCAAACTGCCTTTTAGTACCCTTACAAAGAATGCAATTGAAAATAACTTGCTATGAGCCTATCTTAGCTTTCAGTTATCATGGATCTTGAGATGTCTGCCACTTAATTGAAAAATTATTGTAACATTCTGTCTCCCTGAAACTTTTATTCTATTTATTTCTTCTGTCAAGGGCAAGGCATTGCAGCAGGTGTGTAAAGATCGTGGAGTAAGTAGGCTTGAGAGGCAAACAATGGTAATTTGGTATAGATGGTAGGGGAGGATAGGGAATACGGGAAAACTGTACTTCTTGTTAGCTGGCGTCCTCTTCAAATATGACTATATGTGTTCATTTAAGGAACATGCATTGAGAAAGCACACTAAAGTTTTGATTATTCCCATAGTTAAAGACTTTTCTTTAGCTATTGTAACTTTGCTGTTAGAGACTTTTGTACCTTCCCTTAATTGGGGTTTTCTTTTTTCCTGCAGCGAATATAAACTTTCAGAACTGAAGAAAAGGGATTCTCCCAGATGTGACCCCAATATTGACCTTCTTATGTGCTATAGGGATTTTCTTTTTTGAGTGACTACACCTGATACTGGTGTAACAATGGCTCTGCCAGACCTCTGCAAGCACATAAGCCTTTTACATTTATTATGGTCTAGGAGATGATTCCCTGTGTTGGGTAGAGGGCATTAGTATTTCTTTCAATAGAATTTCCTATCTGTCTTCTTTCTTTCCCCATCCTCTCTTCACTGTTATAAGTAACTACCAAAATTGTCCCTGGTCTATTTTAAGTCAATACCGTTTGACCCTTTGCTTTACTGGAAGCATTTGCTCAGTCAGGAGCTGTAAGGATTGTACTATTTAGAACATCCTAGTGGTGCAGTCTGTCTGTTTACATAAACTTTGAAATCCTGATCATTTCCCTGACGATGCTTTGTCTCAGTGCATTATCACCCCCAATATTCTATCAAACACCAACATATTTATAAATAATTGAATGGAATTCTAGTTTGAATTCCCTAGAAATTCTTAACAGCAAAATAAATCTTAACATGTTTGCAGGGATGGAGATACGTTTCATCTAAACTTTTTGGGGAAGAATGAAATTTTGCGTGGAAATCTAGTTGAATACAGTCCTAAAGGACAAATATTTTGAGTGCTTCAATTTGTTATAAAGAGTGAGTCTCCAGTGTTAGCAGCTCACTGCAATCCATTTAAAACTCAGTTAACCCAAACCACACTGGGTCTCAGCGATATGTATTTCAACAGACCAGGACAGATGTCTGCCTGTTACAATGAACCCCCGAGTAGCATCAGAGCATCTACCACACCCATAGACCCTTTTGTGTGCATTTCTCATGTGCATTTCAAACCTAGCGACACCACCACTTTTGACGCAACTAGTTGGACTAGGAATGGGTGACTGGTTACATATGCAGATATTTATAGCCTGGCCAGCATGCTAGGGTGTGGCATGAAGGGACAGTTTTGCACAACAGGGATTCTCTGATGAACAGAAACACGCTCATCAATTAGCTCTCTTTTCAAGAAGACTCATGAATGAAGAGATATCCGTGATCCTTAAACAATAGTTATGGGAAGTTAGGAGCAGAAGGAAGAAGCAGAAAGAAAAGCAAAGTAAGGATGGGTGGAATCACAAAGCTATCAAAGATGTAAAGTGACACTATGATGACTGAGCTACTCCATTGCTGTTGCTCTGTATCCTGAGCTATGGCTTTTCTGCATTTAAGATTGTTTCCCTTGTGAGTTTTGTGTGTGTGTGCGTGTGTGTGTGTGTGTGTGTGTGTGTGTGTGTGTGTAGGGACCTGGGGATGTAGGGACGGGGTCTAGGAAAGCTTTCCAACTCTTGAAGAAAAGAGCTCCACTTCCACAAATTAACACACCCAATAAGGTAGGTCTCTAAAGAAAGATTATTTTAGACCTAAGAGGTATTCTCAGTTACCTTTGAAAGTAGTATTTTTTCTTCCCACAATATGATTTCACAGTGAATTCCACAGCAGTAGGACTCATATCTATGAAATTCTTTAGCAGCAAGTCTATCTTATCACATGCACAGCGACAAACTGGAAATGGTTAAATTGTTTAGTACCAAGGGCTAAATTGAGACAACTTAAATGTTCCCTTAGGATAGGACCACTTCCCTATGAAACAGCCAACAGATATGCCATATCAAGAATTAAAAGAATGATTCTGTCCATAGGTACTAGACAAAGGATTTTAGCAGACCCCAAAGTGGTTAAGAGCAGCTACATTACGGATATGGGGGAAAATAATCTAAATAAGAAATGGCAGCTAGACCTCACAATTTTTCAAGGATGCCTGAGATGCGCGTTTGAGAAACTTATCAGTCACGCAGGTATAGGCTCTGCCTTAAATGAGAAATCAGACAACAAAATCCCTAATACATTTTTTTCAATTTGTTTTAAAAGGGCCATAAAATTTACTATCTAAGCATTGTTAAGTGTACAGTTCAGTAATGTTAAGAACATTCACATTACTGTGCCACCATCACCACCATCCATCCCTAGAATTCTTTTCATCTTGTAAAACCGAACCTCTATAGCCATTAAACAATAAAACCCCATTCCTCCCTGTCCCTAGGCCCTGGCAGCCACCATTCTACTTTCTGTCTCTATGATTTTAACAATTCTAAATACCCCCTAGGAGTGGAATCATAGAATATTTGTCTTTTTGTGACAGGCTTATTTCATTCAGCACAATGTCCTCAAGGTCCATCCGTACTGTAGCATGTGTCAGAATTTCCTTCCTTTTTGAGGCTGAATAATATTCCCCTGTATGTATATGCCACATTTTTCTTATTTAGTCATCCATCAGTAGATATGTGGGTTGCTTTCTTGTTTTAGTTATCATGAATAACGTTAGTACTATAAATAAGGTAGACAAACACCTCTTTGACACCCAATTCTTTGGAGTATATACATTCCCAATTTAACAATTCCTTAACAGAAAGCTTTTAAACTTGAAAAATTAATTTAGACTTGAGTTTTTTTTTTCATGTAGCAATCACTCATATATACCTAGAAGAGAAAAAAATGTTGTATTTATTATAAATTTATCATATTTATATAATAAATGGCTAAGGTGTTACCAAAATGTGGAGGAATAAATGACAGATAATTCTTTTACATGTATCTTTAAAAAGTGTAACACAGCTTCCTCTACTTACATCTATCCTCTTTGAGTAACCTGATGCCCTCATACTGTGGTTCATGGCCCAGAGGCACGGACAGCATTTGGTAGCGTGTGAGGAATTTGTAATCTCAGGCCCCAACCCAAACTTACTGAAGCAGAATCTGTATTTTCATGAGCTTCCCCAGTGATTCTTATGTATAATAAATGTGGAAAAGTACTGCTATAAAGCACTTGATTGTTGCTTTGCAAGAAAATATGGAATTGTTGTCATTCCTCTAAAGACAAGGACTTTATCTTGCGGACTATTAAGTTTATACAACATCATTTTGTTTACGTGCATTTCTGTGAATATAGTAAATTTTGTTTCAATGCCAAATCACATAACAAAAATTTGGGAAGACATTTTAAATAGCAACAAAACTCAACATATCTATACTAAAAATTAAACAAATGCAATTGAAATAATGACAAACTAAAGAGTTATGTCCAAGTTGACAAATGCACAGACCATGGCAGTTAAGGCCATTTGGCCCCAGTAATTATTACAAAGCTTCATCTATGATAAGATTCACACTGATTTTAGCAATGTCCAGATTTTTTTTTTTTTAATGTGTGCCTTAGAATAAAAATGAGACTGTTTCAAGAGTTCCAAGTGTGAAGAATAGCCCTGTTATCAAAGATAACCTTGGCTTCAATCTTGTAGGACTTTTATTTGTTAGAAAATAGCAATGAAGTAAGGGAACAATCGTAGTCCCTCTGTCTAAATTATACCAGTTTTTCTAGGAAAACTGGAAGTAGCTGTTAGGATAAAATAAATAAATAAATAAATAAATAATCTTACAACAGAGATTAGAGCAGGAATGAAGCATAATCTATACTTACGTATGTCATCAGTATTAGTCAAAGTGTGGCCTGAATATCAAATGCTTCAATACCATCTTAAAGCCTCTTTTCAAAATGAAAATTCCTGGGGTACACCCCAGACCTACACCAAAATCTCTGGCATAGTGCCTACTCGATTACGCTTGTACCAAGTGCCTCAAATGACTCACATGCACACTGAAGTTTCTTATGAAAAAAGCGACTTGATTTTATATTTCCTTCCTTCCTTTGCACATAGGATGGGAGGTCATTAACAAATGATATTGATCAAGCAAGTGAGCTGTGAGCCAGCAGGTCAAAATTTTCCCTATAAATATGAATTTTTTTCACATATAGAAAAGTTTTCTTCTTGGAGAACCACCAGGGACTTATGTTAATAGAACTCATTTGTTAAAAACAATCACAGCAACTTTTCATTACATGTAAGATTACTAAAGCATTAGCTTTCCTTAAGTTCACTTAGGAACTCATTTCCATGGACAGTCTGCTTGTTTGCCATTATAAACTTCCCTAATCCTATCTGACTCCTCAGAATTTTGCTCAGTCTGAAAAATTGTAAGGTTATTTCTTTGAATGTGAAAATTTTGATGCAGTCTACAGCATGTCCAAACACAACTTAGGCTTGGTTTGTTTATGATTATTCTTTTATCACAAATAATTGCAGGTAAGTGCATTAAAAAATGGAGCTTTTAAATTTATTTGATAAATTTCAATGAATCTGTTGCTTAATATGATAATTTTATATGTCAACTTGATGGTATCCAAGGTACCCACTTTTTATCAAGCACCAGTCTAAATGTTGCTGTGAAGGTATTTTTAAGATGTGATTAATATTTAAATCAGTATGTTTTGAATAAAGTAGAATATGTTTCATAATGTGGGTGGGCCCCATCTAATCAGTTGACGGCTTTAGAAACAACAGACTGAGAGGTCCCTCAAGGAAGAGAGGATTCTGCCTCCAGAGTCACTTTGGACTTGACCTGCAACATCGAGTCTTCCCTGGGTCTCGAGCCTGCTGGCGTGCCCTGGAGAATTCTGACATGCCAGGCCCCACAATCACATAGCCAATTCCTTAAAATAAATCTTTTTCTTTTTCCCTATATATACATACATTCTATTGGTTCAATCTTTCGGAGCCCTGATTAATACATACAACTATAGTAAACAGAATGATGTGGCTTCACTCTGAAAGATTTACACCTCAAAAAAAGAACATTTTCTACATCTGACATTATTTTGTGCTGGAACTATGCTAAATTTAAAATTAAAATTCTCTTTTTATCAACTATTATGACTTACTGGAGTTCACAGTTAAGCTATATATATAGATATCATACAATAACTTACTATTCACTTATCATCATAGGAGATCTATCCTTCAGCTTTATCAACTCACATAGTACATGATTTCAGATACTCTGATTTTATAATGATTCGCCTTTTGCTTCAGGTTGCCAAATTATTTTCTCTACCAGTTCTATGAAATTACTATTATAAATTTACAGCAAAATTCCCCCCAAAACTTCAGTTACAGTTTAGGAAAATAATTTTAAATATGAGTACAAGGCAGTCCACCTTTTGAAGCCTATACGTTTGTAATTACTTTTTTACCCATAGCATTACAGAAATGGATCTAGCAAATGACTAAGCCTTTTTCGATTTTCCATAGAAGAAAGGTATATTTATCTTTCTCTAAAACATGAGGATAACTGTGTTATCTCAGTACAGGAATATGCAAATGAGGCTTAAATAATTTGATAAACAAATATGCTTACTTTATATAAGAATTTGGTAGGCAGAACAGGCACATGAAAAGATGCTCAGCATTGCTAATTATTAGAGAAATGCAAATCAAAACTACAGTGAGGTACCACCTCTCACCAGTCAGAATGGCTATCATTAAAAAGTCTACAAATAACAAACGTTGGAGAGGATGTGGAGACAAGGGAACCCTCTCACACTGTTGGTGGGAATGTAAATTGGTGCAGCCATTATGGAAAACACTATGGAGGTTCCTCAAAAAACTAAAAATAGAGTTGCCATATGATCCAGCAATTCCACTCCTGGGCATATACCCAGACAAAACTATAATTTGAAAAGATACATGCACCCCTATGTTAATAGCAGCACTGTTCACAATAGCCAAGACATGGAAACAACCTAAATGTCCATTGACAGATGAATGGATAAAGAAGATGTAGTATACATACACACACACACACACACACACACACACACACACAGGAATATTACTTAGCCATCAAAAAGAATGAAATAATGCCATTTTCAGCAACAGAGTTGGACCTAGAGATTGTCATACTAAGTAAGTCAGAAAGAGAAAGACAAATACCACATGATATCATTTATATGTGGAATCTAAGATACGATACAAATCAACGTATCTATGAAACAAAAACAGACTCATATAGAGAACATACTTGTGGTTGTCAAGGGGGAGGGGAGGTAAGGGAGGGAAGGAATGGGAGTTTGGGATTAGCAGAGGCAAACTATTATATACAGGATGGATAAACAACAAGATCATGCTGTATAGCACAGGGGACTATATTAAATATTCTGTGACAAACCATAATGGAAAAGAATATGAAAAAGAATATATATACATATGCATAACTGAGTCACTTTGCTATACAGAAGAAATTAACACAACATTGTGAATCGATTATACTTCAATAAAATTTTTAAAAATTTTAGAAAAGACTTTGGTAGGCAGAATTGCATGGTGGTTAAATACTCAGACTCCAGAAACAGTAGGTCAAAATTTAATTTCTGAATTTGGACAAGTCATTGAACCCCAGTATTTAGTTTATCTGGAAATAATGAAAATAAATGTATCTACATCATAGAGTTGTATTAAGTGAGATAATCCATTGAAACTGCTAAACAAAAGATCTGGCTTATAAGGAGTGCTTATCAGTGTCATTTTGTTGCTGTTATTACATATACAAATACAAAAATGTACAAAGGAAAAGACCTTGCCTTCCATGGCTACCTTTGAATGTTAGACTATGGTTGACTTTTATTTTCTTCTTTATACTTTATGTATCTTCAAATGTGGTACAATGAAATAGGTAACTTATAATCAGAGCAAAAGCTAGTTTTAAGAATAATAGAAAGAAAAAGCATTAATGATGGAATAAGCCCAACTGAACTTGGCAAGTGGGGAGTTTTGGGAAGGTGGAAGGGCATGGGAGAGAAAAACACATTGAGAAGACACAGCCACCTGGAGGGTAAATATGTATTAGAAAACAGCAGGGAATAAAGAGTAACCAGGGTAGATTCTAAAGCTGGTGAGTGGGATGAAAGCATTGGTACAGGAAGATTCTTTTGAAAGTGACATATGGGATGAATAGAGCAGAGCATTAGAGACTGTGAAACCAGCCAGGCAACTGTTGCAGTAATATAGCCAGGAGGTGAGGAACGCATAGGTAAAATCATAGATTTCAGAACATAAAAAGTGGTTAATCTAAGAGGTATTTCCAAAAAAGAAGCAGTCAAACTTTGTAGTAAGTTAAATGATAATAACAGAGGAGTCAAAAATGACAGCAAGTTTTTACCTCTGGCAAGCTGTAAGGCTACAAAAAAATGGAGTTGCTTGGAAGTTAGAAGCAGTTTTTGGTTTTTTTTTGCGGTACGCGGGCCTCTGTTGTGGCCTCTCCCGCTGGGGAGCACAGGCTCCGGACGCGCAGGCTCAGCGGCCATGGCTGACAGGCCCAGCCGCTCCGTGGCATGTGGGATCTTCCCCGACCGGGGCACGAACCCGTGTCCCCTGCATCGGCAGGTGGACTCTCAACCACTGCGCCACCAGGGAAGCCCCTAGAAGCAGTTTTAAGGGGAGGATCATATGCGCTTGGGGAAAGAACAGTTTGAAATGGCAGTGGGGTTAAACTTAAAACTGTTAGAAATTTCATATCATCAATAAAGCCTACCAGAGCTGGGAGAAACCTTGCAGATGACCTAACCCACATCCCTCATTTAAGGTTTAGGCAACAAAAGGATATGCCATCATCCCACAGCTGGATGACGCAGAGCCAGGGTGAGGAGCCAGTCTTCTACCCCCCAAACCGGGGTTTGTCCTTCCTTGTTCTGCCAAAGCAGTTTGCACAGAATCCTAAATTCAAAGATGCCTACAATCTCAATTTTTTGGACTGATAAGGGGAACATTTTAAAATGGCATAATTTTTTTTAAAATATAAGAGTATACAACATCACACATACTATATAATCATTCTTGAATCTTAAATGACAGCATAGCTACGTATCACAACAAAAATGATTTTTAAATATAGGGGAAACACTTCACAGACATTTGGTAATTTTTACTGTTCTTATCTAAATGTCAAGGTAGTCTACTTTTATTGGTGTTCCATTACTTTTTCTTTTCTTTCGTTTTTGGTCACATCTTCCTTTTAGGTCACTAAATTTGTCTGTAGAACTTGGAGATGGAGGTGTTCTTTCACAATTTCTCTTAATGAGGCTAATAATAGCTGTTTCTTAAGATTTTTATTATCACGTTAGCCACAAAGTGTCATCAGTTTCTGGCATTAAACAGAGAGACAATTTGGTCACCAAGAAAATTTTGCTAGTTGGGGGTGTTGGAAATGTTTAGCCAATGGGTCAATCTGATCATGCTTAACAGCAGATTAAAACACAGATTTTAGTTTTGAAAGAAAAATTGTCTTTTTCGTCTTATTCTCTACCAAGTTCATGTCATAGTCAACTAGTTAAAATTTCTGAAATTAGAACATTCTTACATCTTCCAGTGGTAGAAACATTACTCCAAATATCCATGAATTCATATTTCAACTTTCAAATAACTTTCCTTGTTTATCTCTAGAGATTAGAAAGCAGGCTTAACATATATCAATTCATTCACAAAATATTTATTAAGTTCATAATGTCAACCAGGAATCGTCACATGTATAGAAGATATATCAGTGCATAAACCAAAACAAAAATATTTTGAATTTTACTCTAAGGGAGACATAAAACCATTGGAAAGTGCTGAACCATATTGAAATTGATTTCAATTGATTGGATTTTAAATAGAAAATGAAGATGAAGTGTATAGGATTTATTGATAGCTTGAATATAGGCTCTGAGACTAGGAAAAGTGTCAAGGATAATACTGAGGTCTCAGTTTGAGCACCAGGAAGGACAGAGTTAACATTTGCTGAGGTGGATAAGACTCAAATAATAGCTGGTTTAGGGAGAAAGTTCAGGAAAATCTTGAGAAATACACAGAGTTTCAGCCCTTTTGGTTTAAATAGAATACTGGTTTATATTTCTATAGTCTAGACTAGAAAGTATAAAACCTCAAGTTCCCCTTTACATCTTTCTCTTAAAGAGGACAGTAGAGAATGCATATTTTGAAAGTCTCTGCTTCCTGTTTGCTGTTCATACTTTGCTGTCTACCCAAGAACTGAACAAATCTTACCAGCTCTCAAATGCAACTTTCCAAGCCTTACCACAATGTGATGTCTCAGAGAAAGGCAGAAAGAGAAAATGCGGGCTTTCCTGGTGGCGCAGTGGTTAAGAATCCACCTGCCAATGCAGGGGACACGGGTTCGAGCCCTGGTCCGGGAAGATCCCACATGCCGCAGAGCAACTAAGCCTGTGCGCCACAACTACTGAGCCTGCGCTCTAGAGCCTGCGAGCCACAACTACTGAAGCCCACGTGCCTAGAGCCCATGCTCCGCAACAAGAGAAGCCACCGCACCACAACGAAGAGTAGCGCCCACTCACCGCAACCAAAGAAAAGCCCACGCGCAGCAACAAAGACTCAACGCAGCCAAAAATAAATTAAATTTTAAAAAATAAGAAAGAAAAGAATGCTAAACTTTATTCCTCTTCCAAAATATTACTCAAACTCTTCTCCATTAAGCTCTTTACACATATCAAGTCACTTGGGTTGGAGGGCTTATTTGTTTTTTCTGTTTCAAATATTTTTATTGTAATGACTTCAATGTCTTTCCTATAGAAGTTGCCTTACCCCTGATTTTCTAGAAAACAGCACCTGGAACAGGGCTCATATACTAATGCTTTATTGAGAGGTGGGCTCCCAGGACAAAAGTAAGTGGAAAAAAGAACATGACACAAGGAAAAATGACAAGAAAACACACGTTGCGTTAAAGAGCTGGCCACAGTTTTATAAGAAAACTCATGGTAGTAACAAGGAGTGGCCATATGAAGCTACCCCTTCTTAGGAGAATCTGTCCAAAGGAGAGAAAGGGGAAGCATTTTAAACTGAAAGCTCCTTCTTAAGTTCTGTTCCTCATTGATCAAGGGTCAGACCACAATGCTTTAATTTCTCTGCACTTCTGGGCATTCTACTTGGCCCTTCCAGGTAGCCCCTGGGAAATGAGAGTTCCAGCAGGTCCAGTCAGGTTGAAACTGGGCATTGGACAGGCTAAATGGCTCCCATGACAGCTAACACTTGAAAGTTGCACTAAGGCTCAGCTCTCGTCTCAGGGAGAAACTGAGTCAACAGGTAATATCTGAAGATGAGGCAACAACAGCAATGGCCAGGGCATGAACGCTGTAAGAGCATTTTGAATTGGGCTACTTCATCTGAAAAACAGGACAAATGACTAAGGTCTAGGGGCTAAATAGCACTGATTACGTCAGCAGAGGTGCAAAGATTGGATCCGGCAGAATTCCTTTCTGGCACTGCCCAGATCTGCTTACATCCTCTTTTGTTTAAGCATATGATGCCTTCACTTCCACTCTAAGAGGGGTGGTACAAATCCAGTTCTTGGAAGAGTGAACGGTTGCAATAGCCTAAAGAGACTGAAGGAGGATGAGCAAAACAAACTACCTCCCCTGATGTTGAAGCTGGTTCTGGAATAATAATTGATACGCATCATCTCCCTCTTCTACTGTCACCTTGGGTTTTTCTTAACCAAGACTTTGACTAGCCTTGGTTACTTTCCTGGTGGAATGACCCAGCCCTTTATCCCCAAGGGGTATAAGCCCTTACTTACCTTACTATTCGGGGACCTGTGGTTGCTGTTACTGTCCGTTTGCAGTTATCAGTGGACACTGAAAACCAAAAGATATCCCAGTAAATCCATGTTTCCAGATATACTCCTCTGCCTTAATTGTGCAATATCAACCCCAGCTTAGTACGGCAATTTTTTTTAATTTATTTATATATTTTTTTGCGGTACGCGGGCCTCTCACTGCTGTGGCCTCTCCCGTCGTGGAGCACAGGCTCCCGACGCGCAGGCTCAGCGGCCATGGCTCACGGGCCCAGCCGCTCTGCGGCATGTGGGATCTTCGCGGACCGGGGGACGAACCCGCGTCCCCCGCATCGGCAGGCGGACTCTCAACCACTGCGCCACCAGGGAAGCCCGGATTATGTTTTAACTCAGAACAGTAGTTCTTTTATTTTCCTGCTGGTCCACTGTTGGTGGCCAGATGGCAATAATGGCTTCCAATTAAGTGGAAAACTTTTCTGTTATCTGCTGGTGGAAACATTGGAAACCAGGATTCCAACTTGGCAGAGACTAATTTTGCAGAGGCAGAAAACAAATTCTACAAGAGGCTCACTGACACTGATGGTGTGAAGGCGCAATCATACTTCCTTTCTTTTGTTCCTGGGCTTCTACTGCTGAGGACATAACACCATGTACCAGCCATCGGTTCAGTGAATGTACCGCAACCCACAGGACAGCTACAAGGTGTTTTCCTTGAACTGATAAATTAACTGAACCTTCAAAATGCCATTCCACTTATGGCTGCTTCTTGGTGACGCAAGGCCATTGAATCCCGTATTTGTAACTCCATTTCAAACCTCTTTGCATTAAAATAGGTTCTTTCTGTCTGAGACAATGTTATGTGGGTCGCCATGTTGATAGCTCAGGCATTCTATAAGTCCTTGAGTGACTGTATTGATCTTGGTTAGGAAGAATGTCTACCACCTCCAAGGTCCAATGGAATGAACCCATCACAAGGAGGTTGCCTGGTATCACTGAGGATGGTGACATTTTTCGGGCTTAGAGTTGGACCTGGAAAATGACAAGTTGAACATTTAGTAGTGGTGACAGTTGCATCAGCCAGTCTTGGTGGAATGAAATCCCTGTGGTCGAGCCTATGTGTAACTTGTAATCGTATCTCTCTGTTCATGTACCTACAACACAAGCAACACTGTGGCTGAGAACAGGTTGGTTGACAATCACAGATAGTTCATGCTGGCACCTGATTGTTGAGAACCTCATCTGCAGTAGATGCTTTCTTGTGGATAAAAGCACAAAGATCCACACACTTTTAACCTCTACCCGTAGGTACATCCACTTAACACTACTTCAAACCTTCCTGTAGCAACTGCAAGTGGATCTGTCATGTGGATAAACTGTGACAGTCCATTGACATACACCTCAACCAAGCAGGTTTTGGTAGAAATCAAACAGGTGAATTAAAGGGGGCTGTGATTGGAGCCACCACCCCTATCGCTTTCTAGTGTTTGATTTTGAGGTTAATCCCTGCGATTCCTCTCTAGATATAGTATTTCTTCTAATTTACTATGTCACCTGGGGGAGGGGGCAGTTTCAGAAACTTCTCTTTTCCCTTCCAACCATAGTGGCACTTACCCACAGGTCAGAGAATCAACGTGGAGTGTTTTCCAGCTGCTATCATCACAATTAAATATTTGAGGCTCAGGAAAATGATCACACAACGAACTTACATGCCCATTGGACCAACGATTAAGAAATTTGGACAAAATTTCATTTATTTGGCCTCTGTAAACTTCCACTTTACTCAGAGAATCTTAATGGCATTTTTTTGTTCACTGGTGTCAGTACCATGTCAGACCCACATCTTAGAAATCCTGGAAAGCTGTCAGCAAAGCACAGTTACCCTAGAAATGGTAAGTCTGCTTGGAGAAAGATCGTAGGACTATTTACTGTATACACTTACAGTGTCTTTGCGGGTCCTCCTCAAGAGCACTTGGCCTCCCCGTCAATCAATGAGCTACCCCAATAAACTGAGAAACCTGGAACCCTAGTGAGGACCTATGATTTCTCCATCTTGACGGTTGACGCCAGCTGGTATTCTAGCCAGATTTCGTTTGTTTTATTATTATACAACTTAAGCATACCACAGCTAGCTAAGAGCCATCGCTCTAAATCTCTATGAACTGAGGCATCCTTATTGCTAATCTGGCTTTGTTGTTCATTTCAGCAATTGCATTTACTCTGTCTCGGATAGTTACATGCTGCCACCTGGCCCCAAATGCTATTTACCCATTAATATCTGGAATCCAAGTTCCATGGCAGTATCTTCCTACAGAGATAGCCGCCAAAGTGCTTCTCGAAACACATCTTTACTGCCATAGTGAAAGCAGTGTCTCTGGGGTCCTTCCTGGGAACATAGGCAGGTGGCAGCTTCTCAGTTACACTTACTATTTAAATCCATTCTAACATCCTGGCATCACCAACTCTCTGTCTAACCCTTCTCTCAATACTATGCTGAGTATTCTGAAACCTCCACCTAATTGATCATAGGTCACTGTTATATCCAATCATCAAGGAACCATCAGAGTGAACTACTATGACTAGCTTTGGGTATACTTGTCAGAATGTTGAACCGTTAGTGTCAGTGAGTGCCGCAGTTTCAATGAGTTCTCCCCTGTTCAGCCTTGTATTCCATCTCCCCCGATTAACACCTTCAAAATACATTCCCATACATATTTCCTCAGTTCCTAGCAGTACGTTTACGTACAATTCCTTTTGTGGGTGTGCTCTTTATTCCAAGAACAGTGTTTTTTACTGGCCTGGAGGCAAGGAGGGATAATGGGGGTAAGTCTTAAAGAAAACAAGTATCACCTTTCTTTCGGGTGGGGCATTGCATAGTATTCAGATATAGGGAAACTGTTCTTTTCTAGCAAGGGGAAACTGGGTGTTTCTATGAGCCAGAAGGTTTCAGTGGAATTTGAAGGTTGAAGACTCTCAGGTTTATAAACTGAGGATGTGATCACATATTTCAGGGTCCCATTCTTTCCAAAGGAGAAGCTGTACATTCAACTTCATGTTGCAGCTCTGCCACCATTGTGTTCAAACTCTAAACCTCATTTCTAGTTGAGAATGCCCTGTACATCAAGGAATAAGAACCTTTCTCAGAGCTGCATTCAAGACCTTTGGCTTTCAAAGAATGCTTTCATATGTCCTCCAATAATGTTAAAACCAGACATCCCAACCACAGTCATATAATTATCCATCGATCAAGTGCATTAAACACTTGCTCTCTCAATGCTCCATCTTTCACCAACACCTCAATCCAGCTAACCATAAGTGAAAACTTTAATAATTGTGTATGTAGTAGGTTATTACCACTTCACTTTCCATCAGAGGTGGGGACTCTATTACCTTCCACTGGTGGGCAATCCAACTGCAAATTCCTATCCTGAGGGTCTGTTTTCCAGATACAGGTGCCAAATGCATTGCCCAGGTTTCTAGAAAGCAGACCCTAAAATAAAGTTTGCATGTAAATATTTTATTGGAGGAACACAATCCCAGGGAATTGAGTGTACGCCCCCAAGAGTAAGGGATAAAGGCAATGATGCAGGGAAGAAAGGAAAGCAAACACAAGGGAATGTGTTACCAAGTTGACACAGCTTTACAAGGAAACAAACGTGGTTACTCGGTCCCTCAATTTATCTGACCGCTGCCTCCTACATACTACCTTTCTTTGGTCAAATTTCACTTGTAGGGCATTACCTCTCCTGAACTTCCAGGTTGTTTTATTTGGCTTCTCCGGGCAGCTGCTGAGAAAGCCAAAGCATTCTTGGACTTGACTGATTGGACCAGAGCATTGCTTTGGTTCCCACTGCAGAGACTGCATTGGAGACTTTGCTGAAACCTGGCCCTTGTCACTAGAAGACAACTAGAGGTATTAGAAGCTGTGATAAGGTCAGAGATGGTGGCCAGGCTTTGCAAGCATGGGAATGGCCTGTGTAGTTACAGGTTGGGAAGCCAGGGAAGTGACCAAGGCCAGAGAGGTTGATGGGGCCAAGTGAATCTGGGGAAGTGCATAAGCCGAGTTTAGTGAAAGAGCCATCGTTTTGTCATCTCTACTCAAGGATGCTAGCCACCACCTTAGTGACTAGAATTTTGGGCTCTTTGCAGAAGCATGATGACTTGGAAGAAGGTAGAGAAGAACTGGAAGATCCAAGACCTAACATATAATAAAGAAAGCTTAATTCACCAAAGACCAGAAGCGGCAACGTACAGGGAGCAATATTAAATAAATGAAAAGATGTTATAGAAATCTGTCCCCAGTGAAAAGGTGGGGTATTAATAAAAATTCTTTGACACGTCCACTATGTACCAAAAAAAGCAAAAGGCAAAAGTAAAATGATAGTTTTATGCAGGCAAGCCAGGAACATGAGAACTTTATTGACAAATTTCAAGGTTACTCTTTATTTTCTGAAAATAGTCCTTCTTTGTCTTTTGAGGCTTCATAGGAAAATAATTGCTTTTGCTGAATCACTCATTTTCTGGTTACAAGTATCTATTCTTTCCCCTCAAAAAAATATTTTCTTTTACTATGATCTTACCATTGATACAATAACTTACTGTTCAGACTCTCCCTTGAAATAAATTTGACAAGGAATATCAGTTTTCTTATCCAAAAATCGCAGCTTTTAGCTAATCTATTAGCTAAATCTAAATTAGCTAATCTATTAGCTATTAATAGCTAAATTAGCTTTTAGCTAATCTATCAATCACCCTGTGCAGTGTAAAGTACATAAAAATAGTATATTAAATGCAAGATTGATTCAACAGGCATTTTAGTGATTATTATATGCTTAGTGTGAAGTAGCACAAAGAATTGTTGAGTATGTTGTGATTAGAACAAGGGAGGTGAACAGGAGTAGACTTGGGAATAAGATAGGAAAAGAAGAAAATGAGGCAGATAGTATATTAGCTTCAGGAAATAAATACTTAAACAAATACTACTGTTTAATCATTTTAATCAAACAACTAGTCCAATTAGTTTTGTCCTTTTCTAAATATATGCCTAGTTTTTATTAAAGTGATGCTTCCTCATGATGAAAAATAAGGTAACACAAATGTGCTTAAAATGAAAAGCAACAGACCCCTGTCCACCACTCCCATCTCTAATCCTACTCCTCAAGTCAACTGGTACTTGTACTTCTTCTGGTGAATGTCCTCGCATCTCTAGTGTGCTTATAAGACATATAATTAATTTGTTAGTGTTGACATTAGCTACTGAGTTGCCACTGGTATAGATGTTTTAGTGCACATGCACTGAAACCACCTCCACCTATATACCCAGTTCCTAAGTTTGATAGTTAAATCAGTATTTTTAGTTTGTGCATTAATTATGTATGTAACTCAAAATAATACACAAACCTCTTTTGTGTTCAACTGATGTTTGATAAGTTTTTCTTGAATGCCATTTTTATAAGACTGCTACATTCTCTCCGTCTCAACTGTCTGCCCCACCTACACATTCTAACTTCCATCATCTATACCTTTATTTTTATGTTATAAAGATATGTTGGTAGGGCTCCTTGGGATAATTCTTTTACAGAATTTAGGGCCCAACAAGGGAGGAAAAGGTACTTTACAAGTCTTTCCTTCTGTGGTCAGTAAGCATTCTCCTAAGGTCCGGAAACCTTAGAAAGAAGCACAATCTGGATGCAAATGCCAGTGCTCTAACTGTAGTTTTTGGCTGCATGAGACCCAAATGTAACTCCACCCCTCTTTTTTTGACCACCACTTATGGCTGATTAGCATATAAGCAACTGACCATCCTCATTACTTTAGGCTGCCTATTCCATCCAACGAAGGACACTTCCTTCAAGATAGCTTGAGGCAACAGTTCAAAGCCTTGGCCAACTGTTGCTGCAATGACTGCATTGCTGATGGAATTCCTCCGGAATGAAAAGGAACCAGATTTTTAATTACTTATGGCCATCTGAAAAAAGCCCACTCTTTCCCTGCTTTCAGCTTGAGAATTACTCTGCTTGGAGTGGTGAGAAACTATAAATCTTAACGTTTGTCTTTGGTAATCCTCCTTTTCTCTTCCTTACTGTGGCTTGTAAGGAAAGAGGGATGGCATTAAAGCTTGCTTTTGTTCTTCTCATACTCAGTGGGTCTGAGTCTGTGTAAAAATTCATGCTCTAACCTCCACCACTGATACCAGAAAATTAATCTTTATTTAGACATCTGGTAGAAACATTTACATTATATTCTGCAACAACAATGAAATCATCTGAGAGCTGTCTAAACTTTGATTGTAAAAGTTGAAAGAGCAAAAACAGTGTTTACGCTATTATGACTATGTACATATTGCTTATTGCAAAGCCCAGAAGTCTATGATTATCACTCTTTTTCTATGGGCTCAATGTTGTAACCTAACTGTTAGTCAAAGTAAAATATTAAATAGAATCTCCTTTATTATACTCTATCAAGTGCTGAAAATCATGTCATGCCTGAATTTGCTTTACGTTGGGAAAATTATTTTCTTGTACATTTTGTTTGGTATTTCTTGAAATAACTCATAGCCTTTATTTCTTTGGGTAAGAAGAAATATAAGCCATCTATAATATCTTTCAGCCTTTTGTCTAGTCTTCATTTTGAAGATATACTTCTTAGCAACCACTGATTTCCTTTTGTATTGTGCACAGTTGATATTTCCTGTTATAAAGATCCTGGATTAGTCTTACCATTTCTTATATCCCATATCTTCCTATTTTTTTCACTTTCATTTTGTTGGAGTCTATCCTCAAGAAACACCCTCAGGAAAGGTTCACTGGATGTAAAAATAAAAGGTACTTATACAGTTAGAAATTATTTTATTTTCTCCCAAATGCCGTTGATGAGATGACTGACTAAATACAGACTGCTTGATCAAAATTAATTTTCCTCAGAACATGTAAAGGCCATGCATGCTCATCTTTAAGCATTTATTTTGGTGATGAAAAGTCTGATGTCAGTCTGATTTTTTCCCCTCAGTTGGCAACCTAGTATTTTGTTTATTTGTTTGCCTTTTTCTTCTTGGAAGCTTTTAGGGTCATTTCTTTCCCCAGGTATTTATAAAATATCCTCATTGCTTCTTAGACACTGGTCTTTCTTATCTCAATCTTAGTATTCAATGAGTTCTTTCACCTAAATATTTTTATCTCTGTTTAATTCTGGGAGATATTCTTATTTTGTGTCTTTAATAATTTCCTCTTTGCAGTTTCTATGATTTCTCTTTGTGAAGTTCCGATTTGAAAGATGTTTGACGATCAGAATGATTCTCTATGTCTCTTACCTTTATTCTTATATTTCCCATCTCTATGCTCTCTGGAATATTTCTAAAACGTTAGCCTTTGTGTCATTACATTTGATCCCTTTTTGTGAATTGAATTTCAGTAATCATAGTTTTAGGCTCTTTTTTATTTTTAGATTATAATTTTTATACTAACTATTCTTTTCTTATAGATGTCATATGTTCTCAAATATCTCTGACAGTAACAAAAGGAATTTTGTTTCTTTAATTTCTTTTTGTTATCTGATATATCTGCTCCTTTGGGTTTAGTGTTTTGTTTATTCTAATCTTTTCTTTCATTCCGCAGGCTGTCCTCAAACACTTTATGTTGTTGGGTTATCTGTTTGTATTTTAGAGTGATTAAATAGAAAGACTGACTTGGACTTCAAGGTACTTTGGTGTGAGCAGACAAAGAGAGACTTTATATGGTCCTTCCCCTACTTCACACTCCACGCTGAAATAGAAAGCCTTTATTATCGAGTGCAGACATTCACATAGATAGAATAAAAGTCCCCAGACATTCTTTTCAGTTTATTTTCAGAAGAACTCTTCATTCCCTGCATCCCCCACCCTGCACTGGGAATAAATACATTCTTGACTGCTTTCCTGAAATGTCTTAAGTTTGAAAGGAAAGTTGGGATAAATCTTCATACTAAGTTTTCAGTCCCACTTTTCACTCTGGGTCTGTTATATATTCTATCTCTGAGTTCTGGGCTCTCTGAGGTTTGGGCACTAGAGGGGAGTTTAGCTCTCTTATCTGCTTACTTTCTCCATGCATAATCTAAACTATAGATTCTGTTGCCTTATGTCACTATTCCACAGGTTTTCATTCAATTTCCACATTTGAGATATTTGTTAAAAGCTCTCATCTACTGAAATTCGTTGTTCTGTCATCATTGTTACTGACCCATTGTTTTTGGATGATATTTACTTTACAGATTTACTATTGTTTTGGTTCTCAAGCGGAAGAAAGACCGACAAGTATTCTGCCAGCCATCTTAAACCTACACTCCAAATATTCTAATAAAGCAACACAATCAAATTAGTTTTGAAAATTTTATTAGCAAGCTAAATTGATGTATCAGTCAATAATTGTTCTATAAAGAATAAAGATACATAAACTATACAAAAGCATAGGTAAAAATACAGTCTTTTTTCCTAGTAATGAAAAAAATTCTAGGTACTATCTAGTTAACATCACCTCCTTGAATTTCCTGGACTATTAAAAAAAATTCCTTCTGGGGAGGAATATTTTTCAGGTGCTTCTTCCAACCTGCTGTGAGCCTAACACCTAGCACTTTTGACCTAATCATAAATTATATCCGTTTTTTAATGCCCATTATAGCTAAGAATTAATTTTATTACCTTGCTTTGCCATTAAAACTCTGTGATTCCTTATTAATGTCAAAATATGGCCCCTTACCCTTTAGTGAATGTCACTAATTTTAGGGGAAATTGATATATAGTTTTACAGGACAGTAAAAACATACTATGTTATCCTGTGGGTTAGCTTGCATGTACAATTTCAATCACACTGGTTTCTAAGACACCAATCATCTGTAATTTAGTACAGATTATAGTGTTGGAGCCTTTTGCAGACTCCACTTCTCTTCTTTTTGAGAGTACTTGTCTACTTGATAAAAAGAAGACAAAGAAAAAGACTTTACCTGCCTTATTTCTTAAATTCAAATGAGCAGATAATGCTGTTCGATTTTTCCCCCCTCTGGTGATGGGAGTCAGTCAAGGGTCTAAAAACTGAATGTGTCTAAGAGTAAGTAGATTTTACTGTTTTAGATGCCTGCACATGAGCTGTCTTTTCCAAGCAGCCAGCCAATGCAATCATAAGCAAATCTCCCCTGGACTGGCAATTCAGTACTAGCTTATGTTTGGTGGCAACATAATGTGTTTAAAGACAAATGTATCCCTGAAATTGGTCTGTAGTTTCGGTGGCAGAAGGCTGGTGGATACACTTTCCATTAGTCTTCCTTTTTCTTTTCTTTCCTCTTTCTGTTTTTTAATGACAAAATGGTCATCTTGGAACAAAATCAAACGTGGCCTGTGTTTAATGCAGTGCTCAAAAGACACAGTGGAGGGTTTGGTCATGATCTCTTTAACCCCTTACCATCATCAAACTCACAAAGCCAGATAAATGCCTTGGAAAAGATCACTTGTTCTTACCCTTCTCCTTCCTACCTCTTTTTTATTGTGTATATATCCAGAGGGGGAAAGAGGAAGAAACAATAAAGCACATATTCAGGACCCCATGGCCTTTACTTTTGTCCTCAGATCATCTCTAAATAACCTTAGGGGTAATTTCCAGGTGTGGAAAAGTATCCAGGAAACCTCAATTAGGGCTTGAAGTTTCAAATCCAGACTGGATAACAGAATCATGCTTGCAGAATTTTCAAATCAAGATTTTTTCCTTTTTAATTTCAAAATCTACTGACACTATGCATTTCCCATTAAAGGTCTGAAGCAAGGACCAGTACATTTTTCATAGAAGCTTATGATTGCTTACTATTACAAGTAAAGTACATTCCAATTTGTGAAGTAATTTCACAGATCCCTATCAAAACATAAAAATATTTTCCACTTTAGACTTACAATGTATATTTTTGCATGTATTGATATGCTTTCATATTTAATGATTTTTTTCTATTCTTTTTATTATTCATCCTTAGGGCAGGGCTCTACAGAAAATAATTCTTCTTCCCCAGCATTTCACTTCATTTCTATAGCTCTATACTCATCACTCTTCTTTAGCCTTCCAAGTAATCCTTGTCTTTAGGGCAGTGACTCTCACCTTTTAGTTTTGGCTAAAAATATCAGAGTAGTTCTGTGTTTTTGTTACCTGTGAACTTAATCATTTTTCATGTTTCACCAAAGATTCTGCCCACATTTTAGCTCTATAAAACCTTGTACCGACGGGAAAGCTACTTTTACACAAAATCTTTTCGAAAGATCTCTTATTAGAAAATTCTAATCTATTAGCCCCACCAAACAGCCCAGGTAGGTTCCAGTGTTGGCTTGCCTCAGGCCAAACAACCAACAGGGAGGGAACCCAGCCTCACCCATCAGCAGTCAAGCAGATTAAAGTTTTACTGAGCTTTTCCCACCAGAGAAACAGCAAGCTCTACCCACCACCAGTCCCTCCCATCAGGAAACTTGCACATGCCTCTTAGATAGCCTCATCCACCAGAGGGCAGAAGCAAGAAGAACTATAATCCTGCAGCCTGTGGAACAAAAACCACATTCACAGAAAGATGGACAAGATGAAAAGGCAGAGAGCTATGTACCAGATGAAGGAACAAGATAAAACCCCAGAAAAACAACTAAATGAAGTGGAGATAGGCAAACTTCCAGAAAAAGAATTCAGAAAAATGATAGTGAAGATGATCCAGGACCTTGGAAAAATAATGGAGGCAAAGACTGAGAAGATGCAAGAAATGTTTAACAAAGATCTAGAAGAATTAAAGGACAAACAAACAGAGATGAACAATACAATAACTGAAATGAAAACTACACCAGAAGGAATCAATAGCAGAATAGCTGAGGCAGAAGAACGGATAAGTGACCTGGAAGACAGAATGGTGGAATTCACTACTGTGGAACAGAGAGAAGAAAAAACAATGAAAAGAAATGAAGACAGCCTAAGAGACCTCTGGGACAACATTAAATGCAACAACTTTCACATTATAGGGGCCCCAGAAAGAGAAGAGAGAAAGGACCCGAGAAAATATCTGAAGAGATTATAGTCAAAAATGTCCCTAACATGGGAAAGGAAATAGCCACCCAAGTCCAGGAAGGGCAGAGAGTCCCATACAGGATAAACCCAAAGAGAAACACACTGAGACACATAGTAATCAAACTGGCAAAAATTAAAGACAAAGAAAAATTATTGAAAGCAGCAAGGGAAAAACGAGAAATAACATACAAGGGAAATTCCATAAGGTTAACAGCTGATTTCTCAGCAGAAATTATACAAGCCAGAAGGGAGTGGCATGATCTATTTAAAGTGATGAAAGGGAAGAATCTACAACCAAGATTACTCTACTGGGCAAGGATCTCATTCAGATTCGATGGAGATATCAAAAGCTTTGTAGACAAGCAAAAGCTAAGAGAATTCAGCACCACCAAACCAGCTCTACAACAAATGCTAAAGGAACTTCTCTAAGTGGGAAACACAAGAGAAGAAAAGGACCTACAAAAGCAAATCCAAAACAATTAAGAAAATGGTCATAGGAACATAGATATCGATAATTACCCTAAACGTGAATGGATTAAATGCTCCAACGCAAAGACATAGGCTTGCTGAATAGATACAAAAACAAGACCCATCTATATGCTGTCTACAAGAGACCCACTTCAGACCTAGGGACACATACAGACTGAAAAGTGAGGGGATGGAAAAAGATATTCCATGCAAATGAAAATCAAAAGAAAGCTGGAGTAGCAATACTCATATCAGATAAAATAGACTTTAAAATAAAGAATGTTACAAGAGACAAGGAAGGACACTGCATAATAATCAAGGGATCAATCCAAGAATAAGATATAACAATTCTAAATATATATGCACCCAATATAGGACCACCTCAATACATAAGGCAACTGCTAACAGCTATAAAACAGAAAATCGACAGTAACACAATAATAGTGGGGGACTTTAACACCTCACTTACATCAATGGACAGATCACCCAAAATGAAAATAAATAAGGAAACAGAAGGTTTAAATGACACAAGAGATCAGATAGATTTAATTTATATTTACAGGACATTCCATCCAAAAACAGCAGATTACACTTTCGTCCTAAGTGTGCATGGAACATTCTCCAGGATAGATCACATCTTGGGTCACAAATCAAGCCTCATTAAATTTAAGAAAATTGAAATCATATCAAGCATCTTTTCTGATCACAACGCTATGAGATTAGAAAACAATTACAGTGAAAAACACATAAAAAACACAAACACATGGAGGCTAAACAATACATTACTAAATAACCAAGAGATCACTCAAGAAATCAAAGAGGAAATAAATACCTAGAGACAAATGACAATGAAAACATGATGATCCAAAACCTATAGGATGCAGCAAAAGCATCTCTAAGAGGGAAGTTTATAGCTATACAAGCCTACCTCAAACAACAAAAATCTCAAATAAAAATATAACCTTACACCTAAAGGATCTAGAGAAAGAAGAACAAACAAAACCCAAAGTTAGCAGAAGGAAAGAAATCATAAAGATCAGAGCAGAAATAAATGAAATAGAAACAATAGTAAAGATTAATAAAACTAAAAGCTGGTTCTTTGAGAAGATAAACAAAATTGATAAACCATTAGCCAGACTCATCAAGAAAAACAGGGAGAGGACTCAAATCAATAAAATTAGAAATGAAAAAGGAGAAGTTACAACAGACACCGCAGAAATACAAGGCATTCTAAGAGACTACTACAAGCAATTCTATGCCAATAAAATGGACAACCTGGAAGAAACGGACAAATTCTTAGAAATGCACAACCTTCCAAGACTGAACCAAGAAGAAACAGAAAGTATGAACAGACCAATCACAAGTAATGAAATTGAAACTGTGATTAAAAGTCTTCCAACAAACAAAAGTCCAGGACCAGATGGCTTCACAGGTGAAGTCTATCAAACATTTAGAGAAGAGGTAACACCCATCCTTCTCAAACTCTTCCAAAAAACTGTGGAGGAAGGAACACTCCCAAACTCATTCTATGAGGCCACCAACACCCTGATACCAAAACCAAACAAAGATACTACAAAAAAAGAAAATTACAGACCAATATCACTCACAAATATAGATGTAAAAATCCTCAACAAAATACTAGCAAACAGAATCCAACAACACATTAAAAGGATTATACACCATGATCAAAAGGGATTTATCCCAGGGATGCAAGGATTCTTCAAGATACATAAATCAAGCAATGTGATATTCCATATTAATAAACAGAAAAATAAAAATCATATGATCATCTCTATAGATGCAGGAAAAGCTTTTGACAAAATTCAACACCAATTTATGACAAAAACTCTCCAGAAAGTGGGCAGAGAGGGAAACTACCTCAACATAATAAAGGCCATATACTACAAACCCACAGCAAACATAATTCTCAATGGTGAAAAACTGAAAGCATTTCCACTAAGATCAGGAACAAGACAAGGATGTCCACTCTCACCACTATTATTCAAAATAGTTTTGGAAGTCCTAGCCACGGCAATCAGATAAGAAAAAGAAATAAAAGGAATACAAATTCGAAAAGAAGAAGTAAAGCTGTCACTGTTTGCAGATGACATGATACTATACATAGAGAATCCTATAGATGCCACCAGAAAACTACTAGAGCTAATCAGTGAATGTGGTAAAGTTGCAGGATACAAAATTAATGCACAGAAATCTCTTGCATTCCTATACACTAATGATGAAATATCTGAAAGAGGAATTAAGGAAACACTCCCTTTTACCACTGCAACAAAAAGAATAAAATACCTACGAATAAACCTACCTAGGGAGACAAAAGACCTGTATGCAGAAAACTGTAAGACACTGATGAAAGAAATTAAAGATGATACCAACAGATGGAGAGATATACCATGTTCTTGGATTGGAAGAATCAATATTGTGAAAATGACTATACTACCTAATGCAATCTACAGATTCAATGCAATCCCTATCAAATTACCAATGGCATTTTTTAAGGAACTAAAACAAAAAATCTTAAAATTTGTATGGAGACACAAAAGACCCCAAATAGCCAAAGCATTCTTGAGGGGAAAAAACAGAGCTGGAGGAATCAAAGACTCCCTGACTTCAGACTATACTACAAAGCTACAGTAATCAAGACAATATGGTACTGGCACAAAAACAGAAACATAGATTAATGGAACAAGGTAGAAAGCCCAGAGATAAACCCACGCACCTATGGTCAACTAATCTATGACAAAGGAGGCAAGGATATACAATGGAGAAAAGACAGTGTCTTCAACAAGTGGTGCTGGGAAAACTGGACAGCTACATGTAAAAGAATGAAAGTAGAACACTCCCTAACACCATACACAAAAATAAACTCAAAATGGATTCGAGACCTAAATGTAAGACCAGACAGTATAAAACTCTTAGAGGAAAACATAGGAAGAGCACTCTTTGACAAAAATCATAGCAAGATCTTTTTTGATCCACCTCCTAGAGTAATGGAAATAAAAACAAAAATAAACAAATGGGACCTAATGAAACTTCAAAGCTTTTGCACAGCAAAGGAAACCATAAACAAGACGAAAAGGCAACCCTCAGAATGGGAGAAAATATTTGCAAACGAATCAACGGACAAAGGATTAATCTCCAAAATATATAAACAGCTCATGCAGCTCAATATTAAGAAAACAAACAATCCGGTCCAAAAATGGGCAGAAGACCTAAACAGCCATTTCTCCAAAGAAGACATACAGATGGCCAAGAAGCACATGAAAAGCTGCTCAACATCACTAATTATTAGAGAAATGCAAATCAAAACTACAATGAGGTATCACCTCACACCAGTTAGAATGGGCATCTTCAGAAAATCTACAAACAGCAAATGCTGGAGAGGGTGTGGAGAAAAGGGAACCCTCTTGCAGTGTTGGTAGGAATGTAAATTGATACAGCCACTATGGAGAACAGTATGGAGGTTCTTTAAAAAAAAAGAGAAAGAAAAAAAAATTCTAATCTGCCTTTCTTTATAAGTTTCAGTCATTATTCTTGTGTTTATTTTTATTAAGCATGTTGGGAATAAGTATCTCTCATCTTTTTTTTTTTTGTTTGTTTGAAATCAGAATAATGACCAGACTCTGAAGATAAGCAGGAGAAATGAGTAACAATTCAGCCAAACTGAAAGTAATAAACTGGGATGATGCAGTAACAATGAACATGTTCTAGATACCAAATATCCTTTCTCTTTCCTTCCTTACCAACAGGACTCTCATTTTGTAATGTGGCAATCCAACCCTAAAGAAAGTAGAAATCTAAATTTAAAAACAAAATCCCACTTTCCTGACGTCTTGTAACTAGAAATTCCCATGTGATCCCGTTCTGTCTAATTAGATGCAAGTGGAAGTCTTCTGGACTTCCAGGCAAGATTTTCACAACAGAGAGACTTAACCCTCCTTTAGCCAATTTACTCCTCTCCTTCCTCCTGCCAGGAGCAAAGATGCAATGCCTAGAGATTCAGCAGCCATCTTGTGATCATGAAGATGAAATCCACAAACTAAGGTTGCCAGAGCAGAAAGTTATACAGAGCAGCTATACCAGCCCTGGAACACTTATTCCTGGATTTGTTATAGGAAAAGAACTAGAGTTTTTTATTTATTTAAGCCACCATAAGTAGGGTTTTCTGTTACTTACAGCACATTCTTTACTGGTATAGCAAGTAGAATAAGTATCAGCACTTCAACTGACATAACAAGAATCCTGCCTGAGTTCACAGGGTTTACTGTTGTATAAGGCACCCGGCTTTCTTTGAGGCATATAACTCCCTCAGTTGAAGCAACATTTCTGAACCTGTCAAAGCAATCTCCCTTTCCCTCCAAGGCACTCAGTCTAGCTAGTGTAGCTGAAAATTAAAACACATTTTAATCCTGGCTCATAGGGTTGACAAGCTCACTTTTTAGCTTTTTATGCCTCTCTGCAGAACCCTACAATGTGATAATCACACAACTAAGTAGCCTTCTGGATAAGGCAAAGGGGCTTCTGAAAGAATGTCAGAACATCAAGAAGAGGTTTTTTAGTTTTAAAGACAAATAAGGACTTCCCTGATGGCGCAGTGGTTAAGAATCCGCCTGCCAATGCGGGGGACACGGGTTCAAGCCCTGGTCTGGGAAGATCCCACATGCCGAGGAGCAACTAAGCCCCTGCACCACAACTACTGAGCCTGCGCTCTAGAGCACGTGAGCCACAACTACTGAAGCCTGCACGCCTAGAGCCCGTGCTCCGCAACAGGAGAAGCCACTGCGATAAGAAGCCTGCGCACCGCAACGAAGAGTAGCCCCCACTCGCCACAACTAGAGAAAGCCAGCACACAGCAACGAAGACCCAATGCAGCCAAAAATAAATAAATAAAATAAATTTTAAAAAAAGACAAATAATAGATGCTTTAAATGTAATTTCTTCTTTTTGATTAGTAGCAAATTACCCTTGCCATTTCTAGGAAATGACATTATTCCTTTGCTGGTAGCTTTCTTCTTTAAATGATAATAGCTGCCTGTTTATTTTTCTTCATTGGAAAGCCTCCTTATACCAACACCCCTTCCAACAAAAGAAGTTCAAGATCATTCACACATTATCTCTATGAGCACAATAATCTACCAAATCTCTTTCAGGCTATTTTTCTGCTATTTGTGGTTACTGACACAATGTAACCAAGCATTTCTATTAGCCAGTTGGTCTGATGCAAAAGTAAGTCTTCTACTCTTTCAAATTCCTGTGAAAATGCCAACAGTACTGCTGCCTGTGATGCCTACACTAGTGCTTTCCCCTTTTGAAAAGGTGGATCCAGTTTCCATCTCATTAAGATTAACCTGTTTCAGTCATGTGAGATACATACTGTCTTTAACACAAACTAAATCTTAGTCATAGTGATCTCCAGGTAAGCCTCTCCACAATTTAAACAAGGAGACTCTTTGAGAACTTGAATGAGTTCCCAAATTCTCTTAAAATAGTTGCATCAGACATTGCAGTTGGGAATAATTCAGACCTTGTTTCCATCACACATGGAAAAAATATAAAGCTTGCTGATTATTAAATGGCATAATATGATGTGAAGTAGAGCTTGGCTAAAGTTCACTTGAATTCATTAGCATCTCTTCACAGTGAAGGTGAGTTGTTTAAGTAAAACTTAGGGGTCATAGGAAAGTAAGACATTTTCACGTACTACTGCATTAGAGAAGTAGCTTTTTACAATTAACATGCCATTTACAAAACTTGCCTTATCTAGTCACTAAAACAAGGGCCCCAAGGACCTGGTTAGGCATGGATTTGTTTAATTCCATCTATATTATTGAAATGAATGCATGTTTTGGGGCAACACTTTCTGATTTACACCATTTTTAAGAATAGCCTCCTATCTACCCCTCTCCTTCATTCAACCCAGTTAATAAAATTCTATTAGTTTTATTAAATTACTTACAGACAGATCATTAAATGAGACATAGGTAGAAGCATTTCGGTGGAGTTTTGCTGTATTTACTTCTACATGATCTCTTTGGATGTGACAGATTTTCACATCTGTCCCTCTCTGTTCCTGACCTTTTCTTGTCCCTCATGTCCTCCTGCCTCTAGCATCTCTACTCTCATTCTGTGTTCTGTTGTCTTTTTAGAACTGTGTTTCTAGCACCCCTTCAACAAGCTAAGAATGCTGCCCACATATCAGGGTCTACAGATTATGCTTCAAATTGCTTGGGTTAGAAACCTTGGCCCTTCCCCGTCTGATCCCAATCTACATTTGCATTTGGATTTTCTGTGCGGGATTTGTGGCATTCTGTTTCCAGGTCTTTATTCAAAATTTCCTCTTCCTTCCCAGCTGTCAAAATTTTTCTTGTCCTTTCTAGGTGAGAACATCTAAGGCACCCTCCAAGTCTTTGCCCTGGACCATCTGTAATATCTTCTTTGCTGTCTTTGGTTCAGAATGATAGCACTCACTTTTGAACAGCTGTATCACTGGGAGAGAATTACAAGTAGGAGTTTTATGGTGACACATTCAAATCCTATCTTTGCCACTCTACGGGATCTTGGAAAGTTTATTTCCTCTTCTCTAAAATGCAAATCATCATCATCATCATAGACAGAGTGAACATTAAACTCACAGGACAGTATGTGACATATGGTAAATATTCAACAGGAGCTATGTTTGTTTACAGTCTTGACTTTTTGCTTCTCTGTTGTTCTTAGTCAGATTCATCCATAGATATCTTATCTCTCCAACAAGATGGTTCACTAACTGAGGTCAAAGCCTCTCCTGATTCTTTTTTTTTTTTTTTTTAAATTCAGGAGCACCTAGGGAGTCACTTGGCTCACAGGTACTCAACGTTTGTTCATGGACCGAGATGGTATGTACAGTGCCAAGAGTCATCAGCAAAAGACACCACATCAAAGCTGGCAGAAAATGTTTTCGTAAGTTTCCGATGAAGTGAAATCTTTTGGTTCTCACCTCAAAAATCTCTGCAAAATGAAAGGCATCTATCCCAGGCAAGAAAGTGTTATGTTTCACCCAAATGCTCCAAGCTGAAGTTGAGTAGTTTAAAATAGCTGAAGAAATGGGGGAGTATATTTAGAACTCATTTTATTTATTATCTCATCTTGTCTATCAAAAGTATATTTACCGAAACTATTTAATATGCAGGTTTTGTACAATAAGATCTATACCATACTGCTGGATATATAACAGAGGCAAATAGCAATACTCTAAAATAGGCTGTAAGAAATACTACTAAGAGATCAGAGCCTTTCAAATTATAATTTCGTTGGGCATGTAATAAGTATCACTTTGGGTCTATAGGTCAAAATAAATAGTAATATCCTATGGTAGATAAATTCGGAAGAAATAAACTCTTTGGACAAGATAATGTTGCTATGGAAACCTTAATGTTCACAAGCCTGCTTTTGAAGGCTCTGCTGCTTTGCCAGACTTCTTACATTTAACTTTCTTTCAAGCTCTTTATTTAAGAAAAATAAAAAAGGTCTTTTACCGCTGCGACCTGAAATGCGACAGTGACACTCTACCCTCTATCCTTCTAAGATCCGTGTAAATAACTTGTCCTGCACACTGCCCCATAGTGTGAAAATACAATTTAATTGGGGTTGAAGAGGAAAATAAAGAAAAGAGCAGTGTGTTCATGCTTGATTTGAATTTCCTTCCACAGTGGGGCTGTGGAAGGAGCTGGAGCGGGAACTAGCTTCACTTGAAGCCATTCTGGTGCCAGGTCACAGAGCTGACAAAGATGACTTTTTAAGTACAAGTTTAAAGCCATCTCGAAGTGTTTCATTGGCACAGAGCTGTCTGAACTCCAAAGTCAGTGTTGTTTGAGAAAATAAATCAGAAGCGTCAGAAGTGAGCCTAGAAACTTTTGGCTCTGAACTTTATAAATTTCATTTATTTTATTCCCCAGGCAGCACAAATTTAACACAGCCATCGACGTGTCTGGTAGGCTGAGACTTAATGAGGCTTAATAGACTTCTGGGCTGCAAGTCTTATCTACATCCTTCAGTTTGTGCCTTTGCTCCCCTTACTGTCTGCCCACACGCTCTGTGGCACTTTTCCATTTGGAATGACCTTCCGTCACCTGGGGCCACCATGGTTGAGCTTCAAGACAGTCAGTCAGTCCAGACTCAGGGGAGGTAGTCACTCTTTGAACAAGAGTCCTTAATGAACAACCTACCCAACTATACGTGAGACCCCACACCTGTTTGGATCTGGTGCTGGAGTAGTTTCCTGGAATTATTCTAAAAGTCAACAGATTTCCTGCTTACCTTTCGCCAAGAGCTAAGAACCAGAACCCTGAGAGAGAGAAACGGATGCAAAGAAGTTACAGGGGTTTTCAATTGCAACAATTTTTCTTTAGATTGAATGGCTCCCCACTTACAACAATTTGCATGTACTGTGTGCTTTCTACTTGATATGACCTTGGTGTTATCTATAGGAACATTATATAAGGGAATATACGGCTCCCGTGCCATTTTTAAGAAATGGACCCTAAATTTAAATGGAACAAAGAGCAACAGACTGATGTCTCTCTGAACTACCAAGAGGAAACAAAATGAAAATGAGAACATAAATGCCTACAGCTTTTTATTGGATTCGTAGCCATAACTGACTTTAAAGTCTTATTCCAAATCCCCTAAAACGTGCTTCTTAAAAGCTCTCCTGAGAAAATTCTCTGACTTCTTTACACTAATTAAGAGCTCATCTATTTCCATAAAACAAGATAGGAGTTACACAATAAATTATATTGAATGCAACTGTAATGATTGATTACCGTATCACCTAGTCTTGTGAATTAGCATCCATTTTAAAGAACTGCACTTGAATATTTTGCTGCGTGTATCGGTTAAATTCATCCTTAAAAAGTTTGGCGTCATTTATTTGGCCTAGAATGGTACTTCAATTTGCGTTTCTATTAAAAAATAGATGAATTATTTAGATCTGAAATTTTTTTTCTAAAAATAAAATGGGCTCTAAACGTAAATTCACATTTCTGGTTTAGAAGGAAGTCCACAAGAATATTCTAGGAGGATCGTCTCAAGAAAGTGCTAAGTCTGCAGAATCAGTCGTCTTAGGAATTTAGTTCTTACCAGTTCATATACCTTTAATTTGGTTAGCATCTGCCGAAGGTAAGGAGTGGTTGCGTAATTTTGAATAAGCAGTGTAAGTTGGGAATAAATGATGGAAATCACTTAAATAGATGCCAGTAGTCCATATTTTATACTGAATACAAATGATCCCTTATTACTAAATTTGTACTATTAACAGATTCTTTTTCTGGTTTATCTTGCTTTCCTCTTTCTTTTTTGTTTCTGTTTTTGCGGTACACGGGCCTCTCACCGTTGTGGCCTCTCCCGTTGCGGAACACAGGCTCCGGATGTGCAGGCTCAGCGGCCGTGGCTCACGGGCCCAGCCGCTCCGCGGCACGTGGGATCTTCCCAGACCGGGGCACGAACCCGTGTCCCCTGCATCGGCAGGCAGACGCTCAACCACTGCACCACCAGGGAAGCCCTTGCTTTCCTCTTTCTTGATCACCTCAAGATATGTTCATGGTCTCTGATTCTGTTTTCTCAGTTTGTACTCAGTTGTTATCTAAATGCTAGGTGTTAATTAACACTTTACACCTGTTTACTGTTTAATTCTAGTGAGAAATATTTCATCTGCATCTGTTTCTTCCACATGAATTTACACACTGTCATCCCTATCTCATATAAGATCATTTAATCACGTGGTTTCTTAAAGGAGCACTGTGAAAATATAGACAAAATGGGGGCAAAATCAAATTTAAACAGTTTTACTTACAAGATGATAGTAGATATTTTAAAATACATAGATAAAAGTAACATTCTTAGTATCTGGGTCTATTTTTGATCCTGTGTCAATCCTGTCAACTAATCCTCCATAGTAAAATGAGGACATTGAATCAGATCAGACATAGCATAAGTATATATGATGTACCTCCTATTGCAAACCTGCCCAGAAAAAAAAAAAAGTGCAACAATCAGCACCGTTACGGGCCTTGAATGAGGCTGTAAACGTATGAATACGTATCTCCCATCTCTGGATTTCATATTCTTTAAAGATATTTTTTTTAGTTTCATCACTCTTTAGTTACCATGTTGTTTAATAAGAGTGCCATTTCTAAAGCCTGGTATTCTAAAGAAAAAAATATTTTAGACAATACTGTCTACTATAAATAGAATATATTGACTGTTATAGGAAAGCTAGGCAGCATGTGGGACAAAGCTTCACAGCAAGCAATGATGGTGGAAAAAAAGGTTATCTGATTAACAGTGAGCTGTTAATTTATAATTTATCATGTTTTAGTTTATCAACTTCTTTGGAAATATATTAATTACAGACTGTTTCACGGAGCAATTCAGGGACTGGCGATACAAAAATAAATAACATACTACTGTCTTGCCCTTGTTTAAGCTACTCATTAGTTTTCATAACAATCCTACAGAGCTCTGGGAATTATTGGAGTGATTTTACAAATGAAGAATCTGAAAATCAGAAGAAGCTAAGTGAGATACTCAAGTGATAGAGTCAAGACTTGATCATGGGTCTATTGACCATTGAACTGAAGAGTGAAGGACCCAATTTTTCTAAGTGACAAACTAAATTTGCAAAACCCTCTAATTCTCTTACTTTAAGAAGAACCAGTCTTATTTATCACATATAATTAATGACATAAGCAATGAGAGATATTTTGAAAATTGCACTGTGCTGAAAAATATTGATTTTTCTAAGACTGTGCTTCTTAAAATGTGTCCCTATCTTTTATTAAGTTTTCTGCTAAAAATCTAAAATAATCATATGGGTTTAATGTTTCCAAGTACCTATTTTCTCTAAAAATAAAATTTAAAAAGGGTGGTGGAGTTTTCCAAACATGTGAGTTCTTAAATGGTGGCCACTAGAGCAATATTTAACAGCAACTTGTTTAACCAGAGGCACCCATATGAATTACATTTCAACAGGGAACTCATATCTTGGACTTGGCTTTTTCCATCCTTCATAAGGGAATTCTTGAAATTTCACTTGACAAGCAACCTAGGGAACTCCCATAAGGTGGTAAGTGCTCTAACGCTTTACAAATAGACAATGGTGGTTTGACCCTAGCGCTATTGTGTCCTATGACTCCTTTATGTCAACAAACTTGGGAAATAAGAAAAGGGATAGATTTGACACATACTCTCTCTTCTACAGTTTCATTTAATGTACGTGATATCAACTTCTTTCCTCCTGGAAAATCCCAGGGTGTACTAAATTTATTAAATCAGAAGTACTGAAATCTAATGAAAGCATCCTTAAATATACAGCCACATATTAGCCCCTGGGGGAATAAGCAGGGCTATGAAAAATTACTTTCTTTCCCTTTCTGAGGCCTCTGGCCTTGCTAAGAGATCTAATCTAATTTCCTGTTGTTTTTATGCCATATTTGAGTCCATTTGTTTTCAACATTCCACGTTTCCCATGTTCCCAATTGACTTGTCACTACTTAAACTTTCTCTCAATGGTCTGTTGAATGTTTTTGCTGAATTTAGATACACACGATATACTTGATACACTCCAAGTGTTTCCTGGTTCATCATCGTCTCCTTCCATGTTTCTGCCTACCACACCCCTCTCCCTCCCCCCTGCGCTCCCCACCCCCCCCACTCCTCCCCCCCCCCCCCCCCCCCCGCAATGTGCAGGAGGATATTGGTCTCTGTCCTTCCCTGTGTGAAATTCAACTGATTTCCACACCCCTTGGGCCTCAGTTTTTGCACCTGTATCATGAAAAGTTTAGCTAGATAATTTTGAAAACACCTCCCTGAATGAAAAATTTAAGGCTTCTCAGAAAAAATATTGACTATAAACTGGAGAAATCCGCAGTTAGCTTTCTTAATATCCAGAATCTAGAACTACTTTAGTCTACCCTTTAGGCATTTTAAAATTCCTTTCATTGATATACATTGAAACTTCATCCACTTTGCAAAGAACTACATATAATTTCTCAGGGAACTTGAAAACGTTTCCTAATTCAGTCCAGGCTTGCCAATGTGAAACTCCATTGTTACTATGTTTCTTTGCCTTCTAACATGTTTCTGACTCTTGTAAGTGACTCCAATTGCCTCTAGAACCTTAGAATAAAATTCAGATCCATATCTATGGATGGCTATAGTGTCTTAAATAACCAGATCCCTGATTTCATCTCCAAACTTTGGATGCCACCTGCCCTCTGTCCACCATGCTCCAGTCACACCACCCTCTTTCTCACATCTGTTCTCTCTTCATGGATATGCTTCTGCGGTTCACTTGTGCTGGGGAGAGGGAAATTTCCCTCTCTACCCCTCTCGCATTCTTGTGGCTGGATTAATAATAAAATTGACACAATACATATTAACAGGAGAAAAAGCAATAACTTTTCATTTGTGTCCATGGAGGTCTCATAGCAATGGTACCTAAGAAGTGGCCAAAGCAGGCAGCTTTTATACATTTTAGACAAAGAAACAATAAATTTGAGAGCAATTGACAGGACAAAGAAATTTAGGTTTGAGCCCTTAATTAGTAAGGAATTTCGGGAAAGTTTGGGCTTGGGGAGTAAACTAGTAAAGAAGTAACAAGGTTTATTTATATAAACTTCTTGGTCCTGAATTCCCTGCCTCTGGTGATAAGGATGTCTTTCTACTTCTGGGTACAGCGAGGGCAGCTTTCAAATGGGAGGTTTATTTCCTGCTTTCAGAGAGAGAGAGGAGGGGCAAAAAGACCCTCTTGCATCAGCCTTTTTTTTTTGAGGTTTTATTTTATTTATTTTTTTAACATCTTTATTGGAGTATAATTGCTTTATAATGGTGTGCTAGTTTCTGCTTTATAACAAAGTGAATCAGCTATACATATACATATATCCCCGTATCTCCCCCCTCTGGAGCCTCCCTCCCACCCTCCCTATCCCACCCCTCTAGGTGGTCACAAAGCACCGAGCTGATCTCCCTGTGCTATGCGGCTGCTTCCCACTAGCTATCTATTTTACATCGCATCAGCCATTTCTTAAGTAACTTTAATTCAAAATAATCAATATGCCATTAAGGCATATTTTGGGGTGGCCTGCCCAGGGCCCTAACTCTTGGCTACTCCCTTTTCATTCTCCTATCTTAGCTTAAAAGTGAACTCCTTAGAAGGTTCCTTAAAAAACTAAAAATAGAATTACCATATGACCCAGCAATCCCACGAGTGGCCATATACCCAGAGAAAACCATAATTCAAAAAGACACACGCACCCCAATGTTCATTGCAGCACTGTTTACAGTAGCCAGGTCATGGAAGCAACCTAAATGCCCATCGACAGACGAATAGATAAAGATGTGGTACATATATACAATGGAATATTACTCAGCCATAAAAAGGAATGAAATCGGGTCATTTGTAGAGACGTGGATGGATCTAGGGACTGTCATACAGAGTGAAGTAAGTCAGAAAGAGAAAAACAAATATCGCATATTAACACATATATGTGGAACCTAGAAAAATGGTACAGATGAACCGGTTTGCAGAGCAGAAATTGAGACACAGATGTAGAGAATAAACGTATGGACACCAAGGGGGGAAAACCGCGGTGGGGGGGGTGGTGTGCTGAATTGGGCGATTGGGATTGACATGTATACACTGATGTGTATAAAATTGATGACTAATAAGAACCTGCTGTATAAAAAAAATAAATTAAATTAAAATTTTTTTAAAGAAAGTGAACTCCTTAGAGAGACCACCCCTGACCACATTATCTAATCTATAATATTCCTGTTATTCCCTATAAATGCACTGATTTTATTTGCCTCATAGAACTTAAAACATTGGAGGCAATATATACCTCATTTGGGAGTTGCCACTCTAAATAATTTACCAGATAACTTAAGTTTCCATCTTAAAATGGGATCCAGAGAAAGAAATGGCTCACAAAACTGTCTAGGCCCTAGAGTCAGAAGCTCCGCCCCTTGGCCCACAAGACTAGAAGGGTCTGTGGAATATCAAGATGCTACATGAAATGTATAGAAATCTCAGATAGGACAGTCATGATGCAGGCTTTTAGGGTTTGGGGGCCAAGCAAATAACATTTCTACTTTTGATTAACAGTCCCTGTCATACCACTAGATCCTGATAAAGACTGATTGTCTGACCCTTACATACCAATGGGTCTTCTGAGTTGCCAGTCCTGGTCTAGATATTATCTAATTTACCATCATATAGAGTCAGGTATGCCCCACAGCAGTTTATTCTGTGATGGTACACAGGAGATCTGGAGTAAGCAGGTCCAGGATTATAAGACCCACACATGCACTGATGGCTAACATTCCCAGTGCATCTGCTTCTCACCCTCAACTCACACCCAAGAGATGTGATATTCAAGAACTAAAATATGAAGGAAAAATAGGAACATTCCAGGTAATTGGGACAGCCTAGAGGTTAAAAAATAGGAGTGCTGCTTTGGAAGTCAAGCCTGTCAGGAGTGGAGAGAATAAGAGACAAATGGTGAAGGATGAAAAATTAGCAGATGTTGGAACATAACACAGCTTGTAACACAGGGTTAAAAGTTTTCTCTTTATCAGGAGTAGTAGCAAGGCAGTGAAAAGTTTTAAGCTGGGAGTGAACAGCGTGTTATGAACACATCTGCATTTTTGAAGACCACCCGTTGCACTTTGGGGACTGGATTAGAGGCGACAAATGACACCTGTGATGAGAGGTCTTGTTTAATCCAGTGGGGAGAAGAGAATGTTCTGGGTGAACATAGTTGCACTGGGATAGAGAAAAGCAGATTGCTCCTAGAATTTATTCAGCAAAAAGAATCAACAGGACTTGATGATTGATTGGATAAGAGAAATGAGGGAAAGAGAAAGTAGGTAGTTCTGACTTCTGGCTTGAGAAAGTCAGTGGATGGTGTTAGCGTTCACTGATAGAGGTCATGAAGAGTAGAGCAGAATTTTGCTTGTGAATGTGGAGGAAGGGGACAGGTTAAGAGAGGTGACACGTCCAATTTTATACATATTGTGATGAGGTGTCAAAAGGCTGTTCAAACCAAGATACTTAATAGGCAGTTGGATTCACAGAGGTACGACAGGTTTAGGTTGGATATACTCATTTAAGTCTTCGGCGTACATATGCTCATTAAAGCTGTGACAATGAATGAGATTATTTAGTAAGAATAAAAGTAAACTAAGAAGAGAAAAGGATCTAGAAGAGAACCTTAAGAGGTTAAAGGGCAGGCTTCACTCTACTTAGTTTAAGTTTATAAACTGCTCATTGAGTTATAGAGACACTCTAGTAGGAAAAGTAGAGATGACGTTGTCTTTTCTTAACAATTTCTGAAGTAAAAAATATATGCTTGATATAATATGCCATTATCATTGAATCCTCTCTTTCGCTGTTTACCCAGCACAATAAGAAAATAACTTTTGGTTTGTTGACAAAATTTTAAAATTATTCTTAGTGGTGCACAAGAGAATTTCCAACTAGACTGAGCAGGTTACAAACAATCAAGAGGGCACCAACAAATCAGGGAAAGATCTATATTTCACATGTATGGCTCCAGAGTCAGGATGGCAGTATTTCCTCATCAACAACGGCTTTACCTCACTACTTGGGGCATTTTTATCTCATTCACTAAAGGATTATCCTGCATGAAAATCAATCTAAACATTTCACAGCAGCTGCAGACACGTCTTTCTAAGTGTAATAATGCCAATACATGGCATTCTTACAGAGTCTCCCGCAGCACCTGCTTGAATATGCCTTGTCAAAACTGCAAAGGAAAATTTGTTAGCTGTGCTGTTGCACTGTTACCTCAAAATCAAAACTAGTAGTTCATGAAATAAAACGATAAGAAAAAATAAAGCACCGTGGATGTAAATCTGTGACTAAGATACATTCTACTTGAATTTGGCATTAGTCTGTTAAAGAGCCTTTCTGTTCATCTAGTGCTCGTCTTCCAGATTTTTACTGTTCGGACGTCTGTATTTAAAGAAATAGATTTCAGAAATGTCATTTCATAGTTCAGATTTTACTACCATTCTTTTTTAACTGCCAGCTCCTTCTTTAATTCAATAACCCCCTCAATAAAAATAAAAGTACATCATGTATCTCCTAAAATACTTACATGGTAAGTATTTAATACTTACATGGTAAGTATTAAAGAAATAGTTGTTCAGAAAGCAGCTAATGAGTTCATTACAAGTGTATAGTTTCCCCATTTCTCACCTATTCTATTGGCAAAAGTCCAACATACTCTGCTGATGAGATTACATGGAAATAGAGACTCTGGTACATGGCTGGTGGGAATGATGAGTGATGCAGTGCCTCTGTATGGGAAATGGCAGGTTAGCATTCTAACAAGGAAAATGAGGCAGCCATCGCAGGTATAATTGTAGTGGAAGGACATTCACAGCAGGAAGACCAGAGGAAGGGCTGTTGTGAGAATCTAGGTAGGCACAAGAGAGAGGAAGTTTTATTTTTCAGCGATGATATTTCAAAAAAAAAAGATAAGTATGAGTTCACTTTCGAAATAAGATCAGGTAGATCGAGGCATGACAGATGAGTAACTTGAAGTCTCACATACCTGGGTTTGAATGCATTCTGCCATGTACTATTTGTTTTATTGTGTGCAAGTTAATCAGCTGCTCTAAACCTTGGTTTGCTGCCCTATACAATGGGGATATGATGAGCTATCTCACAAGCTTTTTTTTTTTTTTTTTTTTTTTGCAGTACGCGGGCCTCTCACTGTTGTGACCTCTCCCGTTGCGGAGCACAGGCTCCGGACGCGCAGGCTCAGCGGTCATGGCTCATGGGCCCAGCCGCTCCATGGGATGTGGGATCTTCCCGGACCGGGGCACGAACCCGTGTCCCCTGCATCGGCAGGCGGACGCTCAACCACTGCACCACCAGGGAAGTCCCCCCTTTTTTTTTTTTTTTTAAGATAGTGTCTGACATAGAATCTAAATATGATCACTCTTCCTTCCCCTTTGAAGATCATTTTCCAAACAAGGCAAAGGAGGAGAGAGGCGAGGAGGGTGGCGGGGAGAAGTTGACCCAAGAGAGTCCCGCTGGAGAATTGGGATTTCATTTCCTGAAACATTATGTATATTTCTAGGAGTTTAATAGGTGATACTTTTAGTATATTTGTCAGACATTGGCCTTTTCAAACCAAATAAAAGCAACCTTTTAGTATTTTTGGCAATATAATTATTTTCCCATTTAGGAAGCCAATGTGGACCATTTCAGCATAAGATGAACAGAGTCACACCAAGCCTTTCTCTGAAAGAAGAGAAAGATGGAACGGCTCTTCATTTTTGTTCTTAAGGATGCGAAGTACTCCTTGTAAGACTCACTGCTATTACTGGCTACACCACTGGAAGGCAAGCTGCTTTCACTTGGTTTTACTTGGACAGATTCTCAGGGATGTTCCCCAAACGTACCACCAAGAAATCCACACATAATAAGGCCTCGCCGTGGTGAAAAAAAACATAGACAGCTGAAAATCACTTTGTTCTGAGCCGCTTACCTCAACTCAGAGCACTGAGCTTTCGAAACAAGGCACATGCTTCCGACCACAGGATGGCCAGGGATTTCGATTCAGGTCAGGGCTTGCTTTCCCCTCCACCTTATTAAGAAGGAAAGAGAAACAGAATGTGAAGGTTATAATTTGTTAACCACTAGGTGATCAGGGTGTCTTGCTGAGGGAAAAGGGTTTGTGTCTCAACAAGAATTATTCATTTGCTAAGCCTGCGGCCATTCTATGGACTATTCCAGTTTCCTGAACACTTTCTCTCTGAATGCCGCCTTCTTCTAGACTGCATGTTATTATGCTCCGTCCCCCAACTATTAAATATGCACAGGGCATCTCTGTAGACATATGTTCTTTGGAAAAACTGTTTGAAATAGTGTCTTAAAGCCTTATTGCCTCATTACCACACATCACCCTGCTGTGTGTCTGTGGTCCATGTTCTGGTCCTCACATGAGTCCTATGGTCCAATTCTACTTTTCTCAAACATGGTGGAGAAACAACTGTATCAGGCTCATCAGAGTGCTTATTCAAATGTAAATTTACAGACCGCATCCTAGCTCTTTGCATTAGAACCCCATTTCCAAAAGATAAAACCACGCATCTAATGCTTGGAGAGACTCCCTCTCTAAATTCGGTTAAGGTCCTTCTGAGCAAACTTAACAACCTGTCTAAGTGGCCCTGCGGAGGGCTGGAAGGAATTACCAGAGGTAGTTAGGAATGCTCTCTCAGTAGCAGCTGACATGAAATGTTTCTGTACGTGTAGGCTCATGTATTATTTAGGACAGTCTGATCACAAGAAACATACTTAACACTAATCCAGAATGCTACTTTGACTTCTGTTGAAAATCTCATGGGTACAGAAAGAGTGATGTGCATGCCAGAGTCAATTTCCCATTGCATTTTAGCACTGATTGTGTTAATATGGTCAAAGGGACCCAGCGTTCCCCAAGAAGCAAATAAATAAGTTTCTAATTATAATTTTGCTTGATAGGCTGATTATACAGAGATTTTTTTGGCCATTCATGAGCCAAAATGGCCACTCAGGAATGAGGATATCTTCATGGCCTAGCTTGCTCTTAATTCCTATTGAAGACTGCCATTGGAGATTCTCTAGAAAATTAGGAGTTAAGCAGTACAGCTTCTGCATCTATTTGCCTAACCAGCTGTCCTGGAGAAAGTATCAGAAAGGGAGGTGGACTGTTTAAGGAGGTAGGGGTAATGGTTGCAACTTTAGGCTTCTCACAAATATTCCAGAACTGTACTGCCCAAGATAGTAAACAGTAGCTACAAATAGCTATTGAAATATAATTTAATTAAACTTAAATAGGATAAAAATTCCATTGCTCAGTAGCACCAGACACATTTCAAATGCTCAGTAGCCCTGCGTGGATAGTGACTGCTATATTGGGTGGCACCGATAAAATGTCTCCATCATCACAGAAAGTTTGTTTAGACAGCTCTGTTTCACAAGATTTTCTAAGTCAATATGAGCCTCTTCAGGAAAATAACCCCAAAAGTACAATAGGGCAGGGATTTATTGCTTGTTTGTTTAATCAATCAACTATAGCAATATAAGACAGAATTCATCTTAAGCTAGTGCATTAAGAGTTGACTTTGAATATGAGGAACCCAGAAAAATGGTACAGATGAACCAGCGTGCAGGGCAGAAACAGAGACACAGATGTAGAGAACAAATGTATGGACACCAAGGGGGGAAAGTGGTGGGTGGTGGTGGGATGAATTGGGAGATTGGAATTGACATATATACACTAATATGTATAAAATAGATAGCTAATAAGAACCTGTTATATAAAAACATAAATAAAATTCAAAAAAAAAGAAAAAAAAAAGAGTTGACTTTGAGTGGGAGAAGAGCCAGAGAGTTAATTCTAAAAAACTCTTTGATAACTGATTTGTATACAGAGCATCAAGAAGAATCTCATGCATCTCTCCAAACGTTTTTTGTGTAAAGACATCAGAGCATACAACTAACAGTAGGAGTTGGGTATTAAAGATTTATGCAACTCTGGGTCAAATAATCTAAGGAGAAATGTGGGATTTTTCAATTCTCAATCATTTTTGCTTCACAATTTTTTCTTCCCGTATTCCCCTTGTAAAATTTCTACTTCCTGTTCTCCAATCTCATATCATTTTTGTCCTGTTTTTGAGGTTTTACTTATGCTACTTTCTTCTCTCTCTCTCTCTTTTTTTTTTTTTTTAATTTGGCCACTCCTGCAGCTTGTAGGATCTTAGTTCCCCAACTAGGGATTGAACCTGGGCTACAGCAGTGAAAGTGCTGAGTCCTAACCACTGGACCACCAGGGAATTCCCTGCTACTTTCTTCTCTTAATGTTTATATCTTTGAGGTCCATTTTCTCCTTGAATCTTTTCCTTAAAACCTGAACCCATAATGATCTGTATTTTTTACCTTTATGGATTAATTTATTTGCTTATTAGTAAACATTTATTTAAAACCTACTATCATCACCTCATGAAAGACAATCCTCTCAGTCAAGAAGCCTATAGACTAGTGTAGGAAATAGAGAAACAGCTAATTTGAATATTCTATTGTGTTCTATGATATATGACTCAAAGAATACTATGGGAGCATAAAAGCTGGGAAAGCCAGAGAGCAGCTTCCATGCAAAAATAATGTTTGAGCTGAGTTATGAATGAGGAAAGTATTCCAGGCAGAGAGATTGTCATGCACAAATGCATGGAGGCATAAAAGGGCATGGCAAGATCATTGGTGTTGAGGCAGAAAGAGACAGGCATGAACATCCAGCAGAATATAAAGGCTTGTGAGTCCAGCTAAAGAGTGTGAATTCAAAGTCGTGAGAAAACAGAAACAACTATAAAAATTACTACAAAATATGTCATACATACTGCAGTATATCTCAGTTTCAGGTCAGAAATTCATTTCTGCAAGTTAGACATTTTGGGCAGAAAGTTTATCAGGAGCCTGTTTTCCATTATTGTACGTGTGAAATTTTATGTCATTACACATTACACTTTAACCTCAAATCCTTACTCAATTTCCTAAAACACATATGTATTATTACATACCTATATACAAGAAACCTACAGTCGGCCCTTCATATCTGTGAGTTCCATATTCCCAGGTTATGTATCTAGGGATTCAACCAACTGTGGATCAAGAATATTTGAAAAAAAAAATTCCAGAAAGTTCCAGAAAGCAAAACTTGAATTTTCCACACACCAGCAACTAGTAACATAGCATGTACACTGTATTACGTTCTATAAGTACTCTAAAGATCATTTAAATTATTCAGGAGGATAGGTGAATTTACAGATTCAGTAAAGTTGCTGGATACAACATCAATATACAAAAATCAGTTGTGTTTCTATACACTAATGACAAACTATCAGAAAGATAAATTAGGATGACAATCCCATTGACAATTAACTACATTTTAATAAGAACAAAATATCTAGGAATAAGTTTAACCAAGGATATTAAAGACCTAAACACTGAAAACTGTAAGACACTGATGAAAGAAACTGAAGATACAACTAAATGGAAAGATACTTTGTGCTCATGGATGGAAGAATACGGTTAAAATGTCTGTACTACCCAAAGAAATCTACAGATTTAATGCAATCTCTATCCAAATTACAATGGCACTTTTTTTTACAGAACTAGGACAATCCTAAAATTTGTATGGAACCATAAAAGATTCCAAATAGCCAAAGCAATATTGAGAGAAAAGAAAGCTGGAAGCATCACAATTCCTAATTTAAAAATATAAAACAAAGCTATAGTAATCAAAACGTTATGGTACTGGCACAAAAACAGATACATAGATCAATGGAAAAGAATAGAGAGCCCAGAAATAAACCCATGCATACATGGTCAATTAATTTACAACAAAGGAGCCAAGAATATACCATGAAGAAAGGACAATTTCTTCAATAAACAGTGTTGGGAAAACTGGACAGCCACATGCAAAAGGATGAAACTGGACCACTCTCTTTTGCCAAACACGAAAATTAACTCAAAATGGATTAAAGACCTGAATGTTTTATATTTTTATCTCTAAAAACTTAAGAAAACATTTTTACTTTATTGAATAGTAAATTCAGTATGTGGTCCTTTAATATCATTGACATCAGTGGCATTTTCTCAAAATCATACTTATATTGCACAAAAAGGGTATTTCTTTTTTTAAAATTTTTATTGAAATATAGTTGATTTAAAATATTGTGTTAGTTTCAGGTACAAAGTGATCCAGTTATACATAAATGTACATACAGATACATATATAAATATATATATGTGTATATATACTTTTCTTACATTCTCTTCCATTATAGGTTATTACAAGATATTGAGTATAGTTCCCTGTGCTATACAGTAGGTCCTTGTTGGTTACCCTTTTATATATAGTACTGTGTATATTGGTAATTTGAGAATCTGAAGTCTTTATATGTCTGAGTTTAATTGTTTTCTTTTCCTCTGATTTTCATTTATTGTTTCCTCCTGCTTTTTTTTTTCTGAATAATTGTTTCTTTCTAAAACTTTACCTATGGAAGTTCTTTCAGAAGTGAATTTTTAATGTGTTCTTATAAAGAGGATTGGCATTGATTCTTCCAAGGATCATGGCACTACTGATCTAACTATAAATTAAATTGGGGGATGTTTTGACTATACAAGTTATGTGAATAACATCCCATAACATCCCATATCCTTGTTAGAGCTGGTTTGTGTTAAAGACATTTTATTTTCTTTCAACCATAGGCAAAGTCATGATAACTGTTTCTTTCCATATCCCTATGGGGTACAAGTTTTGTTTGGTTTTGATTTTGTCTGGTGCTGGTTGTTTAGTTTTAATGTTCTTTTTTTTTTTTTTCACTACCACTGTTCCCATAGTAAGTGAGGGGACATCATGTCTGTATGTGGGATTGTCTGATCTGACATCTCACTTTGCTCAGGACCTACATTGGGTTTCCTGTTGCCTGTGCAGCCCCTTAATCTGACACTCTGAAGATCTGGGTCACCAGGGATTAGAAGATGGACCCCAGGGTGTGCTTCTGTGCTTTCTTACATATCTAGAGTCATGCTTTCTCATTGATTTGGTTTTGGAAGATTTTCTGAGTTATTTTCTTTCCTCTCATCTATGCATTTATAAGATTTTTAAGCACTTCAAGATTTTATTTTGTTTTTCTTATTAACCAGATGGGTTTTTAGAGATTTCTAATAGGACATGTTACTGGAAATAAATGATTTGTAAGCAGGGGTAAGACAATGTTCATTTTAGAAAAATCACCAAAGTAGAATTGGAAAAGATGGTATAAAACGTGGGAGTGTTATGGTAAATGAGACCATTTCTTAAGAGACTTTTACAGAAAACAATCAAGAAATAATGAGACACTAAACTAAAGCAATAATGCAGACAGCACAATGGAAGTGTTAGATACTAGAAATATAGTGGGGGTGGAATAGACAGACCTTTTCAACCTTCGGATTGTAAGATAGTATCAGCTATCTTGAATGACTATAATTTTTCAGCTTTCTGTTTTTTACACTGCAGTTATTGACAATGGTTTTCGTTAGGTTAAACAGACCGTTCCGGGGAAGTCCAGGAAAATAATTTCCCCTTGAGTACCATATATATATTAAACATCTATAGACTGGTTAGAATTAGAACAGACACTCATGTGTTCTACTACTCTTGTATTACTACTTTTGTTGAGGTGGGGGCGGGGGCGGGGGATAGAGAGAGATGCTAGAGAAGAGATGTTCATTCACATTTCCACGTGCTAGCCCAAGAAAGATGCATTACTATCCCCAAAGATTGGAGGAAGAATGAAAGACAGAGCTAAGTGTGGGGTAGAAGACTGCAAACTATGAAATATTTACTTACAGGAATGCTTACCAAAAGACTATTTGTAGTTTGGTGTCTCTGTTTACTTTTTTATCTATCTATTTCTTCATGCTAAACACCCAATCAGCCCAAGAATTAACGAATGATAAAGGGATCTTCCAAATCAGTAAGTGCTAACAATAGTATATTCAGTATTTTCCTATGATGATGAAGTAATCATTAGAGGAAGGAACAACTATCTCTTAGCTGAATAAATGCAAGAGGTAAATTAGAGAAGAAAAATTCTAGCTTGATTCCTAGTTTAATGCCACTGTAATTTAGCTCAGGTGTTTTTTTTCCTCTCTGTGAAATATTTATAATCAAGAAACAATTTCCAGTCCACTTTTTTCTCTGCTAAGATCTATTGAATAATTTAAAAATCAGTTTGCTATTGCTTCAGGAAGTAAACATTTCAGACGCTCTGTGTGCTGATTAATATCTAAGAAATCTATAAAGTTTAACTAGGAAAAAAATGAACAATAAAGTTTTATTCACCCTGCTAAATTTTAGTGGCTAATGCACTGCTTTATTTTCTGTAGCTTTATTTCTTTGCAATCCTAAAAGGCCTTGAAAATTCTCATCAGAGAAACACGTTCTTTGCATATGTTGAGTGGTGGAAAGTAAAACAAAACCTTTAGATTTGTTGCTTTTATTTCCTTTTTTTTAATGCTTAGGATTAATTTAAGCAGTTGTTTTCAATATTCAGTTTTAATATTTTATTATATCCACTCTAACATTTTTATTTACTTTTTTCTGTGTTTAGGTGTCATCTCCAGGACTAGAGTAGATCTTGGTGGACAGAATCTGTAAGATATTGTGTGTGTGTGTGTGTGTGTGTGTGTGTGTGTGTGTGTGTGTGTGCCCTCAATTCCTGGCACAGAGTTCTTGAAACTCTTGTAATCTCCTAAGTAATAACGAGGAGCATCTTTTGCTCTAATATTTGGTCTTTGACCCAGGTTCCTGACACAGGGCTCCTGAAACCCTTGTAATTTTCTGGGTGAAAGGAGTATCTTTTGTCCTTATGAGGTGACTCTTGGTGGGGTGGGGGGGGGGGGCTGGTTGGCTCCTGGATGAAGGCTGGTCACCAGAAAGACCAAGCCATGATTAGAAGCTTTTCAGCTCTACCCCTCGTTCTCTTGAGAAGGGAATAGGGCTGAAAATGGATTTCTTGTTTGATCAGGCTTATGTGATGAAGCCACCATAAAAATCCCAACAGTTGGGCTTCCTTGGTGGCGCAGTGGTTGAGAGTCCGCCTGCCGATGCAGGGGACACGGGTTCGTGCCCCGGTCCGGGAAGATCCCACATGCCGCAAAGCGGCTGGGCCCGTGAGCCATGGCCGCTGAGCCTGTGCGTCCGGAACCTGTGCTCCGCAACAGGAGAGGCCATAACAGTGAGAGGCCCGCGTACCGCAAAAAAAAAAAAAAAAAAAAATCCTAACAGTTCGGTGTTTGGAGAGCTTCCAGGTTGGTGAACACATCCACATTCCAGGAGTGTAACACACCCCAACCCCATGGGGACAGAGGCTCCTGTGCTTTGGATACTCCCAGGAAAAAAGATAGGGTCTAAAACTATCTTGTATCTTGTATCATCATGATACATCTAATAAAACAGAATGAGACCTTCCATGTCTCTCTACATATATTATGCATAGTACATCCATTAGCCTTAGAAAGATTTCTCTTCATAACAATATATTTTCATTATCTATATTAAAATTCATACTTTTTAACTAATTGACAGAATTAAGGTCTCAGAATCCCTAATAATTCACTTAGCACTGTTTATTTTAATTAATAATCTTTGTTGCAGTTCAATTTAAGTCAAATAATGTTTCCTGGATGTCTATTACAACGAACATATTAATAAACCATAGTTTTAACATGCATTACGCCCCAAAACTCTCACAGTCAATGAGAAATTAGTTTCTTATAAAACCTGGCTCATAATTCCTAGGTGTCTTTCTGGACCTCTTCTATTATTTCTCTGTTTTAGGTCAGTCTCAAAACACTTGAATAAATGTATTCTGTGGAATTTTCTTTTTAAATGACAGAACCACACAGGCACATAGCTGTCAGTCAACTAGCTGTAAATGTTTACAGCAGTCAGATTTCAAATTGACTCAGCTTTAAATATAGTGTACTACCTTCTTAAATGATCCTGGCTAAGTACCTCACACTTTCAAAAGATGGACCATATTAGGCTTTTTTAAGAAAATGATGGCAACAGTTAAAACGAGGTGACCTCGGGACTTCCCTGGTGGTGTAGTGGTTAAGAATCCGCCTGCTAATGCAGGGGACGTGGGTTCGAGCCCTGATCTGGGAAAATCCCATATGCCACGGAGCAACTAAGCCCGTGCACCACAACTACTGAGCCTGTGCTCTAGAGCCCGAGAGCCACAACTACTTAAGCCCACACGCCTAGAGCCCATGCTCCGCAACAAGAGAAGCCACCGCAACAAAGACTAGCTCCCGCTCGCCGCAACTAGAGAAAGCCCACGCACAGCAATGAAGACTCAACGCAGACAAAAAAAACAAAAACAAAAAAACCGAGGTGACCTCATCAAGGAGAAATTGCACAGTAGAAAATTTTATTCACCCTAGCAACTTAGAAACACATTATAAAGGAAGTTATGAGATACAGCATTCTAAGTTTCATATATTTAGTACTCAGTGATGGCAAGATCATTGTGTCCACTCATTCACTGTTTTGATAATTGATAATTGACATTATCAATTTACATAAATTAAAAAATAGAATGATAAAACATATCAAGAACTGTGATAATTTCTATACTTTTAGATTGAGGATTTCTGTTCTTATGCATTAATTTTAATGAGATAATTCAATATAAAGAAAAAATGTCTGAAATGATTGACTGTAGTGAAATTAGGAAAAAACTAAGTTTATAATAAAGATTACTAAGAAATTCATTATGTACAATAAAATGATTCCAGCCAAAAATAATGATAATAAAGTATATGAGAACATGAACATCTTAATGATTTGTAATGCAACCATGAAAGAGACCTAGAGCTAGGAACAAGTGTGTGTCCACTGTTTTAGTAAAGGACTGAACCCTGTGGTCTATGTTACCAAGAAGTTTTATTCACTGAGACTTCGAGCCACATTTAGGGTGGGGTGTCTGCCATTCTTCCATGTTGATTCCCTCCTTCCTGCCATGTACCACACTATGTCATATTTTAGTGAACACTCTATTTTCTTCTTTCTTTGTTGTCATGTATGCAGCCTTTAAAAAAAATAAACACACCAAACATGCATTTGTACAGGTATGTGATGCTTAGCTTGAAGTTTGGTCACTTCTTCCCCGTCTGTCTGCCCATGAGAAAAATTCCCCTAGCACAGAGACAGGCAAGCCCTGGATGCTGGTATTACTCTGATAGCCCGTCGAGCAGTGTATGAACCCTGACTGCTGACACTAGCCTTCCAAAGAGACTCTCTGTATCTGCTGCTGCTTGGTTAGTTCAGAACATTGCTATGCCCACAGTGCGTGATTATCTCAGCAGTGGAGTGGATGGCTTGCCTCCTTGCCTGAATCCACACAGCCAGCAGAAAGGGCAGGGCAAGCCTGATCAGCTGGGTATGAGGACAGAACTGTGATTACTTAAGAATCACTAAGCACATGAAGAAGCAAGTTGTTTTGAAGCTTCTGTTTTCCCCTCCTCTTCAAAATCACTGGAGCTGATTTCAACTAGCAGAGGATGGCAGGGTTCTGTGTTGATTTAAGGTGTTACCCCCAGGAGTGTAGTATTGTCATCAGAGATTTCCCTCAATCACTAAAAGGAGAGATATCGAACCAAGGATGAATTCTCAGCACTCAACAAGTCAATCAGGAAACCCCATGGGGAAAAGGACTTTTTCTTTTCAAAGTAGATAATGACCTGCATTTCTCACTGTGAAAGAAAAGGAATGAACAGATTAAAAGGCAAAGGTTTCCGAAGAGTAACATAATCTTCACTATGGAAAAGAGAAGGGTGGGAGGGGGAGGAATTATAACGCGTAGCTACCTACATCCTGCAGTGTTTCAGTAGGAAACACAGCTCAAAGCTTGCCAGCATTCTTCCTAGCAGAGCTGGGCTTATTTTCTCGACCTCATTTCAGTCTTTGACCCATTCCTTGTATGAGTCAAAGGATCTAGTAGGATGAAAGGATCATTTAAGAAGTCTCTTGCTTTCTAGAATGAAAGTTGCACAAGGAGAGGAATGATTCTGCCCTGTTCACCTCTCTGCACCCAGTGCCTGAAAAGGGTCTGGCGCATAATGGCCTCTTAATAAATATTTGTTGAATTAATGAATGAATGTGTTATTAGCTGCATCTACTTGCAATTCTGTTTCAACCATTTCTGCCTTAATAATGCATCAGTCAAGTCTTGAAGCAGGTCGTGAAAAACAAATGGAAGCCCTAGTCCATTCTTCAGCCACTTAGGGTAGAGATTTGAGGTAGCCACCTCAAATGAGGTGGAGGACTGAGATAAAAAGGGCAAAAGGGAAATGGGTAACGGGAGAAAGGAGAGAAATATAAGGAGATGAAAAGGCAAAGAGAACGCATTTTCTTATTAGTCAGACTGTGGAAGTAAACCCTTAATAGATGAGCCAGCGTATGACCCACTGTATGCTCTCCCCACCCTTAAACATGTTCACTGGGCACTCTAACGGCGAGAGAGAGAGATCGGTGAACACACTGTCTGAGGTTGCCCTTTACTTTAGCCCTGTACTCGCCATCACAGGTGACGTTCTGACACTCTCACCTGGATGCAGACAACCTAAGCCACAAACCTAAGCTTTGTGGTTTTGGTTTATTAGATCCCAGTGAAACAATTTCTGCTTTAGCAGGGCTTGAGCCAAAGCAGGTTCCAGCAATGTCTGTGAAATGATGTGGACACGGCTTTCGATTACTGAAGACATCACAAGATACACAATTTTCTCTCTTTGCAGGCCTTTTCTAAGAGAGGATTATTCCCTTTTATCTGATTCTTTGCCCCATCCTTGTGCCAGATTTAATTTAATTATGGCATCCACGTTTTGTATCCCTGCCGAGAATCCCTAAGACCAGTGGCAACATTTTTAATAAATCAAAGGGATCAAATCAAATAAATAAATGATTTGGGTGGCAAAGGGCAGAAAATTTGCAGATGAAACTCAGACAGGGTCTTGGCTTAGCTCAAACGGGAAACTGCATAATCAGCAGATTTCTGGAGCTTTCCAGGTTATGAGACAAGGTTTTTTACATTTCACTAATTATGGCTGGAGTTAGAGAAACATAAAACGGAATAAAGAAAAAGCAAAAAAAAAAAAAAAATAGGGATTGGAAAGTTGGCCACAGCTATCGCTCTCTCAAGCCTCATTTCTCAAGACAAAAGGCCAGAAAAAGTGCTCTTTGTGGTGACTTCGTAAGACTACGCAATTTAAGAAGATCTGTCTCTGGTTATTTTTTTCTTTTTACCATAGTCATTCCTTCTGCCTCAGGGGGGGAAAAAGTGTTTTTTTCCCAGGGCGAAGGTCGTTTGATGTCTTTTTATTTCTTCTAAATGCACTGCTGTGTTCTTCAACCATTTCTTAAGGCGTCCTCAATTTTTTCCCCAACACACACACACACACATACTGTTTAGGGACTACAAATGCCCATTCCAACATTTCCACTCTGTGAATTTAACTACCCAGTGTGCATTAGCTCTTACAAGTATGAAGCAACTGCAGCCACACAGTTCCATTTATTGCTTCTCAAGTATGGCCTGGTTTATAGAAGTTTCACCATCTGTTCTGTTTTAAGCCAAAGCTGAATTAAGAGGATACACTTTCGCTACTGCTTCTGTTACTATTGTGGTATTATTATATTTTAGGAATAGGGAGGAGGTGAGGAGGCAAAATAAATCTACATAAAGTCTCTAAGAGAATAGAAGATGAGATTTTTTTTGGCAATTAGTGGCAATTATTATTATTTATTATTATTATTTTTTTTTCAGTACGCGGGCCTCTCACCGCCGCGGCCTCTCCCGCTGCGGCGCACAGGCTCCGGATGCGCAGGCCCAGCGGCCATGGCTCACGGGCCCAGCCGCTCCGCGGCACGCGGGACCCTCCCGGACCGGGGCGCGAACCCGTGTCCCCTGCATCGGCAGGCAGAATCTCAACCACTGCGCCACCAGAAAAGCCCAGTGGTATTATTTTTGAACTTGATCATGAAGGCTACTTCTTTCCTTTTGTGAAGTCCCATCAAAAAGAAGTTGTAAAGGATTCATGAAAATACCAGTCAGTCGCATATTTGTGAAATATCTTCTGAGTTTCCACATTTAACTACGTTCTGTGGTGCTTAAAAGAGAGGTGTAAAACTTAATTGTTGCCCTCAAGAAACTCACGTTGTAGTGGGGGTGATGAGAAATACGTATACGGAATAAATTTTTTAAAAAGACTGTCCAAATTAGAAGCAAAGACATCCAGACACATTAACCACAACTCTGGCGATGGAGCAGGAAAAGTAAGGATTCTATACTGTCAACAAATTATTGCATATGACTGACATTATCAGGTGTATGCATTATACTTTTACTAATATTATTTTAAGCTATGGTTGGTCGTATACATAATATGCAACTGGAGTTCTCTGATTTTTATCAGGATAAGCCAAAGAGAACTCTGTTTATAGCTTAAGGACACATGGACAGATTATTCCACGGACAGATTATTCCAAGAGGTATCTTCTGTGATCCGTCTTAACTGTTGGTGTCCATTAGAACCACCTAGCAAGTTTTACAAATTAATAAATGTATATAATAACTAATCAGTAAATTAACTGATTAGAAAATCTCTGGGCTCTATTTAAGCCCCCAGGGTAAGGTCTGGTCATTATTGGGCTTTAAAGTTGACCAGGTGAACTTTATTTTTATTGAAGGATAGCTGAAGTACAATGCTATGTTAGTTTCAGGTGTATAACATAATGATTTGACATTTGGTCATTATTGGTCTTTAAAGTTGACCTGGTGAACTTTATTTTTATTGAAGGATAGCTGAAGTACAATGCTATGTTAGTTTCAGGTGTATAACATAATGATTTGACATTTGCATACATTATGAAAATGATCACCACAGTAAGTCTAGTAACCATCTGTCCCCAAAGTTATCAGAAGATTATTAACCATATTCTTTTTGCCATATATTAATTAATCCCTGTGACTTATTTATCATAGCACTAGAGGTTTGTCTCTCTTAATCTCCTTCACTTATTTCTCCCATTCCCCCCATCGCACTCCCTTCTGGCAATTTCAGGTTTGTTTTTGGTATCTGTGAGTCTGTTTTCTTTATTTTGTTTTTTAGATGCTACATATAATTGAGACAATGTGGTATTTAACTTAGCATAGAACACTCTAGATCTATGTATGTTGTCACATATAGCAAGATTTTTTTTATGGCTGAGTAATATTCGTGTGTGTGTGTGTGTGTGTGTGTGTGTGTCACTTAGGTTACTTGAATTAGTGTTTTTGTTTTCTTCAGGTAAATACCAGAGATGAAATTGCTGGATCATCCAGCAACTCTATTTAAAATTTTTTTTTAGCTCCCCTCTTTTTTTACTACCATAAGCTTTATGGGGCGCTTTTTTTTTTTTTTTTTTTGGCCACACCGTGACCCCTGCAGTGGAAGCTCGCAGTCCTAACCAGTGAATTCCCATCTATTTTTATTTTTTTTAAGGAAACTCCAAACTATTTTCCATAGTGGCTGCATCAATTCACATTCCCACCAACAGTGCACAACGGTTTCCTTTTCTCCACATCCTCCCAGATATCTTTCAAACTACTGCCACTGTGCTGGGATTTGGAGAATGTGAAATGTTATGAATGCCCTTTGAAAGTGACGTCTTGGCCGCACCTACTGAAGCCCACGCACCTAGAGCCCGTGCTCTGCGACAAGAGAAGCCCGCGCACCACAACGACGAGTAGCCCCTACTCGCGGCAACTAGAGAAAGCCCGGGCGCAGCAACAAAGACCCAACACAGCCAAAAATAAATAAATAAAATAAGGGCTTCCCTTGTGGCGCAGTGCTTAAGAATCCGCCTGCCAATGTAGGGGACCAGGGTTCAAGCCCTGGTCTGGGAAGAACCCACATGCCGCGGAGCAACTAAGCCCGTGCGCCACAAATGCTGAAGCCCACGCGCCCAGAGCCCGTGCTCCACGAGAGAAGCCACCGCAATGAGAAGCCCGCGCACCACAACGAAGAATAGCCCCCGCTCGCCGCAGCTAGAGAAAGCCCGTGTGCAGCAACGAAGACCTAACGCAGCCAAAATAAATAAGAAAGAAGGTGAAGTCTCTATTTTCTATAGCTTTCGGGCTCCCCTAAACATAAGCCTCGCTGGTTTTCAAAGCTTGACTTTCTAGGGCCTTGTCTTCCGGTGCAGGAGCTGACTGGGGATCCCGGCGTGAGGCTTGTCCGTCCGCTGGCTCCTCCGGGAGGGCCTCTGCGGTTGTGATGTCCCTCCCCGACTCCCTCCCGCTTGTGGGGCCCGACCTGGGGATGTGCGTCTGAGGAGACTGAGTCTCTGCCCCCTCTTACCTTCCTCCTGGTGATTTCTTTATATCTTTAGTGGTGGAAAATCTTTTCTGCTGGTCCTGAGGTTGTTCTCAGAGACAGTAGCTCTGCAAGTAGTTGTAATTTTGGCGTGCTCCTGGGAGGCGGTGAGCGCAGCGTCTTCCTCGTCCACCATCTTGATTCCTTCCCCCACCAGGTGATTTTAAAGAGCTATCAGGGTTGAGAATCCCGGTGTTAAGCAGCTAGATCCAGGCCTCATTATCTGAACTATTCCTTTCTCTCTTGAACCTGTAAATTAATTTTTTCTCTTACAGGTTTGCTAAAACAAAATCAGTAATTCCGGGCACGTGTCAATCACCAGAGATTGTTTTACTTTAACACCTAACAAAATAAAATATTCCTCATCTTCCACTCCCTTTTGTTTTAATGACACTGTGTTCTCCTGGCATTCCTCATACCTGCATGGCAAGTTTCTCACCCATAACCTATAAATACTTGAGGTCTGTAGATCTTATTCCTATGAAGTCCCTTTGCTTTTCTTTGCATCTTGGGTAATGGCACCCACTTATATGGCTTTAGACACCCCAGGTGTAGCAATAGCTTAGATTTCAATTTCTAGCTCAGATAATCTTGAGTTCAAACATATTCATCCAATTGTCTGTTTATTACCTTTACGTAGATGGCTACAGTTGTCCTCAGTTTAAATTATCACAAGTCTGCTTATTAGTAAATTTTAAAACTTAGGTGAAATGGACAAAGCTACTAATATCCTCATAACGTCTTTTTATCTCTGTAGTATTTATAATTCTGCCTCATTTAATAAAAATTCCTAATATTTTTAAAATTTTTCTTTTACCTTGACCATTCCGTAAGTTCTACTTGATGAATCCTTTCCAAAACCAACATTTGGCTTTATTGATACTATTATTTCTGTTTATTTTCAATGCAGCAGGCAATCCCATCCACATCCTCTAGAACCTTATTATTGTAATGCCGTTGCCAGTCTGAACTGTGTGATTCCAACCATATTTGAGGGAATCGGTTTTACAATTTGTGCCAAATTAGAACCAACTAAAATGGTCCTGGGCTATTTATTCATTGGTTAGTTTGAGCAAGAGTTTCTCCAACAGCTAATAATCACCAAGAGACCGAAAAGTCATATTAGTTATTGGTATTGCCCTCTTCACATTTGCTGGAATCACATGCACCCTTGAGGGGGTCTAGGGCAAGAATGTATTTTACTCTCTGTTCCTTACTGAATTTTTTCACTAATATTTTTGCATAGACTACCATTTCTCTTGTTATAAAAGTGTTTTAAAAGTCAGGGTAGGCGAATCATTCCACATTTTCATAATGACAAAATATCAAATTTGTGTGTGTTTGTGTGTGTTTATTCTTGGGTTTGTAATGCAGTCCTTGTCGACTACTACAAAGGCCATTGCTAGTCATTTGCACCATGTTAGTAATATGTGTAGGATGAGGACATTTCCTATAAACAGAATTTCAGCTATAGGTGCTATTTGTTTAAACATAACAAGAAATAAAAATGTAAATAATGTGAATGATTTAGTTCTGTTTGCTCAACAAGCATAATCCTGGAATGAACATGAGATGGACATTAGAAATCTGATTTGCACTTAGTCTTAATTCTTACATACTTATTACATGTTCAGAGAAAAATAAAGATATGGGTTTTCATGACAACATGGTCCTTAAACACAGGCAACTTCTACGTTTGGCACTCAAAGGTGATTTTGCCCAGTACTGGATAAAAATCAGCTGTGTAGGACTTAATAATGAGTAACAATACGTACTTCAGTATACTAAAATCAGAGTCCAACGAATAGGGTACCAGTGAGAACTGATGCCTGAGGTAGGTGGAGTGAATGATTTATAGCTCCCATCTTCAAAAGTTTGTCCACATCAAGGCCAAATACAGTCCAGAGAACTTTAATGTGATCACAGAAATTATACTAGTTATTTTGACATTTTTAGACAACAAGAAGTGATGCTAGAAGAATGGAGGAGTCAAGTTTTGCCCTAATTTTAAAAGTAATACTCAAAGGATGTTTTAAATTCTACAGTGATGAGCTTGAAATTAAAATCGGAACGATTGTAAAAAACAGATGTTTGTGGCTAATTTTTAAAAGAAGGTGTAATCATTAATAAACAGCATTAGGCATTACACTAATTCCCTTTCTCAATAGATTGACCAACACATTAGGAGGAAATTATTCTGTATCCTGGTTGCAAGAAGACTTAGTTTCTCATGATCTTCCAATAGACAAGATACACTGAGTTAATCTCCACTTAAAGATGATTGGCACGTTGATAGGTATTATCCTAACTAGTTGATATTCAACTTTGGCAATGTTAACATTTTGGACAAGATAACTGTTTGTTTGGGGGAGGCTTTCCTGCCCACTATAAGTTGTTTAGCAGCACCCCAATCTCAACCCTGTACACACTTGTAGCATTTCCCACCATCATGTCAATCAACACTGTCCAGACGGTACCTCATCTTCCCCACACCCACGCCCCACCCAGTTAAGAAGCATTGTTTAGAAGGCGGTCTCTTGAGGCATGCCTAATATCTTTCCTAGTGAACATATTTTCCCTAAATGTGTCTAAAATTTGCCAATGATTTCGTGTCAGAAGACCATATGAGAGATGCAAGGTAACAATTTATCTCAGCTGGCTAGTATTTACTACAACTGAACTGAATACAATCAATACAATACAATGAATTTCTCATGGATAGATACAGAGTCCTGCATTTAAATCAAATAACCAATTTCATAAGTACAAGTTAAAGGAAACTTGTCATGGAAAGAAATCTGATGATGGTAGTTGATCGCAAATTCATTATAATTGATATAAGTATTACAAGATTTTTCTTTAAAAAATGAAACCTTAAGTGTTAGTATTATAGAGAATAAACTTCAAATCAAGGAAGGTGATAAAGCCATTATAATTTGGTCTTAAAAACACTATGATCATTTTTGTATCACATTTTGAGAAGAACAGAGGTTCAAAAGAAGGGTATTAAGATTATGAGAACTTTAGCATCCATATAACTTAAGTAATGACCAAGGGAAACCAGAAAGTTAAGACTGAAGAAGAGAAAACCCAGGCAAATATGGAAGGGGGATAACAATATTGGAATGGTTGTCATGTGGAATATGGGGTACATTCTGTTTTGCACAAAGAGAATTAGAAACAATGAGTAGAAGCTATAGGAGCCTAGAAATGAGAAATCACAACTAGGTAAATTTAATCACAAATTTACTTAACCTGAATTACATTGCTTTTTATAGAGAAAACCATATTTATGAAATCAGCATGTTCATGTATGAGTTCGTGGTTTCACACATAGTAAGATGAACAGATGTAAACAAAAGTACATTTAGTGGCTGTATCTTTAAGTGTATCAATGTAGAGGTGCTTAATGAATACTAAAATCCAGAAAACAGAGTTGGTATTCTTCCTCTGCTTGTCTAAGGATGGGTTTTCCTTTCAAATGCAGTCTTCCTTATGGTGCCACTTTGTCCCCAAAGGGTGTTGCAATTACTTTTAAAAAATCAATAAATCCACAGTTGTATTAAGAAATATTTTATTAACAAAACAGTAAATTCCACTTGCTTAGCATTTCCAATAATGGATAAGTTGGCCTTGCAACAGAAAAACAAAACAAAACAAAACCCTTAGGTACCCAATCACACAAAGCACTAGAAGGGTAGGGTCATGTGGCCTTTCTTTGATATCTTAGGGATTGACCACCTCACACATTATTGTAGTATTTTTTTTTTAAAGGCAACACATTACATGGATAAAAAAGAAGCATATTCAATCAGAAAAGTTACAGTCTAGAGATGTAATCAAATTTATGCCAGGTAGTGTTAAATCCTCTATTAACTGCCAACTATGCATGGAACCCTGATACATTTGGTATGAAGATACTTGGGATTTTATTCATATCTTTTCTCTCCCTAGCTCGTGTTCCTCTCTTTTCTTTCCACATTTACAAAGAAAGAAAGAAGAAAAAAAGAAAAAAAAAAATGCTAGATTTTGTGTAGGCCAATAACATTAGAAATATTTTTACCGACAATATTGCACGAAAGTTTAAAATTTATGCTGGAAAGAAACACTGAAATCAGTTCCAAACAACATGCTTCAGAGATATACTGCTTAAAAATACCATTATTTAAGTTATTTTCTATCACAATTTAGAATCTTCCCAGATGGAAACTAGTTCAAGTTCAGTAGATCAAATGGAAAAGCAACCATTTTTGTTTTAAACCTCAAGATGTAAATGAGTGGTTTTATATTTACCTTCTATTTCACTGGCTCTCCCTGAGTAAGACTGGATGAGAGGAAAACAACAACAACTTATGAATCCTTTAACCTGGCAAATTAAAAAAGAAGAAAATCTGAAACACAAGTAATGGATAATACATTTTAGTTTTATACCTCTACTTTCTGGGTCATGAAAACCCTTTAAGACATTTCATATACAGCAATTACTTGGCAACCATAGATGGTGGTGATTTGCTATGAATTATACATATATCTAAGGTGCTGTATGTCTGAAATCCAGGCCACGTCTTGGCTTTTTTCATCAACTGAAGTATCACAGAAGATGTTTTGCATTTTTTGCCTTTTCTGATTAAAGCTAATTGTAAAAGTATTCTTCTCTTCCATGATATCTAATATCATTCTTTTAGGAGATGTTAAAGTAATGCGACCAATTTTTACTGAGGCATCACCTTCCAATCTAATATTGCATTTCCTTCTCATACTAATAATTTATTGCTATGAACATCATTGAAACAATATGCAAAAACAAGTGAATAATCTATACATTTCTACTACTTAATGTGTGTTAAACTAAAACTATATTTAATGATATATATGTAAAACCAGAAAAGTTAAATTATAGTCTATAATCAACAAATAATGATTTTCTTAAATGGGTAGTAGTACAGAATCAAAAATTACTGAAAATACTTTCTTAGTTGAGAAAGTGTTTACTTTCCAAAAATGTTTATCATGCACGTCAGGTTCAGAGACTATATATATATATATATATATATATATATATATATATATAATTTTATTGGACAAAAGGTTTTCATTTGCAGCAGCCAGGGTTAAGGTGTAGATCAACCAATTTTGCTTCCATACCTGCCCACCTAATGGTTCATATTCATGCAGCAATATACCATCGATGGTCTATTTGATAAGGAAAGGTTCCATTTCATTAGGGACTAAAATCTGGAGGTTTCCTGGGAGCATGATCTCAATGAAGCAAATCACCCCATTTGTCATCAATATGTTGGCACAATGATCTTCCTTTCTGCTTTTCAACTTGTCAGTAAATATTTGCTATTACATGTACGTCTGGGTCTTCCATCCTATCTGATGGATTCCTCTGGATTTGTGTGTGCGTGTGTGTGCGTGTGTGTGGGTGTGTGTGCGTGCGCAGATTTGTGATCGTGAATGAGGAATGTATGTGGGAAATGTGAGTATTTGGGGGAGCAGAGAAGATTATATGTATATAGTTTACCTTCTAAATCACACCTTTCATACAAATACTAAAACTTAACTGCAACAGAATGAAGGCTGTACATGTAAGGAAAAAAAAGTAGCTGAGTCTTTTTATATACATTCATACATATCTTCCTTAGAATAAACACTACATTGTAAATTTTTTTTAAAAAAGTAAGTAATTGTGGCAATTTATAATGGTGGCAAAAAAAGAAAACCCTGAAATAATTGTTGATCTGATGTCATAAAACTCCCTATAGTTAGCAACACTTATAACATTGAATTTACCAAAAATGGCTGAAGAGCAGAGATATATTTTGCATTTTCTATACAACAGGCTATAAAACGTCACTTATCACAGTCCAGAAAGCACACAGAGATGGATTTTATATAAACACATGTAATAACATATTAAGCGTGCATGAAAATTTCCCAATGATTGCATCTATACCCTCTTGTTTTTTTCTTTCTGTTTTGAAATTTTAGTGTGAAAATGTGCCTTATCTTTCACATTGTTGAAAATAAGGCCTCCATACTTTGTTTTTTTGCCCTCACAACCAGAAGGGGGCTTTTTGAATGTGTTCCTATACAAGTCTTCAAAAAAGTCAGCACTTTGTTTCAAGTGCAAGTTCCAGCCACTGCTCCAGTTGTGCCAGGTGACGAACTCTGAAAAGGTTTGCAGGTCGAGTCACTCAAAATGACAGTCTTCTCTGGCAATCAGACTAATTGACTCTCGGGAAAGTGCTAGCACTTTGGCTAAATCCGGGATCACAGGTAGCTTCTTTTTCTGTGTTGTGTTTTGTGTTGTTTTTGTGTTGTGCCTCCCGATGTTGTAATACTCCTTTGCTTTATGAATGCGTGCGATCACCACTGTCTTTTAGAAATGTTCCAGCAACATAAAGACAGGCAGAGTAAATTAAAACACTGTGGATGTTAGGGAATTTATTGACCTCTGCTTTTTTTTTTTTCTTTTTTGGAGAAACAAGAGCATGAGATACTTTGTTTTTATTTTTTAAAAACAGTCTTTCCTTCCTGATTGCATTCCCTGTCTTCTTTTTTATGTGCTTCATAAAAAGGAAAGTAAATAAGTTTATATTATGTCTCAGATAAAATGAAGACTATTTCTATACAAGGGTCCTTTTCAGATCTTGGGATCAGACGTAATACTCTTTATCCTTGTTTTTCTTGTTTTTGTTGGCGCTTTTCGCACTGCTGGGTTGTTTCTCCTTTACTACAGCCCCATTGGACTGTGCTGAGTTACTGATGTAGTTTCGACTCTCATCCACGTGGTATGAGCCTTCATCCCGGTTTCTGTATTTGTACATGGCGTAGAGGAGGATGAGGATGCACAGGGCGGCAGCGGCTACGATCCCCACAACCATGCCCGTGGTGCTGCTGGACTCCCGAATCACTTCTGCTGAGCCTGGGTATGGCTCTCTCCCGCCTGCCCGGGTTGGGTTGGCTGTAGGAAAGAGGGTGGGAAAAAAAACACCAAGTGATTATGGAGTTTCCTGAATGCCAGAGAGCTACATTTACCGTCTATTTCCAGGCCTAATGGAATAGCATCGACTGCTCTAGAAAAAGGATACTGTTGCTAAATGGAGCAATTCCTATTCCTCTTGGTCACTAAAAACGAGGGACTGTGAATCAAAGCACTGCGACAGAGATCTGTTGCCATCTTTTCTTTTTCACAGATAGATTTTGTTAACAGGCTCTTGGAAGTGTAGCTCCAAATAAGCTCCATGTAGTTCTAAAGGGCCATGTTGATGTGTTAGGTGAAAAACAATAAACCCAACATGGAGAACAAAATCGTAACATCATAATGACTCTACCCGATAATATTAGAGTTTATCATTTTAAGAATCGAATTGATATTGATACAAAACGCTTACGGTTCACTCTAGACTGAAACAAGATAGCTACATTTAGGATTACTTCAGAAATTGTAGTGCCTCCTATTGCAATGAATACAGTGTTGAACAAAAAGATAACCCGGGCACTTTTAATAGTCTAATTGCCTACTTTTAAAAGTGTTATTTTAGTCACAATTTTACAAACGAAAACAACTACTTTTCTTTTCGGTTGGAGGTTTATTTGTTCATATCAGTATGTGTGTATGTTATTCATTCACTGGCAGTGGTTGAGTGATCACCGAAACTAAATTTGAGAGGAGAAAGTAAGAAAATATTTTAAAATACTTTAAAGACCATCTAGACTGGTTTTGAGTCAAAATTCAGTACCTAGTAGATGATCATAAATAAAGGACTGGCTGCCCCACTTTTATTTAACTGACAAACCCTCATTCAATCTTTCCAAAGTATAAAGTTCTTCCTTGGGTACAAGAAATGGATCACAGGGGGCATTACTATTTTCTCCAAGGCCTAGTCGGGCACTGAAACTGACCACAGATGGGGAGAAAATTCCTGGGATTTAGTTTATAGATAGCAGGAGGGGGGAGCGGCTCTCTTCCTCTACGTAATAAATTTATTATTATTTAAAAGAATTAAAAAGAAAAGGAGCTGTAGAGAGATAAGATTCTATCCCATCTCTGATCACAGGTCATTTTTCTCTAAGGATTGATTGTGTTTTCTCTCTTTGTCTGAATCTCCATCCTCTCCCTTGTCTTACAGAAAAAAGATAACTTTTCAGATGTAATGAATTAAAAATGCTATAACTTTCAAAATGTTGTTCTTTGTAAATTATGCATAATGAACTTAAATAATCTCAAGATTGCATAAATAGTGTGTATATGTGGAAGGTGTGTGTGTGTATATATACACACACCAGAAACTGAACAGTTCAAGAAAGCTAAAATGGTACTTTTATTTCACTATCACTAGTAATTTTATATATATATATATATATATATATATATATATATATATATATATATATATATATATTCCACCCCTCCCCGATAGGGAGGGGGATTTCTTTTTTATACCCACTAACCCTTAAACTCTTCAATGGTGATCCGGGTGGCTAAGCAAGAGGCCTTTTTCCTTTTTGGTCGTGCTATGCGGCACGTGGGATCTTAGTTCCCTGAGCAGGGGTTGAACACGTGCCCCCTGCATTGGGAGTGCACAGTCTTAACCACTGGACCACCAGGGAAGTCCCTTTTTTTTTTATATTTCTACAAAAGTTCCTATTAGTTACTGGGAATCATTTTCCTACCATATAGCACTATGCTGCTTTGTAATTCGATTTTCAAACATCACCAAGATTTCATCTGCCTAAATGTGGGTTTCTTGCCGTCACTTTCATTCCCCAAATAAAGCCTTATGAATATAGTCACTTACAAAGGAATAGCTCTCAGTCTCAAAGCAGCCATTTGTTCTGGAGCTACAAAACGTAGCAGGTAAAACCCTCATATGCTGAATGTATCCCTGCTTGTTTTACAAAAGCTCATGTAACGCTGTTGAATAAAAAAGCCTTGGAGTTGCTTCTGTGGCTGAGGCAGAAGGAGACAAAGACTATAATCCACAGCATTTGATTACAGGAAATTAATTTCCTCTCAAGAAGAACAGAACCTGCTGCAGGAACTCTGTCACTATGTGACAAACCAAAAGCAGCACTTTCTCTCTCAAATGCAGTCACCTTTGCCGAAGTCTGCCAATTAGCTCAGCTGCTAACTTTCACTAAATGACAACTTTGTACTTGCTCATTTTGTGGAACGTTCTTTTACCATGGTCTCTCAAGAGCTGGAAAAGGGGTTTTATTTAAATATTACCTAAATCATTTCCCCACACCCGATGGAATGCTTTCATTTTAAACACATTTTCATAATCACCTCACTTTGTCTGTCAGAAAAGAACGGGGAGAATGGAGAAAAAATCCTAATCGTATAGCTCATGATGGTCAGACTTGAGAGTTTTAATGCAATGCAGGGTTTACATTTTCTAAACTAAGAATATATATGGCCTCTTTTTTCCATTTAGGAATTGGTATTGTAAATGGACCATCTTACCAAAGAATTTTAATTTTATTTTTATCAGCTCAGATAGTTCTGATATGTTTTCACAACTGTAGAAGGAGTGCACCAAAGCCAAACTGGTGGTAAAACCAGAATGAGATTACAAAGACCAAAGCAAAGCCTCAAACGCTTCCATTTTGCCATAGAGCCATTTGAGAAATGCCTCCTGTTTAAGGAAAATACTTGTCTTTTTTGCGACTCCAGCCAAAAGGTTGCTTCGCATGCAGGCCTGAAACAGCTCTGTAACCCATATATAAACAAAGATTCTAAATATCATAAAACTAGCCTACCAAAAAACCCCTCCACAAACCCAATGATGAAACATTTTATCCCTTTTTTCCCCTAATTCACATTAAAAATTAATAACCACCACAGATATTATTTTAGGTCTGTTTGGAATATGCGGTTGCTTCCATACCTAACTGATTATTTAACAATTTTTTTTTCTGTTTATGCTTCCAATCTGAAAGCTAAGTGATAATTTTCTTAACTTCTGTGCTAAGATCAGAAGTATTTATACACTTAAGGGTTAATGGGACATCTCTCCCAGATGTGCAATAAAAGGCTAGAGAAATGTAATTATTTTCATGAATTATAAATGTGGTTCCCATATTGATTGTCATTAATGGTTTATTTTGATGATCACTGAAAAATCTCTGAGGAATTTCATATTAATTTAAATGTAGATAATAGCATAAATGGCTAAAAAGGCTAAATGCCCTCTTATATAATTTGGTTAATATTTTTTATTAAAAAATACAGTCATCTCTTCACCATTCATGACAATATGAAGAAAGGAATTTAATCAGAAACCTCCATAAGCAATTCTTATATCTCATGGATTTGAGTATTTTGCATTCTCTTTACACTTCCTAGTAAACTAAATCAAGACCTTCTAAATAATTTTTAAAAATCTACAAGTGTTTTTTTCTCAGCAGTGCTAAAAAACAAATTAACTAAATGTTACTTTCACTCTGTCTCCATTTCTTTGTTGTAGCAGTGATGAGAATACTTAAAAAAACAGGTAAAAGAGAATATAAGAGAGGTGCTGAAAGAATGGAACAGGTATAAATTAGCAGTAAGTCTCTGAATAGTCAAAAGTTAAGTGATTTGTAAATAAAACTAAGCTAATGTAGCCTATTCATCACATGGGGCTCAGAGGTACAAGGAGCCCAGATCAATGGAAAGCTTCAATAGGACCGACTGATGATGGGCAAAGAATAAGACAAGGCATTTACATGTTATCGGTGTAACTGGAAATGGGCAAGTATTCAGCTCCACCCATACTTTCACTTCAGGCTAGCTGGCTAGCAAAAAGAAAAGAAAAAAAGTAGAGTAGATGAAATATCCTAAGGGTTTAGGCCTATATACCCTATTTTAATGATTCATAAAATAAAAAATATCACCATGGATTACACAGTTTATGTGAACACTGTAATAATAGATTATTTTACTTAATCAAAAATTTCCCATGTAATTCTATCTTCATTTTACTGAAGGATGCCAGTCATCACATACCCCTCAGAGAGAAAGGATGGTAGTGGTAGGTCTACTACATGTGGGGAGAGTGCACGTGCACACCTTAATGGCAATATGAAGGCCTTCGATTTTTGCCTAAATGACTCGAAAGCTACTGATAATAGTGGTGAGGACAAAAGGCTGTCACAAGGGTTATAACCTCTTTCATATAAGGCACTTCTCAGCCAAATGGCTATGGAAATATTTCTGGGACTTGTGTACAGATAGTGTTATCTTAAGGACAGATAAAAATTTATTTTAATTCTCTCTCTCAAATATCTGGCAAGATCTGATGGTCTCTAATTTTCCATATGGCCTGCTTTGGCCCAGATTTATCAAGAATATTATAAGCTAGCTCTACGAATTTTCTTGTTTGTCACTGTCAAATTATTTCTCTGATTACTTAGAAAGGAATAGTCTCTCAGGTACTAGGACAGTTATTAACATATTTCCACATGATACCCTAAACCAGTTTACTCATATCAGGTAATAATTCATTGTAAAGAATGCACAGTAAGGGTAAAAGACAGATTCCAGGGCCTTGTCACATAAAAAGAATAATAAACCCATTTGTTGCTCTGCACAAAAAAGTTAAAAAGTGAAATATTTAAAATTTTAACTTATCCTTAAACTTGCTGAATAGTTATTTTAAAACTACCACCACAGAAAAAGAAATCGTCCTGATGTATGTTCCTTCTTTATTTTTGATAGTCCTTGGCACTGTATCTGTGAAAGAACATGATTTCCCCAAATAGGAACTAATATAGATCCAGTTAAGAAATACCATAGAACAAACATGTTTAAGAGACACAACTGGCTATACAACAGAGTGGAGAGGACCACGTGCCAAGTCTTACTTCTTACCAGCTCCTTTGGCCCTTGGTCACCCACTCCATGCTCCTGCCTATTCTTTCTCCTACTTCTTCCCCCTCCCTACCTCTTCTCTGCATCCCTCCCCCAGCTCTTGGTATCCCTCTAGGTGGCCCTCGGAGAGCACAGTTGGTGTGTCCCTCCCCACTCAGTAAAGGAAGGCCAGGCCAGCGGGGGTCAGGACTCTGCCTCTTCGAGTTGGTAGATTACTCAGCCGGGTGTTCAATGAGGGACAAAACTTATTGCCAAGTTCCTGATTTCACATCACACTTTAAAACTGTCCCTATGGCGGGCTTCCCTGGTGGCGCAGTGGTTGAGAGTCTGCCTGCCGATGCAGGGGACACGGGTTCGTGCCCCGGTCCGGGAAGATCCCACATGCCACGGAGCGGCTGGGCCTGTGAGCCATGGCCGCTGAGCCTTCACGTCCGGAGCCTGTGCTCCGTAACGGGAGAGGCCACGACAGTGAGAGGCCCGCGTACCGCAAAAAAAAAAAAAAAAAAACAGGTCTCAATGTGATTATTTCATTAGAACACAGCCTTGGTGCTTTACATTGGTTTGCTTTATTTTAAAATTTAACTTTCTAAATTTGTTTAAGAATAAAATTCTATGCTTTATCAAATGTTTTATTACCAATTTCAGAAAACTTTGATTATGAAGCAGGGAAGGTGAGCACATTAGGCCCTTCAGCTTTGCACTGGAGCCTATAGTTACCAGTTTGCCACGGTTTGATTGTGTCTGGTCATAACCACAGTCTGTGCACATGGGAGAATAAAGCCCTCATTGACTCAGCAAGATGATTCACAACTGAAGTTCTAAAATAACTCTGCATTTTTGAAAGGTAAATTTTTGAATATTAATGAATTTTTCCAAAGAGGTTTCACTGTGCAATGGAAAGCATCTGACATCCTTTAGTTATTCTTTCTTTCCATTCTGAGATTAGAAACATAGTAACCAAATATTGTTATTAAAAAGCAAACCTGCTCTTGATTTATGTTTTTACATAATGTTTTACACGTGAAACGATGCTTAAAATCCTAATTCCTGTTACATAAAATGAGGGTTCGGTGAGCGGTGGCACCTTGTATTTCCGATGACGAGTTTACCAAGGCAATAACCATGTCATCAGATGTTCTTTTTATCGCTCAAATTGTCACTTTTATGAAACTATTTTGTATACTTGGATGAGCTATTCTTTCACTGTAATCTTATTATATTTATGTTGTTTCCAAACTTAGCTTTGCAGGGTGAGAATGTTGTTTCCAGGACATTTGTATTGCTGGTTTTATTTCTTCAATATAGACTGTTAGTGTATAGGTACATCCTCAGCCATGACCCTGTCACATCAGAATGATGCAAGAGTTTCACTATATACTGATAACAAGGAAAATTCAGCCTTTAAGCTTTAAGAAAAAAAAGAAGTGTAAGAGATTACCAATATTAAGAAATAATAAAGAATAAAATATACCAATGATTAAAAAAAATGGAACTTGAGCTATATATTTCAGACCAAGGGGGTAGATAAAGGGTCATAAAACATTATGCTCAACATATATCATTCTGCTATCCTAAAATTATTAGACCACCTGCCTTACAATAATCCTTTTAAAAAACTATTGGAAAGATGCATTTACTGAATTTTTTTTCTCACTTAAAAGTCTTTGGGCTTCCCTGGTGGCGCAGTGGTTGAGAGTCCACCTGCCGATGCAGGGGACACGGGTTCGTGCCCCGGTCCGGGAAGATCCCACATGCCGCGGAGCGGCTGGGCCCGTGAGCCATGGCCGCTGAGCCTACGCATCCGGAGCCTGTGCTCCGCAACGGGAGAGGCCACAACAGTGAGAGGCCCGCGTACCACAAAAAAAAAAAAAAAAAAAAAAAAAGTCTTTGACCAGTCTTTCTGGTTTTATCATAGATTAAAAGTAATCAATTTAACATTTGTCTCCACCCCAATGAAGAAAAAGAATTGCCTAAAATGATCCCATCAGACCATAGTTCTGCACTGTGTCTTAATAGATGTGGAAGTTATTATAATTCTAAGCTAGCCTTAAAAATGGTTTCAGATTTATAAGGGAAGATTTGACTTTTCCAGCACCCAATTTTACTAATACTGTGAAAAGAAAATTGGAATTGTAGGCTCCTGTGGTATTTGTGAATTGAGATTAGCACAATTATTTTCCCCATCACCAAAAAAGAAAATGATTATTATTTTCATTTTTGTGTTTCAATACAACATAGGCCAAAAGAAACAATTATGATGTAATCACTCATAAGAATGCACATTTAAGTACCACAGTTGCAGGAAAGCAGGTAGGCAGTGATTTATATGATATGCATTCATTTCGACTCACACTGTGGTTTTCTGAGAGGTGATGAATGACTGAATGCCGAATGTTTCAAATCCTTCCCTGCTCGCCAGCTCCACCCATGTCCTGCACATTTTGATGTTTGCTACTGCAGGTCAAACAAATGGCTTGAAGGAGGTCATGCCTGATATATCTCAACCCCTACCCAATCCACTGGAGATTCAGAAAGGAGATTCAGATAGAACTTGGAAATCAATAAGCCTTTACTACCTGCCTGGCTGCCAGGACTAACATTTTCCTCTGCTACTTTCAAAGCCACCAAGTCACGTGTGTGAAGGGAAATGCAGGGGTCACCGCTGTGGGATTGAGAGGATCATTTTCTTCACCAGATATCTAGGCGTTGCATGAGGAGGGGTGCAAAACACAGAAAAATTCATAGTGTGCCTGGAGGACAGGGAGTACCAACTAGGACAGCTGCTACCTCAGATGGTACCACACGGAACAGAAAAGGCAATGGACAATCACATCACGCGTGACACTGATGACACTGAAAATAAAGAGACAAAAGAACACATTCTCCCTCATCTCTGAGGGAAGCCATAAGATCATGGCTCTGTGTCCACAGCTTAGTCATCTACAAGCTTCATAGACTTTTTACATGGTCATTGTGCCCATAAGGTCTTACTAGAATCAGTGAAATTGTCATGGTGCTCACTAAAGTACCAATGTGACTACTGTTCTCACAGCTCTTCACGGTCTGGCTGCAGCTACCTACTCAAGTTTGTCTTCCATTTCTCTCAAAGAAAGTGACAGTCATTATTTTATTGCCATCTCCCAGTTCCCATACACCAATAAAAGTTCTACCTTCATGCCTGACTCATATGCCCTTTTTTTTCTAGCCTGGCTGAATATTACTTATTTCTCAAGACTTAGCTTAAATGCTCCATCTTTTGTGATGTGTTCGCTCAGAGTATTCACTCCTGCTGTCAATCAATTATATGGTGAGCTATAGTTATGTTCCAGGGACTATACTAGGTCCTGGGAGTAGAGGAGTTAACCAAACACACTTGACGTCTGCCCTCATGGACCCTGAAATATAATGAGGGAAAGAGACATACAACAAAAATCACACAGTTAGGCTTAAAGCAATAACCGGAACATGTGTAATGAAGGAAAATGTAAGTACCATGCAGGAGTAGAACAGAGGTTTCTGATTTAGACTGGGAGTCAGATAGACCTTTCTGAGATTGTAACATTTATGCTGAGATGTGGAAAATCAGTGGAGAGTAGGCCACTGAAAAGTGGGCAGAAGAATCTTCTAATCAGTAGGAACCGCATGTGGAACGACCTTGAGGAAGAAAGGAGTTTGCTTTTCAGGAACTAAACGAACGCCAGAGTGGTGGCAGCATATTGAGTTTTGGGGGAAAGTGAGAAGAAATTTGAAGGTGGACCTGAAACTTACATAGATCATAGACCATGGAATGAAGCCATATATCAAAAGATAATCACATTTGACTCCATAAATAATAACAATTTTACATGGAAAAAGGTGTCACTAACAGAGCGAAAATGCAGAAGAGAAAGGAGAGGAGAAATATCTGTAGTACATACAACAAACCAAGAGTTAACACCTATAAAATCTACAAAGCATGTATCAATTGCTATAGAAAAAGGCAAAAACCCACTAGAAAAATGGACAAAAATAGAGACAAGCAAGTGGAGGACAGAAGATCTACACGGGTGATGAATGTAGGACAAGATGCTCAATTTCACTAGAATGGAAGTCAAAGTAAAATAAGGAGGGTTTTTTTTTTTTTTTTGGCCAACAATATTGGAGGAATAAAGTAGAATTAAAGAAATAGTAACAATTTGGTTAGAACATTTGCTTGGGAAACAGACAGTTGTGCTGGTGAGAATATGAATTCCTCAATAATTTTTAGAAAGTAATCTAGTAACATCTATCAAAATTTAAAAGGATTAAATTGCAGCTGGCTGATGGGTGGATGTGAGTTCATTATACAATGCCTTCTAATTTATTATATGTTTGAAATTTACAATAGTAAAGTTAAAAAGTATACACATATTTTAATCAAGCAATCTCAGTTTGAGAATATAGTCTAAAGAATTAAATACACCAGCATGCAGATATATAAATACAGGATGCCTGTTATCACATTTCGAGGAGAAAAGAAAAAAGGACAACTTAAATGCTCGTTAACAGGGTTATGGTTGAATAACTTATTCAGCCATAATTGCAAAATTTATTGGACACCCTTAATTATGGCACACTTATAGCCTAGAATTTTAACAGAGTTAAAAATAGGAATTACAGAAAATTCTGTTGACCTAAAAGATGTCCATAATACATTAGAAAGTAGAAAACCAAATTTAATTCATAGAGTGTGCTTCTATTTTTCTATGGCAAGAGAGAAAAACGACCCTATATTTATATATGTTCCTAGGAACATGGTGAAAGATGCATGCCAAGCTGTTATCATTGGTTAATGAATGGAGATGGGAAAAAAGGAAAAAATAAAATCAAGTAGAAAAAATTAATTAAAAAATTTCAACAAATATGTATTAAGTCACAACAATTTACCAGGTACCATATAAGGTGTTCATAACAACATACATAAGACAGCCATGGGTTCCACCTTCTTAGAACTTTCAGTATATTTGAAATAAAACAGAAAATGTAAGAAAACAAACAGGACAATTTTAAACTTAAAAAGTTCAATAACACAAGAAGGCACAAAAATTGGATGCTAAGAAAATAATGAGGGGGAGGCTTTACACAGGTCATCAGCAAAGGGCAGTCTCAGTAGAAGTTATTTGGAATGAGCCTTAAAGGAGGAGAAGGATCCACGCCTTCCAGTGTGAACCCTGGAAAGCCATCAAGGATTTCTCAAGAAGGAAGATGTGAGATAGGATGGCCTCAAGCTGGCAAGAACAGAATCAAGAAGACATATGGGAGAACCCGGAGAAAATCCATCTTTATCCCAATCTTCTCTCAACCACATATTACATCAACCATGTTAGTATGGCTCCTACACTATTGTGAAATCTTACTTCCGTGTTTCATTTCTATTGGGCTGTTTCTTCTCTTCCAGACTAGACTGCTAGTCCTTTGATAGTGTCCTGTGACTCTATTTCTCTTTTCCACCAATTCCCTCACCTCCAAACATCTAATGAAGGCTGAACACATGAGCTGCAAAATGTATGTTTTCTGACTGATTAGAGGAAGAGATTTTTGTAAGTTCATAAATTTTCAGGAGTGGACTGGGGTGGATATAGCCATTAAGAAAATGTCAGAGATCTTTGATTTCAAAGTTTTGAGTAAAGGTAATAAACAAGTGGGTAAAACATTGATGGTAATTACATACATCTTTATAAAATACTTTTACCTCAATACTTTCCTAACTCCCACCTCCTATAACATCTTCAATAAAAGAAGTAAAGATGGTATTTATTTAATTAAGCCAGAAAGCACTTCTCTGCCTAAGTGAATTGGGATCAGTGTGCATCAATGCAAGTACTGTATCTGCATTTACTTTCCCTATGCCTCCAGTTATAGGATGCTTAATTCCAGTGACTAAGCACTAAGTTATTTAAAGTCCACCAAGTTAGCAGTCTTCAGTTTGATTTGTTTGGGTGCCTTACTTATATTGACCTTATCTGATACCCACAGCACTACAAATAGTTGAGAGCTAATTTGGAGCTCTTTTCTCAAATTCAGCAGAGCAGTTGCAGAAGTTTCTAGGGCATTTTTTATTCCTGTTGCTATTAGAGTGAGAAAGTTGAAAAGGGTCTCATCAGTCAGGTCAAACTTTCCATAACTGTCAAGTAGAAGAAAGGCCATATAGGCAATAATTGAGAAAGTCAGTTTCAAAGCTGGGGAGTGTGGGGATTCTACATGTGCTTTTCATCAAAATGTACCACATTTCAGAAAACGCTAGAGGGGCTATATTTTGAAATGGAGAAGATACTCTCCGTTATTGATTTCTACTCAACTAAACTCTTTGATAGCAAAATAGCTTCTTTTTCTGGGAGGCCATTGACTAAAACACCCAGAAATACATACACCCAGAAGTCACTTTTCTTAAGATGTATTTTACTTTTTTACATATAGAAAGTTGAACAGTCGCTCTTTACACAAACCAGGGGATTCATTCCAAGGAATCCTCAAGACTGGAACCAGGAATTTGAGGGGAACCTGGTTTATAGGAAGACAAAGGTGTCACTATGATTATAGCTGGAATAATGAGGAGTGTGTGTATGTGAGTGTGTGTACATGCATGTGCGCATGTGAACATTGCTGCGTTCCTTCCAACTCTCTGACAGAAGTTGCTACAGTCACCTTTATTTTCTCATAATTTATAGGTAAAATCAGGCTTCTGCAGAGCTCCAGGGAAGATTTCATAATACCTTGGGATTAACGTACTTAAATGTATTGCATTATTAAAACCCCCTTTGTTCACTTCCTCCCAAATGGTACACGGATTTACCCTTAGTAGATATAATTTCATGTGACTTAACTGTCCTCTGATGCCCAACACGGCTACTATGCCTTCTGACTCACTGCAAGGCTGAACATTTTTTCTTATTTTATTTAGTTAGCAACTGTAACCTTTATTGAATTATTATTATATGGTAGGCTCTGGGCTGTGCACTTTACATACATTATTTAATTTTTTCCTCATAACAACTCTGTCATTGTTATCATGACTTTATGGGAAAGGAAACTGAGTCTCAAAGAGGTTATGCTAGGTATGCTTCCCAAGTGGCATAGCCAGAATTCAAGCTCAGGTGTGTCTGTGGCTACTACAGTTTCATACATTCAACGTGTTGGCACTTACGACTGTAAAAGAATTTGTTAGTATTCCCAAATGTTCCCTTCCCTGTAGAACTGAACCCTTTAGGCCTCTCTTCTAAGCAGCTGTCCATTTCCACCTCTTCCAGCCACATTCCACCACACCTCCGGCCATCTAGCTGTCCTTTCCAGTAAAAGGAGTTTGCATTCCCACAGAATCTTAGGAAAGCATAGCAAAGTGGTAAAAAAGAATTTTTTTAGATTCTAGTCCAGGCACTGCCCCTAACTTACTGAGTGACCCTTAGCAATTCATTATCCCCTGCTCACATTCTTTCTTCAGAGACATAATGATGATCCATTATTTATCTCCCAGAGTCACTGTGAGGATCCCACCAGGTGGATAAATGTGCCAGTGCTCTGAGGAGGATAAAGTGCTATGTAAAAAACAACGAGGGGGGCTTCCCTGGTGGCGCAGTGGTTGAGAGTCCGCCTGCCGATGCAGGGGACACGGGTTCGTGCCCCGGTCCGGGAAGATCCCACATGCCGCGGAGCGGCTGGGCCCGTGGGCCATGGCCGCTGGGCCCGCGCGTCTGGAGCCACAGCAGTGAGAGGCCCGTGTACCGCAAAAAAAAAAAAAAAAAAAAAACACAAAACAAAACAAAACAAAAAACACGAGGGTCCAGTTACATTTCCTGTGTCTTCCACACAAAAGGTATTGAATCAGCAGCCTTCCCAATAATGAGACAACTCTGCGATACGCACAGCACACCGTGTGACCACCACAGACGTTATCTCCAAGGGGAGCTCTGTACTCAGGGACTCCCCTTTCATGAATGGAGGCCCTGTCAATTCAGGTGGCAAAACAACCATTTATACTATGAGGCTGTGGTTTCAGGCCATTAATTGTTAAGCTACATGTGGAGCTTGTTCTGTTTATCTGCGAAACATTCTATCTTTATGGATCTGTGCTCTCTGGCTCCCGTGGTTGGAGGGAATTAAATTTCTCCTTCTTTCAGAATTTTATTATGAGACTTTATGTTTTTAGGTATTAAGAAATCAATCATCTAAGACCACTCTTTGGTAATACCTGACAGAAGGGCTTATTATCATGGAAATAACAACTCTTTTGATTAGGTTTTCTTTCTAAAATTGTTAGGTCATTTCTTCTCGGCCTCCTTCCTTCCCTGATCTGGAATTCCATGTTCTACTCTGGATGAAATTCACAGTAGAGTCTCTGTAGCAGAGCTGTATGCTGGGTCCTAGGGGCACTGCCTCTTGCCCCGAGTTTCTGTATAGTGTTTATGTAAGTGCAGGTCATTCTGGGTAACAGGGCAGCATGCGGTTTTCCTGATTTGAAACTGGGTCTCCTCACTTTGGGTGATCATCTTTGTACTCCTGTTGTGAAGCTATTGCTGTCTCGGTTTTCTTTTGTTGGGGAAAGTCACATTCTTTTTGGTGAAAGTGCAATAGCTCAGGTGAAAGATGAGACAGCTTCCCCACTGAGCCCATTAGAAGGAGGCATGTCCAGCCTAGAATTGGGAAATACGGAAGAAATGCCATCCATCATTGGGGGAAGGGGTGTGGCGGCTCTGCCTGGTTAAGTCATGCAGCCCCGAGCGTTCCGAATATTTTAGGAGGCAGAGCAAGCCGATTATAATAGCACGCAGGAAAGCGAATCATTCCTTCTCTCAAAAGCTCTGTGGGGCAGCGACCTGCATTGTTTTCCTCCAAAACTAAGAATAGCAGATGACATGTGCCCTCTTCCCATCCTAGCAACCTACATTCATCCAACTGAAGCACTGCTCTTGTCTTACTAGTTTCATAGTGGCTACTGAGAAAAGTTTGATGCTGCTAGAATTCAGAAAGAGTTTAAAAAGCTTTCTATTGTAGATGCCACAGTGCCAATTACTAACATTTCCCCTTCTTGCCTGTGGCCATAGGTTTATTTCCATTTATAATATGGTTGACTCCTCAGTTAATCTGCTGGTACTACTAATAAAAGCTAAGTCATACCATCAAAGTTTCTAGGTGGCAGACTCAACACTAAGGGCTTTACATGAATTGTCTCTTTCAGCATAACAACATCATGAGTATTTAACATCATTCATGTCATTTTGCAGATGTAAAAGGTCAAGTACACAGAGGTTCAATGTTTTGCTTCTGATGACACAGCAAGTGGCTGAACTGGGATGTGAACTCGGTCTGCTTTCCAAAGTCTCGTCAATGAAATGTAAGATTTTAGTATGCTCAGAGAGGTGGTGACATTGCTCCTTCTCTTTCTACTAAATTTTTAAATTTAATTGATGGCTTCTGGCTCTACTGGCATCTTTAATACATCCTTTTCTTTAACCTGGTAATTTCATAAAGTACTCTTGTCTTTCTTATTACCAATGCCAGGCTTCTTATAATACTGAGGGTGGGTAAGGAGCTACTAATGATGAAAGTGATCTGACCAACAAGTCAGATGACGTGAGATGAGACCTGCAGACTAAAGCCTATTGTAGCATTTGCTGGTCTCTGAAGCACGTGAACCAACAAAGAAAGTGTACTGGCTCTTCACGAGGGCAGCATGCCCTGTAGTGCAGTATTCAGAATATGCTGCTTTACCTCTGATACCATCTGAGGAAATGTAATTAATAAATGCCAAGAAAACTCCACAGGAAACCGATTTCATTATCAGCGCAGATATTGGACACAAATTACAAGAAAACATGGTTTCACTCTTCCTGCATTTCATGTTTCCATAAGAAGTAGACTTACCCTTTATTTTTCTAAAGCTATGCCGCATTTCTTCCTTCAAGGTTGGTGAATACTTCAAAGCACGGCAGTGTATCTCATTGTCTCCTTCCAAAGCTCAACAGGACACGTCACGTTTCAGAAAGGCTCTTATGGTATTTTAGCATTTTCTAATAAGGACTTGTGAAAGGTTATTAATATTTTAAGGCTGGGTATATGTAGGCTGCCTAGAAATTTATGGTATACACATGACTGAGTAGATTTTTTCTGTTACTTACTGTAGGACGGTTCTGCATTAGCAGTCATGCACTTTTTGCAAACTTTCTTTTCTTTTTTAATTTTTTTTGACCGCACCGTGTGGCATGTGGGATCTTAGTTCCCCGACCAGGGATCTAACCCATGCCTCCTGAAGTGGAAGAGCGGAGTCTTAACCACTGGACTACCAAGGAAGCCCCTGTGGACTTTCAGGTAAATGCTTAATCTAACTCAGCAAACTCACTTATTTGCTAAGTAATTACTGTAAGTGGCCAAGCACAGTTAGTTTACATGTGTGAATAGAGCCCGGGGTCTCTTAACAGCAAAAGGGACTATACCTATTTTCCACCCAGATCTGGAAATCTGTCTGCCTTGTGAGGGGCCTCACTACAAGTTAGGATAATGGGTTCACTGGCACAGGATGCTAAGGAACTTCCCCAAGACCAGGAAGAGCTGCAACTCGAACTAGTTCTATCTGACTCCAAAGTTACAATCATAACTAATACACACTCCCTGTTGCATATCACAATTCTCACAAAATGCTCTTGAAGTTTTTCCAATGTGGGACAATGATTCACTCCATTATAATGTTAAACAAAAATTATCAAATCATAGAAAGGTGAAAATAGTTCACGTTAAGTAAAAATGGCTGTGTTCTGAAAACAAACGGAAACCATCTTTTGTTTGTTATTTTGTTTTCTACTGATCTCCTGGTAGGAACTAATTTTGGTAAAGGAAATCAGTTGCCTGAAAAGGTGGAACTGCCTTCACTGACCAAGACCTTAGGCTTGGGCAAACTTTAGACAGGCTTCTTCCTGCCTCTAGGGCCCTGGTCTCCCTTTCCTTAGAGCATTTACTTTAGAAAACTGGTAAATCCAAATTCCTTCTCTACCTCTGACGTGTAAATATTTTTAAAGCTTCGTTTCAGTGTTATAACCCAGGACTACTTTTCTCAAGGACTTAGGAGCCCTCGCTTTGAAATATAACCTTCAAGGAAGACAGCTCCCCGTCTTCCAATTTCTGTGGGGAAAATAGGAGCCTACCTTGAGCGGGTACGTGTTACTCCAACTCATAAAGCTACCTTCAGTCTTGAAGATATTTGAAGGAAAGGGTTTATTCTTCCTTTGGGTGAAGCCAGTCAGCCAACACAGAAGGTCTAGGGTCTATGATCCCTCTACCCCAGCTCTTAAAAACCTTCCAGTTTTGGTTTGTTTTGTTTTTCACAGTGAATTGAGCTCGGACTGAATTTTGGGCTCCTTCTACTGCAATCCTCTTGAATAGATCTCCCTTGTCTGTTTAATGTTGTCCAATGTAATTTTTGTTTTGACATTACTGTTCTCAGAAAAACGGGAAAAAGTACAAATGATGTCTAATGTCTTTCTTCCATTTTAACCATACAGCATTTCATTTTTATTCCAGTTGTCTGGAGAATTAATATGGAAAAAAGCAGTTCTTCCACCAGCATGTCACACACTGAAAGCCACCTAGCCCATCAGAGCCCAAACTGCAGATGCCCTGTCCTGCACCTACATGATTAGCTAGGCCCTCGCCGCTGACTCTGGTCTGACCCTGCTCAGGAGATGCTCTAGGTGTTTCCAGAAATGGAGCACTCATTACTGCTGTTTTGTTGGCTGCACCTCAAAACTCCCCATGTTAACAGCGATGTGTTGGCTATTACAGGCTAATTAAACTCGCTTTTGAATAATTACATAATAAGTACCCCCAATTTAAATGTAGCACAAAATTATCTTCTAATCAGGCTCTACAAATATGATCTAATAAGTAATATATTCCTTTAAGTGACTGTGATTAGTTATTTAATTAAAAAATGCACCGAGTTCAATATACATATCTTTATTCCTAATGTGGTTAATGGGATCAGTTCAATAGAAATCCTTTGATCTTTTCTCAAAATAGCACACTGGAAAACCACATGAAATTGCAGAGTAATGGCAGCAAATTTAGCCTAATGAATAGTAATACATGTAATGGACCTTTTGCCATCAAATTTAAATTTATGCCAGCTATGGAAATTATTTAAATGAACATTTAAAAAATTAATCCTATATTTGTGAGGTGCCTGAATTCTAAGAGAACAACCTTCTGCATTCCAAGAAATTAAAACCCCACTTTTCCTAAACTAGAGAGCATATTCTCTCTCTCATATTACAAAAAGTAACTTAATCTCTCTGAATCTCCTCAGCTATGAAAATATTTCAGTTTGGCCAAATAATGAAATAGAATAATGTTTACAGAGTACTGAGAACAATGATGAACACAGAACAGATCTTCACTAAATATTAGTTGTTATTGTGATCTATCTTTACTCATGTAACCTGAACCCTGATCAACTGACACGCAACTAACAGTATTTTTTGAGGGGCTGTACCGATGACCTCATCCCCATTGGTTCAACTAATGTTTAAGAGCTTGCCCCCCCAAATGACATTCCTTTCCTTCTCCTATAATTACACCAGTTTTTTAATTATTTAATAGAGCTTTTCTTTTTCTCCTTTGCCAAAGGTTTAACTGATTTGAGAGTGGCCCAATATCCTATTAGCTACCACCTGCCCACACACATACACAAAGAGAACAGACATATTATTCCAAGCATTATACATCTAAGAGGAAACTGTCCTTCCTAAATAGGGCTCCCGGGAAACAAGAAGCTGATCCTGTTCTCTTTGTAACAAATGACAAACTAGTTTTTCATCAGAAGTTCCCACACCAAAGAGGGTCATCATCTCCATTTAGGTCTCAGATATCAACATACAAAACACCTTTTCAAATTTCTTCAGGAGTTTTGAGAAAAGGATCTATTTAGAAGAAGCCCTCAAAATCAAGATGTACTGACATGATTAAGGGTCACTGTGGAACTTCAGCGGTTTGTAGTGTTGCCATTTTGTCAATTTATTAATAAATCAAAGCAGTCTGTCTTACAAAAACTTATGTTCCTGTGAAAAAAGGAGTCTTGGAAAATATGTATATTTATATAATACACATAGTAATAACAGCGAACACTCATGTACCACTTATCATGAGCAAGGCCTTGTTCTGTAACATGCTTTCCATACATTAATTCATTTAATCTAACAACCATGTCTCTAGGCTGAGGGAAAAGCACAGAAGGAGCAAGTGTTTCTGAGAACAAGTGTGAAGGAAAAGTCATCCACTTTGTCACACGTCCAGGCAGCCGAAACCAGGCGTTTTAGGGCAAGGTTGGCCTGTGACCTAGTTACCAATGGCTGCTTCTGATTTCCACCTGTCGACTAAGAGTTGGGGTTCAATTAGACCTCCTGAATTGAACAGCCACCCTCTCATATTCTAAAACACTGTTTATACCAATGTGAAATTGTCATCTGATGCTAACCACACAGGACAGTGTGGCTGGAATCAAGTATAATTGGGTTCCATGTGTTCCCACCCGGGGGGTTGTTCCTGATCTAGTTTCAACATGTACAGCCCCCATCAGGAGGCCTGAGTGGTTTCATTGATTGCCCACCAATGTTCAGCCGGGAAAAGTAACAGCATTATGTAAAAGGGAAAAATATTCCTTTTTATATAACCGAATTAGGAAAAAGAAAAGCCACCTTTTATGCTCTACTTTATGTCAGGCATTGCAGTAGACGTCTTACATATATTAGTTTTAATTCTTGTAACCACCTGAAAAACAGGTGATATTTTAATGTCAAAGATAAAGAACCTGTTCCTCAGAAAGAATAGCTGAAAAAGCGTCTGGGGTAGAATGAAAGATGTCCTTTTGTAAAATGGGACTGAAGGTGCAGTTTCTAATTTTTTCTCCTAGAGTTTAACAGAGCAGTGGGTGCACAATAGTTCTCAACACTATTCAGTCAGTGGTGAAACTGACAACCCACCACATACGTAATGTCCCTCTTCGTTAAGAGATCTGGGTGGAATTAAATGGCAATTCAAATTTATCAAGCACTTCATAAAAGGTATTAATTTACTTGTGTTCAAGACGATGCCAGATTTTTCCTGTTCGATTCATTAATAGCCTTAGGAAAGCACCTAAGTGATAAGCATAGCACATTTTCAGAGAAGAAGAAATCATTTTTGGAAGAGTTTTGGGTCACGGTGATTAGAGAAACTTCATATGTAAATATTCAGGGAGACTGAGAGACATTAGTGTGAAATACACAGAAGATTTGGGCAATCTACCTGTAAAAGTAATTATGCATCTCTTTACAAAAATCTCTGCTTTCACTTGCTTAAGGAGTAGCAAAAGTGTATAGTAGGCATAGCCAGTTCTAAATATTTAACCCAATATATTACTTTCCTAAAAAGTCAGTTTTCCAAAATACAACCTGCTGATATCCACCATAATTTTTATCGAGATATATCTAACAGTATCCAAAGTCTAATAACATCAGCGACTGCAATTTTTGATCATGTTATTTTATATTTGTGTTCAAGACACAAAGCAAGTATGAAAAAAGCTATTTAAGAGAACAAGTACATAGTACATTAAGAAACAAAGACCTAGAGGAGGGCTATCCTAGCAGAAAACAATATTCAGATTATAAGAGGATAACAAAAATCGACTCCTCAACTGCAAAAAAAACAGTTGGAAAACAGGAAAAAAAAATCATATGAACTAAGAATTTCACAGGAAGTTGTCACACAGAGCCAATTATGCCGAAAGAGCAACACTGCATGAATTATTAAAGTTGGGCATGAAAAAAAATTATAGGGAATTGGATAGAAAAATCCAATGTAGAAAAGAGATCACGCTTACAGAATGTAATATAGAAAGGGAAACCATTCATGGACTACACTATCAAGATACCATCTAGGGGAGGTAAGATCACAAGAAAAGCCTACAGTGGAAGATGCCATTAAAGAAACAGAATCTGAAGTTTAAGCCTTAAGAGGAATTGACAAATTGAAAACTAGAGAGTAAGGAAAGAAACACTGAGGATGAGGAGTTAAACTAGCCTTGGTACAAGAGTGTTGTAGCTGTCATCAGATGGGGTCAGTAGCTGCTGTGTCTTGTATATCAGACAGCAGACTTTGGGGCTGTGGAACAAAATTAAAATTCATGCAACAAGTCTTGTGTGGAACAACGCAAACAGAGTTCCGGCTTCACGGAGCTGTTCTTCTTGCGTGGCGGGGATGCAAGCTATATGTTAATAAACAAGTAACAAATAGAAAAGTAAACACGATTCTTTCAGATAAGCGATAAATTAGTAAAGAGGAGAGGCAGAAAGGATATCTGGAGTGTGGTTATTAACAAGCTGCTCCTCACTTTCCATGGTGTTATAATATTTAACAAAGTCAGGTGACTAAAGAGAGGAGGATGTCAAAATGGTAAAAAAAAAAAAAAAAAGTAATCTTTCTCTTTCTTTCTCTCCTCTCTCCCCACCCACACCATCCTGTGCTTAGGGCCGGCGTCCCCAGAGAAAGGGAGAGACAGTAAACTAGTCTATAAGGAATGGTTAGTAAGACCTAGAAGCAATGGCTAGAAGAACTGGATCATTTAACTGTGCTCAAGAAGGAAAAAAAAGTGACAATTTTAAGTGCAATTAGACTTCTTACACTGGAGTTCCTAGGTACTCAAAGTGAGGACTCTATGTAAAGAGGACGATAGCCTCCACTCAAACAGCAAAAGAAGGATTCAGCCCAGAGGAAAACCAGCCAGTACTATAATTAGTAAGAACCTATATTGTTTTCAGCATTGTGTTAATAGAGTGGAAAAAACTGAAAAAGTATCAACTGTTCTCAATGTTAACTGGGAAAACAAAAGCAAATGTAAATACAAATATAGACACACACACATATCAATGTATAACAAACACCAGACTCCATTTATGAATGATCCATGCTGGAAGATCTTAGAGAAGCTACGAAAGAGACAGTCATGGTTGGGCATGTGAGAATAGGAGAAATGGGGAAAGGAGAAATTTGAGGGAGGGAGAAGGCAAATAGATGGACTGATGTCATGGACAAAAAAGCAGTAACTTTTTTTTTTTTTTCTTCCTTTTTGACTAACACAGAGAGAATGAGAATACCAATGAAAACAAAAGCAGGATTTTGACAGGATGGTATCATGAAGGGACCACATCTGTCTAGACAACCAAAAGGGAATGGTGTAGAGATCAAGAAACTGGAGGAATTGAATGCATGATAATCAGATTGTATCAGATCACCTTCTAATAACTGTGTATGAAAGATGGCTCTGGAGGCTGAGAATTTTGATATGTGGGATGGAGGTGAGGGAAAGAAACACGAGAAGACAACCAGAATGGACCTCCCAAACCTTCTCCTGCTGAGAGATGACAGCTGAGCTTCTGCTCCTCACTGGCACTCAGTAGCTGCTCTAAGTGCTGAGAGTAAGTAGCTATAATCAGTGGGGGGACAGGGGTGGAAGTGATATTCAAAAGGAGATGTAAGATATGCATCCTGAACCATTTTTTATCCAAATATCAGAACAAGTAGATTAGAATGATATTCTTCACAAGAATCCCAGATTAGTTATTTTACCGTGACATGAAGTTCTCCTGTGGTTATAGGTGACATCTACAGAGGTCATGAGTTATCCAATAGTGGTTAGTCCACATCTACCTCAATGGTTTTGTTAACCTAAACAAGACAATTATTGAATTTTAAGAAACACTGCTTACAAAGGAAACTAATGGAAATGACCCTAATCCTTGGTATTACGAATATTTGGAATCAAACCCAGGCTCTGATCCATTCATTTTCAGGGTCCACAGCCACTGCTTGATGGTACAGGGCTGCAGGAAAGCAGTACTGATGTGTTAGTCACACCATATCACAAAGAAGGAGAAGAAACTATGCACCACCTACAGTTAAAACACATCAACTTGCATTTTAGGGAGACACTGGAAGACTCAAACATTTCTCTATTAAATGAATCAAGGACTGACTGTACCTGCTGTTTGTTTTACTATTGCCATAATACTCTCACTTCTGAAATTCAGAAATTTATCACTTAAGATAATTTGCTGGCAGAGTGAGTGGTGGGGACTTTTTGTGAGTAGAAAGGTCAAAGAATTTTCCAAAATGCAATGCAATTTTTAACTTTATAATTTTATTATGGGTGACCCAAGGAAGATCCCCGTATATGGTTATACTGAAAATTATATAATGAGCTAATGGAATGTGAACAGTAAGGTACCAGCCTTGTGTGCTGTCCCCCACTGCTTTTTCTGGAATACATCATCTTGGTGGGTTTTGTTTTAAAAATTATTTTTTTAATAAATGTGGGGAAATGTACCCACGTAAAAAGTGAGAGCTCTTGGGCTTCCCTGGTAGTGCAGTGGTTGAGAGTCCGCCTGTCGATGCAGGGGACGCGGGTTCGTGCCCCGGTCCGGGAAGATCCCACATGCTGCGGAGCGGCTGGGCCCGTAAGCCATGGCTGCTGAGCCTGCGCGTCTGGAGCCTGTGCTCCGCAATGGGAGAGGCCACAGCAGTGAGAGGCCCTCGTACCACACACACACACACACACACAAAAACTAAGAGCTCTTATCTCACAATGAGGCATTTTTTCATAGGGTGGACTTCTAGACAAAAATGCAAAGATCTTCTAGGGACTATAGCATGCAACAAAGATTCACAGTAAAGTAAAGAAAGTAAGAAAAAAAGTCGACTAACCTAACCCACCTGAGCTCGGCTCACAGGGGTCAATGTCCTCGTCATCGCTGGGACACTCCGCTGAGGCCACAAGGATGTCATCTGTGGTCTGTAAAGGAAACAAATTCGGTAGATTAATTTAAAGGGACCTAATAGATCTTTTCATCTTGTCTCGTGGACTAGTAAAACACCACCTGACAGATCGAGAAACCAAATTCAATTATTTCCCTTCCCGAGGACACAGAGCTTACATTCTTCAACTTAGTTTAGATCCCTCATGGAAGAATTGGCATATTTGTGAAAACTTGATTCTAGCTTATTTTCCACGAGGATATGGAAATGGTGGTAGCCAACTTGTACAAACCCATCCATTTAACTGCCCAGGGAAGCCGCACACAGGAGCAGACAGAGGTTTAAAGCAGCCTGGCAGAAACGATGATGTGAAATTTATTACCGCCCTGGAGTGCTACAAGGCTTGCATCAGTACTTGTGCTTGGCTTCCTAAAAGCAGAACAACTATATAAGCTTTTATATTCATGACCAGGTAGAATTTGATGTATCTTTGAGATATAGCTTGTCTTTATTAGGAAACACAGATTAAACAGAGAATATCTTTCACTGATGCAAAAAGGGAAGCAAATATAGTCCATTGAAGGTACTTTTTGAAATTTGTGGTGAGCTTTCACACTCATTACAAAGTTCTCATCTTTGTCATATTCAGAGAGCAGGTATTGTTTCCCCATTGTCCTTTCCATCATTAAGGTTTTAGAATAAATGAAGAGTGTATTGGGGGGATGATATTCTACAGCAAATAGGATAGAGGTGACAGTTTTCTTTCTGACATTCTAGTTGCTTCACTGCACTTACAGCAAAGAAGATAACCATCGCTGTAATAAAAAGCAGAGTGTGTAAAACCTAGCAGTTAGCCACATCATCAACACGTTTACGAGCATCAAAGGTTGTTCTTTACTGCCGCTTATAAGCAGCAATAAACTCAGCACAGATATTGCATGGAAACTGTGAAGGTTTGCATCAGATTTGGCTAATGCTAAGGAAATACAGAGAGAATTCAAGGTACAAGAAGGAAAATATCTCATTACATCGGCTAAGGATTAAGGAGATTATAATTGTCTAGATGATACTCAGAACTGCAACACGGATGAAGTCCTTATTTAAAAGTAGAATTACAATAATAAAGGTCTTAAATTAAAGAAAAATCAGATATATGATATACTTTTATTAAGGGAGTGTCTAATAGTCAGGGGGTAAAGTATAAATATATAAATGTTAAGAGAATTGCGCTATTTTGAAAAGTGGAGACAAGGGATGATGCATATTTGTGGCAAAATTAGGCTCAAAAATGTTTCAAGTACAAGGTCTTTAATTAATCAAGAATAAAGAATTTGTCCAGATGCTAGTGCTTCAAAACGTAACTTTAAATAAATGCAAGCATTTAATAGTATTTTGAGATGGTTTCATGTTATTCTGCTTTTAATTCCTCTAACACAGTTGGGAGACTGAATTAATTTATTTTGCTGCTGTCATTTTAAAAGAAGTTCAAATACCAGTTTTCCTGGAATTGTAACTGTTAATGCCAGTGATAGCCACTAGCAATTGGTGTGATAGTCACGTAGGTATCGTTCAGTACAGTGAGCTTTAAAAGGCAAGAATCCAGCCTCCTTCTGGCACGAGCACAACTTGCAGGATAACATCCAAACTGACTTGATAATAACAAGTTATTGGATTATGAGGTCTGGCATGTCAATTGTTCCAATTCGCCCCAGAGCTGATAATCTGTTTTTTAAAAGCCAACATCAAGTGGAAAGCTACCTTTTTTTGAAAACCACAGTGCATATTTTAAAAAATTCATTTCATGGTTCCAAGAGAATTTTTCATTTTCCTTGAGGAATTTTTGTTCTTGGTGGAAAGGGGGAGGAGGATGTGGATAAGTTCTTTAATCTAGTTCTTCTCACCCTGGCAGTGATGTTGCCCCCTCTCCCCTCCCCCACCTGGGAAGACATCTGGCAATGTCTGGAGATATTTTAGTTGTCTCGGCTGGGTTGAGGCGGGAGTGGGTGAGCTCCTATTGGCGTCTAAAGAGTGGACACCACGGATGCTGCTAAAAAATCCTAAAACGTATGTGGCAGCCTTCCCACAACAAAGAATGATCTGACCCAAACGACAATAGTGCAGAAGTTGAGAAACTCTGCTCTAAAAGCTTAAAAACCGTTCTGTACCTTGTTTTTTCTCGTCTGAAAAAAATGGAGAGCATAGTCACTGTTGTTGTAAAGATTAACTTAGTACATGAAAAGTACCTAGAATAGGACCACCTTTTAAATATTTATAAAAGTTGTGATATCACCAACATTATTGTTGTTTCACGAATGGAAAACCAATTTAATATTTTTGTACTATATTTATAAATAATATAATTTTAGACATTAAACTGGAAGTTGTACATGTGAATTATTCTTAACTTTAGATCTCATGTTAGCTTTTATGTCAAAATACAGTAGCTCTATTGGTACTTTGTTGAACTAAGTTTCCATCTTTTGCTGCCTAGGTTCAAATTCTGAATGAGAAGTCAAACATCGAATATAAATAATAAAGGTTGCTTCCTAAAAGAAATTCACGGACTAGAAACGTGTAGCTCAGTGTAGTGTTTCATGCAGACTAAGTTATTTAGGCTGCAAAGTTAAATTTTGTTTTAAAAGTTGACCTAATATTTAAATTCAACAGCCTTTCCAAACAATTCCACAGCAAACAGAAAGTGTTAGAGAATGTTCTCAGTGTCATCTTTCACACAACACAGTTCCTAAAATAACAAAAGATGTCATACAATAGACAGTACCTCCTATAGCCTTTTACAGTAGGAAAAATATCACTGTGCAAATTCGACCCTATTGTACAACTATATTTTAGTTTTTAATGCACTTTTCCTGATAAAATGAATACACATTGTTTTCATATTTTTCTCTCAGAAATTAAAATCCAGTTTATTATTGGATTCATTTCAGAGGCTAAATTAACCAAACAATTTTCTAGCCAAAGCTGTGTAATTTAAATTTAATTCACCGTGTTTGGAACTGCCTCCCTATGACATGCTGTTGAAGAAACTCAAATATGTCACATTAATCAATTCTGTTCTTCAGTATACTTTTCTCTGATGTTTATAACCTTTTTCAGAAAAGAGACGACCTTCTGAAGGAGACAGAATAGTGATGGAGCAAAAGCATTAGCTTTACATAACCGTCCATTTAGATGAGGGTCCCTAACTGTGCATTCAACCACTCACAGGTCAAAGTGCATGCTGATCGTCCCTAATTCAGAGTGGTGTGGACATTTTCATGGCAAACGTCTGTTCTTGTTCAGAATGTTTACTGAAACTACTTAGGTCTCCTTACCTTTAGGGGAAAAAAAAGATTTGCACACAATTCAGGAAATAAAGGCACTGAAACTTAATTCACATGTCATATGGATAAACACCAACTTGTATAGGGTAGGAAAATTTAATCAGAATGGGGGAGAAAGGACGTCCTTAATGTACAGTAAGAAGTTAGACCAGTTTTTTTTTAATGTCCAGGGTTATTAGGCAGAGACCACTTGGTGGGTTAGAAAGTAGAGAAACACTGATGTATTTTTGTTCTTTGTATTTCTGCTCTACAGAGAGCCTTTTTCCCCACCACCACCTTTAATGGTAGAATTTGCTGCATATTCACTTTTTTGAATATAGCACAATTGCATATCTATGTGCTAAAAAGACAGGATGAGAGGATGGATAAACTTAGTCTGTAATATTATATCCTTGCTAAGACTAGCATTCCTAGACCTTATTCCTCATGGTAAACAGCTTTGCTGAAGACGGGTAAATTCTGATGAAAAGATCCACAAGAAAACTCTACCAGCAAAAATCTGCTTTGTGAGAAAAAGAACATATTCTAACTGTGCAAACGGATGTCCATTATGAATTTGATGCCCACAAAGAAATTCTTGATTTACTCTAAAATTTCGATTGAAACTTTGTTTCTAAACTGCGACAGTCTATCCAGCTATACATCCAAATACAATGTAAAAAAAAAAAAATAATTGTCTCTGGCTTCCCTGGTGGTGCAGTGGTTGAGAGTCCGCCTGCCAATGCAGGGAACGGGTTCGTGCCCCGGTCCGGGAAGATCCCACATGCCGCGGAGCGGCTGGGTCCGTGAGCCATGGCCGCTGAGCCTGCGCGTCCGGAGCCTGTGCTCCGCAACGGGAGAGGCCACAACAGTGAGAGGCCCGCGTACGGCAAAAAAAAAAAAAAAAAAAATTGTCTCAAGCAATGGTGCTCACTCGTGTAACAGTATTTAGCCTAATCTCTCACTGCTGTGATGGACATTTATACTGAGCTGATTGAGACAACTGATGGACGGCGTATGGTGCTAGCTGACATGTGATATGTTTGGCTAATTGACGGACACTTGTTCTGATACTTTTGTCTACATGAAGCTGCTCTGGAAGAGAAAGAACATTGACGTCTGCCTTTCACAGCACTGAATCTGATAGTCTTCCTTATCAGATTTATTGCTAGATGTGTTTTCTTGAAAAAAGAAAAATACCAGGATTCACAATTAGTGACACAAATTCCTCAAGCTAGGTCTGAACCATTGCACTGATAACTTATGGGGCAAGAAGTTTCTAGGAGGTGGGGAAGTCACAATTTTCACCAAAAGGAAAAACTGCAAAAAAATAACCCAGTTGTAATACATATATAGAATTCCCAAACAGTGGGTCAATTTGATCAAATCAAATCACTAAACAAATACGTCAAAATGGTAATTTTAGTTAATCCTATTAAAAATGTAGAAGGAACTTAGAGACTTTGCATAGATTCCATGCTAGTTTCCATTGTCTCAGTGAAGCTTTTGGTTCTTATTTGTCATTTGTTTCTCTGAGTAGCAGATGCCACATAAAGATATCAGTCCCATGCTCACTAATCTAATAAAAATAAAAATAATAAACTGAGATCCAATACATGAAGGATGAATTTTAGCTCCAGCACGAGTAACAAAGAATACGAAGATCAATTAGTCACCAACAAATCAGTCACTCATCTATCCATAGCATTTTCTGGTGGGCACAAAATATGGTCACTACCTAACAAGGCACAAATCGTGATTCTTACCTGCAAATAACTTATTGTGCCCATTCTATTCTAAAGCAGAAGAACAAATCACTCATTAATACAAATAACAAAATCAATTCTAATAGCTTATTTTGATTGAAATTTAACAGTGCTCCCATATCTACTACTTCATTAAATATTCACCAACGACACACTTATGCAGAATGCAGGTGGACGTGCTATTATTCTGAGTGTTACAGTTAAGTGCCTGCTCAAAAAAAATACCCATTTGTAAACTCATTTACCCAATCTGAATGTTTGAACGTTGGCATTCATGAATATTTAGGGCAAAACTGAAATATCCCTGAAAACGGCCAGCTTTCACATTTCTTTAATGTTTTTTTCCCCTCAATTGATGCCTTAGGTTATTACAAGAAGTGACCAGAAATCAGCTGTCTGCTTGGAAAAAGACAGACTTGAAAGCCATTCAATTTTCTTCAGAATTTTACTAACTGTTTAAAATGTATGCAATGGTTTCAGAACAGTGCAAGTGAGTTGGATAGAAAAACTCACCATGTAAAGAGGTCATAAATATCTTACTCATTCTAACATGCATTTTCATATGCATTTGATAGTGGTCATCCTAACAGGAAAAAACTCTAAGGGGGAAGATAGGGATATGGAAATAATGCCACAGAAAAAGGAAATTATGAGAGGAAGAAATGAACTGAATTCCTGCTTAATGAAACAAAAACATATTTTTGCAAAGTTATGCAAAAGAGTAAACCTGCAAAATAAAAACCTGGTGTCAGGAAGCTTGAAATTAAATTTATCTTTTTAAAAAAAGATAAATTCTTATCTTTCTTTGAGCTACTAATGACCTCTATGCTCATACCGCATTTCCATTTTTAGCCAAAGCAAATAGGAGAGCTGGCCAAAGAAAAAGCTAAAGTGAAGTTTAAATTTTCAGGGAGGATTTGGAATGTCTATTCTCTTGGATTCTCATGAATTAGAACTTGGGAGTGTAAGACCGCCAAAGAATGCTGGTAGTGATGTGGAGATGCTGAAAGGGAAACTAGAATATGCATGTGATTGAATGTGTTCCCTCTCTGTTTGTTTTGTTTTTGAACAAAGCCCTTTCTGAAATGGGTTTGGCCATTTCCAAATTAAATAAATACTGACAGATGTTTACAATGCAAATCTAGGCTTCTAGCTGTGTCAATATGAATCTTTAGTCTAACTATTGTGACTGAATGGACTAATTAGTCACACAGGTTGAACTGAAAATCCTTATTGGTAATGAGGCCAAAACATTTTATAATTGTAAAATGCCAACGATGGATAGTTTCAACAACATGTCTCCAAAATCCAAGCTTTCATTGTTGGCATCTAACATATTAGGAAATGGAATCATGTTTTAGTCAAGCAGTCATATATCTTCTTGTACTGAGCCAGACACTAGTGATCATTAGTCTAAGGTCTTTATTTTACATATCAGGAAACTGAAGCTAGAAATTTAAGTGTTTACGCTTGACCACAATTATACCGCTAATTAATGGCAAAGCTATGAGATTATCCTGACCTCCAATAGACTGTGATTGTCTCTCATCCCGGGTGACTTCTACCCATCCATCCATCACTCACCCAGCCATCCTCCCATTCATCCATCCATCCATCCCAAACCATTTTGTTCTTTAAAGGATTTCATGTGATTATAAAGATACACAATTAAATAGATTTAAAATAAGTTAAAAGGTGGCAAAGGAGAGTACTGGCTTTTATATAAGTAACCACTAAAATTATCATGAAGAAAACATACACAGATATCAGGAGACATATCCACAGACAGCTGTTGTACCACTTGATATGGCAGCACATTAAGTTGCACTAAAAATGGAACAAAATGAATGCTAGAGTTTAATTTTTTACTCCAGTTACAAAAAGTCAAACATTGACAGAACTGCAGTTACTTTGAAATGAAGTAAACCCAGAAAGTTCTTTATTTACGTGTGGTAATCTTTTCTTATTTTTTTTAAAGACCTTAAACATCTTGTCTCTCATCTCTGCACATAAATGCATAACTAAATTCTTGGGGACAGAAAGAAAATGTAGATTACTGAATCTTTTCCTATTTTTCCCCTTGACTTAGAACAGTGCAGGTCACGCTGGCTACAAAATTAACCCAAGGAACTCTTTTGTCTCTCTTCTCATTAATCCACTGATGAAAACTTCCAAGGTCTCTCTTATTAACTTCTGTTTTCACAACGAAAGTGCTAATGAGATATTTAGCTTTGTCTCTCTCACACAACCATCATTAGGGTTTTGTCAAATTATCTTGATACATCTTGGGGATAAGTAAGTAGAGGTGACCATTAATTAATAATACTGTTGTTTCTCCAGGTACAGTCTAGACATCCATTCATTGATCGGAAGGAGCCACAGGCAGCTAGTTATCCTGAACACTTCTTTTCTACTGGGCAGGACCATGACCAATGTACCTTTGATAGAGCTTCAACTTGGAGATATGTGAGAACTTCCATCCCACACAATGCTTGCAGGCTGGGACAACAAGAATTAGGGATGTGGTTGGAAATGATGTTGATGAAGTTGACAGACAGTTGGTTTCCTGATTTTTTTTGGACCCATTTGTTGAATATATGCAAGGTTCTATACCAGCATCTTGCCAATATCTGAGCAGTACCGCTATGAGTGTTTCTATCAAGGAGTGATTGAGAGTAAATGTGATCTCGCTTAAATGTTATAATGCTATTTTGTTCATGCACTAAGAGATCCAAACCTTGCTGGTTATAGTTAAATTGGAACTCCAAGCTTTCACATCTGACTATTTCATTCCTCATGTTGAGTACTTTGGTTCCTTAATACATATTTGGAATGTTGTACTGTTGAACCACTTCAGTTTAATTTGCTACATGCTTATCAATAATGGAAAATATATATCAAGTCTCAATCTGGATCTCATAAGTAATATGTATCATCTTGAAATGATTTCTGTGTTCTCAACAGTACATAAGAATAGATATACTATATAGGCAAATATATATATTATGCATGTATATATATACTATATATGTGACTAAATATATATATAATCATTTGTATATGACAAAATAACTTCTCTATCTCATAGGGATATTATGGGGATCCATTTTTTTTTAATTAATGTTTTTTAAAAAGTCTTTTTAATTAATTAATTTTTATTTTTGGCTGCGTTGGGTCTTCATTCCTGCATGTGGGCTTTCTTTAGTTGCGGAGAGCCGGGGCTACTCTTCATTGCAGTGTGCACGCTTCTCATTGCAGTGGCCTCTCTTGTTGCGGAGCATGGGCTCTAGGCCCGCGGGTTTCAGCAGCCGTGGCACATGGGCTCAGCAGCTGTGGCTCGCGGGCTCCAGAGCGCAGGCTCAGCAGTTGTGGCGCACGGGCCTAGTTGCTCCGTGTCGTGTGGGATCTTCCCAGACCAGGAATCGAACCCGTGTCCCCTGCATTGGCAGGCGGATTCCCAACCACTGGGCCACCAGGGAAGTCCCCGGGGATCCATTTTGATATGTGCGAAAGCACTCTGTAAATATGAAAGTCCTCACGCAGCAATGTTTATATGTTATTATTACAACTAATACAGAATTAGTTTTGCTCCTCACATGACAATATGAAGAACACTTCTGGGGAGTGCTTAAAGAGGGCAGCCAAAAATCCACTCAACTGAATATATTTCATTTTTATGTCTTGAAATCCCCTTGTCCCCTCAGTTGAATAGGATCTGTATCTCTCACTTCAATTGGCCCCTCACATAAATGTTGCTATTCTTGGGAAGATCTCTTTTACATCAGAATGTGATTCACTTCAGCATTGCTTATTGAGTGCCCATGTTTCAGTCTCACTGGTAACCTACAAGATGGGCAGTGCCAATCCACATCTGGCACTGTGATTCCCTCTTCTCCATGTCAGCGCTCCGGGAGAGTTACTGCACAGATGCAGGGTTACTGGAGTTCTCTCAAAATTCTCCTCCTTATTCACTTTCCTGGGACTTGGAAGATTGTGACAACTTGATTTATTTTATGCCTGCGTCCAGAGTTTACTCTAAATCATGCCCTATTATATCTAGAGCATTTAAATGAACAGAAAATAAGAAAAAAGAGATCACGTAGCAAACACTGATAATTAAAGGAGAGAGAGACAGCGAAACAGAGAGAGAGAAGGAGAAGGATCAGTAGGGAGGGGAGCTGAGGGGAGAAGAAGAGGAGGATGACTCTAAGTGTGATCCATGCCGCACAATGCTTCTTATTATAACGGTCGTATCTGTAGTTATAACAAAACATAGCCCATGGTCGTGTTCCCTATATGGATTAATAATACGCGAACTAACTCTCGTAAGACACTGAGCAATATTTTCTTAGTGCATTAGAACAGTAGAGGTGTGCGCCTTTCCAAATTATATTTAAATCTAAAAGTTTGGGAACTGCGTAGGTGTATGTTTTATTTCATGTATTTCTGTGGGACAGAATTTATGTCTGTGTTTTATAGCCCTCGAACATCTATCACATCTATCACAGTTCAACAGAGTTGATTTAAAATGTCATCACCATTGATTGTGGTGATTATTTCACAATGTATTTGTGTATCAAAACGTCAACCTTAAACAATTTAAATTTGTCAATTATATGTCAATAAAGATAGAAAAAAAAATGCTATCATGCTCTAAAACCTGCCTTATCTTCTTTAAGTATCTGTAATTTCAATAAAAGCACTTGATGAAGATAAGTATGATTGTGAAAATTGAATTAATAAAGTTGAATGAAGGATTCCTCTTGACTTAAAAAATAGAAGATATATTACACATGACACTTGCATTGGTAGAAGCATTTCAAATAATCTTATTCCTGATGTTCTTCCTCTCTAAGTTCACTACACCTAGGTGTACGTTTGCCACAATTGCTCATTTATAACAGCTCTTTAAATCTCCAAATAAGAGTGAGCAAGTATAGATTATTTTCCAGAAGTATAACTCCTAAGAGTGGGAGATGAGAATTGTGGCAAAAATCACACTTTTTCAAAGATTTTATCTGCCTTCTAACATCTCTAGAAGTGACAATGAAACTTTGTAACTGGTTTTTACATTATACCTCATGGCTGGAAATTTACGGTAGAGAAATAGCAAAAAAGTGACATTATCTTTAACTGCAAAGAGAGAACGACTAAAAGTTAGAAGGAAGGAGAAGGTAAAAATGTCTTGCAATAAGTTGGTCTGCCTGCTTTTATGAAGCATCCCTGTCCGTTGAGAAAGCAATAAGATATAGCCTGCCTTAGAGAAAGGACCGAGAAAAAAAAAATAGTTGACTGCCATGCTGGGTTTTTTTTTCCTGTATAATATACCCCCAACTCTTCCAGTTTCCCCTGAACTCTATTGCCATAGTCTTACCTTGTAAATACTTTCATTGGATTATAAGGAAACTATGCCTTTATAATGTTTTCCTTCAAAATCTAACTGCAGGATGAAACTTTTATCTTCTTCCTGAAATAAATTGCATGAAGGTAAGGGCTGGCTGAGACCAGCCATCAAATTCTGACTAAGACTTAAGTGCAGGACAGAATGCACTCACGAAATTTGTATCTTTTCATGGATTCTTCCATGCATTCACTCATTCATTAATTCATTCATCTATTCACAATCATTTATTGAATACTTTTGATTAACAAGGGGTTATACAGAAGAGGAATATACTATGGCACCAGCCTTCCCTCCCTTGAATTGCTTGGAGAACTTCACGTGTATGACAAATGGAGGCCATCTATAAGCAGAAAATCCTCTCTATACCCCTGAGCATAGAAAGAGCATGGGTATTAGAGCTGGATAGACTGGGCTGAAATCCCAGCTCTGCCATTTATTGGCTGTTGATGTTGGGCAAATTATCTAGCTTCTTTAGGTTTCTTCCTACGTAAAAATGAAGTTATTTACACCTATTTTGAATTTTGATGAGGATGAGATTCTCTAGGGCTAGATAGGCACAATGTCTAGCACAATGGCTGGCACTTAGAAGACGTTGTCGGGAGTATTTACTATGTAGACACAACTGGCTCTGTACACATTGTCACTTTGCTCTCCTTGCAACATGGGAAGAGGAGTTTATCCTAGCCCTGGATTTCTGTGATCTTCAGACACAGACATTCCCTTCACAAAGGAAGTATAATTTCCTGGCTTAAATTCACACTTCTATGTTTAAACATCCTATAAGCAGAGTAAATTACATATTTGAAGTGAGAGTTCTTTTTAAAACACCTCAAAAAACATCATAACTACCACTGTATTGAAAAGCCAAGGGGCTTCTCTTCTCTTCTCCCGAGCTGCATGATGTAACCAAGCATTTATCAAATCCTACTGTTTTCAGAGTTTGGAGACTTGAGTTATTTGTTCCAGTTCCCTTCTAGTAAAGAGAGGGAAACCCTAAGTCAGCACAGTCAGGAGTGCAGTGTCATATCACTGCACCGACAGCGTCCAGCTCAGGAATAGATTGTGGTCTCCTGGCCCTCCATCCAGTTGGCATCCAACTCCTTCAGTTTCATATTTGGGTGTAGTGAAGACGAAAATAGAGGCAGGATTAATTTGTCACTTTTCCCAGGTTTCTCAAACATGATTTGTCTTTTTCAATTCTTCCCTAGGTTTAATTGAAAACTTTAAGCAAGGCCTTTGAAAAATACCAGGGACTGTGGCCTTCTGACATCATCTGGAGCTGCCAGACTGGTGAGCACTGAGTAGCTCCTGCAAAGCCCACTAAGGACCACCTGAAGAATGCACATTCAGATGCTGAAGGAGAATTCTGTTAAGTGCCTTCTACTGAGGCTGGGAGCCTCATGAGAGAGTCTCCCTTTTTGTGCACACTTCATCAGATGGCATCTGTGTCTAAACTCTTCCCTGAGATCTTCGAGTAATTAGCCATGGCCTCTTTTGGATAGCTTTTCTCTCTTCCGCCTTGCATTTACAATCAGTTCCTCTCAATTCTGACGTGTTTCCTCGAAGTTGCTATCATGCCTCTCCACCTGGATGAGCCCTTTTCCTCCCTTACACACCTCTGCAATCCCTTAACCTTCTCCTCATCCTCATTACTGGAATGCCTGCTGATTAAGAATAAGAATTAAGCCTTCTATTCACCAAAAAATGTCACTTGTCATTATGAAAACTTTTGGAATCATTTAAGTGTCATCACGTAAACAGAAAGATAAGCTTCTCTTGATGGTTTGGTAATGCTGTTATGAGCATCAGTGCTACCTGCAACACAGCAGTGACCTCAGATGCCAAAGAGAATAGTATCCCTGTCCTGTTCCATAGGTCCTCAAACTACTCTTCCACTTTTCAGTTGATGTGTACTCTTATTAGTTTTTCTCTTTTGTCTGTCACTGTCAGGCTTTATAGAGGCCTGTTTCTGTTTTCAAACTTGCTCCTTCATATCTGCTTTGAGCTGGAAATCTAGATAATCAGATAACCAATGTTCTCTAACTATCTTAGAAACAGGGTCACAGAGGCTCTCAAACAAGAAAGCCCAGGTGCTTCAGAGTCCAGGCTCATGGCTTAAAATACACAAGACTTGTTAGTTTCCTCAAAATGCCAAGTTCCTTATGAAGGTAGTGCATTTATTGGTAAGTTAGCACCCAGTAATATTTTTACTATGATAATTCTCAAATAGACTTTTCTTCATTAATTCCAAGAAACTCTACTGGAACTAGACTCCAAATACCTGAATCTCTATTCTCTAACATTTAGTCAAATAGAAGCCAAGCTTCCTTGGTGCTCTTCTGAGTTTGCAGGGAGGGAGATGAGCAATGTAGTAAGGAAAGTGGCTGCCTTATTGTCTTTGACCCCCTTGCTTCCTGAAAAGATGGAGTGGGGTTGTTGGCTTGTACTTAAAGGTAGAACCTGATGTGGACATGCAAGGGTTCAACTACATTTATCCAGAGTGAGTGGTTCACTCAGTGTATCCTGAGCAGAGAGAGAGATCTGGTAGCCCCTTTTCTGGTTTCCCACGACCAGCTTTTCACTTGAGAAACTGAGGAATGCTAGTACTCATGCTAGCATGCTAGCATGCTGGCAATGCTCCCCAGTGACTCTGTGCATGGATATTAGACTTAGACCCAAGTTTAAATCTGGAGTTACTAGAACTTGGGTGACCTACTTAACCTCTCATTTATAAAATGGGAAGGATGCAGTACCAATCTTGGCGTGTAGTTGTAAGAATTAAGATAATCATGATCAATGAACTACTTAGCACTATTCCCGGATGTGAAATAAAAGTTATATTTTTATGGCAAGACAAGAGAAATTTAAACAAAAAATCTCTGCCCTTTGGCCTCCTCTGTCTCCACACTGTGCTTTGTGTATCTTCATTATGCATCGACCAAACCTCCCACGTGAGCAAAAATACCTGCTCAACCATAACCAGCAACATTCTCCTATAGCGTCAACACGACAACTCCTTAAAAGATGGCACTCCTTCTTGATCTTCTAAGGGGTCACATGACCCACCGCGATGACGCGTAGATCTGAATTATGTAAGCTGTCATTAATACAACATTTGATGTACAGCCCTGTCTCAAAAAACTTATATAGGGCTTCCCTGGTGGTGCAGTGGTTGAGAGCCCGCCTGCCGATGCAGGGGACATGGGTTCGTGCCCCGGTCCGGGAGGATTCCACGTGCCACAGGGTGGCTGGGCCCGTGAGCCATGGCCGCTGAGCCTGTGCGTCCGGAGCCTGTGCTCCGCAACGGGAGAGGCCACAACAGTGAGAGGCCCGCGTACCGCAAAAAAAAAAAGAAAAAAAACTTATATAACGGTGCCTTGACTTCTAACCAATGGGACAGTTCTCAGAGCTTTCTGAGTTGCTCTTGCCAGGTTATAATCCTCAAATTTGGCTCAAATACAAATTTCCATTTCTTTTTAAATCATTTTTGACCGATTAATTTTTCGTCAACCTGGTGCATAATAAACACTAAATAAATCTTAGCTCTTCTCACCTTCGTTATTACATAAGACACACACGCGTGTTACCTCTAGCCTACTGGGAGGCAGCACGTTTTTGTTAAAGTGGGCAAAACCCAACATCCTAATAACCACAATAGGTTGACTATCCACATTTGCCCTTGCCTAGAATAATACTGTGAAGTAGGAGGGGAAAAAAACTAAATATCGCATGAAGAACGCAAATGTACTTTCTCCCTGAATGTTCTATTTTGGTTTTCAACTTTTAAACTTCACTTTATTTCAAAACATACTCCCAACCATTCCAAAGCATTTTCAAGTTGGAAAGCCTTCTTTTTGTTTCACAATAAGGTAACTGCAGGTGCAAACTCGAGGGAGACAGACCTTGGAAATTTTAAGTATGTTGCCATGGCAATGGCTTGCAAGAATGTGGATGAGTTTCATCTTAGCTCTCAAGCATTCAACCGAGTTCATACATGGAGGTTCAAATTACTAGGCACACAATGTTTGCCATTCATCGTGTCTTGAAAGGTTTAAAAATAACTGTCTCTGTTGCTTATAGCAATCAAAAACTACAAAATTCTACCTATCTATCTCTCTATCTATCTATGCAAATGTGGAGACCTAGTCATTCATTATCTACTCTTAGCTAGCCAATCTCACCAGTTTGGCTGCTCTAAGGGAAGCTGTATACATAAATTCAACAATGATCGTTTTTGCCATTGTTACAAACAAAGAGTTGTACTCCCAATATGAAATAGCTATAAAATTTTTCTACTGAATTTCAAATTAAGGTCCTCATTCAAAATGGATGTATCCTTAAAGAAGCATGATAATTATTTAGGGATGGTCAGTTAAAGCAAACTTTCAGTCTAATGAAATGTGGAGGATCTTTTTAAAAAGGTCCCATCCTATAATGCAGGAAAGAAGATTAAAATGTGTAATTCTAGTCATTAAATCAAATGCCCCTACTCCCAGAAAGCGACACCACCACCAACAACACAAAGACATACAAAGGAAGCAATTTTATCTCATTTGAACCATCACTATCTTAATTGCTCTTAAATGGTTCAGTTGATGCTTCTAAATTCCAAAGCCCTCACAAGGAACTCATGATTCATTGCCAATAAAAGCAGTGATTCTTGACAAAAACACTTTCCTCCCATACATGGAACCTACAGAACACTAAAATTGGAAAGTTTTAAAGTTATCTATTTGATATAAGAAATAATTCTTAACAAATTCTCTTCAAATTTCAAGGCTTTTTCCATCTAAATTTGCACTATGAAAATTAAGCCAATAATAAAAAAATTCATTCACCAGCAAAAAAAAAAAAAAAAAAAAAAAGGATTTCTAAGAGTATATGTTCTTTAGTTTTCTAAGAGTATATGTTTAGATCATTTGCTGCAAATGATCCATGATGATACAAAGTGCCCTACGTGAAATGAGACAAGGGACCCTGCTATGTCCTGCACTCAGTTACTGACAAAACCTTCACAAAACTGTTATTAGCTACCAAAGCCTGGCAGTTTTAAAATTCACTTTGCTGCTTTAACTTTGACTCATCTTCCAAAACACACACACACACACACACACACACACAATCATTCTCTCTGTCCCTTATACTCCTTGATTTAACAGCTAGTTGATATACTTTAAAACTACAGTAGTGCTCCCCCATTCTAAAAAGCCTACAGCAGTGCTAGAATTAAACAAATGAGAACACAGTAATTAGCTATGCAAACTGTCAAGTAGATCTAAAAAGAAAAACAACCCAGAAAACACAACAATCAGCAGTTTCAAGCTCTAACAAGAATCTTCATTGAGTTCCCATTTATTTTAAACAAAAATACATTAGGTCTCTGAAAAACATTCGCAGCAATTTCCATGGAAATAGGGCAAATCAGCTAATGGGTCTTTTACATCTCTAATTTCTATGATGCTGATATAGCAGAAAAGTCTTTGGTCCTACACTCTTCCCAAATAATTTCTATCCTACTCCTCTATAACCAGATTCATTCCCAAAGTGAGTAGCACCTAAAATGGTTCCAAAGTGGATCTGGAACAGGTGTGTGGGTCAAATCACATCCTGTGACCCCCAATTCCCAAATCCCTCCCTAAACCTCACCACAATAGTTTCATAAGAGGGTAAATTAAAGGGTAAACTGGAAAGGGAAAAGAATTGTTAAATTATCTGGGGCATTTGTGTGTGAATGGAAGGGAGAAGACATTCAATTCTTTGCGTGGAGAGTATGAATTACACAATTTGTAGCTAAATCTCTGGGATCCTTTACTACCTACCTTCTCCCTCTCACAACCACGTTGAGTCCCTATGAAGCAACACAGACTACTTCCAACATATACATGCTTTGTCTGAAATATCAATCTAATGCTTACATTGACGGTTAATGTTCCTTTAACCCATTATGCAACCAGTAATAGAATATCAGATTTTTAAAAAAATCTAGAATTGTGATGAACACATTTACTTTGAAACTTGTGTTTGCTTCAGTTCTCTTATCTTCAAACTTGTAGAACAACTGTCTGCTTTATAAAATTGAGAATGTAAGATGGGATGCCTGAAACTGGTCTAGGATAGGACATAGCATTCTGAAATTCGACTAGGAGCTCAATCATTATCTAACCCATTGACCTGTGGCAAATCACTCCCCATTCCAATATAAGTAGGTTAGAGTAGATGACCCCTCAGGTCCCTTTAAAATATAATAATCAAGGGTAACACAAGAGAATCTTGTGGTACAGATAAGCCTCTTGATTTTGGTGGTGATTATAAGAAGCTATACATGTGATAAAATTGCATAGAACTACACAGACACACACAGACACACACAATAAATGCATGTATAATTGGCAAAATCTGAATAAGCTCTATGATTTACATGCTGGTTTTGATATTGAACTATAGTTATATAAGATGTTAACATGGAGGGAAGTTGGATAAAGGGTACAGGGGACCTCCCATATCTTTCTTTGCAACTATCTGTGAATCTATAATTATTTCCAAAATTAAAAAATATATATATAAGTACCTAATACATGCATACATACATAAATATAATAATCTTTGATTTCATGAAATGGCTTGTTGACTGTCAAAGATAAATGCCAATATACAGGGCCTGATGCTTTATCAATGAAGTGAAATTTATTGGTTCCAAACAATCCACTTTTCAGCTAAATGTGATAATTTTTACCTAAAACAATTAGTAGTTTAAAGGTAGTTAGGATATTGACTATTTCTCCATGATTCGAAGTGAGGAAATTGTTATGTGACAGGTTGTTACTAGTGACACCATTTTTGCCAGCCCTTCTGTTATTTATCCTTGAATACTGAACCCTACAGATTAAGATACCAAATAACTAAAAATTTCAACAACATGCCTTTGATTTAAAAGAGAAAATTAAAACAAAATACAAATAAAACAAAACAAAACCAACACAATTCTAAAGGAAGTGTCAGGGAGTTACTAAAAATTGAATTCCTAACATTTATATTCTGAGGACTCTACAGTTTCTGTTCAATTAACTTCTCCTATGATGAGTAATCTTACTTTCTATTCCTAAAACCCTGTAGAATCCTATTCATCTAAAAATTAGGTTGTGCTCAATATATTTCCTTTCAATGTCATAGAATCCAGTGGACTCTCCTGACCTCCCTGAGGTCTAAAAATCATGGCTAGCTAGTGTCTTAGCAATTTTGTACCTATATGTTGGTCAAAGTTTGATTCTTAAGTTTCACCAGTGGGGCAAAAGAAAGCAAAATAGATGCCTGTAGCAGACTTCTGTTAGAGGTAAAGTAGAAAAGAGGCAAAGAAAGCAGGAAACTATAAAGAAAAGAGTGAGCAGAAGGAAAGAGAAAAGGTAAGAAAACGCTTCCCTCACCTATGTTTGGAGAGTGGTGGGGGACCTCAGTCCATTTTACAGATGAGACCAATGATAGAGGTACTTCAGACTTAGAAAAGTAGGACTAATGTCTCACCCAGTGAGATATAAAACAGGTCTTGGGTTTCAAAATTCTAGAAAGGGATTTGAAAGAAAAGAAGCATTATAAAATGTACAAGTCCAAGTCAGTCAATCCATCAGATCACCTCTGCACCAGGACTAGCCAACTAAACTGTATCTTTAGGATTTAGCTCTCTTGTGGCAGCAAAGACTACACTCCTCCTAAACAGCAAAGCTTAAGACACAGAACAGAAAAGAGCCTAGCAGAGGATTTTCCTGTCCTTGCACAGCTTTCACCAAACAATACAAGGTAAAACACATAGAGGCAGTTTCTCAGTCACTTTAAATAAAAAAGGCAAAGAACGGTGAGTTACCTGATGCAATCCTTTTAGAACCCATGCGTACTTCTCCCAGAGTTAATGCTACCAGTTACCATAAATTTAAAATGGTAGAACTACTCTCGCCAACTAAGGAATGTCACTCACTACCTGGTTCTACAAGAATGGAGTCATTAGCCACTGAAGTCGCTGACCTGTGGTACACCTGGAAAATAATTTAGGCCAGAGATCAGGAATAAGGCACTCTGTGCTCTGGGAAAACTGGCAGAACAGGCCTTCAGATATTTATATATTTTCAGGAGAAAATTTCATGAATCCAGATTCTTGCATCTTCCCATAATTAGAAAATCATGAACTGAGATATCAATTCCTCATGACTAGCAGCAACCTTCTACTGAGATGTATGCTTGATTGCATAAACCCCTTCGCCAAACGCACACATATACTGGCTTCCTTGCCTACCTCTTTGGAGTAAGTTCTCATAGCGATCTGAGAGGCCGTCTCCAGGCTATAGGCCCTCAGTAAGCCCCCAAATAAAATCGAATCATTTAAGTGTCATCACGTAAACAGAAAGGCAAGCTTCTCTTTACATAATAGGTAATGAGCCAAGAAAGACACTAAGGGTGGTAAACATGTGTCAAAGCTGCTGTAACAGAATCCAGGCCTTTACTTCATGTGGCCATAATGAAAACAGCTGGTGAGAAGTGTGAGGCTATCACCTAACACTTTGTCCCTCTTTGCTCTCCCTAGTGCCACAGTGCATCTTAAGCTTTGCCGGGTCCAGGTAATGCTTTAAAGTTAAAGTGTTTCAAGCTAACTGTGTTCTGGAAGTCAAATCTATCGTTATAAGATTACATTAAAAGCTAAGCCTCTACTGTACATATCAATTTGTACCCCAAAATGTTGGTTTCCCAGAGCATTCACCAAAATCTATCTAGGTTTAGATGCTGATGAGAAATAGAAGAAAAAAAATAAAAATGCAATCACTGCACCTTCCATGTATTAAGTCTTAAAACTGTAAATGCCAAAGTTCTAATTTCATTTCTTTGTGTCTATATTTCCCTGCTAAATATTTCAAATTACTATAGACATTCACAAGATATATTAGTTTTTACAGCTAAATTATGAACGTTCATAAAAATAATTTGTCCTACACATCTAACCTTTTGTTCTCAATATAGACCCAGTTTCTTTTTCACATTGATAGAAAAATGCCTACAAAGTCTTGTTCTCTGAGGATCTCATTTGGCAGTGATTAAATTTATTTTTCATAAATCTTTACTGGTGATGAGAATTTTTCTCAGACTGTGCTGTTGATTGCTTATGTTACCTCTTTCCTTACCAGTTTCATTAGAAGTCTCATTGTACCTTGTTTCTTAGAGAAGAATTTGAAACCGATTTGGGGATGAAGGACTTTTAGTCCAGAGTATGCAGCACTTTATGAAATATTTATCCATACAAAGCCTAAAAATACACATGGTAGGCACAGCATTCACGTGGGTAATTATTTAGTAGATTCAGCACATAATTTTACACCACAGGGTTCTTATTAGGAACACCAGAAAGGGAATCAGAGTTTCTTGACACATGGTAATAAATATTTTCACTTCCAATGAATAATTTAGCTCTTTTGGTATTCACTGTATGAAAAATAGATTGGAAATAATTTCAGGGTCTGTTAGCAAAGGTGAAGGTTTTGGAACACAAGGAGAAAACAGGGAGTATGGGGCCACTTTTCCCTTGTTTTCACAGAATTTTGCTTGTTTTTGTGATGCACGCACTGCAGATTTTCCCTCATTTGTCAAGATGATGTCAAAATGAAAAGATGTTATTCCTTCTGTAGCATTTCCTAGTGTTAGTTTTTAGGATTCCAAACCGTTAATTATGTGAAATTTACCAGCCTTGCCCATAGAATGCTAATAAGTCTGTATTCTTCACTATGGAAGGAAAAGGAGATTTCCCTCCAATTAATCCTAGCCATGAACGGAATTATTCTCCCACTAGTTTCAAAATGAAAATTTCATACGAAAATCTCAGATGCAGGTTCATCTAAAAAGTCAGGGGAGACGACTCAACAAAATGAGAAGCAGTCTATGTTTTAAGACCACTTTTCTTTAACAACTTTTTCTTTTAAAGGAAATTCACATTTATTCACACTCTAAAATCATAAAATATCAGAGCTGCAAACCCCTCACCTTACAAATGGGGAAGTCAAGTAGCAGAAATTTAAGTAGTTGGTTTTCACCATACCAGTAGCAGTAAAACTTTCTCTATTGTAATGTCTTTATATAAATCTATTAAAATAAAATGTTTTAAAATTATATAAACTCCAAAAAATAACCTATACACAATGGGACATTTTGAATTTGAGGTGAATTGGGGCAGTTGTAAGGACAAGTCTAAAATTTAGGAGAGTTTTCTATGCTGAGAATGGTAAAATTTCCCAAGGAAAGAGAGAAAGGAAAAGAGAGTCTGTGACCAACTTCAAAATAAAACCAACACTGATAAGGGTGGGAAGAAAAAAACAATTGTTTGTCCTCCTAAAATACCTGACTGAATGTTTCTTAGTAGAAATTTGGGGTAGCCCAGTGGGGAGAATTCTCTTAGGTATTTGTGGGAATCAAACCAAGGGATGCTGAAATTTTCCAGAACTAGTTTGATGTCACTCAGTGGCATCTATGACACAAAAATTCTCAAAGCAAATCATTTCTCAAAGGGCATACTGAATGTTAATTTCTTAAATTTGACAGAAGTACAATGCTTATATAAGATGTTAACATTAGGGGAAGCTGGATGAGAGTGAACTCTCTTTAATATGTTTGGAACATTTCTATATATTTAAATTATTTCAAATTAAAACATTTATTTAAAAAATAAAAGAATCATACTGATCTGATCAAATCCTATGTATTACATATAAGTTGGGAAAACTGGTATTTATAAAATAATTTTCTTTTAAAACAGATACAGATATGTTCATAAAGGAAAAAAAATACAACTACAACCATAAAAAGTAACCTATGAATTCCTCACTTTTGTAATATTTACAGACATAAAACATGTATTATCCTCATTTGAATGGCATCTTTAGAAATGATCTTACATGGTAGACTTTCAAATAAACCAAGAATATACGTTTCTGCTTCATCTCATCATTTTAAACCCTCATATCTCTTCCTAAAGAATTAAAAGAGTTGATGCCTCATTTAGGGAAGTGCTAGGTACAAAGAGAGAGAGAGGTTAAAGTCAGTATTTATTTTGTTATTGCATCAGTAGTCTTCTGTTTAAAATGACAACATCTGTTGCAAATGAAATCTCACTGGCTATTTGGAAAACTAGAAAGTCAGGAATCTCAGAAAACCTTGTTGCATGGATGCCACTATACAGTGACCTGAGCTTACTGTCTCTAGCTTGAGATTTTGAAAAATAATCAAAAACTATTCAGTTTGATATTTTATACCTAGGTATTATTTCAATCAATTCTAATGAATGGTTCATGAAGTTTCCCACAATTATTCACTATATTTTAAACTACTTACTGAGGAAACAAGAGTACTTCAGTAACATGAGTAGACTATTTACATAATTATCACTTATTCAGAATTGTTCCACTTCAGGCCAGACCTTTGCTTCCTGCCTGTATCCTGCCATGTTCTATTTTCTTTTTGATGGGTGCCCTTCAAAAAGAAAATAGAATCAAAGATACAGAAAGAAGTAGAATCGAAGATACAGAAAGAAGTAGAATCAGGCATACTGAAAATTATTGGAGTAATTTACAAATACACTTATTTATACCCTAGTGGCCTGAGATAGTTATACTTACTCCAAAGTGTCTTATTTACTATTGGAAAAGTGACTCAATATTTCAAGTCATCCCATCAATAAAAAGAAAATAATTTCTTATTTTTTAAGGGAAAACGTTTAGCAACAATAGCTAATTTTAACAAATAAAGAAAACAAATACAAACTAAATATGCAGGTGATTTTTAACTAAAAACAGTTGTACACATTTTGTATTATTTTTATCATTCATAAAGCATGAAAACTGGTTTAAGAAATCAATATGTTGTCCTGAGAACATGTAGAACAGGAAGCAACCACATTGACTGATTTTGAGACAAGCTACTTGGGATCTTGCTTCATATTCCAATACCCTCAGTGCCCTAAACACCACTTCAGAGGCTGGTATTGGTGTTACAGGATGTGTAGCCCACCTGATTTGACCTGATTTTGTGTTACCTTTTATTTTATGACTGGATAACTAGGGCTGCTCAAACAAATTCAGAGAACATACAGCAGAAAAACATCAGAGCTTCTACTTAGCCCTTATTGAACTCTCCTTTCTCTAAGCTACCATGAAGTGTGTAATAGATGCTCAGCAAAAACGTGTTCATTAATTGAGACTATAGGGTGAAATTATTCAGCCTTCAATACCCCTCTAGTTTTATATGTGTTTGTCCTTTCTCCTCAGCTGGACTTTTAAGGCAGCAAGTGTCTTATTTTCCTTTGAGTCACCCATGACACCAAGCATCTACTGATCTATCAATCAGTAGATATTTTAACAGATCTTAACTATTAAATGCACCAAAAAAACACTGAGATACGTGCTTATATATTATAATTTTCAACATTCTGGAAAGAGATGGTATACTTCTTGAAGGCTTAAGAAAACTCTTGGCAAACCCAAGAGTAGCTATTACCCTGAAATTTCTAGTTTTTCTATGTAACCTATTATGTAGCAGGTAAATATTTAGCAGTGTTTTATGTAGACACACATATTCATACACACACCACGTTCAACTCTGAAAATATTGTAGTCCTACTACAAACCCAATGGATAGGTGATTCACTCAAATCTAACCGTGCTAATTGAGAGAAGTCATGGTACATGATGGAACACAATGATTTTTCAGCTCATGGGAAGTTGTGGTCTATAGGACACATCTGGTCATGCAAGATAATCCATTATATAGATAGTTCACACATGGGTCATTGAGAATTGATGCCTGGGGCTATATCTATGCAACTCCAAACCAAGGGGCTTCAAAAAAAAATCAAAATTCTATTCAAACTTTTTTTTTTTTTTTGGCAGTACGCGGGCCTCTCACTGTTATGGCCTCTCCTGTTGCGGAGCACAGGCTCCGGACGCGCAGGCTCAGTGGCCATGGCTCACGGGCCCAGCCGCTCCGTGGCATGTGGGATCTTCCCGGACTAGGGCACGAACCTGTGTCCCCTGCATCGGCAGGCAGACTCTCAACCACTGCGCCACCAGGGAAGCCCTATGCAAACTTTTTGATTTGACAATAAAGTAGAGTGTTCTGAAGTCATAAAGGTAGTCTTAGTCATATACATACATTATTATACATACATAATATTTATATATGTAATCTATATTTTGTATATATAATACATAGTTTTTAATTATAAGAAAATTCATTTCAATGGAAGATTGATTGGGATGGCACTGTCTTTGAAGCTGTAGTAGAGTTTTTAATTTGAAAAATGTGAAGAGGTCGGACAGATGAAGGCATTTGCCCACACCACTAAACCTCCATATCATCTATGAATTTACTAGTAAATCTAGGCTGTGAGGTTATGCAATTATATTTTTGGTCTGAAATATGCTTACAGTCAAGATTGTGGCCCTACCAAACCTGTCATGTTTAAATAAAAAAGACAAGGAAACAAACATGAGAGCATACAGACTCCAGGACTGATGTCTTTCAGAGACTGACTTCTTTTGGTCCCCTAAATAATATTCAAGTCGTTCCCATCATTATATGAAGTTTTTGTCTTTTAAACTAAGCAATATCTAAGGTAATGAAGCCTGGAGCCTTTATAGTAAAAGACATTCCATTTAGTCGTGGGAAAATAGTAAAACTTTTTTGAGCCTTTTTTGCTATCAGGAAGACAATTAAATTGTGGCTTAATCTGCAGTCTCTCTCTCTCTCTCTCTCCCCCCCATATATATATATAAATATTTTTTTCACAACAATGAAAACAAAAATGTATAATTGATTTTTTTGGGGGAAATAGTTCTCAGATAGTTTCCAATGCATAATCAAGTGAATTCAAATGAGGGTGAAAATTTGAGGGGAAAATGAAAGTGTGTAGTGATAATCACACATAATTTATGACACAAAACTAGAAAGTCTCTCTCATATATTTTTACTTTTTCATGGTTATTATTTAGTTTAGACTTATATGCTGTCTTAATTTTCTGTGAGACACTAGAGATACCCATGGGTTTATATCTGTCTGTGATTCTCCCCAGTTATTCTGTATACTGGAAATTGCCTATCTACTCGATACATTGTGCTTGGCTCCATTCTCCATGCTAAAGTAATGAGGGAAGGGAGCCTTCAGGAGATTCAAGTATCAGCTATCAAGTAAATGTAAATAAGATAGCAGAAAATAAAATCAATCTTGCTGGGTCAATATAGTAACCTTAATAGAAATCAATGATATTCAAAGCCTAAATATACACAAAAATGTATAAGCAGAACTTGGTGTCATTATATTCTGCTGAATTTATATATAGTTTATTGTTTCTGTTTAGTAATAGAGGTCTGGAACAAATGGCATTTGAGTCCATAGACAGGTAAAGCAGCAGAGGAATAAAGTACTGGGAGTAGAGGAAATGGGAAGTGAAAAAGCAGACTGAATTAATAAAAGGCACCAGTTGGTCTAAGTATAATTAAATATCCACTAACTCTGTTCACCTATATCTTGCTAGTGCTTATAACACTGGAATTAAGAGCACTAATTTTGACATGGCAAAATCTTGTTTCAAATGGGTTATTTTCCAAATGAGCAGAGTGTAAGCTTAGTTCTTGAAACATCTGAATTTAACATAGACAAAGACTGAAAGTTCTTGGCTACATGCTTTATTTTCCCATTTGAAAACTACAAAGTATAAGCTAAAAGGGCTTTTCCCATCAATTAGCAATCTGCCTACTGCATCCATCATATTGTTAATTGATTGCACTTGTACTTTATAAATGCACCCAGATGCTGTGGAATGAGCACATTTTGTAAATTAAAGGAGCATATGGAACACACACAGACAGTAACATTTCATCACAACTACCCAAAACATCCTTAATATGCAATGCTACATCACTAATTACTTCGTAAACATGTAAGCATTTCCTGGTTAATGTCTTGGTGAGAAATTTGCTTGGCAGTTGACCCCCAAATGCTACTGTGACCAGACATTTAATACCATTTCAGGGCTCTTCTAGTTTCATTCTACAGAAGGAGAAAGTGGCACTCAACATATCAGGCAACTTGATTGTGCAAAGTGAGTGAAAATATTTATTCTTTAACACTGGGTTATCTTGCTTAATAAACACCAGTCAACCCTCCAAAATATAAATATCTGTCCGAAGATCTGTCTGTAGGCACTATTTCTTTCTAAAAACGTTAGAGGGAATTTGCCAAGTGAGGAGAATTTTGTTGCTTAGTGGACTCTTTAATTTCTAAGAACAGGGCATTGGAAGAAAAGGACTGGAGAAAGTATACGAAATTGGTCTCATTCGTTAACTCTGGGAAAATCAATATAAATGATTTGAATAAATTATCCTAAATGTATCTTAGGATATTAAAGGTAAAGGTTTTATTTTATTTTATTTTTTTTTGCAGTACGCGGGCCTCTCACTGTTTTGCCCTCTCCCGTTGCGGAGCACAGGCTCCGGACGCGCAGGCTCAGGGCGCACATGGCTCACAGGCCTAGCCACTCCGCGGCATGTGGAATCTTCCCGGACCAGGGCACGAACCCGTGTCCCCTGCATGCGCAGGCGGACTCTCAACCACCGCGCCACCAGGGAAGCCCAAAGGTAAAGGTTTTCATTCCTTTTACCTATGTCATAATTCCTTGTCAAGCCAAGGTTCAACAGGCAGTCAAAAGAGACATGCAACACGGCTAAATTTCCTTTGGAAAATGGAAATTCTCTCCATACACAAGGTCCACCAACCAAATGATTAAGAGAGCTGTGGGTGACCCACAGAGTAAGAGATGTGTACTTAAACTTTTAAAATTTGTGTTTCATTGGTACATTTTGGCAGCATGATTTTGGTAAAATTCAGTTGTACTCAGGACTGGAAATTGTGTCTGGGTTCACCATAGGATTTTGAAATAATCATTGGAATCACAGAATTCAGAAGTAAATTGATTTTTCATTCTTTTTCAGTCCTATGACCCTTCTGGGCAAAGACTGTGCCCTTGGGTGACAGAAGGCTTGATTAATTTCATTGCAGAATTTGAACTGGGCATTGGTCAAGCCCCCAGCCTTCAGGATAAAGTCAACGAATACTTAAATAAAACATTTAAAGTTATTCTAGAAATGAACATCTATTTATAAGCCAGAAGTGAAAAATCAGTAGATTAGTCAGCATGAGCACCTAATGTTTTCATAATTCAAAGCTTACTTAGGGAAAGAGTCAGCAAGCCCTATTGATGCTTGAATCGTTAAAGTCTGATAAATAAGTTTAGTAGTTATTGCCATATTTATATGTAGATACCAATGACTCAAATAATATGACAGCTTAATTTGAATTCTGCTCCTATTGAATACTCTTCCTGAATATGGCAAAGAGAAAAAGGTTACAAACAACAACAAAGAGCACACCATTTATAATCTGGTAAAGTACCTTCTATTCACGGGATTTCTTTCCTAATCTATGAAGCAGGGGTTACCTAATTGAATGAAAAATAGTTGTCACAACAGACATGACATTCTATCTCATACTTAAAGGAAGATGCAATCAGAAGTTCCCTTGAAAAGAGGGGCCAGGCTTCCTTCACTATTAAGCCTACTCCTCCCCTCCCCCCTCCCCTTTTCTGAGACTCAATCCCTTCTGTTCTCCATCTGCTCCGCCTCCGCCTATTGTTTCCTCTCCCAGCCAAGCATGCCAATCCCATCTGGCCATACTCTTGCTTTTGCTGGCTCTAATTCCCATGGGCCTAAGAAATACTTAAATTCCAAGGCTTTTCTCCTCTTCAGGAGAATAAGGATAGCTAGGAGACTATCAAACAATTATCCGAAGAATTCACACTCATTAACATGCACATGATGTCTCGAATACGCAAACAGCACTTTTAGAATCCTCTCTTAGGCTAAAATCAAAAAAAAAAATGTTTCTAATTCTCTCACCTCGGATGCATTTTTAAAAACTGAAATCTTACTGTCTCTGAAATAATCAAAATTTATATTTCAAAAATACAAAAACGTTCAGTAATCCCAGACATGCATTTTTTTTCCCGTGAGCAGAATTAGTGTAAATAAGTGTTACTCAAATCTTACCATCATGAAATATTTCCATTAATTAATCAGGTTTAATAATCACTAATACATTTTCTGTGGCACAAAACATACAGTTAATTCACACATTACACCTTTACGAATTCTCAACGAAAACCCACTCTGCCACAAAAGCATGCATGGTCAGAATCTAAGCATATTTAGGCAAAATCATCACCAAGTCACTAACAATAATAAAGCAGTCTGGCGAGTCGTGAAAGCAGCTTTTATTCATGCTTTTACTCGAATCAACTTAATACACATATATAAACACACCCCCCCACAATTTTTGGTTGTCTCTGCCACAAGCATGCTCATAAGACATCTGAAGCTCACGCCACAAACAAAAGTAGAAGCAACCATGCTCAGGGTTTAAGGACATTTAAAAATTTAAAACAACCTTTCTACGTTGCATACAGAGCATGCATAAATTTGACATGCAATCTCCAAGAAGAAACATTTTAATATAAATCTTAAAATTAGTTTATCCAAAAGAGTTTATTCTTATTTTCATTATTACTGTTCTTAGGCTCCTGGTATCTTAAACCCTGCATGCTGCAGTTCTAAGCTGTGCTGAGCACCGGCTGTGATAGAAGAAGCTACCTGCGAGTTTTCACAGTGCCATCTCATATCCATGTCTGTCTGGCTACCCTGCGTGCTTAGAGCTTTTTTCTTAATTCTTAATGGAAATCCTAGGAAATTTAGTCCATCCTCTGAAATCAATACTGGTGACAGGAGAGCTCCCTGACTCAGTGGGAGATCAAGATGATAAATTGCCTGCGCATCAGCCTGGCCTATCAGTGCCCTGCACACAGATGGGCGAGGAAACACACAGAAAAGGCTCTATCAGTCACGTGTCACCAATGAGCCAATGGCTGATGCACTACTGCAGGAAGGGATGCTGCAGTTCCGTCTGCAGTTGACGAGGCTGTTGGTAGACAGACCAGCCCGTGCCCAGCTCAAAAAGTCTTGGCAGTCTCTGCTGTCAAATTTGCTCCCCTACTGTGACTGCGTAGGGAAACGGACATTCCCCTAAACCCGGACCCAAATAAAGACCTATTTTCATGCACAGGAATTTTTCTCTGTATTCCTTTGTAATCCAATGTGACAGCTCAGCAGAAAGGAAACTACTTTTTAACATCCCAACCCTTCAACTCTTCTTATGTGCTTCCCTTCAGATGATTATCACCTTTTCACCTAATATTAAATTAGAAGCCTTAAACTGTGCAATTAGCATGCAACCCTCCTAACAGAATCGGCTCAAAGCTTTGTAATTGTAATTTTATTTTCAAGTTAATGAATGGCATTTTTTGAATACCCCGTTTATAATGAATATTGTTATGGGATAATTTTGTATAGGCAATTATGCAACATTAAGAAATACATTACTATGCTTTTTTTTTTTTGCCAATTAGAGCTGTTTCTCTTTAAAGACAATTTAAGTCCCAATAAATATGCCATGTTATCGATCGTTAAAAAGACAAACAAGGTCACCTTATTTTTGATAAAGGAGGCAAGAATATACAATGGAGAAAAGACAGCCTCTTCAATAAGTGGTGCTGGGAAAACTGGACAGCTACATGTGAAAGAGTGAAATTAGAACACTCCCTGACACCATACACAAAAATAAACTCAAAATGGATTAAAGACCTAAACGTTAAGGCCAGACACTATAAAACTCTTAGAGGAAAACATAGGAAGAACACTATGACATAAATCACAGCAAGATCCTTTTTGACCCACCTCCTAGAGAAATGGAAATAAAAACAAAAATAAACAAATGGGACCTAATGAAACTTCAAAGTTTTTGCACAGCAGAGGAAACCATAAACATGAGGAAAAGACAACCCTCAGAATGGGCGAAAATATTTGCAAACGAAGCAACTGACAAAGGATTAATCTCCAAAATTTACAAGCAGCTCATGCAGCTCAATATCAAAAAAACAAACAACCCAATCCAAAAATGGGCAGAAGACCTAAATAGACATTTCTCCAAAGAAGATATACAGACTGCCAACAAACACATGAAAGAATGCTCAGCATCACTAATCATTAGAGAAATGCAAATCAAAACTACAATGAGGTATCACCTCACACCAGTCAGAATGGCCATCATCAAAAAATCTACAAACAATAAATGCTGGAGAGGGTGTGGAGAAAAGGGAACCCTCTTGCACTGTTGGTGGGAATGTAAATTGATACAGCTACTGTGGAGAACAGTAGGGAGGTTCCTTAAAAAACTAAAAACAGGGCTTCCCTGGTGGCGCAGTGGTTGAGAGTCTGTCTGCCGATGCAGGGGACACGGGTTCGTGCCCCAGTCCGAGAAGATCCCACATGCCACGGAGCAGCTGGGCCCGTAAGCCATGGCCGCTGAGCCTGTGCGTCCAGAGCCTGTGCTCCGCAACGGGAGAGGCCACAACAGTGAGAGGCCCGTGTACCACAAAAAAAAAAAAAAAAAAAAAACTAAAAACAGAACTACCATACGACCCAGCAATCCCACTACTGGGCATATACCCTGAGAAAACCATAATTCAAAAAGAGTCATGTACCACAATGTTCATTGTAGCTCTATTTACAACAGCCAGGAGATGGAAGCAACCTAAGTGTCCATCATCGGATGAATGGATAAAGAAGATGTGGCACATATATATACAATGCAATATTACTCAGCCATAAAAAGAAATGAAATTGAGTTATTTGTGGTGAGGTGGATGGACCTAGAGTCTGTCATCCAGAGTGAAAGAAGTCAGAAAGAGAAAAACAAATACCGTATGCTAACACATATATATGGAATCTAAAAAAAAAAAAAAAAGGTTCCGAAGAACCCAGGGGCAGGACAGGAATAAAGACGCAGACGTAGAGAATAGACTTGAGGACACGGGGAGGGGGAAGGGTAAACTGGGATGAAGTGAGAGAGTGGCATGGACTTATATATACTACCAAATGTAAAATAGATAGCTAGTGGGAAGCAGCCACATAGCACAGGGAGATCAGCTCAGTGCTCTGTGACCACTTAGAGGGGTGGGATAGGGAGGGTGGGAGGGAGACGCAAGAGGGAGGAGATATGGGGATATATGTATATGTATAGCTGATTCACTTTGTTATAAAGCAGAAAGTAACACACCATTGTAAAGCAATTATACTCCAATAAAGATGTTAAAAAATACAAACAAAATAAAACAACAAAAAATAAAAATACAAACAAACAAGCACCAAAGGATGTACACATCCTTCTTCCCAAAGCCAGAAAAATAAATGAGTTATCCAGTGTTGGAAATATGTACTTATTTTTTGCCTTTCCTCTAAAATGTAAAGTAATCCTTTCATAAGCAAAGGCTCCACATCTGGAATACCATATGGAAATATATCCCCAATACATCTGCATTTATTGATCATTCTGTAATAGCAGACATGTTGCACAGTTCAAGGTAACTGAGATGATCGTATCCTGTCTGACAAGGAATGTTTTAAGTTGTGAGACTATGGTGTGTTTCAAATGGCAGTATCATGGAGATACTTTTTAAAAAGCTTAAAAGAAACATTGAATGATCTTCGGGAATAACCTTTATATGACAAAGAGTACCTGGGGAACCTCTATTGTTCTTTATGGCCCAGTTTTCATTATCTCCATGCATTTTCAAGGACTAATTCTAACCCCGTTTAGAGTCACTCAATACTACTAAGAAAAAAATCTGAGAATAAATCGTGATAGGTATGCCATAAGAAAGTAAAGTGCCACTGAGGTTTAGAATGCTGAAATTCCAAAGCTCATTTTGTCTTTCCATCCTGGAAAGAATGGACTCTGTCAAGTTTTGTTTTGCAAATTCCTTTCCTCTCTCCTTTATTCAATGTTTACTCTAAGGAAATAATAAAGCATTTCTTAAGTTCTTTAAAATATATATTGTTTTGTACCCACTCTCTCCATTTGGCCTATTTATTCAATAATATGACCCTCAACAACCAAACTTTATTCTTTTAAAAGAAAAGATTAAGGCTCAGAGCATTTATCAAAAAGAAAACAACTATCATGAAACATTGACATTAAACCTATTTATTGAACTATTGTAATAGCCAAAAACTGGAAACCACCTACTCATCAATAATGAACTGATGAGATAAATTACAGTTTTACAGTCCGGATACTCTGTAGCTGTTATATAGAACGTGGTAAATTCAAACATGCGTATATGAAGAGATCTCTAAGATATATTGTTATGTAAACAAAAATTAAAGGTACAAATTTAAAATTGTTTAAAGGCTATATACCCACACGCATTTACACACACAAATACATAGCTGCATATGCAAAGGAAATTTCTGTAAGGACATAAAGTATCAGTTAATAGTGGTTAAATCTGAGGAGGGGAGCTGAGTTCAAAGGTGGGACCATAGCCTAGTTTTAATAGGTACCATCCTGGACATTTTTCAAATCAAGTGTATGTATTCCTCTTCTAATTTAAAATTATTAAATAATGTAAATGATGGCACCTATGTTCATTTATGGTTAAAAGGACGTGATTGGTAGATGTTTTAAGCAAAACTGTTGAGGGGAAAGGAGGACAGACAGAGGGAAGGGTGGCCTGTTTTTTTTCATGCAAAGAACACTGAGTACATGTGGGCAAGAAGAGAGCTGCTAGGTATAGGCTCTGGCAGTCTTAGCTGAAGACCTCCACATCCCATATTAACGTTCGATTCTCTCATCTCTGAATGCAGATAACAGTGCAAACTTACGTGTGTTACAGAGCTTTACAACTTCTAGCGACAATTCACCTGAATCATCTCTGATTCTTAGAGGTAGGAATGTGGAGGACTGAGAAATAAAGGATTTGACTAGTTACCTGAACTTGGATGAATTAACTCTTTCAAAACGTAGTTTTCTCAGAAGGATGCAACTGGCAAGAAATGGCAGAGCTAAACTCGAATCTTAATTTAGGATATTGTTTACTGCTGCTTTAAAAGCAAGATGATGTGCTTTTTTTTTTTTTTTTTTTAACCAATAATGGTATAGGGTTAAGGACAAGATGAAATCCATTTTCTTCTGGTTCCTACCTGGCACAAGCTTGTTTTATCCCCAAACCAGAACCTGGCTTAGAGATTCTATTTTTAACTCTTTTGTTGTTGTTATTCAGATTCTTATAACTTTGATATAAACTTTAAAAAAAGAATTGGCCAAATTTAGTGAAAGGCTTCTAATATGCATTATTCAAGAATTTTTTGTTTTACCCCCAATTATTCTAAATCATGGTTTATGGGGGGGGGGTGATTTTGTCCCCAAGGGAACATCTGACAATGTATGGAAACATTTATCGTTGTCACAACTGGGGGAAGTGTTCCTAGCATCTAGTGGGTAGTAGCCAAGGACGCTGCTAATCATCTTAAAATGTACAGGACAGCTCCTACATCAAAGAGTTATCTGGCCCTAGATGTCCATAGTACTGAGACTGAGAAACCACGCTCTAAACACTGGGCTTTTCTACCTTATTTACAAACAGGTTAAAAAAGAAAAAGTATTCTGTATATATTGTGATGTGGCAAGGAAGGAAGTTTAGATGGAGAGAAGAGGATAACCAAGGCCCAAGGCTGTGGGTCACTCCAAAGTTAAGAAGTCATGGAGAAGAGGAAGAAACAGCAAATGAAGATGAGGCTAGGAGGAAAAGCAAAGTGTGGTGATCTGGAAGCCTGTGATAAAAAGTGTGTCAGAAAACACATTGGCATCAACTTGCTCGAATGCTGTTAATAGGTCAAGTAATCCATTCTCCATGGAGGTTTATATTTAAACAAAGGGTCTGAGAAATTAATCTCATTGAAATTAACAATATAAAAGGCTTTAGGTCCTTATTCCTTTTCATATTTGAATTTTTGAAGATGTGGCCAGAAAAAGTAATATTTACAGGGATCACAGGAGGGCTCTTTGAGGGACTCCGTGAGGGGAGGGGGCTTTTGTGACCCTCAAATTATACTTCTTAGGCTACTTTAGCGTCCACAAAGTTAGACTTGTAAACAAGCAAGCAAATAAATCCCATTTTGGACCCCTCCCCACGCCCCACCACAGCTTGCAGAGTGTCACCATATCCCACTAGCAAGGAGGTTAGTGATTCTTGTCTCCAGGACCCCACCCTGTCTTTCTATCCATAGATTAAGTTTTTAGGAACAGAGTTCTCAGAACCAGCTTCAGGCACTTTCCCTCTGTGACTCCTGTCATGCCAGTTTCCACACCTGGCCCAGCCTGTGCGTCAGTGCAACAGGGCTGAGATACAGAGCCGCCTGGAACACTGACATTGGAGCAGCTTCAAGCCACATTAATGCTCTTTGTAACAGGGAAATATTGCAGGAAAGCAGGAGAGGGAGAGGGAGAGAGAGAGAGAGAGAGAGAGAGAGAGAGAGAGATCAGAGAAAAGAGCCACAGATCTAGATATTACCACGTACTCTGTGGTGTGGGAGCATATTCCATGTCACAGTTCTCTTAAAACCAGAAGGGTTTTTACAACTCCAAGAGCTCGTATGGCTTGCATAGACCAACTCCTTCATTTTATGGATGAAGGATTTTGAGGCAGAGAGGTTAAATAACTTGGCTTAAATTAAGTTACAGTGGGATTCTGTCCCATTCCAGTCAATGGATCAACATGATATTGGCAAGTTTCAAGATTTTAAAAATCACCATAATTATTAACCAGAGTAAAACTTAGAGGAAGGGGAAACGTTGATGTTAAATAAGAGACAGTAGATGGCTCCGAAGCCTCCTCCCTCCCACACTGATGCTGGATTAAGGCATGGAAAGCTTTTGCTACCCAGGAAAGAGAGTATGATCCTCCACTGGGCATTGATAGGCTATGAAATACAAAAGAAGCAGCTTTGAGTCTCCTCCTTTCACAAGAATATGAGTGGTGGCTGAAAATTGTTTTATATGCAAATTCTCTTGTCTGTACTTTCACCACAGTGATGATGAATGGGAAGTAGGATGCATGAGTGACTTTTAAAAGACATATGTCAGGAAGTAAGCTCTAGTTGTGAGAGAATATAGAATAGGAAATATTCTGGACCATTTTCCTTTTTTAAGAGAACAAATAGAAATGGTAGAAAATCATAGTGGATTACCTTAGTTTTAAATTTTATTTTTTTTCCCCTACAATGGCAGCCCTAGTTTGACACCATGGAGTGCCACTACACTCCTGTTAACTACTAATTTAATATTTGCAAGTACAGGTTAGAGGCAGGAAGTGAATTAATGTCTAAATGAGTAAAATTTCTCATATTCTAAATCTTATGTGTCGGTTTTCTGCAACCTTATTCATGTGGGTTATTTTTTTTTTTTTTTCCCGGTACGTGGGCCTCTCAGTGTTGTGGCCTCTCCCATTGCGGAGCACAGGCTCCGGACGCGCAGCCTCAGCGGCCACGGCTCCTGACGCGCAGGCTCAGCGGCCATGGCTCACGGGCCCAGCCGCTCCACGACATGTGGGATCTTCCCGGACCAGGGCACGAACCCGTGTCCCCTGCATCGGCAGGCGGACTCTCAACCACTGCGCCACCAGGGATGCCCGGGGTTTTGTTTTTTTACACCGATTATTTCTCTAGTTATGCACGCTTTTTGCAAAGTGAAAACACAAGCAAAAACCCCACGGCCTTATATAATCTTTTCCATAACACTGTATTCTAAAATGTATTAAACTAATGTTGAAAATAAAAGAAATTGATACTCAGAGGGATTAAATATCACCTATATCCATGAAGTTAGCAATTAAAAGTCTATTGACTACATATCAAATGTTCTTTCCAAATCAATACCACTCCTAGTGCTTGCTCTAGACTCTCTGTCCTCAAAGTTTAGTACGCATAAGAACCAAGAAGGAACAAGTTAAATATTCAGATTCCTGGGCCCTTCCCTGGAGACTGATTCTCTTACTTGGATAGATCCCCAAAATCTACATTGTTGATAGGCATCCCCTCTCCATAATATAAGAACCTCAAGATCACCTTAGAGTTTCAAGTTCAGAATTCCTTTTCATGAAGAGTCATGTCAACAGGATTTCTCATGAATGGAAATGGGAAGCTTGTTTTTTAGGGAATAAAATTTAAAGAGTGGTAGGAATAGTGTTCACCAAGAGAGAATTAGAACAGAGACCAGTGGCACAGTAAAAAAGAAAAATGCAGGTGCTTTAGAGACATCCATGAAGGGATAGCTTCCTAAACTGGATTTTACAACATAAAGGATATTTTAGTTGAAAATATTTTTGAGCAAGGAAAATTAATGTGCATAGAAGAAATGTGCAAATAGTAGCATTTACAAGAATAGGGGTGACCCTTTTATAGCCACAGATAGAAATGACACTTGGCTGAATTGGTCCCTATCTCACTGCTGCCATTAGAAACCATGACTATGCAGATATCCAGGCAGGGTCTTTTTGCATGTCCTAAGAATTCATTTGTACTAAGGGTTTTCTTAGGATAGCTATCTAGAAGTCTAGAGAAGGCAAGCTTTCCTTTAGGTTAGTGAGATCAGAACCCACTAGCATCACATCAAAGCTTCTTTAATGGTTTAAGAGAATAAAACCACCCAGAAAGACATACCAAATCTATTTCATGCACAACAATGACACATGAAGATGAAGGGACAGTGCAGTGTACAGAAATCCTCCGGTCACTGTTTTCTCCCAGCTGGCTTCTAGGTTGGGCAGTTTAAGACCAAAGGGTAAAAATGGTGCTGAAAGGATGTCTACTGCCAGTCCTTAACTCATTTTTTAAAAATTTCTGAGCTTTTTGGCATACTATACATTTATTTTATTTCAACATAAGGATGACTAACTGTTCACACTGATCCAAACTCAAGACTCAAGGGACAGGTTTAATAAGGAACCGATTCTTTCAGGATGTTGTGAGTAGGACAATGCCTTTTACCAGACACCAGTGATCAAAAATAGTTTTCGTGGCTGATTAATGAAAAGCATTAATCAACAAAAGCCATAGTCCATGGTCCAGTCTGTTAGAAGGAAAGAGGGAAAGGAGAGAGAGGCAAGAAAGAAAAGAACAAAAGGAAAGAAACAGTGCAAAACATTACGTGTAGCTGAGGTGCATTAATAGACCTTGTGAGAAACTTGTTTTTCAGTGAGTACAGTTTGTCAGACATTATAAAATGTGAGTCCCCTTCCCCTCCACTTCCCCACCTCCCGCACTGATAATGGACCACACAATATTTTAAGCAACAAGAATGACTTTGAAAAGATACCTACACTGACAGTTACACATGACTTCACAATCCTATGCACACACACAAGCATGCGCACATGAAGAATCCACATTTTTACTTATCAGGAGTAAATGTTTTCCATTAACAAAATTGTGAAACCTAAGTTGGAAACAAAGCTCATCGTGGACTAAATATAACATTATAAGAAAATCCGTGAAAAGGAGTTGCAAGTTTTCACTCATGCAAATATACTGTAAAGTTCCATGAGCAAACTGCAGCTGGCAGAAGCACTTATTTCATGTAGACTTAATATTTATAGCAATTCTTTCCCAAACTTAAGATGCCAAAGAATTTGAGTGTTTGTTAAAAATGCAATTTTATGACCCCACCCTGGTGGACTTAATTATAATTTCTAGGGATGACGGTGAAAAACTGCATACTTAACCTCTACTCCTGGGGATTCGGATGCAGGTGGTTATGGGCCTCAGTGTGAGACACACATCTATGTATGCCCCCTTCCTGCATCCAGCCACTTCCCACCGTGACACCAGCCTTGGACTGGATAATCCAATTCAATTGGATTACCCAACTGAACTCCTACAGCATGATACCTTTCATTGTGGGGGATAGAAGGCTGGAAAATCTAGAGAGAGCTTAGAAATGATGGGATGAATAGATTATGAATAGATTTCCTGCAACAGATTGCATTCAATTTGGATCTAGAAAGATGGTAGAGTTATTTTAGGAAAGGCCTGAAAGTGTAAAAGTGCTTTTCTTTAAAAATTTAGAATTTATTATATAAATGATAAGCTCCTTTATCTTTTCAACTGGAGGACCAAGCAATGCTTATAACACATAAGAAATGGTCAATACACATTAGTTGAATTAGTAAATATGATCACCACAACAAAGTAAATCTATGAAAAAAATTCAGTCACAATCCCACTACCTTCACAAACCTTTCTGTTGCTGTTGATGCTGTTGTTAGTGTTTTGATTTTCATTTCACATTCTTTTCTATTTCTTATCTGTACACACACATAATTTTAAATAGTTGCAATAATACAGCAAAGAAAACCGTAAACAAAACAAAAAGACAACCCACAGAATGGGAGAAAATATTTGCAAATGAAGAGACCGACAAGGGATTAATCTCCAAAATATACAAACAGTTCATGAAGCTCAATATCCAAAAAACAACCCAATCAAAAAAATGGGCAGAAGATCTAAATAGACATTTCTCCAAAGAAGACAGACAGATGGCCAAGAGGCACATGAAAAGATGCTCAACATCACTAATCATTAGAGAAGTGCAAATCAAAACGAAAACGAGGTATCACCTCACACCAGTCAGAATTGCCATCATCAAAAAAACTACACACAATAAATGCTGGAGAGGGTGTGGAGAAAAGGGAACCCTCTTGCACTGTTGGTGGGAATGTAAACGGATGCAGCCACTATGGAGAACAGTATGGAATTTCCTTAAAAATACTAAACATAGAGCTAACATATGGCCCAGCACTCCCACTCCTGGGCATACATCCAGAGAAAACCATAATTTGAAAAGATACATGCACCCCAATGTTTACTGCAGCACCGTTTATGATAGCCAGGACATGGAAGCAACCTAAATGTCCACTGACAGATGAATGGAAAAGAAGATGTAGTACATATATACAATGGAATATTAGCCATAAAAAAAGATCGAAATAAAGCCATTTGCAGTGACAGGGATGGACCTAGAGATTGTCATACTGAGTGAAGTAAGTCAGACACAGAAAGACAAATGTCATATGATATTGCTTATATGTGGAATCTAAAAAACTGGTACAAATGAACTTATCTATAAAACAGAAACAGAGTCACAAATGTAGAAAACAAACTTATGGTTACCAAGGGGGAAATGCCAGATAAATTGGGAGACTGGGGCTGACATATACACATTACTATATGTAAAAGAGATAACTAGTAAGAACCTACTGCGTAGCACAGGGAACTCTACTCAATACTCTGTAATGACCTATATGGGAAAAGAATGTAAAAAAGAGTAGATATATGCATAACTGATTCATTTTGCTGTACAGCAGAAACTAACACAACACTGTAAATCAACTATACTCCAATAACAATTAAAAAATAGCTACAATAATAAAGATATAGTTTTATAATTTAATAAAATAGCATATACATTTTCCATCTTGACCTAGAACATTATTATCATTCTAATGGCAATACAATAGACAAACTGGTGTGCTATAATTCACATAATTATTTTGAATTTTTTTGGATAATGCATTCATTTCTATTTTGTATTTATGCTATTGTAAATAACACTTTTCTTCCTTTGAATTTTTTTTTTTTCATAAGATAAATTCCCCAAAGTGGGATTACTGGTCTAACAACGTAAGTGTTTTTATAGATCTTGAAACAATCTGCCAAAGCAGTTTTCAAAGACTTGTTCTAATTTTCACATTGTCTCCAGCATGCTATGTTCTATTACATCTTCACTGGTGTGAACATGTTGTCTTTTCTATCTGGAGATGCCCTTTTTCCATTTAAAAAAACAACTCTGGTAAACTCCTACACATTGTTTTATATCAAGCTCAAGTGCTACCCTTCCTTGCAGGCTTCTCAAAGTCCCCAGGCAGAGTTAGTCATGATTTCCATCATGTTCCCATAGTAATTTGTAATAATACCATTTTTAGCACTTAAAAAATTCTGTTTGTTGTAGTTGTTTGTATCTTTCTTTTTCTTCTTCCTGGATTATTAGGAACTGTGAAGTTGGACCCCTGTCCACTTCATCCTTAGAGCCTCTGGCACAGGGCCTGGCATATAGTAGACATTCAATAAATGTTTGTTAAGTGAATGAGGAATGAACGAATGAATAAATGAATGTGTCAACGTGCTGCACACCCAAGCCTCTTGCTGTATCTCTGGGTAAAATGCCTTCTTTCATCAACTCTATTATAGGCCACCTAGTCCTAGGAACATTTGTATTTTTGTAGGTCTGTTTTGTAATATTTATGTATTTTTTTACATTTGTATATTTTGTAGCTCTCTCTCTCTCTCTCTCTCTCTCTCTATATATATATATATATATATTTTTTTTTTTTTTTTTTTTTAGCGGTAACCAGGCCTCTCACTGTTGTGGACTCTCCTGTCGCGGAGCACAGGCTCTGGACGCGCAGGCTCAGCGGCCATGGCTCACGGGCTCAGCCGCTCCGTGGCATGTGAGATCTTCCCGGACCGGGGCACGAACCCGCGTCCCCCGCATCGGCAGGCGGACTCTCAACCACTGCGCCACCAGGGAAGCCCTGTAGCTCTATATTTTTATATTTTTACTGATCTACTTTCAGGTCTTGGTGGCACAGTTCTGTGACTTGTTGGGAATTAATTCTCTGAATCCTTTAGATAACTTCTGGGTACACCAGAGTCAGAAAATGTGTCTTTCCAGTTCAAAAAGAAGCACCTTTTATGAGTAAAATGTTAGGACTAGTGAACAGGATTATAAGTCTACCTGTGGAGACTATAGCATGTACACGGCCCCACTGTAGAGAGAATGAAAATTTAAAAATAATCACTGACACTGAATTATTTAATAATATATAATCAATAATTATTCTTACATTATATATCACTTTATGCATTTTGACACACTTTGACATACACACTCTCATTTTATCCTTACCAAAACCTGGTAAGAAATGCAGACGAAACAAGTATATCACATTTAAAATTTGGAAGATAAGGAATCTAAAGCACAGAATCATGGTTAGGAAGTGGAAAAAGCAGGGCCAGTACTCACATAGTTTGAATCACATTTTACCCTCATTCTAATAAACTCACGAGAGCCCGCTGAATTTTGTTAATTAACCAAATTGAGAAAATGAGCTTTTAAACAGTATAAACTAGACTGGTGATTAAAAAACAAACAGGCAAACAAACAAGCAAAAACTGCTGGCAACAGAAACATTTGTTCCAAAAGAATACTTAAAAATAATTCCATATGCAAAACAAATAATATCAGAGGATTCTTATTGAAATTGGTGGCAGAGGGAGGGGGTTGCTTTCCCTCCTACCTGGTGGTGCACTTTCTATAATTTATACTCAGGAAAGCATCACAGTGGACCATTCACTCGCTCAGTCACTCAACTAATACATATTATGGCCTAACTAGGTATGAAGAACTATGGGTAATACAAAAAAAAAAAAATATATATATATATATATATATATATGGCAGAGTCCTTCTCCAAGACCACACATATACACACCTACATTCTATCTCTCTCTCTTTCTTCCTCTCCCTTTCTCTCTCTCTATCACAGTATATTATAAATGCCACAGGGCTTCCCTGGTGGCACAGTGGTTGAGAATCTGCCTGCCAATGCAGGGGACACGGGTTCGAGCCCTGGTCTGGGAAGATCCCACGTGCTGCGGAGCAACTAGGCCCGTGAGCCACAACTACTGAGCCTGCGCATCTGGAGCCTGTGCACCGCAACAAGAGAGGCCACGACAGTGAGAGGCCCGCGCACCGTGATGAAGAGTGGTCCCTGCTCGCCGCAACTAGAGAAGGCCCACACACAGAAACGAAGACCCAACACGGCCAAAAATAAATAAATAAATAAATAAAGTTAAAAAAATTTAAATGCCACAGAAATTACATTACATAGTAAACATTCTGAAACTTCAGGGACAAAAGATAACTTCTACGTCCATACCCTGTACTGAGTTCCAGATGTCCATGAAAGGAACAAAATGAAGGGATACAGATTTTGTTTCTTATTTTGTGACTTTGTATAAACCATTTAATCTGCCTATGCTGATGTGTCCTTGTCTGTGAAATAAAGGAACTGAATCACTTTTGCTAATCAAATGCATGTACTATGTGACCACAGGGGAGAGGGTAATTCAGTGGTAAGAGCACAGGCAGTGAGATCAGACAGATCTGGTTTCATGACCTAAGCTTGGGGCTTAGATCAGCTGGTTAGCATAAACTTTCTAAATCCCAGCTTCTTCATCCATAAAATGAGAATAATGGCAACACATACCTTTTGAAATTTCCCATAAGGTATAAATGAGATAATATATAACACTTAGCAGAAAAACTGGCACATATTCAATGGTCAATAAATAGTAATAATCACGAACTATTAACATGAAGAAGTTGCTGCTAAGTGCACACAATGTTTCAGTTCTACGGTTCTACATAATTTATTTTTGACACAGGCTCACTCACTGTGGAAGCAATTAGTGTTCTATATTAAATAAAGGTCAAAAACTTTGGCCAGGTAAATGCATACTTAGAAATTTTCAAATTAGGTATAGATTCATGCAAAGCCTTGGCAAGATGCTACGTTTCATTTTGCAATGGGCTAGATTTTGCGGTACTCTTTGGAAAAGGCTAGGCTTTTTTTCAGTTGTCATTTGTATGTGACCTCCAGTTCGATCAATCAAAAACAATTAAGTCATTAGTGTGCTCTGAGTTTAGTCATTTCCATAAATGCTACATTAGTTGCCTTAGAGATTCTCAACTTCATTTCAACTGTGACAAGCATGATGAATGGAGTTCACAAGCATGACACACTCCCAGGCACATTCCCAGCAAGCTGGCTACAAACTCATCCTTTCCCTTTCACCTAAGAAGGCATATGGGGATGCGAGTGCGTTAGAGAGATGTTATCATAGACAATCTTGAATCTACTCTGCTGATTATTTAAGACAAACAAAAAACTTAATTATTCACTCATTTTGGAAGTTAAACCATAATTATTAATGTTACTTAAAACATACTTCACATCTGATTGGGACATATCAGTATGTAAGAAATTATGGTACAGAATCACCCCATGGCATGACCCAAGGATATGTGCTTGATGTGTGGGAAAATCAAAAGCCCAGTCACTGAAGAAAATGCATTACGAAAGAAAAAAAGATCTAGTATCACAAACTATGTGAAGTTTGAAAAGATGTTTACTTAATAACCTGCTACTTGGATTTTAGTGTGGTGATAAATTGTCTAGAACCTCAGAAGAGGCAGGACATATATGTGTATCATTAGTAATCTTGCATTTCTCTAAAACAGCAACTCTTAAATTTTTTAGTTTCAAGGAACATTTCACTCTTAAAAATGACTAAAGGCTCCAAACATCTTTTGTTTATAGAGAGTGTATCTATGGATATATACTCTATTAGAAATTAAAAGTGAAAAACTGTTAAATATTTATTAATTCATTTAAAAATAACAAGAGTAAATATATTATATGTTAACATAAAACATACATTTAAAAAATAGCTTTTTTTTTTGCGGTACGCGGGCCTCTCACTGTTGTGGCCTCTCCCGTTGTGGAGCACAGGCTCCAGACACGCAGGCTCAGCGGCCATGGCTCACGGGCCCAGCCGCTCTGCGGCATGTGGGAGCTTCCCGGAGCAGGGCACGAACCCGCGTCCCATGCATCAGCAGGCGGACTCTCAACCACTGAGCCACCAGGGAAGCCCAAAATAGCTATTTTTAAAAACAAAAATTTTTGAAGAACGAGCACAGCATTGCTTTACATTTTTGCAAATATTTTAAATATTCAGTTTAATACAAGACATTTTGGTGCTAATATCTGTTTCTGCATTCAATCTGTTGCAAAATTACATGTCATTTAGTCTCTGAAAAACTCCCCTGTACTCTTGTGGAAAAAATGAGAATAAAAAGGCAAATAAAATCTTAGTATTATTATGAAAATAGTTTTGACTTCACTGAAAAGGTCTCAGAGATCTCCCCTCCTCCACTCATGCCCCAAGGTTTTGAGAATCACTGCTGTAAAGTTTCTATAATATTTAGAAACTACATTCATTATTAGTTTTTGGTATGTTATTATTATCTTCAGTACACCTATGTGCTATCCTTGTTTCTCTAATTGAAAGCTTCCTGATGGAGAAGACCATGTCTCACAAATCGTAGGCATCATTTACAGCATGGTAGGCCTGCCTAGAACCATAGTATAGCATCGATATATAATATGTGATTAATTGACCTACTGATTGATTAAAATTCATGATATCTTATGGCTCCTTTGATGACCTTTAAACTATTTACTGTAGTAGCATTTGTACAGTTCATCAAATTTTGAGCCCATTATGTCAACATTCTACTTAAGTAGAAGGAGAAGCTAATTGTATCTGAAATTATTACAGATGAGACAAAGGGTTCTTTTTCCCCCCTTAGGAAGCACCTGTGAATTTTGGAAGAGAAATATGAGATGAGAAGCTAGAATTCTCCAATTCTAGGGATGTCATTATTACACTTTTTCCCCATAAAAATTGCCCTGATGCATCAGATAGACAATATTTCAAGGTCCAATTAATTTGTGTATTTACTTGTAGTTTCATAATTATAAAACATTTGAAAGCTAATAACATGGAAGGAAATGGCAGTTTGAATTAATTAAAAGCTAGAGTTTCATACCTCTATGAATGGGAAAAAAAGCAACAAATATCATTAGTATTTTTATTTATTCTACTTCAAAATCAGATCCTTTGAGAGACACCCACATAGTACTCAGAAATGAAACATTTCTACAATTATCCCTGCTGAATCCTTGCGGAGTGGGATGGTTGGCAAAATATATATTAAAGAATGAAACAGTCCTCCTAAATTAGAGGCTTTATTACATAATAAATAATTTCTTTGACTCTTACAAAATGGTTCTTTTATCTTCTAATCTGTGAAAACCCACAGAAAGAGACTTAGTGCCTGCCATTGCATTGGTAAGCAGATAACTGTTTTGACTATTCTGTCATAAAGAGAGTATATACTTAAAAAAAAGGCTCTTGCCTGCTAAAATCTGGGTAGATAAACAAAATAGCTGCTAGATTGGGAAGTGAAAAGTGGGGTCACTTATCTGAATTGGGCTTTCGATTGTCATGATTCATAGGACAGCAGGTATGCTAGCCTAGTTGTCTTCTGCTTTCAGAGGAAGTCTACATTTTGTAAACTCATGGCTGAATCACAAAGCGTAAGGCCTCAAGACTCAGTGGCTCAGTAAACACAGTTCTCTTAGGTATTTCGTCTTAAACCGATTTTGCTTGTGACCCACATAGGTAGAAAAGGAGCCCCTAATCCTGCCTATCCTACCTGTGAACACTTACAATGGACTGAGGTGTCACTGTACAAGTAAATTTGGGAAGCCAGGGATGGGGGGAGGTTTGTGGATGATTAATATTTGAACTGTAAAACAAATGTCTGAAATTCTTACTGACACGTTAGTTGATGCAATTATGTGCCATTCAACAGAGTTAACCAAGAAACTCAAATAAACTAAATTGTAAATGTTGAAACTAAACTCATAACAGATTAATTTAAAAAGCAAAACTGTTACCAGATGAAAACAACACACAACACAAGTCAGGTAGGAACTCCTACTACCCATTCACATGCATGTGCAGCGGGAGCTTGGAAACGTTGCCCAGCAAAATGTGGCAGCCTGACTCTAGATTATTCAGTTTGAATTTTGAGTAAGTGTAATTGTATGCTATTTTTAGCTTATAAATGCTAAGGTTGTTTAATTCTTAATAATCTCATAGGTAGCCCTTAATTGTATTGTGAAAATCTAAGTTCAATGGCTTGTGTGCCATCAGCCTATGAAAAGCAAATAAAGGATGTACATTTCTGGTTCAGGCTGCAGTCCACCAAGTGGAACCTTGGGGTCTTTGGGCCAAGGATTTGTATGCGAAAATCAATGCTCTAAGGCTTATTAAATCTCCATATAAAAAAGATCAATTCATTCAACAAATATGTGTTGGGTCTACTAAATTGCAAACCTATTTAAGACTCTGGATACAGCAGTGAATAAGACAAGGCCCTGCTCTAGTCCATCTTCTAGTTAGAAAGTCAGAAAACCAAGAGCCAACCAATGCACCACTGTCAATGCCCTCCGGCCAGAGATCACTAGGAACATGCCTTCAGTTGAACAAGTTGGGTTTATTAATTTTTATAGCAAGACAGAACACACATCATAGGGAACCATGAAGCATCTCAGTAAGAGGGTGTTAGAAAATACTTATTAAGAGTTTGGGCTTGTATTAGTCAACTTGGGGCAAGGTTAAGAAAGCATGGCTTTGTTCTGGATTGGATGCTATCAGGAAGTAGAGGTAATTCTACAATTGACTAGGTATCTCAATAAATCTTATCTATAGCAAGAGCAGACTAGAGTCAGGACAGACCTGTGATTGGTAGATAAGCGGTAGTCACTCATTTTAACCAAAAGATGGTTTGACATTTTGTAGGTTGTACAGGGACCTTGATTTTAACTGTTTTTAAACAAAATAATAATGTGGCTTTGTTTTGTTCCGCTTGCTTATGGTCTCAGAGTAACCTGCCTCATGTTGGTATTCCGTGAGATAGTTTCTGTCCAACAGGCAAAAAGCATGATCTTTCTGTGAGCTCCAGGACAGCTTCTAATGATATTCAGGCCTCACTGTGTGGATTAAGCCAGTTCCCAGATTTCAGGGACTGCTCTTCTCTTCCAAGCATGCAACCAAAGAAGCAATAAATAAACAACAACACAAACGTGAAAGGGTGATACAACAGGGTAAAAGGGAGGGCCCTTTATACTGGGTATTTGTGGAAAGGCTCTTGGACTTGAACAACCAAAAGAAGCCAATTTGTGACTATCTTTGGGGAGAGTGTAAACGTTCTAGGGAACAACTATGCCAAGGCCCTAAGGTTGAAAAGTGTTTGAGGGATGAAAGACAGATAGTTTGACCCAAGAATGGTCAGTGAGGAAGAAAGAAGGCAGGAGAGTCATGGGAGCTTTGCAGTCTAGGTGGGGGACTGAGACTTTATTCTAAGCGTGATAGGAAATCACTGGAAGTCTGAATAATGACATAGGTTTACATACATATTAAAAAGATCCTCCTGCATGATCAATGAAGAATGTGTTATGGGGGTTGAAGAGCAGATGAGAAGCAGAGAAATGAGTTAAGAGGTTTTGCCGTGTAGGCAGGAGATGACAGAGATTTGCCCCAGGGTGGTGGTGGTAGAGATGAGTAGAAGGGACTATTTTGAAGTCAGTGTTGTGGGGCTTACTGGTGGGTTAATTTGGGGGGTAAGGAGGAGGGAGGAATAAATGGAGGATGATTTTACTAGCTATTGGGTTCTTGCTGTCAGTGACAATCTTATTCACCATATCATTCCTAATTCCTGATTCAGAGAAGGCACTGGATATTGAATGAAAGAATCCATGTTGTCAGGAATGTTAGCACAAGTAGCAAGCTTCAAAACTGTACACATTTATTAACAGTTGAGATTTGGTTCCTAATTCTCTCTATTGGCTTGTAGATAACTCGGTGGTAACAAAGTACAAAATAAACCCCAGTCTGGACAGAACAACTCAATCAAGGTAGTGTTGTCATAAATAAGTACTAAGTAAAGGTCTCCTATCTACTTAGTAAAAACATGCAGAAAAAAAGTCTAAAGTAAATAGATTTGGAGAACTTTTTAAAAAATAAACAGGAGGGCTTCCCTTGTGGCGCAGTGGTTGAGAGTCCGCCTGCCGATGCAGGGGACACGGGTTCGTGCCCCGGTCCGGGAAGATCCCACATGCCGCGGAGCGGCTGGGCCCATGAGCCATGGCCGCTGAGCCTGCGCGTCCGGAGCCTGTGCTCCACAACAGGAGAGTCCACAACAGTGAGAGGCCCGCGTACCGCAAAAAAAAATAAAGAGGAAAAAAATGGGTGATGACTTGTAGCAGATAAAAATCCCAAAGATTCTGAATTTTGTCCCTAAACGTCTTTGATATCTACCTTTACCTCCTTAACTCAAGTGAATGATACATTGGCTTATCTTGAAGGAGCCTTAGAAGAATTGGCTGTGATATTTGCTGCCTCGTGTCAACCTCTGAAAGTCACAGGCCCATCAGATGGCCTTATCTAATTTTCCTGCCCTGAACCCAGAGAGAACTATCGTCAGGGACACACAGAAGCTGGGTAATGAAGTATGCGCAGTAAACCACTGCTTCTCCAGAATCACACTGGGGCGCCTTCCGTTCCTCTCACAAGAGGAGTCCCTCAGGAAGCAGTAAGGAAGGAGAGTATGGGAGTTCTCCTCATTATTGCCTATGGAGGCACATGGTTGGAGCCCAGACTTTCTTTCCAGTGTGATGATGACTCCAGCAGAGGAGCCGGTGCCTCTACGGCATGTTTTCTTATTTTGGAATCCGATAGTTCAAAATTTTATTATGTGTAAGCAGAATAGGGTGTGGAGTATAAGCAGGAAGTTTCTTTCTGTCTTTTTCTACTGATATGTTTAAAGCAGTATGACCAATAAAAAGACAAAAACAGTCTGCTTAAGTTTGGGAATGTTCTTGTAAAGCACTAGAGGAATAGCTTCAACCCACAGATAACATGGCACCTAGCATACTTCCAGATTATGCAAAATGTACTGCACAAAATCTATTTTAGAATCCATTTTCGGCACGTTTTTACTAAGTAGGTAGGAGACATTTACTTAGTGCTCATTTATGACAATACTACCTTGACTGAGTTGTTCTGTCCAGATGGGGTTATTTTGCACTTTGTTACCACTGAGTTACCTACAATTTGACACTTTACTTTTGAAGGTTACTGAAACTACAATGGTGAGAGTTGGGGGAAAGCACAAACATCTCAGAGGTCATGTGGTCACAACCTACTACGGGGACACCATGTAAAATCATCATAGCTAAGGGAACTGCTTCAAGAAACCAAAGATAGAATGTGGTCATCCTACGGCCCAGAGGCAACCTCACAACCATTAAAATGACTCCCTGGGTCAGCCATGCTCACTCACTCTCATTCGAAACAATTACTTGATGATATGGCAAACTACCAAGTACTCTGCTTCGTGTATGGCAAAAGATGAGAGCGAATTCCTAGACATTAATAAACCGGTTAGCAGTTTTCTTCCACTCTGCTCATAGCACCATGGAAAAATCACGGAAGTTTGAAAAACAGGATTCTGTCACACCAATGCCTCACATCCAATGCTGCAAGAGAATGAAGTATTGACGCATTTAGGTGTAGTTCTCATAATTTCACCCAACTCAAAGCAATGACTGAACACTCCTGGGTAACGTGAAAACACCTGGAGAAAGGAGAGAAAAGGATCTTTCCTCCCAATCCCCTTCGTACCTTTGGATTTCTCATAGCTAAGGATAAACGTTTCTTACAGTGATTGAAGAGGGCGGTAACATCTGTCAAATCAGTAAAGTCAAGACATGAAACTCATTTTTAAGATCTCAGTAGAGGATAAAAATGAGAGAAAGATAACTTGTAATTTCTGCCAAGTAGATATGCAGGAATAACTAAGGGAAATGAGAGCTTAAATAAAAGAAAACCACTTTCCTTGACTTTTTAAAAATTGAATTACTGCATTTCAATAACACTGTCATTTGTAATTATAAGAGTGTTGAAACTTTATTTCCCCTTTTCTGAGTCCTAAGTTTGTCTTCTGAGAGAAAATAAAATCTTTTAAGTGTAATCATATATCTTAAAAAGCAGTAAAGCCTAGTACTTTTTGTAATATTTTCAACAATCAATATACCTGAAAAAAAAAGAAAGAAAACAACCTATATTTCAAGTATGGACAGCACCATGCTGGGGAGTAAAAAAAATATTTAGGGAGCCTGAGTGCATGCCCGTCGGGTCTCATGACTCTGCCAAAATTATGGGGTGATTTCTAGAAACTCATTAAACCTTTCAAAAAATATTTACTGGGCATCCACAGTGGGCAATGACCTGTGCAGGGAGCTGGAGGTGGGATGGAGGTGAGCATGATGTACAAGGATAAACGAGATGCAGAATACGCCCTTAAGGACCTCACAGTCTAGAAGGAAAGAAGACATATTGTTTTTCACCTTGTACTAAAATCATTTGTGTATGACTCATAAAAAGTAGAGGTAAGTGTTATGGAATTTCAGAGGAGGAAGAAATTACTTCTTACAAGGGGGGATCAGGGAGGAATTTTAGAAGTAGATATAACTTCCTTTGCTTGGAAAAAATGGGAAGTGTTTGGACATGTACAGAAAGTGAAAGGATATTTTCCTGTAAGCAAGAACAGCATGAGTAAAGACATGGAGAAAGAAAGCATGGTGGACCAATAAATCGTTCTCTTCACCTGAACTGAGGGGAAGATTAAGTGGAAAGACAGACTGGGGATTTATAGTAAATGGTAAACTAAACAATGGCCACCTAAAGATGCCCACTTCTTAATCCCTGGAATTTGTAAATATGTTACATTACTTGGCAAAAAAGACTTTGCAGATGTGATTAAATTAAGAATCTTGAGTTGAAGAGATTATCCTGGATTATTTGGGTGGGCTCAAGGTAATCATAAATGTCTTAATAAGTGAAAGAAGGACAGTCGAGGTCAGAGGTGATGTGATGAGGAAAGCAGAGGTCAGAGTGATGCAAAGAAGGGGCTGTGAAACAAGGAATGCAGGTAGCTTCCAGAAACTGCAGAAAGCAAGGCAACAGCTTCTCTGCTAGAGCCTCCAGAAGGAAATGCAGCCTCACCAACCCATTTTAGACATCTCACTTCTAGAACGGTAAGATAATAAATCTGTGTTGTCTTAAGCCACCATGTGGTAATTTGTTACAGCAGCAACAGGAAACTAATACAGAATGGAATACTTTGAATATACTATGTCATAGTATCAATGATGACTCATGGTGGTCCTGCAACTTTTACTCACTCTTTGATTACGACACTTACGTTGTATTTTTATTTTTTTAAATATATATTTACCTGTCTATCTTGCTTGCGTTACCAAGAGGATAAAAGTGTTTTAACAAAATAGAGAAAACCCATAAAGAGAAAAAGATTTGAGAGCAAGATGCTGAATTCTTTTATGAACACAGTACATTTGAAATGTCAGTGGGTCAACATGGTGGGTGGACAGTTAGAAATGGAAATTCATGCCTTCTACTTAGAGATGAAGGTGCATAACTCTCAGAAGCAATTACTAAAATTTATTATTATAGCTCATAAAACAGACTCGCTGACGTGTGGCTGTTGACCATTGAGAAAATTTAAGTGGTATGTATTCATAAGAAGGGAATTATTTAATCAGGATATTTTGAAATAGGTTGTTGGAAGAAGTGATTTTATAGTATTATTAGCTAAAATGTCATCATTTAACTAGCTTGTGATTGTGTATAAGCAAAGCATAAGGCAACCGACTATAGATGAATTCACAGATGGAGAAAACGACCTTCTAAAGAGAAGTACCTCACCCATAAGTTGCCTGATTTCTAAAATATCTTTAACAGGACATTAATTCCTCAGCTACACAAATATTTCTGAGTACCTACTAGTGCAAGGCGGGGCTCTTTATTCATCTTTTACCTAACACAGTCTTTGCTTTTGAGAAGCTTATTATTTCCTTTTAACATAAAGCTCTATGCTTCCCCAAAGTACCACATAATTAGACAGAATTGCCCCAAATTACTTTTATTCCCAAGGGTATATAATTTTCAAGTCTCTCAAAAGTGTACATGGCCCATCCTTATTTTGCAGTCTGTTCCTAGGGTTCATCTCTGTAGACTGGGGAGAGCCTGAGGACACTGTGTGCCTGGGAATCTTAGGAAGCTGGGTCATGGGCTTGCAGAGGAAATGTCACTTAGGGAGGGAAAACAGGTAAAGGAAGCTTAAAGTAAGGACAGTGAAAACAACCTTTGCCTATTTCAAATCTTGGGTTGGCCCAAATTACCACCACTTCAGGGATTTTATAAAATGCTGCTGCATTGCTTTTGCAAAAAAGACCGCCTGGTCAGCAGAGTGGGATGACCTCTATAAACAGAAATGCTGTGATGTTTAGCCATCAAGCAGAAATTTCAGGGGCAACAGGACACTGCAGTCTGCATGCTTCTGCCCAAAGTGCAAACCACACAGGTCAAGCAAATAAGTAAAAGCAGGGAAGGACTAAAACCTTTAGCTGCCCTGAACTCTGAAAAGATGATGGTATGTCCCTCCCCAAGCCAGGGTCCAATACAACTCCAGAAAACTATATTCACATGCTATTTTATAAATGGTGGCTCTGAGTTTAACCAAATATTTTATGATCAGTGACCCCGACACTGTGAAAAAGGAGGAAGAACTTTACCACATGCAATTTTTATATATACACACCCACATTTTTTAAATTGTAAAATATGTGTAATGGATTCTCTGCAAATCATTTCCCACAATGTGTACTGACTGGGTTGTTTTTTTTTGCAATATCAAACTTTTTTTCCCAAAAACATTTTTTGATACCCAAAGCATGGGTGAATTGAAGCATACCTCTTTAAGTAACAATTAAAAAGTAAAATGAACAAACTTGTGCTGAAAAGGCACTCCCCTGCCTTGTTAATCAAAGGACGCTGAATGTAATTTAACCTTTTTTATAATGACATGGGTTTCACTATTATGAATAGTAATTATTCTATGGTGCTGTGACACAGTGAGACTCTTAGGGATTCTCACCTCCACATGAAGTGGCCTAGCTGCCTTTTTTTTTTTTTTTTTTTCCATTTTGAGTCGGCTGTTTATAAATTTTCTTGGGCCTTTCTCATTGGCATGAGGTATACATTAGTTGGCTTTTATTTACTGCTCTCATTGTAGTCAGCCTACCTGTTGCCATCAACTCCTAACCAATAAAGCAAGACATGCCCAATGTGCCAAAGCTCTGGGAAGCTACTCTGTGCTGGGGTATTAGACCAGTGCTTACTGAACTTTAATGTGCTACAGTTCACTCCGGGGTCTTCTTAAAATGCAGGTTCTGATTCAGTAGTTCTGAAAAAGAAACTAAAATTCTGCATTTCTAACCAGCTCCCAGGTAATACCCATGCTGCCAATCCTTGAAACACACTTTGAGTGGCCAGATGTTAGACAATCATGTTATTTTAGAATTATGTCTAAACTAAAGGTAAACTAGTTCAGAGGGAGGGATTACAGACTACTCTCCTACAAATAAGTCCTAACAATTTAGAATATGGACATTAAATTTAATATCTCCAAAATGACTTCCCTTATCAATATGCCCATCCCCTGACCTGACCATACAAACCACATCTCTCTTCTTTACACTGGCATAGAACTTAATTTCTGCCTCTCTGTGGAACATATGTCTTTACAAATTGTTGTTATTTAGACATGTCAGGTACTAAACTGGAAGAAGAACCAAGTCTTATGTATCTGTGTATTCCTTAATACTATGCTTTGCTCAAAAAATGATTTTTGAATAAATGTAAAGATTGGAGAATTAAAAACTATAAGGTAGTTTCTATATAATATCAGATTCTTTATTGTGTGATAAATAATGAGGAAATGAATCAGGAAGTAATACTTCCTATACTAGATAAGGACTCAGATAATTGATCAGGAAGTGAAGCAATACCATAATCAAATATATCCATGTCAAGTTCTAATAAACTGCTAAGAAAGTAAAGTTTGGGCTCAGAGTTCCTGCCTCCGTGTGCTATACACAGCCCTTCCTAGTTTCCCTACCCCCACACACATACCTAATAGAACACACAGGCACACACACACACAGGCACAAATTTGAACATATACTATCTACACATTCTTTAACTTCCAAAACCTCCTCTGGAGAAAGAGTCTGAGATTAATTTACACTAAAATGTAAATGACTGACTATGGCTTAAAGAGCTATTTCTTACCTCCACCCTAAGGCGAGTTTGAATTTTTAACAGAAATCCAACTCTATATGTAATGGAATGAAGCCATGAAAGAAGACTTTTTGGCTTTTAATGACAAAGCAAGTGACAGATTTAAATAGAGGCCCTCTGAGTACCTCTACATCATGTTATGCTAGCAGTGAACTTCTCCTGAATAATTGTTAACAGCTTTCCTGTACCTGGGCTGTAAGCTTTCTCCATAGTGATAAGCTGCTTCTAGCCTGATATGAGGAACCAATGTGCACAGAAAATCCCCACTAAAAGTACAAGCTACAGAACCGGTCGGGGCTAAAGCAGGACAAACACAAAAATCAATTTGGCAGCTCCTTTGAATCTATACTGTGCTTCTTTCCAAGGGAAGACGGGATTTATAATCTAGTTGGGAAAGAATAAAACAAAGTCTCAGTCTCCATTAAACATCTGTGTAATGAAAATTGTCTAACTAGAGATGACTCAAATATCTAAGTAATAGTATCAATGAAAGCAAACATCATGCTAGCTTTTGACGCAATACCATTTTACTAATTTAATCTAGCAAACTGCTACTTACTCCACAGCTTTAATTAAATCAGTGTCTACCTCTGTGGAATTCTGAATGGAATCAATGACAGGTGTTCAGGAGGAAAGGTAAGGGATAAAATAAGGCAGTCAGCATCATTTAGAGAGATTTCTATGAAGCCACTCTGTACCACCATATTCCTAAATAACAGAGGATAAGAAAATAGCTCTAGATGACATTCTACAGTCTAGAAGCATTTCTCCCAATCACAGGATATCAATGTGATGAAAGGCACACTTAGCAGGGAAGGATCTGCCTTTCCTGACCCTACAGACTGTTCACTGTAAAAATGACTGGAAATCAGCTCAGAAGTCTGAGCACAACATGGGCGAGGAAGACATTCTGGAGTTACAGACGAGCTCTGGCAGAATGTGTGAGAGACAGCCACAGAATGAAGTTCCCACATTTGCTTTCTTGGTCAACCAGGAGTTGTTCAATAGTGAAAGTCAGACAACAGAAGCTCGATTTCAGATAAGATAAAAAAAGGTATAAAATTTTTATTTTCTTCCCACAACAAAACGAATCCAACAAGTCAGCACATTTTGCTGAAAGAGAAGATGTACAAGCCTGGCAGTGCCTTATAAATCGCAGACCACAGTTACGGTAAGCGGGGCTTCCGACTCGAAGAGAACTGGTTTTGAGCCCCAGCCCCAGAAATCATGGCTATTTAATGTCTCTAATTTCAGGGTCCTCATCACAAAACATGGATCATAATATCTACCTCCCAGAGAGGTTATAGGATAAATGAAATAATATTTATGGGTTGTTTAGCAAAATGACCACTCAATAAATAGTATGTATTACTACTTCCATGGAAAGCAATCATACTCAAGTTTAAATTTTATGCTCTCTTTCAGCTTGTCAAAATTAAAGGGGATAAATAAGATGCGTATTAAATCTGTGCAATCACTGGAGGCTGAAATGAATTAAAATCCGTAAAGCACGTAGAGGGTGCCATCAAAGAGTTAGCTATCATCACAGAGCGATGCATAATGTGCGAAGAAGACGGAGGGGGGACCTTCAAGATGGCAGAAGAATAAGACGTGGAGATCACCTTCCTCCCCACAAATACATCAGAAGTACATCTACATGTGGAACAGCTCCTACAGAACACCTACTGAACGCTGGCAGAAGACCTCAGACCTCCCAAAAGGCGAGAAACTCCCCATGTACCTGGGGAGGGCAAAAGACAAAAGGAAAAACACAGACAAAAGAACAGGGATGGGACCTGTACCTCTGGGAGGGAGCTGTGAAGGAGGAAAAGTTTCCACACACTAGGAAGCCCCTTCACTGGTGGAGATGGGGGGTGGGCGGGAGGAGGGGGAAGCTTCAGAGCCACGGAGGAGAGCACAGCAACAAGGGTGCAGAGAGCAAAGTGGAGAGATTCCCGCACAGAGGACTGGTGCCAACCAGCACTCACCAGCTTGAGAGGCTTGTCTGCTCACCTGCCAGGGCGGGCGGGGGCTGGGAGCTGAGGCTCGGGCCATTGGATGAAGTCAGATCCCAGGGAGAGGACTGCGGTTGGCTGCGTGAACACAGCCTGAAGGGGGTTAGTGTACCACAGTTAGCCAGGAGGGAGTCTGGGAAAAAGTATGGACCTGTCTCAGAGGCAAGAGACCACTGTTTTGGGGTGCACGTGGAGAGAGGATTCCTTCCCTGTCTGCCCAGAGAAGGCAGAGCACCGCCTAAAAGAGCTCCAGAGATGGGCGTGAGCCGTGGCTATCAGCTTGGACACCAGAGACGGGCATGAAACGCTAACGCTGCTGCTGCAGCCACCAAGAAGCCTGTGTGCAAACACAGGTCACCATCCACATCTCCCCTCCCGGGAGCCTTTGCAGCCCGCCACTGCCAGGGTCGCGTGATCCAGGGACAACTTCCCCGGGAGAAAACGCGGCATGCCTCAGGCTGTTGCAAAGGCATTCTGGCCTCTGCCATCACAGGCTCACCCGGTGTTCCAATTATAACTACTGTACCCCTCCCCCCCTCTGGCATGAGTGAGCCAGAGCCACCTAATCAGTGCTGCTTTAAACCCATCTGGTCTGGGTGGAACAGAAGCCTGAGGGTAACCTACCCACAGAGGTGGGGCAACACCAAAGCTGAACCCCAGGAGCTGTGCGAACAAAGAAGAGAAAGGGAAATATCTCCCAGCAGCCTTAGGAGCAGAGGATTAAATCCCCACAATCAACTTGAGATACCCAGCATCTGTGGAATACCTGAACAGACAATGAATCAACCAAAATTGAGGGGGTGGAATTTGGGAGCAACTGTAGACTTGGGGTTTACTGTCTGCGATTGACTTGTTTCTGATTTTTATGTTTACCTTAGAATAGCTTTTAGCGCTTGTAATCATTGGTAGATTTCTTTATTGGTTTGGTTGCTCTCTTTTTTTTTAATTACTATTTAGTTTTAATAATTTTTTTAATTTTTAAATTTTAATTATTTAATTTTAATTATTTTCCTTCTTTATTTCTCCCTTTTCTTCTGAAGCGTGTGGCTGACAGGGTCTTGGTGCTCTGGCCGGGTGTCAGGCCTGAGCCGCTGAGGGGGGAGAGCCAAGTTCAGGACACTGGACCACCAGAGACCTCCAGGCCCCACATAATATAATCGGCGAGAGCTCTCCCAAAGATCTCCATCTCAACGCTAAGATCCAGCTCCACCCAACGGCCAGCAAGCTCCAGTGATAGATGCCCCATGCCAAACAACTAGCAAGACAGGAACAAAACCCCACCCATTAGCAGAGACGCTGCCTAAAATCATACTAAATTCAAAGACACTCCAAAACAAACCACTGGATGCAGCCCTGCCCACCAGAAAGATAAGATCCAGCCCCACCCAGCAGAACACAGGCACCAGTCCGTCCACCAGGAAGCCTACACAACCCACTGAACCAACCATACCCACTGTGGGCAGACACCAAAAACAACGGGAACTACGAACCTGCAGCCTGCAAAAAGCAGACCCCAAACACAGTAAGTTAAGCAAAATGAGAAGACAGAGAAATATGCAGCACATTAAGGAGCAAGGAGCAAAAACCCACCAGAACAAACAAATGAAGAGGAAATAGGCAGTCTACCTGAAAAAGAATTCAGAGTTATGATAGTAAAGATATCCAAAACCTTGGAAATAGAATGGAGAAAATACAAGAAACGTTTAACAAGGACCTAGAAGAACTAAAGAGCAAACAATGATGAACAATGCAATAAATGAAATTAAAAATTCTCTAGAAGGAATCAATAGCAGAATAACTGAGGCAGAAGAACGGAAAAGTGACCTGGAAGATCAAATAGTGGCAATAATTCCTGCAGAGTAGAATAAAGAAAAAAAGAATGAAAAGAATTGAGGACAGTCTCAGAGACTTCTGGGGAAACATTAAACGCACCAACGTTCGAATTATACGGGTCCCAGAAGAAGAGAAAAAGAAAGGTTCTGAGAAAATATTTGAAGAGATTATAGTGGAAAACTTCCCTAATAAGGGAAAGGAAATAGTTAATCAAGTCCAGGAAGTGCAGACAGTCCCATACAAGATAAATCCAAGGAGAAACATGCCAAGACACATAGTAATCAAACTATCAAAAATTAAATACAAAGAAAAAATATTAAAAGCAGCAAGGGAAAAACAACAAATAACATACAAGGGAATCCCCATAAGGTTAACAGCAGATCTTTCAGCAGAAACTCTGCAAGCCAAGAAGAGAGTGGCAGGACATATTTAAAGTGATGAATGGGAAAAACCTACAACCAAGATTACTCTACCCAGCAAGGATCTCATTCAGATTCGACGGAGAAATTAAAACCTTAATAGACAAGCAAAAGCTAAGAGAATTCAGCACCACCAAACCAGCTTTACAACAAATGCTAAAGGAACTTCTCAAGGCAGGAAACACAGGAGAAGTAAAAGACCTACGATATCAAACCCAAAACAATTAAGAGAATGGTAACAGGACCATACATATCGATAACTACCTTAAATGTAAATGGATTAAATGCTACAACCAAAAGACACAGACTGGCTGAATGGATACAAAAACAAGACCCATATATATGCTGTCTACAAGAGACCCACTTCAGTCCTAGGGATACATACAGACTGAAAGTGAGGGGACAGAAAAAGATATTCCATGCAAATGGAAATCAAAACAATGCGGGAGTAGCAATTCTTATATCAGACAAAATAGACTTTAAAATAAAGACTATTATAATAGGCAAAAAAGGTCACTACATAATGATCAAAGGATCAATCCAAGAAGAAGATATATAACAATTGTAAATATTTATGCACCCAACATAGGAGCACTTCAATAAATAAGGCAAATGCTAACAGCCATAAAAGGGGAAATCGAGAGTAGCACAATCATAGTAGGGGAATTTAACACCTCACTTTCACCAATAGACAGATCATCCAAAATGAAAATAAATAAGGAAACACAGCTTCAAATGACACATTAAACAAGATGGACTTAATTGATATTTATAGGACATTCCATCCGAAAACAACAGAATACACTTTCTTCTCAAGTGCTCATGAAATATTCTCCAGGATAAATCATATCTTGGGTCAAAAATCAAACCTTGGTAAATTTAAGAAAATTGAACTCGTATCAAGTATCTTTTCTGACCACAATGCTATGAGACTAGATATGAATTACAGGAAGCAGGCTGTAAAAAACACAAATACATGGAGGTTAAACAATACGCTATGAAATAACCAAGAGATCACTGAAGAATTCAAAGAGGAAACAAAAATTACCTAGAAACAAATGACAATGAAAACAAGATGACCCAAAACCCATGGGATGCAGCAAAAGCAGTTCTAAGAGGGAAGTTTATAGCAATACAATCCTAACTCAAGAAACAAGAAACATCTCAAATAAACAATCTAACCTTACACCTAAAGCAATTAGAGAAAGAAGAACAAAAAAACGCCAAAGGTAGCACAAAGAAAGAAATCATAAACATCAGATCAGAAATAAATGAAAAAGAAAAGAAGGAAACAATAGCAAAGATTAATAAATCTAAAAGCTGGTTCTTTGAGAAGATAAACAAAATTGATAAATCATTAGCCAGGCTCATCAAGAAAAAAAGGGAGAAGACTCAAGTCAACAGAATTAAAAATGAAAAAAGGCAAAGTATCAACTGATACTGAAGAAATACAAAGGATCATGAGAGATTACTACAAGCAACTATATGCCAATAAAATGGACAACCTGGAAGAAATGGACAACTTCTTAGAAAAGCACAACCTTCTGAGACTGAACCAGGAAGAAACAGAAAATATAAACAGACCTATCGCAAGCACTGAAATTGAAACTGATTAAAAATCTTCCAACAAATAAAAGCCCAGGACAAGATGGCTTCACAGGCGAATTCTAACAGACATTTAAAGAAGAGCTAACACCTATCCTTCTCAAACTCTTCCAAAATACAGAAGAGGGAGGAACACTCCGAAACTCATTCTACGAGGCCACCATCACCCTGACATCAAAACCAGACAAAGATGTCACACAAAAAAGAAAACTATAGGCCAATATCACAGATGAATATAGATGCAACAATCCTCAACAAAATACTAGCAAACAGAATCCAAAACACATTAAAAGGATCATACACCATGATCAAGTGGGGTTTATTCCAGGGATGCAAGAATTCTTCAATATACACAAATCAATCAATCTGATACACCATATTAACAAACTGAAGGAGAAAAACCAAATCATCATCTCAATAGATGCAGGAAAAGCTTTCGACAAAGTTCACCACCAATTTACAATAAAAACCCTCCAGAAAGTAGGTATAGAGGGAACTTATCTCAACATAATAAAGGCCATATATGACAAACCCACAGCCAACATCGTTCTCAATGGTGAAAAACTGAAACCATTTCCTCTAAGATCAGGAACAAGACAAGGTTGTCCACTCTCACCACTATTATTCAACATAGTTTTTGAAGTTTTAGCCCCAGCAACCAGAGAAGAAAAAGAAATAAAAGGAATCCAAATCAGAAGAGAAGAAGTAAAGCTGTCACTGTTTGCAGATGACATGATACTATACATAGAGAATCCTAAAGATGCTTCCAGAAAACTACTAGAGCTAATCAATGAAGTTGGTAAAGTAGCAGGATACAAAATTAATGCACAGAAATCTCTTGCATTCCTATACACTAATGATGAAAAATCTGAAAGAGAAATTAAGGAAACATTCCCATTTACCACTGCAACAAAGAGAATAAAATACCTAGGAATAAAACTACCTAAGGAGACAAAAGACCTGTATGCAGAAAACTATAAGGCAGTGATGAAAGAAATTAAAGATACAAACAGATGGACAGATATACCATATTCTTTCATTGGAGGAATCAACATTGTGAAAATGACTATACTACCCAAAGCAATCTACAGTTCAATGCAATCCCTATCAAACTATCAATGGCATTTTCCATAGAACTAGAACAAAAAATTTCACAATTTGTATGGAAACACAAAAGACCCCGAATAGCCAAAGCAATCTTGAGAAAGAAAAACAGAGCTGGAGGAAATCAGGCTCCCTGACTTCAGACTATACTACAAAGCTACAGTAATCAAGACAGTATGGTACTGGCACAAAAACAGAAATACAGATCAACAGAACAGGATAGAAAGCCCAGAGACAAACCCATGCACATATGGTCACCTTATCTTTGACAAAGGAGGCAAGAGTATACAATGGAGAAAGAAAGCCTATTCAATAAGCGGTGCTGGGAGAAATGCACAGCTACATGTAAAAGAATGAAATCAGAACACTCCCTAAGACTATACACAAAAATGAACTCAAAATGGATTAGAGACCTAAATATAAGGCCAGACACTATAAAACTCCTAGAGGAGCACCTAAGCAGTACACTCTATGCCATAAATCACAGCAAGATCCTTTTGGACCCACCTCCTAGAGAAATGGAAATAAAAACAAAAATAAACAAATGGGACCTAATGAAACTTCAAAGCTTTTGCACAGCAAAGGAAACCATAAGCAAGATGAAAAGACAACCCTCAGAGTGGGAGAAAATATTTTCAAATGAAGCAACTGACAAAGGATTAATCGGCAAAATTTACAAGCAGCTCACGCACCTCAATATTAAAAAAAACCCAAAAAACCCAATCCAAAAATCGGCAGAAGACCTAAATAGACATTTCTCCAAAGAAGATAAACAGATTGCCAACAAACACATGAAAGGATGTTCAACATCACTAATCGTTAGAGAAATGCAAATGAAAACTACAATGAGTTATCACCTCACACTCCTCAGAATGGCCGTCATAAAAATATCTACAAACAATAAATGCTGGAGATGGTGTGGAGAAAAGGGAACACTCTTGCACTGTTGGTGAGAATGTAAATTGATACAGCCACTGTGGAGAACAGTATGGAGGTTCCTTAAAAAACTACAAATACAACTACCATATGACCCAGCAATCCCACTACTGGGCATATACCCTGAGAAAACCGTAATTCAAAAAGAGACATGTACCACAATGTTCACTGCAGCTCTATTTACAATAGCCAGGACATGGAAGCACCCTAAGTGTCCATCGACAGATGAATGGATAAAGAAGATGTGACGCATATATACAATGGAATATTACTCAACCATAAAAATAAATGAAATTGAGTTATTTGCAGTGAGGTGGATGGACCTGGATCCTGTCATACAGAGTGAAGTAAGTCAGAAAGAGAAAAACAAATATCATACGCTAACACATATATATGGAATCTAAAAAAAAAAAAGTTTCTGAAGAACCTAGGGGCAGGACACGAATAAAGATGCAGACATAGAGAATGGACTTGAGGTCACAGGGAGGGGGAAAGGTAAGCTGGGACGAAGTGAGAGAGTGGCATGGACATATGTACACTACCAAATGTAAAATAGATAGCTAGTGGGAAGCAGCCACATAGCACGGGGAGATCAGCTCAGTGCTTCGTGACCAGCTAGAGGGGTCGGATAGGGAGGGTGGGAGGGAGACGCCAAGTGGGAGGGGATATGGGGATATATGTATACATATAGCTGATTCACTTTGTTATACAGCAGAAACTAACACACCATTGTAAAGCAATTATACTCCAATAAAAATGTTAGAAAAATATATAAAATGGAGAAAAAAATAAAATGCTATTTGAGAGAAAAAAAAAAAAAGATGGGCTCTGCAGCCAGATTATCTGCATTCACGTTCCTATTTTACCTCTGACCAATTGTGTGCTTTGGACAAGTCACTTGAACTGTGCCTCAGTTTCTTCTTCTATAAAATGAAGACAATAATAGTCATATTCACTCATTAGATAGTGGTGAAAATTAAATAAGCTACTAGATGAAAATAAGAAATTGGCACAAACTAAGTTCTATTTAAGTCCTAACATATAATTTTTTTTTTCCTTTTTAGTACACACATACTGTTGCAGAGAGACCTGAGAGAGATCTCTGACAATTTCTGCCTCCTGGTATCCAAGGCTTTTGGTAATCCCCTCCCCTTGAATGTAGGCAGGTCCCATGACCGGTTTCTAGCTAATATAAAACAGCAAATGTGTCACACCCCAGATTAGGTTATAAAGACTGAGTCTTAGAGGACTGGAGTCTTAGGGGACTGGCCTTGAAGAAGCAAGCTCCTATGATGTGAACTGCTTATGGAAGGATCACATGGCAGGGAACTGCAGGTGGCCTCTAGGAGCTGAGAGCCTCAGTCTTACAACCACACAGAATTGAGTTCTTGCAACTGTTTAAGCTGGGAAGATGCTGCTAAGATTCTAGAAAGGAATACAGGCAAGCCAAACACTGTGACTGCAATCTTCTGATAGCCTGAGCAGAGAGCCCAGTTAGCCATGCCTTGACTCCTGACCCACAGAAACCATGAGATAATAAATGCGTATTGTTTTAAGCCTGTAAGTTTTTCGCATTTGTTATGTATTAATAGAAAACCAATACATATACCTCCATGAAAAATTCAGAGAAAAGAATAGTAAGATGTGGAAAAGTTTAAATTTTTTCAGTGCCCTGGTATATTTTTCTGATACTTGACTGTACTAAGCATTGTGAGTCCAGTGTTAGCTCCAGGCTGGACGGATTTGGCCTGGTCAAAGACATTGCTAAGTCTGTCTCTGTTAATTACACTGAGAACGATCTAACTCTGGTCTACACTTGTCCTCCTGGCCTGACTTTAGCTTTTGGCCTTCGTGAATGGCAAGAGCATTAGGATGTCAATGATGTTCGTTTTTCTAGCTTCGGTTCCCAGTTCAGAATTTTTAGCAAAAAAGTATGAACTCAACAGCCTTTTTGAGAGTGGGAATGGGAGACCGAAACATTTGTTGTGTAATGTAAAAGTTTAGTAGGCTTTGCTGACAAAGCTTACCCTGAATAGTACTGGTTTTCTGAGGAGTTTCCATCCTCCTTCCCTCATCTGTTTGCTCCGCTTTGCCATTCCAGAGAAACAGACTGGGAGTCAAGGTATTTGTGTACTGGTTTGGGCGTGGCTTATTGCTGGTTGTAGGACTAAAGATGACACAGATGAGTTAGCTTAACTCTGTGCTCTACTGACCTCAAAGGGTTGGGGTCAGGGAAGAGATGAATAATAAATGAAAATGAAGTTCCGGGGAAAAGTTACAAAGGCAGAACAAATACAAGGCAGTGATATTACAGAAAGTCTGGAAAGCTCAAAGGAATCTAGGCAAACATTAAAAAAGCCTCAAGTTCTTTATCATATCAGAAGCTATCTCATATTGCCCATTCCAAAGAAGGAGTTTGCTTATGATTTAGAGTTTAGACTGGGGGATTCACGGAATTTGAGAGCTGGAAAACAAGTTAGTTTTTCTCTTAGTCAAAACCTGTATAAGAGTAGTGGTTTTCTAAATTGTTGAGTAGGGTTCTGAGGCTCAGTGGAAGAGAGTATTCCAATTAGTTATCCATCACTGTCTGCTATGGGCACAAGAGGAGATAGTGGCAGAGGTGGCATGCAGGCTACACATCTTCTGACCCTAATTCTAGTGCAACTGTTTTAAGTTATGCCTGAGAGCACAGATGCATGGGGGAAAGATATAGCTTGTTAAGATCATGCAGCTCGTTTGCTTTCAACTTTGGAACAACATCACAAAAGGCAATTTGTACATTTCCTTACTCCTGTTAAGCATCTATATTCATAATGCCAACCATGAATTTTTGCTACTTCAGAAAGCCATCTTATTACTTAAATTTGTGATGTCTCTATTACATTTTGCCAGTGTGAGGAAATGAGTGTCTAATCTTGTCGATGTAATATTTATTCTCAATCCCTGTAATATCCATTCATCCTTATTTGAAAGTTGATAAAATCTGTTGGCAACCTCCTTGAAGCTGCAAAGCAGTTATCCAAAACAATAATTTGCAAAATGTTCAATACAAATGGGCACATAGGCCATCCTTGAACACTGATGTGTCTTTTTGATTCACATGTTTAACTCAATTTTCCTGAAGTCTATTGTAAACTTGAAAATTGTTTATTTTTTACAACCTTGTTTTAAAACTTACAAACCATAACATAGTGATCTTTCAGGATTACATCTGAAACAGATAATATTTCCAATAATCCCCGGGGGGCTATGGGTCAGAAATGATGAGCAATTCCACAAGGTATTTCTAGACATAACAAAGAGTATACACTTTTATGTTATTTCAGATAGAATAGCAAGGATGGAACATTTTGGTTCCCCTTGGTTTAACGGATGCCCCCTCTCATTTAGGAATATTTCTTTTTTTTTTTTTTTTTGCGGTACGCGGGCCTCTCACTGCTGCGGCCTCTCCCGTTGCGGAGCACAGGCTCCGGACGCGCAGGCTCAGCGGCCATGGCTCACGGGCCCAGCCGTTCCGCGGCATGTGGGATCTTCCCGGACCGGGGCACGAACCCATGTCCCCTGCATCGGCAGGCGGACTCTCAACCACTGCGCCACCAGGGAAGCCCAGAAATATTTCTTGACGAAATCTAGTTGGACAGCTAGAAATGTACAATTTAAACACAATGCAATAAGGATTGATTTGCACTATGAGAAGAAATCTAGAGGGCCAGGAAGAGGCAAGGTGAATTGGATGAAGGAAGGGCAAGTAGATTACTGCTGGAGTACAAAGTTTACACTGGTGAGACTGTAGAGATAAAAGAAGATAAAGAGATAGGCAGGGGTTAGATCAGAAAGAACCTTGTAGTTCATTTTAAGGAACTCAGGCACCTTAAACCTTTGAAGCAGGGCAGTGACAGGGTCAGATAGGCATTTTACATAAACCCTTGAACCTGAGGAAAGACTTGTGTTTCATGACTCTTTCAGTTATAATAAAATATTAATTGTACTCCATAATAAGCGTCTGTCATTCTGCAATCCATTTCTTAGTCTTTCAAAACTCACAAGGACATATATTTTAAAAAAATGTGGCACTCTCTGGTGTCAATTTGTATGAGACATTTTTGGGGGAGGCGAATTATTTTTGTGTTTAGTGGTTGCTGTAGTTTTCTTGAGTCTTTTCAGTATTCCCAATTTAGGCTACTTGCCACATCAAAATTTTATGGCTCACAAAAGTGGGGTTTCCGTATTCAACCTTGAATTGCTTATTCATATTCTTCCTCTGAAAATTCACAGTTTTTCAAAGCCATCTCTTTACTCTCTCTTCCCCGCTTCCTTTGCCTCTCAAATCAACAACTTGAAGATAGATGAATTAACACACACTAGTTTGTAATAATAATGTAGGTAATTTGACACTCTGAATTATAGTCCGGGCAGAAAATATTAGGTACATTCTGTCTCCCAAACATCATCACAGATTATTCATATTCATTTCTTACTATATGCATCTAAAGTGCAAATTAAAATAATTTGGAATTCTGCAGGAAAGACAGAGGGAGGTAAAAGCTTATTGCCCATCTCATTGCTAAAGCGCTGGAAACATTTTCAGCATTCCACAGATCCACAGCTTGAAAAGCTCATTGTTTAAACATGGCATCATGACGGCAACACAGTGTAGAAAACAGTGGGGCAGGCTGTCGCCCTGCAGCCAGTAATAATCCACAGTAACCAAAGGAATGATAAATGCTTCATAAAACTATCTTTTTTCTTAGTTCATTATTGAATATTTTAAATTTATTTAGTATTCCTGCTGCAAAGAATACAATAAAGGAATTATCAATCAATAGATCATGTTCTTATCAAGTGCCAGACAAAATAATCCTCATAATGGAACTACCCACTGTGAAAAGATAGTAGGAAACTGGCCGGAAGGAACCACAATGTTAATATAACCGAATGCTATGCAGAACAAAAATATGATATACTGTGGGGAGCAGAAAAGGCGATTATCTTTAAAGAAGAGATAGACTTTTATACAAGTGTTAGATTTTGATTCCTAATACTTGAGAGGATGCAAACATGCTTCACCTCTGAAATGGCTCTAAATTTTTTCCCCCTTTTTACCAGCCCACTGCTTTTCTTCAGGCCATGAACAGCATTGTCTACCTGGATAATTGTGAGAATCTACTCACTGGTATCCAATGGCTTCAGATTTCATACTGTTGAATCGACCATCCACTCTTCACCAGTATTATCTTTCAAAAACGCAAACAATTTCACGTTACTGCTAAAAACAAAACAAGCAACAACAACAACAAAACCACACTCTTCCAGAGCATCCCATTACCCAGAGAATTATAGTCTAACCTCTTTTGTGGCATAGCCAGTATTCTCTAAACATCTACTCTAAATGACTCCCATCCTCGTCTTCTGCTATTCCCTGCATTCTAATCACCCTGTGTCTGCACCAAATTCTCTAAAACACTGTGCATGTTCACAACTATAGACCTTTGCTCGTGCTGAAGCCCCTGCTTCGAATGCTTTTCCTCTAATTCGTTACCTGAGAAAACCTTACTGCCAAGGCTATTATTTTCATCACAGTTTGACTTGTTGGTTTTATTGGAATCTGTTTTGCACTGCAGAGAACTTCTTGAAAGTATTAGTTAACCACTAACCTTGTGCTATTGAAATAACACAATAAATACACGTTGAGCAAAGCGGAAATCATACCTTAGTTGTCTTTTTCGTCATCGATGACTAACATTGTTCTTATACGTAACGGATCTTCAATAAGTACTTAAGCCTGTGGAACTTCCTCTGTCTGCACCCTTTCACTTGAATAGCCACCCTCTTCATTCTCAACCCTCACTTTTTTTTCCCCGCCCACTGGGGAATTTTGTGTATTTTTCAGCACCTATATATTGAAAACCTGTACAGCACGTGATTGCCTCATCCTATGCCTGTCAAAAGCCACACTGAATACAGAAGCAGAAACACAGACTCTAGTGTGATGTCTTGTCCTTGGTGTCTCCTTTGGGTTCCTGTCCCACTCTTGCTTTCCGACTGTCCAGGGACCAAGGCCGAGGCCACCAAGTGGAAGAAAGGTGGCAGCTCGGGGGGAGGAGGCCTGTCTGATTGGTCAGGAGGCTTCCCAATCTGTACACTGAGCCTCAGGCTCCTAGACGGAGCCCAGCACTGTGGCACGATGTCTGGTTCAGCGCTGGACGAGCAAGGGCTCACAGACTGATTGACTGCCTCGTGATGGAAGCTATTTTTAAAATAGGCGTCCTCCTTAGGGAGGCCAAACAGTAGGAATTCCAGTGTATTTAGCAGCCGTACTTGTTTTTCTTTAAAAATTATTAAGTTGACTCTTTGGTTCCAGTAAGTTGACCACCACAACCTCATCTCCCTGGAACCAGGTAACTGAACACAACAGACTGTGGGGATCCCAGACCCTCTGAGCGAGGAGAGAGCACAGTGCAGGGAGGATCTCTAACGGGAGCTCATTCTGATTCCTCACTTCCCAAGGTGAATCTGTGCAGCCCAGAGAGGCGCAAAGCTGGGAGCAGAAGCCGTGACAGTCTGAGGGCAGCGTTCAGGCCAAGAGTGAAACCCAGCTTCCTTCAGCCACTCTGGGCAGAAAGTCCTGGAAGTTTGTCCCTTAGCTGAAAAATCTCTCTGACGGATTTGAGCGCATCCTGGTCCTCCCCGAGGCCTCTGCTGCAGGCCGCGTCAGAAGCCGCAGGCCCCGGAGGAGGGCCGTCTTCCCCACAGTCCTCGTCCTCGCTGTCCTCGCTGTCCCCACTTCTGCTCCGGGCGGGCCTCGGGGACGGTGGCGCTGAGCTGGCTGGGGAGTTCTCTGGCTTATCAGCGCCTGCCAGAGGCAGCTGTTCCAACGGCTTTTCCTGTTTTCCGCGCTCAATCAGGATCCCCAGAGCAAAGTCCAGGATTTCAGCTTCATGCATGCAGCACACAGTCCTCACGGCAGGAGGTCTTGCTGTAGCCACTGGCGCCGTGGCTCTTCTCCTCCTTTTGGGGGTCTTCACCTGCACCGTCCTCTTTTCAGCCACCTGGGCTGTCATCCATGCGGGAGGCACCCTTCTTTTATTCTCAGATTCTAAGTCTTCCACCTCCCTAGTCTCTCATGAAGAGGAACCAGGGCCCAAGCTTAATGACTTCAGGACAGCAAATCCCACTCTCTCATCACACCAGGAATTACAGGTCTGTTTGTCCTGAATGGGAGTCCAGCTTTAATTCCGGCGACAGCGCCGCCCGTGTGCCCGGCGCTCACCCAGCAGGGTTTCCTGCTTCCGGGCCCGTGCCCCCTTCTTGGCTTCCAGGTCAGGTCCAGGAGTCTGATTCTGGGCGGTTGTAGGGAGCCCGGCCGGCCGGGCCCCGCCCCGCGCTCACTGTGGCCACACCCGCCCCCTCCTCAACCCTCTTTCAATCAGTGGACAAGTCCTGCTGATTCAGCAACGTCCCCCTTGCCTACACCCCATTCCCACTGCCTCTACCCTAGTTCTGATTCTCATTACTTCTTTCTTGAATTACTGCAATTGTCTCTTCAGTGGTTGCTTGGCTTCTAGTCCCTCCCTTAGATCATTTTACAACCAGCTGGTTGAGTTGTTTTCCTGAAGCGCAGCTTGTAATAATTCCATTCCCTGTCTTGAAAAAAAATCAATGGCTCTCTAATGCCTGCAGAACAAGTCTAAACCCCTTAGCAGGTTCTCTATCATCTGCCCACCATGTGCTTTCCCAGATTTTGTTATATATCTCCCTGTACACACTCCACACACCACCCTAACCCTATTCTTTGTCATTCCCTGAACCTTTGTATGAATTCTCTCCCTTGATCTCCTAGTTGCTCTTTCCCTCATCTCAACTTGTTGATATGCCCACCTTTCAAGCAATGGATAAAATGCCCTGTTCCATAATTAGGTACTTCAAGTACCTAATCTCAGACTTTTTTGCTCAAAGAGCATATTCGTTGCATTACTAAAAATGTACAAATGTAATCTAGTAATCTCATTTCAATGTTATTTGTACATAAAACTCTACTCTATTTTTTTTTTTTTTTTTGCGGTATGCGGGCCTCTCACTGCTGTGGCCTCTCCCGTTGCGGAGCACAGGCTCCGGACGCACAGGCTCAGCAGCCATGGCTCACGGGCCCAGCCGCTCCGCGGCATGTGGGATCCTCCCAGACCGGAGCACGAAGCCGTGTCCCCTGCATCGGCAGGCGGACTCTCAACCACTGCGCCACCAGGGAAGCCCTCTACTCTATTTTTTAATTTTTATTTTATTTTCTTATACAGCAGGTTCTTATTAGTCATCAATTTTATACACATCAGTGTATACATGTCAATCCCAATCGCCCAATTCATCACACCTCCACCGTAACCCCCCCCGCCACTTTCCCCCCTTGGGGTCCATACGTTTGTTCCCTACATCTGCGTCTCAATTTCTGCCCTGCAAACTGGTTCATTTGTACCATTTTTCTAGGTTCCACATGTATGTGTTAACATACGATATTTGTTTTTCTCTTTCTGACTTACTTCACTCTGTATGACAGTCTCTAGATCTATCCACATCTCAACAAATGACCCAATTTCATTCCTTTTTATGGCTGAGTAATACCGCATTGTATAGATGTAACACATCTTCTTTATCCATTCATCTGTCGATGGGCATTTTAGTAGCTTCCATGACGTGGCTATTGTAAATAGTGCTGCAATGAACAATGGGGTGCATGTGTCTTTTTGAATTATGGTTTTCTCTGGGTATATGCCCAGTAGTGGGATTGCTGGACCATATGGTAATTTTATTTTTAGTTTTTTAAGGAACCTCCATACTATTCTCCATAGTGGCTCTATCAATTTACATTCCCACCAACAGTGCAACACCCTCTCCAGCATTTGTTGTTTGTAGATTTTCTGATGACGCCCATTCTAACTGGTGTGAGGTGGTACCTCATTGTAGTTTCGATTTGTATTTCTCTGATAATTAGTGATGTTGAGCAGCATTTCATGTGCCTCTTGGCCATCTGTATGTCTTCTTTGGAGTAATGTCTATTTAGGTCTTCTGCCCATTTTTCGATTGGGTTTTTTTTTTTTTTTTTTTTTTTAATACTGAGCTACATGAGCTGTTTAAATATTTGGGAGGTTAATCCCTTGCCAGTGGCTTCGTATGGAAATATTTTCTCCCATTCTGAGGGTTGTCTTTTCGTCTTGTTTATGGTTTCCTTTGCTGTGCAAAAGCTTATAAGTTTAATTACGTCCCATTAGTTTATTTTTGTTTTTATTTCCATTACTCAAGGAGGTGGGTCAAAAAGATCTTGCTGTGATTTATGTCAAAGAGTGGCCTTCCTACATTTTCCTCTAAGAGTTTGATAGTGTCTGGCCTTACATTTAGCTCTTCAATCCATTTTAAGTTTATTTTTGTGTATAGTGTTAGGGAATGTTCTAATTTCATTCTTTTACATGTAGCTGTCCAGTTTTCCCAGCACCATTTATTGCAGAGGCTGTCTTTTCTCCATCGTACATCCTTGCCTCCTTTGTCATAGATTAGTTGACCATAGGTGTGTGGGTTTATCTCTGGGTTTTCTATCTTGTTGCACTGATCTATGTTTCTGTTTCTGTGCCAGTACCATATTATCTTGATTACTGTAGCTTTGTAGTATAGTCTGAAGTCAGGGAGTCTGATTCCTCCAGCTCCGTTTTTTCCCCTCAAGACTGCTTTGGCTATTGGGGGTCTTTTGTGTCTCCATATAAATTTTAAGATTTTTTTGTTCTAGTTCTGTACAAAATGCTATTGGTAATTTGACAGGGATTGCATTGAATCCATAGATTGCTTTGGGTAGTAGAGTCATTTTCACAATACTGATTCTTCCAATCCAAGAACATGGTATATCTCTCCAACGGTTGGTATCATCTTTAATTTCTTTCATCAGTGTCTTATTGTTTTCTGCATACAGGTCTTTTGTCTCCCTAGGTAGGTTTATTCCTAGGTATTTTATTCTTTTTGTTGCAATGGTAAATGGAAGTGTTTCCTTAATTTCTCTTTCAGATATTTCATCATTAGTGTATAGGAATGCAAGAGATTTCTGTGCATTAATTTTGTATCCTGCAACTTCAACAAATTCATTGATTAGCTCTAGTACTTTTCTGGTGGCACCTTTAGGATTCTCTATGTATAGTATCATGTCATATGCAAACAGTGACAGTTTTACGTCTTCTTTTCCAATTTGTTTTCCTTTTATTTCTTTTTCTTCTCTGATTGCTGTGGCTAGGATTTCCAAAACTATGTTGAATAATAGTGGCAAGAGTGGACATCCTTGTCTTGCTCGTGATTTAGAGGAAACGCTTTCAGTCTTCACCATTGAGAATGATGTTTGCTGTGGATCTGTCATATATGGCCTTTATTATGTTGAGGTAGGTTCCCTCTATGCCCACTTTCTGGAGAGTTTTTATCATAAATGCGTATATGGAGCTGGAGGAATCAGGCACCCTGACTTCAAACTACACTACAAAGCCACAGTAATCAAGACAATATGGTACTGGCACAAAAACAGAAATATAGATCAATGGAACAGGATAGAAAGTCCAGAGATAAACCCATGCATCTATGGTCACCTAATCTATGACAGAGGAGGCAAGAATATACAGTGGAAAAAAGACAGCCTTTTCAATAAGTGGTGCTGGGAAAACTGGACAGCTACATGTAAAAGAATGAAATTAGAACATTCCCTAACACCATACACAAAAATAAACTTAAAATGGATTGAAGACCTAAATGTAAGGCCAGACACTATCAAACTCTTAGAGGAAAACATAGGAAGGACACTCTTTGACATAAATCACAGCAAGATCTTTTTTGATCCACCTCCTTGAGTAATGGAAATAAAAACAAAAATAAACTAATGGGACGTAATTAAACTTATAAGCTTTTGCACAGCAAAGGAAACCATAAACAAGATGAAAAGACAACCCTCAGAATGGGAGAAAATATTTGCAAACGAAGCCACTAACAAGGGATTAATCTCCCAAATATATAAACAGCTCATGCAACTGAATATCAAAAAAACAAACAACCCAATCAAAAAAATGGGCAGAAGATCTAAAAAGACATTTCTCCAGAGAAGACATACAGATAGCCAAGAGGAACATGAAAAGATGCTCAACATCACTAATTATCAGAGAAATGCAAATCAAAACTACAATGAAGTGTCACCTCAATGGCCATCATCAAAAAGTCTACAAACAATAAATGATGGAGAGGATGTGGCGAAAAGGGAACCCTCTTGCACTGTTAGTGGGAATGTAACTTAATACAGCCACCATGGAGAACAGTATGAAGTTTCCTTAAAAAACTAAAAATAGAACTACCGTATGACCCAGCAATCCCACTACTGAGCATGTACCCTGCGAAAACCATAGTTCAAAAAGACACATGCACCCCAATGTTCATTGCAGCAGTATTTACAATAGCCAGGACACGGAAGCAACCTAAACGTCCACTGACAGATAAATGGCTAAAGAAGATGCGGCACATATATACAATGGAATATTACTCAGCCACAAAAAGGAACAAAACTGGGTCATTTATAGAGATGTGGATGGACCTAGAGACTGTCATACAGAGTGAAGTTAGTCAGAAAGAGAAAAATAAATATTGTATATTAATGCATATATGTGGAATTTAGAAAAATGGTTCAGATGAACCTATTTGCAAAGGAGAAATAGAAACAGAGACGCAGAGAACAAACGTATGGACACCAAGGGGGTAAAGGGTGAGTGGGATGAATTGGCAGGGTGGGATTGACATATATCCATTGCTATGTATAAAATAGATAACTAATGAGAACCTGCTGTATAGCACAGGGAACTCTACTCAATGCTCTGTGGTTACCTAAACAGGAAGGAAATCCAAAAAAGAGGGGATATATGTATACATGTAACTGATTCACTTTGCTGTACAGCCGGAAGTAACACAACATTATAAAGCAACTATACCCCAATTAAAAAAAAATAGCATTGACCAATCACGAGGTTTTCTAAGTGACTTGGAATAGGATGACATATCTGTTAGGCAACAGTCATTGGAGGGGAAAGGTAACTTCAGGATTAGAGTTTACCTTTCTGGTCTGCTACACTTTTCCTATCTGAAACAACCAGATTACTCTACATTATCAGAGCATAATGTCACTGAGGGTGTGTGTGTTTGGTTGGGGGAGGGTGTTATCAATTTTAATTATAAAGTTTTCAAGTGAGTAGAAGAGTTTCTATTTTTTTTTTTCTGTAGATCTGTGTTTATTTTTGTCATTAGAGAAGTTTTTTAATATCCTGTTATTTTTTTAACACCCATATCTTTCATTTTTTGAAAATATTAAAAGAAAACAAATTGTACTGCTGATGTCTCACCATTTTAGCATATGAGAAAGAGAAGACTCTTTTACAGCTGTCTCTCCTCTGTTCAACTATGTGCTGCTGTGTAAGCCTTGACCTTAAGTCAGGTAGGGACCATCTCACTCACTCAAACCTAAACTTTAAGTCCTTGCAGAGTGTCTTTGGGTTCAGTGTTATGGCTCTTTCCCCAGTCTTCACATATCTATAGCTAGTTGGTTGATGAAGCAAACTGTCATTGGTCTAATAATACGCAAACTGTGTCCATTGGTTTATTGCCAGATGATTTTTTTCATAATAAATTAATGATATAAAACCCCTGTGCAAGCTAGCAAATCACTGTGAGTCAGAAAGCTCAACAAGGCCTTAATCAATAATCCTATGCTACTACTTTTTCCAAAAAGTTCAATTATTCACTAAGAGTTTAGCTGAAAGTCTCCTTAGATTATTGCAATATTTAAATAATATTTATGGAAATAGCCAAATAGGTTCAGCTTTGGCTCTACCTCATGTGCAGATTTTTCATGAGCTCAGGAAAGTCACCATGGCCAGGAGAACTACCATAGTTCTTGATGACCTCTTGTCATTAGTGGAACTTTGGTGGCTTTGACAGAATCTCTATAGTCAGTGAGCACAGAAGGTTCACACTAAAGACACCAAATCAAGAAGAATCTCTAGGACTGGATTCAAAGAACATTAGACATGGAGGGCATTATAGAAATCATTGAACAATCCCTCTCTCTCTTCTTTTTAAACAAGAAGACTCGTATCAAATATAGAGTTAGTTTGTAGCAAAGCTCTCTGACCCCTGACCCTCCAGATCCCCTGCCACACCTATCTCCATATTGAACAACCTTTTTTCATACACAGATCTCAGAATCATCCAAACAGTTGCAAAAGGAAGTCAGTTTTTATTACTAACATAATGGAGAAGTCTTCAGATTGTTAATTTAAAGTCATTATCAGACTAGGCTCAAGTTCAAATTCTCCAACTCTCTCATTCAGTAAATCATACAAGAGCTAGAGTCAAGGTAACTAGAGCCTCAAAGCATAAAAAATAACTTGTTTGAAATTTATTTGCAGTGAGGAGGACACCCCACGTTTTAATGAACCTCAGAGCAGATATAAGCTGTCCTCAGTGGCTTTGGTATGAGTTGAGTTCCCTGCACATTCTTCCTTTAGAAATGCAAAAACTCTTTCAAGAATTTTATGCCTGCATGGAGAAAACTGCTATTGTGTACAATTAGCATATTTACTAAGGTTTGTCATTACTTTTGGTAATTAAAATCGTACAAAGAGAGAGACATATCCAATTCAAGAAAATTACACAGTACAGTAATACAATCATAATGGTTGCCTGACAATTATTAAAATATACCAAACTCTTCTTTACAGTAAAAGTATTCACTAGAGTAGCTTCTGAATAAGATCATTGCTGTGCTTTCTATTTAAATATGTTTTTCTGCGCAGAAAATTATAATTACATTTGCATAACTACTGTAATCAATCTAGAATTATGGCTCAATTTTTTTTTTTTTTTTTTTTTTGCGGTACACGGGCCTCTCACTGTTGTGGCCTCTCCAGTTGCGCAACACAGGCTCCAGACGTGCAGGCTCAGCGGCCATGGCTCACGGGCCTAGCCGCTCTGCGGCATGTGGGATCTTCCAGGACCGGGGCACGAACCCGTGTCCCCTGCATCAGCAGGCAGACTCTCAACCACTGCGCCACCAGGGAAGCCCAATGGCTCAAATTTTTCTTCTCCAAATCACTATTCTTTCTAAGACATCAGGAGCTCTGAGGCATAATCTGGGTTTGTGGATCATTATTCTAATTTGTAATGGGATTAAATGTATTTTTGCACCTTCTTTACATGAATCAGTCATTCTAGGGATACAGTAGGCAATACAACTACTTTGTGCAATTTGTTTATTTCTAATTGAAAAACAGGCTTTAATTTCCCAAATCGATTTTGTCCAAAACAAAAGAAAATAAACCATTAGCAAAAACAATTATTTACATTTACAAAAGGAGAACACCAAACGATATTTGGATGAAGTGGACTTCCATAGGCAAGACAAACATTCATCTGTACATTCAGGTGTCCTGTACTTACTGAGATTAGCTGGGATGGCCGAGCTAAATTCTGTCCCATCTTGGAAATACTGGCTACCATAAACCAAAGATTTCTTTTGAATGTTTCTCTTCATTCCTGTTGAATTCAACAGGCTTCCATGGGACCTGATATTACAGCTATATCTATTTTTAAAATCCAAGTCAGATCTGATGAAAATGATAAGCAGACAAAAATACCAATCTGCAACCAGCCTTCTAGAGCCATGGACCGGGAGGCTAGCTCTATGTGAACTTCCGACTAGCTCCTTTTTCTGACCAGTCTGCTGACAGTGTCAGAATCCCACAGACCCTATCTGCATGGTTCTTGTCTCCGGAGGGCAGAGACCGAGGCGCAGTAGCAGACCAGAGCATAAGGTACTCTAAAATCCAGTTTGTCTCTGGTCCTGCTACACAGTGTTTTTGGTTACCAGGCCCAGCTACTCAAGGGAATGATGTCTCCATGGACCAGGCCAGCACACAATAAATTCTCAAAAGCACAGACAATATATATTTCCTAAGAGTCACTGTATGAAGCCACTACCGAAAGAAACCCTAAAGCCTTTCTCTAGCAAAGGATTTCAAAATCATTTCCACGTGAAAAGATGTTAAACCTAACTCAATCTTTTAAACTTTTTTTATTTTGGAAGGTTAGGAGCTTTGCTGAAAACTGCACAAGGAACTGTTTTAATGACCAATTAATTCAGATTGGCAGACACACAGGAGTAAATACGTTCAGTGAGTAACAGCAAGAGTCACAAGGATACCCAAAGGATTATGTATTGACTTTGGAAGAGAAATTGAGATAAACTGAGAACAAACATTAAGTCAGCCGTGGAATTACAGTATTACTTAAGTGTGTACTCAACTGTATGTTTATAATCACAGGTAATGCCTACCTAGGAAAAAATGGAGCCAGCAGGTAACTTGATTTGTATTTACATAATGTTATAAAAATAAATTCTTGCCTCATTACTGAGAGCCAGCCTCTATTATTGATACATTACCAGCCTCTAAAAAGCATGGGGAGCTCTAGATGTAGGCTCAGCCTTATTTGGAAGGTGTGTGAATTCAAAACAACAACAGTTTCAAGATTTCTTTCCTTTAAATAGGGTAGCAACATTTATTCAAAAGATAGAGAAATATAGTCAAAGAAGCAGGCAAAGAATCATAAGAAATTGGAGGTAGGTGGATATTTAGTATGTCCTAATTTTGTTTTTTAACTTGTTTCTATTCTAATTTTATATACATGAAAATTTATATACATGCAGGCACAGAATAAATGAAAGATATTCCTTCCTTCCTTAATCCTGAGATAAAGCAAACCCACATGAAGCAGAAATTACATCACTTGTGTGCTAGTTTCAATGAACGCCTGACAGTGGAGGAGATGGAGAGTGGTAGAATGGTGGAATGCTAAAGGTAAATTGAATGTGGAGCTAAGTCTTGAGCAGGAATTTAAAGAGGAGAAGCTATGTGGATAAGCTAGTAGGAGACTGATCCAGGTATGGCAGAAGTAAAGTACTGAAATTCTAGTAATTAGGGCAGCATAAACATGGGTCTAGTTTAAAGAGTGTGTGTTCAGAAAAAAACCCAAAACAACAAGACATGAAAATGGTGAGATGGGGGTTACAGCAGAACATAGATGGAGTCGAAGTGTTGGTGGGGGCAATCAGATTCAATACGAAGATGCCGTTTATTTATCAAAGTAAAAACCCAAAAATTCTTTTTGAGGAATAATAGTCTCCAAGGCAACTGAGCTTTATAATGAATAATGACAATGGCTAACACTTACTAGGTGTTTTCTATGAGTTCTGAGGACTTTATGTATGTCACGTCATTTAATCCAGGATTTCTCAACCTTGGCACAATTGACATTTTGGGTTGAGTGATTATTTGTTGTGGAAGGCTGTCCTGTGTACTGTAGGATGTTTAGCTGAATCCTTGACCTCTACCTATTAGATGTCAGGAACAACACCCACACCCCACACCTCCCAACATACACACAAGTCGTGAAAATCAAAAATATCTCCAGTCATGGCCAAATGTCCTCTGAGGCAACACCTCTCTAGTTGAGAGCTTCGGACTTTTTCTTAACAAGAAGCTATGAGTTAAATCTCATCAACTTTATTTTCACTAACTATCTGTTCACAGATGAAGGGCAGGGATGTTAAATTACTTGCTCAATGTCACACGGTTAATAAGCAGTAAAGCCTGCTGGTCTTTGCTCCTGGTTCCTGGCACAGACCTCCTATATCCCCTGGAATTTCCTGGGTGACAGCAGTGTCTTTTGCTTTGATGAATCTTAGTGGACTCCTGGATGGGATTTGGTCACCAGGAAGACTAAGTCGATATGAGAAGGTTGGAATCTTCAGCCCATTCTTCAGAGAAGGAGAGGGGCTAGAAATGGAGTTAATGATCGATCATGCTTACATGATGAAGCCTTCATAAAAATCTCAAAAGTATGGCGTTCGAAGCACAGTTGTTAAGTAACTTGCCCAATGCCACATGCTTAATAAGCACCAGTGAAGCTTGTCTGTGAACTTCAACCACTTGATTCTAGGGACTGGCTTCTTAACCACTATTGTCTATTGCTTCCTCACAATCTTTCTAGGCAAGAATCTAGCATAAAGTCCTATTAAAAAATAAGAAATAACCCAACGTAATAGCCCTCATCTTAACTGAAATATTAAAAGTTGGCCAGACTTCTTTATTCTAGTAACGATATCACAGCCAGTGCAGTCAAGACTCCTGTCTCTTGTTTTGCAATGTATCCAGTGACTGCCTTTCTCATCTAATGCTTTTTCAGTGATATGTTCTACATCATGTTAAAGAGATTTTGTTGTATCTGACCTTAAATTGACATCAGAGAAACAATTATCAGCGCTTCTCTGTTTATTTCTTCTGGGCTTTGGCTGTGTAGGGAGAATAAAAGGTTCTTGCTTGTCCACAACTATTTAAAAAATGCAATTATTTGAGTATACCTTGTAGCTTCCAAGTGTACCTAGATTGTACAATGTGCGTAACTGTCCTAGCAAAAGGGGACGATCCACCTGCACATTTTCTGATCAGAGTTGCTCCCTTTTCCTTTAATGATATATGGAAAGTGAGGAAAGAATGCTAGAAGGGAAAAAGGTCTGCCTTATCTTCCACGTGGGGGTTTTGCAATCACGTAGTGAGAACTCCTCTGACCTCATCTCACTTTAGGTAGGCAGGCAGGAGACTGTGGACAGAGTAAGGAGGAAAAAATGGGCAATAATTTAGAAATAATAAATAAATTATAAATAAATAAATAAAAATATTTATTTATAAATAAATAATAAATAATTTAGAAATAATAAATAAATAAATATAAATATTTATTTATAAATAAATAATAAATAAATAAAAAAATAATAAACGGTCAAAGCCTCCCCTCTTCTGGAAAGGTAAACAGGGATTGCTGCTAAAGGAAAAAGACCTCAGCTAGATAGGAGCATGCCTGACTGTGTGTGTGTGGCCTCTGTGTGTGTGGCCTCTATTCTCCCATCTATATAATATTTATGAAAGGTTCTTCTTAATGATAAGGTTCCATGCATCAGTAACAATGAACGAAAGATAAGGAAGGATTTGTAGGCGTCATTTATTATTTTAATCTATTAAAAATCATAGAGAAGGCAGCAAGTGAGAGACACAAAAAGAGAATCACAGATTCATACGGCCAAAAGAACACCGCTTGTCCAAAGCATGTCTTTTGATCCCAGAAAGTTCTATCTAGGAAACCGCAGACTTAATCTGAGACCCTGCTTCCTCTTCTGTGAGATGGAATAACACTACCTCTCCGGCAGGATTTTCTAAGACTTAGACTGAAATCTCCAAGCAGACAATATTTCAAACAGTATTTGGCACAATACAGGCAAACAGTAAATACACATTGGCTAAATGGAAGTTGAAAGTTTTCAAGTGAAAATGTAATTGTGCAATGAAGTTTAGTTCCCTTTCCCTTCTTGGAGTTTCACTGAGCATGGAGAAAACGTGAGGCTTGTATTTATTTTAAGGAGACTCATGGCCTAACAGGAACGTGGAGACTAATGCAACTCAAGAGACCAAGGCAACCAGGGAGGCAAAGCTCAGAAAGATGGGACACAAATCACAGGGATCAGGTGGAAAAGTATGCGCCTTAAGTAAAGACCAAGGGGTCCAATATTACTCAAAGAAGGCCACGGCTTCCCTGGTGGTGCAGTGGTTGAGAGCCTGCCCGCTGATGCAAGGGACACGGGTTCGTGTCCTAGTCCGGGAAGATCCCACATGCCGTGGAGTGGCTGGGCCCGTGAGCCACGGCCGCTGAGCCTGCGCGTCCAGAGCCTGTGCTCCGCAACGGGAGGGGCCACAACAGTGAGAGGCCCGCGTATGGGGGGGGGGGGAAGGCCAGATGCCTTTTCCTACCACCTGAGGGGACTTGGAGTTCCAGTCAACTAATCTTGAAGTGACAGAAGAAGGTCAAGTAGAGTCGTTGGCTTACATTTCATTGTCAGCGCTAGGGGTGAAGTAGGGTAATGAGGTGAGGCTATATATATAGACTAAATCAAGGAAGTTTATCTCCAGGCACAGAAGCAAAGTTTGATCATTCCAAACCACTTTGCAGTGAAGAGAGGGTTGCCTGGAATGAATGAATGAGATTAACAAGGCCTGTCTAACCTTCCACCTCACCAAGTGTCGACATTTTTTTTTTTTCTTCCAGCTTTAGAGATAGAGGATATGTCTCAGCTCCCAGAATTTTAGGCATAATACTGGAAACTGACATTTGATTGGCATTTTATGCAGTACAATTGTGTGAACTTTCAGGCCGGCTGTATAACAATCCTTCCCTGCCGTGTGTGGAGCACTTTGGGCCCCTCTGGATGATAGATGTGATGTGAATGGGAAGCGTTATTATTACTTATGTTTTATAATATGTCCTCTGCCACAACAGAGACTTCTTTTGAATGTGCAGTAAAAGCCCCCAAGTGATGCATTGTCAAAATATTTTTGAAATGAAAAAGTAAAATTAACCACAAACTGCCCCCTTGTCTCCATGAACATAGCACTGCAACATAACCAGGGAAAATCAATGTTAAATAAGGAAAGCTACAACCAAATAAAAACCTAAAAGATGGGAACGAGCCCTGTGTTTGGGAGAAGTATGCTTTTGCAAATCTCAACAATGGTAATTTTGCTTTCCAATTAAAGTGTAATAGCAAAAGAGCAAATCATCGCCCAGAGCATCCTCAAGGATAGCTCAATGAATTTTGCTTTACTCAATAAGAAGGAAAGTTTTCAGTAGAGCCCTTTCCTTGGTAAAGATTTGAGCAGCAAAGACACAGGATTTTTTTTCCTCTTTACATTACCCAAACCCAGATATCTTCTGATGACTCATCAATTCATAAAGACCTGTATGGTCAGGAAGCACATATTTAAATATACAGCGAACAAGTGACAAACGATAGACGCTAGTTTTTTGGCGGGTAAAATTCTTCTAAAACATCAAAGATTTTCTAAGAGCAGCGGGTTTACTCCTTATATCGTCGAGTTTCCGTTTAGGGACAGGTCACATTAATTCTCAGGAACTCTTTCCAGAATGTTGTTTAATTAGTGTGACTCTTTCAGATTCCAAATCAGGATGCTATGATATTTTAATACAGGAAGATGTCAATTTAAATGTGATAGATAATTGACTCTCTACAGTTTAATACCATTTTAAAAGATTGTAACTTGGATGGTTTCTCTGCAGTAGGAATGCATCAAAGGGCCCACTGTGGGCTGGAAAAGTTAATGCACTTCTCTAAAGGTTTTGAGTCCTGGAGAACCTAAAACAATAAAATAACATTTCCTCATTAACATACTAGTCACAATGTCATTCCCATAAAGTGACTCTGGCATAAAAGGCTGGCCTTTTTCCAGACGATCTTTTATGGGGATGGTTTATTTTTCTTTGTCTTGACATTAATGAGCTATGTATTCAGGGAAATAGATTTCAATGCCTGTCAGATTACTAATCAGATGCTTTTCTGCTGCTCCAAGAGCAAGCAGGGACCTCTGGTAAAATGGGGGAAAACTAGACGATTCATTGAAAGGGGTCATGAAAATAAATGTGAAGGCAGTAATGGACCTGTTCCAACTATGACTTCATGACAAAATGCTATGACTTCCAACATTTTATTACTTGCCATATCTTCCTGTTTTGCGTTATTGTCATACCTTTTTTTTTTTTTCCTTCCGAGTCTTACATTTTTGGGGAAAAAGAAGATAAAGATATAGGTAAACTTTTTTTAAGGTTGTAAGGTTTCTGATCCTAAAATTCAGACTGCTGATTTGATATAAAAAGTATGTTTTTATAGCTCAAGGCTGCTGGTTATTTACAAGCATCTTGGAGGAACAATTTCTTTCTGGAACAATTCTGGTATATCCTATTCTACCATGTCCTATTCTACCAGAGTAGACTGAAGGTGACTGTCTCACCAACATTTTACTTCCTATTGATGTGGAATAGGCTGAAGATGTTAAGGCAATCTAACAAGAGGGATGGGCACAGGAAACAGTCATTTATATTGATCACAGCATCCTGAGCCTCAGTGGAGATGAAGAGAATTTTTTTAAAAATCAGGAGAAGAATGAGTTGGCAGGATTGAGAATATAGGGAAAAGATTACTGGAAAATACTCAGTAGGTAAATATAGATGAGGGAATAGGCACAAGGTCAGGCAGCGAGCACACTGAGCTTCATATTTCCTAATCACTCCCTCTGCTTTGCAAACCCTTCCAAAACATTACCTCATCTGTGCTTTCATCATCCCCAGTGTGTAAGATTCAATTACTCACCCTATCCCTCTGTGCAACTGAGAGATTTACCTTTATTCATCCCTAGCTGTCTTTATAGTCATTTCCTCAGTTTAGCACTTATTTTGATTTTCTGATTTTGATTTTAGACTGATCTCGCTAACAAGTTTGGAAGCTCTTTGAGGACAGGTATACATCTTTTCTGTGCTTCTCTTGAATCCTCTTTTGAATCCTTAGTCCTTGAGACAGGTCTTGATTGATTATAACAAGGTAGTTTCAGAGCATGTGGTAGATTATTGAAGGCCCAGTTTATCATTTTCAGCATATGTGTGTATATTTGTCAACTGTACGCTGCAAAATGGGCATTTCATACTCAAAGCTCAAGTAGCTGGGGCACCAAATTATAATTTTGATTTATAAACAAAAGATAAACAATGTGTCATATATATTTTATAATCAGAGAATGACTGTGTATCATTCCTTATAAGAAGCACTTATAAATACATGTTTGTCTTTTTTCTTAAATGGTTTTATTGTTTACTGTTATATTCATTCTAATTAAACTGTTTTAACACCATAATGCTCAAGTGTCTTCTGCAGTTTCACTTTTTTAATCCTAGAATTCATAACTGCATACTGGAAGTGTACTTACGGCACATTCTTGATGTGAAAATGCAAATGTTTCCAAACATAATTATCCATTTGTAAACACTGCACCCACCTGGACATTTTTCCCAGCAAGGGTTATTCTCAGAGTATGCTTTTGTAGGTTAATACTCTAAGGAATTAATTCATACATGAGTCAGTAATGGAAATTTATATGCAATCATATTATTTACTTGATAATCCCATATAAATTTGAAACAGTCAGAATGCCCCCTGTTTTACTCCTCAGTGGTAGTTCTAACAGATTTTAACAAATTCAGGATGAACCAGTCATGGATGGGAGCACAGCATTTAATTCCTGCTTTAGCCTTCCAAATTTAAAATAAATAAATAAAGTTCTCTTTTTTCCTCTATTTATGTTATATTACATATATATGTATAAAATATATTTAAATATATGTATACATATACACAACTACAATAGAAAGATCATTAAATATCTACCCAAATCTCTCCTGCCTGCCCCAATCCTTCCTGTTTCCACTTGAATAACTATAAATAACATTTCTCAGTTCTTCCAGAAGGAAAAAAAAAAAATACATTCAACTTGATCTCAAGAAAGCATTTTTCTTACGCTGCCACGTTAAGGCAGCAATTTTAAAATATACTAAATTGAAATGTTCATTTAATCATTAGGTAGGAGGTTAAAGTACGTAGCACTTTACCAATGTAAGCCTTTTCCTAACTATTAGTAGATACTGACTTCAAATGATGATGCCTGGTAGCTCTACCAAACTTCTGCAAAGGGCTGAACACGCATAAGCACTCTAAGAAGGAATAGGAAATACACTGTCATCTACTTAAGTCTTTTTTTTTTTTTAAATAAATTTACTTATTTTATTTATTTATTTTTGGCTGCGTTGGGTCTTCATTGCTGTGCGCAGGCTTTCTCTAGTTGCAGCGAGCGGGGCTACTCTTTGTTGCTGTGCATGGACTTCTCATTGCGGTGGCTTCTCTTGTTGCGGAGCATGGGCTCTAGGTGCGCGGGCTTCAGTAGTTGTGGTACGTGGGCTCAGTAGTTGTGGCTTGCAGGCTCTAGAGTGAAGGCTCAGTAGTTGTGGCGCACGGGCTTAGTTGCTTCGTGGCATGTGGGATCTTCCCAGACCAGGGCTCAACCCATGTCCCCTGCGTTGGCAGGCGGATTCTTAACCACTGCGTCACCAGGGAAGCCCTACTTAGGTCTTAACACTGCACAACTAGTGCTGACCTGAGATGTCTTCTGGAGTTTTGAAGCATAGGTTGTTTTTTCTAATTTAAGGACCAAGTTGCTTTGGAGTGTTCATTCTCTAAGAAGTCTATGGAGTATATCTATGAAACTTGATTATGTTTTCTGTGTAAGATCTGGGCAAGCTGGATATGGCCAGTATAGCAGGATGGAAAGGTATTTTGCTGTGAAATATGCACAGACTCAAGTCACAAAATCTAGGGTAAGCAAAAGCAGGCAGTAAGCATATTGCGATTCTCTTAGACAAGGAAAGAATCTTTTTGGTAGTTTGCTTTTTGTTTTCTTTATATCTCTAATATATCACATAGTTCCTAAATGCTTCCAGTTTAGAAATATTGTAAGAAGTAATTTTTTAAGAAACAAATTATTAAAGACTCAAATGTTAGCCTTTATTTCACTAAAAGAAATATAATTAAAGGAGCCAAGGATGTTAGTTAAAACCAAGAGAATTCTTTACTGCTGTCTTCCTAGACTTTAGAATTCCTAAAATGTGTTAAATAATCAAAACATTTTGAAAGACTTTTAAAAATATAATATGCAGTCATCTTGAACATGTATTTTGCTAAAACATCTATTTAAGAGTCTTCTACTTTATGACCCTACATAAAAGATAATTCAGACACCATGGCTACAAAACAAATGTTGGCAGGTAACAAAAAATGATAAATAACTTTTCTCATTATTCCAATCCTGGGTACTGACTCTTAGAAAATGAAAAAAAGTGGCCTCTTATTGCTTTCTAATTCAGAAAGCATATTAATTCTTGCAATTAATGATTGGATACATAGCATGCTACTAGATTTTCTAACACAATTAACACAAGAATCTTGCCCTCCCCAACATAATATAAATAAAAGATATAAATCACTTAGAAAAACAGAGGTTTACACTTAGCACCAATTCAAAGTTCTTGTGAAAAAAAGTTAAAGGATGTGTACAAGATTTTAGAACTGGGATACAAATCTGAAATGTAACAGGATCACTGCCGAACAATTACAGATAACAGAATAAAATGTATGGCTCCTTGCCCAGAACTTTGGAACATAATCAAGATAGTACAAAATAATTTTGAATTCTTTATTTTTAAAAACAAGAGATGTGTTATATTTGGCTGTACCCTACACATTTTCATTTTACTGTTTTTCTGAAATCTATGATGAATAGTTGCTGAAATGTCAAGGAATGAAAACATTAGATTTTTATTCAGTGACCTGTAAATGTATTGGTTGTCAGAATCTCTTATATAGTAGGTGGAAATAAAGCTTCTATGGCAACCAAATTCTATCCTTAGCTAATGCTGGGGTTCAGTTTCTATGAATAGTCCCAAATCTTGTTGAAATCAAGTAGCACTACATAACTATATTGTCTTCCAAGGGACTGTGTCCTTCTGCAATGATAGCCAGGGAAGAAACAAGGATACACTGAAGATAGTGATTTGGAGCAGGTGCTAGGGCTTGCTTGATATAGGTACATATGCATGTCAGTCTACGTAATATACTAGAATCCATAAGAGCACAAAACACTGCCAAGAGTTTCTCTTGTCCTTTTTGAAAAGAAGTCACAGACTTAACCTGGCTTAGTAAGTTTGGGTGTTGCTTCTCTAAATGAGATTTTGATTAAGAATTATTATATCTGAAAGTCTTAATGCCTTCATCACTTATATTTTTTGATACCATTTCAAAACATGTGATATAAGTTATAAAGGGACATTGATGAGCTTGTAGTTGCCTTGGCACTAAATCCAACTAAAAATGAACCCAAGAACATTAAAGGGGCTAGTGTCAATTTTTTCCGGTGAAAACTCAACATGTTTTCTCCTATAAATGTGTTCAACCTGGTGATCAATGACAAGTGTGCAATAAAAATCTGGGACTGGTTTTTACTTACTTTGAATAAAAGGTTAACAATACAGGCTTCATGGATGTTTAACCAGTATCACATTAAAAAAAAATGAGGGAGGCAAAGGCAAAGCTAATGGACTAACCTTTTAAAAAGTAGTTCAGTGGGATAACTGCTGTAGCACCACTCACTTCAGGGCCAAACTTGTTTAAATGGGCAGTCTCCCTTGGATCTTATCCAAGGAAATTTAAGTAATCAAGTACCAAATCATGGTGGGGCAGATGGGATGAACGACTATCTTGCATATTGTTTAGTGAGTGTCACACATAATTTTTAGAAAAGTAAAGTTGTCCTCTCATACATAATTTTTAAAATAACAAACTATATATGGCATATATGTTTATATATGCTATCTAGAAATATTAAGGACAATATGAACATATCTGACATTTATGCCAAATAGTTTACATTGGTTATTTCATATAATCCTCACAGTACTCCAGGAATTAAGTGTCATTACTCTCATTTTACAGATGAGAGCTATGTCTCTCTATATATGGCCAGTTCTTGCTGAAATCAAGTAGTAATTCATCATTCTGTTGTCTTTAAAGGGACTGTGTGTCCTCCCTTCCTCACTGATAGGGAAGAAACGAGGAAGATGATTTGTAGTAGGTGCTGAGGCTTGCCTGATATATGTATATATGCATGTCAGATGGGTTTAAATAATGTGCCTTGTATACCACATCAGGTCAGACAAGGAACCAAGACTGTGAACTCAAGTCTAATCAAGATCTTAGGCCTTGAGTACTTAGCTATAATATCTGTCAACACAAAACACTGGGTTTTGTCTTGTGTGTTTTGCTAAAATATCTTACATTCAGAAGTAACCTAAGGTTAAACTAAAGAGAAGTAAGAATTTCCCTTAGTCTCATGCCCTGCTTTGCCTAAATATATTTCTTAACACCTTACTTTTGCAAGAAAATTACAATACATAGTCTATCCTATAGAATAATACTAACAGTTTCCTTTAAAGTGGGTAAGATAAGGCTTCTTATCAATTACAGTTCTAGCTAAAGAATTAAACACTGAATGCAGAGAACCAGTTCTAGTCCCATTTTCTGCAACCAGTTTTGTCACCATGGTAAGTTGTTTAATGCTTTAGGTTTCTCAACTATAAAATGAGGATTTTAGACTCGCTGACATAGATTCACAGTAGTTTTAGGATGGTATGATAATAACATTCACTCAGACTATAAATTTGCAAACATTGCACTGGACACCAAGAAGAGGTTCACAGTGGCTGAGAACAGACAGGTCAGGTCTTGAAGAGGTTTATAATTTGGGGAGTTGGGGGCAATGAGTGAGGTGGGGAGGAGTGGACAAGGCACAAAAGAAATATGTTCTTTCTCCAAGATGACCTTACTGACACACTATAACTAGGATGTTCGTTTTAACTAGTTTTACAACAGACACACACAGGCAGTATCTTACCACAGTCTCATAAGCAGATGGTTTGTGAACAAGGTGCGGGGAGCAGTACAAACGTGAGTGGGTAGAGATACAAGGTCTTAAGGTAAGAAGACTGGCTGATACAGAGACCTGGAAGTGGGGATAAGGAGTCAGAGGAGCTGAAATGGAGAGGAGCTTACATTTAGGTGGGTGGGGAAATTAGACGTGCAACGTCATATGGAACAAAGCTGACATAGACAATGGAAGCCATGGGCTTCCGGAAAGTGGCTAAAGATAATGAAGTTGGGACGGGGAGAGTAAGCAAGGAGCAGAGTGTGTAAAAATGGGAAACAAGACAATGTCAAGTAGGAGGGAGGTTTGTCTATGTTTCAAAACATGATGTATTTAAAACATTTTTCTGAAAATAATGTTAGCTTCTTAAGCATCTGTAAATGCCAGGAATGTCACACGCATCATCCATTGTACTTTTTATAATCATCTTACAAACTAGGTAATAATTTTCCTATTTTATGGGTGCTTCATCAGGTTAAGCAGCTTGGTAAAGGTTACCTACCAGCTAGTTACTGGATAAGCTAGGAGGAGAATATACGTCTGTTCTGCAGGTAACACCATGTGAACTCTCAGTCCCAAACTAATTTTGCAAATATGCAAGTGAGCGACTTTAGGCTAAACCCAACTGTGAACATTTTATAAGGAATTCTTAGAAATTACTACTGGCGTTTTCTCCCTGGTTCTGTGGCAGGTGTCAATTTCTTTGTTTTCAGCATCCAGGCCTATGACTTGTAGACATGGCATACTGAGTGCATAAAATACTTAAAAATACATGGGGCAAACAGCGGGAATTAATGACTGCCATTTATTAATGCAGTAAACTCGCCTCTCCACCACCTCAAGTCCACTGTCTGCCTACAATAGAAGAAATCCACTCAATTTGAACTTCAGCGTCTCTTCAATTTTTGAGGCACATGCCATCTGAAACACCAGACTTTCTGTGTTTAAAACAGAGGCTTTTTCTTTCTCAAATTTGACCCTGAAATGTCCTCCAATTTTAATGTCAGGAGGCTTACTGCAGTGGTCTGGAGAGCCTAGTTCATCATGAAAATGTGCTCTACTTTTCAACACCAAATAAATATCTCTTCCCTGCATCCTGCTTAAAATGGTCACTTCCTTCCCATGGTTATTTTTATTATTCATGTCATCAGATTCAGCAATGTGAGATCTATTTAGGGGGAACATTTCATCAATTACAAAACACAGAGCATGCTTCTGTCTCTCAAAGGGTTTAATGACACCCTAAATAAGTTCTGAACTGTTAGGAGAATTACAAAGAACACTCTTCTGTTGAAAACATTAAAACTGAATACTTGGAATAAAAAATTGAAAAGCTGAAGTTTAACAAGGGACACACTCCTTCTCCTTGTGACTCATTAAATGTGTTATTATTTTTACCCCGGGAAGTGAATTCTTTCACTTCCTTTTAAGATTATGGCCCTGGCAACATATCACCCAAATGATGGAGCATGAAAAACAAGACAGTTTGAGAACAACTCACAGTAAGTAGCTGATTTCATGATTTTCATGTGCTACGCAATAGACTTTGACATTCTCTCTCCCATTCTTGCCTCACTTAAATCTATTTTCCACATAGCATCCAAAGTCATCTTAAATTATAAATCAGATCGTGGCATTCCTCTACTTACTCCCTTCATTGATTCTCCCTGTTCTAGGAATAAAGGCTGAGTCCCTACCCTATCCTACTGTCTCTGTGTATTCTAATCTCTGTCCCCTAAATAAGGGACATTTCTACCTTAATTTAACATCCTTACTCAAACTATACTTACCTCCCAAGGTATCTTGCCATGTGCATACCTATCAGAATCCTCCTCTACATTAAGAACTATCACGAAACCCACCTCCTCCACGGAGCTTTCCCTGATTGCTGCAGTGGTAAATAACTTCTCCTTCCTATTATGGTGTATTGGTTTTCTGTGGGCTGAGACTCTGTTTTCAAGATCTTTGTGTTTATAACCATAGTGATTTGTACATTGCCCTGAGAACAGTAAGTACTGAGACCATAAGGTGAATGCAAAAGTTAAGGGAGGCTGTGGAGAAAAGAAAACTTTTTGCAAGTATACAAGTTCCTTTGCTTTTCTATCTCTAATTTCTCTTACTCTGTCCTTGATCATAATCATATAAAATGTTTACCAAGCAATTATACTCCAATAAAGATGTTAAAAAGTTTACCAGTTGTTCACAGGGAGTTAAAAGCTCTTTGGATCACAAGGACAGATCCTTGTGATCTCTCCTGGACCTCAATCTAGGTATCTCTTCATCTGCTTAGTCTTTGGTATCCTTTATTATTTCCTTTACTATACAGTAAACTGGCAAATGTAAGTGTTTCCATGAGTTCTATGAGCCATTCTAGCAAATTATTGAATTCAAGGAAGAGGTTGTAGGAACCGCAATTTATAGCTGGTTGGTCAGAAGTACAGATGACAATCCGGAATTTGTGATTGATGTCTGAAGTAGGAACAGTCTTGTTCTGAGTCCTTAATTTGTGGGATCTGACCTTAAATCTAGGTAGATAATGTAAGAATTGAACTGAATTGTAGGACATCCAGCTGGTGTCAGATAATTGTTTGGTGTGGGGGGAAAAATCCACACGTTTGGTGGCCACGAGTACTGCAAGCAAAAAGAAAACAGAGTTTTTCCTTTCAAAGCCCTAACCCCAACATGACTGTATGTGAAGACAGGCTCTTCAGGGGTTAATTAAGGTTAAAGGAGGGTGGGCCCTAATGCATTAGGATTGGCGACTTTATAATAAGAGGACGATGAAGAGATCTCTTTGTCTCCATACACACACACAAAGGAAAGAGATTGAGAGCACACAGTGAAAAGATGGCTGCGTACAAGTCAAGCAAAGAGGCATCAGAGTGAAACCCATTTTCCAGCACCTTGATCTTGGACTTCTTAACCTCCAGAACTATGAGAAATAAACTCCCATTGTTTCAGCCATCTAGACTATGGTATTTTGTTACAGCAGTCTGAGCTGACTAAGATAGCAGTAGAGCACTCTGAGTTCTGCATGTAGTTTGCAGAGATTCAATACAGGATCCGCCACTCATTACCTATGTGACTTGAGGGAATTTCTTAGCCTTACCCTTAATAAGTCAGACGGTCTTCTTCTGAATGGAGCCTATACAAATATCTCCTTCAAAATATTACTGAGGATTTAAATGAGAAAATGCATATAAAGTACTTGGCGCCATGCCACAAATACTCCAAAGACACACATGCGACCTAGCATTTAACAAGTCTGGGTAACTGTGTCAAGTGAGTGGGAAAGACAAAAAGGGCTGTAGGAGAAAGAGGGTCCCTTTGCTTGGAATACTTAAAGAATGACCAAGACACTCTTAAAGTTTCCCTCAGCTTGAGTACTATAGGCCCCAACTTCCCTTTTCTTAGAGCATTTACTTTTGAAAAACATGATTACAAATTCTTTCTCTGCCCTTTTTTCCGGTACGCGGGCCTCTCACTGTTGTGGCCTCTCCTGTTGCGGAGCACAGGCTCCGGACACGCAGGCTCAGCGGCCGTGGCTCACGGGCCCAGCCGCTCCACGGCATGTGGGATCTTCCCAGACTGGGGCACGAACCCGTGTCCCGTGCATCGGCAGGCGGACTCTCAACCACTGCGCCACCAGGGAAGCCCTGCCCTTTTTTAAAGGTATATAAATCTCCTTAAAAGCCTCTTGCCAGTTTTACGACCTAGGGAATATCTTTCTCAAGGACCTGGGATCCATCCCTTTGAAAGGTAATTATCAAGAAAGATAGCATCCCCGCCTCCCAGTCTCTGTGGGAGGATAGGAGCCTAGCTTAGGTGGGCATCCTCCTCCAAGTTATAAAATCGTCTCCTGTCATGAAGAACAAGAAAGTTTACTTTCCCTTTGAGTAAGGCCAAGTAGCAAACACAGGTGACCTATAATCCTCCACCTCAGCTCTTAAAAATCCTCCAGCTCTTTGACCCAGTGGAGCTGAATGCAGTCTTTCTCCCACATTGCAATAGTCATGAATAAAGTCTTCATGCCTGGTTTTTAAACTTTGGTACATTTTTTTTTTTTTTTTTACTTTGATGGGAAACATTCACAGATAACAAAAAACTTGAGATATGCTGTAAAGTGTAGCTTAGATATTGGTTTGGCCGTGTATATAGATAGCTTAGAATAAGAAGTTGCATATATTTTATTAGTTAGCAGTAACTAGTTATGCCATGTCTCAATGCTTTATTAAGGATTATCATTGAGAATTTTTAGCAAGTATTGATATTTCAACAGTTACTTAGAGAGCACCTACTAAGTGCCTTTTGAGATTTTAAATCTCAAAAGCCTGTACTAACATTAGAAACTCTATGGACCTGAAGTCTTGTATATGTTTCTAGGAAACTGATCACACATTTAATACTTTGCACAAGAGTGGTGGGGAAGGCGAGAAAGGAGTTCCTGGCTCATAATTTTAAAACATTACCTACAGTGAGACTGTTTTCTAAAGAACTCTTTAGGATGTAGCATACAGACCAATGTGTAAAGCATATCTTTTTTACTAAACAAATGTAAAGTTACATAAATCTAATATCTGAGTGACTCTTAGGCAGGTATGAACACTCACCTGTATGACTAATGTGGAAAGTTTCATTAATCTGTGTAAGAAAACCAATATGCTAGGATGAAATCTTTTGCTCAAAATCAGGTTATGTTATTACACTGTTAATCTTGATGTATTTTAAAAGAATTTAGTATATTTTTAAGTCAAGCACAATAAGTTACAAAAGGAATCCAAAAGGATCTCTCAAATGACTATCTAAATTACTCTGATTATTCCTAGTAGAATGTTTTCCTTTCTCTTTTCTTACCCATATCCATCTTAATTATAATTCAGAATTTATCAGAATAAATTAGTAAAACTTAATTTCCTTAGCCAGATTTTTAGTTATTTTTTCAGTTTAAAGTACAGTCACCTAGGCACCCAGAAAATACAGAATTTAGAAATCTTTTAACTCAATGAGGATGGAAAGAGTGAACAAGTATCATTTTGCCAATTCTCCTGTTGTCTGAGGCTAATTGCTTGCTCTCCATATACCAAATTGTGTACTTAGAAAATATTAATGCACAAGGAAGAGCAATGCAATTTGTCTCATCCAAATGCATCATCTAAAATGACCAAGTGCTGTTAAGTGCTAGAAATGTGTCTCAAAATGCTCTCCATGTCTACATCACTTTGGGGTTGTTTAGAAGTTCAACCCTTTTAGTGAGAAGTATTGAAAGATAAATCTAATTCCCAGCCCTTAACTCACCACTTACAGAAGAGGCATTTTTATTGCAGAACATGTCTTCTGATCTTGCTAGTTCCGAATGAATGTCTCTGGCCTGCCTTAGGAATGTACTAATTCTAATAAAATGAAAGACACAATTGCCCCCTACGCAATCATAAAAAGAGTGAATATATCATCCATTGTAACAGATGAAATGTGTTAAAAAGAATTCAATATGGGGCTTAAAAAAGAGACAGTTGAGACAATATCTACCATTCAATTTGAAGATTCCTCTTGGAGAATAATACAATATGATACATGTACCGTTTCATTGCAGCTATCCAGTCATTACTGTTAGGAAGAGTATGAATTTCTACATATGCTGAAAGTCTTGATGATATGTGCCAGAGAGAAAAAACACCTTTGCTCATTAGTAATAAATATGCTCTTGTCCATTCCCTACATAAATTAGAACAGTTAAGATTTTCTTTGGCTGTCCTGGGGGATGGGAAATTTGACCTGAAACTTTACTGTGATACTGCTAGAATTAATTAGGTGGCAGTGCTTAGGACTGGAGACAAGACTGGCTGGGCTACTGTCTTGTCAACATTCAAAGTAGAGTAATAGTCTGATGGTGGGAGGAAAGGAAAGGAAATTCAATTTTAGAGAATTTTACAAAGGAAGTATGGTTAGGTCATTGAGATTGGATTTGTAGTTTTTTGGTGATGTACACTAAAATTCCAACTTGAGAGCTCAAGTCTGTTTCAAGTTCAGGGTATGCTATGGTCTGAATTGTGTCCACTCAAAATCCGTATGTTAAAACCCTAACCCCCAATGTGGCTGCATTTGGAGGTAGAGCCTTTAGAAGGTAATTAAGATTAAATGAAGTCATAAGGGTGGAACCCTAATCCAACAAGATTAGTGACTTTATAAGAAGGGGAAGACAAAGAGATCTCTCTCTTTCTCCAGATGCATGCCCCTAGGAAAGACCATGCGAAGACAGTGAAAAGGCAGCCATCTATAAGCCAGGAAGAGACCTCTCACCAGAAACCAAATCAGCTGGCACCTTGATTTTGGACTTCCCAACATCCAAAAACATGGGAAAACAAATGTCTGTTGTTTAAGCAACTCACTCTGTGTTGTTTTGTTATAGCAGCTACAGCAGACTAATATAAAATGGAAACCACAAATCTTTACTGAAATCTTCTTATAATCATCTTTACAGAAAGGCTGAGTTCTTTCCAATCTGACATATTTTTGCTTTCATGTAAAGGCATTTGTTACTACAGTAGTGCACAACTTTAGCAAGTTTAACTTTAAAGTGACTTCAGATTTTTTAACTGGATTCTGTGGATAAAGTTCGGGAGAGCTCTAAAATAATCAAATTGCATGCAGACTGTGCTGTGCACATACTGTTTCCTGGGGAAATAGTCTGTGTTTTTATTCCTAGTAACAAAGGAGTGTGGGCCAAAAAATGAATTCAAGGTGGCATAGACACTGTGTGGAGCTACAAGGAAGGTTTTATGAGGTCATGGTTGAGGCATTCACAATTGGAAATGAGTGATTCAGTGGTAATATCATCTAATATTGGCATTTTAAATGAATATTTGATGGTAATTAAGCCTGTCAAAGAAGGCCTTTCACATGGTTGTTTTTTATGAAGTTACTACCTAGTTTCCTTTCCTAATATTGTTTTCTGCAGCACTTACCATTATCTAATAGATGATATACTTTGCTTATACAATTTCCTCATATTTTTCTCCACTCACTAAAATGCAAGGATGATGTGGGCAGAGTTTTTAACCCATTGTTTTTATTACTGTTTCCACACTACCTAGAATAGTGCCTTTCCTATACTACATGTTTCACACATATTTATTTAGTAAATGGATGAAATAATGCTAATGTTTGAATGTGGTTATGTGTATTGCTCATACTAATATAGAACTATGCCTTAATTATTTCTATCACATTCCCTTTCCTTTCTGAAAATGTATTTTCTGTGTTGATTTGAGTACTGTTCCTAAAGTCTACATGGATAATTTATACATAGTCTAACTAATACGTAGATTTTAGTAGAAACAACTGGCCTGCATTAGAGTGTAATTCAAAACTTCAAAAGCTTGGTTCTATTTGTCTTAAATAGAGTTGAAGTCATATCCCTTTTTTATATTTCATTCTCCATTTCATCACACAACAATGAGGGTATGTGATACTAAAATGAGAACATTTTATTGACTGCACATCTCAGGAAGAAAGAAAAGCCAACATAACTTGATTATTTGCCATAAGAGAGGCTAAATATGTTAAATCAGAAGTTTGGATAATTTCCAAAGCACATCTTTTTTTAGCTTTGTGAGATTTTCCCCTGGTATCTGCATTTGAGTATCGGTGTTTCTGCTCTTCTAAGAGTTATACCACTTGAATCAAGGTACCATATTGTTTTATTCAGTTCAGGCTGCTATAACAAAGTATTGATACCATACCTTGGGTGGCTTATAAACAACAGACATTTGTTTCTTACAGTTCTGGAGGCTGGAAGTCTGAGATCAGAGTGCCAGCAAGGTTGAGTTCTGGTGAGAACCTCCTTCTGTGTTTCAGACTGCTGACTTCTTAGAGTGTCCTCACATAGAGGAGAGCAGAGAGGAAGCAAACTCTCTCCTATATGGGCACTAATCTCACTCATGGGAGCTCCACCCTCATGATTTCATCTAATCCTAATTACCTCTCAAAGGCCCCACTTTCTAATGCCATCACTTTGGGGATAGGGTTTCAACATACGAAGTTTAAGGGAACATAAACATTCAGTCCATAATGCATATTTTCTAATTCCAACTATCTGGCTTTTCCTTCCCACATAGAGTTTCACTCTCTCTACCTATTTACTAGAAAGGGAGTGTTCCATTTCTTTAAAAACGTGTTTAGACTGAGAAACAAAACATGCTATTAATTTCTGTCAGACGTTTAAGATTTTATAGGAACGTCAAGGTGAATTAAAAGCAAAATTCTGGAGACATATTGCAATTCAGATAATATGCTTATCCTCAGAGGGGAAAAACAATGACCTTAGTTTAAGTTTTGACATCTTTTTAGCCTAATGGCTTGAAAGAAAAAAATTAGTAAAAAAAGGAAAATTATGACAACCACAAAGCATATACTTAGAGAAAAATAATGTAATATATAAAATTGAGGAAAATATGGAGGTATGTGGGTTTATGTGTAAAGGAGATATAGAAACAGTGACAATGGCATGCTTATTTAATCAAGAACATGAAAAGCATATCTATATCTATATCTTTATATTTATACCTATATCCATATCTATACTCTGTATCTCAAAATAGATTCATGTACTTTGTACTAGAGTGATCTTTGAATAATGTGATTTTTGACCATCAAAGTTTGCTGATGAATACCTCTAAGGAGGAAAGGGGAGAAAGCTAACTACAGGACTTAAACAGCACCTGCTGTCAGCTGAACAAATGAACTGTTCCAATACTGCATGTGCCCAGGAAGGAATGGATAACAGCACCTAACACACTAGGAGACCGTCTTCACAGGAGAGTGGGTAGGACTGAAATATACAGTACTAGAAATGTTAATCCAAATTTTTCAGATTTTGACAACTCTGTATACACATTTGTCTTCATTTGACTTTTTAACTATTAAAAAATGTATGTGACAACATGATTTTATCATTTGGTGGGCTGGAACATAAACATTAATACAGGTCACATTTCTTAAGTTGTGATCAATTACAAACATGGCCACATTTCTTATAATTCCTCTCCTTGAATCTGGGCTGACCTCATGATTTGCTTTATCAATGAAGCAGAAGCAGTGTTATGCAAGTTCTGAGCCTGGGCTCAAGAGATTTTGCACAGTTCCACTCTCACTCCTGGAACTATATGATTGAGCTGGCTTTCTGGAGCGTAAGACACATGTGGAATATAGATAAACTGTCCCAAGTGATCCATCTTAGATCAACCAGTCCCTAGCCAACCCGGTAGTGTGGATCATCGACATATGAATAGACCCGCTGAGATCAGCCAAACCTGGCTAAGGTTAGAAAAACCACCTAGCTGAGCTCAGTCCAAAGCGCAGAATCACAGAATCTTGAGCTAAATAAATGTTTCTAGTGACAAAGTTTTGGGGCAGTTTGCAACATAGCAAAAACTAATTGATACACAAAGTAAGTGGGGGACTTTAAAAAAAGGGTAAAACAAAATTTATTTTAATCAATTTAATTAAATAAATAGAATACTTTTCTTTAAGTAGGAACAGTTAACTTTGAAATGATAAAAAAAATAGGTGATAACTACACAAGGCTATTAAATGTCATGTATGGTTAGGTTTGAATGTAAAATATTTCTCTCCTTTGTATTTGTGTTAGTTTCTGAGTTTCTTTTTAGCAAAGCAAGCAGTAATTTTGCTCTAATTGCCATTGGAATTAACTGGAAAATGTCTTTTGAAGTCAAAGTAAAAAAAACCCTGGAATGTAGGAATAACAAAAATCCTCCTCTCTTTCTTTTTAACACCCCTCTAATCTCTCCCTAATATTTCTGTTCCTGACTCTCTGGAACAAATTGAAATTGGACACCAAGACAAAACTACACCTGGCTTTCCATTCTGGCTTTTCTTCATTGATGAACAGTGCATTATGAGGTCAGAAATATAAGACCATTTCTAAGATTCCATTGAAGATAAGATAGTAGAGAGAATGAAGGCTATTTTGCTGGCTTACCACATCATCTCCTTCCAACCATCAAAAATGAATGACAATAAAATAATGCCGAAGAACTCAGGCCTTGTCAACCACAGAGCCATTTAGAAGTTTTGCGATTGCCCTTTGAGTCCAAATGATTATTGCTAAATTTTGTCAAACTGGGAAGATTAAAAGGTTGTAGAAATGCAATACCATAAATACTCAAGCAAGCAGGAACTGCTTCAGAAGGTTAAGTTAGTGAGGGGAAAGAGTAGGAAGCTCAGAACTCAGAAATTATAAAGAACGTTGTTTTGTTCATATTTCGGGTTTTGTTACAATTTGAAAACTCAGTCAATTGTGGATATAGAGAAGACTTCTCATCTGTGTTTTGAATGTGAAAAGCAAAGGGCATTCTTTTCTGCATAGGGACTAAACGCAGTACCAACACATTTAATTTCCTCTCATCACGGTACCAATTTCAACGTCCAGTTCAAGTTGGGGGAGAATACTGATGCTTTTGTGTCTCTCCCTCCTGAGGCCCCACTAAAACAAAAGCTAGAAGGACAGATACGGTATGTAAAGCCTACCAGTGAAGAGAAAAAGTATGCAGTCAACAAAATAGAGAGATTTCCAAACATGAGTAGAAGACTAGAAGTGGCTGAAAAAGAGTTGATGAGTGAGATAAGCAGAAAAATGCACAGCTTGGAATACAATGCATTGAGGTACAGGGGATAAAGTCAGTGACAGCCAATCTGGAGATGATCTGGAAGGAGACCAGCAGAAAATATACACAAAAGTCATATCGGTTGGCACCCTCTACTCTCTGACACTGTGAGAGGCTCTAGGTCTCCAGAGACGCTCAGCTCCTAGCATTGACGCCCTTGTGTTATTTCCGCCCCTTGGGTATGGAGGGGCCAGACTACCCGCAGTCATGATGGAATGTCACTTCTAAGATTAGGTTATGAAAAGTCTGTGGCTCCCATCCTAAGTAAGCCCCAGACTCTACCCCCAACCCTCCTTCCTCTCTAAGATCACTTGCCCTGGGGGAAGTGAGCTGCCAGCATTCATGAAGCAGCCCTCTGCCCACATGTGAGAGAATAAGGCCTGCCCACAGCCATGTAAGTGAACCGGAAAGTGAATTCCCACCCTCCAGTCAAACCTTTAAATGAGACTGCAGGCTTAGGTCAACAGCCTTCACTCCAGCTTCATGAGAGACTGTGAGCCCAAGGCCCCCAGGTAAGCTTCACCCAGATTCACCTAACCAAAAAACCTGTGAGAGAATAAATGTCTGTTAGTTTAAGCTACTAAATTTTGAGATAACTTGTGACACAGAGATAGATAATTAATATAACCACCTAAAATATAACAGTAGCTTTTTGACCCCAAAGCAAAAACAAACCAACAAATGAAAATCCAGGTCATTTTTCTCTTAAAACCAAGAAATTGTCCAAGGAAAGGCAAGGCTCTTACTATGAATGTTCTCTTCATTCTGGCATTAGGATGTCTGCTCCATGTCTGCCATTTCCAAGGAAAAGTCGACCACCCTACAAGCTCTGACCACTCTCAACCTGAATAGGGTCTCCTGTCACACTCAAGAGCAAGCAGTAACACTGGTGCTGAAGAACGGAAAGCACAGATAGGAGATCTCTGGGGGGCGAAAGGAAAGATTTGATAGAACTCAAAGAGTGATTGGGAATTTAAAGTGATGATCCAATAAAAGTAAAGGAAGAAATGTAAGGAAAAAAGATGTTGAGGAACTTCTGGAAAAAAAAATATGGAAGACAGGTATAATTGAAATATGAAGCAAAATAGAATGTCCTGATTATAAGCAATTGATAGGATGGAAAGGAATCATTTGAACCTGACCCTGAGGAAATTCTCCTTTGAGCAGTCCAGGTAACATAATATTGGACCCATAAGAAAATGAACGTAATCTTAACACATAAGTGAAATGGGCATTGGACAGTATTTACATAGTAATGATAATCTCAATCTGCTTTATTGCTTTTCCACTTTATACTCCTCATAGATAAAATATGGAAGATGTAGTTGTGGTTGCCAAACAGTATGTTAAAATCTCTGGAAATATAATGAGATGGTGAGATCTAGGGAAGCTAGAGGAACAGGTAGGTGTACAATATATTTACCTTACTAATGCGGATACTCAAGAGATACTGTTGTATATTAATGGAATGAGAAATAGAGATATAAGCCTTCATTCATAAATAGCCTTCATTCTCTCTAATATCTTATCTTAAATGGAATCTTAGAAATGGTTTTATATTTCTGACCTCATAATGCACTGTTCATCAATGAAGAAAGCCATCAGTTCATAACAGAATAAGTGGGTCATTTGGCTGCCTTGTGATGTCTTATTTTCCATCTGTTGTTATGGATTAGAGATATAAATATACTATTTAAAGTGACAAAAATAACTAATATATGAACAAAATTCAGAGGAAAAGAAGAAAAGGAAAATGAAGGGATTAAGGCCAGGAACTAATCTTCAGTTTTCTTTCTGGAGATTGCATAAATATTATATAAAAGGGATAAAAAATTGGAAGTGTAAGCATATTATTTAGAGATACGGAAATAATTACCAAAAGAATTGTGAAAAGATATCATCTCGGGAAAGTAAGACTAGGGGTAGTAGCATTGCTACTCTTTATACATATATCATCTTCTAAATCATATTGATTTGTTTTCATGTGCATGTGATAGCTTAATGAAAATAATTTAACAATGATTCCCACTTGTTTTGCATACATTCAGCAAAGCATAAAAGTAAATTTTGCCAGCATCCTGTTATTAGCCTCAGAACTAGGGTAAAAGAGCAGGTTATAATTAATGTTATTACTTGCAATTTGAGGTACCACCCATTTAAATATATTGTATTTTTCAAATAACCCACACAGCAAGAATAAATTCCTTTGAAATTTCCTAGGCTTTGTCTAGATTTGTCTATCATCAGGAATTCACTCCACTCCCCAAACTTCATTTAAGTCTTTGTGTCCAATTAGTGTTATGCCAGCATGTCCCTCTAATCTCTTCGTTTAATTCTCTAGTTCTTTGTACTCAGTTCTCGTTTGAAATTGCCAGTGAAAATATCAGTTTTTACATGCTTAAATTCAGCAGTGACTATCTTTCCAGAACATTATACACTTTCCCCAGTTCTGTTTTCCAGCAATAGTCAATGTCTAAATATCAAGCCTATGCCCAGCTTTTCTTGAAGCCTTGTCGAGTCTCTGGTGCAAAAGTGGGTCTGTAATGGGTCTCACAGTACGAGGCTTCCTCGTTGGTTTCCTATTTTTACCTGTTTATTCAGCTTGTCAAAATTAGCTGGAGATATAAAAAAATCGGAAAAATGGTTTGAAAATGTGAGTTCCTGCCTCTTCAAAATGGTCCAAATACTACACGCAATTCTGAAGTGACTGTTAACAATCTGACTGTGGGGAGGTCAGCTTCTGGGGCAGACAACAGGGGGTGCTTTGCTGTAGATAGTTTAAAAGCAATACTAAATCTTACTACAAGTCAGCCTGCTTTTGTTTTTTTTTTACAGTGCATCAGCAATTCTAAACTATGCCAGGGATAAAATATTCCTCTAAAGGGGGGACCATCAACACTGCCCCTTCCCCACCTAGGTAAACCACCATAACCCCAAACTGATGAGACGGTATTCAACCTCTGAAAAAGCACGTTACACCCACTAATCTGTAACCTGTCAGTCAAACTTATACTGCTTTGTACCCTTGTCTTTTCCACCTTAGGGACAACTACTGGACTATCCTTCCTGAACTTAAGTGAATGTTGGTAACACAAACTGAAATGAGAATCTGCCTCCTATATATCCTATTCATGCCTTTCTATTAAGTGACACTGCATATACTTAAAAACGACATCACCCTTTGTTTTAAAACTGTGTATTTACCCTGCATATGAAGGAATAATTCTGGAATAAATATTCTCTGCAACTATTGATCAGTCCGGGAAAATTTACCACTAGGCAGCAGTCCGTATTTATCTCAGTGTTGGGATATGCACTTTGGGTGTTCATAATTTATTTATGCAAAAACTATTTACTAAGTGTCCATTTTGCACCAAGCACATTAGGTGTTGAGCCTGCACAGGTAAATAGGGCATAGGTTTTGGCTTTCAGGTGCTTGTCAAAAAGGAAAATGAAATAAAAGTTAAAGGCTCTGATAGATAAATAACTACCTGTATGTCTACTTATCTGAATATATATTTACCTGTTTTTCCAAAGTGCTATGAAAACAAGAAATGCATCCTGCTTAGGCTTGTTCCGGAAAGCTTCAAGTGAAATGCAAGGTCTAAAATCATCTCATACCATTAACATTAGCAAAGCTTTAGAACTTTACAAAGGTAGAGTCAATTACTGTGAGTAAGATCACAGGTACAGTTGCAGCACAGGAAAAAAGAAGGAAACAGGAACATTGCTGGCAGAGGGAGTAACACTGCAAAGACTGAAAATGGGAGGTTGTATTTTGTTTACTACTGCTAGCGCACCAATGATAAATTTCAGATTGGGTACTTTAAGTAACATGCTCTTTTTTTTTTTTTTCCCCTTTTCTGAATCAAGTTTCCAAATAATGTGGAATGCAAAGTCACAATGGCAAGAGTATATAAGACAATGAGGCAATGAAATAAACCACAGACAACTTCAGTCATAAATATAATTAAACCTCTATCTAAAACTATAGTGAAAATGCTTACTTTGGATAGTAGAAAGCCATCAGTTCATAACAGAATAAGTGGGTCATTTGGCTGCCTTGTGATGTCTCATTTTCCATCTGTTGTTATGGATCACCATGTTGACTCTGTCTAGAATTATTACTAATGGCCAGTTGATGCTGTGCAGGGAAAGGTCAGATACAGGAAATTCACCACAAAATGTGAGAGAATCTTGACGAATTCTCTTTACTTCTGAAATATGGGCATTAGAACAAGAGAAACTCCCTTTAGTGGAATGTGAATATTTTCTATTTTCTTTTGAAAGAAACTGATACTCTCTTTGGACCTGTGGACACAAGTACTTACACTGTAATCTAGCTGTACACACAATCTTTTGATACACATTCAGGGATAGTTACCGTAGAGGTAAGCTAAGAGGTGTAGAAAATATGAAAATAAGCTTCCCTCAAGAGTTCCAGGTCCAAAGTTTTCCTGCTGAATTTTTCATGCTGGGTTACATTTAGTGAAGATCTCGTAAGAGCTGGCTTAACATGGTACAGCAGATAGAGACTCCTCATGTGGTTACCTGCCAGTATCTCAGGGAATCTATAGTTGAATATATTTGTTACATAGTCCTTGGATGGTGTTGATCAAATTCAGGCCCATTTCTCGTATTTGAGATTTGCGTCATCTTCTTTGAATCTGCAATGCCTAGAACGGGGTCTGGCACACACGGAAGGAAGAAAGGAAAAAAAGGAGCAAACAGAGAGAAGGAAGAAGAGTGGTGGCAGAATGGAAACGAGGATGCTAAGGAAGGAAACAATGACCACCTACTTTGTGCCAGATGCTATACTAAGATGTTTGCTCATGCAAATTTAGCTGATCTAAAGAATCTGTCACCACGATAAACATGATTCTAAAGTTCCCTTTACTACTGGCTCATGTTTTACTCCATACAAGAGTCCAACGCTGAGTTCACACACATAACCAGCAGCAACCAGGCTTCCTCAGCAGCACAGTATTTATTCCATGGAGCGAGGGAGGTGATTCGGCTCCCCCACATGCCTTTCAGGGGAGCCTCCACATCCCTCTTGACTAGGAAAATCTTAAAAGAGGACAAAAGGGGCCTGCACCACCAGCTACCCTATCAAACCTATAGACAGATGATAACATTCATTTTAGAAAAAGTTTTCCACAGAATGTGGGTAATTTCAGACTCAGAGTAGTGTCTAGCACGTTGCCAACACTCAGGACATGTTAAGTAATAAAAGGGTGTTGCTTCAAATCACTTGCTATTAAAAAAAGACTAAAATATCTTCCGCCCTTTCAATTTGTTTCAGAGTTTCAATTGTGCCAGTGATGCTGTTAATAACAGACTGTACATCTGCGATGTACAAAAGCTTTACTATTGTTGATTTAGGGCACTTTACATTTCATGTATGGAGTCTCTACATATCTGAGAAATGGTTGGTTCTTGTTGTACAACTCTGTATCTCTAGGTACCTCACACTCATCCTCAGGAATTCAATACCTTGCAAAGTGCATTTTATATGTTAGGTACACGAAAGATATTTGCTAAGTCATAATTTTAAACAAAAGTATTGCAGATTTATAGGTAACATACATCATGGCTGAAGATAAGTAAGTTAATAAAAACAAATATACACTGCTATGTTTTCATTTGTTTTAATTACCATTTACTATGCTAACGGAGAAACTATTGGTTAACATCGGTGTTATTTGTCTGCTTGAGAGCCTACGTAAAGAGAACAGTGATGATGAGAAGACAGTGAAAACTGTTCGGTTAGTGCTGTATAGGGGCAGATGAATTAACTAGATCTCCTCTTGAGGTTCCAGCCTAACGATGTTAATATATTTTTCTTGTTGGGGAACTTTTCAGTGATGCTAACTGATAAGAAAACCTAATATAGGTACTAAATAATAAAAATTTAAGAAATCATCTACTACCGAAGGCAATCTACAGATTCAGTGCTGTCCCTACCAAATTACCCATGGCATTTTTTCACAGAACTAGAACAAAAAAATTTAAATTTGTATGGAAACACAAAAGACCCCAAATAGCCAAAACAATCTTGAGAAAGAAGAATGGAGCTGGAGAAATCACACACCCTGACTTCAGACTGTATTACAATGCTAGAGTCATCAAAACAGTATGGTACTGGCAGAAAAAGAGACACATAGATCAATGGAACAGGATAGAAAGCCCAGAAATTAACCCATGCACTTATGGTCAAGTAATCTATGACAAAGGAGGCAAGAATATTCAATGGAGGAAGGAGAATCTCTTCAATAAGTGGTGCTGGGGAAACTGGACAGCTACAGGTAAAAAAATGAAATTAGAACACTTCCTAACACCATACACAAAAATAAACTCAAAATGGATTAGAGACCTAAATGTAAGGCCAGACTTAAAACTTAAAACTCTTAAGAGGAAAACATAGGCAGAACACTCTATGACATAAATCACATCAATACATTTTTGGATCCATCTCCTAGAGTAATGGAAATAAAAGCAAAAGTAAACAAATGGGACCTAATTAAACTTAAGAGCTTTTGCACAGCAAAGGAAACCATAAACAAAAGGAAAAGACAACCTACAGAATGGGAGAAGACATTTGCAAATGATGTGACCAACAAGGGATTAATTTCCGAAATATACAAGCAGCTCATACAGCTCCATATTAAAAAAAACAATCAAAAACCAGGCAGAAGGCCTAAATAAACATTTCTCCAAAGAAGACATACAGATGGCCAACAGGCACATGAAAAGATGCTCAACATGGTTAATTATTAGAGAAATGCAAATCAAAACTACAATGAAGTATCACCTCACACTGGTCAGAAAGTACATCATTAAAAAATCTACAAATAACAAATCCTGGAGAGGGTGTGGAGAAAAGGGAACCCTCTTATACTGTTGGTGGGAATGTAAATTGGTGCAGATACTATGGAAAACAGTATGGAGGTTCCTTTAAAAACTAAAAATAGAGTTACCATATGATCCAGCAATCCCACTTCTGGTCATATATCAGGAAAACATGAAAACTCTAATTTGAAAAGACACATGCACCCCAATGTTCATAGTGGCACTATTTATAATAGCCAAGACATGGAAGCAACCTAAATGTCCACTGACAGATGAATGGACAAAGAAAATGCGGTATACATACATACGATGGAATATTACTCAGTCATGAAAAAGAACGAAATAATGCCATCTGCAACAACATGGGTGGACCTAGGGATTATCATACTAAATGATGTAAGTCAGACAGAGAAAGACAAATATCATATGATATCACTTATGTGTGGAATCTATTTAAAGAAGGATACAAATGGACTTATACAAAATAGAAATAGACTCACAGACATAGAAAACAAAATTATGCTTTCCAAAGGGGAAACGGAGGGGGAAGCATAAATTAGAAGTTGAGGATTAACAGATACACACACTATATATAAAAGAGATAAACAAATAAACAACAAGGACCTACTGTATAGCACAGGGAACTATATTCAATATCTTGTAATAACCTATAATGGAAAAAAATCTGAAAAAGCATATATATATACCTACCTACATACATATATATACATATATGTAGTCACTTTTCTGTACACCTGAAACTAACACAACATTGTAAATCAACTCTACTTCAATAAAAAAAAATCATAGAGATTTAAATTTAATCTTGATACTAGTTTATTGAACAATACTTACTGTTTAACATATATCATGAAAGAAGAAAAAGCATTGTTAATAATAAACAGATATTCCTTTGTCCTACAACTGAGACTTGAAATATCAGAAAGGGAGCCAACCTCACCAGTTCTTTCTGAGAAAATGCTCACTGAAATTACTGCCACATATTAATTAGATACAGAGTTTTAAGTCATTCTATTTCCCCCATGGTAATAAAAATGATATCAAAAGAAATTGTATCAAGAATCATAAACCCAACTTGGTCTAACTCACAGCTGGAAGTACTTGAAGTTTTTCATTTCCAAGTTGAAAAAGGAGTATATCGTGACTTTTAAGCTCCTTAATCAAGACACGTTATTGAGGATAGTGATAGAAGTCATATTTGCACTATTCAGTGTCATACTATGAATGAGCTTCTGTCTGAGAACAGCTGGGAAACAGGTATATGAAATTTCTGGGCTGCTCCGTCAACAGTGATTTGAGATTGTGGTGTTGGTGGTGGTGATGGTGGTGATGGTGGGTGGAGGTGAGTAAAACAGCGGATAGTTCTTCACTACCCACTAACAGTGGATAGCGGAGAGTTCTTCATTATGCAGTATATTTAGGGTCCACGGTCCTCTCCCACTAAATGCCAGTGACAACTCTCCCCCTGAATCATTTCCTGCCTCCCACCCCTTCCCACATCCTTGTTCTAGGGGAATGGTGCTGCCTCCTTGTGGAAAACACGTTCAACAGAGAATTCAGCACAGTACATACCACACCATTTGAGTTCTGATTTAGAAACATCCATTCAGAGCTGTTTTCAAGGGCAGAGAAAATATCTTTAAAGGTAAGAAAGATGCTTTAATTTATGCAGTGTACTTGAGGAACGCTTTTCAAACGTAACTATCATTTGTATAATGGTTACATGGGTCAGACATTTTTTTACTTCTCTGTATTTTAGGGTGAACCATAAGAAATTTTCTTTTTTTGGTAATACAAATTGTCAAATAGCAGTAAGTGTATATAGTTCACATACTATACTGACTCATTTAATCCTCACAATAAGCTTATGAAACCAGCATCCCCATTTTATAGATGGGAAACAGAGGTATTGAGAGGCTAACTTGCCTAGGGCACAGAGCCAGTATGTAGGGAAAGTAAGGCTGAGATTTTTTTTTTTTTTTTTTTACGGTACGCAGGTCTCTCACTGTTGTGGCCTCTCCCGTTGCAGAGCACAGGCTCTGGACGCGCAGGCTCAGTGGCCATGGCTAACGGGCCCCGCCGCTCCACGGCATGTGGGATCTTCCCGGACCGGGGCATGAACCCGCATCCCTTGCATCAGCAGGCAGACTCTCAACCAGTGCGCCACCAGGGAAGCCCAAGGCTGACATTTAAGTAGGCATTCAGGCCCCGGGAGTCTTGCCCTTGACCCCTGTGCAATACTGCCCCCTAACAGCCCTTGCCAGTGGTGCTTCTTCAGACTGTCAGCTCTCAGAAGGCAGAATCAGACTGAGAGAGATTGGCAGGAGTATGAAGAAGGGAAATAGGTAGGTGAAAAAAGGAGAGGGCTTTCCAGGCAGAGGACAGAGAGGTGTGAAACAGCGTGACCTCTAGAGGTTTCTGTTAGTAGTTCAACAGGATCAGGGGAAAAGAGTGTGGAGGAGTGGAGATAAAACTTCTAGTGAGGCAGATAGGAGGCCAGCTGTGAACAATGGACCCTGACAACCATCCAAGGAATCTGCTCTTTGTCCTGAATACCTGGATGTATTAAGGCCCATATCTGCATTTTTGAAAGAGCAGCCTGACACCTGGGTGGAGATCATTTGAGCTAGTTTAGAATATGAGAAGTTTGAGCTAGTTTAGAATATGAGAGGGCAGGAAGTGATGAGCTTCTGGACAGAGGACCTATTTAAGGGCAGAGGACCAGATCACCCTAACGTACACTGAAAAGAAGCTGGCTGCATAGCCTTGGGGAAGTTACTTAGTTTCTCTCTGCCTCAATTTTTCTCACGTGTAAAATAACAAGAATAATACCAAGCTGTACTTTCTGAGTCTTCATTTCTTCCTCATTCACATACATCCCTAGAATTTGATTACTCTTCTGATTTAATTAACAAGACACTTATTAGTTAGTGTCTTGTGTCCTTAGGACCACACAGGGCAGGGCATGCAGAGTTCCCGCCCCCCCTCACCCCCAATGTTCTTTCATAATTGATTCCATATCACTAATAACCTTTCCATATCTATTCAGAAAAGATTCCCGTCTTATGCTTCCCCCGCAGCCCCAACGCACAAGCATCCCCTCTCCTCTCTGCTTTATTCCTATAGCACTTGACATCCCATGTATGCTGTTTTAAGGTTTATTGTTCATCTCCCCTAACTAGAATATGAGCGTTGTACAGAAAAATCTAATTTTATTCAATGCTGTATTTCCGGTGACTAGAACATTGCCTGGTATATAGTAAGTGCCTAGCAAACATACGTTAAGTGAATAAATGGATGGATGGGTGGATGGATGGCTACTTTTGTCTAGAACTAGCCTTGTCCAAAGATGTCTCAAAACCAAGGTTGCATCCACCGAGAGCACCTTTTCATCCAGTGAAACCTCCAGGCCCTAAAGAATATGCACTGAACACAATAATTCTTAAAATAAACTCTAAAATGTATATATCCCAGAACTTTTGCTTACCCACAATGAGGGGAAAAACACCTTCTAAACTGAAGTGCTTACCTACATTTAAAATTACAATGAGCTGCACTTTTCTCAGCCAGCGCCATTCTTCTTAGTTTCAGAAGAATATGCCTTTGTATATATTTTCAAATCTACACCCAAGTGTTTTTCTTTTCAGTATGCACTAAAATTTGCAGTAGAAATGTACATTAGTTTAAGTGAATTGAGCAGAATGATTGGACTAGGGAAAATAAAACTAATTATTCATGTCACTAGTACTTTAAAATGCAGAGTAGTTATCAGGAACACACATAATTATAAGTAATGCAGTTATTTTTTTAATAATGAAGCCACAGCTAAGGTTAATTAATACTTTTAATAAAAAAATAAAATTTTGTTCTTTGAAGTTACAATATGTTATTTGTTAGTTTTAGATATTTTTCATGGAAATATGTGTGCACTCTGCTTACATTTTTCAAACAAATAGTATTAATTTTTTATGAGTATCTCCAAAGCCACCAGTAAGCAATAGCAGTGTGTGACACATTCAAACACTCTTTTTTTGCTTGAATCCTAATTGGGATTCTTTTTGGAACATTCCAGAACATTCCATAGGAATCAAATGCCAATGACTTCAGTAGGAGATGAAGATACACGTCCTGACCACCTACCAATGTTTTAAATCCTCAATAGTTCCTTTTCTTGAGTAGGTTTGCTACCTCCACTCTGAAATAAGCCTAACTAGATTGTTCCAATACATTTCATTTATATTTACTGATTCTGCCCCAGTCTACAATTTAATTTCTTACTAAGAATTGCAAACTATAGTCCCTCCAGTCAAAAACCAGAATCTCTCAAAGCCTTATTCTGTCTCCTTTCTCAAGATTTTTTTTTTTTTTTTTGGTACGCGGGCCTCTCACTGTTGTGGCCTCTCCCGTTGCGGAGCACAGGCTCCGGACGTGCAGGCTCAGCGGCCATGGCTCACGGGCCCAGCCTCTCCGCGGCATGTGGGATCTTCCCGGACCGGGGCACGAACCCGTGTCCCCTGCATCGGCAGGCGGACTCTCAACCACTGCGCCACCAGGGAAGCCCCCTTCTCAAGACTTTTGAAATGAGATGAAAAGATTTTTGAAATGAGATGAAAAGAAGATGAAAAAGGCTATGGATTCTTGAAACCAAGTAAGGATACCAGAATCAGCTTCTGCTCTGAATGAAAGGACAGGGCTTCTCTATTTATTATTCTTATGAAGTATGATTTTCTTGCAAAGATAGATTTTATATATGCGGTAAAAGTAGAATGGAATATAATTTATAGACGAAAATGGGATGCTTTTGAGTCAGAAAAGGATACTATTAATAATTACATCGGTACACCAGGTGCACAAGAGGACTATACAGGCCAACTGAGATGCATGCCACACTGTGTACAAGTCAAGGGTGAAATCTATGCTTTATTAAATAAGCATCAGAAGACCTAATTAAGAGTATCATCACTAGAGTCAGTGAAGTTTTAGAGCTGAGTACAATTCAAGAGATTCCTAAACCCACTTATTTTAGAGAGAGCGCAAGGCCAAAGTGCAGCGAGGTTAACCCACCTGTCCAAGTTACACAGAAAAGGTAGGTGGTTGTGTTGAAGTTGGAAACGGGTCTCCTGATTGGCTGTGATCTATTTTACCATACCTCCACTAGGCAAAAGGGATCCATATTGTCTACGGTATGTAAGTAACTTGTAAAATATTCTTGAAGGGAAGAACCACAATATCACAAAATGGGATACAAAGCATAGACCAAAAGAAATTTCACAATCTTGATCTGAAAAGAAATAATTTCCTTTCTTTACAAACCGGCAACCAAAGGGAATGAATATTGCCCTTTGCATGTTGGCGTACTTTTTTTACTCATTTAAGTAAATCTACAAATACATTGTAAGACATTGGCAAATTATTCAGAAGAAGGGGGAACACTCAGCCATCAAAAATCCCAAGAAGCTCTCAGCATCCTGAAGAACTTAATACTGTTAATTATTTGCAAATATTCACTTTCTGAGATTAGCCTTATAGAAAGTCTCTCTTTTTTAGGATGAGTGGGTCTTATGGAAACATTTAGATATTAGATATCATAAGTAAAACAAATTTTTATCAACTTTATATAATCCATATAAAAAGTACTGTTAATATTTTTACATTCACATTTTTTAAAGTCATTTAATCAGAAAGGTTGGTAAATGTCCTCATTATTTCATGACATAGATCATATCTTCCTGAAGTAAACATCAGTCTTAAAATTGATCATCATTCAGAGAAGAAAACCTTTTTTTTTCTTTTTAAAGCATATTTACTTCTAAGTAGGAATGTAAACAGGATCTTATGGGATGACATTTTGTGAATACTCTTTTATATTCTCTGACTCTGTGAAAACTGAAAATTCTCCCCTACTACTTGCCCTGCAGGATGGCTGAACAAACCTCATCTCACCTATCTGAAATGCATCCAATTTAATTCTGCTTGACCAAAAATCTGTTTCCATAGTTCGAAAACATGCAATCACCTTAAAGTACATTGCCATTGTAGCTATTGCTGAGGAAAATACACCTTGATTGAGAAAACAGTCCAGTGTGGCTTTTGAAAAATAAAATGACCCTCCCTGGTACACAATTTGGTAAGGCGGTTGATGAAAGTAGGCAGGTCAAAGGTTACAGTCTTAGAATTAGCATTACAAATCACTTGCATATTTAAATGTCAAGACTTTGACAATTCTAACAAACATTTAAATTCTACATATATCAGTAATCTCTTTGTAGCTGGAGGGCAAGATAAAAATCAACTGTGAAGTAAAGTAAATTTACAACAAATTATTCTGTTACTCAAAAATAAATAATTTGCTTTCTTCCCTAGTAGTTTTTCCCCCATACATTCACATCTTATTACCTGTAATCACAAACATATCCTTTTAAGAGAGAATTTTTTTTTTTGCTGTACGCAGGCCTCTCACTGTTGTGGCCTCTCCCGTTGCTGAGCACAGGCTCCGGACGCGCAGGCTCAGCGGCCATGGCTCACGGGCCTAGCCACTCTGCCGCATGTGAGATCTTCCCGGACGGGGGCACGAACCCGTGTCCCCTGCATCGGCAGGTGGACTCTCAACCACTGCGCCACCAGGGAAGCCCCAAGAGAGAATTTTAAAAACTTTTAGTACAACTTTAAAACACTGTTGTTGAATATTTGTAGTATATTAATCCAAATTATTTAATTGCTGTTATTGGTCTGTTAAAAATCTAAAGATTTAAAATATGTATTTTTTAATGAACCTAGTAATCTTTTATTTAAGTCAATACCTCCTCAAATGAACCAAGTAATTATTAATTGATCAGATCATTTACTTCCATAAACCACTGCTATCTTTAAACATGTTATAGCTTACAGTAAAAGAGACTCTTTTCATTGGCAATTAATGGGCAGTTAACTGTTTTCCTTTCACATTAGTTAATATTATAAAATGCATAAATTTTTAATTTCTTCATTTCTAGGTGTTTAACTTGCAAATGAAATAGCTATTTTACAAATGTTTACTTAAAAAACAATTTCTTAATACATAGCAAGTACTAATTGATAAAAAACATAAAAGTAAGGCTGATAATTCTTTCCTTATTTGGGGATACATCTGGTTTACCTAGTAACTTAAGCAGCTGTGATTTCATTAACGATGAAACAAGACTACTAAGAAAAAAATCTGATCATTTCAAATTTTATTCACAAGAACATTTCTATTTCCGAATGTCCTAGAATGTCCTCTTATGAATTATTTTACATAAAGGAAATAGTCTATCATAGCTCTGTGTTTCATTTTCCTATATCAGATTTGCCTTAATAACCTGCTTATCGTTAAATAAACCATAAACCAATAAACACAATAACAAATCATTAGTGAAGTATTAGAAAAGAATATCAAACGGAGCTGTTGGGCATGCATAAATCTGTCTAAAGACACAAGTCTTTATCCAAGAGGCTAAGTGCAATTACTAACAATCTTATAAACCCAAACAAGACACAGAAAATCAACAAAATGATTTTACTCTAAGCACACATTCTTACTAAAATGTCTATTTCATAAGGGAGGGGCTTTTTGTTTGGTGTTCCTAATGTATCCCCAGCGCCTAGAGCAGTGTATGGCACATGTAGTGTGATCGGTAAATACATATTGATGAACACCCTGTGAGACAGCCCCTTTTACTTTGTGGCCAAATGCAAATTTTAAAAAAGGAGAGAGAAGAAAGAAAAAAGTGATGCATATAGGTGTATAATATGAAATACTACATTTATAAATTTACAGACTTTACAACTTTTTGGTCATCTCTCTTCTTCTAGGACATTTTCTCTTTCGCTATTCTGTTCCTCTCACTCCCTCCTACTCAAAGTAAAAATCAGAATCTATTTTCTTCTTTCTCTGGTAAACATATGTTAATTAGTAGATAGGGTGCTGATCTGAACAGAATTCATCTTCTTTTACTCTCTTTCTAAATGTGACACATGATCTATTTCAAACATTTGAAATAAAAGCAATTTAAAAAATAATTGGTGTCATTCTTGCTTCTTTAGTACGTGGTTTTCTAGAAAAGTAAGAATCATATCTTTGGAAAGCTTTACATGGCACCTACTAGAGACATTCACTAACTACCAAAAACAAAACAAAAGCAAACAGTCAAGTTTGGGCCAAGAAGAACACATAATTCTGAAAGCATTAACAACAGAATATGTACAAAGGCTATAAATGTCAACAGAGATCTAATAGAATTTAATAGAATTTCAACAGCATTCTAAAAGCCTTTATGAAATGTAAGCTCTGAGGCAGGTGTTTTTTTTTTCTCTTCTTCATTGATGTAATGCCAATACTTAAGCCAGTGCCTGACACACAGTAGGCAATCAGTAAGTATATCTTGATGGAATAAATATACTTCCTACTTGTACAAGTGTGACATTTAAAACTTGTTTTTCAAAAATTTTAGACATAAGATTGAAAAATAAGCTCATTGAAGTTAAATATGGGTGAGGGCAGTTAGCTATATAATGTATGAAATATGTTGGCCCAAGACAGTTTTTTTTTTTTTTTTTGCGGTAGGCGGGCCTCTCACTGTTGTGGCCTCTCCCGTTGCGGAGCACAGGATCCGGACGCGCAGGCTCAGCGGCCATGGCTCACGGGCCCAGCCGCTCCGCGGCATGTGGGATCTTCCCAGACCGGGGCACGAACCCGTGTCCCCTGCATCGGCAGGCGGACTCTCAACCACTGCGCCACCAGGGAAGCCCCCAAGACAGTTTTTAAGTACCATATTTTGGGTCTTTGTCCTCAGATAAACTAACAGTGTGTTTTTCCCATAAACAGTAAAATAGTAGACTTATCGTTCACGATGAGAGCCACATGCCTACCAATTCAAAATTTTCAGACTTCAAAATACAATAGAAGTGCTATAGGCAATTTCTTTTTTAAGATGTTCCAATTTGCTTTTATTTTATTTTGATGAAGTGCTGAGCTTGAACAAGGCCTTTCAGATACTTCACTATTTGACTCGTTCATTTAACTTAAAAAGTGAAAGACCTGTGTAATTAGTAGACAATCCCCTCAGCTTGGGCTAGACCAAGGTTATTGAATCAAGACCATCAACTAACCACACACAAACCATCACAAAGCAGTATATATCAATAAAAGTTCACAAACCACAAACCAACAGCATATACACATTTCATCCTCAAACTGAATTCATTATATTAAGCAAGTCTTAAAAAAGCCACAATGCTTGAGATCAGAAATAATCCCATTCTAGAAAAGCCACGTATGCAGAAAAGTCCACTTTCATAATCACAGATCCAGAATGAAGAAATGAAATCTGTGTACTCACCTGGCTAATGGGTTCTTTTGTAGGGGGCTTTCCTCTTCTGGCTGTGCTAGTAGCCAGGGTCGTGGTGGTCTCCATAATTGACGTGGACATCTCTGACTGCATGGCAGTGGCTGTCGACTCAGTTGTCATAGAGGAAGGCACTTCACCAACCAGTCTCACATTTCCCACTATGGCGATGTTGGCATCATTTTCGGCTGCCATATTCAGAACTTTCAAGCCATTGTAGTAAAGCCCAGAGAGCTGACCCTGGAAGGGCTGGCCCTGCTCTTTCCCGCCAATTATTATGGTTGCTTGGCTATTGAAGATTGTGAGCTGACGCCCTGTAAAAATAATATTACATACATGCAAAAATGTTGACTGTGAACTCTACATTCTACAAAGGATGATAAAACAAATCTTTCATGGGGTGGATAATGAGAGCAATAAACTATAAGAGAGGCATTTGACTCATAATTCATTGCTTATAAATGAGGTGTCCATGAAATGCATAATCATTGGCAAATACTTGTAAATTCTCAACTTATTATAAATGTAGTGCTTTTGCTAAAAGACCAATCAAAGGTATGTATTATAAATTAATTTTTAGTGGATTCCTTTCCCCTTTTACCTCAAGACCTTATACTGTTGGTCTCTTAAGTCTGAATTGTTTAATTAAAAATGAGATATTTAATATTTCAAGTATTTGTCATTCTAAAATTACCACTGGTAGAAACTCATCTATAGCAGCTGAAATCTGATTTTAAATTTATGGTAAAAATTTCATAATTCACATAATGGCCACAGGTATCTATATGCTCTTCTTTAGAAATGTGTATTTTTTGAAGGCAATAGTCCATTGTTATTTGAATTATTCTGTTTTCCGGCAAATACACTGAAAAGAAACACATAGTTTACACTGAGCGTGTCAGAGACAAAAAAAAATCCAAAAAGATTTTTCTGATTGGCTTTCAGCAAGTCTATTAAAACAAAACAAAATGAAAAAAAATATAGCTTCAGATGTAAAAAGCAGCTTCAGCAATGATACACAAACCGATGGAGAAATTATGGCACATTTCCATCAAACAGCAATCCTCAGCACAACAGTACCAATATCATCAAATTGAGTATCCAGTTTTAGCAGATTGCTCTCTGTTCATAAAAAGCATGCACACAACTTTAAGTTCAGTTTTAATTAGGGCTTGTTCCCAAATGCTCTTAGAAGGTTGCAAACGTTAAAGGGACTTCATTTTGACTGGCAATCCATATTGCCCACTATTTAAGATGCCTAGAGTTTAAACCAAGAGTTTTTTTGTTGTTGTTTTTTTCAGGACCATAATGAAGATATCAGAACTACATATATTTTAGTTAATAATTTAGAGGCTGGAACATGTAATATAATCTATAAATGATTTATCATTTTGGGTTAATGCTTGCTGTGAGTACCTTCATAGATTGAGTTAGTGGATTATATTTAACAGTCCCTTTAACCTTAAGTTAACAGGGTAAGATTATTAAACAGCTGGTACGTCTAAAAATGTATAGAAATTATTATACAAGGAATGCAAATATTACTATCTACATTTTACTGTTTTAAATTTGTTTTTAATTTAGTTTTACGGAAAATTTATTTTTTATGTTTATTAGTGTTACAATGAAGTACTACTTGGTTATGTTCAAATTATTTTTTTATTTGAAGTTTTAATCAATGTTTTTTACCTTTGTCGAGTAGCCATTCATCAACTACTCGACCAAGTCGATATGGAATTCGCTGTCTAGCAATCGCCAGGCGCTCGTTATCATTGTTTCCTTTAAAGTTTAAAGAGACATTTCATTGGTTAAAATCTGTAAGGTCAAAGGTTAAAAGTTAATACTTAAAGCTTGAGCTATACAGTTGCCACATGATTTTTTTGAAATTTGGAATTTTAAAAAGTTCTACCTAGAACATTTCATGTTTCAGACTTGTCATTCATTCATTTATTTTATTTTAGCAAACAAAATTATTCCTATGTTAATTGAAAATTAGAAATCTGCATTTGAGCTAGGTTATTAAAACTTATGTTATAGACAGACCCGAACAACCAATTTAAACAGCAAATAATAGCTTTACAAAAAAATGAACATTGATCTCAGGGTTTTGTCTTTTTGATGTTTCTTATTAACTAGTTAAACATGTTCAGGTGAAACAGGTTTAAGTTTTCAAAATACATTCAATCTCTCCTTATTCCAGATTAGTAATTTATGAACACCAAACTTAATACCATCTTCGGCACACTGAAGCATCTAAAATAGGCCTAGCATACTTTATGTCCTATTCAGAAAAGAGAAATTCTTATTCATCTCATTTAAGGAAACCACAAAGTCTGAATAGTTCTTGTATATTCCACACAAATTGGTTTATCAACCACTTGGACATCACAAGGGAATACATCTTGCATCATCAAATATGTTATGATAGGAAAAGGCTTTGACAAAAGTGACTTTGAGTGTCCTTCAGTTTCATTTAAAACTCGACAGATTGAGGCGTATGACATTTGAAAAAAATTATGTGCTCAAATATTTGCTTTTTATTAAACTATTCTAAAGAAGGCATGATAACTTCAGGAACAAATACAAGCCACAACAGTGGTCCCTATTCATAGCTCTAAACTAAGTGGGAGCCTTGATTCTTTGAATAAAAAAATTATCTGATAAAAACATAGTTTAAATTGACCTTGAATAATGCTTGCAAATAGATGACTGTTTTCTTGATCTATGAAGCACTTAGGAAGAATCTAGACTGCCATCTCAGCACTCAATCGTGTATATTGCCAGAAGCTTTTCTATTCTATGAAAATTAACTAATGTGGAGTTTTGAACTAAGACATTTTGGTAATAGCTCACGTGAGGACTCAGAGGTGAAAGAAATGGTGAATGGTGGGTAGTACTGCCCACAAGAAAAGACTGGAGCATTTTACTAGGGAAGATAAAAGATACATTTTTCTCAGATTTAGAATAATTAACAAATGTTTTCTTAGGCTAGTTTTATTCATATACTATACTTACCACAATAAACCCACCATATTAGTCACACACTTTTAGAGAAAGAGAAAAGAACTATCATTTAGACCTTATCAATTTGTCCTTTGAAGTTTTATATGACTGAAAATATTTCATACATTAGTATTTAATTGAAAATGTAAATACCAAAGTGGAACCAAATATATAGTTTAATAAAAACATTGATATCTAGCTCTCTGTAGTATGAAATTATTAAAAGGTTATAGTATTTTATCCTATGGGAACACATTTTTGGTATACTGATAATTTTTTTAAAAGGATAAAATAGCATGAATTCCAAGCCTATCTTTGTTTTCAAGAAGTGTGTACATTTTACGTTCTCTGTTGTGTGCTTGTATACATATATCAATATATTTGGAAAAAGATACTAAAATTTAGTATTACTTGTCTTATGGCAGCATGATTCTTGATGAATATGTATTTTGGCTTCTATGTGATTTATGTAATGAACATGTTTATGTACATAATTTGATAAGCAAATTAAATACTTTCAAAAACACATTCCCTTTGCTCTATGGACTTGTTTGCAGAGCAACACTCATACCAATTTACACTATTATACCTCTCCTGACAACTTTACAATTATGTGGCCCCTTGTGCTGTTTTTCATGCTAGAGTGTTCCCATCATCAGAAATGATCTATTTCCTCAGACACCGCCCAAATCTAGGCTGCAAATCACCTCTTGCCCAATTACTACTACAATATAATAACAGACATCTCTGCATCCTCTCCACAGCAATCCCACCCATTCTCCACAGGTCAGCCAACACCCTATCAGGCCGCTTGTCTATTATAACCCTCCCATTGCCTTCAGGATAAAATCTCGACCACCTGATGAGGCTTATGATGACTTCCGTGATCTGGTCTCTTCCCACCTCCCCTGCCCCATCTCATGGCTGTCACTGTCTTGCTCTCCTCTTTCCATCCTCATGAGAATTCTTTCAATTCTTCTAAAGCCCTCCTTTTACCTCTGGACTTTTGCACTTGTACTCTCCTCTACTTGCAAGATTTTCCTCACTCCCATCCCATCCCATCCTCACCTTTCCTTAGCCAAACATGACTCATTAATGGAGTCTTCTTGGCAGGAACACTATTTCCTCAGGAGGTCTTCCCTGATGTCCCCAAGTTAAATTAGGACACCTGAATATATGCTTTCCTGACACCTGATACATGCTCTTTTGAAACAAGCACTGACCCTGTAATTGCATATTCAATTAATATTTTCTCTCTGAACTCTGAAATTCCATGAGGTCAGGTATTATGTGTAGTGTTTATTGTTGTATTCTCAGTGTTTGCACAATATCTGTCATAGAACCTCCTATGAAATATCTGTAGAATGAAGTAGCAAAGGAAATCTTGTTTTAAATTCTGATAGCTTCTGTGGCACCATTATCTCATCTCCACAGGCTAAAAACATTCAGAGGAAAGCAAATACTTGTGCCAGAGGATAGATCACATGTAGCTAAGCCTCCCTTTGTACTTTCCAAAGGAAACATCAAATATTTCAATTATAATTTTATGTCTTTAATATCACTGATTTGAACATCCATACAATCAGTTCATTATTTTTTTTATAATAACTGCCCTGTGCCACAAAACGGATAAACATAGTTATTATTAGTAGGGAAAGTAGAGAGAAAAGTCTTAAATAATACAGCTGGAGGAAATGGAAGCCTTTTGAATGATTTTGAAAAGAGTACATAAAAATGCAAGAATACATATACACCCACACGCATACAGACATACAATTTGCCCTCATACCTTTAACTGGCACTCACAGAACAATTAACATGATCGATATGGTATGATTTAAATCAACAATAGTTTCTGAAGATTCTTGAGACTCAGCTAAAAAGAGAACCTACACTGCATTCCCAATGAATAACAAAGAGGTGATCTAACAACAACAAGAAAAAAATAAGAGTGGGCAGCAGAGATAGGTATAAAAAGACACACTAATTTTTAAGACAGATACCCACACAAATGGGCTCATACAATCCCATAACCCACAGATTTCAGATGTCTTCTAGTCGAGAGTATTTTTTTAATTGAAATATTTGATTTTGAAATCCAAGGACAGACTTTATTCTTAGTTGGCATAATGGATAGGAAATCAGATGGCGTTTACTTCAGTATATGTTGACTTTATTCTCCAAATCCTTTGTTTTTCTACTAGAATATAAAACTAATAACTTTTCTTGTGACAAAATTGTATATAGGGGCTTCCCTGGTGGCGCAGTGGTTAAGAATCCGCCTGCCAATGCAGGCGACATGGGCTTGAGCCCTGGTTCGGGAAGATCCCACATGCCACGGAGCAACTAAGCCCGGGTGCCACAACTACTGAACCTGAACTCTAGAGTCCACAAGCCACAACTACTGAGCCTGCATGCCACAACTACTGAAGCCCAAGTGCCTAGAGCCTGTGCTCTGCAACAAGAGGAGCCACCACAATGAGAAGCCCACACACTGCAACGAAGAGTAGCCCCTGCTCGCCACAACTAGAGAAAGCCTGCACACAGCAACGAAGACCCAACACAACCAAAAATAAATTTTTTAAAAAATTGTATATAAGTACATTATCAACAAACAAAGGCACATCTAAATAGAGTGACAATGTCTTCCTAACAGATGATTCCCAAACCCCTCTTAGTATTGGGTACAAAATAGCTCCGATTGTTTAAGTTCACCAGGAATAAGCCCACAATTTGCCTCTACTTCATGATTTTCATTAACAAGCTGCACATGGAAAGGCATAAATGAAGTACATTATTTTAAGAAAATGCCCTAAAAGCATTTCATTCCTTTACAAATTCATGGTGATATGTTATTTATAACATATCCAATAACTCTGCATGATTGTATTCATTTTATTTAATCCTGTCCTTACTTTGATATGCTTCTAAAATTTTACATGCAATATAAAGGACATAAAACAACCCATTTGATCAGGAAAGGTCAAAGATAAATATAATTTCTGATGACCTTTACTTTTCTTTGGAAAGTGTTGGGATCTGATACCAAGCATGCTGGGATGTAGAAACACTACATGGATTTTCTTTGGACAGTCAAATGTTGCAGGCTTATACAGATAGAAGAGGTTAAAAACAAGGCAAGTGTACCTGAAAACTGAAATCAAATGAAAGGCGAGAAACTATTTTCAACTTCAAGTATCCTAAATCAGAGGTAAGGATAAAGCAGTAATGACCCACTTGTCAAAGACCAATTCATTTTGGAATTATAAAAAGTGTCCAAGTAGAGTTTCAACTTTTTAAAAAGCATGCAAATCAACTACAATAATCTACTGAATACACGAATTAGGTTTATAAAGCCAGAGCTTCTCACTGAATAAAGGATAATAATTTAGTTGCATACTTCCTTTACCCCAATAAAAGTGGAATGAGGTTTTTCTTTTGATTTACTTTCTTTTTCCTCCAGTTAATTTTATGTGGGTTAAAATTGTTGTTACCTCCACTGAAAATGTCACCAGCAACATACATGTCTCTGCTGAAGTAATTTTCAAACAATAAAACGGTATGTAAAATTTGGTTTACTTTTCATTTTGAAGGATTCAGTAATTTTTTTAATTAATAAATTTTTTAAAAATTAAATATAATTGATATATAACATTATATCAGTTTCAAGATTCAGTATTTTTGACAAGAAGCAGGACCCATCTAGTAACACTACTACCAATTGATAGGTTCTAGCTCTAATTGGTGTGGCCATTTGGGTATAAGGTACTGTACATAATGGATATTTCGAACAAGGTTCCACAGGTGGAGAATAAGACGGAAAATCTGATAATTCATACTTAAAAGTGTAGCACCCTCAATTTTGATTGAATTCAGGATAGTTTTACTTTCCCACCTAACCGATAATATTTGGTCACACTACAGTATATTAATTTTTTATAAATCAGTAGACTTCAAGGAAACAAGAGTAATTTCAAAGAATCAAGGTAAGCAGCAAGGAGTAATAAAACTCAAATCCTTGAATTGGAGTTAAATTTCATGGTGGTACTCAGAAAACAAAGGGAAATAAAATTGTAATCATATTTTTATGACTATTGGTCAGTAGAGACAAGCTATATGAACTTCGCTAACACATATTTTTCTCCTCTCATTTTCACAGATCTCCCCTGATGTGTAATTTCTCTTCAGAAATAAAAGTGGCAGTTTTGATAAGACATAGTAATATACTTGGAAAACAATAAGGAAAAGCAACTTTATGAACCCAACATTTGTTCAGAATAATCTGAAAGTGAAAACAAAGATACTCTCTTCTTCTGAAGGTTTCCTGTTTCCTCTTTTTTAAGGCTAGGAAAGGAAACACAAAAGGGTTCTTAAATGCTGTACATACTTCCAGAGAAGATTAGGAGTCTGTTTGTAGACTTTTTGTTTTTAAATGAGAACATGGCATTTGGCTGTGCCTAGGCCCATAAAGCAAAGTAAAAGTTTAACAAAGTTTTGCAAAATTACTCTAGTTTTAAAAGCAGCATTATCACATTATTTCCAACTACATGCTGTACGAATAGTTGTTGTACAAACCATACAATACAGTAATATCTAATTTAGCTGGCAAGGCTCCAAATAAGTAGATTTTGAACACTATTGACACTCCTCAAGGGGCAAAGTTGTGAAAAAAATATAGCTGTTTTAATGAAAATATCTGTTCTATGTATTACATGATTTGCTGTATCGTTAAGATATGTACATAACAAACATTTGGCTCCTGCCTACTTCGCCAGTTTCATCTTGAACCATTTATTTCTAACTCTTTAAATTCTAGTCACTGTGGACTTCTTTCAAATTCTGCAACCAAGCTAATCCTCTTCGAAGGTGCCATTCACCGTGCTTTGCAAATTTCCTGCATTTCTGTGTACACCTCAACACTCCCACCCATCCCAACATGCACACAGACACAGACATCTGAGTCTGGCCAACTTATTTCTTCTTTTGATATTAGCTTATATGATTCTCAGGAAAGCATGTTCTGGATCCCTCCACCAAATTAACCTAGAGCCTTCCATTGTGCATCCTTGTAACACTTAGTAGCAGTAACTGTAATTGTGATGAAATGGTTTCATGTAACTGATTCTAGATTACGGGTTCCTTGCAAGTAAGGACTATGTGTGGTCCATCTGTTCACTGTTTTATATACATACCTATATATATATTTGAAAATACACAAAGTGAATTTTACTTGGACTTCATATTGCCTTTTTTTCTTCCTTGCTCACCTCTTATCTCTGCTCTCATGCCACTCATTGATAGCCCAAGGCATGCATCCATGTCTACTCTTCCTAGACATATCTCATGTACCCAAAAGACTTCACTTTCCTTCTCTAGTTCCAATAGTCAAATCCTTTGTTTCTTTAGTACAGCTTAGCTATACATTAGGAAAGCAATCTGACTCAATGAAGTTAACACATAAGCACTGTGTACTCAAAGTACTGTTTCAGGTATACATCAATACATCTCATAGAAACTATTATTAAAGGGTTTAGATTTTGGCTGGGGAGTCAAGGGCCAAAATGAGGAAAGTTAAATGGAAGCTCAAGATAATAGATAACTATGCATACGTATAAATTAACCACTGCTTGAATTGTAGTTGCCACAGAAGTTCAGACAGGGCATTGGATTAGAACAGACAAAGGTGTGATAGAACCCAAAGAATTTTACCTAGATCACAAGCAGTCTAAGTTTTATTGAAATAAAAATCAGATAAAAATGTGTTGTAATGTGGATATTAACACCCCAAAAGTTGATAATTGATTATTCTGTTTAATTTCATAAAGCTCTACACGCCTACCTCTATTTTTTAAGTAAATATATTCTCTAAAAGAATATATTTTGACTCAAACTAATTGCAGATACAAATAAAAATGGTTAAAAATACATATGCCATGCAAAGTGAAACTTGTAATACACACAATGTTAAAACTATTGAATAAAATACTATGCTATCTCTTTGGTGGGGCTAATGGCAGACTCTGGGAGGGCTCACACCAAGGAGTACTTCCCAGAACTTCTGCTGCCAGTGTCCTTGTCCCCACGGTGAGCCAAGGCCACCCCCCACCTCTGCAGGAGACTCTCCAACGAAAAGCATGTGGGATCTTAGTTCCCACACCAGGTATCGAACCTGCACCTCCTTTAGTGGAAGCGTGGAGTCTTAACCACTGGACTGTCAAGTTTGATGGTTCTGCTGACGATCCAGTGGGGATTCCCAAGCTGAAGAAACTGCTGGCTGGCCACTGTGGGCTGGAACTCTGGCACTCAGAAGTGAGTTGCCAACCAGAGGGCAGACAGCAGAGGCAAGAAGAACTACAATCCCGCAGCCTCTGGAATAAAAACCATATTCACAGAAAGACAGACAAGATGAAAAGGCAGAGGGCTATGTACCAGATGAAGGAACAAGATAAAACCCCAGAAAAACAACTAATGAAGTGGAGATAGGCAACCTTCCAGAAAAAGGATTCAGAATAATGATAGTGAAGATGATCCAGGACCTTGGAAAAAGAATGGAGGCAAAGATGGAGAAGATGCAAGAAATGCTTAAGAAAAACCTAGAAGAATTAAAGAACAAACAGAGATGAACAACACAATAACTGCAATGAAAACTACACGAGAAGGAATCAATAGCAGAATAGCTGAGGCAGAAGAACGGATAAGTGACCTGGAAGACAGAATGGTGGAATTCACTACTGTGGAACAGAGAGAAGAAAAAACAATGAAAAGAAATGAAGACAGCCTAAGAGACCTCTGGGACAACATTAAACACAACAACATTCGCATTATAGGGGTCTCAGAAGGAGAAGAGAGAGAGAAAGGACCAGAGAAAATATTTGAAGAGATTATAGTTAAGAACTTCCCTAACATGGGAAAGAAAATAGCCACCCACGTCAAGAAAGCGCAGAGAGTCCCGTACAATATAAACCCTAGAAGAAACATGCCGAGACACATAGTAATCAAATTGACAAAAATTAAAGACAAAGATAAATTATTGAAAGCAGCAAGAGAAAAATGACAAATAACATACAAGGGAACTCCCATAAGGTTAATAGCTGATTTCTCAGCAGAAGCTCTACAAGCCAGAAGGGAGTGGCATGATATACTTAAAGTGATGAAAGAGAAGAACCTACAACTAAGATTACTCTACCCAGCAAGGATCTCATTCAGAGTCGATGGAGAAATCAAAAGCTTTACAGACAAACAAAAGCTAAGAGAATTCAGCACCACCAAACCAGCTCTACAACAAATGCTAAAGTAACTTCTCTAAGTGGGAAACACAAGAGAAGAAAAGGACCTACAAAAACAAACCCAGGGGCTTCCCTGGTGGCGCAGATGGTTGAGAGTCCGCCTGCCGATGCAGGGGACACCGGTTCGTGCCCCGGTCCAGGAAGATCCCACATGCCGCGGAGTGGCTGGGCCTGTGAGCCATGGCCACTGAGCCTGCGTGTCCGGAGCCTGTGCTCCACAACGGGAGAGGCCACAGCAGTGAGAGGCGTGCGTACCGCAAAAACAAAAAACAAAAAACAAAAAACAAACCCAAAACAATTAAGAAAATGGTCATAGGAAAATACATATTAATAATTACTTTAAATGTGAATGGATTAAATGCTCCAACCAAAAGACACAGGCTTGCTGAATGGATACAAAACAAAACTCATATATATTGCTGTCTACAAGAGACTCACTTCAGACCTAGGGACACATACAGATTGAAAGTGAGGGGATGGAAAAATATATCCCATGCAAATGGAAATCAAAAGAAAGCTGGAGTAGCAATACTCATATCAGATAAAATAGACTTTAAAATAAAGAATGTTACAACAGACAAGGAAGGCGAGTACATAATGATCAAGGGATCAATCCAAGAAGATATAACAATTCTAAATATATATGCACCCAATATAGGAGCAACTCAATACATAAGGCAACTGCTAACAGCTATAAAAGAGGAAATCGACAGTAACAAAATAATATTGGGGGGCTTTAACACCTCAGTTACACTAATGGACAGATCATCCAAAATGAAAAAAAAATACGGAGACAGAGGCTTTAAATGACACAATAGACCAGATAGATTTCATTGATATTTATAGGAAATTCCACCCCAAAACAGCAGATTACACTTTCTTCTCAAAGGTGCATGGAACATTCCCCAGGATAGATCATATCTTGGGTCACAAATCAAGCCTCAGTAAATTTAAGAAAATTGAAATCATAACAAGCATCATTTATGACCACAATGCTATGAGATTAGAAATCAATTACAGGGAAAAAAACGTAAAAAACACAAACACATTGAGGCTAAACAATATGTTACTAAATAACCAGGAGATCACTGAAGAAATCAAAGAGGAAATCAAAAAATACCTAGAGAAAAATGACAATAAAAACACGACGATCCAAAACCTATGGGATGCAGCAAAAGCAGTTCTAAGAGGGAAGTTTATAGCTATACAAGCCTACCTCAAGAAACAAGAAAAATCTCAAATAAACAATCTAACTTTACACCTAGAGGAACTAGAGAAAGAAGAACAAACAAAACCCAAAGTTAGCAGAAGGAAAGAAATCATAAAGATCAGAGCAGAACTAAATGAAATAGAAACAAAGAAAACAATAGCAAAGATCAATAAAATTAAAAGCTGATTCTTTGAGAAGATAAACAAAATTGATAAACCATTAGACAGACTCATCAAGAAAAGGAGGAAGAGGACTCAAATCCCTAAATTTAGAAATAAAAAAGGAGTAATTACAACAGACACCGCAGAACTACAAAACATCCTATGAGACTACTACAATCAACTGTGTGCCAATAAATGGACAACCTGGAAGAAATGGACAAATTCTTAGAAAGGTATAACCTTCCAAGACTGAACCAGGAAGAAATAGAAAATATGAACAGACCATTCAAAAGTAATGAAATTGAAACTGTGATTAAAAATCTTCCAACAAACAAAAGTCCAGGACCAGATGGCTTCACAGGTGAATTCTATCAAACATTTAGAGAAGAGCTAACACCCATCCTCCTCAAACTCTTCCAAAAAATTGCAGAGGAAGGAACACTCCCAAACTCATTCTATGAGGCTATCATCACCTTGATACCAAAACCAGACAAAGATACTACAAAAAAAATAAATAAAATTACTGACCAATATCACTGATGAATATAGATGCAAAAATCCTCAACAAACTACTAGCAAACAGAATCCAACAACACATTAAAACGATCATACACAAATGATCAAGTGGGATTTATCCCAGGGAGGCAAGGATTCTTCAATATAAGCAAATCAAACAATGTGATACACCATATTAACAAACTGAAGAATAAAATCCATATGACCATCTTAGTAGATGCAGAAAAAAGTTCTGACAAAATTCAACACCCATTTATGATAAAAACTCTCCAGAAAGTGGGCTTAGAGGGAACCTACCTCAACATAATAAAGGCCATATACGACAACCCCACAGCAAACATCATTCTCAATGGTGAAAAACTGAAAGCATTTCCTCTAAGATAAGGAACAAGACAAGGATGTCTACTCTCACCACTGCTATTCAACATAGTTTTGTAAGTCCTAGCCATGGCAATCAGAGAAGAAAAAGAAATAAAAGGAATACAAATTGGAAAAGAAGAAGTAAAACTGTCACTGCTTGCAGATGACATGATACTACACATAGAGAATCCAAAAAATGCCACCAGAATACTAGAGCTAATCAGTGAATTTGGTAAAGTTGCAGGATACACAATAAATGCACAGAAATCTCTTGCATTCCTATACACTAATGATGAAACATCTGAAAGAGAAATTAAGGAAACACTCATATTTACCATTGCAACAAAAAGAATAAAATACCTTGAAATAAACCTACCTAGGGAGACAAAAGACCTGTATGCAGAAAACAATAAGACACTGATGAAAGAGATTAAAGATGATGCCAACAGATGGAGAGATATACCGTGTTCTTGGATTGGAAGAATCAATATTGTGAAAATGACTATGCTACCCAAAGCAAGCTACAGATTCAATGCAATCCCTATCAAATTACCAATGGCATTTTTTACAGAAGTAGAATAAAAAAACCTTAAAATTTGTATGGAAACACAAAAAATCCCGAAGCCAAAGCAGTCTTGAGGGAAAAAAAACGGAGCTGGAGGAATCAGACTCCCTGACTTCAGACTATACTACAAAGCTACAGTAATCAAGACAATATGGTACTGGCACAAAAACAGAAATATAGATCAATGGAACAAGATAGAAAGCCCAGAGATAAACCCACGCACCTATGGTCAACTAATCTATGACAAAGGAGGCAAGGATATACAATGGAGAAAAGACAGTGTCTTCAACAAGTGGTGCTGGGAAAACTGGACAGCTACATGTAAAAGAATGAAATTAGAACACTCCCTAACACCAAACACAAAAATAAACTCAAAATGGATTTGAGACCTTAATGTAAGACCGGACACTATAAAACTGTTAGAGGAAAACATAGGAAGAACACTCTTTGACATAAATCACAGCAAGATCTTTTTTGATCCACCTCCTAGAGTAATGGAAATAAAAACAAAAATAAACAAATGGGACCTAATGAAACTTCAAAGCTTTTGAACAGCAAAGGAAACCGTAAACAAGACGAAAAGACAACCCTCAGAATGGGAGAAAATATTTGCAAACGAATCAACGGACAAAGGATTAATATCCAAAATATATAAACCGCTCATGCAGCTCAATACTAAAGAAACAAACACCCCAATCCAAAAATAGGCAGAAGACCTAAATAGCCATTTCTCTAAAGAAGACATACAGATGGCCAAGAAGCACATGAAAAGCTGCTCAACATCACTAATCATTAGAGAAATGCAAATCAAAACTACAATGAGGTATCACCTCACACCAATTAGAATGGGCATCATTCTACAAATCTACAAACAACAAATGCTGGAGAGGGTGTGGAAAAAAGGGAACCCTCTTGCACTGTTGGTGGGAATGTAAATTGATACAGCCACTATGGAGAACAGTATGGAGGTTCCTTAAAAAACTAAAAATAGAATTACCATATGACCCAGCAATCCCACTACTGGGCATATACCCAGAGAAAACCATAATTCCAAAAGACACATGCACCCCAACGTTCACTGCAGCACTATTTACAATAGCCAGGTCATGGAAGCAACCTAAATGCCCAACGACAGACGAATAGATAAAGAAGTTGTGGTACATATATACAATGGAATATTACTCAGCCATAAAAAGGAACAACATTGATTCTTTTGTTGAGATGTGGATGGATCTAGAGACTGTCATACAGAGTGAAGTAATTCAGAAAGATAAAAACAAATATCGTATATTAACACATGTATGTGGAACCTAGAAAAATGGTACACATGAACCGGTTTACAGGGCAGAAGTTGAGACACAGATATAGAGAACAAATGTATGGACACCAAGGGGGTAATGCCGCGGGGTGTGGGGTTTGTGGTGGGATGAATTGGGTGATTGGGATTGACATGGATACGCTGATGTGTATAAAATTGATGACTAATAAGAACCTGCTCTATAAAAAAATAAATAAAATACAAAAATTATTTAAAAAACACTATGCTCGTTGGCAAGAATTTGAGGGCAATATGCTATAATGAAAATATTTGTGTTAGGATGGAGGGATCATGAGTGATCTTTTTCAAATTTTAATTTAATATTATTGATACTGTATTTATAGGTATTCCAATTTTGCTCCCACCATTTCTTAAACAAAAAAGAAGCTTTTTCTACAAATTAAATGTAGTGCCTTAATTCAATGTTATAGCAAGAGAGGGTGGCACACCCAAGTGCCCTGTCAGTCAGCCCACTTATACAGCTAGAAAGAGGACTCAAGTAGGGTAATGCTATATTCGTGACTTATGCTTCAGAAGCCACTCCAGCTCCTTCTGTGAAACAGCAGGCCTTTGTATCCAGTTAAACAATATCTTCATATGAGACTGCTGTGATGCTGGGCATGGAAAGCCACGTCTACTGCAGAGTTCAACAGTGCTTTGGGGAAGAAATTAGAAGCTAAGTGCATTTCTAACTGGCTTAAGAAATTTCTCCCTTCATGTCCCTCTGTTATGTGGAACTACATTAAGAGATCTAGTGTGCCTTTATACAAAGATTTCTAAGAGCATGTGCTCCTATTAGCTACTTACATTCAAAAATTTTATTTTGGATATTGTTCCATCAGAAGAATTAGAAATAAAGGTAATCTTGTGAACTTTGGATGTCACTGCCTGTAGGTAATATTTACAGGTTCTTCCCTAAGCCTTCTAGGCTGTTGGGTTCCTAATGCAAAAAACACTGAAGTATCATATCAAAAACCAGCAGCGAGAAATGAAAAGCAACAGGGACAAGCAGATAAGAAAATACAGAACGTACTCTGATAAATTAGAGGTCATATTCTGTTATCACGCATACTAAAGAGTTCTTTTGTGGTAGCCGTGTAGCATTTAACACAGAAGAATGGTTTAACAGCTACAAAAACAGACAGGGCCACTGATGGGTATCACTCAGTTGTGAGACTAAGAAAAATGAAATGCAAGAACAGACCCACAGTACCTTACAAATGGCATTTTGCCATTTTCCCAGATATGAGAATCTTAAGCCCTTTCTAAATCAACATTTAGGCTTATTCTACACAATAGGAACTCATATATATTCTAAGACTTCTTTTCCCAGTTCTTGATTTCTGAAAGTCAGAGAATTATGTGGTACAGCTGGATTTTCTACCTCCTCATACCAACTTTGACTTTTAGTGTATTCCTCTTAATATTTAGACTGGTCTATGAAAGAGGAAATAAGTAAATGTCTCCTACATGGTCTGATATAGCCCGTAAATGGTACTGAGAAAGTTCCTTATCCTCCAGTGAAGAAAAGTAAGTCTGATTACTACTGCATTCTAACCTCATTTTCAATGGACTTCAATCTCTCTCCTCTACTTGTAATTGGAAGGCAGGAAGATTTTTTTCAATTAGAAAGATGGGGTTTGTCAACTGCACACAAATTATTTACGATTAACTGCCCTGGAAGTGCAAAGGATAGGCTGAGATACAGCTGTTGAATCAAGGCCAGCCTCTTCAGTTTCATAGAATGTAAAACCTCTTACATAAAACAACCAGCTTTTTCTTTTGTAGACAAATGAAGCACTATGCATTTGAACTAAAAACCCTAAAATAACTTTCCTCCAGTAAAATTTTGTTTTGGCTGTCAGCAATTATTTCTTAGAAGAAAGTACTCATGTGGTCAGATTCATTGTGGAACGAGAACCCTTGGTGGTTAAGATACTGGGCTTTAATTCCTGGGTTCAAATCCTGGCTTTACTATTAACTAGCTGGGTAACATTGGGCCAGGAGCCTAACACCTCTGAGCGTCAGTTTTCTCATCTGTGAGATGAGTATTTGTAAGAATAAGTGACATAATATATGTAAGTCTCTTAGCACAGTGCCTGGCACAGAGTAAGCATCCAGTAAATATAAGCCATTATATTATGATTGTGTCATTATCTGTTATCTGGTAGAATTTGCCTAATATGATATATTTAGAAATACAGAGATCACAGAAATTGTTTCTCAACCATATGAGCATAGGAAAGTAGTTGAGGTAGGTGTGAAAAAGAGTAGAAAATAAATCTATTTTTCTTTCCTAGGACAAAATATAGCCAGGGAGCTGATTTATTATAAGTGATGTCCTGAACCCTATAGGTGCTTTGTCAAAATCACTGCATTTTTTCCTAAGCAATGTCAGCTTCATTCTCAGAGGTTTATGCAAGGCTACGGGTAAACCAGTGGGAACAGCTGAAAGGAGGTCATTAGCTTGAGGTGGGCACACAAAAAGAAAAAGCCAAAGGCACCTGCCCAGGGGGAAAATAGAATTTAGGGGACCACTATCTGTTCAGTGCAGCAGCATGGTGACAAAGCCGCTCCTGGAGTAAGAAAACTTTATTTTCAAAATGACATTTTAATCTGTATTTTAATGATTCTAAGAGATGCACTTCAACTAGAATGTCTCAAACTCTTCTTTTCCCCCCATAATGCTTGTGACAAAGAAGGGCCACAGAAACTGTAAACAGAAGCCGACGCCGTGTGGCCTAAAGCAAGTCAGTCCTATTATCTGTAAAACGAGGTCAGTGGACTGTAAGGCCCGCAAGACGACCTCCAGTGCTAAGGACTGACGGCCCCAAGTTTAAGGTAGGATCAAGAAGACATGCATTAGGCCATCTTGTTAAAACATTCTGTCTGTGGGTTTTTACGATGGATTAAATTTTAGAGCCATTAAAAACAAAATATTATCAATGTTTCTAACACTGCAAATACCTTTAAAGAGTATGAAATCTTTGACTTGGTAGGGTTTTTTTTTTTTTTTTTTTCCTGTTCTTTTTTTAAACTATCTCATAGTTTGGGAAATTTATGAAGATTTTTGGTCGTCATCTACAGAGACCTTTATAATTAAGCCATTACATTTTTCTGGTATGTTTAATGTTCTAAGCTTGTCTTCTTTCTTCTTTCAGCTGTACAGACACACACCCCTCTCACCATGTAGACATTCCTCTGGCTTCTTTCTACCCACCCACTGAAGCATGTCGCTGCTCTGACAGCCATTTCAAGAGGAGAAAGGCAGGCAGAGGTTAGATTTTAGGAGATTTCAATTTTATAAAAAGTAGGTAAGAGGATGGGAGGGAGGGAGGGAGTACATTATGACGTTTGAAAAGAGTAGAGGTTTGTCTCCTCTTCATTTTAAATGCTTAGCTCTAAAGAGATGAGAGGACAATTTTAAGAGGGAATCTAAAGGACTTCTTCAAATCAATGGCTGCTCTTTGCAAACCCCTTTGTCCAATATTTATCTAAGTAAAATCTCTTCTCGGGTATCTCAAGCACCTGTGATCTGGGGAACTGTACTTTGGGAGATATTCCTGGTTCAGGAAACATCCTCATGAGACTTCCCATCCAGTGAAATCTGACAAGAACAAACTTGAAAACCTGCCAGGTAGTGGCCCAAGTGTAACTCCGAGCCTGAGTGGAGATCACCAATTGAAATCCAGACATCCTACAGGATGCAGTAGGTACAGTAGTTTCATTGTATCACTTAGAATAAGACCATGAATTTCTCCACTGCCAGCAGTACTTCCCTTTAAACTTCAGCCATCTGTGATTTCTAGTGGATCCCTAAATACTGAACAGAATGGAGAGAAGAGCAAAGTATAAAAATGTCCAACAAAGTTTAAGCTGATGCGCCATTAGTTAGGACATATGGAATTGATCCCCTCACATGTTCTTCTCTGTCATTTTATAATCCAGCACATCTATAGTTAGATAGTGTCATTTTCAAGGATAGGGCTAAACAAATTGGGCCACACAACTCTGGCCTAATTAACACTTCATTTAAATTTTTTCCCGAAGTCTTTGAAATCCAACTGGCGACTTGCAGTGACTTCAGTGAAAATCAATGGTTTGTTGGCATCCTCCACACAAGAACCCTTCAAACACTTCCAGACTGTTATGAGCTGACTTGTGTCCCCCCCCCCCCAAATTCATATGTTGAAGCCCTAACCCCCAGTGCCTCAGAATATGCCTGTATTCAGAGATAGGGCTTTCAAAGTTATGATTAAGTTAAAATGACTCCTTTATAATAGGCCATAATTCAATCTAGCTGGTGTCCTTATAAGAAGAAGACACACAAAAAGGCACCAGGGGCATGCACACAGAGAGAAAAGACCATGGGAAAACTCAGAGAGAAGGCAGCTATCTGCAGCCCGAGGAGACAGGCTTCAGAAGAAATTAACCCTGCTGACACGGTGACTTCGGACTTCTCTTCTCCAGAACTGTGAGAAAATAAATTTCTGCTGTGTAAGCCCCCTAGTCTGTGGTATTTTGTTATGGTGGCCCTAGCAAATTAACATAGAGATAATTTAAAACTATTTAAAATCATATATTGCTGGCTTATTCACAGACCTTTGATGTTAAGCAGATGTGATTGTATTTTGCCACTAATTGCCAAAAAGTCTAGAAATGAGTACTTTGGATTTGCATTTTAATGAAGTACTACATTAGTGTCAAACTCATATCCATTTTAATTTTGGTTAAATAATACATTTTGTCCTTTTCTGGATTTGCTGCAAATCATAATCTGCATCACAATTCTGATAGTTAAGCCCAGTTACAAAATGAACTCTACCAATTTATATTTTGTATTATTTCAGTTAAAAGATAATGATAAAATTGATTTTAGTATGAAATATATATATTTAGGCATTGTTCCATTATGTCTATAGAACAATTTTTACAAAAGGAGCTATTTAACCTTTCATATCATTAAATGAAATTTCTCAAATTAATAAAAATTATGTGATATTATCATTTTCTTTAGTTTGTGGCCCCCTATAGCTTCATTAACACAGATCACTGCAGTACTATTAAAAATTTTGCAAGAGGGAGGAGATATGGGGATATATGTATATGTATAGCTGATTCACTTTATTATAAAGCAGAAACTAACACACATTGTAAAGCAATTATACTCCAATAAAGATGTTAAGAAAGAAAAACAACAACTTGACAGAGTGTGGGGATCTTTCAATGTCAGTAAATACATAAAATCAATTTAAATTATTTTAATCCGTTTAAAAAAATTTTCGTGTTCGTGTTAGAGTTCTAATTTATTTTAAAAGTTCCCATGCCAAAAAAAAACCTACATAAGGTAAATCTCTACTAACGTTAATGGTTAAATTAGGTGAGATTCTTTTATTGAAATATACTGGTTTTCTTCAATTTACCAAGTATTGTGAGATCACAAAATGTTTATTGTGCCCACTTCCAAAATTCTAAAAACAAATTTTAAGTCCCAGAGGACAGAGCCTATATTATTCATACAAATTTCTATTCTTAGAAACTGCCTGAGGAATCTTTTAAAATAAACATAAAAATTATTCTGCAAGACGTTAATTAGTTTTTTGGGACTTGCTAAATAGTCATGCCAACAACAACAAAGAACAGCAACTTTCACTGTTAACTTGAAATATTTATCATCTGCTCAAAGCTGGATGGGTGTCTTGTTCTGTTCTCATTCTCTTTTGGGGCTTATCGCTGAAGAATGATGCCAATTCCAAGCCTCTGTGAAACAGTCCTGCCATAGCGTGACATCCTCCACTGAAAGTGCCCAGGGACAGTGAAAGGTCTGGCAAGTGGATAACTGTACCAGTTGGTGCTGAAACAGAAAGGCTTGAGTTCTATATGCATGCAATTATCTCAAGGTCCCTTCTATTTCCTGAGAAATTGGACACAGCTTTACCACTCCTACCTGTAGAGCCAGACTTCAATATACCTTTCGGCCTGCTTTTTACTTGGGAAGATGCTTGGTAGAAGGGAGTGGAGAAGCTTTGTCAGTGTCCTCGACTTCTGCTCTCTTCTAATGTTCCTGGGACCTGCATCCTTAAGAGGAGCCAAGCCTTCATCCTCAACGCCAGTGTCTTTCCATCTCCACTCTCCATGCTATAATATAGTCCAAGCACCGTCTGGACTGCTGTATCATCTCCTACTTTAGCTCCAGACACTCATTCTGGCTCCCTCTAGTTTATTTTCCACACTTTTAAATGGAGGGGTTATTTGAAATAATGTGTTTCTGCCGATAGACTGTAAGCTCATGAGAACAAGGATTGTGTCTGTTTCTGATCACCACTGTATTCCCTGCAGAGCGCCAGGCACATGGGAGATCTTAAAGGAATGTTTTTGAATGAATTACTAAATCAATTAATGAACTGTACCCTCTTAGACACTTGCTTCTTCCACTATCCCTTGTCCTTCACATTACCATACCGAATCTCTCCACCCTGGACCCTTTATCAGTCCTATCTCATGCTCCCAGCCTCTTCTCCATGATCCACACTCACTGATTCCATCCTACATTTCCTTCTAATGCTGCTTCTTGCAGGTGAAAATAGGTACCCACAACAGTGATTGTTTTTCTAATCAATACATTAGGAAAACAGAAGAAATTCCATAATAAGTTTATATACGAAGTCAATTCTCTTCATGAAATTTGACACAATGATTCTCTGCTAACTATGTGTAGGGACATACAATGATTTTAGTTTGGATAGGAAAATGGGGAGTCAAAAAAGTCATAGGACTACTAATCTTTTTTAGGAAGTCCTTGGGCATTCTGAGGAGAAACATCACATATAAGCTCTTAGACATACGTAAATACATTATATCCTTAATATTTCAATCAAAAAATAGACAAACATGAAGGAAAAGAAGGCCTATGCTATAATAACTTGGTATTTAATAAAGTTTATGCCGAAAGAGGTATATGCAAGCCACGTTTTTCTTTTCTTTTAGCTGGCAGTGTAGTACACTAAACAAACCTCTGAGCTGAAAAAGCGTGGGTAGAGGGTCCCAGGCCTGTCACTAATGACACGTATAAACAGAGATACTTTATTTGACTAGTCTTAAAACAAAAAAGATTTTAGGTTGCCATATTTTTGCATTTGATGACTAAGACATTTTATCTTATGACAAAGTAAGGGTCACAACATAGAATACTATCAAGAATACACAGCTTTTTAAACACTTTACATTGTCACGATAACTTGGGTGAAAATTATAGCACATGTAGCTGACATATTTCTCACCAAAAAAGAAAAGTGTCCTTTTAATAGCCCCAAGAGAAGAAGTTTCCAGTTTGATATTTGTGAAATCTTGATTTTCTAAATATTTAATCTATAAGGCTATTAACATTTATGGAAAGATATGATCAAGTCTGTCTGAGTTTATGGGAGTTAGAAAAACCCCAGGTTCAACTCTCAGTAATACACTCAACTCAAAGACATATTACTTAAACTTTCCAAGCGTCATCACATCTGTCAAATGGGGATAAATTATGAGATTATTTTTAAGAATGAGATGTAGGGCTTCCCTGGTGGTGCAGTAGCTGAGAGTCCGTCTGCCGATGCAGGGGACACGGGTTCGTGCCCCAGTCTGGGAAGATCCCACGTGCCACGGAGCGGCTAAGCCTGTGAGCCATGGCCGCTGAGCCTGTGCTCCGCAACGGGGGCGGCCACAACAGTGAGAGGCCCGCGTACAGCAAAAAAAAAAAAAAGAATGAGATGTAATTTGTGTTAAGCCCCCAGGTTCTGGTACATAGTTGGTGTTAACTCTATGATGGCTACTTTTGTTTTTATAGATTACACAGAACCACAGACCTGTAGAAATGAAAAATACTTTATAGCTAGAGTCTGGTCTAATTCCCAACCTATTAAGGATGGTTTTGATAACCTTGACATGTTGGCCTCTTGAACGCCACAGAATTAGAAGAGAGTAGGAAAGGTACCATGGCTTATTAAGAGTTTAAGTAAATTATCTCATAAAACTACTATTGTTCATGTTATTTCCGTTTAAAAGGAAATGAAAAAGTAAAGAGAGAACATCATCACACATTATGGGAAAATACAATAGACCTTCTTGTTTTGGTTTGGCTATACATTGAAATACTCTAATTGCATTCAATCATTAAACTTAGTTTTTCTAGTAAATGGCTTTTAGGTGTATTCAACACAAATAGCAGGAAAGTTCAAAGTATGAAACTGAAATTACAAATACAGCAAAAGAAAATAAACAAATACCTATAATCCTTGGATTCCTATTGCAAGGGCAAGAAATTGGTAACATTATGAAAGCTACTTAGAAAAATGTAAATCAGGAAAATCAGATTTCCAAAAAATGTCTATATGTGTAGAAACAAAAATATAAAAAATAAGATTCCAAAATGAAAAATATCAGACCTGAGAGAAAAGCATTTGATTCTACTATACAGCTCTCTCCATCCTCACAAATTCTACTCCTCCTATAGTCCATTTTGGGGAGCCACTGAAGAATTGAGAAGCAGGAAGATATATAATAAAAGCAATTTTAGGAAGGTAAGCATCTAGGCTGTACATCTAATGGGTTAACATAATGAAGAACATAGATAGTCTATAGCTGATGATAGGAAAATTGTGATAAAGGTCTTACATAACTAAAACAATGCAAGTGCAGATAGAAAATGATGGAAACTGGGGAATCATTGAAGGAGGAATTACTGGAAACTAGTGGCTACCATTGGATTTAGTGCTTTGACGGGATAACTAGAAATATTTTGATATATGGGGTAATAAGGTGAATTACGTTATTAATAACATGCTAGGAATGTCAGAGGGTAAGATGGTTTGGGGAAGATATAATTCAGTTATAGAGTAAGAATTCAATTGCAATCAGGAATATAAATCTTTGTAAAAATGAAACAGTTGTGCTCATCACTACCTATTTGCTCAGAATATATTAAAATTTAACAGGAACATACCATTAGCACCAGTTACCAGCCTTGTCCAGGTGGACACTACTAATTTCACTTTATCATCATAGATTCAGAAACGTGCTCAAATTCTCCTGAGAACCCAGGGGAACTCAAGCTGGAAACCTATGGGATGTCCCTAACCCTAGGTCCATGTTGAAACTGCCCCCAAAAGCATTCTTTTGTCATAGTATAGATATCCCTTAGAAACCCACAAATTCTGGAAGGAAGTGGTTCTGATTGCCCTTCCTTAATTACTCCCTCAGCTTTAGTTAGCAGGATTGTTATGAAGTTATCATAAATACCCCATCACAAAGAGCAAGACCAATTTTTGTGCTACTTTGGAATCTTTAACCACCTGTGTTCTTGGGTTCATTCTCTCTCCTGTATGGAAGGGCCCTATCACCAACATATGTCCATTCTAGACCAGACTCAGATGTTACTTCTTTTAAGCACTAAACGTGTGTATTCTCCTATCTACTTCATATCTCTTCCAGCTCTCATATTTACCTTTTGTGCTATGTAATCTTGTATTTCCCATACAATTCATGCTTCTCTAATGATTTATCTTTCCTCCCAAATTATACTTCAAATTCTTGTAGAGTAAAGACAATATTTTTTGCTTCTCTGTTCCCCACCGGTTTAGCCCACCATGGGACAACCATAAAGTGTGTCTTAATACATGCTCATTGGTGGATCACAGGAGTAACGGAGACTTTTGGCCTCCATTAGCTCCTTAATGTAGAATGTGTTAAAGAAATGGATAGGTCTAAGACTTCGTCTACTGTTAGCACTTTAAAGAATTTTATCCATTTTCTGATGCTTTTAAAAAAATTTCTAGTCGCTTACCTTTTTTCAATGCTTTCTAATTCAGCATGAAATAAATATTTGAGAAAAATATCTTTAGGCAGAAAGTGAAAAAAAACTATTTTGAACCCAAAATAAACATAATTTATGATACGTGAAACTTGATTAAGCAAAAGAAGATATTAAGCATAGATTTATGAATGACTGAGAATGTGTTGATATTTTAAGGTACTTTCAGTAGGAAAAAGGTAATAATTTCATATCTGGCTAAAGTTATTTTTAACCAGAATTATTTATTTCAGAATTATTATTTATATAATAATATTTAATTTTATTAATTAACTTAATATCTTCAGCTTCGCCACCTGAACAGGAATAATCCCAGCCAGCTAGCATAATGACTAACAGATTGATTCTAGTTTCTCCTCGTAAGAGACAAGCAATAGTCTCAATTCTATCTGGCAGTCTCATAGGTAAAGTGACGAATGTTCTGGATTGCCTAGGGCAGTGTTGGTATGTGTCTGTTATGCAGAAGTAACTATTAATAGTGTTTCTTTTCTCTCTCAGAACTGTGCCCATATGAATAGTGTTTACGGTCTCCTAATTATAGGGCACCATTGTGGGGAATTGAAGATGGAGACTTCCCTGATGGTTAGAGCCCAGACCAAAGGTAAGGTGCTTGGTATGAAGGAAAAGACAGCTCATTCTTTAGGGGACATCCTCTGTGTCAGGACACATGGCTTGCCGACCCATGCACAGATTGGATTCCAGCTTCCACTCATCCCCTCTGACGGGATATTGGTGAGTGCCTATAGTTAACTCACCAGTAGTAACTGTGTAACTATATGCAGTGGCCTGCCCATCAGCTAGCGTGGATTCCCTAATTCTCACGTATTAAAATTCAAAGGATCTCCAATACCTGATCCACATTCCCAACCTCTGTGAAATCTTCCCTGACTACCACACAGTACTCATTTTTTTAAATTTAACCAGAAAAGATCTTCTGTGCCACTCATTTACGTTGAACCCAGCCCTTCCTCAGTGATGTCTCTGTAGCGTTTTGGCTCAGGGTGGGTTTGGAAGGCACGAGGGGATGGGGCAATTACACGTCTGAGGTTTCCGGAAAGACTTATCTCCGTGTGTGTGAAGCCAAGTCTGGTAGCCAAGACAGGATAAATTTGTTCTCAGAAGGAAATGCACATTAATACGGGGATATTAGTACCTATTGTAATTACAGAATTTCAAAACTAAACTACTTTGATCATTAGAGTGAGGCTAACACTTACTGAGTACTCACTACTTACCACGTTTTTATTAACTACTAAGTATTTTGAAACTAATAACTCATTGAAAATTCAAACTACCCTAAGAAGTAAGTACTAACATTAACCCATTTTACAGATCAGGAAACTGAAGTACAAAAAGAGGTTAGAGAACTTAGCCAGAAGTCACATTATCTATGAAGTACTGTAACTAAGATTTGAACCCAGAGAGTCTGACTCCTGAATTTTCTCTCTTAACCTCCACACTATCCCACTTTTAATCTTGTGGTAAGTCTATAGCCTAAGTCTAAAGTTTGGTCATTTGATGTGTAGTCTATATTTCCTATCACAATTTTAGTGTTTAAGAGGGGTATACAAGTTGGATTTGGCACTCACTTCTGTACTTAGGTAAGCAATACCCAGGAAAAAAAAGAATAACCAGAAGAGGAGGAGGACATAATCCCAAGGGAAAATTCCCAAGGGACACTTGAATGTTCTTTCAAGTTCTGAGCAGAAGAAAGAATAACCACTGGTATCAGGACCTCAGCACAACAAAGGAGCTATCTGGTGGGAACCAGGAAGAAATTTTTCTGATTTTTTTTTCTTACCGAGACTAAGAATAAATAGTGTAGACAGCAGTGCATAATACTTCAGAGCACTGGAGTGAGCTTTGGGGTGTGTGACCTTGGCAAGTAACCTAATTTCTCTGTGTTTAGTCATCTATCCCAAGAAGATACTACAAGCTGCCTTATAAGATTCTGTGAGCATTAACGAGAAAATGTATGTAAAAAAACCACCACAGTGCCAGTAGGGAGTGCCCAGCATAGAATGCCTAACTCACTGTTGCTGATGCTAGATCCTACCAAAGCCAGGAATTGAAATAAGCTCTGTGAACATCTGGGATTTGGGGTGAGTTCTCTTTACCTCTTCACCCCAATCCTTGAGCGACACCATTTTCTTTATTGAGTCAATGTGATGGGTTTAATCTTCTATTTGAACTCCACTTCCATAAAGCACAAGCCTCATCTAATTATCCCCAGGTGTGTTTCCTACCGTGATCGCCACCATCCTGCCCCTCTTTTCTGCAAAGCAAACCTCTGCGTTTTAAAAAGTTTCTACTTGTTTGTTTCTCCTCTAACCAGAAAATACACCCTCATCCAACTCCTCTGCCAAACTGAGCAATAAAAATAATAAATGAGAGAACTGAAGGCTCCACGTGGACTTCTAAAATGCTCCAGCAAATGTGACCCTGAAAAATGATTATGGCGTGCTACCAATTAGTTGACACTGCGTAGAAAAATGAAGCTAAATGTCCTTCTATTCTGTGCAGTTTTATATCTCACGTATCTAGCTAAAATACTTCATTGCTTCATTGGAAATACATATGGTAATATCTAGACAGACTTATGTTAGGTATCTTCTTTTTTGGGTTCTCAACGGTCATTTTAAATGTTCAGGCCACCAGTATAGATAATATGCTCAAGATGACAAATTACTTCAATAATACTTAACATGAGGAAAGTTAGTCTCAAATTTCCAGGATGGGGGTTGGAACCTTAGATGCTTTCTAATGCAGTAAAACTCATAAGGCTAAAACCAAAACAGACTTTTAAATGTTTAAGATGAAAGTTTTTCTTTGAGAAATAGTCAACCCATGGGGCTAAATCTGACACAAAATATTAATAATAATTTAAATTTTAATATATGGCCTATTTAAAAGCTTCATACTTCAAAAGGTTTTCACATTTATTATGTCATTCTGTCTTAATTAAAAACTAAAATATCAGATTAGGTTACAACTTTGGATTATTACAGAAATTAGATTAATATTCCTTAGGAATAAATGTACTTTCCTAATAACCATATGAACATGTTAATATACAATTTAGTCACAACAATTATATCTAACTTAGTTTTACAAAGACATGAAGTTTTGTGGTTTAAAATCTTTTTTTCTGGAGTAATGTTATAATATACAGAATTGAATAAAAGGTATTTTTAAATGAAAATCATTAAAAATTTTTTTATTAAAAAATATTAAGTTAAAGAAAAGTTGTAAAAGATAGTAATGAGAGTTCGACATAACTTACATCTAGCCTAACCTACTGTTAACATCTTAAATAACCATTGGACAATTACCAAAACTAAGAAATTGATGTTGTTAGTACACTATTAACTAATGTAAAGACTTTATTAGGTTTTACCAGTTTTTAACTAATGTCCTTTTTGTGTTCCAGGATCCAGTCCAGATTCCCACATCGTATTTGTCGTGATTAGGCTGAGGTCACGAATTTTAATTGAGAATACAAAGAATACCAGAGAAATAAAGTGCCTCTCTCAGCACATCATATCAGGAGGTGCATGAGGTCCATATATCTTATTACTCGTGATGTTTATTTAACTCAACCACTTGGTTAAGGTGGTCTGCTGAGCTTCTCTGTGGGAAGTTTCTATTTTCCCCTTGCAGGAGACACTTTTAGATTACATAAATTACTAGCCTCTACTCAAACTTCTACCCATGAATTTTAGCATCTATTGGTGAATCTTGCCTTCAACAATTATTACTTTGAAGTTCTAATGTTGAATTTCTACTTCCATCACCCTTCTACATTTGGTACTGGAATTCTTCTGTAAGAAAGAGCGGTGCCCACTCCCGCACATATCTATCTATCTGTCTGTCTATCTGTCTACTCAATCACTTAATATCAGTATGTGCTCACAGATATTTATTTCACTATTTGGGTTATAATCCAATACTATATTTTGTTGCTCAAATAGCTCCTTCTGGCTAGTAGGAGCTCTTTCAGATTGGTTTCTGTGTCCTTCTGTCATGCCTTTATATCAGGGGTCAATAAACTGTGGCCGGCAGGTCAAATGTGTCCCTCTATCTACTTTTATAAAGATTTATTGGAACATAACCACACCCATTCATTTACTTATTATCTATTGCTGCTTTTGACCTATAGTGGTGAAGCTGAGGAATTGTGACAAAGATCATGTGGCCCGCAAAAGCCAGATATATACTACCTGGCTTTTTACAGTAAAAGTTTGCCAATCCTTGCCCTAGATGGATTTGTTTTTTTTTAAATTGAGAACTTTGGATAGTGCCAAAAATGCCTTTGTTTGTCACATTTGAGGTAGTTCATTCATAATACAGAACCGTGAATATATATTTTCCTAACTTAATTAGTTATAACATTTTTTATGTTAAGGATCTATTTTTCATGGAAAGGAAGGAGTGGCTTGTCAGTGTTCTCTTGGAATGAATTAAGTACATATATAAGAGAATAAACTATTATTAAGATTAAGAATGTGATGGGGAGAAAAAGGTGAAAAATTAACTAGTACAGAGAGAAAAAGAGATAAACTATCCTTCTCCATGAGCTCTAAACTTTCCTCTATACATGCAAAGGGCTTTACTACCTTGCCCTCACAATAATAAAAAGTAATCCTTTCCAAAGTTGTCAGATTAATAGTCATTTTTGTCTTGACTGCATTGGACACTGTTATTTCACCATCACACTTCATAATCCTCAGATGACTTACCAATAGATCTATCCAAATGAGACCCTCAAATCACACACTTCGATTTTAAGGATATTTATTATGCAATGCACCAATGTTAGAATTATAGCAAGCACAGTATCAGTGGTCAAAATCCATTTATTGGAAGGATTATGACATTCTTGTAATCATATTTGAGAGAACAATTTTTCTAAATTGGAAGTACAAAAGTTGGGCTTGTTCTATTAAAGAAAAAGAATTTTATCTGAACTAGCAGAGGCTACATCCAGGGCAACATCAGTGGTTAGAAGGTTATTATTATTAGAAGGTTAATAAAGGGCAGTTACATTTCATTGGAAGCTTGCTTCATTTGGGTAGGAGGAAGTTCCTCCTCATATGTTCATTAAATAGATTTTAGTTTTTCCTCTGAATTCTAGACCTCCTTAAGATCACCCAGAGCAGAGGTTCTGCATTCTAATTCAGAGGTTAATGGTCCATAAGGATGAGGCACAACCCCTAAAAATCATATGCATCACTGAGTATACATGCAGATCTCTGTGTATTTTTCTAAAGATAAGATGCCCTATTTATCAGATTCTTATAGAGGCAGAGATTCAAAGGAAGTTAAGAAAAATTGATCTAGATTAATCTAAAACTGCAGATAGTTACCTAATTTTTGTACTTCATATAGAACTTCAACATTAGTGTATGAAATTTTTACCTTTTTGCTATTCTGCTACCTCTTGAACAAACTGTCATTGTTTACTAGGAAAAAAATGACATTTAATACCAACTAATTCCTGAGCTAACAAGATAAGAAAAGTGGGTAGACAGCAGACAAAGGGAAATAGTATGAAAAGTACGAGCCTTACTAGATGGTACTCAAATGCTCACATTAAGAGTTGAGAGGAAAAAAAGCAAATAGTAGAATTTTTAAAAAACTGTTTAATCACACATAAAAATACTAGTTATTATCAGTATTTATCATAAAAATATATAAATATTCCTGGGCAATTTAATAAAACCTCTTGATAAAATAGGAATCAGAGTGTTTGAGAAAAAATTAAAAGAAGGGCCCATCATTAAGTTGGGAACATGGCTGATCTCCCATTGAACTCAGGTAATTATAAACTATGTTACAATAAAGATACTTTTGGATAATAATCAAATTATAAAAGCATTGTCACAAAACTATAAATCTCTACAAAATCAACCGAACACCTGCAAGTTTCCTGAAAGCCTAATATCCTTAAAAATGTAATTTCTCTGACTTTTAGCCTTTATCTGTTTCTGAAAACCTATTTCTATCTCAACTCCTAAAAACTAAATTTTCATTTATAGTGGCAACTATTTTTTTTTTTGTATCTGACATAAGTGATTCATTGTTTTTAACTAGTAGGTAGATTCATCATCCTGATCAGTACTTTTTAAGAAGAGCCCTTGAACCCAATTCCTCAGTCAACATTTTCGGTTACCTTCACTTAAAATTTATGATAATGCCATTCTCTGTTTAACCCAAGTATTTTTCAGGAGTGAAATCAACACCTCCCTTTATTATGATAAGAATTTAAATCTCTAAACAAATTGTAATTTGGAAACAATGACAGGGAACAAGAAGATAAAGGGGGAATCTTCCGGAAACCATGAAGAAGGGCTGCCATTTATATATATTTATATTATCTATGTTTGCCAGACTGTGTAGTCTAAATGATGCCCATCAAACCATGAGAGAACCTTTCTCTTTCTTTTATCAGAAAATTAAAAATCCTAATATGGTTGTGTTACAGTAACTGTAAGCACGCTTTGATATTAAAAAAGAAAAAAATGCAGGTCACTGAGAATATATTAGAACAAGTGAGAAGTCTGAGAATATATCATTTCTTTCCATCTCCTTGGATACAATTTCTCTGAAGCTAAGCATTTTAGGTAGACGTATTTAATATACTGCTCAATAAAAAGTTCACTATGCTTCATCATTAAGAAAAGCCCCCAAAGTCTCAGAAAAACTGAACACCGTGAAAGAAGATAATTAAAACGGAAAAAGTCAGAGTTTTAGTCACTAATTCTAATAAAGCTAGAGTATTTGAAGTTTCAGATTTCTCAGACTATGAAGCTTTACTTTGGATAATTTGGATTAGTAAACAGTTAACTATATCAAACAGAAAGCCAAACATTTATATATTCACATAAATATTTATCCATGCACCTATGTATGTTTTGGCTAAAAAACATGAGCAAGGGCTTCCCTGGTGGCGCAGTAGTTGAGAGTCCGCCTGCCGATGCAGGGGACACGGGTTCGTGCCCCGGTCCAGGAAGATACCACATGCTAGGCCTGTGAGCCGTGGCCGCTGAGCCTGTGCGTCTGGAGCCTGTGCTCCGCAACAGGAGAGGCCACAACAGTGAGAGGCCCGCGTAGAGCAAAAAAAAAAAAAAAAAAAAAAAATGAGCAAAAGACAATGCTTTGACATTGAAGTTAAATGAGGAAATGGGATTTATTCAGCAATTATTTATTAATTATTTATTATGTGCCAAGTCCTGATAATCATGTCTTCTGTTGGAGCCTACCCCAAACTTATAGTGTATTTAAAGAATGACTCACATCTTCTATATGGTTTATCAGTTTCCATAAGTGAGTTAGATTTTCACTGCCTTACTTTGTAGGAGGGAAACAAAATTCAGTCACACTCTTCCCATATCTCTACATTTAACCAAGACAGGGGCAAGTCTTCTATTAAGATACAGTTTTTCTCCCGAATAATACTTAAGAATTCTTATACTTGACTCCTCTAAAGAACCATTCCTCTTCTAGCTACTGAAATCAACTAAGTTTCAAGTGATGTCACTGAGAAATAAATATAAATTAGTAAATATATAAAGTTTGAAATCATGTCAACCTAAAGTTTGCTGCAGGAACAGTAAAACAGTATGATTCATAATGGTTTCCTTAATTTGCTAATAAAGTTTTTAAAGTGAGGTTAAAAAATAATCAGTGCCTACTAATAAGTAATACTATTCAAAAATTTAGTGAGAACAAAAACTATGGTTTTTGTAAGAAACTTATTTTTATTTCATGTGTTACTATTTTTTAACACTCATACGCTAGTTTTGTGTGTATGTGTGTCTGTGTGGGTCAGTAGAAGCAGTAGGCTGTGACGTGGACTAATATAGACAGTTATGCCTGACCATGTAAATCATAATGTTTAATTATGAAGAATATACCTTGCTATGTTGAAGGATACATCTAATGATCTCTCTTCTGTTTGTTTTTTGTCTCCCAGACAGTATAAAGAAAAGCAAACAGAGCCAGTAGACAGGAGTTTCCAAGTGTAGTTTTGGCACTGCCACTAACTAGCATAGTGATCCTGATCAAATCCATTAGCCTCTCCAAGATTCCTTTTTTTTTTTTTTTTTTTTGTGGTACACGGGCCTCTCACCATCGTGGCCTCTCCCATTGCGGAGCACAGCCTCCGGACGCGCAGGCTCAGCGGCCATGGCTCACAGGCCCAGCCGCTCCGCGGCATGTGGGATCTTCCCAGACCGGGGCACGAGCCCATGTCCCCTGCATCGGCAGGCGGACTCTCAACCACTGCACCACCAGGGAAGCCCCAAGATTCCATTTTATTGTCTGAAAAATGAAGAAGCTGGTAGAGACGATCTTTGAAGTTCCTTCCCTCCTTCAAATTCTATGATTATAAATGAGGTAGATTTTCTCAATTATACCATCCACACAGTGAAAATTCAGTTAAAAAGAAAGAAAAATATAAAAATCCTCAAACCAATGGATACTTTAGTACCACATAGGAAACTTTCAATGATGGAGTGGCTTAAATACATAATAATTAATGACTTGAACATAATTAATGACTTGAACTAAAAATCAATCAATTAACCTAAACTAAGTGTGTAGAATTTAAAGGGAAATCATTAATATGACTTTCCCTGAGCCCTGAAATATTTGAAGCCTTTGAAGATGAAAACAAAGTCAAGATTTAGAGATAATACCCATAAGGTCTTTGAGCCAAATTGAATGGTCATGCAAAAAGCATTTACACCCTCTCCGTGAAGTTTTTCCTTGAGTTATTCCTCTTTCTTTCAAATCTTCCATCCCTAAACTATCTGCTTTGTTACAACACTCCAGATCGCCATTTTCTCTTTTCTTTAAACTCTAATAGCAACTAAACCCTGTACTACTAACTTTGAAGCTAATCCGTTTTATGTGACATTGGTAGGTTTTCAAAATCCTTCTTTGCCTCCCAGATAGACTAAACTCTTAGTAAACAGCAACTATATCTCTGACTTCCCTACTTATTCCTATCACAGGTTTCCATTTCATTGTTACCTAATGCAGTCTAGTGGCCCCACTGCAGCATCAAAACATTGAATAATCAATGGTTACATTGAGAGAGAGAGAGGGGGGAACTAAAAAGTAGAAATGACTCTCCTTTTACTCAGTTGTTCACTAGGTCTTCTAATGTATTCTGTATTCAACCTCTTTATTTTCTCACACCCTCACACCTTATCTTAGGCCTTTATCTTTTGATACCTGGGCTTTTTAAAGCTTCCTAATTATTTTTTGTCTCTACCTCTTCCTGCTAATCCCATTAAAATGTAATCTAGCCTTTCAAGACCCAAATCAAATTTCCTATATTTTTTGTAGTCTTGCTAGACCACTCACTCCAAAATGGCTTGTCTTCCTTGGAACCAATTTTCCCTTTTTATCTTTCTTATTCAGAAATTAGCTGAATATGATATGATAACACTTGCGTTTTCCCACACAGTATATTTTTAATCTTGAACATTTTTTACGTATCTCTGTAACAAGATGGTAAGCCTAGGAAGTTCCCTTAATATAGTATATATTTGTTGATTTGATGTATTAACTTGACAGGAATAAAAGGAATATTTGACCTTGTACAGAATAAATAACATCTTTTTGGCATTCTGTGGTAGACAAATGAAGTCAATGGTTTATCTTCGAAGGTAACTGTGGTTTATCTGGAGAAATCTTTAGTCTGGGCTAGTGAAATAATGTTAGGTTTTGTGGATTAACATCATGAGAAGACGAAGTCTATGTTTGTTGAGAAAGAAAATTTTGTAATTTTCTGTAACTGTAATTAAGAGCAAATCAGGGATTCATGATGCATTATATTCTAGAGCTTTAACTGATAAGCACCAAGAAATGGCTTTCTCGACTTTAAATGATTTGCAAAATATTATTTCTATACTTTACTCCATACACAGAAAATAATGAAAACTGGGTCTGCTATTCAGAAAATTCAATATTTATTCTAACACGTGAACTGTTGAGTTATGAGAATATTTCATACACTCCAGAAGAGCATAAAATCTACCTCTACTAATTAGTTTCTCTATGAAAGTCTTCCAGACAATTACAGGCTAATACCACTGGTCAATGCTTTAGGTAATTTTCATTAAAGGTATAGTGTTGCTACCAGATGAATTGCTTCATATAAAAGCACTTACCATAAAATCCTACAATGGAAGGTTAAGTGCTATACTTAATTACTAATTTCAATCCCTATTACCTATATTTTGCAGTGCAGGCACTTAAAAAGGAACCAAATATAGTCTCTTGGTTTCCACTTTCCTGATTACAGGATTTAGTGGTAAAAGCATTAGTCCATCTGTTTTTGAATAATAACAACAACAACAAAAAACTTTTAAAATAAAAATAGTCATACCACAAACCAATATAAAACAGATATGCTAGACATTTCTATTGAGCTCATACATAAGATCACTTTGTTCTAAAAACTTTAATCTAGATGACACATACTTGTAAATTTGTATTCAGTCTTCATGGCATTGTAGCAGATGAAGCTGAGAGAAAAAGGTATTTGAAATTTTCATGGCTTATTTCCTACCTCAACAACATGCTGAAATGCACACAGAGCAGATGATTAATAAAATGCTTGATGACAACCATGGTGACTCCCCTGAGTTCTTTACACATTGATCGTTAACTTTTTATATGTATAGATCGAAATTCCTCACAGCTGTTCTAATTTTCTCAAGGGCAGATTCTGTGTTTTACCCTTGCTTGTATCCTTCAGAATAACTGCAACTTTGCTCACTTTTGATTTAGTAATAACATTGAAAATACTTTTTGGTGAAAGGACACTTAGAATCTTCGACTAAATATAAAAGGTGGCATCTAAATTGAGTATTGCTGAAGAGTCGCTCCTTAATTATCATGATTTTGCCAGCTTCTGATTTTTAAATATATTTTATATTGTTTCGTATACTGAGCATCCATTTAATTGGCACATAAGACATCATATGTGTTAAACAACTATTAGTCTAGAAAAAAATATAGAAATATTTGTTGACTTAGTTAATTAACACTGCTCCAATCTCAGCTACTGACATTCAAATTGGACATTAGCATACGACAAAAAGACAGGGATCATGTCTTTTTTGGAGTATGCCTAGAATGTAGTATCTGGTATGTGCACAGTTAAAGGGTTGTTAGTCAGATAAAATATATTAAAATAGTGAGGTATAGAAATTTTTAAAAACATAAAATATTTATCCAAGCACATTAGTGCATTAGAAAACGAGGTTCTGATTATCTGTGCTTGGGAAATGCATACTGTATTTCTCTTCTAGAGATTCATTATGGTATTAATATAACAAAATACAAGCATAGATATTTTTAACTTAGTTAACCCAGAATTTCCCAAACTAACTTGAGAGTGGGACTTCCTCTCTCCTCTCATAAGTCACCATTAACATTCTCTAGAATAGGGCACTTAAAGATACTAGTTTGGAAGTGTAAGAGTGAAAAGTTACTAACCTAAGATAATTTTAAAGAATTAACTGGTGAAACAAAGCTAGGCTTCAAGAGGCAACTGCCACACTGTAATAGTAACAGGATTTATCATTTTACATGGTCAGGTTCACTGTTCACGGAGGACAACACCCCAGGAGCAGAGTCTAGATCTCATCCTACTTTATATCTTCAGTGGTGTCCAGTGCAATGACTTCCTCTCAGTAAATAGGTATTGATTAATTTGGATTTTAGGAAATTCACCAGTTTACGTTTCTGTTGTTTCACTAAGGCTGCATTTATCATAAAAATTACATTTCTACTAGGATTCAGTACATGCAATAAGGGATTGGCTGGGGCTATGTAGCACTGCATACATATTTAAGTTACTTTCTTTCCAGATCTTCCATTCCTTAGTCTTTTTAAAGTTGGTAACAGAAGGTGTGCATTCTTGTAATTGTAGTTTAAAACCGGGATAATTCCAAGGACATCAATTCAGCAAATATTTATTGAGTGTCTGCTATTTGCCAGTATTATAAAAGGCACTGGGCATATTATTAACGTGCTTGCTTCTGAATTTTGTCATAGAGCAGGGTATTTTTTTTATTACATTAAATTCAGCAAATACTTGTAAAGCACCAGATTTATAGAAGAGGTTTGAAATGTGGCTTGAAGATGTAGATGCTGTGAATTATAAAAGGTCCAAAAGGGTATCACAGACATTTCATTCCATAATTGTGCATAAGTAGTACTAAAAAAAATGATCTTTATTTAGTAAGTTAGTTACTTCCTCGAAATGTTTCTTTCAAGAAACAAATACTGTAATAGAGAAATTTATATATAAATTTTGGTAATCATTTTTATTGTGCAAAATAAAAATTTCTTTTTATAATCTTTCTTTATACTAATCTTTCTTTATCTTTCTATACACAGATAAATGAGACTGATGTTTTTAGTAACCTCTTTTGTACTAAAATATGGAAAGGATAATAATTTCAGTAAAATACCTTTGGACTTTTAATTTGGATTTTACTTTAAAAAAGGATTTTAAAAATTGAGAATATATGCAATCACAAGTAACACTGGTTTAAGTTTCTAATCTCCTGCCTCTGTTTCAATAACAGTACTGACAAAACTTATTAATGATGAACAGGATAATTTTTATTTTATCAATAATAGCTTGGCATACATTTTATAGACTTGAAATGACTAATACTACTAGTGTCACAGAATCTTTGCGAAACCCCATGGTTATATGATAGTGAAAACAAATTTCATTTACTTACATGTTCTTATAACTGCTGTTTTATGGTACTATATATAGTTCCTTTACTATTTCTCTGTTTGTCCCATGGTCCTCCTGCAGCTTTCATGAGGTTCAGCTATGTACCACCATCAAAGGAACTCTCCTCCTATTTTCTTTCAGAGAAAAATGGTATGATATTCCCTCTCTTAGGTTTAAATTTTAACTTTGTTACTTTTGACAAAGCCTTTCCTTTGTTCAAATGCAAGAATCCAGTTAACAAAGAGCTTTGACATGTTGTGCCTTTTATGTGTGCATTTTTCTGGTTTCACTGATGTCCCGAATTTTGCAAACGATAACGTGTGCCTTCGAGTTCTCCTATAAAATGCCATTTGTACACTGTATCAAGAACAGTTTAGGACAGCATTACATTCACGACTCTAAAATCTGATAAATACTTGACGGTTTCTCCGAAAACCCAAAGTTGGGTGAAACGGACGAAAACAATGCTTCGTTTTCCAGTTTGTTTTTCATAAAATCTTCCCCCGATACACATTCACTGGCTTACCTGCAGGGTAGCGCTCAATCACTGGCCAGCTGTCCACCTGTAACGTGGCATTGCCACCACTCCTCGTGAAACGGACTACATGGTATTTCCCATCGTTAATGATTGCATTGGACTCTTCGATGGCGATGTCATCTGTCCCAACATTAAATTTAACTCCGATTTTTCCTTGATGCTGGAAGGGAGGAGGGGAGTAAAAAGAGTTATGTGAAGTTGTGCTGATTCATCATCATTGAATAAGAATTACATACAGGGTATTGCTCAAAAACACGCTTCAGAACAACAGCTGCTTTCCTCCGATTTTACTTCTGAAAAGCTCCGGCAAGGTTCTTGACATTTGGATAAATAGGAAGCTTCTCTTTCATGGATAATTGATAGTCCAAAAGACACGCTTTCAAGAGAATTGAGCTGCCTTCTTCCCAGAGGCTGCCACAGACAAGGCACACAGCTGCCCGTGTTAAAGGATATACTTTCATGTGCTTTAACATAGCTCCTTTAATCCACGCCTTCCATTTCACAAGAAAAATGAGGCTTGAAATTCTCCCTTTTAATAACCGGTGAAATCAGAGCAATGAAGTCTATTTCTAAATACAAAGTGGACAAAAGCTCACAATATAGAAAATCACTCTACAGGGTATGGGCACACAGACAGGCATTTAATGAGTACAATCATTATTCACACAAAAAAATCATCATATGCTAAGAATCTGAAATTCACTGAATTTCTTTATTTTGCAGATGATGAAACTATGACACAGGAAGGTGCAATGAGTTGTTCAAGGTCATATAACTAAATAGAGGGGTGCCAGAGTTAGAATTCAGTTCCCTCATTCTTCATTTATACCTAAGCTAAGATGAAGTTAAGATATGGGTATCTAAAAGTAACTACCTCGCTGAATTATGCAAAGCAACATTCTAAGTGCAAAGCTTGTGGCTGTTAACTTTATAATTTCATAATACAAGGCAGCAAAGAGAAACATGTGCTTATGTCCCCTGGCTTTGAGAAGCCTTCTCTAACAGCAGGGCTGTCAACTCTACCATAAGTTCAGTTGGTTTTTAAAGCATGTGGATTTGCCCTTAATCAGTAGCACAGAATACTTGCACTGTGGGCCCTTGTCAGAGTACATAACCTCAAACTGTCTGCAGCTCACCTTTTATCAAACCTCAGTTGAGAGGAACGACATGGGGGAAAAGGGATATAAAGGACATACAGTCCATCCATTCCTGCAGAAATTTAAAATCAGAAACCAGAAGATTTGGACCACATCCTCTTGACCTCTTGCTGGATTCTTATCATTGAACTAAGCAGCAAAAGCATGGCATGAGTTTACACTGAGGGTTATTGTAAAAGAAAAAAATCTTGTATAACACTGCATTAATTGAAGGGAAGTATTTGAAGATGTTGTTTGGGACACTGATCTTGTCACTGTCCCCTTCTATATTTCTTCTTCCTGGTTCTTAGTGTCCATAAAAGATCTCTTTCTTATAACAGGTTAGTATGGTTTTTATTTTTTTGTGTTTTGATTTGTTTTGGGCTTGATGAACAATATGACTTGAAATCACATTTCCTTTCTGACTGGTTATTAGGAAACTCAGAGTCAAAGTGAGTAGGGAAATTTTACAAGTTGCATAGACCCCTGCTATACTGTTTTTCTCTGGGTTTATTTTTATTTTCTACCATATTTCTCAAGATCCTTATTTTTAAATATATGCCATTGTAAGGCATTTCAGTTTTTGGTAGATTGATTCAGATGACAACTAAACAACAGGATTCCAATAAACACTAACCTCTTATCCAAGGGCCTATAAAGACATGTTTAGACATCTTTTTAGCATAGGTCTTTGGTGCAAGCACTCATTATTTTTTCACTTTGGTAGAATTCCTATTTGCTCATTTTCAGTAAAATATTTAACATGGCATATTTATATTTTAACACATATGTGATATAACTCCACAGGAAATTTTTTAAGAATCTTATTTAAGAGGTTTATTATCTTTATTTGAACAACACTTCTATAGTGTTCTAAGCACTTTACAAATACTAACTCTGGTATTTCTCCTAACAGCCCCAGGAAAGAGGTACTATTTTATCTGCATTTGACATTTGAGGAAACTGAAGCACAGAGTGACTAAGTAACTTGGCTAAGGTCATGCAGCTAGAAAGAGAAAAGCTGTGATTCAAACCCAGCCAGTTGGGCGCCAGAGGTTGAGTTCCCACTCATGACACTAGGCTAAATGTTAGTAATATCGGGTCATCCTCTAGCCGCAGTTAGCAGATTTGGTAATTCTGGTTGTTCTTTGTTACCTGTTTTATCTTTCTGGTTAGCGCCACGGAGGCTCTTATTATGCTTTGCAGACTGTGTGTATCAATCAATCCGTGCTTAAAATAATTTTATAGAGGATAGTAAGCAACTGATATGTGGACATAATAGGATGCTAAAATGGACTCTTTTTGTCTCAGTTTCAGCTGCAATCCTGAGATACCAATAAGTAAAAAGCAAACAAACAAACAAACACAGATTTCTACTTCCATTTTACAAAATGAGGTACAAGACTGCCTAAGCCAGACTTGCAAAGAAGAGCACTGAAAACTGCTTTTGAGACCCTGAATTAATAACCTATTTGCAGCCCATTAAAGAGGCAAGAAAGACCAAGAAGCGAATGATAATTAGAAGAGGATTTTTGAATGTGGTGTGATTTGCATGTACCGCCAAGGTAGAAGCTTACTTTCCCCTTATCTTAGGGGTGCACAGGAAAGGGACTTTCATGGAACATCTCAGAAAGTTTGATACTTGTCTCCTGGGACTTGGGGCAGTTGGGGTAATCAGCAACCCCAGTTGCCCTTGCCTGGGATTTGACACTTGCCTGACAAATCTTCAAGGGGAGAGACTGAGACTGGCTGATGCTCTGATGGCAGAGCAAGAAGTTATTACTGCACCAGGGCTCACCTGTACATTAGTTTGTTAGAAGGAACATGTGAGCATTATACATGGACCATGGGTTAGGGAGCCAGCACTGAATTATGTTGTATTCTATCCAAGAGGTCCCCTGGGGAGAGAGGTGGTGAGTAGTTAAGACAACTCAAGACAAAGAACCTGGAGTTGCAGTGATGGGTGCCCAGGGACTGAGGCGGAAATCCTAAATGACCATCTGAAGGATGTGGTTAAGAGAACTAAAGAAAGCCCACCAAAATGCCCCCCAAGAGTGCCCCTCAGTGTCAATCTTAAGCATGGGCTAAGCACAGCTAGACAGTTACTATTGTATTAGCCAAGTAAGATCATTTCTGCCCCTTATCTCCTCTTCTCCTGCTTCATCCCTGGAGGAGTCAAGGAGAAGAAGAGTAAACATCGTGTAAACAAGAGGAGAAACAACCCTGCTCTCTCACCCAGGGCAAGTGGCAGCTCTAAGGCAGCCCAAGCAGGGGTAAAGGGGTAAGGGACTGGCTTTAACTGAAGTTGTATTTATTATTACAAAGGAGTAAGCTGAAATTACTTATGTCTAAACATGAACAGATGATTTTTTTTTATTATCTAAAAATGACCAAGGTAGTGTTGAGACATTTCCTAGACTTTACTGGGGTCAGGAAGAAATATTTGACAGAACAGGTTTAAATTCCTGTTGCAACCTAGGAATCAGCTCTTTCGCCATAACAAGTACATGGAGATATTTGTTACTCTAGAGCTGATTGTTTCACTGTCTCTTCTATTACAGTCATGCATCTTATCCCAGGATAGATGGAAAGAAATTCTTCAAGTTTCCTACTTGTTCTGATAGGAAGGCTATAGTAGGCTATTTTCATCAGAGTTCTAATCAGTGAGGAGATTCAACTTCTGTGAATAGACGCATTACAATGCTAAAGATACAAAATGCACCAAACTCTGAAAAAGAGTCTTTTACCTTATCCGGAAATGTTTCTGCAATATGAAATGTAAAATGCTTATTTTCTAGGGTAAAGAAATGCCCAGATTTCTCAGGGATTCATTTCTTGCAACACAGTAAAACAAACTATTAAGAAACAGTGAGAATTGCTGATACTTGGAAAGCTTCTGACTTTTAAATGATGCCCATCTTTCCCTGCATATGTTGATTCTTCAACTTCCAACATCTTTAACATCTCATGGATTCAAACTCCGGAGTCAGCTAGACCAGAAATGAATACCACCAAAGTAGGCTCAGACAACAGACTGTACCCTAACTCAGACATTATTTACCCCACCCCAGGTTGCATCAAGTCCTTGAAAAATAACGTAAGCATAAATAATAGCCAATGGGCCAATTTTTTTCCCTAAAAACAAATAAATTAAAAAAGGCATATAAACTATAAAATATTAATACCAAGCATGTTTAAAGGACCAATATTTATAAATCCATTCAGAAACTGTAAATATTCTCAAAACACATCCCTCCCATATTGACAGGATAGCAAGTCATTTCAATTATATAAACAAAACTTGCTAAACTTTCTTGCCAATAGATAATTACAATTTAAAAGAATTCATTTCAAATTCTTATTCTCTGGGATTAAACGTGACTGTCCCTGGCAAATTCTCATGACATTGCATTAGCAAAACCAGCAGTAATTTCACTGGACATGTACTGATTTTTCAACTTTGTGTCTTCCTTGAAATAGATAACTGGCTCACACCATAATTTCAAAAATCTATTATGAGAATATCAGTAACGAGGCATTTATAATTTAATGAAGTCTTTCCATGGATTCATTAAATAAATAGTGACAAAGGTAATTACTGATTTTTTCACAAAAGCTCATTTCAGAATAAGGATTATATTATTAGACCAAGTTAAAAGGAAAAATGAAAGATGACATCGGAAAGGAACTTGAAAGTTTTAGCAAGTGACACCATAGTTAATGCATCTCTTAATTCCATCTGTAATCACATATTCATTGGAAAAATATTTGTTTTAACAAAGATCAAGATTTAATGGTATACTCAATATCTTGGGCATACTTCAAGTAGGATGTTTGTGTGTTATAGATGCGGATATATTTCAATCTATATGCATTCGAAACAGATAAAACAGAATACACATATATAAAGCTTTAGCTTGTGTATGGCATGCCCATATGTCCACTGCTTCTTTTCCCCTACTCTGGGGTTGTTATGAAGAAGCATTTGGCTCAACTATGTCCAGGAAAATAGTAAAAAGTGAAAAATTGTCTTCTTTTTTTGTTGTTCATTTATTTATCATACTCTTAGAGTATCACTAAGCAAGTGAACAAGTGCGCCACCCAGGATGGCATGTAGATTAGCAAGGAGGCTTGTTTATGGGCTATAAGCTTCTTCTGTGCAACACGATACAGTTCTATACTCCAGGGCCCCCCTTTAGAGAAAACTTGACGATGTCTTCAAATGCACTCAACGCTCGCGCTCATTGCCGAGTACAGAACAACTCTCATGGTCCAAGTCTACATTGTCAACTGAAGTCGGAGTCAGGCTGTGTTATGTTTTGCCCTTCCGGAGACTAACCCTCACCAAGGAACAGAGGTTTTAAGGCTGAAGGGGACTCTGGGGCCTATAGTCACTATTGCTGGGAGTAAGTGACACTGCAGAGCACCAGAGTCAGAGAGCCGCCTGTTCTCTCACCTCAGAACAAACACACTGATTCAGATCATTGCTAATTTAACCCCAAAACATTTCCAAATGAATGACTTAGGGGTCCTACTGGCTGGTAGAGATTGTGTTTACCAATCTAGATGGGCCATAATGTCAAGAAGTAGTTTGGGTCCAGTTATTTTAACCTGGCACTGAGCTGGAAACGCAACCTTTCCCCCCAAAAGAAACCCCACACCATTTCAAAAACGAGGTTACCGCTCCCGTCTTCCACTTTCCCTACTGATTTATACTTTTTTATTCATTCAGCTAATAAATAAAAATTGAATAATATGAATTCTGCATTTGCTAAGTGTGTAGACAATACAAACATGTAAAGTGTGTTCTCTGCCCTTCAGGAAGTTTTCAGTCAAATTGAGAAGATAAATCATGCATGCAAATATTCACACCCACAAGAGTTAAGGGATTCGCAGCAGCACTGCTGGGGAGGGTTCCAAAGGTTCTCAGGGAGCCTCCGACTGTGTGGCCAGCGTTTGGATGGCTGTAATACAGCCAGTGGATCCCAAAGATACCCAGGGACATAGAAGATATGTTCTCTCTGTCCCCCGTCTCTCTTTCTAGGCCCTACATACCAGAGGGCTCACCAGGTACCAGGCACTGAAAAACATACCAAGTATCTACCTGAAACTCCCAGCTGACCTAAAAGTTAAGTGCTACTTTTCCCATCTGCTCAGAGACTTTAGATAATGTGCCCCGACTCATAGAGCTAAAAAATATCAGTACTGGAACCTCGCCAAGTTGGAGGGACTTTGTAAAAAAGAATGTCTTCAACTGTGTCCATGTTCCAGAAGATCTTGAAACCAAGGCATGCTCCGAGAATGGAGTTAAGAGTAGGGCTACTGAAAAGTACACCTTTCTTTATAACTGATTACATTTCATAGCACCACACAACAAGGAACTAGAAGTGGCTGAGATCTAGGGTGATACCACCTTAGAAACATCTTGTTTAGGGTCATACATTCTAAGAAAATAGTATTTTCATTTTCTCATTGAATCTTCATTAAGGATAGTATACCTTTTTTATTATATCCCCATTCTTTGGAATGCCATGGCTCCTTTGATTCCATGAAACTATATCCTGACAATGACATCACTCTCCTGGAGGCTGGGTACATCACTCATCTCTTGGTCCTCAGACTGTCTAATAAAACGTTGTAAGCTCACAACGGTCCTCCCTCACACCTGGTTTTAGGTGTTAGTTCTTACGTACCTGTTTTAACTCCTCAACCATATTATAAAGAGCTTGAGAGTAAGAAACAAGACTGACTTATTCCATATTATATCCTTCACAGCACTTTGTGGACTACCTCTGCATTTGTAATTTTCCAAAACTGTTTCACATACATTCTTTTTTTAGTTGAAATCTAATTCACCTATCATAAAATCTGCCCTTTTAAAGTATACGCTTCAGTGGTTTTAGAACATTCATGAGGTTCTGCAACCATCACCACTATTTATTTACTTATATAAATTTATTTATTTGTTTGTTTATTTATTTTTGGCTGGGTTGGGTCTTTGTTTCTGTGCGACGGCTTTCTCTACTTGCGGTGAGCGGGGGCTCCAGACGCACAGGCTCAGTAGTTATGGCTCACAGGGCCAGTTGCTCCGCGGCATGTGGGATCTTCCCGGACCAGGGCTCGAACCCGTGTCCCCTGCATTGGCAGGCAGATTCTCAACCACTGGGCCACCACGGAAGCCCCCATCACCACTATTTAAATCCAGAATGTTTTCATCATGCTGCAATTTTCTTTTGATGAGATAATGCATATAAAGTTCCTAGCACACTTAATGGCCATTCAGCACCTGTGAGCTCTACTATTGTATTTTTTTGAATTTTTGAATTTTATTTATTTTTAATACAGCAGGTTCTTATTAGTTATCCATTTAATACATATTAGTATATATGTGCCAATCCCAATCTCCCAGTTCATCACAACACTACCACCACCCCTGCTGCTTTTCCCCCTTGGTGTCCACACATTTGTTCTCTACATCTGTGTCTCGATTTCTGCCCTGCAAACCGATTCATCTGTACCATTTTTCTAGGTTCCACATATAGGTGTAAATATACGATATTTGTTTTTCTCTTTCTGACTTACTTCACTCTGTATGACAGTCTCTAGATTCATCTACGTCTCTACAAATGACCCCATTTCATTCCTTTTTATGGCTGAGTAATATTCCATTGTATATATGTACCACTTCTTCTTTATCCATTCATCTCTCGATAGGCATTTAGGTTGCTTCCATGACCTGGCTATTGTAAATAGTGCTGCAATGGACATTGGGGTACATGTGTCTTTTTGAATTATGGTTTTCTCTGGGTATATGCCCAGTAGTGGGATTGCTGGGTCGTAAGGTAATTCTAGTTTTAGTTTTTTAAGGAACTTCCAAACTGTTCTCCATAGTGGCTGTATCAATTTACATTCCCACCAACAATGCAAGAGGGTTCCCTTTCTCCACACCCTCTCCAGCATTTGTTGTTTGTAGATTTTTTGATGATGGCCATTCTGACTGGTGTGAGGTGATATCTCATTGTAGTTTTGATTTGCATTTCTCTAATGATTAGTGATGTTGAGCACCTTTTCATGTGTTTCTTGGCCATCTGTATGTCTTCTTTAGAGAAATGGCTATTTAGGTCTTCTGCCCATTTTTGGACAGGGTTGTTTGTTTTTTTAATATTGACCTGCATGAGCTGTTTATATGTTTTGGAGATTAATCCTTTGGTCTGTTGATTCGTATGGAAATATTTTCTCCCATTCTGAGGGTTGTCTTGTTTATGGTTTCCTTTGCGGTGCAAAAGCTTTGAAGTTTCATTAGGTCCCATTTGTTTATTTTTGTTTTTATTTCCATTACTCTAGGAGGTGGATCAAAAAAAGATCTTGCTGTGATTTATGTCAAAGAGTGTTCGCCTATGTTTTCCTCTAAGAGTTTTACAGTGTCCGGTCTTACATTTAGGTCTCTAATCCATTTTGAGTTTATTTTTGTGTATAGTGTTAGGGGGTGTTCTAATTTCATTCTTTTACACGTAGCTGTCCAGTTCTCCCAGGACCATTTTTTGAAAAGACTGTCTTTTCTCCATTGTATATCCTTGCCTCTTTTGTCATAGATTAGTTGACCATAGGTGCGTGGGTTTATCTCTGGGCTTTCTATACTGTTCCATTGATCTATATTTCTGTTTTTGTGTCAGTACCATTACTGTAGCCTTTGTAGTATAGTCTGAAGACAGGGAGTCTGATTCCTCCAGCTCCGTTTTTTTCCCTCAAGACTGCTTTGGCTATTCGGGGTCTTCTGTGTCTCCATACAAATTTTAAGATTTTTTGTTCTACTTCGGTAAAAAATGCCATTGGTAATTTGATAGGGATTGCATTGAATCTGTAGCTTGCTTTGGGTAGTAGAGTCATTTTCACAATATTGATTCTTCCAACCCAAGAACATGGTATATCTCTCCATCTGTTGGCATCATCTTTAATTTCTTTCATCAGTGTTTTATTGTTTTCTGCATACAGGTCTTTTGTCTCCCTAGGTAGGTTTATTCCTAGGTATTTTATTCTTTTTGTTGCAATGGTAAATATGAATGTTTCCTTAATTTCTCTTTCAGATTTTCCATCATTAGTGTATAGGAATGCGAGAGATTTCTGTGCATTAATTTTATATCCTGCTACTTTACCAAATTCATTGATTAGTTCTAGTAGTTTTCTGGTGGCATCTTTAGGATTCTCTATGTATAGTATCAGTCATCTGCAAACAGTGACAGTTTTACTTCTTCTTTTCCAATTTGTATTCCTTTTATTTCTTTTTCTTCTCTGATTGCCATGGCTAGGACTTCCAAAACGATTTTGAATGATCATGGTGAGAGTGGACATCCTTGTCTTGTTCCTGATCTTAGAGGAAATGTTTTCAGTTTTTCACCATTGAGAATGATGTCTGCTGTGGGTTTGTACTATATGTCCTTTATTAAGTTGAGGTAGTTTCTCTCTATACCCACTTTCTGGAGAGTTTTTGTCATAAATTGGTGTTGAATTTTGTCAAAAGCTTTTTCTGCATCTATTGAGATTATCATATGGTTTTTATTCTTCAATTTGTTAATATGGTGTATCACATTGATTGATTTGCGTATACTGAAGAATCCTTGCATCCCTGGGATAAATCCCACTTGATCATAGTGTATGATCCTTTTAATGTGTTGTTTGATTCTGTTTGCTAGTATTTTGTTGAGGATTTTTTTTTTTTTTTTTTTTTTTTTTTTTGCGGTACACGGGCCTCTCAATGTTGTGGCCTCTCCCGTTGTGGAGCACAGGCTCTGGATGTGCAGGCTCAGCGGCCTTGGATCACGGGCCCGGCCGCTCCGCAGTATGTGGAATCCTCCCAGACCGGGGCACGAACCCGCATCCCCTGCATCGGCAGGCGGACCCTCAACCACTGCGCCACCAGGGAAGCCCTGTTGAGGATTTTTGCATCTACATTCATCAGTGATATTGGTCTGTAATTTTCTTTTTTTGTAGTATCTTTGTCTGGTTTTGGTATCAGGGTGATGGTGGCCTCCTAGAATAAGTTTGGGAGTGTTCATTCCTCTGCAATTTTTTGGATGAGTTTGAGGAGGATAGGTGTTAGCTCTTCTCTAAATATTTGATAGAATTCATCTGTGAAGCCATCTGGTCATGGACTTTTGTTTGTTGAAAGATTTTTAATCACAGTTTCAATGTTATTACTTGTGATTTGTCTGTTTATATTTTCTATTCCTTCCTGGTTCAGTCTTGGAAGGTTATACCTTTCTAAGAATTTGTCCATTTCTTCCAGCTTGTCCATTTTATTGGCATAGAGTTGCTTGTGGAAGTCTCTTAGGATGCTCTGTATTTCTGTGGTGTCTGTTGTAACTTCTCCTTTGTCATTTCTAATTTTATTGATTTGAGTCCTCTCCTACTTTCTCTTGATGATTCTGGCTAATGGTTTATCAATTTTGTTTATCTTCTCAAAGAACCAGCTTTTAGTTTTATTGATCTTTGCTATTGTTTTCTTTGTTTCTATTTCATTTATTTCTGCTCTGATGTTTATGATTTCTTTCCTTCTACTAACTTTGGGTTTTGTTTGTTTTTCTTTCTCTAGTTCCTTTAGGTGTAAGACTAGATTGTTTATTTGAGATTTTTCTTGTTTCTTGAGGTAGGGTTGTATTGCTATCAACTTCCCTCTTAGAACTGTTTTTGCTGCATCCCATAGGTTTTGGATCCTCCTGCTTTCATTGTCATTTGTCTCTAGGCATTTTCTGATTTCCTCTTTGATTTCTTCAGTGATCTGTTGGTATATAGCAATGAATTGTTTAGCTTCCATGTGTTTGTGTTTTTTACGTTTCTTTCCCTGTAATTGGTTTCTAATCTCATAGCGTTGTAATCAGAAAAGATGCTTGATATGATTTCAATTTTCTGAAATTTACTGAGGCTTGATTTCTGACTCAAGATATGATCTATCCTGGAGAATGTTCCGTGCGCCCTTGAGAAGAAAGTGCAATCTGCTGTTTTTGGATGGAATGTCGTATAAATATCAATTAAAACTACCTGGTCTATTACGTCATTTAAAGCTTGTGTTTCCCTATTAATTTTCTGCTTGGATGATCTGTCCATTGGTGTAAGTGAGGTGTTAAAGTCCCCACTATTACTGTGTTACTGTCGATTTCCTCTTTTATAGCTGTAGCAGTTGCCTTATGTATTGAGGTGCTCCTATGTTGGGTGCATATATATTTAGAATTGTTATATCTTCTTCTTGGATTGATCCCTTGATTATTATGCAGTGTTCTTCCTTGTCTCTTGTAACATTCTTTATTTTAAAGTCTATTTTATCTGATATGAGTATTGCTACTCCAGCTTTCTTTTGATTTCCACTTGCATGGAATATCTTTTTCCACCCCCTCACTTTCAGTCTGTATATGTCCGTAGGTCTGAAGTGGGTCTCTTGTAGACAGCAATATATATGAGTTTTGTTTTTGTATCCATTCATCAAGCCTGTGTCTTTTGGTTGGAGCATTTAATCTATTCATGTTTAAGGTAATTATCGATATGTATGCTCCTATGACCATTTTCTTAATTGTTTTGGGTTTGTTTTCGTAGGTCCTTTTCCTCTCTTGTGTTTCCCACTTAGAGACATTCCTTTAGCATTTGTTGTAGAGCTGGTTTGGTGGTGCTGAATTCTCTTAGCTTTTGCTTGTCTGTAAAGCTTTTGATTTCTCCATAGAATCTAAATGAGATCCTTGACAGGTAGGATAATCTTGGTTGTAGGTTCCTCCCTTTCATCACTTTAAGTATATCGTGCCACTCCCTTCTGGCTTGTAGAGTTTCTGCTGAGAAATCAGCTGTTAACCTTATGGGAGTTCCCTTGTATATTATTTGTCATTTTTCCCTTGCTGCTTTCAATAATTTTTCTTTGTCTTTAATTTTTGCCAATTTGATTACTATGTGTCTCAGCATGTTTCTCCTAGGGTTTATCCTGTAAGGGACTCACTGAGCTTCCTGGACTTGGGTGGCTATTTCCTTTCCCATGTTAAGGCAGTTTTTAACTATAATCTCTTTAAATATTTTCTCAGGTCCTTTCTCTCTCTACTCCTTCTGGGACCCCTACAATGGGAATGTTGTTGCATTTAATGTTGTCCCAGAGGTCTCTTAGGCTGTCTTCATTTCTTTTCATTCTTTTTTCTTTATTCTGTTCCACAGCAGTGAATTCTACCATTCTGTCTTCCAGGTCACTTATCCGTTCTTCTGCCTCAGTTTTTCTGCCATTGATTCCTTCTAGTGTAATTTAGATTTAAGTTATTGTATTGTTCATCTCTGTTTGTTTGTTCTTTAGTTCTTCTAGGTCTTTGTTAAACATTTCTTGCATCTTCTAGATCTTTGCCTCCATTCTTTTTCTGAGACCCTGGATCATCTTCACTATCCTTATTCTGAATTCTTTTTGTAGAAAGTTACCTATCTCCACTTTATTTAGTTGTTTTTCTGGGGTTTTATCTTGTTCCTTCATCTGGTACATAGCCCTCTGCCTTTTCATCTTGTCTACCTTTCTGTGAATGTGGTTTTTGTTCCAGCGGCTGCAGGATTGTAGTTCTTCTTGCTTCTGCTGTCTGCCCTCTGGTGGATGAGGCTGTCTAAGAGGCTTGTGCAAGTTTCTCTATGGGAGGGACTCATGGTGGGTAGAGCTGGCTGTTGCTCTTGTGGGCAAAGCTCAGTAAAACTTTAATCCGCTTGTCTGCTGATGGGTGGGGATGGGTTCCTTCCCTGTTGGTTGTTTGCCCTGAGGCAACCCAACACTGGAGCCTACCCAGGCTCTTTGCTGGGGCTAATGGTGGACTCTGGGAGGGCTCATGCCAAGGAGTACTTCCCAGAACTTCTGCTGTCAGTGTCCTTTTTCCCACAGTGAGACACAGCCACCCCACCCACCCCCGCGGGAGACCCTCCAACACTAGCAGGTAGGTCTGGTTCAGTCTCCTATGGGGTCACTGCTCCTTCCCCTTGGTCCCAATGTGCACACTACTTTGTGTGTGCCCTCCAAGAATGGAGTCTCTGCCTCCCCCAGTCCTGTTGAAGTCCTGCAATCAAATCCCGCTAGCCTTCAAAGTCTGATAATATAGGAATTCCTCCTCCCATTGCCGGACCCCAAGATTGGGAAGTCTGACACAGAGCTCAGAACCTTCACTCTAGTGGGTGGACTTCTGTGGTATAAGTGTTCTCCAGTTTGTGAGTCACCCACCCAGCAGTTATGGGATTTGATTTTATTGTGATTGCGCCCCTCCTACCGTCTCATTGTGGCTTCTCCTTTGTCTTTGGATGTGGGGTATCTTTTTTGGTGAGTTTCAGTGTCTTCCTGTCAATGCTTGTTCATCAGTTAGTTGTGATTCTGGTGCTCTCGCAAGAGGGAGCAAGAGCACGTTCTTCTACTGGGTCATTGTCCAAGTCCTCTTCATCCTCTGACTCGCAGTCCACAATTGTGACGGCGACTAGGCCAGGGCCGGGCTCTTACTCCTATTATTATTATTCTTACATTTGGAAAACAATGTTTTACTTCATAGTAGTTTGACGGAAGTTAATTAAAATAATGCTTGAATTATATAGCCATTACACTTTAGTTAGGACACATAATACCTCATTGATCTTCACAACAATTTATGAAGTAGCATATCTATTTTGCAAATAAAGAAGCTAAAGGTTAGAAAAGCTGAAAATTGACCAAAGTCAGAGCATCGGTCTACTGTTTGACTGAAGAGGGAACATTCTAAAATCTACTCATGCTCACCTATGGGATAAACTGTCCAGCCACTGTTTGTACTGAAGCAGAGTCTGCTTGATTAGACAACCCTCTACGGTCCCTGCCATGTCAATGATACTATGGTTCTACAAAAAGCTAAATGGATGGCTAAGCAATTAGTACAGAAGAACAAAGAAAGAGAGAGAGGGAGGGAGGGAGGGAGGGAGGAGGGAAGGACTAGTTTTTTTTAAATAAATCTAAAGCACCTAAGTTTGAATTTGAGTCTTAGATTTTTGTTTCAAAATTTATACAATAGCTGAGATCTAGGATTGTATTATATATTCAAATCAGAAATTCTTCAGTTTATGAGGGGAAAGGGGATATCCCACTAGGTCGATGATTCAGAGTAACCTAGGAGGCCTTTTGTAAACCATACGTGTTTTTTCCCAGAGAAATTATAACCCTCCTCTCCAGGGGGGATGGAGAGACTTGGCTTTATGGGAAAGAACCGTTGTCTTGCTACATTTGTAGGACTTGATGGTGGTGGTGAGAATAAGGGTCAATGAGTTCTTCTCTTGAGGACGGATAGACCCTGAGTTCTGGTGATAACACTGACTCTTCAATGCCTCCATTTCCTCACATTCTCTCTCCTTAGATGAAATTAAATCGAGAATCAGAATAATGTTGGAATGAAACTAGCCCACTAAATGACTGGCGGGTGTGTCTTTGAAAGAGGCAATCACCCTAATGTTGCTATTTTGAGACTATCTCTATTTTGTTTGTTTTACCAGTTGAGCCAATACTGGATTATCTGTTGTATTTTAAAAGACAGTCTTGAACCATTATGAAGTTTTCCAATGTGGTCGTGGGTTCAGAAATGTAATCAAGCCTTTTTCACAGTACTTCCCCATGGTTCAAATAGCATATCTCCGCATGAAGCCATACAACTGTAGAACAAAATGAAACTAATTTATCCTCTTGGGAATCAGAGTCAGCTCATTAAGATCATTAATTCTGCATTTCCATTCACTGAAATAGCAACCATCATAAAACAGAAATACTCATCTTTAAATGTATCCTTATATATGAAGAATGTGTCCTATCATTAAGCTTTTTTTCCTCTGAATAATCAAAAAGCAAAAATCAAACAGATTTTGATTTGGCTGGTGACCTATCTCAGGTTCTTAATTTTTCACAGGTAAGACCTCTGGTTGAATATTTAGCCCAGTGGTCTGGCATCATGACAAACCCCTGGGGTTGCTGTATGGAGATTTAAGGTGACACTGGCTTAAGTTAAGCCTTGTCAAAAGTTCACTGGGCTGGTCGCATATGGCTTTTTTTTTTTTAATGTTTTTTGATTTGTTTTATTATTATTGCCTTTAAAATCCTTGTGGGTATTAAACTAGCTTTGATCAGATTTCTTGGTCATTCAGAAAACTATGTGCAATAAACACTGGGTTTCCGGTGCTGATTAAAATCATAACATTTGCTTCCCTGCTTTTCTCTGATTCCTTATCTTTGGGCCATTACACTGCTTATTATTACCTCCACCAGGAACCCGACAGGGATAGGATATTCAGCTCTATCAATTCCAGTAGCTGTTGGCATTTCTATGTAAAATGGTTTCCCTATAAAAGAGGTTTGGGATTATTTGTATATTTCATTTACCTGTTGTATCACAGAACCATCATTTTCAAGGGGAGCTGACTATGTAATTGCAGTCTGACTCTATTCTATAGCACGGAGCACACCATTTTTCAGACAAGAGACAAAACATTTACCATGTAGAGGACTAAATTCACCATCCAAAGATGTTACCTTAGTAACTAGGTTGTAAGTAAAACAAAATTAGCCTTTGTATTAAACACACCTTTAAGAAACAAAAATATATTAAGAGATAAGCGCAGTTATTTTTAATGACTCGGTGAATGCTTATAAGCTATACGTGAAATGAAAAGGTTAGTTTGGAAGGGATTTTTTTTTTTTTTTTTTTTTTTTTTTTTTTTTTGCTGTACGCGGGCCTCTCACTGTTGGGGCCTCTCCCGTTGCGGAGCACAGGCTCCGGACGCGCAGGCTCAGCGGCCGTGGCTCACAGGCCCAGCCGCTCCGCGGCATGTGGGATCTTCCCGGACCGAGGCACGAACCCATGTCCCCTGCATCGGCAGGCGGACTCTCAACCACTGCGCCACCAGGGAAGCCCGCGATATCATTTTTTAAAGTTGTGTTTGTAAATTGTGAAAAATAATAGGTAATATTTTCAGGTGTGTTTGATGAACTGACTTTTAAAAAATGCTGTCTTGGGTTTCACAAGTCTCAAGCGGAGCCCTAACTTGAAACGCATTCCAAGAGAAAAGCTGACGGTGCTACCTTTCTCCTTTTTGTTTTTATTGACTCCTAGTCCAGGAGGACCTGTTTACATCCTTAGAAAAAGCAAATGGGTGCATATGGGCAGAGAAATGCATTCACCAAAGACTATTTTCTATAGAATCAGCAAGGCTCTATTATCCCCAGTGTGGTAAGTAATGATTTCTGAAGCCATCAAAAATAAATCTACGTTTATGTGTGTAATTTTGACACAAAAGAGTTTTCAGAAGAGAATATAGACTCTTTAAGGTTGAAGCTCCTGATGATTATGATCTTTCTTCATCTTAATAAAATAATACTGCCACGAAAATAAAGTAATGGTCAAGAAACATCTAGCAAGTATTTATTAGGTACAGTCCATTTCATGAAAACACTACCACTCTTGCCAGGACTTAGAACTTTTAAAATGTATGTAGGTTGTGTTTACATACATTCATTTTCCTAAATTATATGATTTTCTTGCATAAATGATACTCAAATTTTGGAAATATCATAACACGAGTTTAATCTTCACATTTATTTATTTATTTATCATTCATTCACTCATCAAATACACATGGATTTCATACTATATTCCTGACATTCTGTCAAATTCTGGATAAATAGTGGTTAACAAAACAGCGCCACTGCCATTATGAAGCTCTAAGTCTCATTATTTCTTTATACATTAAAATTTATATTAGCATATAAAGTACGCTAAGTGTCAAGAAGTAAAAGGGCAGGGTGTTATGAGAGGCATTGAATGATTCAGGAAAGCCTCTTTGAGGAGCTGAAGATGTGAAGAAATCAACAATGAGAGTAAGAGTTTTCCAGGCAAAGGACACAGTATGTACACAGGCCCTGAGGAGGGAAGATATGTATGTATAAAGACAGATACTTTTATGTACAAATGCAGATTCAGATATAAATATATGGACTCTTTGTAGTGACAGAGATATGTAAATTATGTACGAAAATATGTACGGATTATCCAGAAAATTTATCTAGGAGATAAAACTAGATTATTGAATTATACATAAAAAAGTAAAATATATCATTTGCAGACATAAAGCAATTGGAAAATAGCTAACCACATTTAAAAAATCTTGCAATCTAAGAATGGAAAATTGTTGATGTATATGTAGAACCTAACAGTATGTATCTTGACATTCATCTCATTGTTTGTTCCTAAGTTTCATTCAACAATGTGCTTTATGAAATGTAATATATAAAGACTTTCTGAAGCAACAGGGACACACTACATTTTCTAAGAGTCATTTGCTTCTACAATGTCAAAAAATGATTCATCATTCTGTGCTTATATTTCAAAGCTAATGTAACATGTTTAGTTTCTTTGTGGGGCAGAATGTCTTGTTAACTCATTTCTCTAGAGAGCTCTTTTATCTCAAGATGTAGCAAGAGTTTTCTGTACACTTTTCCCCTTAAAAATACTGTTTGAAATCATTTGACTTGTTTTTCAAGTACCCTCTACAAATTAGTTGAAGAAAGAAAAGTTTTCACCTTTGACCCTTTTACCTTCCCTGCTCTGGAGAAAAATCAACAAAGTTCAATGTTTGAGTCCCTAAAATGCAGGTTTCCAGGTAACAAACAAGACACTTTAAATAAGAAGAGAAATTTTCATCTAATTATTTTTCTGGAAAATTTTTGAATAAATGAAGTCAGAAGATAAATTTTTCCTGCAATTTGGCCTAGAAATTTGAAGCCAAAAACACACTAAGTGTTTAAATCCAAATAATTTATGAGCATTTTGAACTTGAGGTAAATATTCATTGCTAACTTCTCCAGAGCAGTCATCACTGGGGGTTCCTTGAGATCATCTCTTTTCATGGTTCCCCTGGAAGAGTCAGAGGGTATTTTGAAGAGACTTGTGGATTCTGATGACACGGTAAAGCCAGAGTGAGAGATAAGAATTGGGAGCAAAGTCAAGTTATTAGCCACCTACCAAAAGAACACATGTTCTCTCTCTCTCTCTCTCTCTCTCTCTCTCTCTCTCTCTCTCTCTTTCTCACTCCTCTGTCACACTGGACTTCCATTTCCATGAATGTAGCACATTCTGTCCCATCTCAGGACCTTTGTTGTTCCTTCTGTCTAGTTATCTCTTTCCTTGTTTCCCCCATCCTCAAATAACTGATCCCCTATATTGGGGGGTGAAAAAGAACCTTGAGAACTTTAGGGTGGAGCTGGTCATGGACTCTGATGAGCAAAAGGACAATGCTTGTCTGTGAAAAATGCCCTTTTATGAAGCAAGAACTGAAGAGTGGATACCCACTGAAGTACAAAACACACTCACTTAAAGGTCTGCCCTGACAATAGTTGAAAAGCCAGTGACATATAGGAAGGCATGTCTCATTTGATTAACAGTATTCTCCAGTGGACTTGGGGTTATCTGTGATAAATCTTTCATTATTAAAAATCACTGCAAGATTCATATGCTATGATCTCACACCCAACTTATATACTTCCCTTGCCAAACAGGTCCACTCTTTCAAAATGAACATAAATCAAAACTCATTGAGAAGATAAAAATCCCTTGAGAAATTAATCACAAATATCTTCTAAGGCCAAACGGATACCATATCCAACTTATTCACTGTTTTGTAATATTAGTGCCCAAGCTTTCCAAATGAGTGGAAACTTAAGAAAGGCTGTTTTTAGCAGTGGATGCATGATGATGAATTGATGATGATGGTGATACTGATGATGTTAAAAGCTACCCTTCCTGGATACTTGCTATGTTGCAGGAACTCTTAAGCAGTTTATAAGAAATACTATATTAGAATATATGTTGTTATTTCCATTTATTTGATGAGGAAGCTGAGCCTCAAAAGGTTTAATAACTTGCCCCGAAAAAGATGACTAATAAGCATAAGAGCTGTGATTTGGTCTCAAGCAATCTGGTTTCAGATTTTGTGTGCTTAACATATTTAACTACTATGCTTCTCAGAAGGGGTCCAAGGTGCTCAAAGGAGATTGCAGCTTAGATGTGATATTAGTAAGCCTCTTGGAATCAGAGAGATGCTAGCATCCTTACTATTGTATATACCAAGCAATACAGCAATTACTTTTGAAACCTTCACTCCTTTAATCCTCACAGTAACTCTATTTGTCAACCTTATAATCATCATGTAGAGGATATCTGAAACTCAAAGCAAGTGTGTGACTCCTCTGAAATCACAGAGCTAAAACATCATCTAGTCACATTCAAACCAGCCTATTTCATTCCAGACTAATGCTTTTTAGTCACAGCATGCTGCTTCCCTCTGCACACCTGTCAAGATCCCCTGGAAGTAGAAAAGGCCACATGAGAGTGCCCTGGGGCCTCAAAATCCTTATCATCTTATGAGGCTTTGAGCACTGACAAACCTGCCAAGATGGAGGTAGGCAGAACCCAGCAACTTTTCTTTCATGGGTATTAAAAGAATCCAGGTGTTCAGAATTAATAGTAGGCTAAATCTTCACCTGCATTAGGGTCAGAGCAGCTTTTCTCATACTTCAGGAGCTCTGGGAACAGAAATGGATGCACAATACCCTTTAGGTTTTATTATAATTCTGGGTATCACCAGATGCTCAGAGACTCTGTAATGGAGGAGCAACTAGAGAAATGGCCAGTGTCTTTCCTCTCTCCCTCCTTGTCGTATCCCTGATTTTACCTAGTATCCTTTTTTCTTCCCAACTAGCAGATTTATTTAAATCATTTTTAGTATTAGCTGTCATTTTGGAAAGATGTGCTCAAACTTCCAATCAAACCCAATAGAATGTATCATCATCCTAACAAAGACAGTCATGGAGTTTTTTGCTAAATAAAATTTGTGACTCCATTGGAAAGGAAATGAGAGATTTCACTGTAGTTTCCCAGTAGTGATAAGCCTAATATTTAAAAAGAAATATTAATAACTTTCCAGCAGATCAAGTCTGTGTGTCACAATCAATAATCAAGCAAATATGGATCTAAATTCTGTAACCAGGTTTATTGTATCAAAAAAACAATGTATAGTACTATTATAAGAAGCCTTTAAATGGTTTCATAAGAAATGAAATAAACCATCATTAGCTATTTCTTATATTACAATAATAAACATAATTTAACAGGTAGAGTTGCTGGAATTTGAAATATGAATTGACCCATTAGAAATATTTTTAATGATAATTTTTCAACTTTCTTAGTTAACTTCTGAGGTCATGATTAGAAATGTTAATATTCATCTTGTTTCTTTTTCTAATTCATTTAATGTCGCTCTTAAAAACATAATGACCATGTCACAGACCCTTTTAATCCTCTCCTTCCATTAATATTTCAAAGTTTCACTTATAAATCAAAATTCTTCAAATTGTTAAATTTTTATCTTAGTTGTTTGAAAAAGCCCTCTCAATCATTGCCATCTTCTCTTTCTCCCTAAGCCTGTGTGGATCTAGTTTTTAATGATAGCATTTTTAATCTGAGCTAATTTTATGCAAGATGCTGCCCAAGAATGCCAGATCTAAGATAATGCTTCATTCAAGAAGTCATAAAGATAGGACCCGTGCTGCGCTGAAAAATGAACAGAAAAATAACAAAAACACTTTTTCTTTAAGCAAAGAGCATATTTTGATGTCAAAAAAGAAAGAAAGAAAGAAGAATATTTGATATTGGCTCCGGGTTGCACTCCAATTAACTAACCAGTAACGATCTATAATTAACTCACAGATTCAACAATGACACGTAATGATAGGTAAGTAAGAGATGTGGGAAGCATTTAAGTTTGGACCAAGATGCAACAAATGTGAACCCAGCACAATTGGTTTGGTGACATGAAGCTTCTGATTAGCTTTCCTAGTCAAAATTAAATGATTCCATAGTCCTTTGAAATAATGATAATATGATTTCCTGTTTTAATTAGCACTCTCAGTTATCTCAAACTTTGCTCTTACAATTTATTTTATACCCAAAGAATGCTGTAAAAAGAAATTATGAAAATATTTTCAAGACAGATTTATAAATTTATTTTCTAAATTAAAATTCTATCTTAGCATTTCATTTCATTTTTATTTTTACTGCATTGTTGACTCATCATTTAGCTTAAACATCATGATGTCCAATCATGCTATAAGAGCTGAACTATGTCAACACATTTTCCTAACAAATAACTGTATAGACATTAGCACAGACCACCAAAATGCACTGATTATGGATGATATATGGTTAACATGCACCATATATATCGATTAAAAAGTAGGCAACGCTCAAGTTCTCCAAATAAATGAACACAAAAAGAGAAAATTGATAACACCTATGTATTGACTCATTCACTTTACTAGTAATAAAAATGGTCTATTGTTCTCCTATTGGTAGTTTAAGAGAATGCCTGTAAACTGAGTTTCCTTTTAAAATATCAGGACTCTAAAAGATAAAACTGTCAACATTGTCTGCCTCTCATTTCCTTTCCAAAACTTAGACCTCTGAATTGACTCCCATTAGGTATAATGCTTTATTTCCATTTATTTTCTCAGGTTATTTAAAACTTTAAGTTACAAACAGCTATTTATTTTGGAGACCATAAACACAGGAAATTCATAGGATTTCTCCTGGTCCATTATTTTAGATTACACCATGATGCTGGTGTACAACTGGTGAAAGAAATGAGGACTTTTGCCAAAGATTCTTAAAATACTGAAAAAGAAAATAACAAAAATCTTAGAACAGGAAAGAGGTCTCAGGCCCAAACTCTCTACCGATGCAGGAAACTGTTGTAAAATATCTCTGACAAAAGGCATTTGAAACCTGCCAGTAATGTTACTACTTCTCAAGGCAGCCTATTCGTTTTTGAAAATCCTTTTGAACCCAAAGTTACCTCTCTTTAATGTGTCTGCAGTATGGATCAATATAGTGTAACCTGTACACTTTTCCCATATGACAACCCTTCGCCTTTTTGCAAACAGTTAGCCAGTCCTTTTCCTTCCACCCTCAGCTCAAGTCTTCTCCTGGAGAGTCATTTTCCATTCTTTAACTATCAATCATTAAGAGAAATTTTTCTAACAATTCATCCTTCAGATACCCAGCTTGTTAATAAACTTAGGTTCTAAAGGACCTTAATAGAACACATTAGCTTAAATGCAACACATAAGATGAGTGCTAAACAGTGTGCTATCTTCCTTAATTAAGGCATTATTCTCCCATCAACATTGTCTGGGTTTTTTAATAGTCACACGAACTAGTTGCTCTTAGTAAACTAAAATTCTCAGGCCTCCACACACTGTTCATTAGCAAGATCTCTGTATTTAATTCTTGTGGATTTGAAAATGCAATTATAGGGTTTTAACCACCCCTCCAGATCTTCCATCTGTGTTGGTTTTACTCAAACCTTTTTCTTCATCCAGAATACTCCCTTCCAGCTCTGCTGTCTGAAAACACAAACTCTCTTATTTATCTTGGGCTTAAACTTCCTCAGATCCATATTACCCTTTCTAGTGTATCATTCTGCTTGATAGAGAAGATAAACTCTAAATAGGAGTAAAAAACTCCCAGTTTTCTCTCTTCACCTGTCATTATATCCTCTCACCTAAGCAGATGCCTTCCTGGTCCACCATTCTCCAGAAAATAAAAACCCCACATTTCACAAGACTGCTTATTTAGACTTTAATCTTAATGAGTCTATATTTACTGGCTCAGAGCAATCTCTCTGTCTCATCATATTTGGTTTTACAGACATATCTTGAAATACCTTTTTAAAATATTTTGAGTTTTGAACTCTTTTGTGGAGACAGGATCCTGAGAGCTTTGTCGTGGCTTTGACACGCAGTGTAGAACTCAAGTGTCAAATGTGCCTGCAGGTGTGTCCCAATCCCATGTGAGACAAGCCATTGCTTCCTTTAGTAAAATTGGGAATAAAAATCATATCTGCCTCAGAGATTTAATAAGGATTACATGAGATCTTTTTTTAAAAGTAAAATGGTTAAAATAATGTCTAGGTCAAAGTAAGTTCTCAATAAATATAATCAATTAGTATGTTAACAATACATTCCTGGATATAAAATAATCATCAAAAGAAATCAGAAATTAGATACTTTGTCTTTTGAAATGTGAGACAGTCAGGTGCCTTTGCTATTTCTGTTGCCAATATCTGGAATGTGCTTCCCCTCACATCTCTTATGTCTCCAAAAGTCTAAATCCTACCACCCTTCGATGTCAAGTCCAAATATTACCTCTTCCAGAAGGTTTTTCCTTATATACTTTCCTTCACTACCCTTGGACCTGATTCTTGCACTGTGAGGATCTTGAAGGTACTGAATCTTTACAACTCATCCTTGCAGCTCATTATCCTGCATGAAACTTGAACCCCAGTAGGTGCTTAACAAATACCTGTTAGATGAGTCAATGGCCCACTCTCTGCTCCAGCCATAATTAATTTCTTCCTCTCCTGACTTTACACATCCTCATTGCACATAACTATTTACCATGCACCATAATTATTTGTACATATAACTCTGCTCTACAGGACTTTCAAGTTTTTGAGTACATATATGTCAAATTGATCTTTGGCCGCCACACAATGCCTCAGCACATGGGATACACTAAAAATATTTTTGAATGAATTACTGTCTGCTTTTCACTATTACTACAGTATTTTCTGTTCATGAAAGTTTTGAAATCTGTACCAAAAAAGGATTAGCTATAACCTGCCTCATTCTAAGGCATCTGTTCTATAATCCAATGACCACACCTCTGCCTATACAAGTGATCTAACTGTAAGTCCCTTAACTCTGAAAAGCCTTTGGAAAGTTGAAGTCCAATTGTAGGAGAATCTTTTTGTGACGCTCTTGGTCCTTAATGCTCATTTACAATCCATCTTAATATGTTGGAAAATGAAGCAGGAAGATCATATAATTTGTATCAGGCCCTGCCTGATACCACTAGTCTTGGGTCCCTCTACGGAACTCCTTAATTTGGGGTGTTATTACACTGAAATGACTTCCATTGGACATTAATTATTCCCTTGGTCAATTAATCATTGAGTATCTCGATCCATGCAGGGGACTATACAAGTCTATCAAGGATACAAAGCAAATTCAGAATCTGTTTCCCATTTTTGAAGATAAGGTCCACATCCATACATATTGATATATCAATGTAAGGCATACACAAACTGAACTCTAGTGATGTAAAAAAAAAAAAAAAACACATAACAGACTTAAGAGAAAATGTTTGCAAAAGACCTATCTGATTTTTATCTAAAATAAACTCTTAAAACCCATCAATATGAAAACAAACTACCAAATTGAAAAGTAGGCCAAAGAGCCGAATAGACACCTCACCAAACTAGATTTACAGCTGGTGAATACGCACATAAAAAGAAGCTTCCAACCATTTGTCATTAAGGTACTGCAAATTGAAACAATGAGATACCACCATACCTCTATTAGAATGGCCAAAACTCAAAACACTGACAACATCAAAACCTGGCAAGGATGTGGAGCAACAGGAACTCTCATTCATTACTGGTGGGAATGCAAAATGGTACAGCTATTTTGGTAGACAGTTTGGCAGCTTAGTACAAAACTAAACCTATTCTTACCACACTGCACTCCTTGGTATTTAAACAAAAAGGCTGAAAATTTATGTCCACACAAAAACCTGTACATGGATATTTACAGCCGCTTTACTCACAGTTGCCAAAACTTGGAAGAAACCAAGATGTTCTTCATTAGGTGAATGGATAAACCGTGGTACATCCAGACAATGGAATATTATTCAACGCTAAAAGGAATGGAGCTATCAAGCTCTGAAAGGACACCAAGGAAATTTAAATGCATATTACTGAGTGATGGAAGCCAATCTGAAAAGACTGCATTCTGGATGATTCCAAATCTATGACATTCTGGAGAAGACAAATCTATGGAGACAGTAAAAGGATCAGTCATTGCCAGAAGCCGGGGGTAGGGGAGGATAAACAGGAAGAGCACAGAGGATTTTTAAGGCAGTGAAACTACTCTGTGTGATACAATAACAGTGGATATATGGCATTATACATTTGTCAAAACCCATAGAATGTACAACACCAAGGGTCAATCCAAATGTAAAGTATGGAGTTTGAGTGATAACAATTGTCAATATAGGTTCAACTGATTGTAAAAAACGTACCACGATAGTGGGGGATGTTGATAATGAGGGAGGTTACACATGTGAGGGGCACAGGGTATATGTGAGGGGCACAGGGTATACGGGAAGTCTCTGTACCTTCCATTTAATTCTGCTGTGAACCTAAAACTGATCTAAAAAATAAAGTCTACTAAAAACAACAACAACAACACAGTAGGACCACGGGCGGGGGGTGGGGTGGCACATTTCTGAGGATGCCCAGTAGTTTACCTAAGCTGAGATAACACGAACAGGAATCAATATTCCTTGAGCACTAACTCTCATCCTGTCATAGTTGAAGCAGTTTATGTGCACTTTCTCCTTTAATCCCCACAACTACCCAGAAAAGGAAGTACCGTTATTATCTCCATTGTGTTTATGACCTGAGACTCACAATGGCCAGTAACTTTCTCAAACTCTCACAACTAATGTGGGGTATAAGTAAGATATGAATCCAAGCCTGTCTGACTGCACAGCCTAGGTTAACCTACACGACCTGCCTTGAAGAAAAAGGAGAAATCAGGTAGGCAAACGCAACAGGAAGAGCAAACCAGGTGGGAGAAATCAGACATGCTCCTGAAAACTTTGCATCTATGACAGTTCTATGCCTCATTTGTTTTTATTGAATATTTCTTCAGAACTACTAGCGTATGTCCAGTATGAATGGAGGCAACAGTCTTTGTTACATCAGAATTATATACATATGTATATTTATATTCAATTTATAAGCAGTCTTATTAAGAAGGCTTATTAAGAAGAAATAATTTTCACAGGGTCAATCTTGGGTCTAAGTAATTATATTTGCTATCTTTTTAATACTAGTAGTTAGATTTCTTGCCTAATTGATTTTTGAACCTTTTCAAATGTGCCTGAAGGCATAACTTGAAATTCCTCTAAGGTTCAATCTCTCTTTTCTACTGTGACTAACAATGTTTAATACAAGGCAAACACATTACAGGCTGAAGGAATAATTGCTTGCACCTCTTGCTGGGGTACTGCAAAAAGCTACACAATTTTTGTTGATCTTCCACTGGCTTGACTATAGCAATTGGAGTTTATCAGAAAGATTTATGACATGTTATTTCAGGCTCTAACAGATGACTTTGGGAAGCTGGGAAAACTCACTGAAGTTGAAGTTATTATCTGAACCTCACAGGGGTAATTAGAGATACAACCTGAAGTGTTGAGTCAGCAGTGAAAAACACAAGAAATTATCAATTAAAACCTTTGTCTGTATTTGGGGAAGAAGGTGGAAAATGAAAAGATGTGTAATGAAAAGAAATCACACATTCAAATAGGAAAGTCAAAGATTAGACCTGGAAAGCATTTCCCAAGCTATCTGGAGATGGGGATGGGGTCAGATCACTACTGAAAAAGGACATTCAAAGGGATTCTCACAGTAAGTTACCAAAATTGCTTTGCATATCTCAAAGTGGGGCACTTGAATATCTACAGATGTGGGGTGCAATAAAGTAAGGAAAACCTCTGCTTATTCCCTATACCTCCTCTTCTGAGGAACAGGCAAAATCCTCCTCCTCCAACCAACCTTGACACTGACAGTTCTAAATATTTTCAGGCAAATCGAGTTAACAACAATTTAAATCATTTCGTGGGATGAGCGTGACAGCCTGTTCTCAAATATAGGGCTGTACCTAGTGCCATTGATTAAAGCTAGTTTTTATTCAATATGTCTAACTTGGTGCTGTTCTCTCCAGACTAAAAAGAACTTAAAAATTCCTGCATCTTTCTGGTATCTAATGGGAAGGAGAGAAGGGGGTGGGATGCCAACAGAAGTAAACCATTTTCATATTTTCTGAAAAAACATGAAAGTCACAAAAACAAAAGTCACAAAAACAAAAGAAAATCGCTTGTGCATGTGTGTGTATGTGTATTTAATGTATGTGTGCATGAAAAGCCTTGGAAATAAAGGCAGAAGTAGACATTTTCAAAACATTCGGTTGTGATTGTTTTTATCAGAATCTGTTTGGACAAGAAAATAAGAACTGAAAGCAGATATACCTTGAAACATTTTCAGCCCATATCCTGCTGCCTTCACACTGAAAACTGAAGACGATAAAATAATAAACACCTGTTAGATTTATGTAGTTCCTTTCCATCAGCAAAATCCCTAAAGTGTTGTGCAAAATGACAGCAACTTTTGAATTACAAAATTATTAGGGGTCACCGTGAAAATCCTTTAACCCCGAGATAAGGGCAGTGGACAATAAAGAGCCAAGAGGAATATTTTCCATCCTGTTCTGCAATCCATAATTTTTTTTTTAATTTATTTTTTGCGGTACGCGGGCCTCTCACTGTTGTGGCCTCTCCCGTTGCGGAGCACAGGCTCCGGACGCGCAGGCTCAGCGGCCATGGCTCACGGGCCCAGACGCTCCGCGGCATGTGGGATCTTCCCGGACTGGGGCACGAACCCATGTCCCCTGCATCGGCAGGCGGACTCTCAACCACTGCGCCACCAGGGAAGCCCTGCAATCCATAATTTTAATACAGGCATAAACTGTGAATAAGTAAAACAGGCATTTGTGTGCAGCATACATTTGGGTCTGAATGATAGGAGGCAGTGTTTGAAAATACACTTTTAATAAAGCATGTACTACAGAATAAACAAATACCCAAGTGAAGATGGATTAGAGGAGCAAGTATTAAATGATTATACCTTCCTCCAAAAGTTATTTCTTGCTATGTGACTCAAAAAAGGACAATATGCTTTAGATAGTATTATAAGCAATAGGCTAGTGTGATTGTCTTCACACAGCCACCAGAAGAGTTTCAATGAGTACTTCTCACTGATTCACTGAGCCAAATCATAAAGCCCCAGGCCGTCAGGAAAAAAAAAAAAAAATTATCACCTGTAAATTTTGACAAGAACTTGACAAAAATGTAAGATACCCTTGCCAGTAGTCCCATTGTGAAAAATATTAGAATTGGTCTATGGCCTCTGTTGCTACAAAATTTAATGTAATTACTTTTTTATGGTATTGTCTAGACTCTACAGTATTGGCAAGATCTTTGTTATACGTCTATGCTGGAAAGAAATTAAATAAAGACCTAGGTGTTCTTTCTTCTATTGTAGAAACTGCATTGGACCAGCCACCTTCCAAAAGAGTGACTGTCGTTTAGCAAATGAACCTGAAGGTAAAGGTATTTACAAGAAAATGCAAAAGCAAGGTCTTTATGTTATTTGAACAGAACGTGTCCTTAAATGAGAACACTGAAAAAGAAGATTGGAGGGCAGGAATTCTCAGACTTTAATGTGCTTGTGAGTCATATGGGATCTTGTTAAATAGGAGATTGTGATTCAGTAGATGTGGGGTGGGTCCTGGGATTGTAAATTTCTCAAAATCTCCCAGGTTATGCTGATACTGCCAGTCTGCAGACCACATCTTGAGTAGAAAAATATAATGTATAGAGAAGCTTGATGCCTAGGATTAATCTGTTAAAGAAATCTTTTAATAATATGAATGTAAATTAGATGGAGGATTTCTTTTCTCCCTTGTAGGAGAGAAATAGACTGGGCATATTAAGTATTTTTTAAACAAAAATTGGAATAGCAATTTGACTATCCCACTCTAATTGGTGAATTTTTCAGCTGGAGAAAAATTGTAATAACAGGGTATCTCTCCTAAATTAAACTTTTCTTTTCTCTAGCTTTTAAAAGTAGCTCAACAAAAATAGAATGCGGTTCTGTGTTTGATTTTGTTTTCTTTAAATTCAAAAGCAGACTCCATAACTCTTTTTAGAAACCATAGTAGTGAACTGCTGAGCTGCTGGTCTCAAGAAATCTGGGATCCCTATGGTCTGAGTGGTTACTGAATCAGTCAGACAGTCACATTTTGCTTCCATTGGCTGTAAAATGGACCATGATGTAATCTAACACAGACATCAGTCAAGTCTTTATTTGAACATCAGTCTGGAATACATCTTAATTCACCAGTAGGAAGGATTTCTTTGCACATAAGTCTGCATTACCCTATTTAAAGCCAGGTTCATTCTTGTCTGGTAAAAGACTGTGCATTTTAATAAGCATAATACCTGTATGCCAACCTGTCATTTTTTAGCTGGTCTTGCAGACCTTCTGATAAGCTTTAGATTTATATTTGCCAGTAGGCTTAGAAGACATACCTTATGTCTCTGTGACACTAAGAGCTTCACGCTGCTCACCTGATCCAAGTTAGAATTTTCCCACATATTAATTTGAAAATTAGCATATGAGAACTTTAGCCAGAAGTAACCACTGCATGATTTTATCTCTAGGTTATGCTTTGTCAGAATTCTAAACACCATCTGCTTCTTTTTGTTTTTAATTTTTGGAAGACTGGGCCTGTTAAAAATCTTTTTTTCTAAATAAAAGAATAAAAAATCAAAATCCATTGATTTTTTATGGGGTACTTTCCCTGCTAAATGTATTCCCTAAGGTAAACACCTTAGGGCCTTCTTTTATTTGAGAACTTTAGCAGAAGTGACAATTAAGCGTGGATGTAAATCCTCCTGAAAAATTCCCAAAGAAATTGCAAGTTTCCCCTTGTCTTTTATCTGAGCTTTCTTTGTCATGTGCCAGGGATTAGGGAGATGCAAAACCTTATCATAAACAGAGAAAGGTTGAAAGAGTAGCTTCATTTTTAAAAAAATCTATCATTTGAATGTAAAATGGAGAAAGTGTCTCTTCCAGGTCGAGTGCAAAATATAGTAAAAGCGTGTAATCCTAGCTCAAGAGATTTTGTCTCAAAATCCTAATTCAGCTAATAAGAAAAAAGAAACTAATATATAAGGATGTATATAGAAAGCCTTCTTTCTACATATCAGTCCTTGCAACTGCCACCAAACCAATCTGTTTCAGTGTCATTTTCCTATATTTACTGGAGTCATTTTTATATTTGTTTTGCTCTTTTGAACATTCCCACTGGCATTCAAGAATGATTAAAAATATACAATTCTTATAAATATTACAAAAAGGCACTTTCATGAGTTTTTTAGAAAAATATTTTGGGTTCAGTGAAAGAAGGAACCTGTTATACTTTTAACACAAGCACCCAATTAGTTCTTCTGGTCTGCATCATATGTTCTCCTTGGAGCATCTGTTAACAGAGTCCTGCTCTACTATTGATCAAGAAGCCAATAATAGGGGGGTTCCCTGGTGGCGCAGTGGTTGAGAGTCTGCCTGCCGATGCAGGGGACACGGGTTCGTACCCCGGTCCGGGAAGATCCCACATGCCACGGAGCGGCTGGGCCCGTGAGCCATGGCCGCTGAGCCTGCGCGTCCGGAGCCTGTGCTCCGCAGCGGGAGAGGCCACAACAGTGAGAGGCTCGCATACCGCAAAAAAAAAAAAAAGAAGTCAATAATAAAGAATACACAAAAAGACAATTTACTATTATATTTGAAATGTTTCTCACCTTCTGTTTCTCACTTAAATGTAACCTCAGTGTGTTCTGATTTGTAGAGTGCTTTCAAACAAAATACATATGAGGTAGAGAAAAATATCAATAAAATCTCAAGGTTAAAATATATGCATTTCTATATACATCTTTATAAAATATGAATAAGACACTCTGGAAAATGGTCAAGGACTCAAATACATACACACACACACACACACACACACACACACACAACACACATCCAGTAGATATGCACACACCCAAGCACACACCTATGGCTAAAGGTAGAAAATAGGCTTAGGAACCAGATATTAGCAAACTTTGATCACAGTGGTGTTTATAGTTTAGTTTTAGGGGATAAACATATTAATTTAAATTCATCCTCATAACCTTAAAAAAATAATTACTTTTTTAAACAGGCTATGTAACGGAGGTACATGCTATCCACAACATGACATGGAAGTACAGATATCCAATTCCATGGTCTTTGGTTGTTGTTTAAAACATGAAAGTCTATTTCCTTAAAGGTAGGTAAATTAATAAAATCATTGAATTTATTGATTGGATAATAATACATATTCTCTATTTTCCTTAAATATCGTCCTCTGGAATTTGTTATAACACAGGTGTAAGTTATGAAAAACCAGTCCTTCTACATATTGCTAAACAAAACCTTTTACTTATTCTATCCTCACTGTAGTAATTACTGATGCTACAAAACCTTTATTTCCATTAAAACACTTTATGAGAGTTGTTTTGTTTTTGTTTTTGTTTTTTTTTGCAGTACGCGGGCCTCTCACTGTTGTGGCCTCTCCCGTTGTGGAGCACAGGCTCCGGACGCGCAGGCTCAGCAGCCATGCCTCACGGGCCCAGCCGCTCCGCAGCATGTGGGATCCTCCTGAACCGGGGCACAAACCCGTGTCCCCTGCATCGGCAGGCGGACTCTCAACCACTGCGCCACCAGGGAAGCCCTTTATGAGAGTTTCGGGTAAGCTACTGATCATTTCATAAGATCCACTGACTAAGTGTGACTTTGATTAATTGCTGATACTTGAACTTAGAGTGTGTTAATAATAATAGGAGTTAACATTTATTAAGCACTTACAGTATGACAGACACTGTTCGAAACCCTATACGTATTTAATTCTCCCAATAACTCTAAATAGTATAATAATCCCCATTTTACAGATGAGGAAACTAAGTCACAGAGAATTTAGCAAAGACCATATGGCTAGCCAGTGGAAGAACTTGGAATTAAATCTTCTCTGTTTTGTTTCAAATTATCTTAAACACTACATTGAGCTTCTCACAATAAAGCTTCTTATCCAGGAGAGTATAAAGTAAGGTGCAAATGGAGGCACATAGACTACGGTTCTTTTGATTGGGAAGGAAGGAAACGTCCTAGTGTTTTATTATTGAGGCTAGGTGAGACTGAGCCACTGATGTACTTAAAGTAAATCTAAAGTAAACCACAAATACTAGGGCTTTCCTAAAGATTGCCAAAGATCAATAAAGCTATGTGTTACTTATAGTGCAATATGAAACAACATGCAACAGGAATGCAGAAATGCCTATTCGATAAAGTCCACAAAGGCAATTTTCTTTGGAGAATCTCCTCAAAAATCTTTGGAGAGGAAGTAGTATAGTCATTGAATTTTCATAAATACTCTGCTTGGTGATAATATATGCTGAACACAACTGAAGGCAGCCCTTCAAGTCTGGACAGCCAAGCTTCAGTAGATAGAGCAGATACACTTGCTGTGTCAATCTCCCTTCAAAAAAAAAAAAAAAAATCCCATTTGTTTACCAAAATCTATTCGCACTTGTTGAGAAGCTTCTTTCTTCACTTATCTGAATGTGATGATGAATCAGAGGACTTTCTCTTCTGTTACCTGATGTGATAATGGAGAAGCTCAGATCCTCACCAGAGGCTGGAGGAGGTCTTTACAGTGCTCTCAGAGAGGAAAAGTTAATTTCTCCAAGTAAAAATCCCTCCCTGAGGAGTTATAGTAATGAGGTCCGAAGCAATGCTTGATACTTGACTATGCTAATTATCTCAAGCCCACTGGCAAGAAGTTCTCTTTCCAGCGTCCTACGCTAAAGCTATCACCCTTGTGAACTGTAATTCCTTCCTCACTTGCTCTTTTCACATAACATGGGGTTTTGTTCTCTGTGTTTAGCTGTTGTGAAGACATTTTAATCTCATCTGACAAGATCTGCTCAAATGGAGGGAGTATACATAAAAACCACTAGCAGCAGACTGCTTGTTCTGAGGGTGTTCCACTGTACTTGTTAGGGCAAAGATTCATTTCTAGTTCCCAGAGATAGCCTCCATTAACACATCTTCTTGAGAAATCAGACTTTTCTTTCTAAGAAAAACCAGACCAAAAAAAAAAAAAAAAAAAACAGACCAAAAAAACCCCCAGAAAAAACAGACAAAAACCTCTGCTTGTGTTCTGGAATGGGAAAACAAAAAGTAACTTAGATAAATGCATGACATATATAGTATGTGATATGGTGAGAAGAGGACGTGTGAGTGGGTGGCACTGGAAAACATAGTGGCAAAAGAAGACTGCAACTAAAAAGGTGACCTTATAAAGATCAAAGGGGGTTACATAAAGAACCATGTGAATGTCTGTGAGAAAAGCGTTCTGGGCAAAGGAAACACCACGTACAAAGGCTCCCAGGGGAAAGCAAGGATGACATGTTTGAGGAGGCCAGTGTGGTGGAATAAATAATTAAGAAATAAGCATGGGGCTTCCCTGGTGGCGCAGTGGTTGAGAGTCCGCCTGCCAATGCAGGGGACACGGGTTCGTGCCCCAGTCCGGGAAGATCCCACATGCCGCAGAGTGGTTAGGCCCGTGAGCCATGGCCGCTGAGCCTGCGTGTCCGGAGCCTGCGCTCTGCAACGGGAGAGGCCACAACAGTGAGAGGCCCACGTACCGAAAAAAAAAGAAAAAAAAAGAAATAAGTATGCATGTGTGTGTATGTGGGTGGGTGTTGGGAAGGAATCATAAGATTATATAGGAACCTATAGGTCAGTGGAATAATTTTGGATTTTATTCCGGGTGATATGGGTAGTGGTGATACGGGGGATTTTAAGCAGACAGTTCACATAATCTGATTTAAAGTTTTAAAAGATCATTCTCAGTTTCTTTGGGAATAAACTGAAGTACAGAGAACAACTACCAGGCTACTGAAATAGTGAGCAGTGGTTAAATCCCGACTACATTTTAATTACAATCAAATCATAGTAAGGTAGGGCCAACAAGATTTGCTGATTGGATGTGATGTGTGGGATAAAGGAAGAACTCAGGATGACTTCAAGGTTTTTGGAAAAAGCAACAGGAAGTATAGATTGCCATCCTTCAAGATGAATAATATTCCAGAAGGGGTAAATTTTTGAGAGGAATATCAAATTTACTTTGGACAACTGAAGTCTGTATAAGTTTGGATGGTAAATGGGGGATGTGAGGGTAGAATCTGGAGATAAAATCTGAAAGTATCACATAGAGATGTTGTTTAAAGTCATGAGAGAGAATGGGGTTTTCAGGGAAGTGAGTATAAATAGAAAAGAGAAGAGGCCCATGACTGAGCCTCAGGGGTCTCCACTAATTAAAGATCAGGGCGATGAGGAGGCAGCAGAAAGAGAGACTGTGAAGAAGCAATCACAGAAAAGTGTGTGGTTCTAGAAACCAAGAGAACAAGTGTTTTGCAGAGGAGGAAACTGTCAAACATGTAAAATGCTGCGGATAGGCCACGAGGATGGACTAAGGATTGACACTGATGGCCACGGTTGACCTTAATAGAACTACTGGATGTGCTATTTCCCCAGCTAAATTCTATACACCTGGTGGTCAGAACTTGTCTTAGGCAACTGAAACATAAGGGTTGAATTTCAAAGTTATTTTGTGCTTATATTGTCTGGAACTCTGAGTATCATTTTTCATACAATTTATGATATTTCAATACAGATTATAGGTGACTTCTCAAGAAAGCCCACTTCTTCTCATTGTTAACACGTGGAACCGGACCAAAATAATAGACCATAAATCTTTAGAACTGAAAGTGATCTCAGAATCCATCTACTGGTCAATCTTATTACCTAACTGGATGAAAAGACAAGTGACCACAGGTTAAGTGATTTACCCAACAGAGGAGCAACAGAATCCGGCCTGCCTAAATCTCAATTTGTTGCTCTTTCCCTTTACTCCAATGTCCATGCACATTAATTTTAATTAACTTCACAAATTAGCTAACAGGTTCTTTTAAGGCAGGCATTCTTTCTCATGTCCATACTGCCTAGCACAACAAAGAATGAATTTCAGAACCTTATTGTCTTTAAAAATCAGGTTTATTCAGATATAATTTCCATACAGGAAGATTTGCCCTTTGTAAAGTATACCTTATGGTGAGTTGTGACAAATGCATACAGTTATGTAACCACCGTGGCAACCTAGACAGGAAACAAACCCACCAGCCCAAAAGTTCCATTGTGCCCTGCTGTGGTGAGCCCCCTCCTCCAACACCCTGATAACCATTCATCAGATTTTTCTCCCTACAGTTTTGCCCTTTCTAGAATGTCTTACAAGTGGAATCATACACATTATTATTTAAAAATGTTTCCTGGGTAAATACATACCAAATTTAACTTAAAATGTTTAAAATATATCTTTCCCTCCCACTACCACAATTTTGGTCTTTAAGAACCTCCTCAAAGACCCCTTCATAATCTCTTGCTGTGACCTAACCATCCAGAAGTTCTTTAGCCCCTTTGAGTTTATTCAATTGTTGATTCGTAACCTCATATATTTATTAATCACGCATTTATTGTCTTTAGCAATATTTAGAACTCCTTCACTGTCGCTATGTGTAGGAGTGTGTGTGTATAAATATACACATTCCTATTTTGGAACTGTCTCTATGCCTTTGTCTTCTTCTGAACACTCAGCACAGTACCAGTGACTGAAATAGTCCTATAATCAATGGTTGATTTATTGAAAACGTGGCAGCAACATTAACCATCAAATCATGGTGTTGAGTCTCAGCAGTCCTAAATTTCAGTAGTAGTATTCGAATGTAGAATTATAGCACACTTGAATAAAATCTACATTATCTTCTTTTTTCATTCAAAATCTCTTAGTAGAACAGATGTATATTTTCAGAGTTTTCTCTCCTGTGTGTCTTTAAGCATATAAGATTAGACTTTTGGCCTTGTACCAGAAAGAGGGGCTGACAGGATATGAAATCCTGGAGGATAACAGGGATCTAGCTAGTGCTCTTTCAAGAAATTTTTTCTGAGCCAGAAACTGAAAAGACAGATGAAACTGGGACAACCCAGGGACAAGAGAGCAAGGAAAAATCATGTCTTTTTCCATAAAACATATTAACTACAATTCTGGCTTTAATATTAATATTTTTGGTTACAGTTAAGCTTTAAGGTTAATGAAATTCTCATTTGTACGCTGATCTAGGGACATGAACACCAAGTTGCAGATGGGATGGAAATTAGCAATAAAGAAAATTAAAGAAGATGAAAAATGCCCACAGAGTTTAACACACATACACATATGCCCACACTCATACCAGGGTAATATGAGAGAACCTGGATATTTTTTAGAAGTGACCATTTGAAGAAGTTCAAACGATTTATCATTTTGCTGTACTTTTCTGTGGTATAGCCTAAGATTTTTGAACAAAAGGTAGCTTTATGAGGGGCTTATGAGTGGCCTGTTTACTGCATTAGGAAATAGGCTGTTTTATTCTAGAGACCATAGGAACAGAACAAAGAAAAGGAACAATAGATAAGAAAGGAAAATTACAGTCTTAGGAATAAGAATGTACCCCATCCATTTCAGCCCCTAGACTGACTATTAAAAGGGTGCCACCAGGCAGGATTTTAAACATATGCCCTTTTCAGCACACAATTTTCATACAAAAATTGACGTATTGAGCATACAGCACATATTACAACATTGCTCTTTCTCTGCAGATGTTTGATTGACCTTGACTAAATGTCAAGAAAAACACCTTTCCTGTCTTTTCTTCCCCTGACTTTAATTCACCTTCCTTCATAGTTAAATATTGCTCCATCACTTTAAAATATGTTCTGTTTAAGTAGTAACTACAGGTGCAATTCTGCAGATAAAAGAAACATGGTTTTGTAATATACTAAATGTGGGAGATCTTTGGTTGAACAAACAACTGGAACTGCTAATCCACCCGATAGTTGTATTTTCTGTAGATTTCCAGAAAATATGACTTTTAAAAAGCTAAGACATAATGAAAACAAAAATAGGAGGTGAAAAACTCCCTGTCTTTGTCGTCAGTATATCTTGTTACTAAACATTCATTCTCAGCCTACATCAGAAAATACTTGAAGCAAATGGAGATCAGTTTTCTTTTTTCCTTCTCTTTTCTTCAAGAGGGAATCTCATTATCATTGATAGAAACTATGCCCAGAAAAAGCCATTAACATTAATGGGAACTATGCATAGAAAAAGCCCTAGATTAGTTTTTGGTCTTTTAAGGAACTTATGCATTGCTGCCCATCCCAAAAAGACAGGATGGGAAGCTGCTAATCACAGTTTGCCTCATCTCTTTAAATTATATATTTCATTAAATTATATTTAATAAATCCTGAGTTGGAAACAGCACAGGGAAACTCAAGCTGCAATAATATTTACTCTCTCAATAAGCCAAGAGCTTTCGAAAACCATGTGTCTTACTGAAAGTCACTGGGCAAGTTATATGACCATGATTCTCATGAGCATTCTCTTTGTGTTTGCAATTAGGCTGTCTTCCAGGAGTTGAAATGATTAGCAGTAAATATAAATTTAATAGCTCTGCTTTGCAGTTCCCCAGTCACTCTCGTTTCCTCCATCCACTGGGAAGATAATGTGAATTACAGCCTATTAACTGAACATATGACAATAACTAAATCTGAACTAAGGCATGGGGGAATCTTAAAAGGGCAAGGTAAAGTAAAAAAAAAAAAAAAAAATTGTTTAATAGTCATTTCACCTTTGTACCAAACACTGCTCTAATTTTTTTAAAAAAGAATAAAGCTCAAAGAATTATGAAGTCATAAATGACCTAAAATTTTTTAAAATCCTGCTTGAAAAGGTATGGGATATTTTTGTCACTTGGAACAGGATTGTGAAAAATATTTTGATTTCAAATAGAATTCTGCTCAGCTACTGGAATTAATCAGAGTTGGATTTTCTAAGATTTACCAGTATCTTCTCAGCTTCTTTCATATCATTATCAGTGTTCTGCAGACAACTGGCAATAGGTTATTGTTTTAATATGTCTTTGTTTCTAGATACCATACTGTACTTCTTATCACTTATCTCTCAACATAGGAAATACAAGAACTGGAAGATAGCAAAGACCAGGAACTCTTATAACTATGCTGTAGTCTGATGATGAAGGAAATAAAATATGAAAGTCTTTGTGCTACTCTTATTTTTGAACCTATCAGAAATAGCCCCTAAGTCTTAAATAATAGCAAAATACTCTCTCACATTTTCTTCTAGGTGTGATAAAGGTCAGAAACCATAAGAAGCAAAAGAAAAAGGGTCATCGGAGAAAAGAGCCATTTTAAGTTTGGCCTGATGGTGAGGGGCTTTTAAACACTTGCCAAGGAGCATCGAGCAGAAACGAGCTTAGCAAAAAGAACTTCTCTTAACTGTACTCCCCCGTTACTTTCATTCTTTTCTGTGACTTCTCCGATACTTTCATCACAGATGTCTTCCTTCATCACTATTCCATATGTACAATTGCTGAAAGACTGGGATGATTGTGTTGCTCAACATCGCCTGGCACATACATGGTAGGAACTATAATTGAGTATCTGAGAAAATGTGAGCTTGGTGATACTAGGGCAGGTCATGAAAATACAGAAAAAAGAGAAGGAGAAAGACAATGATTCCTGATGACATCATTCGTCTCCAGATTCACCTTTTCTTGAGTCCATTAGCCAATACAACAATATGCTCTGGTGCTTTAGCCAGATAGAATTCAACTTTCTCCTGCTGAATTCAAAAGTATCCTAACTTGGGACTTCCCTGGTGGCACAGTGGTTAAGAATCCACCTGCCAATGCAGGGGACACAGGTTCGAGCCCTGCTCCGGGAAGATCCCACATGCCACAGAGCAACTAAGCCCGCCAGCCACAACTACTGAGCCTGTGCTCTACAGCCCACGAGCCACAACTACTGAGCCCCCGTGCCTCAACTACTGAAGCCCACGTGCCTAGAGCCTGTGCTCTGCAACAACAGAAGTCACCGCAATGAGAAGCCCGCGCACTGCAATGAAGAGTAGCCCCCACTCACCGCAACTAGAGAAAGCCCGCGCACAGCAACGAAGACCCAACACAGCCAAAAATAAATAAAAAATAAAATAAATTTATATTAAAAAAAAAGTATCCTAACTAATACAATAACATCAGGAAATGTGAGAAGAAGCTTGACCATCTCACTACCTTTCGCAATGGTAGGCAGGGTTTAAAAAATAAATATTTACGTTGATGGAGTTCCCAGAAGACATGGATGATTTGCCTGTTAGGAAAATAAAATGGATGCCACAGAGTAAAATTAATCTCATTCTGCTCTCTGAATACATATCTGATGCTCAAAAAGAGTCCCCCAGGTTAACACGGATTGCTTAAATCCAAACGCTCTTAATAAACACAGTATATAAATTAACTTATGACGAGCAGCAAACCAAACTGAAGCAAATTAATCCTCAAGGTGGTAAAACTCAAAGGAAATCCCATGATTTTGCTGATCTCTTAGTTGATGCTACAGAAAGTCAAACAAAAAAGGGAAATCAATCTATTTGAATACCTCAGTTTTACAACATTTATTTGAACAATAAAGCATTTTTTCCTTGAATTAAACTGAGGCAAAACTAGAGGGAAGCGAATTCAGCTCTCTTTGTTCAAAGCTGCTATTACCTCTGCTTAAATTGAATAATTGGATACAGTTCTATTTCACATACGTTCTCTCACTAAAATTGGGCATGATTTAGTGAAGCAGGGTGCTGAGAAGTCTACTGCCTTGGCAAATGGCCACTGGAATATAATTGAAACGGTAGTTTTCCTCCCACATAGAAAATGGAACCGTAGAAAATCAAATTCAAATTTATATAGGAATTACTTGTATTAAAATAAAATAATTGTCAGACACCCAGAAAGGGTGGAGGATTAACAAGTTAAAGAAAAATTTCACTTTGCTTGAGCAGTGTGCTAAACCACACCCCATGTAATGTAGAAACAAAATTAGCAATTCTGAAGTACAGAGACATGGAATGGAACATGAAAACCAAGCTGATGGGCCAATCTAGTTGTTTAAAAAATAAAAGACAGTATTTATAAGCTTGCCATGCAAAAAAAGAATACAGGGTCTATTCTGGGCCATGTTTGGATTATATGCTATAGTTACCCGGGTGTTTAGGCACTTTGGCCACTCCATAAATGGTTCAAATAAGAAATAATAAAAATATTCATTTTAATGCTAGAGACAAAGCCTACATGCTAAATTTTAGATTTTTTACCTGAAATGACCTCAAGACACAAAGGGACTTATACTTGAAAGTTAAGTGAAACTAGATATGATTTATATTTTCCATATAAAGTTAATATTCCAAGCAACAAATGCCAGACACTATGATAAGCATGAAGGTTGTCTCATTTATTTTTTCATACCAACTCTCTAAGCAGGTTACTATTCCCATTCTAAAGATTAGGAAACTGAGATTTAGCAATATTAATTAAGTTTTCCCGAGGTCACACACAGTCCTGTCCATTCTTCCCACTGATGTCCTCCCAGGCTTGCTCTGACATGCCCAGAATAAAGATTTCTTTCTTTCCCATCTGGAAGATATTCTTAATGACTCAGTCATTGTTACCTATGAAGAGAGCTCAAAACTTTCCGAAATTCTTTTGCTCCATCCACAAAAGGAGATGCTCTGGAGATGGTCAAAGACAAACAGCAGGAAACACAACAAACTAGGGAATATAACAAAAAAGCAGACTTACGGATACAGAGAACAAACTAGTGTCACCAGTGGGGAAAAGGAAGGGGGGAGGGGCAATTTAGGGGTAGGGGAGTAAGAGGTACAAACTACTAGGTATAAAATAAGCTATAAGGATATATTGTACAACACAGGGAATATAACCAATATTTTATAATAACCATAAATGGAGTATAACCTTTAAAAATTATGAATCACTATATTGTATACCTGTAACTTATATAATATTGTACCGCAACAATACTTCAATAAACAAAAGTAATGCAAAAAAATAATTAAAAAAAAAAAAAAGACAAACAGCAAGGTGTGGAGCTTCTAGAAGAAGCAAAAATGTTCTTCCTGAGGCTTCTGCTCCTCACATGGCCAAGCAAGAACCAAGAAGCAGCCCATAAAAACAGAACCTGCAGTCCCCATGGCTGTTTTTCAGAGCTCGGAGAACTGATCCAGCTCCTCAAGTCAGAGAAGAGCAAAAGATTTGGGTTAAAACCTTGACTAGGAATTAAGGGGAATAGCCTTCACTTAAGTAGTTCCCAAACTGTGCTGCAAGGAATGCTGTGAGATAATCATATGTTCTGTAGGCTGCCTCAATGCAAAAGAAAAATATACCAAAGCAAACAAAAACAAAAACAATAGAGTACTTTGGAGTTGAACAAGTCTGGGAAGTACTAGGTGGAATAAATTTCAGCTTTCTTTATTATTTTCATGATGAACCATTTATATGCTAATCAGCATTATGAACCTCAAAAAGTATTAAGTCCACTGATAATCTGCTGAAGTCTTTGGATGCCCTGCCTTAAGTATCCTGCACATGGTGACGGAGAAGGATTGGCGGCAGCTGAAGGTAGTCAGTTGAAAATTCAGGGACTTGGGATCCTGGCTAATTCTTTTCCAGATAGAATCACTAACAGTATTTAACACCACAGTGATCAGAAATATTTCTGCAAAAACATTACCCAATTTATTTAACTTAAATATGTCTCTAATTGATACCATAGTAAGAGAAGCTTATTCCTTCTTGAAATCACCTTCAGGCACCAGTTGGGCATCTCTGAAACCCATTTTAATCTGGCAGCATTCTCAGATTATTTGGAAGCAAATGTTCAGTGGGGTAGACTTAGATCTAAGATTTTCAAAAATGTGTTTCTGAGCTTGGGTTGTAAAGCTGTAAACAGGTCCACTATTCACCTTCAAGAGAATGGTACAGTATTTAGGCAGCCCTTTCCCAACTTAATTAATCATTAACACCTTTGTCGTGGAGCATCCTGAGAGGCTAATGTTTCAAGGATTCAAGGTGTCCGTTTGAATACCAGTGACAAACTTTATTGCTTGAGTTTATTATCGTGGATAATGAGGGTTTTCTTTGCTAAGTTTATATCTTCAATATATAACAAAGCTCAGTCATGTAATCACTAACTAAGCTCAATGTTGAACTAGTTACAACCTCCTGATTTAGGTCTGGGGGTCACCAAGATGGGAGGATCTCCCTTTGAGGACAAGGACCTTGCCCTGTAGATCTCTAAAGTGCTCTGACACTAAGCTCAATAAATGCTTCTTCAATAAAGGAAGAAAGGCTGTGTTGCCACTTATAGTGCAAAGCAGTTTTCATCTTCAAAGGCCTTTATTCACATTAATTCAGCTATTTACATTTTGCTGATGGGTAAAGGCTGGAGAGGCTAAATGGGCTATTAAAGGCCAGAAAGAGTAAAGCCTTTCCTGTCAGGAATCAGAAACCTGCACTTACTGATTTCCAGTCATATGTCCTTGGCTATATGCAGGAGAAAAGGGAAAAAAAAGGACAGACATCTAACAAAGGGCAGGTAGATATTGGTTGTTCTATTGTCAGGACGAGTCAATAGTGGTTAAAGACATAAATACACTAGATGGTCCCAACAGCTCTACTGAACAGGTATGAACAAAAAGTTCTTTGTGGGTTTCCCTGGTGGCACAGTGGTTGAGAGTCCGCCTGCCGATGCAGGGGACACGGGTTCATGCCCCGGTCCGGGAAGATCCCACATGCCGCGGAGCGGCTGGGCCTGTGAGCCATGGCCGCTGAGCCTGCGCGTCCGGAGCCTGTGCGCCGCAAAGGGAGAGGCCACAACAGTGAGAGGCCCGCGTACCGCAAAAAAAAAAAAGTTCTTTGTGTTGTGGCTTTGGGCATGTGTGTTTGTGTGTGTGTGTGTGTGTGTGTGTGTAGAACTGTGATATACACGGTGATACAGAAGTACCTGTTCCCATTTGTAATTCCAAAACGGCTTCCAGGTGCCACATACTGTTTACACGGGAATTGAAATACATTTGACCAAAACCTTATTTTGCTCTCGAAAAAGTGTGCTAATTGTATAGATCCAAAGGCATTAGGAACATAATTTCAAAAAACACATTACAGCAATTAAAAAAACTAGGGAACCCTACTGTAAATTAAAGCACCCATGAAGAGTGTCAGGTGTGTACAGTTATGCCACTTCATGTAATTCTTTATGAGCTAGCTCACGTCCCAAACTCTTATCTCTTATTTTGCTGTGAACTGCAGAAACAAAAAAAGACTCCTTGGTCATATATTGCTTCAGCTCTCAGCTGTGTTTGTATTCCTTGGAGACCTTGACTTTCTCAGAATAGCTTCCTAGAAGTAAAAAGTGATGAAAAGGCCTAGTGTTTACAGATCCAGCGAGACAGAGATACAGTCAGAAAAGTGCTCCATGTAAGTTCTAAACATCTAGCTTTGTGGGCTCTTTTACCTTGTCTCCTCCTTCTCTCTACCCTGCTGAAATCTGTACAATTAAGCCATAAAAGATGTCTGCCTTTTATTCCCAAAGCAACACTTGATGGGATAAAAAGGAACCTATTTCTATCTAGCTGATGACATCTGTTGTGTGTGTAACACTGTACTTCATTTGGAAGTTGCTATCTTAAGGAGCCGGGAGGAGGAATTACAAGGGAGGTAGAGAGGATATTGCCAATTAGGACCAAGAATGTAAGGACTGATCTAAGACCAGCACCCAGTGGTCAGGTGTCAGATGCAGGCAGTAGAGAATGTGGTTTTGAGAAGCTGGAGATAAATCCCCACGTAGCTGGCTTGGGCTTGGATTGGCAGGTACATGGAATGCAGTCCTTGAAGATGTGGGGCAAGTGTCTGAGGCAGGATGCTGGATCAGGGCAGGGCTGGGTCCACAGGAAGCCTTTCTTCCTGGGCTACACAGGGGCTGGGAAATGGCCTCAGTACCATCTACTGTATGGAAGCCACTGACAAGTGTGCAATCTGGATTGCAGAGGAAGTCTAAAGAGACATTAAAGTGAGAAAGTTAGTTAGATCAGAACAACTGAAATTCTCCAGGGTCAATAACTGTGTTAATAACTTTGGTGGAATAGATACCCACAGCAACACCACACCCATAATCACCACCCAGCCTGGTGCCAGATGGACTCTTCTCTAGCTACACAAAGATATGTTAAATTCCTAACAATTTTTAAATTCTGATCCAGAGTGACAATTCCAGAAAAAAGTTAATAAACTAGTTGGTGCCCTGGAAAAGAAAGCTATATTAAAGCCAGGGACAAGGGAGAAGGAAAACCTCTGTTCGTGGCCAGGCGGTAGAAAGGCTCTTATAAACATATAAATGCTTAAGAAGTCACAGACTCCTAGAGCAGGAAGGGTCTTAGTTATTGACTGAACTAACATTTGCTTTTATTCTTATTACAGATAAGGAAACTGAAGTCTTAAGGAATTATTTTCCCAAATCACACATCTACCTGGCAAAGCGAAGACTAGACGACATTTCTTTGCTTATGCCTTGAACTTCTCTTTAATTTGGAAACCTCCAATGAAGCAGAACACTTAATAAAAGTTAATTAGGAACAGGTACAGCTGAGGCCTCCTCCTGCCTGGTTAAAGGTAACTAAACATACAGTCTGATTCAAAGGGACAAACCTATTCTTGTATGTCCTGAGAAGATGAACCTCTAGATATGGAAACCTCACACCCTCAAGGCAAAGAACTTCAAGGTAGTCCAAGACTATTAAGTCAACCAATCAAGGAATATAACTGAAGAAAATCACTTGCTCATTCTGATGTTAATTTCGAACTATGAATTTTTTGAAAAGCAATAAAGAGTTTTGAGATATAGTTACCAATACTAATCAAAAGTAATCAGAAGAATCAGACTATCAAGGGAAGATAAGAGATCTTCCCTCACCACATTTCTAACAGAAATACATGGCCATCATTAAAGATACTCTGCAGAACCGATTCAAGAAAGACCCCAGGTGGTTAAAAACTGAAATTTCCTTATAAAGTCAGTTCCTTGTCATGGAATGGGTTCCATGGCTTGGAGTGAAAACCACCAGCAAAGCTCTATTAAGAAAACCCTCCCTATGCCTCAAGAAGCAATTTGATAGAATACAAGGTAAGTGTTCATTATCAATCTGGGCATCTAAAGAGCAGATGACAGAAGCCAAACAGCAGATTTAGGTAGATTCCCAGCCTCATCCCCAAAGCAAGGCACTGACAGCAAAGCCTCGGAAGTCACTGCTTTTTCGTGTCCTCCTCCTCCCATCACACACACATTTTCCTCTTAAATCTCCTAGCTGCAAATGTTAGTCAGTGAAGTCAATTTTACCCCTTTCATACCCACAAACTCAGTCTTGGGTTGCCCATTTTGTGATTATCATCATTGATGAAAGACCCCAATGGCATCAGAAAACCCTGAAATAACACAGCTGAAATATACCTGGCAGGTTATTGCCCTAATTACTGGAAGAGGTGGATATCTAATCTATTTTTAAAAATCTGAGCAGACGGCACCTCACCCATATGCTACTTCTTTCTCCTCCCCGCCGCTCCCCCAACCTGCCCAACAATTCCTGTTAGTTCACTGGAGCGTTTCAGACAAGAAAGCAAAAAGGATTACATGCGGTAATATAATGTGGCCTTTCTTACACAGCTTCTCTCTGCAATCCCAGAGCTGTCATTAGCAGCTTCAAGGCAACATGCTTACTATTATTTAAGATTAGGCTGAAATCTTGGTGAGAAGTGGATGCACTGATTCATTTGTTGAATAACTATTTATTGAAGTACTCTACTAAATACCAGGTAAAGTGATAAAATAAAAAAGAAACAGCTAGTAAGAAACAATTTTTTACAGGTCATTATAAGAGCTTTCAGTCGCAGTAATAAGGTAGAGGAGGAAAGAAGAAACATTTTAGGAGGAACCCCATATCCAAACACTGCAGCAGAAAAACAAGTATTGATTCTTTTCTTACAAACTATAGAGTATAAACAAGCTGCCTACTGATGTCTGATCAAAGTGAAGGCTATGATTATCTTGGTTGTAGTGTTTTAAACTTTCATGTAGGAGAGAAGGATATTTATGGACTCACTAATTGGTTTGCAGTCAAATAATTCTACTGAGGGAAAAAAAAAGTATTCTTGTAAGAACATTGGGACATAATATGGACAATGCAAAACCTACATTTAATCTTGGCCAATTCCATTGTCTTGTATTTTATGTAGATGTCAAAAATATCAATGAGAAGAAAAAGGTTCACAAATGCCACCCAGGGAATTGCCCTACTTTTCCTACTTGCCAGTTTTCAAAATAATAGATTCTTCTTCTCTTCTCATCTCCTAAACACTGACCAATTTTCTCTAACAATATCTCCCTGTTAGAAAGAGTCAAAGGAAAAAAATAGAAAGTTCATCTCTTAATTAAGTTCTTCCCTCAGAAAATCACTTATTTAATTATGGAAGGTGTTATGCAGCTATAATAAAGACACCACATTTTTTTCCAGAAATTAAGTTGAGTAGGGCTGGATTGCATGAAGAGAAGAAATAAAATTTCCTGAGAAGAACAAATTGTTCAGAATGAGGTAGGTGAAGTTCCCAAGTCAAGGAACAAGTTGATTCAAAGTGGTTTTTCAAGAAATCCTGAAGGTGGGTCTAAATTCACATTTCATTTTGTCTTGACAGGAGGCCTGGTTCAGGAATAGAACATGATGGGTTCTTATGATACATCTTAACTTCTTACTTCATTTACTATTGTTAAAATACTTTTGTTTCTAATATCATAGCTCACAATAACTCAAAAGACCCCAATTCTTTATTTATTGCTTGGTAAGGCACCACACTCTAACAGACATTTGATGTCCAGCCTCTTCCTCAGAAAAGGGTGCAAAGGAATCCTTGATGTACCACAGGTTGCTTACAGCATTTTGCTGGAGACTTGAGGCAAACGGAAAGAAATGCTTTTGTCCTAATCAGGCATGACAGCCATGAAATTCTGTGTGCAAAGTGAACATCAAACTGATATTATTTTTACTGCCCAAAATGCATTATCTGGAAGATTGAATAAATACAAAATAATATTTTATTTGTTATGGTTCCAGCTACCGAAAGGAGAAATCTAATAGAATAAATATGGAGCTACCCATTTATACACATTTGGGAATGGATAAATGACCCCATCTTAAGTCTGAAGAAAAATGAAGAATAACCTTTCAAAACTAAAATAAATAATCTCTTTTAACTTTGCTTATCGGAATTTCAAATATCAAGACATTTCTAATTTGTGCTAACAATGATATACACCAAAGAACCAAATAGAAAGTACTTACTACACTGTCACTGGAAGGTTTTGCTCTGATAACTTTGAAAGGTAGGAGACAAACCAAGTGAATTTTCTTCACTTGGGCCAGAATGTGTTTATCAAACCCAACCAAACCTAAACTCATGCAAACCAATGAATTTTATGGTGTTCACCAAGCACATATTTTCAGGGGGTGATCGGTGAATATTTGTGAACAAGTTAGTTCTCAAACTTGAGCTACTATTATTTGGAAATTAAGGCCAGTATTGATGACCAATCTCCAGAAAGTTTACTAATAGACAGATCACGTCATTGGGCTGTCATGGACTTGCACTGAAATTACAAACAAACCCTTCTCGATTTAGTCAGGAATTGTTCCACTTGACTGTGACTAGATTTCCCAACTGCGTCTGTCAATCAAGATTAAGAAGATATATAATAACTTTAATTTCTTTCTAAATCTAGAGCCAGGATAAAACTCCAAGTCATTATTAACTAGTACTCTACCAAGAATACAGACAGACCTCAATTAGTCAATTTATCTCTTCTTAATCATTCCCTGTGTCAAAACAGCCTGCCTGCCACTCATAAAGTCATTAGCTGAGGAGAAAAGTAGATTTGATTTTGATTGAGAGTAGAAGAGATGGTAGGCTGTTTATAAAAGAACGCTTGCCAAGCGACTTTAAAAAAAGGAAAACTCTGTTTTATTGTCCTCTGTTTACAGTTATTTTCTAAAACAAAATAATTTCTCCTCTGAGAAAGAATGAGACATTTTCCTTTTTCATGCTATTTTGAATTACTTGGTTGAACTTGTAAAATTCTAAACCAAACTAAACCAACTCTTTCAACAAAAAGTTATCATAAAAAACATCGATGCAGCTTTGAAAACAAAGAAAAACCCACTCATTTTCATGCAAATTAATTTAGTTAAATTTTTAAACAATTTTAATAAATATATAGGCTTTGGAAACAGTACTACATTAAGGAATCTCTCAATTTTTGATGAGTTGGGGGGGGTGGATGAAGATACAACTCAATCACTCTGGCTGCCAAGATTTTAAATTTCTCTCTACAGTGAAACAACACAAACCAAAAAGAGAGCTTCTCCACCTCTTTAAAGGAACCTTTGGTGGTTGAGGGCAGGAAAGGAAAAGTAATCCAATGAACCATTTGTAACACATTAATACTAATTCCTTCATGGTGTTTGTGGTTAGAAAGAGATGAAATAACACAAAGAATTCAGGAAAATCTATGACAATAGAATTAGAAGGTTAATTTCACCTCTCACTGCCCTCTGTTTGCTATCTAAAGCTGAAACCCCCTTGTTTCATTCCCCTCCTCACACCTTTTACTTATTCCTCTTTCTAAATTAGTTTTAACTTTGAATAGAATTTAATTGTGGGTCAGAATTAAAATAAGGTTGGCAGTTCCTCAAACTGTTTCTTCAAGAGTAATGAAATATTTAACAATGATCATCTCGTGAACTGTGCTGCCTTCTCATTATTAGGCTTGAAGCCGTCTTATTTGCTTGTTCCATTCTTCTCCATACTCAAAGGGTCCCCAAAGAACCACCTTCCGAAGAATAAGAACAATGGTCCCATTAGTTTGTCATAAAACCAAAATGATACATGTGTTTAATAACACAGAATGTGATCCATAAAAGTCTGACTTCTCATTTGGGATGATTCTTGGAAATGCGGGCCAAAGAAATCAGATGAGAGTTGAGAAGTGAAGATAAAAGGTAGAGAGTCCATTTTGCAAATGTATAAAATCCTCAAAGTCAGGGGAGGAGAAATAGAGTTACTCATAGGTCATCACGTGAACCTGAAATAATGTTATTCATTGTAGGACAATGACAGTCATATCATTAACCCAAAATATTCAGGGCTTTCCCACAAGGAGATTAAGCAGACAGAATCAACAGTTATTTTCGCTAGGTAAAGTTAAGGCAAAGGTTGAACAGTTGAACAGTTCTAGTTTTTTCAATTCCCAAGCAGATAAATTAGTAGCTTACTAATAATAGAAAGAGAAGAAATCACTAGTAATGACCTACTGAATATTATTAAACCTCACATTTGTTTTGGCACAAATAGCAAGTGGTGATAGTTGTGGAATTGCAGATGCAATTGGAAATTTTAAATTTCACCTTATTTGACCAGTGATAGATTACTTTATCTATACTAAGGAAACATTTTGAAAGACCCTTTTCCAAATCAACAGAAAAGAATCATCATGGAGAAAATATAATATTTTCCCAGTTTAACATTTTTGTTAATGATAGAGAATGGGAGCAGTACCTGAAAGTGTTAAGATATATAAGTATATTTAGTTTAAGTCAAAATTACATTTGAAAAAAATGAAAACTGATACATTACTGATACTCGCCTAAATAAAACTGGTTAGTGCAGAGTTTTTAGTTTTCTTTCTAAATGAATTCCAAGGATATCCATGCAAGCATTATTTATCATGGCAAAATATCAGACACAAAGTAATGTCTAATAATAAGGATGTAGATAAAAAATATAGCACAAGAGATTACCTGTCCACCCCTAGGACTGTGTACTTTAGAATCATTATTATTAAAATTGAAATGATTTCTATCAGTGAAGGAACAGGTATGTCTGACTTCAGAGACCAAGAGGTACAAGAAGTTTTCACTAAATGTGATCCAAATAACGTACGCATCACCATCACTTGTTGTGTTTTTGAAAAATGCAGATTCCCCAGAACTGCTGAATCAGAAACCTCAGCATGTGATCAAGAAATCTGCATTTTCCACAAGCTGACCATGCCATTCTTTAAAATCTGATCATCAGGGCAGCACCAAGTTCAGGATGTTAGTAGAGGTTCTTGGACATATTAAAGGATTCTGAGATGGTCCAAGGAACTCCATATTCATCCAAGCGTTTAGGACAGCATTCATAAAGTCAAGCGCCAGAGGGGCCAGGCAGCATTTTAAAATAGAAATGGGGAGAAACGGGGCTATTGCAGACAGAAGACAGTCTTCCCTGTCTAAAAGCAGTAGCAGCTACTCACTTTCACTTGATTATTCTCCCGCAAGAATGTAGACCACTTTGTCAAGATATTCTGAATTTTTTTCTTGTCTTTTACATGGTAGAGATCCTGATGTTTATGTGAAACATTCTGATTTTTAAATGCTGACAACTAATTTAAAACGCTTTAAATGTGCCATCAGCCACTATATAAGCAGGCAAAACATTTGCAACATCTGATTCTGGTTAACTATCTGAAAAATATTATAGAATGGTCTTCTCTGCCACATATATAATTTCACCTCCGTCTATGGTTTACATATATAAAGCACAGATAGAACAGTCCTTTCTCTACACTATCAGTGCAGTATGTAGGTACTTTGGAAGAGTTAAACATACAGCACTGGACCTATCTAAAATGAATTATGGTCTAAACAACAAGTAAGATTACACTCTATGACAGTGACCAAATTAACTATAAGTTTCAGAGAAGAGCATGGTCAGCATGGGATAGGAAGATTATAGCAGGTTTCCTAGAGAAGGGAGTATTTAAAGTAGACCATGAAAGGTGATTGTGCTTAAGAAAAAAAGAATTTTAAGTAACTTTATTAAGACTGTAAGACTCCTTTCTGTTAGAAATCTTATCAGGCCAGTTAATACATACCTTTTAGTGACACAAGCATTTTAAAAAACTTAGAAATACTGAAAACTTCAAAAAAGAAAAAACTCAGGATGGATTGGATTTAAAAGGCATTAAGGTATGACTGAACAAAATCAAGAAGGTGAGAGTGAACATAAAATTAAGCCCAAGCACAGAGCCTACAAAGAATAAAGTAGCAGGTCACTGGAAATGTTAACTAAGACTGTTTGCTGCTCTCAACTATCATCCTATCCTTGTGATAGAGTCCATGAAGAAAATAAGAAAAAAAAAATGACAAGTGTATTTTGTTTTCTTCTTCATAGGCCTGATAATGATTAATATCATCCAATGTTAGGTTGAGGACTAAACCAAAGAATATGAGCAGGGAAGAGAAGAAACTAAGAAAAAGAGATAAATATAGATAGGTAGCCAGATAGCTAGCTAGCTAGGCAGATAGATAGCAAGGCAGGGGGTGGGAGGGACGGAGGGAGGAAGGAAAGAGAGAAAATATTAATCCATCATGGGAAGAAGTAAGAGGAGAATTATCTACAAACATGTAAAGGGTCATGGGTAAAAGCAACATTGACCAATTCATCTCATTAGCGGGTACAGTTCAGAGTGCAATGTACTTAAGCACAGTGGGGAGAATTTAGTTTAAATAATATGAAAGAACTTTATAGCTATATGAGGACATTCCATGAGCAATGGATCATGCTCTCAAGGGAATTTAGAGACACTCTTGGCTGAAAGACACTAATTTATTATGGGTTGATTTAAGTATAATTAAAATCAACCCAGATACCAAACAAGGGAGAGGCTATGTAACTTTTAGAAATCCACTTATTACCTAAGGACAGAGCGAGCAGCAAATGTGCAAATGCTCTGCAGCTAGATTTAAAAAGCTCCCACTCATCATCTCACTCTACTGCAAAAATAACTTTAAATGACTCTACACAATCCATCCAAAGTTGTAAGTCAGATATGTAAGTTTGGCTCTATCCTGCTGTTTCAACCATTTTCCCACTCCTCCTAGACACAGGCCACCAGCTCTCATTAGACTGATCTTCTTCCTGTTTTCTAAAGCTTTCAGGACGGTTGCCAGGCTCCAACCCCATGTCCACCCAAGCTCAAATACCTTAAACCCTTCTCTTTGTCAGTCTCAATGCTTTTCATCCTTCAGGGCCAAGTTCCTCCTAGAACCCTAGATTCCAGACTAGTAATTTCTTCTTCTCAGGACTTGAACAGCAACTGCTGTCCATCTTCTTCATATAGCACTCACCTGTGATTTCTCTTACATCATTCTATTTTATTATCAAATAAGGATTGAGTTATCATGTCTCAGCTTCTTATCTAGACTACGGTGTCTTTATTGATGACCCTCAATGCTTACACTTTAGGGTCCATGGTGTTTTGCTCAGAGTACATGCTTAGTGATTTTTTAATGGATTTACTGATAACCTTCAAATCATTTCAAAGCTCTATAGAATCCATACTAATTCTAACAAGACTGCAATAGAATCCTACAAAAATATTTTAACGTTCCTTTAAACTATGGCTATACTTTTTTTCTCATCTTCCATTTTCATCCTTAGGAGAGATTTCCAACGCAAAACTTTGGCCTCTGAAAGCTACTGATATAATCTTCATTCCTTCAGTGAGAAATCAATTATTCCCTATCATTTCCCCTTCAGGGCAATTATAGCAGAATTATCTTTCTAATTATAGCCATATGGATTTTGGAGGTTGATGAAGAGAGAGTTTTGGGATCTGCAAAATACTCTTCCTTTCTGCTCTTTTTAACTTAGTAGCAATGAGGGGACACTTAATCAACCAGTAAACTCTCTTCACATTTGTTGTTCTTTTCCCTTTAGTTTCAAGCCCTACCTAAGTCTTGCCCCTCTCTGCTGTCTCTCTATCTTTGCTCCTTCATTTCATCATGAATGTCAATATTCATGGCCCACGTGAGTTTTCCTGACTGCCCCAGACAACAGTCTGAAAGAGAAGCCAGAAAGCCAGGGGGAAGAGTGCCACACAAAAGCTCTGGTAGACACTGCCACCTACAGGGAGTACATGAGCACCGTCTTTAAGATCATCCCCATTTCATTCCATCTCATGTTTCACAAAGAGGAGGAAATCAGGCACATTTGAACTATACGGATAAGGAAGAAGCCAACTCCATCAAATTATAACCTTTGATGTAGAGTTTGGAATAATTATATATGTATGTATGTGTCTGTGAGTGTGTATACATACACAATATATACATACTTATGTAAAATATGTAAATTACTCATTAAACTGGGCCAGTAAAAATTAATAGGGCTGTAAGATAGAAAATAAAAAGACAGATCTGATTGTACCATTGATGACTTTTGTCCTTAGAAAAATAGTTTTTAAAAATGTTAGAAGAGTTGTATACAGTTGTCCCTCAGTGTCTGCAGGGGATTGGTTCCAGAACCACCCCCATCCCAAGGTACGAAAATCTGAGGATGCTCAATTTCCTTATATAAAATGGCATAGTGCTTGCATAAAATCTATGCACATCCTCCATACACTTTACATCATCTCTAGATTACTTATAATACTAAATACAATGTAAATGCTATGTAAGTAGCCCTAAGCACATGGCAAACTCAAGTTGGGTTTTTTTTGGAAATTTCTGGAATTTTTTTTGAAACATTTTCTATTCATAGTTGGTTGAATCCACACATGCAGAAGCTACGGATAATGGAGGGCTGACTGTACTTACTTTTGGTTCAACTCTGCAATTGAAAAGTTCATGTAACACTGTATGCAGTGTGATAGGACATATATCTATAGCCAAGATGTCTGGGGGTTGAAGGTTTTCTCCTCGAATGATATTTTAACTATTCATTAAAGAAATATCGTTGAAATTAATTACATAGACATTGCTTTCTTAAGTATGGGATGCGGAATATTTACTTGATAATTTAATACTATCATTACAAATATATGATATTCGGTAAGGGAATAAAAAAGTATAAAAGAACATACTTTGAGTATGTGTTGTGCAATAAATCATGATTAAAAAGAAAATTTATCTGGAAATAATTTCAAACTTATTGAAAAGATGCAAAAACAAACCAAAAAAAACATCGCAAGGAATCCCCGTTATCTACTTCACCCAGATTCATATATAATTAACATTTCCCCTTATTTGTTTACTTGTTCTCTTTTTCTCTATTCTGCTCTGTCTCTCTATCTCTTTCGCTCTCTCCCTCTCTCTCTCTCCACACACACACAATTAGTTTCTCTTAACCACTGATAATAAATTACATATATCATGGTACGTTCCCTCTAAATAATTCAGTGTATTTCCTAATAAGGATATTCTCTTTCACAATCACGGTACAGTTATCAAGACAATGCAATACATTATTTGATCTAATCTACCATCTATATCTCCATTTTGTCAATTGATCCAGAAATGTCTTTCATACCATTTTTCCCCCTCCAGGACAAGAGCTACTCTAGGAGAGCCATAATTTTTTAAAGTCCTTGAATCTGCTTTCTTGGGAGAAAAGAAAGAACAGTTTCTTTCCCTTTAGCTACTTAGGCTCTTGGCTATTACTTACTATTGCAGCCAAAAAGCCTGAATGTGGGCTGCTCCCATTCACCTCTTTTATTTGCTACTTCCTCTAACATATATTGGATAAGAAACAGGATAATAAAATACTTTGGAGTTATGGATGGGCTAAAATTAAATACCCAATATATGAGGGGCTGAAGCCTTTTTCTATGACTAGAGAGCAGGTGAATTTTTTGTATGTATCTGACAGCTCAGGGGAATTTCTGTTTAACCCCTGGTACGTTATCTATGGTGCTAAGGATAGGTGAGGTCTTACTTAACATGCTCATAGTGGAATTCTGTCAATAGTCTAGGGGACTACAGAATAGCTTAAGGGAACTAAATGTAACACCTTCCCAGAATTGGTAAACACTTTTTGGAAAGTTGGAGGAATGATAAAATAGTGTCATGGAAAAACAATTGGTGAAATTGATAGTCAATAAGCATTAGGTAACTGAAAAGCTATTTCTTTATGTGTGTGTAAGAGGAGAGGGAAGAATATTAAAATGGCAACTATAAACATCATAATTAACCCCAAAAGTACTAATCACAATAGTAACTATACATTCCTATGCTGATATTTCAAACTGCTAAAACAACTTAGGAAAAAAAATATTGTAAGACAGTTTGAGACAAGGCTTCAGACATATTATCTCTTGTACTGTGAAGTACATCACTACATTATGTCAATTTCCTTAAGTAAAGAAAATTTTCCAATCAGGTTTTTTTTTTCTATACTCATCCAATGCTCGGTCCGTCTATTGCAAAAATGAGATTTTCAATGGTAACTTAGTGCATTCAACAGTGCCTTAGGATTAAATCAGAGAGCCTATGCAAGGACAATAAAGAAAACTTCAATTGGCCAAAACACAAATGACCAAAACTTCATTAATTGATTTTTTCCTAACTTTTAGTTGTATTAAAAAATAAAATGAAAAGTTCATTAGGAATATATTCCAACATATTTATATATTAAACATATATTCTATTTTCTTACAGCTTAACATCTATGCAATAGTTATCAGTGCAGAACGGAATTCCAAAGTTTTACAGTGCCCTAAATCCTCAAAAACAATGTGACAATATTTGCTAGAACAATAAGTACCAAACAGAAAGATTGAATTGTATATAATTTCCAACAATGCAAATATTTTTAAGTGGTTCCTTCCAATCTTTAATTAAATAAAATAGCATCTTTCTCCAAGCATTTTAGTTAAATTAGATTCCATTGTACCATAATCTTTTGGATGAGATTTCTTAATGCAAATACCAAATGGAATATGCCCTTGAGGTGAAACAGATCCTAGATTATTTTAACAGGAAAACGTGTTCTAGGTCAGGTTAACAGAGAAATAAAGTATTTCTCTGGGCAAGTAAATTAGATGGCTTATCTGCTAATCAAAGTTTAGCCAGCATGGTTTTTAATGGTATTTCTCAGAGTTCTATATGGCCAAGTACATTACTGCCCTCCACAAGTGGGACTTTTTTTCCCAGAGCTCATTTTATCATAGAACACTTGTTCTTAGAAAGTAGATTACATTTACCCAAGCTAGTGTTTTCTGGATGACAGTTAGAGACAGCTGATCTAACATAAAGGTTGGTTATTCCCCTTCCCCAAATAACTATATACACTAATAACACCTGGATTCTAATCCTTTACAATGTCATTACTGACGTCATTAATAGAATTCTAGGTAGGAACCACGAAGGAGGTGCCTAGGGAGATGCTAGAAAGGATAGGCACCAAGATGAGATTCACTGAATTTATAAAAGCCTTACTATGTTAGCATTCTTCCACATTATCCCAGCTTTTGAATTCTTACATTAAAACTCAATTTAATGGGGCTTCCCTGGTGGCGCAGTGGTTGAGAGTCTGCCTGCCGGTGCAGGGGACACAGGTTTGAGCCCTGGTCCGGGAAGATCCCACGTGCCACGGAGCAACTAAGACCGTGCGCCACAACTACTGAGCCTGCACTCTAGGGCCCCTGAACCACAACTACTGAAGCCCACGCACCTAGACCCCGTGCTCAGCAACAAAGAGAAACCACCATAATGAGAAGCCCGCACACTGCAACAGAGTAGCTCCCGCTCGCTGCAACTAGAGAAAGCCCGCGCACAGCAATGAAGAGCCAACGCAGCCAAAAACAAATAAATAAATTAATCTAAAAAAACAAACTCAATTTAACTAAAATTTGAAGATAAAAAGGGGTGCCTACAACTTAAAAAAAAAATTCCCTTACTCAACTTCCAGTTAAAATTCATGTCAGAAAGATAACTAGCCTGCAAAAGACAGAGAGCTTGCTAAATGGAATAGTTTTTGATATGGAAAATTCATCACTATGCATGTATAGCTCCTATTATTTTATATCTAATAGGTATATAGTATATTGATGATATACATAATGATATCATTATTATACAATTGAAGTTGTATATTATTTTACGGTTATACATAGAGTTTGATAGCTTCTACCAGTAGAGTTAGCCATACAACACCTTCCTCTTTTGGTAAGACTTCACTGACCTTCCACACTGCAAAATGCTTCCCCCACACTCTTCTGAAACTTAGTATTTTGTTTATTTCACCTTTTGGAAATCAGTCTTAAAATGCAAATACCAAAGGGAAAGAGGCACAATGTCTTAAACTCACACTAGAGTTAAAAAAAAACAAAACACTGAATGATATTCTTTTTGAATCAGGTTGTATTCATCCATCAAGAAGGGAACTGTAGTTGATCAAAACATATTTTTGATCGCATAATTTTGATGAGACCCTGCCGCCACCTCTATTGAATTCTCTCTATTATCAAGGTGTCTGAAATCTGCCTTTTCTTTTTTTTTTTTTTTTTTGCGGTATGCGGGCCTCTCACTGTTGTGGCCTCTCCCGTTGCGGAGCACAGGCTCCGGAGGCACAGGCTCAGCGGCCATGGCTCACGGGCCCGGCCGCTCCGTGGCATGTGGGATATTCCCAGACCGGGGCATGAACCCGTGTCCCCTGCATCGGCAGGCAGACTCTCAACCACTGTGCCACCAGGGAAGCCCCTGACCTTATTTTTAAGTGAACATTTGGGGGACTGGAGAGAACCTTGATTTTAATTACTCTGAATAAGCTTTCAGTAACAAAAGGAACAATTTTCCAGTTACAAAATGCAGCAATATTCCATTGGAAAGCAGGGGAAGGAGTAAATACTGTGTTCCTGACCAATAAACATATAAAAGGCTTTTTCAGTCATTTGGGGGAAAGAATTCGATTCAGGAAATAAAATCAAAGAGAGAAAAGTGTCCTACTGTTTACTAAAAGAACTTTGAAATACAGAGCTGGCTCTGGTCCCATTACCATTTAAAAAAAATCTTCCTTTCTGACAGTTTTTAATTTAATATTACAAGTCAGAAATCTGGTTTAAATCAGAGGTCCTTTCAACTAGCCAGAGGTTCAGCTGTCAAATTCTGTAACAGCGTTATGTCCTGATGTCGCTTGAAAAAAAAAAAAAGAAGTGTTGCAGACAGCAGAGATGTGTGGCAGGACAAGAAATACAGGGGAAAAAAAAAGGTAGGGAACAGTTTACACAATCAAGTTAACACAGGGAGTATCTTCTTGTAAAATAAAAATTAATTGGGAACACTTACATTTATTGAGTTATATACAGTATGCTAAATACTTAAGACAGTAAGTCACTTGTTCCATTATAGTTTTCTAAATGATTATTTTTCTGCTACCCAAGATTGCTGTGAAAATAAATGAGAAGAGATGTGGTCAATGAACAATGAGACTCTCAATTAAAGCTTAAAATATTGAGCAGGCCAATGCCTACTTGTGGGAGAGAAGTATTATTCCTTTTCTGATTGGTATTGTAATAAAGCTTTCTGATTCCTCATTGTGTATTCAACGTCTTTTTCATCATTAATTATTTTTCTCATGTGTACTTTGCCTTATCTCATTTCTCTGCATCATGAATCCCTGATAAGAGATTCTTTGTCATCCCTTATACTCCTCACCCTTCCTTTCCTTGCCTTTCTTTTCTCCACTGAGATCTCATCTAATACTCCATAGGAGTCACATTTTTCTGCCAATATCTTATCACGAGAACCTTTCTCCAAAAATGTCATAATCGGCAAAAATACAATTTTATTTTCTCTGAGTTGTCAAGATGTGCAGACATTTGAAGATTAAACATAGAATGGTTTCCTTCTAAAGTTACACTTTAGAATTACTTAGCATATCAGATTTAGACAAAGTAATTTCATTTGATTTTTCCTAGGAATATTTAGAGTAATATATCTTTAGGATCTCTTTAGTAATATATCTTTATCCAGAGAGTAATATATATTTAACTTAAACAAATAGAATGAGTTAGTGGTAAAAGGCAAATTTATCTCTAATGTCTCTTGGAAAAAGTGTGTGGAAGTGTAAACTAGAATATACTGAAAAAAAATAGAGATACACTGAGCTCAAATCACCATTGTAGAAAGACTCATGCAAATTTTAAATTGGTTTGAATGCATGGAGTGGAGGGGGTAGTAGCTCCAAGAGCTAAAACAACATTTGTACAAAGCGGTCAATAAATCCCTCAGCTTAACCATGTGGCTTTCCCATCACCCTACAGACAAGTCCCACCTGGCATGCCAATGTTTTCCTTTGGTGAGGTATTTTACTATTCAGGGCTATCCTAATGTCAAACACACAGCACAGGGCTGGACGCATTTTAGAATGAGTGAATGAATATATTAGTGAATGAAAGGATGTGAGGAAAAAATATCTAATTTTGCTATTTATATGGGCCTAAATCCCAAGAGTAACAGGGTGTCAAACAAAAGTAGCTGATTATATCTTGATTTTTACTTCTATTGCTTTTATATTTAGGTTAAAAACAGTTTAAATAAACAAAACTTTTAGATAAAAGATATATATTATACACATACATATAAGTATATATGTGTGTGTGTGTGTGTGTGTATATATATAAATGCCAATATATACAAACCAAGTTCTCTTTGAATAACCCTCTTTTGCTGATGCGTGTTCCAAAACCTTATCTCACCTGAAATTCTTCTCCTTGTGCTTTTCATCCATTGAAACTCTATCTCTGTACTTAAGTCAGTCTTCTGGACAGCCTTTTCCTAACCTTTGAATTTATTTCTCATTTGAATGTATTTAGCACTTATACCCTCTACCATTGATTTCACTTATACTACTTTATAATGTGAACTTTTAAAATATGTTTAGCTCCTACATAAAGAATGTGCTAGGCAAAATTTTGTTAGTTCTATCTCATTTTGTTTCCCCTATGACATTCAGCACAGATGCTCTGGGTACTGTGAGTGGGTACTCTATAAATACTTACTAGATATTTCACATGAATGATAAAAAAAAACCCTCTCACATCTGGGATCTTGAGGAGGTCAGAGTTTCAGCAAGCACTGCAGTAATCCAAATTTCGATTTATCAAGATTGCAATAATTGCACACAGCTAAGAGGAAACTAGAGTGATGATGCATTCTTTCAAGGAAGTACCTTAACAGACTCCCAGGAAAAGTTGACTGCAAACACATAGTGGACAAGCCATATGCCTTATTTGTATCTATAGCAGCTACCCACATGGCTTTGCAAACAATATTATAAATGAATGTTTGTTGAACAAATAAATGAATAATTAAACACTGAATACAAAAGGATTAATCAAATCCTTTTATGAATAGTTGATCCCCTCTTCCACCAGGTATAGAACTGGCAAAGTAGAAGCATCAGATAACATTTCTTAAGATTTCTGGATAACTGAAAATCCAAATAACAATACTTGAAAATAAAACATTTTAGTTAACTCTATATATAGGGCCTATTTCTGGATACCTGCAAACCTGGTGTAAAAGAGAGCTAAACAGGGCAACTGAACAACAGATGATATATGTGGCAAAGAGGTGATTTTTTGAGCTGTTAATATGATCGATGATGTGGTTGTATTATGAAATTACATATGGCAAAATAAAATTCTAACCTATGTTATCAACACCATCCTAGTCATACAAAATTCAGGATTCATCCACTCTACTTGTTATTCTTACTCTCGAAAACTTCCTATATGACTGCATTCATTCTCTAACCCACTTACAAAATAAGGGAAAAGTCATTCAATTAGTCTTGGCTTTACCATTGTTAAAACAAGTTTCTACCATCAAAGAATCTTTAACCACAGGATTTCTTCTTTCAGAAAAAGCAAGTATAAAAGCTTTAGCTGGAGATCCCATGGTGTGTTTGAAAGCACTGAAAGATTTCAGGCTTTATCGTTAGGTGGATGTACATGTGCTGCTTACCTTCTATAAAAGAAATCCTCACTTACAAACTGAGTCTGGATGAAATGGATACTGGGTTGAAGTGGGACATTTGAAAGTTAAAACTATTTCCAACTGTAGTGTTCTTTCTACAGATTCTCCCGTCTCAGAATTTGGGAGAATGGTGCTTGCTGAATTTCAGATGCCTCCATTCTCACATTCATTTTACTAATATATTTACAGAAGCAGATGCATGTTTAAAGAACAAAAGTAATATGGATGAGAATCTGATACCTATGCAAACTAAACTAATATTTTTTTAAAAAGCTGTAAAAGTAATTTGGAAACTAGACACTTAAGACTGTTAACGTAATAGCGACTTGTGCCCCAGAGACAGCGCCACCATTTATTGACTATGTGACCTAGTCAGTCACAACCTCATGTGCGTCAGTTTCCTCATTAAAAAAGCCAAGGTTAATACTGGCATCTACTTCACGGAGTTGATTTAAGCAGGCAGTTTTTTATTCAAGCAGAGCCCTTGCTACATTGCTCAATGAATGTTAGCTCTTCTTAGTACTATCACACAAATACATGAAGGATGAGAAAGTAAAGTCCAACTTCTCCTATAGATAAATTGCTCTCATCACCATTTGGTTGAGTTTAGTTGTTTCTCTTTCCTGCACACATGTCCAGTACTAGGTATGCATCTGCTTATCCAGAGGGCCAGGCGGCTTTCCAGAAAGGTTCCAAACTTGGTACGTTCCTCTCTTTCTCTTTGTCACCTGATTTGGAATTGCAATCAGAAAATGTCCCTGATGCTACTGTACACACTGTCAAAGGACAGAAAGACACAAAGTTCAATAAGATTCTCAGTAGCAAAGTTTGTCATTTGGTATGATCGAATATCTGCCATTTTAAAGCCTGCTCTCTAATTGTTATCTGATGATTCACCCCAGTCCTGAGGAATATGACAGAACCTAGGTCCACAGAGATCACTGACCCACAGAAAGTTCATACTGACAACATCTATCTTTCTTTCTGTATGAACATGCCAAAGGAGGGTTAATATACAGTGTGTACAATCATCTCTGGGTTGAAAGCCTGTTTTCCAAGCTCATGTTAACAGTATGTTTTCCTTAAGGGCACCGCGTTAAGTAGTGAAAATAGAAGTCTTTAAGCAATGCACAGCTTTTGCCTGAAACAGCAGAGCAGAAAGGAGGGAAGTCATTGCCACTGAAGAAGTGGTTTATTGTTTGTAGAATGTAACTTTAACAAGTGATTGCTAGAGAAATTGATGTCATGAACATCAATAGGTGTCACTCATTTTATGAAACCCATTTTACATCCACTGGAGCCACCTGCTTGGAAAAGGAATGAAGTGAGAGTTCAGGGGCTAACTGATCCACAAAGATGAAGGGTGGACATTTTGTTTAATGGTTACCACCAAGAAACTGCTGGTGAAGAAGTAGAGATGTAATCCACAGAACTAGTCATCTCTACTTGGGGAAATAACTCAGAGAATCAACTTATAAAGGTGGAAAATTAAAATGGATGTTTGTATATACAGAGGAGCAAATGATACAGAAGACCCTTATCTACAATGGTTGTACAGATTTAAGAAAATAGTCAAATTTTCTCACTTTGTCAAAGCTTCCAGGAAAAAAAAAAAAAAAAAACCAAAAAAACGGCAGTACTAGATGGTTCTTGTACTCCCCAGGCCTCTCTTCATCTCACTAATCTATGCATAAACTTGTTTCATTCATTAAAGATTCCTTGGGTATAAAATAATATCTTAATCAGAATGAAAAGAGAAAGCAATTTAACAAAGGCTTTAGGATGGTTATGTATGTCTTGGTCCAAAGACATTTTCATCTTATTTTAAATGATTCAACTTCTTTGAATTTTCATCTTTTTTTTTCTAAAATTTAACAGACTCCAAGGATCTAATATCTATCACTCCTAACTAAATATCTGAAACACTGAATTCACTCTTTCTTCCACAAAAGCAACTCTTCCTCTTTCATTTCTTTTTCTATTAAGTATTGGCATTAATTAAGTTTCTCAAGTTAAAGACACACGAGTCCTTTACAACAAATTCTCTTCATTTACCATAGATGCTGGTAACCTAATTTTAACTGATTATACTAAAGAAATGTGTCCCCATCGTCTTTCAGACTCACTGCCAGTGCCCTTGTCAGGCCCATCTTATCTCTCAGCTTGCCACCATCCTTTCTCCCTATAATCCATTTTCTTCACACTGGTGCCAGAGCTGTCATCCAAATAAATGAATCAGGCACCACATTATTCAATCACAGACTTCTCAGGACTTCCCTGGTGGTTAAGAATCCACCTGCTAATGCAGGAGACATGGGTTGGATCCCTGGTCCGGGAAGATCCCACATGCCGTGGAGCAACTAAGCCCATGCGCCACAATTACTGAGCCTGCACTCTAGAGCCCACGAGCCACAACTACTGAGCCCGTGTGCCACAACTACTGAAGCCCTTGCACCCACGCTCCGCAACAGGAGAAGCCACCGCAATGAGGAGCATGTGCACTGCAACGAACTGTGGCCCCCGCTCTCCACAACTAAAGAAAAGCCCATGCGCAGCAATGAAGACCCAATGCAGCTGAAAATAAATTAAATAAATAAATTTTAAAAAAAGAATGATTAAAAAAACAAAACAAAACACAGACTTCTCACCATGACCCCAAGCCTTCTTCCCTATCTTCCATAATTACCTCGGCCTGAAGACTTGGTCTATATCTGCTCTGTCCAATGTGTTAGCCACTAGTCCCATATATTTAAATTAAGTCAGATTAAATTAAAAATTCGGTTCCCCAGTCATGCTAGTCTGCATTTCCAGTGTTCAACAGCCATTTTGATTAGTGGCTGCCATGTTGAAAAGTAGAGACAGAATATTTCGCCAAGTTCTCCTGGATAGCACTGGACTATTTAGACATTACTCTGGTCACACTGAAATTTATACCTCCTGAATAGTTTTGCATAGAAAACCATTCAAGGACTCCCACCCTTGCATATGTTACAACCTTTATTTTGCCTGCCCTTCCTCACACAGAATTATCTTCTGATCGTCGTGATGCAGTGTCAATGTGACCACATGAGGAAAGCCATACCTGGTACCCTCTGCAGAATTCATCCTAGTACTCCTTGGCTCCCATAGCACACTGTTTATACCTCTTTGATAAAGCTTACTGTATTGCACAATAACTTTCTCCTTACCCAGCTAGCTTTTGCACTAAACCACTACGTATTTGCACAGAGACTTCTTCATTTTTATCTATCTATCTATCTTAGCTTAGTGAAAAGCACACAGTAAACAGTCCAAAATATTGAACATTAATTTGATTCTGAGCATATATCTTTGGTGACAAGTTTGCTTGAAAAAAATCAGTAGTCTTGCCTCAAGAAAAGACTTAGGTCCCTGGACCCAGTTCTTTTTACTGTTTCTTGCAAGGTCTCCCAGTCTATGAGCCACACCATTCAAATTTCCACTTCACCAAGCCATATGCTTATCTGTAGAAATACTGATGCCAAATGGAAGTAGAATTTCCAACTCAAACCATCCATTAGGTCTAAATTGGTTCTAAAACTAATGCTCTTTTTATTAATATTTTCTTCTGTTGATGAATTATTCCACTATTCCTGGAGAACATTGATAATTCTCCTCTAAGTCGATTAAATTACCTTTAAAGGAATCACACTTGATCACGCTGAGAAGATCTGAGCTTTGCTCAAACTACAATTCAGTGAGTTGACCCAGAGTTAATCCGACAAGCATAGCAATGCGTGGGTAGTGACACACAGTCTTCAAGCATAAGCTGTATTAATTAATTCCTATTAAGAAGGTTTAAACAGCACTTGCAATGGACACTGAATTTTATAAAGACAAACATAGCCCACATTCTAGGAAAAAATAGTGCACATTCTTGCTGTTCGGTCTACGTTTAGACATCATTAGAACTAGTGAAGGACGTAGCTATAAAGTGCTAAAATTTCTATCTTGGATATTTAATTCTATCCATTTTCTATATGAAAGAAAGCTCACTAGTTTGTGCAAAGCTCTTACTTATTGATAATCCCATATTATGTTAGTTTCAATGTTTTCCCGAAGAAGCAAAAATATGCTACTGCAAAATGCTCCTACCTGGATTTATATGTCCTTTCGTACATCTGTAAAATTTCTGAAGCACAGACAGATACCAGGTATTGTAGGGAAAAAAAGTCATTCAGGCATCGTGTGTTAGAGATCTATTTTTGTTCGTTTATTTCTACTCAGCACCACCTCTAGGTTCTGGGGTTACTAAAACTACCTCTCATTTCCAGTGGGGCCTATTCCTCCCCATATTTCACCGACATGGATCCTTTAGGGACTGCCACATTCTTCTGTGATCACACCTCCCTGGCCAGAGTTGACAGATCCAAAATGGACCCAAATTGGGCCAATCATAGTACTGTAGCTGCCTAAACACATCTGATTGGTCCAGGGGTAGGTACTCCATTAGCTTTTTGAATCTGGAGCCAAATATCTATGCCCACAACCCATCCAGAGATATCTGACCTTCAGGTATCTCTCCAAAATCCTCAGGTAAATGCCCCACAAGGGCTAAAGATTAAGGCAACAAAGCTAGAGAGCTATCAAAAGCCACATTTTCTACCACAAGGAAAAATGCAGTCAGCAGTGAGATAGAATGAAACTGACAGCCTAAGAGAGGCAGAGAGGAAAGCCAGATTGATTCCTGACAGTGCCTGGATCCCTGGAGCTGGACCTTAACACTCTTCTTATCCCAGCTTGGTTATTCAAGGCTTCCTTCCATTCTGGGAGCCAGTAAACCTTCCTCTTCGTTTGAATGGTACGGGCTGCCTTTCTGACAATTACAGCCAAAAAGTTCTCATATTCATTAACAGTTAGTGAACACTAAAATGTACAGTCAAAAAGACAGTAACGTTTCAGACCCTTCCCCGCAAAAAAATTCAGTAAAAGTGACAGAAGTTTTTTATGGGAACAAGAAATTAAGTACTATCCAATTGAAAATGTAATTTAAAAAATATATTCCATGGTTATTTTGGTAGTAAATGAAATTTTCAAGGAAAATCCCTTCAGCATTCCCAGGTCTGCAGAATAGTGTGGGCAATGTCCAACAAGCAATTACCGGGGAATGTACTCATCTACTGTTTGTTTGAGGCCCTCATACACACATATACAGCTCCCTCACCTCCAATAAAAGAACCTACTATCTATGGACTAGTAAGAAAAGAAAAAAAGAAAGAAGGAAGGATGGGCTTTAGTCTTTTAATTAAAATGTTGATAAATTTATACATGTTGACATTCAAAGGGTTTCTCTCATATACTGCTTCTAGTACAGATTGGTAGGTATAAAATGAAGTGACTCTTTTGCAGAACAATGAACACTTCACATCTAAAACCTTAAGATTTGACAGTCTCTCTGTTCACGTTTGTTTGTTTTTACCTCCTGGAATTTATCTTAATAAAAAAATAATGCATACGTAGAATATTTTACCTAAAAAGACATTAGCCATCTCCTTTCCTTACAACGGAAAACCTGAAACCCCTCTGTCTACAGATATGGGATGGATTAAATAAGTATGGCATATTCGTATACTGGAAGTATATGCAACTAATAAAAATGAGGACAAAAGTTTTTACAGAAGACTGAAAAACATGTGCCATGAGATAGTATGTGTAACATACCTCTATTGTTTTAAAGAAAACATTTTCAAGTTAATACATATGCAAGTGAATATATCTGGAATTATATATGAAAATGTTTTATCATTTATCTCTTTCTGGATAGTGAGATTAGGGCTGATTTTCATTTTGTCCTTTGTATTTATTTGTGTTCCATAAAATTCCTGCAATAAACATATACTGCTTTTGGAAACAGAAAAAAATATTAGATGTGATTTTTAAAGTTAAAATTAAAAAATGAAAAGTCATGTAATGAAGTCAAATTGGGTGTGAAGATACCTTGGAAACACCAAATAAAAGGATCTCTTTCTGGGTAGTCACTCCCAGGGCTATTTCTTCCTAGAGGTCCTCGTTAAATAAACAGGGTGGCAGGTAATGCAGTATATGAGAAATGGCAAAGGGGTCAGCACCAAAGTGCCTGGGTTTTAGCTCAGGTTTTGCCATTTAATGGTTGAATGACTTTGGGCAATCATTGATCTTGACATCTTATTTTATTTTTTTCACCTGTAAAAAAAAATTACCAATGCCTCCTACCCCTCTATCCCTATGTGTCACTGCATTATGTGCATGAATGTGGATATGTTTTGTAATTATAGAGCATTAATATAAGTTTATGATAAAATAGCTGTTACAAAAACAAGGAGGAAATCAGAAAACCAAATAAAATCTAGCAAAGTAAAAATAAATCAATAAAATGTAAAGCTTTAAGTCACATTTTCTAATTCTTCTCTAGTTCCTTCTTTGACAAGAAAGTATAAGAATATATAAGATAAATATCAAATCTCACCTATTTCCTAAAAGGTGTCTGCCAAGCCAGTCAGAAGTGAGCCCAATCAGAAGAGAGCACACAGTACTGCTACTGGTTTAAACTCCTTGTCACATGTTAAGCACGTGCAATTCACAAGCCACAAAACTGCTGCAGGAAAATATCTTTTTGGTTGTCTCTTAAGTGTCACGCATGTACTAAGAGAACAGTAACAACTAACACTTACATTGAGTGCTATTATGTTCCAGGGGCTGTACTAAGTACTTCGTGTGTATTATCTCCGCTAAGCCTCATGACAATCTTAACCAGTAGGTATTAAGTAGCCCAGTCAAGGACACATAGCTGTTCAGAGCAGGGTAGGGATTAAAGCCTGGGTGCTTGACCCGTGCATTAAAATGCCTTCTGTCAGGCGGTGTGGATGGCCATGGGGGTGGATGTGATATAGGTTCTGACTCAGAGAATACTGACATTTAGCAGTGGTGATGAAACATGCAAGCATTCCTAAATAAAATCAAGTTGAGAAAATCTCCACATGGATTTTCCTCCAAGAGGAGTTGGCATTGTATCTGTGTCTTGAAGTTAAGCTTTGAACCAGTCATTCAGGCAGAGAAAATAGCATGGTAAAGACCTAACAGAAAAACAGATAAGCAAAGGTTTTCATAATATTTACATATAGAATTACATATGTATTATACATATTATATATGATACATACTATACTATAAATGATATGCTATATATATATTACATATATATATATGATATATAATAGTAAAGACAATATGATCCTTGAGGGTAGAATGTAATCAATTCAACATTATTGAACTTTTACATAATAAGCACTCAAATAGTTACTGAATTAATGCTTAGAGCTGTGTTTTAAAAAAATATTTGTTTCAAGGTGTGTACAGGATGGATTTGGACATGGGGAGGGAGAAGCAGGGAACATGTCAGTAGCATGGCAGAAGAGTGAACTCAGCAGCTGAAATGAAGGCAGTAAGAATGGAAAGGAAAGAAGAGATACTGGAGGAGACAATGCAAAGAGAGTCAGCCAACCTTGGTAAGGCTGCAGTGAGAAAAACTCAAAGGTATCTTTTACAGTGTCACCTTGAGTTCCTGGGGAAAACGCTCTCTTGTCAACAACTGTAGAGAAGGAATTGTACGGTGGGAAGATCTTCCTGACATGCTAAGTGTGAGATGTTGTGGGGATCTTTTCCTGGTTGAGTTACAGCTGGAAATATAAGCTTTGGAAGTAATCTGCAGAGAGTGGACAGATAAACCCTTGCTAGTACTGGGTGAGATAACCGGGGAGGGGAATTACAGGAAAAGAAATGAAGCTGCTGGAGAAAGAGCCTTCAGAAACAGAAAACCTAACGAGCATCTGCATCACTGGTACATTTGTCTTTGTACATTTCTGGGCACCATTCTTCAGCCCAGCAGGATGTGAATGCAGTACAAAATGCACAGTTAAATATTTCCCAGCTTTAATCCATTTAAGCGTAACACATTTCCTAGTTAAGCCATTCATCACTATTTGCTGACATTCACAGACAGTGCATTTTCTTACACGCATTTACTTCAGAAAACACCAGAAGAAATTAAATTATGTTGGAACAGGGTGATACCTAGTGCAATTGGAAGAGAAAAGAAAGGGTTCTCGACATTATTATTCCAATGTTAAATGTCCTGAGCCTGATTTTTCCGAAAAAGCAAATGGTTTACTTTGAAGTGTCTAAACTGATGAATGTAATTAAAAATTGAAGTTCTTGTGAAGGGAACAAAGACCTTCTCTTGAGAAACCAAGAAGCTGAGAGTTAAGCCATTGATTTGTTTCTGACACAGCTATGTTTTGTTACATGAAGGTATTTATGGCATCACCGGTGGAATACAGTTTGTAATAAGGGCAAAACTAATTGCTGGAGATCGACGTTTCCTTACAGTGGAAAAGGTTAATAATTCCTTCTCCATCACATATTGGTTTCACTGTTTATTAAAGGATAGACTTTTTTGGCATTTTGTAAGGAAACAAATGATTCTATAAAGTATTATTAGGAGTCCATAGAGATAGAGAAGATTTCTTGTCAGCATAAGACAAAAACTGTCCAAGATGGGGATAGCCAAAGATCACCTACCATTCATCACATGCAAGGTAATCGCCTTCCTTTAAGTTCACTCAAGCAGAAAATGAACAGCAGACAGTGTTGATCAGAGAGATAGAAAATGCTGGTTCCAGAAATGAAAGTCTCTTTTTCAATTTTCAGAAGTTAAAACAATATGCTATATACTTCTGCTGAAACAGCAAGAGGGCCAGCCTTGATAAGATCACAGTCAAGGAACTGATCAGTGGCTTCTTGATGTGTTTACAGAATTTCACAATGATATAACCGACAGATGCTCAAAAGTAGCCTCAAAACCAACAAAGACAAACATTCTGTTTTCAATCTTTGGTAAATAATTTTGAAGTTCCAGAGCATATTGTTCAGAATGGAATTTCACTCAGATAACAATCTTCAGATCTTGACTATTTGGAGGATTATAAACTGTGCCAAATTGCCATTCTATCATTGGAAAATTTCAAAGTATTTGTTGTCCCCCTCTAAAAAAACCCAAAACTCTTCTCAAAATAGGGACCTGTTTCAAAAGTTCAACTTTTGTTTATTATCTCTCAGTACAATAAACAATGGGTACAGTAAAAAATACAGCTAATGGTTCAAAATTGATTTATGTTATTAAGGCATAAACTGCTAGTACGGAAATTTTAAGTCAAATGCGTAAAATGTATGCTGAGTAGTACGCAGCTTTAAGCAATTAATGCTGGAAGAAACTATTCAAAGATGCAGCCCTGTCCTTCACTGGGGTCCTCTCTGCCTGTGTGAGAAAGCCTACAAAGGGGAGATGCAAAAGAGACAAAAAACTAGGGAAATCATCTTGGGAGGAAGAAGGGTGATCCGTAGTTATAAAATAATGAGGACTTTTACTTTGTGGCTCGTCACTGATACTGGAGATAGCTCCAAAATTACTTTGCATGACATGATTATGCTGTGTAAGAGAAATATCCTCAATGTCTAAGACCTGGTGTGCTTGTGAAAAGTGTGTCCTCATTATTTTATAGCCCAATATTCTAAATGTTTACAAAGCATTGTTTTCACAATCATGAAAATCTGATAGGTAAGATAACATGCAGGATTTGTGACCTGTGAAATTCTGCATCAAGCTCAACAATAAATAACCTGTGGATCTGTCTACAATTCAAGCCAAACCTTTATGGCTTTTTGGTATCATGAGGGATCAAAGAATACAAAATTGAGTGTGATCAAGGGTTTGTGCTTTTTCTTGTATCAGGTTAGATACAGCTGCTAGTACTGTTAAGATGACAACTAAAGAAAAAACCAAAAAACTTCATTACAGAAAGAAAGATCAGCAATTTGTTACACAAAATTTTACATTAAGAATAGGTGAGCAGGACTTCCCTGGTTGCACAGTGGTTGAGAGTCCATCTGCCACTGCAGGGGACACGGGTTCGAGCCCTGTTCCGGGAAGATCCCACATGCTGCAGAGCAACTAAGCCCGTGCAACACAACTACTGAGCCTGCGCTCTAGAGCCCGTGAGCCACAACTACTGAAGCCCACGCACCTACAGCCTGTGCTCTGCAACAAGAGAAGCCACCGCAATGAGAGGCCTGCACACCACAACGAAGAGTAGCACCCGCTAGCCACAGCTAGAGAAAGTCCATGTGCAGCAACGAAGACCCAACGCAGCCAAAAATAAACAAATAAAATTACAAAAAAAAAAAAAAAAAGAGAGAGAGAGAATAGGTGAGCAGGTAAATACACCCTAAATGTATCCTTAAGAATTGCTTAAAAACACTCAAGTGGGCAAAAGGACTTCCCGAAGTGCTCTCAGTGATGCCTGCCAAACAGTATCCAAAGAACTCTAGTTCAGATTTGCGATCTTTTTGGTGTTGTTCATTTGTTGCAACAAATTAAATCAGGCATTTTTGAGAAGATAAGAATTTTACAGAGTCCACTTAACAGTGTGAGATTATTTCCTGGACTTTTAAAAACTAAAATTATATACACTATTTTTTGGAGAAAGCTTTTCATTGAATAGTGGCCTAGTGTAACATGAAAAATTGACATAACATTTGATTACAGATGGCATGTGTTATGATGTCTATAATTTTGAGCATTAGGCTACTGGTTGGAAATGTAATCCCTATTAATAGCATTTCTGGGGAACAACTAGATTTGACATGTCTCATTTCAATACATATACCTATTCTAGAAACATAATCTGTCATAATCTGTCATAACTGCCAGGACTTTCTGTAGTACTTCAGTGGTACTTTACAGAGAATGTCACCACCGCCCACCACCCATCTGTATAATGCATGTAACTTTACAAAAAAATATTTGCACCTATTATCTTATTTCGTCTTTAAAATGGTCCTATAAATTGTGTAGAGCAAGAATTATGAACTAAATTCCAGTTATGAGCTTATAAGGAAACTGAGGTAACAATAAATTAGTGGCAAAATCTGGACTAGAATTAAAATCATTTGGCTCCAAACTAATGGATGCGACTCCCAGGAGGAGCCTGGTATTTTCAGGGACTGGATTCGATGGACAGATTCAAGCCATGGGTTAAAAACACTGAGAATGTCCGGCTGACTATTGCTGCATAGACCCCTGAGGTGAGGTGCATCCTTGCTCTTGTTTAAGATGATTCCTTAACAACAAAGGCAGAATAGAGGGTTTTGACAGGAAAACTACTTTTCCTTTCAGACCCAGACCAGTTCCTTCTTGGTGAAGCCTGCTTCTACGGTAAGTAAAGTGTTATAGCATCTGGAATATCCAGTAAATTTTTGATTTATCTGCCTTGACAGTCAGCATTGTGTTCGAGAATAATCACTATAATGTCTGTTTATCTTCCTACTAGACAGTGAGCTCCTCAAAAGAGGAACCTTGCTTATTTTTTGCCTTTGTTTAGTATCAGGCACGTACAAGTTGCTCAGTAAAATTTGTTGAATGAATGAAGGAAGGAAGGAAAGGTTTTGGGAACTTCCTTATGCAAATCACTCTGCTGATTGAGTCTATGATGCACAAAAGTTTAGAAGGAAGAAAAAAAGTTTGAAGTCAGTACAATAAAGGATTGTCTTGAAAACAAGTGAAACATTGACTTTGGCCACTTGATTTGAAAATTACCAGCTGTTAGCCAGCATTAAAGAGGTCAACTTTTTTTTTTTTTTTTTTTTTTTTTGCGGTACACGGGCCTCTCACCGCTGTGGCCTCTCCCACTGCGGAGCACAGGCTCCGGACGCGCAGGCCCAGCGGCCATGGCTCATGGGCCCAGCCGCTCCGCGGCATGTGGGATCCTCCCGGACTGGGGCACGAACCTGCGTCCCCTGCATCGGCAGGCGGACTCTCAACCACTGCGCCCCCAGGGAAGCCTGAGATCAACTTTTTAATACAACTTAGTAACAACTGGGTAACTTGACCAGAATTGTATGTAAACTGCTCCTCATCCATTCAAACTATTTTTTACGTTTTGGTTTCTTGGAACGGACCTATCACTCATGGCAATAAACTACTTAAGAACTAGGCAGTGTTTCATATGGTGTTAAGGAGAAAACATTACTGGCACTTGTTTCAAATAAAACTGCTTTCTTTGGCAAGCTATCTCAAACCAGGAAAATAAATTTGTTGAAGATCTTCAAAAATCTTGTATAAAATTTGCAATCTTCTGAATGTAAAACTCTGCTTATAAACACTGTCAGGGTAAAATTTCATCTTAAAACAGAGTGATTGCTTCTAGTTCCTGTGATGTTTACACAGCAACTTCGGCAGAATTGCTCTAAGAAAGAAATAGAAAAGAAAATCAATAGCAACATTGCTCTATGAAATAAACTTTGTGGCTGAAATAGAACCAGAAGATTAAGATAAGACCATAAAAGTATGAAATAATGAAAAGGGCACCAATATCAACCCCATAAGAACGACTAAAGATGATTTCATATGTATATTTCATATACACACAATGGAACACAGACATTTTGCTATTTCACAAAGTCATTTTCAAGTAGTAATTAATACTTTTGCTTAACCCTGTGGTATCTGTGAGCGTTAATCAGGCATTATTTGGAAAAATACACTTTACAGCGTTATTACAAATTTCTCACTTTCAACATAAATTCTTTTGTAAAACAGTATTCTTGTTTTAAATAAAAACTTTAAAAAATACATAATCTCTTTCCTTTCTTTAAAAATGCCAACCTGCCAATTATATAAGTAATTATAGCTGCATTTACTATTTGTAGGCAACATCCTTCTTCATATTTGTATTTCTTTTTTATTTCCTCAACAGCTCTGGGGATATAATTCTAAGACTGAAATCTAAAACCTTTGTCAATTAGCTTAAATATTAATTTGAGTTAAAAATTAGACATTTTTATTTCAAATACTTAGCAACAAAAATGACTTCAACCCTATATATATATTCAATCATACAGAATTTAGTATCCCAAGTACTTTGAGAGTTTGCATAATTTCCGTATATTTCTTTTTAGCATAGCAGGTCTTCAAAACTACACAGTTGAAAACAACTTCCCCTTAGTCACCTAGTGTTAACAATCAGGTCTGATCAAGATTTGAACCACATAACCTTCCTTCTATTAAATTACCCATGAGTAACAACTGAGTCCCCCCACTCAGACCAAGTGGCTTCTACAACTGGCAGCAAGTCAAGGGGAGAAACAGATCGACCTGATAATCTGAAGTTATCTGGGCTCTCTGCTTGCTTTTGATAACATGTTTTAATTTTTGAGCCTGGTCAGCCAACTTGCATCTGCCTTACTGTCACAATCTGCTTTAAGTCTTAGCTAAAGAAATATCGTATACATTCTTTTGCAGTTGATAATTGACACTTGCCTTTTGCTTTTTTTGGTAAACATTCCTCCAAAGTTCTCCCATATATAACAGACCTGATCAAAACCATATATAGGGCTTCCCTGGTGGCACAGTGGTTTAGAGTCTGCCTGCTGATGCAGGGGACACGGGTTCGTGCCCCAGTCCGGGAGGATCCCACGTGCCGCGAAGCGGCTGGACCCGTGAGCCATGGCCACTGAGCCTGCGCGTCAGGAGCCTGTGCTCCGCAATGGGAGAGGCCACAACAGTGAGAGGCCCGCGTACCACAAAAAAAAAAAAAAAATATATATATATATATATATATATATATATATATATATATATATATATGTATATATAGCAATTGGTCATTTTCTAAATGTAAAGAAGTCCAGTAAGTATTTGCTCCCCCTTAACATGAGCCAACCATATACACTTTTCAGTCTACTATTGATGTTATTAATTTAGGAATTACTAACACTATACAAATACAGGACAACATCTAGATTTTCAGGGCTGAACGAAGTTCATAAGCAAGATGACAACGTGGAGACAACACACACACCTAGTCCGATTGTCACTACCACTTGGAGCCAAGCTCATAGAGTCTGAAAGTTTACTTTCTGAAAGCAAATCTGTCCTCTCCAGTCTCATGGTTTTCCTTGCCCTCTATTAATGCATACTGATTTACATTGTATTTCAGTTTTGAAATCCACAACAGACCAACTTCACATGTTTATTAATTTTTTATTTATACTGTGTTAAGATTAATTCCATTATGACCAATATTGTCGTATCACTTAATTACATCGACATGTATTGAATTACTTATAATAAATTAGACATATTTAAATAGATTCTAGTTAAGAATTTAAATAAATGAGAGCCAGCTGGCACAATGACAGAAAGAAACTGTACAGGAGCGGCAAAGGCACGTTCTGTTCTCCGGGTTAAAATGATTTAGCTTGACTGACAGAACTTGGAGGAATTCCCTCTGTGGTCAGGATATTTTTTCTTTTGCATAAGATGAAAGAAATTTGGAATGAAAGTTGGTGGTGATAAGAAGGCAAACAAGACCAGCAGAAAAGTGAGAAGCTGTACTTTTTTCAATAGTTACTTAAAATGACACTGCAGTCCTTGACAACCATCTTCAATGTTCATTTATTGAGAAAATACTATGAAACCAGCGCTGAACGGAAGTTATCACCTTATCAAATGGTTCTTCTCTTGCTGACTTTGCCTTGGCAGCTTGAGAATAACTATGAGGACCAAGAACAAATAAACACTATATTCTAAATAAGATGGGGTCAGAGTCCCTGTCAGGGAGCCTCTCCACCCCCTCCAACCTCCCCTCCCCAATATACTTTCTAATCCATATAAGATGATTTGAGAGTCGTGAAGGAGACAGTATTCCTGACAGGGAACACAGAGGTCTTGTTCTGTGTTCCCCACCAAAGAGCCAAGTTAAATAAAAGAGACTCCAAAGGAAACTCTCATAGCAGCTGCCTGTGGGGACACTGTCATGTCATGGCCAGTTGCTGTCCTTACTGTCATAGGAGTGAAGCAGAACTTGTCACTGAGCTGTATACACACCTCCGTGGCTTAGGGATACACAGAGAGAGAGAGAGAGATGCCTGCTCCTCAGATGAAGGTCTCTGGAGACAGGAGGCCTGCTGGGGCAGTCTACGCTAGGGGTGAGAGAACCTAAGAAGTGAAGAAGAAAGGACCCCGCTGGTTCTCCTTGTCTCCCTGAGGATGCTGAAGACCTCAGTGGCTAACTGGGCTTCACGTGGAGGAACATGGAGTTGAAGATGGAAAAAGTATGGGGTGGTCCACATAGTGGTCCTCACGAGGGGCACAAACTGTGTACAGAAGGTACCAGAAGTAACAGCATGCAGTGTTTAAGCATTTTGAAATCAAACATATCTGGATTCAAGCCTCAGTTCTGACAGTATTTTGGAGACCTTCATCAATTCACTTAAGGTCTCTCAGCCTGTTTCCTCCTCTGTAAAATGAGAATAATGAACTCTACCTCACGGGGCTTCTGTGAAGGACAAATTGGGCAATGCTTTTAGAAGTGATTTTAAAGGATTTCACTAAGTAGACACTGTTATCGTTACTTAACTCATACGTTACAGCCACCTCCACACTTTGCTCGTATCATCTTACCACATTACACACATTCTTAGGTCAGCTAGAGTCACACACAACTTTATGCCTTGCATATTTCCTAGAGGTGCTGTAGTTCTGCAGATTCTAAGCATGACTTGCAATGGCCCTTGTCTTTGTACAATCCTATTCCCTTTGGGTGTGGGTGGAACCTTTGAACGTGTTGATATATCACATCTATGATATATATACACATGCAAAAAGGTTTTAGCTGGGTGGGCCCAATCTAACCCTCTAAAAGTAAGGATTTTTTTTCGGATATAAAAACAGAAGTAAAAGTCAGAAAGATGCAAGCATGAAAAGGTCTCAGCACATCTTTACTGCTTTGGAAATGGAGGGGGCCCCGTGAGAAGGAATGTGGATGACCTCTAGAAGGAAAGAGCAGCCCCCTGCTGACAACCAATAAGGAAACAGGGACTTCAGAACTACAGATTCAAGGAACTCTGTTCTACCAACAACCTGAATGAATTTGGAAAAGGGTTTTTCCCCCAGAGCCTCTAGGTAACAGCGCAGCCTAGCGGATGGTTTGAGTTCAGCCTTGTGAGTTCCTGAGCAGAGAACCCAGGTAAGCCTGCCTCGACTTCTAACTCACACAACTGTGAAATAATTAAGAGGTATCATTTTAAGCCACTAAATTTGCAGTAATCAATTATGTAGCAATAGAAAAAGCACACAGATTTTGGTACCAGAATTGGGGTGCTACTCTAACAAATACCTAAAATATAGGGGTGGCTTTGGAATCAGGCAGAAGGAGAAGTCAGAGAGATGCAAAGCATGAGGAAAATGCGGCATGCACTGAAGACAGGGTGCCAACTCAAGGATGGCAAAGCTGCCTCTAAGAGCTAAGAATGACCGCCTAGCTGATGACCAGTAAGGAAATTTGGACCTTAGTCCTGCAGCCACAAGGAATTGAATTCTGCTAACAATCAGAAGGAACTTTGAAGCAGTTTCATCCCCAGAATCTCCAGGTAAGAGCCTAGTCCAGTTGACACCTTAATTTTAGCCTTATGAGATACTAAGCAGAGAAGTAAGACTTCTGACCTACAGAAAAGTGAACTAATAAATGGATGTTATTTTAGGCTGCAACTTTGTGGTAACCTATTATGTAGCAGCAATAGAAAACTAATACAGAACTACAACCTGTTTATTGAATAAATGCTATTTATTAAATGATAGCCATTTATTGAATGCCCATGAAGCAACTGATACATAATATCAGGAAACATTTCGGGTGCGGTCTGGGCTGAAAATTCTCAAGAATTTTGAATCCTAGATTGTTAGAATCTAAAAAAAATATATTTTCGGAGGCTAACTACAACTAGGATGACATGTCTAAGCATTCCTGGTGATGTAGAAAATATTTGTTGGTGGCAGTGCAGTGAAGTTTTGTAAAAGCTACAGTCAAATTGAAACAGGAGGGAAGAGGGCAGGGCACAACCTTTAAAAGAATGACATAGCCCAAGGACACGACATAAACTGATTAGAACCAAATAGGTCCAAGATGGTGGACAAGTTGACTTCCACTAGACCTTGTGCCTCAGTATACACTCATTGTAACACATCAGCAAGCTAAATGACATACCCCCCAGCACCATGACAGTTCTGAGGCTGACCATCAAAGATCAAAAAGTGGGTGGTGGCCCAATTCCTGGAAATTTCAACATTGAGTACTAATGACTAAAAAGTATAAGAACACTGATCATGAACTAAAACAAAACTGCATCATCCCCTGCTTCTCCCCACCATGTATTATATTATTATTGTCTGACAAAAAGAGCATCCCTCTTATTTTAGTATATCTCTAGGGAAAAAGATCAAAGAACACTTTCTCAGGGACTTAATTATCCTTCCTTGGAGGAAATCGTCTCTTTCAGCATGAAGGCGAAAAGTAAGGCCATTTCATCTTGTTCTGCTTCCATCCATGCCTGTTAATTTTACAACACGTTTTGATATTAGAATTTTTTTTTTTTTTTGTGGTACGTGGGCCTCTCACTGTTGTGGCCTCTCCCGTTGCGGAGCACAGGCTCCGGACGCGCAGGCTCAGCGGCCATGGCTCACGGGCCCAGCCGCTCTGTGGCATGTGGGATCTTCCCGGACTGGGGCACGAACCCGTGTCCCCTGCATCGGCAGGCGGACCCTCAACCACTGCGCCACCAGGGAAGCCTTAGAATATTTTTAAAATACAGCTACTGCACTGACATCTGGTACTACTGGCAACCAGCACTAGATTAATAACAAATGGGAACTGAAAAATGCCTTTTCCTAGGAAGGAATGGGGATAAAAATGATCTTCTGATTGTCACTTTTCCCTAATTCATAAAGAAAAATGAAAGTATTATCAAAGAACTAATTTATAAATCATTGGATTTATAACGTTTATCTATTAAAGTTTTCTTAGAACAATGGTTCTCAAACTTGACTACATACTGGAATTAACTAGGGATTTTTAACAAATTCTGATGCCTGGGTTTCACTCCTTCAAAGATTGAGTTAGCTGGTCTGGAGCACAGTTTGGGCACTATGAGTTTATAAAAACTCCCCAGGTGATACTAATATATGGCCAAGTGGGTTACATTTATTTATTGACTAGTCTTGGCACATCTGCCTCTGGGCCATGGCCAGGATTATACACCGGATCCACTCTCAGGGAAAGACAAGAATGAATCCAGTTTATCTTCTCCACTGGAGGACTGTATTCTAGAAATCTCTCAAATACCAAAATCCATGAGTAATTCCTCTGAAATGAACATGCCAGAGAACACTGCTTTTATCTTAGTGTTTTTGTTTTTCCAAAGTTTTTTTCAATTCACCTGATTGTATTGGCGCAATTGTCTGATTGTATTGGGGCAATGTCTTGAGTGCAAATTGAATCTTCCTTTTAATAAGAAGGATGTGTCTCTGCCTCCAGACCATGTACAGTCTAGTGATGGCAGGCAGTGGCCCAGGGATGTTCATGACGGGTTGAGAGGGACAAGGACAACATTAAAGCCATGCATCACAAATCCTGAAAACTGGAAAATTAATAATTATAGCTTTAAAACCAACCTCAATTGGCACAGTAGCAAATCTTAGCGATCAATTATCTACCTTCTACACTACTTGTGGGGAATTAAAACCCCCAGGCTGGGAATATACCCAACTAAAGGCAGCTTTACACTTTATCTTGCCTGAGAATTAGATAGCAACACAATTTGGCCTTTAAAAAAAAAATTAGGGTACATTTAAGGTTGCATCAATGTAGAGGAGAGTAGAAACTTGAGTGAGAGAAGCTATTAGAAAGTGCATTTACTGGGGAGGGGATAGAATTAATGGAACTTTGATTTTTTTTCCAACTTACATTGTCTTTTGTTTTCACCCTCATGTACCTATTGATGGTGAATCAACTGGAACATTTTTATGACTGCCAGAGTTTTCTGACCCTGGGGCCTAAATAAGATTGTTTGCTGGAAGGTTTACCAATGTATAGTAGAAATTGGAAGGCTAGAGGCCAAACTTACACTTTACAAAGTGCCTCTGGATTGGGTGGTTGACAAGACCTGAAATTATGTAAATGCAGCCCCAGAAGGTGCTTCGTCAGCAGCTGGATTCATCCAAGACTCTTGCCCTGTAATTTAAGGCACTTGGGGGTGATTTTCTTCTCTTTCCACAACTTCATCTCATTGGTGACTGACGATTAAAAAGAATTTTGTGCCCTTTCCTTTCCACCTCAACATAAAAAGTTCATGACCTTAAGGCATCCAGGTAAGAGGAGACTGAAATACTGTTTGCCAGAGGTACCTTTAAACAGAAAAAGAATTTTCACATGGAGAATGTTCATTAGAGGTAGAAGCAAACATACCACTATAATATAATACTAGTTTATATTTGTTGGTCAAGTTCTCTGGGCTGTGTACCTATCATACATTAACTCATGTAATTAACCATTCTGTGGGGTTGATACTATTATTATTTTAATTTTACAAATTAGGAAACTGAGACACACATAAAATGTAAGTACCTTGCTGAAAGTCACACAGATAGCAGTAAAAGAGTCAGAATTCAAGAAACAAGGCAATTTGGCTTCAAGGAGCCCACTCTCTTAATCACTGTGCTATATTTTAGTTGTGACAAGGGGCTCATGGAATCAAGAAAGGGGCACATTGCTCCACACTGGGAAATGGGAATTTCAGGGAAGCTTCTTGAGGGGGTTTGTATCTGAGCTAAGCAAAAAAATGTTAAATAGAAATTACACGGATGAACTATATGAAGAAAGAGAATGAAATTCATAGCAGAGGGGACAGCGTAAGTAAAATCAAAGAGGTTAAAAAAAAAAACCTTCGTATTGTGTGTTGAACAGTTGGATACGGCTGGGAGATAGGATCTAAACTAGGTAAATGGTGTTGGAGAGGTAAAGGAGTACATCATGATAGACTTAGGATCAGACGGAGTACTTGGACTTTAACTTACAATAAAGAAGCCCAAGTGTTTTTAACATGACCCATACATAGAAAGAAATACATTTTACTTGATAATCTAGTACATTTATATGTATATGTTTATATACATGCACATTCTTCACATGTGTATATATTATACACATATATACACACTAAACATTTATACGTATATGAATGATATTAAAATTGGATGAAAAGTTTCAAGAAAAAATAACTAACCTCACTATGTACTCATATTTTTCTATTCTATTTTATATTTATTGTCATCTACTTCATTTGAGTGTTTGTTTAGGAAACTAGTAGGACCCTCTAAATACAAGTTTAATGGGATACAACCCACAGCTTGAAAAAAAACTGTTATTATATTATAATATAAATATATTATATATTTATAGGTATTATATATTATAGGTATTATAAATATATGGAAACATGGTGGTCAGCAAAGGTTTCTGATCATGGTTAGAGAGAGGTTAAATTATCACTCAGCTGGGTCACTTTGATACCATTCATTAGGTGTTTGAGGGTGATTCTGAAAAACAGACTGAAAGCAAGGAGATAATTTTCCAAGATCAGGCAAAAAAGAACAGGAATGCAAAAATCAAGTCTAGCTAGACAGCAGGAAGAATAAATTCAATAACTTAGAGTCTCCAATAAGGGGTGATTCCATATTGGAAGCATGATCAAATGAGTAGTCACAGCACCCTCATTCTTGGGTTTACTGGTTATCTTGGTAGGTTATCTTGGTAGGGTTTCTGACACACCCACCTGAGAGACAGGAAATAAATAAGTGATATACCCTTCTGACTCTAGATTTATCTTTCTGGGCTCTGACCGCCTGAAAACCCATTTTGCTTGTCTGAGAATAAAACCTTAAATGTACACAGGGTTGTTCTGAAGAGGAGCCCGCAGAAAGTTATTAAAAGCAGATGAATAGGCATGGCTTTCTCTGCTCAATCCACTCTCATACAAATGTCTATGCAACTACCAGAAAAGAGCTTAGTATTTCTTTCTCAATACTACAGGATGAGATTGCTCCCACAGGACTGAAAGAATTTTTCTTGAGCTTATTATAGACGAGGCAATAATGCCTTATGAAATATTTTAAACTTATTAAAAACAGGGCTTCCTTGGTGGCACAGTGGTTAAGAATCCGCCTGCCATTGCAGGGGACACGGGTTTGAGCCCTGGTCCGGGAAGATCCCACATGCCGTGGAGCAACTAAGCCCATGTGCCAAAACTACTGAGCCTGTGCTCTAGAGCCCGCGAGCCACAACTAATGAGCCCACGTGCCACAACTACTGAAGCCCACAGGCCTAGAGCCCATGCTCCACAACAAGAGAAACCACCGCAATGAGAAGCCTGCACACCGCAACGAAGAGTAGCCCCCGCTCGCCACAACTAGAGAAAACCTATGAGCAGCAACGGAGACCCAATGCAGCCAAGAATAAATAAATAAAATAAATAAAGTAAAAAAAAAAACTTATTAAGAATAATTATTAGTAATAGTTTGGTAATATTGGGTTATTGTAATTCCCTAATTTTAAAATATCCAAGTATATTTGGACTCTCATTATTCTCCTAGTCTAATTTTTAGTACTGATTTTAAGGAGCTAATAAAAGCAAAAACAAAGGAAGTTACATGCAAACAAATGAGTGAGCCCAACGAAGATACAGAGAGGTTCTTGAAGGACTCCCCAGCCTGATTTTCTTCTCGGAATCTGGGACTGGGCAAAAGTCCTGAAGTCAGTGTGTGAAAGATGGAGATGAACCAGTTTCTAGAACAGAGATATTTACTCCTTTGCCCTATCTGGCCTGATCCACATCCAAAACCAAAAACACAGACACACAAACAAACAAGAAAACAAAACTAAAGTAGAAACATAGCCACTAAAACTGTCGATTCTGGACTGGGCTGTCTGTGGACATCTGGCTCTCAGAAAACCCCATTTCCCCATAACTCGTTCATTTTAGCCTTCAATTCTAAAGGAATTACTTACCTTCTTCACAGGCAGGGTTTGCATAAACACACACATAACAATCTACAATTCCCCATTACCCTACAGTCATGTCCTTGTCAGTAGAATTTTATTTCCTAGTCTATGAGAGAACTAATCAAGACAGACACTTGGGAATGTACCTGTGCTACCTTGATCATCACTACCTCAGAATATTGATTCTGAATTCAGAATTCAGCAGCAACAACTCATAAGGGAACATATCAAACCCATCTCAGACAAGATGGAGTATAAACAAATAAATACAAATAAACACAATGGGCAAGTCACTAAGAAACTTTCACCAAGCCTGATAATGGAAAGATTTCATTCCAATTAACTGTCATTGCTTTTAGTTCAAAATATACTAGGGCTTTTCCATGGTAATGCACAGCTAGAATGAGGAAAGTGTAGCTTTTCAGTCAATCAGCCAAATAATGGGGACATAATTGTATCTAAGACTCCTACCAGGCCGTTGCAGATTGAATACAGTAGCCAAAACTGGCTTTAGAATAAGGCAATGACCTTGAGCCCACAAAGACCCAGTTTAAAATCCTGAACCAATGACATAATGAGTATTTTTGTGATAATCATTTAGCATGAAAATTATTGGAAAGTCATTAGGACGCAGTGTGTACCTACACGCATAACGAGTCCATTTTTATGTTAGCATACCCCAAAGGACTTCCCTGCTGTGTGTTTTACACTGCTGCTGCCTTATTTTTTATGTGTCTGCATTAATACTTTAATTTTCATATACACATCCTTAGGCCATTTTATGAAGGGCATGACTTTTAAAATTTGGTCGATATATTAATGTAAAATAAGGTCATTTAGCAGGTTGTCCTAAATCAATTCCCTGTGTTCCCTCTGCACACTCAAACCTTCCAATATGGTTTATTTATTACGGGCAATGCAGAAGTTAGATCTGAGCTCTAAACTCTCAGATTAACGTGCATATGCACTGACTGTCTTTCTTCAGATGATGGATACTACCACAAGTCCTCCCTAAAAGAACAGATCAATCCTCTTACGTGAAAATAAACAAAAACAATTGATTTATATCAACAATTCATACATAAGATAGAGTTTTGCCCTAAATTGGCCATTGTGATTAGAATACAACTTTGTTGCCTCAGAAAACTTATTTAGTACTATACAAGCAGAAGGAATGTGACAAGATGTTAAAAAACTTTTTTAAAGAGGCAACATAATGTAGCGATTAGGAATAAAGGTTCTAGAACCAGACAGTCTCTATCAGACCCAGTTCAACCATTAACTACTATGTGAGTCTGGTCTAGTTATTTCCCTCTTTGAGCCCCAGTTTCCTCAATTTAAAATAAGAACAATAACAATGAGTACTTACACAAGATCTATTGCAAAGGATAAAAGATCCATGTAAAGCATTGGCATCTTATTCAACATGTTTATTATTATTATTATTATTATTATTATTATTACTACAGAGATGACTTCAGAATTGCTATTAAAAACCAAGTAAGGACATGGGTGGCATGCTGTATTTCAAATTCTGATTCACCTGCCACTATAAATATGACATTCATATCTTATTGTCATCACAGAGCACAGTGCTTAAGAAAAAGAATTCAGCTTTAAATCCTAACTCTATGACTTATTATCTGTGTTTCATTCATTATCGTCTTAACATCTCTATAAAATGGGTAAAAACAGTTTTACCTCCTTTATGGTGTTGTTGGGAGGGTTAAATAAGTTAATATATGTCAAACTCTTAGGGAAAAAAACCCAAACCTCTGGTACTTTTAAGCACATGACAGATATTTGCTGTTGTGATTATCCAGTTTAACTCTGAAGAGAAAATGCCCAAATATTTAAAAATCCAGAAGAAAAACAGAACTACTAATTTAGTAGTCATTAAAATAATAATCATTTAAAAATCATAATAATAACCATTAAAATAATAATGCTATAGTTAGCTCAGATGTAACATGCTATCGTTTGCCTGTTTCTCACGTATACTATCCAACATGGACTTCTCAACAAGCCTGTGATGCAGGCAGGCTACGGATTACTATCCTCAGATTATATTTCATGACATTGAAGCTCAAAGATCAGTGACTCACTGAGCTACATAACAATGAATGACAGAGCCCAGGGCTAACATCTCGGGGTGCGCTTCCTGCTCCAGTGTCTGTTCTACTACACTGCTTCTCAGCAGCCCAAACCCAAAATCCATAGCGAGACTGTCCATCACCCATCCTGATACAGAACCCTCCTGAAACAAGACACCATGATCCTCCAAATCAAAAGCACAATGCTTCCTGACTCAATCATTCTACAGGAATTATAGGTAACAACCAGTAAATCTCTACAAACCATAAGGTCATTACTACAGACACGCACTCTAGAACTACCAGTGCGGGTAGATTATATTCGCGTGAAGAAGAGATCTGGTTTTCCTTTGCTTGTGACACTTCATATTCCCTTTGTCTCTCAAGTACGCTAGTGATTAATTATTTGCAGCTGGATAGGACACTGCAGGAACAGGTTACTTTTTTTTTTTTGGCCGTACTGCACGGCTTGCGGGATCTTAGTTCCCCTCGACCAGAGATTGAACCTGGGCGCTTGACAGTGAAAGCCCAGAGGCCTAACCACTAGACTGTCAGGGAATCCCCATCAACAGGTTACTTTTGAAAATATCCTTTTGATTTCCAATTTTTCAGCCTCTTCCATGGAAAAGTACATATTTTCATTTTGTTTTTAATTGCTGTTTCCCCCCGTAGCTTCGATAATTGAGGATATTCCTAATTACACACCACGTAAGGTAGTTAGTATACCTCTAGTGCTCCTAGCTTTGCAAATAACAGGTGGAATCTGTTTAACGGAAGAAAATCATCACCCCATGGAAATTCTCCCCTATGCTTTCGATAAAATTCACGGCCATAAGAAGGATGCATTATGCAAATATCCAAGCATTAGGACTTTGCCACTTTTAGTTTGTTTTAGTTAGTCATTATAGATGAAAGAATATATGTGGATACACACCCATGCCAAAAATACATATATAAACATATATATGTCTTCATTTATCACAAGAAAATGGCTTAATTTCATATATTTGAGAACAAGACCATTTAGCACTCAACTCAGAATTTACACAGTACTAAGGAGAGAGGAAAAAAAAAAAAACTGAAGTCAGTAAACACACAAATCTTTCCATTGACAAGGTGTCCTTTCTCAGCTTCCCTTCACTTTACCTCTGATTTTCTTCTCAAATTACGGGCTTCAGACAATTCTGCACATTTTTCCTCCTAGAGAGAAGTCATCCTCATGTCTGTTGGGGAAGAAGCTGCTCATGAATACTCTTAGGCAGGGAGTCAGTCAATAAGCATTTACTGAATCCCTGGTCCACTGAGCACTGTACTAGGTACTTAGAACTGAGTCTTTCCTCAGGGGAAACAAGGAGGTGAAAGCTGTAACTTTTAGTATCATTACTGGTATGAATGCTATGGGCTGACTTGTCCCTCCCCCAAATTCACATGTTGAATCCCTAACCTCCAACGTAATGGTATTTGGAGGTGGGGCCATTCGGGGGATAATTAGGTTTAGATGAGGTCAGTAGGGTGGGGCTGAGGCAGGAGATAGATGGGCTCCAGGTTAGACATTTACGGCCAGCCTCTTGTTTACACTTCCAGATAGAAATAACAACAGGAACAGGGTAAACAGCTGGACTTTGCCTCTGGTGGACACTTTAAGATAACAGTAATGGCAGGGGCAGAGAGGAGCTGAGTCCTGTCCAGATAAAAGATAAAGAGACCACATAGTTCTCATTCTCAAGGTCAAAGAGACCTTCCCGACTACACGTACGGAGAAAGGTTCCTTGGGGGCCAAAAAGGGAGGGGGTGCCGCCCCATAGTAGGTGATGTCAACCTACCCATAGGCCTCTTTGCTAGAATCCATCTTGGCTGAGAGATGCGCGCGCACACACATGGGAGTACCTTGAGATAAACCAAATATGGACTCAGAACCAGGCAAAGCAAGATGATTGATCAAAGGAAAAACGGAAGAAAAACCCCATATAAGTGATTCGAACTACCACAAAGGTGCGACTCTCTCTCTAAGTCCGCCCATGTGTGTCTATTCACACGTACTCTTTTTCCTACTAAACACTTTACTTGTTTCACTACTTTCCGTCTCTTTGTGGAAATTCATTTCTACAATACAAAGCCGACAGGCCAGGGCCTTGTCACTGGCCACTGGTCATCTAGTGGCGAGGATTCAGCGCTCTCACTGCCGCGGCCTGACTTCAATCTCTGACCAGGGAACTGAAATCTACTTCAAGCTGCCACAGGCCGAGGCCACCTGAGATCAGGGCTTTCATGATGGGATTAGTGTCCTTACAAGAAAAGACCAGAGAGCTTGACACTCACATGCTCCCACTCTGTCTCTCAGTCTCTCTCTGTCTCTGTCTCTTTCCCTGCCATGAGAGGAATGAGTAAGAAGGTGGTCACCTGTAAGTCAGGAAAAGAGCTCTCACCAGAAACTGACCATACAAACACCTTGATCTTAGACTTGTAGCTTCAAGAACTGTGAGAAAATAACACTTGTTTAAGCCACCTAGTCTATGGTATTTTGTTATGGCAGCCAGAACTAAGATAATCACTGACCTCCTCAGGCCATGAATAAAAGATAAAAAGGTTTTCTTCTTCCACCTCATAAGTTGTTAAAACAAACAAACAAAATCTCTGATATATCTACTTGGGTCAAATGCATTGTGGTGACATATATGTTTTGGCTCTGGACCAAATTTACAGACCAAATGCTTCTGTGGTCAAGAAAATTCAAAAATTTACAAGTGGACCACCTATTAGGCAAATTCGAAACATTTCCAACAGTTCTGTATTTTGGATCAGAGCTTCTCAACCTCTTCACTACTGACAATTTTTTTTTTTTTTTTTTTTTTAGCGGTACACGGGCCTCTCACTTCTGTGGCCTTTCCCGTTGCAGAGCACAGGCTCCGGACGCACAAGCTCACCAGCCATGGCTCACGGGGCCCAGCCGCTCCGCTGCATGTGGGATCTTCCCGGACCGGGGCACGAACCCGTGTCCCCTGCATCAGCAGGCGGACTCTCAGCCACTGCGCCACCAGGGAAGCCCACTACTGACATTTTGATACAGATAATTCTCTGGTGTGGGGGCTGTCGTATGAATTTTAGGTTGTTAAGCAGCAGGCCTGGCCTCTATGCTTGATGTGCCAGCAGCATCCCCCAGCCCAACTGTGACAACTAAAAATATTTCCAGACGTTGCCGAACATCCCTGGGGGCAAAATCATCTCCATCAAAAACCCCCATCTAGCCCAAAACTTAACTGAACACATGTAATTATGTTATAGAGATATCCTGTAATGATAGCATATAATGGTCTGGAAATATAATGACCTTAAACATAAGATAATAAGATATAAGATAATAAGAATCTCTCTCTCTCTCCACCTCTCTCTCTCTCTCTCTCTCTCTCTCTCTCTCACATACCCACACCTCCCCACACACCCACACCAGCATTAAATAAATGCCTGTTGGAAAAAAGAAAGGAAGGAAATGAGACAGCATGGAGCAGAGAAACAGAGTACAAGCCTCAAGAGACAGTCTTCACTGATTTGTTCCTAGCCTACCTTGAATTTTAGAAAAGTCTCATAATCTCTCCACGGCTCACCTTTTACATACGTAAGATTGGAGGCTTGGCTAGAAGATACATATATAGTCCCTTCAATTTAAACAATCTCTGATCCCTAATGTATTTCAGATGAGGGTAAGAGAAGGAATATTTTGAGTTTAAAGTTCTGAGAAAAATTAAGTGAGCTAAGTTACATTCTAATATCAACTATGTAAGCTTCAATTCTAAGAACAACTTGGCCAGCTATCTTGAGTATCTTTGATGATGCCAGGAACAGATTGGCTGGATGGCACTGAATGAAAAAACCTCTTCAACACAGCCTGTTCAATCTGGCCTATCCGATGTTCTGCCTAGGATAACTTTAAATTTGGGTAGGCTTAGAATTTTTCCTTGGTGTCTCACAGGCTGTAGGGAGGACAGTCCATGATAAATGCCATCTTCATTAAAAGTAACTTCTTGCCAATGATTTCATGCTACTTTTGTTCTACAATACTGCATATAATTTGAGACATGTTGCCCACAAAACAGAAGTTACACGAGGCTGGAAAGAACATTCTACTCTCTTTTGGGAACTTACATAACACCAAATAGGGATCGAAGGGAATACATCCGAAGTCTGCTATGGAATTTGGATTATAAATGGCCCACTGCAACAGTAAACCCTTTTGCTGGTTCACTGGCTAGAAGTGGGACAAAAGGAAAAAAAGCTATCTGTAGATTTCTATAAGTTAAAACATCTCATTGTATCCTTGCTATAAAAAGTAAGCCATAAAGTATTACTGCAAGATTCAGCAATGATTTACTTTGGAGGTCTTCCATGAAAATGGCTTTAAGAACCATGTTAGCTTGTAGCTGCAGAAGACAGAGGTAACATCAGTAGCTGGGATCAGGCAGTAGTTCTTGGAATTATGGAAGATCCAAGGAGGAAGCCATGTATAAATTTCTCCCTGATTTCATTTCAGAGAATGTGCTCTTTGAAGAGAAATAAGGAAGAATATTTGAGAAGATTTTATGTTCATAATGAAAACAAAGAAAATACTGAAGACTGTATTCCCAGGCCTCTCAGTTCAAAGGAACCAACCTTATTGTTAGCCTAGCCAGAAAAGTCATTCACTGGAGAACAGTGGCTTTAGGAATTATTAGGAAATAACTCAGAAAATATTTCAGTAATATCAAACTGCATTCTTCACAAAAAGGTGGAACCATTCTCTAATTCAACACATCTCCCAGGGAGAAGGCAGTAGATGTGAGTAGGTAAAGATTCCTAACCTGTCTAGTCACATCAGCGCACTAGCCACAGAGAAAGAAGATAAATTCGGGAACCACCTGAAGTGATTTGTTGATCAACTGTGTACATAATTACTGCTTTTGTTTCATTAATTTTAATTACCTGTTATCCTTTTGTCCTTATGCCCTGAGGTGAGTTTTTCATCAAAAATGGGGGATGATTTTATGAATATTACATGCAAACAAGCAAATTAGACTCACTGAACTTGGGAGATCATTTCTTCCCCTTCCTTCCTCTAGGGTTAGCTGCTATTTTCTGAATGTGATATTGATTCTATGGTAACACGCACAAAGGTATTAATCAGGAGAACAGGAGCTTCTGTGAATTCAGTAAAGCTTATTACAGAGTACCTCATGATAACACATTACCAATCTACGACCCCAATAACAGCAGTCCCTTAACTATAGATTACATTTTTAAATGGTTGTCCCTTTTACATGCTGTATATTGGAACACTCTTTACAGTTTCCACAAGAGCTCTTAAGGAAGAAAAGAATGGATAATGAAAAATAAAATAGCAGCTCCTGCTTAAGGGCACTTAACCTAGAGGTAGACATCTAGGCAGACCCAAGCAACCTATTGCTCCCGCTTCCCCTTTCTTACACTACCTACGGAAGATCATTTTGCTTTTCAACACCATGATTCTAAAATTAAGTACTGTATCCCATTATTTGTGTGTAATCAACAGTTTTTATTATTTTCATTTTCAAGCAATTATTATCAAAGTTCAATTTTTATATGATAATAGCCAAATTCTGGTGAGAGCCTTCGAAGCAGATACCCACATCTTGCTGGGATTCCTGCAAATGCATATACTCCTTTTAAAAAGTCTTGTAACTACCAGTAATCATTGATCCAGTCATTGTAATCATATGGAAGAATATGTCCTAGAGTAATTATCTTAAACAGAAAAATGTTTTCTACTCACAGATGTTCAAAGTAGTATTATTTGTAATATTTGTGTTTGTGTGTAAACTCATTAGGGGCTTCCTTTCATTCTTGTATATATTCCAAATTTTCTTTAAGGAGTATTTAGTATTTATAATTAAAATAATTTACTTTAAAAAAGCATTCTCCTTTAACAGTGAAAAGAGCTCTAAAGTACTCAAAGAGCTGAGGAGAAGAAATAAATTTCTTTTCCTTTTACATGTAGATAACATAAATGCATGATACTAACTACTAAAGAAAAGAAAGAGAAAACATGGACCTAAGTTTGTTTTTGTTTATTTTGTTTGTTGTTAAGTGCTCTGTATTGCAGTTGACTAACAAATCAAATTTTGAAACACTAGGCTTTCAGTTCCTCTGAGGCAAAGAAAAAATATTGTTTTGTCCCTTACTCCTTGCCTGGAATACCACAGGTACTCAATAAACTTGCGAATATATGAACACGGTCTTTCCACTGGGTCAGAACCATGGATAGCGAATCAGCTCTTTTTTTTAAAATAGAACATGCATTCTCTTAAGAGGGAACAGACGTATAGTTGCCGAAGCTCATTAAGCTTCATATTGGTCTCATGACATAGGCAAATAGTTACCTTCTCTAGGCCTCATTTGCCCCACTGGTAAAATAATTCAATGGCTTGCCTTTTCAGTAGCAGAAGGCTGGATCAGAGAAATACTGACCATCCATAAGTGAGGCCTAAACTTTTTTACCTTCTCACATGGATACATAAATATTTATTTCCTGGCATTACTCTGATGATGAGTTTTATACCTTTGCTTATCTGAAGAACAAAAAGTAGGAAAAATTGCTCAGTAAGGTAATTTCATCAATATATCTATTTCCCTATTGTCCTCAGCCCACAGTACTAGGAACGGCCACCCCATGAACTTGATGACTTCATTAGGTTATGATGGAAAATGAAAAAATAAATTGTTGTGAGAACTTCATTTTCAACTACAGGAAAGGTCAAGGACAGGTCTGATTTGGTAATCTCAGAGAAAGACAGTATCAAAAATTCTCCAAATTCTTCATAATCCCAGGAGTGAGTGTATTATTAATTTTCTAAATTTAAAAAGGCAAGTTTTAAAAAATAAAAATGGCAAGATTTTCATCTTTTGAGAGCTGCAAAGGAAAGGAAAAACAAAAAGAAAACATGCTTTCTCATTCCCAATTACTTTGAAATATTCTCCATGGATTACTATTTCCTAAAAATTACCACCCCCCTCCCCCCCCTTTTTTTTAAAGAGTTTTAAAAACCACATAGCTATTCTTTGACTAAAAAAAGTCACTCTTAGAGTTTAGCACAGGACCTAGAACATGGCAGACTCTCAACAAATGTTAGGTCTTCTTTTTCCTCTCCCCCAGTCTTTCCTATTTCTATGAGCTAAGTTTTATTTTCTAAGACTTTTTCCTTGATCTTCTAGATTCAAAAATGATATCATTGATTGGAAAAGAATGAAGTTTAAAATCCTAGATTAGGGCTTCCCTGGTGGCGCAGTGGTTGAGAGTCCGCCTGCCGATGCAGGGGACGTGGGTTCGCGCCCCGGTCCGGGAAGATCCCACATGCCGTGGAGCGCCTGGGCCCGTGAGCCATGGCCGATGAGCCTGCGCGTCCGGAGCCTGTGCTCCGCAACGGGAGAGGCCGCAAGAGTGAGAGGCCCGCGTAGCGCCAAAAAAAAAAAAAAAAAAAAAAATCCTAGATTAGTGTCTGAGTGTCAGTAAAGATGACTGGCTTCCACATTTTGTTACTTTTCATGTTCTGGTTCCATTTCCTTTCTCGTAGTTCTCCTGGAATTTGTCTTTTTCTCTCTCTGTCTTTCATAACCCATTGCCCTTTGTGTATTGGGATTCTCTCTTAAGTTTTACTCCCTATTCTCTGGAGCCATAAATCCCAATTCATCCAGGTAAATTTGCCCTTATATTGGTATCCACTGCTCTTGGATTTGTGTTGTTCCCGTTTTGAGCGGCTCCCATCCTCTCGAAGTCTGCTCACCCCATTTTCTAGCTGACTGTTACCATCCTCCGTTCATTGTGGAAAGTCACAACCATGAATGTTATCACAGAGATACCTCATAAAAATCTGTATCTTTATTATATAGAATCAGTAGGTATAAAAAGAAAGTTCTTCCAAGTAAGAAGTATAACACTCTACATTTCATAGTTATTGGTAGTAGATTGGTTTTGGGAGTAGATCCCAGGAGTAGTGCCATCACATAATTCACTTTGGATTAAAATTCATTAAAGAAATCTATTAATTAGAACCCATGCAAGAGCCATTAGATGTACAACATCTAGATAATCTTATTATAAGGCTGTCATGGCAAGGGACATTAAAACGCGGTTCTAACAATGTATACACACCACAGAGAGAATGATACTCAGTCTAAATCCACAGATAAGTATAGGCTTTAAAGACTCAGATCACCAGCAATGTGCTGTGACTTATTTTTCAACCAACCCTAGAAGATATTTAGAACTAAGGATTTCCTGAAATGTGACTTCAGATGTGAGCAGGGAAAAAAACAAACGGGATAAAACTATCCACCATTTTTTTCTGTTAGAGCAACAATGAAAATGTGTCAGGAGCATCTGCTCCTAAAATAACACAATAGAATAAAAATTGGCAACTGAGGCTTAGAAGTTAATTTCAAAGGTTTATTTTACTAGAGGGTTCATATTTAGCAGCTGTCAATTCGCTACCAATAACCATGATAAAAATCAGCAAAACCTGAACTCTTCTCCTGCCAAAGAGACAGTCATTTGTGAGTGTTGGAGGTTTTTTGTGATGTTGTTTCTTGAAAAAGTAGATGTCTATTTCATTGAAACAATGTCTTTATTTACTGAAAAATTTCATTTGAGAAAAAGAGGACTGAAACTATTTTTCTACATTTTGAAAAAATTAGTATAGGAAAAGATGTGGGATTTTTTTTGTTGTTCCAATATTTTTAGGCAGTGTTTTACAACCTGAGGTAATTTTGACCCCCAAGGGGATATTTGGTGATATCTAGAAACATTTTTGTCACACTAGGGGCTGCTACTGGCACCTAGTGCATAAATACCAGAGATGCTGCTAAGCATCTTATAATATATAAGGCTACCCCTAGGACAGTATTTGGCCCAATGCGGCAACAGAGCCCAGGTTGAGAAACTTTTGTTTAAAGGAACTGGCTTGATGGATTTAGACTAAAGGTGGGTTTGCATTTACAGACTTTCCAAACCATGGTTTCCATCAGAAGTGTCATGGTGGAGAGCTGCTGTAGGCAGACACTGGCTGTGCTTTAAGCAAGTGCTATTGGAACAACAGAGTCTAACTCTTTAGATAAAAATTATAGCAAGTACATTCACATTGATGTAATTACGTTTGCGTCCGCACTTATACTTGATATGTTTCTATGTACAACATTTTATAACTGGGTCATAAGAATGAATTCTTAACTAAAATGGTACAGGAAGCTTCTTTGGATAATAATTACCTTTTAAATGTACCTTAGCTAATATTCCACACAGGCTCTTTAATTCATCATCAAACAAATGTTAAAAACTTGAATATAGTTTTATCCCAATCTTTATCTCAACACTTTCTCAAATTAAAGTTATTTCCAAAAAGCATATATAAAATATTATAATTAGATTATTCATTTCTAAAATAATAATTTTAAGGACTCTACGTAATAGAAACAGCTACTTTCAGGCCAAAAAAAAAAAAAAAAGGACTAAGGATCCATAGTTCATTGGGTCTACTCTCTATTAATCACTGACAAAAATATTTTATATCTAATACTGATTTACTTTAAAAAATGTCGTCTAACACGTAAAAATATTTTCAGAAAAATGATTATTTACCCCGTGAAAAATAAAAGAACAGAGAATAAAGCAGGGGCAAATGAAACATATATATGTATGTTTCTCTGTCTCTCTCTCTCCCCCGTCCCCACATATATATCCAATAAAATTGATCTTCAGCAAATAATATCACTAAGAAATTTAAGGGGGACCCACTCTTCTATCAGCATGGTGACTTCCATTTAAATCAGAAAACATTTCAAAATTCAGCATCTTAAAAACTTTCTCCTTCCATTTGGATCCCCAGAACATTCAGTGTCTCTCCCTCCCTCCTTCCCTCTCTTCCTTCCTTCCTCCCTCCCTTCTTTCCTTCAATTTAACACTTATACAGCACTTAAAATATGCCTGATATTTGTCTTAATTTTTTACAAGTATTATATTAACTCATTTAATTCTCCTAACAATCATATATGTGTGTGTGTGTGAGTGTGTTGTGTGTGTATTTATATATATATCCTACATTTTATAAACAACGGAACTAAGGCATACAGAGATCAAGTAATTAGCCAAGGTCTTGTACCTAGTAAGTGGCTGAGCCAGGACTTGTATCAAGGCAGGCTGGTCCTAAAAGCCATGCACTTTATCCCTTTGCAGGTTGCCTCTCCTCTTTATCACACGCTACTATTCCTCATGTTTATCTCAGGCCTGCCTAGATAGTGTGGCCTTGGAGGAGAATGAATGTTGTGAAAGGTTGCAGGTCAAGTCAAAAGGAAATCTATTGGAGGAGAGTGGCCTTATCAGCTGGTCCATCCATGGAGTTGGCTTTGTCCAGAAATCTCTTAGAAATACATGTTGAAAAATAGTAAGATATAAATTAAAAGCATCTGTTCTCTTACTGTCAGCTGTTTATGGCATATATTTTATGTCACTAACAACTCATTTCTTCTCCATAAGGAGAGCCAGAATAGAATGGTATTTAAGGGCATGGACTCTGGAGCTCTACCTCCTCGGTTTAGTTCCTAGAACTGCTATAATTATGTTTCTATTGCATTTCTTGAATGTTGGGCAGAGACAATGCTATGTTTTCTTCTTCATGGGAACACTGTCAGATCACATTTCCCCGTCTCTTTGTATGTAAGTGGGGCCATATCGCTATTTCTCTCCAATAATATGAGTGGAAATAATGTGTGACAATTCCAGCCCAAGATGCCTAAGAGCAAGTGTACCTCGTCTAAGTTCCCTTTCTTGCCTTATCTAACATCTGGATGCAGAAGATCTGGATGCAGTGGAGGATTCAGAGGCCTTAAAGGATAGCGGAGCCACAACATGGAAGAAGCCTGGGTCCTTTAATTACTACATACAGTAAAGCTTCCACCCCTGACATTGAACTACGGTTGATTATGATGTGAGTCAAAAATAAATCTTTATTACGTAAAGCCATTGAAATTTTGAGTTGTTTCTTACAACAGCTAGTTTTTATTATGCTAACATGAATTTATATCACCATGTGACCAAAATGATCACTCAAACTCCAAAGTACTTTGACTTGGAATTGCTTTACTCAATCTGTGTTCCCTTCCAGAAGAGCTTTGACAAAGTCCCATTACCTATGTATCACTTTTCTGCCGTTAACTGCCCTGTCCTACCATCCAATCACTTCAGCACTTCTGTAGAGATTCAAATTTCAAATGTTAAAATAACTTAGTTCAGACACAAATATTTACAGCAGTTAAATGTTCATTTGTAAACCTAAGGAATACCAGTACAATTGATGGAAATACCTATTATCCAAGTAAAATAGATTGAAACTCTCTGCTATAAAATCTGACTTTTTCACTGTTTGATTGTGCTACCTGAATGAACAAAACAAAAAATATGGCTCATACGGTCATAGCTCTCATAAAGAAAATTATGTCTAATACTAATATTACCTCTTCCTACAGATATTATTCTATTCAAAACAAACAAGGAAATCTTTCACTTTGCTACCCCCTTAGCAAATTAGTGACTAAATCTAAGTCTTAAGTCTTCATGCCAACATTTCAAGAAGGGCTCCCTAATGCTTGTAAATTGCCAAAGAGATGTAATTCTAAAGGATATGACCTCTTAACAAGTACTTGGAAGAAATATTATGTTCAGGATTTCAAATAGGAATTCATTGTGCTCTTTTAGAAGTTATGCCTTCAGGGTCTTCTGTTTGTGATGGTTCAGTCCCAAGGAGGACAGGGACCATCTGTGTATTACTCAGCCTTGGCAGATGCATAGATTCTCCTATAACGTTTTCATCTCCAAATGTCTCAAACAGTTTAAAAACTAAGGGATTATTGATTGATTTGGCAATACTCCTCGTAATCTCAATAAGAAGCTCAGAAAAATTTCCTTTGCATCCATCATGCATACGTTGCTCAAAGGCTGAAAGGACAGAGAGTATTTCTTCTGAACTTTGACTGAGCCACTAGAGTTAATGGATATATAATATCCATATATTTTATTAAGAAGATATAAGCAATATCTCAATCTGTATTTTCTGCCTGTGAATAAACAAAATCTCTGGAAAATTACAGAATGATTCAAATCAAATTTTAAAAAATATTATTTATATCAAGAACATATTTAAAATGTATATCTTCTGCAACTGTTTGTCTACTAAATTACCAGTTATTTTGATTAGTGCTGGGTGTATAAAGATAAATCAGATGTGGTCCTTGACCTTAAAAAAATTTGCAAAATACTAAGTCAGACAGAGAAAGACAAATACCATATGATGTCACTTATATTTGAAATCTGAAAAAATGATAGAAATAAACTTACTTACAAAACAGAAATAGACTCAGACAGAGACAAAAACTTATGGTTAGAAAAGGGGAAAGGTGAGGACAAATTAGGAGTTTGGGACTAACAGATACACATTACTATATATAAAATAAAATAAATAAACAACAAGGACCTACTGTATAGCAGAGGGGATTATATTCAATATCTTGTAATAACATAAAATGGGAAAGATTCTAAATCACTGCTGTCTACCTGAAACTAACACAACATTGTAAATCAACTGTACTTCAATGTTAAAATGTTGCAAAATAATGAACAAAATGGAAAGAGATATTTCTAAAGGTAAGTAACGTCTTACTTACCCTACAACATAAAGTCATAGCCAATAAAATCATAAAATCATCTGCTGAGTCTGTTCTAAAATGAGACGACAAAAGCAATAAACACTGCACCTAAAACCCAGGGACCATAAACATTACACATTCTGAAAAATAGCTGTCAGCATGGAAGTCTTGACCATATGTTCACAAACTCAATTTGGATAAAAGGAAAAAGGCTGAAGTCTTGGCACACCAAGGTCAATATGTAGATATATTCTAATTAGCACTTAAAATAAAATTGCCAGCATCTCCACAGAGAGCTCATTTCTTTTCTTAAGGATTAGTAGAGAAAAACTTAAAAGACTACTATTAAATTAATAGCACTTTTTATTTTGTTCTTGACATCCAAATGCAAATACCTTTTTTCTTAAGAAGCAGTGGTGAAATAAAATTAAAATGAAAGTTTTTTACCCAGCATAGAATTAAGTACAGCTTGGTGGCGAACGATCAATTGGAGAAGCCATCTAGAATGAGCCATCTCAAAACTTTTAAGAGGATTATAACTCAGCATAGTAGGAAGGGAACATATATTTGACAAAGTATTAGACCAGCACAGAAGTTTAAGCATATTCCTGTGTTCATTTCATATATGAGGGAACTGAACTCATAGAGTACTGAAATCATTCAAAGTTAAAGAATTAATGTGTCAGGAGATTTTGGACAAGAATTTGGTTGAGTCTCAACATTCTCTTCACACTATACATGAAAGATGCCTAGATGATGTGTACTGACTGACCTCTCTAAACTTCACAAACTGAAGGGATACAAAGTATAATAATCTTAAATGAAGTAGGAATAGATTAGTAGAAAAAGGGTGTTGTAAAAATTAGAAGTGAATTCTAATCCAATGCCATAGTAACTTCAGGTTACTAATTTTCTTAAATGGAAACAATAAATCCTCATTTTGTCCAACCCATAGGACTATGGAGACCAAAGTAAGATAATAAAAATGGTGAATATTGCAAGTTATTGTTATTTCCAATTATTATAGAAAGTTTTGCAATTAAATATCATTTATCCTTAAAAGAGATTAATAGACTACTAACAGCTTTTTTCTTGACCTTTTTTTCTTAAAGCAGAGATGCAATTATAATACGTAAATGAATTAAGAATGCTACACTGAATAGTTTATATACTTTTCTCAGGGATGCATAAAAATTTCTTTATGGATACATTCTAATTTAAAAGATAATTTTGTCTAAAATATGTATGGCTATTTCAAGGCTCAAGTGTGTAGGCAATTATCCGAAAAAAAAGCTCGAAGTTGGACTAACAGGCAGTTCCCATATTAACTAAGGCACTACTGGTAGCAGAATATGACTTAAAAAAGAACAATGTCATTTTCTATTGATTTAGTCTCTCTTCTTTCAAACCACGCTAGGCCCTAACATTAAACTCTCTTAACAATTCAAAAAAAAATTTTTAAACATTTCCATCACTCACTTTAATTTTTCTATTCATGCATAAATTCACAGAAAGTTGCAAAAATGTACCAGGAGGACCCCAGTTTCTTCCAATGACAATATCCTGCGTAACAACAGTACAATATCAAAATGAGAAAACTGGCATTAGTACAATCCACAGGGTTTATTCCAATGTCACCAGGTTTAAAAGACTTGTGCTTGTATGTATGTGTGTGTTGTGTATAGCTCTATGCAATTATGACATGTGTAGATACGTGTAACTATGATGCAATCAAGATCAGAACTACTCTATCACCATAAGGCTCCTTCTCGCTACCTCCTTATAGCCACATGACCCTCTTGCCCTATTCCAGCCCTAACCCCTGCCAAACCACTAATCTCTTCTTTATATTGGTGTCATTTCAAGAATGTCATATAAATGGAATCATCCAGTCTGTAAACATTTGAGATGGACTTTTTTCACTCAGCATAGTTCCTTTGAAATCAGTCTAAGCTGTTGCATGTATCAATAGTCTGTTCCTTTTTTTTCGCATAGAAGTCAATGATATGGCTGTACCACAGTGTATTAACTTTTTAAACAAATTGATGTTTACTTTTTTCAAATATATAATATCGTTAAAATTAAAACATAGGCTAAAAATATCTACCTAAAATATAAAGAACAGTTTCTTCATATGCTGTACAAAGATGTATAGAAAGAAAGAATGTACTTCCATAAAGTTTGAAAAAATAACATTCTGAAATAGAATTTTATCCAAAATAGATCTAAAACTGTCATACGTTCTATTTAGTGGTTCAATTTGTAGCTGCAAAATTTGTATCTATAACCTAGAAAGAGTTATAAATATTTTACTCAGTTTCAGCACTTAATTTAATTCATTTACACATTAGACTAGGTTAGATTATTCAGTGTAATAAGAAATATGGTAGAGATAATAGTTAGCATTTTATGGTTCATTGTCTTTGAAACAGGAAATGTATTTTTTTAAAGATTGACTATAGATTTTAATGTAACGTTGCTGTGATTACAACATTTGTCTTTCAGATACATTCTGAAAATATTTTGATTAAATAAATTAGTGAATATCCATTCAATAAAATACTATATAGCAATTTAGAATGATGATAATAGTACACAATTTAATGGTGTGGGAATATATGCGTGAGCCATTAGTAATCGTCATAGAAGGTTAAAAAAAATAGTTTATATAATATTATTTTATAAAACAGTGCATATAAATGCACACATACATAAAGAACATTTGGAATAGTATATACATATTGTGTAGTAAAAATAAGTATTTAAAAAGGGACGTTCTGAGCTACTGTTTGGAACATTACTTTTGAAATGCTTTTAAAAGGAACTTGAACACAGTCTGACTTACAAGATCACTATTTTTATATAAAGGACAGAATTTTCCTTTTGCTACAGAGTCAATGTTCTTGTACAGTAATGTTATTTTCTTCTTTTTATTCAGTTGTACTTAATTAGTTAACATGTTTGCTTTATTCATTTTCATAAACATAATTCAATTTTTGAAGTTCCTTCCTATCTTCACCAGCAACAGAATAGTGGCTGCATAACACTGATTAAACAAATTACTTCAAAACAAAAACCACAAAAATAAAAGACTTCTTAGTTTCTCTAAATATATCAAATTCAGCTTTTAATAAAGTATTTATAGTTTGTGCATGCTCCAGTATTGCTCAACTCATATCTTATGATTTCTTTTTCCTTTACTTATTAAACAAAGCTGCTGTACAACTGCTCAGCTATTTACCATTTCCTCCTACATCTTGATTCTTAGCAATTTTTAGTGATATTCATAAACTGTAGCATATTACTGATCAATATTACATATAGCCTCGGGTAGACTGTTCCCTCTTCTGCCACCACTGGCAACATATAAAAACTGTTCAGGGCTTCCCTGGTGGCGTAGTGGTTGGGAATCTGCCTGCCAAGATGGGGGGCATGGGTTCGAGCCCCAGTCTGGGAGGATCCCACACGCCACAGAGCAGCTGGGCCCATGTGCCATGGCTGCTGGGCCTGCGCTCTAGAGCCGGAGGGCCACAACTACTGAAGCCCACACGCCTAGAGCCCATGCTCCGCGACAAGAGAGGCCACTGCAATGAGAGGTCCACACACTGCAGTGAAGAATAGCCCCCGCTCGCTGCAACTGGAGAAAGCCTGCGTGCAGAAACAAGGACCCAACGCAGCCAAAAATAAATAAATTAAAAATAAATAAATAAGAAAAAAATTTTAAAAAAAAATTGTTCAATCGGTGCATCTGCTTCTATTGCCCTGAATAAAGCTTGCAATTTATGGTGTCACTAATATCTAATTTTCTTTTAAACTGGAAACTTACCTTTCATATATTAAGCACTAGGATTAGTACTTCAAAGGTATCTATTATAAAATTTTTCAATTAATAATAAGGTACTCATAGAATAATGGGATCAATTAATGACATAATTTTCTTTTAATATTTTACATCCATTATCATTTTGTGACCACAAATGTAGCTCAAGGACATATTATCTTCTAATTTGGAAAAAAAAGTTGGGCAATTTGAAAGTGATTGTATCAACTACTTCGAGAAAACAAATGTGGATCCTGCACTATTCATAGTGATAATACCACCATTACTACTATTAGTACAGCTAACACTTACCCAGTGATTACTATCTATCTGTTACGTACTTTAATTCCTTTTGTCCTAACAACAACCCTATGAGTTAAGTGACTTCACCTATTTAACTGGCTATCCTGGTCACACCATCGGAATATGGGGGAACTGCACTTGGACCCAGGCAGTCTGGCTCCAATTATGCAGTGCTAGAGTGGATGTTACAGAAATTCATCAAAATGTGAACTAATTTAAGTTAATCTACACCTGAATTTTTTGGTCCCAAGGTTCCCATTTTCAAACTTGTCCATGTCTGCGTTAACCAGCCACAGCTTAGCTTGAAAGCTGCAGTAGTTCACTAGTTTTCCTGCAGCTGATGAAAGAGTCCAGGTATCATGTATGGACATTTTCTTGAGGCTTTAAGCATCACTTTACCATATTATGAGCTTACCCTAAAGGCTAAATGTCATATACAAACAAGGGAATACAGATATATAATTTCTAGCTACCCTTATGCCAAAGGTGGTCTACAAATTTTCCCTAAATTTTATTAAAAATTCAAGAACTTACTTCAACATCTTTACTGTTCCATCCTTCAACTTTACAAATAACATTAAGTGCCACAGTTTATACATGGACTAGCATTCTAAAGATGTGACGTTTTCCTTTGAAAGAGAATATTTGGAAGTTAGAAGACTTGAATCTGAGTATCATCGCTGCCCTACGACATCAGATAAGTTCCCTTAACCTCTCTGGGTTGTACTTTACTCAATTTGGACAATTTAATTATGTGATTTCCATGGCAATGGGCTTTTCTAAGAAATGTCTACAAGAATTCAAGATGAATTAGAGGTTCATTTAGTGATGGTGATCCAAAGGGACACCCATGACCTAGTGCAATTTACAGAGGTTTGATTATGATCTATTTTCCCCTCTCTGTTCATTAAGGAACAACAATTAACTTTACCTGTTTTTATACTTCCTGAAAACAACTTTAAATGACAGAATGAAAGCTATAAAACTTGACTTTATGATCAATTTGAGGCCATCTTTAGAAAGAATAAAAGTGTCAAGTTGGGCTTCCCTGGTGGCGCAGTGGTTGAGAGTCCGCCTGCCGATGCAGGGGACACAGGTTCGTGACCCAGTCCAGGAGGATCCCACATGCCGCGGAGTGGCTGGGCCCGCAAGCCATGGCCGCTGGGCCTGCGTGTCTGGAGCCTGTGCTCTGCAACGGGAGAGGCCACAACAGTAAGAGGCCCACGTACCGCAAAAAAAAAAAGAAAAAAAAAAAAAGTGTCAAGTTAGTATTGGCTCTGCAGATGAAGAGTTTACACAGAACCATTTTTTCTGTCCATTGACAGAGCAACTGGATAATCTGTGGAAGTCTATTTTCACCTGAACAGTTAAGACCTCAAACATATCCTGAACTGAAGTTCAACCCATGCATAATTAAAATCATTCTTATTCCGTATTCTATAAATATGCAGAAGATGCAAAATGAGAACCAAACATATTCCCCTGCAGAAGCTACTTGCATCCGGCCAAACCTCACCAGAGATCACTTCAAAGATCAATTCTTCATGGCACAGAATCAGGTTAAAATGATGGTGTGTGATCAGGCTGCTCCCTTTTTTCCCATTGCATTATGCATGATCTCTGACTGCTCATAATATAACAAACTGCAGTGTTTCAACAGTGATTTGCATTCTGTGCTAAACTGCAACAGCCATTTCCATTTTATAGACTAATGGTCTATTACACTGCATATTTGTAATATCACTTTTTAAATTTCCTCTTAATACTACAGCTCTGTTTAGACAGTGAGGAGAAATAGGCTCTTTAAAATATTTACCATTTTATACATAACAAGTAAAAGGTAATCTTACAAAGACAGATTTTTGCCCTGGCATTATTTATTTATTATTATTATTATTTTTTGCGATACGCGGGCCTCTCACTGCTGTGGCCTCTCCCGCTGCGGAGCGCAGGCTCTGGACGCGCAGGCCCAGTGGCCATGGCTCACGGGCCCAGCCGCTCCGCGGCATGCGGGATCCTGCGAACCCGCGTCCCCTGCATCGGCAGGTGGACTCCCAACCACTGCGCCACCAGGGAAGTCCCATTATTTTTGATTCTTACTCCCCGCTCCCTTCCCTGCCAGGCATTTCCATGATTGCTTGTTATTTTGTTGTGTAGACTGAGAAACCGGCAATAACTGTGCCTGAGCGACTGTTTTAAAGGAAAGACAGAAATATTACCTGATAATGGAATTGTACAATAATCCAACTTTCTATTACTGTTAAAGCAACTTATAATATTAATGATTTAAAATATAATATTAATATAGTTTCTATTCTTATTCTAGAGCCAGTAGAAAGGAATGTAAAGGCAGGATATAGCATCAGTGCTACTGTCTGGAGTCAACTCCTTGGATGCCATCTCTTACCGTATCTGTGTTTCTGGTAGAATCACCCCCTGAAGTCGAAAAGCGTCCTAATTTCTACAGCTGAGAAATGCCTTAAGATGCCATTGTTCTATAATGGTAAGACATTGTTACTTCTTAGAATTTCAGAGAAATTTCCTAACACCACCAAAAGTGGTACGGCAAAGAACGTACGTTTACATCTTTTAAATTTTAGTAAAGTTTGCATGATCATCTAATGTGTTAGTCACACTTTGAGATGCTCCATATCAAATAATTTTCTATGGTTTATTTCTACCACGCACCACCCTCATAACCAGTCAACAAGTACAGTTAATATTGGCGCAATCAACATAGAGGTAAGACAAGAAAATACACAGGGTACAGGCAGATATACAGTTAAATGTACATAAACATATTCCATATATACAAAAAGTGTATCTACATTCCCTCAACTAATAAATTTAATACTGTTCTTTAACGTCCAACTTTTATACTTTAAAATGCTTTATCAAGTGGTGGAGTAACATGCACGGAATTTTCCTGGTAGACTTTCTCTCAGAAAATTTTACTGCACTTGATGAACATGATTTCAAAGAGAAAAAGTCCTTGAGATCAAATAACCAATGCTTGCTGTCTGAGTGTAAACCCTTTCCATCCTATTTTGTCACCTAGGAAAGGGGCTAGACACTTGACTGGGAACCTGGAGTTCTGTCTGGGCGTCTGGGGACATATTCTTATCTGTACATTAATTTAGCAATTGATCATGGACTCTTAATCAAGCAGTTTCTTAGGGACTTGGTTACCACATCCAAAAATGAAGAAGTTGGCATAGATATTCTGTAGGGCAGCTTCCAGCACAAAAAAATGGATGAATCAGAGTGATCTTTTAATTCACTTAGAACGTAATGATATTTTTTATGTCTATGTTAAAGACACTGAATTAATGCAACCTTTCCCCTCTCACTGGATTATTTTTTTTCTTATATATTTTTTAAAAAGTTTTACTTTTTCATTAATCTCCAAATCTCACATTTTCATCCTTGATGACTTCTTTCTAAAGATGATACCAGTGATCAGCAGTCGCCTATTCTCTCTTGTAAGCTTTTCTTCCCCTTTGTATATTTTCTCCCATTCAGCACAGACGTGGTTTGAACTATTTTTCTATTCCAGACAATTCTCCAGTGGGATTTTCATCAATAAATAAAGAGACATGCTGCTATCACAGCTGCTCAACACCTACCAAACCCCTCATTAGCTTGTGGGCTACAACATAAGAAAATGAAGATATTTTAAATGCCTTCTTGAAAGTCTAGTCACAAAACTACACTTTGCTTTTTAGCATTTCAAGTTAAAGTATCTAAAACTCAACTTCATTTTAAAAAAATGTATCAAGGAAACAACACAGATTCATAGATCCTTTGTTATTTATATCCATTTTATAGAAACAATAAAAAATGCAAAAAGTTGGCCTTTCCACATATATTTGTAATCTTTTCAATAGAAAAAGAAATCTTGATTGGCTATTAAGCTAAACTGCTTGTCTTTTCATAGTTTTTATCCAGCTGCACTACAAGTTTTACAACAATTTCTTCTTCATTTTATGGCAAATTGTCTACTCTCCCTATGCCACTATTCACCTGCATCATCATGGAACACGGTTTACATAAACACCAAGCCCTCAGATCATCCATGGGATACTGCATCACCAAATAGCAATACTGTAGCTTTCGGTTTCCTGAGGTTATTATGAAGGCTCAAAGGAATAAAGAATCTAGCAGCTGGCATGCTCATTCACAGGAAGCCTTAGATTGTTAGGAAAAGAATGGATCACTGAGACCATTTAATCCAGTCCACACATTCTATAGGATGAGGCCCCAGGGGTAAAGTGACTTGTCCAAGGTCATAAAGCTTGCCAGGATCACACACAGGAGAGAAACACTGCTGTAATGTTTCATTCCAGTGCTCTCCCTACTGCATCACACATCTTCCCAAAGACTCCTTTGTATTTTCCAACAAACAAACCAACAAACAAACAAACCACTCTGGATTATCCCTTAGTATATAAATCATGCTAAAATATTTGCTTCATGTGAGATCTCAAGGTTCAAATTTTACATGGTCTCACGTGTTTTGAAAATTTTACCTAGTTACACAGCATGATTCCTTTCTTCTGAAGAACCCTCTTGGGTAGGTGATTGTTTACAATATATACATTCAGTGAATTTTAGAGTATAGGTATATCTCCAAAGACAAAAGACTTGCCTTTGTCCCCAGAGCCACAGTGGTACACAAACTGGCCAGTACTCCCCAGTGGTTGCCCACGGATGGAATGACTGCTGTGTTATCACAGTGAAGCATCATGAAGGCCCAGAGCTGAGGACCTGACTGGGTGGAACGATCACTCTTTTCTGTGCAACTTTTCACAGAGCCTCCAATTAGCACCTGTCATTGAGGTATACCATTTCTCACCAAAATATATATTTACAGGACAATTTGATTTCACATTAGTTGGAGGAAACAAAATTGCTTCTAGTCAGAAATATGTTTGGAGAGATTAAATCCAAAGGTTCACATATCTATCACTGGCTCCAGATTTCATTAGAATGACTTCAGTCCCAAGATTTCTGTAAAGACTTGAAAAAAAACTAGCATTTTAGAAATCATATTTTGAAATCAGGCTTGCTTCAATTTAGTCACCACCTCTCACAGAAATATATTCTTTTTGAAAACCAAAAAGAAAAAGAAATTTGCATTTAAGAATGTTAAAGGCTTATGGTTTACATAAGGAAATAAAACAAATATAAGGAAGTACACGTGTGCCTAAGTGAGATCTCTCTCTCTCTGTCTATCTCTCTCTTACAATCATTCTCTCTCTGACATTAACAAGTGAATGATGAGTATATTCGTGTCTTTATTTAAATATTTTAGTGCAAGCCAAAGTCTTAATGCTATTTCAATGAAGGATTTGTCCATGAATTCTTTCCAAGAGTGGCAAGAGAGCATGCAATCACATTTTTATAATTTATGACATCACTTTGAGGTACAGGAACAAGTACATTAACCGACCGAATGATACAAGATGGTCCACTTCTCTTTTCCTAAAAAAGAGACATATTTCTCCCTGAGGGACTGCACTAAATGCAATTTATTCTCTTTGTCTGGGCAATCTCATAAAACAAAAGTGGAAAATTCATCCCAGAAAATCAGTCATTAGAATACTGTAATTTTATTACTGTTTCTGGACAAATTTTTCTAACATGCCCACAGCCTTCTATTATGATTCACAATGTCTGCAATGAGAAAGTAGATGAGGGGAGAACCCATTAAGAGGCAGTTATACAATACCGCTGGACTCAGCTAATAATCCCTTTATTTTTCATTTTTTATTACTCTATAGTTTATAAATGACAATCTACTCATTATCTATTGTTATAAATATTTTGATTTAGCAATCAAAATACACATCAATAAACAATACCTACTGGAAGCTCTCTGCAATACTTAACAGCCCATAAATGTATATCATATCATTTGCTGCCTACTAGACTTATTTCTTGGGAATCTAGATGAACTCTTAATCTTAGCTATAATAACTGCTTCTAAACCCAGCGTCATTTCTGCTGCTTTAACTGTTTTATCTACTGTCTGGAATCACAATGAATATGCCTCATTAATATTTCTACAATGAAATAAAGTCTTCGAAGCTATTAATATTCTTTCAGAGAGACTAGTCTTGACCTAAAACATGGAAGAGAACACCATAATTGTGAATCTGAATTTTTCTAACTATAACATAAAGTGAGCAATGTTTTGGCAAGCATTGTGACAAGCCTGCAGATAGCTACACACAATTTACTGAGAGAAAGCTGAACAGGCTCTCATTGGTATAACCCTTCTAAAAATCTCAGAGCTTTTTTCTCCCACTAGCTAACATTAATGTCGAAAATGTCCAATATATTCAAGGTTTTATAGCAATCTGGAACACTATCATTTGGTTTCCTCTAGACCATTTCTATAAGAAGTAAATACAACCCAGACACAATGAATGAAATAGAATCTTGGTGCACTGAACTATGGTTTTCAAAAGTAAGAACAAAATTTAAACCATTCCGAAGAACTTTCTGGAGACCATGAAACTTGTATTAGGTTAGCAGTGTCTTGCCCCCCTCCTCTCTTCTTTCTCGTCATCCTTGCTGTTTTTTTTTTTCTTTTTCCTTTTTTCTTTCTATCAGTCTACACTAAATAAGAATGCACCACCTAAAAAGTGAAGGTATAGTATTTACCTTTGAAAAGACCTCCCTTCTTTCCCCTGGTCCTCCTTTTTAACTAGGCCTTCTCTGTTTTTTTCCTATTGCTAACGCTCACTGACTAATTTCTGAGACTGATATTTAATGTCCTCTCAAGTATTGTTTTCAAGGTGTATTGTGCTGCATAAGATCAGTAAACAAATAGCTATTGGCTTCCTACTCCATCCAAGGCACTGTGCCAAGTGCTATGCAAAGAGGTAAACAGCATGCTCACTGCTATGCAAGAATATAATGGGAAGCATAAAACATAATCATCAGAAAGTAGTTCAGTGATTCTCAACCTGGGCTACACAATAGCATCCCCTGAGAGGCACTAAACAATGGTGACACTAGGGCTCTACGTCAATCCATTACACTGGAATCTAAGGTGGTTAATGACAATGTCTACAAACAAATAATAGGGGCAATAATATTGTTAGGATTCAGTGAAAGATGTCATACATGAGTGCTTACGTGTAACTATCACCTCAAGTGTCCCTAAAGGTCAAGGCTCCAGTGAAGCTTTAAATCCATGTAGCTCTAGGGACCGTAATGCATTAGGTACTAATAATCTAAAATTATTCACTGAGTGCTTTCTCTCACAAGTTATTTCTTCTGCATTTACAGAAGATACTCCACATCTCATTGAACTAGATTCATTAGGAAAAACGGGTATATTAGTTATCTATTGTTGTATAATAAACAGAAAACTAAGTGGCTTAAACCTATAATAAAATGTATCATCCACACTGTTTCTGTGGGCCAGTAATTCAGGAAGAGCTTAACTGAGCGGTTCTGGCTCAGAGTCTCAGCAGAGTGCAGTGGAGAGTTGGACTGTGGCCGGAGTCAGCTTGAATGCAGCTGGAGGATCTGCTCCAGGGTGGCTGACTCACAGGCATGACATCACACTGTTTTCAGTTCATTGCTTTGTCGTTTTCTTCTTTGCTACCTATATTTAATTTTTTTAAATTGTATTTTCTCCCACCCATGATTTCTAAGACCAACAAGTCTACTCTTATTCAATAAATAATCATTGAATAGTTCCTCTGTGCAAGGCACTATGCCTCTTATTTTTCAGTCTCGAAGATGGCATAAGTTAAAGGGGAAAAGAGAGACGCTCATACACAGGCACTACACTTGGTGTACTATGATAGACGGTACACACAAAATAAACAGAGGGTTATGGTAAATGAAAGGAAGGGAAGATTCGTTACAAATGAATGACTACAGGAAGAATTACAAAATAATTTAGCATTGAACACACTGATGATAAATACAAGTGACAGGTAGGAAGGGAAAGTAGGCTATTTCACTTGAGTCTCTTTTCTGGGACCACTGGTGCCTTTGTTATCCTGTCTCACATGTTTGGCTTCATTAATATGTTTCTAGGATAAAAAACAGTCTTAAGAGGAGCTTATGGATGAATGTAAAGAATATTTTTAAAATACTCCAAGTGCATGTAATAACAGGTAGATACGGGAAAAGATTAGGGAAGACAGATGAAATAGCTTCAACCTCGATAGTAAAACTAAATGCAAAGTCTTTGGTAGCAAGTGACATTAGAATGTGGAAAAGTATGAATTTTAAGTGGAACCAATTACCGTGTTTTTTTGTTTCTTTCCCTTTTTTTAATCCTATGGCAACAGTCAACAATCTGGGATGGGGTTGGTAGAGTAAACAGAATGCAGGCCTGGAGATTAAGAATTGCTGGATGTCACTGGGAGAAGGAATTGAAGGTCCCAGAGAGGGCAGCCCAGGAAATGGCAGAAAGATCTCCCGTAGCCTGAAAGGGCACGATGGACGGAAAAACGATGACCAGCCTGAAGAAACAAGGTCGCAGTGCAGGTGAGGAGCTAACAAACCTATTGTCAGGGCTTCTGATAACTGAATTAAAGTAATAATTGAGTTCTTAGGGTCAAAGATTGAACAGTCGGTATTCTTAGACTCAAGTCAAAGAGGAATAACTACTTTCCTTGAGTTTTACAAAGGTAACAACAGCAAGTTAAAGTGGCCTAACTTTTTCTTAACAATTTAGTGTAGGAAACACCAACTCTGAAAAACCAACAATCAAATCAGCTCTACAGTTTTTGACATGGATCTTCATGTTCTTGAATATGTCTTCTATTATTACTAAACACTGTTTTTGTACCAAGGTCTATGTTTGAAGGGTTGAGGTACTTGTAGACAAATAAATTTTCCTCTTTATAGTATAAGTCTAATGTTGAAATTGTGTTTTTAACTATTTCCTTTTTTGTTTGTTTTGTTTTGTGGAGCTCAGAAGAGAGGTCAGGGTTGAAAATGCAAATTTGTGGTCATTATCTAAGAGAAGATGAAAAATGCCGTGTAAGTAAAATGAACACCCTTGTGTTCATTCACTAAAGAACTACTTATTAAACTGCTACTATGTGCCAGACACAGGGCCAGGTGCTAGGTTACAATAGTGAACAAAAACTTTATGGTACAGGATATATAAGTGGACTTCACTGAAGGTGGTATCAGTCCCTAGAAGGCATTGTTGAAAATGTTAGACTGCGTTTGTAAAGTTACATTATGAGGGGGTTATATTCAAATTCAATAGGTAGAATCAGGTACCCTAGTAGACCTACGCCAATGCCTATTAAGGTCCTGCCTCACAAAAAAAGTGTCCTACATTCTATATAAATTTTGACTGTTTCTCTGGATATTCATGTAGGTAAAAAAAAAAATCGATTTATAATCATCTGAGTCTAGAACTTAAGTCTGTTTCACATATAAACAGTTTTTTGCATGGGTTTTATATAAACTGAATTTTCCAGGAATTCATCTATGGTATTAATCAAGAAAAACTTAAACTTTTGTTGTTATTATTGTTTTATGTTTTTCTGAACTTAACGAGATTTGTTCGTTATATCAGAAAATCAGAGCATTGACTGCAACGCCACACATGGCAACTGAGTTGATTATTTAACATATCTTATTAGACTGTATTTGTGGCTGTCACATTCACAGTGATTCTGTGTATAGGTGCAAGCAAATGACTAATTAAATGAGTTTTGTCTTGTGTTATCCCCAAGTATTAACGTACTAAAATATATGTATTATTCTTTAACTACTATTATAAATTACTTTTCATTCTCCTTTATCAGAAAGGTATCATATAGATTTTCAAATTGGATTGTATGCAGTTCCTGTTAAGCACACATGTCATTCCAGGATAGACAAGGAAGTAAGAGAACATATTTGTGTTTGTTTTTGTACATTTTTTACATATAATTTATGGTATGCATAGTTTTGAGGAATGAGCTGTAGGTATAGTCTACTACAGTGATTAAGAGCATCATGTCTGAGTAAAGACAGTAGGGAGTTCAAATCTTAACTTTGCCATTTATCTTTTCCTTTTCCCCTTGAACCCTCTTACCTTTTGAATTGCTATATATGGATTTTTCCAGGGGTTATTCTAGACAGTAGGTTAAGTTTTGCCCTGCTCTTTGGATACTATCTATTGGCACAAAGTTGTAATCATGCATATAATTCTACCCTAGACATCATGGAGATCCTGTTTTTAATCCACAAAAGATATCAAAATGTTGTGGAAGTCTGTATTCTTAGGATGAAAAGATTAACTTTATATGTCTCAGCCATGTGGATGGAGGACAAGTATAGATATATGTTCTATTATTTGTGTAACATTATGTATGTTATACTTTCAAAATAGTATTTCAAAGAAATACCTACAAAAATCTATAGTTCTTTTCTTTTTCTTCTTTTTTTACCCCTTAGAGCTGAAAGTTGTTCAACAGCTTCAGCACATGAAATTAGGCTTTCTTACTCCTAGCAGCAGTGATTGGATCAGTTTTCCTGGAGAAAAATAATTCTTAACTCCACGGTGCTTAGGAAAAAATACATTCTGAATCTAAGAAATTTCAACATAATACTATGTGAAATGTTTCACAAAATATTCTTTTCACAAATTTTCAAATTTCTAATCATGGGTTATGAAGCTTTCAACTCAAAGTTCACTAAAGTGAACCTAAACCTACATATGAGAAATCCACCATGGGAGAACAACTCCCAACAACCAGCCTTTAATCTTATGCTAATAAGGACCAAAATAACATAAAATGCTGCTACTATCAAGTTAATTTTTAAAAGCAGCATTCAAAATTGTAGAGTTGGTATAAGCCAATTATCTGCAATTAAAGTTTGAAAGAAAATAAATAGCCTGGTTTTGAGTGATGTTGTTGTCCATGGCTATCTTCTCCTTTTAATTTTTTTTTTTCAAATTTCCTTTAACAAAGAAAGCATTCATTTAAAATTTAAACATATAAGAAATATATATGTATACATGTATTTGTGTGTGTGTGTGTAAGAGATATAAGAAAAGGGCTAACAGATACAAAAGACGACCTTCTAATTCAAGTGTAGATTTTGGCTCTGTTGGTCCTTCAAGCTTTCCAAGTTGTTTATTTCCATGACATTAGACCACTGACTAATGTGCTGCTCCCTGGGTGCAGTGAGAACATCAACCTTTAAAAGGTGCCTTAAAAATGAGAAGTGTTACATGAATTGGTATTTCAGTTGTGTGTGTGTGTGTGTGTGTGTGTGTGTGTGTGTGTGTGTATAAACCTTTCTGGATATGACTTACCATTTGGTTGGGTACTTATTTTGGGCCACTCAATTTGTATACGAATGTGTGTGATTTCATGTATGTGAATAAATCTTGGCATTTGGACTATATTTGGGCAAAGAGAAGGTGTGAAATTATACACACAAGGTGGCCAAAAATAGCCAAATGGCAAGCCAATTACATAAATGTAGTCTTGTGTACCAAAAAATTCTGAATTAGTTATCATAAAATCAGAGTTTTAATCTCAGTTATTATTATGACTACTGTTACTTCTGGTGCTACTGTTACTACAACCATGAATCTCTATTGTACACTTATTATGCATGTAAAATTTACAAAGTTGTACATGAACTGTTCCATTTTCACCCAATAATAATCTTATATGTGAGGTAATTATTATCAAGGAAAATGATGCTAGGAAAGATTAAGTATCTCAGCCAAGTTGCACACATGTAAGAGACAAAACCCAGATATATTGAACTAAACATCAAACAATTGTATTTAATGGAAATTCTGCCCTTAATACATCATGTGACTTTGGACACTTGTGAGCAGCTTTGCATATTACTTTTATTATCTGAAAAATGGAGATGATCGTATGTGCCCTAGAATATGGGTGAACGTGCCATAAAAATGGAAAGTGATGTAATGCATAAAGGTTTGATATTAAAATATCTTCCCCTTTCCTGTAACCCCAAGAGATAATTCACTCTTACATCCACTGTAAGAATAGATATTAACGATCAGTAGAAAACGACACAAAAACACTGGCTCTGATATTAAGTATTTTTAAATTTTAAATATACATTGTAGTTCATTTCAATTCTTTCAGAGATCCCCAAATCACAATGTAGAGAATATATACTGTAAAATTACACACACACACACACACACACACATAAGCTAATCACTATCCACACAAAAACTTGTATGTAAATGTTCATAGAAGCATTATTCATGATAGCCAAAAAATAAATCAATCCACATGTCCATTTAACTGATAGACAAAATGTGGTATATCCATACAATGTAATATTACTTAGTGTTGAAAAGAATGAAGTTATCCGTGCTACATTTTTACATGGATGAACCCTGTAAACATTACGCTAAATGAAAGAAGCCATTCCTAAAAGACCACATATTGTGTGATTCTATTTATAGGAAATGTCAGAATAAGCAAAGGAATGGGGTCAGAAAGTAGTGGTAGCTTAGGGCTTGGGAGAGGGAGGGAGAGGGGTTTCTTCTGAGGAGTAGAAAAATGTTTTAAATTCAATGTCGGTGATAGTTGCACAGCTCTGTGAGTGTACTAAAAAACACTGAACTACATACTTTGAAAGAGTGAACTACATGATACGTGAATTATACTTCAATAAAGCTTTTTAAAAGCAAACAAAATGTCAACCCCTATCACCCAAAGGAATTTCTAGAAAACTTCCTTACTTGCAAAATTTTCCTCTGCAAAAATTATACGTGTGAATTCATGTAAGTATATATACAAAATAATAAATTTATACACACACACATAGACACATACACATTAATTTTTTCTAGCTAGGACTTTGAAAACCAGTTTTAGGGCAGGTCCTTGCAGTTAAAAGTCTTCATTAGGTGGTCAGGCCAATTTAAAATTATCCACTTTTGGCATTTTCACGATTTCCCATGTGAGAGTATGTCAGAAGATAATAAGATCTCAGAGGACATTTTTTCTTTCTAGTCAGCTGAAATCATCCTGATTTAATTTCAATCCATTTCTCCTTATTATATTCCTTTCGACAGCCTAGTTCCTTTCCCTCCTTGGTGGCCATATCATGTACTTAAACCTGAGTACCAGTATACAACATCCTCTGCAATAATCACACCTCACACAGCAGGTATAAAATTACCTGGGTCTCCGAATAAGCCTAGACATTATGCGCTCTTAGGCTAAGCATCTGAAATAACGTCTGCAAGGTTGTATTTGTTTAGCCTTGATCTAATTTTCACATCATGTTTAAAAACTTGTCACTTGTTAAAATGTTAACAACATGAATTAATGTATAATATCTGTGACATATAAAATACATAATTTATATATGTGTATTTAATATATAATGTTTTGTATATTATGAACCCAATGAACTTGGTATCTATATCTATCTCCGTGAACCTGAGTACTGCCCACTTTAGAGCCATTTGGCAATACTGAAACCTATATCCTAAGTATACATTAGGTTAAAAATAGGTTCTCTCCTAGCACCCTTTTCCCAGAGAAGATACATACTCAGAATAAATTCAGAAAAGTATTTTAGATGATGAAATTCACCATGAACTTAATGACATAAAGTAAACAAGATTCATCAATGTAGAGCGCTAAATTTTAGGAGCAGTAAGATTGTGTTCACTAAAACTAATCGCCACATTTTATCTGCCTGACATAAAAAATAAAAAAATCTTCTCAGGTTAGAAGAGATATATGAATCTATTAAGAGTATAAGTAGAAAAGTACCATTAAATCGCTGTTGAAATACTTTTCATATTTCCCTACTTTGTCACCAAATGAACTTTTGAAAACAATCTCTCTCCAGCTCACCTTTTGAATAATCCCTTATGCACACTGGGGAAAAAATCTTCTATTTGCAGATATGTATTATACTCCATTATGGTAGCTTAATTTATACTATTTCCCTTAATAGTCTTAAAGGAATTTGGCATTATTGTTGCAATTTTAGCAATAAGGAAACAGAGGGTTGCAGATATTAGATGGCTTAAGGTGCCATAGCTAGTATATGAGGTAACTTGAATTTGAATAAAGTATTACTTCAAAGGCTATCTATGTTCTTTCAAGCATACCAGTTGTCTCCACAAACGTATCCTGATTATTAAAGATCTAAACTCAAGAAACAGATCTTAATGGTTTCATTTCTTCCAATATGTGTTCCAATCTAATAAAATGTTCTGGCTCCTCTCAAAAGTCTGGAGGGCTTGTGGCCCACCTCACCTCCCAGAAGCCCTCTAACTTAGCATGTGGAGGTCCTGAACACCTACCGTCCTCAGTTTTGGCCTGAGATAAGTTGATGGACGACAAGAATAAGCTCATCACACATTCAACTGCACTTGATGGCAACACAAATTTTTGTGGCTTTAACCCATATTTTAAAAATATCGAGCTAAGAGATCTCTCAAAATATGGTTAACATTCCTGTGTTAATATGTTTGACGTTAAAACATTTGGGCATTTTTGTCTATTTTAATAAGCTATAAAAAGGCATTAGGTTTCTCACACCAACCCCATTTAACATAAAGACTAAATACCTATAATGTCCATTTCAAATTTGCAGCAAACGTGACATTTTACTTTATTGCACACCACTTATTTCTTCATCCTACATTATTCTGGCCCAAGCTTTAAGTCAAAAATATGACAATTCATGCCCACAACCCAAGGAGAAACCAGATTACAATATTGTGAAGTATTAAAAGAGCAACCAATAAGTATCTTTATAGCCTTCACCACTGGAATTCTCAAGCTCTCTGACAAAGCTATGTATGTTCAGCAAAAAAATCTAGCAAAGTTAGTGTTTCATTTATTTCAGGTTGAGGAAGGGAGTTGACCTGGACCTTAGTGGTTTCTATGAGCACTAAGAATCTGACATACCAACAAATGCCAAAGAGTCTAATTCAATAGCCATTAATGTGAAATGATAATAGCTACCATTTATTCAGTACTCATGGTGCATCAAGCATTATGCTAGGCCCTTCACAGGCCTTATTTCATTTCATTTCATTTCAGTCTAACCCAGTGAGGCAGACCCATTATTAGAGTCCTCGTTTTACAAATGAGAAGACTGAGATTTAGAAACTAAGTAACCCAAGATTAAACAGAGAGAAACTATCAGGACCACAATTCAAATTTATTCTTTAACGTTATGTAATGATATTCATAACAGTTTTGGCCATCTAGATCTAGTATACTGGTATCTATAAGTTCCACCCAGTGCTGACTGGTGCCATGGCCAGCCACCAGGGCCAGTCTAGCAAGAGAGTATCCCATGAGATCAAAGCCCACTGAGAAAGCAGGATGAAAGGTGTATTTCCGTGCCTGCTGCTTGCCTGTTTCCAGTTCAACTCCCAAAAAAAAGGGGCGGCAGGAGAATGTGACGTATAGAAATATTGAGGTTCTCCTGTAGGTCCTGTTTATTCCCAAACCCCAACCAGACACATTCTATCCTCCAAGATCCCTGTGACCCATTTTGTGGACTAAAAAATTAAGGCAGCGTGTCACAGTGCTTTGTAGGTCAGTGACACCTAATGTAAGAAGATCCATGAGTCTTGACTTTCAGAGACTGCGCTTCCCTGTAGGTCTGGCAGGACAGGGAAACACTCGTCTCATCTCTCATCTTCAAAGCAGGGCTTCTCTGCTGAGATTTTCTGAGAAAACCTCAGTGCTCTGTCAGCCCAATTCTGAAAGCAGAGAGGAGCCACAGCCCTAGTGAAGCAGCTGCTCCAGGCAGACAGTAGCCACCAGGAGACAGGAAACATATGAGGAACCAGGGCTGGGTCTGCCTTCAGCCAGCATCTGTCTGTCAGGATCAAGACTTAGGTACTTAAATAAATGAAAGTCATTGTTTTAGGGGATTTCTATTCAGTTCTATCAGAACCCAGTGCCTACATTCTTAATCACTGAAGTATGTACGTTACCCAGTAAAAACATGGAAATTTAACAAGAATTTGATTTAGTCTTATTATTAACCAAATAACAGATGTGATTTAGTGTTTTCAAATTGTTTATGCTTGTTCCAATAAAAATAATTAAGGGTCTTCCCTGGTGGCGCAGTGGTTGGGAGTCCGCCTGCCGATGCAGGGGACACGGGTTCGTGCCCCAGTCCGGGAGGATCCCACGTGCTGCAGAGCGGCTGGGCCCGTGAGCCATGGCCGCTGAGCCTGCGCGTCCGGAGCCTGTGCTCCACAACAGGAGAGGCCACAACAGTGAGAGGCCCGCATACCGCAAAAAAAAAAGAGTAAGATGAGAAATATCATAGACTTAAATATTAATTGTACTTAACTCTGTAATAATGAACTGTGTGACCACTGTGTGCATTTATTAATGATGTATTAATGCATAATTACAGTACTGTAGTATAGCTTTATTAATGCACTGTTTACTAATAATTATAATGCTGTATTAATGATGCTGTTAATATCACCCTTCAGCTCTCTAATATCCTTCTTCTAACCAAAGAGAAAATTATAATTGCTTGGGTAAATATTATCACTTGAAAAATGACAGCATAATAAATATTCAAGTCTAGAAATAACTCAAAACATCAGTACAGTATATTTATCTATTGGCAAATTTCTGAACTATCAATTATATACCTAGCATTTATCACTTTGAGTTCTAAATACCAACTATCTCTTAGTCAACCAGACTTATTTTGATGTATAATAATTTTACCTCATCAAGAAGAAGGAAAGAGAAAAGCAGCACAGGTAACTTGTTTTCTGCAGATTTAATAAACGTGATGTTTGACAATTTCAAGAAAATGCTGTAATTGCACTGCTTCTAAATCCTACATATCCTTTTTGCTCATTCATGGAAGCAAATCACTATGAAGGCCTTAGGAGCTACACTAAAAATTCTGCTTATTAGCAAACTGAATCTACTCTATATTCCTGTCCCTGAAACTGTCCCCTTGGATCTAATTTACAAGCTTGGGATTCACTGAGCACTGAGCACATTTTCCCAGAACCAAAAAATTGTGATTTAAAAAAAAAAATAATAAAAAAGTTTATGAGTAATCTATACTTTTTAAAGTTTTAACTCATACTACTTTCATTATAAATGTCACAGAAACTCTCAGAAGGAAAGTAGAAAATCAATAGAACAGCAGTTTCAAACTAGCGATCAAAATATATTTTGAATTTGCAAAGAAATAAATGAGTTTGCCTAGAAAAGATCATATCAGAACTTTTATCCCAAAGATTATTTCACTCATTGCATTACTATTCCCCTTTAGCTAAATGGCTTATTTTGAAGGCCTGGGTGTGAGCCTACAACATGATTCTTGTGAAGGCATGGATTTTTTTGTCTATTGTGTTCTCTGTTTTATACCCCTAAGAAGGTGCCAAACTTAAAGGTTCTCAAAAAGTAATTATTACTTGAATAGATGGCAAATATACATTTCTAGCATCAAAATTGGAAAAAAGTTGATGGTGATGCTAGGTATCTATAATTCTCTTATTTAAAAGGAAGAAGCAAAGGAAGGCGAGTATTCTTAGGAAACAAAAATAAGCTAGATAATCTGGAAATAGATAATCTGGAAAAGAAGTGGGGGCAGAATGAAATGCCTTTGTTGCCACCACCCTGTCCCTTTAACCTTTCAGTCTGCTTGCATGATATAAATTTCCAGGGGCAAACAGAAGCCAAATGTGAATTGCTATCTCTGCAAGGGTCAGGTAGGGACCAGCTGCAAGTCTTTATGATAATAGTAGCTCTCAATAGTGAGAACTTCCAAACTCCAAGAATGTTCCTGCTGACTCTAGTTTGAGAAACATCGATTAAAGTTATAATAAAGATATTGTCTTTGAAATGATTTCCCAGTTGCTAATTCCCCTAAGAGATGTTTTGTCTTTATGATGGTTAATAGAAATCAACATCAATACAATGGCTGACAGGCGCTGATTGTTGTCATTTGACATTAGGACAGTGTTGCACACTCTTGAGAGACCAAGAACCTTAGTTTGAGTAACAGAGGCCAAGTATACTAGGAAAGGTGCCTGACTTTTGACCTGGTCTGTAACAGGACACTCTCCAATACTGTGGTGGGAAAAAATGCTTAACTTTAAAATTAACTGTAACTGTAAAATTAATTGTCAGATTATATATTTTTTCATTCTCTCTGTGTCTGTCTGTCTGTCTCTCCTTTGTGGAGCTTGCACATGATTAATACTTTACACATTGCATTCACTCAGCATTTTGTTAAGCAACATTTACATCTTGTTAATGAATGTCTTGAATGAATGAGTAAAAGCTGTATGACTTGAAGAATATAACAAAGGACAGGGAAGAAAAATTATGGTGAACATACAATTTGTAGAACAACAGTGGCACATCTCATTCTCCATATTTTTAAATTTGTAAATGACCTTTAGCTTGTTCATTTCTGCTATAATCAATATATCTATTCAATAGAATAATGAGAAAATATAATAGGATTTAGAGGTCCTTCTGTCCAGTAGCTAGCTAATGCTTTAATTCTGTCCAGACTCCCCTCCAGGGGGACTTGTGGTACTCACTACCTCTTGAGGCACTCAATTCCACCTCTAAACCCCTGCAACGGTTAGATATTTCTCCAAATAAATTAATTATAATGTCTCCACGAGCTGTTACCTACTTGTTCAAGTTCTCTCCTTTGGGGCTTATAACCAAGAATCCTGATTGCTTCTAAGTTCTTTGATGATTCTACAATTTAACCTGGCTTCATGGTTTTTTATTTTCTCCTGTTAGCCTCTGAAGATATTCCATTTGGAAAATGTGACAAACAGAACAGTACACAAAACTCCAGCAGAGTGATCAGTATAGATAAGGGGAATTCATCTTTTAAAAATTTAATGCATCCTAAAATTGATTAGTTTACTTGATAGGCTCATAACACTACTGACCTATATTAACTTTATGCTGATTACTAAGGTGTAAGTTTATTTGTTTGCTGCTTACTTTGTGTTATACTCAAATGCAGACCTTCATTTCTATAGCTGTCAATGTCATGTTTTGGATTTGACACTTCATCCCAGCTTGGGATACTCACACATTAGCCATGACTCCAATACTCATCTCACTTACAAACCACGTAACGATATGTTCTGTATTTTCATTAAGGGTACTGGATAATTTTCATCATGCCAGGGCAAGGATAAGACCCTCTAGGAAGAACTAGGGAATCTCTCACTGTGAGTATGACCATTCTTGAACATAGCATTATTGCCCCTAAATGGGACATTAGCACACATGCCTATCTTTTTCAAGTGGCTTGCATAAGAGATGCATCAGCAAATCGCTAAGACTAAATCTTTTCAGCTCTTTCTAATCCAAACTGCAACTTTATTTCCCATACTTTCAGTATTCAATGGGTAGCTTATCAAATAATTTGGATCATACTTGCCTAGGAAAAGATTGATGTCATCATTAACATGACTAATATCAGTAGGAATCATGGCAGGTATAGAAAAAAACTCCATTACCTACTTATAAAATAGTATTTTTAAGGTAATTTGAATTCAGTCATTATTCTAGGCACTTCCAGCTTTTAAATATAGAAGCTTAACTCTTCTGATTGTTCTTAAGACTTTCTTAAGCATATCTCCCTAGATTTCATACAAAGTCTGACTCTAAGATAATGAAACTGCTTTCTTGCATGATTTGGGGGAGCCATATAGCTTTAGGCTGCACTGTGATGCTTTTAATGTTCCAAAGTACATCCACATCCTCTATTTCATTTGATCTGCAGAATAATTCTGTGAGGTAGATAGGGAAGTATTATTAACCTGATTTTATAAACTGATGTAAGGTGAAATGAAATATGCTGCATAGCTAGGACTCAGCTCACTTTAATATACCCAGGTCACTGATTTGCAACCAGAGCATTGCCTGAATTCTACCTATCACAGAAATGAGATAGGTGGCTGTAACCCTCACAAGATTCATTTCAGATAATACTTCATTTATGCAATTACCTTTCTATATTCTCCCAACTGTTGGAATTATTTTTTTCTGATGAGCATTTCCTTTACCTTTTCTTACAATGGCATTATTGTTCCTTTACATTCTACCTCCCACCCAGTCCTACTCCCATTTCCCCATCTGATTGAATATGCTGGCTTCTTTCTAGTCTTGTATTAAAAGGAAAAGGTTATTATAAGGATTTCTGAAAGCAAAGAATAGTATGCCTTTATTATACCCTTGAGGTACATTTTAAAATAGAGACTAGTTATAAATACAGATCATATGCTATGGGTCAATGTGCTTCTTCAAGAACAACAAATAAATTCCATTCATATTAACATGACCCCTATCAAGTGCGAATATTACAGTTCCCTGTACCTAAGATGATCTCAATCAAAGAGTACTGGGGAAAAACATTTACAACTTAAAGTATGGTAGAAAATTAATTGAACTGAAATCAGAAGACCTGAATTTTCACCACTGTTCATCCTCTTACTAATCATGTCATTTATACGCTCTACGTCCACTTTCCTATTCATGAAATAGACACAAAAACTGCTTTCTGTTATCTTTTGGCGTTGTTTTAAACATTAAATTAAACATTAAACATTAAAATTAAACATTAAAAAACATAAAATGCTTTGAACTATAAAACAATACATAAAATATGAGATCATCATATTAATAATAGTGGAAAATCAAGACCACCTGAATTAAGGGATTATTATTAATAATTTAATTTAACAGGCAATTATTTTTGCCTATTCTTCAGTGCAACCGCATGTATCCTATAGCTTGGCCAACCATAAGGCCTTATGCAAAGTGAATTCTCCAATGAAAATTTTAGCAAGCACATAATTAGCATAGTTCTTCAGGTTCCCCAGTTAATACTCAGGTGGTTTAGGTGCTAAAAGCAAGTGCAACAAACAATTCTTTATTGGGAACAGGAGTTTTAGAAGTAGGACAGTTAAAAGAAGTTACAGCATCAGGTACATTAGACAGGAAATCTGTCCAAATTTGTAATTTGAACATTTTAATCCTATTAGGTAACTCTTTAGAGAATAAAACATTTATCAATAAGTTATTGAAAATAGAAGTCAATTGCACAAATTGGTGTGGCTAAACCTCAGATTAAATTGGTTAGATGTTTAAAGAAACTATGCTTCTAAGTACAAAAAAATAGGGGGAGTAGAAACAGAGAGATGATGTCAGAAAAGTCTTTAAAAAATATTTTACAGCCAAATGAGTTCATAAATTGTGCCTAGACTTTTACTGTTTTGATGCTTATAAACATTATAATATATCTGAACTGGATGCCCTACTTTGAAATAGCAACATGGTATTGGACTGGTCCAATTTAAAAATTTTGAGTTTGAATTTGTATGAGGAGGTTGTAGTCACAGGTTTCAAGCCCTACATCTTAACTACTTACAAACTAGAATTAGAAAACAGAATTATTCATCTCTTTGAGTCACTTTTTATCTTCATGATACCAAATGAACATATAGATCCACATTTTAAAAAATGTAATGCGTAGACACTAAGACATGCCAAAAGACATTTTCTTGTTTTTAGCTTTCTGTTTCCAAGCCATTAAAAATTTTAAAAAACTCAGAGTGCTTTACTGAGCTCAGGAAGCCACAGGCTCTGGGAACAGCAGAACTACCACATTAATTTTCTGCATATGTTGTAGAGTGGAAAGTTCAAGTCAGGTTTTAATGATCAGTGGCATCACGTTAACTTCATTTCAAAGAGTGAATTTCAGATGTGAGGGGTGCCAAATATGCACCTGCTGTCCTCAAAGCTGAGAATTCAGGTCCAGAATAATCACGAGGTCTTAATTACACAGAATGTATTGTGAAATATCATTATTATTTTTAGAAAGTAAAGAAATATCTATGACAGAATCTATTTTATGTGTTGGCAGCCTCCAAAAGATGTAGCTAAAAACAGCTTCTTAGTAATGTCTTGAAGGGTCAAAAGCAATGACCTTGTCATGTTCTTGACAATCCTGATAAAATACCTGGGTCAGATACTAGTGAAGATTAATATGGTAATAGAAAGGGATCAGAAGGGTTATTGTAGCGAAACAGATATAGCATAATAAGCAGGGCCTCCTAATACTACTGATATTCTCCATAATTTTTCTCCCAATCCTTGATTATGAGTACCACAGTAAATATACTTTTCAGGAAAATTTTGGGTAATGTTAAGAATAGCAAAGACTGTTTAAAAAGTAGTAAATTTATTCTCAATCACATGTTTAAAAATCACCTTTGAATAGTATGTTCACTGTGCATATCATGTTGGGAAAATATTAAGCATGATCCCATACCATTGTTATTGCTGTATCAGTGCCCACTGAATTAGTTGAGCAGCCAAGTGATTGGAAAAAACAAAGCCTGGAAAAATCCCTAACATCACAGGAACTTCATTTATCTGGCTGGATCTGTAATTACTTACTTTAAAACTCTAAGTATGTAATTATACAAAAACCTTCTGTAAATAGGGGCTCAACTCTCAATTTGGACCATCTTTCAGAAATGCCTAAAGAGAAGGACAGAACTAATAATAACAGGGACCCAAAGAACGTGTTCTGGGATAGGATGGCACACCACATACTGTGTGGGTCTGTGCAACACGTTTGTCAGCAGAATGCTTGGTTGAAAGTAAGTTTTACCACCTTTACAACCCAGAGGGTGGTCCTGAAAGCCACTTATAGTAAAGCTTTAGGATGTTACCTTAAGCCCCTTTGCAATATACCATCAATTGCACACCTGTTCAAAATCTTTTGGCTCCTTTTCTTTCAGTCTAAGTTACTGTTATTGAAAAACCAGATAAGATGCCTCCCATTTAACCATTCACTCAGAAAACATTTTGTGAGGCCTACTCTGGGCTACTTTCTAGGGCATACAATTAATAAGACAGCCTATGCCATATTTAACCTTAGTTTACGTTATTTCTGATGGTCCCTTTGTTCACTTTTGTATGTTTGGCCAACTCCTCACTCACACATGCCTGACACTACCTCCTCTGCACAGATGTCCCTAAGGTGCCAAAGCAAAATTCACGATGCTTTCTTTCACACTACTATTGTAAGTTTATGTGCTTCTATCATGGTCTTTATTACATTAGTTTAAAATTCTTTCTTTAAATGTCTGTCTTTACTATTCTTCAATTTTATTGAAGCACGTGCAATATCTTAACCACATTATATCCAGGAAACTAACAAGGTACTGTGCACTTTAAGGTTCTCAATGCATGATGCATGAACGAATGAAAACTTCCTATCTCCAGTGGGGACTGGATGTCTATTAGCTCTAAACATCCATCTGGAGAGCTCTACCTGTTCCTGGTATGAACCCCATCATCTCTATAAAACGTGATGATTCTCTCAGAATAGAATAATACCCATCACATTACTCTAGAGGCTTGATTGCATTCTCCTTAGGTTCTCTTTTTCTCTCAGATCCCAAAGTCCTTCAGCATGCTTCATATCCAACTACAACAATTTATAGCCTCCTCCACTCCCAAAGTTTTGGGTAGGAGGGCGCTTGTTTACCTTGGAGACTCAGAATCTAAACCCTCAGCAAGCCATAGCTTATAAACAGTATGATCCATTTACTTTCTAAAACTTAGGGTATCTTTAGTTTTTGACTAGGGGTTAGAATACAAGTGAACTACCTTTCCAGGTCCTGAAACTTATCAGGGATCTGAAAACGTCAATTTTATATCTAGTAACATTTTAGCCTTGATTTAAAAGCCTAGAGATTCCTGTTTTCTATATGCAAAACAAGGAAGGCAAAGGTACCCTTTCCAAAAATATTCAATTTTATTGCAAGTTTTTGAAATAGTTTTAAGGAGGGACATACCAAGACATAGAAAAAAAAAAAAACTATGGTTACCAAAGGAGATGGGGGTGGAGATAAATTAGGAGTTTGGGGTTAACATACACACACTACTATATATAAAATAGGTAAAGAACAAGTACCCACTGTATAGCACAGGGAACTATGCCTGATATCTTGCAATAACCTATAATGCAAAAGAATCTGAAAAAGAATATATATGTGTGTGTGTATATATATATATGTATATATATGTAACTGAATTATTTTGCTGTACACTCAAAACTAACACAAAATTGTAATTAACTATACTTCAATTTAAAAAAAAGAAGGACATACCAACAGGCTTCAACTTTTTTCTTCCCCATTGCCAATGAATTTAGGTATCAGCTTCATTGTGATGTTCTAAATACACTCAACTCCAGTAACTACAGGTTTTATTTCTCCAAGGGAATAGTTATCATATATCAAAGATTCATTTGGATTTTAAATAAGGGCAACCTGTTTTCCTTATATTCAAACAGGCTTAGATCCATCTCTCCATCAGATATAGCAGAAAACAGATAGCTACATCTAGCTCTCTTGCCATTTAAATAACTCTAGAATTTCTTAAAGATGATGATTTGTTTTGTGATTATGCTATAGCTGTATGCTATCCACACAGTTTTCACTATTTCAAATATCATCTTCCTATGTACCAACTGAGGGAGGAATAACATTCTGATTAGTACATAAGACTGTTCCTCTGGGTTTGGAAATAAGAACTCTTAGATAGTCAGAATACGAGCATCTTACCAAAAATAATTTGTCATCAAGTCTAGTTGATGAAAAAGCCCTACGAGTTTAGGTGTACATTAACTCCTTATTCTAAACAACCAAATCAAGTGTAAAATAAATAATTATTGAGACACCTATATCCTTAGTATATGTGAAATAGAAAAACAAGGTTATATGAAGAGTTTGCAAATCTCTTATCCTATTATCCTACCTTAAAGATATAGCTCTTCAGTCCTATTGGCCAGAAAACAGATGTTGAAGTGACTACCTATTTAGGAATATTTTGTTACAGACAGGCTTACAGTGAATTACAAGTCACAGTAACAAAAAGCATAATCAGCTTTCCCAACTCCCCAGCCATGGCTTCTTGAGGTTCACCATTACAACAGAGCGAAATTTGAAGTGGGGGAAACACTTCAGTCCTGCAGTGGAAAGAAATTAGTACTTCCAGTTGTGTAAACCTAAAGGACTTTTCCGAATTCACTGAATTAGTGTGGACTATCAAGGCAAAGATAGATTGTGCATAATAGCCACGGAGTCAAGAAAAGACTAACACTGTGAATGCTTAAACGGATCCTAGTTGACAATTATGCAAACCCTGTTAAAGGAGGTGGTCAGAAAAAAGTGCAGAACAGCTCAAACTACAATTGCTTTGTCTTGTCCAGATAACTGATGACTGTATTAGAACATTCCATATGATTTGAACCAAGCTTTTTCACAATTTAGATCCAGGTTAGTATAATTCCGTCACCACACAAAACACAACAGAAATCCTTAAAGTTCAATAAGATGCATCCAATTTCAACACTTTTTCAATTTTCAATACAGCTGGACAGGATCTTTGGTAAAGACCATTTCAAATGGACCATTATGAATTTCACATCTTTCTGTGAATCTCAAAATACATTAGCTAGAGAGCCATCTTATTTTAGCATTAGAATGTATATCAGGTGTTTTTTCCCAGACACAGCAATTAAAGGATTGTAAAATAGCTCATGGAAAGCTCCAAAGAATTGTTCCTCAGAGAGCAAATCTTGCAACACCAAACAACCCCAATTTCCCTTGGGCATCTCAGCTGACAGTGTTATTGCTAGTTAAGTAAGGCAACTAGAAGACATACACACAAACCATCACACTTAAAGAACCTGCTCCCCACATAACTAATACTTATTGAGAGGCTGGTTGCTAGAATTTTCTTATTAATTTGAAGCTATAACATGAAACATTACAGAGCTTCCTTGAAGATGATACCCTACCCATTTTGTATCGGGTACATGTATTTTATTATGTAGTTATGTGTGTTGAGTGTCTTATCCAATCTTGCCCAGTTACTTGATTTTAGAGTCTCACAGGCTTTGTATCTTGAAGCCAAACAACCTGTTGGAAACAAACAGCAGAGAACAGAACCCCTCCTATCTGCTTGCTGCCTAACAAATCAAAACACACTGAAATCTCAGATTATTAGAGAAGGTTTTGGGATAAACAAATAAAATAAAAACTGACTTGTCAAGTGGGACTCCCTGCTGCTTGGTACCATGTGTTACCACAGCAAGATGCATCTGTTCCGCTATTAAATATGTTAGTGAATATGATATAGACAGCCATGGCATTATCAAATATCCTTAGTGCCTATTAAACTCCATAGTTACATATTTTAATTTTACCTTTCATTAGTAAAACTCAAGGCGGTAGCACTTTGGAAGCAACTTAAAAAGTTCAAAGACAAACTATTGTTTTGGTTATATTTCACATGTTTAAATTATATGCATGCATTACTAAGAAAAAACTGGCAAGCTAACCAAAAGGTTCTCAAATTTTACATGTGGATCTAGCCGCTGTGACTTCGCTCACAATGGATGCAATAAGACTAAAGTAAAAAACAAAAATCCCATGTAGAATGTGAAAAACTTAAATAGCTACATCTTTTTTTCCCTTCTGAACCTCTTACTTCCTTTCAATTCAATCTTAGCCGTTATCAAATGCCACACAACATGTGAGCCAGTCCCTTGATGGAATCTGCTCTCTGGGCTGGAGAACTCTGTCGCTGAAATGGGCTATCAAGAGCTAAGACATCTATGTCTTACTAAATGCTTAATAGCAGAACACATCTGTTGTTACTCTGTTTGTTATATTAAGATTAACCACAATAATGTTGACAATATTAATACATTTAAAAGCCTGTCACGTTCCACTGTGGTTGCACAATTCCTGGGGACTGCATGATCAAAATAAGTAGTGACTGGGGGCAAAGTTAAGAATTATGGAATGTGTAGAAGGTGAACAACACAAGGCAGACTCTGAAACGAGTAGTGCCTTCCACTGGGACATTAACCTCTTGCCTGCCTGGCTCATCCCAGAAAACTGTATAGCTGTTGCTTTCCTAAAATGAGTCACATGATTCATGAACTCCTTATCCCACTTCCTCAGGCTATTGTTATTCTATGAATGCTGTAAGAATATGAGAAAACCTGTGACCGAAGCTAATGGGGGTTTGGTACCACCTTTAAACCAGTGTTATTATTAAATTGTAAACACACTCAAATCAAAGAGGCCAGAAAGGAAAATCATTCTACAGAGCTCAATGTCTTAAGAAATAATGAGGCCAGTTTGTCTTTACATTAAAATGCCCCAGTTTGTGACATCCATATATATTTGATGGTGGGAGTGTTCAACAGTACAATTTTCCTGAAGGACAACTCTGCAATAAATATAATGGTTCTGCTTGTAGGAATGTATCTTCCTAAAAATATATATTAATATATGTGAAACATTATTTTTATAAGATTAAAATTTTTTTTTACTGGTTTGTAATACTAAAGATTCTGAAACAATTAAACAAAATATCTGTCTTTAGGGAATGGTTTGCTAAATTTTAGTACATATATGCAGTAGGATCCTATGAGGCAAATATGAGATTATATGCTCTAAAGTGGCAGGATGCCCAAAATATATTAAATAAGAATAATCAAGTTGTAGAATAGTATGTATCATATAAAAACATAAAAACATTTTGTCTTTTTAAAGAATGTTCAAGTGTGTCAGCATATACAACTATTTACACATATATATAAAGGAAAAGAAATATATATGTATATGCATAAAAGTAAAGATTAGAATTTAGACACCACAGTAAAAAGGTTGGTCATATTATAGGCAGCTTTTACTTTTTATTCTCATCATTGCATTTAAATTTTTCAATAAGTACTTTTATGATCTAAGAAAATAAAATTTATTAAAAATATGGTCTTTTTCCGGAAAGTAAATAGAGACATAGAACAACAGATAAAATTCAACTCCCTCTGAACAGCCTGTCATAAAATATTATCGGCCTTGCAGACCCAATTCTATGCATCACTAATCTATTGAATCCAGTTTATGTCTAGACAGTTAGAAGAATCAAAAAAAAAAAAAAGCCCGTAAATAAAAAGAGAGCAGTTAAATAACATATACAGTTTACTGAAGAGAAAGTTCATTGAAAAGCTAGTTAATCATGAAGCTGATGGCTGCAGTATGTTCCTCACATAATAATGAACAATATCTGTTGCAATTTCAAATACCAAAAAGCACTCCCAACCACTTCATTTATCCAACACCCTTCACGATAGCCAGTTACAAATAACCAACTAACCACTGGCTGTGAATTAGGCATTGGTGGGAGAGCTAGAATTTACAATTTTTTCTTTCTGCATGTGAAATTTCTCTGCAATGCCTCTCTTTTAAAGATCAAATGAACTCGGTTCTGAAGCCTACATGGCAGGCTGTCTGACCTTACTTCACATATAACTGCTAAAATTTCAACCCCATTTCTCTGCTGATGCCCTGTGGGATATGGAGCTCCCAAAGCCTTGCCTTTACTACTAATTAACAATAATGAACAGGATGACATACTTTTCCTTTGAACACTTCTGTCGGGAAGATATCCAATCGGCAAGAGATACAAGCAATAGACGAATTCCCTCCCCACCTCCGCATTTACATGAGACTCTATCCTGCCTTTTGGTTAAAAAAAAAGTAGGTTGAGCTGTCTAGGTTTTATGCATTGGCTTTAGAACCTGTGGAAAGGATGAAAGCTTTCTCTCCAGCCAGTTTCCAGAGCGTCGCAGGTTATTTTTATATTCATCTACACATACCACTGATACTCTTGTGACAGTTATTAGTTTAATCCCACATTTAGGCACAACTCAAAAAATAACAATGATACCTATAATTCCACCCATTAAAAGAATTTTAAAACAAATATCATGTGCTATGTCATGGCACTCTATTATTATTTAGTGCACTGTGTTGAGGGACACAGAAGTTCTAGCTTGTGCCCAAGCTTAAGGAATGTCACAGTGTAATACACAGTAAAGACTCACTAATTTAGAATTGGTAATTTGGATTGTATGATCATTTGAAAAAGTAGCTGGGCTAGCCGGAAATTTTCCTTTGCACAACAGAAAAATGGGGCTTTGCAGTCAGAACAGTTACTTACTAGCTATGTGATCTGGGTCAACTATTTAAAAATGCAATTTGCTCATCTGTAAAATTGAGATAATAATTCAAACCTCAATGGGTTATTGTGAATATTAAATGAAATATAACTTTTATGCAAAGCGTTTAGTGTTTGGTCCACAGTAAGCATTCAGTACATGCTAAATAGAATTGTTTAGCTATTATTCTTACTAAGCCAACAAACAGAGGAAGCTTGATTTCAAAGGGAGAGTTTAACCCTGCTTAAGATAATTAACTGTTAGAACTTTGAACATTTAATATATATTAATTAAAATATTTTTTAAAACTATTTTAATAAATGGAAAATCAATTTCACCTCCATCATTTTAACAAGTGTCACAGTAGGAGAAGAAGAAGGAAAAAAAAAAAAGATGGTCAAATTGTCAGGGTAGTAGAGGTTAATTACCTTCCACAACCCTAATCAATTAGGATTGATTACCACAGGAGGTTTTTGTTTGTTTTTTTCATTCACTCTCCAATTGGATTAATCATCTCTCATCAAGTCAGAATGCAGGGAAATATATCACAGATGTTTTTATATAAGTACCCAGAATCATACAGACAGCAGATAGGAAGCATACTGAATCTCAAAGAACTGACTACTTGTTTGGAATATTTGAGCCTGGAAGTGGGGCTGATCAATGGTCTAACGTGAGAGAAGTCTTCCTTCCCTGAGAAATATACCATGTGGATAATGAGTCCATTTCATGATAGGCCCCAGCACTCTGGCCTCTGCCTTGAGTGTGCAAGCCTCTGTAGGTTGTAAAAGGGGAGCCCAGGAGAGTGTCACATGCTTTCACCAATACCTTTGGGAGTCTACCTCATACTGGGCTCCAAGGAGAGCACTCCTCATGTGAGTTCTTGCACCACAGTGGAAATTTACCAGCAAGAGGGGAAGGGAGGCCGCAAGCCAAAAAGGAAGGCTCCATTCACTCCCGCCTGCATTCCTTCATCAATAAATATTATTACCATGTATTCATAAGCACTGTGCTACTGTCTGAAAATACAGAGATGTAAAGATACATAGTACATGGTAACTGACCTTGATGAGTTCACAATTTAATGTGCTGAAAGGACACATAACAAATAACCATGACTATGGTAAGTAAGAGAATTAAGAACAAAGTGCTAGGACTTCCCTGGTGGCGCAGCAGTTAAGAATCTGCCTGCTAATGCAGGGGACACGGGTTCGAGCCCTGGTCCATGAAGATCCCACATGCAGCAGAGCAACTAAGCCCATGAGCCACAACTACTGAGGCTGCCCTCTAGAGCCCACGAGGCACAACTACTGAGCCCACATGCTGCAACTAGTGAAGCCCACACGTCTAGAGCCTGTGCTGAGCAACAAGAGAAGCCACCGCAATGAGGAGCTCGTGCACCACAACGAAGAGTAGCCCCCGCCACACACCCTCCCCCGGCTTGCCGCACCTAGAGAAAGCCCGTGCAGAGCGACGAAGACCCAACTCAGCCATAAATAAATAAATAAATAGAACAAAGTGCTATGTTAGTACCAAGAAGCACATGATTAGTTATTCCCTAGGGGACCAAGGAAGGCTTCACAAATTTGTGAAATATATGATCCAGGCCTTAAAGATGAATAGAAACTCACCAGACTAGAAAAGAGAGGAAGGCAAGCAGGAGTGAGAGGAAATAGGAATATTTCAAAGAAAGAAATGAGCATGAACAGAGGCACTTTGGAGGTCTATCTTTGCTGACTGTCATTTCATTATTGGTACAAATATTTTTTGAAAATTGTTCTCTGCCTTTAAAATTATGTACACCCCAAATTTACAAATCAAACTAATTACAAAAGCTAACTAGCTAAATACAAAATGTTTGAGGCAACTAGTCAACCAGATAACTTTCTATGTGCTTATTTAACTAGAGAAAATAGTTTACATAGCTGATGTCTGGAAAGTTCAGTAATTCAAGGGATGTATGCTATGCTAAAAGCTGAGGCTGTTTGACTTTTCAGAGCTGCGTTAAGCAGACCACAGGCAGAGTTGTGGGGTGTAACCAGAAGAGGGATTGCCCCCTATACCTTTACCTGCACCACACACAAAAGGCCCAGAGGTTAAGCTCATCGACTTAGGAGTCAGACTGCCTGAGTTCAAATCCTGGTTTTGCTTACTAGCTGTGTGACCTGTGCCTCCTTTCCTCATTAACTAAATAAGGATAATATTTTTTACTGTAGGGTTTTTATGAGTATTAAATGGATAACAAATGTAAAATTAGAACAGTCATGTGATTATTGGTTGCTTTTATAAATGTCACACTTAAAACCTTTGTGTTTCTACAGCAGGAAGGTTTGGAATATCAGCCTATGCCTACATTCTGTGACTAATATGTCATAAGAATAAAAGTTATCCATTAAATTCTAAGATACTTGAGGTCAAAAGCCACGCCTCAGTCGACTGTATTGCAAGTGCCTTGAAAAGTGCTTTAAAAAAGTCTATCATACAGAGTGAAGTAAGTCAGAAAGAGAAAAACAAATACTGCATGCTAACACATATATATGGAATCTAAAAAAAAAAAAATTGGTTCTGAAGAACCTTGGGGCAGGACAGGAATAAAGACACAGACATAGAGAATGGACTTGAGGACACGGGGAAGGGGAAGCTGGGACGAAGTGAGAGAGTGCCATGGACATACATATACTACCAAATGTAAAATAGATAGTGGGAAGCAGCCACATAGCACAGGGAGATCAGCTCAGTGCTTTGTGACCACCTAGAGGGGTGGGATAGGGAGGGTGGGAGGGAGACGCAAGAGGGAGGAGATACGGAGATATATGTATATGTATAGCTGATTCACTTTGTTATACAGCAGAAACTAACACACCATTGTAAAGCAATTATACTCCAATAAAGATGTTAAAAAAAAAGGTTTGTTAAATACGTATATTAAAATGAGATTATGTCTGAGTTGGAGTGAGGAACAGCGGGAGATAGAGCCGGAAAAGAAGCCCAGATTTTGCATTCATTGCAGGTCCAGCTAAGGAGTTTTTGGCTTTTGAACTATTTGCACTGTGGGCTAGTGGTTCTCCAACAGAATGAAGGCATGGTGCACCAGAATCTTGCCTCGAGATACCAAACTATAAAGAGGCAACATAATGAATTTGAGACAAGCTAGCAGTTAGCTCAGATTTGCATCTCTAACTCACACTTAACAAGTTAAATATAAACCCAACTTCTCCTAAAGGAGACCGTGCCCTTGATCGGAGCAGCACTGAGCTATTTATTGCCCCTGAACATTTTCAGAATGCACACAGGCAGTTTAAATTGGCAGAGCTTCTAGAACCAAAAGATTATTTCAACAAATATTTATTGCTCATTTGCTAAATTCCAGGCTCTAGCTGCACTCTGGGAATACAAAGGTGCACAAAATAGATGGAAGTCGCCGCCCTGACACTGCGGCTCAGCATCACATTTTTCATCTTAAACAAAGGATCTGCCATCGTAACTTAAACACTTTAATCTGAACCCCAAATTTTGCCTGGTTCACAGAACTGCCAGCAAAAACAGAAGAAAGTACAAGGACTACGAGAAAGTGATACAGGGTTTTGGGACCAATTCTTTTCCAGACAATTAACTTTGCTTTGTCCAGGAGAAGTAAATTACTAAGTGTCTATGCATACAATTTTGAAAAACGGAAAGTCAGTTTCTCCCCATACTGTAAATAAACTTTGGGAAAAAATAGCTAATGAATATTATGGAGGGACTTCAAATTGATAGTCTGAATGGGGAGTTCATGCCCATCCCTGAACGGCCTTGGGGGCAAGTGAGGAGTTGAGACACAGTCCTGCAGAGCAGAGAGGGAAGGGGAGGAGTGATGGGTTGAGTCTCAGGCTCTGTGCCCCACTCTCCCTGCTTTTGTTCACTTAGGAGTTTCTTCTGCCTCTAAGTGAGCACAATTACTGATAGAGCTGGCTAAATATTATCAGTCAGATATGTCCTGAACTAAAAGAGGTTGAGAGACCCACTGCCATGAAACATTTAGAACCAGAGGTTGAAATAACCAAGTTTTTACTTTACAACAATCGTTCTGGTGGCAGTGCAGGGTTGAATGAGAAAGGAGAAGAACCTTGTGAGCAGAGAGATCACAGTTTGAAGTCTGTGCAACAGTTCAAGAAAAGGACATTCACTTAAGGCAAGAATAATGGGAGTCAAAGAAAGCAGATAAATTCTATGTGTTTTGTTTTTGTTTTTTTTCCTCTTTTTGCGGTACACGGGCCTCTCACTGTTGTGGCCTCTCCCCTTGCGGAGCACAGGCTCCGGACGCGCAGGCTCAGTGGCCATGGCTCACGGGCCCAGCCGCTCCGCGGCATGTGGGATCCTCCCGGACCGGGGCACGAACCCGTGTCCCCTGCATCGGCAGGCGGACCCCCAACCACTGCGCCACCAGGGAAGCCGTCTAAAGCAGATAAATTCTAAAGCTCTGTTAAGCACTTGAAATGTGGCTAATGGAAATGAAGAGCTGAATTTCAAAATGTATTTAATTGTAATTAACTTAGATATAAATTTAAAACTGATAGTTGATTCAATTATGGAAAACTTTTAAGTATGTTTACGATAATTCAGCTATGTGAATCTATGCTTCCAGTGGGAAATTTTATGAAATACACAGTATTTCTGATGCAAATTTAGATTCTGAATTGAGAGGCACTATAAGTGTAAAACACACATTAGATATCAAAATTTAGCATGAAATAATAATACAAAACATAGTAAAATGTATATTGATTATATGTTAACATAATACTTTGGATATAGTGAGTTACATAAAATATATTAAAAGTTAATTTCATCTGAGGTTTTTTTTTCCTTTTTAATGTGACTACTAGAGAACTTAAAGTTACATACATGGCTCACATTATATTTCTATTGGGCAGTACTGATTGAAAGACATTTCTGGAATTTAGTGAGAAACAAATTACTTCATAAAAGCAAGCATGGGAAAGATGTCCAAGTTTTCATCTGTAATTGTATAGATGGGCAGGTAGTTGGAAGACAACGAATTCAGTTTTGCCTGTGAGACATCCAGGTGGAGATGCCCTTGGCAATGCTGGTCGGTGATGAGAGGGGAAGTCGGGGAGTGTGTCTGGGGGTAAGCAGTCTGCATTTGCTGGCTAAAATGCAGAACAGAATTTCAGGAATATTAACTTTTTTTTCATAGACCAAAAAGCCTGAATAATCAATTAAATTTTGATCTTTCACCACAGAGTTTCTTGGCCTGTCAGTCTTGTATTTCCACTCTTTGTTGGGCAGCAAGGCCCTAAGGGGTAGTTTCAGGAGGAAGTGTTTCTCTTGATAGGTGAACACCACCATGAAAGTGTCTCCTCAGAAACCTGAGAAGTAGGTTCTTCCAGGGCTGTGCTTTGTTGACAGAGAGTTTAAACAGTTTCCTGTCTTGTGACCTAAGCGTCCCCAGGTCTAGCGCACTACCTCCTAAAGTAACCTCCTAAAAATAACACCTGTGCATTTCACAGCTCTGAAAATTCTTGTTTTCTTCATCAGAATTTTCTCAGGCCCAGTAAAAATCATCTCTAGTTCTTTGCTCCTGATTTAACATGTGGCTTATTTATGCCTAGGGTTAACTTGAGTGTCCCTGAGTATATTCACCTAGGTCATTTCCTTCCTTTTGTTGAAACGAACTGCCTGTGTCTGAAGTGGTGCAACACCAGCTTTCATAGGACTGCAATGCCACAGTGTCACTTCCATCTCGTTTCCTGGTCTTTGACTGACATATTCTCTATGCTGTTTGCATTTTTTAACTACTACTCTCATGCATTTTGTTTATGGCTTTCAGTGGGGTTTTTCTGGTGCAATAAAAGGAGTGTAAAAATGACTCCTTATTCAGTATGCATTCCCCAAACTAGTTCTTAACCCTCAAGCAATGTCATTACTCTTTTTCCATCCATCTATACTGTGTTTAGACTTCTGCAAAAGCCAGCATCCTTAACCTTAAAGCCAGTGTATGCTTTCATTGCTGCTCATCATTTCTTCCCAAGACATGTAGACGTCTTGATCATAAGAATGAACGTATCAGATATCAGATATATTCTGAGCATGGGAGAGATTAACCATGTCTGCTCCTGGGAATCTCTTAATACCCTAGCTCAGCTGCTCCTGGATTCAGAGCCTATATAAGATAATAAATGTTGGCTGTTTTAAGTTGCTAAATTGTGGGGAAATTTGTTACACAGAAATAGGTAGCTAATACATTACAAACTGCATTATAGGTGATCAACAATGATGTGTTGAATGGGCCAAAGGAATGTTTCTTGAAGGTATGTTTTTGAAAAATAGTAGCTACAGAAGAAATGGAGGTGTGCTCAGTAGCCAGAAGGGATTCACCAATTTTCTTGTTTTGGCATCTTGTCATAAGAAAAGGGCAACTCATCACTGGCTAACTTAGAATGGATTTGAAACCATTCTGTTAATATAGCTTGGGTTCCAACACAAAATGGTAGGTCAAGAAGAGCAGTGATCATAGATGGGAGGAGAATCTATGTCCAAGATGTTCTCTACCTAGATAATGCCCTGGCCATTGTTTTAGCAGCTTTTCCAAAGAGATTCCTGAGCTCTAGACTTCTTTCTGCTAGCTCAGAGCGCTACAAGATCCCAGGCCCAACCCTGAAAACACCCAACATTTGAATAGAGAAGATGATGACTGAGCAGAATCTAGAGAGTGAGAGAGAATAAGAAACCTTCTGCACAGATTCAGAAACAGAGAAATGACAATAAGAAGTTCACTTTTTAAAAAAAGTGGACTAATAAATTGCACTGGCATGGAAAGATAAGAATAGAATTGTGGAAATATGGACTGAAAAGGGAAATTAAGATTAGAATGTTCAGGACATTAACTGTTAGTCACAGAATGTGCCTTTACCTGTACGTACTTGGGAAGCATCAGTGTGGTTTTTTTCTTTTTAAATTTTTTTTGGTTTTATTGTTATTACTTCTATATTATCTGTTATTATCTATATTATCTGTTATTCTCTATATTATCTGTTATTATCTATATTATCTGTTAACACAATATAATTTCACAAATGAGAAGGCAATATTTTGTATCTGACCATTAACATTCAGAATTGAAATAAAATTTCTCAGTCCTCTTTAATGAATTACCTAAACAAAACTGACAAAACATAGTCTAAAGCAAACACACACTACTTAGGTTAGACTATTTGGTACTATCAGTGTGTTTTAACAGAGGAATAATAGAGGAATAATCAAAGAAGCATTTTAGCAAACTAACCTGACATAAGTACATAAAATGGATTGGAAAGCTTTCAGAATAGAGACAGGAAGATAACTGAGAAGGTGTGGCAGCTGTTTAAGCATCTAAGTCATAAGTACATGAAATAAGGAGGTGCAGGTAGAAACAGCTGTTTTGGTTCTCTTTATTAAATTTCACAGCAGTAGAATTTTCAGAGGAGGAAATAATCCTAGAAATCTAAAACCAAATTCAGAGAGACTTACTTATGCTCAAAGGTGACAACCAGCTTAGAAAATGAGATACTAATTTTCATTAGAAAATGAGATACTGAATTAACTTCTAAGGGGAAAGGATGAAGGGAGGAATTTATTTTAATTCACTTGACCCCATCCATCCCAAAATAGGACTGTTTCAAGATATCTGGACAGCACTTAAGCATACTGAAATATGACCATCATTTCTCCCATTTTCTTCAAAGATAACATTCATCTTTCATACCTTAGAAGCTTGAGCAAAAATTTTACGACACATGGTAAAAAGACGTTATTTTAGTCTTTCTTTTAAAATTCTAGTCAAATAGGCCAGATGTTCTCTAACTCACATAAGAACCAGGAAAACAAAACCAAATAAAATATCTACTGTGTATGATTTACAGGCTTTAATTTAAATATTACATGGCAAAGTGAAATTCTTAAAATAGGCGAATCTGTGAATAGGTGAATGTTTCAGATGAAGCAGTTGAAATTCTAGAAAAACTTGTGAGGGAATAATTGGGTTTTATCTTGTTGATATAGACATGCACCAATATATAAGTATTGACTTCTAAAAGATTTTTTAAACTTAATCTTCATAAAGCATAAGATAAGATGATGAGAAAGATTTGACATGTCAAAAATACCGATAAGCTATTTTAAGACATGTAATATTTACTATAAATACACTATGCTTCTAGTCTACACTAAAATCGCTGATCAAAAGGTGTATTTCTAAATCAAAATCAATTAAGAGTTTGGTTTCAAAAATAAGGCTTCCGGCCCAGGAAATTACAAAGAAGAAACACTTAGGGCAAATATATACAACAATTCACTAATCGAATTTGCAATTCTCTTTCATGCTCTGAAGATGAAAGAGTTTCAAAGAACGCTCTCCACTCATCCTCTCCTCCATGCTCCACCCATTTCCTCTGGTCAGAACCAATGCACACGTTAATATTCATGGCAGTGAGTGAGCACACTTTTGCAGTGCTTTCTTCTAAGTCAGAAGAGTTAAGTAATCTCCAATTAACGTTACCAGACTGATTTATGAGATGATGTTTCCTCTAGAGTGACGACACTGGTAAAATTTCTAGATGTATCTCATAAATTTTGAAAAACTTGAATTTAATTTTTTTGCTTATTGCCCCTAAGAGATTATTTTATTCAATATTGATTAAATAATCGTTACTAATTCAAATGTGTATAATAGAACACTTTACAGTTCACAAGTCTCTTTTTTATATTCTTTTTTTTTTTTTTTTGGCGGTGTTGGGTCTTCGTTGCTGCACGCGGGCTTTCTCTAGTTGAGGCGAGTGGGTGCTACTCTTCGTTGTGGGGCATGGGCTTCTCACCGCAGTGGCCTTTCTTGTTGTGGAGCACGGGCTCTAGGTGCGCGGGCTTCAGTAGTTGTGGCTCATGGGCTCTAGAGCACAGGCTCAGTAGCTATTGTGCATGGGCTTAGTTGCTCCGCGGCATGTGGGATCTTCCAGGACCATGGCTTGAACCCATGTCCCCTGCATTGGCAGGTGGATTCTTAACCACTGTGCCACCAGGGAAGCCCTTTTTAAATTCTCTATCTTAAAAACCTCTATCATAAAAACCTATCATCCACATTCTTACAAATACTATGCAGGTAAGAAAGTTAAAACTGCAAAGGGAAGAAACGGAGAAATAACCAAGATGGAGAAATAACCAAGAAACACTAGTGAAGTTGGGTCAAAGTATGTTCACTATAAATAATCTAAGCTACCTGGTAACCAGGGTCCCAGCTGGCTTTTTCATTCATTTATCTAACTAATATTTATTGAGATAAGTACTAAGTGGTGAGCTCATTTATTTTTGTATCCACGGAAACTTGAACATAGGCTTGGGCCATATTAGTTGCTCAGAAAATATTTCTGGACAGGCTCCTAGCATGTACTGACATAAATGATGAAAAGCCACATTTCTACATTATATTATTTTTCTCATTAGTCATCATTATTATAAATTTTGTTCTATGCCATCAGAAAGTTTACCACTATTTGCAAACATGGACAGGTCTGAAATGACTAGAGTACAATTCAAGATAAAAGTGAGTTACAATAAATGAAGCAATTACTAAGGAGAGATAATCACTCATCCAGCAAAAGTTCTCACCATAGACTTTCTTTAAACAACCAACTACCATAATCAATTCTTAGCTAAAGATTCAGAAAACAACATCAATAAAAATACGTAACTTTTCAATAATACAGCCAGTACGTATAGAGTGCTACACTTTTTCTATATCGTAAACAAGAAGTTGGATGCCTTTCTTCACAGTTATGTAGAAACTAAACTGCACTTATGACTTCACTTTGACTACTGAAAATCTGAGAGTCTATACTCAACCCAAGCCACAATATTTTCAATATATAATTCATGAATTCTTTTATTATTTCAGAAAACATTTCTGAGCACTTGTATTCTAGGCACTGTGTTAATTAATTACCCCTCACTTCAGGTCTTAATCTTCCCTTCAGCCCCTTCTAAAACCCTGTACATTTCAATAGGAATATCATATGGCTTTGAGGTTAATAGTGGTAGCATTAATACTAAAATGGCAAAAAATCCATCTGTAAAGACGAGGCCACTTAAGTAAAAAATCATTTTATTCCAAGTTATTATATTTTTAAGAGTATAGTTAATCAAAATTTAAATACGATTATATTTTTAAGTAAAATCAAACATGATCATTTGAAAAAATAGGATAATAATGTCAAATATTCACATCCTCACTGAAATTATATGCCAATCAGATTTTAAAAGTTATCAAACTAAAGTGGCATTACACAATTCAGCAAGACTGAAGCACCTTTTAATGTGTGCAACTGACTTTCCAGCTTATTGGTTAATTCCATTAATTAAGGATATAAATATAGCTTTTAAATAAGATCAGAGCATAGTTTATACTTGGCTGACCTTGAAGGTTTATAGAAATTTTCTTGGAAGTTTGATAACCAAAATTTCTAACTTTTACAGATTAAACATATCTCTGATATCATCAGGTTAATTTTTAAGTCAGTTATATTTAAAAACTAAAATCAGACAGTAGTATTAATCTTTCTACAATTGTTGTTTTCTTCTTATATTTCCAATTCTGAAAGAAGCAGAAGAAATGATTTGGGGAAAATCAGGATCTACTCAAAGGTATGTAAACCATTTGATAAAATAGACTTTGAACAGTCCCAAATCTAAGAATCATTATTAAGAATACTTCTGCCACTTTAGCCACGGTATCAGCTTGGGTCCCCACCCACTTCATTTTCCGCCCCTTTACTTCCTTATTCCCTGCCTCCATCCCTTTCTCTCTCCCTCTCTCTCTCTCTTTCTCAAGCTCTCTCTCTTCCCTTTTTTAATATCTAACTCCTCCTCTTCCTCTTCCATGTACCCAATATTATGGGAAGAGTTAAAGGTCAACTTTAGAAGTAAAAAGAAAACCACTGGCTTACTTTTGTTTGCAATGTGGAAACATGGAAAAAAGTGGCTTACCTTCATGTAAGCAACTTGCTGAGTCAGTAATGGCTGATCACTGCTTGTGGGCAATGAGAGAAAAAGGGGGGAAATGGAAAGTTTTAAGTTGGCCAGATTTGGGTCCTAGTAGTTGATATAGGAGTTAGTAGGGCTGACTACAAATGGTGTTTGGTAAGCCCAGGGAACCAACACCCATCTTCAATTTCCTAGTCAAGGGAACAGGCTATGATTAAGAAAGAGTTTGAAGTCAGCCAATCCAAGAGGAAGGGTGTTAGAAACAAAAACTGAATCCAAAGTGAATGGCCAGCCAAGACCAAGAGAGGAGAATCAGAAAGAAGGAGGGCCTCACAGGACATCTATCAGAAATCTCTGGCCAGTAAAGAAGCTTTGGAAGGTACTGGGCTGGGTTTTTAGGGACAAGTTCCTTTAAACATACAAGGACTCTAAGGCACGGTTGATCAGAATTGGAAGGAAATACCCATTCCTGTAGACTAAAACACTTTGACCATAAAACAAACAGTGGTTTGAGTAATTCAATAACATGGCCCCTTATGATTTGCAAGTGATCATTATAGAACCTTTTCTCAGAGTAAATGTGTAATTGGTTATGGATCAATAAGTAATGTCTTTCAGGAGGAAAAGCTCTTGTTTTCTTATTTATTTATTTATTTATTTTTTGAAGTACCAAGGCTCTTAAATCAGAATGGAGCAAATACATTTGGAAAGTTGAGATTACTCTAAACAGCAACATTCCTTACTGCATTAGTTATCTCAGCTGATCACTTATTTATGATGCCATAAAAATCCAGATGCCTTCAATTGTGATGGTTCGATATTTGCCAAAAGGCAGCTAAAAATACTTTTCAATGTTTCCCATTTTTAAAACTGCATTTTGAATTGAAAATTTATGATGGTTCAGTAATGGTTGTGCTGAGGTGTTTTTTTTTTTTTTTTTTTATTGGAGTATAATTGCTTTACAATGGTGTGTTAGTTTCTGCCCCATAACAAAGTGAATCAGTTATACATATACATATGTTCCCATATCTCTTCCTTCTTGTGTCTCCCTCCCTCCCACCCTCCCTATCCCACCCCTCCATGTGGTCACAAAGCACCGAGCCGATATCCCTGTGCTATGCGGCTGCTTCCAACTAGCTATCTACCTTACGTTTGGTAGTGTATATATGTCCATGACTCTCTCTCGCTTTGTCACAGCTTACCCTTCCCCCTCCCCATATCCTCAAGTCCATTCTCTAGTAGGTCTGTGTCTTTATTCCTGTCTTACCCCTAGGTTCTTCATGACATTTTTTTTTTCTTAAATTCCATATATATGTGTTAGCATACGGTATGTGTCTTTCTCTTTCTGACTTACTTCACTCTGTATGACAGACTCTAGGTCTACCCACCTCATTACAAATAGCTCAATTTTGTTTCTTTTTATGGCTGAGTAATATTCCATTGTATATATGTGCCACATCTTCTTTATCCATTCATCTGATGATGGACACTTAGGTTGTTTCCATCTCCGGGCTATTGTAAATAGAGCTGCAATGAACATTTTGGTACATGACTCTTTTTGAATTATGGTTTTCTCAGGGTATATGCCCAGTAGTGGGATTGCTGGGTCATATGGTAGTTCTATTTGTAGTTTTTTAAGGAACCTCCATACTGTTCTCCATAGTGGCTGTATCAATTTACATTCCCACCAACAGTGCAACAGGGTTCCCTTTTCTCCACACCCTCTCCAGCATTTATTGTTTCTAGATTTTTTGATGATGGCCATTCTGACCGGTGTGAGATGATATCTCATTGTAGTTTTGATTTGCATTTCTCTAATGATTAATGATGTTGAGCATCCTTTCATGTGTTTGTTGGCAGTCTGTATATCTTCTTTGGAGAAATGTCTATTTAGGTCTTCTGCCCATTTTTGGATTGGGTTGTTTGTTTTTTTTGTTATTCAGCTGCATAAGCTGCTTATAAATTTTGGAGATTAATCCTTTGTCAGTTGCTTCATTTGCAAATACTTTCTCCCATTCTGAGGGTTGTCTTTTGGTCTTCTTTACGGTTTCCTTTGCTGTGCAAAAGCTTTGAAGTTTCATTAGGTCCCATTTGTTTATTTTTTTATTTCCATTTCTCTAGGAGGTGGGTCAGAAAGGATCTTGCTGTGATTTATGTCATAGAGTGTCCTGCCTATGTTTTCCTCTAAGAGTTTGATAGTGTCTGGCCTTACGTTTCGGTCTTTAATCCATTTTGAGCATATTTTTGTGTATGGTGTTAGGGAGTGATCTAATCTCATACTTTTACGTGTACCTGTCCAGTTTTCCCAGCACCACTTATTGAAGAGGCTGTCCTTTCTCCACTGTACATTCCTGCCTCCTTTATCAAAGATAAGGTGACCATATGTTTTTGTTTTTGTTTTCCAAGATTAGCAATGAATTCAGCTCTTGTGGTCAGTTGTAACCTTACTGAGTTTATTGGAAATTCTAGAAACCTAACAGAAAACTAAGAGTAAGAAAATAAATGAATAAAACTTTGAGAATTAAGACCCTGCAAGTTTGTGATAATATATTTTGGTGTTTGGTGGTTTTCCTAATCATTTTACAATGACAGCCTGAAGGCCAGTTTCTAACAGGGAAGAACATGTTGACCTAATCAAAGATCTTCTGAGGCATGGGTGCAGGTAAAAGGAGAACTTGCAAGGATAAACAAAAGCAAAACAAAACAAACTTATACGATCACATAAGGCAGAAGAGATAAACTATACCTCAAGAATAGAAAGGCAGATGAAGAGGTTGATATGCTTCTGGACCTTCCAGAAGATAGAGTTTAGACCAAGAACTATGATGATAAGAACGCTTTAGAGTTTTTTGAATATATGACACTTTCCTATGGTTGTTATTTTGATATATCAATAAAATATTAATATCTCTTGACAATGAAAGACTGTATGATTCTTTGCAAATATTGTGAGTAAATGAGAAGTTAAAGAATTGCAACCACCCAAATTAGTAACTCTTTGAAAGCAGAGATATAAGGAAGAGTCCACAAGCTATAGTCAGTTATGACAACTTTAAAAGGTAAAGAAAGCTTTTCATTCATGAATTATTATTTGACATTCACTAAAAGCTAACTAAATTCTTATGGGAGGCTCAGAACTTAGAGAAAAAGGCATGGTCCCAGGATATAAATGGCAAGAGTCCATTGTATTTTCTTGACGTGTATGTATCAAAATGAGTATAAGATGGCACAGAAGTAATCTTTTTGTCTCTTTCTTTCATATCCCCAAATACCTTTAAAGATTCCTTTTCTCCTGTCCATCGCATGTGACTTTAGACAATTCTTTTCTCAGGTGAGAAAAGAAATAAGGACACTGGATCCAGATCTGCTGTCAGATCTGCTACTACAACCTACTGCTTCCAGCCAGATGGAATAGTATCTACTGGACCACAATGTTTTTTATTAATTTGGCAAGACTGCCTAAAGTCACTAAAAACACACCAAGAATAATTGTTTGTGAACAGAGAATTGAGAGGAATTCACACTTAAAAAGAAAACAAATCTATTTTCAAGAACATTTTTAACAACAGTAATAGCTATAAGGTCTTATTACCACTAGAGTATATTTATATTTTCTGTATATTTTTTGCTGGGGGAAACATTCAAAAAGCAGAATTATACATTATTTACAAAAAGCTAACAGTAAAAGCTAAAAGCTGAATCTTATTTTAGAAGTACTTACTATATGCAGCTCTAGGTAGTCTCCCAGGCCAGAAGAACTGTCCACTCGCACCAATACAGCTTCTTTCTGAACAGTGCTAAACCCTATGGCCAGTCTGTCTGCTCGTGTACTTGGCCGGTCATTAGGAGGCCACTTATACGTGATTTGTCCACCACCTTTGCTAAAGATATACGTTGTCCCAGCTGGAAAACAAAAACCAAAACCAATTAGTCCAAATACATCAAGGGCACACTTTCCTATGTTTTTTATGCTGACATATCAGTAAAGTATTAAATTTACACCATGGGAGTCATAAATAAATAAAATAAAATAAAATAACAAGAACAAAAACAAAAACCTATTGCGAAGCAAATAAGCAAATAGAAGATTTTAATCAAACATGCTCAAGAAAGAGAACAGAGTTTTTTTAAAAAAGAAATATCAAGGCAGCTCCATTTTTAATACACTCATTAAATCAACCAGCAGGTGTTTCAGAACAAACAGGAGATTACTGCTTTTTCCACTGAGTTGGAGAAGCATGCAATGTAATGGGGCTTTCTTTCTTTCTTCCAGTTTAAAAAAATAGTTTAGGGCTTCTGTGGTGGCACAGTGGTTGAGAGTCCGCCTGCCGATGCAGGGGACACAGGTTCGTGCCCCGGTCTGGGAAGATCCCACATGCCGCGGAGCAGCTGGGCCCGTGAGCCATGGCCGCTGAGTCTGCGCGTCTGGAGCCTGTGCTCCGCAACGGGAGAGGCCACAACAGTGAGAGGGCCGCGTACCCCCCCACACACACACAAAAAATGTTTAGTAGGAAACATTGACTTTGGATGCTTCAAAAGGAGCAGAAACATATATCAACTTGTTTTTGAAACAAGAGCTGCATGTAGATGTGACAGGGTCATACAGCACAGGGAAGCAAAGTGCAAGAAGTATGCTATGAATCAACTTTTATGGGGACAGGGCCCATTCACATATGACAGATCATAACTAATGGATGAACAGCCATAAGACCCAACAGTCATGTCAAGAAAATACAGATAATAGATCCCATCTATAGAAGTCAGGTCTTATTTAACAGGCAACATCTACTAGTTGTCAAACTATCCAGCTCCATAAAAAGACCCATTTTCTTCCCAAAGCAAATGCTAGTCTTACGGCAATAAGAATAACATCATAGCCTCATTTGGTAAATGTTCAAATTTTACTTTATGATGGTGATGTCAGTAAATTATCTATCTTGCTCTAAAAAGAGTTTTGTTTCAAACAAATTTCCTAAGCATTCAATGTGTTAAAGTCCTATTTCATTGCACCACTGGCATCTACCTCATTTAATGCAATAAGATTAATTCTTTGAGTAAGAATATTTGGAAGAGACATGCAAAGATATATATAAAGGAGAATGAATCTTCCTCCATAAAAGGGGACCAGAGAAATATTTATTTAGTTATCTCAGGAACAGACCTTAAGGTACAATTCATAGGAGTGTAGCCTTCCAATAACAAAGGATGCCAATACATATTTATTGTGTACCTACTATGTACCAACATGGTAAGGAAAGCAATAAAACTAAATTTTTAAAATTTAGGCCACAAAGCATCTTGTGTGTACAGAAATATACCTTCTACCAAGAGTAAGGGTTATAGGTAAAAGTTGAGTGTACAGCAGTATGTTTTCAAGATACCTACACATTAAATTTCTATGAACCAAATTTACCAAGTAAATGATGTTGGCAATGTCACATTCATGTACATTTAGTTAAATAGCTGATGATATAATTTTTTCTCTCTTTCTATATTTTGGGGACAATAATTTTTTTTTATTCTGTCTGAGACATTTCCATAGGCCCTTGAGAAACTCCAAAGAACTCTGCAATATGCTTAATGTGCCTGACTGGTTAAATAGGCCTTGGTTTGTAGACCTGACCCAAGAAACATGTCAAGATAATATTGATATAAAAGTGATAAAACAGAATCTTGTGAAAAATGCAGTGGTAGAGAGGTTAGTCATTTTCTTGAATACTAATGCATGAAAGCAGTTTCTCTCTCTCATGAGAGAATAGGTAAGTTATTTTTGAAAGGTACTAATCAGTGTGCAAGCAAAGAAAATTCAGAATATACATATTTGTGTATCAGAAATGCCAGAGCCTTCTACAACCATTTATGTTCTACAATATCAGAAGCTTGTTCACCACAATATTAACAAGCAAGCACTATTTGGTAAATCTTCCTCTTGGTAATTTTTGCAAATAATTAAGTATAGAATGTTTCAGAAAAGCCTACATTGATAAAAAATAGGACAAGAACATATAAAAGTAAAGATTTCTTGAAAAGGAGGTTGTGGTGGTGACCTCTGAGTGTTAGTATTTGATTGATTTTATCTTTCTCCTTTTAATTAACTTTGTCCTCTAATGACTATATATTTCATGTGAATTAAGAAAAATATTCAAGTAGAGATGCTACTTAACAATATAAAACAAATCTAAGAACTCAGATGTTTTCCAGAATCACCAGAGTAAGGTAGTTGTTGTAAGGCAACAATATCATACATTACATGATAATTTTTAACATCTCCTTCTGTATGGAAAGTAGGGCAAGCATTACTCCCACATCACATTTCAGGAAATTTAGTCAGAAGGATTAACGTGTTAACTAAAGTTGCAAACTTGGAAGAGCTGATAGGAAATCCAGTATCCAGATTCAACTCCTGTATTTTTTTTTATTACATAAATGTCTCTGTTATCATAAAAAGACAGTCAAGAAAAACTTAATTGGGTATGTCAGTCTGAATTTATCAAGGCCGACTGTTATCATATTCGAATGTCTCATAACCATAAAGTGACATTTGCACCTCATGATCATATACCGTCCTTTCACCTCACAATGCTTTTAAAAAAATTTAAAAAAAAATAACATGTAAATGTGAAATGACAGAACATTTAATATATGTTGATTAACATTTAGTTTAGGGTACACTTCCCAAACTTGTGGAACTATGCAAGTTTCCTGTTGCTGAGGATAATAATTTAGAGGTTTATATTTTCAGTAAGATAAATGCCACAATACAAATACTGTTATTCGAGATTTGATTTCACCTCTATTTCAACCTTTCCAATAAGTGTTAAGACTTGGCAACTAGCATGCCAGTACCTACTCTGTCTGCCTAACAATGACTTTATTCTTCAGGTTTTGCCAAAACCAAGCAAAAACAAGCATAACACCATGTGCCAAATAATGCAATTATTCCTAGTGTCCTTTTTCTTCAGATATATCTGAAAATCAATCTCTCTTCTTTTTTCGTTGTATGCACAATAGAGCATTGTATTGTACGCATCAGCACAATTCTGTAGTAAGCGAGAGAATTAGATGTCCAGCTCCCAACACAGCTCTCTTAACCTACCTCTGTAAGCATCTTGGCTTTAAAAAAAAAAATCATTTTGCATCAAACTCTAAAAATCTATGTTCTTAAAGCCCTCCTTCCATCGAGATAGAAAATTACAATATACTCTATTTTGGTGACCTTAACAATATGAGAATACTCCCACGATAAAATGTAGTAGATCAGATGACTAAAGTGTCAAAATCTACTTCATTTAACATGCATCATTCTGAACAAAGAACATGATGTACTTACTGCAGCAGAATAGCTAAGTAATTAAGAATGTAAGCTCTGGACTCAGACAGACCAGGGTTCAAATTCCAACTGTATCCTTTTCTAGTTACATGACATTGACTATTGTGCTATTTATTCTAACCCTTGGGTTTCATATCCTTGGGGATATTAACACTGTCAGGATTAAATGAAACATACACAGTAACACCTCAGACTAATTCCTGGCATATGGTAAGTGCCCAGCATATTTTTTCTTTTTTTTTCATAGTGGTATTATTTTTAATATTCCAAAATAGAAAACAACCCAAATATCTATCAGTGGTAGAATGGATAAACAATGGTATATTTATACAATGGAATACTCTATAGCAATGAAGATGAATGAACTACAACTACATTCAACAATGCCCTTGATTCTCACTAAAATGATGTTGGGAAAAAAAAAAAAAAAGATTCTGATTTCCACAACCTTCTGAGACTGAACCAGGAAGAAACAGAAAATATAAACAGACCAATCACAAGAACTGAAATTGAAACTGTGATTAAAAATCTTACAACAAACAAAAGCCCAAGACCAGATGGCTTCAGAGGAAAATTCTATCAAACATTTAGAGAAGAGCTAACACCTATTCTCCTCAAACTCTTCCAAAATACAGCAGAGGGAGGAACACTCACAAACTCATTCTATGAGGCCACCATCACCCTGATACCAAAACCAGGTAAAGATGTCACAAAGAAAGAAAACTACAGGCCAATATCACAGATGAACATAGATGCAAAAATACTCAACAAAATACTAGCAAACAGAATCCAACAGCACATTAAAAGGATCATACACCATGATCAAGTGGGGTTTATCCCAGAAATTCAGGGATTCTTCAATATATGCAAATCAATCAATATGATACACCATTTTAACAAAGTGAAGGAGAAAAAACATATGATCATCTCAATAGATGCAGAAAAAGCTTTTGACAAAATTCAACACCCATTTATGATAAAAACTCTCCAGAAAGTAGGCATGGAGGGAAGTTTCCTTAACATAATAAAGGCCATATACGACAAACCCACAGCCCACATCATTCTCAATGGTGAAAAACAGAAACCATTTCCACTAAGATCAGGTACAAGACAAGGTTGCCCACTCTCATCACTACTATTCAACATAGTTTCGGAAGTTTTAGCCACAGCAATCAGAGAAGAAAAAGAAATAAAAGGAATCCAAATTGGAAAAGAACAAGTAAAACTGTCACTGTTTGCAGATGTCATGATACTATACATAGAGAATCCTAAAGATGCCACCAGAAAACTACTAGAGCTAATCAGTGAATCTGGTAAAGTAGCAGGACACAAAATTAATGCACAGAAATCTCTTGCATTCCTATACATTAATGATGAAAACTCTGAAAGAGAAATTAAGGAAACACTCCCATTTACCACTGCAACAAAAAGAATAAACTATCTAGGAGTAAACCTACCTAAGGAGACAAAAGACCTGTATGCAGAAAACTATAAGACACTGATGAAAGAAATTAAAGATGATACAAACAGATGGAGAGATATACCATGTTCCTGGATTGGAAGAATCAACATTGGGAAAATGATTATACTACCCAAAGCAATCTACAGGTTCAATGCAATCCCCATCACACTACCAATGGTACTTTTCACAGAACTAGAACAAAAAATTTCACAATCTGTATGGAAAAACAAAAGACCCCAAATACCCAAAGCTATCTTGAGAAAGAAAAACAGAACTGGAGGAATCAGGCTCCCTGACTTCAGACTATACTACAAAGCTACAGTAATCAAGACAGTATGGTACTGGCACAGAAACAGAAATATAGATCAATGAACAGGATAGAAAGCCCAGAGATGAACCCCTACACACAGGGTCATCTAATCTTTGATAAAGGAGCCAAAAATATACAATGGAGAAAAAACAGCCTCTTCAGTAAGTGGTGCTGGGAAAACTGGACAGCTACATGTAAAAGAATGAAATTAGGACACTCCCTAACACCATACAAAAAAATAAACTCAAAATGGATAAAAGACCTAAATGTAAGGCCAGACACTGTAAAACTCTTAGAGGGAAGCATAGGCAGAACACTCTATGACATAAATCACAGCAAGATCCTTTTTGACCCACCTCCTAGGGAAATGGAAATAAAAACAAAAATAAACAAATGGGACCTAATGAATCTTAAAAGTTTTTGCACAGCAAAGGAAATCATAAACAAGATGAAAAGACAACCCTCAGAATGGGGGAAAATATTTGCAAACGAAGCAACGGACAAAGGATTAATCTCCAAAATATACAAGCAGCTCATGCAGCTCAATAACCAAAATACAAACAACGCAATCCAAAAATGGGCAGAAGACCTAAATAGACATTTCTCCAAAGAAGATATACAGACTGCCAACAAACACATGAAAGGATGCTCAACATCACTAATCATTAGAGAAATGCAAATCAAAACTACAGTGAGGTATCACCTCACATGGGTCAGAATGGCCATCATCAAAAAATCTACAAACAATAAATGCTGGGGAGGGTGTGGAGAAAAGGGAACCCTGTTGCACTGTTGGTGGGAATGTAAACTGATACAGCCACTATGGAGAACAGTTTGGAGGTTGCTTAAAAAACTAAAAATAGAACTACCATATGACCCAGCAATCCCACTACTGGGCATATACCCTGAGAAAACCATAATGCAAAAAGAGACATGTACCACTATGTTTACTGCAGCACTATTTACAACAGCCAGGACATGGAAACAACCTAAGTGTCCATCATTGGATGAATGGATAAAGAAGATGTGGCACATATATACAATGGAATATTACTCAGCCACAGAAAGAAATGAAACTGAGTTATTTGTAGTGAGGTGGATGGACCTGGAGTCTGTCATACTGAGTGAAGTAAGTCAGAAAGAGAAAAACAAATACTGTATGCTAACACATGTATATGGAATCTAAAAAAAATAAAAATGGTTCTGAAGAACCTAGGGGCAGGACAGGAATAAAGACACAGACGTGGAGAATGGACTTGAGGACATGGGGAGAGGGAAGGGGAAGGTGGGAAGAAGTGAGAGAGTGGCATGGACATATATACACTACCAAATGTAAACAGATAGCTAGTGGGAAGCTGCTGCATAGCACAGGGAGATCAGCTCGGTGCTTTGTGACGACCTAGAGGGATGGGATAGGGAGGGTGGGAGGGAGACACAATAGGGAGGGGTTATGGGGATATATGTATATGCATAGCTGATTTACTTTGTTATACAGCAGAAACTAACACAACAATGTAAAGCAATTATACTCCAATAAAGATGTTAAAAAATAAATTCTTTTTTTAAAAAGGGGAAACTATAATTTGTTATTCTTTCTTCAAATGTGTCATTACAATTAGCAACAGGGTCCTACTGTATAGCACAGTAACTATATTCAATATTGTGTGATAAACCATAATGGAAAAGAATATGGAAAATAATGCATATGTATATATAACTGAATCACTTTGCTGTACAGAAGAAATTAACACAACATTGTAAATCAACTACACTTCAATAAAATAAATTTAAAAACAAAGATTATGATTCCACTTATATAAAATTCAGCAGGCAAAGTTGATCTGTGCTGTTAGAAGTCAGAATAGTCGTTTTTTTTTTTGGTCATTATTTTTTTTAATTGTGGGAAAGTACCCATAACATAAAATTTATCATTTTAACCATTTTAAAGTGTACAATTCAGTGGCATGCAATACATATACAAATTTGGGTAACCATTACCTCTCACTAGTTCCAGAACTTCAAGCAGTACCTGTTAGGCAGTCACTCCCCATTCCTCCCTCCCACCCTGATGTTATTTTCCAAGAAGAAGGAATAATGCCTGGGAGGGAACATACTGGGGGGCTTCTGGATACTGGTAACATACTCTTTTTTTTTTAATCTGGGTGGGAGTGATATGGCTGTGCTCATGTTGTGAAAATTTGTCTAGCTGTATACTTATAATTTATATACTTTTTGCATGTATGTTATATCTAAGTACACGTACATAAATTTGGAGCTATACTATGGAAAAACGAACTTTTTGGCCAACCTAATACATTTTAAAGAGAATGGATGATGTGTGTATGTGTGTGTTAACAACACAAAATAACTAACATTGCAACATTGTTGTTTTATTTTAATATAAGAGCCTTTAGAAAATTTTGATTCATTTCAAAGTTGTGTTCAAACCAAATGCCTTTTAAGAAACGTCTTTCCTACATCCCGATTTTTATTAATCTTTTCAGTATTTCATTCCTTGGATTAGCACTTTTGTCACATAAACCCATTCTATTATTATTTACATTCACTAATAGTTGACATTGGGAAGGATTTTTTTTTAATTAATTTATTTATTTTTGGCTGCGTTGGCTCTTCCTTGCTGCGTGCGTGCTTTCTCCAGTTGCGGCGAGCGGCGGCTACTCTTCTTTGCGGTGCATGGGCTTCTCATCGCGGTGACTTCTCTTGCTGCGGAGTACGGGCTCTAGGCACGCGGGCGTCCGTAGTTGTGGCTCGCGGGTTCTAGAGCGCAGGCTCAGTAGTTGTGGCACACGGGCTTCGTTGCTCCGCGGCGTGTGGGAACTTCCCGGACCAGGGCTTGAACCCTTGTGCCCTGCATTGGCAGGTGGATTCTTAACAACTGCACCACCAGGGAAGCCCGGGAAGGATATTAAATTGCATCACGTGGGAGCTTTCATGAGAAAAAGATTATTAGCGTGTTGCCATAACACATCTAGTATGGTAAGATTTATAACATGATACAAAAAATTCACTTTGTTAAATAAAGGGGTAAGTCTACACAAGATGATCTGTCATCTAGCTTCATTCTTTAAATTTTATTTTTATGGAAACATGTTTTACTTTATTATATAAGTGAATTCAGTGTGCAGCAACAGTACATCTTAATCACAGGTCCAAGCATTTTATCAGCATGGAAAGGAATGTGGAGGAACGTGGCAGCTTTATTATTTATGCATGTTTCTATATGGCAAGCACTAACACATCAGTGACGTGACTATTAATGGATTTATTGCAAATTAATCTTGACATCCAACATATCACTAAATGTATGGATGACTCAAACTTAAAGTGGTTTTCAGCAGTCTTTACATTTAAGTTGTGCATCAAGTCTATATTACACCCTCCAAACTCATTAACAAAGCTGGATTCAACAGATGCAAATTTAGCAGTGTCAACATTCTTTACACTGCAGTAAATGTCTGTAAATATTATACATGGGCTCTTACTTCTAACGTGTGAACTGCCTGTGATGTTATAATAAATGTATTTTTTAGATTTTTACTTAATATCTATTTACATAAAGGGCTCGCTCCCCTCATTCTTTTTCTTGCCTACCATCTTTTCCCTAAAGGTGTCTACTTAAGCCATACTTGTTTCTGCAAAAGCTAATCTATTCCCTCAAATGGGTTGAACCTTTTTGAAAACAAAAAACAATCAGCATGTACAGGTCTGCTTGATTATTGGTTGCTCCGAATCCTTGGTACATGAAACAATAATATAATTCACTTCCAAATAGGTTAGCTTCTAACTCACAACATAGGTATATGAATAAAAGGTCCTTTTCTGAAAGCCTATAATTCTTCCAGTGTCATCATGTAGCCAACATGAAATATTTAGGCCATTATGATTCTATTAAATGCAACAGGGATATAACACTTTTTTCCACTGAAACTGTGCCAGGCAGTCAGATGGAAATTTAAAGTAAAATATTTATAAACAAGGGGAACTTTTATTTCTCCTACAACCTTGTCAAGAGGCAGTTGCTAAATTTCAATTTCCTGAATAATTTCTACCTATATGGAGGCATTCTTCTTAGTAAAGTTCACAAAAAGCAAAAACAATAAGAAGGCCACCCTGTATGGAAAAAAAAGAGTTTTAGGTCTAAAACTAGTAATACAAATAAACTAATAAATCTGAACAGTCATACTTGTATTCTAAAGCACTAAGAGTTCATTGTCTATCTACGTTGCTGTAAATTCTTTGTAAGATCACAAAGAATTATTTCGTGAGCGCTATAGATTCTTAATTCCTAAAATTTCATATAAGAGCAATAAAAATTCAGGAAAGGTGGCATTATATTAGGAGAGATCAATGGAATCAGAGTAATAGAAATTCCTACCTATAATATGTAATCAACTCGAAATCTAAAAGTAATAACACCAATTACTTATATTGAGAATAAGAGAGCCCTCGATACTACAGATCTAAGGGTGAAAAAATGCCAGGAAAGAAAGGAAAATAAAGACTGTATATCACAACTTGCGACTCCTGATGGAAGATGCAAACTTGGTAGAAATGACAAAAGCATTACACCTAGCTAAAGAGACTAGAAAATAAGACAAGGTTTTTACCCATACATCTTGGAGAAAGAGAGTTTTTACCCATACATCTTTGAGAAATAAAAGAAACATGGCCTGTCACTGAAATGGATTAGATACTGGCCCCACAGACTGGATCAGGCCAAAGAAAAGAAAGTCAAGAAGAGTTTAGGTAATTCCCAAAGAATGAAAGCCTTAAGAATGTAAGTAGCTCATGATGACATTCAAGATAGAAGGAGCATTGGGAGGTTTTTCATATATGGCATGTTACATGGTCCATCAGAACCCTAGACTCAGGAATTAAGGAAATTTATTGAATTTTTTTAAAAAACAGTTTGTTGAATATTTACTAAATTGAATGCAAACCGACAAAATTGTGAGCACCCTGTTTCCATGCATTGGAATTTCCTGAGAGTGTCACTGTACAGAGTCACTGCACACACACAGCTCCATTTAAAACTCATCATAGGGCTTCCCTGGTGGCGCAGTGGTTGAGAATCCGCCGGCCAATGCAGGGGACACAGGTTCGTGCCCCGGTCCGGGAGGATCCCACATGCCACCAAGTGGCTGGCTGGGCCCGTGAGCCATGGCCGCTGAGCCTGCGTGTCCGGAGCCTGTGCTCCACAATGGGAGAGGCCACAACAGTGAGAGGCCCGCGTAATGCCAAAAAAAAAAAAAAAAAAAAACACCTCATCATGACTTGGTTCAAGTTTTTTCACAGATTCTTGAACCCTGTGTGAATCAGAAGTAAGACTCTCAGGGTCCATGAGGACTCACTAGGCATTAAAAACTAATATCTCCCAAACTTTCAATGGGATCAAACAAGTCTGAACCACTCAGACTCCACAGTAGACCTGGGAATCATGAAAGCAGAGGAGTCATCTCCACTAAGCCAGCCCATATGAGATTTACCTCTGGTCCAGTCAAGATAGCATTTTAAAAGGAAAAATGGTGTGTGCTTATTCACTAAGAAATGCTAATCAAGATAAAACTCAAGAAAATGGAATAGCAAAAAAACTATCATGATTCCTATAAAATTAGCAATCATTTCTCTTAAAGATAATTTCAATAGTAACTATGCACTTCAATGACAAATTAGAGAAATTTTCCCTTTGCCTATTGGCCCAAAACTTTTCTCTAATAAAAGCCTTTTTAAATAAATATTATGAATTTTTCTATACTCTATATTTTCTGTAATAAAAATTCTATATTCCAGAGATCTTGGCAGGAATAATATATGTATAAATGTATCATGTATATTTTTCATTTTGGTATTTGACATTTCCATATTTTGACATTTATGGAAAGAATATGCTACACGGAAAAAAGTATTCAATCTTTGGGAAACAAGTGCGCTCTTCTTTAATAACTAAAGTAATTCTCAAGTAGATTCATGGCTGACCTACTGTTTCCATACTCTAGACATTTGTTCAGGGATGTCACAAACAGCTGCACAGACTGTCAAAAAGGCAGTATTCACATAAATGAGAAAAGAATGATGTCCACTGGTATTGCACAAAGTTGAGATTTTATGTAATTAATCACTGATATCAATTGTAGTCATTTGGATAAGTCATTCTCTTTTTCTGTCTTATAAGGAAATTAATTGAAATAAGAAAACTTCTTAAGTTGACCTATCTCCTGGTTGTCTAATATGTGAAAGGAACTAGGAATATAAAACTGGAAACACACAACCCTTTTTCCCAAACAGGTAGGATCTGTGGATTAAAGATAAATATCAGGGCAAAAGATGGGTTTATGAGAGATATCAGATAAATGGTATTCAGCCGTGTCACCATCTATTTTGGATTTTTTAAAAAAATCTTTGAAAAGATGACGATTTTAAAGGCACTGATTAATGGTAACATAAAAAGAACAGAGGGCTTCCCTGGTGGCGCAGTGGTTGAGAGTCTGCCCGCCGATGCAGGGGACATGGGTTCGTGCCCCGGTCCGGGAAGATCCCACATGCCGCGGAGCGGCTGGGCCCGTGAGCCATGGCCGCTGAGCCTGCGCGTCCGGAGCCTGTGCTCCGCAACGGGAGAGGCCACAACAGCGAGAGGCCCGCGTACCGCAAAAGAAAAAAAAAAAAAAGTTCTTAAGTTAAAAACAACTGACATAAACATAGACTTAATGCTGAAATGCTCTTGGAGAAGACTAAGGGGAACTTTCCTTTTAAAAATGACAAAATGGAGGCCCAGAAGAATCAAGTGGTTCCTCAATGTCACACAGATGGTTGGGGGCTGCACCCAACTCTATTCCTAGTGCTTTTCCACTGTACAATGAAGAGCTAAGATCAAATGACTGCTTCTTGTTTAGAAAAATAAGCTAAAATTCACAAATCAAGGTCTCATTTCAATCATCTCTAGTGGTTTTTCTAATGATGTTTCCTTGGTCTGGTTTCGGGAGACTCAAAGTTTCTGAAATGGCACTTAGCAGAAATGATTCGTTCACATTCTGAAATTTTTAGAATCTAGCCTGAATCTTTCAGAGGGGTGGAGCTTTTGCAAAGCTTTTCTGCAAGCACCCTGCCTCAGAAGCCATCTCAGCCTTCAGCTTGTTCGGAGGCTTCCAAATCGCTGAACAGAGATGCAGAAGCCAAATTTTTATTATTAATACCATAATCACTTTTATTCCACATCACAAAGGCCTTATAACTTTTTGGCAGTGACACCATTTCCTGCCTTTAGTAGTGGAATTCAATCCTGAACACAAAACTGCATGTGGGGGCTTCCCTGGTGCAGTGGTTAAGAATCCGCATGCCAATGCAGGGGACACGGGTCTGATCCCTGGTCTGGGAAGATCCCACATGCTGCGGAGCTACTACGCCCGTGCGCCACAACGACTGAGCCTGTGCTCTAGACCCTGCGAGCCACAACTACTGAGCCTGCGTGCCACAACTACTGAAGCTGGCGCGCCTAGAGCCAGTGCTCTGCAACAAGAGAAGCCTCCGCGATGAGAAGCCAGCGCACCGCAATGAAGACCCGCTTGCTGCAACTAGAAAAGCCCGCGCGTAGCAACGAAGACCCAGCACAGCCAAAAATTAATTAAATAAACAAATTTGTTTAAAAAAAAAACTGCATGTGGTTATTCTGAACTATTCTGAGGCCACCAGATAAACAATAAAATTCAAATTAATTTTAGGCTAAAACTAGAAGTTTTGCCTTTGTTTGTTTTCTAATCTTAGTTCCTCTCATTTACCATCTCCTTGTCTATCTGCTATGTTTAAGTCATTTTCCAACTGACTAGGCCCCAATTAGAACTATTTACTAGTAAGTTTTGGACCAAAACTGGATAGAATACAAGTTTCTGATTCAGAAGTCATTTCAAACTAAGCTCTAACTCTATTACCTAGGCCTGCACACGTGGTGGAATACACACTCTTCTCCCGAAGTGACTTTACTTTTGCCAATTTATGCTTCTCTGCTGCACCTGGCTTTCTTTTCAGTCCTGCTTCCCACTATCATTCCAGCCAAGGTGAATTCCCTCCCTTTATCATCTACAGAACTTGTTTTTAACTTGCAAAATATTATATAAACTGTCAGAGTTGTCTTTTATTGAAATTTCCATCTTTAGAAGTATGTTTCCTGAAGAAAGGGGTTTTGCTTTAATTCTTATTATCCTCATCAGACTTAGGTGCTTTTATTCATTTATTAATCATTAATAAGAGCAGTGGTTTATGCTTGAAATAAGTCAGGACTAGTGATACAATGATAAATAACTTAAGGTTCCTGATTCTCAGATGAGTACAACAAATTCCATGCCTATATCCATTTCTACGTAATCCGAATAATTTTACTAGTCAAATACAGAAACTCAGATGAGAGGATACATTGCCTAAATTACCATTCTCCAATTTCATTATATGTCTGTGTAAGGCACAACTGTGATGAACAGTCATGAGACCCTTCAACCAGGTACTGATGACTCTTTTTGAGTCAGTAGCAAATCCCACAATTTTCTTGAATAACATAGCCCAAAGTTCTCCATATTTTACAGGGAAGACATGGATATAACCTGCTAGTCCTTAGGCTTTAAGAATTTATTAATCATCAGAAAAACCCAAGAGATAGCACCGTAACCAAGTGATCAAGATTAATACCACCAGTAAGGAGACATGGAATTCGGGTCCTCCAAATATGATGTACTGAGAAGGGCACAGCATCATTTCTCTATTATTTTGCCAAAAATGCATAGCCTGAATCATAAGAAAACATCCAAGAAACTCCAACTGAGAGACATTCTACAAAATAACTGGCAGCGTTCTTTTAAAAAGTCAAGGTTAGAAAAAACAGAAAAAGACTGAGGAATAGTCCCAAACTGGAGGGGACTAAGGAGACATGACAGCTAGATGCAATGTGATGTTTGCATGTATAGTAATTAGTATACACTGTAGTTGTGATGAAAAAGATAAGCCAAAAGACAGGGAATAGTGGGCATTATGGAGGAAAAATTCATATCTCTTTTAATGTATGTAACATGAAAAAAAAACCTATGTGAGATTATTTTAGGAGTTGCTTAGCCAGATGGTTTAGTGAGGTGGTAGGGAAAGACTCTTGCTCAAAATAAGGAGTTGGAATTTTTGACAAAAACAAACAAAACACAATGCCGAGACAATAGCAGAAGGATGCTCTGGAGAAAGAGAATGCAAAAGCAATACAACAGTATAATTCAAGAATAAAAACATCCATACAAAAATTAATTAAGCATTTGCTATGTAGAAAGCACCATGCTAGACGCTGGAAATGACAGAAAGGTATATGTTATAGCTCTAGAATCCAGCTACAATTACCCATTCAATCAGGTGTGATTTCTTGAATTTTTCTTTTGTATTTCCATTCTTACAGTCATTGTTCAGATTGCATCACCTTCAATCTTAAATGTAATAAATACTCATCCTTACTGATTCGATACCTTCCTGTCTCCCTAATTTAAATTTATTTTACAAACTAAAACCAAACTAACTTTGGACATCCTCCATACAAACCAACCCTCTATATCAGCCAAACTGGAGAATTCATTTGGTCTCCTGAAATACCCCCAAATTATTTTCAGAGAAGATAAAATTTAATATGGTTCTGGAAAAATAAGAGCAAATGTATTTCTGTGGGCTGAATTTTCATGAGAAAAGTCACAGAAGCACAAAACAGGTTCCAGAAAGAGGAGCAGATCCACTTATATTAATGACATTACCTTTTTTTAAAAAGATGCATTTTTAGGCACTATTATTTCCTATCTCTTTGTCTCCTGAACTAAATCTCTAGATAAATACAGAGTACAAATAATATAGTGGAAATTAGGACTGTTCAAGGTCAGTGTTAAAAGAGATTAGATCAGTTCTAGTAGTTCGGAATACTCATAATTCTATGAAATGCAAATTTCCTTTAACAAAGAGCCACATAACTTCACAAATGTATAAAAATGTGATATTACTGTCATAAGAGATAAATTATATTTAGTAAGAAGTATCTTGGTGTTATCTGCTATTTATCATGAATCTTGTTGTTCCATCTTTATCAAAAATGAAACTATTTCTCATTTCTTAAGTATTAGTCTATGCTTAGTAGAAAAACTAAGTTACAGCAACCTAAATTAAAATAACGCATATAAAATTTGGTTTGTTTATTCATTCTTCATCTCAGAATCTTTGAAACAGCTTATGAAGATGACAAGAAGAATAAATATCAGCCAGTTCTGAGAGGTATCAATCCACCTATCTTCAAAATAAAAGTGACAAGAAGCAAAAAATTGGGAAATTAGACAACTTACTTTGATAAGCAATTTTTGGTATTTGAACGATTTAAAATCCAAAGATGGAAGTTTTTAACTCATGAAGATATTTAGCCAATGGAATTCAACAAAGTAAATGAATTTCGAAAGTGATGGAGAAGCAAAAAAAAAATTCTCTACAGAGATCTTTCTATTTCACCACTCATGATACAACTATGTGTGAGAGTAATTTTTGAAGTTGAAATGACTGAAACATTAGAGGGTGGATTAAAGTGCCAAATCAGCCCCAGGGCAGGGAAGTGCCAAATTTTTCTTCTTTTATATTAGTCTTCCTAGACTAAAATTACAAGGTGGTTCCAATCTGCACCTCTGATCCTTGAATGCTCAGGTCCCCAAGCTCAAAAGACCCTCTAGAGTCTTCAAACAGCATCCCTGAAAAACGTTGAGAAAGATCTATAAGACAAAGAGGGTAGGGCACTATTAAGGGATAAAGTAGGCTTCAAACTCAAAAACACCCATATCTAGCTTCATCCTTAAAATTGTAATTTATTTTCAATTGATTATTGTATTCAAATGAAGACTGCCATGCCATCTGTCTTTAAAGTCCTTTAAATTAAATTTAATGACTCTTGTGGGAAAGAGAGGCCATTTCTAATTCAGTATAGTCTGCTTACTACTATTAATCACTAATTAGAATTAATTATTAACAATGTGATTATTTTTTCCTCGAATATTCTAAATCATTAATCAAAGGATGACATGACTTTCTGTTCCTTCTTTGGTATATTGAAGTGACTGTCATATGACTTTTGGGTAGATGCTACTGAAGTGATGATTTTAGTCAGATGTGTAACAATAATGCCATCTAAAAGCTGCATTTAACCAAGAGAGCAGTATTTTTGGAACAAGCAGTATAAAAGTGCTTTGTGAATATTAGCAAATTAGTTTGCACTCATTATCATAAGCAATTACTTACTGTTTAGATGCAGCTCATATTAAATTGGCAAGCAATTTGCAAGAATTAAACATAATAGAGAGAGCTTTCCGAAAATTCAATGATCTACTGAGACAAATGATGCCACTAGGTTCACAGCCCATGTACCAAACAAGGTTACCCATTAAACATATTTAGCATTAAAATAATAGTTGGTTGACTACATGGGCTTTTAATGCAAGATAGTTTTGTAACTATTGTTTAGATGCTATCAATGCAATTATGCATATCAGATCCTAGGAGGCATTTTAAAAAAAAAAGGCCCAAAGAAAAAGGGAAGGTTTTGTTTTCTGAGAAGGAACTAGCTGTCAATTTGACTAAATTCTGTTATTCTAATAACCCATTACATTGTCTTGAGTTATTTGGGACTACTTAATTTTCTCCTTTAAGAAGTTTCTGTTGTCTTGATCACTCTCTCCATTTACCTCTGTGGCGAAGACTGCTCATGTTCACCACTATTCATTTAGACTTCTTCAGTACTAAGAGAACTTGAAGCTGGGCATACAGCTAAGCTGTGTATAAACTGGGCATTGCCCTTTCTCCTTTGCAGTTTGATAGGGCCATGTGACTAAATTCTGGCCAATGATACATGGGCAAAAATGATGTGTGATTCCTCCAGTTCCAGCCCTGAAATGCACCTGCACTTTACTGCTTATGTCTCTCCTTCTTTTTCCTGAGTGATGACCAAAAGCTGAGCCAGCTGTCTTAGACCTAGAGACAGAAGCTGCGGGTTGAGAACTGTACCAGTGAACTGTAAAAACTATGTGAGGAGGCGGAGGGAAGAAAGAAAGAAAGAAAAAAAAAACACACCTTACATTTTGTTCATACCTGTGTATTATGGAGGTCTCATTTTTAGAGCAAAGGGTATTTATATAGCCTTTAAGACAAAATGACAAAACATTTCCAAGTATTTTTTTATACCCATGAGTCAAGTAAATTTGATAGGGAAACTATAATTACCTCTATTTTACAAATTTAAAAGAAAATGGTGTTCACAGATGTAAAGTGACTTGTCCATGGTCACACAAAGCAATGTGAATCTTTTCTTATCAAAACCTTCCATAGAAGGCTAGTAATACCTACTACCCTTTTAACAGTCAGCCAATGTTACTCACCCTGGCAGATTCTTTGGAGTGGGGGCGGGGGGGGGTCATATGTTTTCCTGGATCTACCCAATTCCCAAATTCTTTTCTCCCTTACAAAATTAAAATGGCACATATTTGCAAAACATGATAAAGAATGTTGTCTGTGACCCTGAAACAAAGTGAAATTAATTGACCCACACTGACCCCTCTGCTTGACTATAGAGCATTTACTTTAGGAAATTTGTAATTGTGAATTTTTTCTCTGCCCCTTTTAGATGTTAAACTTCTTCCAGCTTCTTGATAGTTTTATAATTCAGGAATGTCTTTCTCAAGAGCCTGGGAGCCATCTCTTTGAAATGTAATCATCAGGAAAGACAGTGTCCCTCTGTCCCAGTCTCTGTGGGAGGGTTGAATCCAAACTTGGATAAGCACCAATTACCAAACACCAGGACCTAATCACTGTGAATAACCTCCCTCTCCCGCCCCCAATGTCCTCCAGTAGTTTCCCACTAGCTCACTCCACAGCTTAAAAAATCTCCAGCCTTTTGTTTCACTGGAGTTGACTTCAATCTCTCTCCCTTATTACAAAAGTCTTCAATAAATTCTTCCTTGCCAGTTTAACTTCTCTGGTGCAATTCTTCTTTGATATCCATGACCCATTATTCGTATTTATCATATTATTCCGCCATCTAAGCTAGCCAACCTCAGAAAAAGCAATAGTAACCTAGTCAAAATAAAAATAGAAAATTGTTTCTTCATCTGAATTTCACTTCCTCGCTCTCAGAGAAAAATCTCTGCTTCTCCACAGAAAGTAAACAAAGTATTATCAGGGAAGCTTAGTAATAAAGAAATTTGGAGAAATGTTCTTTCGAGGTATTTTTATACATTAATTCAAATGCTAAATAATATTTTACAGCAACATTCTGAGGAACATTTACCTAGAGTGAATTATAAGAGATTTCTATAGCAAAGCAATGATCATTCTATCTCCATTTCTTAAGAGTCACAGCAAAATATATATATATGTAATTATAAATACAGAGGAAATTCTACTTCTTTTGTTTTGAATTAGTTTTATATTGTTTGTTTCTAATATTCTATCTTGAGGGTAAGAACTAGTTTTCATGATTCCTTGTATTTACCTCAGAGCCTAGAATACCACTAGATACTTCACAGATATATAGCTACATTTGATGTGGTAAACCAAACACATAACATCCAAAACTATTTTGATGATAGCTTTATTTTCATTTGATGTTTTAGAATCAAATATGTTTGCATTACGTGTATAACAAAGGACTTATTAATAGGAAGTTGGAAACACAGAGAAGCATAATGTATCAAAATCTAATGTCAGCAACTTTTCTCAGTGTCTTGAAAAGAACTATAATTTAGAAAATACCATCAAAAGGCTATATACATTGAGAGTACTGAAAAAAGATATTAAAAAATCTAGTAGCTGATTTATTTTCTCTTCAAATGTTAACTTTGAAATAAAAGAAAAAGTCTTAGTTTTCTGTTGACATACATTTATCATATGCTATTTTGGAGTACACATTTGTATATTTCATGTAATCATATACATTTACACACTCTTCTTTTTTCTCAACTTTAATGAGCATATACTTAAAACTTAAATAAAGACTGTGTATATTATACATATATATATACAAACACACACACGTGTGTGTATATACGTGTGTGTCTGTGTGTATATATATATATATATATAAAGAAAATAAAATGCCATGTTCACTGATCAGAGAAGGTGAACTTTTAGATTAACCAATAACATACTGGGGACAGATTAATTAAAATAACAAAGCAGAACAAGTGAAAGACCAGAGAATAACCCTTCCCCCATCAAGAATGGCCTAAAATAAATCTCTTGGTGCTACTCAAATTTGTACTCTTTCAAACCTAAAATAAGCAGACTCTAAATAAAAGAAAATTTCTCAAGCTGGGATTTCATTTATTTTTATGAAAATAAACATCTAAAATAAATATAAAGGGGCATTTTAAAGGATAGAAAAGTAAAACTTTTTTTTTCCCACAAGATGTTACTGGTTTTTCGAGCAATGTGAAAATTCTTATATCAAGAAAGGCTCAATCATTTACTATTCTCCTGCCATTTTAATATTTGTAACCAACACATTTCCATGTTCATTTACCATGTTCTTATCTATCTGGCAAATAGCATTTATCCTCCACGTACTATATAACACATTTTGAGGTGTAGATTCCCAAAATAGCATAGCCAATTTCCCTTTCAATCCCACTAATGACATGAAATCGTAAAACCCACACTGTCTCACCCATGAGTGAGATGTTTGAAATGGATTCAGAATCAGAAATGAAAACTTCCACTCTAACTTCCTAGGGTATCCACCAGTAAGCTGATCAAATAAGCTGTGCCCATGAAGAGGTGAGAGCCTGCTGGAATAAGTGTGTAGGGAGATGCACTAAACAGCAATGTCCCTTCCACAAGTAGCCTGGTCACTCACCCTAGGGGAATCAGTTATCATCTTTTTACTATCTTCTGATCACTCTCTCCCAAAATAATCTTCACCATGCCAAAGAGACTCATGCCGAAGAGGATGGGGCTTACAGTAGAGCAAAAGGGAACTCACCTGGAAGATTTTCACTGGGGAGATGACATGATCAGGTTTGAATCTTAGCAAGATTATTGAGGCTTCTATGTGGAAAATGGGATGGATGGGAAGGAGGTGAGGTAAGGAGGCCCAGCAGAAAGTTATCTCACAAAAAGAAGAATAAAATATAAGGACCTTGAAAAGAAGTAGACAGATGTGAGAAGCATAAAGGAGGTTAATGTTGTAAGGACTTTTGATGATTAACTGGATGTGGAGAGGGGAGGGGGAAGAAATCAAAGTTCTCTTCTAGGTTTCTGACCTGCGAAGGGTACAGATACTGTGCCATTTATTCACTGAGACAGGAAGCATCAAAGAAGGAATAGGAGAAGTGGAGAATATAATAAATTTTATATGTTTGAATTTAGTCATCTTCTTCCATAGGAGAATATTATACCATCTTTACAGCCCTGTAACACTTAGCACACTGAAGTATACACGGATGACATTTTTCAGTATCCTAATACATCAAACATATAAGTTAAAAAGGATATTCTAATGAAAACCACTGTTCTTTCTTAAAACAAGTTTTGCAAGACACAGCTAACCTGTATCTCTTCACCATCTTTAAAACAGTCTCCAGATGTAGTAATACTTAGCTCTCAACAAGACCTTTCCATGGAACCTACCAGAATTGATTATATTTATCATCTAAACATTTGCAGTGTTGTTCCCTTTCTTCCAATCATTTTAAGAAATTGTTTCTATGGAAAAGGTTTCGCTATACAATATTGTCCCAGCATGTCTTTTGCTTGATTCCTGCTTGGTTCTCTGCATATAATTGCTTGGTTAACTTCTTGTGCCTCGTTGATTTGCTTCCTCTGCTCATCAAAGTTTCATTAACTGTTTCCTGCACGCAGAGCACTTTACTAAGGTAGGATGTGTTGGTTTACGAGTTATACCATATAGATGAGCAATAATAGGGTCAAGTGTGACAATATTGGCTACACTTAGGCTCAAATTCCTGCATCTATAGATGAAGCTGAGTTTTCTGCATCTTTTTTCACCTTTAAATAGTGGAAGAAGAGAAGCAGTGATGAAATCCACTACTATCAGAAAGTATGCTCTGTACCATTAACTCTGTTGACCCTCAGGACAAAACACGTAAAAGCCTTTCCCTAAAGAACAATTCTAGTTAGACATTCCGTACTCTTTGACCTAGTAGACCCTCTGTCTCCTAGAACACAGTGGGCATGGTTACTTTTAGTCCTTATGACGTCCTTAGGCAAATCAGAAAAAAGCAATCTTCCTCGAAACCCCTTACTTCCAACGGCTGGAAAATTGTTACAGCATACCGATTTTGTCAGAACAAGCCATTTGCTTGCTCTTTCCTAGAAAATTTTCATATTAAATATGCAACTCCATGGAGTTAACAGTGTAAATGAGAACACCTTCACAAGTCTACGTCTTGAACAAGTGTACATGGCATCCCTTTAGTGAGACAGAGGAAACATTAGTGTTTGGTTCAAGAGGAAGATTCAACTCATATTGGATCCTAATGTTCTGTGGAATACAATTATGCTCCTTGGGGGAGAGGAATGCAAGGGACACAGGGAGAAAAAAAAAATTCCTAGTCAACCAATTTCATGCAGAGCAAACACCAGTGGCAAAAGAAGTTCAAGCTTTTTCTGGGAAAGAAGTTCTGCACAGTTGAAATAAGATCAGTCACAGACCTAACTTGTGGAAATGAAATTCCTGAAAAGAAAGGCAATATCAGAGCAGTGCTAGTCTAAGATGCACAAAGAACTACACTGCAGCAGCTAATCCCTTATATTTGAAGCACAGATTTCAGCCAGACAAAACTGTGACTTATAAAAATTAGACGTTGCGGATCCTCGGGGGACCAGTCTCTTCCTATTTTCCTCTACGGCTGCTCCAAGGTACAGATTCAATTCAGGCAGGTTAAATTGGGGATCCAAGTGGGAATATGTGGTTAATGAATTTTATACAACCTTCCTTCTTTCCAATTAAAAAAAAAGAAGAAAAAGGCTCAGAAAAGATTTGATGGTGTTTTACTGAGTCTTCCCAATTCCCCCCACCCCCACCCCACCGACCCCAGACTGATTTCAAGCCATGGTGGAGATAACCAGACAGCTAATTAAACTATAAACTCTTTCTTCTAATTTGCAAAACTGTAAGCATGTATAGTCTAGAATCCACCCCCATTCTGAAGCTCTTTCCACAGACTTTCCACACATATCCAGGGGAGTTACATATATTTTACTCTAGACCAAATCTGGCCCTGCAAATGAAGTCATACGCACAAGATCAAAATATTTAATGATTTCCCCAGACTTTGCTTAACAAATTTACGTAACAAGGAAAGCCTCCAAGGTAAGCCCAGAGAGGTTAATTCTTCCTGGAGTTAAACCGAAAGAGGCAAAAATGAAATCCCCTCTATGACGGTTGTGAAGGCAGCAAGCTTGCTTGGAATGGGAATGGAATGTGAAATTAACACACAATAAGTGCCGGCTGAAAATGGAGGAAACCCGCTTAAGTCCAGACACCCCCACAGACTCAAGAAAGACATACATAAACTCACAGAATAGTAGCGCTCCTTACATTGCTGTCTAAAAGGAATGCATGTGTTCAATTTTAAAACAAACACAAAGCGATGCAGCAAGTTCAGTCTCAAACAGATTTCATTAATTTTGAAAAGATGTTAACGATATAAATACATGTAAAATATGGTATCTTTATATAAACTGGATCCTTCATTTCCCTCACCAGAGGAATGTCTCCACTATGAATTCATTAGTAAATTCTAGCTGTTCTATATTAAAATGAATGAAAATAAGATTGTAAATGAACACATCTAAAACGCCATCATGTAATTGGGAAGCACTCAACCTTGAATCAGGAAAATGACTAACTTGTTGCTCTGTGACTTTGTCAAAGTTATTGAAACTATTCAATAATCCTCATTTTCCTCTTCTGAAAATAAGGGGGTTGTTCCAGGTAACCTCTATGGTCATTTCCAACTCTATTCTCTGGGTTTAAAATATCACTCCACTAAAGCTGGCACTATCCTTAAACTTGAACCCAGCATACACTGAATTGCCCACCTAACATAAGCATGACATAAAAAGGCACGTTACCAGTGAGGACCTGTAGCAGATAACATGCAATGATTTCTTTGGGTGGATACTTTGCTCCTTATTTATTTATTTGAAGTAGAAAAGAATAGCTTTATTGCTTTGCCAGGCAAAGGGGGACACAGAGAGCTCCTGCCCTCAAAAACTATGTGTCCCCGCTCCTTTTTTATTTTGACTTTAAACAATAATTGTACAGAATGTTTGCTATACTTTATTATTGTGAAATGATACAGTAGAGGATATTTTATTTCATGTAGTAATCCTATGATTTTAGAAAATTAAGACATAAATACTGCCGAAAAAATAAATAAATAGAGTATTGGCTAAGCCTTATTAGCAGTTAATGTTTTTATTTCCTGAAATCATTCTCCACATGACTGGTCTAGCAATTTCATCCAAAATCAATACAATATAAAACCTACAGAAATGACAGTCTAAAATGAGCCCCAGATTTATTAAAACCTAGTTACGTAATTACTGAGGTCTTCTCAGTCTAAAATCTATAATTACCGCAGTTACTCCTAAAAAGGTTGGGTTAAATGTTATTAAGCAAAAACCACCCTGGCTGATTTGTTTTGTGAGTACATGTTAAGATAATTCCTACTTACAAGAACAGAATCATTCCAAGCAGGAATGATTATGAGCCTTGGTGGGTTCGACTGTCATAAATATGACTCAGATACAGAAAGGGATTCATTATCTTATTCCAACAGTCAATTTAAGTTGTGAAAATACAAGGAAAAGTGAAAGCATATTCTCTACAAGTGTAACTGCACTGGTATCATTTTTCCCCCACGTTTCTAGTTGAGAAAGACCAGGCATCAACTCACTAGTCAAAATCTTACTAATTCTTACACTAGGTAATCCTACCCATGTTCACCAAGACCATAGCCAGTTGTCTGTCTGTCTGTCTGTGTTCATGCGTTTTGGCAAAGAATTTAAAGTCCTTTATAGATATCCAGTTAAATCATCACAGTGTTCATTCCCTGGTAGATTAACAGTACCATTTGAAATGCCATTAAAGCTTTTACACCAGAGGGTAGAAAACCATGTTTTCTTCTGAGTTATATGACAGTTCCCTACACATATGCTGAATTTCATCTACCATGTTGCCTTATTTTTTCAAGCACCTGTTGGAGGCTAAGAGGCAAGGTGATGCTCACTTTTACCAAGGGAAAAGAAAAACACAACAAATAACCTGACCTAGGTCATAAAATCAGTAAGCAGGAAGAACACAGAGGGATACCTTTAGTAATTTATTTCTCAGATTTGAAAAATCTGACCTTCACACAACTGTCCCACATTAAAGCGATAAAAATATTACACTTACTGTAATGTGGCACCATGTGTACGCTGAACAAAGGTTGAATGAGTGAATCTGGGGCAATCTCCACTATTCACCTATTCAAGGGCTCCAAATGAAACAAATCACTATATACAGATAACTGTTAATTCTTCAACACATACGGGCAATTCTGATCAGTAACATTCATAGGTTATGTGCAACAGGTTTAATTATAGCTTGTGATTAATATCTGTATACTGCAGAAATTGTGAAAAGTACAGAAATGAAGACAAAGGAGACTTAAAACAGGTGAGGGAAATTTTAAATGATTTGGCTATTGAGAAAGCAGGAAAAGAAATGAAGAGAAAAATCACAGCAGTAACATTGAATTAAGTCAGAGAATGCATCCTTCCAGAGTTCTCCAAGCTGTCCCTGCCACCAGTCTTCGTACCTAGTTCAACAGCACAGCTTGTTTACGATGAGGACTACATCCTCAGACTTAACTTTGCATCACTCTATTGGTTAGATATTTGACTCAGGACCAGCAAAGACCTGGATTGGTCTAAAGGTTGCTCTCTTGGTTTGAAGACCATTTAGCAAGTGACATCCTGTGAAATCAATGGACTGTTACTGCTTTCATCTTTCTCAGGTTCAGTATTATTAGGGTCCTTAAAATTTAATGAACCTAGTCTGTTGAGTGAAGCTTTCAATCTGCTGTATTTCTTCTAATGCACTAAAATGGCTGGTATGGGAAATGAGTACTACAACCTTATGCAGTGGGACAACTGTAGCAAATAACAGATTTGTGACATAAGGACAGTATGGCAGAGGAAGGTGTATATTTAATCCAGTTTTTCATCAACAAGATTGAGTTTATACGTATGTGTGTGCGTGCATTTTTTTAAAAAAGGGATGAGAAAATCCCTAGTGATTAAAAAAACAAGAAGGGAGAAACGAAAATCAGCCACGATAGAATGTGCACATATATACGCACAGACAAAGAGAATAGATAACATTGTAGAGCAGTCACTAGAGCAATCTCTCTAGAGATTCATTACATTTCATATCCAAGGAAACTAGCCACTCGCTCCTAAAATATAAAGCATTTTCAAAGCCAGATCCCCAAACAGGTAAATAACAATGCAATCATTTTGGAAAAAAAAAAAAAAAAAGGTAAATTATGGTCAGACAGGTGGAGAAACAAAAAAGAAATATAAGGCATTCCCATTAGTAGTAAGAGGTAAACAAGAGAGAGAGGAAAAACCCATCAATAAGTCAATGCAAGCAGGTCAATGAGAAGGAGACTGTCACGTTCTCCAGCAAAAGGATGATTTCCGAGTGGTACAGTGAAATGGAGAAACTCACCCAGAATATTAGAGAATAGATATATTTCAATTTTCTTAACAGATTTTTGAATGGTCTGTGCACATGACTAGATGAACACTGAGGATGCATTTCAGCAGAGTTATCCTCTTAGGCATTTGTCTTTTGCTTTTTGTCTTTTGGAGACAAGAAGCGGGAACAAATCCATGCACCACTCTCATCTAAGAGCACACACCTATTTTCTTTGCAATAATACCATCACCAGGACCAGCAAAAGTCTGTGTAACTATTTGTGAAATTAAGTCAGGGTCCCAGGCCTTCTCAAGAAAACAAGAAAAAAAGAATTATGGCAACTGATGAGATATACTAACCAAAGCATTTATTATATTTATAAATGTTTTTAGAGAAAACTAAATTTCCAGACCGATGGAATACCAAAAATTGCCTGAAAATTCAACTACCCATGGAATAAAGCTCCTACAAAACAGTGAAACTTTCAACTCAGTTTTTCTTTTTTGTAATGCATTCAATATGTATGGGTTTAATGCTGTCATATAAAGAAGTATAGAAACTTCTTCATCCCTAGGGAATTTACGCTAGGGAAAGACCAACTCACCAATTTTAGGTCCTCTTACATTGGGAGTATATTTGCTCCTTGTAGAAAAGACTTGGGGAAGGAAAACAAATACTGAAAAATAAAGTGTTCTCTGATCTGATTTAAAATTACTAGAAACAAGTAACTTGTTGCTAACTCATCCTAGTAAGTTCAGAAAATCAGAAAACAGTAGATAGCTTCCTTGTGAGATTAAACCTCTCTATGTATATTATAGGAACAACATTGGAAGAAACTAGTCTAAAGGCTTACCATGAAGAGGAGACTCAGTGACTACACTTGCCAATCTCCTCAATCAAAAGCACTACTCTGATTAAATCACAACACTAGAAAGTGGTGGATAGTTCTATCATATCACAAGTTATTAGTTCCTAGACAGAAAGCACAAAACTCCCTGTTTCTGATTCATTGTGGGAAACTCCTTCCAAGAGCAATAAGCAAAGAAGAAGAAACATAAAAACCCAAAGTAAAAAAGAGCACAATTCTCCAGGCACCCATTATTCTAAAAGGAAGGGCCACTGCCACAGTCAAAATAGCTAGAAAACATTCAAAGGTGATTTCACAGCAGCGCATCCAAATATCAAGGTGCTATTGAAATTTTCTAATGAAATGTGGAATATTATTTTCCCATAAAAGGTTCAAGTTTTCATCTTATAAAAACAGAGGTGGTAGTAGGACACAAGGCCAGATAAAGTCATATTTCCATCAGATAACTTCTCACCACACTCATTCACACTTAAAAAATAAACATTTTCCCCAGGGGTCTTGGCACCTAACATTATTTCCACATTTAGAAATAATTTCTTTGTTTTAGATTGCTTACTCTTACTTTCTTCAAATGCTCAAGACAGGCAAGCTATGAAAATGGTCACATAGAATTCTGAGGACCAATTTTGAACTCAATGACTCTACATGTTTTCAAAGAACCCTCCTGGAGTGGACAGTGTTAGTTCGATATAACTAAATGAGATAGAAATAAACTCCTAAAATTACCACAAAATTAAGTGGAAAAGAAACAAAATCAAATTTGAGGCTCTGAGACTGAGATCACCGAGAATAAAAGAAAAAAATTTTTGGAAGACCCAAGGTGGTGTTTGGTTTGAGAAGGGTAGTAAGAGTAGGGTGGCAGTAAAGGGGGAAAGCAAGTTAGTTGAGAATAATATTGGTCAAGGTGACCTCTGACCCTGCCTACTTTCCCATCATTTTGTCTTTCCTCATTACTGCTTTACCTAATAGGCTCTTCCCTGTCATTAGTGAATCCATTGTGATAGAGGATGGATGGTTTCCAGTTGATAGACATGAAAAGCTATGCTTGGAACTGAAGGAAAAAACATAAGGAATGCATAGTTCCATTTGCCTGTGTCAAAATTACTTGGATAAATGAGCATAGAAAAATTACTTTTCTTCCTCATTTTATTTATTTATTTATTTATTTTTGCGCTCTGCGGGCCTCTCACTGTTGCGGCCTCTCCCGCTGTGGAGCACTGGCTCTGGACATGCAGGCCCAGCGGCCATGGCCCACAGGCCTAGCCCGCTCCGTGGCATGCGGGATCCTCCCGGACCGGGGCACGAACGCGTGTCCCCTGCATCGGCAGGAGGCCTCTCAACCACTGCGTCACCAGGGAAGCCCCCCTTTCCTTCCTCATTTTAGAATACTGATGGAACACTCATGTTAATCTCTGCATACAGATAGCATAGCTACCTAGGGGATTAATTATTTGTTTTGTGCACACCTTATGATCGCTCTCTTAAAAGAACTCCCAGAGCAATCCTTTATACAGGTCCATTGCTATTCTGTTTTTCAGAGGCTAATGTACTCTATGAGGTTGTCTGAAAAAAGCAAAACAAAAAAGTTGTTTATTTGTTTAAATAGAGAAGCAAATGAATAAAACAGACAGGAAAGGTACAAGGAAAAGAAGTTGAAGTACAAGTTAGTCCTGTCTCTGACTTTGTGTCTGTCTTTGGCCCACTGCAAACCAATTTCCTTTTCTGTTTCTGAATTTTGAAGAAAAGTACATTGTATTCATATTCTTTTTCAGAGATACTCTAAGTGTTAAATACGCTAGTATGTGTCCTTGAGAAAGAAACTATAATACTCAGAAGAAGAATATTTGCAGTGAACACATTTCTTCAAAGTAAAAAGGAAGCATTCATTACAATAATGCCTCAATTTTCAATTGAACTATAATTCAATTGAGTAATACCAAAAATGAAAGTAAAAAGCAATAAGAATATCTACCCTTTAATTTCTTCGGAAGAATGAAGGTCCTTATGTTTTCTGGGGACACTAACAGGTGTCCGTGTGTTTTCCTAACTGAATTGCTAGAGCACTGATACAATCTGCTGCTTGATTAATAACTAATCAAGAAATATTTATCTAATACCCAAAGCATATGAGGCATTACAGGGGAATACAAGAAAAGCTTACACACTGGCTATATAAGGGCCATATCCAGGGTGAGCCAAATTAGGAGTTAACAGTCATACACATAATACTTAAATTTTAAAAGCATTTTATGACTCTCAAAATCTGTTTAGCAATGGTCTCTTCATTTAATAGACATTGAATAATGTGAATTCTAAAAAGACAGAGAGCCAGAGGTCAAAGTGATAAAAACCACCACCGGATCTGGCATTTTGAAAGATGAGTTGAGTCTGAATAGGAAAGAATCAGACAACTACAGCTGAAAACTGCATTGGTCTTAATTTTCACAAGCAAAAACCTCACTAATTCCTTAAGGACACAAATATAATCTTTCTTATTATCTTCCTTCGGCTTAGTCGCCTACCTTACAGTGACCTGAAGAGCATTGTTGAATTTACCCATGGGGAGGATTGGTCCTTCTGTATGTCTTCAACATTAACACGATACTTTACAAAACAGCTGGGGAGTTCAGGGTATAGCCCATGGCTGTGGAATGTAATTGAGCTCACAGACTCAAGGAGTCAATCCCTTCACTTAAGGATCATTAGCCTAAATTCCAAGGATCCCAGGAGGTGATTCCTTCCTACTCTGAATCCCCAGAGCCCACAACGCCCAGACAATGTCTGCTGCACACCTTCAGCACTTCTAATGAAATATTGTCTGTGAGCTCTTCATCTTCCAGTTGGTTCGTGTTATCTTTGCCTTACCTCCCAATTAAGCCCCAGAGCTCCTTGGGGATAGGAACTATGTCATCAGGGTTCTTTATCTAGGCTACCTAGCATCTGGCAAAATACCTGACATAGCATAGATGCATAATCAATGCTTGCTTTGTGCCTTCAAGTTGTAAATGCTGTTGCATATTTATGTCAAGGAAATGATGCTTCGTGCCTGGATTTTAAACTGTGACACTGGAGCAGGTGAATAACATCGAGCAGGCTATGTAAGTTCTTACAGTTTCTGATTATCAGGTAAAAGTCACTTAATTTGGTATTGTGGTATTCTAGATTTGGAGAAGCTAGTAAAGGTCATCTATTCTGGACTCCTCAGTTTATACATAAGGAACCAGGCTAAGAGAGAGGGGAAGGGCCTTGCCTAAGATCATAAGTAACGTTGTGCAATAAGGAAAGAAACTAACATTTGTTTTGGACTTAGCATATAGTAGGCAATTTTATTTCAATGAATGAAGAGGCTACCAGATGTGGGTCACATGACCTCCTGGTTGAAAAGGCAACTTGTTATTTCTGTAAGAGTCATGGAAGGTGTGGAATACTATATACTCCTTTGTTTTCCTTTTGCTGTACTATTTCTGCCAGATATCCAGCAAAACATTTGTATTTTTCTGTACAAAAAGGTAAACATGTGGGCTTCCCTGGTGGCGCAGCGGTTAAGAATCCACCTGCCAATGTAGGGAACACGGGTTCAATCCTTGGTCTGGGAAGATCCCACATGCCGCAGAGCAACTAAGCCCGTGCACCACAACTACTGAGCCTGTGCTCTAGAGTCCCTGAGCCACAACTACTGAGCCCCCAGGCCTGGAGCCTGTGCTCTGCAACAGGAGAAGCCACCGCAATGAGAAGCCTGCAATAAAGAGTAGCCCCCGCTCACCGCAACTAGAGAAAGCCCGCATGCAGCAACGAAGACCCAACACAGCCAAAAATAAAAATAAAAATATATAAATTAAAGGAAAACATGTGCTGGGTCACAGGGCCGGCTCTGGATAACTTAGTATGATGAGTTGTTTGAATCTGCTATTCACCATACATACTCTAAATAAACCTTCTGTTAGTTTTAATTGCTCCTAAAATGCTGTAAAGAAGGAAGTTCTACATCACCTCTCCCTCTAGCTCTTGATATAGCATTCTGAATTTTCTCCTCTCCTTTCAAGAAGTCATTGAATATTTGCGCTATCCTCCACGCTTCCTCTGTTCTCCTCCCTGCCATCTTTCTTTCTCAACCTCTCTAAATTAACTTATATTTTCACTTATTTATCGTTAGCAGGATCATGTTCCTTCTTTTCTCATCTTTCACTGTGTCCATCACTTACTTTTCCAATGAAACTTTCACTCTGTTTTCCTTGTCAGCACCATCTAATGAATATGATGCTTGACGAAGAGTAAAGCCATGGATGCCATCGCTCACTCCCTGTGTCTAGCAATACAGATGTGCAAATCAGTTGTTTACTTTTTGTTTTAACCAGTAATATATTATTGTTTTCACTTAGTTTCCATCAAGAATATTTACTTCTATTTTTAAAAAAGAGAGATATGGAACATGGTAATTATATCCAGCTGCCAATAATGGAAGAGATTACAATTAAACTGAAATAAGGACAAATTAACAGAGACTTTTCCTTTGAAGTAAATCTATTTGCCTGACTACAGAGTCAAAATACAACATTTAGTGATTGTATCAGGGAGGAGGAGGTTAAGATTTAAACCTTAACAAGGACTTTAGATTTATTACAATACAAATGTTTGAAAGTCCTTGTATAAATGCCCTTTCCTGACCATCATTCATCTGATTCAGTTGTTGGTTCCAGGAAGTTGGACTGTTTTCAACCCAGAGTGTTTTAGTGAATGAAGGCAATGAAGACATCCTTGAGAGCTCTTCATGGGGCAGAGGGTGACTTCTCCAGAGGTCAGTGGTCTTAACACTAGCCTGGCAGGAGCTACCAGAGTATATTTCAGTGTAAAATTCTGTCTAGCCGTTTAATTCAAGTTGTAGTTTTTTATTTTGAAATCCCTTTTAAAAATATCTATTAAACCAAAAAAAAAAATGCCCACTCACATTAAGTATAAAAGCAGGTATAATGGTATGTACTCTATCTCCCAACTTTGTATTAAAGTATGTCATTATGTCTGTATGTTCACATATAATCATTTTAAAAACACTAAAAAGGCATACACCAAGCTAATAACAATAATTTTATCTAGCCAATGGAATTATTGGTGATTTTAATTTTCTTTTAACTTTACTGTATTTCCTATATATATGTATGTTATAAATGTACAGACTTACATTAATTTTATAACAAGGGAAAATCCTGCACATATTTTTTTATAAAGAAAGACACTACTTCTCCACCTGCCAAATGCCTGATGTTTTGCCAAACAATTCTTAAGTTTTCTAATGAGATCTGAATTACAGCACTTTTAAAATGGTAAATTTGAATTAATGTGTTTTGAAAAATAACTCTAGCAGATGGGAACCAGAGCCAAAGTAGAGTTTAACATTAAACCTTAAGCAGTGGGAAAGGTCCAATTTGGGAAAAATTCTATTGTCCCTTAAATCTCACTCCCACTGCTTTTTTTTTTTCCCTACAGACGCAGATTGCAAATTTTGTTCTTTGGACATACAAGATAATAAAACTTGAAAAAAAAAAAAAGAAAAAGTCCAGCCTGCATGATGATCTCCTGTTTCTTACTCAAGTCTTGTATAGAACTTCCCTCATTTATGTTGATGGGGTTCAGGACGCCCTACCCCAAATATGGCACCTTGGTATATTGAATATCTTAAGCTGAAGGAGTTTGAGAAAATGGCAGAAGTGACAGAAAGGTCACTGTGACCTCCCCTCTCTGTCCTTCTTCCCTGAAACAGGTTATAAAACTCCCATGTGAAAGGTACCCTCCCTGTACCAGGGGGAAGGAAGATATTCTCATCACCAGAGAAGGGGAATTTGGGGCTGAGAAATCTTACGAACAAACCTTCTTAAACTTACCCTTAACTTCCTAGTCAATTTTTCACCATTCACTACCTCCAAACCAAACTCCATTGTCCTGTCAATTCTTCCCAAATTTATTGTTTCTTTGTCTAAAAGTCATAAGAGCTTCCTTCTCAGGTCACTTCTTTGGGTCTTCATTCTTTTGTGAATGCTCCCATATTCATGTAAAAATTCAGTAAAATTTGATGTTTTTCTCTTGTTAATCTGTCGTTGTCAGTTTAATTTTCAGATCCTACCAGGGACCCTAAAAGGATTGAGGAAAACTTTTTCCTCCCCTACAACATCAAAGCAAGCTTGCATTTCAAGATACAAATAAGATGCTCAGGAACCACGTGGGAGAATCCCAGGTGTCACACAGATTTCAGGTGGGTGTGGTGAAAAGAGACTAGGGAATAAATGTTTGGTGGTCACCATCAGCTCCTTATTTTGTATCGATTGGACTAACCTACCAGTAATTGCAGCACAAGTGGGGGGAAAGCAACTGTGAATTACAGACTATTAAATTTGTAACCATATGAAACTTCAATAATTATAGGTACATACAATCACTAACTAGACTTAGAAATACTAAGTATTTCTAGAAGAGTCTATTTCTAGAAAATACTCTTTGACTGGTATGAGAATTTGCTTACACTTAGTAGTAGTATTGTTTATATTTGGATTCTTCTGAACTATTCAAAAATATGTAAAATCTGAGATCTTTACCAAGTAAATTCCTGATTAATCCTTTCCCCAGCAAAAGTAAAAGGTATACCTCAGTTCACCATAGTTCAGAATTATTAAAACTCTGAACTCTAAAATAGATTTTCTCATTATAGACAGTTTATTGACACCATAAAATTATAACAGACAAGCAAATTATATATTTATATATAAATATGTATATAGATTTTTAAATAATTCTTTCAAACACTCAGGCCATTTGTGTATATGCATGTGAATTATATATATATATATATATGCACACAGACACATATATATATATAATTGCATACTTACAGTGAGATAGTGCACATGAAAACAATTCTGAATAGCAAAAAGGGTTACACATAATATAAGAAAGCAGTATGAAAACTACTGGAAAACAATTAAACAAAACACAAATAATACCAATATTTTGCAATCAATTGTTTGGCTACCTGATTTAAATTGCCTTTTAAAACTCCTGTGAAATCTAGTAATTATATCTAGCTGTCAATAATGAAAAGTATCACAATTAAACTTAAGGATGACAGACTACCATATACTCCGTTTATAAGGAAATCTGCCTGACCACTGAGGACTATAAACAAGATTTAGTGGAGGCAAAAGCTGGTGATAATCGTCTCATTCCTCTCTTTCACCCTTAATATTCAAATGGGCACTCAAAATGGCTACTATTTTTATTGGTGCAGTGTAACTAGAGGATATTTTAGGGGTGGCAATTTCCATAAAATTCTACTCTGCTTTCTTCAATCTTACTCTAAATGATGCTTTATGTCTAAACCATCAAGGTGTTAAAATATTTTAGGACAAGCTGAAACCCAACGAGAGCAAGTGATACATTTTTTTTTTTTTTTTTTTGCGGTACGCGGGCCTTTCACTGTTACGCGCAGTCTCAGCGGCCATGACTCACGGGCCCAGCCGCTCCGCGGCATGTGGGATCTTCCCGGACCGGGGCACGAACCCGTGTCCCCTGCATCGGCAGGCGGACTCTCAACCACTGCGCCACCAGCGAAGCCCAAGTGATACATTTTAACAAGGTTTTTTAGGTCCCTGTCTTGTAAACATACAACTCAAGCTATATTTTTTGGCACAGTGAGGTCTCAACAAATTTATAGAGCAATGGAGAGACCCATTCATAGGTGTTGTATTTATTTTAAAGTAATTTTTTGCAACTATTTAAATGAATATTTGGCATTGCAAAAAATAATTTAAAAGTTGGATGTTCTGGTGAAAGATGGTAGAGTAGTTGTACTTTTTCCCCATTTTTTTCCTCTAAATAAAATTTTTTTAAGACAAGAAGGATGAAAATTACGTCTCAATAAAACTAGGAAACAGCAAACCTATAAAGAAGTGCTTCCAACTGCACTGAAAATTGGCCCTAGGTAAAGGACAAAGCCACTGGAGTAGAGCAGTTCTGTAGGTAATGGACAGTGTGGTCTGAGTCCCTCAAAGGTAAATCGCACAACCTCAGGGGCCAAAGTGCTTGGAAGGGAATAGAGCTGGCTGTGAGGACACGATGCAGGAGAGTTACTGGGCCACTAGACATATCTGAATCAGGAAACATACAGGCATGCTCTTTTGCATAAAACAGATTACAGATTTAGTTATGTGGTAGGGGAAAAGAAAGTTAAGAAAAAACTCCAGCTGTTCACTTTGGTGGGCTGAAGTAAATGATATGGACCATGCTAAGGCATGTGACATCAGCCTGTTAAATACCTGTGACCGGGAGTGAAGACTAAGGATAAAGAGACAATACATGAAAATGAAGCTAACTGCTCCCCTAGTTTACCACCCCTGTATTTCCCCCATGCTATCATTCAACAAAACTTGACCTTGAAAATAGAAACCCCCTTTGGAAAATCAGAGGTAAGAAAAAAGCAGTAAACTGATGTGACAAAAAAATGGTAAATGAAGAAAAAACACCAGAAAAAATTCCTCCACAATTTACATAAAAACGATGGCACTCAAGTCTCTATGAAATCAAAAGAAAATATGGATTCTCTGAAACAAGAGCTAGAAGAGACAAAGAGAATAAAAATGGGCTAGAAGAAAATGGGGGAAAGAAAAAAAGACCAAATGAAACTAAGATAGAAATCAAATAAATCCCCTTTAACAGTTAATTCTTCCTCTCTCCAAAAGAGGAAATCAATAGACAGAGCCTAAAGGTGATATTTCCCCAATAAAGGGAGTGATCATAGTTTTTGAAAAAGAGACTGAACAAAATAAACACGGATTCCTTAAACACCAAGAGTAACAACTCATTTGCTCTGTTCCTTTAGAGGTCCTACCCGACTGGAGTGAAGCTACCAGAGAACAATGTTATCTTTTATGATGAACAACCAAATTTAGATGTCAGAGTGAGGGTTGAAGAAAAATCTAACTCCTTAAAAGTGAACGAAGTCAAAATTTTAAAACAGGCTTCAGTCCAACAGATTGTCTCTTTGTATGCTTAACTCAGGAGAGAAGTGCAACATGTGTTACAAAATTGTTTTTTTTTTTTTTGCGGTACGTGGGCCTCTCACTGCTGTGGCCTCTCCCGTTGCGGAGCACAGGCTCCGGACGCGCAGGCTCAGCGGCCATGGCTCACGGGCCCAGCCGCTCCGCGGCATGTGGGATCTTCCCGGACCAGGGCACGAACCCGTGTCCCCTGCATTGGCAGGCAGACTCTCAACCACTGTGCCACCAGGGAAGCCCTGTGTCACAAAATTGATGCCAAATAACTTAGAAGCTTTCCGTTATGTTTTGAATGACAAGGTATTGACCATGGCTTCCGCTAAACAGGCTGAATAAAAACTGATTCTTTAAACACCAAGAATATCATCACTCCATTTGTTCTATTCCTTTAGAGGTCCTAAATAATTGGAAGCGGAGTTGCCAGACAACAACATTGTCTATTAAGGATGAACTACCAAATTTAGATGTCAGAGTGACGGTTGAAGAAAAATGCTTGAGTGGAAAATAAATGAACAGCCACAAAGTAAGCCCAGTCTACTTGCCTAAGCCTTGTGTTATTAACTAGAAGGATGATTACTGCAGCAAGAAGCTATAGCTTATAAAAATTCTATGAAAATCAATAAAGATTTACAGACTAACTTCCACAAAGATTTGATTTGTCAAATATTAGTATAACTTGCTTTATTCAGCACATGCATTAGATTTCTAAAAATATTAAAGACATATATTCACATTGAAATCCAAATGCAGTATTTTTAAAAACCTTTTCTTTTTCAATATCCAAAGTTTCAGGCAGAAAAAAAAATCTACGCAATATGGCTAGTGGTCCCCTTACAACATCATGGAGAACATAATTGTCCCCCACCTTGACCTTTATTCAAAGGATTGGGTTCCTCACCCAAACTTTGTCATTCCATAACATACTAATCCTTTATTATGCCAATTAATTATTTATTCATTGAGTCCCTTGTAATTCATTTACATGTCTGATCACTTCCCCATCACAGTAAAATTCACCCTTGAAGTTTAGGTAAATTATGGAACCCTTGTTTGCTCCAAATATACCTCCTTCAAATTTAAAAGAAAACTGGCTAATCCTAGCTTCCTGGATTTTGGGTGCCCAGTTATCTAAGGAAAGTATTAAATATTAGAAATTAATTTGCTGTATAACAGTAGTGTCAAAGGCCAGGTTTGTTTAACGTGTCCTGTGTACTGCAAAACGAACTGAAACCCTCAATCACTGTTTCATGATGGCAGTAATAATCATATTACAGCCATTACTACCTTGCAGGAAAGCACAATTCTGCAATTTAAATTCAGCCAGTTTAAAATCAGAGGCTAAAGTGAAAAAAGGAAATATTTAAAGGAAAATGCCCTATGTATTCAAGCAGTGCTTCCTCAACAACAGAAGGGAAGACACTCAAAAGAAGCAGGAAGTAAAAGGCTCCTTGATGTCTCCTTTGATTTTAAGGAGGTGGTATGTATTTGCAAGTTAGTTTCCATACCCTCACAGACAACCCTTCACCTTATGAAGACCACACAACTGTTAAAAACAAATAAACTAACACTGTATTCAGAAGATACATAGAGCCAAGGAGTAACGTGAGAACAGGGCCTGCTATTAAGAATTTTTACTTTTCCTTGACTGGAAAAAAGTCTCGAGTGAAAGACTAGTACTCTGCTGCTTGCTGGCTTTCTTAAGAATGTAGGAAGCCCATACTGTTTAGCTAATAGTAGCCCACAAAGGGTCTGATCTATCTTTATTGTTTTCTTTTTTTTTTTTTTAAGCCAGGAACTTATAAAATGTAGTGTCTAGGTCATATTTGTTTTGAGCACTAAACTCCAAGGAGAAATTAATAAATATACTTTAGTTTAGAAGGATGTCCTCAGGACAGATCAGAGCTGAACTGATTTCGTAGCACACCCAGTAAAGCACGAAGTGCGGTTAAGACCACTGTGTCATTGTGTCTACTTACACAACTCCCAAATATGGATTCTGGGGTGGGGACTACAAGGAAGGCCTCCAATCTTATTTTTCTTTATGTTTAATGCAACCTTCAACTTACTTCACATCCTTCTATACAATCTACCATTATCAGAAATATGTGCTTAGCACAGTGTTAGGGGAAAAAGAGAAACAATGGTTCTGGGTGGCAGTTAAATTACCAGTGTTCTGGGTGGCAATTAAATTACCACTATTCTTAAGGCACTGGTTATTCTAAGGAATCTGCCATGTGCTCAAATAGTATTGAAATCTTTTTTTTTTTTTATTGGAGTAAAATCGCTTTACAATGTTGTGGTGGTTTCTGCTGTACAATGAAGTGAATCAGTTATATGTATAACTATATCCCCTCCCTCTTGAGCCTCCCTCCCACCCAGCCCCCCATCCCACCCATCTAGATCATCACAGAGCACCAAACTGAGCTCCCTGTGCTATACAGCAGGTTCCCACTAGCTATCAATTTTACACATGGTAGTGTATTTATGTCAAACCTAATCTCCCAATTTGTCCCCATATAGACCAAGTACTGCATCTCCCGTTAAAAAAAAGCCTCAGTGTGGCACTTATAATCTGAGAGAAACAACTTAAATTGGGCACAAAGGGTCACTCGGGACCATTACGTATTTTGAATAAAAGCTCTTTACAGGGGTTTATATTTACATTGAAGAGTAAGCATCTTACTGAAGTATGATGGCATTTACTTTACCACGTCAGAAAAATTCTACAAAAGCATCAAAACTGAAAGATGAAAATGTGACCTTATTGAGCAAAAGACCATTCTGTGCTCAAAATAGTACAATATAGGGTGACATCCAATGAGAGTGCAGCGAAAAACTGCACACCGGTTGAGACAGCAACAGTACCAAGCCTTCTGGGGATAATTCTGGTAAAAAATTATTTAAAATACAGAAGAACTTAATGATGGCTCACCTGAAAAATCATTCAAAGAACACAGAAGTACTGTTTTAGCTACAAACAAGATACACTTTTGAAATAATAATTCCTAAGATTAAAAATGTCATGCATATCCAGTTATGCCACAAACCATTCACTCATCCTTCTTACTAAGTTCAAGTTTCTCTACCCTTACTTTGCACTTCAAGATTTAAAAGAATATGTGTTCAAAGGAACAGCTTGATATCTGCAGAATCATTTGTCAGAGGCTATCAGCTAACATCTTCCTATTCCCTGGGGACCACCCTTCAAATTGCTGACCTGTCCAAAATAGAAATAATGGTGTTGGTGTGACTGCTTGTACCTTATCCATCAAATGACCCATCAGTTGCTTGTCAAATTACACAACGATCTATAAAACTACACTAAGGGGCTTCCCTGGTGGCGCAGTGGTTGAGAATCTGCCTGCTAATGCAGGGGACACGGGTTCGAGCCCTGGTCTGGGAGGATCCCACATGCCGCGGAGCAACTAGGTCCGTGAGCCACAACTACTGAGCCTGCGCGTCTGGAGCCTGTGCTCCGCAACAAGAGAGGCCACCATAGTGAGAGGCCCGCGCGCCGCAATGAAGAGTGGCCCCCGCTTGCCACAACTAGAGAAAGCCCTCGCACGGAAACGAAGACCCAACACAGCCAAAAATAAATTAATTAATTAATAAACTCCTACCCCCAACATCTAAAAAAAAAAACTACACTAAGATAACGGTTATAAAATTTATAATAATATGGGTGTCAACATTTTACATTTAATAGGAAAACAGATCCAATCTAAACACTAATAGTTTAAAAGTTATAAAATGTATTAATATAATATATATCTTGATAATAATGAGCCCTCAGCAGAATATGCTAGCAAGATATAGTTTTTTGTTTATAAATTTATTTTGTTTATTTATTTTTGGCTGTGTTGGGTCTTTGGTGCGATGTGTGGGCTTCTCATTGCGGTGGCTTCTCTTGTTGAGGAGCATGGGCTCTAGGTGTGCGGGCGTCAGTAGTTGTGGCTCACGGACTCTAGAGCGCAGGCTCAGCAGCTCTGGCACACGGGCTTAGTTGCTCCACGGCCTGTGGGATCTTCCAAGACCAGGGTTCGAACCAGTGTCACCTGCATTGGCAGGCGGATTCCTAACCACTGTGCCACCAGGGAAGTCCCTAGCAAGATATTTTTTATAGGAGTAAAGGAATATACAAAACTGGAGAATAAAGTACCAAAAGTGTTACATCCACGTGACCTTCTTTTCCACTCAGTTAACTCTTGTTGTTCTCTCCCATGATCTCCCAGGATCATGGTGACCATAAAGAATTAATTATCCTTGGTTGGGTAAGTTATTAATAAGATAATGATTCATTAATTAAAATATTTACCTGAATGACAAATGAAACAACCCTGATGAAGCTTTTTAAGTAAATCAAACTGAAAATGTGTCCTGCTGTTCTATTAAAGGCTGTCACAAAGCCCTAGATAGTACTTGTTTATAGACTACTTTGAAAGATAAAATATTTGCTTTGTAGCTGTCATTGTTGACAAAGTACCAAGAATCATTTTCAAATTAGTAAAGATAATACAATATTAAGTGATTCATAAATCAGAATATAAAACAGAAAAGTTAGAGTGAACATAGCTTGAAAACATTATCTCAAAAGAGATTAATTTTAAAATAATATGGCAGTACGCTAAGCCACTTACTTTTAACTTTAAATGTTAATTTATCTCGGAATTTTAATTCAGGTTTCCTTCCCATTAAGAAAAAGTACTCTATGAAAAAGCTAAGCTTACAAAGCAGATATGTCAGAAGTCAATTATTCACATTACAAAATACATTATTACTTTGCAAAATTATTAATAAGATTACTTTAAATCAATAAGCTTTCAAGGTGTAAATCCCCTGAGATTTTCTGATGCTACCATTTGTCAGGAGCACACAACCACATGGCCATGTGGTATGGATCATGACAAACGTCAGCCTTTGGAGTCCAGCAGGCTCCAACTGAAATCCCAGCTCTGCCATTTATGAGCCCCGTAACCTCAAGCTGCATTTAACCTGTTGGAACCTCAGTTTCCTCATCTGTAAAACAGGGATAACAAACACCTCCTCTGAAGAACACTCTAAGGATAATCTAAGACAAATACAGTAGGTAGTTAATAAGTGGTGACTACCTTGTTACTATTAAATCACAGACTATAATTCAAACTCTCTGAGGCCCACTAATTAGTAGCTTGGGATTTCTAACTCAATATTCTTCCACGTCTGAAGTGGACATAGGATGCTTTTACAGAGCTTTTCCTCAGGGAAGAATATGATTGATGCAAGACAGTGTTCTATTGTTTGTTTTGGTTGTTTTTTGGTTTTGTCTGTTTTTAAGTACTGGAGGCTTGGAACTCATTTTGAACAAGCATAAGTTGAGGGTTAAAAATGTTTATTTGGGGGGCCATGTTGAGTGGGGGCCCAAGCAAATTGCATTTTTATTATTTTGTATTAAAAATCCATAATTGTAAAACAAAAACAACATTAAAATCTTGTTCTGTCCCTTGTGGTAACGTGAATGTGCTGAGAGCCTTGGTGACCCTCTATTCAGATTTAAGCCCTATATTTTTATAACCATAGTTAGTGAAGTCATTTAATATTTTTGTGGGGCTGTTGAGGACCAAATGAAAAAATACCTAGGAAAGTATCTAATGAATTGATAAACATCGTGTAAATATTAGTTACCATTACTATTAATGACAGAAATGGGCTCCTGGTCCCTGCCCTAAGGAAGAAAGTGAAGAAGTCCCCTTCCACAAACCAAAAGCTTGAAGACAAACTGTTTCCAATTAACCCAGGAATTCAGGATAAATAAGGCTCAAAACCCCGGATAAATAAGGCTCAAAAAATGAGATCCAATCTTAAATTAATTACGTGGTATAAACTCTTTTAGAAACTAAACTTACACCATGATCTACAAGTTTCAGGGCCCAAAAACATAAAGTAAAAGTAATTTCTATTAGCAGAAGAATACCCCAATTTTTTCCCAAACATCTTTAAAATAAACATATCAAAAAAGACAGAGCTTTAAACTCTGTTTGGTCTAAAGAAAAATATTTATGACTATTGAGAAATTGATTCCTATCATAGAATTATTTACCTAAAGCAGAGCTCTATTTCATCCTGAGGTATGAGGCATTGATATATTTAATCAAAATGTTTTACAGTTATTACTTTTTTTTACTTTTATGGTCTTCTGCATCTGTGTTATATACCAACAGTTTTAGAGCATTAAGTGAGAAGCGGGAAACAGAAGATGTGACTGGAAAGATAGGCAGGTCCTGTAGCATAAAGCGCTTTATATGCCATGTTAAGGATTGTGAAATTTAGCATTTGAGCGATGGGGATCCACTAAACATTTTTAAGCCAAGGAGAGAACACTTATATTTAATTTTAGGCAGATCACTCAGACAGCAACATAGAGTATTTTTAAGGCATGCATCACAGCATCAAACTAAGACATAATTTGAAGTGTGGCATAGATGGTATAATTTTGGTCATATTGTTGACTTTCTATTTTTACATTATCTCCTTTCATAATGTGAAATCAGATGGATTCTTTGAAAACATGAATCAGTTCCAAACAAAATCCAACTTAACATTTCTTCCACAGTTTGATGACTAATTGGAGCAATAAAATAATTTTGAGTAAAGTGAGGCAGAGAGACACGTGTTTTGAGTATCAGGGGAATTTACCAGTTAACAACATTATCAACCCTAATCTCACTTTGAAGTCAAAGAGTAACCAAATCAACATCTTCTTTGGCTTCAGTTAAGCCAAATAGACCTCTTTTACTACAAATGCTTGTTTAAACTCTTTGAGTCATGGATAACTTATCTGTAACATGGGGGTAATAAGATAAAACTCACATACTTCCTTATATTTTTGAGACTGTAAGCTCTGTGAAGGAAAAGACAAGCAGTGTATGCCACCTTCACATATTTATTATATGTTGTCCAAAAAAGAGTCACAGGCTCCAGGGCTGCCCGGCACACAGCAAGGAAGGAATGGATGAAAAGAGAAAAGAATTGTCAGATGAGATAATAAACGTGAAATTGCTCCACAGACCGTAATGTTAGTTATTACTGTTGTTTTTGTTTTGCCTATTCCATAAGCAGCCTCTAGCTTCTTTTAAAGTTATTAGTTATGAGAGGATGCTCTGAAAATACTTTTCCTTCAACAGAATAAAAAGCTACCATCCCTCAAGATGCATTTAAGTCAATTATTTTTCCAGAAATGCTTAAGGAATGAACAAGAGCCCTTAAGAGTTACTCTGCTGGTAATCTTAAATATTGGTCTTGTTTAAAATACAAAATGCCATGCCAAAAAGGAATCAGTAACTTCTTTTTTTTAAAATAAATTTATTTATTTTCGGTTGCGTTGGGTCTTCGTTGCTGTGCGTGGGCTTTTCACTAGTTGCGGCGAGCAGGGGCTACGCTTTCATTGCGGTGCGCGGGCTTCTCATTGCGGTGGCTTCTCTTGTTGCGGAGCATGGGCTCTAGGCGCACGGGCTTCAGTAGTTGTGGCTCACGGGCTTAGGTGCTCTGTGGCATGTGGGATCCTCCCGGACCAGGGCTTGAACCCGTGTCCCCTGAACTAGCAGGTGGATTCTTAACCACTGCACCACCAGGGAAGCCCAATAACTTCCTTTTCTGGTGCAGAATTTTAAGGCTCCAATTTGAACAAAGAAACTTAACATTGGATGCCTTTTGTAAAGACTGAAGAATACACTGACATCTCTCTACTTGATGATTTGTTAGTTACTCTTTAAATGGAAGGATATCAGGTGTCCTGTATGTCTGAGATTATTTTTCTTAGCTTATTTAAGTTTTTCCTTTTCTACTACACATAACGCCACATATCTGAATCTGGAATCAGAGCGTTTAATATATGCTGTCCCTTGTAATATCTATATTTTCTGTCTCAATACCTTCTGCATCTCAACAGACATCACCAGTGGTCACTATTAACCAGGTCATTCTCATTAGAAACTCCAGGCTTATTATTCTCAAGGCTAGATTTGGAGAACTCTAGGCAAATGCCTTAAACTCTCTCTCTGTCTCTCTATCTCTATTTCTGTCTCTTTGTTCTACTTCTCCTAAGCAGAGCAAAGTTTTTTGAGAGAAAGAGTTTCCTTCATTCACTCCTCTCCATACAAACAAAATGCTATGGGTTGCTATGGTGCCTAGTTTTCATTGCATATGCAAAATCGAGAGAGTGTTGCCTTTGAGGCTTCTCAGTCAACAGTCATTGATGAAGGCTAACAACAACATTTCAGTTCCTTAAAAGTGTCATTTCTCGCCATGCCTCAAGGCCTGTGCCTGTGCTGTACCATCAGCTTGAAATCTTTTACCTGGCACTTCTCCCCTCTTCGGCTGACGAACTCCCACTCACCCAGCAGATCGCACTTCAAATGATGCTCCTCTAAGGAAGCCTTTGCTGGCCTCCCACACTAGATGAGTCTCCTATTATGTGATTTTACAGCAGCTGCTTATACGTTCTTCTTCTACGACACTTATAATCGTTTCAAAACTACTACATATTTTGGGTTCTTTTAATAATGGCTGTCTCCCACAATGGCTATAAACTGCAAAGGGCAAAGACTACACTTACTTTTTCTCCATCATATCCCCAGCACCTAGGAGAATACATTGTAGTTACTAAATGCTTTCTCTTCACTCCATTTTAACTCACCAACCCAATTCTAGCCTCCAGCTGCCCTTATCTACTTAAAATAGGAAAATCTGTGGGGTGAGGCTGGAGATTGTTGTTATGTACTATTTGATATTTTCAAACCAAGTGAAACATGTATATTTTAATTTTGCTTAAAAAGAAAGCAGGTAGTAATTTAAATGTTTCAGAAGGCAAAAAAAATCTTTCAGAAATAATTTCATGAAATTCCACCTTATGAAATGTTTCTATAAATTTGGAGTTTGTTTTACTTGCATGCCACTTGCTAGAGCATTATCTATGTTTAAGTCCTTCACTTACACTAAGACCCATATAAAAGGAGTTTCAAATTACCCACACAGCTCACTTTTCAATACATAGTCAATTTGATATTCTATAAAATTGCCTATTTGACAACAAAACTTGAAAAATAGCATGAGAGAATGAAATATTCTCAACTTGCAACTGTTATGGAAAGCAACAGAGAAAAATTTAACCAAAAGATCCCTAAGAAAAGATGTATCTCAAGAAGAAGATTTAGGTAAGGCAGTTAACCAGTGAGCTAGTTAAGAAACCTAGTAGGGCTTCCCTGGTGGCGCAGTGGTTGAGAGTCCGCCTGCCGATGCAGGGGACATGGGTTTGTGCCCCGGTCCAAGAGGATCCCACATGCTGCAGAGCCCGTGAGCCATGGCCGCTGAGCCTGCGCGTCCGGAGCCTGTGCGCCACAACGGGAGAGGCCGCAACAGTGAGAGGCCCGCGTACCGCAAAAAAAAAAAAAAAAAAAAAAAAAAAGAACAATAAAACAAATAAAAATAATCCAGGTGACTGTGCTAAACTGTTCAAATTCAGCACCTACATATTTTGTGCACTTATGTCTCAAATTTAATATCTCTTCCTATAATTTCCTCATTTGAAAATTAATCCATGTCTTCTCTTTCTACGTTCTTCAGCCCCAAATGATAAACTTTTAATCTTTCACTATGATTTTTAATATGCCCTTAGCATTGGAAAGCATGAAAAATTCTAGGGGGGAAGGTAACTACAAATGGATAGAGATTTTTTATCTTCCAAAAGGGTGTTTATATAACTTTTTTTAAGATGTTAACCAGTATTGAAGGACTGTTTTCTTCTTAACACTGCCCAGAGCTCATACTGTCTGAATATGAGTAAGTCTTATTTCCCTAAGATGGGAACAGCAACAGAGGGAAGATGACTAATATAGCATGTCTCTCAAGATAAGTTTGTTTTCTACCATCTGACTGTAGGATGTAGTCTTTATTAGGGTACAAATGGATTATAATGGAATGGTCTGGTTTCTGTTTCCATATTTTATCATTCTCACAGTCTACCACATGTTAGATAAAACAACATCTTAAACAAATGAAAACAAGTGTTAGTTGCTGATAAGAAGATTCAAGTTTCCATATGTTATAGCTTGCTTTCTTCATTTAAGAAATGGTATTCACAAATATTTTTGAAATGTATTAAATTTTTTCCTTTGATAACCTAGGAAGATTTCTAGACTGTCATTTCCTGACACATCAATTTATAAGAATCTTATAATTTGAATTTGGGAGGTAAGGTACTCTACTGTTGCGGAAAGGACCTTAACCTGGTAGAGAGCAGGTATAGACACAACAAAGAAGGAGGTAACTGAAATGAAAGTATATATTACTGGTGCACAACTTGAATACATCTTTGACGCTTTACTTAATGTCTAATCCAAACAAAAACTCAAAGAAATCTTTTTCTTGGATGTTTGAATAGTATGTAATTATTTTGCATCATATGAATAACTCTTCGTCAAACATTTACTAAATACCTCTTTACTAGGAGTTGTATTTAATAATGGGGCTAAAGCAGTGGTTGCCAAGTGGGGGGTGAATTTGCTCCCAGGGAACATTTGACAATGTCTGGAAACACTTTTGGTTGTCACAACTGGGAGAGAAGTGCTACTGGCATCTAGAGGGTAGAGGCCAGCAATGCTGCTAAACATCATACAATGCACAAATGAGTCCTCTAGAACAAAGAATTACCCAGCCCCAAAGATCAATAATGCCAAGGGAAGAAACTCTGGAATAAGTACATAAGGATGATTTACCAGGGCACAGAACTGGAGAAAGAATACCTTTTAGGGAGGTGATTGTACGAATCCTAGTGAGAAGAGACAGATCCCTGAACTAAAACAGTTAACGTTGGAATGGAAAGGAAGAGTCAGATGAAGAAATACTAGGGAAAGACCACGGACAAGATACAGCAATTGAGAGCTATGAGGGAAAGAAGTAAGAAAGACGAGATTTCTGACTTTGGTGATCCAGTACTGACTGTCAATACAGTGGAACAGGTAATGCAGAAGGTAAAACAGGTCTGGACAGAAAGCACGTTTGACTTTGGAAATGCTGAGTTGGAGGAGACTAACACTTAAATGGAACCAACTGCTAAGTGGTATTATACAGATGAATGTATAACTCAGCGGAGCCCTAAGGTTGAGATTAAAAAAAAAGGATTAATCATCAAATAAGTTGAAGTTTTACACATTATTATTTATTAAAAGAGATGATTGTTAGAAATGCCTTTTCACAAAGCAACCATGATGTTTGAAGCTGGGAAACTTAATTTCCTCCATAATGGAGACGTTCTCCTCTAGGACAAATACGCATTTTGTGCTAGTGATGTTTCCCTCTCCCCCTCCAATATTATTCTCCACACTTATTCACTGTCCTTTTATATGAATGTGTGATATAAGTCAAGAGTGAGAGAAGAGACGTCTCATTAGAAACCAGGAACTGTTAGATGTATTTCCCAAAACTCTATATAATTTGGCTTCTTTCCTGCTACTTAAAGTGTCATTTCACTATAATTCTAAATGCAATTTAATATTAGCTATGAATTTTCAGGGTAGGCTTAATTAATCAAGACATTAAATTAAAATACATGTTGCAAATATATGCATTACAAACACATTTATATAATTTATAAATAGCTGTGTATATAAATTACTTATCTATAAAACATACAGCATTTCACTGCTGTTAATTTCAAATAGGATCAAGACACATGAATTCAGGGCAGAGGAAGGAAATAGGTGATACCTGTACATTCCATAATCAGCTAAATTTTGGCAAACTCATTAATTTTTTACAAGAAAAAAGACAATATTCAGAATTCTAAACCTCAAATGGTAGCGATACTTCCTGAGCCAACCCAGTTATTGCTAGCACTTACATGCTAAGAAACAATTAGAAATTAACCTTCTAAATGAAACCAGAAGACAGTTGTGGAAGACAATTAAGGAAGATAATTAAGTACAATAGTGAGAAAATGGCTTTCAGATGTGTTCTGAATAAGCAGTACCAGGCATTTTCTCTACTAAACACATATTGAAAAGCACAAACTTTCAAAGCTCACATTTAGGAACAAGAAAGGAAAAATCAACAGGTGAAACTTACTTGTGCAAGGTAATTCATGACAAATGAGTAGTACTCCTTTCACCTCAAAGGAAAAAGTTCATGTGGCATTTATTATTTCATTTACCCAGTGCTTTATCCCCATTAGAAGAAGCTCTTTTTCACCAACTGCTAAATCAATGCAATTTACTCAGTTGGGTTTGCTTTGCAGGAGTTGTTTTGTGTGTAACAAGAGAGCAAGAAAATAAGGATTTTTAAGTGTCACACTTCCCTCCAAATATCCTCTATCAAAGATACAGGTGGTTCCTTGATATAAGAGACAGGCATAACACCAGGCCTGTGTTTTATTGTAGTCATTAAAATTGTCCTATTTGAGCCTCCTTTCTGATTAATAAGCTGAGAAAACAGTGTCGGCGGGCAGCTAAGAAGATAGCCCTAGTTTCCTGGGTCCTCTCGCCAGCCGGGCAAGGGGATCTTGCTGAAGGGACTGTGCAGGAGCAAGGAACGAAGGAGGCTGTGGCTGCCTGATAATCTACTGCTTTGGACTGTTTGGAGTTAGGAGGGCTGGTTTAGACCAACAGTGGAATGGAAGGAGGTTTGAAAGAAATAACACTGGCAAAGTCAGATCTCCTCTGTACAAAGAGTGGGGGCCAAGAAATGAATGCAGCGGTTTAGAAGGCACTCTGGTGTGTGCGGTTGACAGTCTGAATAATGAGCGCTTTCTTCAGAGGAGACTGGCACAGGCGCCCTTTCCAGGACTGCATTTTATCTCAGGGCCCATTTGCCTGCAGCTGAGGTACTATTACCAGTCGAATGTGGATGTAATATAGCCAGGTGATACCAGCATATTTCTATTTCTAGAAATATAGCAGAGAGAAACCCTCCAGTGTAATCATGCCAGTGTACGCTTACCGTAGGAGGGAAAGAGATTTTTCATTTTTTGTTCGTGGAGCTGAACCACCAAAGTTGAAAGAAAAAAATAAGGCTCCGAATTAAGGGGGGAAAATCTGATGTTAGGAAACATTGCCTCATGTGTTTTCCCACTCCTGGGAACTATTTATTAAATAGGCCCTACTTTGCCGAGGAGAAAAACCAAGGTGGACAGATGTTCAACACTGCCTTTGCAACCCATAAACCCACTTCTAGAGAAGCATTCATCTCTGGAAGTCAGGAACCCCCAGAAAGGCCATCCTCCTATGAGTCACAAGGGAATGTCCCCACTACCAGCCAGAGGTAATTTTATCATGCCAGAGGCCTGCCGGATTTCCAAGAGATGAGTATCCTGCTCTCTCAGACATATTGTTTTGATATTTCTTCCGTAAGGGCAAAGTCTCTAAATAAATCCAAACTGACTTTTATTTGAAAAAAGCAAGTGTACTTGGTGTGTCCAGGAACTTTAAGTCACAGAAACAATAAATTCCAGCACCCTGTTTCATCTAAACAAAGGGGCCTCCGAAAACAGTTGTTATTTACAAGGTCTGCAGAGCCTTGAGTAAGCATTTTCCCAGCAGCCATGGAAGGTTCTAACACACAGCATTACTGCTACAGAGCCAGCTTATTAAACCTTAATGGTACTCTTTTAAATGCTTTACACCAGGGCTGCAGATAACTCACCCACAGCATGGCTCCTGGAAGCTACCCCAACTCTGCAGCTACCCTATGGCATACCACCTTTCAACCTGAAATACCTAAATACTGGTTTCCTCATTTCAATCAAGGATCAGCTAACAAAGGCCATGGGCCAAATCCCACCCCACCCCCATCTCCTTTTTTGTATTATCAGTGAATGAAGAATGTTTTTTACGTTTGAAAATGATTGAAAAGAAGCCAAAGAAGAATATTTTGTGAGACATGAAAACTATATAAAAGTGAAATTTCAGTGTCCATAAATAAAGTTATATTGGAACACAGCCACACCCATTCACTTATATATTGTCTAAGGCTGTCTTTGCACTACAATTGCAGAGTAGTTGTGACAGAGACCCATGGCCCACAAGCTGAAAACCTTTACTACCTGTGCCCTTTAGAGAAGAAGTTTGCCAACCCCTAACTTACAGCATTATCAGTCATTTTCATCCTTTAAGAGGTTCTGAAATGCATTATTAGCAATTTAAAGGAGGGTTCCATGTCAGCCTCTTCACCTGAGGTCAGAATTGATCACAGCCTCACAGGCATGCCTGCTGCCCCCACTTGAGGAAAGCACCCAAGAATTCTGGGTGGGCTAACCAAGGATCAAGGTCTCAGAATGGTACTTTTAAAAAGTTCAGGACTGACTTAAGCAATGTGAAGCTTTAAAAGTAATATGACAGATCTTTTTTCTCCACAAACAGTACCAGAACTTACAGATCAAAATGAGTGTTGTTCGCTTCCAAGGAAACGCTTTGAAATTTGTTGCAAAGAAGCTGCCAGGGCTCAGAACGTATTTGGAGTGCACCTTCGACGTGGCCTTCAGAACCTCTCTTTTGATTACTTTTTTGTTTTTCTTTTTTTTTTTAACATCTTTATTGGGGTATAATTGCTTTACAACGGTGTGTTAGTTTCTGCTTTATAACAAAGTGAATCAGTTATACATATACATATGTTCCCATATCTCTTCCCTCTCGCGTCTCCCTCCCTCCCACCCTCCCTATGATTACTTCTTAAATAGTCTCAATGATGCCAAATTTTGATCCATTAAACTTGGATTTGATTCATATTTTTAACCTTAAATCATCCAGAACTAGAGCCAGCGAATAAAAAAGAGAAGCACATCGCCTGGAATAGAAGGGGGCCTTGATAAACATTTGTGGAAGGAACTGAGCTGGTTCAATATAAAGTGAGCCGAATGCAACTTAAAGGAATGAAAACCAGCTGAAGACATACATGGACATCCATCATCTGCGCCCCCACGTGTGCAGATCCTAAATCTTTCTGCTACACTCATTAGGTCCCAAATATTTCTGGCTTTCTGGGCTCCTGAAAGATTTTCTCCCTTTTCTACCCAACTCCTCCCATCCTTAAGCCTGCCTCATGGTCCAACTCTGTCTCCGCTTCTACTTGCCATCTGGCTGCTCACTCTGGACTACTGGAGTCATATCTCTTCTCCACTACTCTGACCAGTTCTGATCAATATGCTTCCGCAGCTGAAAACAAAGTCATACCGGAAATAGTCCTCAACCCAAAGTGCCTTCCACGTTCACAGACTTTCCTGAGGGAAGTGGCCATAAAGATTCCTTGCTTATAAGATGGCAACCCTGTCCATGAGAGGCACACACACACCATACCACAGGCCAAGGCAGCCAGCCCTCCAGAGGGAAGAAACAAGGGAGGCAGGGATCTATGAAGCAGCATGGAGCTCTCCATGGAGGAATCCCACCTGTTTGAAATCTCTGTGCTGAATCCAAGTAGAACTTCTCTTGGGGGAACAGGAGGCAGTGGTATAAGTAAAGGAAAAACGGAGGAAGGAGACACAGGAAATGAGAAGTCATCAGGAATAAGTAGGATCATTCGAAAGAGAAATGTACGCTCAAAAATCAGAGGGACAGGAAGATGAACCATTGGAAAAGTGCCCTCTCAGGGGTAGAGGGAGATGGTAAAGTGACCAGTTCACTAGATTCGCTATGATATTTCAAGTAGTATGACCACGTTCTAGTTCTTTATAATGTCTGGCTATGTAGCTACTAGGAAGGCTTCCTGTATTTTCTGACATTCCCACTTCTCACAGTAACCTAAGTGGATCTCTTCTTAGTAATCTGAAAAAAAATCTGTGTCCATAGAAATGTGACTTATTTCCTATGCATTTAATAATTACTAGCTCTGATGGCTAGAGCAGAAAATTCTAAAACTGCTTTGAGTACCATCAGTACCTTTGTAGTAAGTGTATATTGTCCCAGGTAACTTCCTAAAAGATAACATTTCTTTGGACCCTCTGAAAAGGTTTTCCAAAATGAGTTTCATGACTTTTTCGCTTCTTCCATTGAATGTGTCATTTTATGGAGTAACAGAAGAGCAAAAGGATTCATTTACAACACCTTAGAGAGTGATAAGACAGTCTAAATTACCAGCTAGATATCTGTAGAGCAAATGTGACTTATCTCTAATCCTTATTTTCTAGGAAATGCTCAGTGTTTCCACTACATTTAGGTAAACAACAATAACAAGTGTATGTATTTACAATATCTGAAAGGAGTTACAACTGAAGCATTTTACAGATTTCTCTTGCAATGTTACATATTCTGTTATAAAAAAATAAAAGAAACTAAGAGATAGCAAATAGTCATTCATTCATATGTAAATTAAGTAAGATTCACTATGTACTAAGAACCGAAGGTAAGTTGGATAAGATATTGTCCTTGTCTTCATGAAACTCCTGGTGAAGGAGAAAGATACCTAAACGGAAAACACAACAAAGCATCCAGGAGGGACACCTGCTGCAGCCCGGGGTGGGAAGGAGGCTGAGTTCAGGGGAACTTCCTACAGGAAAAGTGCTTGAGCTAAACCAAAAGGGTGAGGCATTTCCTGCCATGTCTGGGCAGTCTGATCTCTGTGGTTTGATGAGTAACATACATTAGGACCTCTTGACCAAAGGAGCAACAGCACTGATCAGTGAAAGGAAGACAATGGGATAGTGAATCTCTTTCATTTTCAAAGAGTCCCTGTACTAATATACAAATTCTCCCGGGAAGGTTTAGACCTCAAGTTTTTGCAGGTAAAACCTTATCCCTAGCAATTGATGGAGGAGAGGATAAAGGAACTCCAAAGAAAGAGGGAAGAAGAATTGTTTCCTAGGAGTTACTGCTTGGTCCAGCCCTGACTTTGGACTTGTAAGAATTTATACTGGACAAAACATATTAACTATTAAAATTACTCTGCCTGTGCATATGCCTAGAAAAGGTAAATCATGCATATTTCTCACATTCCACATTCTGTGCTCCTGTTCCTGCTTCCCCGGCCCTAAACTTCACCCTACCCTCCACTGGGTACGATAGCACATGGTGTCAATTAATGTTAAGTTTGAATCTCATGATTTCTGCTAAACTTTGGATCAACACGACAAACCATACCATTAACTCACATGGTCATCTTCTAAATTCATGCTTTGATTATAAGGAGCAACAGAGTTTGGATAGCCCAGTAAAAGTCCATCCCTACTCCTACGAAAGTGACTCTAAGTGTTTTCATAACAGAGAATATTAGTCGATATTGCTTCTATATTTTCTGTACCTAATATTAAGGTACAGAACAAGTCACAAAATAATGAGGAATAGTAAATGGTTGTCTAATATTACCATTTTGGGAAAAAAATCTGTTTACTAATGCAAATGCATTGAACAGAAAAAAACGAGCAATAAAATAAATTTGAACTTGCACTCCAATATTGTTGAATTCAATCTTGTCCAACCTTTCACAAATGTAGGTTCTGAATTTTGTTTTATTTTGTCATTGCTTAATTTACCAAATTCCAAACAATCTTTTGGGAGATTTGCAGACTGACTTACTTCAAAAGGCAAACGGACAAAAATAACTTGAAATTTCAATATGTATGAAGAAATACTCTGTAAAGAGTGCCCAAGTCAGCAGGCATAAGGGAATTTCTCACATAACCGCAATGCAGACCACTTCACAAATAACTGAGCAAATCCTAAATTTTTATTGCACTGAAAGATAACTGGGAGAGAGGACAAACCACCACTTACTTGTAGATAGCTTCACTAGTTTATCAAAATAATTTCCCTGGAAGTCTCTTGAATAGAGCAGCACCTTAAATCTGTCTTAATTACCAGCACATGCAAAACACAGAATGATTGCTTTAGAAAAGCCATCAGTCTAGATGCTACGACTAGGTGAATGTCCTCAGTGGGCACAGCATTTCTAGGCAGACTATGTAGGAAAGACTCACTGTGACGCTATAAAGATGAATGGAATGCTTATTTGATATGCAATCATTTTAGATGAATTATAGATTGATTACATTTAATTATAGAACTACCATATTCATAAAGTATTCCAAGCCTTTGTCAGTCATCCATCTAGCTTTCTACACAAGGGAAGCCTGGGAGAGTAAGCGAAGGAAGAAAGTGCTTTAAAAGTTACTGACTTCATGCAATTGCCACAAAGGTTGTGCTTAAGGTCTTTGACGCTGAAGGACCATGGAAAAGATGAGTTGTCAGTTTGGCTATGAATACAGATTAGAACTAGTGTTCATTGGATACCTACAATTTTATCTTTTAATTCACAGAATTACTCTATAAAATATATTTCATTGTCTCTATATTACAGGCATGAGAACTAAAGCTCACCAAAATTATAAGTAATTTGTACAATGTAAATATGTGAAGCATCCAAGTTTACACCTAGGTGTGTCTTATTTCAAACTTTGCATTTTCATTCCACGCTACCGTGACACCTCACAATAGGTGCCTCAAATGTCAAAAATCAAGAGAAACACCTGGTGGTAATTTAACTAAGATATGATTAATTCCTGGGATAGCTAGACATACTATAATAGAATAACTTAAACTCTAAAGGGATAAACTCTAAAGGGATAAACTATTGAATCAGGCAAGGGGGTGTGGGTTAATTTTTACGTTCTGTATTGAGGAAAACCTCCCCAAAAGAAAACAATTGCAAGTGGGTCTTGAAGGATGAGTAGGAGTTCAATGCAAAATTGGCGACCTGGGCAAAAGGTTAGAGGAAACCAAAACTAGGCACTTGGCACATTCAGGGATTCAATAGTTCAATGTGGCTAAAAGGTAATTTTCTCCATACTCTCCCCTCTTCTTGATTAGCATATCTCAGTTCTTTAGCCTTTCCTAATAAGCCTAATTTTATACTATTATTAAAATTAATAGAAAGAGGTGATTTTAAAATGACAACTAATTCAATGGTGAAGTTGCCATATGTGCTAAAGTGCCAAGGAACTAAAATGAAGACTGTATCAAGGTCTTCTTTGATCTTTCTCCTTCTGGAGCCCAATGTCTTTACAACTGAAAATTAATTTTTTAAGGCACAGATTTTTCAAGGAGGAAAGAATGGAATAGAATGGAATATGAATATAATTAAATATCTGGACACTTATCATACTCTCTTCTTGACTTTCTTATTCTAAGCAACATTATCTACAGGCTAACACTACCCTACTATGCCTCAGTTTGATGCCCTACCTTTTTCTTGAACATTTCTTAGGGAATCCCAGGGAAATCACCAGTATGAAAACCTAAAAGTTATGTGGAAACCCAGGTTAGTAATCAATATTCCTGATAGATTTTTGCAGTACCTTTCTAAATTTATGGAGTTCTTTTCAGACCAAGCTAAACCACCAAGGTAAAATGTCCACAGAACCTGAAAAAGATATTTCATCCACCACTTCTTTTCTCCCTAAGACAGAGGTTCTACTCTCAACAAGCAAGTACCTTGAAGGGTTCCTCAGACCTTGGCTTCTAAATTTTTGCTAAGTATAGCATTTTAATCATTTTTACATAATCTATTTACAATGCCTTATGCTACAAGTAATCTTTGGAAAATAGATGTAGCTTAGTTGCCTGTTGATATATTCCTTGCCTCTTAAAAGACTCTTAAAACTGATTTTTTTGTTGGTGGGAATGTAAATTGATACAGCCACTATGGAGAACAGTATGGAGGTTCCTTAAAAAACTAAAAATAGAACTACCATATGACCCAGAAATCCCACTACTGGGCATATACCCTGAGAAAACCATAATGCAAAAAGAGTCATGCACCACAATGTTCACTGCAGCTCTATTTCCAATAGCCAGGACATGGAAGCAACCTAAGTGTCCATCGACAGTTGAACGGATAAAGAAGATGTGGCACATATATACAATGGAATATTACTCAGCCATAAAAAGCAATGAAACTGAGTTATCTGTAGTGAGGTGGATGGACCTAGAGTCTGTCATACAGAGCAAAGTAAGTCAGAAAGAGAAAAACAAATACCGTATGCTAACACATATATATGGAATCTAAAAAAAAAATGGTTCTGGGCTTCCCTGGTGGCGCAGTGGTTGAGAGTCCGCCTGCCGATGCAGGGGACACGGGTTCGTGCCCCGGTCCGGGAAGATCCCACATGCTGCGGAGTGGCTAGGCCCGTGAGCCATGGCCGCTGAGCCTGCGCGTCCGGAGCCTGTGCTCCGCAACGGGAGAGGCCACAACAGTGAGAGGCCCGCGTACTGCAAAAAAATAATAAATAAATAAAATAAAATAAAATGGTTCTGAAGAACCTAGGGGCAGGATAGGAATAAAGACACAGACGTAGAGAATGGACTTGAGGACACGGGGAGAGGGAAGGGTAAGCTGGGACGAAGTGAGAGAGTGGCATGGACATACATACACTACCAAATGTAAAACAGATAGCTAGTGGGAAGCAGCCGCCATAGCACAGGGAGATCAGCTTGGTGCTTTGTGACCAGCTAGAGGGGTGGGACAGGGAGGGTGAGAGGGAGACACAAGATGGAGGAGATGTGGGGATATATGTATATGTATAGCTGATTTACTTTGTTACACAGCAGAAACTAACAGAACAATGTAAAGCAATTATACTCCAATACAGATGTTAAAAAAATAAAAATTAAAAAAAAATTTTTTTTAAAAAGACAAGTTTATAATTAAACCAAAAGTTATATATGCCTCCCACTATATTGCTATTCTTGTTGAATAAAATATATGTGAAGGTAAAAAAATAAATAAAACAAACAAAAAACTGATTTTTATGATTAAGTGGTTTCTCTGCTGCTAACCCCAGGACACTCAAACTTCCCTTTTGAAATAACATTTATTTCAGATAATACATGCTCTCTATGGGTAGCCTGTCCACTTTTCAAATGTAATGATCCTGTCTTCTGTGGATATAAAATTTTCAAAAGATATCGGCATAATTCAGGAGAAAACACCATCCTTTTATTATGATCAAAATTGATCTGACCCCGAGCTAGCACTTTGGGGAACTGGGCTAGGTAATCATGTAGACACTTTCAGGAAATGGCTTATTTATGGATTTCTTTTCATGTATGAAAGATTTCACACTTCTGGCTTTATACAATTACATCCTCTCTTCCTTTCCAATATGTTTCTAAAGTAGGAAAGCTATATATGGCAGGAGGGTTGAATTTCTACATCAGCTAGAAATCTGTCATCTGCTAAACACTGGCTCTAATGATGATGTATTAGGAGTACATTTATTCCTTTTCTGCACCCAGTCCTCTCTAGCAGATTTTTACAGTTCTCATTTACCTAATAAAGTAATACTAAAGATGGTTTCAAACCCTGGTCATTGCCCAATGTTTAAAATAAATCTGGCTTCTAAATTTATTATTTGAAAAATACTTGTTTTTCCTGAAGAACTGGAATAGTTCATCCTCTTGGATAATAATAAGTAAGTCTACATGTGTTTTTTCCACCACTTAGTCGCCACTTAGTAGCCCATCATTATTCTATCACAATTTTAATAAACAAATCACTGATTAGGTAGTATGAATAAAAAGCTCCATTTTAAAGAACGAGTTATTATTTGAACTTGTTCTCTATTTTTAAAATGTTGAAGGAAGAAATGTGATTAACCTGTACATCGATATAAAGCAATAAAAAAGAGTCCAAACAACTTGCTGATCTTCGCTCCAATCCTTTTGAAATGGCTATGTTTTAAATAAAACCTATTTCCTTAGGCTAATAAACAATCTATAATCCATTAAGCCTTTATGAACAAATCTAAGGTTTCCAAAATTGTGCTTAGGGAAGACAGAGTCGAGTAACGGATTTGAAGAAATACGAAGGTGATTAAAGAAGACCCAGGATCCAACTCCCATCACCATAATGACTGTTAGAGCCTTCCAAATGGCCATTTGGAAAGTTTATATATTATCTAACCCGGAATATGAAAGAAGATACCAGGGAAGAAGGCAAGAAACAAAATTAATTTAGAAAGCATTTGGGATAGAACAACAGAAAAAAATGAAAATCAGAGTAATTATTCTTTAAAGAATGAAGAGCTTTAATCGGTATTTTAAGCTAAAGAGAAATCAGGAAAGTTAACAATATTAACAAAGAAACTGTTGGTTTTAGAGTTTAAAAAATGTCATTTTAAGATTGAAGGCTGGCTTAAATAAATTGGGTAAGATCATTCTGATCTGAATGATGCCAGAAATAACTTAGCTATAAACAATGAGTTGTACTTCGTTCATATGTCTGAAAAAAAAGCAGAAGGACTTTTCTCCCATGTATTTGAGTGTACTATGCAAAATCAACACTACAATCCACCAGCTATGGGTAGAAAAGCCATCTCTGTGCTGACTCTATGTGAGTTTATCTGTGGCCGAGACTGGGAATTGTCCTTCTAATAAACTTTCTCCTCTGCTTCCCTCGTACAGGTAATAGAACCTGGAGCTGGGCACATTACCATGCAATATAAAGAAGGGATTTTCCAGTCTCCCCTGAAACTAAGTGTGGCCACTTAGTTTTAGTTAGTGTGGCTAAGTTCTGACCAATAATAAGTGAGCAGAGTGATGAGGGTAACTTCCAAGTTCTGCCTGTAAAGGTGAATCTGGCCTTCTCCTTCCCTTCCTATAAGAATATCCTCCCTGGACCAAGCAGAAGAGGACAACCCCTTAAAGTTACTGGAACCAAAAGACAAAATCCTGAAAATTCTGCAGAGAAGAGCCACCGTACTCAGATTTATTGCTCTGACTCTTATATGAGAGGTAAATAAACTTTGATTTTGTTTAAGCCATTTTTAATGTAGGCCTCTTTCTCCTGCAGCAGAACCCAAACAAAAATAGTAAGCACACTGTAGCACTTACTATGGACCAGGCAGTACTCCAGGTGCTTTTAATATAGTAACTCACTAAATAATGCAATAATCTAAAAAGTAACCTATCGTTATTTACAGGTGTAGAATTCAAACACAGAGAGGTCAAGTAAGTGGTAGATCCAGGGTCTAATTCCAGGTAGTTTGGATTCCATATGCTTGCTCACTCCATTTAGCATAATACTATATACATTTACCAAATATTAAATTCATATCTGTTTAATAAATTAAGAAGTGATCCATTTGTTTAAAACTGTTTAATTATATTTAGAAATCTCAACATGGATGGATTTGTTAACGCAATCGCTGATTTTCCTCTTCTACAAGGGAGAAATGATCACTTTATATCAGCAGTCCCCAACCTTTTTGGCACCAGGGACCAGTTTTGTGGAAGACACTTTTTCCACAGAACAGGGAGGGTGGTGGGTGGGGTGGGGGGAGGGGTGGTGGTTCAGGCGGTAATGCAAGCAATGGGGAGCAGCAGGGCCGGTTCCTAACAGGCCGCAGACCGGTAGCATAGTGGCCCGCAGCCCGGGGGTTGGGGACCCCTGCTTTATATGGTCAGGAGGTTTCTATAGAACATTCTGCACTCTGTTGCCTTTCATGTAGCCAGTCCCTAGTACCTCTGCAATGACCCTGGCATATCAGCTATTGCTGAGTGAAGACCTGATCCATCATTATAGGAGCACTAGAGACTTGAAAAAAGGCACAGATGTACAGCGCAAAGAATCAACGTGAGGCATGCACATTACCTGTTTATTTTGTATTCTGTTAGCATTGTGCTTATCAAGTGCCAGGGACAAAGTGATTGGTGATAGTGGAAGAGTTATAAACATGAACAAGGCACTCTTCCCCCTTCAAGGAATTCAAAATCCAGCCTCCTTCAAGTACAAGATTTTCCAAAGGTCTCTTTTGTGTCTTTCCCTTAATACAATAGGCCTTTTGAGTATGATTAATGCCAGAAAACTGGAAAGGAGAAAAGGGAATACTAACAAACATAATGAGATTTTTTCTTTTTAATTTTTCTTTGCCCCCCAAAATGGTATCTGACATTTACGTGACAAAGAACAGAGCCCAGCTCTTTGAGATATTTTTCTTCTGTCTCCCAAATATCAAGAAATGAACCCGTAAGGATTCTTTTTGCAGAGATTCAGGTTTTTCAATGTTTCAATAATGAATAGCTACTTTGCCATAGATGAAGTTTCAGAAATGAACCAAAAGCTATAGGACTCTCTATATTCCTGAAATAACGAAGAATTTAACCAATTAATACATAAAGGGAGCAAATGATAATTGTAGAGTCAAGACACAATTTTGTCAATCATCTTTCTTGACAGTTATAGATTATAGAATCCATCAGGCCAAAAGTCAAATGTCTTGATTGACAATTACTTACTAAGACCAATTCTATTAAGGTGACTTCTATTCTCCATTTTCCAATTTGGAAAATGCATTTCAGTTGTGATTTGTAAACCTGGAAGTTGTGCCAACATCAACTTTAAGCTCTTATAGAAATGTGGTGTGTTTTAATAAATAGTCTCCCAGATTAATGGAATACTTTCTCACATGAGCACCCAGCACGTGGCTAAATGTGTCTTTCATTATGCCAGTTTCTAAGAGAACACTATCTTTTAGTGAAGATTATAGTCCTTAAGATGTTTAGAAGTATCCCTACATTGTTTTAAATTTCATTTTAAAAGGGAAGGAGGGGGAGATGTAATAGTTGAGAATATTTGTTGCAAATTAGAGAAATAAATCTGCATTTGCTTACTTGTTACAGTCTGCCAGATCATTCATCTATATACCTATCACCTATCTATCCATCTATACAAAAATACATACATACATCATATTCACTTTTAATAGTTGAAAAATAAATTTTACTGAACTAGAGCCCAATTTCTGGATTCAGCTTGTCTAGAATACTGCCTAATGGGTCAAAAAGTCTGGAAGTGCATTGCTATAAACTGATCTGCTTTGGATCTCACTGGAGTAAACACATTTTAAAATGTGGAGTCCACATTTTTCCCTCTAAGCATATATCACCCAAAGCATGTTCAATTTGTTCACAGCCATCTGCATCATTAATCAGCAGTCTTTATGTTCATTCCACACTTAAATTTTCACATACCCACCCATGAACTGCATATGTACATTACAGTGTATAATTTGCGGAAGGAAGATTGTTACTTAGAATAATGAGTTTCTTGCAAAACTATGCCTATTAGTTTTCTCAATACCAAGAGAGTTTGGCTGGTATTGAATTGACCCATTAATTGAAACTCATGAAAGGTTTACTAGTCACATTTTAGGGTGGCCACATTTCTCTTCTTCAGCATTCTATTTATAATTTCTATATTCTTAAGTCATTATCATGCATTAATGATGATGTGTCTATCATACCTATGTACTTCCACAATTGGTTATCCCTCTGAACAAGAGCACTTTAAAATCAAGCCCTAAACACTCTGGCTTGTAACTATTCTCTGTAAACTTCTCATGTGTATTTCAGCATAAGTAATGAAAGCTTTTGATAAGTAGACTATGCCACAAAAATTGGCATTTTTGTGACTAAGCCAAAGTTTACTGGAACACGCCTTGACTTCATTATTTAAACTCACAAAACCAAGATCTACTCACCTCTAGATTCTTTTTTTATATATTTAGGTAAAAAATAATACCGCTTACATTGCAATACTTACTATCCTATGAAATATACTAGTTAAGTATATCCAGCATAATTATTAATTGGAAGTTTTCGACCTTCTCTCTGTAACTGCAAAATGGGATACTCCCATGCAAACCTCAGCAGTCTTGTGTTGCAAACAAATTCATTAGGAATTGTAATAATAGGAAGTCTTTGTCTATACAGAGTCAGATAAAACAGCATTTTATGGATCCTAACAGTAATGTAAACATACATAACTTATCCCAATTAGCCGAAAGTCTTGACATGCAAGATTACAGGCATAGATCTACTAGGATGCAGCAGAAATGATACGCATACTGAGAAGACTGGTTACCTTCATCATGATCACGGAAACTGAAAAAAATGTGTTCCCCTGTTGTCTGTCTTACACAGAATCCTTTTTCTGACCTGGTGGTACACTGAAATAAATTGTCAACCAAACCCTGGAAAGACAAACCCAAAATGTACCCAGAACTCTGCATAGTAAGTACACTTTCAATAGAATAAAATAGGATCAAGGACAATGTCATTTATTAAATAAACTACAAAGGCTGAAAGGGCTAAAGATTTTCTAGTAAAAATTTTAAAAAGATTTTCAGCTTTAAGTAAAATATTCCAAAGATCTAGGAAAACATAAAGTAGTAGTAGCAATAAACTATAGATCTGTGTAGTAGATACTCCTCTTTATGCAATGAGTCAAAAGTCCCCAGGAGTCAACTAAAGCCACTTTCAGCATTGGTGTTCAGGGACTTCTTCGCTCTTTGCAGCTGGTTAAGATAGAAACAAAAATGCCCCTCCTTTCTACTTGAACCCCAGAGGAAAGCAATTTTACAGAGCCATAGAAGCAGATCTTATTAAAGTCTGTTTTCTGTACCTCTCTAAATTTCTCTCCCTTTATTATCAATGTGTTGTGTTCTGAAGAATGGGTTCTAAGTGAGCTTTATGAAATGTGAAGTACTTACGAATGTTCAGTGCATGCTAAATACATATTCATCCCCCATTAATAGAAAGGTATTTGTTGATCCAATTGTATTTAGAGTTTAACTCAGTACAATTAAATTTTATCCACATTACCACCAGCCAAAAAAAAAACTGTTTTAATTATGATTTTAAAGACTCAAAGGATTGATTCTTCTTAACAAACTGAAGTAAGTCACAGAGACATCAACTTTTAAATAATGTTCTTCCTGTAAGGTTTAACCCAGAAGGAAAGTTAAAACAGATATGATTGGCAAATCTTTAAAAACTCAATGTATAAATGTCTATTCAATATCCAAGGCCCTAAAAATCAAATAGCAATCAAATTTTGTAACCCTAATTTTAACCTGTTCCTGTAATTCCAGCGATAATCCAATAGCTAGATTTAAAATTCAACAATGAACACATACCAGAGATAAGAAAAATGTTATTTGTTAAACTTAGGATTCAAGTCACAATTTCAGGCCAACTGATTCATAATATTTTAAATCTTAATATCAAGTAACCAATGCCAAAAACCTCCTTTGTCACCAGACAGATTCATTTCAAATAACAAGTTGATATGCCAAAGTTGGGCTGCACCCCACAGGCCTACAAGGCCTGCGCTTGCCCAGCTTTAAGACGGAAGAAAGAGCCCGGAGTCAGTAACAGAAACATCAATGGTTTCATGGATGGGGGGAGCTTACACGTCTGAAGCAAGGTCCTGAAGCGACACCCCATCCCATTGTGTGCGTGCAGCGGACAGCGTGCCGCACACGGCGGCAGTCTTCGCTCTGGCTCCCGGGGGAAGGGAAGGTTACCAGTTATAGGCGAACTGATGTCAGGTAGGCTCATTAGTTACCAGGGAAACCAGTTGAGAGGCACGCCCCTCACTGCCCCTTTGATAAGAACAATCACCAGCTGGGGCCTGGGGCAAGTATGTAGGAAGGTCAGTCCTGTGAGTAGAGTGCCGGTGAAGCAGGCACTGGTCTGGCAGGGGATGTACGGAGAGCATGAGAACAGCCATCTTGAGTGGCCTGACCATACGGCCAATAAGCATGGGTCACACATTTATGAAAAGTTCTACTTGAGGCTTGTTTTTCTCAATACTATTACCAAAGTTCATGCTTTGCAAAATCTGAACTGCTTTGTTACAAGAAACACAAGACAAGGAGTTTTCCCCCAAACTGGAGTCCCCAGTGATCCTTTCCTTGCGAGTTGCAAAGAAGGGAGAGACTATCTACCAATTTACTGTCCCTCTGTGCAAGAATGGGCTTTTAGAAATAACTTTTCCTTCTTTCATGGTCAAATTGACTCTACTTTGATTTTTCTTGGATGAATTGGCCCCCACCTGTTGCCTCATGGTTGTTTATTTAAAATGAGACAGGAGAAAAGCGCTGACAACCTAAGACTTGTTGACTAGTTAAGAATGATTGGTATTTTAATCCTCAAACCTAATACCAAACAAAAAGAAGCCTCTAGACTTGTCTTACAAGATAATTAAATTAATCACTGAATAACTAGATTCATCTACTGAGACTGTAAAGGACCGAAAGTGGGACACCTTTAAAAAAAATTCCTTGGTACAAATTAAGAGCCAAACATGACTGAATTCATAGTCTGAGGCTGTTCTTTAAATTGCTATGCTATTGAACTTTGCTAATAAAATAGATGACATCTGACTGATTAAAGCAATATTCACACTGATTATTTCAGAATTGTAGCACCTGTGACCCCTAAGAAAACAACTGTCTCTTTAAAAGCCAGCATGAAGCTGGCGCTCAGGTGTGCACACAGAGCCTTTTGTCTTTAGATCTGGCAAACACCCAGCTCAAAAATAATTTTGTCATTCAGAGGAGAAGTTATTTTATGGATAAAAGATTATGAATTTCACAGCTGACTTGAGATCTACTCAAGCCAACAACATTGGTTTCTACTTTGCAAGAAGGATTTGTTCTGTCAATGCAGATTTCTAAGTAAGTACTTTTCTCTTTCAAAGGCCAAGTCAGATTTCAAAGAAATATTTACATTTTTTAATACAAATGAAGCCACTGATTATATTAGCTCAAGTTCAAAACTGATGCACTCTTTGTGCCCCTCCTCCTACACTTCAGTTAAAATGGAAAGAGACTAGGTTTCTAACTTTTAATACTGAGATTTTTTAGTACAATCAAAATGCAGAAGCGCTGGCTTAGATGGAGTACCAAACTGAAGAAAGAATTAAGGGCTGAAGTGGCTTTTTTGTTGTTACATGTGTTATTGTATGTCTTTTTAATAATTAGTTCTTTAGCTTCCTGAAAAACACATCACAATACTGATGCCATATATTAGAAATATATATATGAAAAAAACTGAGGTACTGTCTACTCTAATTGGTGCATTTATTTTCTTCCTTTTATTTGGTTTCTGGTTTCTCATTCTTATATGTTTTGAAAGCTTAAAGATATGTCAGATCAGGCAAAGATCAAGAAGAAGCTTTTTGATTGGGGGTGTCCTCTAGTTGTGAACATCTCTAAAGCCTGAAAGGCAACTTAATTAGTCACTAAGTGGAGACAGCCTATTTAACAACAGGCCCAAATTGGCATTAATCCTGGTCACCTGAGTAGAACATGGAACGGTTGCAAATGAACCGGCAATAGATTTAATTACACATTCTGAATATTCGTAAAAGTCTGAGACTTTGTCTCAAACCCAGTTTAGACTCTAAACAATTTCATTTTTCATTATAATTGGTGATCAGGCTCAATACACTGAAAATGTGTTTATGTAAAGACACCACCATACAACTAATTTCATGATTCCTGTTTTACTTACAAATGCCTCCATTATGACTTTAAACCATGATCCACTGAAATGACTGATGACTTCCAATGCTTCTTCATATCCTTTCTCTGAATATATAAAGGGATCTCTCTGATGAGAAAATCATTAGCTGGATCAGATGATCCAAGGTTCTTTCCCATCTACAGATTTATTATTTGATCCTTTTTTTTTAAATGAAGACTGTTGACTACAATTTGGTTGTACTAATTACACTCAGTTATTATTCGAAACTCAATAAAAATACAGGGCTTCCCTGGTGGCGCAGTGGTTGAGAGTCCACCTGCCGATGCAGAGGACACGGTTCGTGCCCAGGTCCGGGAAGATCCCACATGCCGCGGAGCGGCTGGGCCCGTGAGCCATGGTCACTGAGCCTGCGCGTCTGGAGCCTGTGCTCCTCAACGGGAGAGGCCACAACAATAAGAGGCCCGCGTACAAAAAAAAAAACAAAAAAAACAGCATGTAAAACAAGATATTCTTATGAGTCCATATTGAAAAATACTCAAACATCAACATCTTTGAAACTGTACTATACAGCTTTTTACTGAGCCACAGACTTTTCTCTCTAAATCGGTGGACAGTCAGGAGTTCTGGCTCCCAGGGCCAACTCTGCCACTAAACTGTGAAGACCTCAGTCTTCTTCATCTGTAACATCAGCGTCTGGACATCCTTCGTCCCTTCAGTGTGTCTGGGAGCTGTTTTAGAATGTAACCCCAATGCAATTTGTGAGGGGAAAAATAACCTTTCCTCCTACATGTGATAAGTCTCCATCTGTGACCAATTCATCTTCGCATATATGAAATCCTGGCCTCATTTCCTCTGGCAGACCCCACGGTGACACTTTTTTAGTTACGCACAAAATCAGGCCAAATTGTCACCCAGGAAAGGCAGAGAGGCGACACACTCCCAGCCTGCAGCCTCTAGCCTAATTTTTCTTGTTCCCTTTGACGCCACTATGGGAGCCTTGCCAGCTGCCTCTCTGAAAACAATTACTAATTGCACTTGCTCAAATTAGCCCTTCCTCAAAAGTCCCCTCCAAGATCACACTACAGTGCTGACCTGATATCCTGGGGAGAGTAACTCAAAACCTTCCCTATCTTTCCCCTTCCAAACAGGTTCCTGCAAAGAGACTCATGGGTAAAACCACGTCGGATTCTTGGAATGAGCCTCTTTTCAGGGCTAAGAGCCTGAGGGCTCCATCTAAATAAAATAAAGTTTGTCATGTTGTCAGTGCTGGATGACATATGTGCACTAATAGAGGAAAAAATCCCCAAACCGTTTGCCTTTGTAAGATAGCATTTTGTGAGTTCTAGCACAACACTAGGCCTATAGCAAGAACTTAATAAATACTTGTGCTTGCTGAATAATAATTTGGCAAAAGATTCACCTTCTTAAAAGGGTTTTTACTTAAGCTAGCATCTATCCCAACTACAGTCCCTGTTTTTTTAGGTTCAATCCATCTGCCATTAACGTATGGGTGGGTCTGCCCTGCAGGATATAACCCTGTCTACTGCTTCTCCAAGAAAAAAATAGATTAGAATCCTGAAGCCTGTGTGTACACTTAAGAGCTCTCTTTGGCCCTTTACTGCAAAGTTCCTAATTTTCCAGATATACTGGCTACAGCTGTGGATAAATTCAGGCCTGAGCTCTGCGACTAGATTTCATTCCTTGCCATAGCAGGATTAAGGATCAATAAGTGTACATCTGATCAGCTATGTACTAGAACAAGTTATTTAACCTCTCTAGGCCCCAGTTTCCTCATCTATGAAGCGGAGAAAATGTAGGTACCTCACTCATAGAGTTATTGTGAGGCTTAAGTGAAATACATGTAAATTCACAGTTATCATGAGGCTTAAATTAAGTAACATGTAAAATATTGAGCATAGTAGCAAGAAGGTAGAAAGTATTCAATGAAACTTTGCAGTTATTACAATTCTTATTGTTATTATTATGTAGAAGAAGGCTTTATATTAAAAGGGATTCTTCTATTTTTTGAAAGTCAGTGTGAAGCAGACCTTCACCCTCACAGAAATAACATTGCTCTACAAATGTCAGCTCCCACTTACCATGACCTCTCTGGCTGCAGTTCCTGTTGATATGTTCTCAGATCATATTTTAAAGAATTCTGTTTACAGAGCAGTGGGAATCATCTCTCATTTAGTGCAGTCTGAGATAATGAGAGATTTACGAAATACACTGTTTTTATATACTGCAGTTTCCATGTCTATAGCCTTGTGTTTTAGGCCATAAGAATTAATGGAGGTAGAAACATGGAAGGTAAAAGAGAGAAAAATAATCTCTCCCTTAGTTTTATTTATAAATATTTATCAAATTTAACTGTAATGATAATGGTACATTTTTCTCAGGCCCGTAAACTCTGCATAACATGTCCTCTGATGTACTTAGGATATAAATGGCAATTCCGTATCTAGCCATCATGCTATTAAATTTGATGGAGAAATAAATTTTTTACTCTCATTGAAGTCTCCTGTTTTTCAAACCTGAGAAGAAATCCTGGTTTGTCTTTAGATTATTACTCCTGAATGTTCTGAAAATAGCTTAAGATTTACCCTTAACCTCCAGTCTTAGATATAGCTCTGGAAAGGAATTCTACCTTCTCTTCTGATACCCTGTTTTAGCAAAGCATGAAACTAAGCCTTCCTCAGTTGCCTTCAAGTATTAAAAGCTTGAAATAAGATATCAGTCAAGTCAAAAGGCAGCAGATTGATTTACTACCATACAGGATCAGGACTCAACCTCTTTTGTCACCTTTTGTCAGGAAGGCTAAGAGTTTCTGGTTGCTAGTTATTTAGTTGTTTGGGGACAGTGTTTGCTTTGTTTTGTGGTTGTTGTTGCTTTGCTTCTCATATGACCTAGTTCCTTGCTATTCAAAGTGTGGTTCCAGGACTGGTAGCAGCATCAGCATCGCCTGGCAGCTTGGAGGAATGCAGACTCTCAGGCCCCACTCCAGACCGACAGAGAGATTCTGCATTTTAACAAGATGTCCCGATGCGCTGATGTCTCCACGTGCTTTGACGTCTGAGGGCCTAAAAATCTGCCAGTCTCAATGGTGAGGGTTATTTTTCCCCCCTCCTCACCCATGGTCTGGCTAAATCCAACAAGGAATTAAGAATTTCTTCAACTGGTTGTGAAATTTTGACCGTGGTGGTGAATGATGGATAAGGTGCTGTCCACCTTCCAGGCCACCTGAGTCATGGCTCATCAAGCCTCTTTCATGGCATTTTTCTTGCCATCTACTATAGTTATTTTCAAAACTGTCGTACCTCCTAAGTACCGTGAAAACTCCTAGTGCACAGAAGACTGCCTAGTGCTCTCAGCCTTAAGCAGAGTAATGTTTTAATAAATATTTATTATTTAATCGAAATGATATATTAGATTTCAAGGTCAGCCCACAAGTATTTATTCCATGCTAACTGTAGCTAAAATATAGTTTCGATGCCTCTGGCTCCATGCTATGGTCTCAGGGGCAGGGAGGAGATGCAGTGCTGGAGAAAGGAGACAGGGCCTTTCCTGTTAGTGCTGGGCTGCGCCGAGGCAACAGTCCAGCTCACCAGCCTGCCCATGGATGATCTTGACCAAGACTGTTACTGCCCCCTGCCTTCACTTCTTGGATAACCTAACCGCCCACTTGGAACGGTTTGCCCTGCAGTGGGGAGAACGGATTTCTAGGCTCTTTAACTCCCAGCACATATTCAGAGAAAACTAAAATTGCAATGCTGGAAAAGGAGAAAAAATAACCAACTGCCACTCAATATACTGCACTCAGAATGAGGCTGTGAAAGAAGCAATGATCCTTTGTGTCCAAGGCTGCCCAATTTGAGCACTGCATCCTGTATTCCCTGAAATGATATTTCGTTTCTATTTGGATTCCAGGCCGCTAAAATAGAGTCCTCCTCAGGCAAATGTACAAGAATACAGCATACTCTGTCCTCAAGTGACTCTCCCTACAGAATCATCCGTCAATTTGAATATTACCTCAAAAATGAAACCTGCAACAAAGATTAATCAATGTGATACTTTTCGAATTACTAGAAAACACATCCAAATTTAATCTATAAGCTACATTTGGATGTCATGGTGCCTTTCATGGGAAAAATAAGCTAAGGAGAGTAATGCTGTTTACCCCTCTATTAAACAGGACATTATATAACACATGCTTACAAAAGTGTCAGGGTTATCTCATGTATTCTTTAACACAAAACTAATTTCAAAGATGGCTTAATCAAATCACAGTGTAGTTCCATCATGCTCGATTTAACAAGTTATCTAAAAAAAAACCCACATGCATTATGGAAGATCAAACGCTTCCACATAAGGACTTACCAAAAGGTAATTTTGGAGAGTCTCTATTTACAAGCTAAGAATGTTGATTTGAATATTTAGATACAGGCACTGTAGCAGACAGGAATCTATTTACGGAGTGTAAGTTTTAGTTCCCGGAGGGCTCTTCAACCCCCATGAGACCAAGAATGAAGAAGTCCTCCACTGACAATCTGAGCCTGGATGGAGCATACCAACTGGCCAGGTGTGCCCTCCCCTCATCACCACACTGGAGGTAGCCAGAGTTTATGATGTCATTCACAGTGTCGCTTATGAAGAATTAAAATTTTGAGAGAAAAAGACAGCGATGGTGAAGAAAATAAAATAAGAGGAAATTTCTTCTCAGTGCACAAAATTTACTTTTGAATTTTCGAAAATGTTTTTCATTATAGAAAGAAGTGCCAAACAAATTATAATTTGAAATGCAAAAACATTTGCAGAAACATCCAAATGCTTACACGATATGGATTACAGTGGCATGTCTTCGAATCTATAGAAATAAAGAGTAGTTGCCCGAGGAACTTTTGCCTCTATGTCTTGAAATATAAAAACATGTATCTCCAATGTTATTTATTCCCAGGCCCTGAAGTAGTGAATAAGTGTGTTTATATCTGTGCCCCAAGATACAAATGGAAACTCTTTTGGAAAAGGAGAGTCATACTACAAAAGTCAAATGGAAATGCGGAATATCTATAAACAACCACCACACGAACTCAACATTGAAAAGACTGACAATGCCGAGTGTAGACAAAATATTGTGGGAATGTAAATCTGTACAGCCACTGCGGGAGATAGTTTGACATCATCTACTAAAGTTGCAGAAATACACACCCTGTGGTTCAATATTCCACATTCCACTCCTGCCTCACACTAAATAGAAATGTGTGCAAATGTGCACCAAGAGAAACGAGCATGGATCTTCAGAGACCAAACCAGAGAAAACACAAATGTCCATCCAGAAGAAATCAGATAAATACATGTCCTCATATTTAGACAAGAAAATACTATACAGTAATTTTTAAAAATGAACTCTACTTATATACAAGAATATGTATGAAGCTCGCAAAGGCAAAATAGCATAAAAAAGGAGAGGCAGAAAGAATATACACTGTATGATCCATTTATGTAAGTTTTAATTATCTGTAAAACTATAAACTTTAGGGAGAGCAGTGAAAAGAGTGGTTAACCTCATGATGAGGAGGTGGGAAATGACTGATCTGGGGCCGGAGGACAGCTTCTGGGGTCTGACTTGATCCACACATGTGATGTTCGCACAGGTGTTTATTTTGTGATGATTTACTTCATACATTTAAGTTCAGTTCATTTTTATGTATGTTTGGTTATATTTCACATAGTAAAGAAGCCAAAAAGAAAGCAGAATATCTAAAATGCTATAGTAACCAAAATCATTGTCTATATAGACTGATACCTAAACACCTTCTGGTGACAAAGATGACTCACATGGGACTGTTACCCATTATTTGCACATAACAACCCACATTGTCCTGTGGAATCCATCAACTCAAGAGGACCCTAGAGTTATCTTTACTGCTATGTCGTTATGGTCTTTAAATGATGTGCAACCACTGTTCTTTGTATCTTGAATTACAACAAATAATAAACAATTACGTTATATAAAAAGTGGAGGACAGCTGCATTCTTTTAAAAAATTTAAATTTCTTTCACTATTATTTGAATTCCAGGGCAGGGAAACTGCCTGGTGTATTTGAATTGGCCTTCCACCTATATCTATGGCTCCTTATTGCCAAGAAACTCAGGAGCATCCTAAATATGTAAATAAACATAAATAAACACAAATATAAATAATAATAAATACCTAGGCACTTGGAGAAGGAAAACTATTGAGGAATCAAGTCACATTGGTTTAACTGTGAGAGGCTGGGGGTAGTCAGGGAATGGGAGTGAGCAGAAGGGAAGGCAAAAAGAACAGAATATAGTTAAATGTCATCATGGCCTTAATCAATAGATGCTGATGCATTAATTCTTTATTAGTATTAATCACTACATAAATTCACTTTTATCTGAGTTTGACCCAATTCATCCATTGATGCAATTTCATTTGCTTGGCAGTTTTTCCCTGGACAAGGCTCTTAATAAGTTTACCCTGTGCCAGTCCAACCAAATTCTGAGATTTCTCCTTTATTCCTAGATCACAGGAGGAGCATGGATATTCACAGATGCATGATCTCAGATTTTACCTCGAGCAAGGGGGTGTGCTATTAGAAGTTGAACAAAGATATGCAGGGTTGGAGGGCAGTCACAGTACAGAGAGGGAAAAAATGGAAAAGAGGATGGTGCAGGCACAGATGACATGGGCAAAATAGTGGTATGTCTACGAGATGGCTGTTTGTTCTCTGTTTTGTTTTTGTTTTTGTTTTTTTGCGGTACGCGGGCCTCTCACTGTTGTGGCCTCTCCCGTTGCGGAGCACAGGCTCCAGACGCACAGGCTCAGCGGCCATGGCTCACGGGCCCAGCCGCTCCGCGGCATGTGGGATCTTCCGGGACTGGGGCACGAACCCGTGTCCCCTGCATTGGCAGGCGGACTCTCAACCACTGTGCCACCAGGGAAGCCCCTGTTTTTGTTTTTTTAATCTTGGAAAATTTTGCAGTTTTTATGCATGGACACAGAAGCATGATCTAAATTCTGAATCTAGCTATTTTTGACAGTGATTTTGACAGTGTTTTACATTTCCAATGCATTTGATATTTTCCCCTCTGACAGTGCAGGTTATTCTTATGTGTATACACCCAAAATTCCCATAACTGGCTCCCACCCTGCACACAAGATGAAACTGAGGTATGGCATAGGAGATCTCTTCTGAATTTTCTCAGAAGAGAACTTAGAACCTCCTTTCACTTCCCCTCATACAGTCACTAGAAAATGACTGTATCATATTCACCCATAAGGTGAGCCAAATAAATCTATTACAGTTTCAGCTACCTTGTTCATCATGAACTAAAAACAAACAAACAAAATGATGAAAAAATAAACCACCCTCTACCACTTGGCTAAAGCAGTTTTAGATTTTGACAGTGATTCTCAAACTTTATTGTGCAGTGAAAGCATGCCAGAGAAGTCTGATGGAGTTCTCCGGGCTCCCCTGAGAGTCACTGCCTGCAATGGACTGAATGTTTGTGTTCGCCCTAAATTCATAAGTTGCAATTCTAACCCCCAAAGTGATGGTATTAGGAGGTGGGGCCTTTAGGAGATAATTAGGTCGTGAGGGTGGAGCCCTTGTGAATGAGATTAGTCCCTCATGAAAGGGACATCAGAGAGCTCCCCTTCCCTCTTTCTACCATGCGAGAGCACAATGAGAGGTCAGCACCCTGCAACCTGTAAGACGGTTCTCACCAGACATCAAACTTGCTGGTACCTTGATTGTGGACTTCCCAGCCTCCAGAACTGTGAGAAACAAATGTTTGTGATATAAGCCACCAGGTCTACAGAATATGTATTACAGCAGCCCTAACTGACTAAGACAATGCCTTAGGCAGAAAAGATTTAAACGTGGATAGCTGAGGACACTAGTCATATATATTAAGAGATAAATAAAAGTATAAGATAACATTATATAAAGTAATAAATGTTACAAAAAATAAGTTTGGAAGAAAGTGAGATTTCTACTGAATGATATTTTTTTCTGACAAAGTGAGCTTGAGCTGAGCTATGAGAATGTAGTATAAATTCCAACACATCAACAATTATTGCATCAGTGTCTTTAATCAAGGCCAGGATGGTGAATAACCATATTTGGCTCTTTTTGCCTTCTATTCCGCTCACTCCCACTTCCCTAGTTCCCACCCTAAGCTGTAACAACTATACCATTATAACTTGGTTCCTCAATGCCACTGATACTCCTGGGATGAGTATTTATTTATATCGTTAGGATGCTCATGACTTTTTGGGCAATCAGGAACCACAAAAATAGGAGGAAGGCCAGGCCAAATACCCCTTCAAACAGTCCTCTTACCTTGGAAGCTGTGGGTCCTGAGGGCATTTGCTGGATAATCTGCTCTGTGGGTGCCAGCAAGCTTTAGTCCCTTCACGTGGTGATGGGTTAGGTTTGAGCAGAGGAAATCTAAGCAGGCATCAAAATGCACTGCAGGAATTATATACTTAAGCAGATACGAAGCTCTTACACAGATGTATGCCACTACTTAGTTGAGGTCATGAACAGCATCTCAGTATAAGAGTAGCCAGGCCAATTAAATAAAAGTGCAAATGACTGGTATCAGATCCTTCCTTTTGTGGAAGACATCATGTCTGCAGGGATATGTAATGTCTTCAGGGGAGAAAAAGGATGAAGAAAAGGTAACTGAGGATACTGAAGAGATATGTCTCACACTTCAGTGATTTTTCACCTTCCACTTGGCAGGTGAAAGCACAGCAAAGAGACTTTGCCTGGCAGCTGTCATGTGGAGCTCTATTCTGAATGTTTTATACACGAGCACATAAGCACAGAACATAGGGGCTTTGTCAATCCAACGGTAAATAAGGTAGTTTAATCAATATAATTATTGACCAAAATAATTCCTACACAGTTGTTTACGTGGATAACTTGCGTATCTGGAAGCCCTGAAGAGAAAAAAAAATGTGCATTTTCATGCTCAAGATGAAAGTTTCAGAATAGGTACATTCTGGATATAGAAGAGTTCTTATCCAGAGACTTCAGTCTTTGATGGTAGAAACTAGTCTTCACCTGAATACTAAAGAATGCTAAGAAACACTAGTTTCTGCAGACATTTTTCCTGTTTCAAAAAGATAAACTTCACTTTCATCTATTTCCTGTACGGGCTCAGCACAGTTTTGTTAGGAAGAAAATAAATAAATAAAAGGAGAGGGTCCTGTCACTTTAAAAATGAAAACAAAACAAAAAATAACTCTCTGAAAAACTTCTAGAAAAGACTTCACCCCTCCTTTCCCTTTCCTCCTCAGTTCAATCAAAAGCAACTCACCCCAACTCCAGTGAGCAGGTGCCGCCTTCTCATTTTTCATCCCTCATGAGGTCAGAAGAGTTCTAGTTCCTCAATCAGAGAAAAATGCATTCCATATAGTTATATGTGCATTGAAATCAATGATGTTCTGAATCTATTGTTTCAGCATGCCATTGTGTTCAGAGAAAAAGAGTGGTTTAGGAGGGCTGAAGTGCCGGTGAAAACATAGGATAGTTTCTCTATAACCATAAGAGAGTTAGAATAAAAGGTTCTGAAGACTGTATTTTCTCCACAAGGGTCATGAAGACGAATGCCAAGAATTAGAGAAAACAAAGCAATATTGACAAGAATGCTCACATGGGTCCTAGCCAGAGTCCTGGGAGGCTTGAAGCAATGCCAGAATCCCTCTGAGCCTCTTTTTTCTCATGTTTAAAATAAGGGTGTTGGACTAGGTGATCTCAAAGTCCTTTCCCAACCTAAAATGTCATGTTTATCCCCATTTGGAAACACTTTAAAAATTCAGACTATGCAGTAACTTCTATGCTTGGAATCTACTTGAAAAAAAGAATATAAATAACATTATATAATAATATATATTTGGTGTATAGTTTTATAGATAATGCTCTGATTCCTTTAAACACACACACACACACACACAACCACAAAGCCATAACAACCACAATAAAACACAGTGGTGTCTCCTTTGTGCTTTCTCTCTCTAAAGAATACATGAGCTCCTTTCCCGTTTTAGCATTTTAGTGCTTAACAACTGAGGTTCTGGCAACTAAAACTGCACAGGCAGCAACTCCATTTTTCTCAGAATCAAGTGAAACTGAACGCGCAATTAAAAGTTACTGAACTGCAAGGTAAAATTACTTCACTGCTCTGCTGCTGGGTCACTAAAGAGAGGAGACAATGGAAATCATATTTAGAATTAAGATAGAACGATGGAACACAGCAGTCTGCTCTACTAAAATGGAATCTATAAACATGAGACATAATTAGCAGCACTTCAATCATGCTCTTTGCTCACAGTTAGATGGAAGATTACACAAAACAAATGTGCAGTGTTCAAATCTGGGCGCTGCTGGTTAACAGAAGGCATTTCCCTCCCAGCCCACACGGTGATCAAAATTCTCTCCTGTACAGCCAGTGCCCAGCTTACCGATGGGTTATATGTCAAGATTCCATTTATAAGCCAGTTGTGCCAAGCTCTGTATTACGTCTCCCATAAAATTATGTTAAAAATGGTGTTTAGGTTCCTAGGCTAGACCACAAAGGCCAGTTTACTAAAAGAAGCATTTTTAAAAGATAATATCAAGCGTACTATGGACACTAACCACCAAAGGAATGCTTCTTTGGAACTTGTATTCAGAGTTCAATCTTGGAAGTACAGGAAGACAAACAGTAGAGTAAAAGGACAAAGTTTAAAGAATTTCAGGCATTCAATCAGGAGGATGAGAGGCCAGAGATACAGGAAAAACACTGACATTACAAATGTGAAAGCAGGAAATGATATGAGGTGGAGGAATTGGTAATAATTTAGAAAGCGTAAGGGAAGAGATACTGCTTAGAATGCAAGAACAGGGCCTTTTTCTAGGGTTTCCTTCTGAACATCATGGTCTTGAGCTCTTATTTTAGTTAGAGGCTTTAGGGTTATACAGTCAGGAATGAGGTTATTTTCTACACTCACTAGAAATATTTGAGGAAGAGGATTCGGTGAGGTTAAATGAAGAGAGAAAATGCAGTGGGGATCTGGTGAAGTCGTAGGACATTTCTACTCCAACAGAAATCTTGTATCTATCACCTGCTGCTCCACTAAAAATCCTACCCACTGACTTGAGCTTTGGGAATAGGTGGGAAGCCAAGAAAATGCAGGGGGATTGAAAATGAGAATCTCAAGGGCTTAACAGGGTAGCTCAAACACCAAGCAATGAGAATGAACAGGAGTGTGGAAGACAGGCGAGGAAGATCTTGCCAAATTTAATCGGTACAGCCGAAAAATAACACATTAAGTTGGATTAAGCAATCTGTGAGAATCTCCTTAGGATAACATTTTCCATAATCTAAGGAATAAAAACAGCAAATTTTACAATTGATGTCACATGATAAAATATGAAACCCACTCCTAAAAGTTATCATTCGACAGGTACAGGTAAAAACAAATATGCTGGAGATAAATGATGTAGTAAATAAGATTAATATGTAACAGATACATATTCCGATATAGACAATAAAATAGAGCAACAAATGCTGAAATATCAATTAGAAAGGCTTAGGGGAATTGAAGGGAGTTCTGTGGAGTCCTACATCTACTATAGGAGTTATTCCAAGTAAGTTTTATTCTTGTATATCATCAAACCTCAATTAATCCATTTCCCCCAAAATGTGATTAGAAAAAAACATAAAAAAGAAAAATAACTGTTTTCAGGAGATAAAATAACATTTTAAAATAGTATATTGGAATTCCATTTCCTACCCATAGAGTGAACTCAATTTTCATAGAAACCCTTCCAGGTATACATTTTAAAATTATGGATATGGGCTTCCCTGGTGGCGTAGTGGTTGAGAGTCCGCTTGCCAATGCAGGGGACACGGGTTCGTGCCCCGGTCCGGGAAGATCCCACATGCCGCGGAGCGACTGGGCCCGTGAGCCATGGCCGCTGAGCCTGCGCTTCCGGAGCCTGTGCTCCGCAACGGGAGAGGCCACGACAGTGAGACGCCCAAGTACCACAAAAAAAAAAAAAAAAAAAAAAAAAGATGGAGAAACTATTAAAGACAGGCTAAGAGACATGGAGGATATACTGAGAAACATCTAACATACATACATGTAATCAGTGTTCCAGAAGGAGAGGGGAGAGAGATTGGGGAAGAGGCTGATAATTCTACATAATTGATGAATGATACAAATTCTTATATCAGGAAGCACAGTGAATTCAAAGTTAAAAACAAACAAAAACAGGGCTTCCCTGGTGGCGCAGTGGTTGAGAGTCCGCCTGCCGATGCAGGGGACACAGGTTCGTACCCCGGTCCGGGAAGATCCCACATGCCGCGGAGAGGCTGGGCCCGTGAGCCATGGCCGCTGAGCCTGCGCGTCTGGAGCCTGTGCTCCACAACGGGAGAGGCCACAACAGTGAGAGGCCCGCATACCGAAAAAAAATAAAACAAACCCCCCCCCAAATCCCCAAAATAAAGAACAAAAAAATCACCCTTACCTAGAGAGACACACGGTTGTGAAAGAACAGAACACACAAGAAAAGAGATCTTTAAAACAGTCAGGAGAAATGAAAGAGTAGCTAGAAATAAATGGTAGATTTACAACTGATTTCTCAAAACTTACAATGGAAGCCAGAGCCATGGAGTTATCCAATGGGATAACATCCTCAAAGTATGAGACAACAGCCGTTCTATCACAATTGTTATGCCCAATGAAATAACCTTTCAGAATGAGGTGAAAATAAGACATTTTCAAAGAAATAAAAATGAGAGACGTAATTTCCAAAAGATTCTCACTAAAGAAACTTCTAAAGAACGTACATCAGAAAAAAGGGAAAATGATCCCAGAAGAAAGGTCTAAAATGGAAATAGAAAAGGAAAGAAAATGGTAAACATCTGGGCAAATCTAAAGAAATACTCTATAAAAATATAAACAGTATCTAATTTATAGAGCTAATAAAACAAAAAATCAAAGCCACCATGATCAAGGAGATCATGATGGAAATTAAAGCATCTAAAAGTTTTTTATTGTTTGGGAGGAGGATATTCATTAATTCTGGATATTGTAACCTTAAATAGGCATGTTTTACATTTAATGACTTCAGGGTAGAAAAGTATTTCCTAAACAAGACATCAAGCTGCAAACTATAAAGGGAAATAGTGATTATTTTGACTACATTAAAATAAGCAATCCCTTCCCCCCGCCAAAAAAAAAAAGAAAATAAGAAAATGAGTGAAAACTCAAACCACAGACTAGGAGAATATACCTAGAAAATATAATGAATTCCTAAGAATCAATGAGGATATGACAAACAATCTAACGGAAAGAAAATAGACCAAAAATTTGAACAGATACTTCACAGAAGAAGAATCACAAATAGCCAAGAAACATGAACAACTTCATTACTAAGGAGGGAAATTCAAATTAAATCACAATGGGAAACATTGCTCATTCACCAGATTGGAAAAAATTAATAAGTTTTGATAAGTACATGTAGCAATGGGGGTCTCTAGACCCCAATGTGGGGAGTGTGAACAGTAAGCGTTCACTGGGAAAGTTAACACATGCATTCGTATACATTAGAAAATGCTTCAAATTTGTCCTTTTTTTTTTTCCAAAAATCACATTTTAAAGAAACATGGCAAAACTGTAGGTTCAATTGGGGATGTTCTCTGAGTCATACACTTTCACAGTGTCAGGGGAATAAAAACGACTCTAGTTAACACCAACTGAGAGTTGAAAATGTCTGTTTGTTTAATTATTTTAGTTTGTGGTTCAGTTTTATAGCATTTCTTCATCATTAATTATATATTGCAGTTGCATTATGCAAAATGAAAACAAAATTAGAAATACTATGTTTCATAAAATGCAGCAGAAAGTTACAGTGGCTTAGACGACATTCATTTTTGAGTGTCCAATATTGTTCAGTGGCTGCACTGAGATACACGGATCTCAAACTCCTTTATCTCTAAAATATCTGAATTCTGTTACCGTAAAGAGAGGAATCCCTTGAAAGACTCAACCAGCAGCAAAATCATTTGTTCCGATGCAAAAGGAAGGCCCTCCTCTCTGTTACTTACCCTTGTCTCCACCCCAACTACTTTTATCAAGCTTACTGAACTATTTTATGAGAAGGTAACACGAACAATAATACTTATTTACAAAATGAAGTGTATCAATATCGTTCACCCCATTTCCAGGCATCATTAGCGTGTATGGAAGCACCTGCATGAAGGATCCAGTATCAGGGCCGAGTGTGAGAAGAGAATAGCACCTTAGAAATGCAAGAACACCTCCATCCCCAGCCCAGGCCTAGAAACTTAGATGCAGTCAGAGAAGCTGCTTCTAGCCATTCCTATTGATGCCTCCTGGGTCAACCACTAACCTCCCCTCATACTTACTCCCTCTGTCCCCCAAGCACTAAATTCACTACCCAGTAACCTCTCTATCCTTGCCTCTTCCAGTTTTAACACAAGTTGCAATCTTTCCTGTTAGAAATACAACACAGTCACTTTGGCAAGACCCAGCCCTCTCCTATGCAGAGCGCAAAGCACTATAGAAACAGGAGGTATTCAGATAACAGACAGTATAATCAAAATCTAACACTTTCCTGGGAAGACTGAGCTTTCCAACCTCCTCCACCACATCCCCAACCTCACCCCTTGTAAGCTTCTCCTGTAACCAGGACCATCCCAAATTGATGGATGACTTAAAGATTTACAAGCAAAAAACTTCCACAGCATTCTAAAGTCTTCAAGTGACTAACGGTTCTAACGGGAATGTCTTGCATGATGACATTTAAAATAATTTACTCTTATTTAGTCATATGAAAAAATCAACAATTTCAAAAAGTATTCATTGAGTCTTATACCTGAGAATAACGTCTAGTATGTGATTAGCATTAGGTTAGCCTGGAGGTAGGGATGGATTTGCTGGGTAAAGGAAGAGAAAAGAAACATGGCACATTACAATAAGGATGTTATACTTTAAAAGATCTGCATTTGGAGAGAATTAGACAAAATATGGAAAACAGTAAAATAAAATGCCAAATGACTTGGCAATGACATTAAGTAACAGAAGTTCAAATGAGAGACAAATAAGCATGATCAGGAGTATCAAGGGAAGGCTTCTAAGAGGAAGTAAGGAAAGAGCTAGGATTAAGGGAATGGATGAATGGACAGGAGCTAAAAAGTCAGAGAGGAGGAAGGAAGGTATTCCTGGCTGTAGACACAGAATATGGAATCAGGCTCGAGCACATGAAGATAAGCAAGGGCTATGGCTGTACAACATGAAGGGGAGTTTAATGGCTGATCCCAGTAACTGCTCGGATGATGATATGAAATGAAGAACTACAAACACCCAGAAGTCTGTCTGTTTTATTCATTGAACTAAAGGAATGTGCATTGCATGCCACCTGACTCAAAGAGCAACGGTTTGTATTCTTCTATCCTCCGATAATTTGCTGGCAGTCCACACCTTCTGTCATGCCAAATTACTGCAGCCCTGAAGTTGTATACGAAAACCTGCAGTGGCAAATTAAGTCCTTGCCATCCTGAAAGAATTCAGGCATTCAGGGTTGATTATTAACAACTGGAAAGCCGGGGAAGCAAGGAGAAAATCATCACCCTCTAAAGCCAAAGTCCAAAAGCCAGTAACCATGTAAACATTAACATTAGGCAGCATCACTGGAACAAGCGCATTCTTTGGCCTCCAGCCATGTACAGTTCAGAGACAGAGAGCGTGTAGTAGGCAGGCAAACCAGAACACGAAAGAAAATATGTAGCTGAAATGCATGTCTCTACATCAAAGAGACACTCAAAGTATCCAGTGACACCTAAGATCACACTGTCACTAGTTCAACACTTAGTGATTTCCTGTCAGTATTCCTAAATCCAAGAAACCACAAAACTAACAGGGATTACGTTACTGAATTCAGTACTTCCCGTTAAGAAAAGAAGTGAACTGAGATTCGTTCAGTGAGAGAAATAAACTGAAGTTCATATTCTAAGATATAGAAGATTCACCTTTTCCATCCTACAGACAAGTGACAAAGCTTATACCTTTGAAATTTAAACAGTTTAAACAGTGCATAGATTTATAAATTGAGGGTGAGAAAAAGGGAGACATAAAGTTACAAAATCAAAACTATTTTGTTTTTCAAGTACTATTACTTTTCAAGAAATGGGAGGGATTGAACACTGGCAATCTTTTAAAAGACAGCAAATGGGAGAGGCGTGGGGCTTCTTGTTTGACTTTGCTTTAAACTGGGGAAAATCAGAGATTAGCAGTAATTAACCTTACTTTTCAGGGCTTCCCTGGTGGCACAGTGGTTAAGAATCCACCTGCCAATGCAGGGGACACAGGTTTGAGCCCTGGTCTGGGCAGATCCCACATGCCACGGAGCAACTAAGCCCGTGCGCCACAACTACTGAGCCTGCACTCTAGAGCCCGTGAGCCACAACTACTGAGCCCGCGTGCTGCAACTACTGAGCCTGTGCACCGCAACAGGAGAAGCCACTGCAATGAGAAGCCTGAGCACTGCAAGGAAGAGTAGCCCCCTCTCGCCACAACTAGAGAAAGCCCACGCAGCAACGTAGACCAAAGGCAGCCAAAAATAAATAAATAAAAAATAAATAAATTTTTTTAAAAAAACTTTTTTACTGAAAACTTTTCAGTAACTCTAATACTGCCTTCCATTCCACAATAAGAATAATATATTATTCTACTCCACATTTGAATAGTAATAAATAATAATTAACTAAAAGTAGATAGTATCTATGAAAACACATGCCAGGTATTACATTAAATTATTTTAAAGCATTACCTCATTTAAATTTTACATCAACTATAATATGTAAGTATTATCATCTCCATTTTACATATGAAAATTAGCCAAATTACAACAGATGCTTAGCTTGGTAAAGTGACCCACTCATGGCCACAGAGCTAAAACAATGGTACAGTCAAAAAGAGCCAGGTCTAAGTTATGTATTAAATTATAAGTTATTTTATTCCTCTACATACTTGTTGATTGATTGACATGCTCTTCAAGGCAGAATTGGGTTCGTTCTAGAGGCTGAGCACTGACGTCTTGCCCAGGCATTACATCAAGAAGGGGTACCTGGAGACAAGGTCTAACAAGAAGCTTACCCAAGGAACACTCAGCGTCACTGCCCCTTTATCAGCTCAACTCAGCAGAAGGAGAAGAGTCTCAAAACAATTACTTAAAAAGAAAAAAAAAAACAAACACTCCAAATACTCCTTAATTGGTGGTATTCTGGGACAGGGTATAAACAAGGGAGTTGGATTTAATAACTTGGTCCATCAAGAACAATTCTGTTCATTTATGCATTAAGTTTTTATGGTAATGTGGTTTTAATGTATTTGATCACTACTAGGAGATACCCTTTTCAGTATGCACACACTTCCTAAGTAAGGAATTGACAACAGCGATTTCTTAGACAAGGAGTTTTTCAGGTGATAATTCTTTTAGAATTATGCTACCCTGTAAGTATGCAAAGCTCTCTAATTTATCACTAGATTTGACAACTAATAAGGATGAGTAGAGGCAGGATATGAATTTAGATATAGATTCATTCCTTGCCTTTGTCAAAGATTTACTTGTAAATCAATGCTATTTTATTTTTCTCACTTTTATTTTTATTTAAAGTCATTCATCCCAAATTATAAAAAATAGTAATTCTTGAAAAATGAGATTCTAAAGCTACAATTTAAAAACTAACCTCATGGAGCCAAAGGATAATATTAACCCTGAGGACAGTCTATTCCTTGACACCAGTATTTTATCTGTAAGCCATTCTGTATTAATCAGCCCACTAACATTTTAAAGCATATTCTAAAATGATGATTTCTCTCCCGACTATAAACTAACTTTGGTTTTATTTTTCATTATTAACTGTGATTTTGGAAAGTCAAAATGATTTAGTGATAGGCTCTATTAGAATTTAGTAAAATGCAAGCATAAAAAAAACTATTAAACAATATTCTTCCAAGATTCAGCTCATAGGTCTTATCCTCCATAAAACTTCATCAGAAATCTTCTTCCACCCAATTAACAAATCCCTGTAGGGTCACTGTACCCTCTACAGTTGTCCAATACCTGCTATTGTTCACGAAATACATTGTAACGGTAGTTCCCAAACTTTATCATACAGCAGAATCTCCTGGAAGGCTTATTAACTAGAGGTTGCTGGGCTCCAACCTCAGAGTTCCTGATTTATTAGGTCTGGGTGGGACACAAGAATCTGCATCTAACAAGTCCCCCGGTGATGCTGATGCTGCTGGTCTGAGGACCACACTTTGAGAACAACTGCTTTTATAGTGTTTCAATTTCCAAGTCTACCTCTCCCTATGAAACTAGAGCCACTAAAGAACAGAGATGGTGCCTGCCACCTACCAGGCACGCAATACATATTTCTGAATAAAAGAATGCAAACAGGTCCCTGTAATGTTTGAGGGAGAACCAAATGGAAGATGAGGACTGAATAATGTGAGTTTCAGGAAATGAATAGATGTACCATCTATGAAAAACTTTCTTCACAGCCTCATGTCTCATATTTTATTTACACCACTGTCAATAGTCAATATTCTGACCTTATCAGTGGTTCGATAAAAAGCATCACGGTTTTAAAAAAATTCAGCTTTTAAAATCAATATTTGATCCAGCTCCCTCTAAATCCTTTGGTAAAATATGCCTGTCTGTACTTGTTCATTAAGCAAACATTTAGTGAACATATACTACAAGCAAGTCAATTAGAAAATAACAAGTTGTAGGGAACACTCCTTCCTCATAATATAAGGGGATCTAACAAGTAGTATCATCCAACTCCAAGTATGGTGAGCACATACTGCCAGAAATAACGAGATGTTCTAGAAACTCAAAGTAATTCGGTGTAGCTTATAAGGTACGTATCAGATGGATAGTTACGGAAAGAGTTGAAAAACTATGGAAAAACAGAAGGCTGGGGCCAAGGAGGGAGAGGTTTTGAATGGAAGACTTGGGACTCTGAAGTACTTGAACTTACTTTGGTAGGGGTGGGGTGAAAGCAATACTTTAGTGAGATTAAACTTCAAGCAGGGTGTATGCTTGACAAGACTAGAAGTAGGAAGACTAGTGAGAAAGCTATTGAAATGGTCCACACAAAAGGTTTTGGGCCCTAACCACTGGTAGCAGTCGGAGTGGAATACTAAGAAAGCAAAATGGGCAATGAGGCAACTGATAACATGCAGAGCCAAAGAGAAGGAGAAATTAATTTAATTTAAAGGTTTTGCACCTTAGTGGCTGAAAAGATTGGGGGTGCCGTTTAAGATTTAGAAAGGCCAGGAAGATGGACTCAATTTACTTCAAACTAATGAATCTTAAGCTTCTGGGTCACTTATCTGTAGGACTTCTTTCAGAACCCTAGGAGTGTGTTCACACAGCCATAACTTTTTGTAAAATTTGCAAAAGTCATTTCTATCTTGATTGCTTAAGCTTCTGTATCTTTCTGCTCCAGCTTCTCCTCGGTCATGCTCCCCCTCACACCAGGTGGCAATGGAGGGGCTGCGGTCATTTTTATTTAACAGTTGGCATGCTTCTCCTTAACGGGCACTCCTTGAATTATATTAGCTTTAGACCCTGAAAAACCTCCATTTGACTCTGCAGGAAAAGTTTCTAGTGGTGGTGTGTTCACTTTTATTTTTGGACTTTGATGTGCTGCCCAGAAATTCAGGTGGAAAAAGTCCAGAATGGGTTTAAAAATCCAACAGAACAGTTGGGCCTGGGGAAACAAAGGAGAATGGTTGATGAGATCACCAAAAAAAGAGAAGGTAGACAGAGGGGAGAGGACTTAAAAGAGAATTTCTGTACCTTGGTAGCAGAGAGAGGAAGAAACTGAGAGAGAAGGAGAGGATGGAACAATCAGAATGAAAAGAAAATAGTGTAGTTGAGTGAAACAGATGCCACGGGAAGAATGACTCATAACAAAGTAAGGATGTAGACTGTACCCTGCGCTGAAAAGACAGAGATGGTGCTGATGTGAAGCCACCAAACCTGCGGTTTTTAGAGGAGAGGTCCTCCGGATTGGTGATCACTGGAAAGAAGAATGTGAATAGAGACAGGGAAGAAGTCTGCAATGTCCTTCGCCAGGTCCCACTGAAGAATAAAGAAAAGCAGTTTTCCTAACCTCTCTAAAGAGGACTGGAACTAAAATTTACTGATGCTCTAGTGATAAGAACTTTACAGGATCATTCAAATATCTTCTATGGATGAGGAAACATCCAAAGTCACACCACCAAGCAGAGCTGGGATTCCAATTCTGGGTTTGCCTAACTCCAAATCCACTGCCTTAAGCTTACAAGCACATCGTTTTTGTTTTCGGTTTTTTTTTTTTTGCGGTACGCGGGCCTCTGACTGCTGTGGCCTCTCCTGTTGCGGAGCACAGGCTCCGGACGCGCAGGCTCAGCGGCCATGGCTCACGGGCCCAGCCGCTCTGCGGCATGTGGGATCTTCCCGGACCGGGGCACGAATCCGTGTCCCCTGCATCGGCAGGCAGACTCTCAACCACTGTGCCACCAGGGAAGCCCTTACAAGAACATCTTAATAGCAGTGTATCGATCTGCTTGCACTATTATTAACAGTATTATTCAAATAATTATCTGGAATTTAGAATCAGAAGAAGCTTGGTTTTGATTTTAAAAATATTTTTGAGATTCCTCTTCAATGCAGAGATAAAAATCACATACAAATTAACAGTATAGGGGCTTCCCTGGTGGCGCAGTGGTTGAGAGTCCGCCTGCCGATGCAGGGGACACGGGTTCGAGATCTGGTCTGGGAGGATCCCACATGCCGCGGAGCAACTAGGCCCATGAGCCACAACTACTGAGCCTGCGCGTCTGGAGCCTGTGCTGCGCAACAAGAGGCCGCGACAGTGAGTGGTCCGCACACCGCGATGAAGAGTGGCCCCCGCTCGCCACAACTAGAGAAAGCCCTCCCACAGAAACGAAGACCCAACACAGCCAGAAACAAATAAATTAATAAACTCCTACCCCCAACATCTTCTTTAAAAAAAAAAAAAAAATTAACATTATAAAATGCACACCATTGCTACACTAATATTTTATGTGTTTATCTTTATTTTAAAATTAATCTGATGACTTGTGAACATGTTAAAAGATTATGATTTCAATATATTACTTTTCCTTCTTTACAGTTTTCTAATCTATAGATTCCAATACATAAAATAATTTCAAAATAAAATTTAAAAAAATGTGGAAGAGATATATTTACTAGAGAAAGTTTCTAACTATGTTCTGTTGTTTGAATGTATTTTCAAAAGGAAATGCACAGTGAGTATTCCACTCTTCTCATTACATTTGTATAATGTTTATCAGTTTTCATCAACGCAAACTCACATGTAAATTTTTTTTCATTTGGTGGACAGATTTTTCATATTTTAGAAATATTTTTTTATGTTCACAGTCCAATTTTAATGTTTAACACATCAATTAATGTATTGTGTATACTGTGCTAAAAGATGTATTGAATAAATTCCAGCAATTATTAACAAGCAATTTAAACTAAAACTATGAAACAATTTTAGCAGTAATTACCTTAAAGGGTAGAGTTTCCCTCAACTTTAAAAATAATTTTCCTCCTCAGATGTTTATTGAGATTATTATATGGTACTTGCTGTATCTAAAGACAGCAAGAGACTTAGCACATATAAAATTAGAAAGCAATTTTTTATAAGTATTTTAACTTCTTAAAATAACACTTCACTATTAAATGAAATTGCAGGCTGGCAGCTGCAGACTCAGGCACAAAATGGAAGAGAAAGAGAATAACTAAAGGAGGCCAGGAGGTTATGAGAGAGGACCTGAGACATTACTAAAACTGAAGTTTTCACATGGAATTTTATCTTCAAATACTACTTAGAATTATTTAACTTGTTGTTTTGTGTCCATTAACTCTTTAGTTTGTTACCTTCTCTAATTATATAAAATTGATACTATCTTTAAAAATGCTTTAAAAGCATATTGCCTACAATTCTTAGGCTTCTCTTTGTTAAGGAACTTTTCAGCTTGTAACCATTTATATTGCTTTTCATTTTGTTGGGACCAGCCACAACATCCATAATAAAATTTTGACCACACCAAACAGTACGTATAAAATTAGAAAGGTTAACAATACTAAGCATACATAAGGATGTGGAAACAACTGAAACTTTCACATACTGTTAGTGGGATGGTAAAATCATGTGACTACCTTGGAAAACTGGTACAGTGTCTAACAAAAAAATGCCTACCGTATGTCCCAGCCTTCCCAGTTTCAGTATACACGCAAACAGAAATAAACGCCTGTGTCCACACTGATATAAGAACAATCATAGTCAAAGTAGCCCCAAACTGGAAACAAACCATAATGTTCATCTCTGTGAGAACCAATAAACGAACTGCAGTATATCCATACAACGGAATACTCTACAGAAATAAAAGAGAACCAACTAGTGATACATATAACAACATGGGTAAATTTCAAAACTACTGTGCTGACACAAAGAAACCAGACACAAAAGAGAACCTTCTTTATGATTCCATTTATATAAAGTTCAGGACAAACAAAATCCTCTATGACAGGAGTCAGAATAGTGGCTTGGGGTGGGGTGGGGTGGGTAAGTTCTCCACTGAGAACCACATCCTATGCTGATAGAAATGTTCTGTCTCTTGACCTGGATGAGGAATATAAACGGGTAAAAAAGAATTCCTCCATCGAGTTGTGCACTGAAAATGCATACATTTTATTGTATTTAAGTTATTACTAAAAAAAATTTTAAAGGAAAAAGTCTATAACAAAAATTCAAAAAAAGAACTTCAGCATGCTTCTTAATCTTACAAAGCAGAATTAGTACATGTGTGTTCTGATTTTCCTCTTAGGGTTCTTGCTTATAAAAATGAATCAGTCAACAGAATTCATACAACAGAGAACATCTTGAAGGAGAGGCCATTGTGAAGCAAATACATATAAAGAGTTCAGCACCATGGCTAGCAACAGAGGAGATGAAAGACTTAATAATATTTAGTTCTCTCTCTTGGCTGCAGTGCTTTTAAGAATTGGAAACACTCTAATCTGTTTCTACTAATTCTGGTACCCCCATCGCACTCTTAAACTCCAAGACCTCACTATGCTGTTAATAGCTTCCTACACTTCACTCTTGACCCCTAACTGCTTGCTTGGTCAACCTTCTAACACACCTTGTCTCTTGTCATTTCTTTCACAGTTATCTGAATAGATGCTGGCTCAATATCTCCTGCCTGTGGAAACATAAAAAAAATGTCCCAACATGCAGAATCATCTCCAAGGGAGTGGAGGATTAAAAGGAGACTAAAAATGGAATTAACAATAGAGAAAAATGCCAATAGATTTGATTACAGGAAAATAATAGAACCCTATACATTAACAGCACCATAAACAAAATTAAAAGGCAAGTAATTAACTTGAGGAAAAAGTTAGCCACATGTACAATAAATACAGTAGAGGATTAACAACATTTATAAAGAAATCTTACAAATCAACGTGAAGAAAAGGAACACCTCACTAGACAGACTAGAATACGTAATGAATAGGCAATTTGGTAAAGTATAATTGGCAAATTCACATGTGAAGATGTTCAGACACAGTAGAAATCGAAAAGTATAAAACAGTTAAAACAATGAAGTAAATATTTTTGCCTATAAAATGACCAAAACTGAAAGTGGTAATTATAGCTTGGGCTGGCCAGTGTGCCAGGAAGTGGGGACAGCACAGGAGGTAATGTAAAGGGATACAATGGGAGATTGGGGGTAGAATTCATTTTGGCAATGAACACCAAAACCCCCAAAATAACTATACCTTCCAACTTAGAACTTCCACACTTTGTACACAAATATTTATATTCAAGTATCATTTATAAAACCAGTGTTTATAAAAAGTTTGAATGGAAATAATCTTAAATGTCCAACAACAAAAAGGATTAGTGAAATAAGTATGGTCCAGTTAGAAAACAATGCAGTGACTAAAAAGTTGTATTTAGAAGAAAATTCATTTCAAGAAAAGATGTTCTCCATATATTTTTATATTCTAAAAGGGGCTGCAAAACAGTAAGTGCAGTAGCCTTCATTTTTTTAATGTTTAAATATATAAAGATAAGTACTCAAAAAAACCATTAAGTTTTTTTTTTTTTTTTGCGGTATGCGGGCCTCTCACTGTTGTGGCCTCTCCCGTTGCGGAGCACAGGATCCGGACGCGCAGGCTGAGCGGCCATGGCTCACAGGCCCAGCCGCTCCGCGGCATGTGGGATCTTCCCGGACCGGGGCACGAACCCATGTCCCCTGCATCGGCAGGCGGACTCTCAACCACTGCGCCACCAGGGAAGCCCCCAACCATGACGTTTTAATAGTGCTTATCTCTAGATATTATGATTATGAATGCTGTAATTTTATTCTTTGTGTTTTCCAACTCTTGTACAGTAATACTGATAATCAGTAATAAAATGTTATTTAAAATATGAATTATCTCTAAATGTCTTAAGAGTTTAACAGAAAGAATTTAAAGTCACAGGTAGCCTCTTCTTTTCCTTCTTTCATTAACAACGATGGAATATTAAAACAAGGCCATGTCCTCTTGCTTTAACCTTGCATCCCCAAGGATATTCACAGTAGAAAGTCCTTCCTCCCAATACCTCCTTTTTCCTACCTCACCCAACCCCCAATGTATTTTCTCTCCATTAAAAAAACCTCCACAGTAATATAAATTAAGCGAGAAAGAGTTTTAAACTGTCAGTTTAATGGTGCACATAGAAGTTATGGTTGCTCTCAGTTCAAGTAAATTTTAATAAATAAAGTGGCTCAAAAATAAAAGGTATTCTCAAATAATAAATGGAAAACTTGTTCAGTTTCTCAGAGCTTGTTTTCTGCCATGGGAGTCGCTTGATTTAAAATTCTTCACAAAGAATGGCTTGGATATGGTTAGATTACTCTGAGTTTGGGTAATTCGTGAATAAAGCTGAGAGAAAAGTAGTACAGAACAGGGGAAGAAACGTACAGCTGAGTATTTAATCTCAGAGTCTACATTTGTAAAATCAGGGATAGGAATTAGTTAATCCTAAAATCCCTCTTCCTACTCCAAGTGTCTGGTTCTAGAAATATACTTGTCATCCACATGAAGTCAAAAAGAATGAAGAATTATAACCCAATAATAATGTCATTTTTCAGAAAGATATAGATGATTTAGGAAGAAGACCAAGAAAGAGGAAGTTCATAAAAGATTTAACATTAAAACATCACAACCCTTAAAGGACATGAAACTTGGAAAAGACATTACAAAATCTAAAACATTATCATAGGATATGATGAAATGTGTGCTGAAATAACACCTGCATCAAAGCTTTCTTGGTCAAAGGAAAAAAACTGTTAACCATTAAAAGACTTCTTTTTACTAGAGGGGAAAAAAAAAGAAATGACACCTTAGTTTGCATTATAGACTAAATCCTTTCTAAGGATACTGGGAATAGAGGATGAAAGAATGTGTAAATGGAAGGACAAAAGGAGGTTGCAGACAGATTTTTAAATTGTGTGTGTGTGTGCATGTCTCTACTTATACAGACATGCAGATAACCCTCAAAAGTATAACTCCGCTGCAAAAACAGAGATGGCTGAATGTAGGTACACCCCATTCCACTGAAACAATAGCTGTGAGCCTTTAATGGGAGTCTGCTTGCAGTCTTCTTCCTATATGAATATTTATATGTGTAACAGTCTTTCCTAGAAGAAAGACAATAGACTTAACAACTTGGTGTCATTGCTATTATTTTATCAGAGCAATTGATCACTAACATGATGATGCCAGGTTTGAGATACCTTTCCACATCTTTCTCCCTGCATTCTAGTGATTTCCTGCATCCTCTGGATGTAAAGCCATCATTTTCTACTTGTTCATCAGACAATATGTGTTGGGGGCTTAGAAAGAGGTAGGTAAAAGCCAGCAGTTGAAGCTCTTGCTTGATAATGGTACAAAGTTTTATTCCCCAAAGAGTTGGCCAAGAACCATTTACATTACAGTCTCTTAAAGTTAGTATTTAGAAATGCAAATCTTGAGTCTTACCCCAAATTTACAGAACAGAATCTCTAGGAGTACAACCCAGGCATCTGTAGTTTCAATAAGCTCCCTAGGTGATTCTGATCAGTTTAAATCTTTTATTTTTAAAAATATTTTTAAACTTATTCCATACAGTCTTTACTTCATCGTTACTTTTTTTTTGGGGGGGGGCTGCGTTGGGTCTTCGCTGCTGCACGCGGGCTTTCTCTAGTTATGGCGAGCTGGGGCTACTCTTCGTTGCGATGTGCAGGTTTCTCATTGCAGTGGCTTCTCTTGTTGCAGAGCACGGGCTCTAGGCACGCGGGCTTCAGTAGTTGTGGCCCATGGGCTCAGTAGTTGTGGTTTGCAGGCTCTAGAGCGCAGGCTCAGTAGTTGTGGTGCATGGGCTTAGTTGCTCCACGGCATGTGGGATCTTCCCAGACCAGGGCTCGAACCCGTGTCCCCTGCATTGGCAGGCGGATTCTTAACCACTGGGCCACAAGGGAAGTCCAGTGATCAGTTTGAATTTTAAGAACCATCAGCTTACATCAGCTTTGTGTATGACTATTTCCTAAGTAACTGGGTTACATTTATTATTAAAATGTTTTTATTCTTCCTAAATACAATTTATATAGCACTTCACAAGCATTATGTCATTTATTCCTCACATAATATGGTTCAATAAGGACAGGGATTGTCATTTTTACCCCATTTTAGAGGGATCACTCAGCCAGCAACTGGCGGACCATGGCTCTAAATTTCATGCTCTTTCAACATACACCACATGTTAATAAAAGTTATCAAGACACTGCAGAATGAATCTCTTATGGTGGAAATCACAGGCAATAGGAGAAACATTTAGATATTTAGGGCTATTTATATAGCTCAAAAATCATGCCCTGCTGCCTGTAGCTAGCTATAAAGTCAGTTCCAACTAACAGTGTGAACATATCATTGCTTCTGCGTAAAGGAGGCCTTCTATGCGTCATTCTAGAAACATTTCCGTATCTGTGAGTGTTTACTGTTGTGCACTACAAACACATACTTCAAATATATCTCAGCATAATCTCTTAATTAATTGATAACACCTGGAAGCATTCCCTTTCACCTTGTTGGAGGGGTCTCTGCTTCAGGGGGAATACTGACCATCTTGCCAGCTGGGCATCATTTTTCATACTATTATAAGCAAAATATATTTCCAAAGTGAGACTCTTTATAAGTTTCTTTGTCAACCTTGTGAAGAATCAAATGCTGTAATTATTAAGTTCTTGACAGAATATCTCAACTTTCCAAGTGCCCTTAAATAATTTCCTACAAGTAATTGGGTATTTTAATTATATACAGCCTCTTGTCACTGTTCATCTAAAAAACATTACAGCGTTAGTTTAAAAAAGATGTATTAAGCCTGAATGTTTTTGCAGGATATGTTTTGAGTTATTTCAGCAATGATCAAAGCCAATGAGTTTGTCCTCCAACCTGGAATCCTCATTTCTTTTCTAAAGACAAACCCTAATAAGCAACAAGAAAATTAAACCATCACACTAACAAAATGTATTTAATAGTTGATATCTAATCACGACCATCTCACCAAACAACCTCTGCTTTTATTTTGTTCTATCTTATAGGGCCTTGGTCTCTTTTATCTTTTTGTATGATTCCAATAGGTCTGCAGAGACTGGGTCCTTTTAGTGGTTCTTTCCCAGGATCCCTGCAGAATCCTTAGGCTACTCATCTCCTTACTTGTGCTCACCTATTTGCGTGGCAGAAACAGTACCGGACTCTGAGAACCGGTGTGCTGTATTTAAGTCCCAGTTCTGCCATTTATAAACATGTGACTAAGTCAGGTAACTTGAAGTGATCAAGCCACTCTGTTTCCCCACCTGCAAAATGGGGCAAAACCTGCCATGCCTAATTTACAGGCATATTGTGGATATCATGTGAGATTAAAACATGAGAAACAATTTTTTAACATTAAGAGCTCTACAAATGTGGAAGTGGAAATGCAATCAAACATCTCCCCAAATACCAATAGGTCGGTTTCCTATAGAAATTTGCAATAAAGGAAGATCTGTACTGGTCTAGTCCATCTGATGGGTCGATGGAGCCTCTGGTATGTTTGTAAAGCAGTGGTGGAATGAAGAAGAGATGGCTCTCACCTCTCCTGCTGGCTACTCTAAGACACTTGGAAGACCTCCTTGAAGTGTTGTAAGAACACAGGCAGGCAGGTTGAGTTTTAAACCCTGAGACAGCAGAATAGCTTTGACGCTTCTTGCAGACCCTGTACCCTTATCGAGTAGCAGGCACTCGATAAGCACTTGTTGAGTGATTGGTCTCTGCAATCCTGGCACTCACTGGAAGAGTGACTTGCCAGCAGAGAGTGTGTAAACACCCACATTTTGGTAATAACCTAAATATCTGCATATGGTGAATGAAGAGGCTGAATGAAAGAAATTATGTAAAAACAGAAAGCTCCCTACATCTCTCTCCTTTATCATTTTCTCTTGGCAGAAGCAAGACTTTTAACAGCGAGGATATCAGGGCATCTCAAAGGCAAACAAAGGATGGAGCACTGCCCTACTCTTGGGGGGCTTTTGGTCTCTATGTGTGTCTGTCCATTACTCAAGAACATGCTCCTCTCTGGCAGCTCCAAACCGGTGTCTAGTGAGCACAGCATTGTGTTTTACAGCTAAACTAAGAATCAGGTCTCTTCTATACTGTTTTTCCCCAAGGCTGGAAAAAAATATAATATTGATATTGTTTGATAGGTGCATGTGTAAGAACACACACACACAGAGCCATTCATTTGGTGGTCAGACCCAATTGTCTGGGATGACTAAGAAAAACTAAATTTGCAGTCATTTCATTGTTTAAAAAAATAGCACAAGTGGAGTGAAGGTGGTGTTTTTTGCTCTTGTTAAGAATGCTTTCCTACTTTTTAGAAAGAGGGGGGAAAAATCAAGCATGGATAGTAAGTTCCTGTTAAACATTTATTTTAAGAAATAGGCTAGCTATATTTTAAAAGCAGGTGATTAAATCACAGTTGCTGACCAATTTTATTTGAGTTAGTATTCTGAGATGCTTGTGTTCTGTTTAAATGCTAGACTCTTAGCATTTGGCTACAGCATAAGCATCAGAGTGGCCACAGTAAAAGAACTGACATACTGATCCTGGGCCAGGAAATACTGTTTCTCTTACCTCAACCTCTTTGTGCTGTACAGCCAGGTAAAGGTGGCTTTGTGTCTGCTGACATTTTCAGAGGCTGATTGGGCCAAAACAAAGCTGGAATCATTTATTCCTAAGCCTCTCCTCCTCATCAAAGCCCTCTCCTCCCTACCCTATCTTAATGAGCCCTAATCTAAATTTTAAAAGAATTTTCTAAATGATAATAGTACGGAACAAAGTCCAACACTAAGCTGCATCAATAGCCTTGGCAGCAAAGCCCTGATGCAGGTTTCCTGGTTTAACTCCCACGTGGACAAAGGGCATAAAAATTATTGGTTTTCTGCATTATATCCTCTTGTTAATATCTGTGTCATCCTTTTTTGGATTACCCAAACACCAGGAAATGATCTCAACTTCAACCCCTTGCCTTCACTTAAAGAATCCACCAAATCAATCTAGCAAGATAAGAGGACAATCTGTTTTAAAGATTCTGAGGATAGTTGCTTTCATAACCAACCTCAGTCCTTCCTGGATTTTTTCCTTAACTGAGTCCAGAGCAGAGAGGACCCACTGTTGGAGGAAGGTGAATCCATTACTTGAAGAGTAGCAGCCATTTATCAGGTCCTGTGCCAGATGATTACATAAAGTATCTGGACCTTTCAACAACCCTACAGAGTAGATGTCACAGGTCCTATTTCACTCTTGAAGAAACTGAGGATCAGAGAAGTTTAGAAACTTGCCCAAAGTCAGTTAGTTGGTGTATACAAAGGCATCTAAAAGAGTAATCCTTTACCTCACTCGGGAACTCCTAGAATTCCTGTGGTGTTAGTATAAGTGGAATGAATGTAATGCCAGTAAATAAACTGGAATGAAAATTCTGATATTAAATTGGAGAAACAAAAGAATGTTTAAGAAAAATGTAGCTAAGAGATTCAAACTCCAAAGCATTTACCATCCTTTCTGAATGATGCTTTACCTTACAGTCTGAATAGAAATGAGTGGAAAAGATGCTTAAATTCTTTATGTACTCATATAATACCATGCAACCAACACAGTTTGACTTTTTAAATTTTAAAGGTTTCATATTAAGAAACCATAATTAAAATGAGGATAAATACTTAAAGTAGTTTACTGTAAGTCTTTTCTCTATACCCTGCCTCCGGAACTATACAATTTTATTTAACTATTTACAGAGGGACTCCTTTCATCTCATGAGAATATAATCACATAATCAGATACACTACAATTGTTTCCTTTTAATTGTAAATCATGGCTGCACTTGCAAATTAGTCTATTATCACAGCAGATCTATCAGTTTGGTGGGGAATGTATTTGCCAACTAGAGTGAAAAAAGTTAATAAACATTAATAAGGATCTTAAATCAATCATTCCTTTACTCTCGATGTGGTGGTGGCTATCGAGATTAATAAATCCGTCAAACCAAATAAACTAACAAGGAAGGGAGGCACAGAGAGGCCGCTTGATGCCCTGTGTAGTTAAGAAGCAGGATGCTTAGGGACTTCCCTGGTGGCACAGTGGTTAAGAATCCGCCTGCCTATGCAGGGGACACGGGTTCGAGCCCTGGTCCAGGAAGATTCCCACATGCTGCGGAGCAACTAAGCCCATGGCCCACAACTACTGAGCCTGCACTCTGGAACCCGTGAGCCACAACTACTGAAGCCCGCTTTGTGCTCTGCAGCAATGAGAAGCCCACGCACCGCAACGAAGAGTAGCCCCCGCTCACCGCAATTAGAGAAAGCCTGCGCACAGCAACGAAGACCCAATGCAGCCAAAAATAAATAAATAAAATAGAATACATCCCCCTGCCGGGACTTCCCTGGTGGTTCAGTGGTTAAGACTGCGCTCCCAATGCAGGGGGCCCGGGTTTGATCCCTGGTCAGGGAACTAGATCCTGCATGCCGCAACGAATGGTCCCTCACCCTGCAACAAAGATCCTGCATGTGCCAACTAAGACCCTGCTCAGACAAATAAATAAATATTAAAAAAAAAAAAAGAAGCAGGATGCTTAAAAACAAATTGGAAGATGAGGATGAGGCACTAAACCTTCAGCGAAATGGCTTGTAAACTAAACAAAGTAAATTCAGACAGTCATCCACGGTTGGTCCCTTATGTACCACTGGTGATAAAAGCTAGAGGAGAAAACACAATGCTCAGTCAGGATAAATTATGTCTGTTGGCAGCACACTGTAGGCGTTAAGAGCATGGACTGCAGAGCGAGCCTGCTCCAGTTGAAATCCAGGCCCCACAACTTTAGTTTTGTAACTTTGTCATCTCTTAACCTTGCTGTGCCCTACTCTCCTTAAGTGTAGAAGGGAAAGTAATATTACCTATCTCACAGAGTTGTGAGAATTAAATGAGCTGATATTTTGTTAAGGGCTTAAAATAGCACCTGATGTATAATAAGCACTGAGTGATTTTTGAATAAATAAGTGATGTAATTGGCCATTTGCTACCACTTTACACAGCCCTAGTTCTTTCTCTGCACAGCCTTTTTACTGGGGAGAATTGAGATAGTGAAATACCCCTGCAATATTTAAGTCACTTCCTTGCTATAAGCCAAGAGTTAAACTAATTTCTTGGGTAATGATAATTAAAACTTTTATTTATTGTATTAAAAAGAAAAAGACAAAAAGTGTTACGTTTAAAAATAAGATTACTGAGGCAAACGTTTTATTACTGGCAAGTACAAATAGACTGTTGTTATATATTTTAGTCATTAAAAAGGCACCCAGAGCGTTTCCCTGGTGGCGCAATGGTTGAGAGTCCACCTGCCGATGCAGGGGATGCGGGTTCATGCCCTGGTCCGGGAAGATCCCACATGCCGCGGAGCGGCTGGGCCCATGAGCCATAGCCGCTGAGCCTGCGCATCCAGAGCCTGTGCTCTGCAACGGGAGAGGCCACAACAGTGAGAGGCCCGCGTACCGCAAAAAAAAAAAAAAAAAAAAAAGGCACCCAGATAATCAATACATTGTTTATCTACTAAAGCACAAGGCTTTTGTATAAAGATATTTATCAGAAACTCATCAGCAGTGTTCTACTTTTGATAACTGTATGAAAAATTGTCAACAGAAGCATCAACAACTCTATTATCTCATGTAGGACAAGTCCCAAGGAAAAGAAAGAGTGGAGAAACCAAATACATTATTTGCATATACAACAACATGTCCAATTAACCACTTTGCTGACAGAGATTCATTTATTATTAATCTTATTCCAGCATATGTTAATACTTTGACAGTAGACATGAAAAGTGACTGAAACAGCACACTGCAATTTTGGAAATGTTAAGTGAGGTCTTCAATGAAGTGTAGCTTAGAGTGCTGAGAACTGTTTTGTTATTTCAACTTTGGAAAGATGTAGAGAATAATCAATTTACAATGAGAATATAGGCTCAAATAGTCTAAAACGGCAAGATTTTCAGAAATCAATATGAAATATAAAATAAGTAGACTACTAAATAATATTCTGCAAAATAAAGTTTAATTTCTATAATATACCTTCCAGGCAAAAATTCCCAGAGGTATTTAAACTAATCATGCTTCAGTATTATTTCTCTGTACTAGCATGTTATATAACTGATAATTGAAAAGTATAACTACATATAAAATGACATAGATATGAACTAGAGCATTTATCTTGAAAAATTTGAAAGAGAAGCTCATCAGGAAAACCACCTCTTTAAAACGTCCTGCTGCTTTGCCCAAAGTGTTAATTGTATAGTATATGAGTACCACAACAGTGAGCTTCCATATTTGCCCTAAATGTATTTTTTTAGAACAGCATCACAGTCACTCATAGCAATGTGCTTTATGCTGTGGAACTATCCACACTTTAGATAATTCAATCTTTTTTTTTTTTTTTTTTGCGGTACGCGGGCCTCTCACTGCTGTGGCCTCTCCCGTTGCAGAGCACAAGCTCCGGACGCGCAGGCTCAGCGGCCATGGCTCATGGGCCCAGCCGCTCCGTGGCATGTGGGATCTTCCCAGACCGGGGCACGAACCCATGTATCCTGCATTGGCAGGCGGGCTCTCAACCACTGCGCCACCAGGGAAGCCCTATAAAATTCAACCTTAATGTAAAATTAGAGATTTCAGAATCCGAAATCATCTCAGCTTTAAGAAGCATCAAAAATACCACTTCTCTTTCTTTAACAGCTTTGAGTCCTGTAGTCATGATGACCAGATGGTAACTAATAGCCAAGACAGGCTGAACCATATAAATAATTACATGTACCAATGTTAGTCCAATGGCAACTCAGATAATCAAAACAACTGTGCAGAAGTGATGTCCAAGTCAATAAATGTCTCTGCCTTGTATTCCACTGCACATTAAAAATCACTCCCTTACCATTTACTTAAAAGTTCTGTTTCTTTCTCACTGATCATTTTCATAGATATATCATGTTTTTTCATCAATTTAGTTACGTGGGAAAAAAAAATCACCAAATATGTACATGAATATAGAATAAAGAGCATAACCTTGCTTTTAAAAACTGTGGGTCACATTACATAATACGTTTAAACTGGAGATCCTATAGCCAAAAGAGTCTAATATTTTGAATTTCACAATGAAAATGTCTACGAGATTCATAGAAGCTTCATGTAAAACCTAATATGTACATAACCAAGTATTCTGACTGCAAACTGGAGAAACACCTTTCTACCTCAGTTCCAGTTCACAGACCCCACAGATATTAAGTTCATACAATAGACACAGCAGGTTCTTCTTAGCGGCTTGTACACTTGGTGATTAAGAGGAAGTCTGTCCAGGAATCATCATTGTTTAGTCATAAAGTATTTTATTATAATTATTTTTGACTAATTACATTATTTACCACTGCCTGAGTTTGATGCTTTAAGTTGAATTTGATAATGACTCTCATTTTTTAATCCATCCCCACCTTACTGCTACTTTTCAGTTAAATATCATAATGTAATATTAACTAAAATTTCTTCCACTAGAATGGAGACATAAATTTCATATCCATGTTCACCTGAAATTCTTAATAAATATATGGGTTAGCTACCTTTTTTTGGCTAATCTTATTCTTAATGAACAAACAATTTTTTTGTTGTTTTTTTTGGAGTAGTGAATTGGAAAGTGATGACAGTGGGAGAGAACTTAGATTTTCTAAATTCGAATGGAGTATTCCTTTCAAAACCCTGCCTCTTAACATATTGGAGTGAGAAAGCAGAAGTACTGCAGCTACTTATTAATTAAGTGACCCTGGCAGAATCATTGCCTCTCTAAATCTGTTTCCTTGTCAGCAAAATGGTGATCATAAGCCCGGCCAGAGTTATGATGATGATTAAGTGAGACACTTCACACGAGGGCTCTGTGGAAATATATTCTCAAAATATAGCTGTTTTTGCTAAGTTCTGTCAAAAGCTTGAGGGAATTCATTGTTATATGATCAACACTGAAAACACGCTTGCATTTTGTGAGAGAATGGAATATTTTAAAAGGTATTACCAATTTCTGTGTGGAGAAATACTCTTCACCCTACACAGCCCAAAAAGGACTAGGCAAAAAGAACAAGTTACAGGAAGCAGGTGCTTTTCAAAGAGACATTCCTTAGGACCTCAGCTGAAAAGCAAATACCAGGCAAGTACCCTGAGCCTGACCCCCATACCATGGTTCCTGTGCACCTAAGAAAGCCACCTCTACCTAACGATGAGGACAAATGGATGGCTTAAGGGACCTATATAAAATCTTTGCAAAAATATCTCCAATTACAGTATGTTTAGAATCAATAAAGCTCTGGGAAAAGACAAGAGTATAAGGATTTTAAGAGATCCTTATTGCCAAAGGAATCTTAGAACTCAAAGTTGGAAAGGATCTTGTCCAATTAAAAAAAAAAAAAGCATATGAATGACAAAAAATATAAAGTCATGCTCAACATTACTATTAAGATCCTTAACACCTCAAAAAACAATTCTGTTTTTTATTAAAAAGAGGCACACAATGGAGTGTAAATGAGGCACTGCCTGACTGTGCAAAGACGGTTTTCTCTACAGGAACTTAGTTTTGCTATATTCTCTTCTCAAAGACCAAGGTTCTAATCCTAGTTAATCACCTAAAAAGAACTGCCTTAGGTTATACAGAGTTCAGAAAAAACTGTGGATAAACTAGTGTAGCCCCTCCTCACTGCTGGAGCACAGGCTTCCAGGAAGAGTATTCTAAACAAGGAGGAAGATGGCTTAGAAGATATGAGCTCTACTTCCAACTCTGCTACTAATTTGCTGTGACTCTATGAGTCCAGTTCACTCACATTACTTAGCGTTCTGCTTTCAAATCTCTAAAATGAGAGGACTGTGCTCCTCACACCTTAGAGCTAGGAGAGAACTGATGTTCAAAGCTGTAACTGAATTCCAGACGTCACACAGTTAATTGCTGGTTGAATCAGAACTAGAACTCGGGTCTCCTGATTTCAAGGTCTGTTTTTTTCCCACTAGATGTGTCTTCTCTCTGAAATCTCTTCTAATTTTTTAAAATTGTATTTTATCATGGTCAGAACACCTAACATGAGATCTACCCTCTTAGCAAAATTTTAAGCGTACAATACAGTATTGTTGATTTTAGTCACAATGTTGTACAGCAGGTCTGTAGAACTTACTCATCTGGTATCATTGACACTTTATGCCTGTTGATTAGCAACTCCCCATTTCTTCTTTTCTCCAGCCCCTGGCAACCACCATTCCACCCTCTAATTCTATGAATTTGATGACTCTAGGTACCTCATATAAGTGGAATCATGCAGTATCTGTCTTTCTGTGACTGGCTCATTTCACTCAGCATGATGTCCTCAGAGTTCATCCATGTATATCACATACTACAGAATATCCTTCTTTTTTAAGGTTGAATAATATTCCCTTGTATGTATATTCCACACTTTATTTACATATTCAATCAAAATCATGATGAGATATCACCTCACACCTATTAGTATGGCTATTATCAAAAGACAAGTTTTGACAAAGAAGTGAAACTGGAACCCTTATACACTATGAGTAGGAATGCAAAATGGTGCAGCCAATGTGGAAAACAGTATGGAAGTTCCTCAAAAAATTAAAAATAGAACTGCCATTTGATCCAGCAACCCCATTTCTATGTATTTATCCAAAAGAATTGAAATCAGGATTTTGAAGATATGTTAGCATTCCCATGTTTATTGTGCACCAGGTACCATGGGTGCTACTGCATCACCAGGGAAGTCCTCTATGTTTTGTTAGAGGAAATATATGCAGCAACTTGGTGGAAAGCAATTGTGCAGGGAGCTCTTTCTAGAACATTAATATTAAAGGATAATACAAAGTGATGTAGCTGAAACTCACTATGTTGATGTTTTTATCAGATCATTTCCTGTTGAGTCCCAGATGACTCCTACACATATATAAATTTTATGGTTTTTGTATTTATGCTCAGAGGCTACTCTTTTTCAAAGGGCAGGTTTTGTCTGTTTGTTTGTTTAAAGATTAACTCTTTCTGAGACTTCCCTGGTGGCGCAGTGGTTAAGAATCCGCCTGCCAATGAAGGGGGCACGGGTTCAAGCCCTGGGCCACGGAGCAACTAAGCCTGTGCGCCACAACTACTGAAGCCCGCGCACCTAGTGCCTGTGCCCTGCAACAGAAGAAGCCTACGCACCAAAACAAAGAGTAGCCCCCGCTCACCGCAACAAGAGAAAGCCCACAAGCAGCAACGAAGACCCAATGCAGCCAAAAATAAACACATAAATAAATAAATTTATTAAAAAAAAAGATTAACTCTTTCTAACAATAGCTTGTATTTTGGGAACTAAATTGCAAACATTTTTGATGGTCGTGCTTGGGTATATTAGCTCCTCCTCTCTCACCTCTGCTCCCATTATCCCCCTTATTACCTGACCTTTCATGGTACCTGGTGCACAAACACAAAAACATGCACATATTATAATATCATATATTTTACCAAATGAATGAATGCACAATCTAAGAAATCAATATATTAAAGTTGAGGGCAACCAAGACCTTAGAGTCTTGGATTACTTGGACCATAATTAATTCAAAGATTCTTCCAGGAATATTAGCTGACCATCTTGTCTAAAATATCATTGCAGGGCTTCCCTGGTGGCACAGTGGTTAAGAATCCGCCTGCCAATGCAGGGGACACGGGTTCGATCCCTGGCCCTGGAAGATGTCACATGCCACGGAGCAACTAAGCCCGTGCGCCACAACTGCTGAGCCTACGCTCTACAGCCTGCGAGCCACAGCTACTGAGCCCGCATGCCTAGAGCCCATGCTCCACAACAAGAGAAGCCACAACACTGAGAAGCCCGCACACCGCAAGGAAGAGTAGCCCCCGCTCACCGCAACTAGAGAAAGCCCGTGCGCAGCAACGAAGACCCAACACAGCCAAAAATAAAAACAAATTAATTAATTTAAAAAAAAAATCATTGCAGTGATGCACATTTTTGTCCAATAAGCCGAAGTAAGGAAGAAGTGTGTGGTAGGAATATCTACTTCAGCAGTATATTCATAGCCAAAAATGTTCTGGGTAACACATGAATTAATTATCAGAAAAGCTAAATTTTTCTTCAACACAGTAAAGTCAAGTATATTTTGAAAGGTGTTGCTAACTCTCTTGGATACTAGACAAAAGAGCAAAGGGATCACTCTATCAAACAGCAACCTCCTGCTTGTGAGAAAAACAAAAGAAAAACAAAAACCTCCTCAGAATCAATGAAGTGATCCATGGGACACCAGGCAGATGCCATCAGCCTCTCTCACAGGATTCACTATTGTTAATACACACTGCAAGCAAAATGTGAGGCCCTGGTCCTTGTAATGATTTCTACTCCAAGAGATCAACCATTAAAGCACATGGAGGACCCTCTCAGTTCAAGTTTCAAAACCTCTGAGCTCATGGAACTGCTTTGGGCTAAGGGCCATGCAGAGTTGATTCCATCAGTAATTCCTCTTTGACTCCGACCAGAGATTTGGTTCCATTGTTTGGTGCCTCTGCGGTGTGCCTCACCCTACAAGAAAAAGGATATTCAAATTCCCTCCAAAAGCCCCCACTCCTTTTAGAAGTTTAGTATGTGTGTGAAAGTGCCTCAGGAAGAGAAACATTATAAATTTAAGATACAATTATTCTCCTCATAGAACGGCATTGGGCTACCTCAATTATAAACCACACTTTTAAAATCTGTTAACATTTCCTTCTGGGAAAGCCCCTTTGCCCTTTAATAGTAAAAGCTAATCAAGGCAGTATAATTTCTGGAGCTCAAATTTGTGGGAGGAGAACGGCTGGCACTGGTGTGCTCATTCCTATGATGGTTTTCTCCTTCCTCTATGTCCTGAAATTATTGAGAGGCTCTAAGCTAATTCTTGAAAGTATGCAGAGGTACTTAGGAAAGCCAGGAGCAGAGATGGAAACCTGAGCATTGCACTGACATCATTCTGTGTTTGGCACATACGGTACATCTCTAAAGCAATACCAACTGAACACACTGCTTCATTCTGAACTCTTGCTGGCTTTAAGTAGCAGTCTTAATTACAAGCAGGCTTGCTTTTTATCATTTACAGTCACACAGTTCTCCATGTACTTGACTAGGAAAATTCAATTTTTCTATAGAGGTATTTTCAACCTTTATATTTTTAAGTACATGCAAAATAAAATGGGATCTTGCAGTGATCTCAGAACCTGCTTCTCATATGCATTAAAAAAAAATCCTCATCATAATCTCTGCAACTGGGTCAGCTTGCACAAAGATGCTCAGGGTAGCCATGAGTGCTTTCAGCACCCTGCAATCCTTGTAAGTGACACCTCATAATAGTGCAAATGAAGCATGGCATGATGAGAAAATGAAGAAGAATGGACCTGGATAGTCAACCCAGCAGTTTTCAAAACATAGAGGATAAGCTAAATTTTGTTCCATAAAATACACCACACATGATTTTTCTTTTACACATTCAAGCACATATATTCTTTCCCTATTATGAGAAAAATGTCTTATGACTCCAAGAAATCCTACTATAAGCAAACAGGGTAGCTCGTGTGTTCATCTACATATGTATATTTGCCATAGTCTCACATTTTTAACCAAACCTCATTTACACCTGCCTTGATTTTCAGCCAGGAATTTATCATGTTGTCATTATTCACCTTTGTGTTTTCCCTTCACCCTCATCTACTAGGCTCAAAGATTATTTCCTTGTGGACCCTTTGTCTAATTAGCTGAATATTCAAGGAGTTTATTGACCCAACAAATTCACCATCACCTTTCTTATTAGGTTTCTTTTAAGCCATCACCCTGCCTGCCCCGCTTTCAGCCCCTCTGCATCCCCACCTCACTCCCATCTCTCCATCCCCCACCCTCAGAGGCTTATTTCATCTTTAATGTTCTTGGGTTGTTCCCTAGCCAGAGTTTTTTCCCTATTTTCAAGGGAGGCAAGAGATGAAGTGTGAAAAATTCACACCGGCTTTTATTCGGCGGAGGTTGGCTACTGACAGGTAAGTTTGCTACTCTGATTAAAAAAAAAAAAAAGCGGGGAGAAAGAATCAGAAAGCTTCCTCCAAACATGTGTGTGAGCAGGGTGGGGAGAGTTTCAAAAAGTAACAAACACGACCATACTATGGAACCTTCAAAGGAAAGAGAAAGTTTTCTGACCCAAAAGAATAATCACAACCGCTGCTCACATACCCTTTCCTCCACTAACCATCTATCCTTTCTCTTTCCCAGCGACAGATATGCCTGCTTCTTCATTCATATACGGAGGCAATCACTATATCCTGGAGGGAAGGAAATGTTTGTAGAGACCAGCAGACGGGGGCCTGACTGGGGTAGAAGCTACAGAGGTGAGAGGACAGGTGTCCTCTCTGCGGCAGGGTTCCCTTGGTCTTCTCCTCTCCCCACGTCCCCCAGGCACTCTCCCTTTTCAGCCATATCCCTCGGGAGATAGGCAGAGCCACAGAAAAGGAGAAGTTAATATGCATATGAGATTAGCCAAGTGCTTCCCACTGGTATAATTAAGCGCCCAACCCCCTTGCCTACCCCCATCTGGCTCACCGCACCCACGCTCTGTCTGCCCCTCATGTGTCCAGGCTCGCCTCCCTCCCCCAGAACTCACATAATTTTGCAAAAAGGCCAGGCAGTGGGGTGAGAACTGCACCCGGGAAAGGGAGCAATAAGCTCCCAGAATACTGTAAGCGAGTGGGGAGAGCAACAGCAACTCCTTGCTGTTTCCGAGGGATCTATCCTTTCTGTCACTTTTTCCATAAAAGCCCCCTTTGGAGGCTTCACTCATGTCTCCAGCCTAGGCACGCTTAACTGGAGACAGTCCTTGAGAGGGAACTGGGAGAAGGAAAGGAAGGGATTCCTGGGCCCACTGTGAGGTGTGCCTGGGCCACTCCCAAAGGAGGTGCCCAGGGGATCTGTTCTCTTCAGTTGGGTCAGGTTCTAACCTCTCACATTTAACCAGAACTGTCCCCAGGTAGGAAGCCAGTCCCTGGGGAAGGGGGCCATCCCAGTATAACTAGCAGCTGCTGGGGGAGAGGAATTACCTAGGGAGATGGGCAAAGGATCCAGAGAGGAACCAAGTCTGAAAGGGAAAGGGGCCCTACAAGCAAAAGAGGGGGAAAGAGATGTAAAAAACAGAGTGTCCATAACTTTCACCCTGCTTTTTAAAGCAGCAGATTTTACACTGGGAAAGAAGAAGAATTGGGAGTGGGGGAAGACTCACAAAAAACAGTTGATGTTTTATTTATTGGCAATTCAGGGAATCTGAAATAGGCATTTATCTGAAGATGCCAGGAACCTGGCCTTACACTGCTGGTCATTCTGGAGAAGAAACCTGCCAACCAAGGCTTGTCTCCACACTCTGCTCTTTACAAAGGAATTCCCGGTGAGGAGAACAGCTTCTCTCTGCTTTAACTTCTCCTCCTTCAGGCAGACCTCCTGGCTTAGACCAGCCAGCATTGCCCCACCTGCCCTCCCTGGGAAGCACTATACTCTGAGGAAGGAGGAAGCAGGACTTCCCTTATCCCAGCAGCCTTCAGATATGATCCCAAAAGAAGTAAGTGTGTGGGATGAGGGAAAGGGGATGGTGTTCAGAGGTCCCCTCTAAACTGGGTAGGAGTTGGCAGGCACTAGAGAGGGTGCTTCCATCACCCTCCTACTTTCTCCAGTTAAGGGAAGAGGTGGGGGAAAATGGAATTAGCCTCCAGTTTCGTGAGTCCCGGGACCTGCCACTTCACCGTCACTGCAGTCTGAGCACTCCTTGGAGGAACGTGCGGGCTGGAACCTCTCCCTCTCCCAGACCAGGGAAAATGGGCAGGAGGTGGGGCAGCACACAGAGCACAGACAAAAGGTTCGGCAGAGCCCTCCTCTCTCAGGAGCTCAGGTCCCTGGGCTGAGCCTGGCTCCCCATTCGGCCACGCCGAGTGACCTTCTCGCTAGAAACGCCCCCTTCCCGCGGGGCCCAGGATGGTCTTTTAATAGGTGCCCACGTCTCACTCCCGGCACCCTGACAAGGAACGCCCCTCCCACCCCTCACCGCAAACACCCACGACGCCTTCCTCCAGCCCCTTTCTATTGTCTTCAAAGAGATAAGTGGCTCCCACCCAACACACCCAAATGCACACCCCTTTCTCGCGCTCCCATTTCTCCGAGCCCTAAGGGCCGAGAAGCGAGCGCAGGGTCGAAAGAGGGGCGCGAGGGAGTAAAACCCGCGAGAACTTGGCATCGCAGACCCACCGTGTCCACCTCGCAAGGATGCCGGTGACCTGTAGATTGCAATAGGCACTGAATGATGCTTGCTGCTGCCATGGAAATGGTGGATGTGGTGCGCTCCCAAACTGGACGCGCCCCATGCCATTCCTAGGAGGCCGCTGAGGGTGAGCGGGACTATCCAGAGCAGGGCGAGGCGCCCCCCTGCGCCGCCGCCGCCACTGCCGCCGCCGCCCCCGGGCGAGCCCAGCTCGGCGCCGCACCGGAGCATCCTCTGGTACATGGCTAGGCGCCCGCCGAGGGGCAACCGCCGCGGGAGGCAAAGTTTGGGGCGCGGTGAGGGGAGAGGGCGCCGGGGAGCAGCGGGCGGCTCAGGGTGGGCTGCGGGCTGGCCGCCTCACCGCGTCAGGGCACCCATCCTCTCCCTCGTTCGGACAGTCTTCTCGGGGTCCTGGAGTCCGCCGTGCCTCGCACCCCAAAGAATCCGAAACATAGCCGAGGTGAATGCAGCTGATGGGGGCTTGTCCGAAAAGGCAGCCCCGGGGAAGAGCAAGCACGGAGCGGGCGGCTGCTCCCAGATTTCCGGGGCTCCAGGTTCTCGAGAGATACTCCCAAAGAGTTTCGGGCGAGAGTGCGTGCCGGGGGGTGGGGAGCGGGGAAATGGTTTAAAGCTCCTCCCGGAGGGTCCTCACTTCTACATGACAGCCATCCACCGCGAATCCACTAGGTAAATCCATTTAGCATTGTGTGGGGGGACTGGGGAGGCCACTTCGCCGGCCCAACCTCCTTTCAACGGAGAAGCAGACCCCATGGACTCGAGGCGCCCCGTCCCTCCATTCAGCCCGGGCCGGCTCGCCCGCTCGCGCCAGCCTCCCCCGGGCAGCGCGCGGAGCAGCGGCGCGCATCGCCTGCTCCCGAGGCAATCTCCGCGTCTGCCGCCTCCTGACACTTACGCCCGGCGAGGGGTTCAGAGGGAAGAGTGCCACCCTTATGAAGGAAGCGGGGATCGAACGGGGGAAAAAGAGCTGGGGAAAAGCAGAAGCACACAAAGGAGGGGGGGGGGGGAGAAAAGGAAAATGAAAAAAAGAAAAGAAAAGAAAAGAAGAACCACACACGCTGGCGAAGCGAGGGGCTCTATGCAAATCTGCAGTCTCCAAACAGCAAATCACTGAAGCTCGGATGCAATGCAGAGGACGAGCCTATGTAACGAGGGAGGCTGGTCTAGCTTCCCACAGAAATCGCCCTGCTTTGCCTCTCTCAAGCATTCTCCACACATCAAAGGGACACGTGTACAGCGATGCGGGGAACACCTAAAAAAGCAACGCTCCCTCCTCTGCCAGGTGATCCCTCCGTCTGAATTACAACGGCAAACGGCACCCTTCCCCTACCCCTATGGTTTAGATGTAACCAGTGTCTTGAGAGCTCTTAAAAGGGAAAGAGTTCCGCTCTTTTTATTGGACCAAACTTGTTCTGCCAGGTGTTCAAACCCAATCTGCTAAATATGGCTTGACACCATCTACTCAAGCATCAGTTTTGATGATCTGTTAATTACACAGATTACTCATAACAAAGAGCCCTCGTTCCCACTACAGTATCATATCTCACATAAGGCAGTAGAAGTGCAGGGAATCAAAATACACAAGAAAAAGAATGAGTGAATTTGGCAGCTGAGGAAAAGACAGAAAGAGGAAAAAAAGGAAAAAATGAGACAGGTGAGAAAGAGGACAGCAGAAGACAGAAACAGGATGAATGAGACTGCTTGTGTTTTGGTCAAACATTTTAGGAATCTTTAAGAACCCCCAAGATCTCTACAGAAGCCCAGCTATGATGATGTCTTATAAGGGTGGAGTTCTGCCTTTCTCTTACCATGTTTCATAAGGAAAATAACATCAGGAAATTTAAATCTAGTGCCCCCAAAGAAGAGGGGACATTATATTCTACCGGTGAAATGAAGGGAAAAAAAAATATATATATATATACACATATATATATATATATATATTTTTTTTTTTTTTTTTTTTTTTGCGGTACGCGGGGCTCTCACTGTTATGGCCTCTCCCGTTGCGGAGCACAGGCTCCGGATGCGCAGGCTCAGCGGCCATGGCTCAGGGGCCCAGCCGCTCCGCGGCATGTGGGATCTTCCCGGACCGGGGCGCGAACCTGCATCCCCTGCATCAGCAGGCGGACCCTCAACCACTGCGCCACCAGGGAAGCCCCGAAATGAAGAATATTTAACTGAAAGCCACGTGTCCTGGAAAAAGACCAGCAAAGCCAACACACAACTAAGAGTAAAAGTCTAGCACGGCAAGTAGACTTAGCAAGGAGGACCACAGTCACTGGAGGCTAGCACACGGGATTTGGAACTGTGATTAAAACAGTTCCCTGATTTCTAAAAGATGATACTATGACCTGACTAGTGGCTGGACATTTTTTGTTTTTACTCCTACTTAAAGACAAAGGAGAACAACTCTGACTAGGTACTACTTCTCACAGGCTCCTGTCTATATAATCCTTTATATCAACAAATACAAAGTCATGTCCTGAAAAAGTAGTTCTAGAAGGATTTGATACAAACCAGCCACTCACCAAAGTGGTCATTTAGACTTACATATTGCTTCCTAGTTCATTCAGAGAGTCAACCTGGGACTCTGATGGTCACTATGTTACCAGTGTCCAAGGGCCACCAAACCAAATTTGTAGCAATCCAACACCTCACATCCTTGGCAAAAGTTTGTTATTCTACTAAAAATTTAATACTTCAGTAGTTCCCTAATTGAGACAGCTTAGGCATGCTAGAGAAGGTGCTTTTATCTACTTAAAGACGCCTTGTCTCCCTCCCACAGCTGCTCAAAGACCAACAGAACGCAAATCCTGCACTTGCCACTGTGGTCTGTTCCCGTCCTTATCCCCAGGCCACTTCCTCCTCATTTTGTTATTTTCTAGCATGTGGATTTTAATTCATTAGTAGATTTTAATTCATTAGACAGCTAGGGAAGCCCTAGCTGTCGTGTTTTCAGGCAGATGTCTAAGGCACCTCTGCAGTACCTAGGAGTTTCTTGGGTGGATTCTGTGATACTGATGCTGCAATATTTGTTATAAATGGCTGTTATGGTGGAACAAGGAGCAAATTCTCTGTCTAGAGAGTGGAGAAAAGTCCTGTGAGCAGACTCATGCCTAATCTGTATGAAGCAAATAAAGCTTGCACTTACTCTTCATGTCTCTTCAGCTGGTCAGTTCTTTGGCTGGAAGTGTATTATCTAAGGAAACTGAGGGGACTTCCCTGGTGGCACAGTGGTTAAGAATCCGCCTGCCAATTCAGGGGACACGGGTTCGATCCCTAGTCCTGCTAGATCCCACATGCCGCGGAGCAACAAAGCCCATGCGCCACAACTACTGAGCCTGCGCTCTAGAGCCCGTGAGCCACAACTCCTGAAGCCCGTGCACCGAGAGCCTGTGCTCCGCAACAAGAGAAGCCATCGCAATGAGACCCCGCACCGCAACAAAGAGTAGCACCCACTAGCTGCAACTTGAGAAAGGCCCAGGCGTAGCAACGAAGACCCAATGCAGCCAAAAATAAATAAATTTATTAACAATAAAATAAAATAAAGGAAACTGAGGCAGCACTGACAAATTGTTCTCAGGTGAGTAAAAAACTGGCTGGAGCAGACATGGTGCTCGGCTGCTTGTAATTTACTCTTAAAGACTGCAGCATGGACAATGAGATATGAATGTGTATTCGTGCGGTTCTGTGTCTCAGGAGGTTGGTTGCTTTCATCAGGAATGTATGCTCCAACAGCTCAGCCAGAATTACAGAAGTCAGAGGTAACTTTTGGAAGTCTTGAGTTACCATCATCTCCAATCATGATGTCGCTTTGTTCATTAATTATAATGTATGTTGGAAACCGATTATCATCGGTGACATAAATGGCCTGTCAGTTGGTTAATGGAGGTTAGGGGTGGGTTCTTTTTGGTGAAATCATTAACATTCAAGATATGTGGACTGGCCAAACTTTTTGTAAACGTGCTTTGCTTCTATTTGAATAGAGTATATGAATCTATAAGGCCTTTCACCCTTTACTATAAGGAATGGTGTCATAATATTAGTAATAATAAGAACTAATACATTCATAACTGGCACAACTCTGAGAGCTCATTTAATCATCACAAAACCATATGAAGTGGGTGCTATCATTGATCCCTAACAAACCTTAGTCACCTAATTCTGACAGATGATGATCTGGATGCTGCCACTGAAATATTGCCACATTTGCTTTAAGAAAACCTATTTGCAAGACATTTTGGGGTACCTAGAAGAACCAAGAGCTGGAACTTCATCAAGCTTCCAGAACATGCTGTAAGATTTTGTTCCTACTTATTAATAAGTGTCTGTTCCTGTAGCAGAAGTTGGTGTGCATCTTAAACCCACTAGGAGCTGTGGAAACGCTTGGAAGAGTGGTTTACCCTCCCCTGCCTCTGACCACTGTGGGTACCGAGCTCCACCAAGAGAATCTAATAGCTGTGCATAGGGAGTTATTCTAGATGCATTCATAGCTGATGATTAATAATGAACGAGAAGGCAGGTAGCCTACGTCAGACAACCATGCAAGAAATGGGAGATGGGCTTGAAAGCTGAGGGGACAAAAGAAAGGGAATGGAAGGAGAAAGAGAAAAAGAGTGTGTAGAAGGGGGAGTGTACACAGAAATGGAAAAGCACAGGTTATTTCAAACTATTTTTTCATATTCCTAAAATCACCCTTCTGTCTCAAGAAACAAAATGGTTGTCAGGTAGACACTTTCAACCTTTTCGTGTTTTTCTTAAAACTTAATTGGAAATTGTTACAGCTCAGTATTAAGCTTTTAAAATAGAAAAGTAGACAATAAAATGGCAGAGATGAAGTATATTAAAACCTACAGGCAGTACCAATCTTTTAAAAATTAAAAACGAGCAGAGTGTCAGTCATGCATTTTGCATTTCTACTGATGTCAGCACAAGAAAAGGCAAAGAGACCCCATATATCCATCTACCTGCATTTCTGAGCTGGGATTGAGAGAGAGTAAAGACAGAGAGGCTCAGGAGAGGATGCTGTCTGTGAAGTTGCAAAGACAAACCTCTGATCCCATTACCTTTCTGGGTTATTGCAGGTCCCTAAAGGTGTTCTGAGAAAAGATCAGAATAGATCAGAAGAGTAAGGACACTGAGAGAAAGGAAGGAAGGAAGTGAGGGAGGAAGGGAAGGGAGGAAGGAAGGAAGGAAGGAGAAAGAAAGAAAGAAAGAAAGAAGGAAAGAAGGAAAGAAAGAAAGAAAGAAAGAAAGAAAGAAAGAAAGAAAGAAAAAGAAAGAAGGAAAGAAAGAAAGAAAGGGAGGAAGGAAAGGAGTGGGGAGGAAGAAATGGAGGAGGGGGGGAGGGAGAGAGGGAGGAAAAGAAAGAAAAGAAAAGAAAGAACAGATGCCAGGGCTAAAAGCATTCCTGGAGATTTTGTAGTACAATCTCTTCGGGTGATAAACCTGAGGCCCACAGAAGTAATAATGTTACCAAAAAGTCAGATTTATTTATGAAGCATTTACTTAACTGGAAGTGAACTTTTATCCTCTACCACCCATAGTCCAGTCATAGATGTAGACTGGGAAATTCAGTCAATGTACCTATTACCTAGAACCTCCACACTGAGGGAGAGTAGCGGGAACCCAACATGAGCCAACATGATGCCCAATTCACTCAAAAGAAATTAAAGCTTGCAGTTTGATTTCTGAAATACGAATGGATTTATTCAGTCACAGTTAGTTGTGTTTAGGACTGAAGTATTTTATGCCAGTGGTCCCCAACCTTTTTGGCACCAGGGACCTGTTTTGTGGAAGACAATTTCTCCACGGACGGTGGGGTGGGGGGATGGTTTTGGGATGATTCAAGCGCATTACATTTATTGTGCACTTTATTTCTATTATTATTACATTGTAACATATAATGAAATAATTATACAACTCACCACAGTGCAGAACCAGTGGGAGCCCTGAGGTTGTTTTCCTGCAACTCGATAATCCCATCTGGGGGTGATGTGACACAGTGACACCCAAAGTGTGTTGCATATGTCCAGTCTATTCTGTAAGATGCAGCTCAATTGTCAGTTGCCACTCACTGATAGGGTTTTGATATGAGTCTGCAAGCAATTGACTTATTACGGTCTCTGTGCAGTCAAACCTCTCTGCTAATGATTATCTGTATTTGCAGCCGCTCCCCAGTGCTGGCATCATTGCCTCAGCTCCACCTCAGATCATCAGGCATTAGATTCTCATAAGGAGCACGCAACCTATAGATCCCTCACATGCGCAGTTCACAGTAGGGTTCGCGCTCCTATGAGAATCTAATGCTGCTGCTCATCTGACAGGAGGCGGAGCTCAGGCGGTAATGTGAGCGATGGGAGCGGCTGTAAATACAGGTGAAGCTTTACTCGCTCGCCTGCCACTCACCTCCTGCTGTGCGGCCCGGTTCCTAACAGCGAACCCCTGTTTTATGCTATCTCTTCTCTTGCCCCTTTTAATAAAAAGTTCATTTATGACATCCTACATAAAATTTGTTGCCTAAGCACCAAGGCTGGGTCATAGAAATTTCATTATTAACTGCATCTTGAAGTGTTGTGGGCATTGCTTTGGTACCACCCAATCATATGCTATCTTTTGGTCACTAGCATCTTATATTGTTTGTATAGTTATTTAGACGTACTTGTGTTGCTGACAAACTCTTCCCTAGGTTCATGCCATTTGATGTGAATGAGTTCATAGTGTAGAGGGAAAACATGCAGTTTGAGTGCCGGACTGTGAGTTTGAATCTGAGCCCATAGTTATTATTCATGTTACACTGTGTTTCATGGACCCTTGCCCCCATTTTCTCATCTGTAAAATGATTATAACACTGTGTAAAATATATTAAGCACTAAATATAAGTTATTGTCATTTACTCACAGGTACATATTTTAGATAGCTGCTAAAGACATACTGATAATGAGCTGTAATGTGATTTTTAATTTAGCCCTATTTCAGACTCTTCCCACTCAGTCAAGTTCGGCCACCTCTCCAATTCTCTGTTACTCTAAATCCTCAAACTTTAGCGTGTCCGAGAATCACTAGAACAGCTTCTTAAATCATAGACTGCTTTGCTTTTGATTCCCATGATTTGTAGAGGGGCCTGATAATTTGCTTTTTTTAACAAGTTCCCAGGTAATGCTCATACTGCTGGCCCAGAGGAACTAGATTTTCAGAACCACTGCTCTGTCTGAATGTCAACGTCTTTAACACGGGTTTTATTAACCAACACAGGGAGGGCTTTCTAATTAAACTCCTTACCAATGACCTCGCCTCTTTGGCTGTGTATTCTAAACATAGACAGCAGTGCTGTTCTCAGATCTCTTCTTTAAAGCATTCTTTAAAGACTTCAAGATGTCCAGCATATAAACCTATATGTTCTCATTTCACAACATGAAACTATAAATTCCTTTTATTCTACTTAGAAAAAGCTATTTTCTTCTCCTTCTCATCTTTTGAATGTGTGCTCTTCTTCAGTTAGCCTGGCCAGTGGCTAGAGGCAGGACTGAGCTCCTACAGGACTGAAGGCACCGTATTAGGGTTCAAATCTGACCTTACTAACTTATCAGCCACGTGGCCGTATGCAGGTGAGGATGCTTGTTTCCATATAAAACCTAATACTGGCCATCCAAATAGCCAGGCACCATTTAAAAAAAGAAAAAAAAAAGTCCCTTTCAGGTCCTGGCATATCAGGTCTTCAGTCTGACCAGCATCAGCTACAGAAAAGATCAGTGACAAAAACTGACAACCTGGGATCTGTCACCTGCATTCACCAGCACAGTCTATCATATATACACGCCACTGAAGAAGAAAGCAAAATGGGATCATTGAAAGTGGAACTAGAGTTGGAAGGGCAACTATAAGGCAAGTTAGGGTGATATAAAAACTGAGATATAATTTGCAAATTCCCTAGTAAATACAGATATTCAAATCCAGAACCAGACGTCACGCCCATACCATGAGTTCAATTTCCTGAATGCCGGAGCACTTACAGCATATAAACCAATTCAATCTATCTTTATGGATCTATGTTCTGTAGCATATGTTGCCATTTGAATTCACTGAAAGGAATTTAATCATGCAATTTGAACTGAATCTCTAAATAGGTTTATCTGGGATCTCTAATTTAATCCCCATCCAATTCAGGACAAATAGGTTACACATTTTGTCAGAGTGATATTTTGAAGTTAGTACTGTAGTAAAGTTAGTGTGACTATCCCACTACAAAGATCCCTTTTCCAGGTAAGTAAAAGGCATATTAACCATTTCTTTACCATGGCATACTAAGCCGTTCAAAATTTGTCTCGATCCTGCCTCTCCTGTCTCATCTTTACTTCAGCTTCTGCCACTTACCCCACAAACATCCTAGGCTCCAGCAACATGAACTTCTCTTCCCTAAATACACACTGCATTTTTTCACTTCTTTTGCCACTGCCCATGCAATTCCCTCTGTAAAAATGATCTTTTCTCCTACCTAGCTCTCTTACTATCCCATTCATTCCTCTACCAAATTGTTGGAAAATTTTCTGAACTCCTCCAGTTTCTCAAGTATAGACTATCACAAATACCTAAAAAAAAAAAAAAAAAAGCCCAGGGTATGTAATAGTATATTTATATTATTTTTGTGCTGTATGAAGTGTCAGGAGAAGTGGTTAAATCTATATCCATGTTTAGGAATTTAAAATAACCTAAACGAACAAACAAAAGAAATCCACTCTCCCCTCTTCAATTTATCCTTGCAGGCCTTTGGTTAGCTCTTTCATTGCCTAAAATATATAACAAATTTAAGCTGAACTTTGATTCGAATGCTAAACAACTGGTTATGAAGAATAAGGGAATTCATTGTCATATTTTCCTACGCATGTTATAAACAGATGTCTTTCTTTCCCATACTATATAAAAGGAAAATAAAACACCACCAAGCAAAGATGCTTGCTGCCAAGTTGAATTGCAGAGCAAACATTTATAGCCAACTTATAAATCCTTGAAAATAGGGTTTTATAATGGAAATACTGGCACCATTTTAACCATAACCATTCAAATAACATCACTGTAGCAGAACTTATAATCTAATATACCTGTTCTGGGATGGATGAGAGACTTAGCTATAGGTTTTGGAAAAACTTCCAGTGGCTCAATTCAAATTGAATGATCATTCCATATAGTTCAAATCTCTTAGAGTATTTATCTTTATTTCAAAATGTGTAGTATATGCTCCAAAACATTTATTTAAAAGATAGAATATATTTTTTGATACTCGTATAAAAAGATATGACCTCTGAGAGGCATTTCCAAAAATTATCAGTTTTTTTTCAACTGTCTTTTTCTCTCATGAAAGAATTACTTTCCTCAGGTTTTCTCTGTCCTGTTGCTGTGATGATTCCCCCAGAGACCTGCATGTTTATCTTGACAGGTGTTAGTAGATCTGTAGACCTCTGTGGAGTTGTTCCTAGTTGCGTTGAGGTACAGGAGAAAACATTATGTCTGCAAACTAATGAACTTACCTTATTGCATTCTAAATAAAATAAACCACCCAGCAAGTGGAATTAATCTACTAATGTCTTCCTAATGAAGTTTTCATTAGGCATAATGAAAATGGTGTGGTCTTCAATATTTAACATGTGATAGGTATTAAAACAAAGCATATCTGATGATTTTTAAAATGCATACCTGATAATTGCCTTTATATTATTTTCAAATGAAATAGTTTACCCTCAGATTGCTTTAAGCACCTAATCAAAGAGATACAAGAAACATTTCTAGACTTAAGGGAATGTTTTATATCCAAATGGACAGAAGAAATGTCTCATCTACCATTATCCTTAAATAATTAAAACCAGGTTTGCTGTTCTAATTTTTAAGAATGGAGATATATAATAGTGTGCAATTTTCTGTGCTATGTAAAATGTCACTCAATGAAATTTAGCCAAATATTGACAATGGAAGTGTGTTAGTCCAATTCACAGTGGTTTGCTTTAAAATAATGCTACCTCCTAGCGTAGCAAACAGCAACTTAAATTCTGATGAGAACTGGATACTTTACTGGCCAATGGAAGAGCAGCTACAAACACAATCAGTATCCTTTCTTATTGGCAACATTTTGATTTGTCATTTGGCAAAGAAAAAATTCAAAGCATCATGCAGAAACACCTACCTACTTCAGAAAATCATCAGTTTGGGATCATGTGATATCTCGTTCCATCTAACATTTACGGTAGCATGTAGACGAGCCACAAAGAAGTCACATCCTCATTGCTACACTGTGCCACATTCTTAATTTCTCATTTCAGGTTCCCATATAAATTATCTCCTGCTCTGGTATAATCACGGTTGTCCAACTGAGACCTGACGATCTTATCAGTCATGCATTTTACTATTACTATTGAAATTTACTCATTTCAATGATTACTTACTGCCACATAAGCATATTATTTACTTCAGAGGCCAGAAAACAGACACAGTAAAAGGAGAGTAAAGGTGGGTCTTTTCTCCTTCATCAGTAGGAGCCAGAAACAGTATGAAAGCAATGGATCATGAAGAAAAGCAATTTCCTACTTGAGGGATTAGACAGTACCCTCTTTTGTACTGTTAAATCACAGTTTTGGTTATTTTTTCAAGTAATACTGATTTTTTTCAATTTACATAAATATAGTCTCTAGAGGAACTGCAAGAGAACCCCCAAACACAAACCCTCTCAACCAATCAATAGAAGAGGTATAAAAAAGCCCTCATTTATGTTTACAGCCTTGAGCAACCCTTCACACAGCATAAAAAAAATAAAAAATAAACTAAACGGCTACACAGCTAAAGATAATTAGCTTAACAAGGATGACTTCGAACTGAAATGTGAGGCTTTTTTCTTTTCTTTCTTTAGGCAAAATATAGGTGATTTTTATTTTGAAGCAGCTCACATTTGCTAGTATTAGAAAATTGACAACTATGTAAATTTCAGCTTTGCTGAAATGTTTGCTTTCCTTTTTCGGTTCACAACAATATTAACCACTGCCATCAGTCAGTATTACATTCAGATTTGAGAAAATCTGTAGCATAAAACTGTGCTCCGGAATATCATGTGAAAATCTTAATCAATTTAAAACGTATTTACATTCAAGAAGGAGTAAAGCATACTCTTAAATAATAAAGGCAAATAATACTTATATGTATAAAATGGGGGGAAGGAAAATCATGAGCCTGTTTCACAGCCCATTTTTTTTTAAAGGTTTACTGCTGATATGAGGCACGTTTAAGGAAGTTGCACATTTTCTATGCAGAAGACTGTTATGTCAGATAATTAAGAACAAAAAGCCCCCATAGCTAAATAGAAGCGTTGTGACAAAACCTTATAATTTATTTCAACTTATTCCTCAGTTATCCGGTTTGCCTAGAATCCTATACTTCATACTGTTAACAGACACCTGAGGTATGGTGGTTGGTTAGTGGTTAGCTCTAGCTTTTATTTTAATTGTCCTTGTTTTTCCCACTTTGTCAAAATAGTGATGCTAAGGCATTTTTGAACTCAATAGCCTACAGAGACATTAAGAGCAAATATACATATTTCTTGTTTTATATATAACTGGAGTAGTATTTTCTAATTTTGGTGGAATAATCTACTGTATTGTGAAAATTAAAGGGAAAAAGGAACTATACACAGAAACCAAATTAGAAGAGTACAGATCTATAACCCAGCAGAATAAAATTTGACTGTTACAATCAAACAGTTTTGGAAGAAGTGTGGAGTTGTTCAGTATGGCTGAGATAAGTAGAATTTGGAGCAATGAATGATATTATTTTCATCCAGTTTAAATTCCTCAATCCAGTAATAGAATGATTAAAAACAGGTTAGCTGGGCAAATGAAGTTTGAATCCACTGGGTTTCCAGGACTGGGAATTAAAGAAAAAAAATCAAGACTTGGATTGCTAACAGGTCAAGAATGGAAAATAGGTTACAATTCCCCAGATTTAAAAAAAAAATAGCATAAAAATTATATGATTTGTAATGAGACACAGATCTGGCTCTAAAGAATCCAATAGTTTCCCATGACTTACTGGGTGGTAACTATATAGGAATACCAATATTCATGTTAAAAATCGGTGACTTTAGTCACTGTAGTTTTTTAGGGGCAGCCCAGTCCTTAGATAATGGATCAAGCTATCAACCTAGAAAGGCAGTTGTAGCGGATACTTCTAACTTGTACTCAATATCTACTTTGCCTTCTTCCCGGCAAATTGAACAAATTGTTTTTTGGGGTAGGGAGGGATAAAGTACATAGAAGGGCAATATGCCCCACTAAAAATACTTGCCTTCCCAAACTCCCCTACAGTCAGAGTACCCCTGTGACACAGTTAATTTTGAGGAAATGTAAATGGAAGTCCTTGGAAAAGGTTTTCTACAAAGCCCTTCAGGCTTTCTGCCACAAAACCTTATTCCTCTTGTCCAAAATGCAGAATCACTGTGTATGGAAGATGCCCACTCTGAGACCATGAGGTCAAAATCATACTCTAAGAATGGAGAAGCAAGAGGATAGAAGGAGTTTAAATATTTGACATTTTCTACTGGAGTTACACTAACCTTGCATCACCTACCTCTGAGCTTCTTATTAAATTTGAAACGTAAACGATCTTCTGTTTAATGCAATGTAAGTCAGGTTATCAGTTTGGGGAAGCTAAATACATACCTAATATATAACTAATTTCTGGGAAGGATGATTACTTAGGTGAGCAAGTTAGCAATCTTGGGCTCTGGGGGAGACATTTATCCTTAAGGACAGTCAGTAACGTATTGTCCAGAACTGTGATTTTAATGAGTCAGGATATGCTTTGGGTTCCTCCAGAATCACATGCATTTTAGAAAGTTAAGGCAGTTGCTTTAATACAGGCGCCTATTAAAGATAATAATTGGGAAATAAAGCTATCCAAGGCCCTTGAACAGGAAGAAAATGCCTTTGAGTAAAGAATGTTATGGCACTGAAGGGAAGTGTTCTCTCTTTGTCCTCCCTAAGCATGCCAGGGACAAGGAAGAGAACATTCTATTTTCTAGAGATAAGGAATTAGAACCTGCCAAAGACACACTCTCAATCAGGTGGGTCTCTGAAGTGGGCTTATTATAATAAACTCATCTTCCTGGGGTATATACCTAAGTGTGAGTAGGTACAGCTGATATACATTTATTTGTCCAGTTATTCATTGAAGTATCAAATAATTTATTTATCTAACAAATATTCATTGAGTACCTACTCTACAGCAGGATGTGTACCAGGCCCTGAGCTCATCCGGAAATAAACATCTGGGGACTTGGTTCTAGTTGAGGAAAGGAGTCTTTGAAGTTATCGCCTCCTTATCTTGAACTGGGCTGATCCCAATCCTCTCCTGAAGTCCATGAAAGGATGATATGTCCCTTGTGACTTTTAGAAACTGCCCTGTCAATGGGGTTGAACTGGAGCTGAGTAAGTATTCTTATGTCAGTTAATATAGTTTCATACTCAAAGGGTTTCAAAGCAGCACTGTGTACAATTCAGACAGGCTTATCGACCAGGTGCTTACCACCTATTGGGCAGATGCTGTTTATGAAGTTTTTAAGAAACAAATATTGATCTAAACATCCCTTGCATTTAATATTCTACCATTCTGGAAGGCCACTATTAACTTTGATGTACACATGCAATTACCTGTCTGACTGAAGAGTTTCAATTGCCCTAACTCTTGGTCACCACACCATGATTAAATGCACGGAAGCAACAAGTTGTTGACTTGGGCAGCCAGAAAACCACTGTGGCGTAAGATTGACAGTTATATCGCCTACCAAACAATGTCTTGGTCGTTCTTCCTACAGTCCTCAAAGTCCCAGATAAGAATTTAAAGCTGGATTTTGTTCTTACTTCTGTGTACATGTTATTTATGCAAATGCAAATAAAACTTATCTAGGAAGAATCCAGAAGGTCCACAGAGGAGTGAAGATTGTTCAAGTTATTGTAGAGCTCATAAAACACATTTTCAACTGGCAGGGCATCCTCTTCATCAGACTACCATATGCTTCAAAGTAGGAAAAATTAACATGCATAAATGTAAGGTCTTGCATGTAGGTTTGAGAAAATCAATAGCATAAGCACAGGATGAAGGAGAACGGATTCTGCAGTTTTTAGTGTAAAAAAGTACCACGAGATTTTCACTGGACAAAAATGTAATCATAGACAACAGTTTGATGCAACTGTTAGAAAAATTGCCTGAATTGAATTGTAGTATGCAGTTCATTTTTCTGCACTTTTCATAAGACACATACAGAGTATTGTTTGACATGCTGGCTTCCCTGTTTTAAAAGATACATTGACAAAAAGAAGAATGACCAGATGCTCAGAAAAGCCATAGGTATGCTTTATTGGCTTTGCAGCTAGAGGAAGAGCCGATAGGTGGAAATATATTAATAAAGAAGCAGATTTGAGCACTAACGTATATGAACTGAAGGTTCCAGAAAGAACCTTCTAGAAACTAGAAGGGGATTTGGAACTAATGTGCATTTCCACAAAGTAATTTCTGATTTATTCTCCTGTCCTGGGATCTTGCCTGTGGACATGTCCTCAGATAAAAAAATAATGGAGCTTGTGAGAAATAATAAAGAGAGCTTTAGGTCTAATTGTCAGCCAAGGAAACTGAAAGTAGGTTCTTATACAAGAGCTGTCGAGGAGAAGCACAAAGGCTACCCTCTGATGTATATGGCTGTTACCCTGGCTGGGAAAGTAACTCATCCCCAAGTACCTTCTTGAGGAGCTAAGCAACTATCCACAGGAAAGTAGACATATTTATTATTTTATATATCTTCAATCATATGTCCTTAGCTCCAAGGAAATGTATTCCATGCTCTTCAGGAAGGGGTGCAGGAGAGAAGTACCATAACACATGTAAGACAAATAAAATAATTCTAACACTAAGAAACTGAGAATGTATGGCCACCAGTTTGGAAGCCTAAAAATAAATAGTCTAAAACAAGGGAAGAGAGGAGACCTCTTTGGAGAGTATAGAAGGGCAAGGTCAAAATGATCTGAGAAAAAGGTGGGTGGTGAACTAATCATAGCAACAGCAGACACAGAGTAAAAGGGCAGATGTGAAATAAACCAAACAAATGCATACAATAACTTACTGTATATTATGTATATTCTATGTATTTTCAATTGGACTCTGTTACAATTAGACTGTACTAACCAAATTATCCACTTCTGGCTAAGTTTATTATGTACACTCTATTTGATAATAAGCATAAAGAGTTTTATCTGTGCTCAATTAGAAATCACCTGGGCAGATGTTACAGGAGGTTAAACAAATTCTACAGTTCCAAATACATAGGCTTAAATAAATTTAAATAGCATGATGTTACCTGTCTTCTGTATTCTGGTAGAATCGATGCACAGCTACCTTAGGTACTCTTCATCTGAAACAGTAGCCAGGTTTTGAAGTTCTGTATGATTTCTGACTATAATTCCCCTCCACAACATTCCCTATAGTCTCAAACATTCACATATCTGAAGCAAACTGGCATTTCTATAGGAGGTGATACTGAAACAACCACTGAACCACAACTCCCACGGGTTGCTATTAGAAGTGGTGACCAGCATTCCTTCCTACTCATCTCTGTGAGCTCTGATGTTTCCTAAAAGTACACAGACCAATCATGGTTTTAGTCTCCCAGTGTCAGAGAGGAGGAGAGGTAGGGGAGGATCCTAAAATCACAACACAGAGGAGGTCATACGAACTGAGCAAATTAGAGAATGCAGATAAAAGACCAAAAGAAAGGTATAAAATGAATAATAGCCATGGTTAACAGGCAAAGATAAACATATCTCTTGATAAAAGGTATTTATTTATTCTAGTTATTGAAGACTCTCCTCAATTTCTACCTCTTCCACAATTTCAGCCATGATTTTATCATGAGCTTAGCCACCATATAGTTTCTCCTCTCTATGTGTACAGACTATCTCTACAGCTAGACTGCAGCCGCATGAGGGTAGGGCCAATGTCTCATGATTTTCTGGTTCTGCATTTCATTAGCAGGTGTTCCTTTCAAAAGGCAGTCTGCCAATTACGCACAGCACTTTCATGTGAAACCACGGTTTAAAGTTGTACTTCACCCTGGACTTACTGAATTTCTGAGGATGTGCTCAGGAATCTGCATTCGTAACAAAAGACTGGACAACGCTAGTGTCTCAAATATTTGCTAGCCTAAGGCCTTGCACAGAGCAGGTGCTTGTAAATGTCTGGTACTGCTGTTAAGATAATGCTTTCTGGCACGTCCATATGTGTTTATGAGAAACAAAGAAATGCTGATTTGCTCAGTGTGTCCTCTGTCAGCCACTAGATAGTAAATGCCCTGAGGGTTGATGTCTTGCCCAGATGGTTCTTTGTATCTCCTTTTAAATTTTTTTCTATAGCACTAGGCACTTCCTACAATGCACCATAAATAAGATATTATAAGAAGGAAAAAGAGAAAGGTGAAGGAGGAGGGACGGGGTGGGGGGAGGGGGGGAGACGAGATTATGGTTGGGAGGGACAGAACAGGAGGTTATTCCAAAAACTTCTTTACTTTGATGGACTGGAATTCAAAAGAGCTAATGAAGTTTCTACTTAATTTTTTCTACTTAATTCCTTTGTTCTACACTTACTAACACAGAATTATCCCCTATGGTATTTTTGAAATTACTAAAGACAGTCTTCCTGTGATAAACTATAATGGAAAAGAATATGAAAAAGAATGTATATATAGGTATAACTGAATCACTTTGCTGTACAGCAGGAATGAACACAACACTGTAATTCAACTATACTTCAATAAAAAATAAATTAAAAAAAAAGACAGTCTTGTGTGAATTGAAGATAGACCACATTTTGAAGGGCTAGCATAAAACAAACCTGTATTATAATAGTAAGGAAATGTTGGTCTCTATCTCTCCTCCTAAAACCGATTTAAAGGAAATCATTTCCATTTCTATATGCACATGTATGTGTGTATAATTACTTCATATGGATAAACTCAGCAATGATCTCTGCCAATTAAGGGCAGTGCTAATGAGCTGTAAGATGGACTCACCCAGTCACTCATGCCTTCCAATTGTCTTGTACTGCAAGAGGCATTCCTCATCTTTCACTCAGGTCTAACTCCCACACAGACCTTCTGTGCTCTTGTTTTATTATTACAAATAGACAAAAATTAAAATTGGAAATCAAGACTTGAGAACATGTTTATGTCTAAACCAATAGGGAAATGAGGCTTTATTGCCTCTATTCGCTAGGATTCAATTTTTCAAATTGTGAGAAGACCCCTGCTTTCCATTTCCATTTTGTCCTACTGAGGATGGGTCTTATACTCAAGAACTGCTTTCTAACAGAACATCAAATATACACATGTGTGTGTGTGTGCGTGTGTGTATAAGAATGGAAAGATCTATCTACGTTAAAGATCTCTCATCACTACACATTAATTATGAGGATTCTGTGGCCTAGATGGGTTAAGTGATTACTCAGAATTGCAAAGTTAATTAAATTAAAGATCAGATTCTTTTCCTGGGATGTATAAATAAGCTTCAAGGAGACCAAGAATCTTAAAAATTATGTGCAAAGTTTTTGTGTGCATCTGTGCATTTTTGTGGAGACAGGATCCATAATTTTATCAGACTCTCAAAATGTTCCTCAACGTAGTTGGAATAGTTACTGCTAGAACTGTAATTTATAAAATGTTTGTAGAAACTAAAGAAGAACAGAGTTGAAGGTCATGAAACCCAAACTTCCAGTCAATACTATTTTAGGTAATGTTTCTGGTAGAGAGCATGCAACTTCTACCTGGGATCTTCAGAGAGCTAACAACTTACCACCTCTCATGTTAGCAGTGTTCAAAGCTCTAATTATTAGAAAGGGATTCATATCTCTGTACGCTTTCCTTTCTATATTTTCTCACAAAGGTCCAAGTACTGCCTTTCACAGCCACACAAAAAAAGCCATTTTTTGCTTACTCAGAATGCCTTTCAAATATTTGAAAATAACAGTTATATTCCCTAGAAGCTATGCTTCTCTGATCTGAACAGCCTCAAAGTTGCTATTCTAGACTCACAGCCATTTAGAGCTGGAAGAAACACATTTCAGTGTGTCAATATTCTTTAATAAATATGTAACCAAAAACTGAAAACAATGTCCCACTTGTGACCTGATTAATCTATGACTAGACTATCTCTGGCGCATATTCTGCCTTTCTTTTTCTTTTCTTTTTCTTTTTTTTTGCTGGGAGGATCATAGTGTTTTACTGTGTAACTGGGAAGATCAGGGGTTAATGACTTTTCCAGAAGTTTCCTATCTGAAATGCAACAGAGCAAAGGGCATGAACTTGCCCATTTACACCCAACTCTAGATAGTTATATTTCCAAATTTAATAGTAATGGGGTTCACATAAATAAAGCACCTGAAATTTCCAAAAGAGAAACATTATACATTCTTATTTTATATGAAAAATCTGGCATTTTTTCCACAGGTTAAGTCAGAAACAAAGAATGGACTACCTCAGATTCATAAAATGAGTAGAGGAAGGATGACTTAGAATATAAAGGTTTTCCATTTCAAGTGTCAGAAAAATTACTGTCAGATTTATTTGATTTAAAAGTTCCAAAACCACTTCCTTGCAATGTATACTCACAGCCCAAACTTCAACAATGTAGCAACAATCACACAAGTAATTTAAACCTAGTAAATGGACAAAATGAAAAATTCAGTCTCTTTCCCCATCCCGATATTGATTTTCTACATCAACATTCCCCAAAGACTGTTAAGAGGAACACTAATCCTAACAGATGCTCACTGAAGATAAAAGACCAACAGCTAAATACATTTCAAAAACGTCCCCTATCACATCTGCTTCTTCGTGATCCCCACTTCAAATTACACATTTCAGACTCCAAGACCCACTCCTTTTAAAGACACCTTTTAGCGTCCCACAACACCAATGTTGCCTAAAACACATTTGGGGAATGACTGTACCACACTGATCCAATTAACCAAATTTCTATCAGTTCTCTACTTTATGTTTTAATACCTTAACAAGCATGAGTGTGTACTCTTGGGTAGTGAGACGTGTGAGTATACATTCTCCTTTATGATTGACACTCCTGTGCCTGGGTCCTGGTGAGTCACAGCATACCCTACGGAGGAGTTAGGTTAGGCCACAGGGTTTTTTTTTGGTTTTTGTGTTTTGGCCTCAGATTTAGGTAGATGAAAGCTCTAAGATCAGGCTGGAAATTGTTGATATTCCTCTTCTACTCCTAGCAGTAGATGGCTAAGTAAACTCATTCCTTCCCCAGCCCCCATATTCTCACTTTCAGAAAGATCTAACAATGATAGTGATAAAGATTCAGATGTGTGAGGGAGATTTCGCTTTGGCTTCAAGTTCATGTTGGGTGCTTTAATTACATTTTCTAGAGAGGTCTGCATGGAAGGAATTTAGGCACACACTTTGCGTTGTTCTCTGAGAATCCTGGGAGAGTAGGGAGTCCCAGAAGAACAGTACTCAAGACATTTCTAGGTCATGGCTATAATGTCCTTATCAAAATAGCATCAAAGTTACTGTGGCCATAGTTTTTCTGCTTGGTTTTTTTTCCATATGTTTTAAAAATTCATATTAAAGTATCTGCAGGTGAATGAGGCAATGTCCTGGATTTGCTTCAAAACAATCCAGTCAGAGGATAGAAGTGGAAGGGGTTGAAGTTACAGATAAAACAGTATTAATCTCTTAGATAAATGTTAGAACTGGGGGATAGATTCATTTGGATTATCTTTACCTACCTGTTCTCTTTATTGTGATTGATATGTTCTGTGATTAGAGTTAAATAGTAATAATAACGCACCAAAATCTCACACAGAACTTCCAACTCGTATAAATAAACTCATAGACATGAGTGTGAGAGTTGGAGAATTTTTGCGAAATGGTCAAGGCACTCACTATTGTAACTAAGAGTTTTTGCTGAGGCTGCTATTATCCACTGCAACACCCACATACACACAGTATTCCTGGGCATATTCCCTTTATTTGAGTAATTGACCCCATTTGACCAAAGAGAAAATATTAAAATCATCCTAAAACTATGTAATTACTGATTGCATGGTAACCTTTATGATATGAAAATTGTAACAGTCAATATCTAATGTAGAGTCAAGCATCATATTCAATATATTGAGGCAATGTTTTTAAAATCCATATTTTGTGAATTGCAAATAATTCCAGCTTGAATGCTAGCGAATGCAACAAGTTTCTGTAAAAGCTTTTGAGTTTCAGAGGCTTCCTCTTGACAGATTTCTTAAGTTATGGAATGCAGCCATCAGCAGTCTGTAGAAAAATGAAATACTGCAAGTCTATTTTTATGCAGCTGGGATCAAGCTACTAAATGGATCAAAAGCAATAATTTCTTTGAAGAGGTGGCTGTTGACACCAGTGCCCTAAAAATAAGTGCAATTTTGTGGGTACGAAAACTTGTTTATACTTCAGTGGAAGTAACTATAGATAAGTTTCCATATATACACTTGCACCCAATATATATCGGATGCCACTCTGAACATATTTTAATATACATCAGTTTAACATCACTGCTATTAAGTGGAAATTGCATGCTAGTTCGTGAATAATTGGCATAGTTCATGACAATTATTCCTGCTAGGCTTAGCTTACTGGTTAATAATAAAAACAACCAAAATCATTACCCAACTCTTACTCTGTGCCAAATACCAGCTAAATACTTTCCGATATTATTTTATCTTTGAATTAAATTTGATTTTAATAACTAGCTATTATTACCACGATTTTATAGATGCAAAACTGACTCTTTGAGAGAGTTTAAAGTGTAACTTGCCAAAGGTTATACAGCTAGTATGTCTCTGAGTTGGAATTTGAATGCTAGTCTAATTCTAAAGCTCTTAATCACTAAATTATATGCTATCCTTTTAGGTTAGATAGCACATCAGCTGATTCTAAAGTATAGGAAAAAATGTTAAGAAACAAGAGTATCTTTTTAAATCTCACTGAATGTGAAAGTAAGCTTGTTTACTGAAAATTTTGTAAATTGAACAACTATAGTAGTAAACAAGGGATGCTGAAAACTACAGAGCTTAAGTGTAAGGAAGAGCCAAGATAGATAAATTATAATGTCACATAATAAAATTTTTCATCACAATAAAAAGTCAGAAAAAAATAAAACAGGGTATAAGAGGGATGGTTGATCTAGGAGTGCAAATGAAAAAAAATTTAAATAGTTTTTTTTTCTTTTGCGGTACGTGGGCCTCTCACCGCTGTGGCCTCTCCCGCCGCGGAGCACAGGCTCCGGACGGACGCGCAGGCCCAGCAGCCATGGCTCACGGGCCCAGCCGCTCTGCGGCACGCGGGATCCTCCCGGACCGGGGCACGAACCCGCGTCCCCTGCATCGGCAGGTGGACTCGCAACCACTGCGCCACCAGGGAAGCCCTTAAATAGTTTTTTAAAAGGAAATGATTTCAGATATTGAGCTGCATGTAAATTTTGGAGATTAATCCTTTGTCAGCTGCTTCATTTGCAAATATTTTCTCCCATTCTGAGGGCTGTCTTTTCGTCTTGTTTATCGTTTCCTTTGCTGTGCAAAAGCTTTGAAGTTTCATTAGGTCCCATTTGTTTATTTTTGTTTTTATTTCCATTTCTCTAGGAGGTGGGTCAAAAAGGATCTTGCTGTGATTTATGTCATGGAGTGTTCTGCCTATGTTTTCCTCTAAGAGTTTAATAGTGTCTGGCCTTACATATAGGTCTTTAATCCATTTTGAGTTTATTTTTGTGTATGGTGTTAGGGAGTGTTCTAACTTCATTCTTTTACCTGTAGCTGGGGTGGGAGGGAGACACAAGAGGGCTGAGATATGGGGATATATGTATATGTATAGCTGATTCACTTTGTTATAAAAGAAACTAACACACCATTGTAAAGCAATTATACTCCAATAAAGATGTTTAAAAAAAAAAAAAGGTAACCATTTCAGGCTCTGAAGTAAAAAATAAATACAAACACTTTACAGATAATAATAAACAAACTAACCAACAAGCTCTCAAAGTAGAATTACATAGACTTAGTTCTAGAGGACAAAAATTCCTCCAGGTAGCCTCTGACTCATTCAGAACTTCCTTCTATTATGTAAAGACCAGAGGTTCTGGCTGTAGCAAGCCTTTACCTTCAAAGTCCTGTGGGAAAAACCAAATGACTAAAGAAAAATTTAGTTTAAAAGACAATCTAAGTACAATAATATTAGACATTATCTAAGGTTAACAAAATAAGATGCAAAAAGCAAAAAAAAAAAAAAGATTAAATTTTTAGAGATGGTGTTATATTAGGAAAAAACTACACTCTGCAATTCAGTATTAATTAAATATTTGGATATATATAACTCCTCTATATTGCTGAGGGGAAGAATATAAAGTAAATGGTGAATAAGATGATCATTTTTATTATTTTTTTAATAGGTGGAGAAAATACATTTTACAAACTCTATTTGAGGCTTCCAAAAGGCATATAGAGAGTATAAGAATATTTCCTACTATGTAAGTCTGAAAGAGAGGGAATCAGTTTTGATGAAAACTTGTTACTTTAATGGTTTAGATTGTGAGCCAAATTGTCTCCTTCGTGCTCTACTGGCAGCAGTTCTAAGAGCTGCTCCACCAAAATTTGAAGTAGGATTGGAAAAAAAATGTAGGGAAATGACAACAACCCTCCCAACAAAGATCCCTTCAACTTTACAATCTACTTAAGCTACTCAGGTTCTGCTGGTGGATTTATACAAACATTGGTGAAGTGCAGGTTTACTGAGTTTTGATGCTGTGGTTTTTAGAACAACTTGATTTTGGAGACAAGGAAGTTTTTCTATTCTTTGTTGTTCAGGAAGGGATGAGCTAAGAGATTTAGCTCATAAAAATTCAATTAATAAAAGTAATGCAGTCCTTTGCAAGGGAAACATTCACTAAAAGACGAATAGTAGACACAGAAATAATTCTCTGTGGCTGATGACTGAGCATGCCATTCGGCAGTACTTTGTTCCCTTGGGATCTGGAGAGTTTGCTGTAGAGTTCAGAATCATAGATTTTGAGAGTTGAAGGATGACCCAATAACAATTTCAATCTTCTCAACTTACCGATAAGGTGCATAACTCTGAGAAAGATGAACTGGTTCTCTATGTGACTCTCAACAAGTCACACAACCTCTCTGGGCTTCAGTTTTCACATCCTTAAAATGAAAAGTTGGGACCTGTTCATCTCCAAAGTATCAACATGTGAAACACAAAACGGTTTCCTAATCCATCAAAAGATAGAATGAGGTAACGGCAGACATTAAATTGAGATCTCAATCCCCACCCCCAAACTGCCTGGTCTGACCAGTCCAGTTTGCGTTCTGACACTTGCTCACGTATTTGACCGTCATTACACACTTATGAGATGTATAAGTGAAGAAATGATGTGAAAAATATCCCAGAGAAGTCACACACATTTTAGAAGGGTCAATTCATGAGGAATGAATAAAGTGGTTGAAACTGAACATTTGTGTTAATTCCAGACAAAGGTGATGGAAAGTGGGAAAGAAGGAGATTGCAGCTCTGTAGGGTATAGGGAGAAGAAAGAGCAGTAATCAGGACTTTTCCTTTTAATTGTTCAAGTTCAATGACTATCATTTAGCTCTACGACTCTAGACGCTGCCAAGAGTCGTGCAATCTTGTTCTCAAGAGTCAACCAAAACAGGCTAGACCATGTAGGCACAAAGGAAAAGAGAAGCATGAAATACAGGTCTTCAGTATTGGTACGCTAGATTGGCCATGTAAACATTCACTTGTCAATACAGCTGCTACCTAAAGAATCTAAAGAACGGAGGCCTGGCCTAGGAACTGGCTTTTCTTCTTTTGGGGTGATTTTCACATGTGGTCACCTAGTAATTCCAAGAGAATTTGCTGTAGGTAGATGCTGGTAACCACTGAATATAATAATTTAGGGCTATTAATAATATAGGAACAGAAAGAGGGAGTAAGATATAGCAATAAAAGGAGATGGCTGATTCCTAGTTTTGTGAACAAAATAAAGCTGTTTATTCTGAAAAGTGATTGTGAACTTGAAATTTGTGAAGGGAATTCAAGATCAGATCAGGTAGCTTTAGGAGGAAACTCTTTCCTGACCCAGTTAGACTATTATGTTCTGACAAGGCTCCCCTACTTCACACACATACTGCTTCCAGGACTTTCCTCTCATGTGACTTTACAAAAATTTGTGGGATCATTTGCTTAATGGACATTTTCCCATATTTTCCAGACGTGACTCTGCCTTCTTTATTGGTGTACTTCCAGCAGAGTATCTGGCACACAGCAGACATTCAGTAAGTGTTTGTTAAAAGAAGAAATGTCCACACTGTAATGTGTTTGAAGAGAGGAGAGAAATGAAAAGAAGAAAAATGACTATTGAGAAGAAAGAGAGAGAAAGGCATAGTTTAGAGGAAGGGGAGAAGAGAGATGGACAGACATCAGATTGTCAGGACGATTTTCAAAAGTGACCCTTTGTTTCACACATTGGGGGACCCAGGGCAAACCCCTAAGGAGTCAATGTACTCACTTTCTCTCCCTGACCCACATATATTTTTCTATCTCTGACACACATATACTTCCTAAGGAATGTTTGCAGAGAAGGGCTAGACAAAAGAGGATGGAAAATGAATGTCAGAGAGACTGACAGGGGAAAATAACAAAGAAACAGACTCTATTGTGTACAACTCCACAGTCAAAGATTTTCTACCTCCCCGAGAATCAGACTAGCTTGCAGGTAGAATATTGACTGCAAGGCAGAGCACCATGGCTATAAAACAGACCACTGAGCTAGGCAATAAAAAACAGAGAGAGAATGAGAGGTTTAATGTCTTGTTTATGTCCCCTTTATAGCGTCTTTGAGATGCTCTGCAGTCCCACAGCTGGCTTTAGTTCATATGCTTTTCTGATTAAGGCAGTACATACCAAAGCAATCTAATATTAATGTGCAATTTGGAAAAAAATTAGGCGAGTGTAGAAAAGGAAGGAATCTTCACAGTGTAACTAAATAACAGGATACCGGATTTGCTTAATTCTTCATTAAATACATGCTTTATTGTAAGTCTCTAAAACATCTGTAACTCATTTTAAACACTCAATTCTACCATATTGTGTTTAGTGACACTAATCCTTGTTTATAGCCTAATTCTTTGAGAGTCAGCTTATGTTCCCAGTGAACAGTTATAAGTAGTTACACGTTTTATTATAACAGCCCTGATCACAGATTTACAAAAATAATAAATGAAAAAAATGGAAATGTAAATGACTAGGATAATATCCAATAGGAAGAAAATCTTTATTTAAAATGAAGTGTAAATCTTGACTGATGAAATGCCCCTGAAAGTACTTCCAAGAAATGTTTTTTAAACTCTTCATGAAGAACTAAAGTACTGTTTTGAATTTAAACACTGGTTTTACAGTTTGTTGCTTTACCATTATACAACTGGTAAGGCCTGGAGAAGTTTGGATACTGGATGCAAATTTACTCAAGTATTCAATATTACACATTGCTGGGAAATGATTCTAAATATATCTCTATCTATCTATCTATATAGACATATATCTATCTACACAGATAGATATACAGATATATGTTTTCCCCCCTAAGAGATTCTATTTTAAGTTTGCTAATACTGAATAACACATCATGACTATCCCAACTGTCAAAACAGTCCTAAGGCATTGGTAAAATTGCTTCAAATAAGTAGTTGTTTTGGAAACGTTTCCACATATTTGGCTGCAATCTTTATACTGATAAAAATATAGAGTGGTTAAATGGAGAAATTTGGAAGACAGAGAGTGTTTTATTTCTGGCTCAGCCATTTACTGTCTGACTAATAAGCCTCTGTTTTCTCATCCATAAGGAGGGAAAAATACCCAAGCACTAGGGATTGTGTCAAGATTAAATAATGTGCCCTGTGCAAAATACATAGCATGGTACCCAGTATATAATGTGCACTCGGCAAACGGCAGCAAGTGATTGCCAGTATTAATAATAAAAGCCACCCATTACCGAGTAGCATTCTTATCATTACGAAGCTTGACATCTATCTCAATTCTAAGAAAGACTATTGACTACCTCCTCTCTTCTGTGAATTTCTACTTATGACATACTATCATCACCAGTAACTATTTCTTGTAAGCCTAATAAGCATAAGGTGTTACATGAGGCTCTCTAAAGAACACAGCCAGAATCAACCATTCTCTCATGGGGCCACAGTCAGATCTTGCACTTCCTCTCTTACGGCAGTAATATTCTACGTTTTGACCATTTATTTGTATCTTATTTAAGCTATCGGATAGAGAACTCTTCATGGATAGGTTTTTACTCTGTATTACCAGCATCTAGTATAATGTCTGGAACATTAGACATGTCCATCCAAAGTTGAAAGAATTAATGGAACATTTCTAGCTTCAAAAAGTTCAAGTTGAGGAGAGACAATACGAATATTAAAAAAAAAAAAAAACCTACAGAATAAGACAAGGTCTCATTTATTTACATGAGAAGAAAGTTGTCCTCTTTGCACTGGTGGACTGCTATGGTTAATTTACTAGGGTAGTAGTGTTCTATCATTGTGACAATATTCTCGGTGGTTACCTTCTATGCTGTGTTTGAAGAAATGGGTTGCAAGATGAGAGGGAGGAGGGAACTCTTGAAGAATAAATTACCAAAGAGTACCTGGGGGAAGAATGGGATCATTCACTAGGCTGAGAGCATGCCAGTCTTGCTAGTTTTGCAAGGAAACTGAAAGTAGAAATTGGAATTTAGTGAGAGGTCTAAAGGGGACTCAAGCTTTTAAACAGGAGGAAAATCTGCTTTTGGCTGTGGAAACGAGGTAGAATAATATAGAATGGCATCCAAGAGAGTAATGCCCATCAAGAGAAACTAGCTCGAGACACTAATTTTAAATGCAAGGTGAAGGAGACAAGCTTAACCTAATGGTAGAACCAACCTCCTTGGCCTTACCAGTCAACTAGTAAGTATGTTCCAGTGTCAGCCAATTGATCAAAGGGACCTTTGCCAGGAGGAGGTGCAGAGATTCCAAGGTCTGGAGCCATAGATGTGTTCTGTAGGAATGACTTTAGATGGGCCTTTGAGCTAGTGCAGGATCCTACGTATCACAGCAAGGACTATTAAAGGCAAGACAGAGAAGTTATTTAGTCTTCTGACCACTGGATCTGAGGTAGATTCTGAAAAGCAGATTCTGCAGAGCCCAGAATTGCATATATTTCTACATGGTAAACTTTGGAGTCTGGGAAGGTGACATAGGGAGCTGATTCTCACACTTACAAAAGAGGACAGTTGGGATTTATTTGAGGTTAATGTCTGGGAAGATTGGCTTGACTTTCAGTACAGGCAGAGTAAAGAGTGGTTCAATCTCTGACCAGAACTAAGAGAATTAGTTAAGAAGGGGGTTATAAAAGAAAGTCCTATAACTCATATTTCAATGAAGATCAGGAACCTTTATCACTAGTACACAAAGCCTGGTACAGAGTAGGCACTCAATATCTTCTTGCTAAATTAATTTCTCATTACTCTGTTACTTCCATTGTGTTGATTTGCCTTTAAAAATTAATCATGATTTTAATTTTGAAAGGAGATTCATTTTCTTACGATATTGGGTTATCAAGTGAAAAATAGCAAATAGCAGTTAAGTATCGACAGTCTTTGAAAATCTATCAAGAATTTTATAGATTCCATTTAGCTGTGAATTACCCTGGGACATGTGAGGGGAAAGGTACACCAGTATATACTGGAAAAATGATAAGGCCAAAACTAGACTGCCCTTCTCCAAAAGGACAGGGAAACAAGAAGAAAACTTTTCTCTTGGGCTTTATCACTTATTTTTCTTTGATGTTTATTAAGAGCATGCAGCATGCCAGATCTGAAATAGCCGATGGCCAGGAAGCTTTTCCTCCTGGACGGTCATCATTTCTCCCAAGGTAATGATTTATCATCAAAGTCTAACACGGAAGCAAAAGATCAGCTACACAGGCATCCATCCGCAACTCCCCACAGGCAGACACTCTGATCCAAGTCTGGATTGGGAAGGGACTAGGCAGTGGGAGGGTGGACTTACTGTGGAAGTCAGATGACTCTGGATCTTTATTCTAATGGAAAGTCATGGCTTTCCTTGGTAATGCCCCAAAGGCTAACTTAGCGTTAACCTTCCCTTAGGAAGAGGTCTGAAGTTGCCTTAGTCTCAGTATACTTTTCCTCTTACTCAGGATCTTTCCAGATTTAACCCCACAGTATTTAACTTACTCATTTGCATTTGCTTACTTTTCCTTAGAATTATTTCCATTGTCTTGTATGTTCTTGGTCATAAGCAACCTGAGGGTAGGTACTATTCATTTTCCTTTTCATGTGATTCGTTCAGGGTCAATCAAGTTGTGGAATGAATAGATATTTTTTAATTAATTAAACAAGGAGGTCATTATACTCAGGTGGCTCTAACACTATAGCAGCCTCCTTAAGCAAACCCAAACCTACATCTGTAAATGCCTCAAGGTTAAGAAGTTGAAACCTAAGGACAGCCAATCACAGTCGACTAGGCTTTAAGGTATAGCCAATCAAATTATTTCCTTTTTGTGCTTCTGCACTTTCTGTACACAAACCTTTTCCACGGCTCCTACCCACTTCTGGTTTGGCACTGCAAAATCTGAATATATTTTTGCTCAAAGAAACTCTTAAAAATTTTAATATGCCTCAGTTTATCATTAACGGTATGAATTTGGATTTGCCTAAAACTTTGAATCACAAAGATTCAAAGAGACTTACAATAAGTCAAAGAGACTTATTGTTAAGTCTGTTTAGTACAATATTGCAAGAATTTCAGTAGGGAAGAAATAACCAGGATGGAATGTGGTATGCGCTGATCATTCAGTCTTGAACTGTACTAGAAGATACTCAGGAAGGCACCTGGAACCCAGGGATCACCTGCCTGTTTCCCATCCGAATTCACCACCACCAGCTAGCACAAGGTGAGTAATAATAATAATAATAATAATTATAACAGCAGAAGAAACAAGAAAGAGAACAGCTGTTAACACTGAAAAAAGAATCCATTATCATCCAAATGGACTGAGATCCCTTAGACCCCAAACAAATGAGATTTTAAGCATCACTTTCCATTGTACATTGGCCACACATTCCATAATAATGTTATGTTCCTCTATCAGAGGAAATAATCCTGACAAAAGAATACTGGGTTAAGAGAGGGAAGAAAATGGGTTCTGGTACTACTTGAAAATAACCTATTTTACACATTGGATAAATCTCTGACAGTGCTTCTTTCCTAAACTGTAGAATTAAAAGTCTTGGTCAGAATGATCTCTTACGGATCCTTTCACCTCCAATAGTTCATGTCACTATGATTCTAGCTGATTACATCTTCTGACACAGTTTTCCACTACTGGGAAAGTACCACAAAAAGACTGACTGAGAAATGGCAGTTAGTCCATCCTTCTGGGAGTTTTGTTGTAAAAGCCAATTCAACTTGAGCCTACTTCTGCATGTTGCACTTGCCTAGACAACTGACCTTTGTCAGATTTTGAAGATAAGAAGGAAAGTGCACATCACCGCATGCACGAGTAAAGCAACATTTGCATTGTTTGGGGCAGTTTAGAGCATGCACACTATACTTGTACACATAGTTAACAATTTACTTCTCTTCGGCAGTATTCAATCTCCTCATGTCAGAGCCTAATAAATCAAACATTCTGTAGACTACATAGTTAACTATGTACACTATATGTACTATATGTAGACTATATGTATATTAACTATGCAGACTACAGCACAGTTAACGTACTCAAACGACTTCCTTAATTTAGCACTGCCAGAAAGCATTTGAAAGCAACAGATTTCAGAAGTCTTAGTGATTTCTACATTAAGCCAATGAAACTCAGGCATTCACGCTACCCAGGAATGTTGGTGGCGTGTGGCTTACACCTCAAACCAGCGCTGTCAGTGGGTAAACCAGCAGTGGCAAGATGCCATTTTCGTATTTCTTTTTCTGAGCTGTACATTACGACTTTGATTTCTACCACAGCTTATTCCCTTTCTAGGAGACTTTCCAAGCTCTTTCTCACACTGCGTAAGATTTGCCGTTTTTCCCCTGCCTCACTCAGAATACCCATAACCAGTATTATCATATATCTCCCATACTATACTGTTCAACAGTTTTATCGACGGCTTTGATAAAATTAACAGAAGGCATGCCTCATAAATTTACAAAATGACCCCCAAAGTGGAACGTAATCTTAAGATAATTAAATTTCAGACAGTTGTCAAGCAAAAAGTGAAATTATTTATTATTAAAATTATGTAAATAAAACTTTCTCAAAACATGCATTAAGAAAAAGGTGGTGTAAAATATATCAAATACAAATAGTGGTTATATTTCATCACTAAAATTTATATCTAAATATACATATATATCTTTATAGATATATAAATGTATATATCTATAATTATACTAATGCCTAGAGATAGATACATCTCTACATAAAATCTTTCAGTTCTTTCCAATTTCTATTTAATCATGACTCCTTTAATGAAAATGTCATTTAAAAAAATCCCTCATAATCAAAATTCACTTAAAAAAATTAAAAATACCGACCAGACTGATCATTGTAAACAAAATATCATTTGTCAGAGATAAATTTAGAAATTTCTGCACTGAAGATTTAAATCATAAACTATATAAATGAAAAATATTGAAGCTTTGGCTTAATGGTAATACAGCTGCAAAAGACCTTAGAAATGTTAATTAATTGTGATCTCAATGCAAGCCAGTCATGAAATCCGGCTGCCAACAAAGCTGACGGATCATAGTACGTTAGACACATACATATATTTCTTTTTTCAAGTAATGAGTTTTATAGAAGAGAGAGTGAGCTATTCTCTCTTTTCAGCACACCCAGGATGAAAGGGCAAAAGTCATGGTAAGATTACAGCTGAATAAGATTAAGATAGCTAGTACATCAAACAGTTTTTTAAAAGTCCCCAAACTGAGGCATTCAAGCAGAAGGTAGTGACAAACTGTCAGGGAGCTACCCCTGCACTGGATGGCTACTAGAGGGGGTTTTAGTAACGCTCTTGTAACTTCAAGTATTTATGATTCTAAGTTGCAATGGAAATGGGATGACAATTATTGTTTCCCACTGAGTCAGGCGTGTATCCCCAAGCAGGGGTGGGCTCATGTAGAGGGAGGAATCCTGGGCAAGGCAGGAGAACTATGGGATCTAGTGGTGGCCTTGAGCACGGTGTCTACCTCTTAACTCTAGTTTCTCCATCTGCTTCCACTTAGTGTTATGCCTCCCAGGGGCTGGGCACGAACTGAATGCTTTACATGCACAATTAGTCTATTCCTCTAGTGAGATATCATGACCTTTAATTTATAGTTGACAAAACTAAGCCTCAATGATCTGGTAGAGAAAATGCCTGAAGTCCCTTCTAGAGTTAAGATTCCTTGACTCCTTGTAAAGGGGACAGTTACAGGTGCCTCAAGTTGCCAACCCAATCAGACAGGGTCTGATTCATCCAAAGATTCTTCACATTTACCAGGTAATACTCCCTTTATCCATGAACAGCTTTCCAGTAGTGTTAATAAAGCAACAGACTTTATGTAAGGAAGGAAAATGAGACAGTGCGGGAATGGGGGAAAGATTCCTTTATTCGGAGCTAAGGCAATCTGCTTGATATTCCTCATATATTTTAAAATATATCCTATTTGTAACATTTAGAGTGGATTTCAGGGAGGAAAAAAAAGTAACCTTAAAAGAGATAGTAAAACAATTTTACGTGAAAAAAGAAAATTCACTTCTAATTAATTGGTATCAATTGAACATTTTCTCTCACAGGGGCTGTATTCCCAGTGTCCTCAGGCCCCAGCCATTTAGAAAGAAGGTGAAGAGACCTAATGGCAGTCAGTTTCATTGTGTCTCCTTAACAATGTAGGAACATGCTGCCCTTTAAAAATATGTACTTTTTTTAACCTTTGCATTTTCTATTTACTCATACCTAAATAGAAAACTTCTGCTAAGGTAGGAGAAATGAATGCCAAGTTCAGCTCAATTCAGTTACTTGTGCTAAAGGCTAAAATTACAGGAACAGCATGAAGAAATAGTTGACAGCTGAAGTGCATGGTCCTATGAAGCCTCTCTTCAGGGAATCTGTGATTGCTCTTAATGGCATTAAAAAAAAAAAGGTCCTGTTAATTTTCAAGATATTTTTAAACACTCGATTACTTTTAAAACAATCAGTGCCATTATGAACTCCCAGGAGGCTCTGAATTAAGAAATGAATACCTTTATTTTATAACATTTTGCAAAACACTCACTGTGGACAATAAATATCAAATCCACTAGGGGCCTGGGTAATGCAGCACAAGTCCTGAAAAAGTGAAACCTAATGTGATTAGATAATTAACCACAATGAAAATTTTCAATTGATCTTAAAGGAGCTAAATATAAGAACAGTCTGTAGTTTTGTCTTCTTGCAGCCTTTTGCTTTCACCCCCTACAGATTTAAAGGTCCATGCTGAGTAAACCATTTTGGAGAAGAACCAGCCGTGACAGATGGGAAGACTACTTCTTTTTGGACATGATTTTCAATTAGACCATTCATAACACAGTGAAGTAAAATAGACTGATTATGAAGAAAAAATGTACTAGAATTGCCTTTAAGCTGTACAGGACTGGTATCAACCTACCCATATGTTAAATATAATGTATCTGTATTTGTGATTTGCTTACAATCACCATCAAACATGGCCTTATCTTCAATCTCTTTGATGACCTTCTAGAGGTCATCATTCTGTGGAGGACCTGCCTCAGCTCTGTCAACGCTCAGAACTTGGTGTATGTGTATATTGGTTCTGTCATAGCCACTTGGAGCACATCCAAATGCTGTACTTTATTGCCCTATATACAAACCAGGGTTTGGTTTTTCTGTATCCTGACAGGGAAAACATCTCCGAGAAATGCTCCCCATTAGGGAGTTGGCAGCAACTCTGATATCTGGCTTCTGACAGAAGGGCATTCTCTGAGGAGTGCCATTGCTTTGGAATTATAATTTTATGCTCCTTCAATTCCATTCAATTACATCGAAATTCAGGATATTCATTTAAACTAATCCTGATAGTCTGGAAACGGCAGGACATTGTTCTCTTACCATTTTTCAGACGCCTTTCAATCCCTCTTTTATTCACATATTTATCTGACACCCTTTAATGGAATGTCTCCCACTCACTGAAGAGTCTATGACAGACTTTCCAGTTACAACAGCAAGAAAAGAATGGTTGCTACTCTTGAGAAGTTTATAGATAGTCTAGTTACTTATGTGGTCACCACATTAAACAAAGAAAACACATCATGGTGACTTTAAGAGTATGTCTAAAAGCAGCACAGTATCTAACCAACTTGAGGGGGACATGCTTCAAATCAGTGATTCCGTGTCATAAGGCAAAAAATAAGGACTATCAAAGCTTTGAATGAAGTGACCAGACATCCTGGTGATACACAGACAGATTTAGGCATACACATGAATAGATTTACATCTAGTGACAGCGCTCTTCATTAATTGTATTCCTAAAATATGGAATAAAATATGAACACCATTTAGTCCAATGATAATTCTTAGATGGTTACAGTTAGAGAGAGTGAGTTGGGAAACAAGTTCTGAGACAAGGTACACCAGAGTACAAACTATTTATTCACATAACCAATAAAGCTGGATTTCCTGGTATCAGTAATATCTGAACACATCACTGATCTATTAAGTAAACCTCCTGATTGCACCCAAGGGTACAAATTTGTAATACTAACCCTCTCTCTTCCCCCTCTTCTCTTAGCTATTTCCAATTGTTATTCAAATTTCAGATTCAATATAACCTTCTTAGAGATTCATGGCTTAACTTGACTAAGTCGGGCTCCCCTATAATTCCCTTCACTTTCTTTTAAAGCACCTTTCACAATTTCAAACTAATAAACTGCTAATTTGTTGTCGACATCCATCTCCCTCCTTAAATTTCACTAAGTAGATGACTTCTCTACCTTCTTTGCCAACATATTCCTGTGCTTAGGAGAATAACTGGCACTTAGCAGATGCTCCATGAATATTGTTGAAAAAATTGTTGAAATAACCCAAACCCCAAGGCAGGACCTCATATTCAAATGGAATTTTAAATACTGAATTTCTGATTATAGTTGGTGATATTATGGTATCTCATTTCTTTTCCTGAAAAGGTTAAATTGACAAGTTAAAATTCTAGATTGCTAAGTTAAACTCATCTTTAGAATCATTTATACCATGTTTGTCAATCAAATGTCTACCACTTACAACTAACTAGGTGACATCTTTAACCTTTTTGTTCCTAAATGGCAGTTTGATGTATAGACTACCAAATTATTTTTTTTTAATTTTATTTATTTTTTTATACAGCAGGTTCTTATTAGTTATCCATTTTATACATGTTAGTGTATATATGTCAATCCCAATGTCCCAATTTATCCCACCACCACCATGCCCCGCCACTTTCCCCCCTTGGTGTCCATACATTTGTTCTCTACTTCTGTGTCTCAATTTCTACCCTGCAAACCGGTTTAACTGTACCGTATTTCTAGGTTCCACATATATGCGTTGATATACAATATTTGTTTTTCTCTTTCTGACTTACTTCACTCTGTATGACAGTCTCTAGATTCATCTATGTCTCTACAAATGACCCCATTTTGTTCCTTTTTATGGCTGAGTAATATTCCATTGTATATATGTACCATTTCTTCTTTATCCATTCGTCTGTCGATGGGCATTTAGGTTGCTTCCATGATCTGGCTATTGTAAATAGTGCTGCAATGAACATTGGGGTGCATGTGTCTTTTTGAATTACGGTTTTCTCTGGGTATATGCCCAGTAGTGGGATTGCTGGGTCATATGGTAATTCTATTTTTAGTTTTTTAAGGAACCTCCATACTGTTCTCCATAGTGGCTGTATCAATTTACATTCCCACCAACAGTGCAAGAGGGTTCCCTTTTCTCCACACCCTCTCCAGCATTTGTTGTTTGTAGATTTTCTGATGATGCCCATTCTAACTGGTGTGAGGTGATACCTCATTGTAGTTCTGATTTGTATTTCTCTGACAATTAGTGATGTTGAGCAGCTTTTCATGTGATTCTTGGCTATCTGTATGTCTTCTTTGGAAAAATGTCTATTTAGGTTTTCTGCCCAATTTTGGATTGGGTTGTTTGTTTTTTTAATATTGAGCTGCATGAACTGTTTATATATTTTGGAGATTAATCCTTCGTCCATTGGATTTGTTTGTAAATATTTTCTCCCATTCTGGGGGTTGTCTTTTCGACTTGTTTATAGTTTCCTTTGCTGTGCAAAAGCTTTGAAGTTTCATTAGTTCCCATTTGTTTATTTTTGTTTTTATTTTAATTACTCTAGGAGGTGCATCAAAAAAGATCTTGCTGTGATTTATGTCAAAGAGTGTTCTTCCTATGTTTTCCTCTAAGAGTTTTATAGTGTCTGGTCTTATATTTAGGTCTCTAATCCATTTTGAGTTTATTTTTGTGTATGGTGTTAGGGAGTGTTCTAAATTCATTCTTTTACATGTAGCTGTCCAGTTTTCCCATCACTACTTATTGAAGAGACTGTCTTTTCTCCATTGTATATCCTTGCTTCCTTTGTCATAGATTAGTTGACCATAGGTGTGTCGGCTTATCTCTGGGCTTTCTATCCTGTTCCATTGACCTATATTTCTGTTTTTGTGCCACTACCATATTTTCTTGATTACTGTAGCTTTGTAGTATAGTCCGAAGACAGGGAGTCTGATTCCTCCAGCTCCTTTTTTTCCCCTCAAGACTGCTTTGGCTATTTGGGGTCTTTTTTGTCTCCATGGAATATAAACCCAAGGAGACCCAAGGAGAAACATGCCGAGACACATAGGAATCAAACTGGCAAAAATTAAAGCAGAGTATGGGACTCTCTGCACGTCCTGGACTTGGGTGGCTATTTCCTTTCCCATGTTAGGGAAGTTTTCGACTATAATCTCTTCAAATATTTTCTCGGGTCCTTTCTCTCTCTCTTCTCCTTCTGGGACCCCTGTAATGCGAATGTTGTTGCATTTAATGTTATCCCAGAGGTCTCTTAGGCTGTCTTCATTTCTTTTCATTCTTTTTTCTTTATTCTGTTCCATGGCAGTGAATTCCACCATTCTGTCTTCCAGGTCACTTATCTGTTCTTCTGCCTCAGTTATTCTGCTATTGATTCCTTCTAGTGTAGTTTTCATTTCAGTTATTGTATTGTTCATCTCTGTTTGTTTGGTTCTTTAATTCTTCTAGGTCTTTGTTAAACATTTCTTGCATCTTTTCAATCTTTGCCTGCATTTTTTTTCCAAGGTCCTGGATCATCTTCCCTATCATTATTCTGAATTCTTTTTCTGGAAGGTTTTCTATCTCCACTTCATTTAGTTGTTTTTCTGGGGTTTTATCTTGTTCATTCATCTGGTACATAGCCTTTTCATCTTGTCTATCTTTCTGTGAATGTGTTTTTTGTTCCAGAGGCTGCAGGACTGTAGTTCTTCTTGCTTCTGCTGTCTGCCCTCTGGTGGATGAGGCTATCTAAGAGACTTGTGCAAGTTTTCTGATGGGAGGGAATGGTGGTGAGTAGAGCTGGCTGTTGCTCTGGTATGCAGAGTTCAGTAAAACTTTAATCCGCTTGTCTGCTGATGGGTGGGGATGGGTTCCTTCCCTGTTGGTTGTTTGGCCTGCGGTTACCCAACACTGGAGCCTCCCCGTTCTTTGGTGGGGCTAATGGTGGACTCTGGGAGGGCTCATGCCAAGGAGTACTTCCTAGAACTTATGCTGCCAGTGTCCCTGTCCTCACGGTGAGACACAGCCACCCTCCACCTCTATAGGAGACCCTCCAACACTAGCAGATAGGTCTGGTTCAGTCTCCTATGGGGTCACTGCTCCTCCCCACTGGGTCTTCATGTGCACCCTACTTTGTGTGTGCCCTCCAGGAGTGGAGTCTCTGTTTCCCCCAGACCTGTCAAAGTCCTGCAATCAAATCCCACTAGCCTTCAAAGTCTGATTCTCTAGGAATCCTCCTTCCGTTGCTGGACCCCCAGGTTGGGAAGCCTGACGTGGGGCTCAGAACCTTCACTACAATGGGTGGACTTCTGTGGTATAACTGTTTTCCAGTTTGTGAGTCACCCACCCAGCAGTTATGGGAATTGATTTTATTGTGATTGTGTCCCTCCTACCATCTCATTGTGGCTTCTCCTTTGTCTTTGGATGTGGGGTATCTTTTTTGGTGAGTTCCAGTGACTTCCTGTCAATGATTGTTCAGCAATTAGTTGTGATTCCAGTGCTCTCACAAGAGGGAGTGAGAGCACGTCCTTCTACTCCGCCATCTTGAAGCAATCTCTTAGACTATCAAATTATGTTGTGAGTATGCATCTTTCCTTAAAATGGCCAAACCAAGGCAGAGATAAGGAGCATGGGTTTTCCTGTATTTATTATAAAAATCCCTTGTAAATTAATAAGTTGTGGGTTTGGTTATTTAAAAGGATTTCACCTAGAGGAAAATGGGGTACACAGGAAATATGGGGAATCCTCATAAGGATAATTAAGTCCTCCCAGACTTTCTTCCTACTCTTTGTTTAATTTCATTAATAAAAAAGTCAGGTTTCTTTGTTCATTCTTCTTTTAACTTTTTAAATCTACTCAGCAGATTTGAGAGAAGACCTCTTTGTGAATTTAGGAACATTTTTTCTTACTCTTGAGAGTGACTGGTTTACACAGGCTGGTTCAGCTCATATGCTGATTTAATAAAAAATGAAATGCTGTGCTTACTGTATTAGAACTCAAAGGTTGGTGACAAGTGTCCTTGATAAGCCACATTAGTATTTAACTACCCAGAGGACCAGCAGTTTTAAGAATAAGCTGATGAAGCACAGAGTTGATGTCATTTACCCTAACACACTCTGGGCTGATTTTCAGTCTTTGAAAACATGTCACCTTTAACTTCCAGAATAACTTGGTGAATTTTGGCCTTCCTGTAGAGCTCAGAGAGCTAGAGGAGCAGAATTAGGTCATTGGTGGAGATGCTAATGGACCTAGAGACTGTCATACAAAGTGAAGTAAGTCAGACAGAGAAAGACAAATACCGTATTACTAACACATGTTTGGAATCTAGAAAAATGGTATTGATGAACCTATATGCAGGGCAGGAAAAGAGACGCAGACGTTGAGAATGGACTTGTGGACACAAGGGCGGAAGGGGAGGGTGGAATGAATTGAGAGAGTAGCACTGACATATACACACAACCACGTGTAAAATAGACAGCTAGTGGGAAGCTACCGTATAGCAGAGGGAGCTCAGCTTGGTGCTCTGTGATAACCCAGAGGGGTGGGATGGGGGGGGCAGTGAGACAGAGGCTCAAGAGGGAGGGGATATATGTATACATATAGCTGATTCACTTTGTTGTACAGTAGAAACTAACACAACATTGTAAAGCAATTATACTCCAATTAAAAAAAAAAAAGGCTTTGGGTATGTGGCAGGATGAGTCAATACTGGGAAAACTGACTTAAATGTATTTAGAGAGGCTCACAAGTGTGCAGAAAGAAAAGAGTAGGAAGAGTTAACAGAAAGATAAAAGTAATTTATGAGACAGGTAAAAGCTGGAACGCAGGAGAAGGTCCTTGGGTTGACTAAGCATTAATACGGAGTGGGAAGGAAGACAGAAATAAACCTTACAGAACGAAGTCTTATTGGGATAGGACCATCATCTTAGTGAGTTTAGTTATGACTAAATCTAATTAAGTTGCTTTAAAAACAATTCACTTTACTTGAGAAGAGAATATTATTGTTTCAAATTTATATTTCATTTAAAATATAATAACAACAACCTCCTTTAAATACACTTATTAGCAATTCCATCATTTATTAAAAAAAAATCCAATACATGGCATTAAAGGTTTAGAAATACAGGGGCAACATTGGTCTTCGTTAGAATGGAACATTCTGGCAAGGGTTCCTATTCTAGTTTAAGTTCCAGTGAACTAATAACACAGGCTGGCTTTTACCAAATGGATCAATGAATCTTAATCCCAGATCTGAAACTCTCTGCTGGTTACTAAGCTTCTAATTTACACAGGAGAATGAGAAGTAAGATGCCCAGGCAGCAACAAACGGCTTAGGGAGCAATGAGAAACAATTGAAAGCAATTTCCTCGATTGCGTCTTTTCTTTTCTTTGTTTCATGCTTCTGTACAATTCAGAGAGGGATATACAAGGGGACTGTCTCATTTAATAACATATGTTTCTGATAATTTTAAAAAGTCTTATGAGCAATTAACTTCTTTTCACTTGTAAACATCTCTGCAGATTAATTTTTGCTGCTACTTAATGAGGCAGGTTATGAAACTTGGCTATCAATTTATCAAATAGTTGCCATCTATGCTAATCACTGAGGTGTCTCTTTTTTGAATGATTATCTGCTCATCACTGACAGAGCCAATCATGCATTTCTAAGATGACTTGATCACACATATTATTTATACAATAACTAGTGATAAATTATCAAACCAAACCTATTTAATAATACTAGAACCAACAAAAGTACCCTAAAGGAGAAATTTAAGTGCAAATACATTCTTAAGTAAGCTTTTTTTTTTTTTTTTGCGGTACGCGGGCCTCTCACTGTTGTGGCCTCTCCTGTTGTGGAGCACAGGCTCCGGACGCGCAGGCTCAGCGGCCATGGCTCACGGGCCCAGCCGCTCCGCGGCATGTGGGATCTTCCCGGACCGGGGCACAAACCCGTGTCCCCTGCATCGGCAGGCAGACTCCCAACCACTGCGCCACCAGGGAAGCCCTTAAGTAAGCTTTTTATATGACTGCTCTGCTCTCTTTCCAATCCCCACAGCCACGCCCATCATCATTACCTGATAAAGAAAGGGAGGAATGAGATTAGATTACAGAATTCCATCACAGGATGCTTTTCACTCTACTAGTGTTTTGCCAACACTGCCTCTAAACAATTGCTAGGTAATAGGATCACGGAAGAGAAATGGAAATGTCAATTCATCTAAATCATAAGAAGGTCAACTAGATTGCAACAAGGTAAAAAGTTTTTTTTTTTTGAAAAGACACCTAAATAGTAAATATTATAAGACAGTACTAATTTTTTGAGATATATGCGTAGACCAGAATAATGTGATCATTAGAGAAAAAGAGAGAACTGAGATAAAGTAATGGAAGATAAAGTAAAAGTTAATAATAAGAGTCATATTCTTTACATCGGTCTAGTTGGTGCTTGATAAATATGTGTTCTGTAAATGAATAAGCATGTGAAAACAAACAAAGAGAAGAGATTTCAAATAGGTAGCCCCTATAGTTAGATCAGGACTACAAAGTTAGTGGTTTGGCCCAAGCAATGTATTAAAAGCAAAGTGATCAATATTTAAAAATCAGCAAATGTTACTTAAAATCTTATTTCTTTAAAAGCTGAAAGACATGGCAACATTCCTGGGAAAGAAGAAATAAGGAGAGAACTATGATAGACAAACCACAGGGCACAAATAAACTCAAGATATTTTCCATTCAACAGGTGTCATCTCAAGAGAGAAGCCATTTTGTTGTCTGGATGTTATCATTTTCCAGGGTTTATAATTTGCAGGCTGTTTCTCTAATGAGATAAAGTATCTGCATACTGGATAGTTTCCTCCTTTAAAACCCTTAAAATCCTTAGTTTCCAAGACTACATATTACTTCCATCTTTCCTCCTTACTGTCATTTAGTCTTGGAACTGAGCAACCTCTTTAGACAAAGTTGCATTCCTAACGATACCTAGCCTTTCGGTCATTTAATTTATCTTCTTGTTAGAATTGGAGCTTTGTGGCATTTCAAGTAGCAGTTCCATGAAATATTCCAGGAAGATGGATTAGAGGATAGTGTGTCATTTTCAAAACAGGCAAAACAGAAATTTGCCTGTTCATTTAAGGGAGTAAAGATACCTTGGCTTTGAAAAATGTGTAGAAGGGATTTACCAAAAAGATGATGAGTAACATTAAGCTATTCCAAAGTAAATCATTTCTCCTTTTGGATTTTGTGAAAATCTGGGATAAAAAAACGTATTATTCCTCAAATTTTTCATAGAAACTTCATTCTTCCTAGTAGTTTATTCTCTGTGGTTTGTTATATGAAGACATTTTTTTTTAAGTAGGAATAAGAGGATTTGAAAAATAGGCTTAATCTATTTCTTCCTGACTTTATACATGGGAATCTGACAAAATTACTGCTCACTTGCCACTGACACATGCAATTCCCAGGGAAAGAAGAAAAGAAGGAAGAAAATTATGCTATACAAAGCACAGGTAGCAAACAGCCCTAAGAAATTTTCAAATCAACAGGTGTCACCTCAAGAGAGAAGCCATTTTGTTGTCTGTGTTGCCATTTCCTAGGATTTGTATTTTGAGAACTGTTTCTCTACCTCCACAAATAAAGTATTTGACATAATAGATTATTTTCTCCCTTGAAACACTTTATTTTCTTGGCTTCCCAGATGTCACACGCTAGTTCTGCTTTTCCCACCTTGCTGGCCACTTACTCTGTCTCCTTTGCTAGATTCTGTTCTTTATGACCTCCAAATATCAGAAGACTCAGCTTTCAAACCTCTTCTCCATCTAAACTCCTTTTCGGAGTAATTTCATCCGGTCCTGGGAGTTTAATCAATCTAGATGTGAGGATCACACATTTGAGTCTCCAGCCCCAACTCTTTCTGGAAATCCTGATTGATTTCTCTACTTGGAGGTCTACTATGCATGTCAAAACCACATTTGTGATTTTATGTCTCAAAACCAAAGCCTAAAAAACCCACCAAACAACAGCAACAATAATAACAAAAACCTCTTCTCTACCCCACTCCTCCCCCACAAAAGAAAAAGCTCTTTTTCATTTTTCCATTCTCAACCTGGGTTTCCTCTAGTGACACCACCATTTTCACAGTTTAGCAGGTCAAAATTAAAGAATATATTTATTCCTGCTTTCTCTCCCCACATCTTATCTGTCATCAAGTGCTGTCTGCTCAGCCTTCAAAATGAATCTGGAATTTGACCACTTCTTGTGTTCATATGAACATTACACCACTATCTCCTGTGTGGACATCCAGTAGGGCATCCTAACAGGTTTCCTTTTTCCCATGCTTCTCTAAAATCTATTGTCTACACTGAAGCCAGAGTTCTGTACTGAAAAATAATAGCCATTCCCATGATCGAAAAATGATCAATGGCTTCCCCTCACACTTAAGACGAAATTCAAATTCTTTTCAATAACCTGAAATGTATGACAAGGCATCTAGCCAGTTCTTACATGGCAGTGGCTCCCAACATATGTATCAGCTCTAGACAAAAACAAAACAGGGTCTTTATATGCTAGTCTTAAAATACAGTCTGATTTCATTCACTTCAATTGAATATGCAACTATCACTTCCAAGGTACTCCTATCCTACTCCATTGAAACCTCTGGAAGACAAAAAAGTGAATCACAATAGCTAATGTTTATAGAACAACTTATACCAGGCAATGTGATAAAAGCTGTAGATGTATAATATTATTTAAATTCCTTGTGACAGCTCCATGAAATCTAAGAATTCCTATTTTAGAGATAAGAAACTGAGAGTAATTAGGTAACTTGTCCTACATCAGACAGCTGTTAAAGAGGACCTTGAACCCTTGTCTTTCTGATCGCTAGGTCTAGTCTACATTGGTAATTTTCAGTGTAGAGCTCACTTGCCACTAGCAAGCCTCAAGGACACCCCTGCTGACCCTAAAGGCTAAATTAATCCAAATATGTGAGGTCCTTAGGAATTAAGAATGCAGGTGGCCATTTACCTGTGTCTATGGTGTCCTTACTAGTAACCTATTAGTTACTGAATTACTAAAACTTAGTCTTCATAAACTAAAATTAGTACTTAATAGAGTTTACTGAGAATTCTAATTCAATATCCTAATGAGAAATCTGGCTGCTGCACAACACCTGGGAGTAATGCAAAGAGCACCTGGGACGTGAACACATGCAGATAGCCAGAACTGCCAAAATTTAGGAGGGAGATACGCTTTTATCAAAGCATCTTGGGCACTGAGAGCAGAGGAGGAGGTTTTCAAGTACCATTATTCTTGCTTTAAATTACAAATTTCTGTTTATTTAAACTTCGTTTTTGTCAATTTAACTCATTAACAATTCTTATCCTACTCTGTGTAATGATGCGTATTTGAATCAAAGCTATCGGTGACCCATAATGCTTTAAGGCTAGACTTTAGAACATCTACCCATAGCAGACAAATATGAATCATCTACACCCCTGTTTACAAAGCAAATGATATGCACACCCCATCCTGTTTGAATTTCCTGTATAGTGATGTTTCATTGTCAAGAGTTTTGTGTGTTTGTTTTGTGTGATGAGGACACTAAAGCTTACAGAGAGGTTCACTGGCCATTTCCTGACCAAGACACAAGCTCCTAATGTTCCTAATCTGAGCTTTTCAATGATTTTTGATTTAAGAATGGATCTAGGGACTTCCCTGGTGGTGCAGTGGTTGGGAATCCGCCTGCCAGTGCAGGGGACACAGGTTTGAGCCCTGGTCCAGGAAGATCCCACATGCCATGGAGCAACTAAGGCCGTGTGCCACAACTACAGAGCCTGCGCTCTAGAGCCCGTGAGCCACAACTACTGAAGCCCACACGCCTAGAGCCCTGCTCCGCAACAAGAGAAGCCACCACAGTGAGAAGCCTGCGCACAGCAATGAAGAGTAGCCCCCACTCGCCGCAACTAGAGAAAGCCTGCGCACAGCAATGAAGACCCAATGCAGCCAAAATTAAAAAAAAAAAATTGATCTAGAGAACCCTTCATTCACAGTTGCTTTCTGGCTATTGTCAGTAAAAAGGGTAGGGTAGACTCAAAAGGAAACCAACTGTATTTAGAGTGGAGAAGGCAGAAGAAATTTATTTTTTAGCTTTTAAAACTCCTTTAGGAGTTTTACTGGTGTCATTGACTCAGTTCCATATTCCTCTATAGTAACAGAAATGTTTATGTATAAAATGGTGCCAAAAAAAAAAAATCTCATTCTAATTGCAATCAATTAATCGATCAACAAATAGAATAAAATTGCAAAACAAAACAAAAACCTGCAATGTTCAAAACAAGAGATCATAACTCTGCAAATAAGGGGAGGATATTCTGAATTGTTTAACACAGAAAGAGAAGAATGCTGAAAAAATCATGATCATCATCTTAATTTAAACACTGCTTTACACACAAGCAAAACTTGGTGACTACGAATTAAGAGGCTCTGGAATTTCTCAGTTCCATAGACTCTTTGGGTGTTTTTCTCCTATTAAATAGGATTGACTTCTTGGCTAGTTTTCCCAATAACTCTCAGCACACATAGAACTGTTTAGCAAACCTGCATTATTTTGTCTCCACTAAGATCACTGTTTTCATAGATTCATGCACCATAGGATTTTAAAATTTCAGCCTGTGCTAAAGCTTACTGGCTACTGTACTTATTATCTTAGCGTTCTTATTATTTTCTCTTGAGAAAGTACAACTGGTAAAGTCAGGTAACTAAAGAGTATGTACAATTTGAATGCAATGTTATGCGAGCATTGGAGTTCTCTTTAAATTTAAAAAAAAAAAAAGAAGAAAAATGAAAATACAGCCAAGGGACTTATTATGTTAGGCAATGAGAAAAAAAATAAACCGTGGAAAACGTATGTGCATGCATCTCATACAGGATGCATACAAGACCTCACACGTACATATGTCTGTGAAAATGTAAACAATTTATTATAGTGGATTAAACTGGGAAGGACAATTAACATGCCTACAGTTGTCTCCCTGTATAGAGAAATCCAAGAGACATTTCCATTTGCAAGAGTGTGGTCACTGGGAATAATGGGAACTGCCTTTGGGCAGGATTTACTTATGTTCAACTGGTTTGGAAATGTACTTCATGGCTTCCCCAGGTGTTTTCTATTCTCATTTCTAGACTTCCACTATATCAGGCTTAGAAGTGTAAAGGGGATACGCTATTCAATTATCAGCCTAATGGTGGGGCAGAGAGACGCCCTGCCCTTCAGCCAGCCATTTCTCTTACTGATGGTAGGGGTGGGAGAGTAGGTGTACAAGCACATACACGAAATAAACTTTCTTTTCTACCCAGTTGGAATAAATTATAACGTGCCTGGGGGAATATGTGCATGAGTATTTGCAGGACTGACTGGAGGCCATAATGGATTTTAAAAAAGCACAACTCAAACAGAGAATAAGGTTGATTATTCTACTCTCTCTCTCTTTCTGTTTTTTATGTTTTTCACCAGATTTTAAAGGGTCGCATTCTTAGAGGACCTGAGTCATTTTTTTAAATGACTAGTATATGTGAATTCAAGGAGAGACAGACAGAAAGGCTACTCCTACATGTTCCATAAAACCAGGTTGACACAGGAAAAGGTCTGGGAAAGAAATATTTTCAATTATTGAGCATAACTGCCTCTCAAGGAAGAATGGGTTATTTGCCTTTTATTTTATTTTTCCATGACTTGCTCAACATTTTCACAATTTTCTAGTAATGTTTTCCACTATGTTACAGGGGAATACATCTTCTCTAGTCCATGGTGAAGGATTTTAATTTTTTCTTCTTAGTTTCTCTCTCTGCCTTTGACTGGGAAATGTGGCAAAAATAATTAGGCAAGCTCCACTCAGTGCCACGCTTCTTCCTCTTGAGGGGACTCCTAGTGGGACCTCAGGTCCCTCTATTCCTTTGAGGGCTCTGCTCACGGGTGCATCTTGCCCATGGTCCCTCACGTGCACGCTGGGGAGCTAGGTTTGCCTAACCAGGGTTCAGATAGCAGGTTCAGGTGGCTCTCACAACTTAGTCACGTTCTTCAGATTGGTCTTCATCAGTGTATGCGTTCTTGCAAAACCCTGTATTCGGCAAAAACTTATACTACCCCAAATCTACACAACTGTGTAACCAGAACCCTTGTAAAAGTAGTAATAATCCTAATAAAAATACTATCATTGGAAAACATTTTATTTTTAATAAATACATATAGTAAAGAATAGGTCAGTTGAAATTAAAAGGTGAGTGTCGCCTGATGGACAGAGAAAGAATTGCGGATGCTAGGTCATGGAGACATGAGCAAAGTGCCAAATGTGAGGAGAACAGTATGATCCACGCTTGTAGAACACAGCTTGTGGCCCAACTGCACCTCAAGAAAGAGCATGAGTTGAATGGGCAACTGTACTTGGCTCCCCCAGTGCTTGATGTCTTGGCCTGTCTGAATACTTTGCATGCAACTACTGTTACCTGCTGGTGTAGAACATCAACATGACAGGAGACTCACAAATGAAGGCTGCAGTGTGACTTTCCTCTACATTGACATAGTTCCTATATTCCCAGCATGTATGAGCGTTTCCATGTTACAGAAACGAGATACATAGCAGAGCATACTAAACCAAAGAGGCTATTTGCTTTTCACCCACCCTTCCCCACCCCTTTTAAACTGTCAACTCGTTAAGAACCTTGGAAGGTAAAAGGGTGCTGTATGTTGGTGGGTGCTCCGAAACCCAATTACTTATATAAACATAATAAAGTGGGGACATAATAAATAATACACAATTAATAATATATAATAACTGGTAATACATAATAAATAAACATAATAAAGTATTTTTGAAATACTTAGATTTCTTATTATAATGGACATGTGAGAAGCAAAACTGATAAAACTTAAATAAATAACTAAGACCAAAAGGCATCAATGCCTGGAGAACAAGATAAGATTCTCATTAGCAAAACCACAAGAACACCCTAGCTAGACCAGAGAGTTTCCAGGTAAAGTCGCATTAAGAAGCTTCCATTGGACTTCGTTGGTATAAATTAACAACCTTGTCAATGATGGAGTTCAAAACACAATAATCCCAAAATATGACACTGAATATACACTTGGCATACTGAATAGCTTAAGCTGAAGGAATTTGAGAAGTGACATGTGTAGGAAGGACTTTCTGACTTCTTCTGAAGTAGGTCATAAAACCCTTATGTGAGAGGCACCCTCCCTAAACCGAGAGGAAAGGAGCATCCTATTTTCCAAAGACCAGGGACACAGAGGAATCTGAAGGAACAGACCTTGCTAACTTTCCCTGGTTTACTACACTTAGCTCACGCTCTTTATCCTATCGCACCTTCCCATGACTTTCCACTCTTCACCAGACCTAACTTAAAAACACTAAGGTTTAACCATTTCTTCAGGTCTTCATTTCCTTATGAAGGCTCCCACGTCATATAAAACCTGTATTAAATAAATTTGCATGCTTTTCACTTGTTAATCACTTTAGTTACAGGGGTCCCAGGCGAGACCTTACAAGGGTAAAGGGGGCTTCCCTGGTGGCACAGTGGTTGAGAATCTGCCTGCCAATGCAGGGGACACGGCTTTGAGCCCTGGTCTGGGGAGATCCCACATGCCGCGGAGCAACTGGGCCTGTGAGCCACTACTACTGAGCCTGCGCGTCTGGAGGCCGCAATAGCGAGAGGCCTGCGCACCGCGACGAAGAGTGGCCCCTGCTCGCCGCAACTAGAGAAAGCCCTCGCACAGAAACGAAGACCCAACACAGCAAAATTTAAAAAATAAATAAATTAAAAAAAAAAAAAGGGTAAAGGAAAAATATATTTCCCCCCCATATTAGTGTGGACAAATAAGGTTCTGTCCTTATTTTAAATTAAGTTTTTTAAAAACTTAATAAATTAAAATCAATTAAGTATTTTAAAATGCTAGAATTCTGAATGCTGAAACTTACAAAAAGTGTGCTTTGGGCAAACAAAGAAGAGTGTTTTATGAAGGGAAGGAGAGTATATTTTATAAGATTGGGTAGAAACTGAAGATATGAATATACTTCAGTAGTATGTAGATGATAGGTCCAGAATTGATTATTCAGTTGTAGTACTGCATAATCACTTCAAAACAAAATTTCAGGACAGTAAGTCTCGTGAATTGCGCTGAGAGATGCTTCCTCCAAGACTGAAATACTGAAATACCGCAGTCCTTTCCCAATCCCGAGAAAAGTGAACTAACCAATGTAATATCTCAAATTTGAGTTTTTTCCCAAATTTGAGTATCTCTGGCCTTGTTACTAGACTGTCCTCACATGTGATACCAAGCATTTTGCTTAGCCTTTGAAGTTCGTCTTTCAACTTAACTTTGGTAAGATGCTTACATTGATGAGTTTTATGCTGTTAAAATGGGACTTTTTTTTTTTTTTTTTCTTTTCGGTACGCGGGCCTCTCACTGTTGTGGCCTCTCGCGTTGCGCAGCACAGGCTCCGGACGCGCAGGCTCAGCGGCCATGGCTCACAGGCCCAGCCGCCCCGCGGCATGCGGGATCCTCCTGGACCGGGACATGAACCCGTGTCCCCTGCATCCGCAGGCGGACACTCAACCACTGCGCCACCAGGGAAGCCTGGGACTCATTTTTTAAATCTATTTTTTTAGATGGAAAGTCCTGCTAGTAAAAGTATTCTTAATGTATATGTTTGAATCAAATATTTATATTGACAGTGGTTTGAAAAATCACTGCTGAAGAGTAAAATCAATTGCAGGAGAGTCAGAAAAGGAGGTTCTGGCCTCTGCCTGGAAACTAGATATGTGCCCTTTGGCAAATGATGTGACAACTGGGGACGTGGCTTCCTCATGGGGGCGGCGGGGGTGGGAGGAGCTGACTGGCTTAGAAAACAAAAATCTCTATGATTCTTTCCAGTTCACAAAGTTTGATTATTCCACTCCTTCCATAGCGTGACTTGTATATCCCAATGAGACACCAGATACTAGACTAGACCGAAGGCAGCTGGGCCCCTACCTGACAAATCTTTAATTGGTTGTATCTATTGGCAGACAAAAGGCCAAGGCACAGAGGATGATGGGGCAATTCCATACTGATACCATTGTGAGGTGGGCAAGTTCTCAGGAGAGCCTATAAGGGGCATTTTATTTCCTTACAAATAAACAAAAGAAAAAATCTCATTTAAAAGTGACTCAGAACACAACCAGAGTGATTTTTTCCAAAATCCCTCCCTGATATTTCAACATCTTGTTGCTATATTCAAAGCTGGGGAAAGCTCTGCAAAGCTGCCACAGCCTTTTTCCTTCTGGGAGACCTCAGCTCAGCTTCTGTGCTTCCAAAGGGGACTTCTCTTTCCCTTCTGGCCTGGGGATGAGGGAGTTGGAAGCATCCCCATGGAGCGAACTGAAGGTTTGACACGAGAAGCTAGCTGCTCATCTTTGGACCTGCCTAGGACAGCAGCCTTTTATTCTGATTGGATCTGCGGAAAATAATAACCCTGAGGAACTCAGACAAGCATTGCTTATCTTCTTTTATCTATTGGCCTGTTTGGAAAATAAAATTAATCTGTAGCAGAAGAAAAGTAAGCACAACCTGCATCTGCTATAGGCACCAAGGGATCAAAGTTACAGAGCCTTCATGTCCCTCATTTATTTCACAAATTCACTACCCCCATTAAATCTAAAAAAGGAAAGATACAAGAGAAACTATTTTTGTGAGAGAGTTGATATTTGCTGTATCAGCCATAAATTATTTCATAGTTTTCATACACACACACACACACACACACACACACACACACACACCCCATACCCCCTGTGCTTAAATAATAAAGTATGATAAACTCTTTCCAGGGATGGATATCAGCTGCCAGTCTAATAAGTGTGAATAAGGATTTAGTGAAAACACAAGGTAGGGAGGGGGGGAAAATGAATAGAATGGGGAAGAAACTCACAAAAAAACAAAAAACCACCTTGGAACCATTGACAGCAAGCAAAGCTGAATTCCGATGCCACAGTGCCCCCTGCTGGGATATCTTGGAAGTGGTATCTTCCAGAGAGCACATCGGTCTCCGACCAGCCACAGAAAGGAGGGCTTTGCGTTTTTTAACAAGCAAGTCACTTTAGTGAAAGGAATGTGTGTGTTACTGCTATCTATTTCTTTTTACATACATAATTGTTATCTATTTTCTTTTTGCATATCTTTTACATAAGATCGGGAGTGAGAGTGGGGTAAGATTGGGTTATGTATAAAGAATCTGAGAGCCCATTAGGAGAACTAGGCCTATAGCCCTGGCTCCTCTATATCATTATGTGATGTTGCTCAGATCCTCATCTGTAAAATGCAAATAATAATGCAAATTATTATTACTATTATTCATCCATTTACTGCAGAGGGATGTTGCAAAAATTAGATTACACAGGAGAAAAAGCACTTTAAATGCTACAGCACTAAGCAATATATGAGTATGAATGTAAGGATGAGGGTGGGAGGGACACTTCCATTAACAATTAAACTAACTTCCCTTAGAGTCATCAGAAGGTGCTCCAGGCTGGACCACCCAGGCACTGTTGCTAAGGCAAGCAGACATTCAAATTCCTATAACATCACCGGGTTTCCAAGGACTCACTGCAGTTATCTTTGATATCCATGTCTATTGCTCAAATTCTTCTTATTTCAAAGAATATCGTATATGCTTAAAGAGGTCACTCCAGGTTGATGAACAGAGAGATGGATACAGGGGTAAAGGAGATTAAGATAATTTCTTGTTAACTTTGTAATCACTGCTGCCTGGCTTTCTAGGCTTGTGCCTGCAGACCAGCAGCATCTGGTCACCTGGGAGCTTGTCAGAGATACAGAACCTGGGATTTTACCCCAGACTACTGAATTAGAATCTGCATTTTAACAATCTCCCCAGGTAATTGTTATACACACTCAAGTTTGAAAAACTTCCACTCTGATCTGTTTAGGCTATAAATTCTCTCTGGTTATATACACCAGTTGATATCTAGTAAGCATTTATAGAAGAGTATTTTTGGCTTGGCCTTATTTTAACTGTCTATTGACAACTACTTGTAAAAATGAAATTGGAAAGAAAACTGTGGCAACGGATAATTCATTTTCATGAGCCTTAAAAGAGACTTGAATAAAATGACTTTTCTAAACATAATATTGTATAACATTACTTCAAAATTTTTTATTGCTTTTTAGTACAAATTTTAAGATAATTCTTGTATTGGCAATGATACATGCATACTTTATATTTGCTCTTATTACCTGTGTTGATAGAACTTTAAAATGCCAATTATATAATTAGAAGAGAGTTTAGAAAGTCAACTCAAGTCTAATCAGATTTTTGAAAAATCTAATAAGCTTTAGCTTTCACTAAAGATATAATCTACCCAATCCATAAGATGTTCTTAGTTGTTGGAACTAGACCATTGTACTAGCAACAAACAGGGCCAGAATTATCTAGGCACAATTTTAAAGTGAACCAAACTTGGAAGATGAGTGGGCAGGTGGGAGAAAGGAATCCATTCCCTTTTTACATCCTCCCATGTCCCACATGTCCCCCCAGCCCTTAACATGTGCACATTCGCTCAGCCTTCTTCCTTTAGGTGTTTTATACCATAGCTGTGCTCTGTATAATAGGTTAAATGACTTTAATACCAGTAGTTCAGCCAGGATAGTCCCTGTATAACCAGCTTTTGCTATAAAACTACTCATTCCTCTCCTATTATTGAGTACCCTAATGGCAGGTGAGTGAAGCCATCTGATTAAACCAGTGCACAGTAAGCAGTGTGGACTCTAACAGTCTTTTGTAACCTCCTTGTGGGGATCCTCTGAATTTTCAGGAGAATTCATATACCTAAGTGAAAGGCTCATGAGTGGAACTTCGTGTATTTTAAGGAGTGAAGAGTTTTAGGTTTGATGTGGGAGAGATTTCAGGATTCAGGTATCTTCTTGAGGCTGTCCAATCTTCTTTAGCTTATTTTCTACCTAAAATGTAGGCTCTAGCTACACAAGTAGTGTCCACGGGTTACTTCCTTGTAGAACAGTAAAAATCCCTAAAAGTGTGGATTTCAGAATTTGTATAATTTCTTTTTTGAGCTCTCCATCAGAAACATGAAAAAAATATGTTCCCAGGCACTAAAGTTGGATATTGAAGATCTGAGAGGGTCTGAGGAGGGGGTCTTAGAAGTGTAGGAATTTTGACTGCCTGTTCAACTGGAGGGAAGCTTTTGAGTAGAGGACGAGGACCTTGATCTAAGAGAGTACCGGGGGTTCCAATCTGTTCACTTCACTGAACAGAACCCAACACAAGCACACAGGCACAGGGGAGCTTCTCTGCTAGGCTCTTCATATTGGCACTCTTTTCTCTTGCCAAAAGCTTTGTTTCCAGATACTCGGGACAAATGTTCTGGTCCAGAAAAACTACCTCTTCCTCAGCTTACTACACTAAGAAGGGAAACTTTAAAAAGAGGACAGGATGTATGTGATATTTTCTTTCCTTCCACCCTTCACAAATCTTTTACATAGACACTATGTCAGGCCTGAACTACAAGATATACACAGTTTCTTCTAGCTTCCATTTAAAGTAAGATCTTAGGGATCTTTCCACTTGTACATTTACAGATAGATATCCCTCGACACAGAAAAGTTTCTTTGTCGATGTTGAATGGAGATGTAGGCTCCATGTGTGTGCTTGCTGAACACAGGAAGCAAAGACCGTTTAAAGGAGGGAATTAGGAACAATATAGAAAAGACAATGCTATTGCAAACAATGCTCTCCGTTCAGCTCAAATGCTATATTTGGCTTACACACTGACAAACTCCAAGAATTGGAAAGAAAACGAAAATGCCTTAAAGACGGGCTTCCCTGGTGGCGCAGTGGTTGAGAGTCCGCCTGCCGATGCAGGGGACGCGGGTTCGTGCCCCGATCCGGGAGGATTCCACATGCCGCCGCGGAGCGGCTGGGCCTGTGAGCCATGGCCGCTGGGCCTGCGCGTCCAGAGCCTGTGCTCCCCAACGGGAGAGGCCACAACAGTGAGAGGGCCGCGTACCGCAAAAAAAAAAAAAAAAAAAAAAAAATGCCTTAAAGGCAACACAAACTTCTAGGGACACTGGGATTTCCTGAGCATAGAGAAAAGGTTGCAAAGAAAATAAACAAAAGTTCCTTTCCATTGTGTAAAAGTAATCCACGTGTTGGTCAGAACTCAGTTTGGGAACTGAAACAAATCTGGTTTTCACCAGAGCAAATTTTCTATTCCCTGTCTGCAAATAGAATTGGAAACCAGAAGACCTAGGTTAGGTTGGGCTCAGGTTGACTCCTGACTCACATGACTCAAACTCAGTGCTTAAATTTCCTGAGGAATTATCAGATTTGCATGATAAAAATACTGTACTCTAAATAAATACTAATTATAGGAAAAACAGTAATAGCTAACTCTTAATACATACTTCCCATTTGTCAGTCATTTTTCAAGGTGCCCTAGCTGTATTAGCTGTATTGTTAATTTCATCCTCACAAAACCCTTCATGGCAGGTAATGTAATTATCACTATTTCACAGATGAGGAAACTGAGGCACAGATTGGTAAATCACTTGCCCAGGATTATGCAGCTGGTATTTAGTGGAATCAGAATGTGAGTTCTGGGGTCTTGCTCCAGAGCGTATAATTTTTCATGTTAGTTCTCCTCCTCTGATACCTTTTCAATCCCTAATTTTGATTTCACATCATGTTTTCCCAATCTTTTCTGCTTTCTATAAACTCTTGACACCTTTGGCAATAAGTCTTTAAATAATGGTTTCACATCTATTGGGAGGAGAGAGGATAGGAAAACCACCATAAAACATGATGGAACTCTCAGGAGAAGACACAGTCGTACATTCGATCTATTAAAAAGGAAGAAACAAAGACGAAAAAGTTAACCCTTAGGAAAAAAGACATACTTTTAAAGCCTGTATGGATCTTTTGTGAAAATTCAAAGGCAATGTTAAACAAAAATGGTTTTGATTGTCTTTTCCAAAATATTGTTCCTTATCTCTTGGGCATTTTGTTGACAGCACCCAAATCCCACCCTGCTTTAATGATATCCACTTTTCAGTGAGAAACTCTATCTTTGCATAAATTTTACTGTTTGACTCTGCAGTCAAGAGGGAACTTCATGGCCATGTCTAGCCAGATGTCAGTAGGATCTGAGTGAAGAGCCAGGAAAGGAGACTTACATTCATTATAAACTAATGACATACAGGTATCAGGTAGGTCCACATGTATAATTAATGACTTTGAGTTCAGCATTTCTGTTTAATGCAGAGAGAGTGATTGCACAATATTTTCCCTCTGGTTCTTCTTATCTGATGACTAATTCTGTTCCATGTACCTCTGAAACCATTGGCTAAAAGGAGTGATCTATTTGGGGGCTAGTTTACCAACCAGGCTATAAGTCCAACCTTCAAATACAACTTTAACCCATGCAGTATTCCTTTTTCACGGTGAATTTATGAAGTTCAATTTGTACGTTGATCGATCATTCTGGAAAACAGGAAGACCTCAACTCACAGGCTTGAGAACTTAGAACACTGACTCCGGTGCCTACAGCTTTACCCACCACCTCTGCGTCACAGGGAATGAAAAGGAAGGCTATTTCCTGCAGACACTATGATAAGCCTATGGCTGTTATTCATTACACATCTTTTAAGAATTAGTAAATTCCCTATTTTTTTATTTTTAAATTCCTATGGTCTCAGTCTTCTAATCTGACAAATGATGGGAAAACCTAGATTGTTTCTATAATCTTCCTCGCCTCTATAAAGTTAAAAGATTTACTTTTAAAAACATGGGTAACATTTTTTCTTGGTCCCAAGATATCTTTAAAGGTTTTATAGACTAGTCCCCTCTGAACATTTCTGTCATCAACCAGCCACTTTTCTGCTCAGAAATGTACGATGACTTCTCACAGGAAATGATAGCATTACCCCCTCTGCATATGTAAACGACACAACCTTCAAGACACAAATAAACTTCTGGCTCAACTCACTGTTTTCAGCCTCACTGCTATCATTCCTCTCTTCAACACCATAGTCTTTGTTCTCTGTACAAAGCTTGTGCTTCACTGTATTCTTATTTGCATGATATTATTCTTTTTATGTTTGTCTTTCCAAGCCAATTAGATTATATGCTAAATAAAGACAGTGGACTCAGTAAAGACTTGCTGTCCTTCACATATTCATTCAGTAAGTGTTTTCAGTGTGTACCATCTATATGTCAATCTGGGAAATATAAGAATAAATAAGCTGTAATCCCAGCCCTCCAAGATCTCACTATCTAGAGTGAGACAGTCTGGTGAGAGTAAGGTGATAAAGTGGGTGAAATAGTTTTAAGGGCCGCTGTGAGGAATACAAATTAGAGTCCACAACAGATTAATACAAGAATTTCCAAGCAGCAATGAGAGTCTGGTTGAGGTTATGCCTGGCACATAATCACAGTAATAAAGAATATTTATTGAGCATTTACCACGCGCACAAGATGTGTTATCTCATTTAGTGCTCACCACAACTCTAGGCACTGTTTCCATCTTCATTTTACCAGGGATGGAAATGCAGCTGAGGAAGCAGGTGTCTGCCCAAAGGTCGCACAGCCTCCACAAGACAGCTGGGGCTCTGCGGAACAGTCTGGCTCTCAGCTGGCTTTAATTACTCTGGGCTACTTCCCCTTGCTTAGCTGGCGCTCTTTAAGTGTTTGTTGAGATTAGAGAGTATGCAACAGCCGTGAAAAATATATTCTTCAACAGACTCCAAAGCCCAAGGCCCCCAAACATTTTGGACTAACAAAAATTTTGTGCGTGCGTGTGTATGTGCATGCACGTGCATATGTGTGTTGGAAAATAATTTACAGTTCATGTTGCGCTTTCTTTTGCCCCCTTCCTTCCCAATAGCTAGAGCTAATGGGTGGGAATGCTTTATGCCAATTCAAGTGTCTCACCCCCCATCTCTCTCTCTTTATGTATATAATTTACATATTCTCAATCTGATTGTACCTTTTCAGAACGATATAAATAGAATGAGGAGACTAAATTGAAACTGCTGACACAAAAACTGAGAACACTAAAGACAATTTTGACATATGGAGTTTTTGGAGTGGCATTCTGGTTTATCTTTGGCGAGGCGTTCTTTAGGGACCTGCTCGAGTCTGGTGCATGCCAAAGCCCAAAACGCAGCCTTCCCCTTGATTTTTCTCCTATATAATCTCCATGTGGTCTCCAAATGCTTAACCCTCCCCACCAAATGTTGTAAAAATCTGTCTTTTGATCTCACAGATGGAGCTCGCGCCCCTCGGGAGAGAAGCAACTCACCAAACACCATTCTCCTTAGAGTTTCAAGGCCTTATAGATTTTCTGACCAAACCTGTTCATCCTCCTTTACTCATATGACTTCATAAGCCAATGATAACAAAAATAAAATAATAAAATAAAATAAAATAGATTCTCTGTTTCTGTTTGGCTCCTGATGGTCTTGGGCTAAGCCTTTCCTGCAAACAAAGCCTGCTTCTCTAGCTGTGTTCTTGGGTGGTGCCGTAGGATAAGAGAAAGTGGCCATTTGCATCTCTTGGTTATAAGTAGGCTTTCCATTCCCAAAACTACAAGACTAAAAGAGATAAACTTAAGCATCCTCTTCTTTCATTGTGACAGCATCATCTGGACCAGTTTAAACTTTCTAAATAGTAGATAACTGTACAGTTGTTAAAGACTTAGAATAAGAAACCTCCTTTTTGATTTTAGCTCTGCTACCACCAACTTATTTGATTTTCCAGATTTTAGCTTCCCAGATGACACAATGTTAAGTTCACTCCAATAGTTTCAAGCAAGAGAATGTAGAGTGCTTTGTCAATATATGCAAATGATTAAATTTGCTATGAGATGAAATTATGTTATCTGACAGATATAATTAGGCAATTACGTATAAGTGGACAGATCTTTTTTCAAAGTTTTATAATGTTACTCTTCAGTTAAGAGTGTTTTTAATATTCATTGCTCCTTCATTAGGAACAGGACAGAGTCCAGAGTCTCCAAGTCTCCCTCCATTCTGCCTTCAAACACCTGTCCAACCTCATCTTGACATTCCCTACAGGAACCCTCTACTCTTGCCACACTGCTCTCTTTGTTCTATGCCCTTCCCCTCAGTCCCTGACCTGCTACCTCCCTTCTCTCTATCCCTCCTCCTCCCCTGCATTCAGGCAAGGATACAGAAGTTCCACAATCCTATTCTCTGATTTACTAAGCAATTTTTAAGGCCTCTGCTAGACACTGAGGATGGAACAAAGGAAAAGCTAGGGTATCTCTCCAAATTACTTTCTTTCCTGACAACAGCTAATAGAACTTGAAGGTCTGGCTGAAATTCACTTCCTCCTCAAAGTTTTCTCTGCTCTCTGGCCTGTGTACTCTCCTCCTTTTCTGAATCCCTATTGTTCTTATTTTATAAAAAACACATGTGACACCTGCCGTACCTACCATCTATTATGAGTTAATTTTGTACCTATGTGCCCCTCAGAAGTATGCAGGATGTCAACTGCACAGGTATGATGCATGTATATATATATCAGCAAACTCTTGTCATATGTTGTATATTCCCAAGTAAACATCTGGAGGCAGGGACTATTCACACACTCATTTTTCGTTCACAAAGGCCAGCACAGTATGTATTCAGCAAAACAAATGAATAAATAAATGAATAATTGTGCTTTGAATTTCCATAAATATTATTTTTAAAGTGCATATGTAATATACATAAAATTCACATATAATGTGAGTGTAATAACACCAGGTATATCAATACAATGTAAAAATTGTGAAGACAGCTGATGCTGGACTGCAGCAAAGTTCATGTGAAGCCTATTAACTTTGGAAACCATTCTTATACATACCAGAAATGATTTACAATAAAAAATGTTATTAAATCTCACAGATACCATTAACCTTTCCCACCACTCCCTTGACACTTTATAACTAAAAGTGGAGCAGATGCATGAAATATGGTTCTCCATGAAGAAGTAAAAGACAATGACACCAAACACGGGATGACAGAGAAAGTGACAGCTTCCTAGAAGCAGGGTATGTGATGGATTTTCTTATTTCTTAAGAATGAAAGAGAAAACAATTATTATTAACTGGAGGTCTTTGTATAAAATCAGAATACAAAGTTCACATTAAATAAATCAGAGTTATTTTTAACTCCACAGATTAATCCATTTTCCCATTCACAGAACTCATTTCTTTGTTCTTTGAACTTTAGCAACAAGAACCCAGAGGTTACAGCAGAAGGTGTGTTTTTTATGGCTTACATGGAATTTAGTCACTGCATCCTCACCTAACTTGTTTGACAAAGTACATTATGGATTGGTTGAAACAAGCTGCTGCATAATGTGACTATCAGAAGCTGTGATGAAGATATCGTTTGTTCCAACATGCCTAGCGTGCACTGCAGAGATTCTGTGGATGTTCTGATGAAGCGTGGATAATGATGTGAATTGAATCTTCAGATCTATAGCATGTTAGGCTACAGTCTCACTAGAGGCACGTGGCGTGTTAAACAGAGGGATGTCTCATCTGCCATTTATATCTGTTTTAATCACAAGATTGAAGAAATGCAAACATGAAATAAGCTACTGGGTAAAAAACATAAAGGTCTCTCTAACTGTAATTAGCTAAATAACATCATAAATAATCATAAATACTGATGCAGGACCAATGTTTTATCACTTATAGTTAGACTGTACATTTGGCATTAATTCAAGAAGATCTCATGACAGGGTCCCTCACAATGTGATATGTCTAATTACTCAAAAACGTAAAGGAAAATGGACAAAATCTGTAGGAGTTTGTTAGTTCTGTCACTGTGAATGACTTTCAAATTCCCTATTCCTACTTTTATGAGCAATTGTTAGTAGTTATCCAACAGTATGAAAAAAATTAAACTTAGAATGAATGCTAATTAGGAATGACCAAATCTATTCAGTGTCAATGCTATTGATTAGAAATAACCAAATCTATTCAACGTGAAGAATATGGACATGTTTTAAACAATCTTCCTTAGGGAGTTTATCAGGTTGCTTAATACCAAAAGCTGCTTCTGATTTCTCTGAGTTCAGATTTTTGGGGAAAGTGGAGCCTACTGTGTAAGCATGTGTATGTCTATCTGTCTGTCTGTGTGTCTGTGGTGTGTGTACAATCATGTACCTGCGTGTGCATTAAACTACTATAGGGATACTTCAAAATCCAAAATGACGTGCAAACAACACATTCAGAGCTGTGATTAATGTAAAACTTTTAAGTTGAAGATTGAAGGTATCTTAATTTCTTTACCTCTATCTCTATATTTATCTGTGTATGTCTTTCCCTCCTTTTATTTCTTTCACAGATCAGGGATATTCGAAAAACTGAGAAATTGAAAAGCAGTGGGAGAAGTAATATAGAAATATTGGCTGAAATATTTATTTCTGAGATGAGAATAAAAGAAAAATAGAATAGATAGAGAACTGAAAGGCTTCAGATGGGACAAATACAAACCAGAAAACTGTAGACCAACTACAAGTAAGGTTTATTTATTCATTCAACAAGAATCTGTTTAGTGTCTACTCTATGGCAGCCGTGTCCTAGGCACTAGGGATGCCATAGTAAACAATATGGGCAACACTGCCTGTCCTTACATTCTAAGGAAGGGAGATAAGCAATAAACAGAATAAATAAGCTATGTGGAAAAACAGATGGCCTTCTGTCCTATGGGAAAAAAAATAAACCAGTAAAGATAGTGGGAGACTTGGAAGTTGTGGAAGTGACTTTAAATTTTAATAGAGTCATCAGAGCAGGCCTCACTGAGAAAATGAAATTTAACAGGGAAGGAGACAGAGGGTAGACAGGGGAGGGAAAAGTTGGGAAGAACAGGTTGCAAGAAGAAGGCTGGAGAGCACTAATGTGAAGCTGGCCTCCACACCTGTTTAGATTAATTGAGTTCCCACTATTTCTCCCAGGTGACCTCCCCAAAGATCCCTTTTCAGATTCATGCCCTCTTTCGTTCACTATAGAGTTAATGATTTTTATTTTCCTTCTCTTTTATGAAAAAAATGGAAATAAACATTATAACCTTCCATTATTAAGATACGTGTGCATCTTTCTCAGAAAGCTACAATTGGCATTTTTGTAATGAATTGAATCTGTAATGCTTAAGCAGTTTCATTTCACAATCTTAATTAAAAAAAAAAAGCAACAGCTTGCTTTTTACTATTATGTCTAAAATTCAGAGAGGGACCTGCCCACTGAACCCACCTTAAATGAGGAAAGAGGGACTTCCCTGGTGGCACAGTGGTTAAGAATCCGCCTGCCAATGCAGGGGACACGGGTTTGGGAAGATCCCACATGCCACGGAGCAACCAAGCCCTTGCACCACAACTACTAAGCCTGTGCTCTAGAGCCCGTGAGCCACAACTACTGAGCCCAAGTGCCACAACTACTGAGCCCGCAGGCCTAGAGCCTGTGCTCTGCAACAAGAGAAGCCACCGCAATGAGAAGTCCATGCACAGCAACAAAGAGTAGCCCCCACTCGCTGCAACTAGAGAAAGCCCGCGTGCAGCAACGAAGACCCAATGCAGCCAAAAATAAATAAATAAATAAATAAAATGAGGAAAGAGATGGTGACTGAATTTCACTTCTGCCTCTAGTAACGTTACAACAAGGGCCAGAACCATTCTTCCCTACAAGCAGATGCCCAGCTGTGGGTTGTTCCCTCTGTATCTGTCTTCCTCCCCACCTCCAAAAAGAAGAACTTAAAAAAAAACAAAAAATAAGGGTCATATGCTTTCGATCTGCTTGGACATTTGAAACAAAAGAGATTTCACAAACAGAATACTGAACTAGATGTGGAAATATCTGAATACTGCATGATATTCTATTGAGTAGAGGATAAAAGGGGCAGTAGAAAACCTTTCGACTCATCACTGTGTTTATCGTTAAACTAAAACTTCTGCTTCTCTGTTAATATTGATAGACGGCAAAATTGTCCTGGTCTAGAGAAAGTAGCCACCCATGATTTTTGACAATGTCTAGAACCCTCGTATTAGGCTTGGTCCTAAGGACTGCCATTCTGCTTTCTCTCAAGAACTGGCATTCTGCTTGGTAACAGGGATCATATTTAGTTCAGAAGACAAACTCCATGCTTGCACAGAGGCTGATGGATCAGAACGCAACCTAGCAATCATAATTTAAATAAGTGTAAAAATACTTTGGAAGCATATGGGAGGGGCACATAACTTGCATGGCAGCGAGCAGGCAGGCAAGGCTTTCTTAAAGCAGCAGCTTCTGAATTTAGGCCTGGAAAGTGAGTAAAGATTGAAGAAATGAAGAAACATGTTGAGGAAGTAGCATGTGCAAAGTCCAAAGAGTGCTTATCCAAGGGACTACAAGAAGTTCAGAGGTGTAAAGAGAAGTGTGAAGTATGAAGAGGGGATGAGGCCCAGATAGGGCTGGTGAGGGAAAAATGCTAGATGATGGCCTTGAGGGCCAAGTAGAGAAGGACCATCCCGAAGGCTACAAGGGGACCGGGGACTGGGCAGCTGTAAGCAGGAAAATGAAGTGACATTTTAGAAAGATTACGGGTTCCAGGAGTACTTGAGAGGTCATCTTGATGATGACCTGAAGCACCATAAAATCCGGAGAAGGGAAAAAAATGGATTTTTCCTCTTGTGTTCTAGAGTCATTTAGGAGATGAAACCAGTAGTTGATGGAATGTGAAGAAGGGAGAGGGTCTCTGTTTGGACCACTGAAGGCAAGCCTCTTCTTATACCTTTAAAGCAAACAGGGGTCGCCATTGAGCCTTGAATGGGCAACTCTGAAGTATACCTGCCCGTGAAGGATCATCCAGAATGAATTTGGTTCAGACTCATTCCTCAACGCGTATTCTCCCCCCTCTGTTGCCTTTCTCAATATGCAGATGTTCTATTTTATGTGTAATGGTATTGCACATTTATCGGTCCTCAGACCTCCGAAAAAAGATGTTCACTGATCGACTGACATGAATAAGACACCTGAGAAAGGGAGCTGTTCTTTGCATTTGACAGGTAGTTGGTAAAAAGCTGATAGTTTGATTAGGGCCTTCCCAGGAAGCCCAGTGCATTCTGATTAGCTTGATCATCATTTAGTTCTTTTCTCCTTGACTTTATAACTGTCACTAAAAAGTGAATTTTAAGGAAGTTATATCTTTGTACAGGTAAACTCCCTCTGTAATTCACCCCATAGAACAAACTTATCCAAATGGTCAAGGGCAATCAATAATATTTTTACTCCATTATCTATCTCTGTGATAGAGAAATTATTCTCAAATACAGGCCAAGATTCATATATATATTTTTAATATCTAGGATGCTATAATCACAAAGGAGTTACAATATATGCAGCACATCCATTAATCTGCTGTGAATACACCTATGAACGTGTATAAAGACATGAATAGTTTATCATATTTTTATCATAATCAACTGACAAATATTTTGTTATATTTTATTATTTTTATAACTTTAATCATATTTTCATCATTTTTGTTGCAAAAGTCTTTTGATTCTCCTTTGAAAATTTCCAAGTCAAGTCTATAAGTAAAGATAAAATATACAATTAATGAGGGGGCCATGATTTGCAAGGCTGTCATCAAATGAATGAACCCAATGATCTGAGTCTGACCTAGAAATCAGATGCCACCACTTGATCGAGAAATTCCTTCCAGTTTTGAAATAGAGGTATAAACCATCCCAGTATCAAGGTAGTGAATCCCAGGCTTGAACAAATAGTATATATGAAAGAGGTGCAGGAACACAGATACATCTTTCAGAAGGCATACTCAGTAATGGGTTTGGGGCCCGGGATATCTATTCACCGACATAATATGTGATAGTTTGGCTGCTTAGCTAAACTTTCACACCCAGTAACTAATCTCTGCATCAGTTGGACTCTAACCTGAAATCTCATCGGATTCATCTTGGCTCAGTATTAAAAGTGTTTTATGCTAATAGTACAAGTGCCATTATTATCCAAGTAACTGCTATTGACTTGTAGTATCCTACTATTATTCTGGGTATTCCATCACATTTTTATCCAATTTTCTTTATTTCTCAATGTGTTTTCAGGGAAAATAAGGAAGGAAGGAAGGAGGAGGGAGGGAGGGAGGAGACATTGAAAATGAAACAACTTTGCATGGATACAATAGTTGGAATAAGTTGGAAAATACTTAAATTTTATTCCTTATAAAATACAAAAGTTAAGGAAATAACGCTCAGCCACAAAAACTACAGGAAGCATCTATTTGTATCTCCTCCTAATACATGCTCTTATGAGAACACTTTGTAAATTTCATAGTTAAGGTAATGCACTTTTTGAAGCCACAAATTTATCTGGTGCAAATAACACTGAAATAGCTCTCCTCTATATCTCAGTTAACACTCCTACATTGCACCAAATACATCTGAACACACTGGTGAGATAGAACAAGTGATCAGGCCCGCCTTACATGTGTAATGGGAACCATATTAAAGAAAGCAAGAGAGCAGAGATAGGATCTGGGGAAGGAATAAAAGAGACCAAACATAACACAGAGAATTCTCATCCTTCGACAAAAATAACAGAGCTAGAGGAGGGAACAGAAACAGATAAAGAAAATTAACATTGTAAAGATTATAGAAGGTATCCATGAAAAGTACAAAAAAGACAAAAACAAAAATCATGAGTGGTTTCTGTTGCAAGCAAAAGTTATTTTGGATTCTGTGGACTATTGCTGGAGCGTTTGCATTTCTCTGACTTTGGTGAATGGAGAAACCAATGTAGATGAGCCAGCTGTACTCATGATACCTTACTTCATTTATTTTCAGCATTAAGCTGACCATCTGAAATATCTCACTTAGGAGTACCCCAAGGATCATATGATTTAACACTGTGTGATAAAGAAAATCCTATGCAATCCACATACCCTTCTGGTCACCCATAACTTCCTTGTGCCTGCACTACTGAATCAAGGTGAAGGAGTGGTAAGAACGCTCAACCGTGTAAGTTTGTTCCCTGTTTGCTATGGTGAATCATTATTAGTGTAATCATAATTTATCACACAAAAAGGAACTCTTATGATGGTTAAAGGTAGAAGAATTCATAATTAGCACTAGTACAGCAGGAATAAATTTGGACTTCTCCAAGCAAACAGATGTGTCTGGTCACCCTAGCCAAAACAGATGAGATGGGTTTATTTTATTTTTTATTTTTTTGCATAGTTCTATCCTTCTAGTCTAACACATTCTTATTTAGATATCTTGCAACTGATCTCTTATTGCTAGATGGGGAAAGAGTCTGATTTATGTCAAATGCAGAAAAGTCTGTCCCCCTCCCCCATCCCCTGGGTGTTCATAATGTCAAAGGGCTTTTACAGTGAGGTTGTAATATGTCACATTTCTACAAAGTTCATTATGGTGTCTGTAGTAAGAAAAGCAATTAATTGTGGTTTTCCATTTTGCATGCTAACATAGCAATTTTCAAACCTGTTGTACATTTCTGTAAGATATAATTTTCATCTATTTTCCCCTCTCCCTTCACATTCTAAGTGGAGCTACATTGCAATATAAATTCATGCAATATTAGATCAGTGAGAAAGTAAAGCCTTTCTTTTGCCTATTAAGCAAAGAACACATCTTAGGAACACCATACATCATGCTTGTCAGAAGATTCAAAAGAATCATTCTGAAAAGTTACCTTGTCTATTATTTAGAAAGCAGACATGAAACAATATAATTCAGTTGGGCTGCATGTATCTAATTTGCATATGGCTGTCTCTTTTTAATATGAGTTTTCACAAAATGAATATAATTAGCAAGTTTCAATTTATCTTCAAAACCACTGAACTATGTTGATTATTTACAGGATGACATCACCCGTGTGCACTAGCATATCTGGACTCCTAAACAGAGTGATTCAGTGGATTTTATAGCTAAACAAGTGAATGTTGCAAGTTAAAAAGTGACAAACTCGTCAGCCATGCAAGATGCATAATTCATCATGAAGAGATCAGCACTGTAGCTTTATCCTATTTTCCCAATTTTTTCCTTTAATGAAACAGGCAATTCAAGCAAACCACAAATGATTTGGTGCGGCCAACTTATTAGTCTGTGACCATTGATTAAAAAAAAATAAGTAATCAAACTCTTTGGAGTCACTATATGGCTATATTCTCTGTACTTCTCCAATTTGAGCTCCTCATTTAACTCTCCTTCATGTATGCTCTCAAAGTTACAAACTCCTCACATAATGAACTATCTCTGACCCACATTCTCAAGGAGCTTATCTGGGCTAGGATGTTTGACTTTAAATGACTGATAGTGAGAGACATCACATTTAACTTGTCAGCTATAAAAGAAAACGTGTAATTTATAAGAATACATTATTTAGTGATATCCAACTTTTAAAAAATCGTACAGTTCAAATGTGTGGTTCTGGAATGTTAGAGATGCTAAGTGCACAAAGTGTAACATGATAAGTGACATAATTTCCTCCCAAAATACCAATTTGTGTCCCCATGAATTCTAACTATAGCCTAGAGTTAAAACAAAGGTAAACCATTTAATAAGGGAACATGTATTGACGATGAGCTGAATATTTTTCCAGAGAAAGACAAACCATGAAGTTAAACAAAAATAAAACTGGTCTTCTTTAGAACTGGCATTATTAGAAATATTTTAGTACATATGGAAGCAAGTATCGTATCTGGACTTTGAACTGGCAAGTTCAAGCAAGAAATCTCACGATGACTCGTTTCTCAATTGAAGTTACCATTTTAGTCTGGCTAATCCAATTTTGTTTGCAGCGTTGGCTGTATGTTGGTCTAGTCTAGATTTTGTATTCAAAACACACAAGCACTGCAGGATATTTCACAACTGCTAATCAGTCTAACACAATTACTTATCTAAGTGCAGATGAAGGTTTGATTAGTGATGTGCTGTTTCTCAAGAGAATTGTCGGTTTGACCACAGCAAACCAGAACCATAAATATAGTTAAGTAACACAGCAAAAGCTGAGAGGCAGATCAGCTAATAGAAGACATACACCAGGTGGTTACACAGAACTATCTTTAGACATAAAATATGTGCAAAAATTTCCCCAGACTTCCTGACCACTCTCAGTTCCATATGCAAGTTTGCTTTAGCCTGAACACTGATGTTATACTGATCGTCCTTAAATGTCACTTTAAACCTAGCATATTCCTATTGAAAACATGTGCCTCACTAGTCAAACTACAAAATCTAAAGCCTCGCCTTCAAATTTCACCACAAACTGGCATAAACTAATATTTACAGTCCATCATCCCACAGTTTTCTGCTTTGAATCCTCGACAACTCAGAATTACTTATCCACTCCTCAGTGAAACATATTCCTCTCCTGCCTTCCCATATTTGCTCAAGCTCTCTCTCCTTCCTGGAATTCTGTCTTCACTTTTGTCATTGAACCTGTGTTCTTTCACATGACTTATCTTACTCCTATATCCAGAAGTAAGCCCTTGAAAGCAGCGATGTGGATATATTCCCCAGCATGAAAAATGTATTTCCGAATACATTGGGAGTTCTCAAATAATTGGGGTTGATCAAATCTTCTCCTATCAACTCTCATTTCTTTTGGGTGAACATGCTCCACCTCACTGACTTTCCCTCAGCAATAAGCACTAGTGCTACTCTGTCAGATTACCCATCAGTGCCGTCTGGCTTTGTGTCCTCAATGGACTACCTTCCTCTACCTTTAGCAACTGGAAGGCAAGTCACCTTAACAAGCTCAACTACTAGAAATGAAGAGAGAGAGAACATGGTACCTGCTCCATTGTTCTGGAAATGAAATCAGAAATAGAATATGGAAAATTTTCTCATCATGAATTCATTAATCAAAAATCTTTATTGAGCACCTAGTATGTCTATTAGGAGCTGAAGCTATAGTAATGAACAAGGCAGAGTCCCTGCCCTTGAGAGCTTACATTCTTGTGTTGGAGGTGGTTAGTGGTGATAGGGAGACACATAGTAAGGCATCAGACAGTGACAACAGTCAATGTTATTAAGGAAAAGAAAGCATCATTTAAAGAAAGATAGCCAAGAGTCAGAAAAGAACTCTCTGAAGAGGTGATATCTAAGCAGAGATCTGAAAATGAGAGCAAGCCAGTCATTCTGGTAGCTGGGTGATCACTCTGGTGTCTGGCATAGGGAAAAGCAGGTGCAAAGGCCCTGGGGTGAGATCCAGTTTGCCCCATTCCAGTGGAGGAGTTAGGCTGCCTGAGCACAGGGGTTTAGAGAAAGAGTATAACAAGTGAGGGCAAGGGTCTTTCCAACAGTAGCCCCCCAACAATCGATGACAAAGCCCCAGCTAGGCCAGCTGGCATCATCTGTGATACTAAAGAAAGTTTTCTTCATACACAACAGCATAAGCACTACTTGATTTAATTAATCAGATGGCTTCTATTAGCACTTTTTATAATGCCCAATTCCAGGCTAAGCTTTGTGGAGAATACAAGAATACTGTACCCATTTCTAATGGATTTAAGACCTGGATTCATATTTGTACTAAAAACCTGCCTCATTGGCTTGTATCAGAGGCTGCTTCTTTGCTCTGATTCTAATTTTCTGCCCTTGTATGAACTGGTTGCTGACAGATTAATACCAGTAAAGGCAAGTTTTTTCCTACTGTATAATGTATTTATATTTAAAAAAAAGAAGAATCTCCTCTATTAATTCACTAATGCTCTTCAGTCTTTTTAGTAACAAGTGGGAAATCTTCCCACTTTGATTTAAAGTTTCCTAACTATTTAGAAACAAGACACCAGATCTCAGTAATAAGAAAAGTCTTGCTGAGAAACAGGCTGTAATTTATACCACCACTTCAGGCCATATCATGCATTTTGCTAGAAAAATAAAAAATGCCAAACTTCAATAAGCATGCCACTGTCTCCTGAGCTCTTTTGTGATAGAAATAATTAGTTTTAAAATATTCTGTCAAGATCTTAAGATGCAACAGTAAAACACAATTGCTTCTATTATATGCCAGTAGTTGCTCATAACAACTGGGAAGCTAAGACTTTATACTGGAACAAACTCCTTTCTGTTACATTCCAATCAATGTCTTGCCTTCATTTAACCTACATGTCTGGATATCTGAGAAGTTTCATCTTATGGCTTGTTTAAATTATTAACATCCATTCTACCCACCAAACTTCCTGTCTTAACAGCTACTGTGTAGCTGCGGGCTTTCTAATCTGTAAGTTATTACTTAATGTCCACCCCCTTTCTTTGGAAGGCTTTGGAGGCAGGTAAAGTAGGTATGGGAGAGGTAGAAAACACTTTTGGTATTAAAGGCCAGAATGAGGCCATGGATGTGTACGGCTTCATCTTTGTAAATTAAGATTAAGAGTGTGATGTTGAATCCTAAACACTTTCTGTTCTAGCCTTGTTTTTCTTTGTTAAAATGCTTTGGCTGGCTCCCTGTGATACATTTAACACCTCTTTCTTCTTGTGAGTTTGATCTAAGGATTTCCAAAGAAGCATGATGCCTCTGAGATCAAGAGATGTGCTTGTCACAGGTCACCCCTGACAGGGGCACCACTGACAAACCTGCTCACTTTTCCAAGAAGCGCCATTCTTTCCTAGAGCCCCTTGAGCACGACTTTAGTGCTATTTTTCAAAAACAGAAAATGTAGGCTACAATAAAGGAGGCTCACTGGGCATGCAAAATTGTGGACATCCTTATCACATCCCACCTTCCGCATCTCTCAATGATACTGGTTGCAGAGACATTTTAAAATCCTTTCAGTAGGTAACTATTTGTACTTACAGCTTTTGTGGTGCCTGAAATAAAATGATATTACTGGAAGGATATGAGTCATGCGCTTCCTGGTAAACCCATCCTGTCTTTTATGATTTTCTAAACCGTTTTGTGTAAATTCCAAGTTTTACTTTTCTCATTAGAGAAGCTTATGAGGCTAACTTTCTGGGATAGAACTCCAACTGCTAAAAGCTTAAAGGGCTGCGGATGCCACCAATAGTGTTTTTTTTTTTTTTGCGGTACGCGAGCCTCTCACTGTTGTGGCCTCTCCCGTTGCGGAGCACAGGTTCTGGACGCACAGGCTCAGCGGCCATGGCTCACGGGCCCAGCCGCTCCGCAGCATGTGGAATCTTCCCGGACCGGGGCACGGACTTGTGTCCCCTGCATCGGCAGGCGGACTCTCAACCACTGCGCCACCAGGGAAGCCCCACCAATAGTGTTTTTTAGTTACTGCAACTACAAGAGACTGTCTAGGTGAATGATCTAGTTCTGCTAATAAAGCCAAATGGCATAGATGGCTTTTATCAATTAAAAACATTAGTGTCCTACTATTCATTTTCACAGGAAGACAAACTTTTTAAAAATTCACTTAATGTATCAAAAATCCTCCTTACAGTTGATCTAATTTTTGATTTATTTCATAAATGAATTTTAAGAAGCACACCACATACTTTGCACAATTCTACAGCAACATGGTGCGTCATCTTGTTTTCCATATTCACACCTCCCAGTGCACAATGATATTTATTTGAGAACAGAGAGAAATCTCAGAAGCATAAGTGAGTTCCACCAGGACAATTTCCACATCTAATGTACCAATTCTTTAGAGGTCAGTCTTGTAAAATTTTCCCTCTCATTTTCCCTGAGGGAAGCAGTTATTTTTGTTGCATTCAGCCCTGAAAAATTCTACTGCAGATTCAGTCCCTGACCCATGCCAAAGAACAGCATTCACCCAAACCTCAAGGTGTTTTTATGGTATGATACATTTCAAATGGAGTCTATTTCCCATACCACCACCATAACTGACAAAATATACATTCTCTTTGCCTCATGCAGTCTTTCTCTAAATTCACAGCCTTTCCTTCAAGTTTTGAAAGTTGAAAATTGTGTTGTACAGTGACAGCATTTAATGTACAGGTAAGGGGGAAAGGGACATTTGGATGTTTTGGTCTTAACATATGAAGACAGTATGTTTACTGCCAAATTTGCTATGTCTTGGTTCCCCCATCCTTTATTATAAGAGGGATACTAATTTTACAGGGAAGTCTCACAAACTAAGAGGGGGAATCCAAATTACAAGCCGTCTTGCCTAATAAACTAAATTAATGACATCATCCAAATTCATTATTTATAATAACAGTAAAATAACTTTAATAATAAACTAGTGCTCTCAGGAATTTATAGGCCAATGTCCAAATTAGAGGCCATAATTTTATAAATATATAAAGCTGCACAATAATAACTAAAATGAAGTTAGTGAATGTTTCTTTAGGACAAATTATTGATATGCAATTATGTAATAGTCTAATTTGGGGAGGGAAGCCATGCAATAGATATTTTGGAAAAAAAAAACCCAAAAAACATTTGACAACCGATTAATACCTCTCACCTTTCTTGTCATATCTGGAAATAGCAGAGATGCCGAGATTTTTTTTGTTCTGATCATACAGTTAGAGCACATATGAACCATTAGGCTAGTTTTCATTGTAGATTTCTATAACTGCAGGTTATCTTTTAGGGAGATGTCAACAGAGGTATGACATTGGTGGGTTAATCACTACCTTTAGAAATTTTTCCTTAACAAGTTGTGCTGATATTATAAAAACCAAATGGGAGGTCATAATGTTCTATAGCAAATTCAGAATGATAACTCTTCAATACAGATCAATCTGGCAGAACTCAAACTGCTCCCTGCCCTTGCTTCCGTCAGTAACTGTATTTCCTTTGGTTCTGTTGACATAATCCCAAGGGCTAAGAGTAGGATCTTCAAATATATAAGAAAAACTTCATGTCCTATTAATTCCCATTTTCTTGATATTTTTTGTCATGAGAAAAATACCTGTCTTCAGAGACAGCTCTTAGGTTTAGAATTTGAAATTCAGAATATTAAGTTTGAAAAATGGATAGAAGGACAAGTAGTCTCTTTGCAGGACAAAAGAATCTGAAATGGATACTCTAAGGCCAGACTCACTGTTTCACTTCCGTCTTCTTTACAGGCAAAGTTCTGCTGCTTCCTTTCCCTAAAAACTCAGTCCCAAACTCTTTAGATTATTGTCATTCAAGAGAAGCTCTAGTAAGAGGAACAACGAAGGCAGAGGCAAATTAGAACTAAGAGTAAAGTAAGGGATACATTTTCATTGAGAAGAACTTTTAAAACTGAGGGTTTTTTTGTTTGTTTTTTTTTTTTTTGCGGTACGCGGGCCTTTCACTGTTGTGGCTTCTCCCGTTGTGGAGCACAGGCTCCGGACGTGCAGGCTCAGCGGCCATGGCTCACGGGCCCAGTCGCTCCGCGGCATGTGGGATCTTCCCAGACCAGAGCACGAACCCGTGTCCCCTGCATCGGCAGGCGAACTCTCAACCACTGCACCACCACCAGGGAAGCCCAAAACTGAGGTTTTAAGAATTTTTGTAAACACATTTAAATGGCTCTATTTTGTGAACTACTTTCATATACAATTAGATATTCATTTAATTTTATTTTCCCTAGAAGATGTTCCTGTAAGACTGCTGCATGTACACTGCCCTGATGCCTGAGCTGAGTGGTGTCTTGGCACGTGATTAGAAGGGCAGTTTTCTAACCATGGAGGGGGGGAAGAAGATTGGCTTTGCTGACAGTTTGATACAGATTTGAATCGCTGAACATTTATTAGCTCTGGGGCTTTAAAAAACAAGAAAATAATGGTAAACCTTGCTTTAGCACCTTTATCCCTATGCTGAGAGGCCGACAGTCATGGTCTCATTTAATGTGAAGAAAAATCCAGTGAGAAAGATACTGTTATTAAATCCATTTGAAAAGAAGAGAAAAAAGAGGTTCTGGGAAATTTAGCAATTTGTCCAACATCACAGAGCTTGTAAGTACCTAATTTATATATTTATGTTTATAAACAGAGTATATTGCTCGTCTAAACAATATGTAACTCTGTGTAAGTAAATAGATCTGTATGTATTAAATAAAATCTATGTCTGCATTCTAAGACCTTTGCCTTTACTTATTTTATGTAATTTTTCCATGGAAGAACAATATTTCTGCCATGCATCTTTTTTCAGAAATAAGTTTAAAGTTCCTTACTTAATGTTATATTTAGAATGTAAAATAATAATAGGATCATTTTTCACAACTCTCTGACAGTTAGTCACCTGAAGCTTGTCAGTGTATACAGGCACACCTTGGAGATATTGGGGGTTTAATTCCAGATCACTAAAATAAAGCAAATATCACAATAAAGCAAGTTACACAATTTTTTTGTTTGTTTCCCGGTGTATATAAATTTACTATACTGTAGTCTATCAAGTGTGTGAGTGCAACAGCATTATGTCTAAAATAATGTACGTACCTTAATTTAAAAATACTTTATTGCTAAAAGATGCTAACCATAAGTTGAGCCTTCACTGAGTCCTAATCTTTTTGCTGGTGTAGGGTCTTGCCTCGATGTTTGTGGCTACTGACCGATCAGGGTGACGGCTGCTGAAGGCTGGGGTGGCTGTGACAATTTCTTAAAATAAGACAATAATGAAGTTTGCAGCATTGACTGACTCTCTTTCACCGATGATTTCTCTGTAGCAGGCAAGGCTGTTTGATAACATTTCACCCACAGTAGAACTTTTTTCAAAATTGGAGTCAATCCTCTCAAACTTTGCCACTGCTTTATCATCTAAGTCTATCTTATATTCTAAATCCTTTGTCACCATTTCAACAATCTTCACAGCATCTTCCAGGGTAGATTCCGTCTCAAGAAACAACTTCCTTTGATCATCCATAGAAGAAACTTCTCATCCATTAGAGTTTTATCATGGGATTGAAGCAATTCAGTCACATCTTCAGGCTCCACTTCTAGTTCTTGTGCTATTTCTGCCACATCTGCTTCTTCCACTGAAGTCCTGAACCCCTCAAAGTCATCCATGAGGATTGGAATCGGAATCAACTTCTCCCAAATTCTTGTTAATGTCGGTATTTTGACCTCTTCCCATGAATCACAAATATTCTTAATGGCATCTAGAATGGTGAATCCTTTCCAGAAGGTTTTCAATTGACTTTGCCCAGATGCATCAGAGGAATCACTATCTGTGGCAACTATAGCCTTATGATATGTATTTCTTATGTAATAAGACTTGAAAGTCAAAATCATTCCTTAATCCATGGGCTGCAGAATGCATGTTGTGTTAGGAGGCATGAAAACAACATGAATCTCATTGTACATCTCCATCAGAGTGCTTGGGTGACCAGGTGGATGATTTGATCTTCTATCCAGACCACTAAAACTTTCTCCATATCAGCAATAAGGCTGTTTTGCTTTCTTGTCATTTGTGTTTTCACTGGAGTAGGATTTTTAATTTCTTTCAAGAATGTTTCTTTTCATTCGCAACTTGGCTAATTGTTTGGTGCAAGAGGCCTAGATTTTGGCCTATCTGAGCTTTTGACATGCCTTTCTCACTAAGCTTAATCATTTCTAACTTTGATTTAAAGTGAGAGATGTGTGGCTCTTCCCTTCCCTGAAACATTTAGAGGTCTTTGTAGGATTATTAACTCGTCTAATTTTGATACTGTTTTGTCTCAGAGAATAGGGTGGCCCAAGGAGAGGGAGAGAGATGGGAAAAAGACCGGTTGGTGGAGCAGTTCGAACACCACATTCATGGATTAAGTTGGCCCTTTTATATGGGTGTGGTTTTTGGTTTCCCCAACCAATTACAATAGTGACACCAAAGGTCACTGACCACAGGTCACCGTAACAAATGTAATAATAACAAAAAAGTTTGAAATATTGAGAAAATTACCAAAATGTGACATAGAGACATGAAGTAAGCAAATGCTGTTGGAAAAATGGTGCCAATAGACTTGCTTAATGCAGGATTGCCACAAACATTCAATTTGCAAAAAATGCAGTATCTGTAAAGTGCAATAAAGCGAAGTGCAGTAAAACGCGGTGTGCTTGTACACAGTTTCTCCAAATTACAGAAATCATTTTTATTCAGGAGAAAAATGTTAATACTCTTGAAAAAAATTTTTGAAGAAAATAAAAATAGATCCAGGAGAAATAGATCAAGAATAACTCACAGTACCTTTCTAAAAATAGTAATAATTAAAAAAAAAATTTTTCTACTGAAGAGCAGTTAGTGCAATATCCAAAATTTTGTGTGTAAGCACTACCTAACGAATGACTGAGGCAATCGACTACTGGTTCTCCCAAAGGAGCCAACCCAGTTTCTGAGATCATGGCCTCATACATGCCCCATCCATGTGGTGGTCATAATGGAATAAGACAAGAGGGCACAGTGATCAGGTGAAGGGCTATAAAACTAAAACCTGATCTGAATACCTCCTGCATTTGTTATCTCTTAAGCACTTCCATTATATACCTATTATGGAAAATTGCATTGATTTACATATTAATGTTCTGCATTTCAGCATGTGCCCTTTATGTTCACACACAACAGAATACCCTCTTGTCACACACATTTAACCTACGTGACTCAGCCATTAAGTGAAAATTTGAGAGTGGGAGAAAAAAGAAACAGAATGAATACAGTCACCCCCATTGTTCTCTTCAGTGCCTTGGATTTTAAATCCTTTACTGTCACTCAGTTGAATTCTATTTTTGTCAGTTTGCCTATCAGTCAAGATGGAGAGCTTAACCTAGGGTGAGCCGTGGGATTGTCTTGCAACCATTTTTTTCCCAATGTTCTCAGGTTCCTGGGCTGGGGACCTACATGCAAATTTTGATTATCTGTTTGTAATCTCAGTGATCTCTGGACAGGTGGAAAAAAAAAAAAAGACAAAACCATTCCCTATACCAGCACTGTCCAATGGAATTTTCTGCTGAAAATGACAGAAACGTTCTTTATCTGAACAGTCTAACACAATAGTCAGGAGCCAGAGATGACTCCTAAGCACTTGAAATGCAGCTAGGACAACTGTTTTTTAAAAATTAAAATTTAATTTAAATAAATTTAAACAAACAAATAAATAGCTACATGTGGTCAGAAGTTACCATATTCAACAACACAGCTCTATACCATGTCCAAACAATTTCTAGGTGACTGTGAAAGGGAAAATGCTGCAGAAGAAGGAACCTGTCTATTTCTCCATATCAGGTATGTGAATTCCTAATCTTACTTTCTCTGCTTCCCAGTTTGTTTTCTTAACATAGCTAAGAACATCTCAAAATCTCTGAGACTGTATCAACTACCACAAGTCAGGGTGTCTAATTCCTAATAGGACCTTGTCATTCGGACACCCTTTGATTCTTCTTATTTAAAACTCATGCATTAACGACAGCCCCTATTCTAAGTTATCTCCATATTCAAGGCTCTTACTCCTACTCCTTCTCCTAGATGCTCAGAAAATACTCTATGCCTCATTCACAAAGGAACCCAAGTACACGTGATGATAGCGCTGCCAATGCACACATCACTACAGCCACACATCAATTTCTCTCTATTTTTCCATCCTCCACGCTTCCTGTCAACAACGATGCCTGCATTCTTCCAAGGATCATACCCTGTAGCTGTGACATAAATAATATCCCGTCTTCCCTCCTCTGGTCTATTTTTCTTTAATTATCTCCTTTATCTTTTTGTAACTTCAATCTTTGTCTATCTACTGATTATTCCACTTAATAAACAGGTAATTCTTTCTGTTCTCCTCCACTAATCATACTTAAGCTGTCATAATTATTATGCTTTGTTTCCTCATTTCCCCTGACATTCTAGGTTCTACCTCAATAACTTCTCTGACCAGTGACTTGACAATCACTCAATCCAACCTTTTTCTGTATACTCCCTTGGTTCTTCTTCTAGCTCTTTAATTGATCATTCTTATTTGATATTTTCCATCATTCCATTCCCTGAAATTGAGCATTACTTAAGATGAGGGATCATCAGTCTACAACCCACCGGCCATGTCTAGCCTGCTGACTGTTTTTATGTGGCATAAGAGCTGAGAATGTTTATTACATTTCAGGATATTTTATATTGAAATCAAAATAAGATTAATAACTCATGGCATGTGAAAATATTATGAAATTCAAATTTCATTGTCCATAATAAAGTGTTATTGAAACACACCTAAACTCATTCATTTACATATTAGGTATGACTGCTTTCATGCTACAATAACAAAGTTGAATAGTTGCAACAGAGGCCATAATACCTGCAAAGTCTGAAGTAGGTTTTGATAGTTGTCCCTCCAACAGCTATACGGTCCCTTTGTTTCTGACCAGCAGAACCTCCATTTTATCCATGTACTCAGGCAAGATACACCCACCTCGACCAATAGCTTAGTCATGATTGGTCTAAATTAGTCAAGAGAAGTGGCTTAGTCTGCTCAGGCTGCTATAACAAAATATCATACACTGGGTGGCTTAAATAATGGACACTAATTTCTCACAGTTCTGAAGGTTTGGAAGTCTAACATCAGGGTAATAGCGTGGTTCAGTTCTTGGTGAGGACCTTCCTGGCTTGCAGTTGGCTGTCTTCTTGCAGTATCCTCACATGATAGAGAAAGGGCTCTAGTCTCTTCCTCTTTTTATAAGGAACTAATCCTATCCTGAGGGCCCCACCCACATACCTCATCTAACCCTAATTACCTCCAAAAGGCCCCATCTCCAAATACCATCACATTGGGGGTTAGGGCTTCAACATATGAGTTGGGCGGAGGGGTGGGGGAGGCAACACAAATATTCAGTCCAAAACACCAGTGAGCTGAAAGATAAAGAGGACCTTCAGAGAAAGGTTTTCCTTTTTAATAAAAATTGATATGTGGGAGGGAACACCCTTCTTTGCCTATAACAGGTTTAACCAACTTGCAACAATGAAAGCACATACAGTTATCACACTCAAGCCATCAGATGGAAGGATTGAAAGCCTCCTGGTCTCTGATGACTTATTTTAACTGTTGAATTAACCAGTCCTACTGTAGTCTTATTTCTAGACTTTTTATTAAGGGATAAAAAAATCCATTACTGCTTAGGCTACCTTTATTTGCATCTTCTATTACTTGCCGAATCTGAGTCAATCTTCAACAAATATTTACTGAAATTTAAATGCCTGAGTGTGCCTTTTATATATACATATACATTTATACATTTATATTGCACCTTTATTCTGTATTCAGCTATGCCATGTGTTTTTATTACTTTGATTACCTAACATTTCATTAGAATTATTACTTAACAAAGACATAACATGTCCTTGAAGGTTTGGTGGAAGAAATATTATTCTATATATTATTCTATATATTTTCTCAGCATTGAACCCATTACAGATACCTAATATCTGCTTGTTGACTGAATACCCTAATACATGTTGGATGAGGGGTAAAGATAGGTAGCTAGCAGGAGGGGAGGATGAATTCTGTTCTGATTTCTTCCAAGGGTGTCATATGCAGCAAAAATGTATTGAAAGTTATCACTCCAATAACCCAGAAATCAGCATAAGATAGAAAGAAAAGAAGAAAGAAAGAAAGAAAGAAAAAGAAAGAAAGAAAGAAAGAAAGAAAGAAAGAAAGAAAGAAAGAAAGGAAGGAAGGAAGGAAGGAAGGAAGGAAGGAAGGAAGGAAGGAAGGATGGAAGGGAGGGAGGGAGGAAGGAAGGGAGGGAGAGAGAGAGAAGGGAGGGAGGGAGAGAGAGAGAAGGGAGGGAGGGTGGTAAATGTAAAGAACATTTTGTATGCAAATGATGAACAGGTTGCAGAGGTCAATCACCCAATACTGAGGCAGCTTCAGAAATAAAAGCAGATGGTACAGCTTTTCCTTTTTCTTCTTGGCCACGAAACCCCTGCTAATTGAAGTAGCAACTGAACAAGCTGCTCTTTCATTTCGCCAGCAATATTTATGTTTCACTTAGGTTCTGCATTTCATATGAAACATAACTACACCTCCTGCTTACTCCTTGTTTCTGGCATCTAAGCCAGTTCCTGCTTTCCCACAGTCCTGCTTCTTTCTTCACAAGACTTCATGAAGATGAACAAATGTATAATTCCAGGCTTGAGAGAAACAAAGTGAAATGGGCAGGTAGGTCATCTTTAAGAGTCTATTCTTAACTATAAAATGGGATATATTTAGAGTCAATCAGAGAAGTTTTTAGTTTCTTTGTTCAATTCATGAATCTCGGAACTGTGAAACAGAATCAATGTTACTAACAGCAATTCTACTGTCTATCTTAGACTGCACTGAATAGTTCTAAATAGAACTTTCTCATAGCCATTTCCATAAGACCATATTTTCCCCCCCCTGCAGTTCAGACTTGTTTTTCCAGAAACGGAAACAGCATATAAAGTGCTGAGAAATTTGCTAACCCAGCTTGCCCACATATTTATATCACTGTCAGGATACAGTATTGTATTTACTAAGATTAAATTATCTGCTGTCAAAACTCAATGAAAATCATGGTGTACCAAACCATACTTTAGAGATGTAAGCATCTATTTCAAAATGCAAATCACATAGTAAGATACTTGTGTTTACAGGGATATATTGTACAAAATGCAAACAGTCTGAAATACTAGGCATTTCATGGACAGCAAAGACCATCGTTGCTAAGTTTGAGAAAGAGTTTTGTATATTAGATATAGAAATGGGTTCAAGTTCCACATCTGCCACTCACCAGCTGTGCATTAATGCAAGCCACTTAACAAGTCACCTGTAAAATGGGGATAATTCCTGCTCTGTCTGCCTCATTTATGATGAACAAAATGAAAGCGTGTATGTAGGTGAAAACATTATCTAAACTCTGAAGGTATATAAATAAATGGAAGGAATGTTGAAAGCTGGCATTTTTCAATTCACCAAGGACTTTAATTTCTGCTCTAAGAATCAGTTTTTATTGCTAGAATTACAGAATTTTAGAAGTATAAGTAAACCTAAAACTCATGTAGTCAAGCTCCCTCATTTTACAGATAAAGAACATAAACCCAGAAAACACTACTGACTTATCCAAGATTAAAAATAAAAGAAATAAGTACTTGAGGAAGAAGTTTAGATTAGAACCTGTTTTTTCCCTAACTCTTAGTTCGTTGTTTTTCCCTACTGAAAAACTCCACTGTCTGTTAAATGTAGAAGTGTTTACCAGAATTTACTGATTTAAAAATAATTTTACAGTGATGTGAAATCTTTCAGTTCTAAGACATTTTCAAACTAAAATCTCATTTTATTTTTATTATCTCCTAGATGGGTTTCAAGGCAGATAGTAGTTTCATTTGAAAGTGAAAATTTTCTGAACAGAGAGATGGGTAGCAGAGCCAAGCATGGAATCAATGTTTTCTACATAGCCTGGTGTTCTTTCCACCTTTCAGCTATCTCCATCATATTTTGATTACAAGGGATTCTGTTTCTTTTAATAGTGCTGCACATTATATATTTTTAAAAGTAGGACAGAGTAAAATTAATTTTGCTTGGGGAGTCTTGTGATCTCCTTTGCGATGTCTGGAGACACCCAAGGGTATCTCAAAACTAGGATGAAGAATACTTATACCAGATTATTCTATCTCCCAAAGTAATCTGTCTCTTAATAACAATCATAATTACCTTCTACAGTATCCAGTCCCTACCCTCTCTACCAGACAAACTATTCACTGAAGTTAGGATCTCCATGGTAAAAAACTTCTCAACACTGTATGGCTAGAAGCAGACTTTCATTCTCCAAAGCCATTCTGGGAAAACCACACATGGGCGCCAACTTCCAAGCTCTTCTATGAATATTTAAGCCCTGTTTCACTTCCACAAAACTAATTATTACAGAAAAGCCTAGTTAAGTGAACTATTCTTTGTTAAAGACATGGAAAAAACATATAAATACATACTAGATGGGCTTAAATCAGGATTTTAATGTACTGGATGCATCTAAAAGGTCCCAAGCAACCTTTTGTGCCCAATGGTCCTCATTGCACCAATCCTGTCTCCCCTCTACCTGCCCCTACCACCAGCAACCTAGAACTACCTTTCTTCCATGAGGATGCTTCTAATGCAAGTCCCAGGGTTATTCTTATTTGAAGTCTTCTCTCTTACGTTTAATAAAATGGCCTTGCCCTCTGTGAGAATAGTTTTTATGTCAGTAAACACATGGTAGCTGTAGCATTTGATTCTGCATACAGTGTGTCTGTGGATCTAGACTATGTGTTTGGCGGGGTGGAACTGTGGGGAAGGGGGTAAAAAAAGAAAAACTGAAGGCAAAATCTTCTTTGATCTTGAAAATATGCTAGTAGATTCCTAATTACTTTACTTAATGATAAAGGCAGCTTAGATGCCTATTTTCCTTCCGAAAAAATGAAAAGAGAAATTTTCTAATTCACTGGTATCTTGTCTACTAATAAAATTTTGGTCACCAAAAAGCAATGGATAAAGCTTGAGTGAAATGCTTTGCAACCCCTGGAATGGAAGCTGCCAAAACCCATTAAAATTCATTTGGGGATGTTCATACCATAGCAATCATCAAATAAAAAGTTACTACAATTAAAGAGAAGAAGAGTCTTTCTAGGTATCAACAATGCAATCAAGCAGGAGGATCCCAGAATGTCAGTCATTATAGCAAACCAGACGGACAGTGGCATCTTCTAAGATCTACAGACGGAAACACCAAAAATAATCTCCTTGTCCTTCCACCTGGCTCTCTAATATCCTACTATACAAGAACATGGATTCTCTTTCCTTCTTCCCAGGGCGGGGCTAGAAGTTAACTGAGTATAGAAGAGCCCTGGCATTTTGTATCTCACTTTGCTTGATTTGCTTGTGGATACACAGTCCTGAATGAAGAAAGCTAGAAGTCAGATTTATTTTACATAATTCACCAGGGACAGCCACAGCAAAACATCAAAAAATGAATCTTTGCTTCCAGCTTGTCCAGGAATAGGTCCAGGGAAGACCTTCTGAGTCTGCTGGAATTGGGGAGAGTGGACTTCTTCTGAGTTGACTCAAAAATGCTGACAGTAAACGGCAGGTTACTGCTTAAGCACAGATGTCACTTCACTGTGTCAACTTGGAAATGATCAGCACAGTCTGGCAAGTACATTTTTTCTCACATGATGAGTGTATCTGGGCAGGTGCTATACTTCACTGAGGCTGTACATTGTTTTAACAGATGCATTTTTGTTTTAACATCTTTATTGAAGTATAATTGCTTTACAATATTGTGTTAGCTGCTGTTATACAACAAAGTGAATCAGCTCTATGTATACATACTTTGTTACTCACACCACAGGAGGAAAAAAAGATTCACTAATGCATATTCAAAAACAACTGGTGCTAAGATTCAGTAGGGAATAAAAAAGGTTACTAAATATTTTATCAATAATTAGAACATGGGTAATTCCTATCCCTGGGGGTGTTGATGCTACATATGCTCTAAACTTCCACTAAATTCAGAAGAAGGAAAGACAGCTTTAAGGACAAATATAGAAAATATTTTCTGAAATAGATATCCCAACGGCCTCTGCTATGGCCACGATGCATTTTGTTGTCATTTGCATATTGACCATTTGGCTACAGACCTTGACTTCCCTTGTCATTATGGAAAACTACCAGAGGTACTCAAAGTAGGCTGTTATTGAAGGGCTAAACCTAAACATAAAATAGTACCTCACAGTCTGCAGGGGTCACTCTGGGTTCTGATGGCTAGCTTTAAAAAACATAATTATGTTGGTAAGATTGGTGGCTCTGTTGCCCTGCTAAAAGACTAAGATCAGGCATGTTGAAGAAAATAACTCCAGCATCAGGAGTTGCAGCTTGGAAATAAGCAGCAGACTGTAGTTCTAGGTAGACTGCTGGGCAGTATGATGGGTAGATGTACGTCTCTGAATCTTTCGGGCTGTCTCTGTATTAAATGATACAACCTAAATATGCAAGGAATACAGAGCCATATCCTTTAGAGGATGTCACAGATAGTAAGCATTGGGTAGCCAGCAATGTGCTAAGTTCTGGAACATAAAGAAATATAAGACATGGTCATTGCTTTAAGGAGCTCCAAGATACACTTGGGGAAAACTACACTCAACAAAATGGAAGAATATATGAACACAAGAGTGCATGTTAAATATGGAGTTATAAGTGATACAACAGCTCTTACAGAGGCAGAGAGCCTGATATATAAAGCAGTTGGGAAAGCCTGACTCTTAGTAAATTCTATGTAACTATGGCTATAATCATAATCATAATTATAATCATCTTTATATTATTATATAGTACCTATTTACAGATTACATAATATTATAAATATAATAATATTATTACTGAAAGCTCATCATGTGCTAGATCTTTTCCATAATAGAGTCACCATAATATTATAGATGAAAATAATTACCATAAATTTGAAGATTAAAACTCTAAGATTAGACACCTTATGAAAGGTCTCATAGCTAGTAAATTAGCAGAGCTTAGATTTGAATCTGTGTCCAGAGATTTCAAAGCTCTCTCTGGATTATTAACTACAGAAGTTGAGGAAAGATTTATGGAGGAAGCAAAATTTCAATTCATCTTCAAGCATGATCATAATTTTATTGGTTGGAAGGGAAATAGCAGAGCATTTCAGGCAAGGATGTTCATACAAGCAATGGCAACAAGGCAGAGATGAGGATGACATATGATGAGCATGAGGATATAGGTGACTAGAGGGGAAGGCGAGAGTGGTGGAAGCAGAGTCAAGGCTCCAGATGACATAGGCCAGAATATCCAGAGATTCTCAGAGCTGCACTTAAGATTGGAGATGGGATGCTGAGGGCATGTGTAACCACTGAAGGTTTCAAACCTGATGACTCATCTGACTATAGTTTGCTTTTTTGTTTGTTTATTTAGAAATACAAATGCAAACAAAGCATTATGTTACTGCCCTCATGGAGTGAAGAGAGTCAATAAATAAGATAAATACTAAAATAGGTAGCTTGATAGATGCTGATTACGTTTAAAGGGGAAAATAAGGCTGGAAACAGGGTTAAGGCGTGTCTGGTGAGTTGTGTGCAATTTGATACAGGATAGCCAGGAAAAAGGCTTAACTGAGAAGGTGACATTTGAACAAAGAGACTCATTGCCCTTCAGTTCTCCTTTTTCAGTAATGCCCCCTCCCTCCAATGAGGTTTGGGATTATCACACACACAAATCTCATATTTCCTTTAAAAATAGTTATTTTTTGCTTTGGACTGATATTTTTGATTTAAGAAAGCCCATGTACATAACTTTCAACCTACCATGGTCTTTACATATAAGCTTGTATAATGCTTTTATAACTGTTCAAACACAATTTTTCATTTGTTTTTGACTGATGTAAGAAATTTAAAGTCCATCCATTATGGCATAGAGGGAAAAATTAATCTACAGCAGACATAACATAATTCCATTTCACCCCGACTCTTCATCAAGGGTACGCTCTCTTGTTTACTAAATTATTTTTAAAGGCATATTCACTTAGTTTCTACACAATCCAAACAGAGATCGTTGAATTTCTAGATCTTCTGATTTTTCTAGATGTGTACCTTTACTTCTACATAATTCTTGAATTTGGTTTTTCATCAGAACATCATGGAAGATTATATATCACTTAAGAAACCCAAGAAATTTAAAGCATGACAATCCTCATAATTCAGAAAATATAGTTTCACAAAAATGTTGCCATCTGTCTCAATGGTCCTTAATTTATAGATTAGCTACTTAATTATCTACTTTGTGGTAAATGGAATATTAGCCCTCTTTTCACTTCTGTTTCCATTTATTCTTCCTTCTTTCCTCTAATTAGCTTATTTTAAAAGGATTTAGAATAAATGGATAGAGTTGTATTTCTTATATCTCTTAAAAATGAACAATTTGGGCTTCCCTGGTGGCGCAGTGGTTGAGAGCCCACCTGCCGATGCAGGGGACATGGGTTCGTGCCCCGGTTTGGGAAGATCCCACATGCCGCGGAGCGGCTGGGCCCGTGAGCCATGGCCGCTGAGCCTGTACGTCCGGAGCCTGTGCTCCGCAACGGGAGAGGCCACAACAGTGAGAGGCCCGCGTACCGCAAAAAAAAAAAGAACAATTTATAAGCTCTCCAATCATATGAAACATTCAATGTAGTTTATTTTAGTGTAACATGAAATTCACCATTCTCAGTTTAATTGGGATAACTGGCATTTGTTCTTTCCAGCAGTCAGTGGGAAAGACAGAAAAACATCAGGTGTTTCCTAAGAGTCTAATGGGAAAGGAATAGGGTCGTGTATTTTGTCCAAGACTCCCACTCCACGGAAACAACAAACTGTCTGCACAACCTGTTCTGGGCTTTTGTATTTCAAAAATCAATTATTGTAAATGTAGTTGCAATGTGGAAGAAACGGGAGAGACCTCATATAAAGACAAAACAGTTCCATATTATTTTGGTCTTAGAATGTCAAAATAATGCAAATTTTACTGTGAATTTCTGAAAACTTACGTAGAAAATAATCATCCATCAGCATCTGATTTGGTGGTTTCCTGCCCATAAGACAATTATACCTACTACTCAAGTCTGTGTTGTCAAAAAACTTGGGAAGAATCATAAGAGGATATAATAAAACATCAGCTCTTTCTAAGCATTGTTCAATGTTTACAAAGCTGGATCAGAATCCACTGCTAATTTCTTCTAGTTGAGTCTCTCTTCTCAGTCTTCAACACACTGGCTTAAAGTTACATATATCCATCACTGCCACCATTTTAAGGCAGTACAGCATAGTTTTTATGAGCAAGGACGTTAGAACCAGACTGCATGAGTTCAAATCTCATCTCTGCTACTTAATAACTCTATGATCCTGGGAAAGTTACTTGATCTCTCTGTGCCTCAGTTTTATCATCTGTAAAACGAAAATAACACTGCTACCTGTCAAATATTAGTACAGTGCCTAGCACATAGTAGGACCTATGTGTTGCCTTTCATTTCTATTATTTCTAAGGTCTATAAACCAGAAATATTATGAGACCCATGGGTTAAACACTTGTAATAAAAGACAAATGTGATGCCACAAATATACTTAAATTTTGAAACTTTTCTCAAATATATACCTATGGTTGAAGTTTCAAGTTATGTGGATTATCTCACCAGACAAATTGAGGCATTATTTACTAAAATGGGGAGACATAAGGGAAAGAGAGATATGGGGGAGAGGGAAGAGGTGGGAGGGAAGTACCAAGAGTTAAATTTAAGATGTGACGTTAGAGACACCTGTGAGATATCCAAATAGTAATGCTAAATACAATTTTTTATGCCAACATCTCAATATAAGGGGTCTGGGCTGAAGGTAGAAATCTGAGAGTCATGGGCATAAAGATAGCATTTAAGGACATGGGAATGGCTGAGATTACTTAGATAGTGATAGTGGGATATTAAATGAGAAGAACCCTGAAATCAAGAATTGAGTATCTTCAACAATTAGGAGGTAGGTAGAGCAGCAGAACTAGAAGATACCTGGAGAGGAGGAGTCATAGAGGGAGAAGGACAACCAGGTTTATGTGTAGTGTCATGGGTACACAAAGCTTCTAGGATGAAGGAGTCATAAAATGTCAAAGAGAGATTGAGTAAGATGATAACTGAAAAAACATTTAATGTATTTAACAATGGGAAGGCTATTGGTGCTCTCAGAATGAACAGTTTTGGCTGAGTTCTGCCGGGGAAGCCAGAATGGTGTGGGCTGAATAGTGAATGTCATGTTGCATTTATCATTAAAAACTTTCACAGAGCTTGGCCATGAAGGAGAGCCAAGAAAAGGGGCACAGAATAGATGTCAGGTCAAGAGGAAGGGTTAGGGGCTTATTTGTTTTTAGGATTAGTATAATTTAATATATAATGTTGAAGGTTCAAGGCAAGAGAGGGAAATAAACTGAAAGACTGAGTCCTTGAGTAGATAGGCAAGGTAAGACAGTAAAAAATAATCATGAAGAATAAGACGAAGAAGAAAGTGGAGATGGTGGAAATATGAGAGTCTTCTTCTACTGGCTTCTAGCTTTGTTTTCAAGTATGGCCTTCAGTGGTATAGAAAGTGTGGGGCAAGGACTATGTCATTTGTGGATTTGTGTGAGGAAAATTCACAGCCAGTGTTTATTTATAGTTTGTTTGTTAGCACAAGCGGTGGAACATTGTTTCGTGACTAAATGATGTCATGTTACAGAGTGGAAAGGGAACTGGCCTGAGAAAGAGAATTCCAGGGGCCCTAGTTTGAGATGTGTCTCTAAATCACTATGTGATCTTGGGCTAAGCATTTGAAAAATCTCAACCTCAACTTTTTCTTCTGTAGAAGGAAACTGATACAGATCATTGAGAATGACCAATAAATGATTGATGTCACTCTTTGTTTTATTATAGAATTTAAAGAAAGTCTTCAAAATTGCGACTACTTCACTGTCAAAATAGTTACATATAGACTTATTTTATGTTCACAGACTAAACTTGTACAAATCCTCTAGATTTTCCATATGCCCTTTATAAAACTGTCCTCAGTTATCTGTGGGATGTTTTCAATTTCTTAAGTTTGTCATGTAGAAATTTTAAAACAATTTTATTATTTAAGTGTTTAATTACAAAAATGTGCCTGGGGCATAAAATACAGAATTAAATACAAAAGTCAACTTGAAGTTTTGGTACTAAGGATGGACTGCATTTGAGGAGAAAACTACACCACTATCCACGACATGCTCAGCAAGGGTTTTTCACCGCCTCCTTCTCCACTGCTTTTGTTATTTTAATTGTGTTTATAAATTTCTATCCAATGACAACAAAATCAAAGATGGGCAATTAATCTTTTCTTTTTCTCTGACAAAAATCTTTGGCCTTAGCCAACTTAGAGTGTAGTAAATGGCATTTAATTTTAGCCATGGGGTATCCATTTTCTGTCACATGAAAAATAAGTATACATAAAAGGAACAAGCTCTCATAGAAAACAGTGTGGAACACAGTTGCCTGACTTTAATTTCCTGAAATGCAAGGGGATGCAATTAACTCCTCGGTTGTGATTAGCCTGTTAGAAGCTGGGTCTCCTCAGCAAATTACGGCACCCACAGCACCCATAATGATGTCATATACTCAGTATTATTTATTTGTTTTTTGATTTACAGCCCTGCGGAAGACGTCCTGGGACTTGTGGATTAATAACGAACAGAGCCAAGTTGAAGTTGCAACTCTGTCTCTGCTCTGATTATGTGCTGCCAATTGCCCTTTATTTTAAAGTGGATATTTGCCAGGATTGGAGTGCAAGCACTTGCCTCAGGATCAATATTTAAGAGGCGGGACCAAAACCTCGGTGACCAAACAATATTTAAAAATCAAAATTAATATTTTAAACATCAAAATTTGTCCATGATGGACAAAATGTCAACATTTAAAAAAAAGACAAGATCAGTAACACTGGTGTGCTGAGCTATAGTAGAGTCTGAGACAAAAGGGAATCTCACTGTTGTGGCCTCTCCCGTTGCGGAGCACAGGCTCCGGACGCGCAGGCTCAGTGGCCATGGCTCACGGGCCCAGCCGCTCCGCGGCATGTGGGATCTTCCCAGACCGGGGCACGAACCCGTGTCCCCTGCATCGGCAGGCGGACTCTCAACCACTGCACCACCAGGGAAACCCCAGATGCTTTCTTGATTTAAAATTTTGATATTTTGTTCATCACGGATTTTTTGCATTAATTTTGATGGTTTCAAATATTGCACTAATTACTGAGTGTTTAGTGCCCCCTTAAATGTTACACCCTAGTGAATGCCTCACTTGCCTCACCCTAGTCTCACACTTTTAAATTTACCACCAAAACAGCTGGCATGTAGTACACGTTATACCCATAACTTGTTTCTGCTACCACGACAGAAACACAGTTCTTTGGGGACATCAACTACTATTTACCCCACGAAGTTCTCTTCCTTTTAGTTTCTGTAAAGGGATTCATTCATATACTGCTCTAGAAAAATCCTGGGCGGCCTTTAGTACTTCAAATAACCAAAACAATCTACTATACCAGGGGAGATAAAGAGTATTTCCAGGGAAAATAAATTCCGTATTTTTTGCTCAAAATCAGGCAAGAGTTGAAAGGAAGGCAGTTGCAAAGATATACAGTTTTTCAACTGGAGGAAGTCAGTGAATCTCTGTGGATATACCTAACAAAGGTACTGATAGCTTCTGTCCATTTCACTCTTGGAGCACAGAAAGAATGAATGATTGCAGTCAAAGGAAAACAGCTTATAATGAGGCTGTGTCCAATCTCAAAAGGCAAGTAAACAAAATTCTAAACTCTGATATCTGAGGCCTACCTCTGTTATCCTCTCAATGTGTGAACCATTCTCCTTTACAGCACTTATTTGAGTTAAAATTTTATAATTTTGGGGAAGGTGGTATTTGATCAGTGTCTGATATTCCAACTAGATTTTAAGCTCCATGAGGGGAAGAACCATGACTTCTGTTCACTTATCTTTGTAAAAATGGGAGAGAATCACTTCAGTGTAGGTGGATGGGGACAACTGTCAACCCCAAGCAATGACATATGAAAGGACTTTCATACCAAATAAGCCAATGGTGTGGCAGGGAAAATGGGCTTATACCAGGGTGAGGACACCTGTGGTAATCCTTCTACCTTGAGATTGGTAAGAGGAGATTTCCTCAAGAGAAGGACACCCAGAAGTAGGGAAAGCCTTTACTCTTTGCCCACCACTCCTCCCCATTGGTTCCCCAGAAGATAGATCTGGGAAGCCGGCACTGACATCCTCGACTTCCTAATTCTTTTAAATTGATGTAAGAAAACCTTAGATGAATTTCGAGGCCTAGTTTAAGCTATTTCTCATTTTAAGGCCACTGGGATTTATATTGTATCAGATCATTTTGCTCTTGATTAGACACCATCTTGCATTTCTCACTGCAGCACATATGGTAACTTTGTGTGAACTGAAAAAAAAAAAAAGGCACAGCTTCATCAAGACATAGAGCTGCCAAACTATGCGTTGAAATAATGGTTCAAATATTCAGCGATCAATGACTATGAGGTGGACGGTGCCTCCTAGATTCTGCAATATAGAAACCATACAACACTACATAGTGGCTACTGTCCCAATGCTATGTCATTGTTATGTCACAATTCTGTCTGATCTCTACAGAGTAAATTTAACTTCTTTCTTTCCTTTTGTTTTTTCTTTCAATAGTTAACACAATGCTAAACCCATAGAAAAATACTAAGTAAATACTTCCTGGATGTTGAATTGAAAGCTTCCTTTAAAAGGGAAGAAGCCTAATTGTAGAAATACAGGTGGTTTTGTTTTGCCTTTTATTTGTTCTATATTTTCAATGGTTCTACAAGTATGTGTTGCCTTTATAACCAGTCAGCAATGTTTTAAACTTGCCCAAAAGCTGGAACCTAATTACTCACTTTATGGCCAAGCCTACATGACTGTGCCCTGTCTGATTTGAGGAAAAATGCCCTGCACGTTTATAAAAGTTAATGCAATACCACATGATTCAGGGCATGCGATTCCTTTATCCTCTCCTTAAAGAAAAAGATCTCATTACTGTTAGACTACGTTTTAGATGTCTATGATAAGATCTGTAATGGTCCTGCAACAAGCAGGATGGACAATCTTTCAAATATCCATGCTAATAGGGCTGAGTTCGTATATTTTGACTCCAAATTATTTAAACCAAATGGATATTTTGATATTTTGTATGATCCTACCATAAATGTAGAAAGCAACCTTGCCCTGAGGAAGGTCAACCTGAACTCATATATAAATATATATGTCAAAAGAGAGTTCTATTGACATTCAGGATTTTCTTTGATTTTGTTTTATAAAATAATAAGGAACATCAGTTGGTCTCCATTAAAAATGCATTTAACTAATATTCACTTTTGTGGGTTCTGGGAGATTAGTAGTGAAATTTAGAAAAGTCACACAGTGAGCAGGGAATATTGCAGAGTTACAGATATTTCACAAATTCTCTAAATCTACTATCTATCCTGTGTATGGCTTTTGTACAACTGAAATAAAAATCTCGCCACAAATGAAAGAGAGAACTTCGCTAATTTCCATTCACCAATGTTGGTAGAAGCCCCCCATGGGTTATTAAGTCTGAGAGATGTGTGAACAAACATGATAATAAGCAAGTAAAGTGTATCATAAAATATATCATGTTCATTTATTGTGACAACTAGGGTGTAATTATACTAGCAAATGTACTGCACTTTAGTCAGTGAAAGTAATAAAATCTGAATACCAGGAGACCTTTCTCTAGTCTGTGCTATTAAACTACTTTTGAGCAGAAGGTGAACAATCTAAAAATATGGGAGGAATGTTCACTTTTATAGATTAGCAAAGTGGTGGTTGGTCAGACTCTCTTGCAGTCTAATAAATAAAACCCCTCTGCTTTTTCTTCATTACTTGTGGGGATAGCACCAAAGAACATCCTCCATTCTGTGTAATTATAATGCCTAAATTTGTGGGGATTACTTATGCTGTTCATTCTCCCATTCTCCCTCCAATTAAGGCAATAGGAAAATAAATAAATAAAACTGTATTGGAAGTGCCTCTACAAGGCTGTAAGTAGAAAAGCAGGAGAAAATTTATAGAAAGATAAGGAGACAAAGGGATGCCAGAGATGATAACGTTAGAGTAGGTGTAATGATTAAAGCATTAATGGAGGTCACTAGAAAAAGTGAACGGAACATGTAATTTCAGATTAGGAAACCCAGGGCTTCCCAGAATGAACTGCAATTTGGGAAAGTGTAGTTAATTGAATTTTATGACACTTTATGAAAATGAAAATGCATATCTTTTACTACCCTAATAGTTTTATTGCTACTGTGAGATTAATGTGCAGTGATATACTAAAAAGCATATGCAACAATTCACTAAAGACCACCTCAGTGGATTACTACAGTTTTTTGTGCTTTGGCAGCAGACAATCAAGATCATAATTATAGGATTGGAGCCACCTGCCAACTCAACGAACAGAACCACGTGGCTCCACATAAAATGGAAGCAATTCTAACATTAAAAAGAAAATGAGAGTTAAACCAGAGGGGCCTTCAGGGACAGCCTAGGGAAAGTTGGCTATTTATTTTTTCCTGAGCATCACATGACTAACTCTTACATTATCCCATTTACTGGCCCAGAAAGAAGTAATGTCTGCTAAGACCTGTGTGATTAAACGACACTATCCAATGAAATGTCTGCATTCTGAGTTTCTTGGGAGACGGCTTGTGGACTCAGACCTCTTATGGACAGGTTCACAGTAAATCCTAGATTTTAGAGCTTATTCCTTCTAATGCATTGAAGCAAGAAGCAAGGATTAGCCTCACTTGGATAAAACTGTTGCCGTGGCACACACTTCCCTTGCGAAAACCACTGGAGATTACCAAAAGTCAAGGTGATATAAAAACAGTGGTGTCAAGAAGGTGAATCTATACCAAATTTTTCAAATCAGGAATTGATTTACTAAACAAGTTACCCCACACATTTATAATATTTCTGTCTGAATTCCTCTAGATTTCATTTTCTAAGAGAAGTCTCTCCTCATTTTCTTAAGTCTTACTTAGTCACTCCTTGCTCTGCCCTAGTTACATACCTCTATTAGAGCAGTGCTTTTCACACTTTAATGTGCACATGAATCACCTGGGATCTTGTTAAATGCAGATTCTGATTCAGCAGGTGGAGTACGCATCTTGCAGGGGCTTTTGGTCCTCAGACCACACTTTGAAAAGCAAAGTATTGAAGGGAGACAAGATGGCAGAGTAGAACTTGAGCTCCCCTCCTCTCACAATAACACCAAAATCACAACTATCTGCTGAACAACTATTGACAAAAAAGACTGGAATGTATCAAAAAAGATATTCTATATCCAAAGACAAAGAAGAAGCCACAGTGAGATAACAGGAGGAACACATCTGTGAAATAATCAAATCTCATACCTGCAAGGTGGGTGACCCACAAACTGGAAAATGATTATATCACAAAGGTTTTCCCACAAGAGTGAGAGCTCTGAGCCCCACATTGGGCTCCCCAGCCTAGGGGTCTGGCATTGGGAGGAAGCACACCCAGAGCATTTGGTTTGAAGGCCAGTGGGGCTTGAGTGCAGGAGCTCCACAGGACTGGGTGAAAAAGAGACTCCACTCTTGGAGGGTGCACACAAGGTTTCACGTGCTGGGACCCAGGGCAAAGCAATGACTCTATAAGAGCCTGGGCCAGACCTACCTGCGGGTCTTAGAAGGGTCTCCTGGGGAAGTGGGGGTTGGCTGTGGCCCACTATGAGGGCGAGGAGTATTCCCAGGGAATATTCCTTGGTGTGAGCTCTCCTGAAGGTTGACATTCTGGCACCAAGATCTGGCCCCACCCAACAGCCTGCAGGCTCCAGTGCTGGGACACCTCAGGCCAAACAACTAACAGGGTGGGACCACAGCCCCACCCATCAACTGATAGGCTGCCTAAAGTGGTCCTGGGCCCAAAGTCACCTCTAGACATGCACCTTGACATGGCCCTGCCCACCAGAGGGACAAGACCCAACTCCACCCACCAGTGGGCAGGCACCAGTCCCCCCTGCCAGGAAGCCAGCACAAGCCCCTGGACCAACCTCACCCACCAGGGAGCAGACACCAGAAGCAAGAAGAACTACAGTCTTGCAGCATGGAGCCTACAAACACAGAAAGTTAGACAAAATGAGACAGCAGAGAAATATGTTCCAGAAGAAGGAACAAAATAAAACCCCAGAAGAACAACTAAGTGAAGTGGAGATAGGCAATCTGCCTGAAAAAGAATTCAGAATAATGACAGTAAAGATGATCCAAGATCTCAGAAAACGAATGGAGGTACAGACTGGAAGATACAAGAAACGTTTAATGAAGAGCTAGAAGATTTAAAGAACAAACAGAGATGAAAAATACAATAACTGAAATGAAAAATACACTAGAAGAAATCAATAGCGGAATAAATGATGTAGAAGCACAAATAAGTGAGCTGGAAGACAGCTTGAAATCATTGCTGTGGAACAGAGTAAGTAAAAAAGAATGAAAAGAAACGAGGACAGTCTAAGAGAAGCTCTGGGACAACATTAAACACACCAACATTCACATTACAGGGGTCCCTAGAAGGAGCAAAGTAGTAATGATCTGTATACATGCTAGTCATTTCCTCTTGTCTATGAGCTTCTTGAAAGCAAAGGTAAGGGCAGCATTGCAATAGATACCAATTCTGACCAGTTTGGGATATAGTAAGTATCTTACTATGCATTACCTGTAATTCTCAACACAACCCTGCAATATCTGTTATCATGGCCTCATTTTACAGATGAAGAAGCCAAGTCTCAGATACATTAATCAATGATGATGGCCACACAGGTACCATGTGCAGTCAGAATGCAATTCTGGGTCTATTTGTCTCCAAAGTCTGTAATCATTCCACTGTACCCACAGCCTCCTTTTGTTCATTTCTGTATACACAGAGCCTAGCAGTGTACTTAATGTTATAGTGATACTCCAAAGATGTGTTTGGATCTGTGAATATTTTATCTATAGATTCTCCTTTGCTCATATTATGTCCCTTGTATGGAATGCCTTCCCTGTTTCTCTCTTCCCAATTGGGGTCCACCTCACTTCTACTCAGCCAGCCCACTTCTATGCTTGCCCTCTCCTCTGAGTTCACAAATGGCAATTGTTTGCACCATACAATGAGTACTGAAATTACTAGTTATCTTATTAACAATGTAGTTTATTTATTGCATAAATATTTACTGAGTAGGTACTAAGCACCGAGCATTGCTGCAAGTACTTATGATAGGTCATGAAACAAAACGACAATATTCCCTATTGCCCTGGGTCTTGGGAGTCATTCTTCCAAGATAAAAACTCCTTTGGGAGTATGGTTCCAATCAGTTCACTTTCCATATATCTTACAGTGTTTTGTACATAGTAAGTACATAATTAATAATAGTCTCAGATTCAGATAATTTACCATGCAAATATGTTCCTAACCTACAGACTCCCTAAGCCCAAGGCCCTCTGTTTCTGTACAAGTGACCCTTGGAAGGTGGAACGATGCTTTCACACTGCTTCTCATGTCCCACGGGCAGTGTTTCAGGCCAGAAGCAGAGGTATTAAAGTCTCCTACACAGTTCAAGTATCAGCTGGAGAGATGGAATTCACTAAAACTAAATCATAGTAGTTTCCAGCAAAAGGAAATGATCTGTTCAGAAGTATAGAAATTGCAAGTGGAAGAGGCAACTTCATGAAAGGTTAGCTCCACTGTTGAATATGATCCTTTTCCTCCTCACACACTAAAACTATAGACCAGAAACCTGCTAACTAGGAAAAACCACATGCTTATCATTTTCATGAATGCTTTTAACAACACCCCAAATGTTTTCTCTATCTTAAATAGAGAAAACATAATTTCCTGGGTTATTCAGGATGTTCTATATCTTACTTCATAAGCATCATTTTTTTTTTTTTTTTTGCGGTACGCGGGCCTCTCACTGCCGTGGCCTCTCCCGTTGCGGAGCACAGGCTCCGGACGCGCAGGCCCAGCGACCATGGCTCACGGGCCCAGCCGCTCCGCGGCATGTGGGATCCTCCCAGACCAGGGCACGAACCTGTGTCCCCCACATCAGCAGGCGGACTCCCAACCACTGCGCTACCAGGGAAGCCCCCATAAGCATCATTTTTAAAGTCTGCTCATTCACTGAAGGTATACAAAGGTTTTCTCTTTGAAGCTGCAAGTCTTTGTAAAGTCTCATTAGGTGTGCTGGTCACATGCATTAATATGTATCAGTATAGGATACAGGCCTGAAGATGAGTGGTTTAGCTGAGAAAATAGGATTAAACTCGCTCTGTATCAGTTCTTCCTCATTTTTACAATTTCTTACATTGAGGAGATTTGCATACATTTATTCATTTTGTGTGTGTTCTAAAACATTTGAAATGGAAGTAAAGAAAGCATGTGAATCTTCTCACTTTGACTACTTTATTCAATACTAAGAGATTACATGATACCATCTCTCGATGGCAGACCATAGAATTTTAAGCGAGATAAGCCTGAATTCTTATTCTTATTAACATGTGAACAGGGGAATACTGCTTTACCTTAGATACAACTTTTGTAACATAGATGTCATAATTCTTATTATGAGAGAATGGTAGGAGAGTAAAAAAATTTAATATGAAAAACCCAGCACATAGTAAATGTTCAATTAGTAGCTGTATCCTGATCATATTAACAATTATACACCCTTAATTATAGTTTTTTTAGTCACTAAAAAGTATTTAAGTACTATTAATAATTACATACAGCATTTAGCTAAGCAAGTACACAGGCATGATTCCTGCATCAGTAAAACTTTCAACTTAAAACAAATTTGATGTAAATAGGTATCTAAAAGGAGCTATAAATAAATAGCTACACAAACATGAACGAAACAAAGAGCGGATATCTTTGCCTTGTGTTTCAGGATTAATTCAAAGTTTCCTTTCTCAAAGAGGAAGACATATCATTAATTGGATTTCTTTTCCCAAGTTCTTCCCTTTTTTATAGGACTTGGCAGGAAAGGTCTTTGGCTAAAATATAGCTTAAGATTAGTGTTGTGTGACTGGGCTATAGGCTGCATCCTAGAAGATCCTTAAACATGAGTAAAAATAGGTCTGAGGGTTGGGGAAAAGAAAAGAAAGAATATAGTAAGAATGAATCACAAACCCTTGGAGCTCTAGGGACCTTAAAGACCAGGCAAACCAAATCTCTAATTTTCTAATGGGGAAATTGAGGCTCACAAACTCCAGTGACTTGTTCAGGGTCATATACTGGGATCCTGACTAAATGATCCACACATGAATCATTCTTTGTGAGTAAAGATAAATAAGGAAAAATGAAGATCTTACTAGATATGCAATATTTCTTTATGAGAAGGGAAATCCTATCTAGGGAATTGAAATGGGATCACATTTATTTAGAAAGTGGAAAGGGTAGGTATAGATGTGGAACATTCAGGCAAGGGAAAAAGATGCCATGTGAAGAGCACACTATCTCATATGAATGGCATTTCTGACAGTGGTTTATTGACTCAACTTTCTTTTAGGTTAAAATGTGTTTGCATATAAGAATAATATTTTATGGTCCAGCCAAACCAATTATCAGAGTATTCTTCTGAAGAATCCCAAAAAATATGAACAGAAGGATGTGTACTTGGATTTAGTCAATTTCCTTATACTGCAGGGAAAATCTTGCCTTGAACTAGATTTTTCACAGCATGAGTAGTGGGAGTGGGAACTTTTCAAACATTTTTAAGACTGCCAGCCTACTGCAGAGGCTAATTATCAAAATGAAAATTTGTTAGTTGTTTTCAATTACCATGAAGGAAATAGCCAAGATTGTACTTAAACCACCTCTAGCCATGGTGTTTTACTTGTAAGAATTCTTCAGGCAAACTTCCTTTGTTCCATTAAATAAAGTTTTTGTTAGATGGAAAGCGTAGAACTAACAAGATGAGGCTAGAGGTCATCTGGTCTGACAGTTCTCAAATTTGGGGGTCTATCAGAATTATCTGGAGGCTCTTAAAATACAGATTTCATATGGTCCCACCTAACAGTGTCTAATTCAGGAGGTCTGGAATGTAGGAATATTCATTTCTAACAAATTCACAGGTCACGTTGACAATGCTGGTCCAAGAACCACATTTTGGGAACCACTGATTTTAGTCCAGCCTGTTCATTTTACAACCTTCTCTTTGATTTAGGTAGACAAATTCTAGTATACTTGGAATTTCTTTTTTATACCCTTTCTCAACCTCTCCAACAACCAAGCAAGTTCTACTTCTGAGGCTGTCATTATGGACCTGGCACACTGATCGTGGTTCTACGTCCTGACTGAGAGGTAGAAAATGTTCATCATCCTATTAAGCTGACATTAGGCAAGTTCTCCTAAAATACTGAACCAGAGCAATAAGGCCAAGTGTGCCTCTTGCACTTGGTACACTTGTATACACAAATGATATCTTCATCATATTTAATATGGAAAGGAAAAAAACAAGCATATTTTGAATTCCACCTATATAACATCGTATGGTACTTGGCTCTTCCAGAGCTGTTGCAAAGGCAACATTTACAGAATTCTTCAAGGACATTGGTGAGCTAACTAAATCAGTGCTATGCTATTATAGGAGAAATAGTATCATTTTCCCCCCAGAGACTTATGTTATTGCTAGAAAAACATCCCAACATTGCAAAATTGTAAAGCTTAGCTAGAAAAGATCAAATAAGCAGTGTAGCATTTCATAATGATGTCATTATTCCTACAGGTATCAGCCAATTAATGAGAAAAAAGAAAACTGAACAAAAAATAGTTACTTTGAAACAACTAGAGGTCTCAGAATTTGTTAGATTTAATGTGATAATATACAAAGCAGGACATCAGTGGAATTTGAAGAAAATAGAAAGTGATGTTTTTAAATCCATCTCCCATGGTATGTGCACTTGCACAGACACACAAACTTAACCACACACCCCCAGAGAAACACACACATCTTTACTCAAAGCACTTTCTTTCTAGCTATGTAAGACTCTAATTCCACATGGGTCTTTACTGTTAGGAATAAAGATCATGAAAAATGTATTTACAGTAATATGATAAAACATAATACACTATCTCTGTCAGACAGCATACAATATGCATATACATATATTTTAGAGAACTTTAGGGATGGGCACACACATCAGTTACCTTGTAAATTATGGACTTTAGGTGGTTATGATGTGTCAGTGTAGGTCCGTTAATTGTAACCAATGTACCACTCTGGTGAGGGCTGTTGGTAATGAGGAAAGCAACGCATGTGTGGGGATGGGGGGCATACGGGAAATCTCTGTACTTTCCTCTTAATTTGCTGTGAACCTAAAACTTCTCTAAAAAATAAAGTGTTTAAAAAAATTAGGTAACTAATGGAGGCTTCAAGACACCACTCTTCAAGTATTGCAGAACATTTACTGTGAGAAATAATACCGAAAATAGAAGAATGGGATGTAAAATACAGCTGGGAATTAAAGGCATACACACATAAAAAGACACAGGTTAGACAGTAACTGGAGACTCAGAAGCTGATAAATTACTAACTGAAGACTGTCCTACTCTGGATGAACTTGATCTGAGCTGGGTCACCTTTACGGAATGAATTTTCTTAGGAAGAGTGGAAGTCGGGGAGGAGGAAGACAATCGAATGAGGGGCTCGTTCAGCAGAGGTGAACATGTAGAGAGCATTCAGTGACCACACCCGTGTCTCTCTATACATGTCAGTATCAAAGAGTTGATGCCTGAGCATACGAGGCACAGTGTACAGTTGTGTTTCTCGAGCAAGGTTGTGGACAACCTTAAATGTTGAGTGAAAGAATACAGGAATGCTAGGGAAATGAATGTCAACAAAACCTACTGGCAACATTAGAAAAGGAGATATTGGGGTTACAGGGAGAGGATTTTCCAAGTGACCTTAAAACCATAAACGATAGCTTGTACTGAACACCTACTCCATTTGATTTTGCACCAATATAGCTTTCAGGGACTCAGTGTTTAAAGAAAAAAAAAAGTATCATCATCATCATCATTATATACCTTGTAGGCACTGAATTCCAGAAGGGAGACTGCCTTCTCAACCCAGGAAGCAGCCTCTTACACTGTACTCCATAGATCAATTTTAGTTTCATGAGATTTAATTTTAAGAACCTTAGGTTTTTATCTTTCACACTTCAACAGCACTAAAAATGCTTCCAAGCTCTGATTTACAAAATTATTGCCACTGTCAATGAAAGGAATGTACCTGACATAACCAAAATCCAGTTTAATTACTTCTGTGACGTCTCCTGCAGCTGAGAAGAAATGACATTTCTCTGACACTTTTCTGTTTGTAGTTCAGTAAAACGGAGCACTTGCCTTGCATAGGACCTAGGAGAGCAGATTTGTGATTGATGTCATGGAAGATGAACCCCACAGTTTCAGAACACAGCCTTACTCTGAGGGTGTGATGATTGCATGAATCCGGATCCTTGGTTCTGGGTTCCCTCATATTGGGCGTTCAAGTGACCATCAAGGATTCGACATGAAACGTGGCTGAAATATTTATGCATCAAGTCACGACCCGGAGAAGTTTTGCAATCGTATTCAAAGGCCTGCTTTTACCCAGCACTATTCCCAATGTCAGCATTGTCCTGAGCTGCTGGAATCCAGATGAGGCCCTGAAAGCTTCCCAACAGGAGATGCCAAATATTAAAATACATCCTGTTCCATCTGAGTGAAGAAACCAAGCAAAATGTATTCTTTATTTCCCGCTACGTATTCCATCTGTTTCTCTCCCTAAAGGGTCATATGTTATATATTTATAAGAAGCATTCACACCTACACAAACACAGTTTCCAGTCTCCGTCAAACACAGCCGCCTCCTTGTTCACGACCCATTTTTTTTTTTAACACCCTTCTATATCAGCTCATCCTTTTATGACTTGTTTCATTCTGAAATCATTTCAAGTTAAGAAACGCCTTTGTACCTTCCTATCTCACCAAATCCTGGGGAGATTAAGCCTCAGGCTCCACAGGCCATTTCTGAGAGATGTGAATTTAGATCATTAGGGTCATTAAAATCATACACTCCACAATACCCGGAGCTAACAAGCATCCTTGTACTTTATGCTGCCGTAGAGTGCTACCAGAGAAGTAACAATGTATAATAGCACTGAGCTGCAGAGCATACCATAATTCCTCCCCATAAAAGATTCCTAAACGTTTTAATTGCTACAGTAAATCTCATTAAAGACACAGAATGCTTTGTTCAAGGAAGGAAAAAGGATTGCTGGGCAAGGTGCATTTTCTTCGCAGTAATACTTTTTTCCTTACTACTAGAATTATTCGTTAATGCAAGCACAGCATTATTTTTATCATGACCTTTTTTTCTGGGCTCTGCACATTTCCCCTGAGCTTTCTTTCCCTTCCCTACAGATACAAGGGACAGTTGGTCCTTACTACTAATCCTGTAGGCACTTTTCATGATTTGGGCTTCATGCATTCTCTTGTGTTATCCCTGTGAATCTTCCCAAAACCTTTAAAGGCCACACTGCTAACCTCTGACTTCATTTTTTTTTCCCTTTCTGTCTCAACACTGCATAAAGAGAAAACTGGGATGTAATCAACATAATCAAACACTTGGCACCGATTCGGTGGTCAGCACAATTCTGAATCTTTGTTCCTCCTTTCCCGTAATATACATTGTGAATCTGATTCAAGTAAAAGAATCTTGGGAAGTATTTTGCCTGCCTTCATTATCAAATATTAGATTATTATTTTTGAGAAACCCAGGCTGTCGTAGAAACATCACAGAAAATTCCCATCTCTATTTTCATAATGAGTAACTTTTTCTAAAAGAACTGAAAGTTAATGACAGTATGCTTTAAACAGCTATGAACTGTTAACTCATCTTTGGAAGCAGAACTGAGCAGTTAAGGGGAAGAGCATGTTTCATGCAACACAATGCATAAAATTAAATATAAGAATCAAGAGTCAGGTGAGGATGGAAAAAAAAGTCCACAATGTTAAACATCAGTCATTACTAACTTCTCTGTTCTATCCTTTTCTGGAAAGAACTGTGGGCGCAAGTAAAAATACGGGCTTGAAGTTCGTCTAACTTACATTCAAATTCTTTCTGTGCCAATTACCAGCCATTTCAGCCCAAAGAAGTTATTTAAACTACTCATACCTCAATATCGTCACTTGAAAATTGAAAATAATACTTGTGAAGACTGAAAAGATAAGGTTTATAATATATAAACAACATGCATATAACACCTATTAAGTATGTGATTCACATTAAAATATGTTGGTGTGATCTACGTAAAATGATTTTGTAGTCCTTCGTATGCACTAGTTAGGTATATTCACAGCAACAAATATATAAACAACTTATGCCTGATCCAACCACTTCCTTCCAAATTCAACTGCAATTTTATTCTTTTTTAAAAATCAAATATCTATCTCACAAAAACTAAACTTATTCTTTTTAATCTTATATTCCTTCTTTTAAAAATTACCCAGGATAATCAGATTCCATAAAGTTGGACAATTACCTAACATTTTACTCTTCATATAGCTTCTTAATTAAACTATTTATTGTTTATACTTATTTAGTATATGCAGGATTCTGAGAATTCACCATGATAAATCTTCAGTTTGTTTACAAGGGCTTTCAGTGCATCATTTCTGGGGAAGTAAAATCCATTTAAAAAGTAAGAGTAAACCCAAAGGCCTCAAGTTTCAAAAATAAGCACCTCAGATTCAGGCACCTGGATTCTCAGATTCACCACAGCCTGGATTCTGCACCCGTTGTGTTGCGCCGCTGATCAGCAAAGTCAGAAGCCTAAGCAAAATGCACTCACATGAAAAAAAAATTATTCAGACAGAGACTAGGGTCCTAAAGCTCTCTGAAATAGCCCCTTGTGAGAACCGGAACCACTGTAACCCCTTAAGGACAGTTAACAAAGGTGACTCCACGGAGCCCTGGTCTAGCTGCGTTCTTGTGGGATGTGACAGTATTACCACATCAAAGGCTACTTTCGTATTTACGTTTATAAGGCCTACAGTGAAGAGCACCGATGTAAGAGCAAAATCAAGGTCCACAAAGTCAGATTTTTCAGCAAGCCAGAAAAACTAGAGCGTACTAGCAGGGGTTAAAAAAAAAAAAAATCGATTGGGCCTTCTTTCTTGACTTCTGGGGCCAAATTGATACCAGTTACACAGAGCAAAAGGCTACTTAGAATCATGGATCATTCAGCTGCTGAAAAATATACGGGACTAATCTGAGTAATTCAAATACAGCAATACTCTACACTCCACTGTTTGGGGACTTTCCTTCCCACTTAAATTTTCTTATATAGATACAGCTTAAAACTGTCATTTGCCCAACTGCAATATGAACAGAGACTAATGCTTCTTTTTATGCATTAGTTTTTCTAAAGCATTATTAGTAAATATTACTTATGAACTGCTTTCAACAACTTCAGGGCCGCCATTTAGAAATGCTTGAATGATTTAAGGTTGATAAGATTCATCATACTCACAATGAGGATCTGGTTGTGGACACAGCTAATTGCTAAATTTTATCCAGCCATAAATGGCACCAGTAGCAAATCAGCTTACAGCTTAATACTACCGGCAGATCTACATCGGAGAGAAACAATGTTACTTTGATTCAAGTTATTTTTATGTATGTTATGATTCACTTCCAGTAGTTCTGATATTGATGCTCAAATACTGGGTATTGGATTCTCTTTTCAAACAACAAAAGAAGGTGACAAAAAAAGCTGAAGATACTTTAAAATGCCATGGTAACAAGTCACAGTCAAATGTATTTCATCCTTGTTTCAATGAACAATACTAATTCTCATACAAAAGATATGATGAATTCTTATCCCAAAGATTTTCTTTCGGCAAAGTTTAGAATTCTGAAAATAGTCTTTTAATGGCAGTGCCCTCACCCTCCTAGCACCAAAATAACAGCACTATGATGTATTAATCCCTTATGGTAACAGACACCATTGAAGCTGAACTGTAATTTGGCACTCAACGTTTCCACACTAATGTAATGTGACAGTGTTATTATGTTCACTATTTTCCATATGATCATAGCCATATTCATCTTCCCCAACCTGCCATTAAATTAGCTAGTATGGTTACATTCTATTCTGGACCACAGGGTAGATGCAAAAAAGGATTATTGTAGCACAATGGTCTGATGATGGTGTGTGTGCACAAGCATGAACAGGTGATATGTAGATTTAATGCAATGAATAGCAACTCTTAACACAGACCTGGCACACAGCATGCACTCAGTAAGTAGTTACATCCAAGAGAAATTTCACAAATCTAAGTGCTAAGTGCAAAAACAGTTGCTCTAAGATTCCAGAAGAGGGAAAGTAGGCCCAGCTCAGAGGGCCAGGGAAATTCCCATGGGATGAAGCAGTTTAGGTAATGATTGAAAAATGAAATTACATTTCTTCAAGCAGATATAGTGAAAGGAATGCATTCTAGGTGGAAGGAGTGCATTCCCCAGGAGGAGAAATTAGCATAAGCAATGGTGAGGAAATTGGGAAAGTGTAATGTTGCTCAGACACCATAAGTTAACTGGCGGTAACATGCCATATTGACGAAGTTCTACAATAGATAAGAATGAAAACAAAAGCTAGGGTCAGACCATGGAGGTTCATGAACTCCAAACTGATGAATTTGGAGAGTATTGTTGACCACTGAGGACGTCCTAGAAATCCTTATGCAAGATTCATGCATCTAGTCAACACTGATTTAATGGGTTACTATTATCAACAGTTATATGCAACATAAGGTACAAAACATTGGGCTTATGAACCCCTCCCCCCGCAAAAAGGATTATTGTTCCTGGGAGATAAGACCAAACATAAGTAACTATAAGGTAGAAAGTGATGGCTGATAAAATAGCATAAACGAAGTTCTACAGAGGTCAGAGGAGAGAAAGCATTGTCTCCCGTTAGGAGAAATAGGAAGAGCTTGTGATATTTAAACTAGGGAGAACAGGAAGAAAGAACAAAACTGGTAAGGAGGCCATAGGATGGATTGGATGAGGGAGGGATAAGAAGGGGGAAACTCAACCAAGATATTGCTACAATGAGCCAGAAAAATTATACCGGGGACCTAAAATATGGTACAGATATGGAAGAATTAAGGAGTTACACACACATGCACGCACGCGTGCAATTATTCTTTGTCAGAGCAATTATTTTTGTCAATGAGTAGGTCATTTAGATGGCAACTTGCCAGGGAAGAAAGGGTTTCACAAACACTTTTCTTTAAAAGTAGCCTTTGGCATCACTTTGCCTAAGTACTTCTTCTTTTTGAAAGATTCCTTTACCTTCATTAATTAGTATGATTTATCCAGGATTACACTTACAGGAGAAAACTTATTCCTATCTTCCTGTTAATTATGTCTCCAGGCTAATATAAATAAAATTTTCTAGTTACCCTAACTCTGTGAAAATTATCAGAGAGATGACTTTTAGAAGGTCTGTAGGGGGCAGGGGTGGGGGTGGGAAGATCTCATTTACAATGTGGTGTGTTCTTTCCCTTTCTTTAAAAAAAAGCTTTGTTTCCATCTTCCTTTTTTTGTTTTCTATGCGGTTGACAGCTGCAGCCACAGAATTTATGGATAAATATCTAAGTGTGGAGAAGAAAAGTTCATTAAGAAACAAAATGTCCTAAATGGCTTCATTAAAAAAAAAGTCAACCTCTATACAGAAAAGGATCTTGTTAAAATCCCAGGAATCACACTAATTTTATTTGCGCAACTTACAGAAAAACAGTGAGATGTAGAGATAAGGTTCGTTTTGATCAATTTAAAAAGTGAAGAAAATGTGGCATGCTACTTTTATTGCCATATCAACCGCATGTCTTCAAGGTAACTGTCACTATTGTACCTTCTACAAATTAGAGTTGATATGAAAATAAGATTTGCTTTTAAATACTGATTTGTACGTACATATCCTCACCACCAAAACACCAGTGTACAAGCCAAGAAAACGATTTCACATTTCCAGAAAACCCACAAAGAGATAATGACTTAATCAAAATGCATGTATTCTGAGAGCCCTCCAAAGTAATTTTAATGCTCATCTGTGCTAGAGGCATATCAGGAGACATATTTATTGAATGACAGTTACCTTATTTACAAGAAAATAGCAAATAGCCTTATCGTTGTCATCACCACTACTATCACCCAAGAGCAGCATTCAAATAATTTTCTGTAAAAATAATTTGAAGACAGCATGATACTTAAGGCAGGATCTTGATGTTCCTTTAGGAACTGTCTAGAGAAAATTATATTCTTTATACTTAACTGCTATAAGAGGATACACAATCTGACACAATCAAATGACAACTGTTTTGTAAAACATGGAAACTAGACTAAGCACAAAGTTTCGCAGAGAAAGTTCTTTAGCAAAATGAAAACCAGTTTCATGCAAAACAAAAGCTCTCTCAGCTATATCTGTCAGGATCATACTCAGGATTTTAAAATTGTCATAATAAAATCATAACAAATTATCAGTCTTCTGTTTGTCCTTGAAAATAAGTTGATGTTATTTTCTCTGGGGCAGGAGCAACTGCAGGACGTTACTATTCTATTTACATATCTTTATTAAAAGGATATATAGTTTCTTTGATTTGCTTTTCTTTATGTACATATAAGTATTTATTGACTCTTTACATAAGGTTACTTACATAACTCTAAATGTGGTTTAATGTTTGTAAGAATGATTTGATTTGCAGAAATACAGTGTTTGCAAATGTGTGATGGTTTGAATATGTGTTTGTGGCTTCAAGTTTCTTGTAATTCTTGTAATGGAAGAGCTCACTGGTAGGATGAAGACTAAATATTTCTCCTTCTGTGGTGGTATGATCTTTACATGTCTCTTCCAAGTACTATTTACTTTGTATTAGTTGCTTGTTCTTCCTATATTCAATATTTTGGAGAGGAAACCTGAAGATAGCTAGGAAATTGTACTATATTGCTAGGCTGCAACAACTCAGTTCAATAACACGTTCTGGTTTGACCCCATCTTCAACCTTATGATACACATATCTACTGACATGAACAGAGTCTCAAATAGATAAAGGTCAAAATGAACAAGCTCTAGTCTTTCTTTAAATCCATACTCAAGCTCAGCCTTTGCTTGGAAGCCCAAACCTTCAATCATCTCATCTGCTATCCCACCATCCGAGAGCTTTTTCTTCAATGTTGTAGCATTTACAACATAAGCATGGACTATATTTTACAACCAGAAGGCTCTGTCAGATATATTTTCTCAAGAGAGTGGAATGCAAAGTTTTGTAGGAAACCCTTGTATTATCATTTTGATGAAGTGCTGTAAAGCAGTATCTATTTAAGAGTTAAGAAACAGAACTTCATCCCACATACCAGTTAATATGGTCTCAAAATCCACACTGCTATCACATAAATTAGGCACTCACAAATATTCCATAATATAATGTGAATGCCGTGTTTCTTTGTCATGCTTATTTTTTTTAATGTAATTTTTAAATTTTTTTCGATGTGGACCATTTTTAAAGTCTTTATTGAATTTGTTCAATATTGCTTCTGTTTTATGTTTTTTTGTTTTTTGGCCACAAGGCATGTGGGATCTTAGCTCCCTGACCCACACCCCCAGCACTGGAAGGTGAAGTCTTTACCACTGCATTGCCAGGGATGTCCCCTGTCATGCTTACATTGTGAGACTAAAGGGGAAAAAACACAAACATAAGGGAGAGCAGTTGAAGGACAAAGTTTAAACATACTGTTTTTTAATGTAAAAGGCAGTATGGGCTTGAAGAGATGTAGAGAGAGAAACATAATGAACCTGTCAATTCACTAAAATTCCAGCCCTCAAGATATAATCTTATGAAATGAAATATTACTTAATAAAAAGCAACATGAAGCCTCTTTCAAAAACTAGGGGAGGGGTGCCACATACAGGAAATGAAAAAAATATTTTCGACAAGGTGACCATTAGCAATTTAAAAAATTCCAACAAAGAGTTGAAGACCAAAGAATCACCATCATCACAGATTTTGGCTAATGGCATCCTTGACTGATACTTTAGTATTTCAAACATGACCTTTCTGTGGAACCAAATGCCCCTCCTTGTTATGACAGTTTAACTTATTCATGGATAATACAAAGACTCCCAGCTTTAGACCCGGGATATCAAACAGTAACTGGAAGCAACGCTGAGCATCAGTCTACACTCAGAGGGGAACTTACGGTCATTGCAGAGTGGCCCGCTGAAGGAGGTCATGCTACAGTCACAGCTGAAGCCGTCCCACTGCTGCAAGCACACGCCTTGGTTGGAACATGAGTCCTCCTGGCAGGTTGTGCTGGGCCCTGAAAACAATCCAAAAGCAACTTGGGTTCTTTAAAAAAATCTAAAAGTGTTTCACACATGAGCTAGGTCACATTTAGTAGTTGCCAACACCTCAAAGTACATGACCAAACTAGTTTGGAAAGTTCTAGTTCACACACCTGAATTAGGAACAGAGAAGCTGTAATATAAAGGTTTCTCAAGTTTCAAATACAGGACAAAACACCTTATAATAGTAAACTAGACCAGCAAATAGTAAAAGCAAGCACATAGCTTCTCGTATGATCATGGTAGCAGGTGATCTCATTCCTTCATCAATAATTCTCTCTCACTGTTTGGATTTTAGAAAAACGCATGGATCTCCTTAACTTCTGACCAATGGGTAGAGACACCATGAGAGATGGAGATTATAACTTCATGAAACTGAGATACAGATTAGCAAAAAAAAAAAAAAAAAAAAAAGGAACCACTGAAGAGAGTTATACAAAAATGTCCTAGAAGTTTGTAGAAGTTTTCCTGCACAAACTATGAATAAAGTTATGATTGCTGGGTGTTTTGGATAGGTATGTTGGCAAGTATCAATCCACATGCTTTAACAATTTCATGCAATTAAACATAAAACTAAAAACTCTGTATCAATGACATGCCCCCATGTAACATACAAGTAAAAAGGATGCTAGTCTATTTCTAAAGAATCATAACTAGAACACTGAAAAACAAAGAACTAAAAAAAGGATGATCAAAGCACTAAAGGTAATCACTATACAAACATTCAAGACTGAAAGCCTTTATGCAAACTATGCTACAAAATGAGGTTTCTTGCACAACATTCAAGAAGGGGAAAAATGAAAACTTCAAATAACAGTTACTGCAAAAATGTAAAAATGTTATTTTGAGGTTTCCACTGTGTATTACGGGGTTTCAGTCTTGTTTTATACACACAGGGCTATCTACCTTGCAAGTCAGCTTTCATCAATGCAACTTTGTCAGCAAAATTAAAAAAAAAAAAGCAAAATATATTAAATGTTAGTAAGCAATACTGAAATGGGGCAAACATAGAAGAACATTCAGATTCAAAAAAGCATGCTGCTGTAAAGGGGGAGAGAAATGCTATGTAGAGCAAACAAATTAATAATTAACAGCCATAAATCTTAAGAGAAGCCAAAACCAAGAAAGCGATAATTGATTAGAATTTCACTATATATGTATTTATATTACGGTTAACTGAGCCAATGACACAAAGTGACTGCACTGCTTAGCTGAAGATTTGTCACGTGCAGATACAGTGTAGACGATGGTCATTAGAAGACCAATTATCCCTTTCTATTTTTTTCCCTCTAGGTCTTTTATCTTGCTATTGCAGTTAAGGCTTAAAACTGTAATGCCAGCCATTCTCTGTCAACAGTTGGACCTTACAGTGACACCAAATTATCAAAATGTATACACCATTTGGTAGATGAAAGAAAAAGTAAAGGATGGAAGAAACAAATTGCAGTGTAATTCCCCATAAAGAAAATTCCTTTACAAGATTGCAACGTGGAGTATTTATCTTTGCTTTTACCAGACTGGGTATAGATTTCTTACAGATCTCAGAGTTACATCTATATTTTCTCTTCCTCTATAACTGTCTTCAACTCTTAAATACTGCTCTGTGAATATTTATTACAGTAGAACCTCATTAATAAGGGTTATCTTAGGTGGGAAGGGAACACCATCTACCTCAATACCTTTAGAGTATAAACTGAAGATATTTTCTAGTAAACACAATCTTAGGTTTTATGAAAATACAAAAATAGACACCAGACTAATTAGATGCTATTAACACTGAGAGCCTTTGAGGTAACTGCTCTAGTGAATACATGAGAATTATCTGTGATTAGATTTTGTACAGATTGATGTTCCTATAAACATCAATTTTAAACATCCTCCTTACAACCATAATTTTATTATAAATTTCTTAGTCACGGTATTCTTCATAAGAAGTTATTGAATGTAGCCTAAACATTCAATATGAATTTTTATACATTCAGAATTCATAATACTGTAACTAATTATATAATAATAATAATAGTAATAATAATAATCAGTGTAGTAATAATAACAAAAATAATAGTCATTTTTAATAATAATAAAAATCTCCCAGGCCTGGGAGACCTGAATGGATGTAATAGTTTTTCTCACCTATTGCATCAAAGAACTAAGACACACTAAATTGCTCAGTTTTTGTTTTTCTTCCAATCTGTGAGAGGTAAATGGTCCAATGATCTTTATTCCATGGCATTAAAGACTAAAAATAATTAATATTTGTTTAAAAAAAAAAAACTCAAAGCAATATTCCTTAGCACAGTCCTTCCTCTGGTACAAGCCCAGCCTGGGTCAGGGGCTGTGTTATCAAAGGATACTATTCCCCTGACTTGCCCAGCAGAAGGAAAGAGCAGGAGCAAGAACTGATGAAGAGCCATGTTTTTGTTTTTCTTTTCGCAAAAATTATCAGAAATACAATTGCAAAATAATGCTTAACTCTAAAAATGGTAAAATTGCAATTCTAAAAACTAACCTGCCTGCCCATATTGTAGAGCAGCCACTCAGAGTAGCTGCCAGGCCTTATGTGAGCATAAAGACATGCTTTATTACGTTTTCCATTATCACAACACTCTTTATATATTCAGGTATTACAAGTGAATGCATGCCTATGCCTGACAAGTCCCATTTTTTAAAGTACTCACCTTCTTGAAAAATATTTAAACATTGACAGTCATTTGCACAAGACAAAACCCTGAATTTATTTTTCCTTTTTAGTTATATAATGTCCTTTTTATTTTATCACTGAATAAAATTGGGAGCAAGCCACAAGGATATTTGTATTAAGTGGTTAAAAATAAGGATATGGGGGCTTCCCTGGTGGCGCAGTGGTTGAGAGTCCGCCTGCCGATGCAGGGGACACGGGTTCGTGCCCCGGTCCGGGAGGATCCCACATGCCGTGGAGCGGCTGGGCCCGTGAGCCATGGCCGCTGAGCCTGAGCATCCGGAGCCTGTGCTCTGCAACGGGAGAGGCCACCGCAGTGAGAGGCCCGCGTACCACAAAAAATAATAATAATAATAATAAGGATGTTTGAAAAGGAAAGGAAAGTGAAGGTAAAACTACAATGTCTGGAAACCAAAGAAACAATAGAGGAAAGTGCTTAGATGCCTGGGATTTCAAGTAAGGCAAAATTGGGTTCAAAGCTTCCATCATCCACTTAGGTGCTGTGTGACCTTAGGAAGGTCACCTCACACCTCTAAGGCTCAATTTACTCTTCTTAAAAAAAAAACACAGTAATACCTAATTTATAGAGTTTTGGGAAATGAAATTGCATATGTAAACTCACTGCTACCAGTGCTTAATCGATGGTAGCTTTAATAGTGAAGTATTTCTGTAGCTTATAGTGCAATTCCAGTGTTGAATGTTATGAGTCTATGCAAGTGCCTAAATTAAAAATTGTTTCACTGACTTCATGTATGGAAGTTATCTTGACTCAGTATTGAGCTTAACTGAGCCTGATTATTGGTGGATTGCCAGTCTCTATTTTCTCTTAAGTAAGCAGGTCAATGCCTTTCCAGGTAGTAATTTTCAAAGTCTGGTGTCAGACCAAAAGCAGCAGCATCATTTAGGAACTTGCTAGAAATGTAAATTCTAGAGCCCCATCCTAGACCTACTGAATCAGAAACCTTGGGTTGGTGTCAAGTAACATGGGGTTTAACAATTCTCCAGGTGATTCCAATACTTGCTCAAGTTGAGAAACATTAATGTAAAGGGAAAAGGACAAGGTAAGTTCCCTCTGCTAGCTAACGTGGTGTGTAAGTAAAATCAGCTATTACTCACTGAAATAAGTTAGAAATGAAAGGCAGCAAGTGATTATTGAGAGAAGGCCAATGACTTTTTACATGAAAGAACTTTAGAGATTCGTGGGTCTTGGGTAGAAATGGTGGAAAATCTTGACAAGATATCATTTAGTGATGTCAAATTTAAACTATTTCTATTAATATGGAAGTTAAGTGATTCCAATGTGGTTTGAGCTCAAAATCCCATGAGAACAATCTTTAGAGAAATAATGTATTGAGTATCTAGAAGTTTACCACCAATCCTAAAAATACGTGTATCTCATCAATTACACCTCTGACAGGTACATCTGAGATTATTCCTAGGAACCACAGAGGACAGAAATAATCACACATTAAAAATTGTTAACCTTAACGTTGGAATGAAAAAAATCAGGGAAGTGTCAAGGCAGAAAGGCAGGAGCATGGCAACATTCTAAAAATAAAGGAAAAGGGAGTAAAAGAGGGTGAGAATTATTAAAGCTCAGATATTAAAGTAAACTAGATAAGGTAAGGAAGGAGCCGATGTCATAATCTACTGAATGATTTCAGATGTTCAAACCATAGTTTAAAATTACCCAAGAAGATGTACAATCACCTCAACCAAATTGCTTATTAGGTTATGATGGAAAATAACACCAAATTTTATTTCTGTAAATACACTTTCTCAGTACATTTCTTATTAGTTTTCCCTTCCACTCACCCACTCACATTATGTGCCAGTGGTGGGAGGTCATGTGTGTGGGTTTGGTTTTCTATCTTGTGAGTGTTTAGCTGTGAATGTGTCTGTCTGCTCCCACCATTTCTTGTAGGTGAGAATTTACCGAGCAACTTGTAGAAAGGCCTATTTTTTTTTCTTTTTTTTTTGCGATAACGCGGGCCTCTCACTGTTGTGGCCTCTCCTGTTGCGGAGCACAGGCTCCAGACGCGCAGGCTCAGTGTCCATGGCTCACGGGCCCAGCTGCTCCGCGGCATGTGGGATCCTCCCGGTCCAGGGCACGAACCCGCGTCCCCTGCATTGGCAGGAGGACTCTCAACCACTGTGCCACCAGGGAAGCCCAAAAAGCCTATGTTTGAAAAATGTTTTCAGAAGATTTTGTAGTACCTTTAAAAAAAAAAAAAAAAAAACCATATATTCTCACTTATTAGATCACCTCCAAGAATCAAAGTTATGTCCCACATTTTTGTCTCCATCCACTAGAGAGAATTTATTCACTTGACAATTTTGTTTCCTTTGCTAAATTGGTAAAAGTAGAAAACACATAGTTTCCCTTTGTTTCACAAAAGGACATTTATACCAAAATTTGAAACAAAGTAAATAAATACAGCAAAACAGTAAAAATGAACTCAACAAAGATTTCCATTAAATAATCTTATCCTCTGGCGTGATTAAAACACAATTTGAATTTCACCTGACTTTTCAGGGAAACATATGTTACAGAGAGAAAAAAATGTATTTCCAAATAAAAAATTTATATGTACTTAGGTAATTGCTAAATCTAATAGCATTATTTTGGCTGAGAAGACATGATTCATAATCTCCTGGGAGACAGGAATTCACATCTTTCTTCGCTTCCCCCATATGAAATTTCCTTATGAATCTAAAATTTTCAAAATGGCCCAAACTGTATTCAACATTAAAAGAGAAGCAGCAACACATTCACAGCTACAAAATTCAGGATAATGTGATTAAATTGCATTTATGGAGGGAGAATTGGCTCAAATAACCTGAGGTGTTGAAGTGAAAATTATCTAAAATAAAAGTAGCAATCAAAAAGTACTCCTACAGACCTTAGTCTGATAGAGAACACAAAAGTACAGAAAGATACTTGAGCACAGTTCTGAAGTATGGAATATTAGCTTTGGGTAACAGAAGAAACCAATTTTTGCTAAAACAAACTGATAATATATGGGAGACACTCTTGCTGCCAGGTAGAAACAAACCAAACCGTGATCTGAGAATGGGTATCTGAATGTTATTCTCTTGTTGTATCCTATTGAATGGAGATGTCAAAAAGCAGGCTCAAATTGATTAACATTTGCTGGAGTAAATATGTTTTTCTAGTCCAAGTGGAATATCTATTTAATGCTATAACGAAAGCACTGCAGAAGTGATTAGCACACTAATTAGGTGAACTAAAGAATGCAAAGAAGCAGAATATAACAAGATGCATAGCTCCCATCTTATATCAGGCATTAGTCTAGGTTTGCAAACAGTCCAGAAAATTTAAGATTTATGGGATGAAAAGTTTAAAACATGAATAAGGACTTTTAAGCCGTAACTGGGGGTTTGGTCAATTGTCAGAAATGAAAATTTTGCCTGCCAGAGAATTTTGCTGTTCTCATTTATGGGTGGAATTAGAATTATTTTGAGTGTGATAACAAAGATCTAGTACCTTCACAGCCTCTCTCAATCTGTCCATTGCAGAAAAGAGCATCTGAGATGAGGTCTGGAAGCCGTCCATTTAGATCAACTGATGCCAGGCAGCCTTGAAAGCCCTCCTTGGCATGTACGAGTTTCGGCAAGGATTTATATGTTTCCTTGGCCACTCCTCCTATATACAAGTCACCTGTGGGAAGACAAAAATTTTGGTCACAAAAGTAACTTAACATTGACTTTAAACAACAGTAGAACACACAAAAAAATAGGTTTATTTTTCATTAAATTAATTTTAAAAAGTAAATTTATGACTATATATTTTCTTAAAAGTACAAAACAGGGGAAGATGGCGGAAGAGTAAGACGCGGAGATCACCTTCCTCCCTACATATACACCAGAAATACATCTACAGGTGTAACAACTCCTACAGAAAACCTACTAAACGCTGGCAGAAGACCTCAGGCCTCCCAAAAGGCAAGAAACCCCCCACGTACCTGGGTAAGGCAAAAGAAAAAACAGAGACAAAAGAACAGGGACAGGACCTGCACCAGCGGGAGGGAGCTGTGAAGGAGGAAAGCTTTCCACACACTAGAAGCCCCTTCCCGGGCGGAGACTGCGGGTGGCAGAGGGGGAAGCTACGAAGCCACGGAGGAGAGCGCAGCAACAGGGGTGCGGAGGGCAAAGCGCAGACATTCCCGCACGGAAGTTCGGTGCCGACCGGCACTCACCAGCCCGAGAGGCTTGTCTGCTCACCAGCCAGGGCGGGCGGGACTGGGAGCTGAGGCTCGGGCTTCGGTCGCAGCGCCGGAAGAGGACTGGAGTTGGCGGTGTGAACACAGCCTGAAGGGGGTTAGTGCGCCACGCCTAGCCGGGAGGGAGTCCAGGGAAAAGTCTGGACCTCCCGAAGAGGCAAGAGACTTTTTCTTCCCTCTTTGTTTCCTGGTGCGCGAGGAGAGGGGATTAAGAGCGCTGCTTAAAGGAGCTCCAGAGACGGGCGTGAGCCGCGGCTAAAAGCGCGGACCCCAGAGACGGGCAGGTGACGCTAAGGCTGCTGCTGCCGCCACCAAGAAGCCTGTGTGCGAGCACAGGTCACTATACACACCCCCCTTCCGGGAGCCTGTGCAGCCTGCCACTGCCACGGTCCCGGGATCCAGGGACAACTTTCCCAGGAGAACGCACGGCGCGCCTGAGGCTGGTGCAACGTCACGACGGCCTCTGCCGCCGCAGGCCCGCCCCGCACTCCGTGCCCCTCCCTCCCCCCCCACCCCCCGGCCTGAGTGAGCCAGAGCCCCCGAGTCAGCGGCTCCTTTAACCCCGTCCTGTCTGAGCTAAGAACAGACGCCCTCCGGCGACCTACACACAGAGGCGGGGCCAAATCCAAAGCTGAGCCCCTGGGAGCTGTGAGAATAAAGAAGAGAAAGGGAAATCTCTCCCAGGAGCCTCAGAAGTAGCGGATTAAAGCTCCACAATCAACTTGATGGACCCTGCATCTGTGGAATACATGAATAGACAACGAATCATCCCAAATTGAGGAGGTGGACTTTGGGAGCAAGATTTATGATTTTTTCCCCTTTTCCTGTTTTTGTGAGTGTGTATGTGTATGCTTCTGTGTGAGATTTTGTCTGTATAGCTTTGCTTCCACCATTTGTCCTAGGGTTCTATCCGTCCATTTTTTTGTTATTTTAATTTTTTTCTTTTTTTCTCTTAATAATTATTTTTTTATTCTAATAACTTTATTATATTTTATCTTTATTTTATTTTACTTTATCTCCTTTCTTTTTTCCTTCCTTCCCTCCTTCCTTCCTTCCTTCCTCCCTCCCTCCCTCCTTTCTTTCTTTCTTTCTTTCTACTTCTACTAATTCTTTCTTTCTACTTTTCCTCCCTTTTATTCTGAGCCGTGTGGATGAATGGCTCTTGGTGCTGCAGCCACGAGTCAGTGCTGTGCCTCTGAGGAGGGAAAGCCAACTTCAGGACACTTGTCCACAAGAGACCTCCCAGCTCCACATAATATCAAATGGCGAAAATCTCCCAGAGATCTCCATCTCAACACCAGCACCCAGCTTCACTCAACGACCAGCAAGCTACAGTGCTGGACATCCTATGCCAAACAACTAGCAAGAAGGAACACAACCCCACCCATTAGCAGAGAGGCTGCCTAAAATCATAATAAGTCCACAGACACCCCAAAACACACCACCAGATGTGGACCTGCCCACCAGAAAGACAAGATCCAGCCTCATCCACCAGAACACAGGCACTAGTCCCCTCTACCAGGAAGCCTACACAACCCACTGAACCAACCTTAGCCACTGGGGAGAGACACCAAAAACAATGGGAACTACGAACCTGCAGCCTGCAAAAAGGAGACCCCAAACACAGTAAGATAAGCAAAATGAGAAGACAGAAAAACACACAGCAGATGAAGGAGCAAGATAAAAACCCACCAGACCTAACAAATGAAGAGGAAATAGGCAGTCTACCTGAAAAAAAATTCAGACTAATGATAGTAAAAATGATCCAAAATCTTGGAAATATAATACACAAAATGCAAGAAACATTTAACAAGGACACAGAAGAACTAAAGATGAAACAAACAATGATGAACAACACAATAAATGAAATTAAAAATACTCTATGGGATCAATAGCAGAATAACTGTGGCAGAAGAACGGATAAGTGACCTGGAAGATAAAATAGTGGAAATAACTACTGCAGAGCACAATAAAGAAAAAAGAATGAAAAGAACTGAGGACAGTCTCAGAGACCTCTGGGACAACATCAAATGCACCAACATTTGAATTATAGGGGTTCCAGAAGAAGAAGAGAAAAAGAAAAGGACTGAGAAAATATTTGAAGAGATTATAGTTGAAAACTTCCCTAATATGGGAAAGGAAATAGTTAATCAAGTCCAGGAAGCACAGAGATTCCCATACAGGATAAATCCAAGGAGAAATACGCCAAGACACATGTTAATCAAATGTCAAAAATTAAATACAAAGAAAACATATTAAAAGCAGCAAGGGGAAAACAACAAATAACACACAAGGGAATCCCCATAAGGTTAACAGCGGATCTTTCAGCAGAAACTCTGCAAGCCAGAAGGGACTGGCAGGACATATTTAAAGTGATGAAGGAGAAAAACCTGCAACCAAAATTACTCTACCCAGCAAGGATCTCATTCACATTTGATGGAGAAATTAAAACCTTTAGACAAGCAAAAGCTGAGAGAGTTCAGCACCACCAAACCAGCTTTACAACAACTGCTAAAGGAACTTCTCTAGGCAAGAAACACAAGGGAAGGAAAAGACCTACAATAACGAACCCAAAACAATTTAGAAAATGGGAATAGGAACATACATATCAATAATTAACTTTAATGTAAATGGACTAAATGCTCCCACCAAAAGACACACATTGGCTGAATGGATACAAAAACAAGACCCATATATTTGCTGTCTACAAGAGACCCACTTCAGACCTAGAGACACATACAGACTGAAAGTGAGGAGATGGAAAGAGTTATTTCATGCAAATGGAAACCAAAAGAAAGCTGGAGTAGCAATTCTCATATCAGACAAAATAGACCTTAAAATAAAGACTATTAGAAGAGACAAAGAAGGACACTACATAATGATCAAGGGATCGATCCAAGAAGATATAACAATTGTAAATATTTATGTACCCAACATAGGGGCACCTCAATACAAAAGGCAAATGCTAACAGCCATAAAAGGGGAAATCGACAGTAACACAATCATAGTAGGGGACTTTAACATCCCACTTTCACCAATGGACAGATCATCCAAAATGACAATAAATAAGGAAACACAAGCTTTAAATGATACATTAAACAAGATGGACTTCATTGATATTTATAGGACATTCCATCCAAAAACAGCAGAATACACATTTTTCTCAAGTGCTCATGGAACATTCTCTAGGATAGATCATACCTTGGGTCACATATCAAGCCTTCGTAAATTTAAGAAAATTGAAATTGTATCAAGTATCTTTTCCGACCAAAACACTATGAGACTAGATATCAATTACAGGAAAAGATCTGTAAAAAATACAAACACATGGAGTCTAAACAATACACTACTTATAACGAAGTGATCACTGAAGAAATCAAAGAGAAAATAAAAAAATACCTAGAAACAAATGACAATGGAGACACGACGACCCAAAATCTATGGGATGCAGCAAAAGCAGTTCTAAGAGGGAAGTTTATAGCAATACAATCCTACCTTAAGAAACAGGAAACATCTCGAATAAACAACCTAACCTTGCACCTAAAGCAATTAGAGAAAGAACAACAAAAAAACCCCAAAGTTAGCAGAAGGAAAGAAATCATAAAAATCAGATCAGAAATAAATGAAAAAGAAAAGAAGGAAACAATAGCAAAGATCAACAAAACTAAAAGCTGGTTTTTTGAGAAGATAAACAAAATTGATAAACCATTAGTCAGACTCATCAAGAAAAAAAGGGAGAAGACTCAAATCAATAGAATTAGAAATGAAAAAGGAGAAGTAACAACTGACACTGCAGAAATACAAAAGATCACGAGAGATTACTACAAGCAACTCTATGCCAACAAAATGAACAACCTGGAAGAAATGGACAAATTATTAGAAATGCACAACCTGCCAAGACTGAATCAGGAAGAAATAGAAAATATGAACAGACCAATCACAAGCACTGAAATTGAAACTGTGATGAAAAATCTTCCAACAAACAAAAGCCCAGGACCAGATGGCTTCACAGGCAAATTCTATGAAACATTTAGAGAAGAGCTAACACCTATCCTTCTCAAACTCTTCCAAAATATAGCAGAGGGAGGAACACTCCCAAACTCATTCTACGAGGCCACCATCACCCTGATACCAAAACCAGACAAGGATGTCACAAAGAAAGAAAACTACAGGCCAATATCACTGATAAACATAGATGCAAAAATCCTCAACAAAATACTAGCAAACAAAATGCAACAGCACATTAAAAGGATCATACACCATGATCAAGTGGGGTTTATTCCAGGAATGCAAGGATTCTTCAATATACACAAATCTATCAATGTGATAAACCATATTAACACATTGAAGGAGAAAAACCATATGATCATCTCAATAGATGCAGAGAAAACTTCCGACAAAATTCAACACCCATTTATGAAAAAAACCCTGCAGAAAGTAGGAATAGAGGGAACTTTCCTCAACATAATAAAGGCCATATATGACAAACCCACAGCCAACTTCATCCTCAATGGTGAAAAACTGAAAGCATTTCCACTAAGATGAGGAACAAGACAAGGTTGCCCACTCTCACCACTCTTATTCAACATAGTTTTGGAAGTTTTAGCCACAGCAATCAGAGAACAAAAGGAAATAAAAGGAATCCAATTCGGAAAAGAAGAAGTAAAGCTGTCGTTGTTTGCAGATGACATGATACTATACATAGAGAATCCTAAAGATGCTACCAGAAAACTACTAGAGCTAATCAATGAATGTGGTAAAGTAGCAGGATACAAAATTAATGCACAGAAATCTCTGGCATTCCTCTACACTAATGATGAAAAATCTGAAAGTGAAATCAAGAAAACACTCCCATTTACCACTGCAACAAAAAGAATAAAATATCTAGGAATAAACCTACCTAAGGAGACAAAAGACCTGTGTGCAGAAAATTATAAGACACTGATGAAAGAAATTAAAGATGATACAAATAGATGGAGAGATATACCATGTTCTTGGATTGGAAGAATCAATATTGTGAAAATGACTCTACTACCTAAAGCAATCTACAGATTCAATGCAATCCCTATCAAACTACCACTGGCATTTTTCACAGAACTAGAACAAAAACTTTCACAATTTGTATGGAAACACAAAAGACCCCGAATAGCCAAAGCAATCTTGAGAACGAAAAACAGAGCTGGAGGAATCAGGCTCCCTGACTTCAGACTATACTACAAAGCTACAGTAATCAAGACAGTATGGTACTGGCACAAAAACAGAAATATAGATCAATGGAACAGGATAGAAAGCCCAGAGATAAACCCATGCACATATGGTCACCTTATCTTTGATAAAGGAGGCAGGAATGTACAGTGGAGAAAGGACAGCCTCTTCAATAAGCGGTGCTGGGAAAACTGGACAGGTACATGTAAAAGTATGAGATTAGATCACTCCTTAACACCATACCCAAAAATAAGCTCAAAATGGATTAAAGACCTAAATGTAAGGCCAGAAACTATCAAACTCTTAGAGGAAAACATAGGCAGAACACTCTATGACATAAATCACAGCAAGATCCTTTTGGACCCACCTCCTAGAGAAATGGAAATAAAAACAAAAATAAACAAATGGGACCGAATGAAACTTCAAAGCTTTTGCACAGCAAAGGAAATCATGAACAAGACCAAAAGACAACCCTCAGAATGGGAGAAAATATTTGCAAATGAAGCAACTGACAAAGGATTAATCTCCAAAATTTACAAGCAGCTCATGCAGCTCAATAACAAAAAAACAAACAACCCAATCCAAAAATGGGCAGAAGACCTAAATAGACATTTCTCTAAAAAAGATATACAGACTGCCAACAAACACATGAAAGAATGCTCAACATTACTAATTATTAGAGAAATACAAATCAAAACTACAATGAGATATCATCTCACACCAGTCAGAATGGCCATCATCAAAAAATCTAGAAACAATAAATGCTGGAGAGGGTGTGGAGAAAAGGGAACACTCTTGCACTGCTGGTGGGAATGTGAATTGGTTCAGCCACTATGGAGAACAGTATGGAGGTTCCTTAAAAAACTACAAATAGAACTACCATATGACCCAGCAATCCCACTACTGGGCATATACCCTGAGAAAACCATAATGCTAAAAGAGTCATGTACCAAAATGTTCATTGCAGCTCTATTTACAATAGCCTGGAGATGGAAACAACCTAAGTGCCCATCATCTGATGAATGGATAAAGAAGATGTGCAATGGAATATTACTCAGCCATAAAAAGAAACGAAATTGAGCTATTTGTGATGAGGTGGATAGACCTAGAGTCTGTCATACAGAGTGAAGTAAGTCAGAAAGAGAAAGACAAATACCGTATGCTAACACATATATATGGAATTTAAGAAAAAAAAAATGTCATGAAGAACCTAGGGGTAAGACAGGAATAAAGACACAGATCTACTGGAGAACGGACTTGAGGATATGGGGAGGGGGAAGGGTGAGCTGTGACAAAGCGAGAGAGAGGCATGGACATATATACACTACCAAACGTAAGGTAGATAGCTAGTTGGAAGCAGCCGCATAGCACAGGGATATCAGCTCGGTGCTTTGTGACCGCCTGGAGGGGTGGGATAGGGAGGGTGGGAGGGAGGGAGACACAAGAGGGAAGACATATGGGAACATATGTATATGTATAACTGATTAAGTTTGTCATAAAGCAGAAACTAACACACCATTGTAAAGCAATTATACTCCAATAAAGATGTTAAAAAAAAAAAAGTACAAAACAATAGAGGTGTTTCAATAATACATCAGCACTGGAAGAAATTTCTAGAAGCTATTCCCACAGAGAACTTAAGTGAGTTCGATACAGTGTGGCCAAATGGATGGAACATGTACCATGAAGTGGTCCCTGAATTATTGGGTTGGCCAAAAAGTTCGTTCGCGTTTTTCCATAAGATGTTATGGAAGAACCCAAAATAATTTTTTGGCCAACCCAATAAAATCCAAGTCAAGTTATTTACCGACTCTATGGCTTTGAGCTTTTTTTTTTTTTTACTTTCTCTGATCATTAATAATCTCATTTCTAAAATGGGAGCAATAAAACCTATTCCATAGTGTTGTGTGAAGATTAAATGAGATAAAATAATGGAAAGAATCTATCAGAATGAAAATATGTAGTAGATGTTAGCACGTGTTATTATTATCAAATCTACATTCTGCTTAGAGAGTTCTAGGCCTTTCTGTTAACTAGAAGCTCAATGAATTCTAAATGTGTATCAGTTCTCCTTCCTCCCAAGTCCCATAAAAACAATACAAAGGGGCCCAGAGAACATTAGGAATATAGGAGTTTTGTGTTACAGTGGGAGCGGCTGGGCCCGTGAGCCATGGCCGCTGAGCCTGCGCGTCCGGAGCCTGTGCTCCGCAACGGGAGAGGCCACAACAGTGAGAGGCCCGCATACCGCAAAAGAAGAAACAAACAAAACAACAAAAAACAAAACTGAGAACTTAGGTCCCTGACCTACTAAGTAAAGCTCTAAGTATTACACTAGGATGCCACTGATCCTGCATAGTTTGTACTGAAGGTACTGGATATGCCTACTTCCCTCCCCTTTTAAATAAAAGGAAACATCTATTGACTATTAACCATCATTCTTAATATTAAAGGAAAGCACGTTTTTGATCTGAAATAGGATACTATTTTTGAAACATTTGATTTTTCCCTTCCATATATCCTTTCTCTCCTTAGTCTTTTCTCTCACTTAAATTTCAAGTGATTGTGTTTTATTTGCCCCAGAGACCAAAGATATAAAGTTATCTTTATGTATTTGATCCTTAAAATTCAAGACTCTTAGAGGAGTGAAATAGACAGAATATACAGGCAATTACATGAGAAGAGTAAAGCTTTCCTGCCCCTCATGTGGGCAGGCAGGAGAGAAAGTTGGAGGAGAAGAAGTTTGAATATAGTCATTGCCCAGTAGAGGACATAGTGATCCGACTTGAGGCCTGAGCCCTGGTGGATGCCAAAACCTCATGTAGGTTGAGGAAAGTAATATTGATCTGTGTGCATTTCCTCAAGAGAACCCAGAGGCAGCAGTGATATCCTTGAGAAGAAATAGATGCATAGTAGATTCAGACATGCTGGGAGCTTTCTTAGCCTGACAGAACTTTTCATATCCCCTTGTGGTGTGGCAGCAACAGAACAATTCCCAGAGCAGAACAGGAGCAAGCAGAAAAGACCTGGCCTGAGGAGGTCATGCACACAAGAAAGAAGATGCTGGGTAGCAATTCAGCGAGCACCTAAGCAATTAATATAGAATATTTGAGACCAACTCCTGTGCAATCTCTCTACCTCCCCAGATACTGGTACAATGGAAGCCCCCACCCCCAAATCATCTAGACATAATCCCAAGGAAATAAGGGAACTGAAATTGCCTGAGATTACAGTTTCACTAACAAAGAATCAGACCTCAAAACAGAAACCAAGGTGAGTTATAAGGAAAGTAGAGAAAGTGGCCTTTCTTGCTCGTCTGAGATTGTGGGCTGAACTTTCTGCTATTACATATCAAATAGCAATGCAAGGAAGTGCTCCCTGCATTCATTTGCTGAACTAAATTTGTTAGGAAATGTCAGCTTTCCTCTGGGCCTAATGACTGTAGTATTAGAGAACCGTGGGAGTTGAATTAAGAATTCTCGTCCCTGCTTCCGGTTTTTCAGATGTAGAACTTAGCACTCAAAGTTATGTATGGGATGCTATATATTTGACAACCCATCTTCCTCCTTCTGATTGTAACCTCCTGGAGGATAGAGGTTGTGTCTTTGTCTTAGATTCTCCCACAGTGCCTAGTACTGGACTACAAGCACAGTAGGCAATCAATAAATATTGTCAGTCAACGGATGGATTGAAGTCACAGTAGATAAGAATCAGAAAAGAGAGAAGAATGGTAAGGCAGCACATAGGGAGAGAGCTAATCCTAAAATGCACTTACTTCCTTTCCCCATTTCCTGCTACTTCCTACTTTTTTTCCTATCAGCACACTTACTTGCCCAAATCAGTTTTTAAAGCTTATTGAGGAAAAGTAGTACTCTTTCCCTTGTGTTGTTAAAGAGCAGAAAATATTGATTCAAGCCGTGCAGGATATAAGCCTCAGACGTACCAAGGTGGATGAGTTTGGCTTTATAAGCAAGGGACTCATTCTTATTTTCATTACTGAAGCTGCACTTAGCACCACAACTTAATACCGTCTTTATAAACTCTTCATATAGCGGAGAGTGGTCTTAAGTCTCCCACAGGACTGCCATAGGAAGAGAACAAAGGAAACCTTTAAGTGGCCTGAGCCCTGTGTAACATTAGCACTTCATCAAAGATGCACCTTCTCCTTTTCATCCGTGGGGTGATGGAAGGAAAATGACCCATTAGCACTAATGGGATCTTGCAGGCAAAATCCTGTGCATGGCAAGGAAGCTAGGCTTTTTAATGACCCAGTGTATGAACGAGAGCCAGGATGGACATCCAGTAACAGTCAGTTTCCTATGGACTTGAAGCCATGCTGGTACCCTTCCTTCAAGCTATGAGTGGTTGATTTTTATTCATATTATTTAAGTAGGCCATGTATGCAACTGACAAGGAAATGATGGAGCTGTGGCAGAAGAAGGTGCAAAGAACATGCACAGAGCCAGATAATCTCAAACATTTGGGGAGTGGGCTTTTAAAAAAATATCAAGAAACCCTTATCTTTGTCCTAGTGTGGAGAGTGTGTGTGTGTGTGTGTGTGTGTGTGTGTGTGTGTGTGTAACGGCCCCCCTCTCAAGAATGTCATCTGTGGAATGATCTGAGATGATATCACAAGTATCCATTTCCCAGTAGTTGGGCAGTAATGAGTAGGGAATAGCACACAAGCTTCTTAGTTATAATTGGCTACAAAAGAATGAGAAGTACAGGTCGTCCCCGTGTTTCTAGTATAATTAGAGCAACAAGATGCCAAACGTACAAGTCTTATTTTCTCTGACTTACTTTAGACGCATTTGTGTACTTGAAGTGTGCCCTGCACTATACAATAAGCAGCTCGAGAGCTTTCTTTGACATACTCAGTTTGAATCCCAGCAGCACTGAATCTGGTAACATAAAGGGAACAATCGCTTGATAAATATCTTCTATTTTGATATAAACAGACTGAGACACAAGAATTCTGTGAAGCCCGAGGGACTGGTTGTAAGGTTCAGGCTAAATGCGCCTTATAAAATCAGAGAAATAAAAGGATTTTATGGACATCAGTTGTAAGCTGAAGTATCATGAACGAGTTTAGACCAAAAGAAAGTATAGGATACATTACTTTGTAATGACATAAATGAAGGTGCCAAACATGGGGAACAGCACAAATGTACCAAGAAGACAAAATTAATACAGCATTCAAAAAAGAGCACAAAAGGCTGGGATGGGCTGGAAAAGAAGAATTATCAAAGGGGCCATGGTAAATAATGTTGGATAAAAAAAGTCAAAGGAAAGCCTTGAGTAACATGATAGAATTTGTGACTACTGTTTGTTTTTTTTTTTTTAAAGGCAATGAGAAGTCCAAAAATAAAAGCCATGCAGGCTAGGAGATGAGGGAATTTGAAACAGTAATAATTAACAGTAATAATAATAATTAACAGTAATAATAAACAGTAATAATTTGGAGAGAAGAGATGAAACTGCATTTAACATTAAACATGTGTAATTTGAGTAGGAGTGTCCTACAGGGATGATATGAACTGGGGGCTTAGGGATGCTGGGGCTGGAAGGCCTGGCTTGGGAGCCATCAACCAAAAGCAGAAAAATGAAGTGGTGTAGGAGGTTTTCTCTTCTCTTAAAACAGGGAGCATGAGGCAGTTAGAGCAAGGACCCTGAGCTCTACAGCAGCAGAATGCCAGCGTCGAGGTATAATTAGCTCTTTGACTCAGCTTTCCTGTTTATCCATATGTATTTTTTAGTGCCTCTTAAACATCTCAGTTTCATTTTAATTAAAAAGAGCACATATAAAAAGGACAACTGCTTTGTAGATTTGGATAGCTAAAACTCTAGGGAAACTTAAGGAGGCTCCCACAATCTCTTATAAGTGGCATTTGAAAAAAAAAAAAAAAAAAAAAAAAGCTGGCGCAATACACACTGTCTGACTTTCCTACTGGGCCAGACTGGAGAAAGTACAATTCTGGAGGCTCTGCTCAGAGGATTTGACTTTGGACAGCAAATTGGGAGACTTCGCTAACATTCCTCTCAATTCTTGTTGTGATTGGCTGGTAGAAAAAGTACAATCAGGCTGGGCTAGTTTCTCAGAGTTATTCTGCAGGAAAGATGCCCTTCCTTACATCAGAGAACAATCAAAATCTGCCTCCGCCTCGATTTGTATCTTTATCTTTAATTTTAATCTTTTGTCACACATCCACAAATGAACATCGGCAGGTTGGATCTTGACCATATAAGTTAATGCAGGCTTTCTTTGGGAGGCAAATTAAATGTAATCCTCTTTTTATAACAGGTGTGCCCTGTTAGATAGAAGAAAAAAAAATCATCTCTAGTCCCTGGAGAACAAGCACAAACTTATTTACTTCATGTTTTTTCTGGGTAGAAAGCCAACGTTACTGTTTCCTGTGATTGCTTAAATAAGTGATGTTACATTACTAGAAGCAAAAGCATGGGAAATTGTCAATATTTCTCTAACACATTTGAACCTAAGAGTAGATAAATGAATACGTTCATAACAATGATCAGTTTGGATTGAACAACAAACACTATCCGAAACCACATCTAAGTTCAGGGCACACCAAGTAGTCGTTATTGAAGTCAAAGTTGGCAATTCAGGTGGATGTTTTGCTCTGAAACGCTAGACCTGTGCCCTCCATAGATCTCTATGAAAAATCAGGTTAATTTTAGAAATTCAGTGGTCATCAGTTTGATTTATTAGATACTGTCTAAATTCTCTACACCTTAGTCTTCCTTGGTGCATAAAGGGTTTAATCCTAGAATAACCTGTTCTTACTTCTAGGAAATACCTGCAAATCCTTATCTTTAGTCCTATCCTGGTTTTCTAAGTTCAGCCTAAAAACAAACCATCATCTTTCCCCCCTCCCCACACTGGGAAATTAATTCTAGACTTCCCTGTTTTATAGCAATCACATTTCTAGTCTCCCTATTACCCAAACTGAAATTAATTTCAATATCACTTTTTAACTCCATTCTATTTCTTATACCTTACATTCAAATTATTGCTGAGAACTTTGATGTGGATGACTCAACTTGGCCAATACTTCTGACGTCTGTGCCTCCATTTTCCTTTCCTTTTCCAGTTCTTATCTTCCTTTCCCCACGTACACCTTTTATGCAGTAACCCATTACCTGGTGTCCCTGCCTCTATCCATCCTCCTCATTAATACCATATCCATCGTGCCCATACTGTGTTCTGATTTCTTTAATACATCCCGCTGGTTTCTAAATAAAGTGTGAGGCTCAGGGTGGTCAAGATTTTGAGATATCCTCCCTCAGTAACTTTTTCTAAACTTTGAACAATGTCTCCCCAACAATTTTTGCCAGGGAGAGAATTAGGCTAACATCAATCCTCTACCTATATTTTAATCTTTAGTCAAACTGTATTTTTCACCATTTCTCCAATACTGCACTGTTATTGTTCCATCACTTTTCACAGTACATTACTTCCATCATGAGTGTCTTTCCCCTTCCAATGTTCCATTTGAAAGCCTGATGCAATTTCGGGGTCTCAACTCAAATTCCACCTTGTTAATGTGTTTTCTCAGTCATACGCAAGTGTGATCTTTGAATCCCCGTAATATTTTGAACCTCTTTTCTGACAATTAGCATTTCCTTCCCAGTTCTCTGTGTGGATATCTTGCCTTCCCATTATTTTATAAATTCCTTGAAGAAAGCATCATAAGCGAAGCACCTTTTTAGTCTCATTTTTACTTAGCACTCACTAATTATTTGCTGACTCATTGAATGAATGGATGAATTAGCAGTTTTCATTCAATAAATAATCATTTGAACAATAAGGACATAGTGAAGGTTCCCTGGTTCCCTACACCTGAGAAATAATGAATGAAGTTAATTGTGGGGAATTTTTCTTCTATTGACCGCTTTCTTGAAGCCACCCTGCTCATTAAGAGGGTTCAATGCAGTGACATTTTTTTCCATTCTGACAGTGTAATTCAGGAACAATTTTAACCAACATGTGTTGAATTCATTTGCAGAGAGAGGCAGACAAAGATAGAGGTACAGAAATAGTTTAGGGTATCAATGTGTGGTGATGAGAACCTATTCCTGAGTCTCTTCAGCAGTTAAAATAAATGCCAAAATCTTTGTGGGAAATTACATTTCAGCCTATCCACCTCTACCTCATTCTCTCTCTGGCCATTCTGTCATTCTCTGTGTTGCCCCATATACAAATATAACGTAACTCATGTGGCCTCCCTAGGCACACTCCCCACTATGGACACTTTACACTATTTCTCCAGATGCTTCTACTTTGTTACACTGTTATCATTACACAGAGGTGGGGATTTATTGTTTGTGGGCATAGAACAGAGCCAAGCTAACTGCGTGGACCCCTGATGCTTTGCCCTGGTACATCCGTTAATCCCTATGTGCACTTCCTGTGGGTTTGCAGATGTCTCTCTCCATCTAGCCTGTGGACTGCCACTCCAGGATTCCTGGTATTAGATTCCCTCTGGTCTCCTGCTTCTAGATCTCAGGTCCTTGCCAGCCACAGGTATCCCTGATTCCACAGCAGGCTCCCATATCCAACAGTTTGTATGTTGTTTTCACTACAAAGGCACTGAATTTCACAAAAATCACTGAGACAACTGAATTTAAATGTACAGAGCCCGGATCGAGTGAAAGAGAGCCTCATCACTGCTTTGAGTCCTTCATGATCAGTGCAAGCTTTGCCATGGTCAAAACCAGAAAAGACAGCTCTGATAACAATAACTGACATTGGTGTAGTGCCCTAAACTTTACTGAGCACTTGCACATAGGTATTGTCATTTGGTTTTCACCCGATGAGCTACAGAAAGAATAAAGGTTATCATGGACACGTGTCCCAGACAAAGACACTATGGTTCAGTGCTACAACACTAGAAAAATGGCAGGGTCCGGTTCCAAGCCCAGGTCTCCTGAATCCATGATAATTTTCACTTAATCTGCACTAGTTTACACACTGTATAATCCAGGTGGTGAGTGGCCAATTTGTACAGCTCCACTGCTACAAAATACAGGAATGTTTTGGAGTAACTCGGCCAGTGGAGAAAAGTAATGGTGATAAATGTTCACGGAGTCCAAGCCAAATAACACAGATTCCCAGGATGATGTGGGACGTATCTGCACGCTCACTGAGTAATCTCATGAAAATAAAGCCAATTTGCTTCTATAGTCATAAACGCGAGGTATCTAAATTCCAATGAGTCGGTAGAACTCTTATGACTTCCAAATTTGATTTTTAGATATGGAAGCCACTTTCCAGTTGCCTCCCACAGAGAGATAAGTAAGACACCTGCATTCATCTGTAACCCAGCCTAATACCTGTGTGTGAACAGGTGGGCGGGCACCAAGAAAACTGGAGTTCAGACCTTAATGTTTCCCTGTAGTAAGGCTTTAAGAGTTAATACTGACATTATAGTTATGGACAGGACAGAAAATGCTTTCAACGTTCTGAAATTTCTGTTTCTAGCTGATATTTTTGAAATAAAATTGCCCAAAGAAGGAGAATTTTTGAAAAGTATGATTGTAAAACTTAGCATGAAGACAGATGTTGTGTGTTTGGCCAACAGACTGTAAGGCAAAGCTGGTGGGAAATAATAAAGTGAAATTGCTACGGAGGGGTGTGTGGTAATCCATCTTCTTTAGAACCACACTAGGTCAGTGACACTGTGGCAGTTGGGGTGTGAGTTCGGGCATATCAGTTCATGCCAAGCTAACTTTGTCTCATGCTTGGTAAATTTACCTTTTGGTAAAAACAGGGTTCAAATATTTTCATTACTTTTCCATTTTCCCCACCCAAGTGACAGCCAGTTTAGATACTGTAGACATACTTTAGCAGCATCCAGCCTGTCACCATTTCACGTTTCGTTTTCCACTCTCTGGGTGTTGTTCTCTGGGACTGCACACGGTCTGCAGAGCTTCCCTACCTCACAAATACTATTCCACCTGACATGTGCACAGCACCTCAGTTTAAATGGTGCTTTGCCATCTCTCGTTCCATTTGATTCTCATACCAACTCTTCACAATAGGCAGGAAGTTGTTATTATCCCTACCTGACAGGTGAGCAAATTACCCTTCTGGAAAGGTAAGTGACCTGCCCAAGGTAATGCAACCAGTCCCAGGAGAATAACACTGGCACCCCAGCCTCCAGTTCCAGGTGACCTCTTTTCCCACTGTACTACACTGCCTCCTAGTTTTACTAAAAACCTTCTCAGTGACAGGCATAGAATGGGTAGAGGCGTTTAGAAATGACTGTTCTGTAAATTAATAGGGACTTATGACTAGGGGACCTGTAAGAGGACCTATTCAAACCTGTTATCTTTCCTGAAATTTTGAGGAGCTCAGTATAACAACTTGGCTTTCTTTTTCAAAATAACTTTTCTTAGTTCAAAGAAATTTTCTTTTCCTATTTCAAAATAAATGTACATTTATTTTGGGTGGGGAAGATCTAGTGGTGTACAAAAAGTATAAAAGAACAGCTCTTCTCCATCATAATGGCCTGTTTAATGCAGGTCAAAAATGTCACCTGCTCTCCACACTTAGATATACAGAAGAAAAGAGGGGAAAGCCACCAGGGTTTTCTGGAGAGCCTGAAAGGACAAAGTGATACAAAGCGCACAAAAAAGCTTTACAGACATTGCCAAAAAGCTTCTTAAAATATGATGAGCTTGAGAGAGTCAAATAAAACTCACATTTTTCTTAAGTACCTGAACTCTTCTGTATTTTTTTCAAAGAACAAATTGCTTCTGTGCTTAAAGGATGGAAGAGTCTCAATCAGGTCATCAAATCCCACTGGAATAGTATATAAAATTCCCTAGGGCATGTCTCCAAATACTTTATTCTTCCAATACTTAAATTATTCTTAAGGAGAAATGCAAATAGTTAACAGCAGTAATCAAAAAGCGGGTCGAGAAGGTGTGGGGAACTTTCCCTAAAGGCTAGGAAAATGGAGGGCTTAACAGTTGAACGGACTAGCAAATAATCTACTGGAACAAGCTGATGATGGATTGATAGGCCAATCTCCAATCATCCAACCAAGGACTACATTTGCCTGGGCCTGCTTTAAGCATCTATAAATGCAAATGTTCTATAGAATACATATTAAGGACACACAGCAATTAAAATTGTTGGCTGTTGTGTTTGACAAAGACTTTAGGGGCTGAGGAAACAGAACCAATATACAGGTTCTATAGGAGAGCAAGTGGAAAGTGAAAGGAGAAATACCCAGTTATTCTGTAATTACCAGAAGTGACATTTGCAGCATTACACAGGTAGGAATGTAGAAGTTTGAAGAACTATGTTTTATACAAAGGAGGAAATAATTTCTTTTATTACATGACATTTTTCCCTAAAATTAATATAAGTACTATCTTTCACTCTAGATATCCAGAAGGAATCCCTTCTAATATGTTGGGAAATATATATAGTAGTATTTAAATATTTCTATGGACCTGGGTTCAAATTCTATTTTTGGGCAATTCCCTTAGTCTAAGTCTCCATTTTCTCATCTGTAATATGGAAGCACTAATGTCTCACTCATCTAATTGTTGTAAAGATTAAGAGATCATACTTGTAAAATACAGCATCAAAATTGAGGTTCTGACTGAAGTGTCAACATGATAGATATATGATAATGTGAGTCTGAGGCAGATACTGAGATGCAAAATTTACAAAGGAGATGATAAAATACTGGTTCTCAGTCCTTGAAACCCTCAGTTATATCAAGAACATCATCATCAGCAAAGGGGTCCAAAACTGGAAAGAAAGATGCCCAAGAGTATTTTCTGAGGTAAGTCCTACGGGGGGATAAATTTGCACTACTGCCCGATAAAGGAGGACTACATTCTAGCCCCAAGCCTAGTGGGAAGGCTCTCAGGTCTCCTGCAGAACTTGTTTCATGTTTCTTGAGGTTGAGGGATACAGAATTGCTGGGTTATAGATACAGTACATTAGTACAGGACCTTAAAGAAGTCTTTTTACAGTCCCTGAACTGCAAGGTGAAAACAGTGGTGGGAGATCCAAACAGTGTTTGTGTTGAGGGGGAGCAGGGCGGGGAGTTGGGGGGTGGAGGTGGGGACAGAACCTAGTACAGCGTGGCTAGGAATGCTAATAACCAACCTCTAAGAAACCCGGGAATGCCAGCTGGGCTGTCCTGTGCCAGGGCAGTTATGGGAAAGTGGCCTAAATATTGCCGAACCCTGTCATACCCAGGTGGGCCTTACAAGTCCACCCTCCTTATAAACACCTGAGCTTTAAAGAATACACTGGTTGAGCTTGTGCACAGTTGTGAGAATTAAATGAGATCTTATGAGTAAAATATTTATGAGTGCATGGGATGTGATCAGCCCTCAGAAATGGTTAAAATAATTATTATTACCGTTTGATTTTATTATCATTACTGTTTAGGTGACATGTTTAACCTTCCTAAGCCTCACCTTAGCTTCATCATCTGTAACGTGGGGCTAAGTACAGCAACCTCATCAGTTAGCCACGAAGAACAAGGGGATAATATATGTAAGTCTCTTAGCGAATGCTGAGTGAAAAGCAGATGATGATGAAGACGATATGGTGGACCTTTGCCTAAGGACACACAGAAATAAATGGTAGAGATGCTGTTTCACCCAAGTCTGTCTGACCCCAAGCCTGACACTTAAGTATAAAGCTATAGGGCTGCTTGCATTATCCTTAAGAAAAACCTGAATAATTAATTGCAAAGGCCAAGAAAGGGCCCTTTTAAGAGCAGACACAGAAAACCACATTAATGTGGCATTAACAAGAAACGCTGATTGACCTCATGGGGTTCTGAAGTAGCATCGGAAGTATCCTCCAGTGTATGAAAATCATGGTCCAGCAGCAGCACAGTGGCATTAAAAATGGGCTTTCCTACATGAGTAAAGTTAGCAGAACTGGCTTTGAAGCATCTCTACAATAGTAGGGGTGACTTTGTACTAGGGCCACCCAATTTTCCAGTCTATTCCGATTTTGACCCATGGCTCTAGACGAATTGTTCAGGGTCGGGGGGAGAAGCTAGCTGTCCTCTGAGTCACGGTGTAAGAGGGCTGGAGCTGCATTATTACGAAACCCTAACTCAATGAAACAACTGCCTGAATATACTAGTGATACTTACTTTTGAGATTTATAACGATCAATTGTAATATTATCCAGATGCCAGCTGGGGCCTCTCTGTCCTTTGTAGATCTAGAGGGGCCTGGTTTGAATCTTTCCAGTTCCACAGAGGATGAAAATCTGGTTTCCTTCCTCCTGTGTCCCTGTGAATTCCAGTGAGACTCCGACTTCTGCTTCTGGCTTTTGAATCCCGTGTGCCGCCTCTGACCCCCGATGGACACAGTCTCTGTCTCCACCCACAGAATTTTGTTCACCCAAGCATTTATGATTTGAGCCATCTGAACACATCGGGGCCATACAATGTCCGGTTTCCCGCCACCTAGATGACCGTAGCCTCAATCCCAAGCCCCTGGTCCAGAGCAAGCCAAAGGCATCCCCTTGAATTTTCATAGCAGCTTAAAGATCACCTTTTGGAGCCCTAAATGGCCCCACTTATACCCCAAGTAGACCGTCCAAATATCTCTTCAAACAAATCCAGAGCAGTCGTAGTTTTACAGTGTGACCCTGCCTCCTATCCCCCAACCCTGGTCACAGGTAGGACGTGTGTTCCAATCAAATTTACTCCCCCAAGAATTTGGCCCTAGGCCTCCGGAAGTCAAGTCAGTCTCTCCTGAGTATTTGAATTGGTCGGGGGTGGAAGGCCAGGTCTGGGGAGGCCACGTTTGCCAACGCTGGTGAAAGCAGAGAAAGCCAGTGTGCAGAGAGGGAGGAGAAGGAAGGCTCCCTGGGAAGCCAGGAGAAGGCAGCTCAGAGCCCCCATGGAGACCAGGAGGGGATGAGATGCTGGCTTGTGGCTGACAGCTTTCCTGATACGGCTCTCATGAGCTCCAGCTGTAAATTTTCTCTTTCTTGCCCTTGGGTTCCTTGAATGCTCTACTCTGCCCCACTTCCCCCTTTTTCATTTAAGTTAGTCTATATGGGTTTATGCTTCTTGTACTCCAAAGACCTTTGTATTTTTCTCCCTTCAGAAAAAAAGAGGGAGGTCTGAGAGCCATGAAAACTGAAGACTTAAGGCCTTCCTCAGTGAGAGAGGTGATACCGAGCTTTCCTTCCCAGATGGCCCTGACACAGGGAGCTCTTGGCCGAGAAGCTCAGCCTCTAAGCAGACAGCTCAGCTGCACTCCTGGCGTTCCCTGAAGAGGGACAAGCGGTGATGAGGCTGAGGTCTTGTGAGCAGTCGCCTGGCCCTTAAGGACCCAGCTCTGAGCACATGCAGGCACTCTGTTCTCCACAGCACACATGGTACCAGCTTTAAGAGCTCATCTCATCTCATCACCGTCCCACTGGGACATGGGAAACGGGCCCCTTGTCCAAAAGGCATGTGAGCGCTGGATTCGGATTTCTAGGGGGTCACGCTTTCCTGTGGGAGGAGAGGGAAGCTATTTCTCCTGGAAGAGGACATCCTTGCAGATATTCCAAGCACACAGGCCAAGCCCTGTGGCTGTCAGAGCTCAGCCAGGGTCGAGGGTGAGAAGGAACAAGCATCAGCACTTAAGTCCCTATAACACCTTCCCCAGAGCAACTGCAAAGGGGAAGGATTGAGGTCCTTAAAGTTGCACCAGAATAAAAAGCTAACGGGGGCTTCCCTGTTGGCGCAGTGGTTGAGAGTCCGCCTGCCGATGCAGGGGATGCGGGTTCGTGCCCTGGTCCGGGAGGATCCCACATGCCGCGGAGCGGCTGGGCCCGTGAGCCATGGCCGCTGAGCCTGCGCGTCCGGAGCCTGTGCTCCGCAACGGGAGAGGCCACGACAGTGAGAGGCCCGCAAAAAAAAAAAAAAAAAAAGCTAACGGGTGACCCATGTGCTACCATATTCCATCTTGAGCTCATGGTGGACCATATGAACTGGCTTCTTCAGTGAGTCCACAGAAGGCCTCATTTCTTTTCAGCATGTGTTCCAGGCTGTCACTAGCAGAAAACTGAGGTGAATCTGAGCAATGCAACTTGCTGTCCCTGGTCTATTGTGAAAAGTGTTAAACTGGGCATCAGAAGACCAGCCAGATCTAGAACACTGACTATCTGGCTGGCTGTGCACAGTCTCCTGAGCACATGTCTCTCACGTGTATAAGGAAAGGCTCAGATCAAAGTGTCTCCAAGATCCCTCCAAGCTCTAAGTTCCCAGGATCCTAAGAGTGGGAAGAGAAATTTTAAATAATAGAATTGGTGGGAGTTGAAAAAAACTGTGCATAGTAAAACTCTACCCAACGTAGAAGAGATTCCAGAACAAGTACAATGAGTGAAGGAATTTAAAAAAAAAGAAAGAAAACAGAGTTCACTGGTAGGGAATAAAGAAGAACTCTGTGGCAGTCGTGGAAGCTGGTCCAAGGGTTATACAGAAGGAGAAGGAAGAACTTCCAAGCCAAACGTTAGACAGCAGGTCCGAGGCAGCTGGGCCTGGGAGGGAAAGGATGTCTCAACGGCGGGGGGCAGGAGGGAGTAGTATTAAAACAAAGTGACAAAGGCATTCTAGTAAACAGAGGAGACTGAGGCTTATTTCTGCAAAGCCTGGGAATTCAATCGAGACGTCAGGAGAAAAACAATAGTTTCGTATCTCTAATTGTCTTTCAATTCTTATGTGGGAAACGGAGTAACAAAAATGTCAAGTCTTACTTTTATGTACTCAGAGCCCGATTGTCTCTGTTCTGTACCATGACAATTGCCTCCAGAGCAATTTCTTTCCTCAGCCCATCCTCTGCACCGAAGCCAAAGGAATGATTCTCAAGCGCACCATAAACTCCACTCACCTGCTTAAAAAACCCTTAATTCCCTCCTCTTCACCTTCTGCCATGATCCTTAGGGCCCTTCTGAATAAGCAAATCACCTTGCTTCCTTCTGGGAAGCTACGAGAGCCTTCCAAGCCCAAAGCCTCCTTCCCAGAGACCATCTTTTAAGTTCCTGTTTTATGCCATGCAAATCTACCTCTGAGTTTACAGCTACTCGGTCTGAGGAAGTGAGCCTGACCACAAGCAGCAGGGCAAAAGCCCATGCAGTTGTGTTCTAGACAAGTCCACTCACCATGTTAGAGCATGTTTTGGGGGGAATCTGAAAGTGAGAGGAAGAGGAGAGTGGACAGAAGTGGAGACGCACACAGGAGCAAAAGCAATAGGTAGGAGCCATGAGGCAGAAGCCAAGAGTAGGAGAGACCAGGAAGCGGTCTCTGAGAGGAGAGAAAGAATGATCTAAGTGGGAGCAGACACAGCAGAGAGAGGTCGGTGGTGCAGCCCTGAATTAGGGAGCAGTGGGCATTTGTATCCAAGGGAACATGTAGAAGGGCTGCTCTTGAGATCCCAGTATGACTGTTAGAACAAAGTTTTTATTCTCTGTGTGGTCTCGTTGTTCAGCAGCTGAAAGGATGTCTTGTCTCTCTTACTTCCTAATGGATCCTTAAAATAATCTCCCATTAACTGAAGTAATGTGAGTAAATCTCTTTCCCTTACACACCGAAAAACAAAAAGAAAGAAAAAAAAATCTAACAAAGATAGCCTAACCAACAGGACAGACAACATGTTCAATGCCATCTCCTGCTTTAACGCTAAGCTCAAAGTCGGACTCTTCTCTGAAAGTTTCGTATTTGAGTAAATTATCTGGGCAAGGCAAGCAGGCTACCAGATGTTACACGGCTGAGTACGCAAAGCTTGGGTATATTTAAACATGATCAGGGTTTTGGAATAGAATCTGGATCCCTGATTTATTGCAGCAATGATTTGTCTAAAACACTGAAGGGTAGAAAAAGGTGGGATATGTGGTCTATTCAGGACTGGAGAGGGTAGGTAGCTGAGTAACAGAGGCTGATGTGAGATCAAGCTGAAAAGAGCAAGAATGCTATTCATCCTCAAATCTCTGCTTAGAGACTGAGTCTATTTGAAATGACAGCCCTAGTCCAGTTGTCTCTGCTTAGGGGAGCTCTTAGTGGCTTGGAAGCAGGATAAACAACAGCAGGTGTTTGCTTTCAAGGTAAGATTTAAGGAGGGATACAAGGAAGGTTAACAAGCACACACTAGTCATGGTGGTAAGAAGGGAAGAGACAAGATGGTAGGACAGAGGGAGAGCTCGCTCAAAACCCGTAGGGCCAAGGAATTGGGGTATGAGAGAGAAAACAAAGGTCAAAGCTCTGCCTGGGCTGACCTAGATGTGGCCTATGAAGGAATTATTCACTTTTAAGTAATTTTGCTAAGTGGCCACCTGAGGGCACTGTATCCTCTGTGCCTAGGAATCTTTCACTTTTTTCTCGCAAAGTAAATTTTCCTCAATTTGCTGAAGGATACACTTAATAATGTCTTAAGGAAGGGGACCCATGGAAGATGGGGGCCAAAGACAATCCTTCCCCTCATCTTTGCTCTTGAGCTAGATTAACGAATTAGCAAGACTGACCTCAATTCAAGTCCCTGGGTAGTTTCAAGGATTAAATAAAATAAGCTCATTTAAATCTATTTAGTGTTTAGTAGGGAATCGATGCATATGAGCTCTTCCCATATACATACACACACAAACATACACTTTTGTCAAATACAGGAACAAGAGAAGGAACAGCAGGAAGAGTTACACCAACCCTTTCTCTCTCTAAAGGGGCCAGGACTCAGAAGTCCCACAGTGAAAGTAAGTACAACTGTGCTAGGCAATCATTGCAGAGAGCGAATTTCTGCTGCTCTTTCCACTGCGTGCTGCAGCTTGTACATAAAAGCCAGAGGGGATGCAGCGCAAACAGCTGGGAAATAAAGATGAAAGCAAAACTGTATCAGCGGGAAGAGACACACAAGCCCCTGAGAACGCGGCAGTGTCACGAAAGGCAATTTCAACAAGGTCACCTGCGTGGAATTCCTCGTCTCAGAGAGATTAGGCTCTTAACCTATTTCTGACTACCTTCTTCCGAGTCAAGCTGGGGAATGGGATAAGCGGCCCCTAGCTTGCACACTTTCACACTAAACTCCTGTCTATATAATGAAACAGAGCCACAAACAAAGGCATGCGTTATCCTAAAGGCTAACTGTGGAATTTTAGTTGGGCGAAAACAGGGTCCACTTCCCAGCGCCAGTGGAGCCTGTTGAGGCTTTTTTCCCCCGCTCCCGCCTCCCGTACGGCAGGTTTTGCGGCCTTATGCTGCCCTCTAGCGTCTTTTTCCGGTATGGTAACATGAGAAATACAAGCAAGGATCCTGAAGCAACCAATGTCACTTTGGCCCAGGACTAGTAAAACAAAACAAAACAAAAGTAAAGCTCTAACATAAAAGCAAAACCAAATTTTGTACTAAAATTCGAAAGTGAGTTAAATTTGGCCTCGACATAGACACTGCATTCATTCAGGGCTCTGCAACTCAGCATCTAGATTAGTGAGTGCCCTTTAAAAATGCAGACGACCTGGCCTTCCCTGCAGTCATTCTCAAATGATCCCTGCCTCAGTCTGTCTGAGGGGGTTGCAGAAATTTGCACCTCAAGAACCCCATCATAGGACTCTGATGTAGTTAAACAGATTGACCTCACTCTGAGAAGAACTAAAGATTATGGCAGTGACCTTACACAGAGTGTAGAATAAATCTGATAATTTTAATTCAATAAGGGCCAAAAAATACATAAAATAAAACCATTGTCCAAATTCGGTCACCTCTCATTGTTTCTGCATTGAGAGTGGCTGAATCCTACATGACTAGCATACAAAGGAGACTGCTGTTAAATTCAGAGTGAAGAGTTCCTGTCTGTGGTCTCCTGTCTCATTAAGCTCCCCTAATTCCAGGGGCCGGCATCCAGGTGGGAAGGAGAAACAATGCCTCATCACGCTTACTCATCCTTCAGGTATCTCTGAAACAATCCTTCCTCTAATATTCTACCTGGTGACGCCACATTCTTTTCAATGTCCTGATGTGTCTCCAGGGAATCCTGTTCTCTGTCCTGTCAATGTTCCCTCGGTGTCAGTCTTCTCCTCGGGACAGAAAGCTTCTTGTTACAGGAAGCCTGCCGCCCTCTTCGCACCTGTGCTCTCCACTCTGAGCACAGCGTCAGCGCTCAGTAAACACTCCTTATCTGACCAAGGCCCCTGGACCCACACACCAAAAGGCGGTGCTTGTGGAAACTGAGAGATGTCCACCCCAGGACCATGCTCTCTTCTCAGGCTCCCTCGAGTTGGGGACACACATGGCAAGGGGGCTTCTTGGGGTTATTGTTGTCATTGGATCACACATCCAACTGATGAGTTCACAGCTTTGACTTTTAATGTTTAAGTTTAAGAACAATTGTTTTTGATGTGGACCATTTTTAAAGTCCTTACTGAATTTGTTACAATGTTGCTTCTGTTTCATGTTTTTTGGTTTTTTTGGCCATGAGGCATGTGGGATCTTAGCTCCCCAACCAGGGGTCAGATACGCACCCCCTGCATTGGAAGGTGAAGTCTTAACCACTGGACCACCAGGGAAGTCCCGAGTTTTAATTTTAGGAACTTGCTCTCACCTTATGGCGTGGTTTGGTTAAGTCTGTAAACAGGAAGGAACTTCACAAGGTAGAGGGGGATAGTCATTAGTATAGAATCTCTTTATACATCTGGAAATGTACCTCAAATTTAAATTGTGCTATTTTTTTAAACACAAATGTACTCAGTCAGAATTCAATACTTAGATCTTAATATTATATAAAACGCTATTTTCAATTCATAGTTTTAGCTTTTTATCATGGATAAAGCCCTTCTTATATTCAAAATCCTGAAACACTCAACGTTTTAACAAAAATCAGCTCTGAGGGTTTCTTAGGTTTGTAAAGGTCCCCTCCACCACCAGAAAGAATCCCATACCATGTCCTCCAATCACCCTCACTTCAATTTTTTAAGGAACAATAGGCAAATATTTACTTCTTAGGAGACAGTGCCCTAATTGTCCAATGAGATGCCCACTGCCTGGTACTGCCTCTCTGTTCCCTCAGTGAGGAGGTCTGTGCATGTCACATACTTCAATCAAGCAGGAACTGGCTCTTTTCTAGACATTTTAGTGTCCCCCCTAGTGTTCAGGGTTTCTAGGGAAGCTCATTTATGCTTACTGAGGTCTCTCCCTACACAAACAGGACATTTTGCTTTAGCTTTGGTGGTTGGCATGGCCAGCACACGACTGTCACAATCTCTCCCTTTCCTTGACAATTACCACCAGAGCCCGCTGTGCAAAACAGGGGCACCCACGAAACAGGGACAGAAAATGCCCTCCATTCACTTCAGTCAGAAAGAAGAAAGAGGTGTAGACTGTAAAACAGCATTTCCTTTGAATTTCATTCTACTTTGTGAGCTAAGCTATTAGATTTGTAGGTACAAACAGGCTCTCTTTGAAGTTAACAAGAGGCCCACTCTGAGAAGGGAGACAGCCATCACCACACATTTTATGTGTTAGACAAATATAGTACTGGGATTGTAAATATATTCTGCAATTACAGAAAGTGAAACCCTTTTCTGTCTTCTTTCACCTTACTCACAGCTTTTTTTTCTCTAGAAAGAATTCTGTTGGGTTTTTCTCTTTCCAGTCCCCTAACTCCCCTATGTATTTATCTTTTAAATCAAAGGGAAAGATCCCATCAGTACAAATGAACAGCTCTTGCCAAGCAAAAATGATGACCATGATGATCCCTGCAGGGCTTTGGAATGCACCCAGGCAGTGCAGAAGGAGCAATGGAGGGGCCATGTGTCAGAACTGGGGTTACGATTTGCTCTGCTGAAGTAGTTGTTTTAACCCTGGGCAAGCCATTCAAAGCTCAGATTTCCTACATTCACAACGAAGTGCTAATAACATCTCGTCCAATGCTTCTTGTTGTGTTAAGTGAGATGGATATATGGACATGCTCTTAGCGAATCACAAAGACCCATTCAAATAGAAACTTCTGTTATTTTCCATTATTGACAGATTTTCTAAGTATTTTGTCTTGCTCACTTGAGAAATCAAGTATCAATACGGAAGGAAATGTAAAGCAATTATACTCCAATAAAGATGTTTAAAAAAAAAATAAGGAAGGAAAAAGTCTGTTAAGACTTCCTTAGCAGCTGGTGAAAGAACATTCCCATTGGTGTTTGTGGGTGTTGGGAGGGGTTCACCATTGGAGACACAGGGTATAAGCCAGCCTCAGACCCCTGTTGGTGAGAGGCTCCGTAAGTATCTAGGAAACCTCACCAAGAAGAGAAAACTAATAAGCTCTAGAAGAAACTCAGTAGGTATCTGGCTACCTTGACTCCAAATCAACTAAAAGCTGTTGGGACTAAAGAAACTTGCAAACGCCTACTTTTCTTTATAATATCAAGACTAGGATAGGTTCTTCTCACTCCTTAAATTTTAATCATGCATGCATTCTTAGGTATTGCATTTTTGAGCTGCTATTAAAAAGACGTGTTTCTGCCACATTAAAGGGGGAGCAGAGGCTTGTGTGTTGTATTATTAATTACATGTTGGAGATGAAATTCTGGTCAGTCTTTGCAAAAGGTACCCACACCCCGCGCCCCCTCCCCCCACCGCCAAAGCAAAGGATGTACCACACGAGCACAAACCATATGGGCTCCTGCCTGCTGCTCCGACTCCGTGCACTTACTCTTAAGGTCCAAGTTCCTGGCTCCCGCTGTGATTTGCGTTGTGATTTTCGTGTCAATCTTTACAGTGTGGAGGTTGCTGGTGTCCCTTGATATCATCACGTTGTGCCACTGATTGTCATTGAGAGGTTTATTTGAGCTCCCTTTGATGAGGTTAGCACCATTTCCCAAATCAAACACGTAATGTAAGTACCTGGGAAAAAAGGGAAGGTGGAAAAGTGTCATCACTTTTTGAATTTCTGATGGAGTCAAACTGCTTATTACAAACAGAGATCTCTTCTTCAGGTGGTTGCATCCTTGCTAGAAGTCATGAGAGTGAGTTGTGCAGAAGCTCAACTGACAAGAGGGTAAGAAACACTACTCTGTTTCAGCAAGGAGGATTATTCATTGTCTTCAATACAGGAAATAGTGAAAATATTTTTAAAATTGTGGTCCATACTCCACTTCATCGCTGTGGAAGATAAATATCTGTCACTACTCATTCCCTATTTCCACCACTCTCTCCATCCTTTGCCAACCACACAGAACTGGCGATTCTCAGCTTCCTGCACTTGTTTCCTGCCATCTTGAATGCCCATTTCTCTATGGGAAATGTGCACTCATCCTTCAAGACCAGCTCAGGTAGCCACTCCCGGACTCATAGGTTTTCCTAATTTTGCTAAATAATCTCCTGAACCTTTGCCCAAGATCGTATTAAGAAACTTCCTGGTGCTTTTCTGCTAAATTTATGTGTTCACCTGTATCCCCTCTGGTGGTGTGCATCTGTGTGCCTTGGGGTTGGTGGAATCTGAAGTGTGCACAGGAGTGGCAAGGAATGTATATATATATATATATATGTAAACTAGCGTGTGGCATATTATCTAGCCAATTGTAAGTGTGCAATGATATTCACCGACTGAATGAATAAATACCTAAATCAATTAAAAGATACCAAATGTTCATCACAGTTTCAAGGAAATGTCATAAAAATCTTTCTAAATTCTTCAAGAAACTCTGACATAGAATTAAGCCTCAATTAAATGGGATTTTGTGGAGTTGAAGTAATCTGCTTGCATGAATTAGCTATTTAATTTAGCTATTTAACTTAGCCGACAAGTGTAGAAATTCTTTTGTGGAATTACCATGTGCGTAGTAAAGATACCCACATTTGAAGAGTAAGACTTATGGAATGCCTACAGTAAATTAGAACTCGACGCTATTTGCACCTTATGTATGGAAATGTAGATATAAAAAACTGTACTGAATCCCTATTAACTTTATAAGATACCTAAAAAGTGGTTTAAACAAATGCATTATTTGCAAACGACCCTCCCTGCCCACCACCTTCTGTTTAATGTGTAATTGTGGAACTTGAGGTTCATTTTCATAAAGCTCTGTTTGTCATTGAACGGACCTGTACTTACCCTTTAACTAATTCAACCACAATAAAGTCGTTTCCATCCCCACTGTTATACAGAATTAGTCCATCTAGGGATGTTGTCTTGAACTGGAAAAAAAGATGCATAGAAGTGTAGGCTTGCAACGTAGCTAAGGCAACATAGCTCGATTTGGTCTTGAAGGTGACAGGGTCTGCTATGATGTTCCTGAAGCCAAACCTGGCATTGAGCTCACAATAATCTATGTCGCCATTTTTACACAAGTCAATGTATGCCATTCCATTAAATGTCAGGCTCTGCAGGTGTCCAATGAAGTTGGAGGGAACAGAAGACAGATACCGGCGTTCCGTGATGATGCCAGTCTCTATGTTATGAAACTCCAGCCTCGTATGATCCCCCGCCATTTGACCTAAAAGAGAAGATGGTGTATTATTATTTTCTGCATCTGAAGGGCACTTTCAACTTTAGACTTCCATAGCAAAATCACATTTTAAAATGCAAGGATCTACAGACCTCCTTGATATTCAGTTATGTATAGTAAACATGAGAAATGACCTTACATGGTGAGGCTGAATTACTTAATAAAACTTTCTTAGGTCAAGTTTTAATCTCTGTCCAAATTTTAGTCTTAACAAAAATGATCCTCATTAACTAAAGTTGCAGAATTTTTTAAAACTAGAAGAAAGAATAAAGGAAGGAAAAACTGAAGAAAGGAAGAGAGAAAGGGTAAGAGGAAGAAGAGAGAGAAAGGAAAAGGAAGGGAGGAAGGGAGGGAGGGAGGGAGGGAGGGAGGGAGGAAGGAAGGGAGGGAGGGAATGGAGGAGGATTAGGGGCAATGACTATCCTAAATCATCCCAGTAGAAAGTGATACATCCCAGCTCCATGGTGGTGTGATGTTTGTCTTTATAAAGAATGTTCTTCGGGGCTTCCCTGGTGCCGCAGTGGTTGAGAATCTGCCTGCTAATGTAGGGGACACGGGTTTAAACGCTGGTCTGGGAGGATCCCACATGTCGCGGAGCAACTGGGCCCGTGAGCCACAACTACTGAGCCTGTGCGTCTGGAGCCTGTGCTCCGCAACAAGAGAGGCCGCAATAGTGAGAGGCCCACGCAACGCGATGAAGAGTGGCCCCTGCTTGCCACAACTAGAGAAAGCCCTCGCACAGAAAGGAAGACCCAACACAGCAAAAATAAATAAATTAATTAATTAATAAACTCCTATCCCCAACATCTTCTTTAAAACACACACACACACACACACACAAACAAACGCATATGCCCTTTAAAAAAAAAAAAGTATGTTCTTCAAGAAAAACAAAAAGTAACTGTATATTTTCCTATATCAATAGAAATAATGAAAAGCTGCTGACTATTCTTCCAATTACGAACCATGAAAATGTGTTTGAAGTTAAATATGTACTTTTCACATTCTCTTTTCTATATTGAATAATTCCGTCTTTCCTAGACCTAGTCTCCCAATCACGAAGAATTCCTGTTGATCTCTTCTGGCCCTCTGCCATTTTCCTTGCACTTAGGTTTTGGATACCTAAATTGAGCACAACATACCAGTTCAAGGCATGTCCAATTTTAAGAATACCAGTAAAATTATTCCACATTACCACAAGGTATACTCTTCTATTAAACACCCTAGTGTGAAGCTTGGTTGCCAATTTATTTAGTGATTCACTCTTCAACTCAACCCCATCCCTGTTCATCCTGCCATATTTCTCTGCCAACCCCATTAAAAGCCTACTTAGTCCCGTCCCTACCTCCAGAGTGATCATTGTACCTACCTGCAAAGTTGAAGTCAAAATTAAAAAAGATGTGAACTTGCTTTCTAAAGCACAGCGGTAAAGTACTCTTATCATTGCTAGTGATTTGCTCCTTGCATCTTGTTCTTGTCTAATTAAACTCAATCACTTTCTTCAGAAACTCAAAAAGGTCATTTAAATTGCAGTCAAGTTCTTCCAGGTGTTAGCTTCACTACTCAGTTTGGCGTAATTGGAAATTTTATCGAGCTTTCCCTATCCCATCATCCCTGATATTAATGAAAATATGAATTAGAGCCAATCCCAGTCTCAGCCCTGGGAGAGATGCACTGAACCTTCTTCCCAGGTGTAATAAAGATTGAACACCCCCCTTTGTGGGCCTCCTTCAACCAGTCTGACAGATTTCCATTTTTTTAGAAAAAAACAATAAAATACTAGGTGGCATTTGAAAGGAAATGCCTGTAATTAAATCATAAAAGGCATACTTTTTGATGCACAAGAAAAATTGCCCGCATACTTAATTGATTTTGATGTTAACAAACTCATTGGTATAAAAAACTCTCCCCTGAGCTGTACTTAATGCTCCTTAATTTCCATACCTCTTTACTAGTCCTTGATCCTGACAACGGCAGTCCTGTCATCCCTTGGCATGTTCCCTTTTCAGTTATTAGTTTGTTCTGATTCCTTCTCTGCAAATGTGTTTTTATTTTTAATACAAAAAATAGCACTGTGAACAGTTGTCTCTCCTCCTTCCTCCCCACTATACCTCCTTCTTGTCTATCCCAAGCAAAAATACTGTTAAATCCTTAGCAATTCTGGTTTCTCATATGACATCACTTTTCTCCCCTTCTTCAGTTCTTTTGTTCAGTGACCTCAATACTAGTCTGTGTGGAACTACCTCTTGGGTAGCAAATAAAATTAGCCTTTAATAATTTTCAAATATAAAACACTAGAGACACCAGTAACACTGAATTAACAAGCTAAATAGAATGAAGAATATGCAAAGCTGAAAAGAATTACTTGGGCTTTTCTATCTCCTTGAGTTATTTTATCTTTTTCATTATATTAAAATCTGAGTCTTAACTTGGTGAACCCACCCTGCTCCTGAAACGGTCATGTTTTCTTCTTAAAAGCTACATTAATGAACCAACTGACAGTATGAGAATATCCAGAAAAAATATTTCTAATACTTGAAATTAAATATGACTCCCAATTGTCCAGTTCTTGGCAGCTCTGAAATAGGGAAGCACATTTTGTTCAGCAGAACTGAGAAAGAAGTTCAGTGATAAAAATAACACGTATTGTCTGTTTTCTTTTCTCAAAGGAATAGAATATGTATGCAGAGCATACATAATAAAAAAGTAGTAAAAAAGCATTGGAGCAGCCATGGCCCAATTACAAGAAAAATCATTATGGCCCACGTTCAAGAGCCTATTCTCCCCTTAATAAGCATATATAAATTGCATTGACACTAATGGCAGATATGTTTGCTCATGAAGGAGAATGAGCACCTAAAAGCCATTATCCACTGCCTAAGAAAACATTTACTGCTGCCTTTTAAAAATCCTTTTTTCCTCAAAATTTATTCCCATGTTTAATCCTCAGTTGGCAATGTAGCCACCTCTACTATTGTATACATATATCGACTAAGAAAAAATAAAGGACAATGAAGGAGAAATATTTTTAAGGCTCCACTCGTTAAAAAAATGCAGCATCTTTCCTAGAGATTTACTGGAAAAGGAGAATTTGAGATTAACAGAATGCCTCTGCTCAGTGTCTGGGGCATCCAGATTGATGATAATCTCCAATAAGAAACAACCACCTGGGTGGTGTGTTTGCACAGAAATCTCAATTTCTAAATCAAATCTTTCTATCAAAACAGATAGCAAGATTATAGGCTGAGCCTTGCTCTGAGTTGGGTTAAATTTCTGCTGCAGAAGAAAATGACCACCCCTCCCCAGCCTTAGATCCACTTGTTAATTCACTGAAAGTTATTGAAAGTTACTGAGTGTGTAGTATACGTATAAGGCAGGTGCTGTATTAGGCAATTAAGAAATAATGTTGACAGAAGCAGACTTAGCTCCTGTTTTCACAAAATTCATGGCCTATTGGGGTAAGGCAGACAAAACCGGGTAAGAAAATAATTAACTATATGATGATAAAACTCAGAAAATGCCAAGAATTTGATGAACAGCATGCTGGGTTGGTAAATATGGAATGCGGGCAAGTACCTGAGTGGATATTTAAGTTAAATTTGAAGAACTAAAAGGAGAAAGCCATGCTAAGAACTGGAGAAAAGGAAGGGGGAGGTGGATTCCAGGAAGGAGAGACAGATGAACAGAGGCTCTCAGGTGAGCAAAACCCAGAGTGTGTGGCTGGAGAGTCATGAGTAAGTGAGGTTAGTGCTCAGATGAGATGGGAAGATGAGTCAGGGGGTCAGATGTCACAGTGCCTCCTGATTCTATTAGGAGCTACTGAAGGCTTTTAGGCAGACATAAGACATGAGTCTCTCTGTATGTGTGTGTGTGTGTGTGTGTGCATTTGATCTCTCTGTTGTGGATATAATAGATTGCAGACAATACGAAGTAGAGTGTTTATAGAAGAAATGGAAAAAAATGGACAAAATAAGATAGTCTCGCCAATATAATTGCAGGATTTATTAATAATGTACAGAATGATGGAGAAGGGGGAAATAATGCTGGTCCCAGCTTCCAGGCTTGGGTAATTGGATATGCAGTGAATAGTGTTCAACAGAGGACACACACACTAACATACACACACACACAGAACACACAACTCCAGATATTTTAGACAGACTAGGTGATATGTTGAAACCCAAGGACTCCCTACTTAGGGATCCCATACAGTGTGTAGAACATTTTCTCATCTGAGTTCTGGGGAATCTCTTCTTGGGCTTCTTTGCTGGCAACTGCTTACCCTCATGAGCCTCGGTGAGGTTCAGACATTCCCAGGAATGACCTGAGTATGTACTGTCCTGTATTCAACAAATACTTGACTTAACGGTATATATAACTCTGGTTTAAAGATGTGGTCAAATGTAGGACTTTGCATGAAGAGTTTCCAGCGATTTCCTTTAAATTTTTTTCTTGTTCGGTGATTTCTGAACTTGCTGTAAAATTTAATAAGAAATGTCTATTGCTTTCCTGATTCATGGCTGGCTTCATGTGGCCACTAGAGTGTTTGAAAAAGTCTCATTCCAACCTGAAGCCTCAATGGCAAGGTTCCACTGCATCTTTGGAAACCTTTTTTATGCTATATAACTCAAGGCTGACTTTTTATTCTTATGAATTATTGACTTTCATGAGATCTTTGGCAAAACACAATTTCCCAAATATGAGTCACCCTGATGACAATTACTGTGAGACACAAAACATTGTCTTTAGTTCTGAGAAGCAAGACGCTGGGAGCTGGGGGAACAGAAGAGGTGTGGTGGAGGAGTGGGGGGAGAATATGCATAATTGATGTGAATCATCAATGTTTACTCAGTTTATATGCCCATTCATCTTTGAACTCTGAGAAACAGCAAGTTGCTTTCCACAACTGAAAAAACTTTCAACTCCTACACAACGGAGAGGGGACAGAATATAATTTCTGCTCTAACGCCTTGGCAGTTTTGAGCAAGAGTAAATGGCAGGCTAATTTCCTGAAATGCTGGTTTATATTTTGTTCTCCCTTCAGTTCTAAGAAGCTAGCCAAGTCCCTTGTAGCACTTTGCCTCAAAGGCTTTTACTTGGCAGAAAGTGGAAGGCAACTTTCTGGAAAACAACACCTTTTCGAATCTTTTCTGAAGGCCTAGTTTGCAAGGTGTTCAAGAAAGGAAGAAGTAATGAGCAGAACGCATTCGAGGGCTGAACTAGATGAGGCAATTACCACTGACTAGGAGAGAGAGATGAACATCGGTGGGATTTAGCAGTACTGAGTGCCAGCATCCTGCTCTCTGGTCAGGTTCGGGGTTTCAGAGAGAACTGATGAGGTAAACCTCGGCGGACTGAACCACAGCTCTTCAGCGACAGGAGTCAGCAAAGACCCTTCGCCTCCCCTAGGACAGGAGCAACAGGCTTCTTATCGCTTAAAGGACAAACTTGGAGAACTGTCTTTTTTGGTGAGAACCAGTGAAGACAGAAGCCAACAGGAGCTTCTGCATGATCCAGGGTGTGGGTGGGAGTGGGGGTGACGGCACATGACTGATTAAATATCCTGTAACCCCAGAAGAAAGGCCTCCTAATTTTAATAATTAGGAGGCCTTTATTTAATAATTAGGAAAGGCCTAATTAGGCCTCCTAAAAATTAGGAGGCCTGATTTAATAATTAGGAAAGACTCCTAATTTTAATAATACCTCCTGGAAAAAAAAATCTGTTAAACAAATGTGTTTGTCATCCAAATTGGGCAATTTTGAAAGGGAATTCCTTCTCTTTCGGATCATAAGCGAAACCTTACCAATGGCCTATGGATTCCTAATGAAGTCTTAGGTGCCAGAGTTTCCCAGTATTAACCAGCCAAGGAGACATGGGTGACTTCACCGTGAAGAAACAGTGCACGCTCAGGAGCAGAGGAGTGGAAACATGTGACATTAGCTTAGGAATGATCCCCCAACAGAGTCAATTCTCTCTGAGTTCTCCTTTGAATCCATCACTTATTTGTTCCTATATCGATAAGCCAACTACATCCATGTAAGTATCTGTTAACTCCGCTTCCTAACATTATGATTGCTGGTGAGAGATAAATGCACAACCATTTAAGTAACAAAGGCATGATGTATGCACTGGAAGTTGAAGAAAGCAACTGACTAATATAGACTATAACTATTCATTTAGAAGTTTGGTAGGAATCTATGCGATTGAAAAGATACATCTTAAATTTTAATGAAAATTAGATGGTAATTCATCTAGGGAACATTTCTGTTACAATGATCATTTTCATACTCTATTCATCACTTCCTAATTCACAACGTGTTGCACTGATTTTAAAAGCATGCTAACGTTCTACACACGACTGTAATTAAAGACATAAGAATGGGAGGGAAAAAACGAAGCTGAAATAAATAAAACTAATTGTATTTCAAATGACTACTATAACTACAGTAAAGGGAAAGGAAGGAAGGAAAAGGAAAGGAAAAAACGAAGAAAGGAACTAATCAAAGTTATTTATCAACTTAGCTTTTGACCATACACATTAAATCTTAGGCAGTAAGGACTGAGGAGAATCACAAACTAATAGTGAATTGTTTTCAGTCCGTAGTACTCGTGGTAGTGTGGGCAATTTAAAGCAATTCCGAAACTACTGTAGATGTATGACTGGATGGGGCAAATGAGAAAATGACATCACTGGGAGCCCAGATTCCACCTTGGAAGAAGGGATATGAAAACATGGTATGGGGGAGTCAAGAAACAATGCTGTAGATATGGAGGTGCTAATGTGAACTCATGTTTTCTAAAATACGTGTATATGCATTTTATGTGAACGTGTAATTGATATGTATGTATGTACATCCAGAAAGTGAAGAAGTGCTAGAAAAAATGTTGGAGTGGAGGCACGTCACAAGATCCTAGAGGCCAGCTTCATGGGATTCATAGTGGCCCAAACAGGGACATTTTAAGCACCAAAATAATTAAGTGAAGTAATGTACAAACTGCTTGAAAATATAGAAACTTGTGGATCTATACCAATAAGAAAGGAAGGAAGGAAGGAAGGAAGGAAAGAGGAAGATGGTGAGAGAAGGAGGAAAAGAAAAAGAAAAGAAGAAAGGGAAAGAAAGAAAAAAAAGAATGAAGGGATAGCTCTTGTATATAGTAGAATACTAAGTGCTGACTCTGAATGTGGGAAGAGAGATGGAGTTTGAAAATAATCACTTGTAACTACTGTGTTAAAGACTGGATCAGGTAAAATCTTCAGTGGATGATACATCTAGGGCAAATTTTGATGAAGTACAGATATTTTCATTGTCTTAACATGTCTCTCCACAGTTTATTAGTTGTAAGGGAGAAAAACATACTGTTCAGTGGAGAAACTGGGCAACATGCTGACCAAGCATTAAAATCATGAGTCAAGGACATGGACATCATTTCCCTCCAGATGGGATACTTACTGTAAGAAGACCACACAATCAACAATGTATTTCATCCAAGAATGCAAAACGTGAATATAATCATGGCGAAACATCAGATAAGCCCAAAAAGTGACTTTACATTGATAAAAGGTCGGAGGACTATATATCTTTTTAATTTATCAATGTCATCAAAGACAAAGAAAGTCTAAGGTAATGTTTTCCATTAAAGGGGGCTAAAGAGACGTGAAAACAAAATGCAATGTCTGGCCCTAGACTGAATGCTCTGATGGAAGCAAAAATGCTACAAAAGACAACATTGGGTCAACTGACAAACAGGGAATATGGATGAGAGAACAGATAAAACTATAAAGCAGAAACTAACACACCATTGTAAAGCAATTATATTCCAATAAAGATGTTAAAAAAATATTGTATCAATGCCAAATTTACTGAAGTTGGTGACTCTCTGTTCTGTAAAGGGATATCCCTATTTTTAGAAAATGCACACTGAAGTATTTAGAATGAAGGGCTATTAAGTATATAACTTATCCTCAGTTGGTTAAGAAAAAAATGAGAGAGTGAAAATGTCAAAGCAAATGGGACAACACGCTCACCACAGTAAAAGTATATCAGTGTTCTTTGTACTTTTTTAATTTTGAATTTTTTTGTAAATTTGAAATTATTTCTAAACGAAACTTTAAAAAAATGTGTTGCACCAGTCTTTTGTTTCTATACCTTCTTCATTCACTGTAGTACAGGACTTTACTACTTTACATCCTGAAGTAGTTAGTACATTGCACAGGATTCATTTGCTCAAAAAATATTCTCTTAGCTTACTTTCCAGCTTAAATGCAGCAACTTCCAACTGCCTGAAAACCCATGAAATATGAATTCCTTCATTCAGAGCACTGATCTATTGGCCCCCAAAGGCCATTCTAGCCATGTCAACCGTGCTATGGTTACATGAAACAAAACAAACCTTCTCTGTTCCCTGAACATAAGTCTGTCTAGCCCCATCTAAGCCATACTTCCCTGTGTGGAATGCTCTCCCAGATACTTTTATCTTCTGTATTATCCTTTCTTTACAGCCTAGTTCAGATATTATCTATTGCTTTAAGCTATTCCTGAAACCTTTAAGCTCTTCTGAACCCCAAGAACATGAATTGTTTACTCAACCATTTAGTACATTACATGCTACCCTACATGATCGGTCGTCATGTGATTTTGATATGTGTATATATTATCCTCATAAAATCATGTTATGTCCGGGAATGTATTCATCATAGAGTCATACATATATTAGGATATTAATAAATATAAATAAATGAACCATGAGTCAAAAAGCACACAAATTTTTAGAAGTTAACAAATAAACAAAATTAAAAAATAAACCTAGGTGCTCTCTCAGTTCTGGTTAACAATGGCATTTCAAAGAAACATACGTCACTTAACCTCTTTGAACCTCAGCTTCCTCATCTATAAAGTGAGAATGTATATACCCTATCTACTTCATAGGGCTGTGTGAGATTTGAGACAAACTTAAGGGACTGAAGAATGTTCTACTGCGATTCTCACATGTCCTTGTCCCTGGCAGTTACATCTTCCCAACGTCTTGCACATGACCTTAGACCTTGTTAATTTCTACCCCTTTTGATAAAACCGAGATTGTCCAAAGAGCGGATGCTAATCTACAGAAACAATTCATTCTTCTTCCAAGAACTGCCTTTAACCAAAACTAGCTGAACTTCAGCTAACACTCCTGCCAAAGCCCTATAAATATTCTGCCTTCCTTCTCTAATTTCCCAGTTTCTTTAGAGACTTCTCCTGTTGGCAATGTTCAATAAAGGCTTATGCTAATGGCTCCCTGGTTGATTTCCTTCCTGGCAGAATAAAATGACATAACATAGCAGTGGTTTTTAAATGCCAATCCATGGACAAGCTGCATTAGAGTTCTTCTGAGAGGTTTTAAGAAAAACAAATAATAATGATGAGCTCCTCCCACACTTTCTGTGGTGTCTGGTCAGGAATTGGTCCTTCTAAAGCTCTTCAGATAATTCTGAAACAAAGCAAGGTTGCCCCATGTGTAGAAAAAAGTTTTGGAAAGCCATAAAGGGCTAATGAAATACAACCCGGTAAGAGATCTGTGAGTTGGTAGTTTGCTTCATTTGAACTCAGGAATGATTCTCTTAAAAGTTAAAATCCCATACATGCTATTTCTACATTGATACAATCACCTGATCTCTGAGTATGGAAACCCCCTTGAGACTGAATGTAGAACAGACACTTCTCTGCTGCACAAGGACTGTCTTGTGCCTTGTACTAAAATAATTAACAGGGAGATAGTCTCTAAAAAAGAAAAAGGAGCTAATATCCCAGCGGGTCATGTGCTGGAAGTTATTTTCAGCAGAGAGAATAAAGGGGCACCGATTCCTCTTTCATTCGGTTTGCCTGTGTCTCCGGGACGCACCTGTATGTGAATCACCTCAGTCAGGAAATCTACAAATCAGGGATTGAACTTGACATTCTTAACATTAGAATTTAACCAACGGAGCTAAATGGCCCCAAATGATCTATTATAGCTTAAAATAAAAAGCAGTTCACCTGACAGAATGCCAGCATATCTATCAATATACCCAGAAGCTAAAAAGTATAACTTGCTGCTGTTCATTGCCTAAATATATAAGAAACAAAGAAATTGAACAGAAATTGGCCTCCAAACAATAATTTCAATATTTTATAAAGCCCTAAGATATTTATCAAGCCATAAAATTAAAATATAACTTCTTTTTGCATTATTAAATGGAAAAGAACATGACAAAAATTGTTGCTCATTTGAGATAAAAACACTTAACATGCTGCTTATTAAATGTACTTGTTGCTGGAAGAACTGGAATAAGAAATGAACTGTGTGTATCAGCTTCAAGCTGTTCACTTGGTTTTCAAAGTCAACTGCAAGAAACAGGAAAGTCTAAAGCTTCAACAAGGCAAAGGTGATGGGGCTTTACCTGTCATGGCCTGTTGATCATCCACCGTTAACTTTAAACTTTTTCCTCGACGAACCACACGCACTGTGTGCCATTCGTTATCATTGAGGTTATAGCCGGCAAAAAGGGTCTCGGGACCTTTGCCTGTAGAATATGCCAAACAGTCATTATGGACACTCAGAATCAGTCAAGCAAACGAACCTCACAGAGAGTGAGAGAAAGAGACAGAGGAAGGGGGGAAGTGAGGGAGAGGGAGGAGAGAGAAGAGAGAAAGAGGAGAGAAAAAGGAGACAGAGAGAGGAGAGACTGGCTGGATCAATTCTCAAGCCCATTAGAGTCATAGCAAGCAAGGAAAATTACGTTAACAGACATTCAGCTGTAACTCTTTAAGAAGGATCTTTTAACGTTACACATTGATCAAAGACAAACAAATTCACCTGTTGTTATAAATAGGCACAGTCAATACAGCACTGGGAAGCCTCCTAAAACTGCACACTTTTCCCTCCCTCAGGAATTCTCTGACTTTGCCTTATCACTTTCTTGCTAATGAAGTAGCTAGCAGTCATGAAACCTCTGACCTTGGGGAGGTCATCAGCTCACCATTTTCAGTCAATGGCACCTGGCTGATTAGACTGGCAAGGAGGCAGCTCTGGGTACGAGACTATGTGACGGCTGCTCTTCGCTCCTACATCATGTACCTCCAATGTTCACCAGCTTCTTAAATGTATGGAATGTTGTGTCTGAGAACTAAGTCTGGTGGAGGCACAGACAGTGGGTACAGGTAAAAGAATGGACTCTTAGGAGGTGAAGAAAGTGAAAAAAACACTGCCAATAAAGGGCCGAGTGTTGAGTGGGAGGGAAGAAAAAACAAATGAGATTAAGTAGCAGTACAGGGAAGTGATGCCCAGCTAAGGACCAAAGGAAAGAGGACAAGAAGTGTAACCTACTGGGAAAGCAACCGCGAGTGAACCCATGTAAACCTGTGCAAGTTGAATTTAAATTGGCTTAGGACAGAGAGGTATTTTGAAATTATTGAAATGACAAAGTTAGACAAATGTCTCTCTTCCACATAAAAACGAAGGGAAAAAAGAGCTTTCAATAGAACTGGAATTTTTTTTTTTTTTTTTTTTTTGCGGTACGTGGGCCTCCCACTGCCGTGGCCTCTCCCATTGCAGAGCACAGGCTCCGGATGCGCAGCCCCGGCGGCCATGGCTCACAGGCCCAGCCGCTCCGCAGCATGTGGGATCTTCCCGGACCGGGGCACGAACCCGTGTCCCCTGCATCAGCAGGCGGACTCTCAAACACTGCGCCACCAGGGAAGCCCAAGAACTGGAATTTTTTTATTAAAAAATAAGCATTGTCAATAATCTGATATTATGATTCATTTAAAAAATCATGAAAATTTTTAATGATACATTTTTTGGTGATAGACTTTGCCCTGTTTTTTAGGTACTGACATTTCTATATTTATACTAAAATAACTAAAGACATGACACTGAGTTGAGTTATATGACTTTCAACTAACTCAGGATCAGGATGGAGTTCATAATTTCTTCCACCAAATTCTATCAGCCAAACCAGCCAATGTCCAAGGACCATAGGAGGATGTATGAAAAGGCCAAAGAGAAGAAGAGAGAAAAATAAATAAATTAGGGAACCAAGTACTAGAAGAAACCTCAGTAGTCCGTCCAACAGGAGATCACTGTTTGCTTTTAATACCACAGGCTATCCAGCAAGCCCACTGATTTCTCTCTTAGGATATTACTGATGATACAAGTTCTGTCTTCCTTGGTTGGGGTTTCTCTGAGGCTTAAAATGAGCCAGTGACATAAGTTAATTTTGCAGGATGAACTGCCTCCTATCTTTAAACAGAACCATCATTAAAATTAGTAATTATCTCTTTTTGTTGCTTTAGAGAAGTTAAATTGCATCTGGATACATGAATAAAAACTAGTCTAGACAGAACCGTTTTGAGAGATTGATCACTAAATATCTAGAGGAAGCCTGTTAGTTCAACAACTGCAAAAATGCTTTGAGACCAATTGCTGAAAGCAAGTTCTAGGATCAAAGGAACTCTTTCTAGTTTCAGCAGTGAAGAAAGAAGTGTTTAGTAACTCTGCAGAATCTTATCATCCTACCAGCAGCAAGGGCCATTCTGAGTTTTGATCTTTGAAAAGAGAACATATCATTTTAAAGCTATTTTTATAGGGAAGATTTTTTTTTTTCTTAGAAATGTGCGCTTTTGAAGCAGCTTCACTCCCATTCTCTTAATTTAAAAGTGTTTTGTCAAGAAGAAGAAGCATAAGGATGATATCATCATTATACCCCATTCTGGGCTTGATCTCGCAGTAAAATCATAATGCTTCATCTATGAAACAATAATTCCCATAACAACAGGCACAAAACCCAATTAAAAATAACCCTTTGGTTCATGAAAATCTCTGCGGGCCAACTTCAAGCTCCTTCCTTGCATTATTAAAAATGTGAAGAGATTAATTTAGGAAGACAGGGTTTTGTTTTTTTTTTAATGCACTTAATATTCTCAGTTCAAAACAATGTTATCTATGCAACATGAAGTGTCGTGGAGAGTGCACTGGACAGGGAGTTAAGAATTGTGGTTGCTAGTCCTTAATTTGCTACTAAGAAATAAGTTAGAGGCTAGTAAATGCTTATTATGTACCAGGCACTTTATTTATTAACTTATTTCATCTTTACATTATCATTTTGCATATGTGAAACCAAAGGCCTAGAAATCTAAAACGACTTGTCCCGAGGTCACACAGCTAAAATGTGATAGAAAAGTGTTCCATCCTAGGTCTGACCTACTCAAAGCCTGCATACCTTCCCCTGCATGATACTGCCTCCCAGCTAATGTGACCTTTAGATAGCAACGTGACTTCTTAGTTTCCTCACATCTAAATGAAGAGGATAGGAAAGTTGCTCTTTGTCATGACTTCCAGCTTGCTCTACAGCACAATCACAATGTTACGAAATCTTACACACCTTCTGCATAAGTCATGGTGGAAAGAAATCTCTAAAAAATACACTGTACCTCTACTCAGGGATACTGAAATGGCTGGTACTAAAGACATGATATAGATCGGTTTGGTACTAGATCCACCCACAATCAGCAATTTGCTAAAACGTGCAGCTTCTTGTAGTCTCAAGAAGTCAGGCTTACAAAGTGAGGAGATGGTCTAGAGGATGTCTGCAACGCCTTTGAGATCTCACATTCTCACAAACATTTTAAACATATGTATTTGGTAAAGGAAGATGGCTTAACTGTTGAAATTGTGGAGTTCAGAGTCATTTGTCCCCATGGCAAAATTACAGTCTTTCAAAGCATTAATGATCTGAATTCCTTTTAAGACTTCTTTTTCCTTCTGGGATAGCAAAACATGTCTCATTGGTACTAACACCTTACTCCCAGCATTAACGTGAGTGTTATAGAGTGAATATCTACAAAACTGGGGCAGTGGTTTTATTATTATTTTAAAACATTGGAATTATTTTTTTCTACCTGTAATCACGCATAAAGAATATAAAAATCACATAAAGGGGAAGTTGCTCTGCTGTTAAAGAAGCAGGCTAGCTTGTCCCCCAAGGCATCACCCAGAACCTCTGGATTCTGCAGCACCCTCTAGGGGGCTCATTTCTCCCTTTAGGAAAGTGATGGGTTTCTTTATCAGAAAACTCCAGCAAGGGCTTTTAAAAAACATTTCCAAGTAACCCTTTGCTCTTTAAAGTCAGATTTAAAAATACAGATTTTCTTCACTTACAAATTAAAAAAACCTGTTTTTCTAGGACATCATTTATTATACATATCAAGGTCCAGAGTTATTCAAAGCTACCCTTTTTAGTCTATCTGCATTATCAGCCCTTTAGCATGCATTTTCAACACTCCTTTAATTACAAAGTCCCAGTTTATAAGCTCTCTCTTGAAGATTTTATAGGCCATATCCTCTTACGTCAAGTGAGTTACAGAACAGATTGCCTTTCCTTATTTCTATCCATCAGGAAACCAAGATTTAGGATTTGTGCTTAATTTCAGCAACTTGATTCTTTTCTTTCCTTTAAAAATACCTCCTGCATATTGACTCTTCTCCCTAATTATTTTTGCTAATCACTTTAAATTCTATTTGAATGTATTTGGGCATAAGTCAATAAATGAATTTATTTAATGAAGAAAAGAATAGCTTCCAAGGGGATGAAGTGATAATTAACCCAACTCCCCCATTTTACAGACAGCTTCATGGGAGGTTAGTTGATATATATGTATATAACATCGTTGATGGATTTCAGGTTTGTTTGCAAGCGTATTTTTAATCTATTTTAATAGTTGTTTGTTTCTTATTATTTCACGAATATTTCAAATTTATTTCATATTCAAGATGTATATAATAGTAACTTTGGATCCTTTTGGGAAGAAGAAAGCCTTGTGTGCAAATGTCCTGTGAAGTATTTATATTGTTTTTTTTGAATGTGAGGAAAGAAACATTAAAGAGCAATAGAGCAGAATAAAACAGAGCTAAGAAATCTGCGAAGCAATGTGATCAAAGCTGTCTAACAGACTAAAATGACAGCTGCCCCTAGAGCTGAAAGATGGATGTAGCTTGGGAAAATCAAACCAATTATATTTTTAGTTTTCAAACTTTTAGACTTGAGTGCCACAAAGCTGAGACTCATTACGTACCCTTTAGGTAGCTATCTCCCTCTACTGGTATATTTTAAAGATGCTAAATACACAAATGAACCATCTGTATCAGGTACCCTATCTCTCACTCTAGTTCAAACTAGTTGGTTCTAGCTTCCTTTTCGTTGCCTTAAACATCAGATGTAAGTAATTTCTATTTTATAACTATCTAGTGATTTGAGTAGCTAATCTGTTTACTCAACTAAGCCATTTAAGCATAGGGATTCGAATGGGTACTTCTGCAAAGGCACAACCCAGCAAACTGCATAGATAATAGGCAGGTAGGAATCCATTTAGTTTGCCTTCTAGAAATGATCTATCTATCTCCATTTTATTAAGAACAGGTTGTGTCTTTTCAACCACAGCTATGTGGGCTAAAGATGGGCATCACATGAAAGTGGATCCTAAAGTTTCCAAAGTTCTTCTATAAATTAAAAAAAGAAAAGATTGGCATTGCCTTAGGCATATAAATTGGCTCTATCTTTATACATAACTGTTCAATGTTTTTTGATCATTAAACTGCCTATAGCACCCAGCAATTGAATTAGAAATTACAGCACCATACATCTTAGAATTATGAAATTTTGAAATCGAATTGTCCATACTGTATCTGTTGTCTGTCCCATTTAACTAGTCTTATTCATTCTGGGTTATGTGGCACCCATATCCTACTAATTTAGTTTAAAAATTATTTTGTACCGAACACTGATCGCACAAGCATTGGGAATGCCCCAACTTAGATTTTCGAGGAGCTTTCTCGAAAAAAAGATGTAATAGATCTAATTCTAATAGATCTAATAGGGGTCAAAACACTTCTGCAATGGACCCAATAGTAAATATATTTGGCTTTGCAGAACGTGGTTGTCATGCCAATTACTCAACATTGCTATTGTAGTGCAAAAGCAGCCATAGACTATATGTAAACAAACGTGTGTGGCTTTGTTTCAATAAAACTTTTTAAAAACAGGCAGCCAGCTTGTACTTTTCAGGTCTCTGTAAGATACACTTAAATAAATAGACAATTTAAATTCCCTTTTCTCCTGAATCTTTACGTTGAATATTAAAGAAATAAGTAATGGAAAAATAATCAAGAGTTTAAGAGTCAGGAGACCTGAGTTTTAGATTCACTGTTACCATTAAATCCAACAAAAGCTTAATTATGCTAACTTAGTCTAATTCTTCTCCTGCTCTTGGTCTGAGTTTTCTTAACCGTAAAACCACAACAACAAAAACTAAAAATAATTTTAAAAGGCTGTAAATGGCATAAACCAATTGCAAAGTTCCTCTACTTCTAAAATGTAATCATCTTTCCTGTTCTACAAATTTAGAATGGCAGCCTTCATTAAAATGCATGACATTTGTGTGTATATATAAAATTAGGTGTCTTATCTATATCAACTTTTCCGAGTACTACGAAGCTTTATTTGGCAATTGGCTTTGAGGACTACAGCCTCCAGTGGGAGGCAGGACCTGGTGGGAAGCTGGAAACAAGCCTTGTCATTGTGACAATAATAGGAAGAGAGAAAAGCCAGGAAAAACAGAAGCAAGAGCCACCACTGCTGCTTGCCTGAGCTATGGCTCTTGGCAAGAGCACTTATGCCCGTAAATGACAGGAGGATGTGTTCCTCAGGTTGTAATTATGATACCTTCAGCCTGCTATTTGACTTTGCCATTAGTTTCTGATTTTAAAATAATTACTTTAAAAAACAGCCAGACCTCTGCTTGAAAACCAAGCAAACAAACAAACAAACAAACTAAAACCTAAGGAGCGTAATTCCTCATTAAATGTTTCTGTTTTATCTTTCTCAAATTTTAGATACTGGGCTGGGAGCAGAATTCTTTTGTTTTTATTTCTCACATGAATCAGCTAGGAGAGTTAATTACCAATTAAAATTGGAAACATGTAAAGGGCACTTCCAGATTCTTCTTTGATATTCACTAACCTTACTAGGGGAAGGACCAATTAAAGAGTTTGTGAGCCCAGTGCAAAATGAAGACATGGGACCCTTGTTCAAAATGAAGCATTTCAGGACAGTGGTAGCAGAGCATTAATGCAAGCACAGGCCCTTCAAAGCACAGAGCCCTGGGTGACTGCACAAATTGCACGCTGTTTGAGCCACCCCTAATTAAGAGTCTAAGTTTTGTGCTTATTTATTTTTAAAGTTTCCTTTAGTTAGCTCTATATTCAGGAATGTGCAGACAAGACTTCATTTATCAATGTAAGATAAACGGTTGGGTCACCTTCCCCATACTGTCTGTCCTTAATGACAAGGCCTCTGGGGTATCAGAGAAGCTGTCTGTCTCAGAGCTGTCTTGCTGGCCAGGCCTGGTGCCAGTCATGACCTTGGACTGACTAATCACCCTAACAGCCATGAAATTGAGGTACTAGCCCAGCCACCTAACTCCTCCCTCTTTAACCCTCCTTAAGCTCTCCTCAATTTAGCTACGGAGACACCCTTGGGAACTATTCAGTGTTTTTATAAATAGATATTTGCCTTTACTGTATAGGCAAAGAGACATGTATAGAGTCCTAAGAACAAACAAATTTTTTTATACTAAAAATATCAGAAATATCCCTCCCTGGAACTTCCCTGGTGGTTCAATGGTTAAGACTCTGCGCTTCCACTACAGGGGGCACAGGTTCGATCCCTGGTCGGGGAACTAAGATCCCACAGGCAGCAAGGCCTGGACAAAAAAAAAAAAAAAAAGAAATATCCCTCCCTAATTAAAAAGTACTTTGAGCAAATAATATAAAGTTAGACATTAAGCTTGGAGATGAGGGTTTTTCAAAAATGAACAGTAACAGAAGAAAGACATTTTGTAAACTTTTAAAAACCACTGGAGAAATGAAATAGTCACATGCTAGTAAATTACATTGTATTTGCTTTGATAGGATTGCTACTTAAATCTTTCCTTTTTTTTTTTTTTTTTTTTTTAACTTTCTAGAATGTGTATATCTTGGTCTGGTGCATAGGTTCTGGATTCACAGATTATCCGAGTTTTTATCCTAGTTCCATGAGTTACTAGCTGTGTGACCTTGGGTAAAATATATAAGGTCTCTGTGTCTCAGTATTCCTATCTGTAAAATAAGCCAATAATAGAAACATTTTACAATATAAATTTAAGGCATTTTAATTACTTAAAACAATGCCTGGTACATGGTTCACCCTCAATTATAGTAATGGTAATATTATTATCAGTATTATACGGCCATTATAATTGTTATCTTCCCCTAAATGGGTTTAAAACCTCAGAGAGAATATCTTATGTCTTATCGTTCTGTGCTTGAACCTAAAAGCCATTCACTAATTATTTATTGAATGGATGTATCTGTTTAGATTTTGTGAGATGTTTTTTTTATGGTAGATGAAATACCTCTTGATATTGAATTAAGTCAAATAGTTAATGAAAAGTAACTCCATTAACTTTTAATGCCTATCTTCACTAAGAAGTGTCAATAATAAAGTTTCATCCCTCTGTTTTCATATTTGGCAGCATGAAATCTGATAAGTCAAATAACTGGAGAACTTGGGTAACTCAGTTATCTGGCTAATTATTTAGACAGCTTCATTGTTTACTTCCATTGAAAATTAATTTAATGATGTGTAGAGCCTAGGAGAGCAAAATGACCCAAGGCCTGTAGTCAGTAATTTCCAAATGCAAAGAGAATAGTTGGCTTAGGAATTGGAGGATTCAAGGCTTAATGAGTATTTAATTATAAGAAAACACGGATCTTATCTGCAAGAGGCTCTGACCTTGGAGAGCTGCTGGAAATACCCTACAAAGACTCCTCTGCCATTTTCCTAACTCATACTAACCCTTTTCCATCATCTACAAAATAAAATTCACTATATATAGCTGCCTCACCTCCTGTTTCATTTCTGGCTACATATCACAGCTCTAGGCAAGTGAATAAACAAGGTTCAAATGATCTACTAAGAAACATTTAGCCTTTACATATAGCTTTGTTATTGATTGTACCCATTTATGACAGATCAGGATAAATATCTCTGATGCAATTCATTTTGATGTAAAAAATGTACATTTTAAGAAATATAATTACCTTTTAAGAATATAATTATATTTACAACACAGTAAAAATGAACACAAATTATATAAATATATTGCTAAAAGAATGTTTCAAAAGAGGTTTCTTTAAATCTAATCTAGCTCAAATGACTGGTTTGGGAAGAAGCATAATAAAACAAACCTATTATAATGAAAGGAAAAATGTGGACTGTGACTTTATTTTAAGGAAAAAAGGTCATTTCCAAGAAATGCTTATCACATAATAGGATAGCTTGCAAGTATAAAATTAAGTACTAAATACTTAATGTGATTTTAATAAAGCATTTTAAACTGAAAGTATACTCAACGTTGGCATAACATGAAAAGGATTATATTGATTTATATTGACACTTACTTAAACATGTCTTATGTAATACCTACACAATGCCAAGCTATCTGAATGAAAAAAGTGAAAAAGTATACAGATACTGAGCATTTGGACATTTACAAATATTCAATTTGACATTCCATAAACAAAGCCATGGATTATAGTCACAAATGCAAAGATTTTTAAATTAAATATATGATTTCTCATCCAAACACATTGTAATAGCTACAGAATTCATTTTAATGAGAAGATCAAGAAGACTGTACAGTTCTGTAAAATTCAAGGAACAATGGCTTTACCCGTGTGTTACTATAAGTGCATTAGAATATCATTAAATGAGAGTCCTTCAATATTTTGGGGGGTATTCTTGTAAAAACCTTCTCCCCAAATAAGAAGCATATTAGAAAAAAAAAAAGTAAGTTTCTGTCTTTGTTAAGTTTATTTGTCCCCTTCTTTTCATTTCACAAGTAAGTCATATCAGTGTTTGAAAATCTAGCTTTCAGTATTTGTTGTAAACATTACAACCAACTTTTTTTTTTTTTTAAGAAAATGCATTCTAAGGCATATGATAAGGGATAGTTTGTCTTTAGAATTTTTGAACTGTAGCATCTCATTTGTTTTGATCTTTTTTCTTTTTTTTCTCAGTGATTGCCCAAAGGAGGCTATGGACAAATAATACATGATAATTCATTCATTCATCATGTAAAAATTAGAATGATAATATAATTTTTTTTTTCATAGCATTGATATAATGATTTACTAAATTCTTTATTTTGGATTTTATTATTGCAATAACAAATAGTGCTAACTTAATTTTTTCCTTTATCATAATTAGCTTATTTATCAGGCTTACTTATAGTCACTAACTTGAGGGCTATGATCCTATTTGACTGTTTATTTTAGTAACTGGAAAAATAATTGGGATTACTCCTTTGTTTGAAGTTGTTTTTGGATCAAAGTCTTCTGAAATGAATGACTTCCCTTACTAAACAGGAGGTATTCTAAGACGGTGCTTGCCCAACTATAGCAATGGCTCTCAGCAATTAAATCTTACACAAGATTAATTTGGTTAATCTCAGGAGAGAGTGTTTGGAGGGTCCCTGAAGCTGGTCAACCAACTGCTAGAAGTAATGTTATATCTGTGTGCTTGTTCCTGGTCAGTCTTGCTATGGTGAGATTATGTTAGTTAGGCTTTCACTTTAGTGGGTTAGTGTCAATGATGATAACTTATACCAACACATCTAGAAGTATCTCTTCATTTATGGTTATTCCAATCTGGTTTGTTTCTCAAGATGTTGCTCACAGATGCTTCCAATCAGTTTTCATCTGATTGCTCTGAGGTCACTGATGAATCATCATAGAACTTATTTTTGTACATAAATGTTTTCTCCCTATTTTATCTTTCTTCAGCTGGCTCAGTGACCTGGACCTGCTTTATAACACTTCAGTATAAAATCTGAAATAAGCAATAGATCAGATTTTAAAATACTGCATGTTATAGTCACATACTGGACCTAATGTTTACAGTATGTTGCTGAAGTAAAAGAACCTGTTGCAAAACATTTGCACACCATGACCCTATATTTTTAAAGATACACGTGTTACACATTTATTTCATTAGCACTATGCATAAAATATTTCAAGCCTATATTTAGTCTGATCTCCTGGGAAGGTGGGAGGGTGAAGAATTCTCACAACTGTATGAAAGATGCATTCAAAGAACAAATGACAACAAACAGTCCAATATTAAGTACAATAAAAGTAATAGTAACTGAAATACTCTTAGAATTTCTTACTTTACCTTTGGGGAAACTGTTTTCATAATACACTTCTTATCCATCTTGCTCTTTGCTCCCATTGGTAACAAGTGAAAGAAATGGGTAAGAGCTCTGAGCACACTGAATATTTCAATCTCCAAGTTTTTTGATGGTCCCATGCATTTCCCCCCGATTTAAAGAGCCCTGCCCACTTGACTTACGTACCATATGTTTGCCAGTAACGTGTTGAAGAAATTGTAATCTTCAAGGGTATTTCACAGTTAAAGTCAAAACATTTTAAATCAGACAGCCTGGAAAAAAGATATTTGTGGAGAAAGCCTGCTGCTCCTACATCCCCTTGGAGGCGAGTATACTGTCCTGCTCTGAGGACAGCTGACTGGATCACCAGTGGGCATCTGCCTCCAAAGCTAAAATCTGGTGATTTTGTGAGGTGACATGATTTGAAATCTCTGCTCAACAGGACCGGTATAAGTAATGAATATACCGATTCTCTTTCTAGGGAAGTTTGAATACATAGCATACATTGAGTCAACAGCTGAAGGGGCAGCAAAGAGTCAAAAGACATGCACAGGAAGAGGCAGTGAACAGTAATCATGAGGTAGGAGACACCATGAGCAAACAGAAGACACGAAAATGTAGAAGCTATAATCAAGCAGAACCAAGTCAGTAGAGAAGAGAGGAAGCTAAATGGAAGCTCAGCTAGAAGGCTTGTATTAATCATGTCTGACCTGTGGTTAAGTGGGCAAAGCATCTTTTAAACTATGCATCCACTTTAGAAGGTAGCAGATGCATAATTCCTGTCTAGCAACTACATGAGGAATTGAGATCCACAATCACAGCATTTGTTTTCATATTCTCTGACAGGTAAGCAATTGACAAAGTGTAAATTGTTAGTGGCTTTCTTTTGAGGAAAATTAGGAATGCAAACATTCTTGAAAAAATTCTAATCTATATTTGTCTACACTAGTAAAACCAGTTATTTGACATGGCACCTTAGATCATCATTGAACATTAAGGCTGTCCAAAGGATTAGAGGCTATTTTAAACAGAAGTTCTTGAGTACTTTTTAGTCTTTCTGATCCTTTAGGATTAACTCTGTATGAACCTGAATCATTAAAGTCACATCAGTAAAAAGACAAAATGCTCCAAATACAAAAAAGAAATTATTGTTTTCTTTAAAATGAGTGAAATTCTAATCATACATCTTACAGTGAGATTGACTAAATGTAAAAATAAAAAATCTTAATAATGGCTAGGCGTGTCTAATGTCTAATTCCTATTTTTACCTTCGATTTTCTGGATCAATGATAGCATGCTAAAATGCTACCTCCCTACCAAAGAAAAAACAAAACCAAAAAGAAACTCTAAGCTATGAAGGAAATGGCAAATGTTTAGAAACCAGCTCTAATAACACAATAAAAACCTCCAACCAACAGGTTGTGGTCTCACAATTTGTGACATTTTGTGGTATAAAAGAAAATTTCCTTTTCACAGAAGCCAAGGTGATATCAAATTCAGAATGTTTCTTCTGAAACTTTATAGGTTTTTCTGGCAATTTCTACTTTGGCCATTGTTGTAATACTAACTCTCAACAATGAAAGAGAATTTGATGAATTTGGCCAATGCCAACCTGGAATTTTGCATTACTTTGAGCACACCCTTTTGCACTAGTAATAAGAAAATGCTTTACTGAATAAATTAATAATTGAGCGTGATTTCAAGATGAATTCTTAACCTGCACAAAAGAGCAATCTTTTAAAACACTTCAGCATTTTATATTTGCATATAAGCAATAAACCAATTAATTGTTCACTAAAATAGACCCAACTCTTCTACTTATCAAGCCCACACACTACAATTTTGCACAATCTATGTAGTCATTAAATGTGTACTCTTCTTTATAATTCTCATACATTTTAGATATGGAGAATTCAAATGGGCTCTCCTTAAATGTTACTGCAATTTTGATATTTTTTTAAAGACTCACTGTCATGTGCCAATTCCCTTTGCCTGTTTTGGCTATTTGTTTTTCATCAGAAATCTACGGTCTCTATATTTTATATGTAATTTCTTTTAGATTTCTGTTAAAAATATTCATTCATAAACTGTCTCTTTTTCCTTTCTTTCATATATACTTTAAACTTTAAAAATGACAACAGCAGAAAACAAACAAAACTCCTCTTTTCTGCATGTATATATTCATCTTCTTTTATTCCTTGAGCAGTTCCTATCCTAGGTGGATGGACAGCACCAGGCACTGAGAGGCAATGACTGACAGAACCCTACAAATCAAGGGATGGTTATGTGGAGGCAGAGTCAGAGGCTCCTTTTTGCAGTTCTCTGCTCTTCAGGCACCAGGCAGCTGCTCTGACCTGAATATTTGTTTCATGTTAACAACAGCCAGCCTCCAGAAATTTCCTCATATCTTTTTAAGTAGCCTGCCAAGTGGCAGCCTGATCAAAGCAATCTAATATGGCTTAAGTGCCACTGGTTGACATTTTGCAATCTTTTATTGCTTTCCATTTTTATCTACATAAAAAAATTGGTGATAACTAATATCCAGTTGATCTTTTCATTCTGGTAATAAAATGATAATACAAAGATCTTATTATCCACTCCAGACATCCATCATAGTACATTTTCCGATAACATATTACTCAGAGCATTTCTTCACTATCTCCAAATCAAAAGTGAGGTTAAGTACTTGGCCTTAGATTCCCTTTCTCTCCAATCCTTAGAGAATGAACTACAAATAAAAGGAGCTGAACTTCAACCCTTGACACTTTGTCCACATTAATGTCATCTCCAATTTTGTTGTCTCTGTGTCTTAAATAAACCATTTTCTGTAAGAAGCCAAAAATAGTTGGAAGCTCTGCCTACTAAAATATATTTTTTCAACCCAGAGAGTTTTTATTCTTGTAAGAAAACAAGAGGAATGAGAACAAGAGTAAACAACATTGGAAATGGAGAATTAAGAAGAGTAAATCTTGGTAGGAAGGAAGAGCAGGCGGGCAGGAGAAGAGACATGTGTAAGGATTAAAGAAACACAAATAATCAAATAAACAAGCAAAGTAAACATCAGAGAACATGGGTTTATTAAAAGCCACTTTTTATATGAATGAAGAGGTGGCCCCAAACTTTCCTGTGGGTAGGCAGGATATTCCATAATTATGTCATTGACTTGAAAAGACAAAAAAAAAAAAAAAAAAAAAAAGAAAGAAAACACTAACAAAAACAAAATCACAAAAGCCTCCTTGCATCCACTACATCTTTAAAGTAGTTACTTATATGACAATTAGGACTCACCTATAGTTGATAGGAGCAAGTTTAGTTTTCAAATTTTCAATGTATTTAAACCTTCAGATTATAATACTAACAATTTGTAAGGTTAATAGAACAAGAGAGAAAGAAAAAACAAATGGGACTATTGAAGCAAGCAATACACTACCACGATGCCAGATTATCAGAAAAAAATTATATAGAAATATATAGCCTAAAAAAAAAAAAAAAAGGAAATATATAGCCTAATGACTTTGGATGTACTGCTGGGAATTACCGGGCAGCAAATTTGAAATTGAGACTGTCTTGGCCACCCTATCTCAGGCTACATACTTTGGCAGACAAAGAGAATGCAGAATAAGACCAATGGCCTTTCTAATAGTACTTACTACAGGCCCTACTAATAATGCATTTGAGAAAATTTCACAAGGGGTAGAAAATTTCTTTTGTGTTCTTTATAGTTTTTAAAAGTCTTAAGTCGATCAGTACTATGGACTAGGCAAGAGACTCTCATACACTTACTTTCTGATGCAAACAATTCATGTCTCAGTCACACAGTACTATTCAGTCTGACTTGGCCTCTTTTGGTAATAACTTGGTAATGATTAGTTGGTATTTGTACACATTTCTATAATAATTATTTTTTGTAGAATCATCTGTAATTTGTCTTTTTTTCATTAATTCAAATAATTGATCTTTATGTCAAAAGGACGTGACTAGACAGTCCTTTTTCATCTACCTTTATTGAAATACCCTTCACTGTCCAGGGAAGACATTTATCTGCATTAAAAGATGCTGGTTCTTTTAGCAACTCCCATATAAAATGATTTTATGATGGTAGACTACGGTTCTCCACATTGGAGTTGACTGGGGAGGCAAGAATAATCTGATTGCCCTGGACAGAGGAGGATTGAGGACCATATAATAACACCTCTGTGTTCACCTTCCCATCTGTGAATCTGCAAATACTGACCTAATCTAATACCAAGCTGCAGATAACAAACATATTTTAGCAATGAAATAAGCTAATGGACATCAATGAACTGAGATTGGTCTGGGATTGTGTGCAGAGACATTCCATTTGTAATCGGAGAGATCAAAGCATACATTTTGACACTGACATGGCCGCTATTCACAGAGACGGTTCTTTTTAAAAAGTACCCTTTCCACACATAAAAATAAGCTTTTGATTTTTAAATAAAAACAGCCTCTCTCCTTCCATTTAAAGATTCTTGACAGCTTTTCCTATGGGGCAGGGGAGGAAAGGTGGCAACAAAAAATCTGACAGAGATGGTCCCTGGAATTCAAATCAGCCCTTTCTCAAAAGGACCTTAACAAAAGGCTTTCCCCTGGCCTGTGCATGGAAGATTCCATTGCTGCATCTAAACTACTGACACAAGAAGGGCTGAAAAAGAAACGTATCTGCCATCTCCTAGTCCCAGAGGTCTGAATACATGCAATGCAGCTAGACCTTCCACCCTCCTCACTTACTACCTATTCTTCAGCAGCAAAGATTGGAGAGTCTGACGCTTTATATATTTTCTTTTCCGTATCAAGTAATATCTCCTGTAAACTGAGGAAGGGAGGGTGGAGGGGTGATGAGAAAGGATGGAGTGACTACAGGAAACAGCTGAGCAATTCTGAGTAAGTGTAGAGAAACTGGAGAAGATTTCCATTCAAAATTAATAATTTAGAGTTTAATATTCATTCTCAATGCAAGATAATTTTTATGTTACAGTTTGTATACTTCCTGTGGAAATTCTCTTAAAGACATCAATTGAGGTATTCTTTATTAAGCTCAAAATACAGTTGATGTCTTAGGTATGGTATAATTTTTAGACGGTGGTGGCAGAAAGTTGTGATTTAGTAAATGTACATTTCAGTTTCAGACAGACTTATGGCTTACAGAGGATAAATGGAGTAAGTCAATCTTTCACTAAACTACAAGTTATACTGAGATACAAGTATTTTATTTATATTTTTTATTGGGTACAAAATGCAGTCCAGGTGGACAGCTCTGCTTATTTATCACTGTGAGTTAGATTTGCATTATTTGAAATGTAAATTCCTCCCTCTCCTCCAAGTTGAGTAATGACATGAATTCTAGATGGAACTTGGAGTTCTGGCTACATCTGCCCACTAGTCCCCAAATAAAACAAAGGCAAAGGAAATGAAAACATTACCTGATCACTGAATGTGCTTTCCAGTGACTGCTGTCAAGTTAAGGCATTTGCAGTCCTGTCCGAGGTGTGCACTGAAAGCTCACAACCATTGGTTTAATCCAAGTAATTTAAGTGTAACACACACTCCTTAAAAAGGGAAAATATCCACTAACCAGCAAAAACCTTTGTCCTCAAAGGTATTATTCTGTGAAATATCCAGAGAAAATACTATGCTTAATATCAGTCTTATAATAATAAGCCAAATGGAGAGAAGGAGCTAACAAGGGTAATTAGACTATAAACAAGTATTTTAAAAAACCATCGATAGAGCTGAGAACACAGAAGCACATTTGATGGCGTTAATTTCCATTAAATACTAGAGCTTATGTAGTTATATTCTGTAAATAAAAACCCATGCTTTATTGTACGCCTAATATAAATAAAATTATAGCAGAAGTCTAGAAAAATAGTTTCCTCACATGGATTTTCTAAGGGAGAATCAAGAACATCTTGATTCCAGGGAGAATCAAGAACATCTACGGCTGCACTGAGTCACAAATCTGGCTTTGGGAAAAGATCTTGTGAGTTGTCACCTTGTCTGCATCTATGCTCCAGAGCTGAAAGCTAACTGGACCATGGTATCAGACTTCTAAACCTGTGCTCCTTTTCAGAGAGTGTAGTAAAGATGGGGTTTGAGAAGAGATGATGTATACTTGAAAAATTCTACTTGTGTTAGAGCTCTGAGAGATTAGTTCAGGAACTGTCTTCTGTTTGAGATGATTTTTATGCCTGTATGATAATATAATAATTTATTTTTTCATAAATCATGATTCAGTTACCTTTTTATTGCTATGATTGGAAAGACTGGCTTTTATTCTGCTTTAATATGAATATTAAAATATTTTAAGACAAATCTGAGTTGTAAGAAGCACGGGTATTTGAAATAGCATGCATTTAATTAGATAAAGCTTCGTGTTTTTGTAAGTTGGAGACCGTCATTTTATTCCTCAGAGGATGACTTACTGACATTTGGAAACACAGCCAAAGGTTTTGGGAGTAGACTCCATCAACTCACATTCAGCATTTTCCAAGGATATAAAAAAAATGTTTTACTGACTATGACAGTGAAAGATAAGAAGCTTGTTAGAACCATTTTAGTTAAATAACTAACAACTTTGATATATTAGATGAGATTCCTCAATGTGGTCAGCACAACCTGGAAAAGAAAAACCTAAATATTTACGTAAAGAAATAAGTTTACACTTCAGATAATGCTACAACTCAAAATAAAATCACAGTCCTTACATCCTTTCAAGTTCTCTAGTCCAAATCAAAAAACTCAGTCCATGCATCTTTTCTAACTCATCATTTGGCATGCATATCACAGATTTGAAGGGTTTGGGTTATTTTTGCAGATATATGATTAGGATGTAAAAATTCATTATGTAAATAGTCATAATGTACAAGAAAAAACTCTTTAGATAAGTAATTTTCTGTATATACATAAAACTTGGAAAAACACACATTTTCCAATGTAAAATTTTGGTTGAATTTAGAAGGGTTTAATAGTAACTTTCACATGAAAAGATTTTTTTTTCTATATTTGAGTTAAGAGATAAAAACAGAAAGTGAAGGAAATAAGATCCCCCACAGTATTTTCTCCTAATTTGGTTGTGAAGAGAACTACTGGAGTCCAAGATCTGCCAAAATACAAATGCTATTTGCTTTATCCAAAGGTCTACAGAGACGTTTGCACCTTCTGTTACAAGATATTTGTCACCTCTTTTCCCACTTAGAGGTAGGAACTGAAGCAGGAAAGTCTTCAGCTGGACAGATTTCAAAATGAATTTTTACAACCCAGATGATGGACTGGTATACTTCAAGAGTGAATTCATGAGTTTTATAAACGGCTTTCTCTTGCTGTCTTTTTTTTCTTGACTAGCTACATCATAATGGAGGAATAACATTTTAAAAATTTTGAATAGGCACTTACTGGAATTACAGTTAATCCTGATACAATCTAGATGGGGAAGAATAGATGAAAAATGAAAATTTATCCTTCAAGGTAATAGCTGCAGACATCCAATAAAACACAGTCCACCCTTCCGGGGACAGACACATGCAAATATGGCCACTCCATATTGTTTATTCTTTACATCTAGAACCCAGATTCATTGTTATAAAACTGCACCATTGGAAACAACAATTAGAAGGTTTTTTAAAAAATGGCCAATTCAAACAAAGCTACATGGTGACAAATCTAAGTGAAATAAAGAACTGTTAACTGTCAAAGATGCCTGGCTTAGACTGGCTGCAGCTTTCTCCCCATCTGTGAAAGAACAAATCATTGTTTTCAATATAATTAAAAAGTGCTCCGTCACAATGGGGTACAGTGCAAGCTCAGCTAGGCTCAGACATCTTGAACCTCCAAAATCTATTATCCCACAAAGGCCAACAGAATCCTATAGAACTGTCATGGTCAAATGGAGAGCTAGTTGAAATTGTTCTCATTTCACCCTAATGTATTTTTTATTATTATTATTTGCTTGGGCAAAAAAGGTAAGAGCCAGGTGTTAGCTGGATTCCGTGCCTTGTATTAATTGGAGGAAGAAAGAAACAACTGTTCCCTTTAGAAACTCTAGTGGCTAAGGAGTAGTGTCATTCTTCGGAGCACACACACCTATCCCTCTGTTAGGAGCTAACAATGTTATCTCTGCATAGTAAGTGTCATGGTAACTACTGCTATTGATTTTTCTTTTCCTATACTTTCTTCTTATATAAAATCAGATTCCCTAACAGAATGTCTAATCTGGATAACACAGACTGTGATTATAAGGGTTACCTTTAAAGGATCATGTGGCATGTTTTATGTTTATTTTATATATAGATAAATATTTGTTGGTTTTGTTTGTAGTATTTAATGCCTTTGGGGAACATGAAAAATACAAACCTAGATTCTGTTTCCATATAGCTGAGTTTGTCATGTGTCGTCAACCGCATCAGAAAAGTGGTTGCAAACAGCCAAGGATCAGCACCTACACAACTCTTTCCACAGAATGCTTTGCTGTTGGAAAATTCCCATGAGCGAGCGTGTCCACCTCCCAGGGCTAACAGCCCCTTTACTGCAATTAGGCAATTTTGATTGACTTGTAGTAACCTATCATTGTCACTAGAGGGAACTCTAACAGAACTGTAAAAGAGTACTATGTGTTCTTTAGTAATCTTAAAAAATAGTCTTATTATTGAACTTAATTTAACTAATATTAATTGATGCAGTTGTATGCAATAAACTACCAATGAAGTAATTTTATATTTTATGAGCTACTATTCTGCCCAACATAATTTGAAAATGTATGTGGGGTTTTCACAAATGCCTTACCTCATCACATTTTACTACTCTTTTTGTAAATCTATGTAGTCTTGAATTTTATTTTTCTCTCTGTTTATTCATTATTGTGTGTACTCAGCACTTCCAGGAAATACAGTAAAACCTCATTAATTTATACTCCTATTATTTGGAGTTAATGATAATATTGAAATGTACTGGGCAGAATATTTGTAATCCTTCATTCGATATGAGTGGAGATCGCCTGAGAAAAATTAAACAAATTATGAAAGGCCAAGTTTGGGAAGAAAACTGATTTCAAGTAATTTACTATACAATGATGGCACAACTAACATGAAATAATGTGCTAATTATGGATAATTCTTAACCACCCATTAACATCAGCCTAGCAAGACCTTTCCTTAAGATTTTTCCAGCTATTAATTTGTGTTTTTGAATGTAATTGAAAACAAAACTGCTTATAATTGTTTTTTCTTACAATTTAGACTTTTTCTTAATTCAGCCTGGTCTTCCCCCAGATTGCATCCAGTTTGGTGAGGTTTTACTGTAGTGACTCTTTCTGAATGCTACAATCAAGCAGGAAAGCATTATTTTTCTGTAGAAGAGTATGTGTCTTTAGTGTTCTCATGGCTGTTTGCTGAGGGCCGCAGACTTTGGGCATTGAAGGGTTGTGTATTGCTGTTTGATAGCAAAATATCACCACACAGTATTTCCAAACAGAAAAGATGGAATACCACAAAGGTAATTATTCAAAGGAGAAGCCCAAGGAGTAGAGAAAGAGCAACTGTTGATCTAGATCACTAAGTAGAAATTTGACATTTTATAGCATATGTTATCCAAGTAAAAGTTGGTGTATTTTTGTCTTATCTGAAAGGATTTCACCTATAACCAATCAGAGTGTCAGTCAATATAAAAGTAGGAAATGCAGTTTGAGGCATCGTTAAGCCTGAACATTTATACTTTCAATTAACCTCATTAATACATATGGCTTCCCTTTTAAGAACCCTCAGTGGTAGGAATCACAAAACAGGAAATTATGTTAATGAAACAGGAACAATAAAAAGATGTCCCCCAAACCCAAATGAATTTAAATAACGGAGATGAGACCATTAAGCGTTTTAACTTTCCATGGCAAACAGGCTACTTGATAAATGTTTGCAGGCAAAACTGAACAGAAAGTGAAAAGTGTTAGTTCAATGGGGGAAGGCGAGTTGTTACCTAGATTGACCGTCAGTTTCACACGTCCTGCGTCCAGCTCCAGGCGGAGGGTGTCTGCTGAGTCTCTGGAGGTGGTTGCCATGAGAATGCCATATGCGCGTTGGGACCGAAACCGTAAGGATACGTCCTCAGCCTCTGTGTGCATCACCAGCGGGAGCTGGATTTTCATGAACATACTCCCATCATAGCTCAGAACCGTTGCTTCTATAGATGGGAAATGAATATAAAAGCTCTTGGTCAGTTTAGTGCATTTATACTTTGAAAAGGAAAAGCATGACCTATTAAAGGTTTCCATATAGAACACAAGACACAAACTCAGCTCATCTTCTTCCAAAATGAGCAAATTTTTTTTTTTTTAAACTAGAAAGAGGAGTCACAGGAAAGAGAACTTCCTCTGTGAAGTATATGCTAAAGTCCAGAAGCAGAGGTGGCTGCACTTCCCTTTCTGTACCCAGAGCACTTTCTACGTATAGCATTCATCCTGTCAGATTATCCATGTTCATGTATGCATATCCCTTCTCAACAGCAGACATCGTCTTTTTTTGTATAGCCATAGCGTGAGCCTGGCTTGAAGCACCAGCAACTGTATATGCACGTTTATATATGGTCAGGCCACTGATCAGCTCCGTGAAATTAAACTTGGTTCTGCATCGTTCACCTGCAAAATGAGAGGGTGCTACTAGAGCATCTCTAAGGCCTTTGCTTACCCAAAAAGCCCATGATTCTAAAAAAGTTATTATCATCATCTTTTTCATAATTTCTGCCCTAATACAATCAAAAAAGAAACATTAAAAATATGACTTAAATATAGGATTCAGGCCAACACTTTTCCAGAGGTGATGTTCAAAAACAGAAGAAAACAGAAGAAAAAATGATATTACCAAACAACAGGTAATGCTTCTTCTGAGTCATTATGGTTAACAAGGTAATTCATTTTTACAAAGACACAAACTGTAACTTCATTTGAAAGTTCATTTGCAGATAAGGGGTAACTTAAAGCATTATCTGTAAGCACCACCACGGTGTTCCGAAAAAATTAAGCTAGCACCAAAAAGTCAATAACTATGTACCTGGGTAACATTGAGTAAGGATAGGGGTGGGACTGAGAAGCTTGTGTGGGTGTGTGCTACTAAAGGAAAATGGATTGCTTTAATGGGGAAGTTGCTTAATGCTGCATTAAACACATAGAGAAGCAAATAGCAAAACTGTTGATCTCAAACTGACTGTTTTAAGAAATAGCACCCCTTAATGTTAAACACCATATGGTTGCGGAACCCTGCAAAACAAGTATGAGTCATTTTGCTTTCCCATGGGTTCTGATAACACAGGATACCATTTAATAAAAGAAAACCTACCTGAAATTAAAATAAACCAGGAAATTCTCATTATCTTGCCTATTTACAGCAATTAACTTTACTGATGAAACCATGCTTATTATGAAGACTATATTCTGGAGTTGTGGTTTTGAAAGATTATCTTCCAAAAAGTCAGGAAAATCAAGTATTGCTTGTAACAGACTTTAATCATTAGTTATCTTCGTGGGACTGAATGCACATCCAGAACAGATAAGTGCCCAGGGCTCCAGAACTCTGCTCCAGGGCCCTTCTCTTTTCTCTCTACCTCTTAAGGGATCTTGGTCAACTCACGTGCTCACTCCCCCTAATACTTATTAACAGCCCTGACTTCTCTCCTGAGCCCCATCAAACATCCATCAGCCATTGCCTATGTGACATCTCCAATCTGAATAAGATACACACACCAAAAATGAACAAATTCAACATGTTCCTGCCCCAGTGTTCTCCATCTCAGTAAATGGCTTAACACCATTATTCAGACCTTAACCTTTCTGCGTTCTCTATTACCCTCTCTGCCACATCCAATCTATTGGCAAATCTGCAAGTCTTGCAGCCTCTGATTCCAATCCATTTCCTGAATCAATCAGTTCTTGCCGCTATAGTACCTTAGACTCTGCTCTCATGTCTCACCTAGACCACTATGATAGCTCCCTCAATGGTCTCCCTACTTCTACTCTTTCTCCCTATACACAGCAGCCAGGCTAAACTTTTAAATAAGTCGATCAGATTCAATAGCACTTCATTGATTCAACTGTGCACACCCAACCCCCCCACCTCCATCCTTCACCTCCCCACCCCTCGCCAATAGATTCCCACCACTGCAGTTAGAATAAAATCTGTATTCCTTTTATTAACCTATAAGGTTGTGTGTGATTTGGCCCCTGCCCATCTCTCTGGCCTCAGCTTTTAGCAGGTCCTCCCTTGTTTAGTAACCTCCAGTCACACTGATTTCATCTCTCATTCAAGTATCTGCACTTGTGGAACCTTCTGTCTTAAAAGGTCTCACCCCTAGATCTTTATATGGCTTGTTCCTTCAGCGTTCAGGTCTCTGGTCAAATGTTACTCCAGAGACGCCTCTTCAAATCCTGCTTCTAATTCCCCCTCTAGTTATTCTATATCTACTTACCATTTCTTTTTTTAAATTACCATTTCTGATTTGTTTGTATAGTATAATCTGTCTTTGCCTTTTAGTATGTGACAGTCATTACAGCAGAAGCTGAGCTCTGCTATTCATTGCTCTATCATCAGCCAAGTGCACCAAAAAGCGCCAGGCAAACAGTAGAGCCTTGATAAAATTGACTGAATTGACAATTGCACTTGATACTGAGGATATATGAAAGAGCATATTTCAATTTGAATACCATGCATACATAAATACTCACTAATGAGATTACTTAGTCTGTCTATTGTAAGTGAATCTAATTTTGGTAAGGTAGATGAACATCCCTTAAAGTCTACGTTGAAAGCCATAATTGTGCCACAAAAGACAGACTAGGAGAGGGGTCTGTTTACCAAGACAGGGGTCTCATGGCTAAGCACTGACCTAAGGACTGAGAAAATAAAATATGATGCCCTTAAAATATGGTGGTTCTACCTCATGTCACATGTCTACATCATATTTTTCCAATAAGGTTTCCCTAAAGAAAATCTAGTAGGAGTTGCTCAAAAAATAATTAAAACATGATTGTAAAGCTGTAGTGAATATTAGAAAAAAAATGCTTCTAGTATAATCTTAAAGAAATTCGACCTCTACCATTTCTCTTCCTAATTTATAGCCAATTATTGTCCATATCTATAAAGCAACAAATATTTGAATAAAAATTTAAAAGCCATTATCAATTGTTCAGTTACTTTGGTGTTATACAGAGAAAAGGGCGAAAATATTTTGTTTTCTCTTATTTATTTAATCTGTAAATCTAGTCTCTATTATTCAACAATCATTTTTTTAAATGATCTCATATTCTTCTATGAAATGTAGCTTAATTTGATTGAAAATTAAGTAGAGGGAACATCCTTTTAGAAATATAGATGACTGACAATGGATCATAAATATTGTATGAAATACAATCTAAAGTGAAAAAAAAATCAGTATCATTGGCCTTTAACATTCTCTGAAAAACTACAGGAATGAAATAACAGTAAAGTAATAAAACTCGAGTGCCTCTGAGTTAACATTTAATTAGACAAGAAATGGAAAATGCAAAGGTTGTAGTCTAGAGTTGCCAAATAAATGGTAAACAACATTCTGACATTTGAAGGTTATGCTCTTTGGCAGCATCCTTTAAACATTAGTAAACATCGCTTAGAACACAAAAGAGTTCTTTAAAAGGCTAATTCTAATACAGTACTTCCCAGCAGGAGAGAAAAAGTTTCAACTTCGTCCCCTCCATCTCCTTCCCCCTCGTCGTTAAGTTTGATAAATTTGCTTTTCTGTGTTATTCCTTCTTGTGGTTTAAAGTGTACACCTGTGCTCAGTTTTGCCGAAAGGCAGTCACATATTGTGGTCAGCGATGAAAATCAGACAGGGAGCCAAATTATATTGCTCTGACATCTGTCCCTCCATCTGCTGGAGTTTTAACAAACAAGTATAAAGTAGACCTCCAATGATACCATATACATACAGCCAAGAAGGATTTCTATATGACCAAGTCTCCACAGATTCTCAGTTTAAAAAAATAAAGCAGGAGGGAAGGTGCTGAATTCAATTTATATTCAATTGGACATGACTTCTATACTACTCTTCTTTATGGGATCAGTGCACATAAAACAAAATACTATTTTCTTATTTGCCTAAGTCAGCATACACTCTGATCTTTTTAATAAACTCTTCTGCTTACTTAATGAAGAATGAAGATTTTCTATGTGATTGCAACATCGTTCCCCATGCTGCAATGTCCAAGGACTTGAACATGCTTCTTTATAAATTAACATTTATTGCTCAATAATAGCAAAATAGAAACTTTATAAATGCCTTTTTCTTTTTTTTTTTAAATTTCAAGAGTTGTCAGTCAACTCTTATGTGATCAACAGCCTTATGTGATCAGAGTATATGTGAAGAAGAGCCACAGTCAAAGCCCTCTCTTTTGAATTGGAAACCCTGAGGTTGGACACGATCTTGTGTTGACTGAACTAGGGCAGAGCTGGGAACTGGACAGAAGCCAGATTCTGTGGTATTGAGCATGACAAGCATCCCACATAACCCTTGTTCTTGGGAGATGCCACATGTGAGCAAGAAAATTAATTCTGAAAAGCAAAGACTTCTCACAGTACACTGGGTAGTCCAGAAACAAAAACCTCACAAAAATGACTATTTTCTCTCCTCAGTACACAACCAACCTGTATTCAAAGAAATCTGCAGAAATTTCCAGCCACCTATCAGATAAAAATGCATGTTGAATCCCAGTGATGAAGTTTGCTACTAAATTCTCATTTGCAAAGTTGCACATGCTTGCCACCCCTCCTTCTAATTACTGCAATATATAAATAGTTTCTCTCCCTCATTCTGGTTTAGGAAGCTCTACAATTTCCATTCTTATTTCTGCCATATGTAGTAGCGGAACATTGCCACAGGGTGGTACACCATGCATATTTAACTGAAGGCCTTTGTAATTTGTGTGACAGTTCAGTTATACCCTTTTCTAGCTTCACTTAAGCAGGAGGCATCAGAATAAGTGACAGCTCTCTGAGTGATTAAAATGAAAACACCCTGCCGATGCAGGGGACATGGGTTCGTGCCCTGGTCCGGGAAGATCCCACATGCCGCGGGGCGGCTGGGCCCGTGAGCCATGGCTGCTGGGCCTGCGCGTCCAGAGCCTGTGCTCCACAACGGGAGAGGCCACAGCAGTGAGAGGCCCGCGTACTCCCAAAAAAAAAAAGAAAAAAAAAAGTGAAAACACAATCTTAAATCACACAGGTCTGCTAATCTCACATTATACCTAACTGTAATATATCTCGCAAGCTTTGTCACTTTGTTGTTGTTGCCTCCTAAAAACTATACAATACAAACAAACTGAAATTAGAACGGAAAATGTGCAGAGAATATATACCTTACAAACAAAACTATGCAGAAATAATTAACCTCTAATGACTATTCACAGGAATTTCAATTAAGTACTAGGAGAATGAATGAATCTAGGCAATTAAAATATTTATCTATCTATGGACCTATCTCATTGTACAACCCAGAACAGTGATAGTATTTTGGTAGGTAATTTAAGATCATTATTAGATTATTAGGTCATTATTATTGATTTTTATATTGATTAAGCTGATGAACCTCCTTATTGAGATAAAGAATCAAAATCACATTTCAACTTTAGATTCTGGAAAAGAAATACTTCTCTAGTAAGTGTCAGCTTAAGTAAATTAAACTATTTCAGGAATGCAGGGTCAAAAAGACTGTGTATGGCTTAAAAAATAAATGGCAGGGCTTCCCTGGTGGCGCAGTGGTTGAGAATCTGCCTGCTAATGCAGGGGACGCGGGTTCAAGCCCTGGTCTGGGAGGATCCCACATGCCGCGGAGCAACTAGGCCCGTGAGCCACAACTACTGAGCCTGTGAATCTGGAGCCTGTGCTCCACAACAAGAGAGGCCGCGATAGTGAGAGGCCCGAGCACCGCGATGAAGAGTGGCTCCCGCTTGCCACAACTAGAGAAAGCCCTCACACAGAAACGAAGACCCAACACAGCAAAAATAAATAAAAATAAAATTAATAAACTCCTACCCCCAACATCTTCTTTAAAAAAATAAAAAAAGTAAATGGCAGGTACTTTTAGGCTAAATGTCTAAGACAGCAATGTTATCTGGAGCATGGGAGGACATGCAACAACTCGTCAATATTTTTTCATATTGATTTTTTGTTCCATTGTTGAAAATGAGTGACAACGGGTATAGTGACTAAAGCATTTATCTGCAACTCTTGGGTCGATGAAAGAACATACTTAGACATATGTGTTCTGCTATTTCTTCCTTTTGTCTGGTCTGCAAATGAGCGGTGACAGATATCACACTTTACTCTTCCTTTAACCCTCTTCTCCTTCTAATGGGAGAAGCAAAAAAAAAAAAAAAAGTAGCTTTGCCTCCTGCAAGAGAAGGAAAAAGAGGCACCCGTTCAGAGCTTCCACAGACATGCTAAGCCTTAATATCAAATTGGTAAAGGAACCTCTACCAATTGCGTCAGTTGGGTCTTAGGCAAAGGTAAGTGCCTTTGAAATTAGGGTGCACTTCTGAAAACGCTCGTATAACTTAGATGGTTTAAAGTCACCTTACTCTTCAAATTTCAAACTTGAGAAGGTCCACTAAAGTGAAATGACAGGCTCAGGCGATAGTGTCAGGGAAGCTGCAACTCACAGCTTAGCTTGCTTCGAACGCTATTTTTGACATAGATTTTAGCACTAGATGCCAAAAGGATGTCTAATTCATTCCTTTTTTTACTTTCTAGTGTCTTGAAATTAAAAACTGGGCAAGAGAGACAGTGATTGTCTTTGATATGTCTTAGGCCCATACCCTAGAGGATCCAAAAGACCCAACTCTTTATTTATCCCTGCAATACGCTTAAAAAGCTGTGTCGTCCCAGAATCAGGCCCTGTGAAAATCATTAAGGACTCATCAGTAACACACGTCAGGTGTGGCTGCACAGCTTGCGGAGAGTTTACTTCCGCAGAGCATACGTTATGTTTCAATGGTCATTTAAAGTTTGAGGTCCACGCTGAATACGCTTTTCAGCTCAGGGGAGTCAGCAGCTTGGATTTTGGAACCTTACCTCTCTCGCAGGACCTGCCAAGATAGCCTGTTCCGGAACAATCGCAGACATATCTGTTCCACCCATCCCTGCACATGCCGCTGTTTTTGCAAGGGTTGCTAAGGCACGGTTTTGCCGTTTCCCTGGAGCAGGACGGCTTCACTCCAGCAGTACTTTGAACTTCAGCCATTTGCCGGATATCTTTGCTCTGGCCGTCAATGAACAAATCTCTTATGCAGCCCACGTAGCCATAGTTGAGCAGCGCAGTCCACACCTCGGTGGGGAAGATGAGGCCGGCCTTATTTTCTGGCAAGCCCCCCAGGTACAACTCGTCATCCAGGTCCAGAATCTCACTCTCGCCAGGAGCAGTGTAGGGCGTGCGCAGAGTGTTGACAGAAATGGTACCTGTTGCAAAGACAAGAGAGCACACAGGTCTTTACAGCGTGCAACCTGTTCTGAATATCACACTTTCTCTCCTCCATCTGCCTGAGGGTGAACTTGAGGGCAGACATTTCTTATTTTTCTTTCTATTCCTGGTGTACTTCCTAGGGAAATGAACAGAAATATGTGGAATTAAATAACTTTAAGAATAAGGCAAACTGTCATTTAAATGGTTCTATTTCACTTTGGGAATGAAAACCAAAGTATACAGACAAGAAAGAGTGTTTGTCAGCCTCTAAGAGTTCAGGGGAAAAAGGAAGGAAGGAAGGAAGGAAGGAAGGGAGGGAGGGAGGGAGGGAGGGAGGGAGGGAGGAAGGAAGGAAGGAAGGAAGGAAGGAAGGAAGGAAGGAAGGAAGGAAGGAAGAAGGGAAAAGGAGGGAGGGACGGAGTAAGGGAGGGAAGAGAAAATGGCATTCTTACCACTCTAACATTTCAGCCAAGATGGAAAGAAAGGAAGGGTGGAAGGGGAGGGAGGGGAGGGTGGGAGGGGAGGGAGGGGTGGGAGACAGGAGGGAGAAGGAGAGGGAGAGGGAAAGAGAAAGAAAGAAGGAGAAATTGGCATGCTACATCACTCTCTGGAATAAAGTCAGACTCTCTTTGGTTAGTGTTCATTTTCAAAGCAGGTATGCATCTGCAAACCAATGAAAGGTTGTGTTGTGCCCCCATCCTTAACTGGCTTCATTGTTTTTATTGTACACAACACATTGACAGATTATCTAGGTCAAAACCTGACTTCATCACACTCAGCTGTACAAATCTATTGCTTAGCCTCTATGGTCTCAGTTTACTCATTCATAATATGGGCACAGCAATATGACCTACCTCATATGAGTGTTAAATAAAATAATACAGTAAAGTGTCTGGTTTGTAGTAAGCACTACATAAATGCTGTCTATCATGATTCATCACAAGAACCAAGTCAAATTGGGTGTTTACTATTTTTTTTAAAAAAACAAACTAGTTACTTACTAGTTACTTACTTATCTAAAAAAACAAACTAATTACTTACTTATTGACAAGTTGTTTTTTCTTCCTCACTCCAATGTGAGGGGAAAATAACTCTATTAGTTTATAAACACATGGAAATCCTAGCCTTAAGCATAGGATGAAGAGGTAGACATTCACATGGGATTATTTGAGGATCACAGAAAAAATTATATATTTATGGAATCCATTAAAAGAAGAAAAAAGAAAGACAGCAGGCATTTTCCTGATCAAAACTTTCATCCTGTACCACCAGATTACTCAAAATTCCACTAATATTCTACCTTCAGAAAGATCTTGGTAAAAATGCAAATATGATACCCGAAAAGGACACCACACTGACCCATTTCCAGATTACCCCAGATTTCTTTCTCAGGTCTAGACCATAAAGCGGACTAGGGACGTAGAGTCTAACAAGAGAAAGTGGATTAGAAGCCTCAGGGATTTAGAGTGCAGACAACATGGGAGAGGCCTGAAGACAGAAGATGGGGTACAGAGGTAGAGACAGAAAGGGAAGGGAAAGGGTAGTGTGTGTAGAGGGTGGATAGGAAGATGCATTTTAGTTCTTTCGCCAACTAGCGAAGGCCCACTCCAAATGGAACTATGGCCTGTGGTGAACGTGAAACGTGCATCTAAGCACACAGGTTTGCCAGGCCCTGCATTGTTCCCGGGAGACTCCCAAATCCCAGCAGAGGGGTGCTCCTCGATATGGGCAGTGTAATGGGATCTGTCTTTGTGAGGGAGAAGGTCATGGAAGCCGCTGAAGGAGACCATGTGCCGGCCAAGTCATTAAGAAGACATTTGTCTCTCTAGACTTCCACAGAAAGAAATGGAAAAAGCTCCTAGGGGAGAAACACTCAAAGGCATTGCTCTTTTGGCCTTCCAAAGAGGCGGGTATAATAAGGATTTTGGAAGGAGGCAGCAAAAGGGGAAAATGACAAAGTGCTTGTTTTTACTGTTCACATTTGTGCAAGTGTCTAGAAGAAAATTCATTTAGGAACATACAGGAACCGGAAAATCCCACTTAGAAAAATATTTTAAAAATCATTTAGGGGAAATTAAATATATAATTTTGAGAGAGAATGGTGACACTTTTCTAAATAGAATTTCATTACACGCATTTTTAACTGTTCAAAATGCCCTAAGAAGTGAGTTGAGATGATCCCTAACCTCTGCAGCAGCTAATGTAAGTTAGAAAATGATGAGAAAGAGTTAAGTGTTAATGACAAAAGGTAAGGTGGACATTAAAAAAAAAAAAATGTGGAAAGCAAAGTGTTGTATGCAATGAACACAGTGGCTTTTAGGTTTTTAAGAAAAAAGAGAGAGAGATGCCAGCTCCTGTTTTCCAATTAGTTCAAGAAGACTTCCTAGAAATGAATACGTCATATTCTGAGACAACAGCTAGGAGACACAGAGCAAGTGAACAATGACAAAGTTTTACAAGAGTGGGGATATATCTTTAAAATATGCAATTTTTCCCATATGCCTTTTTATTCATGGAACAAGCTTGATTTAGCTCAGGGAGGGGAAAACACTTGGAAAAACTGTCTTGTCCTTTTTTGTGGTGTTATAATTCTGACACTAAGGATACTTGGAGGATTCCTGAGACGAGGGCATCCGGTGGCTTGCATAACACTCAACTCTGTGTCCTCTGCATAGTTTGCAGAGCTCGGTACACTCTGGAGTTTCCATATTCAGTGTGCCTATACTCTCGGGGCAAATCTGCTGCCCAGTGTTTCAGATACTCATCTATTAAGAGTTTGTCTGACAGAATGGGGTGACTAGGTCTTGTAGTTTTTATTTATGGTGCGTTAGTGCCTGCTCTGAACCAAGTATCTAAGTTCAGATATGTCTCTATGAATGTGCTCGTTGTGGCCAGGGTAAGATATTCACTATAACTTTGTGATTAGATTAGAGCTTTCTGATCACAACACCTGAAGTTAATCCACAGGTTTCATGTGGTTTACATGTAGCCCAGTGCACACACATACATACACACGCACATGCACACACATACACATACACACACACACTGAAATAACCGTTTAACAGGAAAGTATTTAACTCTATTACCTCTGAGGCACTCAAATAATGTTTTCTTATTAGATAAGTTTAGTAATACAAATGCTAGACATGACCCACCAACCTGATTTCAGAACCAACTAGCAGGCTGTAACCTATAGTTCAAAAAACACTGGAGGGTACTATCATAAAGGATAAGGTTGTTTTTCTCATAGCTCCTTTTCATCCCTTTGAGAGACGGTTTTAAAGTTCTCATGGGAAGAAGAAGCCACGAAGGGTGGGAGAGGAAGCAAAAGAAATATAATCCTAACTTCAACTTCAAGAGGAATTAGCTCATTAATTTGGCCCCAGATTCAAGGTATGGAGTCTCAACGAGCAAATGCATGTATTAGATATTATTGACTGTAATATTCTGCAAACAAACATAATAGAATGGAACAACCATGACCAAAAATCAGCTACACGTATGCTCTAGATGCTTTGCCAATTCACTTATATGTTAGAAAATCTTTATAAAAGGGATGGCAAAAAAGGGAAAGGGCAGAACTTGAGTGGGAACAGAAATGATTATTTTTATATTTTGAAGATTCAAAGAGTAAAACTTTATTTGAAATAATAATTATATTTTATTACTTAGTCAAACTCAAATAGAGATTGATATTTTAGCCTACACATGTGCAAATATCCTGAAATACTAATATTTCTGGTAAGGGATTTGAATCCCTAATTCCTTAATGATTTTATTCTTGACATGAAATCAAAGGACATTTTCACCTAAGCAAAGGACTCATCATAGAATCACTGAATCCATTTAAATCAATTTAACACTTACATAGGACACTGAAATTTCAATATTAAGGTTCTCAAGTGCCTATTTCATTATAATCGAGTTATAAAGGCAGTGGTTATCAAGAAAACATGAAATGACTATTTAAACCTTATTCATTGATCATTAAAGACAAGTAGTTGCCACAGCTGTATATATCAATAGAAAATAAGCATTTTCCAAAGTTTGGGGTATGACTACATGTAAATAAATATTTAAGAGAAAACAAAAATCTGAGTATATTATTGGTTTATCCCTCTATCTTTTTTCCAGGAACTGCAAATATTGATGTGTTCTCTTTGGCATAGCTTGATTATTTCACACATTTTACCTTCTTCCACTATCATTATACGTGAAGTTTCTGGCAAATTAAACAACTATTTTATGTAAAACATTGCTATATCTGAGCTATTATAACTTGTAGATGGTAGTCATATTTGGGAACTTACTTGGATCAGTGTTTCATGCTTCAGTATTGAAGACTCTGAAGCACCCTGCTGTGCTATTTTGCTTTTAAAGAAATGAAATTTCAGCTAAAAATAAATATATTTGTGTACATAGGACTTTTATCATCTTAATGTAGAAATCACATTAACGTAACATTTAAACCTAGTTGTTTTCATGGCATGTGCAAGGTAAAACAAAAGTGATAAATAGATAAGGTAATATTTATTTAAGCATATTCATAAGCATTAATAATATAAATTCACATTTTATGTAAAAGTATACATAAAACGGGGAAAACTGTTGAAAACAGCTCTTAGTTATAAAAATAGAAATCAGCTTCATGATTTGATCTGGTATTTATAAATTGTTAGCCTCTACCCTTTTTCTCCTCCAGTTTTTCTTGGCTATTCCATTTCCAGAAGATTAGTTTATGGAGTGGAAAGAAACGTGAAGCAAAAGGTGAGATTTAAAATAAGTTAATTTGGTTTCAAGTTTTAAATTACTGCAAAAGTTTAAGTGATTGGGAAATGAGGGGGTAGAAGATAGTGTGCTGTAATAGGAAATGATTTTGCCTGGTCAAAGGAAACCAATTTTCATGTTCTAGCTTTGCAACTAACTAGCTGAGGAGCTTAGCCAGATAATAGATTCATTAGGCCTCAATGTGGCTCTTATGCAAAATAAAGGACTTGACTGGATGGTCACTAAAGTTCTTCAGTGAGTAAAAATTTTTGAAATTACTGCTTAAAATAATTTTAGTTAAATATAAATTGTATCTATCTACAATTCTGCTTCACCTCTCATTGCAGAAGAGAATAAGATTCCACAAACTTATAAATTTACTTGTCAAATTTAGTATTCTATTAACAAATCCAAACTCAGTAAAAAGGCATAATATAAGTGATAAAGGCAGAATGAAGCACTGATTGCAGGGTATGATGCAAAATGCAAAATACGTAAGTCCCAAAAATAGATAGTAAAAAAAAAGACAAAATATTAATAATGGGAGTTTTGGAGTAGTGAGATTATGAATGGATAGTTTTCTTCCTTCCTTCCTTTCTTTTTCTTTACTCTTTCTTTCTTTTTAGTTTTCTCGGTCTTTTTAAAAACAATTTCATGTACTCGGTTTATAACATGGACTGAATAAACTTTGCTTGAAAACAAAACAAAAAACAATCTTAATATTCTGTTTTCTGCTTATTACTATGTGTTTCTTGCTTACTTGGATTACTGTGAGCTGGGAATTTCAGAAATTAAACAGATATATGACAAAATAAATCTTGGAGCAAAATTTAAAAGTTTGATATTATTTAATAAAGGCCAAGAGAGAGGAGAAAAGGGTAACTCATATACTGCAGATAAGAGTGTAGACTGAAACAGTCTGTTAGTAAAATAACCTGTCATTATCTTTAAAATTAAAAATGCAATTAATCCAGCAATTCCAATTCCCAGAATCTATCCTACAGAAACTCTGACCAATGTGCATAAAGATGTAATATGAAGACGTTCATTATAAATTAGCTTAGAACAGTGAAATTTTTTCAAAAGTAAAAAGTTAAATGTCCGTCAATAGAGGAATGATTAAGTTAATATTGATATATTCAAACTAGGGATATCTGATGTCACTACAAAGAATGGCATAGAAAAAGTTCTCAGTATTTTTTTAAGTCACCCAATAATTGGTGAAGAGTGATCTTGTTTATGTAAAAAAGAAGGTCTACATTTATTTTATATGTGTAATTATATTTACAGATATGCTGGTGCATAGGAAAATATCTGGGAATTTTTCAACACCAAATTATTTTACCTACGGAGGTGGGAGTGAATTGGTTAGGGAAGTGTGTGGCAAAGGAAAACTTTTCACTTGTGTACTTTTTGAACTGCCTGAACATTTTCACCAACAGCACGTTATTTATACGTCACAGACCCGCCATGAATTAAGCACAGGCACATGTACAAACACACATACTCGTGGCAATACATGTATACCTATGAGTTTTAAAAATGATCATAGACAATGCTGGGAAGTTGTAAATATCAATCAAGTGATGTGTTTTGCAGCAGTTAAACTACTATTTTGCAGAAATTCCCCAGATTTCCACACCGCACTCCGCAGTACCTGCCACTGCGGCTGGTGTGGTCAGCTAAATGCCTATTTCTTGAGGATGCACCTGACACCCTAGTCCAGGGTCTGCCCCTTGGCTGGGTGGGCCTGGAAAGGAGATTTAGTGAATTTAGAGAGAGAGGTTCCACCTCTCAGAGTTTGATATTTACCAAGCCCATAAGACCAATGTATAAAATAAGAAGGCCAAGTTATTAATTCTCCATGAGAAATTAACTGTCACAGGATATGGAATGTTTCTTTAGGGAGGTCAATTTATAATCCAAATGTGTATTTATTCATTTATGATGGGAGCTTTAATAATATTAGCCTAGGATGTTCTGACACCCCCGCCCCCATCTCAATTAAGATGACCTGCCTCTATCTCTGTAGCGGGGGTGAAGTAGTCAAGTTCCTTGGGCAGTGCTTAGATGGGTACTGCCAATGTTTGTCTCTGTGACTTTCTTTTCCACAGACACTGTATATGGCAATACATTTGAGTCCTACAACCCTGCGAGCCTGGTTAAGGTGCCTGTGCAAAGCTCTGCTCTGATTCTTAGATGCTCTTTTCACAACTCACAGAGGATAATTTTTGTTACTTGGGTACTTCTGAGTAAAAAAGAGTTTATGACATCATATTAACCAAATAGTCTGAAAAAGTAAGTTTGTACTTCAATTGTGACTATATAAAATATACTTACATGTTAAAAAAGTAGAGGAAAATATGTAAAACTGAAAATGTTTTAAACGGGAGGGAAAGGCAACAGATGACTATCTTCTTTTAAAACACATTCAGAATAAATAAATAAATATAAGGATCAATTTAATAAAATGTAAAATAACTTTATGCAAAATTGACTCCATCTAGTCATTAGCATAGTCAAATAATTGATAAATTATTGATAAGGTACTTTAGTCTTACCGTGGATGGGTAATGGTTTATGGACATGGGTACAAAATAAAGCATTATACATTTACTTAATGTTATTTCAAATGTCTGCAACAGGCCACTCGGTAGAAGCATGGGAGGAATGTTTATAATCAGAGGGCCAATTCAAATCAAGGCCTAAATGGAAAAATCGTCTAATGGTCATTCAAGTAGAAATGCTAAGAGTGGAGATTCATGAATGGTATACACAGAAATCAGTGCTGGTAATAGACAGCTAGAAAGTGCTGTTCACATCAAACAGTGATTACTATAAACCTCTAATTATGTACTTGGGAGAGAGCCTTTTGCTTTTCCCTCTGTAATTTCTAGTTCTTAAACTGGAACTCTAGGACTTCAATTCAAATCTCAATGGCTTCTTAGCTGTTAAAAGTGGGCTTACCCATGAATAACTGCTGATACAATCTGCTATACCCTGCTGTACACAAGTAGAATTTGACAAGAATAATGAGTTTTCTCTGATTTCAATGTGTAATGATGGTTTGCAAAAAAAAAAAAAAAAAAAAAATGACTGGTAGTTTGCTGTAAAAGTACTTGAGAGGATACCCTTGACTCAGCCAAATAGCTTAACACAAATTTAAACAATATCCATGCCCCAAGAAAACAGTCATTAACCTCCTCCTAATTTTAGCACAATTCATGCTTTAGTTAAATACCTGCGAAGCTGTCTTGTGTTGAGTTTGGGAGCAAAAGAGAGGCAAAGGGGAACCCTGGAAAGGGAGGAGGGGTTGGTAAGAAAATGTTCAGCTGCACGTCCTGCAAAGTTTGCAGAGTCATGAGCCCCGTCAATCATATTTATTAACTCAGTGACTTAGGGGTTTGGCTCTGTTAAGTAGCTATACCATCTACGGAGCATATCCACTTTTTGTGGCACTCAAACCATACACTCTGATCCACAAAATCAGGCTGGCACTTGGTATGGTTCCTCCTTTGCCAATTTAGCGCAGGATCTGAAAATGCCACTTGTGGCTTAGTCCACTTAGCCTCCCACGGCCCCAGTCATAGACTAAGCCGGCCACGGAAGAAACTACACTGTCCGGAAAGACTGAGACCAAACAGTAGTAGTCAAAGTTTGGGAAAGTGCTTTTTTCTTTCCCCACGTCACAGGATGGAAGAAGGGACATATAACCCAATACAATTAATTGTGCTGAAAATGAAGCTCTGGAAAAGTATTCAGATGAAGACAATATTTCTTATCAAACAAAGGGCTCAGGTACCCACCTTTTAGTGAACAAAGGACAGAAGGGCAGGTAACCAGAAAGGTGGACATCCTGAGTGACTATCCTCCTCCTCAGTAGCATGCCTATCCCAGCCCTCAGCAAGAAGTGAATGCTTTCCCTCAGGATTAATGTTCCTTCTACCTACGTGTTTGCTAAATGATACAGGGAGCTCAGGAACAAGCAGGAATAGCAGTCCTGTTCTCATACAAGGTTGTCATTTTTGTACGAGGTTTATCACAGTTCTCTAACAATCGTTTAACTTCCTCACCGCAGTTTTTTTTGGACATCTGGGTTTGGAGGATGGAACTGTATTCATAAAGGAAGGACAGCACCTATTATCCTATATTGTTTAAACTGCTTTCGGGAAGTAATATAATTCTTTAAAAAGTTGTATTTACAACTAAAAGAGTGCTATTATTCTTCAAGAGTAATGATGATGTTACTATTTTTAGAATATTGGGGTGGGTTGGCACTGAGCCATTCACGTTTTTATTCTTTATTTTTTCTCACACCAAATATGTATTGAGCAACTGTTATTGCTTAAGAAAGCACTGGGATATAAACATAAAGAATATAGTCCCTGTCATACAGGGGTTCCCCTTATAAAGTGGGGAATATCAAAAATTCAGTCTGTCTACCAAATACAGTTTTAACACTGTCTCTGATAAGACAGCCAAAATTTATTAGCATCAAATTAATGACCATGGCTTTTAGTCCTATTTACTTTAGTATGGTCAATAAGAGAAGGAATAACTCTTACGTCTGGGCTCCCTCTACTTTAATAATGGAGATAACACGGCTCATTAAATGTTTTTAAATATTCAGCTAAGGGGGATCCCAGGCAAATCAATAGATAATGACCTTCATTGTCTATGAGTCAGAAATCAGCCCACATTGCCCTCTTGTCATATAAACGTTGTTTCCCACATTATAGTAAGAGTAATGTTCATATAGCCTCTGAATATAACTGATGTGAAAAATGGATGAAACTATTTCTTGAAATTCTATGTTTCTTAGTTTTATCTGAGCAATAAATCTTAGTATTTCACCAAGCCTAACTCAGAAATATCCTTTAAGTAAAATAAAAGCTAGTATAGTTATTCATTCAATCTTTAAAAAGCTACTTTATACCAAACCAATGCAGTGTGCAAATACAGAACTTAATTAAAATACTATATATAAAATATTAACAGCTGCAGTTATTAAAATTACATTAAGCTCCCTTGAGCTAGGCCAACATAAGGAGCTCTCTTTTTTTTTTCAATTAAGTAAAGGCAGAACTTGGTTTAATGAATGAGCATTGGTTTTTATACTGTTTGTTCCAATTCACTAATCTGAAATCATAATCGAATAAAAGTACTTTACCATCAAAACACAACCAAGCATACTAAATCTTTCCATTGGATTCTGACAAAAATCCCACAGTTTGTTTATCTTCTTTCTTACTGCAAATAACACTTTTTTAAGGCATCTCTTTCTTCTTCCCATCCAGCATTGAACTTTGTAAATTAAAGTTGATATTTTCTGCTCTGGCCTTTTCCAATGAGGGAATAAACAGGGCAGTTAATAAACTTTTGGTTATTTGGATGCATTAAAGACCTCAAACAGCAAAAGTAGATTTTCCTCAGCTTAAGGATTAAGGTATTTATCTGATCCTTATTGTAATAGGTCATCCAAGGAACTTAGGAAACTAATTAATTGCACCACCACTTAAGACTGGCAAGAAATATCCAGGTATAAATCATCATTATCAAATGAATAATGAATGGTTTTATTTTCCTTTTTATATCATTTTGCATTTACTAAAATTTTGACATTAACCATTATTTCTTCATATAGTTAGAAAATACCTCATTGATCTTAAGTGTAGTATTTTTTGCCCCTCTGAACTTCCAAAAGATATCCACTTAATTAAACTGCTATAAAGTCTGACTAAATTATATATATTCTTAAAAGTCATTTTCAAAATTTTATTCTAGATGTATTACAAGTCAAGTGATAACATCCATAAGTTAATATTTCAAAACACAAGATTAGTCCATGTTCCCATCCTCCTTTTAAGTCTTCTGTCTGAAGGTTCTTAAGTAGCAAATTAACTGCTAACTCTGGCAGAAACAGGCTGGGGGAACTCGCTAAGCCCCCTAATCTACTTCCACATTTCAGAGCAAGTAAACGTTATTTATTCAGGTCTTCACTACAAACATCCTCTCCTTCCCCCACCTCACATGCACGACTCCAGAAAAAAGAAACATGCAGCGAAAGGAAGCCAGAGAAATGAATTCCTGTTGGTGGAATTCCAAACCTCTTTCACCAGAAAGGGAAGCTATTTGGAAGGCAGCAGAGTTTTGCCTGCATCCTTGAAATCCTACTGTATTGATTAAAGTGTTTTTGATACCACAGACCCACCTTGGATAAAAAAAGTGTACTGTATTAAACTAAGGATTTTATATATGAATCATTGAAATTTTTTTCATATTTTATATTTGCCACTTCAAGCACCTCCAAACATCCAATGAGACAAGAGATAATTGGGAACACAAGAACACTGAATTTTGTCATTTGCAAATTCAAGATAAAATTTCTTGCAAGATTTGGCACTTGATTATCCATTTAATGTTCATTTAAGAAGCTATTCTAGAAGCCATTTGAGCATTTGGGGTTTGATGCCCAACTATGATGATTAATTAGCTCCTTCTGATTCTTTTATGATGTGAAACAGAAATAATAACAATTTCCTCTACCCTAAAGACAGAAATGCAAGAACTCTTTAATATGTCTTGGTTTTCATTCCTTAGGAGTGGTGTTCCAGCAGATAAACAGCATAAAAAATGATAAATTACCTGACCGTCCATCTCTTTGGAAGTCCACGTGATACCATTCTCCATCATTCACCTTCTTCTGCAGGGCTTTGATTTTGATTGTGCCTGACCCCATGTCTAGGAGGAGGTAGAGGTGGCCATCCAGCATCTCAATAGCGAAGAAGTCAACCTTTATCATCTGGGGGTGCTTGGCATCTTTTTGGTGCCGTGGTTTGCCATGACTAAATAAGATGAGGCCATTGGGCTCTGTCGTGCGGAAATCAAATGATATGGAGCCTGTTTTCTTTGCATTCCATTTAGGCAAAGAGACGAAAGATTCTGGGGTTTCAAAGGTGATTGGGTCCAAAGTTGCAACATTCTCACATTTAAAGGCCACCACTCCATGAATCTTCATCTTCGGGTCTCCTTGCTTGGCAAGTCGAGATAATTCCAGCCTTACATCATTATTTTTATACACAACCTGTAGGCAGAGGATAGCAGTGAGAAACTGGGCCCATATTTTAATGTTTCGAACTTGTCATCAGTTCACGTAATTTCCAAGTAGATTATGAAAAGACATACAATGTTTAGTGCCTTTGGATGTATAAGACAGCTTTTTCAGCCAAATAAAATCCAGGTATCGATTTATTGAACATAACTATTCTAATCTAATTTCATTCAAGTAATGTGTACACACACACACACACACACACACATACACAAAGTACCTGTAGTTAACTCAAATAACTTGAATAAATCTGCACAGAACTTTCATTATTCCAAGCATGTATAGAACCATTTGCTTTTGTTAGTTGGTTATTATGCTTTGTTTATTAAATATAAGGACTGAGGTTTTTCAGTTTTGCCATCACTAAAATATTTGAAATTAGATACTTTTGTATACCGGTAACCTAAAATACAGGATCTCTTCTATGGTCTATATATTCATGGTGCATATTAACTTTGTAAAATAATCACAAGTTGAGGTAAAAAACATCCTGAATTTTCTCAGAAAAATCATAAAATATGACTAAGATACAGAAGCTCTCTCTTGCCCTGCCCTGCATTAGTAACTGTTTGAATAATGTTAGCTAACTCTGGAACTTGGTGTTTATCCTAAATCCATTCAATCTATATTACTAATGTCCCATTTCACTTTTAATGTATACAAATGTGGAACAAAGTTTGTCCTGTACCCTCATTTCCAAAGGCACTTCATCTAAGGTGGCTGGGTAGTTCTCATTGCTTGTTAATAGTCCTAGGGCTTTTGGGGGGCTCCAAATAGCACTTTGGACAAATCCACTGGCAGGGCTCACAACATCATGCATCTGCTATCACATCACCTTAATAAATCCATAGCTATTTCAACATAGAGATTCATACCCTTTCCCTACAAAATCCATACCATGGATAATTACATTTCCAAAAGATATGTCATACAGACTTAAGAATAAATTAGTTATCTATGTCCAGATAACTATCTAAATTCTTTTACAAAGGCACTCGAAATTTCACAGCAGCCAACACTGTCAGTTTCTAAATTCATTTATCCATGTATAAAAATATACTTGCATAACAGAAAAAAATAAGCCTGTGTCTGATTAGTGGTATCAAGTTAACCAGGTCAAGACAGCTGTTATTTCTTCCAAACCCATGACCAATCGAGCCAATAGTGTGGCTGATTAATTTCCTGATAGGATTTGGTAATGGATACTTTATTTTTTAGAGTGATTAAGAGTGAAAGCTCCAGTATCAGACTCCCTGAGCTCAAATTCCAGCTCTAGCACTACATAACTGTATGATCTCTGAGCTTTGTTTATAGAGACATAATACTTTACAGGATGGTTATAATGATTACAGAAGAAAATGCATGTGAGAAAATCTACATGGCAAACAATCCAATGCCAAGCACATTGTAAGATTTTAATAAACATCAACTACATCAAACTGCATGATAATAAATATCATCATCTCTTTATTATCATCTAGGAGACACAGATATATTAGTTCTAAATTAATCCATTATGAGAAAATGTTTAGAAATTAAGCACACTCATATAATTGGTGTTTTTTTACACGATTTATGCCAACTAAATAAATCACATCTTTTCAATGCTAGTCCTGGTGTTTCAGTTTACCTTTATCTTGAAGAAGGATTATTATAAAGAATACCATATCCCTTATTCTTTGAACAAATATGTATAAAGATTTAACAAGCATCTATTGACAACAAAAGAAGGGAAAATGAACTCAAGCAATAACAAAAAGGAATTAGATTAATTCTTAAACATACTTCCTAGAAAAGAGAAAGAGCTATTAAGCCTTGTGAAAGTTGATTTAGGATTGCCTTTCTTTGGGAATCTTCAGTAGTGGATAAAATGCTTTTCATGGATGATTTTCCAAGTTTTATAACCTCTCACCATGATTTTCGAGCTACCTAAACCTGCATATTTGTTTTCATTTTTTCCTGGTGATTTATATTTTAATATATGGATATTCCTTTGACATAGATATTGATCAGGAATGAGTATTTTCTGACCCAAATGATGCAGATGGTAATGCTGATCAATGCTAACACATCACCATGAAATAGAACCACAGCAATGGAATTGGATGTTTCTGACATGAGCAAGTAGATATAAGGCAGGATATATTGCCTCATGAGTCCCACATCAGCTACCAAAAAGGTGAAAACATGTAGGGCTAGGGCAATTGTAGGTGAGAATTTCAGTGAGGGATTTATAATCTCATGAGTGAATTGGGTTCCCTGGTGATTCAGTGAGGTTCAGGGAGATGGAGAAGAAACGTAAGGATTCCCTAGATCACAATACTTAGGGTGAGCCATGCACCACCCCCTCACCCCAAAAAGGGAGTATGAATCTCCACTAGAATTTATGCTTTATGCAGGCAAAAACCTTACAACGAGATCAGTACCTGGCACAGAGCGGACACCCAATAAATACTTGCTGAGAGTTGAATAACATTCTTTCTTCACATTTTTTTTAACCTAGTTCCCAGATTATAGACTATTATTAATAACAATATTTACAAATATAGTTAAAAATAACAGAATGCAATATTGTGGACCCATCTCATAACCTAGCTATAATTTTTAGCTAATTTCTCTAGGAAAGTGTGGAAACTTATGTACGAATGGCAAGTTGACCTATCATCTTCAAACTCATTTTTTGGGGTGTAAACTACTTTTAGAGTAAAAACACCTGATTTAAAATTCTGCAGGGGTAGAATAATTTTCATAGAAGAACTATCTTGAGGAGAAGCACAGTGTGTTTTTGTTTCTTATTTTGTATTCTTTGAAAGGCAACTCTAGAAGACAGAAAGGCAATATTGGATAGGCAGGCTGATAGCTCTCAGAGCTACACAACTACTTCAGCTGACCCAGATTTCATAATCACTCTACTTTTTTAAAGTTAGACTTACTCTTAATATGACCTGAATATAGTTCAATTATAATAACAAGGAGTAGCCAGTAAGCACTCCAAATCTTTTTTTTTTTGCTTCTTTCTGAGATAATATGGTTTTAAATCATATATAATTATTCATATATCTTTTTTCTTATTTATGTTAAAAATTGTAATTTATTTAATAGTTTCAACTTTCAACAAACCTCCTTACACTTTATCATCTTAACAATTGGTGATATTATTGCACACCCATTTGGATCTTTTTATGGAATCAATATTTCTTTGTGGATACTGATTTTCAGTTTCTTTGAAGAGTAATTCAAAATGTTGAATTTCACTTCTTGCTTCATGAAATTATATCATAAATCCCAAAGGAACAGAAACATAAAAGGGGTCTTGGGTTTTTTTGTTATTTATTTGCTGGGTTTTGTTTGTTGTCTTTTAGCTGCCATACAATTTCTACACGTTGCTATGATGATGTTTTCCCTTTCTTCTAACATTTGTTAGAATTTTCAAAATGTCACTCACACTTAAATGGGCAAGAAAAGGAGTAGTATGTTTGTGTTTTTATATGCCCAGGCTGGAAATCTGAGGTAAACAGTCACTGAGTATTTTATTTGATCTTGATAATAGTCCTAAAAAGGCAGGGGGAGTAAGTAGGCTAAAGAACAGAAGTTTGGTAGTCTGGATACAGACTTAGTTTAATCACAAAGCTTTTACCTAAGTCAGGCTGCCTAACCTCTGTCTCGGTTTCTTAATTTCTAAAACAGACATCTAAAAAGGAAAGGCATGTCAAATCCATAAATCCTTGAGCTTTTTTCCCCTCAATCTCTGTGATTTGGGGAAGAGGTAAAAGATGCCCTATTGCTCCTTCTCTTTATCTGGCTTTTTCCAGTTGTGGTTTTTTTTTTTTTTTTTTTTTTGGTGGTACGCGGGCCTCTCACTGCTGTGGCCTCTCCCTTTGCAGAGCACAGGCTCCAGACGCGCAGGCCCAGCAGCCATGGCTCACGGGCCCAGCCGCTCCGCGGCATGCGGGATCTTCCTGGACCGGGGCACGAACCCGTGTCCCCTGCATTGGCAGGCGGACTCTCAACCACTGCACCACCAGGGAAGCCCTCCAGTTGTGGTTTTGATGCCAGGATATCGTTCCCTATTCTGAGATGTATTGAAACTCGTATTCCATTAGCAAAGAGAATGTTCACCTCATCTTCAGGTACACAGACATGCCTCAAGGATTCTATCTATCTAAGGTTTGTACAGATGGTATTGAAGAACTGGTGGCTGATAGATAAATCTCTTTCCAAAGGAGGTAAGTATGTGTGAAATAAGCAGATCAGTAGGAAAATTATCTGCCACTCAGATCATGACCTTTGTTGTTGTTGTTATCAATATGTTTTAGCTTAGAAGCCTTAATGGGGCTCTTGAATTAATTTAATTAATTAACAGGCATTGATCAAGGCTTTTCATATGTTAACTATGAGAGTAGGAGGGGTGGTAAAATAATCCCTGAAGTCAGAGTCCGAGTTCTCTGCAGAGATCTTGACTCTGACATGACCCTCCCTGAGAGAACGTGAGTGACTCCTTTTAATCTGAGTCTTGGTTTTCTCTCTCATTCTTGGAAGCAATCACAAGTGAGACCTAAGAATCTGGTTCTCAAGTCAGCTTTCAGAGAGAACTCCAGCTCACCCTCTTGCCATCCTGTGACTTTGTGGAAGTCCTTCAACCTTGCAAAAGGCTCAGTATTATCTGTAAATTGGGATAATAATATCTACCACATTAGGGTTATTGTAAAAAAATGAATAATATTTCAGTTAAAGTGCTAAGAACAGGACCTGGCACAGAGTAAGCACTCAAGTAAATAGTAGTTGCTCTTATTAATGTGGCTGTTATCATTATGAATAACAATATTATCATTCTTACAGTGACTTAATGGAGTTGTACAATCTAAATGTTGTAACAAGGGTAACAGCTAACAAGGCACATGGTAGATGATTGGTCAGTGTATTAAAGTAATTAATAGAGCTGCAAACAGTAGGATCAAACAGATCAAAGCAGATTAGGACTTTCTTTTCTTTTCTGATAGCCCTATTGTAGTTTGAAGTACAGTGAAGGCTTTCTTTGCAGATGAGGTTTCTCAGCCAGAAAATATATACAGGAAGCTGGTGATCCCTAGAGTTTCACTTTCACTCGTGAGAGGGGTTTTATGTCATCGAACAACAACTACCCACCCCAACACTTCAAGAAGAATCAATTCCGATGTATGGAGGGTTTACTTTCTGCCAGGCTATGTTACAAGATACTTACACGTATTATATGTTTATTCCTCATGAGCAACCTAGGAAATAGGTAACATTATCCTATTTTATCAGTACACGTGTACAGAGATCACTGAGTGTCTTTCATCATGACCGTGCCTAATACTCCTTTTGAATATCTAATGACATTAACTTCAAACTTTGTCTTTGTCTCAGCAGGAAATTTCACTGAGTTTTTGATAACAGTTGCTAAGTAGGAGAGTCACAATCAAACAGCTATTTGCCACCACGCAAAAGAATGACCCTGTTATAAATTACATGGACTGTTCCAAAAAAAAACAACAGTATTTTCTTTCCATTTGTCCTGATTAAAATCTCTCTAAATGAATCAAATATCACAGTTAAGCAGAGGAATTTTTTCATGTGACTATTGATTAAAACATCTTTTCAAGCCCAGTTTAGGCAGAGGGGTTTATTTCTCTGTTTCTAGGACTATAATGTCGTTTTAAACAGGTATGTCATTTAGGAAATTATATATACAAATATGTATACATATGTAGACGCACCGTCCTCCCTCGGTATCTGTGGCAGGTCACTCCCACTTTACCCCATATCAAAATCCGCAGGTGCTCAAGTCTCATATAAAATGGCATAGTATTTGCATATAACTTACATACATCCTCCCATATACTTTAAATCATCTCTAGATTACTTGTAATACCTGATACAATGTAAATGCTATGCAAAAAGTTGCCAGTGCATGGCAAATTCAAGTTTTGCTTTTTGGAACTTTCTGGTATTTTTTTTCCCTGAGTATTTTCCATTCTTGCTTGGTTAAATCTGTGGATGTAGAACCCACAGATAGGGAGGACAGACTATATTCTAAAAGTCCAGGAGGTTTAAGAATTAATTGAAGGAGACTGTTTTAGTTTTACTTTTTATTTGTTTTAAATGCACTTAATGCTTTTATTCTAATAAGAAAAAGTCAGAATATTTCAAATATCCAAATTTAATTCTTCTTTTTTCCTATCTGTGATCTGTCCATGTACCATCTACTTAAAGCAGTGTGCTCATTTCAAAATACAACCAAGAGTTAGCCAGTAAGTGAACAGTATAAGGACCACTCAGGCAAGTAGGAAGTAATGGCATTTGTTTTGCCATGACCTAGATAAGAAGCAGCTGGGAAAAGGACATAAACTGCATCACAACTTTCATCCCTAACATTAACTTATTTATTATTTTGAAATGATTTTTCAAACACCGCACTTTCAATTTAATCAGGTAAGTACTTGTTAGGTAAGGTACTGAAGAAAATGCAATTTTAATCACTTCCTTGTACACACGCTCAATCCAATAAAATATGGACCACTGAGAATACACCAGTTTAATTTCTCTTGAATATTTGCTATATATGTATGTGTAAACTATATGTGGACACAGACACATACACACACAGAGTTTACACATTTCCCAATGTAAATGTGTTTAAATGTAATACATGTCAAACCTGCTATCACTAATGTTCAGAAAAAAATATACACGTAAATTAGAATAGATTGTACATCTCTAGATAGATAAGTAGACAATACATATGTATATATACCATATACACACCAAAATATAAACAGGCATATATTTATATACGTTAAACACATGTATATTAAACACAAATATATTTATATATTAAATACAAATATTTAATAATTTCAGAAATTAGAAAGTTCTTGGCTAAAATATATAAATGGTCTTACTCAATGTCTAGGGTCAAAAATGTCTTGGCTAGGGCTTCCCTGGTGGCGCAGTGGTTGAGAGTCCGCCTGCCAATGCAGGGGACACGGGTTCGTGCCCCGGTCCGGGAAGATCCCACATGCCGCGGAGCGGCTGGGCCCGTGAGCCATGGCCGCTGAGCCTGCGCATCTGGAGCCCGTGCTCCGCAACGGGAGAGGCCACAACAGTGAGAGGCCCGCGTACCGCAAAAAAAAAAAAAAAAAAAGTCTTGACTAAAAACAAATTTTAGCCCTTATAAGCTTCGCACATTCCAAAGGAAGGGCTAGTAGCCAAAGAGAAAACCAAAAAAAGAGTCTTTTTCAATTAAGATTAAAAAAAATTAAACAGACTTTCCTTACTGTTCCTGTCACCATGAAGAGATAATTATAAAAGCAGAGTAGAGGCAAGGGGCGTGATGATCACATTGTTTTAATCGTTGTACTCATAATTGTCCTATCATCTACCCAAGATCAAGTTTCTTATGCTAGTTACTTTCTTACACTGAGCCTAGCACAGAACTTGCTTATAATAAAAAGGTTTAAAAAAAAAAAGTTTGTTGAACTTAACTCATCAAGGAACTAATAAGATTTTAGAATTTCTGAGAATGTCACACCACAGAAGTTTTCATATGTAATTTGAATATGTCCATCGAGGCAGATATGCATCCAGGTGCAGGGACTTATGTTTTCGGAGTGGATCAGAGAAAGGGTAGAAATGGGAAGGAAAGTGTAGGAGATGTACAAGCCCTATACAAAGTAGCTCAATACCTCTTTAAAAAGAAGACAGCATTGAGGAAACTCAATCTTAAGGAGATTTACATAAGGCATTTTGAAAGATAAGAAGGGTTTTTTTTGGGGGGGGGAAGATTTGGTGGTTTTTGTCTCATTATCTAATTCTATTTAGAGATTATGTGCAGATAAAATGTTCAACTAAACTGAAAATTTCCCCATACCAAAATACATTTTTTATAATATAATAATAAACTAATTATGGAACATGAAAACAGACACCAATAACATCATTTCTCAATAAAGGCATATGACATTTAATTTGACACCAAAAATTAGTTGAAATTTAAAGAGAAAAAATATTTCGTTTAAGCAATATAGGGAAATAAATATTTTTTTGCTTAGTTCCAATTAAGCATGACCAAATACATCTTATTCATAAAAAGAAGAAGAAAAAGGAAAAGAAAAACCCTCTTGCTTGTCCTTCCCTCATTTCACCATCAGTGAACTGCCTCAAGTCGGCAGACAACACTGGGTACCATCTGTACAAGTTAACCGTAGGAGCTAAAAGACTGCATTGTCCCTGGGGTAACAGCTCTATTTAATGAAGCTTTCAGTGGCATATGGGTGTGTGGCAAAAGAACTCGAGTTCCATTAAACAAGAATGTCTCTTTTTCTCACATTAAATATGCAATAAATCAGTAATGCCTTTTGGGAAAAAAATATATGTATATAGCAAAAATGAACAATGATTGTCAGTAATGTGAGATTTGAGATGCTGACTCAAAAAAAAAAAGGTTGAAAACTAGATCAATTCACTTTTGCAGATGAGTAAAATGAAGCTGAGATAAGCTAAGGAACTGTTCCAGTGGGCATCAAGCTCTGATCATGAACAAGTATTGGGGACTTTACTGTTCAGGACTCTTCCAAAAACCTCTGCTAAAAAAAATTAAATAAACAGAACAATGAACTATCTCTACCTCAGGCACAGGATCATCAGAGGCCCTTACGCAATGACAAATGAAGAGCAGCTGTCTTTTCTGCAACACGGCAGAAAGGGAACTGTAACTGATTTAAAGGCAATTCTAACTTTAAAACTGTGTTAGCTTCACAATAAGCTGCTGCTCAAATATAAAAATAAAAGTCCTGAGGGGAAAACATCTTGCTGTTATTTCCCCCACTAATGGAATTTAGAAAGACACTGAAAAAGTTAACTAGAAACAATAAACTTGCAATGTTTACTGTTATTTTGCAACTAAATGATGAAGATATTTTCAGCATCAGTCTTTCATGATCTTGCAGAATGTAACACACCATAAATTAGGGTTTAAAGCTTCTATTCCAAGCCAGCAGATGCTGCTAATAGGGGCAATGCATGTCTGCTTTATCCAGAAACTTTTAAATCATCTGTTAGTCTCAACGAGGGGAAAGTAGCCACTATTTTTTTCCCAAGGGAAACTATCTTCTTATCAACCAAAAATGGTATCTTCAAACTGATTGATAGTAACAAAATGATGGCACTGAATGTTATGTCTAGATTAACCAACTCATGTTCTTCTACATCTCTAGCCTCATGAGCTCAGTGAAGCTCCCTCCATCATTTAATTTTACATTTTTCTGAGGGGGTGGCCATATGTATAATGTACCATTTAGTATATTTTCACTATATGCATGAATACCATTTACTATATAGACTCTGTCCTTTCCCCACTGATTCACAATGACATGGTATAACAGTGTATGTTCTTTTGGATATGCCAAAGTTTCAACATCTGAATCTACTATCACTTTTTTAAAAAAAAAATTATTGGAGTATAGTTGATGTGCAATGTTGTGTTAGTTTCAGGTGTACAGCAAAGTGAATCAGTTATACATATACACATATTCACAGTTTTTTAGATTCTTTTCCCATATAGGCCATTACAGAGTACTGAGGAGAGTTCCCTGTGCTATACAGTAGGTCTTTATTAGTTATCTATTTTATATATAGTAGTGTGTATATGTCAATCCCAATCTTCCAATTTATCCCTCCCCCCGCTTACCCCTGGTAACTACACATTTGTTTTCTACATCTGTAGTTCTATTTCTGTTTTGTAGATAAGCTCATTTGTACCCCGTTTTTAGATTCCACATATAAGCAATATCATATATTTGTCTTTCTTTGTCTGACTTTCTGCACTCAGCATGACAATCTCTAGGTCCATCCATGTCGCTGCAAATGGCATTATTTCCTTCTTTTTATGGCTGAGTAATATTCCATTGTATATATCTACCACATCTTCTTTACCCATTCCTCTGTTCATGGACATCTAGGTTGCTTCCATCTCCTGGCTATTGTAAGTAGTGCTGCAATGAACATTGGGGTGCATGTATCTTTTTGAATTATGGTTTTCTCCAGATATATGCCCACGAGTGGGATTGCTGGATCATATGGGAGCTCTATTTTTAGTTTTTTAAGGAACTTCCATACTGTTCTCCATAATGGTCATACCAATTTACGTTCCCACCAACAGTGTAGGAGGGTAAATTCTTACCTATACAAGGTTCTGTTCCTGAGCATCTTATTCTGTTTTTTTGTTTGTTTGTTTAATTAATTAATTTATTTTTGGCTGCATTGGGTCATCGTTGCTGTGCACAGGCTTTCTCTAGTTGCGGCGAGAGGGGGCTACTCTTCGTTGCAGTGCGAGGGTTTCTCATTGTGGTGGTTTCTCTTGTTGCAGAGCACAGGCTCTAGGAGCGCAGGCTCAGTAGTTGTGGCTTAGGGGCTTAGTTGCTCCGTGGCACGTGGGATCTGCCTGGACCAGGGCTCGAACCCATGTCCCCTGCATTAGCAGGCAGATTCTTAACCACTGTGCCACCAGAGCAGTCCCCCATTCTGTTTTATTGATGTTTCTTTTTTTCTTGATCCAGTTCTACTTCATTTAATTATCATAGCTTTATAATATGTTCTAATATATCTTATACCCCTCCTACCAAACCATTTACATTAATTATTCTAACAATGTTTACACATTGTATCATACAGAGGTTCTTGTTTTATACATGGATAAGATAAATATATACAACAGAACTATTGAGGTTGTTCTGATCTAGCTTTCTAAAATGTAGTAAGTCAAAGCTGGTGGCAAAATTATTTATTCAAACTCACTTAAAGAGACTTGAATAGCAAAAGGAAGTTATACCTTGCTTAGAATTAAATACCTGTTATTATAATTATTTGTAAAGTTATTATTCATAAGTGATTATAATAATTTTGAGTTTAACATATCAGTGAATCTGGCCTCATGCCAGAAAATTACATTATTTGTTAGCTGGAGGGTGGATACACAACTATAGAGAGAAAATCAGAAAAAGAAAGAAACAGTGAATGCAGTTTTAAGCACACCAATTCTTTCCCAATAATTACAAGGTCCTGGTAGAACTTCTTGCAGTAAAATAGCAGGAGTGGGTCACCAGTCCATCAGAGATATTTGGAGGACCAGGTGAATGACTATCGGTGCAGGAGAAAGCAAAGTGCCCTCTGGCTCCACTTTAATGTGCCTCCCTTCAAGAAGCAAGGCCACTTGTCCGAAGACACACAACTAGTAAGTATGGAGCCAGTAAGTAGTGGACAAGGCAGAATCTGAATGCCTGTCTCCACAGCCAGGAATATATAATTTTTTTGGTTTTCTTTCCATGGGACTGTTTTTATGGTAGTTAAATTCCCTTCAGCAATAAAAACTGTGGGACTCAATTAAGCCTCCTGGACCTGAGATTTCAAGTGCTGCTTATCTAATTGGTGAGCACTCAAGCTGTATGAGTCCCCTTTCTTGCTACGGATGCCAGCCTTTACTTCTCAGTCATGCCTCTACCTGAGAAACCTCAAAGAAAACAGAGGAAGCTGACATTTAAGGCAGCCAAAGCTGTTGTTTTTAGCACCTGAGATGAAAAGATTTTGCAAAGTAGACTTGTTCCTGATAAATTGTGTGTAAATCTCTCCGTAATTTTAATATTATCTGATGAAGGCAATGCACTGTATGATACACAGATATGGATATGGATATGGCTATAGATTCCGATGGATATAGATTCAAACAGCTCTGCTCTCTACTTAATTAGTTACACTGCCTTGGGCAAGTTCCTTAGTCTCTCTGAAGTAGTTTCCCTCTCTATCAAATGAGGTTAATACTCATTTTGTAGTGTTATTTAAGCACATACAGTACTATGTGCTTGGTCTTGGGCACTGAGTAAATAAAGAGTAGCCATTATTGTTACTAGTACGGTCTTCAATGTGTAAGATCTTAAACTACTAGAGGGGAGCGCTTGTCGTCATCTAAGTAAATAAGTGACTACTTCTTTAAAAAGCAAAGAAGCATTCTGTGAAATAATCACCCTCAAATCTTGTTTACATGACTACTTCCCAAATTTCATAACTCTATTTATCTCCCATGAACTATACATTTTGAGAGATTTCCTCTACTAAACAAATAGTATTTATTAAGGAATTGTTTGATTTTCTTAAATTTATCAACGCCATCTAAATGAAAAAATGAGATAGCTTCTGTAATCCCACGGAGCTGATCGAATTATAGCCTATGCAAATAGTTGTTTTATTTAGCTTGTGCTAAGCGTGGGTAAATACGTAGCCTTTTCCGGGTTTGTTGAAATAATAAGCATACGTAACTGTTCTTCATTTCTAATTTTAAAGACCCTAAAAAGTATACAGACTCCAGGTTGGGAACTGTGATTTTTCAATTATGACTGCTAAGCAGGGGGTATTTCTTCTTAAAGCATTCTTTAATTATTTCCTTTGGAAGGTCCCAAGTGCTTCAAATGTCAGATGGGTTGTGTCTTTTGCCAAGGGTTGCTTAGTTAACTGTTTATTTAATGAATGGCATTTTATGTGCTGCTGAATTTCTCATGGCACACATTAGGAAATTTTTGGCAGCATTTAAATTGGAGAACTGAGAAACACATTGGCTCTGCGGAAGCTCAATCAGCTCCCAGGAAGAGCAGGGTCTTTGCCAAGAAAAATTCACTAAAATAAAAAATACAAAGACCTAACTCACATATAACCCAAGGAAAACTGACTTTGGTGTCTAGGATTCAATGAATATTGCATCTAGGTATCTCAGCTAGCCCATGAATGGAAGGGGGGAAATGCTTCACAATTCTGGGAGAGAAATGAGAATGGGATCTCCTTGCTTTGGAGGATGACAATATGCTTAAATTTCTTGGTTGCTTGGAAAATTCAATTAGTTGCTAAGAAAAAGCAAATGAAGTCATGCAATTTCTCATGTTTCTTCCTTATGGAGATCAGTCTAAGCCTATGTTTATAAGTTATTGAAAGACATACTCAGTTTATTCACTTCAATGAAGGAATAATCAATAGTTGAATTTTTTTGTTTTACTGAGCATCCTAGACCAAATATCCAGACGGCTACATTTTTTAAATGATTCGGTCAGGTTCCTAGACATTGTACAAGCACTGGTTACCAGGTATGTTTTCTCTAAGGACTCGGAACAGGAAAATGCCCTGAAATGTTATCTGGGCTCTGAAAAGTCCCAAATCCACTACAAGATAATTTTTTTTACTCACCTGTACTACAGAATGAGGATGGAAGAAGAGATTTTTAAAAATAAACATTAGTTTGAGAAAATAAAGATGAGAACGTAAGTATCTTTCAGCAACTTAAGATGAACAGCACCAGCCTACAAATCATTACTACAAGAATGTGCTGAGGCCTGTGTGTAATAAAGGCCTGTTGCATCATCTTCTCCCAACTAATACTGTCATCAGCTCCTTCCCTCTATTTTCTGCACTACACCAGCCCACGTCCCAACCCCTTTCCCTCTCTGGGAGAGCAATTTTCTGAGTCAGCTTGGCTCTCTCTTTCTCTACTGGTTTGCTGAAGGCTCCGGGCACTCTTGGGCAACCAGAAGCCTGGCTGGATCCATGTATTCTTATCTGTTTGGCACCACTTTCTTGCTTTATTTAGAAATTAAGAGGGCTGGGCGCATCAGCACATAGATGCTGATCTGATGCTAGGCTGTCCAGCTCTCAGGTGGCTATGTGGATACGTATACTCCTCTTCACGCCCAGTCATTTGGCTGTCTCCTTATCCCTTGATTAGCTAGTATGTTGCTTGATATAATATTAATGTGAATCATAATAGCACGAGTAATCACCCATTAAGACCCTGCCATGGGCCCCACGAGTTTTTAGCTACTTACATAAACTCTTATTTTTCATGACAGTCTGGTGTCATAGGCATATTAAGGCTCAGAGAATTTAAGTATCTTGCCCAAATTGCACAGCTAATAGATGACCAAGCAGGAGTCCAACTCAACATTTATCTGATTCCAAACTTGTATGTGGTTTTCAGTTCATGCTCCTCATCATCACATGGGGTACTGGCTAAGTTCCTGTGTACTTCGCCAGCATGGTGAACCTCATCATCAGTAAATAAAGAGACACCTTATGCCTTTTCTTCCACCAAGTGGCTCATTTGACTAACTGTGGTTCTCTTAATACTACTGGTAAAAAATTCCCCTTGAGGGCTTCCCTGGTGGCGCAGTGGTTGAGAGTCCGTCTGCCGATGCAGGGGACACAGGTTCGTGCCCCGGTCCGGGAAGATCCCACATGCCGCGGAGCGGCTGGGCCCGTGAGCCGTGGCCGCTGAGCCTGCGCGTCCGGAGCCTGTGCTCCGTAACGGGAGAGGCCACAACAGTGAGAGGTCCGTGTACCGCAAAAAAAAAAAAAAAAAAAAAAAAAAAAAAAAAAAAAAATTCCCCTTGGGTTCCACCCCACTCTCTTTCTCCCTTGATTTTAGGATAATTACCATTCACGTGGCTGCCCTATGGTACTCTGATTTGGTGTCACACTTATTTTGTGTTCATTTCGCTCTTAAGACCAAATTGCCTGACCATGTTTTCAAGTGAGTATAAAACTTGTTTTGAAATTTAAAGATTCCATAAACTAAGATTATCTAAGTTACCTTGTAAGTAGAAAATAAAAAATGAGATTTAGCATTAGTAGCAATGACATTCTAAGGGTCAGTTTCCAGGGTCTAGATTTAGATTTGGCTACTACAGCCTGCTCCTTGAGTCAGCATGAGAATGGTGATGCGCCAACCACATGTAAATTGGGAACACTGTTTTCATTACAGCAGATGAAGTCAGAATAGCAGGGCCAGAACTGGGGTGAAATGGGTGAAGTGAGTGAGGCATTCATCTTGGATGCAAAATATAAGGCAGTGAGGGGTGGAGGGCACGCAGAATGCTAAAAATTCAGTAATTAAGACAAATAATATTTCAATGCAATATTTTTTGTTTTTGCTTTTGTTTTCTTTTTGCGGTATGCGGGTCTCTCACTGCTGTGGCCTCTCCCGTTGCGGAGCACAGGATCCGGACGCGCAGGCTCAGCGGCCATGGCTCACGGGCCCAGCCGCTCCGTGGCATGTGGGATCCTCCCGGACTGGGGCACGAACCCATGTCCCCTGCATCGGCAGGCGGACTCTCAACCACTGCGCCACCAGGGAAGTTCCAATGCAATATATTTTTTTTAATGCAAAAAAGTCTATGATAAACAAAATATTAATTTTTAAAATAAGGATGGGATCAGTATTACTCTGTTCTTTTTGTCTCAGGCTCCAATATAGCCGAGTACAGCACTGCAATACAGTATTTTTCTAGGATTGAAGAGCCTAATTTAGCCTGTTGGAAACTTATTTATTAGAACAAGTGCCAGTACCTAGAAGTAGTTTTGGGGAAAAGTTATTAGACATCATTAAAATTAGAACTAGAATGCACTATTAATTTTTAAGGTGTCCAAGTCATTAATAAAACCACCTTTACCCAAAGGATAATAATTTACCCAAACACTTATAGAGTGCTTAGTTAGACAATATTTTAAGCACTTTACTCATTTAATCCTCAGGACAACCTGCTGAGACAGAGGAACAGGCTCCCTGCCCCAGAATTCCAGGTGGCACATTCATTAGAATACAATGTCTGAGGAGCTGCGCAACACGGTGACTCTGGTAGAATTGGAGTCCTCCTTTTACAGACGAGGAAACTGAGCTCACACAGTTCAAAACTGAAAGAAACAAGTTTGAAACCCAAGTGGTCTGTCCGAGGCCCTTGCTCTTAACAATATTATAGAAACAAACCAAGCCTCACAAAGACCGAATAATCTAGCTCCGGCCTCCACTCCACCCTACAATGCAATTAACTTTAATAATAATAATTACCCCCAAAATAAAGATCCTGGCATGAACTTTCATAGAAACTAGTCAATATTTTAAGGCATATATATTTCTTTTCAGTGACTTGTCATTGAAATCACCTTGACAGTCAATCATATTGACTTGAGAACTGAATACAATAGATCTCTGACATTCGGCAATCAATCTACAGTTCAAATGTGTAAACTAGACTGCTCACTCAAGATTTTTTTTAAATAGTGATGAATAAATAAAAATTAATTCAACAGCTCACAGGCACTGAAAGGTCAACAGAATCCAGCCTCCCAGCTTCTGTCACTGCTGGTAAACTGTAAACTGACTTCTACAGGTGTATAGCCAGTATTCTTGTATTAATCAGCCAGTGTGATCAAAATGGAAAATAATAGGTACATAAATTTCATCTCTTTGTGCTCAGCAGCACTATAATTATATGATGAAATTAGAGCACTGTGAAGGATTATAAACAAAAGAATAAAGGATTCAGAGTAAAGCCTTTAGACCATATCTAAAGTAATTACTGTCACAATTCATGCTGTCCATACATGTGGATTTCTGATTATCTAGTTTACTACTAAATTAAATAACAAACAACCAAAAGTTAATGGCCCTATTAGAATATTCCCTATTGATGTTTTTTTTAGGCCTGTAATGAGCCAGTATCAAAGTAGGAATATCTTTGAAGAGTAAAACAGAACAAGCTTGGCTCTTGGGAAAATGTTACTCCAGAGAGGAAGAAGGGTTAGGAGGTGGGCTGGCAGTAGAGTACTGAGGCAGAAAAATACCGAAGTAGAATATAAATGCCTTTATTCCACAAAAAACTTGGGCATTTCCATAGCACTGGTAAGTAGGTCGGGGCTATTAATTATATGTCATTAATTGAGATTTATAATCCCATTTAAAATTAATTTCTTATAGATGTGATAAATCAAATCATCTTCTGCTCCTTCTTCCTCGTGACAATGTATCACTGAGGAAAAACTTTACTTTTAGTGGATTTGTGAGTGTGTTCATTCATATATGATTTATTCAAGAACTCTCACAATGAGCTTTTCACATGAGTCTCTGCTCTGGTCCCTGGTTGACTTGCAGAAAGCAACCTGAGGCTTGGGCAGCTGTGTTGTACGTGTGACCCATAGGTCATAAAAAAATTAGACACAAAATATGGATAGATTAGAAAAAAAACACATCCAGACTGGAGGAGAAACAGAACAACTAAACAGGCATGCTTGCATCAGTGGTGGGAGGCTTAAAAGTATTCTTTCTTTATATTGTTATTATTGTACATCTATTTTATGGTAAATTTATAATATGATGCCCTTCACAATGTTCATCTGATGCTGAAGCTTATTAAAGGCTCAAAGTGATGGTAAGGGCCATAGATACGTATTTATTTTAAAATCAAAGTGTTTCCTGTAGCTTGGTCACCTTTGTGATTGGATCAGAGAGAGGTGTGTACTCTAGCACCATACTTCGTGTTAGGCAGTTGTAAATCTCCCTGTACTTGTTGAATAAATATCGATGGAAAGAACTACTGGTTATCTCATGAAAATAATGCAAGTGCTTTTCCTGGCAACTCTTCTAAATGAGGGCCGCTTTTTATTCTAATACACATCAGCAAGGGAATGGGGGGTAAGGGAGTTGAGGATGAAAGAAGTGGTTGGGACCTTCACTCATGAATTACAATGTTCAACTAGTTTTGACCAGGTTACAAGAAATCAGTTAGCAAATGAAGACTCTCTTCAAGAAGCAGCCCTAAGTTTAAACCTGAAATCAGGATGTCTACACTGGAGCAAAATTACATGTTTACTGATTTGAACTTTAGTTATAAATCCAAGGATCTATTTCTTAAAGAATCTAGTTGACACCAGGAAGCCTCTAAAGGAGATATTGTTTTAAATTATCACAATATAAAATGTTTCCCACAGTGATGATTAGAGGATTAGAAGCACAACTGTAAGAGCTGATTGCTTCAAAAAGGTAAAATTACAAATGCCCATTTAGAGGGCTAGGTTTACACAGGGAAGGAAACTCAGTCAGTAAGTTTGAAGAATATTGTAGTAGGTCTTGAGAAGGCCAACAAAGAAGTGGCTTTTACATTCTTAGATACAATGGAGAAGAATCTGTTAGAGGGTAAGCCTGTGTGATTTTATCCTTCATAATCTTCATTCCTAATTGTCCCAGGGTATTTTTGTTTCAATTAATGTCTCTTTTCTTGTTGTCTCTTGATTCCCCCACCCACTAAAACTATGGCTGAATACATCTGAGAAACCTGTAGTTCTGCTCAGTTTTGAGTCTAAGTTTTGCTAAATTCCATACTGAAATCATAAAGTAAGTATTTATTTTTTGTTTGTAAAAGCTACATTTTTTTTTTTTTCCTGCGGTACGCGGGCCTGTCACTGTTGTGGCCTCTCCCGTTGCGGAGCACAGGCTCCGCACGCGCAGGCTCAGCGGCCATGGCTCACGGACCGAGCCGCTCCGCGGCATGTGGGATCTTCCCGGACCGGGGCACGAACCCGTGTCCCCTGCATCGGCAGGCGGACTCTCAACCACTGCGCCACCAGGGAAGCCCAAAGCTACAATTTTTGAGAGGAAAAGTAAACATCTAAAAGCAGCGGTCCCCAACATTTTTGGCACCAGGGACCAGTTTCATGGAAGGCAATTTTTCTATGGAGTGGAGGAGGGGGTAGGGACGGGGTGGGGGGGGCGGGAGGATAGTTCAGGCAGTAATGTGAGCGATGGGGAGCGACGGGGTGCAGCACATGAAGCTTCACTCACTAGCCCGCCACTCACCTCCTGCTGTGCGGCGCAGTTCCTAACAGGGCCACGGCCGGCGGGGTTGGGACCCCTGTCTAAAAGGATTTGCACACTTTAACATTTCGGTACAGCAGGAGAGGTGTCCAGGAACCACCACAGAGCAGCAAATTACAGGGGAAGTTCCCACCACACAGGAAGGAAAAAAAACATTTAGATGCTTGCAGGAAGAGCTCAGAAAGAGGAAAAAATAAAGGGAAAAGAAGGCAGATGGAGTGACCCTCCTCCCCCACCAGGACCGAACCTAAAGAAGATCGAACACCCAGATACATAAGACTGGAGAATTCAGAAGCAACTAGTGCTGGTGTCACACTTCCCTGGGGGAAATGAAGACCTCTCGGAGAAACCTTGATTTTGTTAAGGTGCCCTGTCCATCAATACCTGAGAGTAGAGATGGTAACTGCAGAGGAGGGTATCTGAGGGAAACCTCAAAGACTCCGGCAGGTTGCAGAGAATCTTGGATATAAAGGCAACACAAAATCCCAAGTCCAGAAGGGTGTATGTCCACAGAGTGCCCTAACCACTAGCCAGGGCCACTCATGTCTCAGTCCACAAAGGATGGCTAGAGACCAGGCTGAGGAAGGACACCTCAGGGAGTCCAGGGATGATTCCAAGTACAGCCTTCAGAGCAGAAATCCCTCCCCAAGATCCTGGGGATGGAAAGAGAAATTTCCCCTTACTTAACAGGGAGAAAAAACTCTGATAGAGAATTTGAAATCTGAGTTGACTGAACATTGACTTGAAAGAAATACTTTTAAACAAGAAGAAAATGAGTGATCTAAAATTGGAAAGTTTCTCTACCGCCTGCCCTCAAACCACTATCACCAGGAATGGGAAATTAAGAACAAGATTAGTACCAGAAAAATAAATAATTTTTATCTGCATATCTTCTTTAAATTGCGTAAACTTTTATATCCTTTCTACACCCAACTTACTGAAACAGCAAGGCTTTCTGTGCAGTGAGAGCTTTGTGATGCCTACAATGTGTGGTCAATACCAGACAGGTGATATATATGACACTGTGGCAAATTCTGCTGCCAGAGCCTGTTTTCAATGCACTCTGGGCAAAAGAACATACTTACTGTGTACTCTTTTCTTTTAAGGATCTTTCTTGTTTGGTCTGGCCTCTTCTGCTTGTTCAAACACACCTTTTAGTGTGTTCTTTCATAAAAAGAGGCTTATTTAGCTCATCTCTTATGAGGGTGATACTGGTAATCTCATAGTTAACGATAATATTAATAACCACCACTGATTAATGCCCAGTGTGTGCCAACCAGTATGCATTGTAGCCATTAGGAGTACGACTGCATCAATTCTCCAAGGTAGGTATTTTGTATACCCATTTTCAGATACAGCAATTGAAAATGAGAGAGTTTAAGTAACTTTCCCAAAGTCACACAGCTAGTAAAAGCTCATTTCATTACCTAACGTTAAATCCCAATACATGAGTTCTCACATATGAATAAACCCTGACAACCTCTGAGGAACAAAGGGCTCTGTGAAAAGAAAAAATAAATAAAAAAGCTAACTTTCTTTTTCCCTATTCAACGTTAATCTTCAGGATTATTCATTTTCTCAGTAGACAGAACCTATTGGGTACTGGAATGAGTTTTAAAGTATTGAGGACTTTCGGTTCTAGTTTCAGCTCTGCCATTAATTGTGTGAATTTGGGTAAGTACCTTTTCAATTTTCTCATTTGATCAATAGGGATAACAGCTGTCTTATCTCCTTCGCAGAATCATGAGTATTTCTACCCTTGTCTTAACTGATATAGAATTGGACAGTGTGCAGAAGTACTTTTCTGGTGAATCTAAAATATACTATTATAGTCATCTAAAGTTCATATCAGGTATGAGGATGACTGGGGAGACAGTTTCAATATGTGGACTCTGTGTCAGGGGCTGGACAAGGTGCTGAAGACATAATGATAAAAAGATCCAGGGCTTCCCTGGTGGCGCAGTGGTTGAGAGTCCGCCTGCCGATGCAGGGGACACGGGTTCATGCCCCGGTCCGGGAGGATCCCACATGCTGCGGAGCGACTGGGCCCGTGAGCCATGGCCACTGAGCCTGCGCGTCCGGAGCCTGTGCTCCACAATGGGAGAGGCCACAACAGTGAGAGGCCCGCGTACTGCAAAAAAAAAAAAAAAAAAAAAAAGATCCAGTCTCTGGGGACTTCCCTGGTGGCGCAGTGGTTAAGAATCCACCTGCCAATGCAGGGGACACAGGTTCGATCCCTGTTCCAGGAGGATCCCACATGCCGCAGAGCAACTAAGCCTGTGCGCCACAACTACTGAGACTGCCCTCTAGAGCCTGCAAGCCACAATTAGTGAGCCCGTGTGCCACAACTACTGAAGCCCGCACGCCTAGACCCCGTGCTCCACAACAAAGAGAAGCCACCGCAATGAGAAGCCCACGCACCACAACGAAGAGTAGCCCCCACTAGCCACAACTGGAGAAAGCCCACTCGCGGCAATGAAGACCCAACGCAGCCAAAAGAATAAAAATAAAAAGATCCAGTCTCTGGACTTGAGGAGCTCCCAGCCTGATGGAGGGAGTTGGGAACATACACAGCTGATTAGAATGTGACAAGACAGAAACAGACAGAAACAAAAATAATGTTACGAATCTAAAGTCAAACATATGGATCTCTGCCTAGGTCTCAGAAGAATGACCTGGATGGGGAATGTTTCATCCACAGTTGTATGGTGGTGATAATTTTTGAATTTGATTGTGAGAAATATAAACATGTAGAAGGTATGTTTACATGTAGAGGCTCACAATTAAATCTGATTATATTTTTGAACATATTATCAGCAAGTAAAGATTAGGAATGAAACAGCTGCTTATTGGAGATGGAGCCACAAAAAGAAGTAAAACTGAGTAGTTTCAGAAAAGTGATGGAGAATTTAGGTTTCCTTGACAATTTGAGTTTCTCACTTGCATAATAAGAATAGCTGCCATGTATTGGATCTTTTCTGTGTATCACAGGCATTGCACAAAGAACTCTATAGGGATATTTTCATTTCATTTTTTTTCTGATAGCCTCATGTGGTAAGTAGTAATATCATCCCTTTTTCACAGATAAAGAAACTGACAGGAAACTAAAATGGTTTGGCCCAACCAAACCACAGTTACAGAGTTAGTAACTGGAAGGGAGAAACGACGTAGCTACAAAACCCTTACTCTTAGTTCCTAACCTCCACATACTATACTGCACCCTGGGCTAGGACAATTTGTGAGCTACAGAGAAAAACAGTAAGTGCACATGGATGTAAAAGCTACTTTTGAAATCATGGGGAAGAAATAGCAGGGTAATTTTTCTCAACTGCACTTCTCTGCAACTACACACATAAAAGATGGCTGGCCATTAAGCCACAGATAAAGCACAAGGATTACCTCTCTTAATAAACTCTTCTGGTATTTCCTGAAGGCAAGAAGATAACACCCACTGCTCTAATGAATCTAGCAACACTAGACTTGTATAAAATACAATATGATTGGCCCAGTAAGAAAGGTTATATACAGGGCACTGCATCTTCAATGAAGGAATAACTGTCATCAAGGGTTTTATGACAAGTGATTCCACAATCAATTGAGTGACTTTTGCTATAAGCAACCCTGAAGCATTATATGTATAGATAATGGCATCATATTATCATATAACAAACATGCCCTGTCGAAATTTCCTTTATTTGTGTTGTTGCCTATGCAAAAACTACCTCCAGTGGTTTCTCCTAGTATGTGCTAGTACATAGCACTGGGCCTTATAAGGCCTTAATATACTGATAGAAGATTTGAGTCAATAAAGGAACACCAAAGAAGAAATTAGAAACCCTGTGCACATAGAATGTCAGTAAAAGGAAGCAGTCCAAAATGTTATCTAACCAATAGAAAAAGAATAAACTGGTGGACACCTTACAAGTTCACTTAAATTGTCAAATGATTATAAGAGGATGTCTCTCAAAACTGCTTGAGATATTGGCTTTTGTCAAGAAAAATGATCTGATGTGAAATTTGGATATGCACCAAAAGCTCCAGTCTTCAAGGACTTTTCAATTTCCTCCAGTTTGCAAGTTTAGAAACTAAATGATTCAGCATATCTCTAATAAAAAATCATCTCCCAAGGCTCCTTTGCTATGCAGGCAAAATCAAATTAACTTCAAACAGATGAGGTCAGATGCATACATAAAGGAAGTATCAAACTGTAACATCATATTGCTCCAGCTCTCTCAGGTCTCCTAGTATCTACACAGGAGAGAAATCCAAATATTAACGTCACCCAAAAGCACTCTACAAAATCAAGCAAGAAGGGTGGTTTCCAAAAGGGAATGGCACAAAGTGAATTATCCTATTGTGCTGTTGAGCACATTGAGGAGGAGACTATAGCCCTCTGGACTTTTATTTAACATTTGCTGACAGCCAACAGGATTCTAGGTTCCTTTCCCTCCCCACAAATTGTGCAGCGCCCTTGCCTTGATCGCTGGCAGCCACTGCATCAGGGGATCCCTGTGCTTTGGCTTCTGCCCTGTACCCTCTGGACCATGGACTGCTACGTGAGCACCACAGCCTCTCCCAGAGATAATGTATTGCACACATATGCTCTCACAGAGTGCTCACTGGGATGGATTAGAGCAATACATCACCAAAACACTTAGGCTTATAAGATGTATTGCCACGTGAGATAGAACCGGTTGCCAGAGACGTATTTTAAAGACTTAATTTCTAATGTTTTATATTAAATGATGTCTACATTCCCTTTCTGGTGGTTTGAAAGATACATTTGAGAATTCTGTTACGGTCGATCTTTGAGATTCAGTGTTTTTCCCTATCATTAAAAGCATTCTGGGTACATATTGTGTTTAATAGGAATACTCAGTAACTGAGCTTCCCTGAAGCGTGACGTGGAGTGAGTAAAGAGGTCTGTGTGCACAGCTGTACAATCAGCCTGAAATCCAGTCCCCAGCATGAACCCTGGTGCTGGGCTGCATCTTCTCCAGAGGGTACTATATGGTCTAGCGGTGGGCCCTGGGCAGGACACATGGGAGCCAGGAGGAGATGCTTCCTAGAGGAAAAAAGCTCTGTGCAGGCGCCTACTTCCTGGGTCCCAATACTACATGCTCTTTAATGATAGGTTCTGCATGGCTATAGTTGTGTGGACCCGAGAATTCTTTTTTTTTTTTTTAACATCTTTATTGGAGTATAATTGCTTTACAATGGTGTGTTAGTTTCTGCTGCATAACAAAGTGAATCAGCTATACATATACATATATCCCCATATCTCCTCCCTCTTGCTTCTCCCTCCCCCCCTCCCTATCCCACCCCTCTAGGTGGTCACAAAGCACCAAGCTGATCTTCCTGTGCTATGCAAGCTGCTTCCCACTAGCTATCTATTTTACATCTGCGGACCAGAGAATTCTGATCTCTCTTTTCACTTTCTAATTTTATTGACAAAAGAGTGGAATAACGTTTAGAAAACTAGCAATTTACAAATCCTAAAAACAGATATTAGACTTTATCAATTTTTTTTGGATTATCCAGAATATGTTGCTAGAGGCATATTCTATGAGGGCAGAGCCCACAGCTATTTTGCTTTTTACCCTTTTTTCCCTGTGCAGTGGTTGTTCTGTAAAAAGTGCTCAATAAATATTCAATGCATTAATAGCCATGCTTCCCTACAACAGTAGAATTATTTCATCAGCAAATTTTTCTTTGGAGGCAAAGCATTACTTCCTTCAAATAGAACTGCCCTCTGTCATAACCAAAAGTTAAATTGCATCTAAAAATGGTAAATAATGGCAGGTCTTTTTAAAGAAATGGTTCTAACCTATAGACCTTGCTTAAAGCCAGCATAGGAAAATAATCTTTATAAAACATGTGAAAAACAGAGAGGGAGAGAATGAGAGAAACAGAGAGGGGTGGGAGAGGGAGGAAGAAAAGGAGAGAGTGAGAGGAAAAGAAAGAGGGAGAGAAAATAAGTTAATTATTAATAGGACTTACCAGTGCATTCTTCATATACATATTTACAGAAGACTATTTTCTAAAGAGATATCCACCTACATAGAGTTTAAGCTGTGAGGGTGACTGAAAATTTATATATGGATTATAGAATTAGTGTTATTACTTTATAATCACATTTTGTATATTGTTGTTTTTAGTTACTTTAGTGACAAAATTCCTAGTATATTTCTTTCTTAGTCATAGACCTTACTGGCTATTTTTGACAGTGTTATATATTCTGGGGTCTAATGCAAAAAGAAAAAACAGAAAGCAAAAACACAGTCAAAAACACTTAGTAGCACTTTTTATATCTGCATTTCAAACTAAGACCAGTGCATTCCTGATTGCCTTCCTGTTGAATCAAGCTTTTAATCTTCTTTTTTCTCTCCTTATATTGTGCATCTTAGGTCTCCAGAATAGCTTTGGTTTTAAGCTACCTGAAGAAAAAAATTCTTACTTGTAACTTTAAATTCAATAGCTTCACTTTCACTAATTATCAGACACACACACACACACACACACACACACATGCTCACAGACACATACACAAACCTTCAACATGCCTCCACATTTCCTTTATATATTCTATGTAAATAGATGCAGGTCTTGCATTGCAAACACTGAATCTGTTTGCATCCAGCTTGGTCAGGAACTGAATGACAGTAGCTCTCTTTTGAAAGGACTGCCAACTCCTCCTCCTCAAAGAAGGCTTTCCCAGTGGCCTTTTTATTTTCTCGTTCTGTTCCCTCTGGCCTTCTCTCTCCTTACCCCGTTGCCTAGCTCCTCTGTGATTAAGTAGCCATTCTTTGGAGCTGTAACTTGTAAATACCATACCTCTATGATACAATTTATTACACGCTTGCTAATCCTTTCTGCCATTTTAATAATAAGCTCCTTTTGTGGTCAGCAGCCATATTCTCACCCAGAATTTGTTTCTATATTACCATCATAGCAAGTGATAAGCTACCACCTATTGGTTGTGAATATTCTGAACCATTATTACATTTCCTAATCTCAGCATTTTTTCACTTCCAAACTATTCTCAGTGTGATACTTCACATAGAGAAATCAATGAATAAATAATGCCAGCTGATGAAGAACTCTGAGAATGGTGCGGAGAAATAAGATATGAAATTCAAACTTGTTCATTTTTCTCTGTTACTAGCACAAGTGAAAGATTTGAGATCCCATATAAAATGTTGTTAATATCTGTGAATATAAAATAAGCCTTACCACTACAATAGATAATTATGAGCTTCATATATACTAGCTGAAGATTTATCTGAAAATAGTTAACTGTTAAAAGTATTTAAGTGGACTTTTAAGATTGATTTTGCTTTAACATTAGTGCCCAATAGCATTCCATATTTTGGTTCCTAATATCACATGATGCAAGGAGTTCCAGTTTTACCTTAACTAAACGTTTAGCTGAAGAACATTAATAGTTTTACGGGGCTTCCCTGGTGGCGCAGTGGTTGAGAGTCCGCCTGCCGATGCAGGGGACACGGGTTCGTGTCCCGGTCTGGGAAGATCCCACATGCCGCGGAGCGGCTGGGTCCGTGAGCCATGGCCGCTGAGCCTGCGCGTCCGGAGCCTGTGCTCCGCAACGCGAGAGGCCACAACAGTGAGAGGCCCGCGTACCGGAAAAAAAAAAAAAAAAAAAAAATTAGTTTTATGGCTACCCATGGCTAGGCTGAATAGTATTTAAAATACCAATTAATGAGACTATGCAGGATATTATATCTATTGTTATAACTAAAGATTTGGAACAAATATAAGGAAAACTGCCATAGTATATATGGAATGGTAATAGTATCTGGCTGATATAATTTTTTATAGATGCCCAATAGTATGTCTTTCTGAAGGAAAAAACTAAATTGAAGGCACAGAAATACAGAATAGCTATACTTTATTGGGAAACCCAAGTTTTTAGGAGATGGGAGAGATTGTTAAAACAGTTACTAACCAATAAGCTTATCTATAGTATGCAATAATGTGATCTAGTTACTTTTTTATTTGGGCATTTGTGCATTAGTAGGGATTAAGAACTCTGGCCTGAGTTTCCTAAATCATATTTAAATGTAGATTAAAAGCTAGGAAAATTGAAATCTAAATTGAGCAAAAGAGAAATTATTTTTTCTTAACTTTTAAAAATCATTAAAGGCTAAAATTTGGTGCTACCCATCCCGTGACAAGTTCATAAAGCCTCATCATGAAGCCTCAGGATGACAAGTTCATGAAGAATATTGAAAAGAACACAATGGCCCTGAACATCTCCTATTCCAACACTGAATTCAATGTTCCAGATTTTTCTTGGGTTTTTCCTTCTGAGAGTCCTCTATTTCTCACAAATCACTTTTTAAATATTTGTCTACAGCAGGAGAATAGTGTCCAGGGCCAGGATATCAGTTCCAGAATGTCATATAGGAAGGGTTAGGGTCCACAATGTTTGAAAGCGGTTGCTTACGAGACTTGTTTTGAAGCTGCATTTGCATAACAAGCTCATAACTTTAAAAATAAAATTTGCTTTGAGATAGCGGCAGCTGCACATGTAGTGGTAAGAAAGTACAGAGAGATGCTACATACCTATTGTTCACTTTCCTATTGCTCACTACCACTAATAGTAGCATCTTGAAAAAATGTAGTACAATATCACGACCGGGATATTGACACTGATCCAACCCACCTATCTAATACAGGGATTTCCGACTCTTTCGTACTCATTTGTGTGTGTATCTGTGGGTCTGTGCGTACTTAGTTCCACTCAATTCTATCAAGTGTGCAGGCTCGTGTATCCACCACAGTACTGCACTGTGTGTTACAGTATACAAAAACAGCAAAATGTGCAACACATTTTTATTTACACTCTAGATACAGATGAGGAGATGCAAATTGTTCAGAGCAAGGAATTACACTCTAATAATTTTGTTTTGAGGTCACTAGAGAGGTGGCGATGACAATTTTAAGAAGGTTAAATCCACCCTCCCACCACTCACTCTCCCAGACTCGCTCTCACCACTGAGGGCATCTGGGCTTAGCCCAGATGGATTAGATAACATGAAACTATCACTTCTTTACCTCGAGCACTTGTGGCATTTTCAGATTTCTTTTCCCTTAAGCTGAATTTCCCATTTTGACATGCTCCTTTACAGAGATCGTTCAAGAAATTAATATTTTACTGAAGTCAAATGACCCTAATCTTAGTAACATAAACCCTACTCACTAAATTGTGGGTAGAGTGAAATGAGATGCCTAGTTTTGTATCACCTTCTAATGCAGGCCAGCTGCCATGCAATTTACAGGGCTGGGAGGAAAACTGATTCTCAGCTAATGTCTTCAGAGACTAGGAAGTCTGGGAGGGGACTGCTTTCATTTTGTATTTTGTGCTGCTAGGGTAGCACTGCTAAATAAGGAAAGCCTGTATTGGATTCCTAAAGAGACCACAAAGTCACAAAGAGTCGTGATCTAATCTGGAGAGTGAGGGTGGGGGAAGTGAGCTGGGAGCTCCACGTATGATGAATATAACAAGATTCACCCAGGTTGCGCTACTGTCACCCAACTTTTCCACAGATGTGCATGCAATATGAAGGAGAAACTAGAAGGAAAATATGACTGGGTTAGTATAAATAATCCCACCACTGGAGACCCAGTGCAAATGTCAGGCACATCCTTGCCTGAGATCTAAATAGGAAAGATGGCAGTGTAGAAACTTTAGATAACTAGAGTTAGCATGAGATGGTTATATTTTCTGCTGGTGGGTTTTTAAGACAATGTTTTGATGTAAAAAGACGTTTTCTGCTCCAAGTCATTTGCTTTATATTCCCTCTTGCAATGCTCTTTTCCCAAGAGGTTTGAAAACAGATCTTATTCTTCTTTATATCCCCTGCAGATTTTAGGATACCTAATTGCATATAATAAATATTCAGTAAACACTTAGAGAATTAAATCATGCCTAAACTTCATATTCCCAGAAGAAAACTCATGTCCACATCTTGAAAGAATGAAAAAGGACTTACAAAACAGACCTGAAAATTAATAATTCAGAGATGAAAATTCCCCAAAGCATGGTTCTGGATCTAATTTATAAATTTAGCTCTGTTGTTTATTGATAGCATCCAATCTTCCACTAAATGCCCATACCCACACCCATATACAAAGACAGTTAGAGGAATCCTGATTTCGATATGTTTAGAAAAAAAGAGCATTTAAAGATAATCATACATTAATTCAGCATATTGGTGTTAATTAGTTAATTATAGTCTAAAAATATAATTACTTTTAGTGGTTACTTGATTGACATAGGTAACAATATTATTTCCTCTAGAGATAAAATTGAGAGGAATGGTTTACAAGAAAATTCTAACTCACCAATGTCTCCAATAGATGCTGGATGAGAAAGCTAAGAGGACCAAAAAATATGACAAGTGAAGGAAGGATGAAGACATACACTGGGCAAGAGGCTACTCATCTCCCTCTCATGATTATGTCCCTGAGCAGAAGGGCTTGTGTCTTGGGCTATATTCCCAGTTCCTACACTGTCTAGAGCACTGTTAAGACCAAATGCACCTGTTAGAATGGCTATTATCAAAAAGACAAGAAATAACAAGTGTTTGTGATGAGGTGGAGAAAAGGGAACTCTTGCATACTGTTGGTGGGAATGTAAATTGGTACAGCCACTATGGAGAACAGTATGGAGGTTTCTTAAAAAAGGAAGGAAGGAAGAAAGGAAGGAAGGAAGGAAGGAAAGAAGGAAGGAAGGAAGGAAGGAAGGAAGGAAGGAAGGAAGGAAGGAAGAAAGGGAACTACCATATGATCCAGCAATTCCACTTCTGGGTATTTACCTGAAGAAAATGCAATCACTAACTCAAAAAGATGTATGCACCCCTTGTTCCTTGCAGCATCATTTACAATAGCCAAGATATGGAAACAACTTAAGTAACTTAAGTGTCCATCAAAGGATGAATGGATAAAGAAATTGTGCCACACACACAGACACACACACACACGGGAATATTATTCAACCATAAAAAATGAAATTTTGCCATTTGCAAGAACATGGATGAACTTGGAGGGTATTATGCTAAGTGAAATAAGTCAGACAGAGAAAGACAAACACCATATGATCCCTCTTATATGCAGGATCTAGTCAAACAAACAAACAAAAAATCAAGAAATAAAACCAAGCTCATAGATACAGAGAACAGATTGGTGGTTGCCAGAGGCAGGAAGTGGGTATGGAAGAAATGGGTGAAAAAAAATTTTTTAATCTTTTTTTTTTTTCTTTTAAGTGGAAAATGAGGGACCAGAAATTGCATTAAAAGAAGATTCTGTCTGTACTGGATACTGAGTCTCCACTCTTGCCCTTGTCTCAGAGGCTGCTACTGGAAACAAGATGCTGGTCTTTCAGAACAAGTCCTAAACCTCCTGCCCCTCTGCATTGCTCACTCCAGATTCAAAGTTCTGAGCTGAAGCAACTGCTGGGCTGAGTGGCACCTCTGGCGACAGCTGGGACACATGGCTTCTCTCCATGTAGACTCAGGGTCTCTCCTTATGTGACCTCACCACATGGTCTCTTCCAGACCAAACTTCTTATGTAGTGGGGCAGGGCTCCCAAAAGTGCAAAAATTGAAGCTGCCAGACCACCTTAAGGCTTAGACTTGGAAAGGCCCAATAGAATGCCTCAGAATGGAAAGGCATTCTATTTGTTAAATCAAGTCACTAGACCAGGCCAGAATAAATAAGGAGCTAAAAGAAAAAAAAAGAAAGATAAAAAACCTGAAAAATATTCTTACTTGGACTACACTTTTCAGTTTAATGTGGCAGCATCTTTTATCTATACACACCAAATGCCTGATAATGACTAATCCAAATAATAATTAATACTCATATTACCACTCCCACTTTTATAAAGAGCTTATTCATCTCTCTTCATATAATGTAAAGCCAAAAATATTCAACTTGGCCAAATTTCACCTTCCTGTAAGATATGTAAATGATAGAAAAGATAGATTTGTAGCCCAGTGAAAGAAAACTAAGAGGTTTAATTTAAATATGTCTTCAACAGATAAGTATGTGCCGAACTCTTAAACAAGCGTTTTCTGTGACAATCTCTTTAGGTGCAAAGGGAATCAAAAAGGAAAAATAGGTTTAAAGTGAAGTAGGAGATTTTGGTGGGATCACAAGAGAGGACGTCATGGTTATGAGGAAAAGGAAGTAGCAGGAGTCTCTGGAGGTCTCTTGAGAATGCCAAGCACAGAGCAGGCAGCTGTTTGTCTTAGGCAATAAGATATCTAGCGAGGAATGGTGGAGCCAAACTAGGTTATATTTAAGAGCCCAGACAGGGTACTTATTTATCTAAGAACATACAGTTATTTAGAGGCAGACCCAAGATTATGAACTAGGTACTATAAACTAGGTACGCTTTAGAACTTGGGCTAGGCCACGTTGCGCAATGACATCTTAAAAAAAAATGTTGTATACATAGTAAAATTTTACTCTGGTATACCATCACAGAAAGGTTATGGTTTTTTTGATTTCAAAAAGTCATAAATTGGGCTTCCCTGGTGGCGCAGTTGTTGAGAGTCCGCCTGCCGATGCAGGGGACATGGGTTCGTGCCCCGGTCCGGGAAGATCCCACATGCCGCAGAGCGGCTGGGCCCGTGAGCCATGGCCGCTAAGCCTGTGCATCCGGAGCCTGTGCTCCGCAATGGGGGAGGAGAGGCCACAACAGTGAGAGGCCCGCGTACTGCAAAAAAAAATAATAATAATAATAAAAAAAATTGATTTTATATGTGGCTAACAAAATTCTGACCCTAAAAATAGGGCATAAAAATAATTACTTAGCAGATGGAAGAAAAGACAAAATAGGATAAAACAAACATGGCAAAAAGGAAACAGAGAAGAGAGAGGGAAAACCACTAGTAAAACTAACACACAAATGTAGTCTAACTAGCTTCTCAGTTCTTTGTTAACCATACTTTGGGATCTGTCAAGAAAAAAAATCAAAACATCTTATACCTTTAGCGTTGCATTTATGTCTAAAACATTCATATAAGTGCTTACCCAGAAACGCCTCCAGTAGCTTCCAGTTACCTGGCTTGAATCATATGGGTTTAAGTCACCTTCCAGTCCTTACAATGGCCAGCATAACTCATCCCATGTATCTTAATAACTTCATTGCCTGTTACTCACTTTCAAAAACCCTAGAGTCCAATCACAGTAAACTTTTTCCTCCCCAAGGAAGCCATCACTTTGTATATATTATCTCCCTTCCTCCATTTCTTTCTTCTCTCCTTTCTCTCTGACCCACTTATTTATTCAGTGTTTGTCACCTCTCCCTTCCCCAACCTTTTAACCTGGTTAACCTATTCATCTTTCAAAACTCACTGGTATAAGGCCGAGAAGTCTTCCCTGACACCGCCCTCTGGATCTGCCATAGCACGAAGCGTTCACCCCAACAGAGGACTAACAGTGGAGTACTGCAGTTACCTCTTTACCTGCCTGTTTCCACAATGAACCCATGTTGAGTGAGGTTAAAAAACTAGGTCATGTTAACTCTTGTATCTCAGTGCCTCTAGCATAATACCTGGCATACGGTGTTACTCAGCACACGTCCGAAGGCTAAGCAGCCAAACGTTACTGAGCACTTCCTGTTCACCAAATATGGTACTGAGGACATTAGGCTTAAGGTTCACAAGATCTAGAAATTCCTTCGCCACAAGGTAAAATTTTATTTGAAGTTTAAGACCCAGAACAGATAACCCAGCCCTAATGATCTTCCAGTTGTCAAGGCTTAGTCACTCTCCTGGCACATGTGAAAAAGTAAGATAATGATACTCAGAATATTATATTAAAATTACTCTAAGTATCTGTCCCACTGTATTCTGTGTGCTAAAGCACACAAAAGCTTCACAAAAGCTTCACACAAGCTTCACCTTGACCCCGAGTAACTAGTGATGAGCTGGACATTTGACTGGAGCACAGTCAATGTTTGTTGAATGAAACCATGGAATTGACAATATTCTAATTCTCCTTTTCCCTTTCTAAGTATATGGAAAGAAAAAGTCTACCCAGTGCACTACCTTAATATGTCCTTGAAAATGTCTGATTTAGAGATAACATCGCCATCAATCCCCATAGTTAATGGCTTCAAAGATCTGTTGCCCTAAGGAAGTGCTTTTACTTTTGTTCAAGGCAAGCCAACAATTATCCTTTAAACTCAATATGCTAAAAATGGAGAATACCAAGTTTTCTGGGTGACCGTATGTTCCTATATTTCTAGGTCAGCCTTGATCAAATAGTCTCTTCCACATACCCCATAAATACACTTGTACCCGTCAGCCCGTCTGTCCTGGTTTCCTTGGTTTGGAAAATGTGGTCACCGTGAATGTTCTATTTATTTCCTACCAACCACCCAACATTTATCTTTTATGTTTAACAATATTTAAATTATCTTAGCTCTTTTCTGAAAAAAGTAAGGAACACATGGACAGCTCTTGGCAGAGAAGATGAATATGATGAACTATTCTTATTTTGACGTCAAATGACTTGGAAATGTGCTGGTGGTGGAACAAGGGAGATCAAGTTTCCCTCTGTTAACTGAAGGATTTCCTCTGACCCAAGGATGAAAACCTAAATGAATGGGTGGTCTGGGCTTGGTAAGTAGATGGTCAGCGTCAATACTGTCACCATAGCTTGATGTGTTGGGTCAATCACAGTATATCTACATGAATGTGAAAGAGAGTTCTTAATCTCAGCCCCACATACAAATGGAAAGGTCAGTGTGTCAAACACAAGTAATAAGTGAGGAATTTAAGATGTTCTTGAGTCTGGCATCAAGCCACAGGCTCTGTCACTTCGGTGTGGCACTGCATTCCTCACACTGGAATAGTGTTGCAAACTTTTAAAGCAAATAGAAAATTCAAAGGTCCCCAAGAATAAATCTACGTACCTCACCCTCTTCCCACAGATTCTGAGCATTCTGGTTTGAGAAATAGTGGAGTAGTAAGTAGTTAAGTGCATGGGTTTTATCATTAGACTTGGATTCAAGCCCTCAGTGCCACTTAGTAACTGAACGGCTTTAAGCAAGTTAATTAAACTTTCTAAACACTGGTCTCTTCATGTGTAAAACTGGGATTTAAATAAAACAAACATTTTTTTTTTAAAACCTGCCCCTAAGTGAAATAAGCCAGTCAAAAACAAAATACTATATGATTCCACTTATATCAGGTATCTAAAGTAGTCAAATACAGAGAAACAGAAAGTAGAATGGTGGTTAACAGGCACTGGGGAGGGGGAAATGCAGAGTTTTTTAATGGATATAGAGTTACAGTTTTGCAAAATGAAAAAGTTCTAGAGATCTGCTGCACAACAATAAGAATATGCTTAACACTCTTGAACTGTACACTTATGTTATGGTTAAGATGGTAAATTTTATGTTGTTGTTCTTTTTGTTTTAACCACAATTAACAACAATACCTGCCCTATAGGATTATAGTGAAAATTAAAATTTTATAGATAGATGCAAAGTACTTTACTCAGTACCCAGTAGAGTCAGTGCTCTTTATAAAAGGGGGCTAGTTTTTTTTTTTCAGTGAAATCAAAATTATTAAAAGTATCAAGCACACAGACATTTCTACCTACTCAGTGAATGATTTCCTTCTCAATCAGTGTGTTAGTCGGTTGTTGATGGGGCATCAGTAAAGAGAATCACTGAACTCATTCAGATGATTCATTCATGCTGCCAAATTTAGTGACGATTATGAGTCTTGTGTTTTAGTGAAACATAAAGCAGTAACCTGAGGAAGCACCAGTCTCCTAAGAGAATTCATTCAGTTATACTTGGTAGCATCCATTCAGGCACTCTGGTAGGCAGTGACAATTCCTGAACACCTCTGAGAGCGGAGCCACACAGATTTTCTTTCTGCTGGAGAAAACAGGCTGGTGACACATACGTTACCGGACAAGAAGCCAAAGTCCTTCTCAAACTGACCCTGACCCTTACCCCTGGGATCCACCTCCTCTTACTTACTTTGCTCCAGCCCCACTGGCCTTTTGGCTATTTCTGGAACCCCCCAGATCTGCTCATCCCTCAGAGTGTTTGCACTTGCTCTCTGTCTGCCCAGAATGATCTCCCTCAATGTGGCCACAGGATCACTCCCTCACCTTCTTCGGGTTTCTGTTCCCATGTCACCTCGTCAGTGTAGAACTCTGTGACCCTCTTGCTACCCTCTTCTTCTCCTGGCCCAGGGACATTGATTTTTCTCAAAAACACATACTATCCACAGAAAAATTATATATTTTAAAAATTTGTTCAGTGTCTAGGTCCTTACAGTAAAGTCAGTATAAGCTCCATAAAGGTAAAAAAAAAAAAAGTCCTTTTGTTCACTACTGTATTCCAACCTAGAATAGTGTCTGGTACATAGTATGAACATATTCAAAATTTTGGGATTGAATGAATGAATATATTGGTCAAAGCCTTATTCAATACGAGTCAATAATGGCTTAACCAAAGGAGTTCTCCTCACAAAGGAAATATCTAAGAAATCTTACTTAGCAGCCCCATAGCATGCCTCTACTAAAAGTCGTTTTGCTTTAACCTCAAATTCTTTTCCATTCCAGTGAAAGTGAGAGTGTGTATATCTGTTTTGCTACCCTTTCCCTAATCAGAAGGGTTTCGGATACACAGAAGCGAATGTCCCAACAGCTACTGAAAACGATTTGGGAATTCAGAGGTATATGTAGATATGTAATAAAATGTTTCTAATAATATACTATTATTTTATTTTAATATATATTTATTTTAATATAAATCACCTGTTATTGTAACTAGCTTTATGAAAATACACACTGGGTTCTTAGCTTACGCTAGGTAAATCAAATATTCATGACTGTCATTATTATACTTGCATGTGGTACCACCATATTGCTTCTGTTCTGTATTAGGAGAAAGAACTTCCAAAAAGAGAGAGTAGCTAGAAAGAATTTACAACAGGGAGGTGTGCAAGCTGGGTTCCAATGCCAGATTTGTCTTCATCCAGATCCCTGACCTCAGGCAAGACACCTTCTCTCCATATCTGGCTGTATAGACTGTGTTTTACTATAAAAACCTTCTTAACTTCTCTGAGCCTCAAGTGTCTCACTAGAGAAATGAACATAAAAATCCTTGTTGCACCTATTTCACAAAGTTGCCCTGTAATTTTGAAAATTGGGACTCATACCCCTGGTGATGTGGTGGATGCTGTTAGGTGGTTCAAGAACTGTATTTGATTTCCAGGTTATATTTATTTGGATGTGTACTTGGAAGGAAAAAGTAATAACTAGCATATTAAAGTTGTAATTTTATGGATAATATTACTTTAAGATGAGATTAATTTCAAAAGTAAATTGAGTTTAAATGGAAAATATTAAGTGATAATATAGGTAATGTATAAATATGGTACAATTATGAATGTGGTAGATAAAACTGAGGTTTGGGAAAGTCTTGTGAGAATCAGTTGTGATAATATGTGAATGTTCTTTTCAAAGTTAACACTGTCAACCATGGTAAGATAGTATTAAATAAATGTAAATGAAATAAAGTATTATAATGATTATTCTGGTAGAGTTATCTTTTCTTTTTCTCTTTTTTTTTTTGAGTGCCTACTATGTTCTTGGCACTCAATAAAGATAAGGCATTTTACCTGTAAGCTAAATCCCTACAAACAAACCTGCTGGAAGCTGGGGCATATCACAGTAAACTGTTTCCCCACGTCTCACATCCAGGCCATAAATCCAGTTCTGCTGATGCTAGACCATGCTCTAGCAAAGCTACAACTTGAGAAATGACATCCAGAATTCAATAGGCATTTTTTGAAAACCAAAAGGCAAACCTTATAAGTGAGGAAGCTGCTCTTCACATGTTCCTCATGTCCCACTATGCGGTATAGTGAAAAAAATAGAATTAGAGCCTTATTGATCAATGCTGAATAATAAAAAATAGCATTGCTAAACTCAAATAATAACTGTGGTATTGGGTCTTTCACAAAAAGGACTCAAAGAATCTGTACCTCATAAAACCATATATTTTAATGGAAGTGTGTAGAATGAGTATAATCCGTATAAAAATGTGAGCATGCACGAGATGTACGACCCTGGGGTGCTTGCCGTCTACCTTGTTCCCCTTCACATATTCCTTACCATACTATGTGCCATGGTTCAGATACCATATCTCCATTCTAGCATGTTCTCAGCTACTTACTTGTTTTTCTGCATTCACTTATTTTCTCAGATTAATCAGAAATTCATCCTATCTGTTCTGAAAATAGACAGGTGTCTAACTACTGCTGGTTCTCTAGGCATATGTCTCTCTCACCCATTAGACTGTAAACTCCATGGGAAGTCAGAAATCATTCTGCTTTATACCCTGTCACATCCAACAGTACCTGGAATATAGCAGATTCTTCACAAATGTGAATGAACGGATACTCTAGTGAATAGATATGTTTATGCAGCACCTGTTATATGCCAATTACTATGTAAGGTTCATTGCTGCTCAAGTATTGAGTATAATAAAATAAATTTTAAAACTTTACAAACTTCAAAGGCCCTTGTAAGTGTGGAATGTTTCCAAAGCATTTTTAATTAATTCTAAAAATCAGTTATTCACATGTAGTTTTAAATCAGAACCGTTAGATAAATTCTCAATTGGAGATTTTATCAAGATTGTATTTACTATTCACAAAGATAGAATTTTACAGTGCTATGGTTACAAAATGTGCTTGTACAATACATGCACTGTTTCATATAGCTCCATGAAATGCTGGTTCTTTATAACATTGCCTGTGAACTACTTTCTGTGATGCCGTTGTATCTATGAAACAATCCAGAGTATTCTGTTAGTATACATGGCTTTTCCCATGATCTGAACACTTTTACATCCCTAATCCATGAGAACATGGGACATTATATGGCATTCTCCTGGACAACTGGCATTAGCCCACTATACTCTAAATATTCTGATTTCCTGTCCTGAATCGAGGGTGTTCTGTACCAAACATGGTTTCTTCCATAGAGGTCTCTGTTTTTGGTGAACAGTTTTGACATAACGGCTGACAAAATATGTGCAAAGGCTAGTGATCAATGTGCTGAAAAGAAGCAAAGAAAGGGTCCACGGCGCTTTAGGGGTTCATCCAACAATCTGGTGGGGAGATAGTATAGAGGCAGCACTTTGAGGACAGAGACTGAAGTTGTTCAACATTTTATCCCCAGCGCTAAGCTTGATTTCTTGTCTAAAGTCACCACATTAATAAATGTTTGATGAATGGATAAAGGGAAAAAATAGCTACATAAGGTAGGAAGGGCTATTCAGTATAAAGAGTCTGAAGTTCTCTCGTTTTATAAACAGGACACTCAAGGAAAGCTCTTCCACATATATATGTTTGACTCAGATCTTTAAGGAAAGACAGATTATGATCTACAGAAAGGGGAAAGTAGGACAAAAGATGACAGTGACGTAAGAAATGTAGGTCTGGGGAAGTTCTGGGTTATCTAATTTTAATTATCACGATGCCTGTGATTTCCTTGCTCCTTGATGTTTCTCTGAATCTTTTTCCAGTTCCTTTCCTTGCTATTATGATTCTTTCCTGCATTCACAGCTCTTCCCAAGGGGGCTGACGTCAGCGAGGGCTCAGTGCTGTGCTGGGGAGGAGCGAGTCTGCTAGGTGGGAGACAGCATCTTTCTCATCCCTCAGCAGATGCCCCAAAGCTGAGCCTGGAAGCATGCCCCAGTTTGCCTGTTAAACACGAGTCAAGTGCCCTTCAGCAAAGATTCAGGCTTGGCTTCCTTCCCTTGGCTATTAAGCTACATTCCCACAGAATTACAACATGTCTGAGGTTTCTAAAACCCTTTGTGTGTATCTCAGACAGTTATTTTGCTGGATCCAAATTTTGACCTTGGTTAAGCAGGCCTCAAATCCTTTCCAACCTTGCCCCTGAAGGTCCAAGAACACATAATAAAGGAGGGGATAAGAATAACATCTATAGCTTAGTGACCACTTATTATGGACCACTCACTGTGCTAAACATTTTGAATGCAGCATCTCCTTAACATAAGCCCTGCCTGCTAGCTACAACAATTACTCCTATTACCTCTATTTTACAGATGAAATAAAGAAACTCATTCAAGTTACACAATCACTAAGTATTAAAGCCAGATTTGAGACTCCGGCAGTCAATTTCCAGAGTTTTCAAGGGCAAGGGCAAATGACACTAGAAACACATAAACAGGCCTAAAACGACAGCATGTAAACTGCCACCTGCCTACAGTGTACACACCCCAGAAGAAAGAGGGTAGTGGGTCATCTTCTTCATGCGCTTCGGTAGCAAGTACGTGAGCCCAGAGAGCCTCTGTGAGATGTAACAGACGTTCTAAAAATGACAGCACAGGAGGGGTTTCTGAGCTTGTGGTGTCAACGGAATCGGAAGAGGTGACTTTGGAAACAGAGCTTGCTCTCGGTTCAGGGAGCAAAGAGCAAGAAGACTTCCAGGACTCGTCCAGGTTCTCTCGGAAACCAGGAGAGAGAGGGCCACAGGTTTCAGAGCACAGACTGTCCGCCTCTAAGACCGTGTAATCTGTTGTGTCAAGCTTGACCTTTTGGATGCTTTTTTTTTTTAAACAGGAACCTAGTTCAGTGGAAAGGATGCTCATAGCAAGAAACATGTGTGTGTGGTGTGTACATGATCACAGAGGAATTTAGAGAAAGAAGTCTGGAAAAAAAATGTCATCTAAGTGCAGAGGACAAAATTGCACCAAAACACCAGCATCAGGAAGCTTGTCATGAAGATGGGGAAACAGAGCAGGTTCCTGGGGCACGTTACCTAGGAAGGCATCCCAGCCAAATGGGCCAAAATCAGTGTAGTGATCAAGACTTGCCAGTCTTAAAAAGCCCCTGGCCTGGTCCAAATAGAGCACATTGTTTTCCTCCAGCTCTCCCTCAATGCCCTGCCCTCAGTCATTTCAAAATAAAATTATCTAAGATCAGATTGTTTGTGCTGTTTATTTGAACAGAGCCATGTTTTTTTTTTTTTTTTTTTTTTTTGCGGTAGGCGGGCCTCTCACTGCTGTGGCCTCCCGCCGCGGAGCACAGGCTCCGGACGCGCAGGCTCAGCGGCCATGGCTCACGGGCCCAGCCGCTCCGCGGCACGTGGGATCCTCCCAGACTGGGGCATGAACCCGTGTACCCTGCATCGGCAAGCGGACTCCCAACCACTGCGCCACCAGGGAAGCCTGAGCCATGGGTTTTTGATCAAGTGTTACTTCTTCTGAGCCTTATAAACTAAAGCATGATTAGGTGAGTATCTGCTATGTGAGATACCTAAGGGGATCCATTTTAAGCGAATGCACAAAAGATATGCAGAGAATATTTTCTTCATTCCAATCAGCCCAGCTCTAGCTCAGTTCTTCCACACTGACAAATGGATTGGACACGAACCCATGGGGCCTACGTCACCTGGTATCAATGGAAACTTGTATATATGTACTTAAAGAACATGGACTTTCCAAGTATATACGTTTCTCCCATAGCTTCTCTATTAGACAAACTGTGCTGTATAAAAAATACAGGAAGATCACTGAAGCGCCAGCAGCCAAAATGAAATTCAATCCCTTTGTGATTTCTGACTGAGGCAAGAACCGTAAAAGGCATGTCAATGCACTTCCCACATTCGCAGGAAGATTATGTCTTCTCCTCTTTCCGAAGAGCTGAGGCAGAAGGACAATGTTCCATTCATGCCCATCCGAAAGGATGAAGTTCAAGTTGTGTGAGGGTGCTACAAAGGGCAGCAAATTAGCAAAGTAGTCCAGGTTTCCGGAAAGAAATATGTCATCTACGCTGAGCAACAGCAGCGGGAGAAGGCTAATGGCACAACTGAGCGCGCACGCAGTCACCCCAGCAAGGTGGTTATCACTAAACTGGACAAAGACCAAAAAAAGATCCTTGAGCCTAAAGCCAAATCCTGCCAAGTAGGAGAGGAAAATGGCAAATATGAGGAAGAAGCAAGTGAGAAGATGCAGGGATAATCGTATATACAACTTTCATTAAAAACTGTTAAAATGAAAAAAAAATTTAAATTAAAAATACAGTAAGACATTCAACTTTTGTCTTTAATACTATCCATTTTTAAAACCATGACTCATAAAGTAAGATTTAGACAGTAGAAAGGAAAACGATTTATGAATCAAATAGACCCAAATATAGCATCATATTTTTGGAGTAGATCTGATCACTGTGGTTGGTGGTTCTAACAGAATAGATTTTGTGTATTAACTGTACAATGTAATTTTATTTGTTGTTTGCAAAGGGGAAAGTAGCCAAATTTCCCTTGACTTCTTTAGTAACATCTACATGTTTGGCCATGTTTTAGAGATTACAGAGGTGTTTTACGTGGCAAGTGATAGTTGTTCTTATACCCAATACATCTATGACGTTGAAAACATGCTGTTGGATGGCACATATTAGAAACCTTAAAGAAAAATAGATATTATCCTACACTTGAAGTTGTATGACACCAATACCCTTGGCATCCCAGCCTATGAAACCTATGAAAAGACATTTTTAAAAAGGGAAAATTGTGAAAAGGAAACTAATAAATAGTGACACATTTCTTTAAAATTAGCAATCTGAGACAATAATATAATTGTTATGCATCACAGCTAAAAATATTTCCAAACTGATAAAGTATACCTGAACTTATAAAAGTATGTTTAAAATTCCTTAGTTTTGTATTTCATATTTGATAACAAGGTAGATCAGGACATATGGTCATATCTATGTAAACTGAAACTTTATTCATATGTCTATAAATTTCCTTGTCCTGAAAGAAATAGAACTATCTGGCAACCTTCAACACCTGTAAGCATCAGTGCGGGTAGGCCATAGAGGGAACCATTTGCTCCAGTTCATGAAACATGGAGAAAGACCTTCTGACAACTGTATTAGACATGGTAGTGTGTGTTATGCTAAAAGAGAATCATTAAGCCAAAAAATAAAGCCTTCTAAGACAGAGCAAGGACTGGAGAAAATGGGCTGAGGAATGTCTCTTCCTAAAGACCCATGGGAATGGTATAAATGGGCTGCGTGCTTACTTAATCATTGATGCAATTATTTATGTTTATGTTTTCGTCCTTGATTCCATTCCGTCTGGCACTACCTGAATCCTAAAAAAGGGTGCTAAACTTGGGGGGTTCTCGTTTTCCCTTTTCTCCATCTTTCACCATAGGGTCCTCATCTCCCTTCTTCCTTCCATCCTGCCTCAACATTAGAGAAGACTCTCGTACTGTTTAGGGCTGACCCCTCTGTGATGCTCTATACCAATTTATTTGCTCATTTATTCAGCCAACCTGTATTTTGTGCCTATGTCCAAGCCACTCTCCAAGCACTAGGAGGGATACTCTAATGAATAAGAGAAGACCTCTGCTCAGCAGGAACCAAGAGAAACAATAATGAAGCATCCGATTTGGGTCCGATTTGCACATCCAGGTTGGAAATTCTGGTATGCTGGGGAGATCAAGCATTGGGTGTATATTTTTATGAGGTTGTAGCGGGCATCTTGAATAAAATATAAAGACGGCTTTGGAAATGATGGTGAGACCCTAGTGTGCTGAGTTTAAGACATTCAACCAAGAAAAAGGAACATTTTCTTAGACTGTGATCTGATTTGACAGAAAATATGTTCTGAGTTTTGAAAGCAGGAAAGAATATAGTCTCTAATTAATTGTTTTGAGATATAAGAGATGCTTTGAAGGTTACTCAGTTGTTCTCTGTACTATTTCCTCTCTCTTGCTCTCTCTTGCTCTTTTTTTTTTTTTTTTTTTTTTTTTTGTAGGGAGTGGGGCATGTTCCAAATTCTTTGACTATGATTTATGTGCCAGAGTAAGAAAAGAGGTGCACTTCGCCCTGCTCCTGCCCAACTCCTCACCCCCACCCCTGTTCCAAGTGAGGGAAGCACCTTAGCAAGGGTGTCAGGGTCAACATCTGAGACTATGAGTATGAATAGTTTTCCCTGGCAGACAAATGTAAGATTAATGGAAGCAGATCAAAGAATAGCACCCATGGTGGTCCCAGGAAGGCTGGAAAGGCTGTCTTAGAGAATGCACATCACTTGGAATTCTGCCATAGGGAGGAAGGAGTTGAGGGGTAGGCATCCCAGCTATTTTTTCAAGTGAGGGCTTAGAGTCCAGCATCATTTTAATGTCCATTGCTGTTATTAACTGCATTTCTTAATAGTTCCCCTTCAGCCTGCTATGGCATGAATAAAATGAGGCCCAAGAGCTGAAACAATGCAAAAATAAATAAAGGCTATAAAGGAAGAATAAACAACATGCTATAGAAGCTATTATCTTTCCAGCATTTTCAATTTCTCTCTCTTAACATACCCCTAAAACTCCATTAGTGGTTTCCTATAAGAAAACTAATTTTTCAAAAGCATCTGTATTCCCAGCTAGATTAGAAATGATTTTCACATTTGTTTTGATTTCATGGTTATGATCAGGAGTTAGAAATTTCCCTTCAGCATTAGACTTCTTCCATCCATAGTCCAAATAGTCTATCTCTCCTTCTGACCATTGCCAACTTTCCTCAAAAAAAAAAAAAAAAAAAAAAAGACTTCTTCTATCTCTTCACTATCCACTTTTTCCTTAACCTCTTGCTATCTGAGTTCTTGGGACCATTGCTCTTTCAGAGTTGCCTCTATCACCTTTTCTCAGATCCTTGTCCTTTCTCAGATCTCCCATGTCTTTTATAATAATTGTTACTGTTTTTCATAATATATGCCATACTATTTAAAATGCTTCTGTTTTGGGGAGCATCCTCTCTTTGTGCTTCTAGGTTGATATACGCCCTTTTAAATTGTCAAAATAACCCTTTGTTATCCTCTCTCATTATACAAAAAACTCACATACAAAGAGGTTGTACAATTCGTCAGAAATGCTGGACCCAGGATTGGAGTGCAGATTTGTCTAACTCTAGATCCTTAACTCTCTCCACTCTTCCATTGTGCCTGCACTGGAATGCTGTGTAGTTCACAAAAATTTCATCGCAACTACTAGAAGAAATGGCTCGGCCAGGTCAAACTTACAAAGAGAAAGATTTGTATCTGGCAAAACAGATGATGAACTTTGCCGGTTCTCCCTGGGGGGAGGGACCCATCTGCCCATCTGGTTCAGAAGCCTTCAGGGGCCCCACCCTACACGGGACATTGCAGTAGGGATTGCCCTAGTCTGTCTGGAAGAAGGGTCCTGCTAGCTTGCTCCTCAGGTCTTTAAGAGGCCTATGGAAAAAAATTCCTAGGACTTGATTCTAAATAAGCAAAGTCAGATGGTGGAGCCTGTCTTGGGAGGGTCATGGTTCTGTCCTAGGCTTGATCTGGGTCTTTGTCCTAGTTGCCTCAAATGAGAATAATCCTCTAGCCACATCACAGTCCCTTAAAACTTTGACTGACGTGTCAGCAGGCTTGGTGTCTCTGATACGCTGTAGCGGCCCAAGTGTCTACTTTCAAGCATCTACCTCCTCCTCTCCAGCCATAAGGCCCCCTATCAAGCTGTCCCCTCCTGTGGTCTTACCTGTCATTAGGTTCCTGCCCTAGACTCTGGGGTACATCCCTTCCCTTCCCTTCTGACCTCTTCCCTGTCTTCTCTCCCTGCCCTTATTTCTTAACATAGGTACTTCTCGAGGTTCAGGGGTTCCATTCTCTTCCTGCCTCTCTTCTAGTTACCTTCTCCGATGGGCATGTACATTCCCAAATCTTCTATACCTCCTCTGTGTGAATGGCTCCTAATCTTTCTCTTGAGCATCTGTCCTGCGTTCCATAGCAGCAGAGGAATCTCTCTGCAGATTTTTTAGGCACAAAATAGATTTTCTTGTTTGTTGTCTAGCAGCCAGCACACACTGGGAATGCAGCTCAGTGTTCAGTACATACTTTTTAGAATAAAAAAAATGAATGAGTCTCCTCCTGGCTCCCCTCATTACTTTTCTCAATGAGCATGTCCATTTCCAAAGCTTCAGTACCTCCTCCATGTCAATTTGTTGAACAAATAAATGAATGAGTTTAAAACAAAACTTATTTTTTCTACCTTTATTCAACTCTCTCCCTGCTGTTGCCCTGAAACAGGTTATAGAATCAGACTGAATTATTTTGAAACTTTGTTCAATGTACTAATAGGATGAAACCTCAGACAAATTACTTAGCTTTCCTGAGCCATCTCCTTAGAGGGAAAAAGAAATCACAGAGAATAATGATCACCCTACTTGTTTATTATGAAGATTAAACAGTATGTGTAAAATATCTCAGTGCCAGCCATAGTCATGCTTATCAGCTCTAATCCTTAATTCTCCTAAAGGTATATTAAGTATCTCATTTAAAGCTCACAAATACCTCATGAGATACTTTTATAGCTCTACTTTATAAATGAGGTAATGAGGAAACAGAGGGACAGAATGTGACTTACTTGCACAAGGTCAGACAAAAACCAAGTCCTAGGCAGTATTCCTCTAAGGCCCATACAATAAACCACCTTACTCTTAGATTACAAGCTCACTAAGAGGCCGGATTCAGACCTTATAAAAACTGATAAATCAAATGGCTCCAAATAAAATGAGGCTTTAGAAGGTGGTCACTAAACACTGAAGAAATAAACAAATATGTTTACCTTTTGAAATCTGACCTCCCAGCTTGATGGTAAGCTATTTTGGGGGAAAGTCTGTGAGTACTCCCACAATGCTAAGTGCAAAATACTAAAAAAAGAACCCACTTGACTTAAAAATTATGGTGTAATAAAGCAAATATACTTGGTGATGCTTTTCCAAAAACATGAGGGGTTGGGTGTTGCATGAAAGAGGAATTTTAAGATAAGGAGAAATGAGAAAGAGAAGTAATTCAGAGCAAATATGCTTCAGTGAAAGTTGTGTGAGTCAACATCCCAGAAACCAAGTCATAATTTCTTCATCAGAGGAGGAACACATGATTGAGAAATTGGTCGTGCTAATTGGGGTTGAGGCAGTTGTGCTTGATGAAAAGGAAATCATCAGAAATAGTTTGATGTTTTCTATAAGAAGCCAGAAAATGTACTATAATTCCAGTTGTGGGTAGAAATTTAATGCATTTTAAACAGGGTGGAAAGGGTGAATAATTGTTTTGTCAGTTGGTAGAGTGGATTTTAGTCATCTCAATAACTATAAACCTAATTGAAGGAGAGCGGAAAGGCATATCAGAAATTGGGGGATGCAAAATCAAATGTAGGAAAGCAGACTGATTGCTTATATGAGAAATTAATATTGCAAATTGCCTAGACAGAGTTTTAGATTAAATGAGGAACAAAAATAATAATTAGAAGAGAGGTACCTGACTCCAAAAGCAAGAAGAAAGAACTGCTTAAATACAGCAGGTAGTTGAAAAGCTTAAAAAAAAAAATCCTGACGTGAACTACTTTTTTTTTCTGAAAATGATAAGAACACACATAATTGCTTAATTAGAATTCTATTACTTAATTACAGTTACATCCTTGCAGTGATGGATATAGTATAACCTGTAGAGTTTGGTTATGATAGGAGACTAAAAATAAGGGGGTGTGTGGAATTTCTAAGTGAAAATACTAGGATTTGCTTTCTGTGGCAAGGGATAGTAATAAATGTGAAAGACATGTTTTATGGGCCCTGAAAAAGCTCACAGCTCAACTTAGAAGTAAAGTTTCTAGAGGAATAACTGAACTGTGACCTTTTTCCAAAAGCTCGTGATAAACTTTTCTGTTAGATGATGACAGACAAGAAACTCAAGGTTAATTTGGGAGATGCTTGTGGAATCATATGATCATTAAAGTTCTGGTAAGAATAAAAGAAGAGGAAAATGACATGAAAGATTGTGACATTTAAAAAACTGGCAATGGGAAAATGCTTTTTCCCATTCTAAGTTTATCTTTAAATGAAAATTAGAGGAAAGAAGTACTGAGTAATGTTGCATTTGCTTCTACCAACATGGTTATTATTTTGGTAAACTGAAGATCGTATTGGGTGTATCAAGGATACCCAACTTATTAGAGACGTCTTTGCAAATAATAGTAATAACAATTTGGGGAAAGTCACTTAATCTAACTATGCCTTAGTTTCCTCACTTGTGTCATTAGGTGTTTTGTTTTTTTTTCTAACCACTATGATATATGCTGCTATATCTTCTTCTGATGTTAACACTTGATGTTTATAGGATAACATGACTACCTAAGAAGGAATTTATAGGTAAATTAAATCAGGGTGTTGCAAGGATCCAATATGCTCAGGCATTTGAGAATTTAGCTCTTGGGTCTGTCCTTCAAATGGTGTGATACTAGGTTGACACACATGCTAGATACATGGGTTTTAGTATGCTACTGGAACAATAGAAATTCTGATGAATGGGGTCAGATATAGTATGTCAAAGGCTTGAGTTACTCAAGTGATTATGAGATTAACTCTCAGAAATCATGACCTTGGCTTCTGCAATGCAATCAAGAAGGTCCAAAATGGTCACTTGGAAAGTGCTTAAGAAATAGGAAGAGTGGAGAGAAGAGTCTGAAATTTGAAATTAAGCCACAAGCTTAAGAAAAAATTTTTTTCATGATAATTTTACTGTGCATTAACACCTGCTTTAAGTAGACTTTCATAAGTTTATATAGAGTTGACCTGGAGGATCTAAAAACCACTTCAATTTAGTTACAGTCTGCCAGGTCTGCCTTGCACATTATAGATTAGAGTGTATTTAAATACCATGAAAATGTACTGTTGCATAAGATAAGCTTAGCTCCTTCTTTGCTCTGAGGCAATTTTATCTCATTGATTAGTCAGACACAAGCCAGGTGTTATCAAACAGAACTATGACATCTTAGATACCTGCAGTGCTCACTGGTTCCACGAAGTTAGGAAGGAATCAATAATAAGATGGAAGCCGGTAGAAGGAGCTATAATGCGAAAGAGTCTGGAGCAAGAATCGTAAGACCTATTTCTCTACCCAGCTCTGCTAATGGTTAACAGAGAGGCCAAAACATGCCTCTTCAGTTCTCCCTTCATTTTGAAGAGGATGAAATGATACCATCTTTTCTTTTTCTTTAAAATTGTATAGCCTTATGGAAAAGGCTGGGAATGTGAACAGCTACAGTTTAATGGACTCCAATGTATTTCATCCAGATTTGGGAAATTCATCAGCTAGGTGGCACAGAAAATGCAGACAACCACACATGCACTATATTGGATATGGGATCTCAGGACCAAAAAATAAAGTAAAATAAAAAAATAACATCCCAGGATTATGGACGGGAAAGTGGGAGTAAACATCGTCCCCCACCTCTTCCTCAGATCTGGTTTTGGCATCCTGGAAAATTCCACGGAAAGCTAGATTAAATCATGTCTCTTAATTTTTCTTTTCTTTCAAGCCCCTTAGAGATCCCCTGTATTTAAAATTTAATTATGTTTTTGTTAAAAGATCTCATCACCATGCAGAATTTTCTTCTTTGAATCATGTACCTTCTTATAGTTGCTCTTATATTTGAATTTTGTATATGTTATTTTTCCCACTAAGAAAGAGGATTATCAAAAATAAGTTCTCCCTCTCCCTCTCAATCTCTTTCTCCTTCCTTTCTTCCTCCCTCCCTCCCACCCTCCCTTCCTCCCACCTTCCTTCCTTCCTTCTTTCCTTCCCTCCTAATAAAATTATTGGAGGTTCAGATACACTCTGTATTCTTAACAGAATGAAAGGGAACATGGATTCCGGCAAAGAGGGAAGCAGACCATAATAACCCTGAAGCAGGAGAACGCACTTTCTGAACCTCGTCCATCTCTTCTGCTGACATTTTCACCTCCTCCCACACTTACTCACTGCTTAGCATGTGTGATCATAGTACCAACTGCAGAGACAGTTCCTCTCTGATTTCTCTTCTTTAATGCATATCAGCCCTAGGGCCGGGAGGGAGAGATTGGTATGAGTATTTTTCCTTCCAAAGAACCGAAGACATACTTGGCCTCTGGTATCTCCCTGCTCCATGTTAAAAATTTCCAGGCTAAAACTTTCCTCGAAGCCAATCCCTAAAAATACCATTCTTAAAATAATATCATTCTACTCTCTGGCAGAGATCACTCACCTGTTCACAAGCACCATCCCTCTCCTAGACTCAAATTGTTATTTAAAAATAAACTACAAGGCAATGACATGCAGAACCCATCCACCTACCTTTGCTAGAAATCAAGGAGGTACATAGCAGTGGAAGCATATCTCGTGTTTTGAATTTTTTCAAACACTGAATGTTTTCATCATATGCCCTATTACTGGACTGTGGGACCGGCTACGGGTTTAGAGCGATGAAGCTTGTTTGATTGAAAACCATAAAACTTAATGAGAATGCTGGCCTCCCAGCATCAAAGCAGGTGGTTGCCTCAGAAAGACTTCAAGGGCCTGGGCAGAGAAAGACTCTTAAATTTGTGCTGCTTCTTGATAATCTGATTCTGGAGCCTTTGCCAAACTTTCCTTAAGGGCAACGTGAAAAGAAAGAAAGAAAAAATAATAAACTAAGCAGGAAGATAGGAATCTCTTTCAATCCACATTTTGTCTCAGACTTTAGGAGTATTTTGTTTGTTGTTTTGTTCTGTTTTGTTTTTGATCAGGGAGGTGGAAAAAATCTTATCTTTTCTAATCTTTTGAGGATAATGAAGGTCACTCAGAGTGATATGTTAGAACCTTCTTGGCTAGAGGACTTTTGAGAATAGGACTTGCAGATAGCTTTGTAAAAAATGCTTATGTGTTTGCAACCACTACTATAGGAAGGGTTTACCTCAGGACTTAAAGATTGTAGGAAAGGACCTTAAAGTACATAAAACTTAATCCCCTCACTTGACCGATGAAAAACCTGGTGCTCAGAGAGGTTAAGTAAAACGCATTGGGTTACACTTCACATGTGCTGGCCAACTTTCAGGGTTGTGCAGGCCAAACAGTCAAAAAGTGCATCCCGGGAAGCCAGTTTTCTTACTTCCTTCATGCTTCCCACTGCCCTTGTTCCCCATTCCTTTGAGCTCTGATCTGAAGAAAAATATCTGGTTTGATTGCTTTGTTTTGGTTGAAATATATAGATTTGTCTTGTCTTGGTATTTTTTATTCTTTCTTCCCCAAAACTCATCCAGTCACCTTGATTCTACCTTTGAGGTCCCTCTGGATTGTTTGTTATTCCCCATTCTTCCCTTGCTAGATCAACACTTAACATCTCTCCCTTGGTATGTTTCAGTTCTCTCCTTTTTAAACTGGAGGCTTAGGGTCTTTTGATCCTTCATATTAAATCCTGGCCCTATCACAGACCTTTCTAGAAGTATCCATAGAACCCTATAACAAGTAGCAGTCTTTGTTAAAGTCCTTATATCATTTGCATCTGTATTACCTTAAATTTTTGTTAAAAATTCAGGTCCACTGCTAAATCAGAAGCTATGAGGACAGGGACCTGCAGTTTAATAAACTCTGAGATGATTTTTAATACACAAAACTTTCAACCATTGGGGCAGTCATATCCTGTCATCATTTAATCCATTTTCAACATCATTTCCTTCAATTTTTATCCAGCATCCGTGTTCACCTCCCTTCTGTACATCCTTTCCCTAGTCACACTGACTGACCCCAGACATTCCCCCAAGCATGGCTGTGTATTCTTTTACAACCGTGCCCTTTCTCCAACTTATCCTCTGTCTCAAACTTTGTAGTTCACATCCTATTCACTTGGAGATATACTATTTTCCTTTCAATGCTAAGCTCAAATAGTATCTCCTTGGGAAAGTCTGGTTTTTTACATTTCTTGACCGCCCCTCTCTACACTGTGTTGCCCTAGAACGCAGCACAAACCTCTGTTGTAGAACTTATCTCACTTAAGTATAATTATAATGAATCTACTCAAGGGTTATAGAGCACCAACTGTGCCTCAGGTTCTAGCACTAAAGAAATAGTCACAATCCCTGCTAGCAAAAAAGTCTCCCCTAGCTTTTCTCAACCAAAGTCCTCATCTGAACCACAGAACATAGAAAATTAGTTGAGTAACTATTTTCTCGGTTCTCCCAATGATGATACATAACTAGCACTATTACGTACAATGGATGTCTTAGGGCATTAGGGCTTAATCTTCCTGAGAAACCCTAGTTGATCAAACACTGATACAATTATAGTAGCAATACTATGATAGAGATAAGCCCAAGGTGAGGTGGAAAAGCAGAATCAGGTGACCTAATTACCTATGCGTTTCATCTGTACCATGTCTTATTCTTTTTCTATCCGCACCTGGCATCCTGCACAGGCTCATTTCATGGAGGTCATTTGATACATTTTGTTGTTGTTGAATTAAAAGCACTGAAATTCATTTTCATGGTTATGTGTCTTCAGAATCCAGCCAAGGCAATGAAAATCATCCATATTTGTAAATCCAGCATCTAATCAGTGCTAGAGACAGAGCTAGCGCTCAGTGAGGGCTTGGTGAATAAATGTACAAATTTCAAAGGATTGTTACTCAAGAATCATAAGTACTACAGTACTTAAAGAAAAACTAATATGAATGTAAAAACCTTTCCTATTACTTAAACTACACTTCTGGATATTCCACTTCAAATTTAATTGCTTCCTGCGTTATGTGTATTTTCAAGACAGAAAGAAAGAGTTGCATTAAAAGTGCGAGTAAAGTTGTATGAAGTGAAAAAAGGCTGCATTTCCCTGGTTGGGGGATTAAAGTAAGTGGTGGTACTTTCAGTGTAATTCTAATCTAATAAAGACAAAGAAATTTAGTTTGAATATATTTTCAAGAACAAATAGCCTCTAATTACAAATTGAGTTTAGAGGAAGATAGTGGGGAAAGTTATAAAGTACCATAAAAATCTGGTGTCCTAAAGAAATTCTGAGGAGGTCTGTTGTACTTTCCTCTCTTACTGCAAAGTCTGCAGACACTTCACTTCAGACAAAGTTATCTTTTTATAAGCATCAGTAAGCACACACTTCACACTCTTCCTGGGATTAATGGTTTTCCCATTTACGTCACTTAAAGGCATCTCTGTTCATTTAATCACCAAGAAAATTTCAGGCTGAGTGGCTTCAGTTTAGAGAGGTGTCATACTGCTTAGTTGCCTCTAGGGGGCTCTTATTAAAATTCATGTTGCAGAAGGAGCATTTCCCTAAATGGTTCCTTAATGCCTCAAATCCCCAACTGTCTAATTTATATCCAAGAAAGAGTTTACTTCCTTTAGGGCATAACCCATTATGTTACAAAGTTGTTAAAATGTAAATAAATACACAGAAATCTGTTTAAGTTAGCAAATTCTGGTAAGGTAAAATAATCCTGAATAAACCATGGCCTGAAAAAATGTGATGAGTATATATGGAAAATTCAGCATAAGAATATTACCCTGCAAAAATAATAATTAACCCAAGTAAACCTGCACACAGTGATTTTCAGCACTTTTGCAAGTGAACAAATTTTGCTATGAAAGCAGTACTCAAAATCAAATAGAGGTTAGGAGACCTAGTTTAAAATTGTTATTAAAACACACAGGCATTTTACTTTAATGGTCATGGGCTTAGTTCCAACTCTTTCGTTAGCAAAAGCTTATTGCTTGGATAGTAAGTACAACTCATCCCAAGACTGTATTTGCCTCTAAATTTAGACTGTTGGGGGCCTGGCTCAGGGTGGATCCTGGTGATTCATTTGCCCTCAGTGTAATTGGATGCAAAGATCCTGATGTCCATCTTCGGAAGAAGGCTGAGCCCACGCAGGGGCTGGGGGAGAACTGAGCCCGGGAGGGTTTCCCCAGGGTCTTGGCACTTTGAGATGCTGAGGCTCTGGCTGTAAGCCTCAGGGTCACTACTGAGCTACTAAATTATACACTGTTTTATATTTTAATATGTCTAAAATACAGATCTTAGTTGCAGTTGAGGTGCATTCTAGCCTAGGTTAATTGGCAGTGTTTAATGCCAATCATAACGTAATTGTACATCTTACAGTCAATGATGTCAACAAAACATGATGGCTGAGGTGCTCTAGCTCAGTGATTTTCAAACTCTAATTTGCATATGAAATCCCCCGGGGATCTTATTAAAATATAAATTCTGATTTAGTAGATCTGGGGAGGAGCATGAGGTTTTTCATCTAACAAGCTCCCAGGTGATATTGATGCTGCTGCTTCACAGGCCACGCCTTGAATAGTAAATCCCTAAATGGGCTAAGAATTGCTTCCTTTTAAACTACCTAAAACCTACTGCTTTAAGTCGCATGCCACTGTTTACAAATTGTTCTATATAAACACCATGTAATTTTATATAAATGTGTTGATTAATCCATGATAAATCAAATAATTATTAAATAATAGCAAAAGGTAATGTTAACGAAGGATTGACTTCAATCGTTGGTGATCATACCTTTCAGTCTGGAGACCTTATAGAAGAAAATGTTAACAAAAAGGTCAATTTACTCTTTCAAACAAGCATTGAAGTCTTACATATGGGACTCTCCTTTGTCTACAGATGGTGAGTGCAGGGAAGGAATACAGTGACTGAGTTTGAAAAATAATGTTATGTGAAATCTGATGATGATGATAAAATCCTTAAAAAGTAAAAACAAAAAACTATTTGCATTTGAACTATAAAAATTAAGTGACTATTCCCAGTTATTAAAAAGATATTAGTGTTTTTCTAAAAACGCTGAGTTTCTCAGTCGTCTTTACTAATTTTTGATAACATTGGAAGGTGTCTATTATAACTCAGGTGAACAAAAGAGGAAGGCACACTGGCTAGAGTCAATAAACAGAGGTTTTCTTCTGGATTCTTCTACATATGAGTGATGTGGCCTTGATGATGTTATAAATAACTTGTGGCCTCCAAGTCAATTCAATTTCCTCACAAAGCTGTTAGGACAGTTAAATGAAATAACTTTTAAAATGAGATAATATGTGCAAAATCTCATAGACTTGTCTGCAACCTGGACAGTCCTCATACTTCACAGGGTCCGGTGCAAAATAAAAATGAAGGGCTCCTTGTTCAAAAGTTATGAAGAATTTCAAGATGGCAAGAGGAAGATATTAAAACAAGAGCAGGGTCCTTCTGCGTGTGAGGGCCCTGTGTGACTACATAGGTTACATGTCTGTGAAATATATATGTATAGGTCACATTCCTACCTGCAATGTATTTGTAGTTAACACACACCATTTATTGAAATATTACAGTATAATAGGTACTATGCTGAGTGCTTCAATTACATAGTTTCACTTAATCCTTTAGAGTGAAGGAAAAATGAAGCAAAAAACATTAAATTACTTTTCTCAGGTCACACAACTACTAAGTCTACGGAGCCAGGATTTGAACCCAGGTCTGTCTGATTCTAAAGCAATCTGTCTTAACTAATTTAACGGAATACCAATCTATAACTGGTTACTGTCATCACATTTGACTCAAATTTAGAAACTTAAGTTCAGAAAAATATATATGTTTGATGGACAATTCATTTATCATGACCTGGATTAGATAACCTATATCAACCTAATTATCATATCCTGGCACTTCACATAGTAGATAGTCATATCATACATGTGGAACTAAACTGAACACTCAGAGTCACCAATTTCTCTGTGTGCAGAACATTTACTCAACAAAGATAAAAATCTCATTTTCCTATTATTTAAAATCACATGCTTCTGAATGATAACAGAATTATTTTCATTTTAAAGTAATTAATTTGTTTTAAATGTGTTTCAATAGTGATAATTCTCCTGAAACAAAGGCCAATTATGGTGTACAGGAATAATTTTCTTCCAAACACAGCACTTGATCCAAAGAACTAAGATGAGAGTATATCGTCTCATAATAGAAATCAACATGAAGACCAAAATATTCACTTTGTTTTGGATAGAGATCAGATTTTTAAAATACGGCTCAAACTCAGTAAAGTACAAGCTTGCATTTCTATGGTGCTTTTCTTCTTCTTTGTAATGTGTTTTCGAATCCTTCATATCATTTCATCTTTCCTATTCTTTTCAAATTCTGAGAGCAGAACTTTAATCACACGTAATATCATGCCCATTATAGAGCTGAGCGAAGAGAGACAGAGAGGATAACTCAGATTACTTTGTCACCTTCTCTTTGAAAGTATTATAGATTTCCTCTGGCAGAATTAATGACAGCTTCTGCTGCATTTTTAGAGCAATCTTCAATACCTCATTTAAAGAACCTGTATTTTAATTTTCTGCTTGTCAGGCTCTCCTTCCAGATTCCTAGGTGTGTTATTTATCTGTGTGTCCCCAGTGTGTAGTACAGAGTCTAGCACATAGTAGGTATTGATTAATGTTGACTCATTGAATGCACACATACCTAAGTGAATGGAACAATTTAAACAAGGTACTCTAGTGGGTGCTGAAATTAAGAGGAAATGTTAAGTCTTAGACATTATTCATTACTGCTTTCTGCTGGGCTAGAAAATGTCATATTCTATAATATGCATCAATTCCTTAAAATGTCATTGAAACCCCTACCAAACCACGTTATGCTAGCTTGATATCTGAAAGCACTGCAATACATTATGTCAACTGCTGATATAGTTCCAGGCTATGGGGCATCTGCCGAATATGATGGGAAATAGAAATCTGTGGGTCCCCTGGAAGGGAGGTTGCTATGTTCAAAAAGCTGAATTCCAGACAAGAACTCACCAGATACTCTGGAGACTAAAGACCTGAGTTCCACTTCCTTGGGGACCTGAGCAGATGGGACTTCCTGAACCCAATCTCGAAGAGGAGTGCCTATGGCAAAATGCCTGGTTTCTGCCCTAATTGCTTATTTCCCTTGTCCCCAAGGCTACAAGGCACAGAAGGAAATGTACCCTTAGCAATCTATGAAGCCAATACTTTGTAGAAATCTAGAAAGTACTTCCAAATGTGGTTTTTTTTTGTGTGTGTATCCCTGTTCATACGGTTGGCTACAGAGTACAGAAATTTATGACAAGCATTATTATCTTTTTTACATCCTTAGAGGAGGAAGGGATACAGACTTACAGAGCAGAGAAGCAGTTCACAGAGGTGACATTCCAGTACCAGTTCGAACAGTAAGAGAAAAATCCCCACTGGAAGCTCACGTGTAACTGGGCATCCACGAAATATTTCCTGCTCTTTCCCCTCCCACTTAGACACCCCCTTCTGCAACATCCTATTAATCTAGGCTGCATTTTTGTGTTCTCTTTCTCCTCAAGGTTCCTATAAAGTTCATTTCATTTAATTATACTTTACTAAAAATATTGAGAACAAGGAAATAGAAGCAAGATTATATTATGAGTAAAGGAAGCAACATAGAGTAGCTGTTAAAGGCAAGAGTCCTGTGGTCAGATTAGTTAAGATTCAGATCTTGGCTCTGCTACTTAGTGATTGTTTTCTCCTAGTCAGTTACCTAACTTCTCCTGTCTCCATGTCATTTGTCAAATAGGGATACTGCTAGTATGTAACTTGTGAGATGCTCAGAGAGTTACTTTTGAACATACAAAGCACTGGAAAAAAATGACAGTGCACCCCTCCAGGCAATTTAATAATAAAAGCAAAATCTAAGATAAAATGCCATTAAGTCCACCAAACACACGCAAAAAAATGGTGTTTGTCTCCCATGATTACCTTGCTGCTATGTCTGAAATACTGAATATCTAATTATTTCAGAAAGTTTCATTGATTTATTTTTTAGGAGTAAATTGTTATGTTTGCTGTGCTGCTCTGCTGGTTGTGCCCTAGGTACAATGGGGTAACTCACTGGGTGTTGTAGAAATCACATGAGAAATAGGAAATGCTTAGTATGTTATTATTACTATTCTGAAATATACCAACTCTTCTTACCCTTTTATAATAGCTGTGACTTTTAGCATCCCTTTGTAGAATGCCTTGTATAATCCTAGCCACAATTAGGTACCACCGAGTTTATATCACTAGAGTATGTTTAGATGAGCTCATTCAGGCAATGCGCTCTAACTAGGAAAAGTACTCAACTTAAGTTATTACTATTATCTCACAGGGGTTCTTGAAAAGACATCCTTAAAAAGGAAAGGGGGATTTCTGACTTAAAAGAAGCTGTGGTCTTCTGTCTTGAAAATGAAAAGGAGGCAAGGGTAATTGACCTCTGTCTGCATTTTAGTGCCAACAATTTATTACAGCAGAAGAGTTGAAACACATTTCAGTATTTCCAAGATCTGAAAGACATCAGGCAGGGCTTATAATAAATCAGGTTAATGGTACATAAGAATTTGTCAAATTCTTCGACATTCCCACAAACTCCATCTTGCTTTCTTGTTAAAGTTTTAAAAGCAAACTGCCACCTTCTGTGGTTTTTTCTTTCAGGTGGAGAAACTTATTCTCTTTCTAGACTAGAATCTTTGCCCAACACTGTAAGTCAGTTTGCCTCCTTTTCATCTAGGCTAAGCTAAGCTCTCTTACAAGTCACTAAACCAAGACCCTACCTCTAGGAAGGCAGCCCAGAGCCAATGTGTGAGTCCTTGTGTTACAGGAATTCTTTTGTATTTTTGTACAGTCTACTATTTGGGGAACATTAGTAAAATCTATCTTAAAATGGTTAGTTAACTTGAGGACATTTTGCCAAACATAATTAAGGTAGAATTTATTTTCCTTAGCTATGTAATAATATGGTGAGTAAAAACATGCGGATATGTATGGAAAATGGCTAGGAGGAAGTGAGATGGGAATGCAAACAGCAATTCTCTTTCCAAAAGAATGAATGAGACATGTGGGAAGGTTAACATAAATGCATTAGAAAATGCTACTTATCAATATATAGACTGTGACAATGTAATAAGACAGGAAAGGCAGAAACTATCTACAGGTATCAGGGACCCCAACAAGGAAGAGTCTGGAGGAAATGAAAACCTGGGAGAAACGTGTTTAATCATGACTTTGGAACCCCTATGAGGACGTTCTCCCAGATAAAGAAGTCCTCCCTCTTCCCAAGTTGCACGATTATCAGTGAAGATCTCCTTACCCTCCAAAGTTTCCTTGAGGTCAAATTTTTCCAACAGGTCACAAAGCCTTTTATTTAAAAATTGGAAAAATAACTTAAAATGCAAATTCTGCCATGGATTTTTATTCTTATATGTAAAGAACTCACTTTGAGTAGTGAGGGAAATAAGACAGAACAGAAGGACACCTGGGAACCCACATTTGATGAGCTGGTTCTACTATAGAAGGGGATAGATTGAGAAGCCTTCACAATCTTCTAAAGTTCTCTGTTGTCCACAAGAAGTAAGACAGGAATTAAGAGGTATTTGCGCAAAGGAAATATTGCACCTTTTTCCTGGTGCTGATACTGGTACATTGTGTGAATTACAGCGATGCCACTGCAAATGGCAGAGAGGACCATGCTGATTACATGCAGGTATCAACTATTTCTTCACAGTGGGTGAAAATGTTTACATAAGAGGATATTTTCTGAACCTCATCCACTTCATAGCTTCTTCCAGATTTTTAGTGCTAAAAGTTTCTCAATGTAATTAAAGCCTGCGCTGATCTAATTAGGTTGATGAAATTTTCAGTAGGGATTTAATTCCCCCTAGCATTTCACTTATTTATTTTTCTAGAATCCTTCCTTAGGCTTATCCCAAGCAACTTTTAGTGGTAGCATTCTAAATTTCCTCACACAGGCAGTGTCTCTACTCGCACAACTGACTGTAAAACTCCAGCAAGTACACATAGCTACAAAAAAACTTCCAATAAAGCATTCTAGGTTGTTTTATCCAGTACAATCCTTTCCTCCCCTTTCAGTTTCATTTCCCTACCAACAAACTATGTTGAATAATGTTCACTCTGCAGGAGGGAAATAGGTGTTTCAAAGCATTCTGGAGGCACAAAGAGGCTAAGAAATGCATAATAGCCCAAGGAGATTCTGAGGCAAGATTAATGAGGGAGCAACATGACCCTTCCTTGTAAGTCATTAACTGCAGAAGCCCTCATGGTCAAAATATTGGGATAGAAACACATATTAGTGAGTTTGCCACCTATCTTTGAATGTTAAAAAACAAACAAAAACCTTTCATGAGAACCTTAGGAATCGACTGTAATACTTTTAGAGTGAAAAAAAAAAAAATGCTTTCCAAGTTGTTTAAGGTGAATGGTCAGGGCAGTAGGTGTCCTCAAATAGACTCCAAACATCTCCCTTAGACGCCATGATTTAACTTTCTACGGCATCTTCTAATTCCCTCTCCTGTTGTAGCAATCACTCAAAAAGCTGCTTGCTGGAAAAATTAAATTTGATTTTAAGTGATCTTCTTAAGCAACATATATTTCAGGTTTTATTCAGTGGTATACAAAATGCAAAGAATATAAACAAATGCTTCTCTCCAAGCATGATTAGTACTGCCTTTGTAAAAATCAAATGTAAAAAGCATATTTTCAGGGCTTCCCTGGTGGCGCAGTAGTTGGGAGTCTGCCTGCCGATGCAGGGGACGCGGGTTCGTGCCCTGGTCCGGGAGGATCCCACATGCTGGCCGCAACGGTGAGAGGCCCGCGTACCGCAAAAAAAAAAAAAAAAAAAAAAAAGCATATTTTCAAAGATCCATTATCCTCTAGGAATTTCATACATGTGGGTTGTATATAATGGTAATTTATTATTTACAATTTCTCCTGTAACTTTTCTCAAATTTATACCCTTGAAAGTCATTTTCAGTAACCTCAAACATTTCTCCAAAGTCTTTTTTATTTATTTATGATGAAAATATAAATACTTTTTAAAAAACTACTTTGATGCCCTTATTATAATTTCTTGGCCATTCAAAGCTCCCTCTCGGTTTGAACGAAGTAATATATGAAGTTCAGGTTAAGTTTTGCCAAATTCTGTTGAAATAATTTTACTTGATTTTGAAATTTGTTAATCACACAAAAAAATTTCTTAATGAGGGTTGGCTGCTCTCCACGCAAGCCAAGTCTTATTTCAAATAAGCATTATCAAATGCCATGTAGGGACAGCCTTAACTGCTAATTGCTTCTAATAAACACTAGATTATGGGTTGTTTCATTATGTGGAGTAATTTTTTTTTTTACTTTAATCTTTAAAAAATGAAGATGTGAATTAGTGAGAGTGGTAGGCCATCTCTAGTTTTGTATCTTGAGTGCCACTGTTTATAATGTCATTCAAGTATTATATTTTATCTGACAGTATTCTGTGTTTTTATCCTGTTACCCCTTCATTGCTCTTCACTGGGACAGATAACCTCTAGGTCTGTTTTCCCATTTCCAAAATAAGGAGGTTGGACTTGAAGAATGACTTCCAGTATTCTTCCTATTTTAACACTCCAAAATTTCTTCTATGACTTCAGACATAGTGTTAGGAGTATCTCCCCCAGGACTGGTCATCCTAAGGGGGATCACATACTAGACTGAATATAAAAAATGTTATGAGCCATAGATGAAATCATAATTAAGATTTTATATAACATGCCTGAGGGCAGAAAGCCTGAGATAAGAGTTAAGGAAGGTTCACATGGGCTTAAGAGGGATGTGGTGAGAATGAACATGGGTATGTTTCTTTTCAGCAACTCTACAGAGCTCACCTATCTGAAATAAGGTGATTTGATTCAAAATCTATGCTACTTTGTCACAATTTCATTTCAGTAGTAGGAAGAGCAGGGCATTCTAAATAGACAGTAACTCAGACTTGGATGGAAACTATGAACCTTCCAAAACCTCTCCAAGTAAAGTGTGTTTTGATTTATAGGCTGATTGTGCCCGTATCCTCCCACTCTAGTGTGTCAGGAGGAAATAAAGTGTAAGAGATTGTACATCAGTAAAACACTGGCAAGACTTGCTCCAGACACATACCCCAGGCTGTGGAAGACAGAGATATAGGAAGTGCCCTACTGGTAAGATGAGTGATATCTATCCAAAACCTACAGAGACAATAACTTGAGTGAATCCTCATTGTTTGGACTCAGTAGTTGCCAAACAAATGGAAAATCACCTGACTTGGTTTTTATGGTTGAAAGACCAATTAAAAAGATAAGTATAAAATACATAAGCAACAAGGATATAGCACAGGGAATTATAGCCATTATTTGTAATAACCAAAAATGGAGTATAATCTGCAAAAATACTGAATCACTATGCTGTACTTAAAACTAATATAAAATTGTAAGTTAACTACAGTCTAATTTTAAAAAAAGAGATGAGTTCTAAAGCGTCTCAACTTCTCATTAACACTTAAATATTAAAGATATTAATCTGAAGTACAGTTCAATCTGAAACTGTAAATTTGGATTAAGGCAATCCACTGAAGATTCACACACACGGAAAGCTGCCTCACCCAACCTGAACTCAGGAGACAGTGAGGCGCAGCTGAACTTGGGTGATCACTGCAGAAACTCTCATGTTTTTACAGGATACCCAAAAGGGCTCTTTAGCTAGATTCCAGTTTCTGCTCGAGATCCTTGGATTCCCTTTCCTTTTTCCAGTCCACAGCAAGATTAACTTTCTGTAGATAAAGCAGGGCCTAGGGGCTGACCATAGGTTGATCTGTTCACAGTGAAAATGAGGAAATGGTGTGGATGACTGGGGGTGTGATTCTGCCCCCACCCCAATTCCTATCACCAGAAAGGGTTTCAGGCATCATATTGTGAAATCTAACTATGTTTTCACCATGCTTCTCCCCAACCTGAAACATGTCCTCCATCCCCGGCTCATAATTATCCTTCAATATGCTCTCACATCCTGACTCTTCTGTGTATCTTCCTTGTCCACTAGATCTCCACTCATTCACTCTCTTTTGTACTCAAATGCGCATAACTGTACCACACAGAAATGTCTAGTTTACATTTCTAAAAGTTGTTTCTGTTTGTAGCAGAATTGAGGGTTTACACAATCTTCTAACAAACATTCTGTTAGGACACTGTGTATTATGGTGGCTAAGAGCACACAAGTCTCTGAATTCAGACTGCCATGATCATGCTCTAGGCTTGCAGACTTCTTAGCCATGGGACGTTGCTCGAGAAACTTACCTCTCCAAACCTCAGTTTCCTTGTCTGAAAAGTGCAGATAATTACTTCATATATTGTGGAGATTCCTGCAAAGCTCTTAGTATTGCATTAGGCACAAAATAAGAGCTCAGAAAATGCCTACTGTTATAACAATGATCATAATTATTAGGATTTTATAATGCTCACAGAGCTTAGCACAGTCCTGGGTCATGTTATGTATCTGTAAAAAGTAAAAGTTATTCTCTGGGAGGCAATCAACCCCTTCCACCACAAAGCACAGTTAGATTCAGCCTTTCAGAACTGCATCTCCTTGTATTTGTTAAAACTATAGCGTTTTCGAATCCTTTTTAGGACTCTTCCATATACATTCACATACTGGGCAATGCAACATCCAGTATATTTACATAAATGAAAAACAGGTAAGGATAATTCAAGCATGGATTGTTTTTCACTGATGCTTACTTGAATCTTGAGTTTATATGATTACAATATTTTCTTTAAAATAAACCAAATCCAAAAAAGAAGGGATATATGTATATGTATAACTGATTCATTTTGCTGTACGGCAGAAACTGACACAACACTGTAAAGCAGCTATGTTCCAATAAATAAATAAACCAAAGTACATCACTGCTTACCAACACCACCTATGGCTAATCGTTAATAAATCCAAAGTTATTAAATTTTATATTTTAGAGGTCTGTACCATTAAACTACAGTCATATAATGCAAGAGGAACTTCCGGTTCTAGCAGCCAAGAGAAACTGGGTTGTGCCTGAATGAAAACAGGCAGCTGTTATGGAAAACTGTTCATACAAGTTGAAATCCAAAGATCTTCCTGATCTTTTTCTTCCCACACCCCAACAAGTCCCGATCCCATCAAAAGTTACGACCAACAATGACAGCTGGGAATGAGGGATGAAATTCTTGGTATCTTTTAGCCTGATAGCTTCACTCAGGTAAGTATCAAGTGAGCTCATTGGATCACAAATGAAACATCTTTACTTCCTTCAGAACATATTTAAAACCTAGGAACAAAATTATTTCATCACATAGATTCATCTTGTTTTTGTTGCATTTGGTCTCTCATAGCCTATTTTTTTTCTTCTTCTTTCCTGTAATGGTCAAATAAGTCACTGCTGCATATAGAACACCTAAGGCATTTAAGTAGAAATGAGCAAGGTGTTTGGCTTAACTCTAGACCCAATATTTCTTTGTGTTTGACTTTCTTTTATAGCTAATATACAACTGCCCCCTGCAAATCATAATTGTGAATTACTTACAGACTGTAAAGAAGAGGAACTTAACTCCTTGATAATGTTCTATGAGTTGCCCCCATCCCCCCAATCCTATATAAACAACAGTGGAATACTGAATTTAAGGTTGTGCCCCCTGACACCACAAACTCTGGGTCTTCAGCAAAGGCGCTTTCAGTCTGGATCTGAAATGATGAGGTCATGAATTAGGAATGATTCCGGTGACGGTGATATTTACCTCTTTGAGACAGCCCATAAAGTTGTTACTGACTGGTGACCCGGGAAGGTCTGCTGTGCTGGGACTGCCTCCAACATAGAAAAAGTCATCAGACCCCAGCATGGTATAATCTTCTTGCGTGTAGCCCGTTGTGGTAAGAATCCCATCCACTGATATTGTCACCTAGATAACAAAGCACAGGGAAAGGACACGCTATACTCAGACCTAGATACTGTAATCCTGGGATATGCCTGTTTTGTGTTTTGTTTTGTTTTAGTTTTTCATTTTGCATTTTGGTTTTTGTTTTTTTTTTCTGTTTGTTTGGTTTTTATTTTTAGACCTATGGCGGAACCCATTTTCATGTCTGTTAGAGGTTTATTCTCCGATTCTATGCAACTAGCCCTAAGAGATCTAAACTAGTTAGAGAGTTAACTGATTATTGAACAAGTGTCAGCATCATCCCTACGGCAACTCAAAAGTTATTTAGCAGACACAAAAATGGTGTTAGTAAAATGCTTCCTAGGTTAGTTTTGCTGGTAGTACATATTAGCAAAGTTTAGTCGTCTGTTATTAACTAATCACAACGTGCACCTTGTTAACAGAAAAGGCGCAAGCTCTTTCCAGCAACGTCACTGTTTGCACTATTGAGCAGCAGCTGTCCAGCATGCAAGTGCCTACGTCCATGCCAAAGGCGAGGGGAAACAAAACAACCAGTGGAAGCAGCACACGCCGATGTGCACATGCAGGAGGGACAGTACCGTTCAGAAAGGAAAGGAAAGAAAACGGGGAGAACCAAAGGAAAACACAACTGCTCTGTGATGACGGAAAGATGAGTGGGTGTGGCATCTCCAGCATTCCCAAATCAAGGGTGCATGCCATGCGTCATGAATGGTTCGAGACTGGCTGAGCTTGCGGTCACTCGGGCCAGCCACCATTTTGTCTTATCCCGTGTTAACCACAGCTGGATGCAAAACGTTCGAAACGTTAACGATGCCCCTACAGGTGAGTTGGAAAACAGAAGTTGACAGGAACAGGTAAAAAATAAGAAGGTCAACAACAGATGAAAAGAAGGAGGTCAAAGTAAGCAGAAGAGTACCAACCGCAGTTCCTCTTTTGTTAATGATGTCTACAGTTAAAAGAAAGAAAGAAAACACACGGCAAACCCAAAATAAGAAACAATTAGAATGATATCTACCGAACAATGTAGTTTGTTTACCATAGCGTGTCCAATGCCTGAGTGCTTTGTGGAGAAGGGGGGAGAAAGGAAATTAAAAACTGTGAACAGAATAACGATCGTTACTTAAAAAATATGATGGTCTCTACCATGTTAGTACATTTTTTGATTCAGGTAACGGTTAGTAGAATGAAACATTCCATGAATGACATGTTAGTTATTAAGCATGTTAGTAACATAGAAAAAGGGCAAAAAAATTTTACAAGAAAAAAGCAGACTAACAAATAGGCCTCCCACAGAGGTAATATTTTTCCTGCCAGTATTGTTCGCAACTTGCTATGAGACAGAAACAGACATATGGCAATGTTCCTTTGTCTCCCTGAGTACATCTGACAGACATTGAAAAAGTCTAAAAGGGATTCAAAGGCCTAAAGCTCATCAGCTGACCACTGACGCCTTTCGCCCATAAGTGATCCCTCCCCAACCCTGGCCCACCCCAGTCCCAGCAAATTCATAGGAATCGGTTGGCATTGCCCTACTACTCAATTTTACAGCATACAGGGACTTCTGCTCAACTCCAAAACTTCCTTCGGTCATATTGATGGACTTTAGGGTCACAGTTTACTGCAATGAAACAAAGCAAAGATCCTGACACAAAGAATGAGTAGAATGGATTTGTTTTTAATCTGTCCTGCCACACATGCACCCCGGCTGTATAACTGCAGTTTCCTTTGAGCTACCAATTCATAGTTTGGTTTGTAACCTGAGCAAAGGCAAATCTAGAAAGTAGGCTCCTCAAGCCCCACCCTTCCTTCTGTGCTTCTCTCAAATGAGCCTTCGGCCTCTTGGTGCGAATCTGAGAGAAAAATAAAAAGGGAAAACCAAAGAGACACACTTATAGGAAATCCGTGGTCTACAGCTACCCCGATGGTGGGCGACTATCCCCCAAGGCAGGTGTGAAGCATGCAGGGCCCCTCCCATGACACTAAGGCCTCTGAAAGGTCTTGGAGGGTCTCAAGAAATCCTTCATTTTTACTTTTCTGCCCCAGCTAGACTAAATCTGCACTCCTAAAATTCCTGTTTGTTTCTCTAGCTTGGATAGTTAAGCCTTTCAGAAGTGGGAAAGAAAAGGTTAGACAGTTAACAGCTCAGAAAGAGAGGGCTGTTTTAGTAGAGGAAAACCAGAGACAATCCGGTCATTCTGCAACTGTTCAGAGAAACAACAAGTATGTTAAGGATATTAGTTTGAGATCAGCAGGTACTGCAGAAAAATTAGTCACTGTCAACACTTAACAGAATGGTACGTTGTAATATGATAAAATTTCAAATAATAATCAAAACTTATCATGTTCAGCATAAAAGGACAATCTATTCACTTTCATCTGTATATATATATATATATACTGTAATAATATGTCTCAGTTAAAAGCATACAGTATATGGGGACCCATAGATTTACTGAAAAATTGATATTTTCCTAAAATGTAGACACTTGGAAGAATTTTTTTTAAATACAATCAAATAGAAATGGGCATCTAGAAGACGAACTGGCCTCTCCAGAGACATTTGGGATTTAACATAAGTGTCTGTGCTAAAAGTAAAAATGCCTTCATAAACAGACTCTTCAGGAGATGTGGAAATCCCCAAAGTCATTTTTCCCCCTCAGGGACTCTTCTTGTCCTCATTTCAGAGTTTGGGGTGGGGAGGGAGTAGGGACTGATACATTCCCAAATCACAAACACACTGTTGTTGGATTTTTTTTTTTAACGACAAAAAAGGAACTGTGATTTAATGACCCCAATGTGCATGCTTCCAAATGATCACCATGAAAACTATAATTTAAAATCAAATAAACAAAAAACTAAAAACACAACAGAATCACACACATCACAGGAAGGGCAGGTCGCAGGGATAACCTTGCAGCCCTCTGGGAAACTGTCATATGTCGCTGTGTCAAAATAGCCTTTAGGCCCCTGGAACTTTCTAGATATGCCCCTGCTCAAGTATGGCAGGAAGATTCATCTCAGAAGAAGAAAGAGCTAATTTGTAAGCCACTCTGAGGAGCCCTGTATCATGTTGTTAGGGTTTTCAAGTACCACACACACAGCTGTAGCGAGAAACAAAGCCAGTTACTCTCTTATCCACTGCGCTGTTACCTGACGCAGATTCCTGGTGACTTTCACATCATGCCAGGCATTATCATTAAACTTTCCATTCACGGGCTCCACTAGTGCTTCAAAGGCCCCTGATCCCAAATTAATGACCAGAGAGACAGCTCCATTTTTCAGGGCGAGATTGACATAATCAGCTGATTTCCCAGTGTGAAGCATCAGTCCATTCCTCTGAAGGGTTTTAAAGGACAGAGTTATTTCATCGCTGCTGCTTTGAATGGGGTTTTGAGACAAGTCGTAGCAGAAGTATTCAGATCCCTTGAAAGTGGCAATGTATTCTTCTTTTCCTAGAGGAAAACAGATACACACATGCGTAAGTAAAGAAACATACTATGTAAATTAGCAAATCTTCACAGAAACAATAACTAATCAGCCCCCAAATGAACTCTTTGTCTAGTTAACATTCACGACAAGAGCCCTGTCAAAGAGAGGTCAATAGTACTGTAGGTGGCAGTATATTTTTAATAAACCTCAGCTCTTGGGCCATCAACTGCAATAGCTAAAGCTGACATTCGTGAAAATCCAATGCATTTTTAAGTATCACTGCAAGAGCTCTGATCAGAGAAAGTAGCTCTGTGATATCTTGAGGGCACGAGTCAGGTACCATAAATACATATTGGATGGTTCTACTCTGCTGGCAACAATGGATTCCAATGTGTTTACAACATTCTCTCCATCCAACTGAGGCGTTATTTTAATTTTCAGTGAGGCATTTATATTCAAAGATCTTCTCAGTGAAGAGCCAAATATTTCCACCACTGAGAAACCATAACAGATTATCTGATGAGGGGAAAGCAAAGGAAAAATAATAGAATTTGGTCTGGAAGTAAATAGATTTCCTATAGAGCAAGTGCATTTTTTCTCCCTGGGTGGAGGCGGCAGTGATAGAAGGCTTAATGGCATTAGCTGGATCGTTGGTTCATTCCCTGATCTCACCAGACAGATGGTAGGGCTGGCTTTTATGAGACTGGAAATCCAGGACATCCTCAGGGGAACAGCATGTAAATGAAGTCTCAACATCGTCTATATATCTCAGTCTTTACTACGTTTAGGAGCAACAACGTAGATCCCACAAAATGTTAGATCAATCAAAAATGTGGCTATTTGGAAAGAGCAGTCTTTTCCCACTGATTAAACGAGTTTAACCAAAAAAAGAGTAGAAGCCAAAAGCTCCCTCAACTTTCTAGGCAATGATGGCATTGTACCAAGAAAAATGAGACAGTATGGTTTGGACTCAGCTTCCGATAAACTATAAACATAGAATTTTAAGTGATACTAGAGAAACTTAACCTGCTGCCCTGGTAATACAGCATCTCTACTATGCCCACTGGAGGGTTCATATACTAACAGGGGTCTCACTCTTATCCTGGCAATAGGATTTTACCTCAGGAATATTGTCATTCAATAATCTAATAACTCATGTCTTTGCATCAGAGCTCAAATCAAGGTCTCAGCTCATCAAGGCCCAATGACCTGACTCTCTGGATACAGAAAGTACCATAAGCAGCTACAGGTAAACAAGGCATGGCACTGAGTAAAATCGTGAGCACCTAAGAACTTTCACAAGAGAGTGAATCCTTGAGGGAGAGTCACTGTCTACTAGCAAACTATTAGTGAAGACTAGTGGTCAGGCTCAACCCACCACATTCTGAGGCAGAGTCACCAAGCACAGCCCAATCCATACTAGAGGGTCCCTTCCATTCAAACACTCAAAATATTGGCTGAAATCCCCCCAAGTGTTAAGCCCAGTGCTAGTCTTTAGGGATAATAGAGTGACCAAGACTGACCTAATCCTTGTCTCTGAATGTCTACAGTTTAGGTGTTTGTTTCCCTGGTCAGTTCAATATGGCAAGTGCCTTGATATTGGGAGCCAGCACAAGTAAATATTTCTGATATACTAGGAAAAAAAAAAGAAGCAGGCTAAACTATGAATTTAGATCCTAGCTGGCCAATTGTTAACTGCACTGGGGGCAATCATGCATCTTTTAAAATCTCAGTTTCTAAAAATGGTTAGTGATACCAGTCTTTCAGGATATAATGAGATAATGCTGTACAGGCATCTGGCAAAGTTGGTGGGCACTAGAAATGGTAGATGTCTTCCTCCTTGCCTGCCTAATGTAATAAATGTGATAAATGATCTAAAACAAATAGCATATGTCATACTTCACTGTGAAATCTAGAACACTCTCTTTAAGATCAGAAACAGAACACAGATGCCCACTATCAACATACTGTGCTTAAAGTCCTAGATAATGTAGGACGACAAGAGAAACACATAAGCATTATCAAGAGTATAAGTGAAAAAAACCACATCATATTAGCAAATATAATTGTATACACTGAAAGACCAAAATTATCTTAAAAAAAAACTGTTGGGTTGAAGATATTTCAGAAAGATCGTAGGGTTATACGTACTAGGGAAAATCAATATTTTAAACATACAAACAGATCTATAGATTCAATGAAATTCCAGTAAAAATCTCAATGATTTTTTTTAAATGAATACGAAAAGCTGATTCTACAAGTTCTATGAGAAAAACAAAGAGCCCAAAATAGCCAAGATACACCAGAGAAAGAAGATTAAGGAACTTTCCTGTAAAGATGAACAATTATTAGAAAATTATGATAATAAAGATAATGCATTAGGATAGACAAAAGGGGGAGAATAAAGATAATAATCAAACTAAAAATATTCTTAAGCATATATGAAAATGATTTATATCAAGTCAGGCATTGCAAATAAGTGAGCAAAGTACAGATTAGTCAATAAATGGTGCTGGGACAACTGGTTATCTACATGAATAAAGTGAAATTGGACCTTTACATCATTTTGTTTACAAAAAATGAATTCTCCATGGACTAAGGATATAAATTAGTAAGGTAAGTCTGTAAAACTTTTGTAAGACAAGAAATTACAATACTGAAGTATGGAAGGATTTATTAAATAGCCACAAAAATCACTAATAAAATATTGATAAATTCAACTGCATTAAAATTAAGAACACCTGGTTCATCAATAATACCATAAAGACAGTAAGAATCTAAATTAGGTTGGTAGAAAATATTTTCATACCATATTAATCTACAAAGGACTACAATACAGGATTCGCAAAGCATTCTGATAACTCGGTTTGAAAAACAAGATGAACAATGGGAAAATGGGCAAAATAAATGTATAGTAATTTCACAGAAAAACAGGTATATGCTGTATGAATAAATAAAAAGATGCTCAATTCTATGAGTCTTCAGGGAAAGGCAAAAATCAAATTATATTCAGAAACTATTTCATAGCCATGAAATTGACAAAAAATGATATGAAAAGATAGAAAAACTCCAGGCTTTGTAAAAGCTATGGAAAAATAGTAATTCTTATCCAATGCTAATGAGAGTGCCGATGAGCTGAAGATCGACCGACGGCAATAAGCACTATTTGGCCTTATGCTAGCCCATGGGAACGTCACATATTATAAAGGTGTCAGTCTTTAGAAAACTGTTACCGTAGTCAATAAAAATACAATTTCCAATTCCCTTCAATTCATTTCTCTCTTCTCACTGTTCTGATCACTTGATGATAGGGAGTCAAGTGAATTCTGGTTCATATCTGTATACATACATCAGATATACTGAGATTCACTTATCTGAAGAGGATATTTGCAAACTTTTCATCCCCAAGAAACAGGAACTCAGAACAGGTCTCTGAGCCAAAGGGAGTTTTAGAGACCCTCTTCTAGCCCATTCTTTACATTGTTAAGAAAATGATGCCCATGGAGTTGAAATGACTGTCAAATTCAGAAAGTGCACCAACCACAGAAGCAGGATTAGAATTCAGCCTCTGACTACCCTTAAATACTAAATAACAGAGTTTGGGGGCTTGAAGAGGTTTGGTCTAGTTAAAAGGCTGTAGCATTTTATCTAAGTGATTTCACATCATTCCAAATATGATTTATTCAAAATAAATCTTGACAAAGGATTTATTTGCCAGATAATGTGGCAGAGCCAAAGGAAAAAAAATAGTAAATAGAGTTTGCAGTTCACTAGATGGAAAGCTGTGAAGTTATATGAGAATTGATGGCATTTCACACCATCATATTCCTATTACTTAAAAATGGAAATGTATCACTCCTTTTATATTGTTTAACATCAAATTTAGATGATTTAAATTTGCATTAAATGCAACCACATAGTTTTGGAAAAAATCACGCTGTATAATATATCATTACCTCAAAAGGCCATAAATGAGACATGAATCTAAGCAGGGAAAATCTTTTTGCTATGTTCTTTTTCAAGAAAGAATATGTGTACTATGTGAGAATACATAAGTCATTCTACTTTCTTCAAGAGGACTACAATTCCTCCAATTATTTGTTACCATACAGTCTTTGTCATTGTTTTCTGCTGTGTCATATGCAAATACCAAGCAGCATAGTGAAGAGTTATTTATGCTTTCCTGTTGAACACCTAAAGAATGGGTCTATGTCCATTTTAAAATGTAAGTCTCAAATATCTTGTGCATTTCTAGAATGTTCTAAAACAATAAACATCAAAAAGAAATTAGATTCACAGCAACATGTATATCAACAAATTCTTATATCCAGGATACATAAAGAACTTATACAAATCAATCAGGAAAAAAAACAAAACAAAAAAAACTAGCCAAACCAACAGGAACAGACACTTTTATCCATGATAAAAAGATATCCATATGGAAAGATGTTCTTATTAGTATTCAGAGAAATGCAAACTAAACCACAATAAAATATCAATACATTCCACTACAATGAATAAAATGAAAAAGACAAAATGCACAAAGTGTGTTTAGTGAGGATGTGGAGCAACTAGAACTCTCATGTATTGCTGGTGAGAACTGCTTTTTGAAATTAGCAATATCTTTTAAAGCTAAACACCTGCCTACGTTATGACCCAGTAACCCCCACTTGTAAGGATACATCCAACAAAATGGACACAAAGATCATCAGAATAACATACGAGAATGTTTACAGCAGCACTCTGTATAATAACCTCAAACTGAACAGCACTGAAATGCCAATCAATAGTAGAATAGATAAATAAATTGGGGTATAGTTACACAGTGAAATATTAGACAACAATGAGAATATATAATCTACAACTACGTGCAAAAATATGGATAAATCTCAGAATAATAACACTGAGTAAAAAGAATTCCACACATAAAAGAGAACATACTTATGATTCCAGTTATATAAAATTTTTTTAAACAAGCAAAAATTAATCTCTACTGTTGTAAGTCAAGGTAATGGCTACCTTTGGTAGATAGGAAGCAGGGACTAGTTAGGAGGACTTTTTGGGTGCTAGCAATGTTCTGTTCTGGATCTGGTGTTGGTTATGGGTGTGATCAGAGTGCAAAAATTCATATAGCTGTACACTTATGATACGTGCACTTCTTAGTATTTACACTATATTTCAAAAAATAATTTAAATACTAGTTTAAATAATCTATATGATTGAGAACAAAACAAGTTCACCTGATAAAGTCTTTTCTTCCTGATTCATAGGGTGATATGAGCAAGACATTACTCCCATTAATGTTACTTTTATTAGTAAAAATGAAAATAATAGCAACAATAATAATACCAGTTATGTAGCATTTAAAAACTTTTCAATGCATATTTATATCCCTTAATACCATTTGCTCTCCAGAGCGACCTCATAGGATTTAGAAAAAGTTTATAAGCTGCAATGGATATAATTATAATTGTTTGAAGGACCATATCCAAATGTGCTGATTAATGGATCATTGTCAAGATAAAGGGAGTCTCTGTTATTAATCATAGAAATGCTATGATAGAATTAGAGAAACAATTAAAAAATAAACTGCTCAAAAGCTTGGAGCATTTTTCTAATATTCTATATTAATTTGCTTTCCTATGCAATACAATTGGAGGAAGAGATCTAACAGAGTGCCATTGGAATTAGTCCTATTCAATTTTCAGCCCTCTAATAATTTAGATGAAAATACACAGTTCTTGCTCATCTAATTTTCTGAAGGAAATTTCAATGAAAAAATCCAAATTGTACAAATTCTTGTTATGCTGACTAGATAAGCTGATTCTGACAAAGTTAAATTTAATGGGAATAAACCTGAGTTCTATTCTCAGGTCTAAAACTACTCAACTGAACAAGTAAGAGTATATAGGAAACAAGATTTCCCAGACACATCAGATAAAACAAACAAAGCCAAATCGTTAGAGGATTTAGAACATGAATCAACAGTGCGATAGAGACATTCAAAACAGCCCAGGTATGCACGGGTTACATTCATGAAAGTTCTTAGAGGAGGGATGGGAGGGTCTTGTGCTTTAGTGCTAGGCAGCTCATGCCTGTTATCACACTCCTATTTAGACAAGCTGGAGTACGTTTGGATATATGCTAAGATGATAAAAGACTTCTAGATTATATAAGGTAGTGTTAAAAACCCTCTAAAGAAAAAATTTAAGGGATACATGACAGTATCTTGAAACATCAGGAAGGATGTCCCCTAGAAGAGTAATTCCATTTTGTATGGAAACAGGGGTGTAAGTAGAATCAAAGCATGAAAGGTATGGGAAAACATATTCTCAATATAATGAAGACTTTCTAAGAGAGGTAGCCATAGGTGGAACATTCAATTTGACAGAAAACAAATTACTCATCAAATAAAGAACTTAAACATAACTGAAAAACATAACTGAAAAACATAATTGCATATGGCAGAAGGTTTTCAATCTTTGGATGGAAGAATGAAAAAACAGATCCTTTTCAACAGCAAGAATTACTGACTTCTACTTTAGAGAGAGGAATATTACACAAAGAAAGGTTAAATGGCTCCCCAAGTTCACACAGAAATTGATTCTCAGGATAATGCCCCTTCCCATTGCCTATGCTTGGGGTAAAGTCTCATTAATTTGACCCTATGTTTCCACAATTTTCAGCTTCACTGAACTTCTTTACTAAGTGAAGGATCTGCAAGGGAATGGCCCTAGTTCCTAAGGACAATGATGTCTATGGGCAGAGAGGAGTCCCACTATTCTCACTTACATGAAGAATGTCAGGCCATTTTCCTAAGCCACGAACCTGACCTACATTATTGTTCTTGATTATCTTGCATTTCATATACACAATCCCAAATCACACAGGTTTATAAGGTTTTACTACATCTTAAAATATATTCTAAGATTGTGTTCAACACAAACCAGAAACTGAAATCAACATGTGAAAAAAACAAGTGAACGAAAACCAACGTTTGAGTAAGAGACTTGTTTCATTTGTTTTACTGCTCTAGAAGTCAAATACACAAGAATATTGTGCCGAAAATGTCCTTGACTAAACAAAAGTACACACTAGAAGTTTACATTATTAAATTAAATAACATGCCTGGCTTTCTCTGACTATAAAGGTAAAGCAAGTTTAGAAAAACAGGAAAAGAAAGTCTGCCTATTGAAAATCACATCAGGTTAAATTCTCAGTCCCTCAGTGTAACAGAAAACAGCATAGTTTTATTTGCCAAAACCCTCTGTAATTTAGAAATTAAAACAATCAATTGATCACTATAAGGAAAAACAGCATTATTTTAAAGGGAGAGTAGTTCACTCTTTCCTTGGATTTTCTACCTGATGCAATGCTGTAAATGATTCCAAAATTCCCAAATGCGATTCAACCTACAGAAATTCAGAGGCTAACTTCTATTGTTTGCAGCAAGAAATCAAGCTTCATAAAATATTCATTCTTCAAGGTTTTATTTCACTTTAGATACACCTCAAGGCAACCAGTCCAGAAATAAGGTGCCAAAAATCCATCAGATAACCCCCAAAATAGGCACACTCTTAACGACAACATACGTGAGGTCATTAAATATGAAAGGTAAAGAAGACTTAGATATTATTTGGCACAATGCTCTAATTTATTAGATGAAGAGAGTGAGGCCTCAACAGTTAAAACTGTGGTCACATAAAAAACTGGAGTAGAATCAAAATATCTATAACTCTTGCCCTCTTTATTCCAACCTCATGTTCTTCCTTATTTCCTATGTATTGCCATGAAATGAGCCTCTAATTCATTACCAAAAACTAAATGCAGCTTAAACTTGAACATATTAAAAAAGAAAAATAGGACATAGCCCAACACTCTGGCCATTTTCCAATCCTACTGTGCAACTGATTTGCATTTGTTTCAATAACTGCAGGTGCTGGGAACCAAACAGGCCAGTCCATGGCTAACTGGGCTGATGACCATTCAGTTCTGCACAGATGATATGACACACAGGGAAAGTCATAAACAAACATTCACCAGGTGTGCAATATCGCAATTTCTGGGCCTGCCTCCAGCTCAACTCCCACAGCTGAATCTGTGACAACTAGACTCTAGCATCTTTTAACCTGGAGGATACCAGTGACACAATCAAAGTAAAAACATAGCTTGGTGAATTTAGGCTTTGCAAAGAATCTCTATATGAACTTATGATTCCTTTGGGGTCAATTAATGTTTACCTAATAAATAAATTATATGTATGTATATATAGCAAATATACTATTATATATATAATTATAGGAAGACAATGATATTTATAGCAGATTTATAGATATCCTGTATTTATAAACAATCCTCATTTATACTAAGATCAGTATAAACTAAGAACACTTGGATTTTAGAGTACCACGCTTTGCACTAGGGGAAGAGAAGGGATGCTGGAAACCCATGGCATGTCTTTGAACTTAAGGCAAAGAATACTGAATCCAGAAGTCACACATGTAAAGCACCTAGCAGTCCTCAAACTGGAATTGAGAGGGAGATTAATAATTCATTCAGGCATCATCTTGGTCAAACTTTTCTATTTTATTCCATGTACATATAAGTCCATGCCACTCTCTCACTTCGTTCCAGCTTTCCATTCCCTCTCCCTGTGTCCTCAAGTCCATTCTCTACGTCTGTGTCTCTTATTCCATGTACAATGGGAAGCCATTGGAGTACTGAAGCTGGAGAGTGACAAGTTCTGATTTACATTTTTAAAAGTTAAGTCTGGTTTCTGTGTGGAGTTTGGATTCTGGATATGCATGAAAGTGCTAGCAATGAGACTAACAGTTATAAAGTTATAGACCATAGGAATGAGGGCTATAGAGTCATATACACCTGGCCCTTCCATTTTATCGGGAGTCAATGACAGGAAGAGAACAGGACAGTGGCCCTGCTTATAGTCTCTTTCTGTTGGTTGTACCTGCTTCTTTGGTTCACCCTCACTGACCTCTGATGCCTTCCAAATGGTAGATTCCTAAGTGCTCTGTAGGGCCTCCCCACTGCATTTTCCAAACATAATTTAAGGGGTGGGCTGGTGGAGATAGAGAGATTCATCTGGCTCAACCTGCTTCATCCTCTGGTTCCAGCACACTGCATCTGGCTACTGTGATCCCCTGGCCCAGCAGCCCAGCAAGTGGCCTTCTTGTGAGTGATACTGGCCAGATGGCTCAAGCCCCAGACTAAAGTGGAGTGTCTGCATGGCCCATAGAATCTTAGGCCTCCTGGCTATACCAGACGTTGAGAGTATAGGTTATACTCCTTGGTCTCCGTCCACTGTACCGGTCCCCTTCTCTCCTCAGAAAGGCACGAGGCAGGTCAGCAAATTTGATGCAGACACTGTCGTGTGTAAGGAATGCAGAATGCAGACATTCCTCTTTTGCAGGCATACACAGGCACTGCACACGCTTCTATAGTAGTCTGTTGTCCCGATAACCTTGGGTAAAGGAAGCACACTTCTCCTTGGACAATACATTTTCATGGGGTCTACGGCCTACTGACTCTTCTGCCCCACTCACCCATCTCCAGTGCTTAGGTAGATAAGGAAGGTGGGAGGTAGGGAGGAATCAGGAGGGGTCAAAAGATCAGTTTTGCTGTCTCCTAGTAAGTGCTGAGGAAGATAACCGGCCCGTTTCTAGAGATTTTCTTTATAGTGGAGGTTACTTAAATTCTGTGTCGGGGCCTTTAGTTAACAATTCTGTGAGAAAATGTATCCTCAGCATGTTGCTGTGAACATAAAGAAATGCCTGGCATATGGTGGGCAATCAACTGTTGGTTATTACTATTGTTATTATTAAACTACCTACCATATTTTAAAGGACTGTCCAGCAGTTTTAAAAAATCAGCTTTTTACCTAATGATTTAATAACCAGAATATCATTACGCCCAGCACCCTAATTCTAGGAAATTTTTGGTTAATTCAGGTTCATGGAGTAAGAAAGAGATGGAGGTATTACAAATAGCATAAAGGAGGGAAAAATATGTCTCTGTATTGATGGTTTACCCTTTTGAAGAGGTTTATACCTTGATGACTTGCAAAACGATTTCATGAGGTTTTCGTGTTGTTTTTATTTTTCATTCTCTAAGGGAAAAAAGCATCGCACTAAGGATCAGGAGAGTTGAGTGCTGGTTTCCACTCAGCCACTTTTCAGCTCTCTGCCCTTGGCCACTCCAGCTAGCCTCACTGGGCCATATTTTCTTCCCTGGCAAAGTGACATAGCTGGACTAAGTGACCTCCAGTGTTTCTTTCAATTCTAAAATTTTATGGCCCTATAACATTCTTGATTCATTGAGCCACTGTTTCATTGATTCACTCAATAAACATTTACTGAGGCTCAACTCTGTGCCAAAGTCTACTGCTTTCCTGCTGTCAAAATCACACAACATGCTAAAGTGTCTTCAAAGGTTTCTGATGGCTGCTGCTTTTACAAGGAACTTTCCGTAGCAACCTCTGTCTCCCTGAGCTTCTAGATCTACTTTACCTCTTATACTGTAAGGACTTCAAATTGAAGAAAAACAAAGCAACATGGAAGGTGTTCTGTTCACACTCTATCAGAAATAAACTTTCTATTCTGATCACTTTTCTTCCTTAGTCCGGAAAAGAACACCTTCAACAGACTTTTTGGTCCAATATATGCTGGGGTGTTAAAAGAATGTAATGAATTTTTTTTTCTCCCAAATTTAAGGTACTTTTCCATATAAATGAAATTCTTAGTATAATAAAACATTTGAAGAGAAAGCTGGTATTACCTACTATATGTTTATAGGAATTAATTTGGGAGCATGTATATTTCTCTAATTAATGTATGAAAGGATAAATCAATAATGACTAGTGTTTTCCTATGGATAGAACCCTTGGTTTGGAATTAGGAACCCTGAGTTCAGTTCCCCCACTTAATGGTTGGTGCTACATGACCACGGGCAAGTAAATGTAGCTGAGTCTGAGCTTACTTCAGTACAATGGCTATAGTCATGCTGTCATGCCACACCTTCATATTTTTTAAAAATAAGGATCAGTAATATAATGATTATGGAATTATTATCATTATTATTAATTACATACTGATTCTTCCATAACCTCCCCACATCCCATCTGTCATAGCTGTATTGAAACCATCATAAATCAACATTGTCTAGCTCAGCATTTTTCAAACCAGGTTTCTCATCTGCTTTGAATACTATTTTCTCAAGCCTCCCAAGGATGGTACAAAACAAACACGTTTCTAGATACATAGGAGAGAAGTTAGTTATTCTGTACAATAGATTCCTTAGGATTTTATTCCCTTCCCAACACCAGCAGAGCTCCAGCCTAAGGCAAACACAGAATTTATCAGAAAGAGTTTGGAAGTAGTTTACAGAATAGAAGGAATCACTGAACCATCAAGTATTGGAAAGGATGGAACGTGGGGAAGATCTAAGTTCCTCATAGTTTTGGTCTCCTATAGGGTTGTATCGCTCTCACTCGTATAACTCAACAACAGCGAACCCCAGACTCAAAGTAATTTCATTCAAGTCCTGAATTCCCCAGAGGGGATGAATTTGATTAGCTCAGTTTGTGTTGGTCAGAAATATTTAGTCCCAGTTCAGACTTTTATGATTGGAGTAGGGGAAACCGGCAGGATTATAAAACAGGAGCATACGGGGGAATCACAGAAGAGGACAGCCTACTCATTGATTAACACTTGACACTGTCTACAAGTCGGTATTGGGATCTAATATTAAAAGAGAACCCTTCCCAGCATGTAGAAATTATTACAATTTCCTTTTTAGAACAACTAAATATAAACTTATGTCTCAAGCTCCAATTTTTTTTAAAAAATGGACATTGTCTGATTTGTGGTTAACTTTCTTTTAACTGTGAAACTTTATCAGAAATCTCAGTGAATCACATAAATGTAAATTTTAGAACTGGAAAAAGGAGACCTTTAAAGGTTATGAGATTTTCTCTGGCGTCTATAGCTAGGCACAGGTGAAGCTGAGATGAGAAGCTGAGTCTCTAGACCAGTTGATCCCAAACAGGGCCGGTCATCAGAATCGCCTGGGAAAGAAACCTTTAAAAAATATTGTACAACACAGGGAATATAGCCAATTTTCTATAATAACTACAAATGCAATATAACCTTTAAAAATTGTTTATCACCATGTTGTACGCCTGAAACATATAATATTGTACATCAACTCCACCTCATTAAAAAAAGAAGAAATAAAAGCATATTTCTAGCACCCATTCCCTTAAGTCCTACTTTCTTAAGACTGGAGTAGTGCTCCTGATACTTTATTATTTTTTACTTCCCAGTTATTTCCAGCAACCAGTTAAGCTTGAAATTCAATGTTTCTTGTAAAATACTGGGCCTTCCCCCTTCCCTTACTCTCCATGAAAAGAACCCACTTCCCAACAAACAGCACAAAATATACAATAAAATAGATGAAATATAAACAAAGCAATCAAAAATCAGAGCACATTCCCACTTTCTAGTTTGGAAGTAATTTGATTGGTGAGAAACATTCTGGCCAGACTGAATAATACCATTTCTTGATCAGTAACTGTAATTCACAATACATCTGTTCACTTCTCACACTGAGAATTCTCTGATCTCAAGGATAAGACGTATTTCCACATTCACAAGCTATAAATGTTTTTTTTCCTTTTCTACCTGTTGTGAGTAAACCAAACACCCTATTGAAACAAGTCTGTTCTTTCTAAAGATCATTGGCCTTGACACTATATGGCAAAAACACGTGATATATTTTATATCCCATACTTGAAATAAGTTGCCTCCCCCTCCATTCCCCACACTACATGCCTTTCTCATGAACAATTCATAAAACCGTTAAAGAGATCTTCTAATTCAAGGTCTTTTGAAAATTTCTTCCCAGTTACCCAGGATTCACATACTGTATATAGACTTTGTACTTGCAATGCACTCTTCTATTTTTTTATAGAAATAGGAATTGTTCTAAATTAACTTCATAAAAATAACGGTTCACCACTCAAATCTGAAAAACACTGATTTAATTCAGTCTTTTCGTTTTACAGATAAGAAAACTAAGGCCCGGGAAATTTAAGAGACTTGGCAAAAAACACTTAGCTTGTGAATACCTCAGACTAGAATTTGGATCTCTGACGGAATGCTATGCTCTTTCTACTACAGTCTGCTGCATTTCTAATGCTATTTTAGATAGGTTTGAATGGACACCTTCACAGTTTCAGAGGGAAGAAAATATTCATTTTGAAGAATATAGGACAGTCTAGCTTTTCCACCAAGATGTTCAATCCTAATTTAATCTCTTTCCCAGATACCTAGCTTTCATAACTCCTAGATGAAATATGCAAAATTATAGCTTTATAGCTTTCATATCACCAGTTAATATTACTATTATTTTTCTCAGCTATTATCTCAAAGTGAAGCAATCATCTTGACTACCTTACCATATGTGCACTAATTATGTTAAGCTTCTCAACATCAAAATTTTAATTTTGCAGTTTACTTTGATTTATAGTATTATAATGAAAGTCTTTGACTTAAATATTCAAATATTCCTACTTAAAAACAGACAATGCATTTTATTTTAAATTGATAATATTACCAATAATGTAGGAAAAAATCTGTATCACTTTATAATAAAAAATAAACATAAATTGAATATATTTAACTATGTTGACAAGAAGCTAATTACTGGATAATTAGGTATATCAGGCTGAGGTGATCTGATATTATATTTAATATTCATAGTAGTTCTCAACTTGGCATCACAATGAAATCACCTAAAGAGCCTTGGAAAATATTAATGCCTCAGTCCCTGCCCCGGGTATTGACATTGACACTTTCAGAAGTTTCCCAGGTGGTTCAAATGTGCCACGTGCCGCGGTAGAGAATCAAGGGTTTAGAAAGATATGACCTACACGTTTAACGTGTAACAATTGTGCCTCTATAAATGTACCAATTTAGTTATAATAATGTGACAAAATGTTGCAGCTCTTTAAGCTATAATTTACACTTCAGACATGACCTGCCTGTGTATAGTATTGCTTTACATTTGCATATTGTTTGATTAATTAATAAGTAGTCATCATATTTTATCTCATAAAATGGGAACAAAGTGCATTTCCTCTCTCCCCTTTGATGTACGTTATTAGACTGACCTTTGAAAGCATCTGATTTTAAGTCACAGTTTTCTTTATAAGGGCCAATCTTTACGTAAAACCACATGCATAAATCTTCAACCCATTCAGATGCCTTTATACATTTCCTTCCTGAAGGAAAATCATCTAAGAAGCAAGCTAGAGTTGTATCTTGATGCCAATTCAGGCAATCACATTTGCCCAAGCACAAAGAAACCCCCAATGAGCTGAATTCAATTGTTTTCAGTATTTTTTAATTAAAAATTTTAGCCAATCTCCAAAACTCTCATTATACAAAATATATAAGGTTTAAGTATTTCTGGAAAAATTCAATGCAAACATTCAAAGAAGGCAAACATTCTGTCTTGAACAGTGCTCTTTATTTGCTGGTCAGAATAAAACCTGAAGCTGATGAAAAGCTTATGAAAGGTAAATATCCCATCGTGGACGTTAAAAACAAGGATGTTCTACTCTAAGGAGAAAGTCATGGAAGAAAGAACTGGGATTAAAATAAAGAAAGACGCAACACAAGAGCTAGTCCTGAAATAGAAGAGCTGACACCCCTCCATCAGCAATTTCTCCTTGACAGGCCTGTCTTTCTTTAACAGGTTGATACCTCTGTATACCACAGGCTGAAATTTTAAGTGCCTAAGCTCCTCTTCCTTCTTCTAATAAACAAATGCACAAAAAACTCTATTTTACTTCCCTTGCTGCTGTGCCATAATAAACAATGTCTCGGGATTTTTTTTTTTTTTTTTTTTGGTACACGGGCCTCTCACTGTTGTGGCCTCTCCCGTTGCGGAGCACAGGCTCCAGATGCGCAGGCTTAGCAGCCATGGCTCATGGGCCCAGCCGCTCCGCGGCATGTGGGATCTTCCCGGACCGGGGCACAAACCCGTGTCCCCTGCATCGGCAGGCGGACTCTCAACCACCGCGCCACCAGGGAAGCCCACAAAAGCCTTTTAATAAATTTCTGCTTGTGTTTTCTTTACATGTATTTCAATTTGAAGACAAAGAGTTTCTTCCCCACTTCCCTCATTTGCTGTTGCTTGTTTGACTAATTAAAAAGCACACTCTCTGAATGCTGAAAAGAGAAGATGGAAGAGTGGGCAGATGGGTCAAGATGGAATGTCCGTGGCCCTGGCAGGCCTTGCGATTTTTTCCACTAAAACAAATCCTTTATTCTTCTAGCTCAGATTCAAGGAAGGCAGAGAGGCAGCCCTTCGGCCTTTCCTACTTCAGGTCAAAGTCCTTTTTATACTTGGCATACAACCTAGATGCATCAGAATTCTGTACAAAATGGAAAGTTTTATGCTTCCAAATAATTCAAGTGCATTCTGTGGTCCCTGTGTCCTGTGGGCTGCCCTGGCAGATTTGTGGCATCTCTTAGGGCAAAGCGATTTGAAAGCTTTGAGGTTTTCTTGGCGACTGGGAAGAATAATTTGACTTCACTTGGAATAAGATCATATTCAGCAGAAAAGATCTGCTGTGCTCAAGGTCACGGACCTTGGCTCTGTGGATATTCAGTTATTCAGCAGAATAACCACTCCAAAGCCTTCAAAGCATTTTTGGATGCTGCTGCAGGTGTTGCCTGCAGAGACCTTCCTGACAGCCGCTGAGTTCCTGCATCTGTCTGTCCCCTTCTTAATGCTGTCTCTTCTGCTCTCTAAAAACCACATTCCCTCTTTATACATATATATGCATGTATATGTATGCAATCCCAAAGAGATGTTTCCATGAATCAAGATCCATATGTACATATAAAGGACTAAGTAAAGTTTCCAGGGGGAAGAGATTTTTTTAATTGACGCATTTCAAAGCCTTAAGTCTTAAGCAGCATTTTAGAATGTACTTGCAAAATAAATCATGGAAGCCCCAAGGAATTAATTCATTGATTAAAGAAACATATTAAAGACCTACTATGTGTGAGGCACTATATTAATTACTTTGAGGGAAACAATATTGAATTAGACAGATATCTATCTTATAAGATGTTCAAAATGCAAAGAGCACACAAGGCATATAAGAGGTCAGGAAAATTTAAAAGAAGAGATTATTTCCAAAGTGTTGAGATACATTTCTTAAAGAAGGTAAAACTTGGATGACATCTTGAAGGATGACACATTTGAAATTTAGGGAATTTGGGGAACAGCACAACAGGTGAGGGGATGAAATGAGTGACCATTTTGAGGTGAGAAGTCAAACAATTAATGAAATTTGACTAGAACTAAGATGGCATGAAGAAGAAGAAAGGCAAATGATGTGAGAGAGTTTGGTTAAGCCTGAATTATAAAAGGCTTTGATAAAGGAAAGAAATATTCCTGACATTTTTATCAGGAATATGCAGCTGAGAATGAAATGTGAATTAGTGATTGGCACAGACTTAGGGACAAGAGTTGCACTTCACACTTTTGTCATGAATATTAAAGTTTTGAAAAATGCAGTCTATCTAAAATCAAGGTAATGATTTCAATGCAAAAATAAGGAGAGCTTTGGAAAGCTATTCAGGTTTGGTTGGGGAGGAGGGAGGAGACAGATGGATAGTCCATCACTAGATATTTTTATTCTTATTTCCTATCAAACAGACAAGCATTTGTGAGGAAAAAGACTTCATGTAAGAAGGGTTTACTTTGCGCTATCTGCCAAGGAGGATATTGGTTTAATGATTCAAAGAAGTAAAGCCAAGTTATATTATATTTAATTGTAAGATATAACTAGTAAGTTGCATTAAACATGATTAAAGGATATTATGAAGAGACTTTAGATTCTTTAAAACTACTGTATTGAACATAGGAGAAATAATAGTCCAAGATATTCTTTAAATATCCTGTGTGAATGCCAACTTTTCTGGTAGAATAAATTTAAATGCAAATGAATACAATGCCTAAATACATTTTCTTTTGACTTTGTTCCCAGTGATGTGGTTAAGAGCCCAAACTACCACTCCATCACTTATTAGCTTTGTGATTGGGGGCAAGTTGTTTAACATTATAATTTTCTAATTTCTCCTATTTAAAATGTGGGTAATAGTTATATTTACCCAGAGGTTAATGAATTGATGCTTATAAAATTATTAGCATAGTGTCTGGCTACAAATGTCATTCAGTTTTCCTGGTACACAAGTTTTCTCTGTTTGCTCTTTAATCTTATAAAATCATTTCCATCAGCGTTTTACTTCATGGCAAGCTGCTTTTATTTCTTGATTAAGAAAACATATCCTATGCCCAAAATTATATAGATACTTTCCTCTCTTTTCTTCTAGTATTTCTGTAACATGCAATCCCTTTATGGTTTTTTTATATGAATGATACATGGGTGGAACCTAATTTTACTTTATTTCCCACATGTATAATCAGTTCTTTCAACACTGTCTATTAAATACTACATTCTTTCCTCACAGTTTTTAAAAACGCATTGTCATACACTAAACTCCATAAATACCTGATCTATTTCTAGACACTATTTTTCTTTATACCTGTTTGTCTGTTTCTATGCCAGAACAAAACTGCTTTACTTATAGTCATTTCACAGTACCTTTTTTTTTTTTTGCAGTATGTGGGCCTCTCACTGTTGTGGCCTCTCCCGTTGCGGAGCACAGGCTCCGGACGCACAGGCTCAGTGGCCATGGCTCACGGGCCCAGCCGCTCCGTGGCATGTGGGATCTTCCCGGACCGGGGCACGAACCCGTGTCCCCTGCATCGGCAGGCGGACTCTCAACCACTGCGCCACCAGGGAAGCCCCACAGTACCTTTTAATATTAAGTTGGTAACCTACCTAAATTATTATCTTTCTCAAAAAAAATTTAGCTGTTTATGTTTGCACATTAACTTCAGAACCAATTTGTCAATTCCCCAACCCCTCTCCCCAAATTGAGATTATGAGTTAAATTGCCCTAAATCTATCATTTAATTTAAAGCTTAAATCATCTGATCCAGGAACACACGGTTTGTTTTTCCGCTTATTTGGGCCCTATTCTGTATCCTTCAGGAAAGACTTATTATTTTTTTATGTAAGTCTTACACAAGGCCAGTATTTTGCAACATTTGGATAAGCTTTTAATATTCCTAAAATCTTCATGCAGGTAAAAACCCTAATGATTTAAACATCTACTTTAATTTGATGTACACAATGATTTGAGAGAAAATCCCATCAATATTTTTGCCTTGCCTCTTTAGCCTTCTATCCTGATTTTGCTAAGTAACTGAACTGGTAAGAAAGATATTTATTCTTTATATTACTCTTTCAGATATAAAAAAAGGATTTTTTTCACTAGATTTATATATGTATGTTTACAGCTAGCAAGCCATACTATTTTAAAATTCTACCTTATGGAAAGGAATAACTCCTATAAATTCCATAAGAGACTATCAAAAGTGATAATGACAGCAACAACAATGGTTTAACTGGAAACAGACGAGCAGCCCCCGCATGGCTAATCCCCATGGCCCTACAGTCAGAAAGGAGGGACTAAACCATCCTGACAGATGGACATCAATTTTAGTCTCATAAACTTATGGGATGGAATAAAATTCTCTTCTACCAGCTCACTGGAGGACATTCTTTACTCTAAGTCCGATTCTTCATTCAGTCTATCCTCCAGGTTGAAGGAAAATAATTCTTTCATTATTACTCACCAATGACAACCCGGAGAGACATAAAATTACATTGAAAGTGCAAATAGTCACCTTCCTCTTACAATTTCACTACTGAGGTCCAGCACTTAACACATTAACTCAGAAAATGAAAGTGTTGCAATTTAATCCAATTCAGGATGCCGGAGAGCATCTACAGGTTTGCTAAATATAAATTTTTCTTTATAAAAGCATAGCTACATAAACTTCTTGATTTTGATATTGAAAATAACATGTCAAATACAGGTATATTCCAAATGTGACCCAAAATAAACATTCAGCCACATCCCAGAAAGCCGTGTTTTTCTATAAGCTACATAGAAAAGTGTCTCTAATTTTCATTTCTAAGAAAAAATAAATACCAGAATTATGAGGGGGCACCTTCAATTTTTACCCTACCTGCTGTGTGACATTTTACAAAGAACATGTATTAATTTTATAACTTTGAAACAATATATTTTATGAATTTGATGTGTTTTTAAATTTTCCTAAAAAGTTCCCTTCTAATTTACTGAATGGAAACTAATAAAATTTCAAAATATTAAAAAAAAAAAATAACAAGGCACTTCCTCTGGAATTAATAGCACCTGCATCTTTTTCTTTACTGGACTTTATTTTTCTTTCTGTACAGCATTTATCACTACCTCAGTTATGAATTATTTATTTATTTATTTATTTCCACATGTCCCATTAAACTGTGAGCTCCACGAGAACAGGAGACTTTGCTGCCGTTGTCATGATGGTTGTCTACCACCGGATCTCAGGGATTGGGACAGTGCCCAGAACCTAGGAGGCACTCAATAACCTTGTGTTGACTGAATTACCTATAATTACTTTATTTGCAATTTGCACATGAGCACAAGAACTAAAAACTAACCAAATAAGCTATTTTAAAATATAAATGGGGGCTTCCCTGGTGGCGCAGTGGTTGAGAGTCCGCCTGCCGATGCAGGGGACACGGGTTCGTGCCCCGGTCCGGGAAGATCCCACATGCCGCGGAGCAGCTGGGCCCGTGAGCCATGGCTGCTGGGCCTGCGCGTCCGGAGCCTGTGCTCCACAACGGGAGAGGCCACAACAGTGAGAGGCCCGTGTACCGCAAAAAAAAAAAAAAAAATGTAAATGGAACTTTCTGTCATTATTATCTATGATCCTTTTAAGCTTTACTGGGCTTAAGATTAAAAATCAAATTTGATTATAGAGCTAAAGAAAGCTACTGCTTGAATGTGAGATCAGGAATGATTTTTATTTACATGTCTATCTAAGGAGGGGAAACAGGTCCTTATCACACATTAAACAAGTCATTCAATTATATTTGTTCAAAGTACCACCAAGGAAGGAAAACCAAAATGTGCCTTGAAGGCAGATACTCAACTGGCACTTAGGAAGGGATTCCCTTAAAAGGAACACTTCAGTTGCTGGAAGCTGATGAAAGAGTAAGAGTTAAAGCAGGTAGAAATGGAAAGGAACATTCTAGGTGTCTACAGAGGTATCTAGACAGTTCTGAGGCCAGAAGATCTTGTCAAATTCTAGAAACTGTTAAGAGTGAAGATGCACTAGAAAAGAATCAGGACAAAACAGGTGGAGGGCAGCTATTTTGATGGCAGACTTTCTTCTCACACTGAAGTTAGCCAGCTGGAGTCCTTGGAACTTTCCTGAACTTTCCTGCAACTAGCAGCACCATGTTCCTGCCAGATGCTGCATCAGTAACAAGTCAAAGCAGGAAATACTCTAAAATTGGCCAGTTTGTTTAGTGATGAGGGTGACTCCTGGCTGGTGAAAAAAGGCATTTTGTATTCAGAATGTTTGAAATTCCTTAGATGGCTTTCCAAATTTCATAAGCACACTGTGATGTGAGAGATCAAACTGAGGAGAATCAGCTCTTTGGCCGCAGATCTGAGATCTTTCTAGGGGAGGACAAAAGGAAGCCAAACCTCATCCATCTATTTTCACACTAGTGACACAATCTAGGTTCAATTATTCAACTATGAAAAATTCCGTTTTCTTATGATTCATCACATGCCATAATTGTTTCTGACTTTATACTTTTCTTTTTTCTCTCTGACCTGTTCTACTAGCCACATATTTCTAGACTCACCTCAGGTCCTACCGCAAGAATCCTTCCTTATATGAGCCATCCCTCCTCTGACCTCTTCTATATTTTATACCCTTTATTATACAATTTTTTATTCAATTGCATATGATTCTTGAGGAGAAGAGGAGGAAGAGGGCAGGAGGGAGGTAGGAAGGTAGAAAGAATATAGATGTGAATATAGAATTTGTGTGTGTGTGTGTGTGTGTGTGTGGTACACGGGCCTCTCACTGTTGTGTCCTCTCCCGTTGCAGAGCACAGGCTCCTGACGCGCAGGCTCAGCGGCCATGGCTCGCGGGCCCAGCCGCTCCGCGGCATGTGGGATCTTCCTGGACCGGGGCACGAAACCGTGTCCCCTGTATTGGCAGGCGGACTCTCAACCACTGCGCCACCAGGGAAGCCCCTAGAATATTTTTATCAAACGAAAATTTCTAATGAGGATGTAAAAGACCAATTCAAGTTCAAGCATTACCTTCTTTGAGAGAACATTATTCAATCTGGGCACCTTGTTTTAATATTTCTCTATAGAATATCTATGCAATGGGAAGTCTTCTCGAACAATTACTTGCTAAACAAGTCATATTTACCAAACACTTCTCAGTTTTAGACATGTTTGCTTAGGTCATTCTCTGGAGATTGTCCTGAAGAAGAAAAAAAGTTGAAACTTGTAGATAGTAATCCAGGGGAAAAATATATTTCATTTATTAGCCAGTTTTGAGAGCCTCACGTCTTGTTCTAGGTGTTCAGAATACACGTGTGAAGTATAACATTTTTAAGATTGTTAAAACCAGTTCAGAAAAAAATCTTTAGCCCTCCAACAGAAACATAGGTAAAGAACATGAATAAACAATCCACAAAATTGAAAATTTATGATCAATAAAATCTATGAAAAATTATGCAACCTTATAAATATTCAAAGAAATGCATGGAAAAACAAAATAGAAATGGCTTTGTGTTTAGCTTATAATATGTAATAATGGTTGGGTGTAACAAAATAAGCACTTCATATCTAACTAACTAGTGGAAATGCAAAGTGTATAAACTATGGGGAATATAAATCGACGATTTATTTAAAGACTCAAAGAAAAGTTCTGCCCTTGTCCTAATAATTGTGCTGCTAGATAACACAACTAAGGAAAAACATCAGAAACATGAACAAAAGTTTGTATACTAGATGTCCATTATAGACCTAAAAATCAGGAAAATTTGTAAACAATTAAAATATTCAATTATTGGAAAACAAATAATGAAAGAACATTAGGGTGGAATATTTTGCATCATTAAAAATCATGCTGTTCCGGGATTCCCTGGTGGAGCAGTGGTTGCGAATCTCCCTGCTAATGCAGGGGACACGGGTTCGAGCCCTGGTCTGGGAAGATCCCGCATGCTGCAGAGCAACTAGGCCCGTGAGCCACAACTGCTAAGCCTGCGCGTCTGGAGCCTGTGCTCCGCAACAAGAGAGGCCACAATAGTGAGAGGCCCACACACCGCTTGCCACAACTAGAGAAAGCCCTCGCATAGAAACGAAGACCCGACACAGCCAAAAGTAAAAAAAAAAAAAAAAAAAAAAAAATCATGCTCTCATGTTCTAATGATAGAGGAAGATACCCTTCACATAAAACTAAACAAAATCAAGACAAACAAATCGTATTATAAATTGTATGCTTATAATTATAATGTATATGTGTATTAGAATGTGACTATTTCTGTGTTGCATAAAAGTGTGGGTTTTTCTTCTTTAAATCTTTTTTTTTAATCTTCCAAATTTTCTATAATGAGCACTTTTCATAACCAGAAAAAAGTTAATATTAAATAAGTAATTTACACTCATTTTGCCATGTGCATAAATTATTCTACATAAATAGCTCCCTTTTACAAGTCAAGCCAAAGAGATGCCAAACCATATTGGGTTCTGCAGAGACTCAATTGCCAACAATGACATAATACAAAACCTCCTACAGAGACCCTCTTCTTTTTCACAACACTGTATTTCTTTTTTTTCTTTTTTAACAGTGTTTAACAGTTGGAAATGCTGAGAAGCTACAGATGAGATCATTAGTGGAAAGTATTTTCCATTGCTCTTTTGTCAGGGAAAATCCCTTAGCAGATATCTATTTCGGAGTCATGTTTTTGCCCAGGCTGACAAAATTTAAAGCAGAGTAGATAAAACATGTATTTGTGAGCATCCTCCTCTATCAAATGGAATTCACTTTGGCTATCACACTGATCAAGATAATTTGTCCTGGGCTTTTCCTCTGTAGGACCCTGATTCGTACGGTGTGAGAGACTGCAACATAGCATGTCGTCAGGGCCTCAAAAGATGGCACCTGAGCAACCACTTCTAAAAGTCACCAGAAATACCAGAAAGATAGGCTGATGGAGATTTACAATCCTTTATGGTCTGCAATTCGAGTGTACTATGTGTGCACCTAAGCAACTGACTCAATGAAGCTCGTGAAAACCCCCCAGGGACTTGGGTTCAGCAAACAGTCTGCTTCAGCCCTGCTCATTTCCACTGTAACCCAGCATGCTGGACTGAGAAGCCAAGGGCTTGTTTAAAGGAACAATCCACTTTCCTTACAGAATCTTGGGCCCTCACCTTTGTAAGCCATCTTTGCCTTGGGTTGCTGAGACCATCTTCTCAGGGGCTGCTCGCTCTTGTACAAATGTATATCCACGTATATCCTCACAACTCACGGGCTCTGAGATTTCCTTGTCAGTTAATCTGAAGGTCCTCTCCCTCAGATCCCAATACCTCTGAGCTGGGTCAGGTTTTCCCTGATTTGCCTAGCAATGAATTCAGCTTAATTTAACACCCATTCTGTCTGAAAGTCTTTAATTTTCCTTTATCAACCTAGAGGACTGATGAACTATAGTTAGAAGTGTATTCAAATTTTGGATAGTTTGAATTGTATATGAACTGGGGGGTCTTCTTTCAAGGAAAATACAAAATTAGGTACACGCACAAAGAAATCACAATTAATTTCTGAATATGCGAGATCCTTTTCTTCTGAAATTTCTTTAGGTGTTTACTAAAACTAACATAGAAATGCTTCCAGATTACAGTTTGGCTTCTTCTCCTTGCAGAAAATAATTCTATGACTCCTAAAACTTCATAGAGGCAGACACAAATGAGGAACCCTCAATTTTAAGGTGAGATAGTCAAATGAGACTTCTGTTTACAGAAATCTGCTCATTTACTTGATTGACTGGTTTTGCTTCTTATCTTGTCAGTCTCTCCTTGGGGAAGGAGGGTATCTGCTTCTGCTTCAGCCAATGACATTGTGACTTTGGCTAAGTTATTTAAATATCTTAAATCATGTCAAATGGGACTAGAAATACATATTGCATTACTGGACATCTAGGAAGATTAAGTGCAATCAGAGGAAAATGGATTCATACACTATTGTCTGAAAATTCTTGTACTAGAAGATAATTCTTTTTCAGGGCAAGGAATTTCTGTGGACTCCCTAGCACGCTTCCGTGCATACAATACAGATTTCTCTGATTAGGGACTGATTTGTTTGATGGATGGGAATGAATCATAGAGGTCATAACTGCCCTTGCTCTCTCCCTAAAATGTAGAAAAATGAATCAGCTGTGGTCATCTACCTTTTCATTGTCTAATAGCCACAAGTGGTCTAAATCCAGTAAACTAAAGTGGACACTGGTGGCATTTATATGTATTCTCCAGCTGTTTCTGTCTCCCAGTTTTACCAATTCCAGTCAGAAATGCCATTGTTCCTGAGGAATCTGAAGAAGAACTGCCTCAACTGTGCACTGTCCCCAGGGTGTGTGGATGTGATATATAGAACATGCCATTGTATATAAGGGACTTGAGCATCTACAGATTTTGGTAACCACGGGGGCCCTAGAACCAATCCTGCATGGGTACCAAGGGATGACTGTAAATATCTACTGTGATAATTAATGAGAGCATTTTTTTTTAATTTAACCTATTTTGTAAGGTAGTTATCAAAGTGGTTCTGATACAAGAAAAGATCCCAAATGTGAGATCCCTGCTTTGTGATGCCAGATGCCTTCTTGTCATTGCTTTACATACGTATAAAGCATATATATAAATATAAAATGATGAAATATGATTTCAGTAAGAGCAAGCAGTGTACAGCTCCTGACGTCATGTGATAACAGAGCACACTGTTTTTGTGCAGATGTCCACACAGTTATCAAAGATGATTCACCTTCCGGTTCTATGCTCTCTTCCCCTGGATACTCATAAGAACCTGCTCTGAAATTTAAACATCAAATAAAAATGCTTCCAAACAATTATTGTGACAACAAACACAGCAATAAGCCTCTAAGCAGCAGCCCAGTATTTTATCCCTGTCTTTAATGTCAGGTTGCCTTTTTTTTTTTTTGTAGTAGGCGGGCCTCTCCCGTTGTGGAGCACAGGCTCCGGATGCACAGGCTCAGCGGCCATGGCTCATGGGCCTAGCTGCTCCGTGGCATGTAGGATCTTCCCAGACTGGGGCACGAACCCGTGTCCCCTGCATCAGCAGGCGGACTCTCAACCACTGCGCCACCAGGAAAGCCCCAGGTTGCTTTTTTATTCCAGAGGTCAGGAAAACAAATGCTCCATGAGCTCACTATGTGCATGCCCAAACCAGCAGAAAAATAGGTGCCTTTCCAAATGCCAGACAATGAAACCTAGGATTTTTCTTTGTACCTCACTGTAATTTGGGTGATAAAACACTTGCTAATACAAACTATTAGAACAAACCAACAAACGGAAACAAGTCTCTCATAGTCTATTTTAAAAACCCCTCACTGTGTTCTTAATTAACTGCTGACTTTTAAAACAAAAACGTCAGTCAAGAAGTACGAAGTTATCTTTAGCTCTAACTTAAAATTTTCAGATCCTGAATATTTGAAGATGAAAAAAGCATAAAAATAAGTAACTGGCAACTTATTTTAGCCAACACTTTGGAATTAATTTTAAGTGGTAGAAAAACTACAAAATAGGAACCCATTTTTCTGTGGTTTCTGGTATCTAGTGAATTACATTATAGTAAACTTTATAACCTGGCACTCAAAATACATGTTTTAGCCACAGCTTCCTTCAATAACTGGTAAGAAAGTAATTAATATCCATAACAATGATCCCCAAACACTGTCATTCCTGAGAATTAGATCATGGTAAAAATAAGTAATTCTGAGTTTTATTATTAGGTTTATTTTATTTTTAATTCATTTGAAATGAATGATCTATGTATTGTGCATGTGCCTAGTAATTCTTTCCTGTAGAGAATACCTTCTGACCACATTGAAAAATATAAGTTGACTCTTTATCCTTAGGAGTTTTTCTAAAGGAAAACTATCTCTATAAAAGTAAAGAATGTGAACTTGCTGGCAAAACTTGTTCTCTTCCATTTCTCCTCCTTCCCCAACCCTACCCCTTCTTTTTTCCATCGCTCACAATGATAGGGTTAGTATAGCTTGTACTGGGGCTTTGGAACTGTAACAAACAAGGACAATTTTCTGGACCTAATTAACTCCTGTTAAAATAAGTCCTGCACAATAGTCTACCCAGAGTTGCACTGAAACAACAACAAACCCTAACAGTCTATGCATGATGAACCCTATTTAAATGAGCAGATTATTGTAGGATCATTATGAGCTGCTCCGTGGCCACAGGACAGGTATTACAGCCTGGAGTAATGGAGGGTTTTCTTGCAGACACCTGCAGGCTGGACTATCAGTTGAAAGGCTTCCCTGGTAAAATCAGAGAGACAAACATGAAGTTTCTCTTTTAATTTTTCACACATCTCTTCTACAACTGACATCACTTATCATTCCCACTCTCCTTTAATATGTTGCTATCTTTGACCTCAAGGTTTCTAGATTCATGGTTTTGTCTCATTTGTACCTTTAAGAAAATGTTTAATCGATTTTTTTTTTTTTTTTTTTTTTTTTTTTTTGGTATGCGGGCCTCTCACTGTTGTGGCCTCTCCCGTTGCAGAAAACAGGCTCCGGACGCACAGGCTCAGCGGCCATGGCTCACGGGCCCAGCCGCTCCGCGGCATGTGGGATCCTCCCAGACCGGGGCACGAACCCATGTCCCCTGCATCGGCAGGCGGACTCTCAACCACTGCGCCACCAGGGAAGCCCTAATCGATTTTTTGAGGTATGGTTTACACATCATAAATTTATTCATTTTAAATGTACAATTCATGAGAATAAAAACAAAAATAAACGAACGGGACCTAATTAAACTTGTTTTGCCTCATTTGTACATTTAAGAAAATGTTTAATGGATTTTTGAGGTGTAGTTCACACATCATAAGTTTATTCATTTTAAATGTACAATTCATGAGAAACAAAAATAAACAAATGGGACCTAATTAAACCAAAAGCTTTTGCACAGCAAAGGAAACCATAACCAAGATGAAAAGACAGCCCTCAGAATGGGATAAAATATTTGCAAACAAAGCAACTGACAAAGGATTAATCTCCAAAATATACAAGCAGCTCATGCAGCTCAATATCAAAAAAACAAACAACCCAATCCAAAAATGGGCAGAAGACCTAAATAGACATTTCTCCAAAGAAGACATACAGATTGCCAACAAACACATGAAAAGATGCTCAACACCACTAATCATCAGAGAAATGCAAATCAAAACTACAATGAGGTATCACCTCACACTGGTCAGGATGGCCATCATCAAAAAATCTAGAAACAATAAATGCTGGAGAGGGTGCGGAGAAAAGGGAACCCTTTTGCCCTGTTGGTGGGAATGTAAATTGATACAGCCACTATGGAGAACCAGTATGGAGGTTCCCTAAAAAACTAAAAATAGAACTACCATATGACCCAGCAATCCCACTACTGGGCATATACCCAGAGAAAACCATAATTCAAAAAGACACATGCACCCCAATGTTCATTGCAGCACTATTTACAATAGCCAGGACATGGAAGCAACCTAAATGTCCATCAACAGAGGAAAGGATAAAGAAGATGTGGCACATATATACAATGGAATATTACTCAGCCATAAAAAGGAACAAAATTGGGTCATTTGTAGAGACATGGATGCACCTAGAAACTGTCATACAGAGTGAAGTAAGTCAGAAAGAGAAAAACAAATACCGTATATTAACACATATATGTGGAATCTGAAAAAAATTGGTGTAGGCGGTCTTATTACAAAGAGAAATAGAGACAGAGATATAAAGAACAAATGTATGTACACCACGGGGGAAAGGAGAGGGGTGGGTTGAAGTGGGAGATTGGGATTGACATATATATACTATTGATATTATGTATGACATAGATAGCTAATGAGAACATACTGTATAGCACAGGGAACTCTACTCAATGCTCTGTGGTGACCTAAATGAGAAGGAAATCCAAAAAAGAGGGGATATATGTATACAGGTAGCTGATTCACTTTGCTGTACAGTATAAACTAACACAATATTGTAAAGCAACTATACTCCAATAAAAAAAATAAATAAATGTACAATTCAATGAGTTTTGGTAAATTTATGATGTTGTGCCACCATCACCACAGTCTAACTTTACATTTCCATTGCACCAGAAAGAAACCTTGTGCTCATTAGCAGTCATTCCCTGTTCCCATCCCCAGGTCAACCCAGGCAATCACTATGCTTTCTGTTGCTACAGATTTGCCTTTTCTGGACAGTTAATATGGAATCATATAATGTGTGGCCTTTTGTGTCTGACTTCTTTCACTTAGCATAAAGTTTTTGAGGTCCATCCATGTTGTAGCATGTAGCATGTGGAACACAACAGTATTCCATTGAATGGATATATTACATTTTTGCTTACCCATCTCCCAGTTGGCAGACATTTGAATTGTTTCTGCTTCTTGCTATTATAAATAACGCTGCTATGCTATGAACATCTATGTACAACTTTCTGTGTGGCCATGTTTTTATTTCTCTTGGGTAGGTACCTAGGAGTGGAATTATTGAGTCATGTGTTAAACTATGTTTAACATTTTAGGAAACTGCCAGTTTTCCAAAGTTTTACATTACCATCAGCAACATGTGAGCGTTCCAACTTCTCCTTATCTTCTCCAATACTCGTTATTATCTGTCTGACTACAGCCATCTCAGTGGGGGTATCTCATCGCGGCTTTAATTTGCATTTTCCTGATGGCTTATGATCACGACCATCTCTCATTTGTGTCTGACTGTTCGTTCTCTTTTCTGTTTTGAATTCCTCCTCTTTTTACTGTTCTTTAAAGTTTTTATGTCCCCCTTTTCCTTTACATCCATTTCCTCATGCTGATTCCCACTCATATTTCATTAACTCCGTATCTAAACGGCTGCAGCTTATGGCTCACTCTCAATCTATTTATCTCCATGAAGTTGCTGAGGTCACACTTCTATTGGGAAAAGAGGCAGGGAAGCCGAATTTTAAATTTACACATGAATAATATAGAGTTCAAGTTAACCTTGATTTACATATAAATACTTAAAGTATTAGTATACCATGATTTGGATTTTAAGTAAATATGTTAACCACGTGATCAGACTGTCCTGCTCTCCTACTGCCTCGTGGATAGTGTAAGATTCATTCGGTTGGAAAAACGTTCAGTTTTGAATCCAGCTGTCATCACTGTCTTCTCCACCTGCCTCTTTTGTTTCCTTCCTTTTCCTTTGTGACATAATGGCTGCAGCTGAGGCACACAATCTCCTACTCCCTTTCTTCCCTTCTGGCTTTTTCATCTTCCTATCTAATCACTAGCCAATAGGGTTACTCCAAACAGAGGTTCAAATGATGCTCAGACAAAAATTATTATCCATTTCACACTGTGTGACCAAGTGGATGTGGGGAAACAGTAAGGAACAAAAGAGCAAGAAAGGTCAAATTAATTTAAGCCCTTTGCAACCTGGGAAAAACGTCAGATCTTGATGTAAAATAGAAAGTTTGGAAAGCTGGGATTGTTTGATGTGTGGTGGTTTGGCCAATTTAAGAAAAACAATTAACTGAGTATGACTAAATTGCAAATTGGACTGACTAGTTTTATTTATATTTTTCTTTCGGAAAGTAGCAAGCATTAGAAAAAGATATCGTTCTCTTTTCCCTCTTTATTTTTCTTCTATTTCCTTCTCCTCTTTTCTCTTTCAGAAGAAAATAATAACTTTTTTTCCAATCATTAATAAAGAATCAAGAATAACTTCATCTGATGCAGTTTTACTTGCCTTTCAAACAACTCCTTCCATATTACCAAAACAATCTGCTTCTGGAACCCAGATTCTGGAACCCAGAAATCTGCTTCTGGAACCCAGATTTGTTGTAGCCTACAACTTAGGGAAAAGAATATATGCTTTTCTATTCAGGATGTGTTTAGAGATGCTCTGATAAACAAAACCTGAACCAGTCCAGCCTGATAAGGTTGTAGTGCTTGTTTGGATGTAAAATGACATTTAAACTTAACTGAAAAACATTTGCTAATAGCTAAAAAGCTTTGCCAATATAACTTAGTTTAAGAGTTACATCTTGGCATCTTGTTGGGAGCAAAATACCTATGAATGGAGAACAGTTGTTTTTGGTTTTTACTTTTTGCTTTAGAAGAGCAGGAGAAAGAAAGAGGATAGAAGATAACTAGGACTTTGGGACTTTGAAAGCTAGGACGTCATCACTCACTCACCCACCACATAAATATAGCTGATATATATCACTTTAACTTTGTAGTAGTATATATTGACACTTCTTTTTGATATTACATGTAAATATCTTATACAATGAAAAATACTCAAGAGTAGAAGATGACAAAGGAGAAAAAAGAGAAGGAATTCTTAAACCAGCGATTAATTAAGGGTAAACTGACATATAAATGTGAAATTAAAACTAGACTGAAACTTTTCAATCTAATTACCGATACAAAGAAATGGGAAGGTATTGACCTCTAGGCTTCAGAAAGCTTGGGTAAAATCATTACAAATCTATCAGCTCTACCATCAGAATAAACACAGAATCTAAACACTTAATCGTTTTCACTGCTGCCACCCTCGTCTGAGTCACCAGTGTCTGGTGACTTCTGAAATAACCCCCAAACTGGTATCCCTGAGTCGACTCTTCCCTGTCTCCCTCCTCCAAAAGAAATCAAAATGATCCTTTTAAAACTTAAAGTTGAATCATGTCACTCTTTGGCTGAAATCCCACCCATGAGAAATTAAGTAGCCTTTTTGAATTAGAAGCAGAAGAGGTGTTAATTAAAAAAGCAGCACATACATTCTAAAGAGCAGCTCAATCTGTACTAGAACAGGTGCAGCCAGAAATCATGAAAATGATATGACAAAGTCACAAGCTAAGGACAAAATAAACAAAATACATATTAAGAGAAACAGGAGTTTATAGAGTTCTAGAAGTATCAATTTTCTCCACTGCACATAGTTTTTTGCTCCATTTAAGGTACTGAGGTTAGCAAGTGGGAAGTGAAATTAATCTATCATCTAAGTAAATATTTATTTTATTTACAAATGCATGGCTAAATATACTCAGTAGCCTACCCTGCCTCTCTTGGCTATTCATAACTGACATGACAGGACTTCTCTGTGTTTATACACTAATCACCATTAATTAATTAATGGACAATCTACCCCACAGCCCCCAGGTCCCCACCATACCACCCAAGCTCAAGGGCTACTTGAACAAAGTAACAATTTACTAAGAAAAAAAATTCTCAGCAAGAATATCATCTCACACTTGAGACAAAATATCTTCGTTATCAGAGATGCCACCATTACAATTAATTCATTAGTTTAAAAAATAATAAGGCTATCCTAGATAATTTGTTCTTTTTTTGGAAGATAAAGAAATTAAATGGAAGAGAAATTGCCAATATCCATCGAGAAATAAACACTATTAATATCGTATGTTAGTTTTGTATCTTGCTTTCCCCATGGAACATGACCTGGGCATTTTCCTATTGCATTAAAAATTTCAGAGACAAAAAACAACAACAAACCCCCTCGCAGCTTCCCATCTCTCTGAATAAAAGCCGAAGTCCTAGAATGGCCATAACTACACAATCTGACTCCACCCTTACGTCTGTGAGCTCACCTTCAGTACCACCCAGGCCCCCACTGTGCTCCAGCCACAACCACAAACCCACTGATTCTTTCACAAGCCAGGCAGTTCACTAGATCACTGCCTTCCACTGGTTCTTTCCTCTGTCTGCTATGTTCTTCCAGATATCCATATTGCTTGCTCTCTCACCTCTTTCTAATCTTTGTCCCAATATCACCCACACTTTACCTTCCCTCTCCCTGCTTTATTTTTCTCCATTGAACTTACATACTTCCTAATATATATAGTATATAATTACTTATGCTTAAATATTTGTTGTTCGATCTCCCACAGTGGAATGTGACACAGCACAGGGATCTTTATTTTTTGTTTAGTCAGTAGCCTCCCCAGGGATGCCACACTTATGATAGTTCTTAAATGATTGGTGTTGTTCTTAGTGATAGAAGGTCAGACGTGGAGTTGTAAAAGCCCTTTCCTTCTCCTTGAGAAGTGGTGGATGTCTCTGCTTCCTATTGACTGGGGCTCAGTCCGGACTGGAGGTTAGACATGAGATAAGTGTTCTGTGTTCTGCCCTCAAAAACAAACAAAACAAAAAAGAAACTGAATGTCTTTTTAACTGTTTTACACTTGAAATTCTCATCTGCCTTTAAATCACAAGGATAATCTGTTGACCCATACAACAGCTCCAAGCTATTATTATCCCCAATTGAGAGAGAAAGAAAGAGGCTGTAGAGTTTATTGAAGCCCTAAGTGGTAGAACCAGGACTAGTAAACCATGTTATTGGATTTCCTCTTCTATATAGTCACAATGAACTGCAGCCACATCTCAGATGACAGTAAATTAGCAAGTAGACGGGAGACTCGTTCTCCACACTTAAGAAAGGCTTTTACACTGCGTAATTAGCTTCTGAATAAAGATACAAGAATGACTACCTTTTCCATCAGAATGCTTTCAGCAAGTCTTAGTCTTTCTTTCATTTCTGTCGTTTGCTGCCTTTGTTTTGGTTCATTGTGCAGGTGCTTAGCCCGAATCTTCATTTTACTTAATTTTACCTTATACTATAAACCCTACACTTGCATCCCAGGGTCCAGAAAGCATTCACACCTTATCCATTTGATTCAACCTCAAAACAACCATAGTTGAGGTAAGAGTAGGTAGGTGTATCTTCACTTTAGAAGGAAGAATGACCTAACTTCTTGGTAATCCTCAAAGCAGGACACAAACACAGATCATTTAAGTACAAACCCAAAGTTCTTAACTTGCTGGAAGTGCTTTCACTGTTTTTGTTTCCTGGAGGGCACAATTATGTAACAGGAAGAAAAATTATCTAAATTATTATTACTGAAAATGTCTTCTAGTAATATAAACCTCACTTTTGCACTCCACTTCCATCTCCTGGCAATTATTCTGCCAGCGTCGCTCACAAGCACTGACTCTTTGGAAGTTCCTCCCCACTCCTTCCCTGTCGTCTCTACAGCCTCATCACCCTCCTGTTTCCGAGCCTCTGCCGCTGCTCCCTCTCTGCCATCCTCAGTATCTCAGTGGCATTTTGCCCGATTCCAGGTCCAGAGTTAACATCACCTCCTCTTTAGTCACACTAGTAAAAATGCTTTCTTTTATCCCCTCAATAACCATACGCTGCCCAATTCTGAAAAGCTCTCTTCCTTCTTTTTAGAATTGTGTGAGCTTCCTGAGAGCAGGATGTATCATTTCACACTATCCAACATATAGCACAGCACAACACTTGTAACAGTCCGTTTTACACTGTAGGCAAGCAATAGATAAAGAATGAACCATAAACTCAAAAGATACCTTCAGGTAGATTATTAGGGAAGGTAGTGGCAGGAAGCATCTGCTTGCCTCTCTTCACCACTCAGCTTCAGTACTCTTGGCCTTTCCCCAGTCCTCCAGTTCTCTTACCACTTACGTGTCACGCACATACAGGATGGCATGAGATACGGCTCTCTGGTTCCATCAACAAGGGCAAATGCTAAATGCATCTACAACACATTGCTTCAAGATTCCATTATACTGTAAACGGATATATAAACAATTGTTCTTTTGCCATGTACAGTTTTTGACGTAGTAAACTATTTTTCATTTAGCTGGACACTTCTTACATTTACCCATTACAAAGGGCTTCATTTTGTTTAATATGTATATTTTCTCCTGCATGTCTATTTGATAGGCCTATTATCTGACCCACTTTATTTGAATGTGGAGGATAATAAATGTCCTTTGAAAAAAAAGTAAGTTATTTTTCATCCAAGAAGCTTAAAAATCTGTTTTGGGGGGAGTATGCAGCATACTGACATATCATTTGGGGTTGTTTGATAAATGGAATAAATCTTATTTAAAAATCATTTCGTGACATAAATTATTGAGGACATATATATATATATATATATTTTTTTTTTTTTTTTTGCGGTACGTGGGCCTCTCACTGTTGTGGCCTCTCCCGTTGCGGAGCACAGGCTCTGGACGTGCAGGCTCAGTGGCCATGGCTCACGGGCCCAGCCGCTCCACGGCATGTGGGATCTTCCCGGCCAGGGGCACGAACCTGTGTCCCCTGCATCGGCAGGCGGACTCTCAACCACTGCGCCACCAGGGAAGCCCCAGGACTTTATAATTTTAAAAGGACTTAGAAATCTTTTAAAATTTAAGAACCAAACATGCCTCTATGAATATGAAACTTATTTGGGGATACATTTTTGTATATTGGAAATTATATATTCATATATATATATTTTTAAGAAAAATTAGTGGTTTATTCTTTAATCAAAAATTAATTATGGCTTTCATTCTTTTTCTTTTGTTTTTCTGAATCCACAACTTTAAAAAGTGTGCAGCAGATTTAACCCTCTGAAAGTTAGTCAATGCCTTGACTAACATCTTACAATCAATTACAACCATCATTTATACTTGATTTTGCTTTGATTTCATCCTAAATTTAGTTTCCATTTTTATAAGATTGGAGGTTTTGAAGATTCAGTGAACCTATAAATTTTACTTTATATTAAAGAAAATAATTATCATTAAAATTGTTCCACCAGGACTGGAGTTTTTGTCTGTATTGTTTATTAATTTATCCCAGCACCTAGAATAGTGCCTGGTATACAGGGAGTGCTCAACAAATCCTAACACCTGCACTTTACACCCTTGGAGAGGTGGAAGGTCAGGAGAGCCTAGGAGAGCCAGGTACTATGCTAAGCAATTTACATACACCATCTCCTTTAACTATCACAAACATTCTTTGTTGTAGGTACTATTGCCCCTATTTTACAGATGAGGAGACAGAGGCATAAGAAGTCAAGGTGTTCAAAAAGAAGTTGAGATGTTCATTCAAGATAACAGAGCTAGTAAATTGCAGAGGCAGGATCAAACCCTTAGTTTGTCTGACTGCAAATTCTAGCCTCTTAAAGTTGCCATGTTGCTTTCCTTCACCCAAAAGCATAACACCTAGAAGGAGCATCAAATACTTCTCCATCCCCACAGAGTGTAACAATACTGAGACTGACTTGTTACCAAGTCATATCCTAGTATCACGAACCGGTTTCAGTTTTTAAGAGGGTGGGGTTCTCCGACCTTGAACATCAAAATCCATCTGGGAAGGAGAAGAGACTTCAGGCAAGGGTAACGTGTAACCTGCAGTTAGAATAGGTGAGAGGCTTGGAAATGTGAGCAGGACCCTTGGCCACTGGTTTACGTCAACGTGAATGTGTGGTGTTTGACTCCACAGGAAGCAGGCCAATGCCATGTATCTGGCCGGCTGCTTCTGGCTTGCATTGAGGGTCCTCCAAGATACTGGAACAGGACCTACCAGAACCTCAAAAAGTCCATTCATCAACAGATAATATCTAACAAAAATGTATGGTGTCTCAACTAGGTGCTAGGCACTGGTCTGAGGGTTGGATACAGAGAGATAAAGATATGAAATGAATAAGCTCTGGGGATCTAATGTACAGCATGGCGACTATAGATAATAATACTGTCTTGTATACTTGAAGTTTGCTAACACAGTACATCTCATCACACACACACATACACACACAAAAGGTAACTATGTGAGGTGATGGATATGCTGACTAAATTCATAGTGGTAACCATTTCATAATGTATGCATATATCAAATCCAATCACATTGTACACCTTAAACATATATAATTTTATTTGTCAAGTATACCTCAATAAAGCTGAGGGGAAAAAGAAAACAAAGTTTCAGGCCTCAGAGAGTTCAAAATAATTCTGAATGTGTATGCATGCTCATTTATCTTAAAATAAGGTTGTAAGGTTCTTTATGTAGTATTAAATCATTACGATGAGTATGATTATCATTTAGTGCTCATTGTTGCCAACATCTATGCTAATACTTTTACGATCCACATTCTACAGGAAAACTGAGTTTTAGAGATATCAGGTGATGGCTTAGGTTCCCTCAGCAAATAGTGGCAAATCCATGCATCTCAGGCTTCTTTGATAACAAAAAGTCCCTAACCCATCAGGGAAGAGAAGGTTCTCTCAGTAGAGAGTTCACAGAAGAACTGACAATGAAATATATCTTTGAGCCTATTTCTGATATGCAGTGTTGCCTGGATTGCTTCCTCATCCTAGCCTCAGTTTAACATAGACTGCTTGAGTCTAAAAGCAAATTAGGTGCATGAATTTCCTCCTCTTTTTTCAGAAACTAGTTTCCTACCATTTAGCGAATGTAAATAGTGCTTTGCTCTATCACATTGCCCAACTATAGCTTATTCTTCATAGTGTCCACTTTTCCTTGCTTGTGCCTTAAAGGTTCCCAGTAATTACCTATCAGCTGTTTATACACATGGCCCTAGAGGCTGGTTTGGTCTTCTATTTGTTCCATTAGGAAAATTCTATGGTACAGTAACATGAGTGACAGCACCAGTGTGCCTTCATAATATGATTAGGTTATGCAGAGCAGGAGTTTCTCCTTCCTTCTGAAATTATTTTTCTTTTTTTTTGAAATTATTTTTCTTTTTCATGGCATTTAGAACCCAAACAGCATCATTCCTTCTCCAAATGCATCATCTGAAGACCACCCCAGATACTCTATATTAATTAAAAAATGAATTGCTTGACATGCAAACACTAGTAGCTGCCTCTCCCCAGGCAGGCCTGTTATTATATTTATGAAGTGCTTCCTGAAGCCTTCTTAGACTTGCAGAGACTAGAAAATGAACTGTTTGGTCTGTCCATCACTGCAATTCCTCCTAATTGTTATTTGTATTATTCCTTAAGGCTTTCACTCCCTACAGATTCTGTGACAGTACTGATGTTATAATGTACGTAGCAAATAGTTTTCAGGAGTCTGAGGGTGCCATGTATAAAGTCTATTTCAATTCCTCCCAACAGGCGCTGAAATGCTACAAACTATACAGAATGTCCTTACCACAGCTTGCATAAGTTAGAAAAGTATATCATCTGCAAGGAAAAGCTGCTGGTTCTATTTTGCCTTCATTATTTTGAACACTACACCTGCCCTGCTATATTCAGGGTTAGATTTTTGCATAGGCAGTTAGTTAGTGGCCACCTACACAGTGTGTTTTGAGACACACAGAAATGATTATCTTGTTACAAACATATCCCCATTAGGTACCCAATGTTCCACTTTCCTGTCTTCAAATTCTAGCTAGGAGAAGTATGAATGGTTAAAATATCAAGAGAATGAAGGAACATCCATAGAGAATTCCTACAAGATAAGTCTACTACTTCTCCAATTAATATAGTAGAAGGGTTTGGGGTACTGGATAGAAAATTTTGATTCTTCCATTTTTGAATCAGTGAAAATTTTGATCGAGGAAATTTCTATGTGGGAGAGCAAATTTCAACCTAATTTTAGCTGATGGGGCAAGATGAGGACACTGGCATGGAAGGTTTAGATCCAGGACTTCCCAACTTTACAGAGGTTCCAACTCTTCTAGAGACTGTAAAATCACTGATCCTTGGACATCATCCCCAGTCATCCTCACTCAGTAGATGAGGGGTGCCATCTGGAAAACGTTGTTTTTTAGCAAACACCCAGGTGATTCTGGTAGATCATTCTGGTCCATGAACCACTCCATGATAAACGATGCTAAGGGATAATAAACCAAGATACAGGTGATGGAGGCCAGAAGGCAAAGACAAGTCTAGGATACCTTTACCTGCTTTGCACTGTTTTCCAGGGCTAGTCTTGCTAACACGCTCTTTGACTTAAACTGGCCACCCTGTATTCTTGGTCACTGAAACACCATCCATACACCGTATTTTTTCATATCTCTAAAATACTTTTTTCCTAGATAATCACTTGCTCCTTTCCAACTTTTCTGTTTGTTCTCTTATCTCTCTGTCTTTTAGATTCCTGCATCTTGAGAGGATTTCTGATTCTTTCAGTTAAATGAATCTTTGTGCTCTCCTTTGTGCTTCCTAGAAATTGATTTTTTTGTTCAATTTTTAGCTCAGTTACTTCTACTGTTTGTAGAGGCACTGAACTCCTCTCTATGATCTCTGGTAAGAAACTGCCTATTCCAACCCTGAGGTTATGGGGTCTTTACAGTGAAGGGTAAGAGTTTAACATAAACAGTCAAATCCAGATAAATAAAAAATGAAAGAAAACTAAAAAACCCATGTGTTTGACAATAGCTTAGCTTAGAATTGCCTTTCTAATTCTCCTTTGCTTGGGCTAATTTCACAATTAGTTGCATTCCTTTAGGATGTGTGACAATTGGTGCATTAAAGTGATCCTGCCTCATTCTGGGTTCTGGAAAAAGTTAATATGGAATTTTCAAATGCATATGCATAATTCACATACATATAACCCACAGTCACAATCTATATATATCACAACATGCACTCTATTGACTATTTCATTCTTATAACGGTATGTTCTGCATCCAAAAATATAACTCTGAGTTTAAAGATTTAAGAATATTTCTATTATTTTAACTCTTCTTATTTTGATGGGCTGGAAATATCTAGCACCTGTCTCCCCATAGCTGAAATCCTGCTTGCTGAATCTATACATTTAAAAGTCTCAATGACAGTGATCTCTGGGAGAAATCGCCATTTAGAAGCTAAATATGTTTTTTTGTTCATTTATGTTATTAAGTCACCCTTGAATAAAGAAGTATTTAAGGATCTCCTATTATGGGTCTAGGCACTGTGCTCAGAGGGTAGGAATGCAATGGTGAACGAACAAACAGATTCTCTTGGAACTTACAAACTATTACGGCAGAGAGATGACAAATATACAGTTACACAAAGAAATTATTTAAATAACTGTTAAATGCTAAAGGAATCTTGAAATTCACTAAAAATACCATTTACATTTTATATTTTCCAATCAGAATACATCTCTTCTCTCTCTTAAAAAAGAAAATAATTGTAATACAAACTAAAGAATAGCATGCTTCCCTTTTCAGAGAAACTTGCATAAGCCATTGAGCCAAAAATATGTATCCCAAATCTCTAGCTTAGAGTTGAACTCTTGACAATTCAAAGCTTACGAAATTCTATAATAAAGTGTGTGTGAAGGGGATAGATGGAAAGGCACTGGGATTTAATTATCTTCCTTGGTGGTAGAAACACTCTAATTTTGGCCCCTGAATTACCATATGGAACCAGAGGCAAAGCACTTGATTCTTCTGAAAGATTTAACAGGAAAGTGTCTGTAGATAATTATGACTTGCACAATCTCCTTCACTGTCTGGGCACAGAGAAGCTAGCCATCTCATCTCAACCAGAAACTGTCTTGAGTTTAGAAACCAAATCATATATTTTGACATTCCCTTGAAGCTGAGATAAAGTTTTAGGTTCACATAATAGGAAATGAGTTGATATTCCTTAAAAAAAACTGAAACTGTAAGGTATATTTTAGTTTTGTTTTGCAATAAAAATAGCCCAATGCTATCACCCCTCGTGCAGAACAATAATTCTTAATAAAAGACAAAGAGATGTTTATCTTTCAAATAGAAACTCATGTAATTTTTGGTTCTTTTACGTATAAGCTTTTTGAAGAGAAAAAACAAATCATGTTAACCTTTACAGCATCAAAAAAGTGATAAACGGAAAGTATAATTAACTTTGTTCTTTTAACATAACATGGTTGCTTTGATAGATCCTAGCTTACTAGCATCTCCACAGGCCACTTTCTTTCTCAATATGCACAGATGAATAAAGAGATTAAACAATTTTTGTGACCTACAATAGGTCAAACTTTAATTATTATGCTAATTTCATGCATTAGATTCAATAGGTTTACTACTTTCCTGCTAGTTAATAAAACAGACTTTAAAGCATTATCTGTGATATAAGGAGGGGGCCCTCCCATACCTTAAAATACTCTGAATAGATGTGAAGGTCAGTAGAAAAGATTTCTCTCTTGTTATTGATTCCCAATCCTCTAACTGACAAATCCCAGTTAGAACTAATTTATTTAGTTGCAGTTACATCTCAACTGTCTACATTTTATTATTGAAGGAACCATTTCTAGTAATTAACTGAATGTCCTCCCTCTTTTAAAAAACAGCTTCCTGAGATACAGTTGACATTCAGCAAACTCTACATATTAAAAATGTATAATTTCACAAGTTTTGATATATGTATACACCCACGAAACTATCATTATAGTTAAGATGGTGAACGTACTCATCACCCGGTAAGTTTTCTTGTTACAAAGGTGTAACCCCTTCTACTCATCCTCCGGGCACCAGGCAGCCACTGATCTGCTTTCTGTCACTATATATTAGCTACATTTTCTAGAATTTAATGTAATTGGGATAATATAGTATATAGTTTTGTGGGGGTTTTTTAATCTGGTTTTTGTCACTATGATGGTTAATTTTATGTGTCAACTTGACTGGGCTAAGGGATGCCTAGATAGCTGGTACAATTTTATTTCTGGGTGTGTCTGTGAGGGTGTTTCCAGAGAGATTAGCATTTGAACCCACAGACTGGGTAAAGAAGACCTACCCTCACCAGTGCGAGTGGACATCATTCTTTGAGGACTTCAAACAGAACAAAAAGGCAGAGGAAGAGTGAATTCTCTCTCTTCTTGAGCTAGTACATCCGTCTTCCCCTGCCCTGAGACATTGGAGCTCCTGGTCCCCAGGCCTTCAGACTCAGACTGAATTATACCACCAGCTTTCCTGGTTCTCCAACTTGCAGATGGCAGACAGTGACATATCTTAGTCTCTATAATTGTGTCAGCCATTCCCATAATAAATCGTCTCATATATCTGTATCTGTACCTATATCTATATCTACATCTATATCTATATCCTATTGGTTCTTTTTCTCTGGTGAACACTGACTAATACAGTCACTTGGTATAATTATTTTGAGATTCATCCACGTTATTATGTGTACCAAAAGTCAATTCCTTTTTAATACTACTCAGCCATAAAAAAGAATGAAATATGCCACTTGTAGCAACATGGATACAACTAGAGATTATCACACTAAGTGAAGTAAGTCAGAAAGAGAAAGACAAATACCATATGATATCACTCATATGTGGAATCTAAAATATGACACAAATGAACCTATCTATGAAACAGATACAGAATCACAGACATAGAGAACAGACTGGTGGTTGCCAAGGGGGAGGCAGTTGGGGGAGGGATGGAGTGGCAGGTTGGGATTAGCAGATGTAAGCTATTATATATAGAATGGATAAACAACAAGGTCCTACTGTATAGCACAGGGAACTATATTCAATATCCTATGATAAACCATAATGGAAAAGAGTATTAAAAAAAGAATATATGTATAACTGAATCACTTTGTTGTACAGCAGAAATTCACACAAATTTGTAAATCAACTATACTTCAATAAAAAATAAATAAAATGAAAAAGTCAATTCCTTTTTATTGCTTAGTACTATTTCATTATTTGGATATATCCCAATTTGTTTATCCATCCACTTGTTGAAAGACATTTTGGCTGTTTCGAGTTTTTGTCTCTTACAATTAAAATGGCTATGAACATTCAAACACAAGCCGTTGCCCTAAAGTAAGCTTTCATTTCTCTTGAAAAAATACTGGGGAGTGGAGTGGCTGGATTATGTGGTATGTATACGTTTAACTTTTTAAGAATCTGCCAAACAATTTTCCAAAGTGGTTGCACCATTTTACATTCTCAGCAGCAGTGTGTGAGAGTTCCATTGCTTCCATGCTCTTGCCAACACTTGGTAGTGACATGATAATATATGCCTTATCTGCTTCACTGGAATAAATTATGATACTGGGGTTGTTTCCAAGGCTGATATTTTACTTTGAAATTATGTTTGCATCTTAGAAACTTATACAGGTTTCCTCTGTTATCTGAAAGTATAGCATTCCTATGAAAACTCTCCTAAGTAGAAATGGTGTAAAGTAAAGAAGCTATCACCTTAGGACACATCTGGCTCACGGATGCACAAAATAAAAAGAGATAAAGCACAGATGCTCACAGACACAGTTCAAAGCTATGGCTTCTTGATGCTGAGATGCTGAGTGTAGTTCCCAGGGAGGAAGCTTGGCCAGTGCCACTCTCCCTGCTAGGGATGCCCTTGCCTCTGTATCAGTTCACTGCAAAACAAACGCTGGACACTATTTTCTCTTTTTGCCTTTTCTTGTAAAAGCGAAAATCCTCTTTAGATTTTTTTCAGGTAGCAAAAGCATGTACTAATGTAGGTCTTTCCTACATGTGAAATGGTATAAAGCAAACCTTCAAAAAGTGGGGGATACCTGTACTTCTTTTTTTCTCTTTGCATTACTTTTGAATAAATCTTATTTTCCAATCAGGAAAAAAGATGCCAATTAGGGAACCTTGAGTTTATTAGGGTTAAGGTCATTTATTTGGAAAGACAAAAAGGTGAAGCAGATTATTAATTTTGCAAACATTTTATATATATACCAAATTAAAAATAAAGGTCATAAATGACAGAAATAAGTAGCACACCCATAGATAAAAAAATTAAAAGCTATATCATTCAGAATAGATTATTCAACTTAAAGAATAATCAGAACTGTTTCAAGTATCAGTGGTAATAGTTGCTGTAATATTTTAGATCTACTGACCCAGCATCCTAGGCCAAACAAGGCAAATGGTATCCAAGTTCCAGAGAGCATAAGACAATAATTTTTATTTATTTGTTTATTTTCTGTGTGTGTGTGTGTGTGTGTGTGTGTGTGTGTGTGTGTGTGTGTGAAGAGCATTTAACAAACTTAGAGATTCTAGGTTTAGAAAGTATGTGGGTGGCATGGTGAGGGTATATAAAAGAGAAGGTTATGTCGCTAGTGTAGAATGACCTCATTTTGTTTTCAAGTAGCTAATGAAAAAACAAAATTTATTTGTTTTATGTTAATGTGATTTGTTTTTTTTAACATAATATTCCTTCACTCTTCAAAAGCAATTGGACTTCATTCAATACTCTGTAACGGCCTATAGGGGAAAATAATCTAAAAAAGAGTGGATATAAGTATATGTATAACAGATTCACTTTGCTGTACACCTAAAACTAACACAACATTGTAAATTAACTATACCCCAATAAAATTTTTTTTAAAAAAAGCAATTGGGATATTATAACCATTTAAAATTTGTGCTTTTATTCTAAAGACAAAAACAAAAAACAAACAAAAAACTATAAATGTGAAATACAGAGAAGTCCAGAAAGAATTAACACAAGTTATCTCCTTTTTGGAGATTTAACTCTGTCAAGTAAACAGCACTTTTCTATTTCTGATGATGCATCTTAATTGCATGTTATCAACATGGTTTCCTATTTACCAGGGATAATTTCATAATTGCCATCTTCAGAGACGCAAAATAACAGAGGGCTTCTTCTATCAACATTTAGTAAAATGTTACAAATAGCACTGGGTGAATGAAGGGCTTCAAATTATTGGAAGGACATAATATTGGTTATACATGTTCACAGAATAAGAAATATATTTTTAGTTTCTTTCAACTGGCATGTATAACCAATATTATGTCCTTCAATTGGCATGAAATAAACTGCATTCTGCAAGCACTGATACATTCATAGGGCTGGTGGCTATTTTGCTAATTCGTAAGAATGAGGATAGAGTGTCATATAAATGGGATAACCAAAAGAAGTACACTGAGGTACGTCTAATCTGAGCTCTGAATTTTCCCCTCATATTCATCCTGCATTGCTCAGCTCAAATTCTAACATGCCTGAGAATATTTCCTTGTTACATCTGGTTATAAATGATATTTTCCTTCTTTAAAACACTGTATTCCTTCTAATCTTCTCCACGTATATGTCTCTAGTGTCATCCCAATCTAGCCTTATATTCCTAGCTATTACTGCATCTCTGTATAACTTATCTGTACCACTACACTAAAAGTTCCCAGAGTTCTGAAACCATCTTCTAAAGTTAGTTATGTTCCATTCAAAATGTTTACTATCATCTTTGTCATTATTTATACAAAAATTTTCAGAGAAAACATAGTTTTCAGAAAATTTTTACATTTTATATAGTCTCTGGTATAACAAAATGCCTTGAACCAAGTAAGAATATGTTATTCATCTAATGACAGTTTATCCTTGAGTAGTAAGATGTCTTTTAGGAAAAAATGGGAACTGCAAAGAATTGCAGATGGGATTTTAGTCCTGGTAGTCAACACAGTGTCTAACATCTCAATTTCCCTCTTCTCTTTCAACTGAGGGCCCTGTTTACTGCTATCTGGGGCCATATTTGATTTGTCAATTCACTGTCTTGTTGGTGTTTTCATGGAGCACCCATTATAAGCTATGCAGGACAATAAAACAGGGAAGCACAGTGATTGTCTCAAGCACTCCCTTGCTTAATCAGTGCTCTTTTGTTTTGAGCTTACGTGAAAGGTTCAAAGGACTTGAAAAATAGACTCAATGTGTGGACAATTTTTGTTTGCTTGTTTACAATCTACAAATTTATTAACCCACTAGGATATTCTCAAGTCAACTAGTAGTATCTCCAGAAATTAAGACAAAAGGAGTAACTACATAGCATGCATTGGGGAGGAGGAAATGTATTGCCTACAGGATTTGAGAAGAAATATTGCCCTGAAGTCACCTTGTACAATTAATTAGTGCAGAGAGCTGGGTTGTATTGAAATCATAGCTGTGCTATGATATCACTACCTCTGTCCTGGAGCAGCCAGGTAAACCAGGGGCAAGCAGCTTCCTATTTACTTCAACGTACCATTCAAACATCATCATTTTCTTGGGCATCATGATATGAAAACGGTTGGAAAGCATAGAGAGCCCTGAGAGCCTACGGATTTATCATCATCCCGGCCACAGGACATGCCTATCATTGGCTTCTGCTTTAGAATTATATCAGCATGAAACAGAAATTTCCGGCGGGAATTTCATAATGAAGAGTTTTCTCTGGAGTGAGAGAAAGGAAGGAGGAGGTAAACAGGAGAAAGGTCATATAAAAAAATATTTGGGGGCTTCCCTGGTGGCACAGCGGTTGGGAGTCCACCTGCCGATGCAGCGGACACGGGTTCGTGCCCCGGTCCGGGAAGATCCCACATGCCGTGGAGCGGCTGGGCCCATAAGCCATGGCCGCTGAGCCTGCGCATCCAATCTGTCGATTGCATTTGGGTAGTATAGTCATTTTCACAATGTTGATTCTTCCAATCCAAGAACATGGTATATCTTTCCATCTGTTTGTATCATCTTTTATTTCTTTCATCAGTGCCTTATAGTTTTCTGCATACAGGTCTCCTGTCTCCTTAGGTAGGTTTACTTCTAGGTATTTTATTCTTTTTGTTGCAATGGTAAATGGGAGTGTTTCCTTAATTTCCCTTTCAGATTTTTCATCATTAGTGTATAGGATTGTAAGAGATTTCTGTGCATTAATTTTGTATCCTGCTACTTTACCAAATTCATTGATTAGCTCTAATAGTTTTAGGATTCTCTGTGTATAGTATCATGTCATCTGCAAACAGTGACAATTTTACTTCTTTGCCAATTTGGATTCCTTTTATCTCTTTTTCTTCTCTGACTGCTGTGGCTAAAACTTCCAAAACTATGTTGAGTAATAGTGGAAAGAGTAGGCAACCTTGTCTTGTTCCTGATCTTAGTGGAAATCGTTTCAGTTTTTCACCATTGAGAACGATGTTGGCTGTGGGTTTGTCATATATGGCCTTTATTATCTTGAGGTAAGTTCAGTCTATGCTTACTTTCTGGAGGGTTTTTATCATGAATAGGTGTTGAATTTTGTTGAAAGCTTTTTCTGCACCTATTGAGATGATCATATGCTTTATCTCCTTCAATTAGTTAAAGTGGTGCTGGGAAAACTGCACAGCTACATGTAAATGACTAAAATCAGAACACTCCCTAACACCATATACAAAAATAAAGTCAAAATGGATGAAAGACCTACATGTAAGGCCGGACACTATAAAACTCCTAGAGGAAAATATAGGCAGAATACTGTATGACATAAATCACAGGAAGATCCTTTTTGACCCACCTCCTAGAGAAATGGAAAAACAAAAATAAACAAATGTGACCTAAGGAAACTTAAAAGCTTTTGCACAGCAAAGGAAACCATAAACAAGATGAAAAGACAACCCTCAGAAGGGGAGAAAATATTTGCGAACGAAGCAGCACACAAAGGATTAATCTCCAAAACATACAAGCAGCTCATGCAGCTCAATATCAAAAAAACAACCCACCAAATCCAAAAATGGGCAGAAGACCTAAACAGACATTTCTCCAAAGAAGACATACAGATTGCCAAGAAACACATGAAAGGATGTTCAACATCACTAATTATTAGAGAAATGCAAATCAAAATTACAATGAGGTGCTTCCCTGGTGGCGCAGTGGTTGAGAGTCCACATGCCAATGCAAGGGACACGAGTTCGTGCCCCGGTCCGGGAAGATCCCACATGCCGCGGAGCGGCTGGGCCCGTGAGCCATGGCCGCTGAGCCTGCGCGTCCGGAGCCTGTGCTCCGCAACGGGAGAGGCCACAACAGTGAGAGGTCCGCATACTACAAAAACAAAACAAAACAAAACAAAACAAAACAAAACAAAACAAACAAACAAAAACTACAATGAGGAATCACCCCACACTGGTCAGAATGGCCATCATCAAAAAAATCTACAAACAATAAATGCTGGAGAGGGTGTTGAGAAAAGGGAACCCTCTTGCACTGTTGGTGGGAATGTAAATTGATACAGCCACTAAGGAGAACAGTATGGAGGTTCCTTAAAAAACTAAAAATAGAACTATCGTATGACCCAGCAATCCCACTACTGGGCATATACCCTGAGAAAACCATGATTTAAAAAGAGTCATGTACCACAATGTTCATTGCAGCTCTACTTACAATAACCAGGAAACGGAAGCAACCTAAGTGTCCATCGACAGATGAATGGATAAAGAAGATGTGGCACATATATACAATGGACTCAGCCATAAAAAGAAACAAAATTGAGTTATTTGTAGTGAGGTGGATGTACCCAGAGACTGTCATATAGAGTGAAGTAAGTCAGAAAGAGAAAAACAAATATCGTATGCTAACACATATATGAGGAATCTGAAAAAAAAACAAATGTTTCTGAAGAAGCTAGAGGCAGGACAGGAATAAAGACACAGACATAGAGAATGGACTTGAGGACACGGGGAGGGAGAAGGGTAAGCTGGGAAGAAGTGAAAGAGTGGCATGGACATATATACACTACCAAATGTAAAACAGATAGGTAGTGGGAAGCAGCCGCATAGCACAAGGAGATCAGCTTGGTGTTTTGTGTCCACCTAGATGGGTGAGATAGGGAGGGTGGGAGGGAGACGCAAGAGGGTGGAGAAATGAGGATATATGTATATGTATAGCTGATTCACTTTGTTATACAGCAGAAACTAACACATCACTGTAAAGCAATTATACTCCAATAAAGATGTTAAAAAAATCAATTATCTTTTCATATGATATTTTAAACTTGAGAGGATGCTTCCATCATCATTATTCATTGCCCTCACTTGGAGATATAGTGCAATTGTTAAAAAATCACTTAGTTACAGCTAAGAAATGTGACAATATAGCGACAGCAAGTTTCATGACAATTATTTTGGATGACAATGCCACTTGATTAAACTACTATACAATAAAGCATTTCTTCTAATAGTAATTTGTTTTTAATGTCCATCCCCTATCCATCATCAAATTTGTCTCCACAGTTTCCCAGTGTAGAATCAATGTAAATTTAATAGAGTAACCTCAGTTTACAGGTAGAGGAACAAACACAGTGATTTCACAGAAAAACACACTGGCTTGCTCTCAATTACTTAAAAACACTACATCAACCAGACCTCAGTTTAGAACTATCTCGAAAAAGGCTGCTGCTAGTATAATTCTCAAGGCTACTTCAAAAGGGAGAGATAATGTGAACTAGAATTTTCAACACATAATTTTGTTCCACACAGATTAAAGTTTTAAGAACAACTTTATACATCTATAGTCAGCATTGTATTCGAATATTTTTAATATTTATCCTATCTTAGTGTATTTATCAAGGGAAAGCAGTAATTTTAACAAGAGCATTGCATCATAAATCTAAAGAATAAATACAGGCATTTTCTCACTCTACTCAACTCCTAAATGTTGGTTCAAGCTGAGAAAACATCAGGCATGTTCCACAAGTTTTGTATAAACTCATGTAGGAAGCTGTTCATATTCTCTTATTAACTATTTCTTTATTGTTAAAAAAAGGCAAGTGAAAACTTTACAAGTGCTCTTCCAATTCTTTAATGCTATATATTTTTCCATTATAATATATTTTAATGATATGGGTATGGAGTTTTGTTTTTACTATAAGGTAAGGCACAATATAAAAATCACTTGCAATTTTTTTTAATTTGGAAATGATTTTAGACTTACAGAAGAATTGCAAAGATAGTACGGAGAATTACCATATGCTCTCCACTCTACTTAACATTAATATCTCATACTATCATAGGACAACTATCAAAAGAAAAGAACATTGGTTCAATATGATTAACCAAATTACAGACTTTACTTGGATTCAGTTTTTCCACTAGTATCTTTATTTTGTCCCAGAATCCAATCCAGGCTCCCACCTGGTTATGTCTTCTTAGTCACCTTAGGAGAACCAAGGACACTGGTACTCAGAGAGTAGTGATCACTTACTTTGTAGAATGTTCTGCAGATTGGATTTGTCTTCTCATGATTAGATTGAGGTTATGAATTTTATCAAGAATATTCCAGAAGTGATATGCCCTTCTCAGTGCATTATGTCTGGGGGGAAATGATGTTGCTGTGTCTCTCTACTGGTGATTTTAACTTTGATGATTTGGTTCAGCTAGTGTCTGCTGTGTTTCTCCACTGTAAAAATTACTATTTTCCCTTTGCAGTTAATAAATACCCTGGGGGAGGCACTTAGAGGCTATGAAAATATCCCTTTTCTCTTAAATTTTCGCCCACTAATTTTAGCATCCATCCAGATCTTGTCTGCTTTAACGGTATATTTTTCGTAATTCAAAATGTATAACTGAAACATATATAAAAAGACCTGATTATTACAAAACTTAGATTTATTTTCTTTCTTTTTTAAAATTTTTCCTGACAATGCAAACAAATCTTGGGGAATTTCTCTCGAGCATAAGATTTTCCAAGTTGCTACAGAAACCAAGTAATGATAGAAAAAATTAATAATACTTTATATTCTGCATATTGTATAAGAAATTTAATAGATTATTTTAGTTTTTAATCTATGTGGCTATTTGCACAGAAAACAATGCACCATTTTTTTCCACTTTTATAACTAAAATTCAGATTTTCTAGTTGCTGAATACAATAAAATGATATAATTACCTTATATTCTTTTTAATTTATGCTATATCGTCAATCTTATTATTTTCAAATCATTTCTTCCTTCTGATAATATTCATTATACCAACTTTATTAAATATTCACAATGCCTTAAGTCACACAAATCATATTTTGCTTACTGCATGCACATCTTGTAACTAAATATATGTTATCGGTAGTAAGAACCTGGAGTGTAATTTGTTGTGGAAGAAAGCATGCTGGCCTTGGGGAAAAGCTTTTGTATTCCAATATGATGTTGCAATTTAAATACAAAAATAAATAACTGATGGCTAAGTGGAGCTTTGCTAATTCAACAGTATATTTTAACCATCCATATTTTTTGCTATTTTGTTAAACTAACAGAATTTAAGCTGCCAGTAAGCACATGATAACTATAGCACAATAAAACTTTGAAGAAAAATGAGAATCTTTCATCTGTTTTCATGACAGGAAGAACCAAACTAAAACCAAAAACCAAAAACCAAAATAACCCCAACAGAATGTGCTCATTACGATTTAAAACTCTCTTTGTGTATCTTGTATAACCCTTAAATTTTATCTGATTCTTTTTAGTTTTCAGCTTTCTGTTTGAATTGTAAATACTCAACCTAGCACCTGACCTAAAATATAAAATGCATGTAGATATCAATGAGAACAAAATCTCTTTATGATGACCCATACTACTTAATGATGGATAAATTAATTTTGAAAACATTTGTAACCAAAATTTGCTATAACACTGATTAACCTCCATTGACTATTCATAGCATATCATTGGAATTTAAATAATTGCTCCTTCGGACTACCACCAACTATAAGCTATACCATCAACCATTAGTAAGAAATACAATTCAAAGTTAGTCCGGCGCAAATTTCTTGTGAATCATTTTTTGTTTGTTTTTTAAATTGCAGTGTAATTACTCAAGTTAATCTAAAAAAAATGACTTCATTAAAATGTAGCTATACTTCTGTTGTTCCACACCTTGGTCTTTAATTGCTGTGGTCAAGAGGAGTCATATGCTTGTTTAACTTCATAGGTAATTTTCAACTGAACTTGAATTCCTTGAGGAAGACCACAGAATTTGTTATAGAGGTCTTAAGAAAACAAGTGTGGAAATTCAGTGTTTCAGACACCCACTCTGAAGTTTTTCTTTACCCCTCATTTCAGTTTTCTTTTGAGTAAAATGTGAGTATCAATAGTTCGACTAATAGAGATTCAGGAAAAATCACTAAATGAAGCCAAAATGGTATTCAGTTGAATTTCCCAGCTGTTATGGATAAAATCTTGTACAGTTTACATGATACTTATTTAAAAACTGGTTTGATTATTATCATTTAAGTTTATTAAATATATTTTAGCTGGTTATATTCAGTGAAACTTTTTCATGAGGTCCCCTGAAACGGAAGATCCCTTGTGAAAAATTACCTGTTAAACCAAACATGCGTTTGTGAGCATCACTATGTATTTATAATCCAAACATATCATTATATTTGCAAAACACATTTAGATCACATCTAATATAATGCAACCATCGTTTGGTTATGGCTTATTAAACTGGAAAATGAACTGTTTACTTACTTGGTATTTCTTGAACCTATACATATCTGCATATGTTACAAAGTAGGCAGTAAGGGTGGGCAATGTGACTTTTGAAAGAACTTAACAAAATAAAGAGAATGACGGTAATTAAAATTGAGGGTAGTTTAGAAAGTATGTCAGCTCTTACCTCTCAGATCTGCCTATTTACTTCTGAGGTTAGATGCTTAAAAATGCAGTCTATTATAGACCAGAAGTTTTATTCTGCATGGAAATTCATAACCAGAAAATTATTTTATAGAAAAAGTGATTTGTTGGAAAATACTAGCATATGAAGAAGAAGTGGTCCCATCCATTCAACATTGATTAAACACCTACTATTTATCAGGATCTATTTTAGGCAAAGGAAGACACAGACCACCATCTCCCAAAACTGCCAGCTAGTAGAAAAGACACCAGACAGGTAAATAACTAATTATAATAATGTAAAATAAAAGCCTTAAGAAAGATGTATACAAGATACAGTGGCACTTAGAGACGAGTAAGGAACTCCTGGAGATGTGGTCTGAAAAGGAAAAGGTAGAATGGAGGGAAGGGCATTCTCTTTAGAGAACACAGCCGAATGAAAGCATACAGGTCTAAAACAGGAAGGCACTGTCAAAGAACTGCAGGTTGTCTGGATGTCTGGAGCCTGAGGCAGAGTGGGGCATGGTAAAGGAAGGCACAGCAGATGACTTAGGTAGGCCGAGGCCAAACCAAGGAGGCTTTTTCTGCTCTGCCATAAAGTTTGATGTTTATTCTTAGGCCACAGAGATATAGGAATGATTTTTAAAATTGGAGTGACATAGTCACATCTGAATTTTACTAAATGTGGAAAATGGAAAAGAGGCCAAGTAGGAGTCAGGGAGGTCAGCTGGGAGGCTATAATTATGGTCAGCCAAGGAATGACAGGTCTAGCCATAGTAGTAGCATGGAGAAAGGGGGGGAGATCTGAGAGTATTTTGGAGGAGAAACAGCAGAATTCTGTGATCATTTATACAGGCAGATGAGAGAGAGGTAAAAGTTGAGAATGGTTTGTAGGTTTTTGGTTTGGATGAATAGGAGAAAATAAAGAAAGAGGGATATATTTTGGAGCCATGATAATGAGTTTAATTTTAGATGTGCTGAATCTGAAGTAAAAATGGCTAAGACGAAAAGACAACCCTCAGAATGTGAGAAAATATTTGCAAACGAAGGAACTGACAAAGGATTAATCTCCAAAATATACAAGCAGCCCATGCAGCTCAATATGAAAAAAACAAACAACCCAATTCAAAAATGGGCAGAAGACCTAAACAGACATTTCTCCAAAGAAGATACACAGATTGCCAATAAACACATGAAAAGATGCTCAACATCACTAATCATCAGAGAAATGCAAATCAAAACTACAATGAGGTATCACCTCACACGGGTCAGAATGGCCATCATCAAAAAATCTACAAACAATAAATGCTGGAGAGGGTGTTGAGAAAAGGGAACCCTCTTGTACTGTTGGTGGGAATGTAAATTGATACAGCCACCATGGAGAACAGTTTGGAGGTTCCTTAAAAAGCTAAAAATAGAACTACCATATGACCCAGCAATCTCACTACTGGGCATATACCCTGAGAAAACCATAATTCAAAAAGAGTCATGTACCACAATGTTCACTGCAGCAGTATTTACAATAGCCAGGACATGGAAGCAACCTATGTGTCCATCGACAGATGAATAGATAAAGAAGATGTGGCACATATATACAATGGACTATTACTCAGCCATAAAAAGAAACAAAATTGAGTTATTTGTAGTGAGGTGGATGGACCCAGAGTCTGTCATATAGAGTGAAGTAAGTCAGGAAGAGAAAAACAAATACATACGCTAACACATATATACGGAATCTAAGGAAAAAAAATGGCTCTGAAGAACCTAGGAGCAGGACAGGAGTAAAGACACAGACGTAGAGAATGGACTTGAGGACACAGGGAGGGGGAAGGGTAAGCTGGGATGAAGTAAGAGAGTAGCACTGACATATATATACTACCAAATGTAAAATAGATAGCTAGTGGGAAGCAGCCGCATAGCACAGGGAGATCAGCTGGTACTCTGTGACCACCTAGAGGGGTGGGATAAGGAGGATGGGAGGGAGACGCAAGAGGGAGGGGATATGGAGATATACGTATGCATATAGCTGATTCACTTTGTTATACAGCAGAGACTAACACAACATTGTAAAGCAATTATACTCCAATAAAGATGTTAGAAAAAAAAAAAAGAAGGCTAGCTATAGGAAAAATAAATGAAATAGCCCTGCAGTCCTATAAACCAGAAATGCTATTTTGGGAATCAGTAGATTTTTAAACTGATTGGCGATACTATCTGCTTCTAACAGTCTGCTCCAATATTTTGGGCTACTGGTCAATAACAGAAACATAGACAAGAATGACTTAATTTGTTGTGTTAGACCACCACTGTTTTTGAAAAAATAGAACTTAAATTTATGCTGTATCAGGAAATCAACTAAATTTGGCTTGTCTGTATAAGCAGCATAATTAGGAAAAAATAAGCATTTGCATTTGGTCAGTGAAGTGATGATAAACTCAAAGATTGCTTTTGGGACAACAGTGAAACACGTTAACTCAAGCTACTCTAATGCAATGTAACAAACAATATTTATGCATCATCTCAAAAATATTTATACAGCCTCTCATCATCTCATAGTTTACCAATTGAACTATTTATCACTTCTGTCATTATGGTTACTCCAGTTTAAAATTAACATGGCACAGATACACTTTAGTTGTTGAACTCAATCACACCATTCTTAAAGAAATCTGAATTTCAGGAACTATTGGCAGAGCAATAATAAAAATGAAAAGAAGTGCACTAGCTAAGAATATCCATAATTAATAAATCAAGTATGTGTTAATGACCCGTACTGTGGTTAGCTCTATCAGGGGCACCATGCAGGATAATGAATTAAGAAGCTTAAGAGCTAATCAAGAAGACAATATTCATTAGTGAAAAAAAAAAAAAAAAAAATCAAAGGCAAGTACCCAAACAGAAGGAGAGACAGCTTAGTAGTAAAGAGTGTTAGGTCACAGGATGGACTGTTTGGGTTTAATTCTCAGTTCTGCTAATTACTAGCTATGTGATATTGGGCAAGTTGCCTTCTCTGAGCCTCAATTTTCTTATCTGTATAATGTCATGATATATGTGTCTACTTCACCAGTTGTTAAGAGAATTAAAAGAGATAATACCTACAACATGCTTAAGGCAGTGCCATGGTCATGCTAACCATTCAGTAAATGTTAGCTCTAATAATAATAGTAATTAGTATTTTTATACCAATTCATAACCAATTGGTGAGGATAGGTAAGTGCTAAAGAGTTTCAAATAAGGGCAATTTCAATGTGTCCTGGAGCATTTAGGCTATGTGCTGAGACTTTAAAAGCAAGATAAGCTTTGTGAGGTGAAAAGAGAAAACAAGAAGCCATTATAAGTCCCTGATACAATTTATTCATTCACTCATTCATTCATTCATTTCAAAATTCCCTGTAAAAACAATGAAGGATTATTTGATACCTGGTGTTAAAGGCCATGACGTGGCAAATGTGACTAAATTGAGGGTTTGTTCTGGAGAGCAGTGAGATACAAATAAGCGTGGGGCCCGTCATGAATAGCGGGGCCAAGGGTAGAACCACCATTGTTCTCATCTCAGCAGTCCTTCGCCACCCAGAAAGCATGATCGATGTAATAAGCCACAGAGGGGCATGATAGCTTATGTATCTCCTTCAGTCTTTCCTTTTTGAAACACTCTTGTTAAAAAACTGTGCCTTAGAAATTGTACATTCTAGGCAGGAAAAAGCACAGGGAACAGCCTGTTTGGTACTTTCCCACAACGCTTTTTGTTCTAGCTCCCTGAAGAATCTCATGGTCAGAATTTCAAAGAGTTTTCAACAGCCAATGTATAATTGATACTCTCTTCTGGAATTTAACTTTGGCAATGTCTGTGCACAGGCTATTGAAAGACTCTGGAATGAGTTAGTTGTATTATAACTCAAGGATACAAGTCTTAGGTTGTCCTTCCTATTTCTTTACACTCCCTAAGGAACTTTACTGTATTTCAATCTCTTTTGCCAACTCAAGGTTTTTGTGTTAGCACTGAGTTGCAAAGTCTACGGTTTTGACTAAATTTACTGGCCTAATTCAGTCACACAGACAATCAATTTCGTTAATTCAATTGGTCTGGTGAACTTTCCACTGAATTAATTGATTATTTTTTAATCTCAACTGGCTGGGTAACTTGATTGGACTTCTGGAAATGTATTTTCTGAGCACATACAAAGGACAACTGTTTCTTTGTTAAATCCTGATAGCAAAGCCACAAAAATTTGCATGGAAAAAAGCCCAAAGACCAAACTGTAAATGGATATTCCCCTTCTCAGGTCAATATCTGGAAAAGCAGCTTCCCTCTCGCATACTCCTATTCTTAAGCCCACTCTCGCTTCATGCACATGGAGTAGTCCACAAGAGGTTTATTATTAATGTTGCCTCCAGTATTTGTACAAATCATCTTCTACTTTCAAATGCCATCTCAGGAATCACTTGGAATCACAGCTAATAAGGTATATTCTACAAGCCATATTCCTGAATATATATATATATATATATATATATATATTTAATTCTACCATTATCTTTAGTACTCCAAATACATTTTTTCTTTTTAATGTCAATTGGGTAAGGGTCTGAGACATTATGAGAGCAATTTGTTTCCTTCCTCCAAACTGCTAATGACATTTATTTAAAGCATTCCATTTTCTTTTCTGTCCAATGAATCTAATTTTATCAAGTCACATTCTAACATTGCATCTGGTGTTTTGTTTGATAGGACAGATTTGTGGGGCAAGTTCACCAACACATTATGATCAAGCATGGCTTGGATTAATATAACATGAATACACAAGCATACATTACAATTTAAATTTTATTTCACATGCAAAAAAAGTTATTTATAGAATTGAGATGAATTTCATGGTTTGTTGTTGAAAATCTTGAGAAAGTATTCTATTATTCTAAATGACATCCTTGTAAAAACGCAGTGCAGCTTTCATGGAAAGTGTAAAACTTATGTAAAGGTAATTCCTTTTTGAGCATGTATTTATTTTACACATTTTAACTAAAATCAACCGTTATGAATCTGTCTTCAACCATTCACTGACCAGCATTGGCAAATCTTGTTTTCAAGTTCTTAGCACATTTTTTTTTTTTTTTTTTTTTTTGCGGTACGCGGGCCTCTCACTGTTGCGGCCTCTCCCGTTGCGGAGCACAGGCTCCAGACACGCAGGCTCAGCGGCCATGGCTCACGGGCCCAGCCGCTCTGCGGCATGTGGGATCTTCCCGAACCGGGGCATGAACCCGTGTCCGTTGCATCGGCAGGCGGACTCTCAACCACTGCGCCACCAGGGAAGCCCCTCTTCGCACATTTTTAATTTGGATCTTTGATGACTTGTTAAACGTAGAGTCTCTTTTCCCGGAGAATTTTTCAAATCACATATGGTAATCTTCCCTAATTGAATTTTTTTTTCCACTGCTTGTTGCTAGTTCAAAAATATTCTCTTCCCTTCCACTGTCCCAACTCAGTACCATACAATATGTATGAGATGATGTAGAAGATAATTAGGAAAAGGGAAAGTCAGGAAACAGGCAGAGGTGGGGAAATAAAGCAGGATGATTGAGAAGAGTGAATTGGAACCTATGAGGTCCATTTCACTGGTTTTATTAGCTCCTAAAGAGATAGTGCTTAGAGTGATTCAAAGGTAATGTGTTGAGACTATGGGCCACACAGAGAAGTATTAGAAATCTGAGTGACAACTGGAGGCCCAGAGTTGGAATGGGGAATTATCTACTTGTTACAGGATGCAGTATCACTCTGGAGCCCAGAGTTTGGTAGCTTTGGGGGGACATGCAGACACATGCTTGGTCTGAATTGGAACAGTGGCTACATTGGTATTTTCTTCTTCGCTATGCTTCACCAGCAGAAGAGTATGTAGAAGAGCAGATTCCCAAGGAAGAGTGAAATAATGGGTGAATACCAAGTAGGGACTAAACATAATGCAGTGGTTTTTAAGCACGAGGGGGTAAACCTCCTCAGAGTGTGGGGCAGGGATTGAGGTCCTCCCTCACTTGAGTAAGCACATCAAGCCAGTAGACAATCTGGCTACACAGAATCAAAGAAGAAGAAGTGATGTCTGTTCTTAACATAGAGGAAGAAAGAAGCAAAGGTTGAACTACATAGGCAAGGTAGAAAAGCTAAAAGTGTTTTAGCTCTTCCAGAATCAAGATTGTAGTACAGTTTCATTACTTTGAAATATTATAAACTCCTCAAATCCACTAGAGTAAAGCTTACACACCATATATCAAAGTCAACTAGAGATGATTTGGGATTCCACACTATTGACCATTGAGAATTGATGATAGTAAGACACTGTGAAGTAAATTCCTTTGTTTGACTTACTTGAGCCTCACAAAAATCAAAAAGGTAAATAAAATTATCTTCGTTTTACTGATAAAACAATGTATTTGAAGAAAATACATCTTATAAAGTTTAACTAACTTGCCCTGAGTGATACAGTTGCTAAGTATTAGAATCAGGACATTTGTTTTCTATTTAACACCCGGTCCTATAAGCTGTGTTGGCTCTAAACATCACTTCAGGAAACCCCTCAATGTGTTTTGCTGAAAATTTAATTTAGGAAATATTAATATCACATCTATTGTTTTTCTTAAGGATACAAATAGCTCAATGAATACATAAATATAGTGTTCCTGATGCCTGGATGAACTAACCTCAGGGAAAAAAATGAAAAGCACTTTCTGAATTTACTTTGATTTTCCTTTTTATCAAATATATTATCCAATCCACTCTGAGCACACTGTAGAGACCTATGAAGGATTCAGTTTTCATGTGAATTAGATTTAAAATTTAAAAAAAAAGGTTTTAATAGAGCAGGTATGAATAAAAAATAAAATTTCAGTCAACTGGATCTTCAAGTGTCTCCACTACGATCTGGAAGACACAAAATTTTTCCATTTTTAAAGTAACAGCTTATAGAATATTACAAAGGATATTACATAGCCTTTGTGAGATGAAAATCATTTTAGCGTAGGGAAGAAATTAGCAGATATCAAGAGTATGCTACAGGAAAAGAAATTTCCTTTTTTGAGTGACTTTAGGCAAAGTTAAGTTAAAACAAAGCAAAACAAAGCAAAAAATTAAGCATGCAGTGGTCAAAAAGGATAATCTGCTGGAATTCAGAGTTATGCTATCCATTTCTCAAACTGCTGGGCAACATTTTTAACAAATGACACTCTCAGCTATATCCCACTAGAATACTGAAACACGCAGGAGGCAGCTGGTTAGCACATCTTACAGCACTTAGTGTTCCATTATTACAATAGTAACAGATAATTTTCAAAAACCAATTCCATTGTCCATCTTTACATATATCCTTGCTTCTTTATCACTGCCTATGCAAACCCAAGGGACTTATTCATCAGCCTGCCGTCAAGACATTAAAAAGCAGAGAAGCTGGTCTCAGGGCAATTGGTCTTTACATTATCTGCCACATTTTAAGTGCATGACAACAACAACATCAAAAATATAAAGTGTTGTTCTCTACTTTTTAAAATCAGTGCCTATTTTGCCAATGTCTATGAAGCATAGAAGACTGGGTCAAATGGAAATGGAATGATCTTAACCCGTTTTAAGAAGAACAATCAGAACTAAATCTCCCAAGGAACAAAACAAGTTGTGCTCTGTGTCTTATGCTCCTATTTTGGAAGTAAGGCCAGGCATGGGGCTGAACAGGCCATGCTGCCCTGGAAGACAGGAGCAAAGGGAACTGAAATATAGTAATATATGTGGGCACAAAAGAGCACCCTGGGGTCCCAAGCCATACAGAAGCAGCCTGGAATCAAGGACCTTGACTTGGGCTCATGAGAACTAACAGGCACGTAAGCAGATTTTATGTTACCAACAGCCCAGTAAAGACTAATTAATGAGTATTCAAGAAAACAGTAAGAAAAATAATTATTAAATACAAATGACTTAACATTAATCTAGATGTAATCTTCTAGTACTAATTCATTTCAACCCTTCCCCTCTAACCCCACCAAGCCACAAAAACTTGGAGGAAAAAGCAAAGTAGGAGCTTTGCTTTGTTGAATTATTGGATGGTAATAAATATTGGTACTTAGCAGCCACACCATTTTTATAACTAATCAAAGCAAGTGGTCTGATGTTAAGTCAATGATGTTTATGTAAATCTGATTTACTGGATGTGGTCACATTAACATTATGGCTGGAAAGCAGCACAGTAATTAAAACTGTGCTCTGACACTGATTAGCTGTGTAATCTTGGGCATGGCACTTTATCTTTCTAAACCTCAAGCTGCCTCATCTGTAAAATAGAGGCCGATAATAATATCAACTTACAGAGATTTTGTGAAGATCAAATGTGATAGTGTATGAAACATAAAGCACAGTTCCTGACACAGAGCTAATAAATGGTAGCTGTAAGCCATTAAATAAAAATACAAGCCCTATTAACTTGTAGGTTAGTACCTAGCGACAAGGTCACAGGTTTGCATTCCCACCTAAATTAATTAATTTCCCTCTTCCATGTCCTAAAGCTGCCTGTCTAATACAGTATCTCTACCTGTGAACTGTGTGAGACAATGTGTATGGTCTGTATTAGACCCCAGTACGTTACCCAGATGGAAGACAGTGACTAACATCTTTCTAGCTACAAAGAACCTTATGGTTTTTCCCAAGAAAATCTCCTAAAGCTTTAGGCCATTTACTTATAATACACAAACGATCCATCTTTAAATTGCTCTCATTCACTTATACTATCCAATCTCTTCCTACTTTTTAAAAGAAGGTAAAAATTGACTTTTAACACAAAGTGCTGATAACAGTATCAAAATTATGGTGTTCAACTTCTTGGCTTATTAAGATGAAATAAGGGAGAAGAAAATCTATTAGAATCTTCATGCCTTGGTTGGCACATGTAACAGCACTAAACTTAGGGCATTTTTCAGCATTTAATAATGTTATAGCTTGGTGTCAGTCCAAAGGCAGAAAGGGTCAAACAAAAGCAAGTCATGGTGACATGCAAAATTGTTTCATTATCAGGAGATAACACCATCCCACTTCAATAGGCTGACATGGATTGCAATTTTCAGTAGCTAGTATTTCCAAGGATCTAGCAAGAATCAGTGAAACAGTACATGCCATGTCCTAAGGTCTAGGAAAGGAACAAAATTAATCTCAGTAATGCAGGAGTAATTTTAAAAGGTAAAGCTCATATACACATTTTTATCGACCTAAATAGCTGTATTAATTACAAGACTTTGAGGGGAGGGGAGTGATCTCAATACTTTATAATGAGTTTCATATATAGTAACACATTTATACACAAGTTTTACATATATATATATGCATATATATCTATGTACAGATATAGTTATATAACTAAATACATACTTATTCATCAACCATAGAGGGCTTATTATGTGTGGTGTCCTTTAATAATATAGAGGAGGCAACTTTCAGTTGCTCTGTGTACACAGACCACACTTATCTTGAAGGTGCTTAGCCTGCAGTCCTAACTTCCCAGAACATAGATAATAATCAGGAAGCAAATGAAGAAAGTATCTGAAAGCTGAAATAGCTATGGCATAATTCCTTCACAGAAGTTTATTCACTTTTGCACATGGAAGTGCTCTTTAGAACCTCCCCTGTAATCTATTAGCTCTATCTTTGATGGGATTCTAAATTTTGTGCTATTTAGCTTCCTAGTCTACAGCAAATGAGAAGCAAACAGTTTCTCTGACCTGGAAGTGGCTTCAATAAGCAGGCATATTGATAACAACAAGCAACCGCTCTCCTAATAAGGGAGGAGGATGAAACAATTGAATTACAAAAGATAGACATAGGAATTTAGAATGCCTAGTAGCTTAGCATGAGGGCAACAGCTTCATACACTTCAGCAGCCCCACAGGAATTACTGTATTATAGCACAGTCCAGGGATTAATGTTCATAATGATGACCCTGAGTTATCAAAAAGAGGTTCAGTTATGTTAGCAGGTTCCATTCAACAAGGTAGGAATTGTGTATTGCTTTCAAAATGGTAAAATGAAACAGAAAAGTTCTGTTGCACAAAGTGGAAAACATCACTTACCTGGAAAGTTCATTTTTGTAAAACAATCTTCTCAAATGGTATCAGATAGTTACTATATGTATCCATCTATCCATCCTATGTATCTCATTTCTTGCAATTTTCTGTTCTTTTAGTTTATCTAAATTACCCACTACTCCTACCACTGCAAATCTCACCAAACTATAATACAGTATACTAATTAGGACACTACATTCACACTAATGGCTGAACTATATTATTTATAATTGTATTTTCAGACCAACTCTGAAATGTGAATGATCATTTTAAAGAATTCCATAAAAATACATTCCTGATAGCTTAGGAAAAAATGAACAAGAAAATACATAGTATTGGGTGGTTTCTGTTTTACTGTCTATAGTTGAGTTGTTTCCCAAATATCTCTTCCAGCCTGCAAGGCAGACATGAATTCACACATAGTGACAAGCCCTAAGGAACTTCATGAATCATCTAATATATGTCAATATGCAGATTATGATACACTCAGAGATGGTGTTTTGCCCACATCCCAGTTTATATCCATATTAAATTGCTAAGACAAAACTTTGAAATCCCACTGTTTCATTTCCTCTACCTTATGTTAGACAAGAATAAATTGGCATGTGTGCTTTACATTAAATTGTAAAATTCTTGCTGTACATATTATTTTTTTGTAAAGAATGTTGGGAATCCACCTCCTGTTGACAAACATGAACAGAACATGAATCAGAGAGTTTGAACTTTGAGTCTTAGATGAGAGTTAGACCACTAAATAATAAAGACACCAAAAATGGGAAGATAAAATTGTTTTTCAAAAGACGATTTTCTAAGAATTATTGTAAATTACAAATTGTTATAAATGGATTTAATTTTGGTTTGTTTCCTTCTTAAAGTTAAATAAAACCAGTTTTTTTATATTCTAGAAATGAACATCTCACTTAAACAAGCTTTATTATTATTATTATTATTATTATTATTATTTTAATTCACTTTCTTCCAACCTTAACTTTTAAGATACTAGCTTGGCTGTTCTTGATACTCTTTTTCACTCTTTTTTCCTTAAGTACTGCCACATACCATGATCTAGCCCATATCTTCTGCCCTTCGCTCTAAATGTTAGGCATATCACCCTGTGGGGCTGAAACCAACACACTGAGGACCGTCCAATATCCTTGTATGTCACTGTCTTCTTTACATGGTCTTTTTGGCATTTCTGTCTGGATATCCTATCCTTTCCAACTTGATGGGACCCAAATTACAATCATTTTCTATCTCACAAACTTGTTTCTTGACACCAGCTTGTGTCCATTGCTATCATTTCAAAACTTTGAGTCATCTGATTCTCTTATTCTTTATATTCATTTAGACATGACATCTTGTCACTTTTTCTTTTGGAATATTTCTCATTTCCATTCTTTCATCTCCATTCCCAACCTCCTCCAACTAGTATAGGACCCATAAGTTCAGGCCTTTACTACCATAGCAGTCTCTGGTCTCTTTTTGCCTCAAATTCATTTTACAATTAATAGTCTTAATTTTGTTTTATACTGTCAGTATCTTATTTAAAATACTAATTGAGCAACTTGTTCCATTTTCCTACTTCTCACCTAAAAACAGCTGCAGAAAGACCAAACTTATGGTCTTTGCATCGTCAAACCCTCACATTTCTTTTGCATTTGAAAAATCATAGCAGATTTGTTTTAACATCTCTGTATTTTCAATGTCATCATCGGGGGTTACATACCTAGAATCATGCTCTGCTGTACTCTCTTTTCTTCTACACACAAGTTTGACCAAGCCAAAGACACAGCTCCTGCTTCTAAAGACAAGTCTTGAAAGCAGACAGGCTTTCTCTAAGTACAAATTCAGGGGCTTGGAGCTACTTACTGCTCTCCCTCCCAAATTTCTTCTTCCTTTCTTTCTGATGCCTACAGTTCTACAACTAGAAATATACCCTTCTGGGTTTAAAGGTGAATCCTCATAACCTTCCACATCTCCCAGTAAAAAAATGCCAGAAGATATTTTGTATTTAAACTGGAGTTTGGAAACTGACTTGCAGAATGTTACATTTAGCCAATATAGAATAAAAAAAAAAAAAAAAGGAAGTGGTTGCCCACATTTACAAATATTAGGACTCAAATAAAAATTTAGATGTCCAGTTTTTCTTAAAAAATAAAAAAATCTAGTCTTACTGGGTCTTCATTCTTGTGTAATAGAGATGAAGGGGATTCCAATGGTGAGGCAGACCTTCTCTGATTCACAGACTGTACCCCTGCCTGTCATCTTACACTGAGTCAGCTTCACTCATCTACATCACCTGCCAGGCATTTGATTCTGAGACCCTTTCTTTATTTTATTGGTCATTTACACCTTATAAAGAACAATATTTGAGTTAGTTTCCTCAGGGCTGGGTTTCATAGGATCAAAATGGAGTATGAGGTGGCTGATAATTACGGAAAGGGAAAAAAGACTGGGGTGGGGAGGAGCTATTTAGAACAGACTGCCTTGGTACAGCAAAGGCAAATATGATCCATTTCACTCTTTTGCGAGGTCTTGGCCCTGCTTGCTTCTCTACTGTAAGAACTATGCCTGCAATAGAACATTCTAGAAAAATTCAATTTCCAAATTATATTAGGAAAGATCTAGACAGCTACAGGTCTGGAGATAACACAGAGTAATCAAAAAGGAACAGGCTACACCCAAATCCGCAGCCTAAGTGATATCAGCCAGAGTTACATGGGTTTAGGTTTTCAATACAAATTGAAACAATGCATTCTTATCTGCACAGGCTTCCTGGGGATGCTATAATGTTTCTTAGGCCAGAGTCCACTGTTACCATCTTATTATATGTAACTAGTTGAGGCTGCAACTGGAAATCACAGCAAATTCCTCTTACATTCCTTGGGCCTTTCTAAAAGGAGCTCCCTTGGGAGAAACATGACATTATTTTATACAGATAAAAAGGAATCTTGTCACTATAAGCCCATGCCAGCCCGACTCAGAAAAAAAAAATCAGCCCACTTTGTCGAGGTCCTCTGTCCATCTGCAGAAGTGCTACTGCTTGTCTTATTTAATAAATGAAAGCAATTTTTAAAAAAGCACACAATCTATAAAATGCTACATAAAACCACATTGAAACTACAAGTAAAAACTGACAACCAACAAAATCCTGCTTTCAAATCCAATTTCTTAGAAAGGCCTTGATTCTGCAATGTCTACCACATCTCGATTCCCTCCCCAGGGAGAGGATAATAGCATTAAAGGTCACTGGTAGGGACTGTTGCCAAGTCAACGAGACAAGGACTCTCTCTCTCCAGAGATGTATCAAAGTGTGCAGTGATGGGTTGATTAGGCCAGAGTATCTTCTGTATTATGCATGTAAATGGGAATTAATGCCAACCTGTATGCAGGACAGCAAGGCCCTCCCAGAGTCCCAAACACTCTCAAGAGTAAAATTAGTATGAAATCCAGTAGAAGAATATTGATGATACAATTAGTCCCAAAGCTCAAAGGCCACAGGGCAACATCATGGGCTTGCTGCTAATAATCACAATGTTTTCCTCTGTAGAGGCATGTTGTATTTCAGGTCTTTTGTACCACACTAAGCTACACCTGCTTCCTCCACATTGCAACTGGATTCTTTTCCAATCTGGAGACTTAAAAATAAATAGAAATACCCCTTGACTATTAATAGCTGGGTTTTCTGCAATTGTATCTAAGTCATGTGAACATGAAGCAGGGTAATCAATTTATTCTATTTTAAGACACTGAAATTGAGATCCACATCATACCATTTTAAATCTACATTCAACTAAATTTAATATATACAAACTTATTGCCTTAAAAGCAAACTGAAACAAAATATCACTGTAGATAAACCAGTAAAAAGTATACACTCTCTGAAGCCCTCATGTTATCCCTTTTTTCAGAAATGTTAAAAGCCTGACCCCCCCAAAAAAATAATAATAGTAATAATAAATAATAGACTTGTCAACAAAACCAGTTCTACAGTTCCATCAGGCTCACAGATTTCAGTCAGTACAAAATGGGCTCCATTTAAAAAAATTCTCTGTATAGCAAAGCCCAGCTCAAAATCACATCCTCTAAGAAGCCATCCAGGCTTTCCAGCCAGAAGTCCTTGGTTTATATCTTGCCCCTAACTTTACTATGGCTACTTGGTTTCGCTCTGTTGTTGTGGTAATTTTTACCATATGAACCCTTCTCTAATAAATAATAAGCTCTTAGGTAGCAAAAGAAGTTCTTCCCATCTCCACATTATCCAAAAGTACCTAGAAGAGAGTCCAATGTAGATACGGAATTAGACTCAAGATTGCCATCCATTGTTTTGTCTACCAAAAAAAAGTTATTTTGAAATGAAGAAACAAAACTAATCATTTTATAAACCCATTTGTGGTTTCTCACCTGCTCGTATTTTAAATAACAACTGCAAACAGAACGATGTGATACTAACATTTCATTTTTACATAAAATTTTAAGTCAAACTCAACTTTCCAACTGCTACAATTTGCTGCTAGACTAATCAGTAATTGTACCTAACCTGAAATGCAAAACACAACAAAAAACATGGTGATATAAAACAGAATATTCCAGGCATTCATAAATATGCGTTCAACAGCCTCTTCTATGAATGACTCAGCACATAGACCTATGAAATTCTGATGGTACTCTTTATGTATAGAATAAAAACCATCTAGAGGCAGCAAAATGGATGAATTCTCTAATGCATCATACCGTGAAACCATCAGAGCCTTGGATGTGAGACTTGGAGGGAACAGGGAAGAATTTGCAAGTCTCTGGATTTCTCTGAATCTTTACTCAGAGATGTCATTTGCAACTAAATTCATGGGTGTGAGAGTGAGTGTGATAGAAGTGAATTATAATGTGCACCACCCCCCGCAAAAAAAAACTGTTTCCTTTACTCTCCACACTTCTAACAGAAAATGAGTGGGGCTTTTTCCCACACCAACTAATTCCACAGCTCTCCAGACACCAACTGGGTGTCCTACAATTCAATTCTGACACTAACAACCAGGAGTTAGAGTCGATCCCAGAGGCTAAGTCCCACAAGACTGTTCCCCACTTCGGGTACCAATTTCAAGTCCTAAGTTGTCACCTGTACTTTTGTGTCCCATGTCCCCTTCCTCAAGTTTAATAATTTGCTAGAACAGCTCACAGAAGTCAGGAAAGCTCTTTACTATTACCCATTTATCATAATAAATATAATTCATGTATCTTTTTGAATTATTGTTTTTGTTTCTTTTGGATATATACCCAGGAGTGGAATTGCTGAATTATATGGCACTAATTCGAAAAGATACATGCACCCCAATGCTCATGGCAGCATTATTTACAATTGCCAAGATATAGAAGCAACCTGTCCATCAACAAATGAATGGATAAAGAAGATGCGGTATCTATATACAATGGAATATTACTCAGCCATAAAAAAGAATAAAATTTTGCCATTTGCAACAACATGGATGAACTTGGAAGGTATTATGCTAAGTGAAATAAGTCAGAGAATGACAAATACTGTATGATATCACTTATATGTGGAATCTAAAAAACACAACAAACTAGTGAATATAGCAAAAAAGAAACAGACTCACAGAACAAATTAATGGTTACCAATGGTGAAAGGGGCAATATAGGGGTGGGGGATTAAGAGGTACAAATTATTCTGTACAAAATAAGCTATAAGGATATATTGTACAACACAGGGAATATAGCCAATATTTTATAATTATAAATGGAATATAACCTTTAAAAATTACGAATCACTATACTGTACACCTGTAACTTACGTAATATTGTACATCAACTATATTCAATAAAAAAGTTTTTTAAAGATTATAATTCAGAAAGAGCCAAATGGAAGAGATGTATAGGGCAAGGTATGTGGGAGGGGCATGGAGTGTCCATCCCTTCTGCAGATTTGCACCTTGATATGTTCACTAACTCAGAAGCTCTCTGAACCTCTCTGGTTAGAGTTTTTATGGAGGTTTTATTATGTAGGTATGAGAGATTAAGTTATTGGCCATTGGTGATTGAACTCAGTCTCTAGCCCCTTTCCCCTCCCCAGAGGGTCAGGGGCTAGTGCTAAAAGTTGTGGGCCTCTAATCACTGGTTGGTTCCTCTGGTAACCAGCCCCCATTGTCCTGTATCACACCATTAGCTTAATCTCAGGTATGGTTGGAAGAGGGTTATTATGAATAACTAAAGACATACCTCTCAACCATATCTCCATAGGATTTTAGGAACTGTGGGCCAGGAACCAGGGAGAAAGACTAACTATATATTTCCTATCACAACGTAACAGTCTCTCTTAAGTGGCCTTGAAAACATGTATTTGTGCAGAAATACATTACACACCTGTGCTGAAGCACTCTTATCCTAAGTGTCATCTTAGAACACAGATCTGATCAAGTTCTGGGCTTGAAAATGCTAATTTCTTTGATCTAAGTGGCTCAAGCCAAAGAAGATAAAATATGCTAAGCACTTTTCCTGATTCTCTCTTCCACAAACGCACACAAATAATAAACTAACCGCTCTCCTCCTCATTCTTTCCCTCTAACCATGAGAACTGCTTAACTATTGTGTTCCCTGTATTATCTAAGTGAAACATCTGCCCCTCATCAGGTACAACAGATTAAACGATGTATTAAACTGGATGTTAAATTTGGGATGCTGTTTCAGTCACCTCACTGTCCTGGGGTGACATTTTTCTAAAGGCATTTTCTTTTAATACTTCAAAAGTCAATGATTACATTTTAGATGGAGGCATGACAGGAATGTCTAATGGTCACACAAATGTCTTTGTAGGCAAATATACAGAGGCTTTAAAGATGTGAGGAGAGTCATGTATAGTTGGTTTTATACACTAAGTGATTTTAGAAGTGAAACTTCTTAGCTTGAAAATACACACAAAAAATGAATAAAAGCTCTGACATGGGGAAAGAAAATCTCAGGAAGGTGAACTGGGCTTGAATAACTTGTATTACATGTAAATGGAAATTCCTGTTTCAGAATAGTTTTTTATCGGCTTAATTTTGCACTAGCTAACAGGCTCAGATTGCCTTGTTATCTCATATTTTTATAGCAATTCAAATAAATGACTTTTTTTTTAACATCAAAGTTGAAAAAAAAAATTAAATCTCTTTAAATGTTCATTTTATTTCATTAGGAGGGAGAAAAGTGTCTTATTTTCTTAAGTGGAAAGAGTATACATACCAGTTTTGTTCTTAAATGCCATTGTAAAGATTTGTGATGCTTTTTATTTTTACAATCAGGGTTGCTGTTTCTGCACTGCAGAATACTGCACTTTACAAAATTGTCAGGTTGGACAAAAGAAGACAAGAAGGAACACTGAATAACTACCCAGTTTCCTTTAGGACTCTTGCCCCCATCGCAGATTAATAGCCCTCCTTGGTCTTGGTCAGTCTTCTGGTGGCCATAAAACCCCTCAAGCAGACTCAGGGCTACTCCCATATAAAACCCTGGATAAAGAAGATGTGGCACATATATACAATGGAATATTACTCAGCCATAAAAAGAAATGAAATTGAGTTATTTGTAGTGAGGTGGATGGACCTAGAGTCTGTCATACAGAGTGAAGTAAGTCAGAAAGAGAAAAACAAATACCGTATGCTAACATATATATATATGGAATCTTAAAAAAAAAAAAAAAAAAGGTTCTGAAGAACCTAGGAGCAGGACAGGAATAAAGACGCAGACATAGAGAATGGACTTGAGCACATGGGTGGGGGAAGGGTAAGCTGGGACAAAGTGAGAGAGTGGCATGGACATATATACACTGCCAAATGTAAAACAGATAGCCAGTGGGAAGCAGCCACATAGCACAGGGACATCAGCTAGGTGTTTTGTGACCACCTAGAGGTGTGGGATAGGGAGGGTGGGAGGGAGACGTAAGAGGGAGGAGATACGGGGATACATGTATATGTATAGCTGATTCAGTTTGTTATAAAGCAGAAACTAACACACCATTGTAAAGCAATTATACTCCAATAAAGATGTTTAAAAAAAAAACCTCTCCCTTTGCTTTCTCCCTGTGAACTATAATAGTAGCCCACAGCTCCTGTTCCCCACGAAGAAGACAGAATATTCATTTGCAAAGTCTTCCAAAATAAACTTAGTTTTACTTCTACATAAATTTGAAGCTATCTAGATGTAAGTTACCTATACTCATCTGAAAAGCATTTAACTTGTATCCTGTACTGATTCAGTCTGGCTTTGGGATATATATCTGGGCATGAAAACAAAGAAAAAAATATCAAATGGATTGACTTGAGACCATAAAAAAGAAAAGGTTCTATCTAATCTTTACTAATCCCCCCTTTCCTCTTTTATTTTCCAGGTGAGTTAACTAATATATATATATATGAAAATTATTTTGGAACATATAATCTAACTGATCCTCCATAAGAAAAGCAAGCTGTATTTCATAAATAGAATTAAAATGCCTCTGAATAGTATTAAAGATTGTATCATTAAAACATCCTATTTTAAACATAATTCCTTTTTCATTCTCTGGTTGCTTCTTTGTGCTTTACAATAACATGCTATGCACTGTATGTTAGCAGTAATGTTATATGCTGTTTTTAGCTTGTTCTGGATTTATCTTTTCAAGGTCAAAGCATTCCAGCATGCCTAAGAAGCTACTCTGTGGAGATCTTTTTTTCATAACTTCTTTTTCTTCTTAATTCCCAGACATATTTAAAATTCTAATCAGAGTGTGAAGGGCCACACTTGAATATAACACAGAGAATCTAAAATCACTCATCCACCACTGTTTTGTCCCTGTTTATTTTATGACCCATCAACAAAAAGTTATCTTTGCAATCAATCTCGTTAGACTTGCCAGTAATGAGATTAAAAATTGAGGAGAGGTGCTTTTTCTTTTCTTTCCTTTTCTTTTCTCCCCCCTTTTCCCCATCCTCCCTTTTCTTCCCCCCCCCCCCTTTTAGGTGGTATGAGTCACTCTATCAGTGCTGCATTTAACCAATTACTCACACCCCTTCTAATCTATCCTTGTCAGCGTTTTCATATTAGCACGACAGGAAAGTTCCACTATCAATCACTGTTTCTTCGGCTGCCAGTCAATATTCACTTTGTGAATATTGGCCCTGAATCCTAATCTGTGACAATCTACGAGTTTCATATTTAATTTAAAAAGTTCAATCTGAAAAAAAGATACAAAACTATTCGTGAATTCCTGTAAAAGGGAAGTGCCAAATTATCAGCAGCAGGGCCACCATTATTCATGGGTGAAATAGAAAAACATCTACTCCATGCAAAGTCTGGGACTTACTGCTTGCCAGTTTCCATTTCCCTAAACTGGCCCTGCTGCCTCCACTGAATGCTGACACGAATAGTTTCTGATGGGGCAAGGTTTTTCATATCACAGTAGAATGCAGATTTAAAAGGTAAAATTTCAAAGGAGAGAGTGCAAAAACGTATAAAGAAAAGATATCGACCCTGGAGAAGATTTTGATAGAGGAAACATGGGAAAGAAGATTCTGACTAAATGTCCAAATGCTAAATACAAAATGCCAATAGAAAGAGTATAAGAGGTAGGCTGAGGTCCAAGATTGGAGGCTGGCATGGCAAAGAACATCTCCACTGGGCAGTGAGAGTCACGTGGTTTTCTTTGTTTTGGGGGGGTTTAAAAATTTTTTTTTAAAGTCTTTATTGAATTTGTTCCAATATTGCTTCTGTTTTATGTTTTGGTTTTTTGCCCACGAGGCATGTGGGATCTTAGCTCCCCGACCAGGGATCGAACATGCACCCCCTGCGTTGGAAGGCAAAGTATTAACCGCTGGACCGCCAGGGAAGTCCCCGAGTCAAATGTTAATAAACAGCATCTCCCAGCTGCCTCCTGGCTTCTCCAAGCTGTGCTTCAGAATGTAGCCATACTCCTTTGGTTTACTCTGTCTAGCAACTTTTTTCTGCCTACACTTGTGTGCAAAGTCCAAATGAACTGGCACAGAACAGAAAGTGTAACCACAAATGCAAAAATATCGTAACAGTTTATTGAAATACTTTGTATAAATGAGCTTTGATATTTCCACATTAAAACAGCATTTTTACTACCACTAATGACTAAGGAAATTAGAAAAACAGAGAGATGGTAACTAGGATCCAATTTTTGTATTAATAACTCAGATTGAGAGAGTTGGTATATTTTCAAAATCATAGATATGTCTGTAACCTAAAGGTATATTTCACAGCATTTAATTTATTGTTTTTGAGGACTGACGAGTGTATGATTTAATGGGTAAAGATTAATGTACTTTGAAATACTGGATACTGACTACAAATATATGAACTATTACCTGAATAAGATAAGACTTTGTAAATTAATATGCTACTCTAAGAAAGAAAAGATCACAAAAAAGAATGAGGGGAGAAAAAGAGGAATTCCAACACTGTTCTTTCATAACCTTCTTTATATGTTTATTGCAGTAATTATTTCTAAGCCTGAGGGTTATTTATTTAAAATTACACACTCAAGATGACTGATTTGTTTGTTCTTCTTTACAAAGTCAAAATCTAAGAAGCATCATTTCATTTGTTTAAATTCAAGGTAGAGAAAAAAAAATTGTACCAAAAAACAAACATTATTTTGATTAGGAGTAGGTGGGGGTTACATTCTCTGTTTTATGTCATTGACTTTGAGGTGAATAATTATGTCCAATCTTTATATTTAATCCAGAAAAAAATGTTCTATGGAACAAACATGGTCAATACAAAAGTAAAGACTTTATTCCTCATTTTAGCAATACAATCTTTCCTTGGCTTTTAAAATAAATAACTGCTGTTTTTTTCTCCCTATCGTGTGCTTTAAATCCTGGTAACTTCTCCTAACTGAGTAGAAAGACAATTCCCTTATCTCAGCCACGTCATCTCCACGTAAATTGATCTGAGAATGCCTTTAGAATAATAGCAGCTGGATTCTCTACAGCTATTTATGGGTCCAGTTTCCTAGGCTTAATTTTCATTTATAACTATGGAAATTAAATCAGGCATCTTCACTGCTTAAAAGAGTGGCTTTGATTTTACCAATTCAATAGGGAGACTATTTACCAACACACTGGTAAACATTTCAATTTGGGTAAGGGCAAAGAAAACAAAATGGTTTCTTATCTCTGATATTTCTACTTGAAATTCCTTCAGAATAGATGATTGTATTACCCATAGGCAAATGTCAGGACTGGATTATTAAATCAGACTCACGTGAACTAAAGACCTTACCCAGTATCAATCTTGCCGAGTAATTTCAAGGATATAAGCTATGGAGAAGTTCAGATGAAGCAATTTATACCCCATCTAGTGGTATAGTGTATGTGACATGCCCCAGGTAGTCCTACCTCAAAGATGCTGGTTTCTACTCACTGTAGGAAATCTTTAACCAAGGACATCCTGTGAAAGGTAGAGAGAGATCTCTTCCTTCTAGGAAATATTAATCTATTTACTCAAAGGTCCAGTTGACAAGATTTGACCAAGTCTGCCTTGCCTTTCTTTGGGGGACAGAGGCCAACAGATTTAACTCCTCCCTCTAAGCAACAATTTAATTCCATAATTATGTTAGAATATAATTAAAGCAAACAATTGTACAAAAAGACAAACAGAATTTGAAGTTATAAAATATATTAGCAGTTATGAAACCCAAAAATATTTTATCTTAGACATAGTATTAAAAGTCAAAAGGATATAGTGGGAAGAGCTGAAGATGATCAGTTCAAGACATGATTTTTGGCCATATAACTCTGTGCACTGATTTCCTGAGCCTCAGTTGTACTAATATACAAAAAGCTTGGGGGGAGATAAGCCTGACGACAGACTCTGGAGATTCTAAAAGACGATATGTAAGGCACAGTTTTGAAGACCATAAAATATTCTATACAGATGAGAAAATAATGAGAATTAAAATATACTCAACTCCTTACTTCGCCCATGTGGCCAACAATACCATAAATCTCCTTTCTTACAGATAAGGAAAAAGCAGTCCCATAAATAAGCTAGATTCTGACCGAGAGTTAGAAATGGAAACCTAAGTCTACAGAACTCTTTAAACATGCCTCTATACTCAGGTACATTGTAATTTGGTAGACAGAGGTATACAGAGGACAAGGGAAGCCAATGCAGAGGAGTGAGGCAGACAGAGAAAACTGTCCATGCCCCTTCTTCCCATGTCTGTTCATTTTCTTCTTGGTTCCTAGGAACTATTACTTCTTTTATCCTGTACCTGTCAAAGTAGCTCTCAATAAAGGAACCAACGCACCTATTAAAATTAAAGCATGAATTTTGGGTGAGGATCAGTGGGCCTCTCTTGGGAGTACTTTGATTTTAATAGGCTGCCAAGTTTTTATTTGATTAAAGTTGAAGAAACTGTAATTATGAAGTTTCACGTGTTAGCAAGTGTTACAGAGGAGGCATTTTGAAGACCAAGGGCATATCTTCCTGGCCTATGAAATCACACCATTAGAGCAGCTGCTTACTCAATCTCTTCAGGAAAGCCTAATGTATGAGTTCTTGAATCAGAAAACAGTACCATTCTTTATTTCAACTTTTATTTCAGATCTTTCCTTTTGTCTTATTGAGAGCTTATTATTAAAACCAAGTACCCTAATGAACAAACCTGGCGCATAGACAAATATGTCCTACTTTATCAGCAATAGGCTGTAATCTCTCAACAAGCAGGAGACAAAGATGTGTTTTGTGTGGAGGAGATGGGAAGGTAGAAAGAGCAATGGTAAACATACCTTGAATGGAATATTTTGCACATAAAAGTCTGGGTGTCATATTTTTAGCCTGTACCAGTAATGTTCATTAATCTTCATTTTGAATATACAAGAAAAGCTGCTCTAGAAAAGACTCACTATTACAGGACAATGAGGTAAGTTACGATACGATATGATAAATATGCTTTCATGATATCTAAGAGAGAAGATGCTCATTAAAGCTGTGGGTGACCATAAGCTGGAAAGAGTGCTAAGACCTTGAGAGATTAGAACATATTTCAAAGTGAATTTTACAAGTTAGAGAAATGGCTCAGTAGAAAAATGAATTTTAATCAGACTAAAGGTCCTGTCAGTTTTACCTCCATCCTGAATCTGATACCTGTTCATCATTTCTTCCGCTGTCCACAGGAAGAACCAGCATCATCTCTTACCAGGCTTAATGCAACAGTCCCCTGAATGGTCTCCCTTCAACCTTTCTTGCTCTTTTATAGATCATTCTACACATAGCTGCTAGAGTGATGTTCTGAAAATGTGAATTAGATTATATCGTTCTTTTCTTAAAATCCTCAGATAATATCTAGAATTCAATCTGAAATCCTGACTATGGTCTACCAGTTGACTATGGTCAATTGAAATGGGTCTTGCCCACATCACTAATTCTTTCTCTTAGTATTTTCTCTGCCTCCAGGTTAGTCTTTTTGTTCCTTTAACTCTTCAATTTACATCAGAGCCTTTGTACCAGTTGTTCCCTCAGAGTATGATGTTTTCCCCAGCTCTTCACAGAGCTGCCCTTCCTGGAGCTCTTGACTGAACTCACAGCTTTGATCAGACTTGCCTGACCACCCTGTATCTACATCTCCTATAACTCAGATTCATCACCACCACAGTTCATCACAACACCTGTTTTTATCTTCTTCACAGAATGTACCACTATCTAAAATCATCTTATTTCTTAACATTTTAAGGTCAGCCTTCTCTCATGAGAAAGTAAGCACTGTGAGGGCGGAGTCCTTTATTGTCTTGTTTACCCTGCATTTTCCACCTTACAACAGGGCTTGGCACCTCGTAAGTGCTCTGTAGATATTTGTTGACAGTCTAGAGCAGCAGATCTCAAAGTGTTATCCAAGAACACTTGGCAGTCCCTGAAACTCCTTCAGGGGGTCTAAGGGTCAAAACCATTTTCATCTTCTCACAAATGTGCAATGGAGGTGTCTAGAGTCTACATAACATGTGAGACTACAACAGACTGACTGCAGAAGGAGATGTGAGATTTTTAATAATGGAAAACAATGCTATTCTTCTCGCTAAACTATTTTAGTTTTGGGAAACAGTTATTTTTCATAAAAGCACATTATTTTAACAAGCAATGGTGGTTATTGTTTTAAATAAATAAATAAATAAATTTAAATGTTTTCTCAGTGTTTATTCCTAATATAGTAAACATTGATAGATATAACCTACATAAACAAAAGCATTTGGGGATCCTCAATAAATTTTAAGACTGCAAAGGATTTTTTTAGTCCAAAAATGTGAAAAGCTCTGGAACAGGATATCACCAACTAGGTTCCCTTACTTCCTAGACAGTATCCAGTAGAATGTTTTCCTCCAGGTAGAACTGTCCCTAAATAGGGTTATCTCTCTTCTGATTCCTTTTTTTCAAATTTTTATTTATTCATTTTTTAAAATACATTTATTTTATTTTTGGCTGCGTTGGGTCTTCATTGCTGCGCATGGACTTTCTCTAGTTGCGGTGCACTGGCTTCTCATTGCGGTGGCTTCTCTTCTTGTGGAGCACGGACTCTAGGCATGCGGGCTTCACTAGTTGTGGCATGCGGGCTCAGTAGTTGTAACTTGCGGGCTCTAGAGCGCAGGCTCAGTAGTTGTGGCACACGGGCTCTGCAGCATGTGGGATCTTCCTGGACCGGGGCTTGAACCCATGTACCCTGCAATGGCAGGCAGATTCTCAACCACTGCGCCACCAGGGAAGCCCCTCCTTGTTTTGCTATTCATTATTTATGGGAAGACTGCTTCTTTTTCTTTTTCTTTTTTTTACCAGCTTTTCAAATCCTAAACATGCTTTGAGGGCATCTAACATACTACATTTTCCATGAAATCTTCTCCTTAGTTCCGGCACCAAAAGTCTTCTCGCTATATATCTTAAAAACATTAATCCCCTGTATTATTTAACTGACAATTTATATTATCAATACTTAGATTCCCTTGGGCTTCCCTGGTGGCACAGTGGTTGAGAGTCCGCCTGCCGATGTAGGGGACACGGGTTCGTGCCCCGGTCTGGGAACATCCCACATGCCGTGGAGCGGCTGGGCCCATGAGCCATGGCCGCTGAGCCTGCGCGTCCGGAGCCTGTGCTCCGCAACGGGAGAGGCCGCAACAGTGAGAGGCCCGCGAACCGCAAAAACAAACAAACAAACAAAAAAAACCCAACAAAACAAAACAAAAAAATACTTAGATTCCCAAGTTTCCTGTAGACTTCTCTGGGGGCATGATCATTCACTGACAGTACTGATGAAGTCTGTATACGTACCATGCAGACAGCACAAAATGAGAGCAGAATCTTACCCTCAATAAACTTTCTTATCTTAAAACCTGGAGTATGGGATGATAAAAATTAAATTGGAACAAGAGCACTAAGAGCACTCCATACTCACAATTTGTATCTTTTGAGATTTACTACCTGAGGGAGCCAGCAATTCTCACCACCACATCCACCAAAGATGTCCACATCCTAATCTCTGGATCCTGTGAATACGTTATTTATATGACAAAGGGGATTTTATAATTAAGGTTATGGACCTTTAAAAAAGGGATATTATCCTGTATTATCTGAGTTGAACCAATCTAATTGCATGAGTCCTTAAAAGAACTCTGTCTAGAAGCAGAAGAGGTGTTGACAGAAGGGAAAATCAGAGAGAGATCTGAAGCATGAAAGGGACTTGACATTTTGAGGGGGCAGGGGGAAGGGCACGTGGAAAGCATGAGAAGGAAAGAGGGTAGCCCCTAGGCAAACTCCAGGCCCCCACTGACAGCCAGCAAGGAAACTGGACCTCAATCTTACAACCACAAGGAACTGAATTCAGCCAAAAACCTGAATGGGCTTGGAAGCAGATTTTTCCTCAGAGCCTCCAAAAACGACTGCACCTCTGCCAACACCTTGATTTTGACCTAAGCACAAACTCTGCCTAAAGGCACTGAAAACAGACTTCTGATCTACAGAAGGGATAATAAATTTGTGTTGTTTTAAGCCATTTGTGGTGATTTTTACAGCAATAATAGGAAATTGATATAGCATCTCTAGTGTGATAATTTCCAATAATTCTTAACCACATACATAAAATACAACCAACATCCTTTAAACTCCATATACTGTACTCTTTCCACTCAACCTGCTGTCTTACTGAGCATACAAATTACGGCACACAGTAGACATGCTTGCATGACCAAAGACTAAGTAGCAACAGTAATAAATAATCATGGTTTTAAATTTTTGTTTCCTTTGTTTGCTCTAAATGTATGCTTGTCCTTCAATAAGGGCCTGTTTGCAAGGTTGTTGTATGAAACTTTATGCTTAAACATTTTGGTCAATGAAGTTACAAGTGAGTCCAAAGGGATGTCTAAATCTGAAATCATCCCAACTGTTAATAGTGTCAAATGAGATTATTTCACCACCAGGTCCACTTGGAAAAGTAACCAGCACCTGATCTCCAGCTGAGTTTCATGTAATTTAGTTGTCAAAGTGATGGAACACAACTCTTTCACTTAATTTATATGAAATCAGTATCGACTTCACTGTATCCTCTGCCAGGCCAACTGTAATTTTTCTGAACAAGATATCCTATAAATGGTGAGGCCGAAACAAAGAAGAAAAGAAAAGTTGTGAGGCAATAAAAAGTAAGACAAAGATGACAAGCTCTCTAGGTGTCCTAAATTTAAACCATTTTTTTATGCCATTAAACTCAGTTTCTGTGACCTAAGTCCTTGGAATCCTTCTGCAGCCAGACCATTAGCTATCCACTAATAAGAGATTTTCTTCCTATTGTATGTCATTTTGTTAGGGCATACCTTGGAGGTAAGAAATAAATACTGACCGCATTTATTGATTATTCAGTCTCTTTAGAGAAAAATGTGAGGATAAGTTTTTATTTTATTTTGATATCTAGATCAAGAGATTTCCAAAGAGGAGGGAGAAAGAACTCACAATTTAAAAAAAAAGTCTCTTAAATTGTCCAAAAGTTGGTCCTCCCAGTATATTATAGAGAGAAGTAAACTCTAGTCCTCACTAGACACTCTGTTCTCAGAAGTTAGCAAAGTTATTCATCATACCTAGTCTATTTTTTTTGAATAGGTAACATCATGCTCACCACTACCCCCCAAAAAGCATTAAAATATACAGAGAAAATTATTTCTCCTATCTGTCTTTTATTTGTCCATTTTCCTTCTCAAACATCACCTCCTTCAAAGGTAACTTTGGTGGTGCTATATTATTATTACTACTACTATTATTACTACTACTACTACTACTATTATTATTATTTTGATTCTTCCAGAATTGCTTCAGGAATATACAAACAAAAAGTAATATATTTTAGACTATTCCGCCCCATGATTTCTTTTAAATATAACATCTAAAATCATTCAGAATAGTTCAGTATGAAATTCCTAAAATCCTTGTAGTAGGTCTCCAAGATGTGAGAGTCATGAAATGCTTACAATGTATCACATACTATATTGACTCAGTTTTCATAATTTACCTCATTTGATTTCACAGAATAATAGCAAATCTCAGGACCATTTTACAGATTGGGATGTTGAGGCACAGGAAGGCTAAATCTCTTGCCTGGCTTTATACAAACAATTTTCTGCCAGTTGTATTTTCTGCCAGTTGTATTTTATTTTTACTATACCTTGCTATCTCTTTTAGCACTTGATTTCCTACAGTCATCTATTATTCTGTGCCAGTTTCATGCATACAAATCATTGAATCGCAAGGGACTGAAAGGGTCTTAGGACTCATCTATCTATCCATTTAATGTTGTATCACACAATAGCATCTGTGTCTGTTCAATGCTTAGATGCCTCTAATAGGTCAAAAACCCCTTAAAGGAAAGAAACATATTTTCTCTACTCTTTTCTCTCTGCTGCCACATTTCTAGTTGTACCTGGCAACGTACTTATATGTTTTACCAATTAGAATTAGTAATAGTGACGGTAAGAATCATTCATATTGAGTCTCTCATAGGATCCTAATGCTTGATCATAGTTGCTTTTTCATATATTTGATAAATATTCAATATAAAATAAGCATTTGTTAATAATGTCTTTAGCTATACACCAATGACTGAAAATGATAGTTATAATGCCAGACTTCTTTAACTTGATTTCTGAAAAGATTGTTTCATGGGAAATAAGCCTTAAAGGTATTTTGAGGAAAAAGCATTATATGGTCAAGCAACTGCTGGAAATGTTACATATCTTAGAAATTCACCATGTCCACTATTATGTACAAAACTCTAAGAAGTGAGTATAACTTTGTTTAAACCAGAGTTTTCTCAACATATCTGCATATGGAACTCCCTTTCATACATGAGCTTCCTACAGACCATTTTCATGAACCATACTATGAAAAAAAAATGTTATAAAAGGATAACAATCCTGTCTTAAAGGATACTGTCTTAAAGGATACTGTAGTAGAGAAATAGTCAATTGTATTCAGCATGAGTAAAACACAGAAGACAAAGCATATCTAAAAGAATGACATAAATAGCTCAGTTTTCCTTTACCAGCTTCACAAAACTACATAGCTCATCTCCTTAATATAACTCAGAGAAGAATAGGGAAATTTTTCTCTATGCATGTAAATATACACAGAGCTTTTCTTGAATTTATAATGCTTTGACCTCCATAGCTCAGATTGAAGAATTTAAAACAATGATATTCCATTATATTTTCTTGATTTTGTTAAACATCTCAGCCAAGAAATCATACATTGCTTTATTTACATTGTATGGTTATTTGTTTTTTAGTTATCTTCTTAGGTGAGTTCACTAAAATAAATAACTATGGCCAATATATTTAGCTTTTTTAATCAGATAGACTTTTATGGCAACATACAGCACATAATATAAAATAATATTTAGTCATTGTCAGTGATATAAGTATTTCCCTAATGTTAAAAACAATCCCAAACAGGGCTTCCCTGGTGGCGCAGTGGCTGAGAGTCCGCCTGCCGATGCAGGGGACACGGGTTCGTGCCCCGGTCTGGGAACATCCCACATGCCGCGCAGCGGCTGGGCCCGCGAGCCATGGTCGCTGAGCCTGCGCATCCGGAGCCTGTGCTCTGCGACGGGAGAGGCCACAACAGTGAGAGGCCCGCGTACCGCAAAAAAAAAAAAAAAAAAAAAAAAATCCCAAACAAATATCTTTTCAGAATTCTTTATTAACTCTGACTGAAAAGCCCTATCAAATGTCCCTTTTGTTTTATTCCTTTTTTCCCCTAAGAACAAGGTATGAACAAGAGATAACAGCTAAATCTCCAGTGGGAGGGGAAAAAAAATAAAACCTATCCAAAAAACCCAGCTTGTGACAGTCTCAAATGTTTTGGTAAAGCACTCTATTACTGTTAAGTTTGCTCGTTTCATTTAACTGTAAATAAGGCAGATTTTACATCAAAGCAAAGTCATAATAGAAGCTAAATCTTCCCAAGGTCAAACAGTTCTAAGAATGTCTATACCTCAGTCAACTGAGAAAAAGCAAATACTATTTCTAGTAGTAAGGGGGGCAGGGTGGAGGTCAGGGGGAGGGAAGCAAGACTAAAATTCACTTGTCAAGAAGTTGGAATATGTTTAATACAACCAGGTACTTGTTTTCTGATGGCTGCGGTCATGCATAAATGTAAACTGATTTCTGCACTCTGCAGTTCTATCAGGATGATAATTTAAAAAAAGGAAGAAAACTTGTCTTAAAAGTTTTATTTCAGGTTCATCTTTCAGAGAAAGATGTCTCAATATCATCTTCTGCACGCCTTGTTTATATGTGATAATCTATTTGGGGACGTTTCATATCACATCTGTTTTGGTGATCAGTGGTTGCTCAAATAGGCCCTTGTCTAAATAGGAAACCCACAGAGTGACATGAAGGTCGTTAGGGTATGGAGCCACTCTAAAAGAAAATTCAGAGTGAGTTAAATGGCAATTTAATTCAGCTCAGAGCTATGCAACAATCAGGATGGCTAAGTACAGTTGAGGCTTACTATGTGTCAAACTTCATGTTAAGAATTTAATGTAGATTATAGAGTACCTGCTTTAATCCTGTGGACAGACCTGTGAGATAAACTACATGAAACCATTTTACAGGTAAGAAGACAGAAACAAGGCATAAGAAACTTGCCTAAGGTCATATACCCACTAGGTGGTAAAGTTAGGATTCAAACCCAGAGCCTAGGATTTTAAGCTTTACTGTAGAATAAAATAAAATAAAAACATATTGCAAAACTATAAATAGACTATAAGATATATATGGAAGCAAACTTTGAGTTTTATATATGGAGCCTGTATAAATTCTGGTGGTTCAAATGGATTTCAACGTTCACAGAATTGGCTGTGTTACAGTGATATATAAATGGGAAATTTTCTGGTTATGGAAACGTGTAAATTGGATCCAATTCTAGAAGAGAGTTAGTGACCAATATTAGCTCTATTATCTTCTAACTAAAGAATGGCATGCACTCTCTTGTACTAACACGAGCATAAAATGGATTATAAAACATTTCTACTAATCCAAATACAGTCCCTTTGAATTGTTTTCAAACTGTCCTCTTCATGGTTCACAACTGGGTCAGGTCAGATTATTTTCAAATATATATTGTTTAACTTTAGGCAAGTTTCCTTTACAATTTTTATTTCTAAGGGAGTAGAAAGTTTGTGTTACTCTAAAAAAAAAGAAGAAAAATGAACATGGATCATATTGCTATATCAGTATGCTACAGAATACTTGCAAAAGTATTTAAAAGAAAGATTTTAAGGCATTAATTTAGAAGCTAAATAATTAAAAATTGAATCGATAAACAACTGCATTTTGAGAAAAGTCTCAAAGTACTACGCTAGAAAATCATATCAAATAATATAACCTAGGTGGTTTTATCATTCTAAATTTTTAAGATTTTTTTATATGTGTAGATTGTAGCTTTTGTCTTATCTTGGTATTTTAAGGCCCTTACTTTCATTTCCTTCACTTTACTTCCTTATCCTTATTATTCATGATCAATTACGATTTTGTCAAAACTTAACTGAGTACAAGGTAAGTACTAAGAAGAAGAATGACGAGACATTGGCCCTCCTCCTATCAAAATGAATGTGGCTTATTAATGATATACACTGCTGCAATGTATAGCACTTTCTAATTATAATTTTTTAAATCTTTTCTCACCAAAACCTGTGAGTTAGATAAGGCAGAAATTATAATTATTTTACAGCTAAAGTTATTGAGTTTCTAAGAGGTGAAATGACTTGCCTAAAGTTATGAAGCTTGATAATGTTTTACAAATTATATATATATTATATATTTACATATATATTTTAATAAATATTTATATTAAACATACAACTTCCCAGGAATTACTGATTTCAAGTATTAATCTATTGCAACTCATAATTGAAAAAATAATTATCCAGTTTGGTATTAAATTGATATTTTGACAAATATATTGATTGTAACAGGAAACTGGACAAAGCTTAATGTTTTATGAAGCTTACTTGAATCATAGCCCTAATGGACTAAAGTTTGATCTCTTTATTCAATTGGTCCTTGCTTTGTCAATTTTATTTAAACAAATTAATACAATTCCATTGCTTATATAGGTTAAACTGAATCACACTGATAGTGTCAATAGTAATTTTAAACCTATAAAAGCATTTGAATGTTTTATGGTGAGGATTAAATGTGACAATGTATGAAAACATTTAGCAAAGTGCCTGGTAACACAGTAAGTGCTCAATAAAAATGAGAGTAACATGCTTCCTTTATACTTAACCACAAAGTATATCATGACATTCATAAATTCAAACTGAAATCTCCCGACCTATGGAGTTGAATTATTTTCAACTTCTCACATATAGTATTTTTCTTGAATCATTCAGGGAAAAAAAAAAGTTAGATAAGCCGAGCCACAAAATACCAGTTACCTCTTCAACCTCACTTTAATATTTCCTTCTTAGTGTTTCCATCTACATGCTTAGATTGCTGGCTGCCACCCCTTGGCCACAGCTGACTGGCCCATGGATCACTTGATCCAGAAAATGCCCTTATATATAGGCTAACCTTTGGCCCACAATGTACCCACACATAAACAATCTGCCCATACCACAGGAATAATAGTAATAAACTAAACCTACTGGCATCTCTCCTATAAATTCAAACTAGAGGTAAAGGAGTCAGTTGGTAGGAGAAGGAAAAGCAGAAAAATCACATATAGAGAAGAGAGACAAATGGAGTAGTTAAGTCAATTAGTGGTGGAGTACTAGATCAATGATCCCCCAAACTCTGCCTTGGATCAATGATCCCCCAAACTCAACCTTCCAGAGGCTGAAGTCAATCTCTTCTCCATAGACCTATCATGAAGTTCTTTTTTTTCTTGAAGCCTGAACATGTAGCTATCTCAGGAACATTATGTTTACTATCTTCTTCCTTTCTTTGTGAACCTTTGAAATGCATTTCCATTACTGAAGTAAGATGGGTGACCTCTCTATCTAACTAACTAACAGAACAGTCTACTAATCCCAGGGCACTTTTTGATGTATTGAATATCTACCTGCTGAGCTATCTATTCATTGCCTTTTCTGAGTTTGAGAAGAGCTTTAAAGCAATAATTACATGATGCATGGGACACATTCTGGTATATTCTACCCAAAAGGTTAGCAAACACTTCTGTTAGTAGGGAGAATTTTCCCTTGGTAAATGATCTTACTAACCTCTATGACAACTTGAGAGCAATTAGAGAATTAGAGATTCTCCAGTTGTATTAAAAGACTCCTCTGAAAACTTTGTTCAAGATGACATTGATTTTAAAAGAAATTTTCACAGGCAATAAGTATATACGAGCTGTGGTTAAAGACAAATTGAAAACATTATTAAATATTTTATTTACTTTGACACTTTTATATTTGATTATATTTAACTGTATGTATACATTTTACATGAAATCTATAAAATGTTATTGTAAAATGGGAATGCTATCAACGACTAGGGCGCTTTTATTCTCAATGTGATAACAGAAGACAACTCCAATGTTAAAAGACTGAAAAGGCATAATTGGATTTTTTTACCTAAGAAACAATGGTCATCCGAAATATTTCCCATTTCAGCTTCTACATATGTTTTTTCATTGTTTAACATAAAGTCTCCTACTTTACCTTGTTTTATAAAATTTGAACAACCCTCAGGTGGTAGTAGCCAGTTTATCTCAAAAGAGATTTCAAATGAACTTGCACCTCATTTAGACAGGTTTAAAGTGGTAACTGTAATTTCAGTTAAGTATATGCAGCTGCCCCTCATGTTTCTGGTCATAAATCTTTCACTTTATTGTCAGGATATTTTCTGAGGAAGGAGAAAAGGAAAATGGGTGTGTATGTATTTGCTTGGCTTAACTTTGATCTGTCTTGCTGGCTTTCATCACCTTTGGAAGAAACTGCATTTCACACTTAACCTGTTCCACTGTGGAATGATAAGTGATGACCATGCTGTGGATTTTCACAGCTGTACAAAAGACACCCAAGTGCACCTGTCTTTGGAACCAGAATGCAGTTAGTCCCTCTCACATTTACGAAATTGCTTTTGGGAGATTCAAACCTGGATGACTTCCAAGCTAGTTAAAAATAATTCTGGAAGAAAAGTGCAGTGCCGGTTCTTGGCAGTAGAAACGTGAGTAATGTTCAGCTGCAGCACATTCCTTTCAGAAGGTTCTCGTACCCATTTCACTTCCAAATTTCTTTCAGAAGTTATCTTGTACTTTCAGCTTTCTTCTGATAAACATATTGAAAATGCAGTCAAACAGCTTTTTATCATTTCAAAATTCAAGCTCAAATTTAATCCTGCTGCCCTGATGAAGTCAAGGAAGCTGCTAGTGCATTTTCATTATATCCAGACCTGACTGCAGAACTTGTCATTCTTTAAAACTCTGACAGCATCATTCCTTTAGAACAATGTGATCGATCCAGAGGGAGGCAGTGGCAATGAACTCTGGGTACTCATACGGAAGAGAATATCCTATCCAGCTGAAAAATGTTTCCCTGTTCATTTTTCACCTAGAGACAAAGTCTCCAATAATTTGGATTTTAGATTCTGTTAAATCTTAGAGATTTGTCTGTATTGTATTAATGGTGCTTGCATTTACATCTCGATTATCAGTTATATTTGTATAATCTCCAGCCAACAATGTTAGAATTGTCTGTATTAATAAAGACCTTATTCCTGAAAATGCAGATTGCTAACTGAAATTTCGTATTTTATAAGGATTGTAGGTACTGTAACGAAGAAGTCTACTAATCTTTGATTTACATAGAAATAAAACACTCATTAGTATGTTAGGACTAACCTAAGAAAATTACCACAAGGGCAGGTATTCCTAGGGTGGTCAACACTCTGGAAATGAGAACTGATATAAATGAATCTGAAAGTCAAGGAACTTTAGAACTGAGATTACCTCATGTAATGATTCCTAATCTAGGTTCCTCAGTCACTCAGGAAATGGATAAGCAGGTGTTGATGGTTCATGAATATTTAAATATTTTAAATACTTCAAAATCATAGCAATCATAACGGAAAGGATTTCACACGTTAACTAAAATGTCAATTTTATCATCATTTGGTTGGAATTATATCAGATTAGCATGGCACAGCTTGGCATTTTTTCTTATTGTCCAGTTAATTTTCTTTGTGATAAGACTGGTTCTTATTCGGAACAGGGCTGTGGTATCCCTGCCAGATCCTTACTCCCAGGATAAAGGATTTGAAGCACCTGGGAAAAGGCAAACTTCCAAAAGGAGTTTCGTGACCTGAAGAGGTGGTCCTCCATAATGAGTAGGGCACCTAAATTACACAAGTAAATGACTAATTTCCCCAGAGAACATGGTACCCTGCCCAAAACAACTCCATAAAGTGGGATAAGAGGTACGAGGTCACACAGGAGGAGAAAAATCTATGGTGTAAGGTATAAGCGGGATCTATTTTGCTTCTCTCCATTCCTCATTCCAGTCCCTCTGCCTTTTCCTCATTTTTTCTTTTCTTGGTAGTGAGTACCTAAGCAGGGGGCCAGGGCAGAGTCTCTAGTGAGGCAGAAGAAACCAAGGTTACTAAAGCCAGAGTCAAGACCACTAAGTGAGCCTCCAGGCATAGCTCAAAGCCTGGCAGTCTCCTCAGAATAAGCAACAGGACTCTGTGCTGTGGCCTCTGGACTTTGCTAAGAGAAACATGGGTTGCATATGGACATCAGATTCTCTGGTGGTTTCTAAGGGGGGATTTTCCTCTGCTTGTGGCTTCCCAAGAGCCAGTCTTTAGAGGAGTCTCTCAGAGGGGTTAAGGACGGTACAGTGCTCCTCAGAGCACCGGCAGATGGCATGTGATAAATGCATGCATTTGCTCAACAAATATTTATTGCACACCTGTTATATGCTTGTTAAGCATTGAGTTACCACCTGGAACCATACAAAGTCTTTGTCCTTATGTAAGTCTCTGTCCTTACATCTAGCAGGACAGGAGGATCCAATCCACTCCAGAGGGTTGAGAAAGGCTTCCCAAAGGAAGTAACCTATGAGACAAGGGTGGCCATATAATTTATCATCCAAACTGGACCACTTTAGAGAAGGAATCATTTTAGAGAAGGGGCACCATTTAAAAATTACACAGGATAACAGGCACAATCAGGGATTTGGTCACCCTAATTATCCCTGATGGAATAAATCAGGAAGATTAAGAGGAATCTGAAAATACCCAACATCTTATTCTCTGGCCTGGGACCTTTGTTTTTAATTGACGCTGGCAGACTTCTTGGCCATTGGGTAAGGACTGTTGTTTTATGCTTAAGGAATAAACTGTCCTTTGGTTCCAGTCCAAAATGTTAGCCCTTTGGCTTATATTAAATTATTTGTACATTCCTAGAAGGTGGTGAGCACTTGCCAGATCAGAAGATCCCTCTAAGATCACAAGACTGTCAAGAGCTCACCTAAAATGGAGCACTTTGGTGGTCCAGTTTCCTAGTAATCCCATTCCAGAGGATACGTTTTGAGTTGAAATAGCAAGACTGTACTCTTATTGGTCAATGGGTGAGGAAAGATATAAGGACACTGGAATTGTTGGCTAGAAAGCATCCACCAGAACATGGGCAATGGTTAAATAACGTTCTCCTAGACAAAGGAAGGATAGTGAAAATAGGGAAAGGCCAGTAAAGTTGTCTGCTACATTTACATTACATTAAATGTTAATATATGTTTAATTAACATACATTAACATTTAATGTTTAATGTATAACATTAAATGTTAATGTATAACTTTACATTATGGGTGAACAGAGAGCTTTCATAGGAGCTACAGACTTGTGTTACCGCTGAAGGTAATTCTACTCTCAACCACATGCCAAGAAAGAACTCTTGAACAGGTTATAGGTCTTCATGATAACAGTTAAAGGGCCTTGCTATTTCAGCAAGCTGGAAAAGAGCAGAAATTCAGAAACTCACATCTTGCTCATATAATACATTAACTCCAGACCACTACAGAGAACATTGCAATTCCCACTGCTATAAATGTACACCTGTTCCTCATTCATGAGGCACCCTGCACCTCCAACATACACACAACCTCCTCTCTGCACAGAGAGGTCCTTATAAACATTATTCCTGCTTTGTCTGATCTTGAGTTTGACTTCTGTACTTTTCAGCAAGCTATGAGATATCATTAATACTCTCCTCGATTTCAACAGTTTATTCTTTGGATAAGGTTCAGGCATTTAGGTTAATGTCAAATTGACATTTTGTTAGCCTAAACATACTCTACCCATCTTTGAAGGATTTATGAATCAATATTAAAAAGTGTCAAAAATAAATGGATTAACATATATATACTACTATATACAAAACAGATAAACAACAAGGACCTACTGTATAGCACAGGGAACTATATTCAATATCTGGTAATAGCTTATAATGGAAAATAATCTGAAAAAGAATATATATAAGTATCTATATACATATTTTATATATATATCTGAATCATTTTGCTGTATACCTGAAACTAACACAACATTGTACATTAAGTATACTTCAATTTTAAAAAATGGAAAAATAAAAAAAAAAACAATGTATATTCAACTCTCTGCTGGTGAGTGAGCACACGGGACAGGGCTGATAAGCATCTAACTTGAATTTGCCCCTCTGCCTTTTTGACAAGGGAAGGGCAAATATTTATTTGACCAGTTAGTTTGGCTATCAACTCTAAAGCAGCTTTTCAATATGCCAAATTTCATGTGTCCTTATTTCTTATTAAGTTCCTCTCTGTTTATAACTGTATCTAACATTAAATTACAACCAGGTACAGTAAAACCTTGACAAACTTTATCCACTAGGATCCCCTAATTGAAGAGACTTTAATGACTCTTTTGGACTTTGGGATAAAAAACAAATGACAGCAAAAAATGAATATAAAATGGAAACCTCCATACAGTTACTGGGTCACTGTGGATTAAAATTAAGCTCCTATAGTCTCAAATTCAACAACCCTGCATGCATAGCAAGTACTAGCCTCTACTGTAAGGCTCTAAATCAGTAGTTGTCAATTTGGTAAGTTTAAGAATTAGCTGGAAAGTTGATTGAAAAGCACCTTCTCAGGACCCATCTCCAGAAGATCTGGAACAGGCCTCAGGAATCTGCATGTTTATCCCTCCAGGTGATCCTAAAATCTGCACTTTGAGCATCACTGACCTACATTATTACAGGAGGGGAAAGAAATTGGTTTTTTTCCATGCTTACTATTAGCTCATGACTAATAGTTAACTATTAGACACAGGCTAAGTATTATATACTAAATAATTTGATGTACACAAAGATGTCAGGTATTAAATATTATTAACTCTATTTTACAGGTTTGGAGAATTTAATTAACTTGGCTGAGATCACACAGTAACTTATGGGAATCAGGTTCCAAAAAAAGAGAAGTCAGATTCAAAGCCTTTTCTTTCCTTTCTAACACGGCTACGCTATATGCCAAAACAATAAAGTTAATCACTATCTTTCAAAAAACTTAATCAACCATAAGAACTTAAATTTTAAAAAAAAGCTTTTAGGTTTATCAAATATAATAAACAAAATCACTCCATTCACCAAGCTCTCCTTTATCAAAGTCTGATGGTAGCTCAGACCCTTAGTTACCCTGTGGTCAACTTGTCAGCTAATCAAAAGCTTGGTATAATGTAGGTCAAACCAGGCCCCCTGTGTCCTTCTACAGCTTTCCACACTTTTCAAAGGGCTTTTAGGTACATTATTTCATTCGATTCCTCTAACAACACTAATAGATCACACAAAATAGATGACATCTTTGTCTCTTAATATCAAAAATCACAACAGGGTTCTCACTCTGCTCCTTAATTCAGAGGCATCATCATCTCGGCACTTTAACTCTCATCTGCAGAATGTATTTGAGCTGTTCCCCTTCCCTGTGAGCTTGGTGCCTTTGTGTACCTATATAACCCCACAACTGCAGCCTCCATCCAAGGGGGCCAGCCTACCCAGTAAAAGACAATAGTAATAGAGGACCTGGCTGAAATGCCCTGACTTCCTTTTCTCTGGGAAAATATGTAATTGCAGAAAAATTGTTCTCCAATTATTCAAATTTAAACATTTCATTTGATGAAAATGATTTTCTTTTATCCATTTTATTTCTCAGTTTAAAATTGTGGCTTCATATCCTTTGTGCTTGTATATCTGAGAGTTATATTAAATCTAAAATATTACAGTTACAATGGCTAATTTAACGCTGTGCCCATTTGGAAATAATCTTATTCTAATGTAACGTCTTTATACATAACAACAGAATTTTACCAGAAGCTTTTTGACAGTAACATTTTATGGAGTCAGCAGAGCACAGACCTGGCAAATGCTCGGCTGGCAGAGGCTCCACATACAGGGTATTCCAGCTGCACCACAAAGCAGCCAGCCATGGGTGATTGGCTTGACCCTGAGTTAAAGTCAGCTTGGAGAGAGAAGAAAAGCAAATCATCCTGCCCCTTTCAAATACACGTTGTAATTTCTCTTCTACTTCCAATTACATGTACGTAAGGAGGATCTGGTTAGAAGCATAGCATGTGTGTGTCTAAATGTACTTAGTAAAACATTGTAGAGGGAGATTATTCTATACCACTGATTAACAGTGGTGTTTGCTAAAATATGTAACATCATATATAAATATAAAAAGCTGTTTGGTCTGTTGAGGAATAACCCAAACTAGATGAGTTTATTTCTAAGCCCAAATCAAACGTTATAAGACCCTTGGTCCTTCTTGGAAAAGTGTACTGGAAATGCAATATGATGTGCTTTTGATATTTTTATCATCACCCCAATGTACAGTAAAGTGTTGGTGAATTTGCATTACACCATCACATCCTTGACAAAGATCATATAAATATCGAAGAAGAGAAAGATGAGCAAGCTATATGACTAATATCTAACGGTGAGCTTCTACAAATTAGAAGCAACTTAGTTGAAACATTAGGGAAGGTGGCAAGATATGCGGTAAAGAAAAACGTGAACTGGCATCTGTCTTCCATACCTCTCCCTGTTACCATCTCCAGTAGCTAAATTAACTTCAGTCAAGGTTAACTAACTCCATTCTATTGCCACAGATGGGCCCCTTGGCTATACTTTAATCCTCCTGGAAACTGTAAGAGGCCAAATGAAATCTTTCACATTCAGCCAGAGGGAGGAGAGAAGAAAGCCATAAATCAGACCTCACTCTAATATATTATGAGAAATTTGTCTCTTTTTAGAGTCACTGCCCAGGAAGGTAACCCTTTCTTGTCTTTAGCACTTAGAAACTAGGTTGGTGCATGTCCAACATCAGGGTCATGGCCATTTTTCTGCTACACAGCTCATCTTGGAAGTGAAAGTTTCCTCCCTCCATCAATCACTAGCCAAGGTAAGTGTCAGAGTATATGGCTGCACGAGTTAAAAACAGATGAATGTGAATTGGTTCATTTCATAGCACCAAATACAATGAGGGGAAAGCCTGGAGCTGAGAGTTAGAAATTGCAAGTTTGCGGGAAGAATCCAAAAACACTAAATTCTCAGCAGATATTTCTGTATCTTCTGGTATGTGCTAAATCACAGTACCAAATGCAAATTTGAGTGTCCTGGGGAGCAGCCCGGAATTGTGGACTGTGAGTCTGTCTGAGAGTCAAGATATCTGGCTCCACCACCAATATGAGTAGGATGATGGACAGGTTTGCCTTCATACATATGTTAAATGGGCATAATATAATATCTCATATGTTTACTTCATACAGATGTCATAACAATTCAGTATAAGAAAGGAATGTGAAAACAGTTGGAAAAAGAGGAAAGTGCTATTTAATTATATGTTATAATGATATAGAGAGTGGCTTGTAACATCTCCAGAGGAATTTAGGCTAAAATCCATACATGGTGACAGAATCATGAACTAGTCATTATTCTGTTGAAAACAATGCTGAGAATTCATATTAAATAACCTCTTCTATTCAAACGATGATTTTACTTTCACCCATTCAAATAGTATCTAGGCAGAAATGTGTTCATTCTTTAACACTATGCTGGAAATGGTATCTCACGTATATACAAGTTTTGGTCATGTGATAATGATTAATTTTCATCTTCTGATCGGTAGAATGTAATGGTGAGGTGAACATGGGATTTAGGGCATAGCTGGATTCACATATGTGTTCTGACTTTTTTTTGTTTTTAACATCTTTATTGGAGTATAATTGCTTTACAATGGTGTGTTAGTTTCTGCTTTATAACAAAGTGAATCAGTTATACATATACATATGTTCCCATATCTCTTCCCTCTTGCCTCTCCCTCCCTCCCACCCTCCCTATCCCACCCCTCTAGGTGGTCACAAAGCACCGAGCTGATCTCCCTGTGCTATGCGGTTGCTTCCCACTAGCTATCTATTTTACGTTTGGTAGTGTATATATGTCCACGCCACTCTCTCACTTTGTCCCAGCTTACCCTTCCCCCTCCCCATATCCTCAACTCCATGCTCTAGTAGGTCTGTGCTGACACTTTCTAGTTGTATGCCACTGGGTAAACTTCCACGATCTGACTGTCAGTTTCTGTTATCTGCGATTATCATACTAATGTTTCTCACAGGGTTGCTGGAATGATCAAATGAGAAACTGGATATAAAAGTGACTTGTAAAATGGAAACTGCTTTGAAATAGTGTAATCACTACTACATGGATACAAAGTTCATAAATATGCCATCTACTTCTGGACATTTAAATAACTCACACAATTTTCCAGATATCTTTTAATACTCACCACACTTAACTTCCATCCTATTTAGTACAGTAAATTTGCTGTCTCCTGTCTTGTGCATTCCTGCCTTATGCTTAGTTCTCATGCCACATTCTCTCTTCCTATATCCATATGAAACACTCTTCCTGCTCCAATCTGTCCATCCTTCGAGGCACAGCTCAACTGCCTCTTCTTCTGTGAAGCCTTCCCTGATGATCAGATTCCAATACTTACTGATCTCTTTTCTAACTCTATTGTCTGAACTCTTAATGCACTTCTTTTTGGTGCCACTCACTTGGTACTTACTGTACCCATATCCCCCTGCAAATAATGTGTATGTATCTTAATGTGTATGTATCTTAACTCTACCATTCAAATAATGTGTATGTATCTTAACTCTACCATTAGGACAAAGGTCACTGAGTTTAAAGAACATGACATACTTTTCTAGCCCCAGCATATGTAGTGAGGTGTCTTATAAGCACTTATCCATGTGCGTAATGACTGATATAAATGAAAACGTAATGAATGGTATAAAAATTGAAATCTACATATCTATTCCATGTGACAAGGAAGTACTTTTAAAAAATAGTATATTTTAAAATGATTTTTCCAGTTGCAATTTGCATATTATGCCATTTCAGGATATATATATTTAATGGTATTGCCAGAAGAGAGAGACTGATATAAAACAACTCATTTCAGTGTTCAGAAGGCCACCACAGATTAAAACCAAACCAATTTATGTTCATGAGGGAGAAGCATTTAAGAAGATGCCATCCATAGTACATTTGGAAGGAATGCATTCAATATTGACTAAATTAAAACACAAATCACTGATGAAATAGACTCAAGCAATTGGCTAAGTAATAACGAAAAACAAAATAGTAGAACATGGGTGAAAGATAATTACAGTCTAGATCTCAAATAAGAAATCATGAAATAAAAACAAAGAAAATAAATTTACTCATAAAAGCAAGTGCTCCCCCATCTGCCAGCTCATTAGCTATGATAACAAAAAATGTGTTGTATGTGACCTAAACTGTCTTATCTATCTTGATCCTCAAATATATATCTCTAGGTATGGAAAAGACATGCTTTACTCCATTACTATACTAGATTTCAGGAGCTAACAACTGTTAGGAATTAGTAAATGTCAGATATCATGATGGGTACCTTTATAAACATGATTTTTTTCAATACTCTCAATAGTCATCTTTTGAATTCCTTCACTACTTATTTACTTTATCATTAATTTGACAATTAATCCTGTACTATTTTGTGATTTCTATTATTTGCTGGAACTATTAATCTCTCATTCTTCCATTTATTTATTCATTCATCTATTCTGGTTAAATATTTATTAAGTATCTACTACGTATCAGGTACCATTCTTAGTTCTGGACATAGATAAGTGGATAAAAAAGTCCATTACCTATGGAGTCTTCATGTTGGTATTACTCAATTATTTGTACATACACACATTGTAAACCCAAACTAAACTGTTAGCTTCTTGGAAGCTAGTTCGTAAATTTAATTTTATTTATTTATTATTTTATTTCTTTGCATCTTCTACAGTGTCCAGCATGCTAAGTACTTAATTCACAATTGGTATTCAACAGATATGTGTTACTTTGTTTTACAATATTTTAAATATCATTACTGGATTTAATAACATTTAAACGTTTTTAAATTAAATTATTAAGTATTTATTTAATAATTTACTTTAAAAATCCTAAGAATAATACAATATCAAGTTCTAACTGTCTGGTAAGGACTCAAAGGAAAGTCTAAGTCTAATAAATTGGTATTTCCCACATTCCACATAACCTCATCTACCCCCATCCCCCCTGAAACACAATTATTTAGACAGATTTCTAGGTCAGATTTCTCTTCTAGTGGCAACAATACCCATATTTATAATGACAACAGTTTAGCTTCTAGAATGAATTTTTATTATGATTTTCAATAACAAGATGACTTTTTCTTAATTGATATCTCTTCAGACAAGACTATTAAGACTATTCCTTAAATTATTTTGATAAGATTTTGCGTTTGAAAATAAGAACTCTTGTTTATGTATCAGATGGAAGAGTTTCACATAGAATTATAGTCTACACATACATCATCCTGTTCATTTTTCTCAGACAGGCAGAAGCTAGGATAGTATTTCTGGTCCCTGGTCTCCATATCTTAGGCTATTCCCTGTTGTTCTCCTTTCTATGCTTTGAAAGGCAGCATAGCATAGTGGTTAAATGCATAGGTTTTTAAGGTATGACTTTTGATAAAAATAGCTTCCTCTTCTTAGGATTCTTATGGGAGTCATTTCATAGAAATGCATATAAACATTGGTACCTAGCCTGTCATATACTAAGTGCTCATCAAGCGACAGATCTTTGTATGTGAGTCAAAGGAAAATAAAAGACCCTTGTTGAAAGCTTACCTTCTTTCAGAAAAGCTTATTTTTAAACTTTTCTGAAACCGGATAAAGTATATGTTGTTATATAAGTATTTTGCATAGGCTCAAAAATTGATTTAGCCACATTTCCATCAACAGTTGGCTGTGGACTGACAGAGACACACAGACAATACCACGGCTGGCGTATGGGAAGAGATGGGGAAAGGGCATGCTTGCAGATTAATGAAAGATGAAGTCATTCTGCTCTCGAAAAACAAGCAGATAAACTGTGTTATTGTTGTATTTAATCCAACAAAATATAGTTCTTTATCTGTAATCTGTTTATGTTACACAAAAAGGAAACTAGGGTCAAAAACTTTAAGTAATATACTCAAGTTCACATAGTGATTTCATTCAGAATTTGACAATGAGTCCAAAGCTGGACAACTAGCCAAAAGCCATCAGTAGCTGAAGTACCAGGACAATAAGGGTCTTTCAACAGAGGTTTTAAGAACAAAACTTTTAAGTTTTGTATGTATGTGTATGTATATGAATGTGTATATGTGTGTGCACACACACGTGTGTGTGTGCATGATATAAACAATTCAGAGCTGAGGAACGATGGAAAACAGAGAACACCATAACCTAACAAAAGAATGGACATTCAATGTTCTTCCTTTCCACCCTCCTTCCATGATTCCTTCTCTTTTTTCTTTATCACTAAGTTGATTAAACAAAACAGACCATTTCTAATGGCTGCTTTAGGATGTGCTGCAACGATGTTATAAATTTAAAAATCCTACAGCTTCCGCCATTGTGAATACACTGAAGGATATTCAAAGAATTGGAGATTTGGACCTTGCCAGTGTAAGGTGGGAGATTTCTTATCTTCAGCCCTCAACTATCATAATTGTGTTTGTTTAGATTATGTTCTATTCATTAAACTTCTTGGCATAACTCCAGTTTATGAACCCTTATAAAGGATTGAATGTGGGAGAAAAAAAATACTGCTTGGTCAGTATAATCAGCATATTCAGGTAAAGAAGGATATAGAAAAAAATAAATTATTTCCATTTAAAAATAAATTTAAAATAAATATTTCTGTTCCTCTTGTTTATGGCTATTCGAATGGAGGTTTCACAGAGATTGCATACAACTAAAATTTCTAGGTCTTTACATCCCTAATTTTGAAAGCCTTCCTTAAAGCAACTTGGCTTATTTAAATTATTTCTATATTTCAAGACCCTGTTCACATTCAGTGACCTTCCTGAGGTCTCCCTATCATCCCAAATAAAATACTTGGAACAACAGAAGCGGTGAGGCTGGGTGAAACCACTAACCATGCCCAAAGTAGCCCTCAGACTTCCATATAAATAAATACAGATACATATTTAAAGAACAAATTATAAAAGCATTAAATTATCCACCTCCTCAGGGTGCCAAATTGTCAGCCTGCACAGGTTATCTACATGTATGGCTCATGCCCTTGCTGTAGACTTGTGGAGCATGCAATCTGATTTTTGGATCAAAAAATACAGTTTCCACATATCTAATACAAATATGCATACATTGTCCCTTTTAATGTTTGGCTTTTTTTTTTTTTTTTTTTTTTGAGACCACAACTTGAGCCTTGGAAGAAATTATAATGGGGAACTTTATTTCAAGAAACTCACACAAATTAAATAGAGCAGAGTTTATGTAAAACTGGTCCCAACATGTCTCTTTCAGCCTACCTCCTTTCCTCAATCTAAGGTACACATTAGATACATTTAAAAAGGTAGAGCTACATCTTCCAGTTAATTTGAACTCTGCCTGTTTCTATCCATCTGTAAGCAAACAAAACAGTTCTGAGCCCTAAGGGGCTCCTCGCTTGCATGAGTTCCTTCTTTTATGCAGTACTGTTGGTTTGGAGGGTGGGGGCATAAGCGGTGGCTGAAACAGGTATCTGCATTCCTACCTACATCAAAGGGCTACATTTTTCTTTCATGGAACTTAGAGCTTTCAGGAGGACAGAGGATCCATGCTCAGCCATAATGTGCTATTTTGCATTTATAAATCACTAATTGCTGTTTCTCTGGGATCTCCTGCATGTCCAAAGACACTAAGACCCAAATATAGATTAGGCACTTCACCAAAGAGATTCTCTGTTCCTGCTGTCAAGTCTTTGAACACATGACAATAACTACTGTTCAGAGAGACACTAGAACACAAGGAAAGCTCCCAGGTGCCACTTAGCTCTCCTTCCTTCCTGCATCCCCTCTCTCCACTCCATCACTGAAACCTAAACCCGCCAATTAGATGAACAGCCTGATACTGCTGGATGCAGCACAAAGCCTGCATCTTACTGCAGCTGTTAGACTGACAATTCAATTCTAGCCTGGGATTGACTAAGATTCTCTCATCCAGTTCCTTGGGGCTCAGAAGACTCTCCTTGTCCATTTTTGTACCCCAATACACAGGCATTTATCTCTAAGAACATGGAAGGCTTAGTTCTATAGAAATAGATGTGAACGTGAAAAATTGTGATCCCAGTTAATCCACAAGATAACTCAGCTGGAGTGGACTGAGGGCACTCTGAGGGCAGCTCACATATCTGCTATCCCAGAATACACCTTAAACTCCCAGTCACAGAGGAGTGTGCTCAAGGAACCATCAATTTCCCTTGAGCTGCAAACCACAGAGTTCTACTTTAGCAGAAGTTTGGACAACCTACCATGTTCTTTCCTGTGTCTATCCTATTATAAAATCAGCTCTAACTTATGATAGACTCTAGAAAGTATCAAGAACAGAATCCTGAAGCATGCATTTCAGAGTTGCTTGCCTTGCCCTTCACTAACTACAAATACATAGCATTCAGGCTACTCTGACACAAAAGCAACTGCTTTTGTGTTTATAGCTATTAAAAAAAAAACAGAAAATAAGAAAGCAAGGACTACCTCATTTTTCTTACATGGAATGTGTTCTCTGTACCTCTGCCAAACAGATGAAGACTACATGAAGCATTAATCCTCAGGAAACCAAGTCACTGACTGAAGTGGAATTAGTCCTATGCATCAAGAGGACTTAAGAAAGGAAAAATAAGTTTAAGGAGTCACACTTATTAATTATCTGCTATTTATTAGGCATTGTTATTTTTAATACATTATTTTATTTTACTTTAAAAAGCTGGACTAATTTTTCCTGTTAAATGTGTGAGGTGGATATTATCACTCACATTTTACAGATAGGGAAAAGTGATGCAGAAGATTAAATAACTCACCCAAAGTTAAAGACCTGGTGAATAGCAGAGCTGGAATTAAAAACCTAATCTAGAATCTGCTGAAGAGGGAGGAACCAAGATGGTGGAGTAGAAGGACGTGCTCTCACTCCCTCTTGAGAGAACACCAGAATCACAACTAACTGCTGGACAATTATTGACAGGAAGACACTGGAACTCACCAAAAAAGATACCCCACATCCAAAGACAAAGGAGACGCCACAATGAGACGGTAGGAGGGGCGCAATCACAGTAAAATCAAATCCCATAACTGGTGGGTGGGTAATTCACAGACTGGCGAACACTTATACCACAGAAGTCCACCCACTGGAGTGAAGGTTCTGAGCCCCACTACAGGCTTCCCAACCTGGGGGTCCGGCAACGGGAGGACGAATTCCTAGAGAATCAGACTTTGAAGTCTAGTGGGAATTGATTGCAGAACTTCGACAGGACTGGGGGAAACAGAGACCCCACTCTTGGAGGGCACACACAAAGTAGTGTGCGCATCAGGACCCAGGGGAAGGAGCAGTGACCCCGGGGGAGACTGAACCAGACCTACCTGATAGTGTTGGAGGGTCTCCTGCAGAGGCAGGGGGTGTCTCTGTTTCAACGTGGGGACAAGGACACTGGCAGCAGAAGTTCTGGGAAGTACTCCTTGGCGTGAGCCCTCCAAGAGTCCGCCATTAGCCCCACCAAAGAGCCCAGGTAGGCTCCAGTGTTGGGTTGCCTCAGCAAAAACAACCAACAAGGAGGGAACCCAGCCCCACCAATCAACACTCAAGTGGATTAAAGTTTTACTGAGCTCTGCCCACCACAGCAAGTCAGCTCTACCCACTACCAGAGCCTCCCATCAAGCCTCTTAGATAGCCTCAACCACCAGAGGGCAGACAGCAGAAGCAAGAAAAAACTCAATCCTGCAGCCTGTGGAACAAAAACCACATTCACAGAAAGATAGACAAGATGAAAAGGCAGAGGGCTATATACCAGACAAAGGAACAAGATAAAACCCCAGAAAAACAACTAAATGAAGCAGAGATAGGCAACCTTCCAGAAAAATAATTCAGAATAATGTTAGTGAAGATGATCCAGGACCTCGGAATAAGAATGGAGGCAAAGATCAAGAAGATGCAAGAAATGTTTAACAAAGACCTAGAAGAATTAAAGAACAAACAGAGATGAACAATACAATAACTGAAATGAAAACTACACTAGAAGGAAGCAATAGCAGAATAACTGAGGCAGAAGAACAGATAAGTGACCTGGAAGACAGAATGGTGGAATTCACTGCTGCGGAACAGACAGAATGCAAAATGACACAACAGACCAGATAGATTGAATTGATATTTATAGGACATTCCATCCAAAAACAGCAGATTACACTTTCTTCTCAAGTGCACATGGAACATTCTCTGGGATAGATCATATCTTGGGTCACAAATCAAGCCTCAGTAAATTTAAGAAAGCTGAAATCATATCAAGCACCTTTTCCAACCACAATGTTATAGAGATTAGAAATCAATTACAGGGAAAGAAAGTAAAAAACACAAACACATGAAGGCTAAACAATACACTACTAAATAACCAAGAGATCACTGAAAAAATCAAAGAGGAAATCAAAAAATACCTACAGACAGATTACAACAAAAACACAGTGATCCAAAACCTATGGGATACAGAAAATCAGTTCTAAGAGGGAAGTTTATAGCAATACAAGCCTACCTCAAGAAACAAGAAAAATCTCAAATAAACAATCTAACCTTACACCTAAAGGAACTAGAGAAAGAAGAGCAAACAAAACTCAAAGTTAGCAGAAGGAAAGAAATCATAAAGATCAGAGCAGAAATAAATGAAATAGAAAGAAAGAAAACAATAGCAAAGATCAATAAAACTAAAAGCTGGTTCTTTGAGAAGGTAAACAAAACTGATAAGCCATTAGCCAGACTCATCAAGAAAAAGAGGGAGAGTACTCAAATCAATAAAATTAGAAATGAAAAAGGAGAAGTTACAACAGACACCGGAGAAATACAAAGAATCCTAAGAGACTACTACTAGCAACTCTATGCCAATAAAATGGACAACCTGGAAGAAATGGAAAAATTCTTAGAAAGGTATAACCTTCCAAGACTGAACAAGGAAGAAGTAGAAAATATGAACAGACCAATCACAAGTAATGAAATTGAAACTGTAATTAAAATCTTCCAACAAACAAAAGTCCAGGACCAGATGGCTTCACCCCTGAATTCTATCAAACATTTAGAGAAGAGCTAACACTCATCCTTCTCAAACTCTTCCAAAAAATTGCAGAGGAAGGAACACTCTCAAACTCATTCTATGAGGCCACCATCACCCTGATACCAAAACCAAAGATATTACAAAAAAAGAAAATTACAGATGAAAATTGCTGATGAATATAGATGCAAAAGTACTCAACAAAATACTAGCAAACAGAATCCAACAACACATTAAAAGGATCACACACCACGATCAAGTGGGATTTATCCCAGGGATGCAAGGATTCCTCAGTATATGCAAATCAATGTGATACTCCATATTAACAAGTTGAAGAATAAAAACCATATGATCATCTCAATAGATGCAGAAAAAGCTTTTGACAAAATTCAACACCCATTTATGATAAAAAAAACTCTCCAGAAAGTGGGCATAGAGGGAACCTACCACAACATAACAAAGGTCATATATGACAAACCCACAGCAAACATCAGTCTCAATGGTGAAAAACTGAAAGCATTTCCTCTAAGATCAGGAATGAGACAAAGATGTCCACTCTCACCACTATTATTCAACATAGTTTTCGAAGTCCTAGCCACGGCAATCAGAGAAGAAAAAGAAATAAAAGGAATACAAATTGGAAAAGAAGAAGTAAAATTCTCACTGTTTGCAGATGACATGATACTATACATAGAGAATCCTAAAAATGCCACCAGAAAACTACTAGAGCTAATCAATGAATTTGGTAGTTGCAGGATACAAAATTAATGCACAGAAATCTCTTGTATTCCTATACACTAACGATGAAAAATCTGAAAGAGAAATTATGGAAACACTCCCATTTACCATTGCAACAAAAAGAGTAAAATACCTAGGAATAAACCTACCTAGGGAGACAAAAGACCTGTATGCAGAAAACTATAAGACACTGATGAAAGAAATTAAAGATGATACCAACAGGTGGAGAAATATACCATGTTCTTGGATTGAAAGAATCAACATTGTGAAAATGACTATACCACCCAAAGCAATCTACAGAGTCAATGCAATCCCTATCAAATTACCAATGGCATTTTTTACGGAACTAGAACAAACCATCTTAAAAGTTGTATGGAGACACAAAAGACCGTGAATTACCAAAGCAGTCTTGAGGGAAAAAAACGGAGCTGGAGGAATCAGACTCCCTGACTTCAGACTATACTACAAAGCTACAGTAATCAAGACAATATGGTACTGGCACAAAAACAGAAACATAGATCAATGGAACAAGATAGAAAGCCCACAGATAAACCCACGCACCTATGGTCAACTAATCTATGACAAAGGAGGCAAAGATATACAATGGAGAAAAGACAGTCTCTTCAATAAGTGGTGCTGGGAAAACTGGACAGCTACAGGTAAAAGAATAAAACTAGAATACTCTCTAACAGCATACACAAAAATAAACTCAAAATGGATTCGAGACCTAAATGTAAGACCAGACACTATAAAACTCTTAGAGGAAAACATAGGAAGCACACTCTTTGACATAAATCACAGCAAGATCTTTTTTGATCCACCTCCTAGAGTAATGGAAATAAAAACAAAAATAAACAAGTGGGACCTAATGAAACTTCAAAGTTTTTGCACAGCCAAGGAAACCATAAACAGGACGAAAAGACAACCCTCAGAATGGGAGAAAATATTTGCAAACGAATCAACGGACAAAGGATTAATCTCTAAAATATAAAAACAGCTCATTCAGCTCAATATTAAAGAAACAAACAACCCAAACCAAAAATGTGCAGAAGACCTAAATAGACGTTTCTCCAAAGAAGACATACAGATGGCCAAGAAGCACATGAAAAGATGCTCAGCATCACTAATTATTAGAGAAATGCAAATCAAAACTACAATGAGGTATCACCTCACACCAGTTAGAATGGGCATCATCAGAAAATGTACAAACAACAAATGCTGGAGAGGGTGTGGAGAAAAGGGAACCCTCTTGCACTGTTGGTGGGAATGTAAATTGATACAGCCACTATGGAGAACAATATGGAGGTTCCTTAAAAAACTAAAAATAGAATTACCATATGACCCAGCAATCCCACTACTGGGCATATACCCAGAGAAAACCATAATTCCAAAAGACACATGCACCCCAATGTTCATTGCACACTGTTTACAATAGCCAGGTCATGGAAGCAACCTAAATGCCCATCGACAGACGAATGGATAAAGAAGTTGTGGTACATATATACAATGGAATATTACTCAGCCATAATAAGGAACGAAATTGAGTCATTTGTTGAGATTGGATGGACCTAGAGACTGTCATACAGAGCGAAGTAAGTCACAAAGAGAAAAAGAAATATCGTATATTAACGCATGTATGTGGAACCTAGAAAAATGGTACAGATGAACCGGTTTGCAGGGAAGAAGTTGAGACACAGATGTAGAGAACAAACGTATGGACACCAAGGGGGGATAACTGCGGTGGGGTGGGGATTGTGGTGTGCTGAATTGGGTGATTGGGACTGACATATACACACTGATGTGTATGAAATTGATGACTGGTAAGAACCTGCAGTACAAGCAAACAAACAAACAAACAAACAACTAATACTAAACTTTCTTTGGGTTATTTGTATGGAAATATGTTAACATAAATGTTTCAGACTTTACATGAAATTTCTAAAAATCTTAAAAACAAACAAACAAAACCCCTATTCTACTATTACCAGAATTTATTTAACAGAGTTAAACTATGATTGTTGCAGTTAGAGGATTCAGGAAATGCCCCTTGGTGATAAACAAACAAACAACAAACAAAAAAACAACAAAAAACAACTCTGAAAAGAAACAGATGTCTGAAACTGTATCTGCAAGGGGTCTCTAGACCCTCCACTGCTCTTTGAAGGCATGGTGATCATACTGTAAGGGATTTATCTCTGAATGAATCTAGCATTCCATAATAAGACTAGTCTTTGCTATATGTCAAAACTTATTACATCTATTGTATATCAAACCTAATTTTTAGGTTCATGTATATAATTCGAGTATATACTTGTCATTTACTGTATTGATTCTGGACTGGATGATGGTGCTATAATGATTTAAAAAGACCAAATCCCCAAGCTAAAGGTGCTCACAGCAAAAGAGGGCAACAAATCTATTCATTTCGTGCATTGCCAGAATAAGCAGAGTATTAAGAGATCATACGGAGAAAAATAATAACAGAAGCAAATTGGAAGCAACCTAAACAATCAACGGGATATTGTCAGGTAACTTATGGTCTAGCCACATGATGGAATACTAGTCAGCCATTAGAATCACATTGTAGCAGAGTACCTGATGACTTTGGAATATTTTTGATATCTATTGTTAAGCTGGACAAGCAGGCTATATAACAGATACACAATATGATTTCATTTGAAAAATATATGTAGAGAACATTTCAGCAAATGTTAATAATGGTTATGTACATAAGTTAGAACAATTATGTCTTCTGCTTTTTTATGTTTTCTAAGCTTTCTAGAGTGAATCCGTTTTTCTTTTGTAATTGGAACATTTTTTCAATGTATTTTATTTCAAAATCAAATAAATAGTGCTTGCAATGCCTTAACTACAACAAAAATAATTTCAAATTTCTACAAAGTGAGGAAAAATAAAATTCCTAATAAAATTAAGATTTTTACAGAGGGCCTCCTGAGCTCCAAGATGCCTCACTCTGATTAATCTTGTTGCCTTGAATTTCTAGTCAGTATTTGGGAATTATGCCAGACGTGGCATCTTGCCTCAGTCCTACTCCTCCCTCATGGTCATAAAAGGCGTCTCACACTTGGGATACTGAAATGGAGTGGCTCTCCCACTTGGCAGCCTTTGGAAATGAAAAGATCATTTTGTTGTGTATTGTCATCTGGTTGGTAAAAGTGCTAGTTATTTCTTTAACCTGGTTAACATGCCTCTCCTACCAAGAAAGGCAGGACTTCTATTTTTCTCTCTGCCTTGAGGTAAATCCCAAAAGTAATAAAGGAGGAAAAAGAGCAAGAATTCCTCAAGACCTACAACTGAACAGGCCCCAGGAAAGAAACATAAGGTGGACAGTCACTAGAATGACATGTGAAATAAGACTGGAAATGCAGAAGTGCTTGACGTGACCATAGTCTGCAAGTGGAAAGCTTTAAGAACTGGTCACGGATGCCTGTATGTTGGCAGGCTTGGAGAATTGTTACCTGAAGTCCTCCGTTTACTTATAGCCAAAATGCTCAGGTCTGTTTCCCTTCAAAGTCCAGTGTTTTGATGCCTGGCTACATTACTCGTGCATCTTGCTTGAGCTCTGCCACTGAGCAAGGAGGAAGAACAGTTTGAATCATTGTTGCTATTTGGGAAGTCAGAACTATTAACAACCAACTAATTTACGAAAAAAGCCAGAATCTCTCAGGAAGCCTTTCAGTACCTCTGGGCCAGTTTCTATGAATTCAACAACTTGGAAAAGATTTCTACTTCTAAAGCTACCCAGGGAGTCTGGAGAAGGGGCGAACATCCTGCAGTGGCTGAGCCTGGATCACCAGCTCAGATCACTTACAACCTGCATTGGCTGCGGGCAGACCCTGATGCAGCCTAGGTTGCAAACACAATGTGGCCAGCATACCAACAAAAGACTCAGTACTAAACATGATGACTTCTGTAGAGTGCTGTGTATTAACCATTGTTTTTTGGTTTTGGAGGGTGTCTTCCCCCAGGGTACACTGAAAAACAGCATAATTTACACAGGTTCATATATCACCAGTTTGCTAATTCAACACTAAAGAGATGACAGGAATACAGGTTCTTGCATCTTTTTTCTGTTTTTTCTCTCTCTCTTTTTTTGTAATATCTAAACAGAGTTGCATGCCATTTCAGGTACTTACTCAAATACAAGATTCATTGTGATGATCTTTATTACCTTTGTTACACTAAAGCCCATAGTTGTGGTTAATCGTAAGATTCTCTAGGGTGACACTCTCTAAATTAAGCTACCAAGAATTGATATTTTAAGCTAAGCTAGCTCCCAGGTCTTAATAGTATCTAATCTGAGACCAAAAAAAAAAAATCACACTGAATGTTAGCAGCAGGGCAGATGTAAGGTGCATAGGTACTACTGAAGAAGGGAAAGAAGATGATGAAATATTCCTGGGAAACTCTTTCACATGCAATGAATGTAATGGGGAGATTTTAGACATAGTTTAACTATTTGAGCAAATGTTTCTAAACCTGTATTTTCTCTTTGAAATTCTCAAAACCAGCAAGTTAATTTAATATTAGAGTATTTTAACCTATGATTCATAATTACAATAATTGTTTTCAGTTGAAGCTCTTTATATCATGCAACTTAATTGCTTGACACATATTAATGAATGGATAAATGCATTTAGTTAAATTAGAAAAATATTAATCATGTGTTGTATGACTTCCTACAGTTAAAAAAAATTGGCTGGCTACCTGAAGATTACACCTTTAATGTAGATGTGAGATTATATTTAATATACAAAAAAGAAAAATAAATTATCTGGATAACTAAAGCAATAAGTAAACACACAATTAACACTATTTAAAAATCCAAGTAATTAAGGGGAAGAAAAAAGAAAATTTTGTGTGTATATGATGAGTTTTTATTTAACTAAGCATTCATTTATTTATTCAAAAAATATTTACTGATACAGGACATGCACTATTCTAGGCACTAGGAATACAACAGTGAACAAAAGCTTCAAAGCATCTGCACTCTCAGAGCTTTCTCCCTGACTACTAGGATAAGTGATAAATATTCACATTCAGATTTGGACATTTAGATTTAGCTCACTGTAAATACTAAGCCACTTTACGTGTGAATTACAAAGCAATGGAGAGAGAATCAAAAGGTCTAGTCTCTTACGTAATCTCTATGTGACCTTGGCCTTGACATTTAACCTCTGAAAACCCTTTTCTTTGAATCTATTAAATGTGTTGATTGCTAAGACTAGATGATCTCTAACATCTATTTAAGTTATAAAATTCCATGATTTGGTGTTTCTTGCTGAGAGAAAAATATTTTTGACTCATGTTTATAGTGTTTATAAGTGGAAAATTCTTAACAATTAAAGAAAACAAAAGTAACTCTGACTAATTACAGTCAAAAGCAAACTGAGAAAGGTACTGCAGTACTTAAAAACATGTAAGTGAAGCAGTGATGGGCAAAGTTAACGGGAAAAATCACCACAGTGATTACAGCCATTGTGAAGCGTTGTCAGAAACAGCAAGTAAATTACAGAGAAAACGATCTATAAATCCTTTTCTGAAAATCACTACTATTATCATGATGTTAACTGGGTAATTTTTCCAGCACAAGGGGCAAATGCATTTTTAAAAACATAATCAGTTGGATGGTACACATAGAAAATGCAATTCTTACAACAGCTAATCTGAGGTTATTCTATTAGATAAGATAAGCAAAAAACAAAATCACATTGCATATTAGTATGAAAGTTATATGCATAAAAGGATAGATCTTTTAGCTAGTCTTCATTTATTCAGCTTTCTTTATAGAATAGAGAACAGAGAAAGAAATCTCAGAAATCACAACTCATATAGACATGGGCAAACCTCATTAATATTAAAGATAATATCCATAAAATAAACTTTGAATTAATTATGTTTGGATTATCCAGTATTTTCATTAAAGAACAACAGAGCATGGAGTCGACTGCAAAATGGCATTTGTTTCTAATTGCTTATGATTTAAATAAACCAATGTCAGATTAAAGAGCTTTTACTCTTAATACCATGGAAGATTTGCCTTAGGGTGTCCTGGGCACAGTTTATAAATCTAGAGTTGGTGAGAATAATATTCCTCACAAATTACAGCCCATATGCAGAAGCTGTTTCTTTCACACTTCACTACTTGTATATCTAGTTACATTAACAGGTACTTGCTATTCTTTGTTTTCTTTAGCTCAAATAATACCTTAACTCCTTTTATTTGTACTGTGATTCATGTTTTCAAAAGTGTTTTCATATCCTTTTTGTTGTTTAAATCTCAAATGCTTCTTTGAAGTAGATAAGGCAGGCATCAACCTCTCTAAGCCTCAGTTTCCTCCTCTGTAATATGAAAATAATAACAATAATATCTCAACATAAGTTTTTCTGAAGATTAAGTGAGATGTTGGTAATGATGATTATATTTTACATTTATTGATCATTTACTATATGCTAAATATCATTCTAATTGTGCTGCATCAGTTAACTTACTTAATCAACATAGTAACCCTATAAAATAAGTCCTATTATTATTCCTATTTTATAATCTAAGATATCTGAGTCACAGAAAGCAAAAATAATTTGCCCAAGTTTACACAGAAAACCACAGTTCCACTAGGTAACGATGTAAGCTACCTAGAATTATATATGGCATCATGTTGCTTCCTTTTGTCAATAAACAAATTTTCACATTGACTCATGGTTTCATCAAGACTCCAATGCAGTCATTTCAAATCCTTAATTGAAAGAGGAATGACATAAATTATACAATATAAATTCTATCAATTCTGAGTAACTCACTTTGATCCTATACTTAAAAATAAACAAGTAGGACCTAATCTTAATGCATCATATCATATATAATAGTCATGAATATCATTTAACCAATTTAAAAGAAGTTAGAGTACGGCTAGAAAGAGGACTAAATGAGTAAGAAGTATTCTAAGCAGTTTTAAATGGTTTTTGGAGCTCACGGAATTGGAAGAGGTTAGAAAAAGAGTTAACATTTAGAAGCTCTGTATTTCTTACAGACACACACACGCACACACCATCTACAAAGCAGGAATTATAAAAAGATATATTTTAAAAGATACATTTTATCAAAACCCATTATGCTTAAAGAAAAATCATTCTTTATTGAATTATATTAAAAATATTTTTTTCTAAAACAAAACTGCCACTCCTAAAGTCACATGATAAAGAATTCATATTTTTATTCTAAGCAAGGTTCTGATCACAACATATATGCTCTTTTGCCTGAGACATAATGGTATTCAATAAATGTTTCATTTATAAAATTTGGAACCCAACTCTCTTTATTCTACCAATAGTAATATGTATCATCACACACACACACACACACACAAACACACACACACACACACAACCTTCTTCCCTATAGCTAAGAATAAATTTTACTTGTTTTTCTTCTACCAAGTGCCCTCTATCAAAAACTGATCATGATAATCCCCAATAGTTCACTCTTTATTTAAAGAAAATAAATCTTAAAAATACTAACACCTTGACAGTGATTTTCAAATACAAGAGTAAATATATTGATTAGCATAATGAGAAAATGAAAGCATTTATAAAGTGCCATGAGGACTTATCTACTCAGAAGATTTGTATTTTAATTAAATCTACTACCAAGTCAATATAGGAAAAGAAGATATTGGCTCCAGTGTCAGAGTTAATAAAGTTAGCACTCCATGAATCAGGAGAGAGAAGAAAGGGGCTTTGAACAGAAAAAGATGGGCTGGAGTGAGGGGGGAAGAATACTGAGGTGAGCTGGAATCCCTGTCCTATTGACAAACCTCTGAGTTACTGTCAAAGTTATTGCATATCCATAGAGTATGTTTTTCCAAATTAGGAAAAGGTTACCCTTTATCAAGACTTATTATTTCCATCTGTTAGAAAATTTTTATCTATTCTTATTGTGTTAGAACCAGATTCTGTACTATCATCTTCCTTAAAATTGTTGTAATAAGCATACAAATCAACAATATCCATGACACAAACGGTATCGTGTTAGACATGATGGCATAGTGCACCGTACAACCACATACAGCAGTCCTGGTTCCCGTGTTCAAAACAGAGACTTCTGTACATGCCCCACAATGTCCTTTCACTACTAAGAAAGAGCCTGAAAATTCTGTCTACAAATGACTTTTCAGAAAACCAAGTCCTAGTGTTGGACTTGGACTACAGGGAATTCCCTGGTAGTCCAGTGGTTAGGACTCTGCGCTTTCACTGCAGAGGAACTGGGAAGAACTGGGTTTTATTCCTGTTCGAGGAACTAAGATCCCACAAGCCACAAGGCCAAAATAAATAGATAAATAAATAAATAAATAAAAGGTTAAGACAATGGCTGCCTACTAAATATAGAGCCCATAAAGTAAAACGTCAGCTGGGCACTTGCAACATTGTTCTAGAGAGCAATACCGGTTACCTACTGCATTTCTGTGTTCAATAATACAACTTCCACCTACCAACTAAAGGAATGGTGTTTTATTAAAATAAGGGCTAGTATGTTTTAGAAAAGTATCCTCAAAACTATAGAGCTAGCATATTTACTAAATTCTGCTTTGTTCTGACCCAAAGAGGTCTGAATGCATGGTTTATAACATTTTATTGAAAACACTGAGGACAGCATATGCTAGAGGTGATTTTCATCCATCATTTTTAGAAGAGTCTTATATACTATTGTGAAACCTATATTTTAAATTATTTTTAAATCTATAGAATAACATTCTTTTACTGCTAATCTTATAACACATTTCACAACAGGATAGAGCATTATGCTCTCTCTAATCTGTAATAACTTCTTACTTATTTTCCCCTCAAATAGTTTTTAAAAATGCATTCTTGGGCTTCCCTGGTGGCACAGTGGTTGAGAGTCCGCCTGCCGATGCAGGGGACACAGGTTCATGCCCCGGTCTGGGAAGATCCCACATGCCGCGGAGCGGCTAGGCCCGTGAGCCATGGCCGCTGAGCCTGCGCGTCCGGAGCCTGTGCTCCGCAACGGGAGAGGCCACAACAGTGAGAGAGGCCCACGTACCGCAAAAATAAAAAATAAAAAAATAAAAAAAATTAAAAAATGCATTCTTATGTTGTACTAATATAAAAAAAAATTCTTAGTGTCAATAATTATGTCTTTATTGGTATGGTGTCTCTCCTTTGATTATAAATTATCTGAAAACTGGAAGATCTCTATAACTGAAATCTTAGTCCAGAAATTAAGCTAGATAGCTAATGTTTATTTGGGGGTTTTATTGTGCTACTCCCTGCACTACACACTTTACAGAGTTTTTCTCATTTGATCCACACAACGTTGTAATTTTGGTAAAATAGTTATTCATAGAATATAAAATAAAACACAGAAATTAAGATGTACAATTTTTTAAAAGATAAGGAAAGCATCACAATCTATAAAGACAGAACTTATACCCAGGAACCCTAACTCCAGACCTGCAGCCTTAACTGCTGGGCTAGATTATACTAGTCTACTTCTGCAAGGAAGCTTTTGGTCTTCTGAGGGAAAGTGATATGGCAATTCCAAATGATATGGAAAATAATGAATGAATGCTTCCCAGTTGTCCTCTATGATTTGCTCCACTTGTCTTCAGGCCTCTTTTTTAAAATCTATCAGCACTTCTCACCCTCTCATCAGCCTAAAGAGCAGCATCCCCGAAGGAATGTGGAAAGTTGTTATCTCGCATCACCCCAATTCACTCTTGCTTCACATTCTCCCTGACAACTCTATTCATCAGCCTGTCTGTCTGCTTCAGACTCACAATTCTCTTAAGACTTGGTTTTGAAAGCAAGGCTCAACATTTCTGTTCTTTTCTGAGCCTGTCGATCCATCCCTCACATTCACACAATGCCTCCTTGTGCATGACAGAGATGCCCAAGTTCATTATCCACGGGCTGCTGCTGAGTGAGATTTCATCCTTTCTTTACTGTCTTCACTAAAGCAGTTCTTCTCTCTTCCTTTGTCATTTTCCAACCACTCTCTGAGACAGATGAAGCATCCAGCATGTTCTATTTCCATAACATTTCCATAGTATTAATAGAAACACAGGCCAGTATTCAAAGATGACACTGAAGAAGTTTGTTCACATTTTATAACATAACTCTCCAAGAAGATGATCTTGCCAGTGTTCTGCTGAAACAAGTTCCTTTTTCTCAACTGAGAGATGTGGCTTTCATGTATCACTTTGGGAAGATTCTTATGAACTATGTTTTTTTTAATTAACTATTGTCAGTTTGACTGGAATGGTGACATGACATCAATATTCTCAGTTTCAACCAAGAGTCATTAGAGTCACAATAAAATATCATGCCTCTAGAGACTATTTATTATAGTATAAAAAGGAATCAAACACAACTTCAACAAGATTTCTCAGACCGTGTCTTTGTCTGAAAGAAGCTTCTTTTCCATACCTAGTCAGTCAGGAGATCAAAGCTCTTTCCCACCTTCTCTCATTATCTGCCTGTTGACCAGTATGAACTTCAAAACAGAACAAAAGGAGACTCCTTGCATCTCTCAGATGGTATGTAATTTACTGTGGTGTATTGTGTCGGTCTATGATTATTTGTTTTGCTTCTACTTTGACTTCAAAATTTTCCCTTATCGGGGCTTCCCTGGTGGCACAGTGGTTGAGAGTCCGCCTGCCGATGCAGGGGACGCGGGTTCGTGCCCCGGTCCGGGAAGATCCCACATGCTGCGGAGCACAGCTAATAAGAAAAAAGAAACTAATATATAAGGACGTATATAGAAAGCCTTCTTTCTACATATCAGTCCTTGCAACTGCCACCAAACCAATCTGTTTCAGTGTCATTTTCCTATATTTACTGGAGTCATTTTTATATTTGTTTTGCTCTTTTGAACATTTCCACTGGCATTCAAGAATGATTAAAAATATACAATTCTTATAAATATTACAAAAAGGCACTTTCATGAGTTTTTTAGAAAAATATTTTGGGTTCAGTGAAAGAAGGAACCTGTTATACTTTTAACACAAGCACCCAATTAGTTCTTCTGGTCTGCATCATATGTTCTCCTCGGAGCATCTGTTAACAGAGTCCTGCTCTACTATTGATCAAGAAGCCAATAATAGGGGGGTTCCCTGGTGGCACAGTGGTTGAGAGTTCGCCTGCCGATGCAGGGGACACAGGTTCATGCCCCGGTCCAGGAAGATCCCACATGCCGCGGAGCGGCTGGGCCCGTGAGCCATGGCCGCTGAGCCTGCGCGTCCGGGGCCTGTGCTCTGCAACGCGAGAGGTCACAACAGTGAGAGGCCCGCGTACCAGGAAAAAAAAAAAAAAAATTTCCTTATCTCTCTTACTGTGTTTGCATTCTCTCTGAGACTTTTCACTTCCTTCTTGACTATAACTCAGACAAATTATTCATTACAACCTCCTTCAGTCTCTGATTTTGATTTCTGGCCTTGTTCCTCAATCTTTGCAATAGCCCCAACAGTAGTTAACTTATACTTTTAAGAAACAGCCATGAAATTAAACTTTGGTAATTACTTTCACATAATCCATATTTTTCCTCCCATATAAAAACAAACATACATCAACTCAAATAAAGACGATAGGAAAATGAAATAAAACAGTGCAATGAATTAAGAATTGGGGTGACTTTTAAAAATACTTACAATTATTGAATTTGCTACAAAAATTAAACAGGAAGCTCCCAAGTTAAAAACAAGTTATATTCTGATTATGCTTTTATAGGTTAGGTGCTTGGATTTTCGAAAGCACTTACATAAACGACTAAATTTGGGGAAATAGTCTTGGTAAATACAGATTTTGAAATCAGAGTTCGAGCAGATGTGGTCAGGGAGATGAAGGAATAGAGTGAGGAAGGGAAAGGTTGAGCTACCTAACTGAGACCTTGGTGAGACCAAAAGTGCCAATCACCTAGAGTGGTGGTTGGCCGTTCACAAAGTGTGCCTGAGGGTTAACAGGGATAACTTGTATCAGCATCACCCTAGGTGTGCTAAAAGTGCACATTCCCAGAACCCACCTCTGATCTCTTGTATCAGAATCTCTGGGAGTGGAACCCAAGGATTCTCCATTACAGAGAAGCTCCCTAGGTGACTGCACAACTAAATTAGAGAACATTTCCACAGTTATAAATATATAGAACATCAATATACAGCATTATAAAAACTAAAGTAAATGATGCAACCAAGGCCTTTACCATTTTATATTAAAATTCTTCTATCCAGTTGTTTGATTTGACTCAAGGTGCCTTGTTTTATTTTGGCTGCTGGCCTGATGGGCCAAGCTCTTTATTTTATGTCTGGTCTGGTCTGTGTGCTGTTACTGTCAGAGAAAAGGCTAATTTGAATCTTATTGGAAATGTCTGCCTCTATCTGGGTCATAAAAGTTAAGTGTGACCTTTAAGTACTTCATATTTTCTTAAAAATATGTCAGTATCATGCACATATGTATGTGACCTTTCAGGCTGGCTATACAATCACATGTACTTTCTCTACCTATAATGAAGTAGAAAAGTGAATATTTGAAAATACAATTGATTTTTTGTATTCTTAAATGAATATACATATAGTCATGAAAAAATGGAATGTTTTTCTTCCTGGAATGAAAAGAATCATGAAAAGAAAAGAGTCAACTGCAGGAAAGGAAAGAAAATAAATTTCTGGGAATGTACTGTTCCTAACTCAATGTTTTCAGCCAGTAATTGAGCATCATAATTACTATTAGAATAGAAACACTTCAGAAAAGGCCTGAAGTCAGTGATCAGCTACTAAAAAGAGCAGTAGTAATGAACATCGCCAGGATCACAGTAATAAGGGAGCAAAGCAACACAATCTGTACTTTTACTGAGTGAGGCCTAGAATATTTAGATTATGTTTTCTTTTTCAAATTTTACACCTGTTTAGAATTACAGATAAATATGTACTTACAAGATTACTGTACATATGTTTTATTGAGGGAGAGCTATTTAGTCAAACCTCTTAGATTTAGGGCAATATAGAGTCAAACTAATTTGATTTTGATTTTCTTTTAAACCTGCCTCTCAAGAAAGTATAGAAAAGACTCAAGTAAATATTACCTACGTAGGTGCAATACACACTTTTGTTCCTTGTTACTGTCTACCACTTCCATGTGCTATAATCCTTTCATGCCTATTTTTCATCTCTACAGAGCTCATCTCTTGACCCATGATATTCCAAATTAAACTAAAAAAATAGAAGCACAAAGCTGAGCATAAAAACAGGAAGTCTGATCTCAGTAGATTTTCTTCTAGTACACAGGATCCTATTTTCTGATTCACAATCAAAGATTTATGTACAATGACATCAAGGAGCTCAGATTCCAGTGGGGCCACTACCCTCAAACAAGAAACTAATTTGTTATTCATAACTAAAAATATAGCAAGCTACCTCAGGAATAGAATTATTAATATAACTGTCCTGTCATTCACTGAGTGAAATACTGAATGAGGGGAAAGCCTTTGTTAATTATGCTTTAAATAAACATTTAACATTCCAGTGCTTTAGATGATGCAATAGGGAAACATCTGTGTAGAATGAAACCTGTTTTTAATGTTGATTGAATCAAAACTTTGCAATGTTACCAGGCAATGGACTAGTACACTTATAGAAAAATCAAATTTAATTGGACAAATTAATTGATGAAAAACAAAACAAAGTAAGTAAAAATTGGGAAATAACTTATTTTTATTGCCCAAATCACAGACTGACCCAAAATTTTGCTTAAATTATTTAATTTATGTTTATTTTATATTATAACAAATGAAAGAAGACAAAACCCCAAAAATTTGCCTAACGATTGCTTCATTTGAGATGAGAAATGAACATTAAGTGATTAACGGCCAATCCAATAGTGATAAATAAATATTAGTTATCTCTGCAGACTATTCTGTTTCCCTGTAAGGTTTTATTTCTTTAGATAATATAATTGCCCTTAATAAGTGCAAAAGTAAATATAGTCATGATTTATTATTTTTATCAGACTACCAGAATCAACTGTTGGATAAAGATACCAATGTGAATTCAGAATTTGCTAATCTTTAGAGAAGATTAATATTGATAATACAGTTGTGATAATAATCAAACATTAAAAATAGGTTAGATTAAAGGAAATCAATTTTCAGCAGGTTTAGTCAATGGTTTACAAAATATTTCTAAGAATGGAAATTGGATTGAACTAGCAAAGGTGCTGTTTTTATTCTTATTTTAAGATAATGGTATAACATATTTTTAAAATGCTTTAACTACCTAAGAACTCTGTTTTTTTCATGTTTGCATGTATGTGTGTGTGTGTGGGGGTGTACTTCTGAGATGTTTATGTATCGTAGCTTTTCATGTGTTTTAACTACTAAAACTTATTCATAAATTACCTGAAGTCAGGGGTTGTAAGTTAGGAGCAATTTTGCCCTCCTACCAGAGGACATGAAATGTCCTCCTACCAGAGGACATTTGGCAATGTCTAGAGACATTTTTGGTTGTCACAAGTAAGGGGAGGGGCGCTACTGGTATATAGTGAATAGAGGCAAGGGATGCGGCTAAACATCCTACACTACATGGAACAAGCCCCCAGGACAAAGTGTCAACTGGATCAAAATGTCAGTCACGCCAAGCTTCAAAACCCTCCCCTAAATCTTTCGCTTTGACCCTAATCTCCAGCAAATTCTTAGTTCAAAAAGAAGCACTTTTCTGTGGAGCATAGAATGTTGCATCCTGGTAGTGCCTCTCTTCCTCAGTACCACTGGATGGGTAATGCATTTACACTGGTAAATGTGAATTCAGAATAAAACAAGGGCAAGTCATCATTTCAAGATAAAATGACTAAGATGAAACTTCAACAGCCCTAAGTGTTTTATTGCTTTTTTTCCCTCTGACAATAAACATCATATTTATGCTTACTTTCTGTTTTGCTAGGTGTGAAGACAGAATTCTAATGAACCATCAAATATCATAAAAAAGGAGTGAGAACAAGCACCTGGCTCAAAGGTCCACTGCCTGCTCACACAAGGCCCTCAATTCACTCTGGCAGGCTCTGTATAACAAATGAGCTGTAGAGAAATGCTTTTTGCTGGCAGTATACCTATAACGTAAAATATTTTTCACCAGGAAGAAAAAAAAAACTACACACACACACACACCCCCAAAACAACAAAACTCCTTTCTATTCTGTGGCTAAAAGGCAGAACAGACACATTTCAAAGTATGCAAGTATATATTTCACTACTAAATTATTTCAAGCAAATAAATCTAGAGAACAGAAAGTGAAATAAACAGGACTTCAACATATCCAAATGTCAACGAATGATAACTAGTTGAAAGACCAGCCTTTTAATATGCATCTAGACCAGTTATTTGGTTACAAGATATCTAGGTACACACTTTCCTTTAAAAAATGCACTTCAAAGTGAAGGATGTGTTGGAAGATATTCTACTTTTTGTGTGTGTGTGTGGTACGCGGGCCTCTCACTGTTGGGGCCTCTCCCGTTGCGGAGCACAGGCTCCGGACATGCAGGCTCAGCAGCCATGGCTCACGGGCCTAGCTGCTCCGTGGCATGTGGGATCTTCCCGGACTGGGGCATGAACCCGCATCCCCTGCATCGGCAAGCGGACTCTCAACCACTGCGCCACCAGGGAAGTCCGATATTCTACTTTTTAAACTATTTCCATTTGGCCTTTGGAGTGATGTTAGCCTATTCTTATTAAACTTAAAAGCTTAAAGAAAAAGGTAGAATTTAAATTCTTAAGAATTTATAGTCTTTGCTTTTCTTTTATTACCAATCTTAAATAAAAATTCACTAGGAGAAAGATGCCAAGACATATATACCTTTCTGGTACATTTGTAAAATATTTAGAGAAAATTTCACCAAATGAGTATTTACAGATTTTATATTTTAATTTATTTATATTCAATTATGTTTCAAAAAATTATCTTTACAATTCACTTTACGGCTAACAAATATGGACAGAAAATAGCAACAGAAAAAAATAAATTTGAAAGTTTATTAAATTAACCAAGAATATAGAAAAAAGGGAAAATAAGAATAATGAGATGGAAACATGAGTGAAGTACACACAACATACAGTCCTAGAGACTTTAGAAATGACCCACATATTTGACTCTTGTTTATTTAATAATATTTTTTAAAGTAGCTGAAGAATGCGCACATGCAAAAGAGCGACAGAGAGAGACTAAGTCACTATTTTTTGGATTCAGAAAGGGCATTAGATTCAATTACGCTAACATTCTATGCATAGTCTCTCTCGTTGTACCCCTAACTCTTCTACAAGCCACTAGAAATTTTGGGAATGTTTGCTAAATTTCAATAAATGACTATAAAATACGAGCTTAGTATATTCCATAATCGGCTAAGATATCACAATCTCTAATTTTAGTAACACTCTAGTCTTTGTCTTTTCATTGCCCTACCTGAAAAATAACCCGGTCTTGTTAATAACCCAATAATTCCCTTTACCTGTTCTATGCCATGTCCCTCAGTTAGTGCCTACACCCAGATGACTAACATATATATTACCCCAGTATAGATCTCTTTTATCAGGTCCAGATCCATGCATTCAACTGCCTATTTGTCACTTACCTTATATGACCACAAGGTACCTCAGCTCTTATTCTTGATATCTCCCTCTACTTCATTCTATGTATCTGAATATACTGACAGCTTTCTATCTTCACCACCTCCGTCCAAGTCCAAGACATTATAATAGGAACTACTGCAACATCTTCCTAACAGGCTGTCAAATAGCCAATCCAAACATCCTCTAATCTGTGAAAACAAATTTGATCATATTAGCTCTTCATAAAACCTTAAATAGTGTTTCTTTACTATTTTAGAATAAAAACAAAACACTTTAAATGACCTAGAGGACTTGGCTTGTTCTGGAAACAAAATTCAGTCTCATTTCAAACCTCTCTCTCCCCGCTCCCTGTACTAATCCAGCTACAATGGTCTTTCACTTGCATTCTCCCTCCTCTGTCCTACTACAGGATATTTGAACATGCTATTTTTCTCTACATGGAACATCTTTTGTTCTCTCTTAAACTGGCTCACATCCAATCACCCTTACAATTCAGTCACAATGCGACTTCTTGGAAAATTTTTCTAAGAGCCTTTGACTAGGCCAAATCTGACCAGGAGAGACTCCTAGAACTCCATGTTTCTCTCCTTCCTAACTGCCTGAAGTGGTTGCAATTTTAGATTTGTTTGTGGAATTACCTAGTGAGTGTCTTTCTCCCTACAAGAATATCAAAGAGGTCAGGAACTATATTTCTGGCTTTGCTCATTACTAGACGCTCACGTCTTACCATGGTGCTTGGCACCTACTGCATGCCCAGGAAATATTTATTAAAAAACTAATTGGAGAGCTTCCCTGGTGGTGCAGTGGTTGAGAGTCCGCCTGCCAATGCAGGGGACACAGATTTGTGCCCCAGTCTGGGAAGTTCCCACATGCCGTGGAGCAGCTGGGCCTGTGAGCCATGGCTGCTGAGCCTGCACGTCCGGAGCCTGTGCTCCGCAACGGGAGAGGCCACAACAATGAGAGGCCCGCCTACAGCAAAAAAAAAAAGATTCCATATGTATGTGTTAGCATATGGTATTTGTTTTTCTCTTTCTGACTTATTTCACTCTGTATGACAGTCTTTAGGTCCACCCACCTCACTACAAAAAACTCAATTTCGTTTCTTTTTATGGCTGAGTAATACCCCATTGTATTTACGTGCCACATCTTCTATATCCATTCATCTGTCGATGGACACTTAGGTTGCTTCCATCTCCTGGCTATTGTAAACAGAGCTACAATGAACATTGTGGTGCATGACTCTTTTTGAATTATGGTTTTCTCAGGGTATATGCCCAGTAGTGGGATTGCTGAGTCGTATGGTAGTTCTATTTGTAGTTTTTTAAGGAACCTCCATAGTGTTCTCCATAGTAGCTGTATCAATTTACATTCCCACCAACAATGCAAGAGGGTTCCCTTATCTCCACACCCTCTCCAGCATTTATTGTTTCTAGATTTTTTGATGATGGCCATTCTGACTGGTGTGAGGTGATACCTCATTGTAGCTTTGATTTGCATTTCTCTAATGATTAGTGATGCTGAGCATCCTTTCATGTGTTTGTTGACAATGTGTGTATCTTCTTTGGAGAAATGTCTATTTAGGTCTTCTGCCCATTTTTGGATTGGGTTGTTTCTTTTTTTTGATATTGAGCTGCATGAGCTGCCTGTATATTTTGGAGATTAGTCTTTTCTCAGTTGCTTCATTTGCAAATATTTTCTCCCATTCTGAGGGTTGTCTTTTCATCTTGCTTATGGTTTCCTTTGCTGTGCAAAAGCTTTTAAGTTTCATTAGGTCCCATTTGTTTATTTTTGGTTTTATTTCCATTTCTCTACGAGGTGGGTCAAAAAGGATCTTGCTGTGATTCATGTCATAGAGTGTTCTGCCTATGTTTTCCTCTAAGAGCTTTATAGTATCTGGCCTTACATTTAGGTCTCTAATCCATATTGAGTTTATTTTTGTGTGTGGTGTTAGGGAATGTCCTAATTTCATTTGTTTACATGTAGCTGTCCAATTTTCCCAGCACCACTTATTGAAGAGGCTGTCTTTTCTCCATTGTATATTCTTGCTTCCTTTATCAAAGATAAGGTGACCATATGTGTGTGGATTTATCTCTGGGCTTTCTATCCTGTTCCATTGATCTATCTTTCTGTTTTTGTGCCAGCACCATACTGTCTTGATTACTGTAGCTTTGTAGTATAGTCTGAAGTCAGGAAGGCTGATTCTTCCAGCTCCGTTTTTCTTTCTCAAGATTGCTTTGGCTATTTGGGGTCTTTTGTGTCTCCACAGAAATTTTAAGATTTTTGTTCTAGTTCTGTAAAAAAATGCCATTAGTAATTTGATAGGGATTCCATTGAATCTGTAGATTGCTTTGGGTAGTATAGTCATTTTCACAATATTGATTCTTCCAATCCAAGAACATGGTATATCTCTCCATCTGTTTGAATCATCTTTAATTTCTTTCATCAGTGTCTTATAGTTTTCTGCATACAGATCTTTTGTCTCCTTAAGTAGGTTTATTCCTAGGTATTTTATTCTTTTTGTTGCAATGGTAAATGGGAGTGTTTTATTAATTTCTCTTTCAGATTTTTCATCATTAGTGTATAGGAATGCAAGAGATTTCTGTGCATTAATTTTGTAACCTTCTACTTTACCAAATTCATTGATTAGCTCTAGTAGTTTTCTGGTAGCATCTTTAGGATTTGCTATGTATAGTATCATATCATCTGCAAACAGTGACAGTTTAACTTCTTCTTTTCCGATTTGGATTCCTTTTCTTTCTTTTTCTTCTCTAATTGCTGTGGTTAAAACTTCCAAAACTATGTTGAATAACAGTGGTGAGAGTGGGCACCCTTGTCTTGTCCCTGATCTTAGTGGAAATGGTTTCAGTTTTTCACCATTGAGATCAACGTTGGCTGTGGGTTTGTCATATATGGCCTTTATTATGTTGAGGTAAGTTCCCTCTATGCCTACTTTCTGGAGGGTTTTAATCATAAATCGGTGTTGAATTTTTTCGAAAGCTTTTTCTGCATCTATTGAGATGACTGTATGTTTTTTCTCCTTCAATTTGTTTACATGGTTTATCAGATTGATTGAATTGCATATACTGAAGAATCCTTGCATTCCTAGGATAAACCCCACTTGCTCATGGTGTATGATCCTTTTAATGTGCTGCTGGATTCTGTTTGCTGGTATTCTGTCGAGGATTTTTGCATCTATTGCAAAAAGAAATACTGGCCTGCAGTTTTCTTTTTTTTGTGACACCTTTGCATGGTTTTGGTATCAGGGTGATGGTGGCCTTGTAGAATGAGTTTGGGAGTGTTCCCCCCTCTGCTATGTTTTGGAAGAGTTTGAGAAGGATAGGTGTTAGCTCTTCTTTAAATGTTTGATAGAATTTGCCTGTGAGGCCATCTGGTCCTGGGCTTTAATTTGTTGGAAAATTTTTAATCACAGTTTCAATTTCAGTGCTTGTGATTGGTCTGTTTATATTTTCTATTTCTTCCTGGTTCAGTCTCAGAAGTTTGTGCTTTCTTAAGAATTTGTCCATTTCTTTCAGGTCGTCCATTTTATTGGCATATAGTTGCCTGTAGTAATCTCCCATGATCCTTTGTATTTCTACAGTGTCAATTGTTACTTCTCCTTTTTCACTTCTAATTCTATTGATTTGAGTCTTCTCCCTTTTTTCTTGATGAGTCTGGCTAATGGTTTATTTGTTTTGTTTACCTTCTCAAAGAACGAGCTTTTAGTTTTATTGATCTTTGCTGTTATTTCCTTCATTTCTTTTTCATTTATTTCTGATCTGATCTTTATGACTTCTTTCCTTCTGCTAACTTTGGGGGTTTTTTGTCTTTCTTTCTGTAATTGCTTTAGGTGTAAGGTTAGGTTGTTTATTTGAGTTGTTTCTTGTTTCTTGAGGTAGGATTGGATTGCTATAAACTTCCCCCTTAGAACTGCTTTTGCTGCATCCCATAGGTTTTGGGTTATCGTGTTTTCATTGCCATTTGTTTCTAGGTATATTTTGATTTCCTCTTTGATTTCTTCAGTGATCTCTTGGTTATTTAATAGTGTACTGTTTAGCCTTCATGTGTTTGTACTTTTTACAGTTTTTTTCCTGTAATTGATATTTTTCATAGCGTTGTGGCTGGAAAAGGTACTTAATATGATTTCAATTTTCTTAAATTTACCAAGGCTTGATTTGTGACCCAAGATATGCTCTATCCTGGAGAATGTTCCATGAGCCCTTGAGAAGAAAGTGTATCCTGTTGTTTTTGGATGGAATGTCCTATAAATATCAATTTAGTCCATCTTGTTTACTGTACCATTTAAAGCTTCTGTTTCCTTATTTATTTTCATTTTGGATGATCTGTTCATTGGTGAAAGTGGGATGTCAAAGTCCCCTACTCTGATTGTGTTACTGTCGATTTCCCCTTTTATGGCTGTTAGCGTTTGCCTTATGTATTGAGGTGCTCCTATATTGGGTGCATAAATTTTTACAATTGTTACATCTTCTCCTTGGATTGATCATTATGTAGTGTCCTTCTTTTAGACATATTATTTATTTATTTATTAATTTTTTTTTTTTTTGTGGTACGCGGGTCTTTCACTGTTGTGGCCTCTCCCGTTGCGGAGCACAGGCTCCAGACACGCAGGCTCAGCAGCCACGGCTCACGGGCCTATCACTCCGCGGCATGTCAGATCTTCCCAGACCGGGGCACGAACCCATGTCCCCTGCATCGGTAGGCGGACTCTCAACTACTGCGCCACCAGGGAAGCCCTAGACACGTTATTTTATTTCATTATCTCAATTGCTCTATGAGACCGATGGTATTGTTCCCATTTTAAATATGAGAAAGTTTTAAAAGGTTAAGTAACTTGCCTAGGGTCTTATAAAATGTAAATGGTAGAGCTGGGATTTGAACCCAGGTTGCATTCATTCTAAAGTCCATGACTTTAAATTGTCTGCTTATGTAAACTTAGTAACATTTAATTCAGATTACTGTTTATTTTCATAAAGAGTCATGAATCCCTTTTTTTAATGTTAATAATTCTCACCCATTTTATAATTTTGGAGGATCACCCTCTATGGAATAGCCTTGTTCTATGTTCCATGTCAATATACAAGGGTAATACTTTCTTATTTGGGTTTTTTTTTTTTTTTTTTGGTCACACTATTGACTATAAGATGTAGTTATTCAATGAAAGTCAGTTCTAAAATGGTCAAAAGATTTCGTTATAAAAAAAGCCTATTGACAATAGCCCAAAGACGTTATAACAAGGATCCCATGTGGAAGGTAGTCTTTCTCTTAAAGATCTTAAAAAACAAAAAAATCAAGAGTATAAGAATTTTATAAGGAAACCCTAAGGAATATCAAAATATCAGAGTCACAAGGGTTATTAGGGAAGGTTTATGGGAGGCAAATTTTCTCCAAGCATGCAAATTCTAAAAGGAAGGGGCAAGGGTGAACCCTACCTGAAGACAGACATTATAACTAGCTTGGAAACCGTGGGTGCTGGAAAACATTTATTACAGAATTACTTTTTACACTAAATACTCTTTCTGAGGACTACTTCTGGCTTAAAATGGCACAGATGAAAAAAACACAAAATAGAGCTGCATTTGGCTTGCAGAATATCAACCAGAGAGTAAGCGCAACCTTTCCAAGAACAGTGTTTTAGATCATGTCCACTTTAAAAAGGTGAATAAATCTTGCTTAATTCAGTGAAATTGCTGGCTTTAGGAAGAACCTATTTGGGACCAAATTTTAAAAAATTCAATATTGGTTATGCACTGGGCAAATTTTCATATTAATGGTATCACATCTCTACACTGACTCCGACCCATTTGCCACTGACCTCCATAGGTTGATGGAATTAGGAGTTTTGTGTGTATTCCAAATTTAAAAAAAGCAATTCTCTGGTTCAAATGTCAGCTCTCTGCCTGCCTTTAAACAATATGTAGCCATTTAACATCTAATCTATTTAGAATTAAAAGAATATCACACAGAATGCTCTACTTTCCATGTACAATAAAGGTATAGAAACTTCAGATTTCTAAGCAATAACAGAAAAATATGGCAATACTCTCAGCCATTAGAGTAAACAGAGAAGGCAGAAGTTCTTTTGTAGAAACTGGCAGATATTGGCAACTCTTCTGAAATCTCACAGAATTGTTTTCTATTATTGTCAATCTGATAAAAGCTTTAAATTTGGGAAGGGAAAAAGGAAATGTCTCAATAATCAAGCATTAAACATAACTCACTAAAGGAAGGCCCTAAAGCTCTCAGATATATTAAAAAATAAGGAGCATGTTTATACCTGGAAAGAATAACAAAATCTAATTAAAACTTGGAACAAAAGCCTCAGCCATTATGCGGGGAGACAAGCAGGGCCCCCAAGGTTAAAGTGTGGCATTCTGACTGCTTATCTATCAACTAGATGTACAGTGAGAAAAGGGTGTGGGGAGGGGGTGGTTAGAACTGCCTCAGATAACCAGGTCTGTCTTGGTCACCAGGCTTCAGTGTCTTTATCTTTAGAAGACTTGGTTTGAATCAGTGCTAATACTTGATTTAGATTTAAAATACTAGATTAAATTTTAGATTTAAAATTCCTAACTGTCTGTAGAATACTGTCTGCAAAGGAAGCTAGACCTGGACTCTGAATTTCTGAGTTCTAATTCATGACAAGCATTCATATTTCCTGTAACATTGCATGTTGTAAATCTGTGGATGGCAAAAGTTCTTACAAATGCTTGCTATTAAAGATTTTCTGGTAGCACAGTAGAAAGAGACCAAGGACATTAGATTCACGGAAGATATTTTACCAAGGAGACTTTCTTGTATAATTAAAAAGTACAAGTTAGTATTGTTCTCAAGATACCCTTGTTGGGGCTGAAAACACAGTGTATTAGCCACAAAGTGCAACAAAGCTTTATTGTCTCCAAATGCTTTCTCTGTACCCCACTTGCTTAAAAATCTTCAGTTGAACCATATGAAATTTCTGATATTCATCTCTTTTGACCTAAACAAACCAGTAATTCTATATGGTGTAACCTGTACTAATTTGTACTACATATATATATATGTAGTACACATATATATATGTGTGTGTGTGTGTGTGTGTATGTGTGTGTGTGTGCATAACACTAATTAAAATGGTAGATAAATTCAATAATCAATATGGTTACCTATATTATTCAGAAACCTTACTAAATGAAGTAAACTTTTATGCTACTCTAGCTCATTGGTCTTTCCCTATTCCATAAGAAAAGTTTTAATCAATGTTTATTTATATGATCATTTTCGTAAATACACACAGCAGAAGGGAATTTTAACATCTTCATTATTTAACAGTGAAATATCAAAAGTTAAGTGAGTTTCTTGTTTAATGGGCTATGATTTGAAAAGGGGGCTAAAGTATTCTCAGGCTTAAAAACTTGTTAGTACATTCACAGGGAAATATGTGGGGTGATTCAGGCTTGTGTCTTTTATTGTCTTTGGGACATAGTAGAATTTGGTTAATTTTACTGTTACTTCAAATACTGAAAAACTGTCAGTGATTCTAAAAGTCAAATGGCAATGCAAGCATAGTTGTTCAGTATAGGATGATTTCTCCAAGCCCCTCAACATTTACCATATCACTTTCTATCTGTACATATGATTCATGAAGCTGTGTATATTTCTCAGTCAAAATTTTGGAATTTTGCTTATTTATTTGTGTTTACCTCTAAGTAGCTCTTAAAACTGTACCTTTTTCCACCTATTTTCCTGCTCTACTTTTGTTAGGCATTCAAGGGATCAGTGCTTCTAGGGAAACTTAACTTTGCCTAGCTCTGGGGGCAAGAGTCTTGATTAGCCTAGAGATTCTTGGTAATTCTCTTCTAATGCCTGTGACTGGTTGAGGAAAGAGTCAATGAGACCGGAGGGAAAATGCTTAGGAACTTGTGGGAAAGGCACACACACACACAAACACACACACACACACAGAGTCCTAGTCTATTTCAGGATGTAGTTATATGAGCATATATGAAGCATATACGAGCATATGTAAAGCTACTGCACTCATCTTGCACTCAACTGGACAAACCTAAGGACAAAAGCCAATCAATATGCTGAAGATGGCAGAGAGATAATGGCCAGGTTCAAGAGAATCTAGAGATGTCAAACTATCTGACTTCTGGATTTCTGGTTATGTGACATAATAAATTTGTGATTGTTTTCCTTGAAGAGGAAGTATGCTGCCACAGAAAAAACTAAGTCTTAGCATCTTCCTGCCAATCATATTTTTCAAGACTCTAGTAAAGAGCAGTATATTGCAGAGTGCACAGTAAGCATTCAGGAGATTGTCCCTGAGTACATAAATGGGAACAAACTGGACATTTTTTAAGGCTATCTCAATATGATGAAGCCAAACTATTACTAAATCAAGCACACTTCCAAAGAAATTATATATGCAGAGTATCAACCTAAAGAAAATGACAGATATTCTTTGTGTTTGACTATGTGAATGTATCTGCTTATATTTATATAAAACAGTCAATAAGATGGTTAATACTGAATTTTTAAAATGAGTTTTCCCCCAGTATTTCTTTTCTAGCATAAGTAAAGTGGGTTATAAATTTTCTCACTTTTTATGCCTATTTCAATATTTAGCGTAGGAGGCTCAGATGAGTGAGGGAGAAAGAAGAGGAGGAAAATGGAATAAAAGTTCATTCTGGAATCAAAAACTGATTAGTAAGAAGAGTAATTTTAAGCAATTCACTTTTGAAGAAACTGTCATAATCGATAACTTCCCACAGCTTGGTTCATGAACCCTATTTTTAGTTGAACTAGTAACATAGGAAACAATTAGACATCATCATCAACGTTTTCATGCATTAATGCCAGCACAAATTAACTCCTACCACTAAAAATACTCCTTCTCTCTGTCACAGTCTGTGAAGGGTATGACTTACTGCACTTATTTAGGGCATAATTGTTTCTCCTGCCTACACAAAACTGACACATAAAAATCAATATTAATTAAAAAAGATCAAAACTATCCTCATTATCTTATTTAGCTGTCTCTCCAAAACCAGGTTACCATTTATGACAGAAACACACCACAGTCTGGACTTTACCAATTCTGCTGCCAAATAATAAATGTTCATTTATTGGTTGTGTCCAAGTAACTGTTTCCCTAAGAACAGAGTTATTTATAGTGCAACCTCGAAAAAGGACCTGGTGTCTAACTATAAAGTTCATCTTGACTAAGATACTGCCATACTTAAAAAATTCTTTTCCGTTCAACACATCTGTATTCTCTATTCTCCTCCCCACTTCTCCCCACAAACACTTCTAATATGAGAAAAAAATAAAAATGTATCTCAGAATTCCAGAATCATTGTGCCCTACAGAAGTATAAAAGGCATGTATTTTTCATCTTCTATTTTATCTTAAAAATTCACATATTTTTAATTTCATTATGTTATTGCATTTATTTTAATGTAAAAGTAATGACACACTATGTTCACCTGGTGGCTTTGCAAATGTGTCCCTCAGTTTGTGAAGCCTCAGGATACCTCTTTTTCTTGCCACTCTGTCTCCATTTTCTCCATGCTATCTGTCTTTCCTCAAGGCACTCTCAATGAAGAAAGTGGTAACAATCCCAGAATATGTTACCAGCACTGAGATTATTTACTCTGCAACCCTCACCCTAATCATGTCAAACACACTGACCACCACGAACAGGAAACACAGGGTTGGAGTCTCCTCTGTCCTTTCCTGGCTCTGGTCCCTGTTATGCCTTGAGGCCACGTCTGAGACCTGGGACCCTAAGTGATGTGAGATATTTTATCAACATCAAAACTCATCCAAATGATTTTAGTTTTAACAAGTTGGTGTTTGCATGCAAATAAATATCATAACTAACTATATACCACCCACAAACAAAAAGCCAAAGGGAGAGAGAAAGAGAAGAAATGTAAGTGATCTATAAAGACGATCCATCATCTTTAATTTTAGGTAATTTTATCACTTATCTGGTCCCATTTTAACTATTTTTGCCCAGAGTATAGGAAAATGAAGTATAACTAACCTCCTTTTGCTAAATGTTCCAGAAGGAAAGAAATTTAAGTTTGAGATTTAAAATATGTGTATATATTATAATATGTAATATATTTTTGTCCTCAAGTTGTCACTCACACGTAAGAGTACACACGCTTTGCAAGTCTGAGCAGTTTGGTTTGGGTTAGAAACCTAAGTCTGTGTAATCATGGGCAAATTACTTAATCTCCAATTCTCAGTGTTCTAACCTATAAAAGGGCATAATAATAGTACTAGTCTAATACGTCCCTTGAGAAGATTAAATAAGTGCTTAATAAATGGCAATTGCTAATATTAGTAAATAATAACATTGGCAGAGTCTTAGACTCATAGTCATGCAGACAACAATTTCAGGAAATATTCTCCAAAACATTACTTATTTCCACCTTTTTACTCAAGGTGAGAAAATTTAACTTTCTGAGGTCAGTAGACAGACCCAAGGTCCCTCCAATTAGCTGCTGGCCTAAACTGGACAAGTGGAGAGGTCTGTTCAAGGTCATTAGAGTCTGCTGTGGCACATTTCAAAATGTAGCAGGAAAAAAAAAGGGATATGGGACAATGGTGATTTCCAAAGTAATATAGATTTTTCCATTATAGAAAGACATGGCATAGACAGTTCAAACACTTAAGTACCCTTGAAAAGGGTGTGTTTTGTCTTCTATGACAGAACTTTTTTTTGTTTTTATTTTTGCATTAGTGAGGTGATTTGCTATTTGAACTTGAGTTTAGGTCAGTCTCTACCTCATGCTATTGTTGCTATTTATACACTTTAAATATAAATGCCCTGGTTTCCTTCCAGGAACTAGTGAGCTGTGTGCTTGAGGTCACTGAAATTTAAAAATGTGCATACTCTAGGAACATAATTAATAAGGAGCTGTTAATGGAGAAGGCAAACTGAATCTAGGAAACTGGTCAGCATTTTTTGTCAGAAAATATTTCAAATGAGATACTTTCTTGGTCTGGTAGTTTATGTTAGCTGAGAAATGGGAAAGGAAAGTTGAGGGAATGTTTGAAGAAAGAGGGGAGCATGTCATGAGCATTAAATACATAGCGGACTTAATGCTAAGTACTTTCCACATCAATTGCTTTTTCCAGAAACCCAATGAAAAAAGGCAATTTGCAGATGAAAAAAGAAAAAAAAACTGCGTATCAGTTAATTCGACAAATAACAAAGACATTTTTAAAAAATGAACCCTATCTGATTCAACTGTCACATGATCTTTAAAAAGCTCAATACAGTTCCATCTTTTGTATCTTTTGTCTTTATTGATAAGGAAACCCTAAAATTCCCTTTGGTGTTAAATACGAATCTACCTAGGACAAGAGTGAGAAATAACTATTTTATACTGAATTTGATTCAATAGCAAAGGATTTAATAGCAAATTTTCAGAGAATTACACCTCTGTGAGAGAATGTGGATAAATGGAAAGAAACAAATAATTTTCTCCCCCTCACAGAATCACCATATACTCACTAGTCTTGGACCTAATTTTAGCTCAAGATTGCCCCGAAATCAGAATCAACACAAAACTGGAGTCTTTATAGACCCATAACTGTGAGGGGTTGGAATTCTCACCCACACTGAGCCTTTTCTTCCACATGTTATTTCTGTTTTCACATCTTTTGAGAACTTTTATGTACAATACCAGTCAAGACCTGAGCCACACAATTTAAAAAGTAGTACTTACAAGCTATGTCTTTATAGTCAGAAGACTATGTAATAACAACAGTATTATTTTTATGAAAAGAGAATAATATAAATGCTATCATAGTTTCCAGTGTTCTGATTAAAACAGAATAACATTTTAATAATGAATCTAGGAGGATAATATTTATAAGAACAGGAAATCTCCCATCTGGAAAGAAAACAGTATAAAGAGCATATAAGAGTAGAAGGGGCCTTGGAGACCTTTCTCACAGGTGCTCATCTCCCTAAATAGGACTAACTGGTATGTTATATTAGGAAATATTTTATTTATAGTAACAGTAATAACAACCATAATAATACTACTAGAAGACAACATTATTAATAATCACAGCTATTATTTCTTCAGAATCTATTAAAGCTAAAGCACTATGCTTCGCACTTTCTAAACATTCCTACTGATGGTTGTAAACCTGTTTTCCCCATTTTATAGGTGAACAAATTGAGGTCCAGATTAGTTAAATGACTTCCCTAGAGCAAAATCTAAGTAGAGAGGTGTTACCTCTTTAATTAATTGCCTTTCACAGAGCTTTAGATTATGAATACATATTCATAATGGTATGATTATAGTTATGAAACTGAAAAAATACTGTTCTTTTCGTGTAAAATAAATACATGCTTAGCATAGAATGTTAAAGGCAGCATGGAGTAGTGCAGGACAAAATTAATTTGCTATCAAAATTATTGCAATAAAAGCATACAAAGGAGTTTTTCTCAAATCAAAGGGTTTTAACTAAATCGTAATTTTCTGACTGAATCATTTCACATTTCTCTATTCACTGCTTTTTGCATCACATCCTGTCCTCTCAATGAAAGGCATCTATGAGCAGGCACTCCTCACTTTAATATCTGGCTGGAAGGCAGGCAGCATCATGGTTAATTAGACAGGCTTCAGAATCCAACCAGCATGATGGCATCCTAGCTCCATCATTTGCAATCTCTGCAACTTTGGGCAAGATACTTAATCCCTTTAAATCACTGTAACTCATCCATAAAATGAAGTTGATAATGGCATCTACATGAAACTGTTATTGCTAGGATTAAATGAGATAATGCAAGTGAGGGGCCAGGACAGTATGTGGTCCATGGTAAGCACTCAGTAAATCATAGACATTTTTACATTTATAGCTGCCCCTCTGGGAGTCGAAAGGAACTGCCCTAACTTTTTCCTCTACGGACACCATTGCTATTGAATGCTTTCCATTCCTTTCATTTCCTTTCCTTCATTTTTTTCTTTCCATTAAGGAATTCAAACCTAACTTGAACATGGCCTTCCTCTCTCTCTGTCTTGGCATAGCCCATCGTGTCTTGATTCACCAAAAGGTTAACAGATGGTGGTGGGAAATATGATGATAATTAAGAAACACCCAGGCAAGAATACAGGATCCTCTCCTCTCACTGCCAATGGGACCCTCTAGCTAAGCCTCCTCCCTGCTCAGATCACAAGAGTAACCAGCAGTGACTGGAGCCTAAAGCAGTCCCATTCAATTTCCAACCACATCATATTTTCTCGGCATCCAAAGTTATAAATAGACTTTGTTATAGATATATTGTTATGTTAGATGACAATGTTCTAACAATGGCTGTTGTACAAAACTATCTGCCTCGGGGACATTAAGGGTTAAGGAGACTTCCGTGAGCTCATTGTATCAATGAACAAATGATGTCTGAGTTTCGCAACTAGTTCACAAAGGCACTTTTGAAACAGTCCACTCAGAGACTGGGGGCTGACTTTCCTTTGTTGTTGTTGTTGACTGGGGCCTCCCTGGCCACTAGAGGGTTGCTTATGCATCATCTGCCTCATCAGAGGCTCTTAAAGCTCAGTTCTGAAATAACTACATTTCAAGGGCAGGACCATATTCTCCTCCACTCCTACAGTATCTGCAGAGAGAGTGCCCAGAAATGAGGAAGACCATTTCAAGAACTGATCAATATCCTGTTCGGGAAGATAGATGAAGACAGTGGGTTGAAAGCAGAATTTAAATAAAGGGGGGGGGGTGGATATGGGGAACAGCTGAATCCTCCAGTTAGCTTCCTTAACCCCTTCAGGGTGACTGGAGAGTGCTCACACTTCTGTTCAAAGCAAGGAGAGCGAATTCCAGGAAGTGTATTAAAGTATACAAATGAACCCCACCCACAGACTTCTCTCACATGCTCTGTGTTCAGAGTAGATTATTAGATTAAGCAAGACAGAGGCTGGCACTAGAGGGTATGCAACAGGTCATTTAGGTTGCACAGGGATCAGAAAAAGATGACCGCAACTCAGAAGTGACTTTGTACTCAGGTCCTTGACCTCTAGCTTTGTCTTTCTGAAGAATTTCTTTCCTGGCATTTAGAGTTTACTTGGTATATTCTTGGCAGTTGGGATAGGAGTGGGGAGAATCAGGCAAATGGGAGGCCAGGAAGGGAGCCAGGAATGTTCACATTTGGGGGAATGTTCCTCCAATTCCTACGGATTTCTTTGTGGATGTATGATGGAAACAGATGTCTCCTTTTTTGTTTATTTTTTCTTGTTTTTGGCACATCATAGATAATCACTTATGTCTGCTGGATTTTTGAGGGTTCCACCCCCTTCCTTGGTCCTCTTTGAAGTCTATTTCATCTCTTCCCAAAACAATCTAGATTGTGGAATTCCAAGTATGATTCCGACTTCAAAGCCAGTGAGACCACACCTAATACATCTGGTCTTCTCCTTCTAACAGACTTTAATAACTCTTCTTGAGGCAGGTCAAGATTCTATTTTCTTTGGTAATTTTCTCTGCTTCATCATTCATGAATAAGCTTTTCCACATGGGTGATAGTAACAGTAATAATACCAATGCTTCTATGTGCTAACCTACTAATCCCTTTACACATATTCTTTCATTTAATCCTATGAACAACCCTATCAGGTAGACAAATCACTAGCACCATTTTACAGAAGAGAAAACTGAAGCACAGGGCAGCTGAGGAATTTTCCCAAGGCTCACAGCCAGGAGAAGGTGCATATGGGATATGAGCCCAAAGAGTCTGTCTCCTCCGTATCATTCACAGTGTCCTGGCTTCTGCTGGGCACCATTTCCTCTGCTATGACCACAAGCAACCTCCTATTTTGAACTGCACCTATTATGTACCATACATGATAGTAAAGATTTCACAAGCATTATTCCACTTCATTTCAAAAACAACATCATCAGCTAGGCCTTGCCCTTACTGACAGATGAAGAAACAGAGGTTTGGTAGGGGTTGGTGGGTTGTCAGAGGTCACACAACTAGTAAGTTACACAACCAAGACTAGAATCCATGTTTCTCTAACTCCAAAGGCTATACTTTCACTCAGCATCCCATCTTGGCCCTGCAAAAAGACTCTACCCAACTATTCCTGGACACACCACAGGCCTCCTGTGACACAGTGTGCAGCATCAATAAGGTTAAACGACAAGTGTGATTATGCATTATTTTATTGCTAATATCTCTATGAATAAAATGTCTATTTGATTTTCATTTAACCCCAAAAGAATGTGATTACCAAATAACCACTGAAGAATTACTGCCGATTATGTTCTGTAATTATGGCTCCTGTTAATGACATCAGTGTGCAGCCTTTCATATTTAGTCCTATTAATTAATCCCCGTAAGCCCAGGAAGTTATAATCGATGCAACAAAGGCACCATGGTAAATTACAAATAATTCCCAAATCCTTTAAACAGTTTTCAAGGCTCCTTCAGTTTTCTTGGTTAGGACACCTTGAGTGTGGGAGCTGGAAGAGTCTGTAGTAACTGATAGCTCCTCACCTGCAACCACCTATTTCAGTAATATGCCTAATTAGGCAAATGCTTAAAACTGGAGTCCCATCTGCCACTAACAAGTATAAATTCCTACAGGGCAATAAAAATAATTAACTGGTTGAGTCAAGAGACCCCCAAATCAGATATACGACATTTCAATTCTCTGAGCAATATATTGCTTCAGGTAACACCTGTTGTCAGTGAGTGGTTTCAGTTTCGCAGAAGTTGAATATAGCAAGTATGTCTAATACTGAAAGTCCCATAAAGAAAACTTCCTGATGGCTCAGTCTCACAGATAGACAAGATAAACAGGCATACTGACAGTGATGCTAGGAATTGATGCTTTATGAAAAACTGGTCTCTGAATTCTATGTTTTTCAAAATCTCCCAATCCATCCTCAGATTTTCCTCATATTGTATCAAACATATGTTGATATACATTAGATTTCTAAAATGGTTATATTTATATGCTTTGTTTTTTTGTTTGTTTTTTTGCGGTATGCGGGCCTCTCACTGTTGTGGCCTCTCCCGTTGCGGAGCACAGGCTCCGGATGCCCAGGCTCAGCGGCCATGGCTCACGGGCCCAGCCACTCCGTGGCATGTGGGATCTTCCCGGACCGGGGCACAAACTCGTGTCCCCTGCATCGTCAGGCAGACTCTCAACCACTGCGCCACCAGGGAAGCCCTATTTATATGTTTTATCTGAGACAGCTACAGCTATAGTTGTCCAGAGGTGCTACAAGCTGTCTCAGAAGTAGTCCATTGCAAGAAGACGTGGCATGACAATCCATTCTACATCATTGAAAACTAGACTAGTTGGTTTCTGAAGCCCTGATCTATGTTAGTCTAGAAGTCAAAGAATCCTGTTCTTTTTGGCAGAGAGGAAAAGGGTCAGAACTCGATCCCCGTTGGCATCCCATGCCCTTCCCTGATTCCATTCTTGTTCTGGAGGATTTCCCAGGAGATAGTACATAACCCTCAGCAGGTGTCTGGCCTCAGAAACAATTTGGGAGGAGGAAACAGAGGCTCAGAATAAATAAATATCTATCAAAGCATCATTGCGTCAAATATAACAGAGAACATGGTTATCTTTAAAGGATTCAAAAAGAGGAATAATATGACAATTTTAGACTGAATATAAATTGGTTCCTTCAGATAAATAATTGTTAGTGGAGAAATTAATCTAACTGGCAATTTAGAAGAATTAGTTTGTAAAATTATAATATTTAAGATCTGGAAATAACCTTAAAGGTCATCTGAAGCCAACTTTCCATTTTACAAATAAGGGAACTGAGATTCAGAAAGGGTAAGGAACTTGTCCAAGGTTACCCAGTAAATCAATGGTTGAAATAGGACTGGAACAGAGACATCTTAATCACACCATCTGCCACCACGCTCAAACTAAATGACTAGTTCAATTTTAAAAGTTTATAAGAAGGAATGATAATAGGTACAATCTTAGATTTATGGTTTTAAAATGCAAGACTCCGTCCTAACATCACTGACAGTCATTGTTAACATGGCTCCTCCATCTTGTCAACATGCAGCATTAAGATCTGAGTAGACATTGGGAGTGTGACCATATGTTAGGACCGGAGATCTCACCAGATACTGCAGTTCATATTCTACTGTCAGCAAGTTTTATACAAATTAAAGTAATAATAATAATAATGATGACGATGATGATGATGATAGATGATAATGACAGAAGCCTATACTGTTTTAAGGCCAAATTTCATACATAGCATTCAGAGTCCTTATCTGACCAGCCATCATTTTTTAATTTATTTTTTTTTTGGTGGTTTTCCTAGAGTTTTACTTTAATTTTTTGTTTCAATTATTTACCATTAGTTAAAAATTATAAATAAATAAATAAAAATTCCACTTAAAACCTGGGTGCTCTTTTCTTATAGGTAGCTCACTAGATGTTGAAAAACAGAACAAAAAGGGGGAAGGGAAGGGAAGGAAAGGAAAACCAAACCATTCCTTTCCTGTTTAGCTGAGCAGTATTTGAGCTCCTGACTCTGCTTTAATGTTTCCTTACTCTAGCATCACCATCAAAATTCCTACAAGTGGTTCTTCTAACCACCACCAAAGTACCTATGCAAGTACTAATTAGCTAGCATAAGTTAATGTAGATTTCCTTGAAATTAAAAGCAGTTTTCAGAGCCATGGAGAGTGACTTCTATCTGCATTACTGCAGGGGTCACAAGGGCAAGTTCGGCTTAGAACTCCTGGAGTCTGAGTTCTGACCCAATGGGATCGAGATATGCCAATAACAACAGTTACAAAACTGATATGATCAGAAAAGAGGTTTATGTACATAAAAGCGTGATGGAGGAACTGAAGAGAATAATCGATGACACTGAAATTCCCAAAGAGGATAATGCTTTGTGGCCTCCTCCCGACTAAGGGCGCCGGCAGGAGCTTGAAATCATCATTGGAGATGAACACATTTCCTTCATGACATCAAAAATTGATCCCCTTATTGATGTCAATCAATCCAAGGATCCAGAAGGCTTACGAGTATTTTATTATCTTCTCCAGGACCTTAAGTGTTTGGTCTTTGATCTTACTGAATTACACTTCAAGATTAAGCCAATCTAGATTGAATATTGGTGTGGACACAAGCAGTGTGGGAGTAGCTGCTTTTAATCACCATTATCAGGACATTTTTGTGTATAATATTTCTTATAAACTATAAATGATTGTCTTTAATAAATAACATAACCAAAAAAAGCAGTTTTCACCCTTCTAACTTCAAAGGGAATAAGAAATCTTCAGAATGTCACACTCAATAACTATGCTTCTTAAAGCAAAATATATAGAATGCATCATCAAGGATACATATTCCCTCATGAATAATGCTTATGGGATTGACCCTTCCTTTGTTATATTTACTCTTTCTTGCTACCCAATAAGAACACACTTTGAGAAAATAAGACAAAAGAAGACATTCTGATTTAAGAAGAAAGTGAAGGGGAGAGGTGGCAGTGGCACAGGTGGCATCTAAGGTCTACCTGAAGGTTCTAAGAGATGGGTCACTTGTGCAAAGCTATGCCTGTGAAAGCCTTAACTTGAATTTAATGTTTCCCATGCACGGTTTAATCATATCTATAGAACTGTTTTTATAGCTTTGAATAAATAAGAGCTTACTACTTCAATATTTAGTCCATTGAGCACTATTGTATACATTTACAATTGTGAACAGATAAATTTGTGTTTTCTGTTGAATGTGGGTCTGAGTTAGCAAAGTGTACTCTCAAAGAAAGAATTCTCTAGGACCTGATTTCTATCTTCTCCCAAAGTAGGGCTTATATACACACTGGGGGAAATAAACTTCCGAGTGATAGCAGCAAAACCCAGCTGTTTGTGCAAGTCAAACTGCCTTGCATGGGAATTAACAAAAGCTTGCCAGCAAACATGAAAGAGCTGCAATTCTCAGAGCAGAAACAGGCTCCACCTTACATACCACCTTTTGTAAGTACAGGACTTGAAACAGCATGAGGCCAGAGCTCCTTGAGTGTACAAAGGTGTGGAAAGGCACACATGATCCCTAGTTTTAATGATAGCTCCAGTATTAGGAAGTGGAAGAATCTCCCCTCAGCTTTCTAACAGCCTACTTACTCTTAGCCAGGAAGAAGAGGAGAAAAATAATCATACAATTCAATGAGCCATTTTCCAAATGAAAGATGATTCACTTAAGCAAAACTTTCTGCAGGTGTCACTTCTCAAGGATGCTTAAGAGAAGGGCCCACCAAACCTGTTCTGAGGGCTAAAGCAACGCACAATCTGTATCACCCAGCATGGTGCCTGGCAAATAGTAAGAACGAGGACATAGTTACTAATGAAATTATACACAGTCTGCCCAGTTCAGAACAGTTATCCTGAGCACAGAACCTCTTAACCACTGGTTTATAGAGGTGGTTACAAGTATTGATTCAGACTCAAACAGCCCCTTTTAGCACTGTTAGTCTTTCTTTTTTTTTTAACATCTTTATTGGAGTATAATTGCTTTACAATGGTGTGTTAGTTTCTGCTGTATAACAAAGTGAATCAGCTATACTTATGCATATATCCCCATATCTCCTCCCTCCTGCGTCTCCCTCCCACCCTCCCTATCCCACCTCTCTAGGTGGTCACAGAGCACCGAGCTGATCTCCCTGTGCTATGTGGCTGCTTCCCACTAGCTATCTATTTTACATTTGGTAGTATTTATAAGTCCATGCCACTTTCTCACTTTGTCAGCACTGTTAGTCTTAATCCAACTGAATTATTTTACAAAGTAAGCCAAAAACATAAACTCAGGTAAATTAAAAATAGGTAAAAGAGCACACAAATCCTCAAGAAACAACAATTCTTTGGCCTCTGCCTATTATCTCCATTTGTAAAATTATTCCTTTCCTCCAAGGTCCACAATGCTTAGCCTTCTGAGATGTAAATATACCTCACAGGGTATTAACCTCTGTCAATGGAAATAAAACTGTAATTGATTTGGTTCTGCGATTATCTAACATATCAACATGTGCTCATTGAGAAAAAATGACGTCTGGACAACTGATATTGTATTTCTGCCAAATACCAAGCTGATGTTCATAAAATCTTACTGGAGAGCACCCAGTGCTAACTATAGGATTTCAAACTGCTGATTTGCAGAGATGAATCATGAAGCAATCTACATTGTGTGGGTAATTAGAATTCCCATCCTTATCCATCCTCTGAAAAGAAGCCTAAATTTTTTATTTGGAAGCCACTTTGAAAAGCTTTCATTAATTTAAATTTCAGAACAGATTTTTCCCCATTATGTGTATTCAACTAAAAGCCTATTAAATACAACACCACGATAAGAGTGAACAAATAGCAGGTTTTTCCAAGGCATCCATTTTATTTTATTCCAGGATCCAGAGGCATTGATAATTCAGAGATTGCTGCAACACTTAGAATCTTTTGAAAACTACAAAGAATCGGTAATAATTTAGTGATTTCTAATTCTCTACGATTTGTTTAAACGTGTGAGACAAATGAGTCCGTGTTCCTTAAAACTGCCCATAACTTAAGCAATTTAATAGTTGCTAATTAGATGCATTTAATTCCAATTTAAAAACCATCTTTACTTGGTATGCTCGTCATAGAAATACTATTCAGCTGGATCCTATTATAACTGACATGGTTTATTTATTACACTTGATCTGAGGAAAAAAGTACATACCCAGAAAGCATCGTTATTTAATCTTGGTGTTAATTTACTCATATGCTTCAAAAGTCTAGAGATTTAGTATTATTTGAACTTGGTGAAACATATGTAAAGTTTCTTGCCTCTGCCTTTAATATTTGGGGGGAAAATGATTCTGTTAGGGTTTTCAAGATGGCTAAGATTGTGGAACAAAAATAAGAGAAGAGAATAAAGTAAGGCTGAGATGGTATAAGTCCCATGATTTTATATATCTATACAGGAGAGGAACAGGTTTTGAGGAAATCACGATGGGAATTAGACGCGTTAAGCATGTTGAACAGAGAAGGCTCCCGGCAAAAACAAATAAGATGCCAAGATGCTTCTCCATTATGGCCAACACAAAAGGAGGAAAGAAGACGACAGCGTCACAAGAGTCTACAAATAACTAATCCCTCTCATGTACATCTTGATTTGCAGTCCAGCCTGGCAGCAAAACCTCAGGCTCTCCGTTACCCACTTACAAGCCAGCTTCACATGATAGATTATTATTATTAGCAGCATTATTATGACCATTTCCAGTTATCTTTTCTCTTCTTATCTCTCTCCTGAGGCTGTTACAAGAAGAGATTACCTGAAAAGGGAAGGAAATAAGTACCCAAAAAGGTTAAAGGAAGAAAAACTGCATGTTTTCAGAAAACTTTTTAAGACTGATGAGGTAGGGAAATAAAATGAATAAAATGATTATATCATGTTCCATACAGTCTGACAAGGTAATCCCTAAGTGGGAGATTTTTTTCTCAGCTGCAAATTTCTAGCTGTGTATAGAGTATGACTGACAAGCCATAAACATAAATTAGTGAAACCGAATGGAAGCCATTTGGCTGCTCGTTATTTTACCATTTGCTACATTTCAATAAATTCATGATGACAAGTTGAGGGTTAGGGGGAATTCCTAAAGGCACTAATGTACTGGTTTAGTTGAAGAGTAAAATAATACTACAGGAAAATAACTGGCTTTGATAAACATATTGAATTAGTATACCATAAAAGGAAAATGGATAGGTGATTCATTCACTGTTCATTTGAGATCTCTTAAATTATAAAATAAAAAATAGCCTGTTCCCTATAAAAAGACAAAGGCAATGCCATTTAGTGTTTTGACAATCAGGCCTACTTGTGGGATCACTTGTGGGATCACTGATCTTCGGTTGAGAGTCTGCCTGCCGATGCAGGGGACACGGGTTCGTGCCCTGGTCCAGGAAGATCCCACATGCCGCGGAGCGGCTGGGCCCGTGAGCCATGGCCGCTGAGCCTGCGCGTCCGGAGCCTGTGCTCCGCAACGGGAGAGGCCACAACAGTGAGAGGCCCGCGTACCGCAAAAAAAAAAAAAAGGATAAATCTCATGTTAAGTATTCTTACCATAGTAAAATAATACCGAAAAAAAAAAGTTAAATTTGAAGGAGACTAAATTCAATATACTACACTTACTAACACAAAGTGAGAAGGAGAATCAACTGCTTTTTTTCCCCAATCAATTCCTTGCCTTTGAAATGCCACAGTTTTCTATATGTCATATAAAATGGTATGGAATATGAATTATCTGGAAAATTTTCTCAATTGTCTATTTCACTTTGCAATATGAACACAGCCTGCATTTACAACCATAAATTCAAAGGGAAAAATGCTTTAAAGATATATCAGGTTACTGCAATCTAAGCATATTGTTTTGCTGTGGTTCCTTTTTGGGACTGAATATCAAGATGCAGTCCACTATGCCAAAAGCCTCTAGCTTTCCAGAAATTGAAAGCCTTCGCCAACAAATCACAACTGTTTTACCATATGCCTCTTTGTTCTGCCAAGTATTACCAGCCTGTTCTACTTTTAAGCAAATTTCATTATATTATAGCTCAGAGCAATGTTCATTAAAAAGTATTACTGAAAAATGTCAAGTTGTTTTTATATAGAAACTGGAATTTATTTTCTACTGAAAAGTCAGATATTTATTGAACACAAGACATTTTAAAAATATTGATCTCATTTCACAAGTCACTTCAAACTTGTCAGTCTCCATCTTGATTGTGAAGGCTCAGGCCACATAATGATTGTCTGAAGCATTTTCTGTCTTGCACCAGTTAACTTTCACTAGTATCTACCATTGATGCAGATCAACCCTAACCTTTCTGGAATCGACCTAGTCTCAGATCAGTGGAAAATCTCTTCCCTGTTTCTTCACACTCATATTCATCCTCTCCTTGACCAATTTGCTTATTTTTCTGTCTCCCAGCCACAGCCTTCCCGATAACGTCCCAATGCAGTCATATTTTAGGTGATTATAAACTTCATTATAGCCTGTTCACTTTATATAGTATGATACCGTCCAAATAAAACTAGCCTAGAAATCTCACCTCCACAACTTCTAGTTATGTGACCCTTAATAAAGTCACTTAATCTTTGGAGCCTTCATTTCCTCATCTATAAAACGGATGATTACTTCCTGTCCTCCCTTTTGAATCCAGTTTGTGAGCACAAAATTTGGTAAGGCATGTTCAGACATTCTGTATCTCATTTACCACAAACCAAACACAAAACCAGAGAGCTTCATTTTGAAGCACCAAGCTCTTTCCTAAGGAACTGTTTCTCTTTCTCTTCAGACGGTAAAACCCACTGGCCGTTAAGAGTCTGTGATCCAAAAATCACAGGATTAATCTTCATTACCTATTGTAACTAGGTTTAGCATTTGATTCTTGGTCCAATGAAGACTCATAAAATGTTGGGCTTTAAATCAGGAGAAAAGCATGATATTCTTGCTTCCTCTGAGGAAAAAGAATGTTTTTAATCCCCTGAGGAAAATCAGATATACTCAAATGGGGCCACATTATATATTTAAGCTAACAATAACAACAATGATAGAAATAATTCAATTGTTCTTAAATCCTAGGCCAAATCAGTCTGTGAAGATTTCTGGGGCTTTCCTAAGCTCTGGAGGGGAGCTGAATCATGCATTGAGGCTGCCTTTATTCTAATACTACATTTGTATGCAGTAAAATCAGGATAAAATGGAAATCAAGGTCACTTTTGATGTGAAAGAAGTGACAAAAAAGTATCTAGAGGGACAGCAAGGAACTGAATGGGGGTGAGATAAGAAAGAACAGGCCTACTTAATTTGCCTTGCTAAATGTGATGAAGAGACTCTGAATTGTGAGAATTGTGAGCTGGGTATCTGTATAAAACCCACAAGGCTTTTCTTTGCACTTCCTTTTGCTACAATCTCTTTCCTTCCCATGGGGATCTTTCTCGAGTATTGTCTATCTCCTTAGCAATGAGGGAATGGAGGCTGGCCAAATCATCCATCATGAGTCTGTCACCCCTATTCTCTAGGTATGGCTTCATCTAAAATAAAATTATAAGCATATAACTTCCCACCTCACAAATACAGGGGTGACAGGGAAGCTCAAAGTAAAGCAGAGTGCATTCTGGATGCCAGTATAGAAATTACGATCATTTAAGTACCGCATTTAAACCGCATTTATTTAGAAAGAGCTCAAACAGAATGACAAGAAAAACACTGACTCTACTAACCAAATAAATACAGTCACTTTCGACGTTCTATTAAGAGATATTTATCAAGAGCGTGAAAATGTTCATACCCTTTGTCCTATTAATTCACATCAGGAAATCAACCTAAAGAAACACTGTTTTCTGCACAAAGGTGTTCACTGCAGGATTATTTAGAAAGGCAAAACTTTGGAGAAAACCTAAATATCCAACAGGAGTACAATAGTAAGTCTATTAATAAAGAATAGGCAGTTTTTTTTTTTAAATGTTAGTGTAATAGAAAAATATTCTGATATGTTAAGATCAACATGATCTCAAATTTTTTTGGTTTATATTATACACATAAAAAGATTAGGACATCAAATCAAGATTTAGCAGTGTTGGAATTATAGCTACTTTTTTACTTTCGTCCTTCGAGCAGTTTTTGGTTTGTTCCTAATAAAATCAATAAATACTATGTCATTGTAAAAATAATCCATACCTGTTGGGTATTTATGTGTTAAAACTGAAAGCCTAATCTTTAGCTGGAAGTCTGAGAAATGGCTGTGTTTCTGTGGCGAAAGAATGCTTTCAAGAGAAAAAGCACAGCATACTAATGTGAGAAAGGCTGTTTGCCTTTAAATGGGATGGTTTTCTCGGGGACACACTGAAGTCAATCTTCTTCCTCCTGAATGACAGGATTTCTGTATTAAAGTGTTTGTATGTGGAGACAAATAGTGCCTCTCAAATGTGCAGAGAAGCATCTTGAGTAACCAACTACAGGATTCCACAAAAATTATGGAACCCTCCTTTCAGGTTCAAGTACATGAGTTAAGCAGGAACAGTTATAGAATCAGTAAAAAAAAAAAGGGGAAGGGTAAGCTGTGACAAAGTAAGAGAGTGGCATGGACATATATACACTACCAAACGTAAAATAGATAGCTAGTGGGAAACAGCCGTATAGCACAGGGAGATCAGCTTTGTGACCACCTAGAGGGGTGGGACAGGGAGGGTGGGAGGGAGGGAGACGCAAGAGGGAAGAGATATGGGAACATATGTATATGTATAACTGATTCACTTTGTTATAAAGCAGAAACTAACACACCATTATAAAGCAATTATACTCCAATAAAGATATTTAAAAAAAAGGGGAAAGAGAAAAAAAAAAGAGTATGGGAAAGAAATAGTACAGAAAGAAAAGGAGAGCAAATTGATAATGATTTTGTAACCAGACAGACTGTGGCATGAGCAAATAAAACTAAAGAAATAGAGAATAAGTCTCATCTCTCTCATTACACACAATATATCCCTATTTAAAAAGTTCTCATTAAAGCACTTAATTAAATATTGTTTAGTAATATGAGTAATACCCGAATACGGTATAGTAATACCAGTCAAACCTACCAATTATCTTGGGCACTAAAACGGTGCCCAAGCATTGACAGTCTTTGATGGGACTAGATTCAAGTATGTTGGATTCTCTTTTCCTTATGCTTCATGTCGTTTCATGGCAAAGTTGCAACTTTGATGCTTAGAACTGCCAATGTTTACTTAATGGCTCTCTAGTTACCAAGATTAATTAGCTAAAAGACCAAATCTAGATGCTAATGAAACCTAAAGGACTTATCTAACAGTTAATGCACTGGGATATTATTCATTAAAGAGCAAGAAACAAAGGTTGATTATATCTTCCTTCTTAGGAGCTATTTTTAAGTAACCATTATTCTGGCTTTTTTTCCCCCCAGAAATGAATTAGGTTGGTGGTATTCTTTGCTGCTTCTCTGTTTCACTTTCCAGAGTAATATGGTCTTTTTTTCCCCCCTTTTGTCCACACTGGTCATGCAGATCAACTTCATGTCAGAAAATAAAAACTAAAAGAAAAATCACTTTTGAGAGCTCTCACACATCTATCTTCACCAAACTAATCACAAAGCTATGCTTCCAAGGCCATCAGGTAATACGAGTGTGGTCTATTCCAGCATGAGGATTCTTTCCAAGGCAGTTTGGAACTAATTTACTAGGGCGACTGGTGAGTCAGGTTTTCATCCCATAAAATGATTATGGCCCAAGGGAACATATGAGAAAACAATGCACAAGGGTTTCTAAGTTATTAACTAGCATGAGGATTATCTTCAAACCAAAAATAAAAAGCAATCATTAATTCTTGGCAACAGCATAAATATGAGAGCAATGGTGTACACAGGTTACTTCTAAACCAGAAAACACTTTTCAATAATTCTCATTAGAGGGGCTTCCCTGGTGGCACAGTGGTTTGAGAGTCCACCTGCCGATGCAGGGGACACGGGCTCGTGCCCTGGTCCGGGAAGATCCCACATGCCGCGAAGCGGCTGGGCCCGTGAGCCATGGCCGCTGAGCCTGCGTGTCCGGAGCCTGTGCTCCGCAACGGGAGAGGCCACAACAGTGAGAGGCCCGTGTACCACACACACACAAAAAAATAATAATAATTCTCATTAGGGGAGGAGGGACAAATTAGGAGTGTGGGATTAACAGATACAAACTACTATACATAAGATAGATAAACAACAAGGATTTACTGTATAGCACAGGGAATTATATTCAATATTTTGTATTAACCTATAATGAAATATTTGAAAAAAAAACTGAATCACTATGCTGTACCCCTGAAATTAGCCCGATATTGTAAATCAACTATACTTCAGTAAAAATAGATAAATAGATATATAAATAAATCTCATTATAAACAAGTCACTATTATTAGTGAAATATCGGGGTTAAATCACACACTGCCCATGTATGTACATTTCAAGATAAGAATGATACCACTCATACAAATCCTTCTTTGTTTTCCTGTTTAATTAAGAGTAGATTTTGTAAATCTTACCATGCATTGCATGCAATGTCTTACTGACTAGTCAGAAGTGGAGCTGATGGGAGCCTGGTGCTCAGAGACTTCCTGAGCTCTGAGTTTCCACATTTTGGGATGTGTTCTACATATGGAGTATGTCTTCTCAGCCTGGGCGTCTAGGTAACTTACACATGTCAAGAACACTGGCAAAAAAACAAGAGGCACTGGATGAGGAACCAGTCACCAATTTTGCCACCATCCTGGCATATGATTCAGGAAATATCAATCAGTCTGCATCTCAGCTACTGAATCTAACATAAGATAAGCAAACAGTTGGGAAGAATTCAGTGAGACTGCACAAGAAAGTTCATTGAAAATAATACATGTTGTGAAAGTGCAAGACACAGTTATGAAAGGGCTAATATGTTAGGAACATCATAAGCTTCAGAGTAATCCCTTATGGTCTATTTTTGCTTCAGTTAAGGAGATGAGGGTAAATATGCTTATGCAATTTCATTCTGTGGAGAGCAAAGATGGGGCCACCATGGCCAAGAGTTTAGTTAATTAATCTGGAACCTTTCCTGGCCAGTGTTGAGCACTATCAATCTAAATGACCTGTGTTTTCATTTATTTAGTGAACAACTGATAAAGGTCATCAGAGTGAAGATCACTCCCGTAGCATATCTAGCACCACCAGTTAACTGGAGGAAAGGTATTCTCCACTTACCAAGTCTCAGGAAGCCGCCTCTAGGAGAATTACAGCTTTGGCACAAGCAGATCATAGACTCAGTTTATGCTTCAGGAAACTCTGTTTAGTGGTGACTGCACATAGGTCATTTTTAAAAATCTCCCTGCACACAGCCTGATCCCGTACTACTCAAACACGTCAATTGTTATGATTCAATATTCTTCAAAGGTCTCAAGCTGATGTTCAATATTCCACTGGGAGCTTGGAAAATGGATCTGTCCCTTCACTGAGTTATTAGGCAAGTTTCAACACATCTTTTCATCAGCCTGAGAGAGTCCAGAGAACCCAGCCTCTGTAAATTCAGAGAAGGGATCTTGTAGTTTTCGGCATACGGAAAGGGTGTTAGTCACACATGGTTTGTTTCAACTATAGGCCTCTGCTCAGGCCCCTCTCTTCTCTGTTTCCCTTCACCTTACCAGTCAAATCTTACCTATTCCCCAGACCTGGACAGAGTCCCATCTCCTTTATGAAGACTCCTCTAACGAGGGGAAGTCTCTCCTCTGCTGGACTGTGAGGCAGCTCTCTCCACTCAATTCACTTCTTCTTCCGCAGCTCCTATCTTGTTAAGCCACCATGCACTCTTATCATACCCACCCTCACCCCTACATCCTGTCTTTAAAAAACATCTATCTCTGGGCTTCCCTGGTGGCGCAGTGGTTGAGAGTCCGCCTGCCGATGCAGGGGACACGGGTTCGTGCCCCAGTCCGGGAGGATCCCACATGCCGCGGAGCGGCTGGGCCCATGAGCCATGGAGGCTGAGCCTGCGCGTCTGAAGCCTGTGCTCTGCAACGGGAGAGGCCACGACAGTAAGACGCCCGCATACCACAAAAAAAAAAAAAAAAAAATCTCTGAGAATCCCTAAGTACGTATCTCAGATCCCACACTTCAAAAAAAAAATCCTGTAACCCATTGTAGCAGTGAGTCTCAATTGTGTGTGCATATGTGGGGGGCCTGATGGGGACATCAAATCTCTAAGGCAGGGTGGGTAAGCCGGGTGGGTGGGGCATGTGTAATATGACATGTCCTTCCACGGCTGCCTTACCTGGAGCTGAGATTCTCTGCTCAGAGCCAGTACCTCTATTTATTCACATTGTCCCAGTCTCTGAAACTTCGATCTCACTCAACATCCTCTCAACTGATATTCCCACCTCTGGTCCTATTCTACTAACCATGACCTCAACCAACCAACTAATTCTCTACCTTGCTTGCTGAGTGATCTTCGAAAATGCAAGCCCGATTCTGTCATAGGCCCTTGTTAAGTTCTTCAGTGTCTCTCCATCCACTTTCCGGTAAAGTCCAAACTTCTCGGCAAGATAGAGAAGGCTACCAATTCTGTTCTGACCTTTCCTAGCTTTCTAGCCCTTTCTTTCCCCATCCTCTGACCCCTTCCTCCTTTCCTAGCCCAGCTCTTGTCCTGAAGCATTATGTGCACTTCTCTAAATAGCACCAGTCATTTCTTTAGAGCTTTTGCACAAGCTGTTCTTCCTGGCTGACCCTTGCTCTACCTTGCCTGACTAAATAGGCTACTTAGCTTCTTCTCTTTAAGACCCTCTTCCTTATCACTTCCTCCCAGTGGCCTCCTTTGACCTCTGCAGGGCTTTTAGGAGCCCCCCTTCCTTTTGCTTTAGCATTAGATTACCATGGTCTTTATCACAATGTATCACACGCTAATTACCTGTTTAGCGTCTGTCACCATCTCACATCACACTGGACTATCAGCTCTTTAAGCCAAGGCAGGTGTCTTACTGGTTTTTTTTTCTTTCTTTTTTGGTATGCTCAGTGTCTGGCATTGTGTTTGGCACTAAGGAGTGACTGAATACATGACTGGATAAATGAGAAGACATTTCAAAAAGCCATGAAAAAGTAAAATGAGTCTGTACAGTATAATGGAATGGTTATGAAACTCACACTCAGCAGTTTTTGAACCTCCACAAATCAAACTACTTTAGGGCCAGCTTATCCAGTTTTATAATAAGATTATTACTATCGGGCTTCCCTGGTGGCACAGTGGTTGGGAGTCCGCCTGCCAACGAGGGGGACACGGGTTCGAGCCCTGGTCCGGGAGGATCCCACATGGTAAGGAGCAACTGGGCCTGTGTGCCACAACTACTGAGCCCATGCTCTGCAATGGAAGGGCCACCGCGGTAAGAAGCCCGCCCACGGCAGCCGGGAGGGCCCCCCCCCACCCCGCTCTCCGCAGCTGGAGAAAGCCCACGTGCGCACCAGCAAGGACCCAGCACAGCGAAAAATAAATAACTAAAATAAATAAATAAAAGATCATTAATATCATTCTCTACTTCTCAAAGTTTTGTGAGAATAGACTAGTTTCTGTAATTAAAAGCCATATGATGTTACTATTAAGTAGTCTCAACTGGTTACTTCATTTCCTGACTGCCCAAAACACTCTCTGGACCATGGATTTTCAACTGCAGGGCCAGAGAGAGCTGGGATCAGGTCTATCCGTTATTTTACAAATAATCACTTCTTATTTAATTTCTCTAGGCCTCAGTTTTTCCATCTGTGAAATAACGATGACTACCCTATTGTTTTTTATGGCTACTAAGTGGGATAATACATATAAGATATATAGCTTAATTAATGCCTAACACTAATAAGAGCTTAATTAATGATTCCTCTTCCTCTTCCAATTATTATTATTATTATTATTACAGCTGGTGCCTAAAAAATACTTGATGCATTAAAATTAATCAGTTTAAAACTTTTAACATCTAAGAACCAAATTTCTAATTTTGCTTCCCAGCCAAGATGTGGAGGGAGAAAAGGAAGGAGTACAGCACAGAAAGATTAGTTTTCCTCCAGCACATGTCAGAGTTCTCCACTCTTGTCTTGTAACTCTGCCACTGAAGGTGATATTTCATCCTATGAGGTCAGTTATGAGATTTCCTATACAGAGTAATGAAAAAGCCTATAACAACTAGTGACCTGCCTTCCCTGCTGTTCCCTCCACAGAATAATTTTGCCATAAAAAATAAAGGGGACATCTCCTTTTACTGAATTATGACAAATTTTCAACTGACTTATTCCTCTTGGTACTTAGGAGTGTCCTACTTTCCCCTCCGATGACACTCCCACTGAGATGACATGTGACACATCCCAGGGAAGCATCAGAACTAAAGAGAAGGTTAAGACTGGGCCACATCCATCAGCACTTCCTTTTGCTTTAAGAAGAAACATCACTCCCCATCATCACATCAGTCTGCCTCTCTCTGTTCTAAGGATTCTTTTATTTCACTGCCCAAGAAGTGATTTACAGGCAAAAGCCCATGCAAAGCAGCAGAGATACCAACTATCTCCCTCCCCGCTCCCTCCTTCCCTCTCTTTCATATATATATACAACATCTACTATGTGCCAGCCACTGAGCAACAAACAAAACCTGCCCCTACGGAATTATGGAAGGACATGACATAAAGCAAATGTGTTCCTAAAGAATTCCAAGTTGAACAAATGACAACCAAATCGTACTTTAAATGCATCAATAAAACATGATCTCTACAGCTGAGTTTTAAAAACAATATTGTCTTTGGAGGCTGGCAATCCTTTAGCAACTTAGCTCCAGCTACAGAAAAGGTGAAAATTAGCAACATGCATTGAACATTTATTATGTACCAGAAACTCTGCTATGCCCTTTTCAGGTATCCTCACGTGACTGTCACACATACACAAAAATGCCTATGTGGTAGTATGCTTATCATTATAAACATTTTACAGATGAGAAAACAGACTCAGAGTGGTGAACACTAAGCCCAAAGTCATACTGTTAGTAGACGGCCTTGAACTCAGGCTGTAGAGCATATGTGCACAGACAGAGAGTATGACACATTGTCTGCAAAGGTGCTTCAGAAAAACATTGAAGGAGTGAATAAATGAGTGCCATGAATCTGAAAATCAAACCACATCAACACCACTCAGGATTACTAAATTGCCAAAATGTTCAAGAGCTTGATTTGTTGTATTCGTAACTTTTCAGTATATGATGGAAATAAGTCCCTCATCTCCCAAGAGTAGCATACCTGTAACACTTCCTGCTGAAGATATTAACCACGTATTTATAAATTTGCAGAGAAACTTCCCTCAAAGTTCAATTGTCTGTAAGTTGCTATTGTTGTTGTTTAAACAAAGAAGACATCTGGTACTTCCCGTTTCATCTCATCTCAAGTTGAGATGTATGGGGGAAAAAAACAGATATCAGACCAGCTCCTATGAAAACTACTCTGACCAACCAAGAGATACGTTCTTTCCATGGAAGCAATTTAACTATCTTGCAGAACATCTGAAGCACAATACTTAATTTGAGGGGGAAAAATTGCTTTCTTTCCTTCTCCCATTCTAGTAGATGTTACCAGGTTTTCCTGTGTCCATAACACTAATTTTTCACTTTAAAGGAGAGACAACCTAAACTTCCTGGAATGTAGCATAACTGTACTAGGTTAGCCATGAGGAAATGTAGCCTTAGAAGGAGAGAGAGAAGGTAAAGGAACTCCTCTCAGACATAATGAAGACAAGAGCAAGTTGTCACCAGGAAAGGAAAAGTATCACCTCCTAGGTACATGTCTATCTTTTCTCATTTCTCCTTGTTTCCTTGTCATCACCACTCCAGGGAAGGGAGGAGTAGAGGATTTCCCGCCAAACAATGCTTTAGTACCAACTGAAGGATGGTGATTGTAACTGCATTCCGTGTCCTATATGCAAGTTCGAGGGAGGGGGGACTGAGGAGAATGCATACAGGACACCAAATGATGATGCTTCTACATGCATCGACAGGGCCAACTGGAAGACCCACATTCCCAGAATAGCAAGGCACTTGCACAGTATTTCAGTCATGCTTCTTGTAAGAATCTCATAAAAATCTGAGTACCAGAGTGGAGGGGTTAGGAGGAGGGAAGCAGGTGAAAACAATAATAAAAACAGTGAGCCAGAATGTTTTAAGCTTTCAGAAGCTCAACAGAGCAGAAGCTATTGTGAGATAGGAATGGAAAGGTACTGACAGATAAATTGATGTATACCAGCAATATCTTAAATTAATTCCTTGCCATCGATCACGTAAGAAATCAAAGTTAACAGTCTCATGGGTCTTTATACCCAGGGGGAGGAAGGACATTTTGAATGACGTGCTCTTTTGTATCTGGGCAGATAATCAGACAATTAGAGCTCGTCATGCTACAACGAAGCTCTCGACTGTCATGAATCACAGTCATGCTCGTTTTAAAAGAAGATTCATAAGAGTGAACTGCTTTTTAAAGAATATATTGCTTTCACATTTCTTCCAAGAAACACAGAAATTAGGGAGAACCAGGGAAGAGAGGTTTCTATCCATCAGAAAGAACAGAAATGGACTTTGACATGCTTGGCTAAGCATCGTCCCCATGATTTAAGGGCTGAGGTGTTGCTTACATGGATGGGATGGGGTTGGGGTGAGGGAACTGAAATCATTATATGAGAAGCACCTATATCAGAAGCAATGGAATTGCTTACAAAATTGCATATCCAAGAAGAAAGAACTAAAATCCTGCAGCCCGTGGAACAAAAACCACATTCACAGAAAGATAGACAAGATGAAAAGGCAGAGGGCTATGTACCAGATGAAGGAACAAGATAAAACCCGAGAAAAACAACAAAATGAAACAGAGATAGGCAATCTTCCAGAAAGAGAATTCAGAATAATGATAGTGAAGATGATCCAGGACCACTGGAAAAAGAACGGAGGCAAAGAGAGAGAAGATGCAAGAAATGTTTAACAAAGATCAGGAAGAATTAAAGAACAAGCAAACAGGGCTTCTCTGGTGGCGCAGTGGTTAAGAGTCCGCCTGCCGATGCAGGGGACAGGGGTCCGTGCCCCGGTCCGGGAAGATCCCACATGCCGCAGAGCGGCTGGTACCGTGAGCCATAGCCGCTGGGCCTGCACGTCCAGAGCCTGTGCTCTGCAACGGGAGAGGCCACAACAGTGAGAGGCCCACGTACCGTAAAAAAATAAAAAAATAAAAAAAAATCTTCCAAACAAACAAAAGAACAGGACCAGATGGCTTCACAGCTGAATTCTATCAGATGTTTAGAAAAGAGGTAACACCCATCCTTCTCAAACTCTTCCAAAAAACTGCAGAGGAAGGAATACTCCCAAACTCATTCTATGAGGCCACCATCACCCTAATACCAAAACCAGACAAAGATACTACAAAAAAAGAAAATTACAGACCAATATTACTGATGAATATAGATGCAAAAATCCTCAACAAAATACTAGCAAACAGAATCCAACAGCACATTAAAAGGATCATACACCATGATCAAGTGGGGTTTATCCCATGGATGCAAAGATTCTTCAATATACGCAAATCAATCAATGTGATAAACCATATTAACAGATTGAAGGATAAAAAACATATGATCATCTCAATAGATGCAGAAAAAGCTTCTGACAAAATTCAACACCCATTTATGATAAAAACTCTCCAGAAAGTAGGCATAGAGGGAACCTACCTCAACATAATAAAGGCAATATATGACAAACACAGAGCAAACATCATTCTCAATGGTGAAAAACTGAAAGCATTTCCTCTAGGATCAGGAAAAAGACAAGGATGTCCACTCTCAGCACTATTATTCAACACAGTTTTAGAAGTCCTAGCCACGTCAATCAGATAAGAAAAGGAAATAAAAGGAATACAAATAGGAAAAGAAGAAGTAAAACTGTCACTGTTTGCAGATGATATGGTAATATACATAGCAAATCCTAAAGATGCCACCAGAAAACTACTAGAGAGAATCAATGAATTTGGTAAAGTAGCAGGATACAAAACTAATGTACAGAAATCTCTTGCATTCCTATACACTAATGATGAAAAATCTGACCGAGAAATTAAGGAAACACTCCCATTTACCACTGCAACAAAAATAATAAAATACCCAGGAATAAACCTACCTAAGGAGACAAAAGACCTGTATGCATAAAACTGTAAGACACTGATGAAAGAAATTAAAGATAATACAAACAGATGGAGACATATACCATGTTCTTGGATTGGAAGAGTCAATATTGTGAAAATGACTATACTACCCAAAGCAATCTACAGATTCAACACAACCCCTATCAAGTTACCAATGGCACTTTTTACAGAACTAGAACAGAAAATCTTAAAATTTGTATGGAGACACAAAAGATCCCAAATAGCCAAAGCAGTCTTGAGGGAAAAAAATGGAGCTGGAGGAATCAGACTCCCTGATTTCAGACTATACTACAAAGCTACAGTAATCAAGACAATATGGTACTGGCATAAAAACAGAAATATAGATCAATGGAACAGGATAGAAAGCCCAGAGATGAACCCACTCACCTGTGGTCAACTAATCTATGACAAAGGAGGCAAGGATATACAATGGAGAAAAGACAGTCTCTTCAATAAGTGGTGCTGGGAAAACTGGACAGCTACATGTAAAAGAATGAAATTAGAACACTCCCAACACCATACACAAAAATAAACTCAAAATGGATTAGAGACCTAAATGTAAGACCGGGCAGTATAAAACTCTTAGAGGAAAACATAGGAAGAAGACTCTTTGACATAAATCACAGCAAGAACTTTTTTGATCTATCTCCTAGAGTAATGGAAATAAAAATTAAAAATAAACAAATGGGACCTAATAAAACTTAAAAGCTTTTACACAGCAAAGGTAACCATAAACAAGATGAGAAGACAACCCTCAGAATGGGAGAAAATATTTGCAAATAAATCAACAGGCAAAGGATTAATCTCCAAAATATATAAACAGCTCATGCAGCTCAATATTAAAAAAAGAAACAACCCAATCCAAAAATGTGCAGAAGACCTAAATAGACATTTCTCCAAAGAAGACATACAGATGGCCAAGAAGCACATGAAAAGATGCTCAACATCACTAATTATTAGAGAAATGCAAATCAAAATTACAATTAGGTATCTATCACCTCACACCACTTAGAATGGGCATCATCAGAAAATCTACAAACAAGAAATGCTGGAGAGGGTGTGGAGAAAAGCGAACCCTCTTTCACTGTTGGTGGGAATGTAAATTGATACAGTCACTATGGAGAACAATATGGAATTTTCTTAAAAAACTAAAAATAAAATTACCATATGACCCAGCAATCCCACTACTGGGCATATACCCAGAGTAAATCATAATTCAAGAAGACACATGCACCCCAATGTTCACTGCAGCACTATTTACAATAGCCAGGTCATGGAAGCAACCTAAATGCCCATCGTCAGATGAGTGGATAAAGAAGATGTGGTACATATATAAAATGGAATATTACTCAGCCATAAAAAGGAATGAAATTGGGTCATTTGCAGAGATGTGGATGCATCTAGAGACTGTCATACAGAGTGAAGTAAGTCAGAAAGAGAAAAACAAATATCGTATATTGACGCATATATGTGGAACCTAGAAAATGGTACAGATGAACCGGTTTGCAGAGCAGAAATTGAGACACAGATGCAGAGAACAAACGTATGGACACCAAGGGGGTTAACGGTGGGGGTGCGGGTGTGATGAATTGGGAGATTGGAATTGACATGTATACACTGATAGAATTGATGAGTAATAAGAACCTGCTGTATAAAAAAATACATAAAATTAAATTTAAAAGGAAATAGAAAAAAAATGCATATCCTGGCCAATTCTAAAATATTGAATCTCTGAAGAAAGCCCCCCAAATTTTCATTTTTAAAAAAACTCCCTCCCCAGGAATTGGCAGCATCTTTCAGTGAAGCAACTGCACAGGGTAGAGAAATTCACATGGGTAGGTGGGGGAAGTTGGCAAAACTGGGTTACAGGTGTCCTAAGAAACCAAGGCTTCAGGATTTAATAAAGTTCCACAATACTTGTAGTGTTAATGATGGAGTACGTTGGAATTAATTTCACACAGAATGAAATGACATCAGTATAACACGGTTTGTTGCTGCGTAACCCCACCTATGAACATTTTAAGGGCATTTCTTTTGGATAAACTCCCACAGGTAGATAAACTCCACAAAAACTGGTCACCGTGGTCACCAAGTAGGGTCAATTATTGGGACTGCATTGTTTCTCCAGTGCAGATATGCAGATTATAAGGGCCCTCATACTGGGCAGGGTAGAAAGTACAGCATTACTAAACGCTTAGCAATATACTGATAAGTGAAAGTCATAACTGAATAAAACAATCCGTACTTGGAGATTTGTCTAAAGGAATGAACCAACACCTTTATCCATACCAAGCCATTTCAAAGATGGGAAAGCCACTGAAAAACATTGGAGTAAAAGTAAAGTTAATGAAATACCTCGAATACGACTAGATGAAAGCCTTCTGATTTTGACTATCATGAGAATTTGGGCAACTACATTAGTGAATTTCAAGGAGCCCCACATGCTGAAGGCAGTAGTCCAGGGAATGTGTTTAGGCCCTACCTAGTCAAACTTGAGAGATGGCACAGCCCTCACAGCCATGGGGAAAAATGCATGGGCATTTTAATAGTATCTGCCTTAAATACTAAGTTCGCAAATGCCCTAGATTGTTCAGTTGTCTTTATATATATATATTTTTAATGTACTGGTTTAATTGGTTTCACACAATAATACCTCTTTATTATCCCACTTAGCATCTTGTACTGTAATGAATGATTTTTACATCTTCTCCCCCAACTAAATTGTAAACTTGACTGTAGAATGAATGAATTTTAAAATCTAAAGTACCTAGTGTTCTGGGTAACGTTGTAGCACACATTTTCCAAAAATGCTTCCCAAATCAATTTGTCCTTCTCGATGTTTATTTGGCAGAGAGCATTTGTATCAGACAATTCAGTGAACATTAATGTAATAACTACTAGATTTCTGGCACTATGCTAAGGCACTGGGGACAAAAATATGAATAGAAAATAGCTCCTGCCCTTGAGAAGGTCATAGTACAGTAAAGCAGGAAATCTCTGAATGTATTACAATGCTATGATAAATGTCTTTGCTAAACAACAAATATTCCCTTAAAATGAATAGTTCTTTGAATAATGCATTCAGGTTTTCATATGTTGTTTGTTTCAATTTACCTATGCAATGTAATTTACATTATTAATGCATTCTAACTTTGGGCCATACATGTAATACAAATAGGGGAATGTAATTAACATTTGTTTTAATTTAAATATGCCCAAATATATAGCTGCACACTAAAGAAACATTGGAAGAATTCAGATTTATAATTTGTAATTGTGTTAAATTACATCAGGTGTAATTCTGGTTTATAATTTATTATATTTTCATTTGTTGATATAAAGACAAATCATAAAAAACACTGTGTTAATTCTAAACAGGATTTCTGCCCTGAATTTCTGCCCAAGCCTGCGGATTGTGTATTTTCAGAAATGTGCACCCAACTCCTTTTCTCATGAATCTGATGTGGTTCTTTGCCTGATGCAAAAGAAGAAGTGCTGAGACCATTGTTTGGAATTCTCTGCAGTATATTTCTTACCAAGTGTAAGAAGTATGTGAAATGTTCTAATGAAAAGGGCATTAAGCTCAGAGATAAGGAGGTACAAATCTCAGTCGAAAATAGTAACTAATGGAAAAAATAACTAATAGATGAATTCAGACAAGGAGTCAATTTTATTTAGGCGTCTGTTCCTTTTCTTAAAACAGAAAAGCCTTTAACTAGGAGGTCTCTAATGTCACTTCCAGCTCTAAGTCCCTAGGATTCAGTGATGAGTAGCATCCTCAGAGAGTTTACGTGGGAGAGATGGCTGGCTGCAGCTGGGTCACTGACAATCTAGTGAGACTCACATATTGAGAGTTCACAGCTCCCTCAGCTTCACACCCTTCAGCTGCGCCCTCATCCAATTCCCACAATGCATGTGGACTCTGGAATCTCAGCTGGTAAAGCAACAACCACCACAAACAACAACAACACACATTCACAAGTAGCCTGAACTTGAAGACCAGAACTTGCTGGAATTTTCAGAACATGGTCTCAGCTATCCAGCTTCCTGTAAAATAAAGTATGTGGCAAGTGTTAACAACTCATGTTTTCCTAAAAACAGGTAGAGAAAAAATAGAAATTGTTCTTTCACATCAATTTATGAGGCTTTGGCAATGCTGGGGGATAAAGCTATGGTTTCTGGGTTCTGCTTTAGAGATGCCCCTTTTCCACACTGCCACTCAGGTATCTATGCTTTAGAGAGCACCAAAGGTAACTCTTCCAGTTCTAGAAAGCAGCCCTTAAAATCTGCAGTTAGGCCATAGGCCAAAGCAAGCCTATAGGATCACAGATGGGTTATCCAACTCAATCACAGACATTCCTCTAATCTCCAGCAAGGAAATGTGCTGTCTCTCTAATGCACTAACATCAGTCTCCTGGGACAAAGTCTGGTTTCTCTGGGTGTCTTATTCGTAGAAATATTACACATTTTTGTAAACGCAAATGTAGTCAAAAACAATGCACAGAGTGGTGTGTTTAAAAGAGGTGAAGTGAGAAATCACTTTCTCTGTATTTATTTTCCCAAGGTTTCTCACCCCTTTGCAGAATGATATTCCAGCTTTAGCGACATTAAGAAACCAGTAACCATGGGACTGGACACATTGTCTGGAAACAGCCTGATTACAACCAACTCACTCAGCTACAAGGAAATTCTACCTGATCCTTTAGGACCATTTGTCAAGCCTTATTATAATGATAAAGAAAAATTATACTTTTGTAAAGCCTTCAAAAATTATTGCCATGAAACTCTGAAAAATCTGGGCATCTGCTTTGGGGAAGAAATGGGAAATTAACATGACCATCCAGTGTCAAAATTTGACAGCCTAGACAAAATAAAGAAAAATTAGCTCAGCACCATGCACAAAATTCAGAACTCAAAAGTCCAAATCCAATGCTGAGCAAATAATGTCTGGGAATTGTACTGTCTGCCATGGGGGTTAGAAGCCAAGGCAGCCAGAGTCACTAATAAAGGGTATTTGTATTCTGCAGCAGTGCTGCTTAACTTGTACTTCCTTGTACATCTACTGCAGAACTTTCAATCAGATGCTGCCATTAACAGCTGCTTTGAAACATATACCAGTTGGTTCTGTCATGCCTGACAGGTGGATAAGAGTTGTCAGGGCAATAACATTATAAAAACATTGCAGAAGTTTAGCAAAATCTAAGAATGTCTATACAATGTTTTAAAATCATTAATGATCAGTCTCAGAAAATAGGACCTGTCTTTTACTTTACTGGAATAATTTTTTAGTTACATGACTGTGTGTGTGTGTGTGTGTGTGTGTGTGTGTGTGTGTGTGTGTGTGTGTGTGTGTGTGTGTGTGTGTGTGTGTGTGTGTGTGTGTGTGTATTTATAGACAGACAGCTAAATATATAAATAAATGTTTTTGTTTTCTGTCAAGCATAGCAGGGTTTATAAGGATGCACCAGGGAATCCTGGCTTCACTAAAAGATTTTTCTCACTATTGATCCCCTCACAGTTACATTAGACTAGGGTGCATCTCACAGGACAGCTCAGATGTGGCCTGGGACCCATCTTAATATGGGCTTTGCCATTGCTTGAATCCAGAATTAATTTCTAGACACATCTATTACACTCTGGCTAGACTATCAGGATGCATGTTTCAGCGAAACTCAACTAGCATTGTTTTGAATTAAATTATGTTATGTCGATTGTAGGAAATGAATTCAGTTCCTTCGTTAACTGTAGGTAAATGCTCAATCCTTGAGAGCAACAGAGATTTGTGGAGAGTGAAGTTCCTAGCTTAAATTTAGCTATAGTGCTAATGAAGTAAACAATTTTTACTTTGAAAGGACTATTTCTCAATCCTTCAGATATTTCATGCACATCCACAGCACTCTTAAATATAGCTCCAGGCTAAAGTGTAAGCCCTCTAGAACCTAGGCTTCAGGGACACGTCTTAATTTCATGTGAACCCTTGATACTTATCTCAGCCCTAGCACACAGTGGACACTCAGGAAATCTCTGCTGAGTTGAACCAGGCACCAGCATCATCAAAGCAACTGACAATGCAATTTTAGAGCTGACTGAGATAGACATGAAAAGAAAAAGAGGCTATAGATTGCTCTAAAGAGATGTAAGGATGATATTCCATTTTCCTGGAAGGATAATGGTGGGAGATTACATGGGAAAATGAAGAAAAGGAACTTTCTGACAATCCTTAGATTCCATCTCTACTTCCCATGCCATTCACACTATATGGTATTGTCAGAATGATTCTCCAAAAACACAAAATCCCAATACTACTCAGCTGCTTAAGAAAATAATGAATGAATAAATGAATGAATATAATGACCATTGTCCACAAGAAACTTACAATTTGGTTACCTAGATGGAAATAACACATGATGTTTTCAAGAAAATATGACTTGAAGGAAAAGTTCAGTGTGAGCTGAACTGTCAGCCGAAGTTGCCAAGGGATTCGAACCAGGTCTATTCATCTGAATGAATAAAGGTGCAAAGTTAAGCTATTCCCAGTTAGGCAAGAAACATAACCAAAACATAGAGATAAGAATTTGAATAGCACATTACGAAAGACACAAAGATACATTGGGAGGTAGATTATTGATAAGAGTAAGAGTTTTGGTTAGAACCTTGGATTGTATGAAGTTTTTCCTCCCATTAAAAAGTATTAAAAAGGATGCTATGAGTTGCCAAGATTGCTCAGTAAAGGGCTATTTGTGGAATAGGCAGCAGTTGGGGTGAACCTAGGGCATTCATTCATTCACTCATTCATTAAGTATTTTTTGAACACCTATTATGTCCTACCCACTGGAGATAAAGCAGGAAACAGAGAGAATCCCTGCCCTGATAAAATTTGTATGGGTGGGGGTGAGGGCACAGATGATAACAAAATAGACAAGTAAGTAGATAATCAAAGGTCAGCTAGTGATAACTGCTACAGCAGGGTAAGGATCTCAGAGAATGGGGGCGGGGCAGAGGCTGTATTTTAAAATATTAAAATTTTACCATCCCCCCAAATATCTAGCACAGATATGAGCATATAATAGATGATAAAGAAATATAGCTGACTGGGGTAATGCCAGCTGACTAAGAATCTTGGGCTCACTGAGATACAGAATTTCTCCAAATCAGATCTACAGGAAATGAATCAGCATTCCCTGCTGTTCATGCCTAACACAAGAGAGCCTGGGTCCAACCCCGCTTAACCTAAAAGATGAGGATTTCTGGAATAGGCTCCACCAGCATACAAAGTGGGCTGTACTGTAGAATTATGAGCATTCTTCCCACATCACTTAGGGCAAGCTGCTGCTGATGAGCAAGAAACATTTGTTAAATATTTGTCAAGTAATGTGCCTACTATGATTCCACATGCTTTAAAGACTAAAATAATAAATGATGCTCATGATCTTGACTTTCTTATTAAAGAAAATTAAACTCAAAAGTCAGAAGAAAGATCAGGAGAGTAATGATATAAGAATGAACTTGGTTTTATGAAAAATTTACAAAGAAGTTCAGGGGCTCCCATGACATGTGAAACTTGAAAAAAGGAGGGCCACTTGTATTATATAAATGCTCATGCCATCATGACTCTGAGCTCTTCAAATCCTGTCAGAGCAAGACATACAAATGTGACTTTCCAATCACAATGCTTAATTTGTCCTGACCCACCCTTGGTCACTGGTCAAATTTCTCACATCTCCGATACCATCCCTCAAATATAGGCTCATGACCACACAGTGAAAACTTCCTGTGCACAAAACTAGCTGGTCCAAGTGGGAAAGGACAGTGTGAGGGTAGCATATATTTGCACTGTGGCTTCTCTGAGTTAATGTCTACAGGTTGTAGGTGTTGTTAGGCGTTAATTTAATGTCCTACAAACAGGGACAATAGGGGAGACTTACCCTTATATTGTCAAATAAAGAACAATTCAATTACTTGAAAAGATGAAGACAGCACTTTCCTTTCTCACTGTGCTCCTTTCCTGCAGGAAGTTTATTAGTGAAACATACTATTAAATCCCAGGAATAAGCTGTGGTATAGCTACTTTACCTACTTCACTTCCTTTACCGAGGAGAATATTTCTTGTTTCTATAATATTATAGCAATTTGAACTCTACAATATTTCAACCCTTCTCAACTCCATTCTTGTTAGCACCATCCCCCAATCCATACTCTCTATTCTGTGCAAAACCCCTTGCTCTTTCTTATTAATGCTTTTTCTTCAACTCCCTCAACATTAGTCCAAAGGGTCTCTTTTTAGATCTTATATTTTGTTTTGTTTCTTCATTCATAGCTCTTGACATTCATTATTATCTTCCAATGAAACACAGAAAGGGTATAAGGAGTTCAATGTTTTCACAAGCAAACCTATATTCCCCTCCCTTTGCAGGGGAGGGAAATTAATAGGAAAAAGAAAAAAAAAAAAAAGTGCCAGATAGAAGGCCTGAAATAAATGACCTGCACCACCCATAGCTGAATTCCACCTCTTCCAGAATGTTTCATAAGAGAGAATCAATAAAAGCTGAATCTGAAACACTGATGCAGTGTAGTAGCTAAACTCTGTGAGCTCCCAAGATAATCCTGTGTTCTCAGAAGCTATAAGTGCAAATTCCTTCACCTTTCAGGGGATGGGCTCACTACATGAATTGGCCTGTTTTTTGACCTCAAAATCCAGGTGGGACAGGGTTGGGGGTGGCAGAAGAAACTAAAGGGAAGATTTCCAGGCCATTTGTTCTAAACTGAGATACTCTGGCAGAGGGACAGACAAGGTTGAGTTTCCATGGCCCTGAGCTGGGTTACACAGCTGGAGTCACACTTTGCTCAACACAAATGTCTTTCACTCACCACAAGCAACACAAAGACTGTGAAAGAACGCTGCCAAAGAACAGACCAATTGCCACTGGCCATTGTCATTATCTAGGCTACCTAGTAAGGTAACCCTCATACAACCTGGCTGCTAAATTAGCCTTCATCTCAGTTTATACCTTTTTCCCTATGACTACTTGATTAAAATATTCAATTAAAATAGAATAAAGACCCAAATGAATGTTAGCGATACGAGGCTCAGTATCTTTATTTGTAGTAGAGGATTTAAAAATAACATGTTTGTTCTCTTTAATGATACTGTTGCCTTAAAGAAAAACACTCATTTGCATATTAAAATTTCATCACCATCACTAAAGAAGCACCCTTAAAAAAACTGAGATTAAACTTACAAAAAGACCTCCAAAAATCTGTACTGGAGCAACTCAAGTGAACAGATTGAAGCATAAAATTAAACACAATTTAGATAGGTTGATTTGAGGACATTTAGTACACCTGAATAATATACCTGTCAGCTTATTTTGAGTTCTTTAACATTATAGAATTCTCTGAAACAGCACTAAATATAGTTGTGTATGTATGACACATTAAAAATGTACATATTTATTTTTGAAGCTGTATTTTAGCTGATTGTGAATTCCCCTTGAAAGTATTTTTTTATAAAATAATGTTCATGCAATTTCTACCAAATGCATGGTATATGTTATAAAAAAATAAATATCATGAAGGAAATTTATAAATTACTTCAAACTGGCATATAAATAATCAGCTGATTAAACTCATGCATTTAATACGCATTTTACACCCCAATTCCAGCTTTTATAAGCACCCTGGCTTGGAAAAGCAGACCATTAAACTGCACTGGAGCTCTCATGACTCAAGTCCTAGTTCCTTATGAAAGTGTATGGACAATTTGGATGTACCGCTTGCATCTCATCTATAAATAGTTTCTCGCCATTTATAAATGCTTGTTATGGTGTAAATTATTATACATCATAGATAATTTTTCTCCTCATCCTGAATCACCAATGAAATTTCTAAACAGCATTTCGGTTGTCTAAACTAAAACAAGCAAACAAAAGCAAAGACAAAATGACAAACAAACACAACTTTATACGTGTTAACTATTCCTATCAATAACATTTCTTTTTCTATTGCCTTGTCTTTTAAAGTCCTAAGTGCAAGAATGTTGCCTCCCCTCCCCTCTACCCCATCCCCTGCCTTAAGCACAAATTAAATAGAACATAAACAGACAATATAATTTGCCTCATCATAGCTCCTTGATGGTCTGATTTCCTGTGTGGTAAGAATGTTTCCTTTCCTGCATTTCAATCTCTATCCAGGCCATCTAATAGTATAGTCTATCAGTTAATATACAGCCTTCCCAGATGAATATGATTCTCAAACAATGACAGAGAGAACTGTTTTCCCCTTATTGTGTGAGGTCCCAGAGGACAGTCAAAATCTCAGCAACACTGTATTTTCTTTGCTTCTATAACATTCTAACAATTTCTTCCCCTGAGATAATCTCATCTTTCCTTTAGATTTGTGTTTCTCAACCACCTGATGAATTTAGATTCTACAGAGATTTCCTTGTACTCCTAGGTTCTATTATGATCTGAAAAATAACTACTTTCTTGTTAGTAATCAAATGTTGGAGTTCTTGCGTTCCATTAGCACGTGCTTTGAGAATTTCTAAATTTCCATATTTAGGACCTTACAGATAACTAACAAAAGTATAAAGACTATTTATTGAGCTTTGCCTTTAAGGATATAAGGGCTAATATATTATTAGGGCCTCTCAGGATTCTGTCCAAGCCTTCGCTACCAATTATAGACAGAAGTCTTTCCAAGTAAACAATTAATGAATAAATTGAAAGGAAGAGCAAAATGTTTTTCATCCACCAAAAATTTTTTGCCACAGTATTTATATGTTTGTACCTTTGTCTCAACTCAAACAGTTTGGTGTCTTTATAATCTCTTGTTTAAAAGTCAACTCTTCCACATAAACATCCCCAAGTTCACTCAGGGTGATTCTTTTCTGCTGGAATAGGAATCATTATCTCTAAACATTCATTTATGTGTTGCTTAATTGGGTGTGGTATGGTTGTTGGCACTGTAATAGGAAAACTTCACAGTCTCTGACCTCTAGATGCTTAAAATTTAAGATGAAGTAAATATTCCAAAATATTGCTGTGGACTTAAAGCATAATGGGCCATTTAAAATAATACCATGAACAAATTGACTGTCATTTTGACAGTACTGAGAACAACGCATGTCCCTTCACATTTCAACTTCTGCTGGATCATTAGGCACAAGTTCGAACAATTCCAAGAAAAACTTATAAACAAAATTTTGAAATAAAAGTTGGATGTAAAATATCAAGACTTACAAACATATTTTAGAGAATGACTTACTTTACAAAATGATTTGGTCTGCACATTTCAAGTAATATAGTTTTCTGCTGGATTAAAGTTGACTTAAATATGTTATCATTTATAAGTAAAATTGATATGGGTTCAGGATTTGTTAGGAATGCCGAGAACATACAAAGGGAGATCCTTCTTTACACTACAGGAATCTTTTATGGTAATCCCTGATCCATTATTTTGGAATAGTCATGGTTTTTCAAATGCTGTATCAAACTTATGAGCCACTAGTAGCAACTTTTCCATTTGACTAAACATCCCTGCATATCAACAACTGGACAGAAACACTTTTTACCAACCCCCCACCTGCCCACCACACACAGGCAGTAATTGTGCAAACAGACATTTCATTTAAAATAATATGAAAATCCGAGTAAAGCCTGTTTCATTTTTATGAAGCCATGCCCACAAGTTCCCAGTTCACTTGTGTCGATAGTTATGGCATTGGGAGAAATTTTCTGTTGAGACTGTACTCCTGCCACATTACAGAGTCAGAATCCAGTATTCTGCAGCCGACCGGCTAGTGCCCACCAATTCTAGTCTCATTCAAGGAAATGGAGTATAGTCTAATAATGGCAGGTCTGAAAGCACATAACTACAGGCTGTAATCAAAGGTTTAAATGACCATTTATTTCATCTTGTCTGCCTGAGGAAATTCTTTACCAGCCAATTTTCTCCCCTTAGAATAAGAATATTTGCATGCTTGCAGACAAAGGTGACAATTTCAAAGGATGTATATTCTCTGATGGTGAATATCTGCTTTTTAACTACAGAGAATAGAGATCCAGTTATTATTATTATTGGATTTTATGTATTGCTTAAATTAACTGCCAAGAAAAGCCTCCAAGAAATAAATTGCCTTTATGTAATATTATCTTTAATTTCTTTTAGCAAATGGGATACGAGGTTTAAGTGAGTTAAAGAAAATCAAGTAACGATATTTATGGAATACAATTTTCCATTGTGAAATGCCTAAAACACAAATATTTTGCAGTTAGTTTACTATGAATGTAGGATAGTAGGAGAGCCTTTTGCAAGACAGAGTTGATTTTTAGGATGGCTTACAGCAGCGGTCCCCAACCTTTTTGTCACCAGGGACCGGTTTCATGGAAGACACTTTTTCCACAAACAGGGGAGGGGGGAGTGGGAGGATGGTTCAGGAGGTAATAATGCGAGAGATGGGGAGAGATGGGGAGCTGCAGACGACGAAGCTTTGCTCTCTGGCCTGTCGCTCACCTCCTGCTGTGTGGCCCAGTTCCTAACAGGCCTCAGACTGGTAGCGGTCCGTGGCCCGTGGGTTGGGAACCCGTGGCTTACAGGTTGCAACAAAAAGTTCCTGATAACTTGTAACAAGCAGACCTATGGGGCTCACACCATGTTGGCTAATACTGGCTACTTAGCTTCTGCAAAGCTTTTATAACCATTTTGGAAACCAAATACTATAGATCAAAAGCTTTCCTTCCATTCTGTAGCCAACTGTCTGGTGTTACATGAGCATCAGAAGAGCATTTTAAAGGTAAAACATCAAATAGTTGACATTCCTATTAAGAACAATATAAAATTTTATAGTATCTAAATATCTTCAAAGGGTGAGCTCTAACCCATATACACTTACAAGGGTCAGAAAAGCAGGGTGATGAAATAATGCTGGAGTGAGAATAGGTCTGGGGCAAGTCAAATACATTCTGAGTCTAATTTCTCTAACTGTTAAAAGGGGATAATAATGCTGTCTCTACTGATCTCTTTGGGTCACTATAAGGATAAAAGCCTGAATGTGAAAACGCTTTAAAACGTAGACAATCTATATAAATATTAAATAATACTATCATTTTCATTTTTCCCTACAATCCTATAGCAGGGCTCTGAGCAGGACCTATGTACTGTGCTTTTAATAACACAACTGGGAAGGAGAAGGTAGGATTTTAGACAGCTCTTTTGTTTTCCCCCCCCACACTTGATGAGCTTCTGAGATACAGTCACCAAACTCCTCAGATACATTTGGCGGCATCAGAAGCAGCTGCCGCTGACAATCATGTCTGATTCCACGGGGACTGTGGGTGTAAAAACATTGAGTCATTACAGGTGCGCCTGCCTCTCTTCATTCAAAGGATGAAATGAAAAGATGAAATTCACCAAGCCCAATGTTTTTAAAACAGAAAGAAAAGAGATCAACGAGGAAAGACTTCCTCTAATTTGTAAGAGCAGAATTCACTTATATTGATAATTTAGTCATTGTTTCTTAATAGTCTGCTACTGTGCTAGGTATTGCCCCAGATTATAAATTAAGAGAGCTGCCGAACTTTAAGAAACACATTGTTTAATAATAACAGTAAGGGGCATAATAATAGCATACAACTAACTCTATTTTCAGGTAGAACCTTGGTGAGACGAGATAAACACCAAAGGCTACTGGAATTTTTCTTTGAAGGTAGAAAGATATTAAAAAGGTTTTAATGAAAATGATAAAGGAGATGGCACGTAAGATAATTTTGAATGATTCCTAGGATCTTGGTAGGAGAAACATTAATAAAGACAGAGACTTGAAAGGTGGATATGTTCAACATTGTGAAGTTAAAATTGTTTCAGGAATATCCTGCTAGAGTTTCCCTATCCTTCTACACCTGCATATATTTATGCAAAGTGCTAATGTTGACTCATTACAACAGGTGACATAGATAACCTACATTTTAAAATTTTTATTTTAAACTGGCAAATTGTACAGTAGAGTCCCTACTGACTGAAAATGAAACATTTTATTATACATGTAATACATGTTTTTAGAAAATTTAAAAAGCACAAATACAGAAAATGAAGATCACATATAATTCCCCCACCCCAGAGCTGTTAACATTTTGATGTATGTCCTTCAAGGCTATATCTGGATATCCAATGCACAGCATAGTGATTATAGTCAACAATACTGTATTATTAACTTCAAAGTTGCCAAGATTCTAGATCTTAATTGTTCTCACCACAAAAAAAAAAATATAATTATGTGATGTGATAGATGTGTTAGCTACTGCTGCAGTGGTAATCATACTGCAATGTGTAAATGTATCAAAACAACACATTGTACAATTTAAACTTATACAATATTATATGTCAATTATATCTCAATAACAAAATTAATTTTAAAATGAAAAGGACTATTTCTGTGTATATATATAAAATATGCATTTATAATAAAAAATGAACATTTTATACATATTGCTTTGTAATGTGTTTTTTTCACTTACCAGTATAGCTGAATAACTTTAAACAGCATTAAATACTCTACAACATAATTTTGAATGGCTCCCTGGTATACTATTATGCAGATTGTCCATCAGTTTATTTTATTTGTTTCTATTATTACATATCCAGGTTACTTTTATTTTCTTGTGTAAATAACAATGCCACGATCTTTTTTTTTTTTTTTTTTTTTTTTTCGGTACGCGGGCCTCTCACTGTTGTGGCCTCTCCCGTTGCGGAGCACAGGCTCCGGACGCGCAGGCTCAGCGGCCATGGCTCACGGGCCCAGCCGCTCCGCGGCATGTGGAATCTTCCCCGACTGGGGCACGAACCCGTGTCCCCTACATCGGCAGGCGGGCTCTCAACCACTGCACCACCAGGGAAGCCCACGATCATATTTTTAGATAATTATGTAAACCTCTGATTATTTACTTAACAAATTTGAGAATTATGATTACTGGGCTGTTTGAAACTGGCTTCCAAGAGAGTTATTCTAATTTTCATTCCATCATCAACAGATTAGCCTTACTCTATTCATGTTCTCTTCAATGTTGTGTATTTAAGTTTTAATCGTTTTTTCCTATATGAAAATAACATTTGATTTATTTTCTTCAATTTTGTTTTTCTTTGAATACTAATTAAGTTGGATGTTTTAAAATTTATTACTTACTTTTTGTGCATGTGATATGACTAACCTCCCATTAAAATGTAACAAGTCCACTTTGGGTATTTTTTCATGTTTGTTTTTCCTGTAACCATCCTCTGGGTTTCTTCCTCTTCACTACTTGTAATATCTGGTTCATACTATCCAAGGAGACATTCCTGAATTTAGGATTTTGTGCATAATTAGTCTCAAGGACTATAAAGGCTCTGAGATTTTACCTGACTTCAGAGTTAACAAGTTAACCCACTGCAGTTTCATGAATGCAGATTCTTAGGTCAGAGATGAAGGACAGTTCATTACTTGCAGCAAAAGCACTAGTCAGAGTTTCAGCATTTTTTTGTGTGCTGTTCTGTGAACCCCATTTTCCACAGGGTAATGCAAAGAGAGCTGGCCAGGGGAGGAACGTGTACACACAGTGGGTTGAGTTAACGGAGAGGAATTCTGAGCACAGAGAGCCCCAGTATTTTACAAGGGGAGTAAACATTCCTGCCCTTCGCTCTTTATTACATTGGACAATGTATGTACACGGAGGAAAAACCATAGATATAGTCTATGTTCCACGGACATTCACGATAGAACTTGCTTGAAATGACAGACTGGAAAAAAGAGGTCAGTGTCTTGCTATGCAAGAGATGCAGCAGCGCAAATGACTCATGGAAAATTGTCTTCAAACACTTATTCCTGAACGGGCAGAAAGAGAATAAAAGATTTTGCAATGGAAGGAAGGAGAGTGAATCAAGGGCATTCAGCATCCAAGCTTGATTTCTGACTCAGCCCTAACTGTGTGCCCTCATTACAAAAACATATCAGCATAAAGAAAATAAATGAGGCACAGGGAGATCAGCTCGGTGCTTTGTGACCACCTAGAGGGGTGGGATAGGGAGGGTGGGAGGGAGAGAGATGTAAGAGGGAAGAGATATGGGAACATATGTATATGTATAACTGATTCACTTTGTTATAAAGCAGAAACTAACACACCATTGTAAAGCAATTATACTCCAATAAAGATGTTAAAAAAAAAAAGAAATGAAATGAAAGGTGGGTCCTGGTTAAACTGATTTCTGAAAACTATACTTTGAAAAAAGGTTCAGTAGACAGTGATTTTTCACTTTATAAAATGATTCTCTATAGAATTCTTTAAATATCAAGTTTTCCTAATATGATTAGAAAATAAATTAATCTAAAAAATTTTTTATACTTTTTTTTTAAAAGCATATTAGTTAAGAGGGTGTGCCCAGGACCAAACTGCCTCTGTTCAAATCTGGTTCAGTGTGCTTGGTTAACTTACTTGGTTAAGTTCCTTCTGCTGTAACATGGGAATACTGATGGAATTAACTCCATTCTCAGAGCTGGTGAAAGGTTTGACTGAATTAAGAGACATATAGTGCTTTTGACAGTGCCTGATACGTGGGAAGTACCTTTATTTCTACCACCTAAAATATAGTCATTAAAGAGACATATTCTCTTTGCTCTTTTTCTCTCTGTGTACAATAAAATATAAAATGTCTTCTTTTCTTAACTTAGAGGATAGAGGCTAAATGAAAGAAGCCTTTCAAAATCTAACTCCAATGAGAAATGGATTATCGTTTTATTCAAATTATAGGTTATTTCTAAAATCAGAAGAAAAATTATTAAGAAAGGGTTGATGAATTCCTAACGTTGAATTGCATCATCTATTATAACTTCTTTCATTTCTACAATTTCACATATTGTGCTAAGAGAGGACCACAAAAAATAATGTATATAGTTTACAAAGCTCAGTAACATACTATTTATTTATGCATAACAACCTTTGAAGCACAAAGATAGAGTACTAAAATATTCGTGGGGGACAGGGGGCTGCATGGTCTTCCTCTCCAGTATTTAATCATTATTTCTCCCTGGGTTACAACTGATTCTTTTAAACCTGACAGTAGTGACTCTGGTCCTTTCCCAGAAATTCTAAACAAGAGGAAAAAGGTCATAGTTGAAGAAAAGGTCGTGAACAAAGAGGGAGGCAACTAATGAAGAGTGGATATTACAAAGACAAAGTCACTGAACAATAATTGGGGGAAAAGAAAGCACTTTGTACAAATTAACCTATACTTTTTTTTTTTTTTTTGGCTTTGCGGGCTTTCTCTAGTTACAGTGAGCAGAGGCTACTCTTCGTTGTGGTGCACGGGTTTCTCATTGTGGTGGCTTCTCTTGTTGCGGAGCACGGGCTCTAGAGCGCAGGCTCAGTAGTTGTGGCGCTCGGGCTTAGTTGCTCCGTGGCATGTGGGATCTTCCTCGACCGGGGCTCGAACCCGTGTCCCCTGCACTGGCAGGTGGATTCTCAACCACTGCGCCACCAGGGAAGTCCCAACCTATACATTTTTGAAACTTCTATTATGTCCCTGAGACTAGTACTTTGCGGATGGAGAACGAAAACTTTGTTTCCTTTCACCACCATCCCATTCTATTATTATCATTGTGCCCATTTTACAGAAGAGGAAATAGAATTTTGGAGAACTTATGTGACTTGTTCAAGATCGTGCAGGTAGAAGACAATGAATCCAGGACTTGAATCCCGGTATTAAAAAGCCAATTTTCATTATATTATATTGCTTCTGCTGACCCTGAATTTCAGCCAAGAGCTTATTCCTCCAAAGCCTACATCACAAACGACTTAAATAATTTTCAGCCAACCCAACTATCAAATAAAGACTAGCCTCATCTACTGGTTCTCAGCCAGCAGAAGGATTCTGTTAAATTGGGGGGTATAGCTGATGCTCTTGGTTGCATGGGGATCCCTCTGTTAATTTTGGTGCCTATTGGGGTTTTCTTAGACTCTCAGTCTGTGACCCTCTGAACTATTCAGCTGCACTCCTGACTAAGCCCATATCCTTAGGGAATAAAACAAAATCATAGATCAGGCTGTTCTTTCTATTTTGTCCTGGATATTCTCATTCTCTGAATCCTCCAGATAAATCACAGGTAGAGCAACAAATCAATGGGTAAAAGTGATGGCATAAGTTCCATTTGAATAGCATTCTCTACCTTCTTTTCCACATTGTAACCACTATTCACAGTGAACTGTTGTTTAGAACATTTTTCTCTCTAATACGCTAGCTACTAGCTACGTAAATCACTTGGTAAGATACAAAGGAGTTTATTGTTCTTCACACATAACCATGGTGCTTCTTTTCCAAGAGTAGAAATAACTCATGCTGAACCACCAGTCCCCCACAGACATATTCATATTCCTTCACTTGGCTTATCCTTTGATAGAAATTATAGAACTGAAGTAGCTACTCTTTGCAGTCAATGTATTTGTTACCATTTCACCTACTCACCCAGGCAAGAAAGCTAGTAGTAAACTTGGTCTGTTCCTTGTTCTTAATCCTGCATCTACCCTTTGCCCTGCTCCATATTTAAAGAATACCTTCCACTTCTCTCCAAGACACAAGTAACAAATATTCAAAGCTTTATAAAATCAGGTCAAGCACATCTCCTGCTGAGATCTCAAACCTGGCAAAATTCTGGAAAATAACATGTAGGTAATCCAGTAGACGTTTTATTAGTCAAGAATTTGTATGTACCTGTGAGTGTGTATATGAGAGAGAGAGAGAGAGAGAGAGAGAGTGTGTGTGTGTGTGTGTGTGTGTGTGTGTGTGTGTGTGGCAGGGCTGGGGGGAGAGGGATGGAGAAGAGAGATTAATTGATTTAAGATCTCTCCAGCAAATGTACTACTGGGTGTGCACCATTTATCAGGTATTGCACTAGGCACCAGGGATATAAAATGAACCACAAATAGACCCTGACTTTGAAGAAATTAACGCTTTGTTACATTTTAGTCAAAGAGTCAGGTGCAGAAATATATGCTTTTACTATACCATCACAAGTACTAACTAGGATATAAATGTGCACAGGGTCCCATGGGACAAAGAGGAAGCTCACTCGGTTTCTAGGGATAAGTCTTCTTGAAGGAGGTGGTATTGGAAACAGTGGATGCACAGGAGTGATTCTGGAGAAGAAGAATGTGGAGGGTGTTCTTGGTAGAGGAAATAGAGGCATGGAAAAGCACAATGCATGTGAAAAAGCACAGCAATTCATAGTCATTAAGACTTAAAGCTTGGGACAAGACATGTTAGGAGATAAGGTGAAAAATGATTTGATGAAGAGATCATAGAAGACTGCATATGCATACTATTGATACAAAGCTTGAAATTTAACCTGTAGGTAATAAGGAATCATCAGAAGTCTTTAGAGTTGAGTGTGACAAAATCATATTTACCTTTTAGGTGGGCTTGTGAAGGATGGGATGGGGTTAAGATCATAGGCAGAGAATGTATCAGGTGGCTGATGAAACAGGGTCCAAAAAGATATGATGAGGATCACTTTGGAAAAGAAGATGGTAATAGTGAAGACAGGAAGGTCCGTGAGGGACACTGTATACAAATGGAGATCCTTTCTCCTGGGACACATGAAAGGGGGCCCCATCAGAGGGTATTAAGTACTCAATTGTGTCCCTCCCCAAATTCATATGTCGAAGCCCTAACCTCCAATGTGTCTGTATCTGGACATAGGGATTTTAGGGAGATAATTAAGGTTAAATGAGCTCATAAGGGTGGGGCCCTCATCAGACAGGACTGGTGTCCTTATAAGAGGGACAGACAACAACCAGAGCCCTGGAGTCACTCTCATTCTCTCTCCCACCCTCTCTCGCCCTGAACACAAAGAGGAAAGGCAGAATGAGGACATGGAGAGAAATCACCTGTCCTTAAGCCAGGAAGAGGGGCTTCAACAGAAACCAACCCTGATAGCTGCTGCCTTGATCTTAGACTTCCAGCCTCCAGAACTGTGAGAAAATCAATTCTGTTGAAAGCACCCAATCTGTGGTATTTTGTTATGGCAGCCTGAGCAGAGGATTTAGTTGAAAGACGTGAAATCTGGAAAACATGCACAGAGAAGACAGAAAAAGCAGTAACATAAAGTCCTGAATAAGCAGAAACTGTGAGGTAGAGAGGCGAGTAGAGAGAGCTTTCAGTTGACAGCTTCAGAGGATGAAACAGTAGATGTGTGAGTTCCTTGGACCAGGGAGTTCTAGAATAAGGAGCGATGGACATTTGTTTCTGAGGAGACTATTCTAGAGTAGGGATTGGATCAGCCAAACTGTTGTCCAACTACTATCGTACACTGAAATCTACTTCATCCCTGGAGGCTGTGTCACAGCCAAGTCTGTCCCTTGTTTGCCTTGCCTCCCAGTGCTGTGACAGCCACGCCCCCTCCCTCCTCCTGTATCAGCTAGAACAGGCCTTTTCTCTTGCACTCGGAGACTGCCAAACAAGCAGAGTGGGAGGAAGAGGAGGTGTCAGGATGCGCAGACAGACTCAAGAAATCTTGGGATGTGATGTGAGTAACCCAAGAAGATTTTGTAAAAAATATAAACTTTTTATGTTATCAACCCAATTTATAACATCCAGAAACCTCCTGTGCGTGGAATGAGAGCCGTCTATGTAAGACAGAAAGGGTGGTGTGATGCTGTCTCTAAATGAAGAGGGGCTCTTTAAAAATAACACCATAAAATCTGTTTTTATTCACCTCTATAACAAACTGGCTCAGTTTAAATGCCAGGCTATAAAAGGTTTCATCCATGCTCTCAATACCTACCGACTGTATGAAGAGAAACGAAGGAAAGCTTTGAGTGCACTTGTCTTCAGCACCTGCCAACATGGCGCCTAGGTTTTTGGACAGAATTTCATAAATAGAACAAATGAAGAAAAACGACCTTTCCTTTACCTATATGCCATTATAGGCCCACTGAGTTGAAGACAAGTAAGATTATAGGATTTACACAGTCCTTGTGGAGGAATTGGCAAGTAGATTATTCTTCTGCCTGCTTAAAAATAGTTTCAATTTTGATCTAAGGCACATCTATGTGCATATGTGTGTGTGTATGTGTGGCAGGGAGGTGGCAGAGTTTGTGTGGCAGTGTTCCTCCTTTTGTCTTCCACAGTCATGCTTTCCACCTGTGCTATTAACATCCAGATGCTACCATATTTTAATTATACTGATTAATCTCTGCAAAAGAATTACAAATGATAAACCAACCTTCCCTCAAATTAGGTAAGTCAATCTGCTGAAAGGCAGAACAGTGAAACAGGACACCAGGCTAAAATCATTTAAGAGATGAAAATGTCTTCATTTGTTTCTGTTTGTATGCTTTTAATTAAAGGTGACAGAACCACCCTTCACTACCAGTTCAGCAAATGTGATGTGCAAAGATGAATGCATTTACAGCTGCAGGTAGCGTTGCTGTTTTCAACATTACTACTCTCACTGTTGGGGAAACATCTGTGGAAAATAAGAAGAGAAGGGAGTTATCTTAACAAAGCTGAAAAGAGATGTCGAAAGAAACCTCTTGCCCGTCTCCATCTTTAGAGAGCTTCGTGAAGAGGGCCACAACACTGTGTACTGCAGTTGTTTTGACCAGAGATTCCAAAAATACTCTGAAAAATCTCCCAGCATATCCAAGTATTTCCTCTATGGCTCTCTGGCACACTTCTTTAGGAAAACACAAAATAAGAAAACAGAAAAACCTCTCACCTAATTCACCACGTAGTTTAATAAAATATTTTTATCCCTGACCACACCACCCTTTAGTCATTTTTCCTGAGTAAGGGCATTTTTGAAGCAGAGGGGTGAGGGCTGCTTTTGGCACTGGTGACCTGCCCTGAAGCTTTTTGAGTCCATGATTCTCAGTTCTATCTAAAAGTGGAGATCTTACCACTTCCCGGGTATATTATAGGATTAAATGATGTAATGTAGATGAAAGTGCCTTGAACATTTCTGTATGCTGATTTACTGTGAGTTTGTAGAGATAAAGATCCCAAGATGTTCTGTGCTCCAAAATATGAAGTAAATATTGCTTCTTCATTCGAGCATTTTATCTTATCTGTATCATTGCCTTCCCCACTCTTTTTTTAACATCTTTATTGGAGTATAACTGCTTTACAATGGTGTGTTAGTTTCTGCTTTATAACAAAGTGAATCAGCTATACATATACATATGTTCCCATATCTCATCCTTCTTGCGTCTCCCTCCCTCCCACCTTCCCTATCCCACCCCTCTAGGTGGTCACAAACCAACTAGCTGATCTCCCTGTGCTATGCGGCTACTTCCCACTAGCTATCTATTTTACGTTTGGTAGTGTATATATGTCCATGCCACTCTCTCACTTTGTCACAGTTTACCCTTCCCCCTCCCCACATCCTCAAGTCCATGCTCTAATAGGCCTGTGTCTTTATTCCCATCTTACCCCTAGGTTCTTCATGACCTTTTTTTTTTTCTTAGATTCCATATATATGTATTAGCATACGGTATTTGTTTTTCTCTTTCTGACTTACTTCACTCTGTATGACACACTCTAGGTCCATCCACCTCACTACAAATAACTCAATTTCGTTTCTTTTTATGGCTGAGTAATATTCCACTGTATATATGTGCCACATCTTCTTTATCCATTCATCTGTTGATGGACACTTAGGTTGCTTCCATGTCCTGGCTATGGTAAATAGAGCTGCAATGAACACTGTGGTACATGTCTCCTTTTGAATTATGGTTTTCTCAGGGTATATGCCCAGTAGTGGGATTGCTGGGTCGTATGGTAGTTCTATTTGTAGTTTTTTAAGGAATCTCCATACTGTTCTCCCACTCTCTTTAAGCACTATTTGCCAAGTGCTTTCTTTTTAGAGCACATCAATGTCATATAGCAATTCCACACAAAACCTGTTTATATTAGTCTGATGCTAGTGGATAAAGACAAGGTCATCAGTTTGGGGTAACTTTTATAACATCATATGTTCTTGTATTCAAGATATCTACTACTGGCAAAGTGTGTGTGTGTGTGCGTGTGCGTGTGTGTGTGATATGAGAGAGAGAGACAGAGAGAGGGAGAGAGCACGTGCTCAAGCAAATGCGCACCCCTGAGAAGGTCTTCTCAAATCAGAGATAAGATTACTTCTGAGAATAAGATAAACATTTAAACCTAACAGTGATGGTAAGCATGGCTGCCATCCATTGTGTGCCTAAAATGTGTCCTAGCTACAAGGAGATTACAGTGTAGAAGTGTAAAACAGACAAGTAAACTCAGCAATTACCATACAAGCACCATGATATGGTCTTGAGTGGTCATGAAAAACTTCTCAGTAAAATGCTACGTAAGATAACTCCTTGATGGATAATAGGGTGATGGAGATACATGGGAGTGGAAAAGTAAGAATGCAAGGGTGGGAATGGACTGGAGGAAAAAATGGAGAACATTACAGGCCTGCAGGTTAAATTTTTTTTTTTCTACGTAATTTCATACATTCCAGAATGGCTAAAGGTTTAAATTACAATTTTACATCTTTTATACATTCTCATATTTTCCTACATAAATGCAGACCACTACATTTTTATATACATACTGCTGGGACCCAAAACCTGATTCATGGCTGCCAACTCCTCCACATGTAGGCAACAAGAAAAAGGGCAAATACCACGTAGCTGTGACGACCAAAAAGGCTCCTTTCTATTAAATGCAACCATGAAATGATAGGGTTTAACAAAGATTCATTAAAGTCTCATCTTTCAAGCACAATGCAAGTTTAAATAGATTCCAGCTCCATTCAATCTCAGCTACAGGGCAATCATTACTGTAACTAACTCCTACATCTTTCATCTTTTGACAATGAAATTAAAATACTGCTTCATGCTACAGTAGGAAGGAACACTCTAAAATAAATAATCCCGAAGTGAAAAAAAACTGAAAATAACAGCACTGTCTTTCTGAGACAGTGGGCGGCAATGTAAATGAGTGGAAGCTTTGCATACAAATAGAATAAACACACACTGATTTGGAAGGAATACAGCAAGAAGATTTCAATTAAACTATGGACAGCGGATAGTTCAGAATCCGAAGCCACAAGTAACCAATTTAGGTAAAAAGAAGAATATATATCCTGAAAGCATTGGTACAGTGGGACAGTATGGAAGAAAGCTGCCATTTACCAGAGATGCCCAGTTACAGAAAAGTTAACAAGACGTGGGCCTTATCACATATGGTGAGATGGAGAAGGGTGATTTTAGAACATTAAGTTCTCCCTGCTCCTAGTCTGGATGGATGGGGATCCTAGAATTTCCAAACTGTGTCCCTTAAAGAGAATGGATAGTTTTGTAAGCCAAGGCAAGATCAGCTCCTTTTCAGCCCATTTTTATCTGTGTCTGTGCTACTGATGATGACACACTGGCCTCTCATATTTCTGTAAACCTGGCCCTTTGATTTTTCCTGCAGTGACGGCCCAAAAGGCTCCACCGAAGAGTTGGATATCTGCTCTTAACTTTATTCACCCCTCATCATTTCCAGAAAGAAACCAGGTCTACCCATCCCATGTCTTTCTAATTATGAAGCATGCCCCCATTTAGTTCATGCAACTCCTTCCCTTTACTACTCTGTTCATCGTCTCTTGGGAATCCAATCTTAATCATCCTCTCTTGGGAATCCAATCTTAACCCAAAGAAAACTAGTAACATTTGGAATTGGCACTGCTTTAATGACTCAGTAGAGATAATCATCTCTTCTATCACTTGAAGTTTCCTTTTCCTTAGATGTTTCCTATGTAGATTTTGGATTCCCCAAACATCCCAATTCAATCACTCATTCACATTTACATAAATAAAAATAAAGCCAAAACCACAAGAGAAATGCTATTTCTAGAAGGTATTACATTATCCACTAAGAAAACTCACTTGCTTGTCCTTTGGGAACAAACTCATGGTATAGATAACTGTTACTTGATTTTTGAGCTTTTCTTTTTGGGGGTCATTTTTCTAAAAAAGACAAAATCTCAACAGATAAAAGAGAAAAACAGTAACTGAGTCTAAGTTTATGCTGGTATTTCTTTCAGCAGTAAATGCAACCAAAATGGGTTAAAACAAAACAAAAACAAATAAAACTCTCAAAAGTGAAGCATGAGCAAAAGCTTTGGAGAGCCAGACTGCAGTTTATAGCTAAATGTGACTGTAATTACCTTACTAACAGTGAAATCAGAAATTGGAGAAATTCCTTTGTGGGATAGAAACAGTCAAAATACTACAGCAGATTCCAAACTGCTTGTTACAAAAAATCCTATAGCTTTATAGCTTTGCCTATAAGTAGATCTATGGCTCTTCTCCGTGCAGGGGAGATGTGGTCTTCCATCCCAGGGAGAATAATGGTTAGCTTTCTCAACTCTCATTAACAGAAAGTCAACAGCACCATTTGCTCATCTGGCTTCTACAAGACGCATATGGACTCATCTTCTCGCCCAGATTCCCCTCTCCTTTTGGGGCTTTTCCCTTCCGTTTGGTCCTTGGATGCACAAAGTTTGCCAAATGCACACTGGAGGCCACTGAAGACTTTTTGCTGAAGAACAGCTTAGTAATGAACTGAATTCTTATCTATTAGGAAGGTTCCCTTAAAAAAGAAGTCTCTGCTGCATATTCAACTTGCACAGCTCCAATTATACACCTCAGACTGTGGTAATTTAGAAGTTATTTCAAAATTAAGAACTTTGTTAATAAATACTGTTGCTTAAAGCTTAAAAATTAGAATTATACTCTTTATACCAAATTGCAATCTCCATGTATCTTTATCTGCTGGTATTAATTGAAACAGAAGGGTCTGGGTCTCATTTGTTGTTCAGAACCACAAAGAAAGCTCTAGAAGCAAACATTTTTGTTGTTTTTGTTCCATATAGGTTTAAAATGTGCTCTGAAAGCACAGTGCTGTCACAACTGAGATGTGGGTGGGCATTATGAATAATTAAGTGAGAGTGCAGAAGGCAGTACAGATTAAAGAAGCAGAAGAATTTCTTAAAGAATATATGAAGTCCCATCCCATTTGAAAAGTAGTATTTTGGAAAAACATTAGTGAGGGTCTCTATAGCTAATTAGCTGAGTGACTTTGGGCACGACAATCTCTCCAGAGATTTACGTAAAATTAGAAGTGTGTGTGAGAAAACTGAAGTTGAAAAGGATGGCAAACAGTGAAAAGTAAAGAAGTTGAACATAAATCTTGAATATATGATCATTAATTGAGTAATAGAAGAAAAATAATAAAGACCATATTACTGATCTTTGTTTAATTTTCTATCTTTTCCACAAGATTCTAAGTCCATGAGGCAGGAATCATATCTATCTAGATCACCATTTTATCACCTGTGACTAGTACAGTGCAGATTATGCATTGGAGGAAAGACTAAATGAGTTTTAACTGTATTATCTGGTACTATTTTACCATGATGGCCTTAGTTTTCAGTTCTTTGTTAATATAGTAGATGCATTTGTATCCTCTGTAACATAAAAATGGAAAGGGATGACAGTGGTAATGGTTGACTATATAAAGGAGAAGATTAAGTCTTGCATAAGAAATAAATTTCTTGAAATACTATTAATGGGAAAAATAGATATAAATTCTTCCATTATACTGAGAGTGAAGACTTACAAGGAAAGGGTCAATGGTTAGTTAAGATCAAATGAAATAATATCATATCATACACAAAAGATATTCCATTTGGGGGAGCAACAAATTAGGAGTTTGGGATTAGCAGATATACACTACTATATATAAAATAAACAACAAGGTCCTACTGTATAGCACAGGGAACTATAGTCAGTATCCTGTAATAACTCATAATGGAAAAGAATATGAAAAAGAACCTATATATATATTCTTACACATATGTGTTTTATATATATATGTGTGTTATATATATGATATTCATTTAATGAACATGGATTACAAAAGTTAACTTATTTAAATTCTCAACAATTCTGTGTTATAGATACTATACCCATTTTAAACAAAAAGAAATTAAAACATAAGAAAGTTAAGTGACTTATTTAAAGTAACATAAGCTATAAGCAGGAAAACTGGGATTTGAGCTCTGCTACCAATGGTTTTAATGTCAGCCCTCTTTCCAGTACACGTCTCATATTAATTGAAAGTCTACCAACTACCAGATGTTGAACTGAGCACTCCTTGGGTAGGCAGACAAAGTGAATATTAACATCAATTAATAAGAGATGTTTCCCTCCAACAAGTGTAAATAATGTAGGATAAAAATACATTTTGAGAGGTTGATATAATTTTTATCCTGAAGGAAAATCAAGGTTTTTTACAGGTCTAGCATCTACTAGAATTAAGGAATCTAAAGGAATTATATAAAAACCAACAAAAATAAGCTCCTTAAAATTTATGCCTGATGAAAGCTCATAATAGTTAATGGCATGAGTAAAAGTGCATGATCGTCAATGGTATGGAATTTCTAGAGAAAGAAATTATGCCTGGACAAGACAAAAGGCTTACAGAATCTCTCAGTTGTGTGATCAATGATGATATAGTAATGCTCACTGAGTTAATACTACTATTCCTCTGTTTTGGCATCTTCATGCTTAGTGGGGGACAGCACAGCCACCTTTGATGTTAGGTTCCACTCAGCCTTCACCGAAGGTAAGGAAGGGAGCTGAGTTTTATGAGCTAACCCTTCAGTATGAAAGTAGAGGTTTAAGTTAGCAGGACTTTCATTCATCAAGAACTGCTACCCTAAAACCCCCAAAGAATTACGCAAACCTTTATAATGTCGCCTTGTCATTCCTTGATTTTATTATCATGGTAATTAGTAGAAAATCCCTCAAATACAAAGGTTCTGTTCTTTCAAATATATTGATATAAAGGAAGAGGCAGCTGAAGAGACTTTCCTGCTTCAAACTAGGCTTGGGAGGGAAATAGAAGATTTTAAAAAAAAACAACAAAAAAAAACCTGAGAGGGACCTACTGGATGAGCATAGCCATTGAGTAAGAGGAAAATATCCTAAATTGCTGGGACTTCTGGGCAAGACAGAAAGAATGCATAAAAGAATCAGAACCCCCAAAAGGCCCTGAGCCTGAGCAGCAGAATTATCCAAGATGATTTACATGCAATAGTTGTGTGTGTGTGTCTTTTTTTTAATCAGCAAAATTTCGCAGCTTATATTTCACTGATATAGAGCAATGCCCATCTAGGGACAATTTTGAGACCCTGGAGACATTTGACAATGTTTGTAGACATTTTTGCTTGTCACAACTTGCGGGGTGGGGCAGGTATGAAAGTGTTTCTAGTATGTAGTAGATTGACACAGGGATGTTGCTACACGTCCTGCAATGCACAGGACAGTCCCTACAACAAATAATTAACTAACCCCAACTACTGCCAAGGCTGTGAAACCTTGGAGTACAGCAGGAACTAGAATCAAGTACTTTTCTACAGGATCTTTTCAGATTTCTTTGATATATCGGACTCAAACAGAGCCTAACTAGCAAACTTCAGGAGTGAACTTGTTACAAAGTGCATCATTTGTCAGCATCAAATTCACAATCTTCTTTCTTATTTAAAATCTACCATTAGCTATTTCTCTCCCAAAAGGCTTCTACAATTTAAGTCAGGACATGTTATGGCTGTGAAATAGATGTCCCTATCATCCTGCTTTAGATGGGAAAAGAAACATTCTGCATTGTTTATAAGTCATAAAGAATTCTAAATATCTCCCACTCAACACATTCAAGTAAAATGATGGTATAATATCTGTGCTGGGTAGCACCGTTTCATACCATTATGTGCCTTGTGAAACAACCGTAGGTAATGCACAATCTTCCTTTAATCAAATCTACATTGTAATTTCTATAAAAAAAATCAGGGCTTCCCTGGTGGCGCAGTGGTTGAGAGTCCGCCTGCCGATGCAGGGGACGTGGGTTCGTGCCCCGGTCCAGGAAGATCCCACATGCCGCGGAGCGGCTGGGCCTGTGAGTCATGGGCGCTGAGCCTGCGCGTCCGGAGCCTGTGCTCCGCCACGGGAGAGGCCACAACAGTGAGAGGCCCGCGTACCGCAAAAAAAAAAAAAAAAAAAAAAAAAATCAATTAAACACAATAACTAATTACTTATTTTTTATCACAGCATAATTTACTTTCCCAGAACAGCAGCATGAAAATGTGAGGAAAGATCTCATCTCTGTCAGTGTATTTAAATAAAGTATGCATGTTTTTAAAAGAAATGCAAAGGAAACACCACCAAATGTGCAATATATATATATATATATATATATATATATATATATATATATATATATATAAAATGCACCATCTACCTCAACTTTATGGATGTGGTAGTATGGTTTAATAGCAGAAGCCTAGAATTTTTTTTTTAACTTTTAAAAAAAATCTAATATTATGCCTGAAAACCTTTCTCAGACTCTTACAGTAAAAACGTAATTAGGCAACAATTTGTTCATCAATCTCATCACATCAGTTTTATGAATGACCCATTTAGGTGTCAAATAAACCCTAAAAAGCAATTTCTTCCAAGCCTCACAAATTCCTACTTCTTTACATTTCCATACCTATCTCTACTCATTATAATCATCAAAGAATTTTATTAACTACTCGCTTAGTTTGGAGTTGTTCGTTTAGGAGACTAACTCAGTGTCCTTCCAGCTGGGCTCTCCAGTCTTTTCACTCAAATTCATCCTACACTGTGGACCAGTGGTTCCCAAACTTGAGCAGCAACAGATCACTTTGATATCTTGTTTTAGTAGGTGTGGGGATCTCAAAATATGCAGTTCTAACAAGGTCTCCAGTGATGCTGATGCTACAGGTCTAGGGACCACACTTTGCGGTACGCAGGCCTCTCACTGTTGTGGCCTCTCCCATTGCGGAGCACAGGCTCCGGACGCGCAGGCTCAGCGGCCATGGCTCACGGGCCCAGCCGCTCCGCAGCACGTGGGATTTTCCCGGACTGGGGCACGAACCCATGTCCCCTGCATCAGCAGGCGGACTCTCAACCACTGCGACACCAGGGAAGCCCGGGACCACACTTTTAAAAAGCCAATTTTCATCATTATGCAGTAATCTCTGTGCACTCTTACCCACTCTGTCAGAAGCATTAGTTTGTTCTTTTATTTTTATGCTATCAGTCTCTTTCCTCACTAGGAAACTAAGATTAATCCTCTCTCCCTCTCTTTTCCTTCCTCCCTTCCTCCCTCCCTCCCTCCCTCCCTTCCTTCTTCCCTCCTTTCCCCCAGTTCCTTCCTCCCTCCTCTTCTTCTTCCTCCTCCCCCTCCAGCTCCTTCTTTTCCTCCTCCTTCTCTCTTGTCAGATTTTATGTCTTTGCTTATGTTGTTTCTTATACCATTCTATAACTCTGATCTTTCTTTTTTTTAACTTTTTATTTTATATTGGAGTATAGCTGATTAACAATGTTGTGTTAGTTTCAGTTGTACAACAAAGTGATTCAGTTATACACATATAGGTATCTCTTCTTTTTCAAATTCTTTTCCCAATTAGGTTGTTACATAGTATTGAGCAGAGTTCCCTGTTCTATAAAGTATGTTCTTGTTGGTTATCCATTTTATTTTTTTTAATTTGTTTTTATTTTTATTGGGCTATAGGGGATGGGTTGGGAAATATCTCTGCAATTATGCCCTACTAGGGAAATGTCCATTCTAATTCTCCTGGGACAGCTTTCGGAGCTTTTTCTTTTCCTTGGAGCTGCTGCTCTTGCTGGCAGCAGCCTCTTCAGGTCCACTGCTGAGTGGCTCCTGCTTGGAAGAGAATTTCCTCTTTTTCTTGGGGACCCTCTTGTTTCCTGATTCTTCAGGGTCACTAACTGGTTCCTCTTTGGGGAAAGATTTCTTCCTCTTGGGAAGACTTCCACTGCCAGCTGTCTCTTCAAGATCACTACTAACCAGCTCCTCCTTGATGTACCTGTCAATCCCAAACTCCCTAATCATCCCTCCCCTCCACCCTTCCCCCCTGGTAAACATAAGTTCATTCTCTGTGAATCTGTTTCTGTTTTGTAAATAAGTTCATTTGTATCTTTTTTTTTAGATTCTGCATATAAGCTATATCATACAATATTTCTCTTTTCTCTGACTTATTTCACTCAGTATGACAATCTCTAGGTCCATCCATGTTGCTGTAAATGGCATTATTTCATTCTCCTTAATGGCTGAGTAATATTCCATTGTATATATGTACCACATCTTCTTTTCAACTCCACATTCAAAGCTCACCTTTGCCATGAAACCATCCCTGATTCACCTGACTTAATATAAACCTCTCCTCCATATGCAACCACTGAATACTTACATACTCACTTTTAAGATCCTCCTTTGTACTCCTTGGTACATTACTTAGTAAATTATAGTGTTTGTGTATGCCTATGATGTATGACCCTAATTATATTACTATATTGTTTATTATATACATTGCCCCTTGTTCATGACAATGCCTGCTAGAATGAGTGGCTCACAATCTGTCCGCAATAAATATGGTTAGCACAAAATTACAGTGAGTCAGAGTCTGCAAAGCAGTATTCTCTCAGTCAACGACCCAAAGTTCAAAAGATACCTAATTAACACTACAACCAAAGCCACCAGCCAAGTCTGGAGGATATCAGCTCTAAAGCACAATGCTGCTTTACGTTCCTCAGGGGCTGCTGATATTACCCCATTGATGGGGGAACTGTATGGGAGAAAGGTTACATAAGCTTGGTCTGTTGTGAGGTTGTCTGCAGGACTATCTCTAACAGGGATTTCAGAAACTGTTCTAAGCATGTTTAAACATTCCTAAAATGGCCACTGTTGATAGAAAAAAGAAAACCTCCTAAAGTTAATTTTTATGCTTCTTTAATAGCCTGGTTTGCTCTAATTCATAAATGAGAAAATTTTTAACTATTCTGTCATATTTGCTGTGTCACTCAGTACAGAACAAAAGGAATTTTGGAATGAAGACCTTCCGGTCACATAGATAATGTAGGTGTCATAAAAAAATAGAACACCAGGTTAATCCAAGTTTCCCCGGCGTTCTTACCTGCCCCCCACCTCTCCCCCTCCCTTTCTCCGCCCCTCCCTCCCTAGCTCTCTCTAAGATCTAGATGGCTAATAGAAGATCAATTCTCTCAGGGCTATAGGAAAACTTCACACATTTTCAGTAGCTGTTAAAAAGTTTGGTTTTCCCCAGGTGCTTCCACACAAATGAAGTAACAGAGGAACACTTTGAGTGTTAAGGAATTTCTGTGAAGGTGTCAGCATTTATATTTTAAATAGATAACTAATAAGGACCTACTGTATAGCACAGGGGACTCTACTCAATACTCTGTAATGGTCTATATGGGAAAAGAATCTAAAAAAGAGTGGACATATGTATATGTATAACTGATTCACTTTGCTGTACACCTGAAACTAACACATTATAAATCAACTATACTCCAATAAAAAAAAAAAGTTGCTGATCAGATCTAAAGGCCCAATGTCATAATTACTTCACATTTAAGAATCGGATTTTCTATTTTCCTTCTTTATTTATAACTATGTCATAAATCCATGTGTTTGTGGGTTTTTTAGTTTCTTTTTTTTTCTTGATTGGTTCATAACTTGATTCATTGTTACATGGAAGCTTAGCCTACAGATTTTTTTGTATTTCTAAATCATGGACATAATATTAGAAATGCAGTAATGGCACTTACAACAAATTCTGAGTTTAGTTAGACAGTGGTTCTCAACCAGGGGAGATTCTGTCCCCCAGGAGACATCTAAAAATGTCTGACAACACATGGACTGTGTATCTTGCACGCAGAGGCCAGGCATGCTGTTAAACATTTTAAAAGCACACAGCAGCCCACTCAGCAAAGAATTAACCAGCTCTAAATGTAAGTAATGCCAAGGGTACGTCAGAGCCCTGGTACATCACAGGTACTACACGAATGCTAACTTCCATTAGTTCAAATATATCTTGGCTATAAGATTCTGGCAGAGAAAGTGATCAATCTAAGATATACTTCCTCTATGAAAATGTACAGAAATTCCCAGTGTAAGCTAACAGAACAGGTTTGTTACAAATAAATACCTAAGTAATCACGTTCCTCTGCCCATATGAGAATTCAACTATTTAAATATTTCCTCGATATTTGTTATTTACTTTAGGGGTGATGGACAAAATTGTGCATTGAAAATAGATATATCCTGTTATTCCATTAAATATTTACCTGGAGCAATAAAGCAAACCCAAGTTGATTGGGAAGTACCCAATAAACAGTTGACTTAGAGAAAAAGAGTAATAAAAAGAATCTGGGAAAAAAAATAAGCTATATTTAACCTCTTAGAAGACTCCAATAGCAGTAAAAATATTCATGAGCTTTGAGGTTTTGACTTGGATAATTTTGATCATTAAAATTCAAAACAAGTATTTTCCTCAATAATAAGTCAGAAGTGCATATATTGTTTGAAAACTACTTTGCATAAATGGAACACACTTCTTTTCTTAACCAGGCACTGCTTCTTAAATCTGCTTTTTTTTCAAGTCTTAGAGGATGTACATATACTTCATACAAGCAACTGAGTTTCAGCACCACATGAAAAAGGAGTGATGACTTTATATGTGTCTCTGATCCAGGGCTTATTTTCTGAACCACCCAACATTTTCCATGGACTGCTGAAACTCTGACTCAGCCAGTTAACACTGTACATTCTACCTTCACCAAGAAAACTGGAACACTTAGGAAGGAAAGCTAAACAGGAACATCATTTCCCCCACAAAATAAAGTCCATGGGAGCCATGTACTGACTGGTATTTCTGTACAAATTGGTTAGGCCATAGTAGATACTACCCCAAAGCTAATTCTGTGTCTCAAATGCTATAAAATTACAAGTCTAGATGCGCTCTCTTTTGAATAATAGGTTACAAAGCAATTAAAGAGAATTTTTAGGTATGAAACAAATTCAAATTTTAACCTGTAATATCAAAAGATTAGAAGATCTTGATAAAATAATTTGAGAGGCATTTTCTACAATGACACTTTAGTTGTCGGCAGCAATTGCTGAGAATCTGATATCTTTACTTCTTTATTGGTATAATGTATCTAAACACCTTGGAACAATTCTAACTATCCAGCCCAGTAACTTTTTCTCTTGTGGGGCTTGAAAAAATTAATATAGATGAATTTCCTCTGTTCATTTATATATGCAGTGAGATGATACTAAAAATAAGTTTATTTGATAAATAAATGAGTTACTTTTGTACTTTGTTTCAAGAAACATATTAAGTTTCACCAAAATCTTGTGCTATGTTTGGATTCCTCGAAGAAGCAATTTTTGAGTTTATATTTGAAGGAAAGGCAAATATAATGATGGCAAAGTTGAAAGGCACATTGACCTGAAGAAACACCTGCATTTGGGGGGGGGGAGGGGAAGGGGTAGACTGAGCCAAAAAGCAGAAGAAGGGAGAGTGTATGAGAATATTCCAGCAAAGCCACCTGAAATCTGAAGTGAGCTGGGAGGCTGTGTTCAGCGAATAATATTAGTTTAGGAAATACTTGTTGGAATTAAGCTCTAACTCTAATTTTGTGACACTTCAAGATATCCTCAAATTCATACACGCACACATATGTCCACACACACACACATGAACACACTCACATGCATGAGAATTTAATTTTTTATTTAAAGGTACTTACAGTTAAAAGATGCTGTGTATGTAATTTGTGGAAATAAATGACAGAAGTGAATGTTGAACAATCATAACTGTACAAAAAGTCAAGTCACTATTTTATGACTGACTCCTGAGCAGGAATACAGACTGTTTTAATCTTGTCATTTTAACCATTTTACTTTGATCCATTGCTTGTGTTGGCTTCAAAGATATTTTGACTTTTGTAATGTATGCAAACATACCATCAGAATTTATAGAGAATTTTCTTGAGTGACTTCCATTAAACTAAATTAATAAATTGCTTAATTTTCTACACAGCAAAGGTTCACTTCCAATTTTTAAATTTCTCCTATTCTTTAACTATGATTATCATGATCAATTATTTTCTATGTAAATTTTATAACAAATTTAAGTCACTAATTAGTTTTGTCCACATCAAAAATTTTAATTATTATTATATCTGGCATTGTGAGATTTTTGTTGTAATTGTTGTTAACATTTCTATCAAACCCAATTTTTCTAAGTCAAGTTTTTCAGATGTCAGTTTCAATATAAAAAGTTACCTATTATAAGTGTTAATTGGTTTTAATAATTTATATGTTGTTATGTCTAACAACAGCATGTATCGTGATTTTTTTTTTTCTTAGAGTAAAGGGTTTGGTAAAAGTTCCAGATTTTATATACATTTCTTGGGGAAAAAGTCTAAAATTAAAAATTTCTGCTCTGCAAAAGACACTGTCAAGAGAATAAAGAGAAAAGCCCAGAGCGAAAGAAAATATTTGCAAAAGACATATCGGATAAAGCACTGTTACCCAAAATAAACAAAGAACTCTTAAAAGTCAACAATAAGAACATAACAAGATTTAAAGAGGCCAAAGACCTTAATAGACACTTCACCAAAAAAGATATACAAATGGCAAATAAGCATGTAAAAAGATGTTCCACATCATATGTCATCAGGGGAATGCAAATTAAATGAACGAGATACCACTACACACCTATCAGAATGGACAAAATCCATTGGCAACACCAGACTCTGGCAAGGATGTACAGTAATAGGAACAATCATTCACTGCTGACGGGGATGCAAAATGGTGAAGCCACTTTGGAAGACAGTTCAGCAGTTTCTTACAAAACTAAACACACTCTTACCATATAATCCAGCAATCTTTTACCGAAAAGGAGTTGAAAACTTAACATCCACACAAAAACCTGCACACGGATGTGTATAACAGCTTTATTTGTAACTGCCCAAACTTGGAAGCGACCAAGATGTCCCTCATAGGTGAATAGATAATCAAACTGTAGTACATCCAAACAATGCAATATTATTCAGCACTAAAAAGAAATGAGCTATCAAGCCATGAAATGACATGAAGGAATCTTAAATGCATATTATTAAGTGAGAGAAGTCAATCTCAAAAGGTAAACTACTGTATGATTCCAACTATATATTTTATAACATTCTGGAAAAGGCAAATCTATGGAGACCCTAAAAAGATCAGTGGTTGCCAGGGTTACAGGGTAGGGAGAGATGAATAGGCAGAACACAGGATTTTTAGGGTAGTGAAACTATACTATGGTGGATACATTTCTCTCAGTTTTGCTGCAAACCTAAAGCTTCTCTGAAAAATAAAGTTGATTTTTAAAAAATCTTAATTAGATAAAGAGATAAGATCTGTGTGTATAGTAAATTTTAAATGGCAGGATTAAATTCTAAGGCCAAACCATACTAGCACATTATATCTTTGACCCAAACTACTTTCTTTGTCCTTTGAAAACAAAAACAAAGCTGAATTCTCTGAAAGAGTCACAGAAAAAAAACTCCATTTATATAACAGCTTGGTTCCTAAAAGATTTTGTATGAGTCTAGTTTTGGTAGTGTTTCTGTATTTGTATTTTCATTACTTTAGGACTGGGTTTGATTTAATGGAAACTAGGGCTAAGATTTGGTAAAGCAATGAATCTTTCTAAAGATAGAAATAATTCTTGATATAACTTTTGAAGAAATGTAAATTTTCTTGTATCGTTACCTTAAAATGAAATCAAACAATGCCAGTATCTTGGTTTTATGGGTTCTGTGTCTTGTGGACCCTCCAAAGCAGAGACAGCCAAAGGTTTTTAAGTCCAAATGTCACTATTATACTGTCACCAACCTATAACAAGAATACTACAAACTTTTTTTCTTTGAGATTTTGATAATTTGATATTTATGTGCAAAGGAAAAAAACCCAACAAAATGAAATAATATACGATACAGAATTACAAGATTTTCTCTATCATAAGTTGTTATTGGTTGAGCTGTGTCCCCCAACAAAAAATAACCCTCAGTACCTCAGAATGTAACCTCTATGCAGATGGTCAAGTTAAAATGAGGTCATTAGTGTGGGCTCTAATCTGATTGTTGCCCTAATAAAAAGAAGACATTTGCACACAAAGACATACACACAACGAGGGAAGACAATGTGAAGACACACAGCAAGAAAGCCATGGGAAGGCTGAGGATTGGAGTGATGCATCTACAAGCCCTGGAATACCAAAGATCACCTGCAAACAACCAGATGCTAGAAAGAGGCAAGGAAGGATTCCCCTACAGGTTTCAGAGGAAGCACGACCCTGCTTTGATTGATTTCAAATTTCCAGTCTCCAGAACTGTGAGATAATAAACAATTTCTGTTGTTTAACCCACCCAGTACCCTGCTACAGCAGCTCTATGGAAAAAAAAAAATACACAACTTTTTCCAGTATTTTACAGTGGTACAATTCTAATACAATAAGAATAAAAAAAGCTACTTTTCTGCTTACTCTTCTTGTAAAGTCTGCCAGAGACTCATTTCCTCTGATTTGATTACATTTACATACAATTTTAATTAAAGAACTACTAATAAATGTTTTAAGTACAGGAAAAAATATACTTAAGGAAGAGATTCTCAGTGATGATGATTTGACAAGTCTTTTTGTCAGAAAAACTTCATTGATATATTTATTTATTTTTCTGTTCTAATATCACAGAGAAAACTAGAGGAGATACTCATTCAAACCCCATACATCATGAACCGAGTAATGAATCCTTCACCATTGTAGGTAGGAGCTCATAGATAACTATTCCATAGTCTCTTCAGAATATCCTCCCATTTATTATTTAAAGAGTGGAGAATAATAATTTTCATCCTTTTGCAATTTCAATGCATAATTTGTGCAGTTACTCACTGTGCAATATTTTCTAAGATGGTTTCCACATTGACAATTCTCGAGTTCTCTCCCTTGGCAGAAAAAATACATTTTTGGAAGACTTTCAAAATAATATCCTTGCAAATGGGGATGGGAAGCTTAATAAAGCATGTTGTTTGAGGTCAAAATTTCTGAATGCTATTCCTTGTATTACCTTCAGATGTATGAAGTCATGAGGGATGCTTACATAGAAGATCATAAGTGGAAAGTTGGCATAGCTAAGCAACTTCTTTTCCACACTTAAGACACTGCTTTCAAAAACAACATGCACTTTTAACATTTCTTATTTTCTTGATGATAACCCAGGGCTTTGATAATTTTGTTAATCTTTTGGGCTTTTGGACTGGGTCTTTGACACATGAACATGTTCCATACTACTCTAACAAAACTCAAAGGTTTTATTGCACTTTCCTTTAAATTCTGAGTTGCCGTTTAGAGTAATCCATTAGCCAAACCCTTGCAATATACACAGTGAAAAATGGGGGAGATACATAAATATCACTGTGATTCTTTCACTGAGATATTCTACTTTTTTCCCCTTTCAAAGAGCAAATCGGCTCTACAGATGAAATGTCTTATAGATATGATTACCAATTATAAAAAGATTGAGGTGCCAGTTTTTTAAAACTGGATTGATTGTTAGCATCATTAAGATTAGCTTGCTCACACTTGCACTAGGTGAACCATGGGATCTATGGACATTAATAAGCAAAGATAAGCTTATAATAACAAGAGTTGCCATTTATTTAATTTTTTCACAGTAAAACGATATTATCTGATGCTTTGCAAACATTACCTTGCTTAACCCTCTTAATAAACCTATGAAGTACATATTATTATTCCAATTTCACATGTGAAGAACGTTATCCCCATTGCCACATAGGAAATCCATGTCAGAGGCAAAATTTGAAGTTTAGTCTTTCAGAATCCAAAGTCTGGATCTTTTTCCAACATGTCACCTTGATTTCTACACTGACACTTTTGACCCTTGCCATAAAGTCAGTACATCCTCTTTGACACTGTGAATATAGTGAATACTATCTAGTTTGAACAAAAATAAGAGGAAGTAAAAGTATAAGACCATCTTCAGGCAAAGTTAGGAAGACCTATGCTTGTCCATTTTTGTGGCTGCTTCTTTTTCTAATTCCCTCCTCTCTACCCCTACCACTAAATCAAAAACTTTTTCTTCCACCTGCAGACATCTGGAGAAGCCCCTATGCTCTCCCCCCATTTATCTATCAAAATATCTTCTCTCTCTCCAATCTTCTCCTCCCCAGTAAAAACTTCAATATCAGCAACTGTTACCCAGTGACTGACTCTGTGAATTTAAGCTCCTTGGTTTCTCTTGGGCCAGTGTGTACTTGTCAGAAGAAGCAGTACAATATAATATAATAAAGAGGGAAGGCTTTGGGGCCAGACCCTTGGAATTTGAATCTCTGTTCTGCCTCTCTTTAGCACTTGTCACTTGACAAACCACTTAGCCAGTTTGTGCCTCATTTTATCATCTGTAAAGTAGTGCCTATCTCAAAGGATTATTTTGAGAAAATATATATGAAGTGCTTAGAATAATGCCTGGCACATAGTAGGTAATATATGTATTAGCTTGTCATTATTATCCAAATGTATCTCTCATTAATTAAAAAAGATAACTAAAATATGTCTTCTACTATAGGAACTGCATAAAATACCATATAGAGGTATAAAAGAGTTATTTGGGGGATCCTATTTTATCCTCTGAAATCAAATCACATGAGGATTTTAGACTGATAAGGTTATTTCTATTAAGAAACAAAACGGGAAACATGTGAAGTACTTTAAGATACTCAATTTTAACATTAAAATATTTTCCATTAGTTACCCATGATTTCATTACGAATTAATGGTGTTGATTGGGACAGTAGAAAACAGAGGAAAATTGAAATAAACTTAAAAATGCACTTGATAAAAAATACCGAGATAAATATTTATTCTCCAAAGTCCATAGGAGTCTGGCTTCTGTGCCTTGTAAACCCCTGACGCCTGGCATGATCTACTTTGTTGACTACTTTAATGGGCTATTCTACTCTCTTCCTTAGCCCCTGGCTTTTAATAGTCACACGGAAATATATTATTTTCATTTAGAGGCCATAGCTACCTGCATATTTTCTGTCCTTCAAGTTGAATTATTTTCCAGCCATATTCACCACTTAAGTACATAAAATTGACTTTTATATTTCAAATGATGGACAATGTACAAATGTGTTTGAGTGAAGGACACAATTCATTGCATTCTACTTTAAAATCCACACTGTGAGTTATAAATAATCTGAAATCACTAAAAAGTGTATCTTTTCTAATGTAACTCTAGGCATACTTTTTTTTCCCCAATTTTCGGTAAGCAGGGCTTCAAATAATGCCTAAAGTAAAGATGGTCAACCTTATTATCACCAGACGAAAACATTCAGAGTGTATCAGCTTGAGTTGGAAAAATTAGTTAAGAAAATGTTTTGTCGGGAGGCTCAAGAGGGAGGGGATATGGGGATATATGTATACATATAGCTTATTTGCTTTGTTATACAGCAGAAACTAACACAACATTGTAAAGCAATTCTATTCCAATAAAGATGTAAAAAAAAAAGTTTCGTCAGCTAATGAAAGCTTTCACTGTTTAAACCAATGCTTCACAATTTAAGACATATAAGCTCGTATTTAATCATTTTGGCAGGAAACCTCATTATAACATATACTTTAACCCTATCATTTAATGTAAAATGACAAAATGAATATTCACATATACTTTTTGCTATTGTTGTTTCACACAAGGTCTGTTCAAATGTTTTACTTTTACATATACTGAACTTCTCCTCTCTGCTTAAGGAGTATATGGCTGGAAGTGGCACATATAATCCTAAAAATAACAGGTGTACGATTTAGCTAAATGCCTTGCTCTATAATTTCCCTTACAAATATTTCAACAATGAGCAAGCTAAGTAAATAAAATTAAAAAAATAAATCTTAGTGTATCAATGTGTCTATTCATGATGGGTTGTTTTTCCCCCTCTAACCAAAAGTTAGATGGCTGCTCTTCCATCCTGTCTCTCTCATTAAGCCACCTCTGAATATTCAAGCCTAAAGTAATATATGCCATCTATTCTACCTATACTCAGAAATATATGATTTGAAACTTTAATATAACTTGTCTTTTTACCTCATTGTTGATAAGCATTACCCTGGTTGTTAGCTCCTTGAATTCAGGTACTTTGCATCGCACTTCTAATTTATCTTATATTAGCCCAGTATTAAAAATATGATTGAAATTAAAAATGTAATTTGTGATTAATTGATTTGCTTGTTATCAACTTATTGGCATAAGTTAAATCCTACCTGAATGCAAACAGGTATTATATCGCGTATAGAAAACTCAAGTATCTGCAGGGACCAAAAAGGAACTGTAAATAACTAAAGATATTTTTGTTCAAGAACATAAAACACAACCAAACCAAAAACTATAGGAAGTGAGGCCATATACATTCTAAATACAGAGTTCTCAGACTTTGACTGCACTGAGAAAATACTCAGCTAGACTTTCTAAAATTTTCATTTTGGTGAAATAAAATAGTATTTAAATTACATTTCAGGATCGTTGAAATTAACACTTTCAGATCAATTTTTTCAGATTTACTCAGATAACTAAAATAACTGACTGTAATAGTTTAGATAACTAAAATAATTGGCTTAGTGGATAATCCAACCTCCTGACCTTCAATACATTGATTGAGAACCTTAGAACTGTATTAGCCTTTAAGGACCTTCTGAACAAAAAGACAATCACAATTTTGCCAACTGCTCTAGGTAAACCATATCAGCTTAACACACTTCTTATGAATATACAGAGAAGTTTTTGGAAAAGGCCATTTGTATAAGAATGTTTTGAGAAAATATATTCTATATTCCTTAAATAGATTCAGTAGAACATTTTATGCAGTGTACAGATAGAGTTTGTAGATTGAGGGGCAGTTGAAAAGAGGTCCCTTTATGTTGAAGAATGTAGACTTATTTAAGATTCATTAATAATCAGAGATTTTACCAAGTTACTGGAATAAAATAAGTCTAGCTTTCTGATATTAAAAGTCCTCAACAGAATCTTAAGAATGACCATAACAACTTCTCCCAAGCACACATCAAGATACTTGCTGACCTCTACCTTAGGCTCCCTCAAAGCCATATGTCCAAATACTTTTAAATCATTACTCTCCCAAATTCTCCTGCTTAGGAATTAATAGCATCAAGTAAAGATTCTGTGTCATGTGGATAGAGGAGAAAAGCTGGAGAGGTATTTTCCTAGACAGAGAAAATAATTCAACACATATTTTAATTCATATTTTATACTAAAAACTAAGTGTTAACATGTCAACACTTCTTTTGTCTTTACCTTAAATGCCATTTCCTTTTTAATTACACAAAGAAAAGGTTTTTAAGGCTATTATAATTACTGGGGTAAAATCTGATTTTGTTTTATACCTTTAGGCTCCAGGAAACATAAGAAGAATGCAATTCTAACCCAGAAGAACTAAACTACTTCTGTTGATAATCAGTTGGAACGTTCCTGGCTGAGAGGAGAGGATGACAGTTTGTTGTGAAATACACGTCCTAGAGAACCAGATCAAGATCACTGACGTATTTCACATTATTTGCTAAACAACTGTCAGATGGCAGTGGTTAGAGGCCACAACCCTTCATGAGTTAAATGCAAATGGCTCTCTGAAGGAGAAGTAATCCACTAAATTTTTGTTCTTTCATGGGTGGAAACAGAGGCACAGCTGTCAGTTTCCTATATAGAAATACATTGTTGAGTTTATTCATTTGAGTGGGCTTTCAGTTATTCCAATTCATTTTCTTCACTTAACCTACAAGTATATTCCCTTTCAATGCATGCACATTCAAATACAAAAACATGCACCTATCAAGAGAGGAACATATACTTCAGATAATTTCACTGTTTCCTCCTACCACCTGCTATTAACGAATTTGGCTCCAAAACACTAAAAGCAATCTTTTGAGATCAGTTGTTGGCCATAGAGTACAAAGAATTTTAGGTCCAGCTAATTCCAAGAATTTCCTTACTTGGTACAGATGCTGCTTTGAGACCAGCGGATGCTACCTGGCATTGAATAATTTTATTCGTTCAAAATCCTTTGAAGGGTTGCTTCAAACTCTCCAAAACACAGCATTCTTTCATTAACACACACACACACACACACACACACACACACACACACAAAAGGTTCCTAATAAAGTAATAATATTTTCCAGTGTTTTGAAACCTGACAGTGAACCAAAGGATGTTTATTACTAGTTGTAATGTCTTTTTAGAGTCAACACCTGATACTTCAAAAATGTTAATCTCTGTAATAAACATTTTACACCCAAAAATTCATCTTATAACATAAACAAGCATAGTAAATAGCATTATTAGTGGAAATCGCTGGCTGAGTTCCATATATATATTAAATTGCCTCTAAATTTACTCTAAAAATTTTTATCTTGCTTTGACACAACACAGAAATTAATCAGCATAGTTAGTAAGCTAATATTTTAATAAAAGTGTTTGCATCTTACTTTGAGAACATTCATAAAGAAATTCATACTTTGCTAAGTGCGTCAGATAAATTAAAATAATTGGGGGGGGCTAGTTTTCCATGGATAATGATCTAATTTAAAAAGTAATGATATGCCAATTATATCTCAATAAAGTCAGGGAAAAAAGGTGTAGTTGGCCTGCAGACAAATGAAGTATGGAATTTTTGCCTTTATTTCTTAAACACAACATAACAACGTATATCTTTTCTCTCAAAGACCTGTTAAAGTAACACTTATGATTTCCTTGAAAAATCACTGTGACTTAAATTTACAATTTCTTAGAACTCTTGGGGATTGGATTTTGCTAACTTGATAGTCTCTCAGTTGCTCATATACTTAAATATTCTTTTGTCCTTTCTAAATCTTACCATTATTGCCTGCAACCAATATAGGCACATATCTGTTCTAGACCACTAGAACACATGGAAATTTTTGGAATACACAGTAAGTTATGTCAAATAAAAAAAAATCAGATTTTTACCACTGAGAATGTTTATACCACATTTATATGACATATTTTTTGTCTACTTATGAAAATAGTGCTGAAGATCTACAGTTGGTATTCCAAAACACATATGGTTGCAACCAGTGTCCTAGAGTTACTTCTGAATATTCTGTTAGACAAGTGTCAAGAGCACTGATACTCCTTCATAAGAGAGAGAAAAAAAAAAGCCACACTAAGATTTATTACCTGACCTTATAAATTTAAACCAATTGTAGTAACTTGAATGTCTTTGTATAAACTTTTATGTAACTCTAATAAAGGATAATAATCTAATGGAGATCTGCAAAAGGTCAAAAACAAAAGATAACCATGAATAAGCTATCTTCTATCAGAGTAAACAACATTTCACCAATTTCATAAAGAGTATACTTGATTTTTTCTTTAATAGTCTATAGAAGTATGACAACTTGTGATTATCTAGACTAGATGACTAACTCTTTCACTTATACTCAATGGTAAGAGTTCTACCTCTGCATGTGCACCTTAAGAATACAGTTTAAAATGGAACCTTATACTTTTCAAAAAACTCAATCATGTATTTTTATTTTATTTAAACACTTGGTTTCATGCAGCATATATTTAAATTAAATTACTAGATAAAACCATCTAAATAGCAAGTCATCAGTCATTTCTGTGATTTTTAAATAGATTGTATAGATATAATACAATGACTGACATACAACAGCATGTGCTTGCCAAGATAATGGTAAACTGAATATTTGATTATATGGAAATAATATCTGTGTGGTTACATGTACACCTCCAAATCAGACCAAACTGTTTCCCTTATAAGGCCAAGAGGTAAAGAAACAAAAGTAATTAGGGAAACACCTATAAACTATAGAAAAAGGAGGTTTTCTACTTTCTAGAAGCATAGGAAAGTCCTCATTTTTTAAGGAGTTTTGTTCTACTGTATAGCACAGGGGACTCTACTCAATACTCTGTAATGACCTATATTGGAAAAGAATCTAAAAAAGAATGGATATATGTATATGTATAACTGATTCACTTTGCTGTACAGCAGAAACTAACACAACATTATAAATCAACTATACTCCAATAAAAATTAATTTTTAAAAAAAGCAGTTTGGGGGCTTCCCTGGTGGTGCAGTGGTTGGGAGTCCGCCTGCCAATGCAGGGGACACGGGTTCGTGCCCCGGTCCGGGAAGATCCCACGTGCCGCGGAGCGGCTGGGCCCGTGAGCCATGGCCGCTGAGCCTGCGCGTCCAGAGCGTGTGCTCCGCAACGGGAGAGGCAACAACAGTAAGAGGCCCGCGTACCGCAAAAAAAAAAAAAAAAAAAAAAAAAGGAGTTTTGTTCTTTATCAGTCAGTGTCCAATATGGTTAACAGAAATTATGTTTTCAACAAACATAGTGCATTCACTTATTATATACTGAATATTTTACAAAAAAACCCAACTCAAGTTAATATTAATGTCTGAGAACAAACCTTTTCTGAGGGCAGCTATTTTAAAAACCTACACTGATATATGGGGGAAAGATTATTGACAATTTTCACTTAGCAGTATATGTAAAAACTGATCTGATTTAAAGGAGACAAGATAATTCTAAGCATAAAAGCAATGAAAGGAATCATAAAGAGAAATACAGATGAATCTAGTTATGGAAAGGAAAAGCTTCTGAACTTTTCTTTAAACACCATCAAGAAATGAACAGGCAAATAGGAAATGGGGGGAAGTTTATAATGAACATAAGACAAAAAGATAAACAGATTTGATATTTAGTACACTCCTAAGAACCAATACGAGGATATACAGGACAACGGAAAAATTGGCAAAGTACATGAATATTCATTTTACAAAGAAGAAATTAAAAAGCATCCATTAAATTATGTTTATGAAAAAATAGAAAAATTTAAAAACACACATGAGTTAATACTGAGAAAAATATGAAAGATATACATATATTTAGATGTGTATGTGCGTATATATATATATATATATAGTGACATGTAAAATGATTTTATCTTATACTTTACTTTGGGTAGGTATATAGCTTGTATATAGATATAATTGCATTTGGCAATAGATATATAGTATATATTACATATAAAATTTATTTAATTATATGGCTATTATAACATATTTGGCTATTATACTATATAAAACATACATATATAATTTCATTCAGCTATTTCATATATATTAAATATTAAACATATGTATATATTTATGCAGTATATATTTAAATTATATTGCTAGATGAAACCATCTAAATACAATGTCACCAGTCACTTTGTGACTTTTAAATAGATTATATAAACATAATACAATTCTTACATACAGAAGCATATATATGCATATATATGAAATTATATGAATATATATTTACATACATATAGATTATAAGAATATATTTGCATATATATGAAATTATATATATGTATATACATCTGTCTATTTTCATATATATATGAAATTTAGCTATTATTGCTGGGAAAGAAAATAAAAAACAAATTTAAAAAAATGTTAAATCCCAGACAGGACTAAATTAATATAGTATTGGTTGGTTTCTCTAGGTCATGAGAAAATGATTATTTTTATTTTCATTTGATTCTTTTACAATTTCAAATTGCTGCAATAACATGTAGTGCTTTTTAATAGAAAAATAAGAGATATTTAAAAGTTTAAATATGCATAATGCCATGCTTGTTAAATTACATCATTATGCACAGTTAAATATTTACTAAATATTTTATCATTTTAGTTTTTTGTTATTATTTTTTAGGTTATCAACAAAGTAAATACAGGTAAATGAGAAAGTATTCTCCAAGATTTTACATTTTTATTTTTGTACTCTCAACTCTTCTTTATTACTTTTTTGATTTCAGTTTCAGTTTTCCTTTGGTTTTATTAGCAATATATTACATTTGCAGTGCATTTTAAAATTATGTTGTACCATCTGAAAGTTCCTTTTTGTAGGTAAAAAACGGTTGATTAGCAGCAATTCATATGGCTTAAACTATACTCCTTTCATGCACTCTCTTGTTTGATCAGCACCCTTGTCATAGAAAACTTATTATACTCACATTACAGAAAAGAAAATAGGATTTTAGAGATACATGCACCCCAATGTTCACTGCAGCACTATTTTCAATAGCCAAGACATGGAAGCAACCTAAATATCCAATGACAGCTGAATGGATAAAGAAGATGTGGTATATTTATACAATGGAATATTACTCAACCATAAAAAAAGAATGGAATAATGTCATCTGCAGCAACATGAGTGGACCTGGAGTTTACCATACTGAGTGAAGTAAGTCAGACAGAGAAAGACAAATATTATATGATATTGCTTAACTGTGGAATCTAAAAAAAAAATGATACAAATGAACTTATATACAAAACAGAAATAGACCCACAGACAGAAAACAAACTTATGGTTACTAAACAGGAAAGCTGGGGGAGGGAGAAATTAGGAGTTTGGGATTAACATACACACACTACTATCTATGGAGTAAATAACCAACAAGGACCGACTGTATAGCACAGGGAACTATACTCAATATTTTGTAATAACCTATAACGGAAAATAATCTGAAAAAAATAGATATATATGTATGTATAACTGAATCACTTTGCTGTTCACTTGAAACTAACACATTGCAATCAACTATAATTCAATTAAAAAAAGAAAAGAAAATAGGGTTTTAGAGAGTCATTACTAAATCTAGATAAACTTGATCAAACAGGTGTGTTAAAGGGGTCCTCTTTGATTGTAGGTTGAAGATGTGAACATGCATATTCAAAGCCATGTCCCTGGATAAGATCCACATTTCCATCTTCCCTCTACAAACCCCATCCCACGAAAAAAAACCATCATGATGAGAAGCATGGGGCTCTCCTTCATTGAACTACTAATTATTATTTTCAGTGCTTCTATCATATTATTATTATGACTTAAGCAACACATTTTCAGTTCTCACTAACCTTTTTTATTAAGAAGCTTAGTTTGTTCTACCAAGATTAAAGAGGAGATCATAATCCATTTTTATTCAAAAAATAAAGTCTTCTTATTCTCAGCAAAAGAAGAAGAAATTTGAGGGCAACCATTTGTGGAAATTTAATTTGGGTCATCATTCCACTGTAGGGTAACTATGGCAATTGCATGGAAAATGCAGCAGCTATGCACTTCATCAATGATAATGTGACCAGGCTTTATTCTGAATTTTTTAATCAGTATAAATTGTAACACTTCATTCATTACCAAGGTTGATATGCAAAACTTCCATCCCTTTCCCCTTATCATTCCCTAAGCCCTGAATGTCTACTGTGAAATGAATTCATAAACCAAGAATTATTGCTTTTTTTATTCCACCACTTACATATTTACATGGCAAACACAGAAAGAGATTGTGAAATACCTTCTGAAAGACCATAAAGAAGAACTTTGGGAAGTGGAGAATAATTTCTAGGAGTATATGATACCACATAAAATCTAGAAAACCCTTCATTCCTATCTGCCTATTACTTTCTAAATTCACACCCATATCAGATAAAAATTCTGCCTTAAATTTGGGCAACCTCTCATACCACCTGCAAATACTACTTCAAGGTCTCACTAGAAGATTTAAAATAATCGAAGCCCCCCCTCAAAAAAAAGTTCTTATTTTACAGTAGACAGTAATATTTCATAATATTATTATTTCCTAAAACTTATTATTTTTTAAAGTCAAGTACCAAATTAAAATCTTGTTTTGTGTCCCCCTTATTTACCTAGCATTTCATTGGGAATAAAGGGGACACCATTTATTTGATTCAGTTATTTATCTCAAAGGATGAGAAAGTTCCAGAAAACATTCTAAAAAGACTATCTTGATGCACTTTCTGGTTCTATATCAAAGAATGAGAAGGTTCATAGAGGAGAATTCTTAGAACAATTGTCATATAATCAGAACGTGTATGGGGCAGAATTCTTAGAATTATGTTGCATTAGAAGATGAATTGACATCTTCTTTTAATTTTTACCTCTTTCTTCTACAATCAAGTTACACTATTTACCTTGACCGTGTTTGCAACTGTCCTACTTCATGTTTATTGAAAAGTCTGTTCCTTCCTTTATGATGAGCAAGTTACATTTTGAAACTTTCTCATCATTTAAAGCAAGGGCACTCTGAGTGATGATATGTGTTGTGTGCACAGATCAAGACAGAATTGTGTCTCCAGGGTATAGGTGCATCAGACAATGTGACAACAAAGGCAGTGGTAATTATAAAAGATCTCTTGACATTCTTATTTGTCTAACTCCCATTAGGATGATGAATGATTTTTAACTTTTTATTTGATCAGGATGAAGGGGGTGAGATAATTAAAATCTTTACAGGGCCTGTACTTGATATACTACAACAGAGTAACAATATGTGAGAAGTATATTTCAGGTATTGGATAACCTCTGCTTCTTGTAAGTGTCTTTGTTGTTCAAGAAATCATGGTATTTAATCTGAATTCTGTTTATATATTATCAAATATTTAAAATATTTACACTTAATATTTCTGATATTTCAAAGGAAAAGCTATAAAATAACTTAAATTTTTTGATCCCTTAAAAAATTTTACAGTAAAAGCATGACTAAAGTAAATGTCATGGCTATTTTTTTCTTTTTTTTTTTTTTTTGCGGTACGCGGGCCTCTCACTGTTGTGGCCTCTCCCGTTGCGGAGCACAGGCTCCAGACGCGCAGACTCAACAGCCATGGCTCACGGGTCCAGCTGCTCCGCGGCATGTGGGATTTTCACAGACCGGGGCACGAACCAATGTCGCCTGCATCAGCAGGCAAACTCTCAACCACTGTGCCACCAGGGAAGCCCTCATGGCTATTTTAAAAGCAGTATGTAAGTGTGTGTGTGTATATATGTATATGTATATGTGTGGTATGGTGTAGTGTGGTGTGTGTGTTTAAGGAGGGAGAGAAAGAGAAGGAAAGAGGAAATTTTAAGACAGATTTCATTGAAACATACACTTAAAAACTGACTTAAGGGCTTCCCTGGTGGCGCAGTGGTTGAGAGTCCGCCTGCCGATGCAGGGAACACGGGTTCGTGTCCCGGTCCGGGAGGATCCCACATGCCGCGGAGCGGCTGGGCCCGTGAGCCATGGCCGCTAAGCCTGCGCTCCGCAACGGGAGAGGTCACAACAGTGAGAGGCCCGCGTACCGCAAAAAAAAAAAAAAAAAAAAAAACTGACTTAACTGGTCTTCAAAGCAAAGTATTATTTTCATATTATTTTATCCACATAATCAATAGTTCTGCATAGAATCGCAGAATTTTGTATCTGAAAGAATCCTCAGAGCCCACCTTCCTGCATATCAAGTCATACATAAGCCTATCCAGAAAAATGTTAGAATATCTCTCTTCAGAGAACCCCATGTAAATGAACTAGTTCTTATTCCTGGAAAACAGCCGTGTTGTGTTTGGTTCTCTTTCACCACACCTGGATAGACCTCAACTTTTGAACAAACATCCAATAAGATCTAAAGTATAATTAATGCAACCAAAACACATGAGTATCAATATTCTTCTTCTTCATTGCATTAGTTCAAAAATACTGCATCTCTTTGTTTCCCAAGAACCAGAGCCCTGTAGTTTGCTCTCAATATTAAAAGAAACTCTATAGTGACGAATCAAAACGCATGCTATAGGTCAAATGGTGACCAATATCTAGTATATTACGAATGTTTTGGGAGAATGATGTTAAATCTTCTTATATTAAATGTAGGGCTCTCACTGGATGTTGTACTTCAGTTTACACATTTCGGTGGCCTTTGTGTGCCTGACCTCACAGAATGAAGCAAAGAGCTTTATGCTGAGAGAACAGGAATGTTCCCAAGCTGCTGCTTCTGACATGAAAAAGCAATCATAAATCAAATAGCTTGCAGCAATCTTGAAGATATCCTACAAGGTGTCTTGGTAGAAAACTAAAAAAAAAGGAGCAGATACAGAACTTGAAGTGAAGACAAAGCTGGCATGGTTAGAAAGCAGATACTGCTCATATGAATCGATCTTGTTTCTTTCTGTAGTAATCAAAGATCCTTCAAAGCTTTCTGGTTATTTTATTTGACTTGTGGGGTGAAAAGTCTCTATTTTCAAAAACAGAAGAGCCAACAGCTGCAAGAAGAGAATGCCTCCCATGTTGACGCAGATAATATCACCCAGACCAGAGAAGATTCTGGCCCTAAGGCTGAGCATCATTTGGGCCATGAGTTGGTTACTACTGTGTCCTAAAGAAGGCCTGACCAAGTGCTATTTTTGCCTTATTAAAAGCAGAGATTCCAAAGTTTAATGACTCAAAAAAAGTCTTTCCCTTTAAGATATTAAAACATAGATGAACCAGGGAGGATTTAGGTATCTTTATTAGAGATGAAAACAATATAGATTGCTTTAGCATTATTGGTAAATTACCTTTAAAGTAATAACTTAAAAAAATATGAGGTCTCTCAGACTGCACGAATTACACAGGACTCTCAGAGACCATAAATTGTGTCAAGAAAGAGGGTCATGAGGAAACCACCATCTCTTTGTGTGTTCATGACTGAATTTCCATGTTTGCATAAATGTGATTTCTGGCAATGAGAGCTAGGAGACCGAGAAAGAGACACAGACAGACAGAGTAAGAAAGCTATCTTAAAAGAAGATACAGGATAGTAAATATTTTCCAGTTAGAATCTGACTTTGAGAGGATTATAAGAGACTACCATGAACAATTATACATAAGAAAATTGTGCAACCTAGAAGAAATGGGTAAGTTCCTAGAAACATACAAACTACCTAGACTTAGTCATAAAGAAATAGAAAATCTGAACACCAATAATGAATAAAGGGATTGAATCAATAGTCAAAACCTTCCAACAAGAGAAGTCCAGGACCAGATGGCTTCACTGGAGAAATATACCAGACATTTAAAGAAGAATTAATGCCAATCCTTCTCAAATTCTAAAATTTGAAGATGTGTGCATATGTACAAACTCATTTTATTAAGCTTGCATTACCCTTATACCAAAGCCAGACAAAACCTTAAGGGAAAAAAAACATATTTGCATAGGCAAATATGCATGATGAATATAGATGCAAAATTCCGCAGCAAAATACTAGTAAACCAAATTCAACAGCATATTTAAAAGACCATACACTGCGACCAAGTGGGATTTATCCCCGGGATGGAAAAATGGTTCTACATACACAAATCAATCAATTTCATACAACACTTTAAGAGAACAAGAAATAAAAATTACATAATCTTCTCAATAGATGCAGAAAAGTCATATGATAAAATTCAACCCCCTTTCATGATAAAAACTCTCAACAAACTAGAATAAAAGGAAATTACCTCAACATAATAAAGGACCTATATGAAACGCCCACAGCTAATACCATAATCAATGGTGAAAAATTGAAAGCCTTTCCTCTACAATCAGGACCAAGTCAAGGATGCCCACTCTTGCCACTTCTATTTATCATATTACTGGAAGCCCTAGCCAGAGAGATTAGACAAGCAAAAGAAATAGAAGTCATCCAAACAGGAAGGGAAAAAGTAAAATTATCTGTTCACAAATGACATAATCTTATGTAGAAAATCCTAAACATTTCACCAAAAAATACTGTAAGAACAAATCAGCAACTTCAGTAAAATTACAGGATACAAAGTCAACATACAAAAATCAGTTTCATGTCTATATACTAATAATGAACAATTTTAAAAGAAAATCAAGGGGAAAAATCCCATTTATAGTAGCATCAAAAAGAATAAAATATTTAGGAATAAATTTACCTACAGAGATGAAAGACTTATACACTGAAAACCACAAACATTGCTGAAAGAAATTTTAAAAGACACAGGTAAATGGAAAAGCATCTCATGTTCATGGATTGGGAAGATTTAAGGTTGTTAAAATGCCACACCACTCAAAGTGATCCAGAAGTTCAATGCAATCTCTATAAAATTCTCAATGGTATATTTCGCATAAATGGAAAAAAATATCCTAAAATTCACATGAAACCACAAAGGAACTCAGATAGCAAAAACAACCCTGAAAAGAACAAAGCTGGAGGCCACATACTTTTTGACTTCAAAAGATAATTACAAAGCTACAATAATCAGTAGGGTACTGGCATAAAGACAGATGCACAGACCAATGGAACAGAGTAGAGAACCCAGAAATAAACTCATACATATATAAGGTCAAATGATCTTTCACAATGGTGTTAAGACTACATAATAGAAAAAGGGTAGTCCTTTTAACAAATGGTGTTGGTAAAACTAGATATCCACACGTGAAAGGATGAAACTGGTCCTTTATCTTGTACCATAAACAAAAATAAACTCAAAATGGATTAAAGATGTAAATGCAAAGCCTGACATTATGAAACTCCTAGAAGAAAACATAGGAGAAAAGTTCCATGGTGTTCGTCTTGGCAATAATTTCTTGGATATGACACCAAAAGCACAGGCAACAAAAGTAAAATTAGACAATTAGGACTACATCAAACTAAAAACCTTCTATGCAGCAAAGAACATAGTAATACAGTAAAAAGGCAACCTATGAAATGGGAGCAAATATTTGCAAAGCGTATATCTGATACCAGGTTAATGTCTAAAATATATAAGGAACTCCTACAACTCAATAGCCAGAAACCTAAACAAACTGATTAAATATAGACAAAATACTTGAAGAGACATTTATCCAAAGAAGACCTTCAATAGCCAACAGGAATATGAAAAGATGCACAGCATCACTAATCATCAGGCAAATACATATCAAAACTACAATGAGCTATCACCTCATACCAGTTAGGACAGTCATTACAAAAATGCAAACAAACAAAACAAAACAAAACAGAACATTACAAGTGTTGGCGAGGATGTAGAGAAATTGGAACCCTTGTGTACTTTCAGTGGGTATTTACCTAAAATAACTGAAAACAGAATCTTAAATAGATATCTCTACTCCCATGTCTATTGTAGCATTATTTACAATAGTCAATAGTCCATAATGAATGAGTGGATAAAGAAAATGTGATATGTACATATGCTGGAATACTATGTAGCCTTAAAAAGATTAAAATTCTGTCATATGCTGACATGGATGAAACTTGAGGACCTTACACTAAGTGAAGTAAGTTAGTCACAGAAGGACAAATACTGTATTATCCACTTATATGAAGTATCTAAAGTAGTCAAACTTATAGAAACAAAAAATAGAACAGTGATTGCCAGGGACTAGAGGGAGGGGGAAACGGGGAAGTTACTGTTCAATGGGTATAGAGTTTTAGTCATACAAGATGAAAAAGTTCTAGAGATCTAGAAATCTGTTGTGCAACATTATGCATGTAGTTAACAATACCATATTGTATACTTAATTTATTAGAAGAGTAGATCTCATGTTATATGATTTTTTTGTATTACAATAAAAATTTCTGAAATAGAAAAAAGAAATTTAAGAAAAAGAATATTAGTAACTTTGAAGGCAGTGATTCTTTGCCTGATTATCACTATGGTCACCCTAGCATTTAAAAACAAAAACAAATAAACAAACAAAAAATCTCTCCAGATACCAAAATCATTGGCTGCTCAAGTCCTTATGTAAAAGGACATAATACAGTTGGCCAGCCATACACCCTGGACTCAGAACCCTTGGCTATGAAGGATCAACTTTAATGCCTATCATCTCTGACTCATCAGTACTTGCCAGTTGACACTGAATTAAGCCAACTTTGCTCACGACAATCCCTGTGTTTGCCATTTGCATTATACCACACTGACTTGTCCCTGGCTACACCAGCACCACTCTGCTTACTTGCTCTGCTTACAACAGACATGTTTTCCACCTGCATGTGTTGGTCACAGGTCACTCTGTCCTTAATTAACTGCAGACTCCCCTTCAAAATAAGTAGAGCAGAATCATTAACTTAGAGATACTCAGTGAAGATGGATTAATTAGGACTCATTCTCTTTCCTCAGTACATCTTTAACAGGCCCATGTTTGTTACTCTTTTAGTCCTGGGGATGGGAATGTGAAAGAGAAAGCCATTGAGTGGTCCAGAAAACTGCTCTGGCCCACCCTGATTTCTCTCCTGTCTAAATTCTTATTGAACTGATTATCCATTCTATTTGGATTAATGCAGAATTGCTTTCCCATGGTGTCTGTCATTATTCTGTTCCCTGTTAAATTTTCTCATTCTGTTATTTTTGACTTTCTCACACTACTTCCTGCATAAGGCTGTCTCCCATAAGCTTACTGCTTGAGTGATTGCAATTAACTGAACTCACATGACTGACTTGCAGTTCAATGGGAGGTGGCCTTTTGACAGGAAGAGAACCTTGACCTCAGGATTTCTCAGCTCTACTTGCTAAAGACCTATTCTGAGACCACAGAACCTTTTTTCAACTACTTATTTAATTTGTTGAACAGATGATATACTCACAAAGCTCAAAAATCAAAAAGTACAAAACGATGTTTGGCGTAAAATTTCTCTCCTATTCCTGTCTCCCTTCTGCTCTTTGTCTTCCCTGCATCCTCCTTTTAGGTGATCCTGGGAGATAGGCAGCAACGTCTAAAGCTCCCCAGGTACCTCTAAAATAGAACATTGCTCTGTTTTCAGTCATAAGAGGGGAAGAGCGCCTGGTGTGACTTCAGGGTCTGGTTTCGAGGTGCTGCCTGTCAGGGATTAGAACCTACTTCAGTGCTGATTTCTCAAAAGTCAATTAATCAACCACTGAATCAACCAACCAAATCCTTACTGAGCACTCATGAGGACCAGAACTGTGTTATGGATTAGGAAGACAATCAGAATAAAAGAACTTCTGATGTTATTAATCTTAAAACATATTGTGGAAAATCATCATATCAACATGAAGTTGTCAATAAAAGAGTATTTTCTCTTTTAAGCAAGTGTGAAATTTTCATATCTACATTTACCCCACCAATATATTTATTTATTTAGGGTTTGGCAGAACTTCAGATATCATCAAAGCCAATCTACTTATTTAACTAGTGAGAAAACTGAAGATCAGAGAAGCAGCAAGTTTTATAATTAAGAACATGAATTCTGGACCGAGCCTGATTCAGTTTAAATCCTAGCTCTACTGTTTAGCAGTTGTGTGATACTAGATAAACTACTTAACCCTTGTGCTTAAATTCTCCTACCTGTAAAATGGGTATAATAAGAATATATCTTTCATAAGATTGTAGCAATTATTATATGAGTTAATATATGTAAATGGCTAAGAAGGATGTCTGACAAAGAATAAGCACTAGAAGTACAAGCTATTATCATTAAAGGTTAAGTGACTTGTAGAAGATGAAATAGGTGAATGGCATAGAAATGGTTATAAACTGATAACATTAGGTACTGTATTATTCATTACAAAGCATTAAAGGAAAGCAATTACAAGGCAAAAATCAATATAACGTTCATAATAAGGTAATGGCAAAGTGTACAAGTGGAAAAAAAGAATCCAAAAAAACTAGAGTGGATGAAGGTGATACTTGCATCAGGTTGGGTTAGCTCATAAACAAGGAAATAGAAAATCAAGGTAGACAAAAGAAGCAGCCTTTCTTAAGGATCATTGAGCCAGAAGACAGGTCTCAGAGACTCAAAGTCTACTCCTGCAAAAAGTCTCCTTTTGTTTTTCTTTTTCACATTTTCTAGAAAAAAAAATAGAACAGAAAGGAAGAATACTCATAGGTAAGACCTAAATATTTGGGTAGGAAAACATTTTAAACACTAACTTACTTTCAATCAGGACTGAATAAATTTCAGTAAATAAATATATTTATTTATTTTGTTTTTATTTTGACTGCATTGGGTCTTCATTGCAGCACACAGGATCTTCGTAGCGGCACGTGGGATCTTTCATTGCGGCGCGCGGGCTTCTCTCTAGTTGTGGCCTGTGGGGTTTTTTCCTCTTATCTAGTTGTGGCGCGGGCTCCAGAGCACGTGGCCTCTGTAGTTTGTGCCAGGCGGACTCTCTAGTTGAGGCGCGCGAGCTCAGTAGTTGTGGCGCGCGGGCTTAGTTGCCCCGTGGCATGTAGGATCTTAGTTCCCTGGCCAGGGATCAAACCCACGTCCCCTGCATTGTAAGGTGGAATCTTTACCACTGGATCACCAGGGAACTCCCTAGTTTTCCCTTTAAATTATGTCATGAAAGTTTTCTATGAATATCCAAAAAATTACTAAATGTGGTATGTTTCAAATTATTTATACCTTTATTAAAGAGAAAAATGGATAGTAAAGCTCACAAGCACCACTGATCTACAATTTCCAGATTACCTGTATTGAAGTGATTGAACAAATAATAGGAAATGGTATTATACTAAGTGAAATAAGACAGGGAAAGGCAAATACCATGTGAGCTCTTTTATATGTGGAATGTAAAAACAAACAAACAAACTAACTAACTAAAAACAAGCTCACAGATACAGAGACCAGATTGGTGGTTGCCAGAGGTGGTGGGAGGGTTTAGGGGGGAGAAATGGGTAAAAAGGGTGAAAAGGTAAAATGAAAAAAGAACAATTAAAAAGAATTTTAAACCCCAAGCAACCAAAACAGATCTCACCAAATCCACTCACAAAAAGTTCTTAATTCTATTTTACATACCCTTCTAACAAGTTTGGTTAGCTGGTTCCCTAACCCATAATAAATTATCAGTGAAAAATATAGGGAGATCCCTAAAAATAAATATTTTTCCTGCAAAAAGGGCACAAATATATCCTAGTCTTGAGGATTTCTCACCTTTCGCATAAGGTGAGCCACCCACAGGATGCAGTTAGCCTGTAGCGCCTTTAAAGACTGGCAGCCAAATCTAATCATGCTGCGATTACAGCAGAAAGCAAAGGCATCACCCCTCATCCAAGAGTAAATTCTGAGGAACAAGAAAGAGGGGGAAATGTACCTTGCACGCTGTAAGATAATTAACAACCTTTCTAATGCAGTCCTTCAGATATTAAGTCCTCATCTTCACTCTTCTTTCCTAGCAACTCTAATATATACTATGAGAACTAGTTAAAATACTTCTAAAAATTAATAATGGAAATGGTTAAGGGTCTGTCTGTCAGTACAGCTCAAGCCTCTACCCAGAATTTAGAAACCAGTCTTCTAATCAAATTGCAGTCAAATACTTTATTTACAGAGTTAGTGGTTACACATTATAATGAATTAATTTAGTTGAATCTCTGACTTATTATGGGTTACTGAGAATAGTTTGTGAGCAATGGAAGGGGCAAACAATTGTATTTCCAGCACTGAATCACTCAACTTCATTAGACAAAGAAACTGTCAAAGTCAATAATCAATGTGCACTCGAACCTGGGCACCACTGAACCTGAAACGCTTCCAGGGACTCCTTTGGGTTTGTCACTTTAACTATTTGCATATTAAGATCTCTGCAGGCAGGCAAAATGCTTCAAATGATAGGCCAAACAGCACCTTCAGAAGTCGTTAAGCCCAGTATTGCCAAATAAATGTTAGTTGTCATACAATTTTGAAAACTAAAGTGATGATTTAAAGTCTATCCCAAACCCATCAGAGAGAGAAGAAAGACTAAGGCATCTAGGTATGGCCCCAGGCCACCAGTACAGGCTAGAAGAGCTGAAGATTTGAAATAACAGACAGGCATATTTTCCTGGGACCAGGACACTAGAGAGTAACAAAACCTACCATCATACAGCTATAGTAAAAGAAAGGCTTTACTTTACAAGTAAGGTCAAAGAGGGGATACTCAATAAATGCTAGCTAACCTTTTTTACTATAATTAGTGGCAGAGGCAACATCAAGAGCCACATTCCTGATTAACATAGCACTGCTTTTTCCATGGATTCATTCTGTTTTCTCAAACTAAACGGCAGGACAAATAAAAAGAAGTCTTGTTTTGTCAAAGCACACTAAGTATTTTGTCTATATGCTGATTAAGTTTGCCAAACAGTTTTCCATGCTTCTAGAAGACAAATAATGAATGTTAATCCTAGAAAGCACCCAGAATAGTCCTGGATCCAAAGCAGTAAATGTTCAGTAATTGGTTATTTATTGCTTGACTCTTGAGTAAGCCCACATAATGAAGGACTCAATGTTAAAGAATCAAACAGGAATATAAATTGGTGCAGCCACTATGGAGAACAGTATGGAAGTTCCCTAAAGAACTAAAAATAGAGTTACCATATGGTCCAGCAATCCCACTCTTGGACATATATCCAGAAAAGATGAAAACTCTAACTCAAAAAGATACATGCACCCCAATGTTCATAGCATCACTATTTACAACAGCCAAGACATGGAAGCAACCTAAGTGTCTATTGGCAGATGAATGGATAAAGAAGATGTGGTTCATATACACAGTGGAATGTTACTCAGCCATAAAAAAAGAATGAAATAATGCCATTTGTAGCAACATGGATGGACCTAGAGTTTACCATACTGAGTGAAGTCAGACAGAGAAAGACAAATATCATATGATATCACTTATAGGCGAAATCTTAAAAAATGATACACAGGGCTTCCCTGGTGGCACAGTGGTTTAGAGTCCGCCTGCCGATGCAGGGGGCACAGGTTCGTGCCCCGGTTCGGGAAGATCCCACATGCTGCGGAGCGGCTGGGCCCGTGAGCCATGGCCGCTGAGCCTGCGCGTCCGGAGCCTGTGCTCAGCAACGGGAGAGGCCACAACAGTGAGAGGCCCGTGTACAGCGAAAAAAAAAAGATACACAGACAGAAATAGACTCACAGACATAGAAAACAAACTATGGTCACCAAAGGGGAAAGGGTTGGGAGAGGAATAAATTAGGAGTTTGGTATTAAAATATACACACTACTATATATGGAGAAGATAACCAACAAGGACCTACTGTATAGGACAGGAAACTACATTCAATATCTTGTATTAATAATCTATAATGGAAGAGAATCTAAAAAAAGAATATATATATAAAAGAATCTAAAAAAGATATATATATATATATGTATGTATCTGAATCACTTTGCTGTATACCTGAAACTAACACAACATTATAAATCAACTATATTTCAATAACAATTTTTTTAAAAAGAATCAAACGGAGTGATGAGTCGGCTTAATCAGGGATGGTTACCAACATGGAGGTGAATTTAAATTCTTGTGTCCTTCAAATCTACAACGAATGTTTCTGCAACATGATACACTGACTCTCCTCTGTGAATGGCAACACCATGGGACACTTGTGGTGAGCTGCATCCCCTCCTACCCTCACACTGCCTCACACACCCTGTGAATAAGGGATGAGAAAATGTGTGGTCAGACTGTCTGTCATAGAAACAATCTCTTGCTTATAGAGCAGAGTTTGATGTAGGGGATAATGGGGAAGAAGATGGAGCCTGAGCTATTCTTATGGAATCACCTAACTATGTCTTTTATGCAAAAAAAAAGGAGAGAGGAGTGAAATTATGAAATTAGAGGCTGAATTGGGAGGAGAAACAATCTTACTGAAGATTTGTTTACATCCAATATATGAAAAAGTTATTTGAATAAACAGGGTGTGACATATTATATTATTACTGCCATAATTCAAGCCCTTTTTGTGTGGGTCTGTGTGTGTGAAAACCAGTTGGATGTACAAAAATATCAAGTGTAGCATTTTACAATCTTGAAATCTATTAAATATTTTAAGGGTATGACTATTACACTCTGGCTCATTCTCATTCACATTTCAAATATAGAGATGTAGGGGCAGGCAATACCCCCAAAACTTACCATTCTTAAAATTCTATGATTTCACAATTCTTGAGCATAAAAGCAGCTGCTTTTAAAACACTATCATATGTTTGAGCTGATGACTTTCTGAACACAGAATATGCCAGGGACCAGCAAAGGGAAAATAGAGGCTTGGCCTAAGGGCTAAACAAGTATGTTGAGACCACAGGCATAGTCAAAGGGTTAGGCTCCTAGGGAAAACAATAATCTACTTCTGAAGCCTCTAGGTAAACCTGGGGCCCAGACAGTAAAATACCCACTTCTCCAGGGGACTGCCAAACTAAAAAAGACTGGGCAGTCTCAAAGTTGGATAAAAAGTAAGTAGACTAGCAGGAACCAGAACCCCAGAAGTCAGTTCACATTTGGTGAGGGACCTTGTGATTGGTGAGTTGAATAACAGTAGGGAATATTTGTTTTAAAATTGCATGAACCTAACTGAAAAATAAAGATTAGGTGCAGGCATCCACAATTTATTATGACTTTTTAAAACTTGGACATTAGGATTCTCTTGTGTGCTTGCACTGACTGCATGCAAGTGACAGATTACAGGAAGGCATGAAGAAAATCAATCAATAAATAAATCAATAGGGCTGCTCGTAGATAATTTGCCAACAGCATTTTGTCCTAGATGCTTCCAATGTATCCACAGTTTATTCATTCAGTTAGCAACAAAGCCCTGAGGTAGGAACAAGCCTAGAGTATATAAGAAATGTGAAGATCAGTGAGTGAAGCAAAGTGACTGAAGGACAGTGAGGTATGAGGTAGTCTGAGGTCACAGATAGAGGAAGGTGTCAAGTCATGTAGATCTAGAATAGGAGTTTGATTTCAGAGAAGCTTAGGTCACAGGCTATTCCAGTCATCTTGCTATCGGATGATGGTGGCTTGATGAGGGTGTTAGCTGTGGAAATGGAAAGATACATATAAATTGGAAGTGGACGCAAATAAACTTTTAGTTGTTGGAGTATATGTGCACATGCGTGTGTGTGTGTGTAAGTGTGTTTTATGGTGGGAGTGAGGAATCAGTGAGGAATCAAGGATGACTTCTAGGTATTTGGCTTGAACAACTAGGTATATGGTAATGATATTTATAAACTTGAGTAAAGGGAAAATGTACAGCTCTGTTTCAGTCTTGAGAAACTTCTTAGACATCCTAGGGGAAATGTCAAGGAAGTGATCACTTGCATACATCTAGAGCTCACTGTAGAGATCAGTATTAGAGACATACATTTGGGATTCATCAGTATATGATGGTATTGAAAACCACACTATGGGAACATCTGGGGAAAGATTATAGGTAGTCTTTGAGACCAGCATTTAGAGGTCAACAGAGCAGGAAAATCAGCAAGAAAGGCTGAGAAACAGTGGTCAGTAAGGAGCAGAGTATAGCATCATGGATGCGAAAGCACAGTGTGTTTGAAGAAGGGAGGAATGGTCACCTATGTGACTTGCTCCTGCTGAGCCAAACAACATGAGGACAGAAACATGATCATTGGGTTTGGCAACCTGGTGACCCTGGCAAGAGTTTATTCAGTTACGGAGGGCAAGTAGCCTGGAAGAAGCTGTTGAGGTGGGTGCTTCTGATGGGCTGAATAAGCCTTATTGAAATGCAACAGTATTCTTAGCACAGAAATGTTATCATGTTTACCCCTATTGAAATTTATGCCTGATTTCATGACTATCACAATACAGGATTTGTTTATAATTAAATGTTTCATAACAGTTAAATTTTAAAAAAAAGTGGTGGGAACCCACAATAATTAGCAGCAAATAATTTGTATGTTTACAAAATGCTTTGGGGATATATGACTTAATAGTTAGTGTTCCAAATGACACTAGTTTTTTTTTTTTTTTGCGGTACGCGGGCCTCTCACTCTTGTGGGCTCTCCCGTTGCGGAGCACAGGCTCCGGACGCACAGGCTCAGCGGCCATGGCTCACGGGCCTAGCTGCTCCACGGCATGTGAGATCTTCCCGGACCGGAGCACGAACCCGTGTCCCCTGCATCGGCAGGCGGACTCTCAACCACTGCACCACCAGGGAAGCCCGACACTACTCTTATAAGCAATAAATGTGACCCTCTGGCTATGATATTGAATTTTTTTTTAAATTAGGAAGAACAAAGTAAACTATTTTAAAAACTTATTTTCAAATGTCACCATAGCAATAAATTATTGATTTTCACATCTAAAATTAATGTTTTTATTTATAAAGTATTTTTAATTCTGAGTAACATAGTATATAACTTTGCTTTAAGACACCATTTTATTTTAAAGACATAGAGTTTGAATGAACCCAATTAAGTGTGCTCTGTGTGTCTTCTCAGTCTGCCCTTAGCAAGACTTACAATGTGAGTTCTGTTCTATTTGTTATCAGGGGAAATTGCACAGGAACCCAGAGAATACTGCCTGCTGGAAAAAAAAAAATGAGCTCATTTTTTCATAAAGTCTCTGGCTGTGGCCACAGAGAACACAGCATCCGTTTATAGATTCTCCTAATTGGCACTAGGCCATTCTCTAGGCTTCCACTTCTTTACTGGCAAATGCAGCTCGTTTTTATTTGTGCTCTCCAATAGATTCAGCTACCAATACCTACAGATCTGGGTTATGAAAAATTATCTAGGTAAAAAGAAGTGAAATATGAGACAGTTCAGTAGCTTGGCAGGAAAAGGGAGAGAGGCCCAAACTACCTTGAAGAAGGATTATTTTGTGAAAATGAACAAAGCTACATGTTCTCTCTTGAATAATAAAAACACTCATCCACATACTGACATGACACTGGGATTTTATTATCAGTTATCACACACAGTAGTTTTATTAGCACCTATTCAAGACTAAGCTAATTTAAAAGCACTTGAAACCTTAGGCAGATGATTTAAATGAAAAAAAGAGTTCAAAAAGCTCTGCATCATATAGCATCTACTATACATAAAATAAGGCTCAGCTCTTCCTTAGTCTTGAAGCACATCCATTTACATATGAGCTGCTCATACCAGGACCTTGGTCATCATTCTCTAGGGCAACAATGTTCCCTGCTCTGTCAGAACTTTATGACATGCATTTTCTCTTTTGACTAAGTTTAAATCCCTAGTCCATTTCATGCTGTAATACATCTCCTCCTACACTAGATTCCTATCAGATGTCTCATTTAGTTCCTCTTAAAATTAAAGGAAATATCACTTTGAAAAACTGGAGTTCTTCACTAAAGCTCAACATAAGCATACTCTAGGACCTCAACTTTTCACTTCTAAGTACAGAATGCATAGAAAAGACTGTGCAGTTCACCAAATGACACGCACTAAAATAAATGTTATGAATAGCAACACTATTCATAAAAGCACAAAACTAGAAACTACCTAAATGTGCCCAAATCAAGAATGGAATTCATAAAATTATCACACAGTGGAAACTACTACAATAGAAATGAACCATCTACAACTTTATGCAACAACATGGAGAAGTCTCATGAACAGACTGTTGAGCAAAAGATGTAAGATAACAGAGACTGTAGTGAACACTTTCATCATATAAACTACTAAAACCTTATACTGACTAGAAAGCAGAATAGTAGTTACCTCTAATGCAGTCTAGTGTGTAGAAAGGGGCATAAAGGACTTCTGAAACTCTGCTATTGTTCTTGGGTTCACCAGAGTGCTGGTTACACAAATGCATTCAGTTTTTCAAAGTTCATCACAATGTATAGTTAAGATATGTTCACGTTTTTGTATTGATTGCATAGTTCAATAATTTAAAAAACCTCAAGTTTACATGGATGTTGGCTGAGTTGGAATAGAGATAGCTCAATACCAAGTGTAGTAGACTGAGTTCTTGTTCACATGTATTATCTAGCTCTTACCCTCAACTGCGAGCAGGCTTGGCTATGTGACTTGCTCTCATCAAAGAAATATGAGTAGAGATGAGCACTGCTTCCAACCCAAGTTTTAAGAGCTAGTGTGGGGTTCACCATCACCTCTTTTCCCTCTGCCTCAAGACTGTATCCCAGAATGAAGACAACACAGAAAGGAACCACAACCAACTAGTGTCGGACATGCAACAGGAGCAGAAAAGTGTCCTTCTTGTGGAAAGTCATTGAGAATTATCCTGAACTACCAGATTTGAGTAGAACACTTGGGTATTTTGGACTGTTGTGAACACAAAGAACAAAATTATTTCTATCATGTCCTGCATACTCTACAGAGCTTACCTAATTTAATGTTTCATAGAATCTTCTAGACATGACCTAGTACTCTTGTCTCATGGACTGTCTTAGGCATTGTCAAAGCTCTGTAGGTCTCCAGATATCATCTATCCACACAGAGATGCTAAGACCCCCATGTTCCATTCAGCTAAATAAATTATTTACAGCAAATACTGAACTCCACTGGGAAGAGAGGAACTTGATCAGCTCATAATGATCTTTTCTTTGTTGAAAACAACTTTTGATCCAGCAAGATCTGACTCCCAGTAGTTGTTTCTGTGCTAGGTAGTCTTCCTGGCCATAGCAATTTATACAAGGGAGATACCTGCAGCAGGCTAATCCTGCTGGAAAAACTGGAAATCTGAATGAAAGAAATTGGGAGCCCTGGAAAATGAATCATAAAAATAAAAAGTCTAAAAATTACATAATTTGCTCATGTTTTGGTTATGAGCTACCCTAGTATCCTCTTAATAAACTCACCTATTTTTCTTGGTAGCCAGAGTGAGTTTGATAGCCTGAAACCATGACAACTTAACTATCAGAAATATTCATGTCTCTGGATATATGACACAATAGATCACTAAGCAGAGGCCTTGTGTTTCTAAGGTGAACATAATAATAATGCTTTGCTTCTCTAAGTTTCTCGTGAGCATTTTAGTTCCTGGAAAATTTGTTCCAGAAAGGTAATCTTTATTGGAAACAGGTGCATAAAGTGGCTTCTCCCAAAAATCTCCTAAATTTTTAAGGTTAATTCTAAATTGCATTCCTTCGAAGCAGATTTTTTAAATGACTTAAAAAAAAAAAAAAAAACCTTATGTTTGGGTCATATTTTCAGTCTCATAATATGACAAGAGAATTCTCCAGAATATGTATGGAACTGGTGGTTGACTTTCAGTGTCATACAAACACCAGTTTGCTTTGTAAACTATAAACTGTATTTCCTAAGATCAGGAAAGTAGGAGCTATTTCTTACGTATTATTAACAGCACTGGTGCAAGAGAAATGGCCTTTTTAGTAGAGCTGATTTTCAACATTTGAGTGATAATGGTAGGCAAGCAAGGAAAAATGGGGCTACGGTATGGAAGACCTTAAATTATAATAGGTTTCCAAGTTTGGATGACATCCTCTAGGCAATGGTAAACTGGAGAAAGTTTTCGAGCAGGGGATAACATAATAAAAATATTATTTTGGTCATGCATAATATACTAAAACCTGGAAAATCAGTGTTAGCAGACCAGTTAGCAGGGTTGCATAAGAAGATAAAGACCTGAACTATGATGATGATGACACCAACGGAAAATAGAGATGGCTATATATGAAGAAAAGTTGGACAAAAATAATCTACACAACTTGGAAACTAATGGGTGTAAAGGGAGTTGGAAAGGCCTAACGTGACAGTTTTGGAAACGAAATGAGATCTTGACAGAGAGAAAAAAAATCCTATGGGTCAGTTGGTTTGGGAAGATAATGAAAAATGACAGAATGAATAGCCAAGGGTGAAGGTCAACACAAGATCCACACGATACAGGGCTCAAATATCATACATTCGATGTTTCTGGTTTTCCCAATGTATTAAAATATTAAGGGAGTGTACAGATATAGTGAGAAAGTATGAGAAGATTTAGAAATGCTACACATCATCAAAATTAAAACTTTTTTTCTGTGGAAATCATGTCTCAGAGAATTATAAGACAAGCTACAGACTTGGAGAACATGCCAATCTTATATTTGATAAAGGGCTTGTATCCAGATTACATAACTCTCAAATCTCACAAAATAGTTAATGCAAAATTAGTTATCAAAACTAATTAGCGGTGGGTGGTGGTGGTGGGATGAACTGGGAGATTGGGATTGACATATATACACTAATATGTATAAAATGGATAACTAATAAGAACCTGCTATATAAAAAAGTTAAAAAATTAACTAACTAGCAAGTGTACATGGGCACTAACTAAGATGGCTGAAATACATAACTGGGCTTGTTAAAAAATTAAGAATAGCCAGGAGAGTACACAAAAGGTATCCAAATAATTGAACATGGGATGGGTTTTGCTCCTACATTTATGATTATTTGTGATCAGTTTTAATTATCTGAATGGATGTGTCTTCTAGATGAACAAGAGACAATAATAAATCATAAGTGAATAACCTTTTGTCAATATTGTTCAAAATGGGGCTCATGAGTACATCTTGGACTTCTCAGACAATTAACTGGTTTTGCAATTTTAAAGGATTTGGTTCTCAGTTTCTCTCTGGGTTTAAAAACAACTCAACTGCCTGAATTTCATGAGAAAAAGAACAACCACAACAAAATCCATAGTGACTAGTTTCATGTGTCATAAGAGTGCTAAATTGAAATGGGAATCATTGATAGGGAAAGTCAGAAAATCTGTATTTGAAGGATGCCCGTAACAAGCTAGATAATCTCAGGTAAATTTGAATCTCTTTGGGTCCCAGTTTACTCATTTGTAAAATGAAGTGTCTGGATTAGATAAGCAATTCTAATCTTTACTATATCCCTTGTGGGGGGTATGTGTGTGTGTGTACCTTAGATTCCTAGGTAGGACCCAACACCAGGTCTGAGTTAGGGCTCTGGGATCTACCTTTGTAATAAGGAGCCCTAATGATGCTGAGGCAGATGGTCCTTAGATCAACACTGGACTGGATAGAGGGTCCCTACCTCTTGCAGCTCTAATACTCTATGATTTAGTCAGTGTCTTTTATTTTGTTCTTCCCTGCTCTTTAGTAGTGCAGACTAGGCTATTAGATTTGTCCTTTTTCATATCAGAAAGGCAACAAAATTACTAGGGTTTCCCTTAGATCTGTATTTTTTGTGAATAACAAAGATAACCACAGACAGCCCAGGAAGAGCTTACTTTTCAAAACTGCTTTCACATGGGGTATCTTCTACCATGTAAGCTCACCTTCCCTATAATTTTTGTAATTTAAACAGGCCTCATAAACCACAATTGATCTTTAGGAAGTCACCTTTTAGATCATCTCCTCAAATAGGTTTAAACTCCTAAGTGTAAGATGGAATAATATGATATAAATGAAAACTAATGATATCCTTAAAATAAAACTGTATTTAGGCAAATTGAAAGGCCTACCAAAGAAAATTATGTTTGACCTTTAGTTTCAATTTCTTACTTAATTTCATCCTGTTGTTTTTTCAACAATAAAGAGAAAAATTACATTTAAAAATAATATTTTGATATTTAGTTAAGGGAATTCAACTACTGATTCTAAAAGAAGGCTTTAATTTTATTTGTAAAGTAAATTCTAGTCAATTAATCTACCCTGTGACTTAAAAAATGCAAATGTTTCCAATAATAATGATAATTGACATGCCAGTAGATGATATTTACTTTGAGAATATTAAAGTTTTGTGTGGAAATATGGGTATAAATATTCAAAATTAAACTTTGAGATAATTAATTGTATTAATCCTAAATGAATAATAATAATATTTTTCCAGACATAATCACATTCATTTATGCCGCTGAAGTATACACACTGTGTGGAAAAACCCTGAAGTTGAGGGCTGATATCAGACATTCCAGCCAAAATCAGATGAGGCTAATAAGTTAGAATTCAGGCTCTTTTCCTTACAAAATAGGTTGTTTGGGGCCAGAAGCCTTCATGTACTGAGTCCCATTTTCTTTATCTATAAAATAGAGACAACTTTGGACATACCACCAAATCTCTCCATGTTAATTCTTCAAATTAAAAGAGGGTAGTATAACTACAGACGTCTTTTCATTCTAATTTAATTCTAATTCTTGAAAACTTTAATATTCTCTTCACATTTGCTAAATGTGAAAACATGCTCTCAGTCACTATAAACCCTAAAATGTTCTAGTTTTGGAAACAAATGAGAAAAAGAGACATTTCTGGTTTTAATTAGTCACAGTAATAGAGCAGGTTTTGTTTTTTATTTTTTTAATGTTTTGTTCTGTTTATCGTCTGTGATCTTCTGTAATCTTGCTCTAAGTCACAAATTTGAGGATCCTTTAGATTTCTATATACTTGGTGTATGAGAAACAGTTAAGTCACTAAGGGATCATGATTGTAACAGAATTTTTTGGAACAGATATTGATCCTGACAATATCTATAGACATCAATTGTTTTATGGAAATTAAAAAATAGATATAACTGTAATGAATCACCTAGAACAATATTCAAAAATCAAGATCCCAAGCATATGGACATGTTTGGGTTTTCAACAGTAAAAAAGTACAAACCCTGAAGATACCTTCTGTAACATCATACCCTTAACTAGACTTTGTTTTGTGAAAAGAAATCCACTCTGGTTATCACTGTATTCCCAGGGAAAAACACATCGCCTGCTAATTAAGAGGTGTTAATTTTCTATAATTGATGAATCAACCGATGAACAATGTTCATATGAAACAACAGAACTCTATAACCTTGCTGTTATCTACTCATAGCCATGTAAGAATGCCACTAAATATTCTGGAGAAGAGCATAAAGAGGATCACATTACGCTTTAAAATATGACTGAGATCAATCTTTTTTTTTTTTTAATTGGAAACTGAGCATCTTCTTTGCACTTGGTTGAGGCAGTATAACACACTGGTTTAGGGCAGGAATAATTGTGAATCAGGTAGGTAAGAATCCAGGTTGTCCTCCATGCAAACATTATTAACTTAGGCAAATAATTTCATCATGTTGAGGTTCATTTTCTTTACAGTACTTACAAAATTGGGAAACATAATTTTAATTTACGGTGCTATTGAAAGATTTCAACGTCAACATTTCTATGAATCATTTAGTATAGTGGCCAGCACAAAGTAACTGTTCAATAAATAACTGCTACTATAGCTACTAAATATATTAAAAATCAACGCTTACATAAGTCATAGCTTTCCTCAACTGGCTGGTGTCAATTTGACAGACAAGAAACAAGATAATTATTCTTCTTTCTCTTGTAGATATTTTTCAAGACATAAAGAGATCAGTCTGCTTTGTAATTCCTTCTTATCTTATTTTTTCATTGCTAGAACCAAGATTAATAATACCTTCCTTTCCTTAGAGCATGCAAATATCAATCCTCTTTAATTCAAATTCAAGCCCCTCCTCCTCTATGACACCTGAAGAATTTCAGCCCATATAATCTCTCCCTCCTTTGACCTCCCACCACTACCATACTACATTTTAGCAGCTTACGTTTATGCTGATTTTACCTCTGCAACTATACAAGGAGCTCCTTAAGGGTAAAGGGCATGCTTAACAATTAAACTGTTTTGTCTTTTCTGTACTCCTAGTGCTTGCACTAACAGAAGTTAACAGGAGGCTGGCATAAGCATGCGCTTCACTTATTTGAGAGATAATTGTGGTTGACCATTCAAGTGATAACTCCCTCCCTACTAAGAAACATGCACCTTGTTTCCTCCTCTGGCACACGTGGGTCTATAGGAAAACTTACGGCTATGATGTGCATCTGGGATCCGCTCTCCAATATGCCCAAAATCAAGGGTTCAGAGTCAAGTAGGGAGGGGTAGGGCCTATGGAAAGTGGAGAGTGCATGCTCTGCCCAAAAACATTCAAATAAAAAAGAAAAGGTGGGAAAAAAGGAGGAGAAAATTACAACACCAGCCAAACTAAATATTTTGGTGCACCGTATTTGCCTGAAGGCTGACAGTTTCCTTGAAACAGCCTGAAGGCTGTCCATAGATTCATACTCATTGAACTTCTGACAGCAAAAGTCTCAATCTAGAAAAATTACTTTCCAGCGTCAGTCTTTATTTCAAATAGCTTGTCATTGTGTCTTTATAACTATATTCACATTTGCCATATAATGTCTTAAATCTGGGTTTGAAGATATCATTCCTGAAATGATATTAAATCATACTTTTTCTTTTAGGATAGGATCAGTAATTTTTATGATCTCTTACATCTGTGTGACTTCAGATATAAATATATGCATATGTAAAATTTATCTATATGTAATCAAATTTGTGTGACTCTAGACATATGTAATTTATGTATTTATTATAAATTAATATTCCCATATAATATATTAATATTTAAATAGTAAAAAACTTACTTAAAAAATAAATTTGTATTATAAATTAAATTGTAATATATAATATATAAATTGTATAATTTATACATTTACAATTTCAGTCTCTATATCTTTAAATTGGAGAAATGTTTTAAGCCAACACATAAGTATAAATACCCACAATATGCAAGGTATTTTGCTAGAGACTGAAATATTCATGATGGGTTAGAAGAAGCACTTGAGAGATTTTTATTAGGCAATAATTGATGTTAGATTGTTTTATTCAACTCAGATTTTGACAATTGTATTTAAATCAGCATATGAAAGTAGGTAGCTTGATGTCAACTTTACTATTAAAGAGTTTCCTCCACAGTAGTTTCACAAAACATTACAGGGAATTTAAAAAATGGATTGGCATTCTGAATATTTATAACTAATTTTGTTCAATTAGCTAGCTGCTTTAAAAGTTCAACAAGGGCTTCCCTGGTGGCGCGGTGGTTGAGAGTCCGCCTGCCGATGCAGGGGACACGGGTTCGCGCCCCGGTCCGGGACGGGCCCGTGAGCCAGGGCCGCTGAGCCTGCGCGTCCGGAGCCTGTGCTCCGCAACGGGAGAGGCAACAGTGAGAAGCCCGCGTACCGCAAAAAAAAAAAAAAAAAAAAGTTCAACAAGACAAAATAATCATCAAAACACCTTCCTCCTGAGGCGACCCAGCACTGGAGGCTACAGGTCTTTGGTGAGGCTAATGGCAGACTCTGGGAGGCCTCATGCCAAGGAGTACTTCCCAGAACTTCTGCTGTGAGTGTCCTTGTCCCCTCAGTGTGCCACAGCCACCCACCGCCTCTGCTGGAGACCCTCTAACACTAGCAGTAATCTCAAAGAAAGAAAACGACTTGTGTAGCCAAAAGTTTTACAAATCAATATTGCCGAGCAGGCTCTAGTGTCGAGAAAAAGCAAGGTAACAGATTCTCCTTTAGAGCCTCTGGAAAGGAATACAAACGTGCCTACAGAACTGTAAGGTAGGTGATCCAGTTCTGGTCAATGACATATGAGGCCAAGTCTGCAGGGCACTTCTAAGAGAAAGTTTTCCTCCTTGTCAGCTGTCTTGGGACTATGAGGGATGGAGCCAACCTACTGAGGCTGTGGAATGGAAAGATGAAGGATTCTAGGTCTTTAATGATCTCATTGATCTGTTAAATTAATGGACCTTGCATCAGATCTACCTCTGAAGTTTTTGTTATGCGATATTGTTACCAAAAGAAGCTCAAAAGCCATTGAAGAGGCAAGAGCCATGTGGCTGACAGGGTCTTGGTGCTCCAGCTGGATGTCAGGCCTGAGCCTCTGATACAAGAGAGCCAAGTTCAGGACACTGGACAACCAGAGACCTCCTGGCCCCACGTAATATCAGTTGGCGAGAGCTCTCCCAGAGATCTCCATCTCAACACTAAGACCCAGCTCCACTCAAGGACCAGCAAGCTCCAGTGCTAGCCACCTCATGCCAAACAACTAGCAAGACAGGAACACAACCTCACCCATTAGCAGAGAGGTTGCCGAACACCATAATAACTTCGCAGACACCCCAAAACACACCACCGGGCGTGGCCCTGCCCAGCAGAAAGACAAGATCCAGCCTCATCCACCAGAACACAGGCACCAGTCTCCTCCACCAGGAAGCCTACACAACCCACTGAACCAACCTTACCTACTGGGGACAGACACCAAAAACAATGGGAACTACGAACCTGCAGCCTGCAAAAAGGAGACCCCAAACACAGTAAGTTAAGAAAAATGAGAAGACAAAGAAATACGCAGCAGATGAAGGAGCAAAGTAAAAACCCACCAGACCAAACAAATGAAGAGGAAATAGGCAGTCTACCTGAAAAAGAATTCAGAGTAATGATAGTAAAGATGATCCAATATCTTGGAAATAGAAAGGAGAAAATATGAGAAACGTTTAACAAGGACCTAGAAGAACTAAAGAGCAAACAAACAATGATGAACAACACAATAAATGAAATTTAAAATTCTCTAGAAGGAATCAATAGCAGAATAACTGAGGCAGAAGAATGGATAAGTGACCTGGAAAATAAAATAGTGGAAATAACTACTGCAGAGCAGAATATAGAAAAAAGAATGAAAAGAATTGAGGACATTCTAAGAGACCTCTGTGACAACATTAAACACACCAACATTCAAATTATAAGGGTCCCAGAAGAAGAAGAGAAAAAGAAAGGGTCTGAGAAAATATGTGAAGAGATTATAGTTTAAAACTTTCCTAACAAGGGAAAGGAAGTAGTCAATTAAGTCCAGAAAGCACAGAGAGTCCCATACAGATAAATCCAAGGAGAAACACACCAAGACACATATTAATCAAACTATCAAAAATTAAATACAAAGAAAAAATATGAAAAGCAGCAAGGGAAAAGCAACATATAACATACAAGGGAATCCCCATAAGGTTAACAGCTGATCTTTCAGCAGAAACTCTGCAAGCCAGAAGGTCGTATTCTTAGGGCAGGACATATTTAAAGTGATGAAAGGGAAAAACCTACAACCAAGATTACTCTAGCGAGCACGGATCTCATTCAGATTCGACAGAGAAATTAAAACCTTTAGAGACAAGAAAAAGTTAAGAGAACTCAGCACCACTATATCAGCTTTACAACAAATGCTAAAGGAACTTCTCTAGGCAAGAAACACAAGATAAGGAAAAGGCCTACAAAAACAAACCCAAAACAATTAAGAAAATGGTAATAGGAACATACATATCGATAACTACCTTAAATGTAAATGGATTAAATGCTCCCACCAAAAGACATAGACTGGATGAATGGATACAATAACAAGACCCGTATATATGCTGTCTACAAGAGACCCACTTCAGACCTAGGGACACATACAGACTGAAAGTGAGGGGATGGAAAAAGATATTCCATGCAAATGGAAATCATAAGAAAGCTGGAGTAGCAATTCTTTTATCAGACAAAATAGACTTTAAAATAAAGCCTATTACAAGAGACAAAGAAGGATGCTACATAATGATCAAGGGATCAATCCAAGAAGAAGATGTAACAATTGTAAATATTTATGCACCCAACATAGGAGCACCTCAATACATAAGGCAAATGCTAACAGCCATAAAAGGGGAAATCGACAGTAACACAATCATAGTAGGGAAATTTAACACCCCACTTTCACCAATGGACAGATCATCCAAAATGAAAATATATAAGGAAACACAAGCTTTAAATGACACATTAAACAAGATGGACTTAATTGATATTTATAGGACATTCCATCTCAAAACAACAGAATGGGCATTCCATCCAAACAACAACACTTTCTTCTCAAGTGTTCATGGAACATTCTCCAGGATAGATCATATCTTGGGTCACAAATCAAGTCTTGATAAATTTAAGAAAATTGAAATCGTATCAAGTATCTTTTAACCAAGATGAAAAGACAACCCTCAGAATGGGGGAAAATATTTGCAAATGAAGCAACTGACAAAGGATTAATCTCCAAAGTATACAAGCAGCTCATGCAGCTCAATATCAAAAAAACAAACAACCCAATCCAAAAATGGGCAGAAGACCTAAATAGACATTTCTCCAAAGAAGATATACAGATTGCCAACAAACACATGAAAGGATGCCCAACATCACTAATCATTAGAGAAATGCAAATCAAAACTACAATGAGGTATCACCTCACACCGGTCAGAATGGCCATCATCAAAAAATCTACAAACAATAAATGCTGGAGAGGGTGTGGAGAAAAGGGTATCCTCTTGCACTGTTGGTGGGAATATAAACTGATATAGCCACTATGGAGAACACTATGGAGGTTCCTTCAAAAACTAAAAATAGAACTACCATACGACCCAGAAATCCCACTACTGGGCATGTACCCTGAGAAGACCATAATTCAAAAAGCGACATGTACCACAATGTTCATTGCAGCACTATTTACAATAGCCAGGACATGGAAGCAACCTAAGTGTCCATCGATAGATGAATGGATAAAGATGTGGCACATATATACAATGGGGTATTACTCAGCCATAAAAAGAAACGAAATTGAGTTATTTGTAGTGAGGTGGATGGACCTAGAGTCTGTCATACAGAGTGAAGTAAGTCAGAAAAAGAAAAGCAAATACCGAATGCTAACACATATATATGGAATCTAAAAAAAAAAAAAAAATGGTTCTGAAGAACCTAGGACAGGACAGAAATAAAGACGCAAATGTACAGAATGGACTCAAGGACATGGGGAGGGGGAAGGGTAAGCTGGGACGAAGTGAGAGAGTGGCATGGACATATATACACTACCAAATGTAAAACAGATAGCTACTGGGAAGCAGCAGCATAGCACACAGAGATCAGCTCTGTGCTTTGTGACCACCTAGAGAGATGGGATAGGGAGGGTGGGGATATGGGGACACAAGACGGAGGGGATATAGGTATATATGTATACGTAGAGCTGGTTCACTTTGTTATACAGCAGAAACTAACACAACATTGTAAAGCAATTATACTCCAATAAAGACGTTTAAAAAACAAACAAAAAAGCACCTTCCTCCTATTTTTGAAGTATGATTGTTAACTTCACTTTTGGTGAAGACTCCAAAAGTACTTTTTCCTTGTGTGAAAAAATTATTTTTTCATAAAAGCATGAAATCAAGCATTCATATTCTATTTCCAAATACTCATCAAAAATAACCCTACTTCATATCTCTAATAGGGTTTTGCTTATTATATATGGATAATGTTTTTTATACAATATGCTATTCCACAAAGCTGAAACTGGGTCAAGTTTTTACTTTTCCAAATACCTTTCTGTTTATTTACACTGTCATTTCTAAGGTATGTTAAAGATTTTTTTAAGCCTCAAACATTGGAAAATGATATATAATTGTCTACCGAAATAATAGCAAATATACTTCGAACAAATATGTTATTGAAAATGTATTTCTTCCAAGTTTCACAAACCATTATCAGGAAGGTCAGTTCTTAGGAATCACTTTTACAAATCAAGAATTCAGGCTACAAAGTTAAGTAATCTAATGTTGAAACTACAACTCTTCTACTCCAATGTTTTACTTTTCTACTTATTTTCAATGATGGCTTTGTCGTTGAAATGAAAGTTATATTGCTATAAAGATGGCCTCACTCTAAGAATTCCTATGCATTTTGTAATTTAAATAATGTTGAGCTGTTACCTTAATCCAAAACTTTCTTTCCTGATTAAGCAATACAGAGGTAAAGTACAGAACTGAGTAAAAAATTACCTCTTCCATAAACAAGATTAAAGAAAAATGAAGTAAACTAGATGACAAGCACCAAATTACAGCACTATTTCTATATTTATGTAAATTTTTCATAATGCCTGTTCATGTGTTAAGCACATGTGTTAGGCATGTGGTAGGATGTTCTATAAGTATGTTGAATGATCTATTGATCAATCAGAGATGTATTTCAGCAGTGTGGAGAAAGAACATAGTATGTTGATGAAATTCTCATATGTCTTAAAAAAATTTGTTGGATTATACATTTTATAGACTATGAGTGTGTAACTGATTCATAGTGATGGGCTGGGTGAGAAAGGATGGTCAGAAAGACCTTTGTCCCATGGCTCACATGATTTTCAACTGGACATTCCTTCCCCTTCCTTTCTCTTTGCCATCCCTCCTACTGCAAAGACCTAAAGATTGCAGGGAATCAGAAAGTTTCTTAACATGGGCACAATACATTGAACCCACTGAAACAAACAGCTGCTTCTCAGGTATGCCACTCTTTGATGTGGCAAATTAGAACAATGACAATGGTAAAACAAAAATAAACATGCACTTTAAAAAAAACTATTTAAGAAGAAAAGATAAGGGAATGATCTTTGATAAAGATACACATTGTCAAAATATAGCCCTTTCTCCTGAATTTTATTACCAATGAAAGGGAAAGAGAAGTGAATTAAGTCAGCAATGTGTTAGAATCCCTGGTAACAAGATTCCAGGAGCACTGGTCTATTAAGAACATGTTCAATCATAAATCAGATTAACATTAACAGGTCTTTCAGAGGAAAGCAAGTTATTTCTGCACAATGGTGGCTTCAACACAGCAGCTTCTGTCAACAGCCTCCGAAACCTCAGTGAGGATGTCAAAGGTGCTCATGGATTTGCACAACTCTTTTGACCACATGTTTTCTGGAGGTATGAAATGAAATCAAATTTGATTTGACTGATATTTTAAAAGTATTAAAATCATAAGAAAAATGGACAAATTAGGACATATATTATCTATTCTAACACCTTGAAAAAATTTCACCTTACTGTCTGGCAATTTGTTAGGTTCTATACCTGAGAAGCATTTACCCCTAGTAGTGAAGAATTAAATCAATACTATTTCTGAACAGGATTTTCTATAACAGTAGCTGAGTAAGAAGGAGAGGCTTTTTTATTACATTTGAGATGCATGCAATATTTTTGCATAAACCAGAAAAAGAGACAGAACAAGTTTTAACAGATTTAAGTGGTTCTAATGTGCTTGACATTTATGAAAATATAGTAGTTATTATAAAAAAAAATTCTGTTCTTATTAGGAAATACAGAAAATTTGTTATAGAAATTCTTTTCAGACGTATACCTAGAAATACCCAATGTGAATTCATGGTAATCCCCAGTGAATTGATTTCTTTACTCTGGGTATTGAGTTAGAATTCTATTATGTTACCAGTCCTTCAATATTCTGCATTGTTAGCCTCATGAGATCACTGCCTGAGTGACACACAGCTAAAAATTACCTGAATCTACCTTAATCTTAGGGAGTAGCAGAGAAAAAATGGCTGAAAAAAATTTGCTCAAATTTTATAGAACGTGTCATTTTCTTCTACAAGGGACCTAGTTCAATATAAATACTGAAATTTGTAGGCTTTCAAATCATGTTTCTTTTCAATGTTAGTTTAGGCATTAATCTGAAATCCATTACAAATCATATAAAAATATGTATATAAATCAAGAAAATCATTCTATTTTCCATAATGACCCATTAGATCTTTGTGTTTCGATGATGTGAAAAGATAGAAAAAACAGATATGGCTTTAAATAATAGTTTGGGGATATCTCAAAGCAATATATGATTTTTTTTTAAATTTACATTAATTCTCCTTGCTATTACTTAGAATTAATAGCCATGTAGAACCTAAAGGAACTGTTGGGGGTTGAACTGTTAGTTCTAATCCTCAGTATTTCAGAATGTGGTGTTATGTGGAAACAGGGGTTTTGCAGAGATAAGTCAAAATGAGATCAATGGGTGGGCCCTACTCCAATATGACTGGTGTCCTTATAAAAAAAGAAATTTGGACACAGAGACAGACACACACAGAGGGAAGACAATGTGAAAACACACGGGAAAAGACACCCATGTGACTTGAGTGATGCATCTAAAAGCCAAAGAATGCCAAGGGTTAGCAGAAAATACCAGAAGCTAGAAGCAAAGAATGATTGTCCCCTAGAGCTGTCAGGGAGGGCATGGCCCTGCCAATATCTTGACATCAGAGTTCTAGCCTACAGAACTGTGAGAAAATAATTTCCCGTTGTTGTAGGCCACCCACTTTTTGATACTGTAAGTCCGCTACATATTAACCTTCAAGTTGCGAACTTTCAATCATGTAAGTTAGTTCGCGTGTCTGGTGTTCACTGTCACATGCGTGCATCCTCTACAAGTGGTTGTGTTTTTGTGTACTTTACTTTACCAGAGAAGGGACAAAGAGAGACAAGAGGAAGAAGAAGTAACTGAAGAACCGAAGAGATTCACGATGCAAGTAATGGCGAAGGGATTTTCTTTATTTGAGGAGTCCCTGTTAGTTTTTGAGGCATAGGACCTGAATGTAGAACAGTTCATGAAGGTTGCAGCAGCTGTTCAGAATGCAATCCACTGCTACCGTGCCATCTATGATGAGAAAAAAAGTGCTACTACCTAGACATCACTGGATCATTTTTTTCAAGAGGGTAGAAAGAACTGAATCCAGCAAGGAACCAGAACCTGTGCCATCAATGTCAGGCATGAGTGAAACTGCAGCTTGCTTTCCACCTCCCATTGCTGACGATCCTTCCGCTCTACCATCTCCCACCTCCTCTCCCTCCTCCAGGCAGTAACTCTTCTTGCCTCTTCACTCGATGCCAGCCCGTGTATGCCAGCTCTTGTACTGTACCACTGTACTTTTCAAGGTACTGTACTGTAAGTTTGAAAATGTTTTCTTTATTTTTTGTATTTTTTTTATGTATTACTTGTGTGAAAAGTATAAACTTATTACAGTACAGTACTATATAGCCAATTGTGTTAGTTGGGTACCTAGGCTAACTTTGTTGGGCTTAGGAACAAATTGGACCTACAAGACGCATTCTCGGAACAGAACTCGTTCGTACGTAGGGGACTTACTGTACTTTGATACTGCAGCATTAGGAAACTATAACAGGAGACTTATAGAACTTACGATTCAACAAGGCAAAAAGCTGATATAGAAAAAGGATGAAGTATCTTGTTGCCCAAGATCACAAAGCTACTTCTGACAGAACTCTAGAAACAAGAGCATGGTGTTCTTGACTACAAGTTTAGGGCTGCCTCTTCCCCTCCTTGACAGACTGAAAATGTCCAATGTTATAAGGTGCATCAAAAATTCAATCCCTTAAGCTATTTTATTTAGAGACTTTTGTTAAAACTGAAAATAATATTAGTACTCTGCTTCCCTTTCTATTCTTTCTAAGCAGCCATGCTCCAATTTTTAGAGTTGTTTTTCCCATCTTCAAAATAAAATTGAGACTTCTTATTAACCCATTTGATACTTGATTTTTATCAAATGATCCATTTGGTATGACATGGAAGGTGACGTGACACAAAAAGTATTATTAAAACTTTACAATAAAATTAAGAAGAAAATGAAAGTATCGTGAAAGACTATCAGTTTTTTTAGTTATAAAATATTTTTCGGTAATATCTGAATTATATAACCCCCTAAGGTACCAATCTTCAAACACCTATAGACATCATGAATTATCACTTTTTTGATTTCACTTATAAGAATAGTTCTTTCTTCTAACTAATTTAGGAGCCTCATGAAGGCAGAGAAAGATTTTTGTGCATTTTGCTACCTCTAACACCTAGCACCACACCCAACACAAAACTGAGGCTCAATAATGGATAAATACATCCATTCAGCAAGTACTTATTTAGCATTCACTATGTGCTGGACATTACTCCACATGCTGGGAATAGAGCGATGAAGAAAACATACACAAATCCCTGCCATTACTGAGCTTATCTTCTAATGAAGAGAGACAGAGAGGAAAGAAGACAAATAAATTAAATGGTATATTGGAAAGTGATAAGCACTAAGGAGAAAAATAAGGCAGGGGGCAAGGATTAGGAAATACTGAGGGTTGCTGTCATTTTAATTCGGATGGTAAAGGAGGGCTGCAGTATTTTAATTTGACATTTAACACTTGAGCAAAGACCTAAAGAAAATATGTTTGAGGCACGCTGTAAGGTTTAAAACCTAGTTGCATCTTCTGCTGCCAAGAAATAAGATGGCGCTTCTTCCTCGTTTGCCTAGGATGGTCCTAGTTTACATGTTTTTTAACGCAGTGTAACGTCTAAGAGCTCCTCCTTTAACTCTTACTAATGTCCCAGATTGAAAGACAGATTATACAGTCATGCTACTTAGATCATTATCTCCACATAGTGAGTACCAATGTTTGTTAAATGAATGAGTAAAATATATATATATATATCTCTTCCTCTCATGTCTCATCATTTGTTATTTGTCAAACTGTTTAACCTCCTTGTGCAGCAATATTGCCATCAATCCCCAAACTGAGACTGAAACTGATGCTGAGAGAATCTTTTAATAACCTTAGGTGAAAAGCTCAAAAGATACATTTATGATTACCATCAACAATAAAAATTTTCTCTATGTAAGTTTTATTTAGTATCCTCCTTGTCTTTCATTTCACAGCTGACACCAACATCTTTATAGAGGTCCAGATGGTGCAGAGAGATTATGACAATGAAAGGTAGCTCATGCTGAGGGCCTAAAGGAAGGACAAATCACAGCTTGCCAGAAAAACCAAATTCAATTACATATTTACTATGTCCTTATCAGATGAGATGGGGCACTTGCTCTGTACCATGCCTCGTGCAACTTTAGATAACATCTGAGTGGATTAGTAGTTGTACACCAAAGAGGGGTGCTGTGGATAATTAAAATTCTTCCTGTTATAAGTAAGCTACATCCCACTCATTTTTGAAGTGGGGGATTCATCAAAAATGAATAACTGTACAGAAATCCCATGTTCATTATCTAAGGGTACATCTTACAAAAGACTTCAGGGTTCTTTGTAACCAGAGGAAACTTTGAAGCGCTCCATGTTTGCAGGCTGGCCCATTCAATTTGTATGAATAGGTTGTCAGAAGAAGGCGAACACTTCACCTCAGATGTGTAATTTACTCCCCTCACCCCATTCCAGATTCAAGAAGAAATGCTAATTAGAACTGGAGTTGCTTTTTAGAGCCTGCATAAACTCAGCCCTGTCAACTTTGCCTATGCCCCTCTGAAAAGTAGAAAACAGTGATGTTCTACATACCATGCTAATGTATAAATAACTTTTATGCTCATTTAGCCACTTCAGCACATCCAAGAAAATGACATTATGAATGAGCTACATTACCTGGAGGAAACAGACAGACTAAATATGTTCTTCTACACAACTTAATATGCATCTAATGTACAACTTAAGCAGTATCTTCCACACCAAGTGACAGGCAATTTATCTTCATACATCAGTATGTGTCATGAATACGACACAGCTTTACTGTTGAAGGGATTTGAAATTTCCAGCCGTAACTAGATTTTCCTATCTCCATTTATTAGCAAGCTGCTCGTAGAAATCAAATTAATTGCCACATTCATGCCTCTGCTTGCTGCCATGTAATTAATTTTAAGCTTCTCCTATTCTTTATTGGAATCAAGCCAAGCAAGAGGTCACTGTCTAAAAGTGACAGTGTTACATATCTGCGTATATATGTGCACATGTTGTCATTGCTAAAATCCCTCTATTTCTGTTATGTAAACGATCTACGTTAGTCGCAGGACATTTACCTCAATTTAATACCCGTTATTCAGAGCGCTTGGTTTCTAGCAAGACAAATGTCAACACTTTTTGAAAACTAAGTGCTGTTTATTGTTTAGCTGGCAGTTATAAAAAAGCACATCTAACATTTTTGCTATTTCTTCGGAAAAAAAAAATCCTGTAATTCTTGTAACCCAAAAGGTTTGTGAAAAAACTGCCCTAGTTTATTGCACAAGGTCTTCATATTCTTGGCACCCATTTCCCTCTGTTGTGTTGCGTAGCTATTTATTAACCCTGGAATGCATGTGTTTGACATTTAACTTAATGAAGTATAATGCATTTAGGTGAATAGTTTGTGGAAGAAACAAAGTCTCTTATGTGTGGACACACCTAAGTTTTATTGATCAAAACTGGTTTACATTAAACAACAAACACTATTATACGCAAAGAATCTTTCATTTTGACTGCATAATATCAAATAACTAACCTAGCTGAATTTTCCGCGGGTTTTTTAGCCCCCGATAGCCTCCACTGACAGGGGTCATTTGGGTCTTTTGCTCTGTTTCTTTCTGGGCACCTCATCTCTGAGCAGACAGGTTACCTGTCACCAGCAGAACTGCTCACCAATCAACCTCTCACTGTCATCATCCTCCACTTGGCCCTGCCACATTTATCCCCTTCAAATGGTTTTGTATTACTAGTCACAGTCTGATTTAGAACATAGATACATGTTACTATATCTGGGAACAGTGAGGGGCTGGAGGAGATACACTCAAACAATTAATGGAGGGTGACAACAATTTGGAATTATGTCCAACTCTCAGGCAATTTCTTAACTCATCTTTCTAGAACATAGGACAACTCTAAAGAAGTCACATGTTGTACAATGTTTAAGAATCTTTGAATTTGACTCCATAAGTAAACTGTAGAATGCTCAATAGGCTAGCACCAAAAACATAGGTATTTCAGTTAAAATGGCATAACAGAGAAAGGTAGCATGGCATCAGAGTGTCACCATTAAGACAATCTACTATAGTGTCTAAATATTTATTTGTTCTACCCCTGGAAACTAACCTGATGCTAACTTGTGTATCTTGGTCAAATTATCTGTGAAAAGTTAATTGGTAACCAACTACTAATTAGAAAAATAATTTGTGGGGCTTCCCTGGTGGCACAGTGGTTGAGAGTCTGCCTGCTGATGCAGGGGACACAGGTTCGTGCCCCGGTCCGGGAAGATCCCACATGCCGCGGAGCGGCTAGGCCCGTGAGCCATGGCCGCTGAGCCTGCACGTCCGGAGCCTGTGCTCCGCAACGGGAGAGGCCACAAGAGTAAGAGGCCCGCGTACCAAAAAAAAAAAAAAAAAAATTTATGAAGGTGACCCCCAAAACAGTCAATCTCTAAACGTTCAAGGAATAACTTCCATGGAACCCCTTCAAGTATCATGTTGCTTTTATGAAGAAAGACTCCTTTTTCATTACAAACTTTCACCTCAGTAACTATCACTTTGCTACTGCTGTTAGCAATGTAGGTCTTTGGAAGCTGTGATTGTTCAGTTCTTAGGATTATACAGATTATTTCCCTTATAAGAACTTTATGCTCCTCATAGTCCATTTGGCATTTATTAAGAGATATCAAATCATTTACACAAGTCTGGAAGCAGTAAAGGTGAAGTCTATGTGTATAGCACTCATTATCTCTAAAGAAAAGGAAACAGATCAGGGACCCAGAAGGCTGGGAGCTCTGTGGACGGTACCAGTTAGCTCAGATGTAAGATGCATGCTGGGGCCCTGGACCCAGGGTCAGGAAACCAAGCTCCTGTCTCCCTGGAAGGTGTATCAGCATGACACTTCTTCAAAAAACCATTAACTCCTTTAATTAAAACATGTTTCCCTCAATCGAGGCCTATCAAAATGTTTAAAATATCATATAAATTGAAACCTTAATATAAGACACAATATTTTTCAATGTAGTAAATTCCTGCTCCTGTATTTAAGTCTTGTTTTCCCATCTCACAGAAGAAAACAACTGGCTCACAAAATATGAGAAAATAATTGAAAAAAGTTGTTTCAGTTTTGAACTAAAGATGGAGGGACTTCCCTCCTTCATGAGGACTTTAGACTTTTCCCCTATTAGCTGAGTATGCACCCTTTGTTGTAGAACTGCCCCACTTGCCTTTTAATTTCATTTCATTGATCATGGGTGGAGCCCATGCAGTGGTAATTCCCACTGAAAACTGAAACTACCTGTTCTCTACCCAGCTTACTGCTTACATTAACCTGCCGTTACTATTCCATTATCCTCATTAGCATAACTTAACTATTCTAGGAAACTCATGCCCCAGCAAATAACTTGGTTGTGAAACACAGGAAATTCCCAAAAGACTCATCCAGACTTTGAAACGAAGTATTAATGCACAGTTAGTGCCCTAAGACTCTTCCGAGCCCCTTCACTCAAAATCCTGCCTGTGCTATTTCTACCAAGACTAAACTGTTACGTTATGATCTTTACCCACTTTCAGTCAAATCCCTAGATTGAAAGACCCACCGTAAACCAAACTTCCAATCCTCAATTTATTCTGACCTTGTCTTTACTCCTCTGAGATCCTGCCAATAGCCCGGTCTAGGTGGTCTCTCTTACCTCGGTAATCGATGTATTCAACTTTGTCTTATGAACAGCTTGCATTGGTGGTATTTGGGAGCAGGCATTTGACATCAACCATTTCTTATACAAAACAGAAGAGTGTACAGATAAATGGGGAAAGACTGTTGTACTAAAAGGTAGAAACCATATTATTAGAATTCCTCTTGAAGATAATTTAAACTTTGATTTTAATTCCTCCATATTCTCCTGGTTCCCAGAAGAGCTGATGTGTCACTCTTCACATGAGAAAAGTGGTGAACAGACTGCCCTGGGTCAGAGGAAGAATCATGGGATGGGGAATGATAAGAGAGCTACCTAGTAAACATATTCATTGCATAGCATGGTGTCATCCTTGACTAATCCCTGAATTGAAACAATTGCCTTTGAAAAGAACAAGAGAGAGTCCTGTAGTTTGGATGCATCCAGGGAATCATTTTAGATAATATCCTTATCCCTAGAGGGACCAAGCCATAAAACCATGATAACACTAACTACCATTTACTGAATACTTACTAGTTTTGAGTGCTTACTATGAGCCAGGCAATCTAAAAGATATTATCACTCTTAATCTTCACATTAGTTTCATCTAGTAGATGTTATAATTTTCCAAAGGAGAAAGTGATTCAGATAGATTAAGGAATCTTCCTTGATCACCCAGTCAAAAATTCCTCCATCCCAGTCACCCTCTATTGAAACATGATGGTTTACCTTCTTCAGGGCACTTTTCACCATCTTAAATTATCTTGCTCATCTGATTACTTGTTAACTATCTGTCCCCCATCACAAATTTAAACTTCAGGAGATTAGGGACCTTGCCACCTAGTTACCTCTATATAAATATTATTACCAAGAATGGCCCCTAGGAAATAGTAGATGCTTAATAAATATTAAATGAATGCAGTAGCAGATTACAAAAAGATGATGACTGAAATATGCGTTTGAAAAAATTCCTTAAGTAATTCTGATATGCACACCCCTCTCCCTTTCATGGGCATGTCACTGGTATAAACATCTACTCTGACAGCAACTGAAAGGAAAAGAAAGGCTTTTTGTATTTTAGAGGAAAGAAGTGGAAAATTCATGTGAACGCTCACTTTGATTGACTGACAAAACTGATGATTCTTTTGCAACAGAACAGCCCATGAATTTGTTAGCTTACGATCAACTGCCAATAGCATATTTCAATATTGCTGACGGGTTTTTAGAGATTACTGGTTCAGTGTTGTTTTTCACAGTAAAATTTCTTTTCTAGCATCGAATAGTGGGTGACTAGCTGTGAGGGGTGGGAGACAGGAGTAAAGGAGATCTGTAGAGATGACTTAAATAAAAATTTCCATTGATTTGGTTGGCAATTCCACATTTTCAGAACCACAGGTGATCTCTATATACAACCACCAGGTTGTTTTTGTATGTTTTGTTTTTTTTCAAGTATCAGTAAAACATACAGGGTCTTACTGAATTCTCAGCAACTGAAGCTGTCACAGATGTGTCCTGAATTGGAATTCTCAAAATGTCAGGCGTGAGGCCTGTGGAAAGAACGAAGGCTCCTCACTCAAACCAATTTTCTCACTCAAATCACTCTACTGCACTAGCCAGTTAATGACTCCTGGTCTGCAAGCAACAAATTCTTTTTTCTTGCTTTTAAGATGTGAATTGTGTGGTATATTTAGCTCATGCTACTACTGTATTTGTCTTAATATTCCTTAGAAATCTCTGTACCCTTTGAAAGACTCATATATATTTTCAGAAATACGCTGAGAATAGATCTTACACCCTAAAAAAATTCTAAAAAATAGCATAGGTCAACAATAAAAGTTAAAATTTTTTTTTTTCCAGTAGCCGTGGTGCCACTGAATTCTTTCACATGGGCTTTTACCGTGAAAGCAACATTCAAGACAAAATAACAATTTAAGATGAAAATATGGTTTCATTTATGATTCCCTTATTTTTATTAATAAATCAGGAAACTGGCATTTAGAGAGAATGCATAATCTATCAAGGTCATAGGGTAAGTAGCTGAAAGAAGTTGGATTGAAAGCCAGGCCTGACTCTAGACTCAAGGCTCCAAGCCGCTGGCACTCTGCCATTTGTCCTCCCACTACTGGCATTCCCTACAAAAGTTATCCTCCAATGGGTCAGGGTTGTCACCTTGTGTGCAGATCTACAATAATGCTAATTCGTGTTTGAGAAGAGCTGGTCCATACTGCTTTGCCTTGGCTTGGTGGGCAAGCGCTTGGCTTGCTTTTCACCTACAATTTTAGACGTGGGAGAAAGTCTGAAGGAAAGGTGAGGGCTAATGAGCTTTGAAACAAAAGCCTGAAGGAAAAATCCTGTGGGGTTTCCAGTTAACATGCCAGAAAGGATTCAGGCTTGAAGACTGGAGAGCTGTATATGATTTATTTTGTTTTTAATTTCCCCATATCTGTTATGTCTCTCAGACCTGACAGTGAGTAGGAGAAAACAACTAACAGAACAAATCTACCAGGGCTTGTCTTTGCAGGCAGCAAAAGGGGCAGGGGAGTCTGTGTCCCACTGCACACACTCGGAGGGAAAGAACCCCACTGGTTAGTGCATGAGCTGGCAGCTCTGAGGACGACAAAACAATGGCACCCTGGGGCTTACAGGAAGGGAGAAGAGGAGATTGTTTAAGTTGATCTAAAACTGAGGAATAGCCTTGTCTTAAAAGTAAGTTCTGGGCTTCCCTGGTGGCGCAGTGGTTGAGAGTCCGCCTGCCGATGCAGGGGACACGGGTTCATGCCCCGGTCCGGGAAGATCCCACATGCCACGGAGCCGCTGGGCCCGGGAGCCATGGCCGCTGAGCCTGCGCGTCCGGAGCCTGTGCTCCGCAACGGGAGAGGCCACAACAGTGAGAGGCCCGTGTACCACAAAAAAAAAAGTAAGTCCCAGTTGGTTCTCCACATATAGCACTTACTGTGTTCTACCTGTCATCACTCACTGTGCTGCTCTTGATGGAAATGTCTTTCTTTCCAGTTACTTTACAAGATTTGTCAAAGAGAAACTCAAGTGAAATAAATTAAATGAGTGGAAAAATAAAAGGAACCAGTCTTTAGCTCTGAAAACCCTTACTAATTGACTGCTATGAGCTTGCTATTATGTAACACTCATCTGTATGGTCTGAAAAACATGATTTTGTTAAGCTATAATGTGAGAATAAGTTTTTCATCAGAAAAAAAAAACAAAGGACAACTCAAATCTTTCCACCACCAGAAAACTCTGTTGATCTCTCTCTGATTTCCAGCCTCTCTGAAATGCTACTCTATGTGTATCCTGAACTACATAGCTCAGAATTAAATTTGACACTTGGCCAAAGAGGCTTTAACATTCCCTTCAACTTAACTAAACTTTTAACAGGTTTCTTCCTATCTAAAGGCTCCTTACCTCCTTTTACCAATACTTAGAGCATTTACTTTAGAAACTTGCAATTTTAAGTTATTTCTCTGCCCCCTTTTTTGTAATATTTATCTATTTATTTTGGCTGCACCAGGTCTTAGTTGTGGCATGCGGGATCTTTAGTTGCAGCATGCAGGATCCAGTTCCCAAACCAGGGATCGAACCCAGGTCCCCCCGCATTGGGAGCTCAGTGTCTTGCCCACTGGACCACCAGGGAAGTCCCTTTCTCTGCCCCTTTGAGATAATTAATATTCTAAACTCCTACCAGTTTTACAACCCAGGAATGTCTTTCTCAAGGACTTGGGAGTCGTCCCTTTGACATGTAATCATCAAGAAAAATAGGGTCCCACTCTGTGGGATGGGAGGAGCCTAAATTTAATGAACACCAAGACAAGGGGGCCTAGTTACATGGACCTCTCCCACCAATGTCCTCCAGTGTGTCTTTTGTTTTAGTGAAGTTGAGTTGAACTCTTTTCTCCTGTTGAAACTGTCTTGACCCCTATTGCAATAATCTTGAATAAAGTCTTCTTTATCTGTTTAACTTGTTTGGTACAATTTTTCTTTGATATACTGTCTTATAAATTTAACAACTGCTTCCTGTATGTTAATTTTCTTGACCCAGAATGTAAGATCCTGGAACTACTTTAATTTTAAATGATCTGGGTTTTTCTGGAAAGTTCTTGGTTTACATATTCCATCTCTTTCTCTATTTACACCTTCTCCAACAGACACACACTCCACATTTACACTAGATATCTGAATTCTAATCTCTGAAAGAGTACATATTGGGACTCCCTCCCTCATTTGTTCTTTTTTTTTTTTTTTTTTCGGTACAGGGGCCTCTCACTGTCGTGGCCTCTCCTGTTGCGGAGCACAGGCTCCGGACGCGCAGGCTCAGCAGCCATGGCTCACGGGCCCAGCCGCTCCGCGGCACGTGGGATCCTCCTGGACCGGGGAACGAACCCGTGTCCCCTGCATCGGCAGGCGGACTCCCAACCACTGCGCCACCAGGGAAGCCCCCTCATTTGTTCTTAACAAGGAACTAGCATGCAGTCAATAATTATCAGCTTCCTTGGTGGTCACGTGATTTTCCTTCTCTCGATCTCAGAAAACAGATTATAGATGAAAAATTCATGAGAAAGGTGCCCGCAGTTATTACCCCTCATGACTATTTTGACTCTCCCACATTAGTCAGAGTGGGCTCAGAATCCTTCTCAACATCACATTCCAGGCAGCTCGTTCTAGTCTATCTCATTCCATATGCAAATTGGAACCTATTTGCTTTTCTTAGACTACAAGAAGTCCTTTTAACCTAAAGAATATTTGATTTTAAACTCTGTCTTTGGCAAGGTTCATCACCTCCATGTTTAAAGGGCTGTTTATTCTTTGGTAAGTAAACTACTTCACATTCTTAAAAAAATCAATATCAAAGAACAAACTGTCTTTTTTCTTTATACATCTGAATTGTAAAAATCACTGGCAGAGGGCATCTAAAATGAAATAGACCAAAAATTCACTCAAAAACACCAGATTTTGTTTTCTTGAGACAGAAGAACTTTCCCAGTCACTATATCTTCCTTGGAAAATAAACTTTCTGATTGTGATTGCCTGGAAAATTTCCACTGCTTTCCTTCTAAAAATAGTCATTACTATTTTTCAGGGGATGGAGCAGGGGTAGGATGTTATCTTTTCTAATAGTACAGTCATCCCTTGGTATCTGTGGGGGATTGGTTCCAGGACCTTTCTGCCTTGCAGGTACCAAACTCCCTGATATAAAATAGTGTAGTACAGTCAGTCCTCCATGTTTCCAGGTTCCACATCCACAGATCAACCAATCCCTGTAGTGGGGACTGTCAAGCTGCAGTGACCTCCTTTCCCTGAAAATTGCTCCCAAACACATGATGAACCCTCTTCTCAACCACATGATGGACCCACTCATTTGCCACGTTTGTATCCTGAGACCCATCTCACTCTTGTACATCAGGGTACACAACACTTGACACAAGATGACCAATATGATTTTCAGGGAATTTAGAACTGAGTATGTTTCTTCTTTTCTTTTTTATTGAAGTATAGTTGATTTACAACGAGTACGGCTTATTAGCTTTAAATAAAGTGAGATAATTCCTGAGCAACAAAAGATCTTCCAGAGGAAAAAGACAGATAAAACACAGAGGAGAGACCAAGAGGAGAGAAAGACAGAGAGAACAAAAACATGGCTGCTTGAGTTTTCATCTGCTTTTTACTGCTTTCTTCCAGGCCTCTGTAAGAACCCTTGAGTTCTGTAAGATATGACTGTGTCCTCATAATTCACAATTTCTGCTAATGGTGGCTTAAATTATTTCCCTTAATTGAAAAGAAAAGAGACACTAAGACACTCCTAACTGTGCCTTTGTTTTTACTGTCAGTATTAACAGAAAACATTTCAACGACTTTAAAGATCTTTCCAGCAATAGAAAACTGAAGGAGAAATTGGTAAGCTGTGTTAGTGATGGTCTGAATGGCAAGGAACCCAGGTGGAAGGGCAGATGGTTGTAGCCAGAGGGGAGAAAATGGGCCAAGTTCTTGGTACCCATGGGATATAGAGATGGAAGGTGAATGGAATGCTGGCCAGGAGAGACAACTGGCCCCATGGGACTTGACCAGGCAACAGGACCTACTCTCCCATATGGTAGCCTTACAATATGACATTTGAAATGGCTTCCTGAATAGATTCCAGAATATTCTACACAAGGGAAACACTCACTCCTCCCTTTTTGTCCCCTCCAGACAAAGAAGGCAAGAGGGAAGGGATTCTAAGCAGGAATGGGAGTGGTTCTTTCTTTTCTCTGGTCACTTGAACTTTGAAGAACTTTTGATGAGCTTCTGATTCCATTTTCTTTTGTTGCTATATCACAATAGAGAATTAAAAGATAATTTTTATGATTAAAATATATGTTTGCCTATTTTCCCAGACTCCAATGGAGAGCCATATTTCTGCCTGTCCTTTAATTGTCAAAAGACTTAAGTTCTGGTTCAAGATGTTTAGCAACTTATACTTTTTTTCTTTAATAGATCTTTATTGGAGTATAACTGCTTCACAATACTGTGTTAGTTTCTGTTGTACAACAAAGTGAATCAGCTATATGCATACATAAATTCCCATATCCCCTCCCTCTTGAGCCTCCCTCCCACCCTCCCTAACACACCCCTCTAGGTCATGGCAAAGCACCGAGCTCATCTCCCTGTGCCACTTACTACTTTTGAATTCTGTCTTTGCTTAAGGAGAAGGATGGTTCTATTTGCCTTTCACACAATTTCAGAGTGGGTAAAAACCTCAGAGGCTATCAAGTTTCATGTCTCATTCATTATGCATACTACCTGTGTCAGGATTTGCTTGATATTTTTATTTAAACAAACTCACTTTTTACATTTTAATAGTATTTTAAAAGAAAATCGGTATCCTTAACGTAAATAAAAAAACAGCAGCATATGTCACAAATACAAAGCATTCATTTGATAAAATATTCAAATATTCATCTTAATACGACCCAGAATCAACTTCCATTTGCATATTATTCACTGTCTTGGCTGACTTATTGTCCATTCCTTCTGCCATCCAACAAGAATATCATAAAAAAGCTTTGTGAAATGCTGCGCTAACAAGCAGGCATCTGTTAATCCCCAAACTCTTCTCCCAGTAAAGGAAATCCCATTGGTTTGACTTGGTTTGTTCTGGTAAACCCACCTCAATTCACTATTTGTATTCACTATTGAAAAGAGCCTAGAACCAGAAAAATGCTGTTACGCATGCAAGAGGAGTGGCCCTTTGCAGAAAAAATATTTTGTAATAATTTATTCTCTATTGTCTTGACTACTTGCAGAAAGGAACTTTTAGACATTCTGCATGCTCCCATTTCTTCAGCCTATTACTGAACAAAACAATTTCACAGTAGGATACAAGTGAGGATTTTATAATGGGAATCTGCATGAAAGCATTGTTTATTACATGCTATCACTGCTCAGAGAGGAAGAATCCTTCACACAGGTTCTCCAGGGGCTCACTCTTTTATTATTTGCAGTGGAACCGGTGAGTTACATTTTTCTGCATCAGTGTCACGAGTTTCATTCAGGCTGTGTGTTTTAATTCGGAACTGGCAAAGTGGAATGAGGCTCACAGGAGAGATGGTGTTAAAAGTTATATGTGAGATAATGGTTTGTAGCTCCTTTATTCATGTCTTAGCTTCTTTCAAGAAACAGGACCGGAGAAGAATAGAGCTGGAATCCACATCAGACATCCACATGATTAGGACTTTGAGCTTAAGAAGAAACCTCTTTTACACCTGTGATAAACTCAGATATTTCCCTGCAATTAAGCATATCCCTTACTGGATAAATTGCTCAAAGAGGTTCTCTATACAAATTGTTATCAATAAACACAGGCACCCTAATCTGTTTTTGTCACTGTTATTTTCTTTAATATGTAAGTCAATTATAGCAAGCTTTAAATAGGGCAGCATAGTGAGAAAATCTTCTCATAACTGAAAAGAGTACAGGAACTTCCTGCCAACATAAACTGTTAATTTTGTAACACACATTTTATGGGCTTTTTCTAATTTCTGTTTTATTCAGAATGTAAGTTTTCCCAAAATAATGTTTTTAATGAAATTTTCCCATTGACTACAATTTTCTTTCTTTAAATGATGACTACATTTTGAATATGAAACGTCTGCAAAATTCTTGTTGGTAAAAGACAAGCTTGAAATCACTTCCATTTTCAGGAAATTGTGTGATCAGCATGGCAGATATAGCAATAGATACTTTCCTTTTTTTTTTAATTGTAATAGTTAATATTTACTGCCATTTAATATATGTCAGGCACTGTTTTAGGGTCTTTATTTAATGAATGTTGATCTTGAACACTGAATGATCTCAACCCCAAATAATTAAAATTGTAAGTTTAGTGTTTTGCCGTTATAAGACCTGTCAACCAGTGTGTCATTGGGATACCTCCCTTTCTTTTAAACCTAGAGACTCGGGAGTTTATTACTTAAATAGCTATGAAATTTATTACTTCATCTCCTATTTCAATATTGTCATTTAATAAAGCATTATATTAGACTTCAGAAAGGAAAAAAACATGGACAGGCAAGAAAACACACACACACGTGTGCGCTTTTTTTTTTTCCTATCATAAGTTAAAATTATATTTCACTTAACTGACTAAAAATACAGACTGTAACCTCTCTTCTATATGAATGCATTAATGCATCTTCCTATAAGATCTGTTCCAGTATCTAAGTATATCCAAATGCTAAAATCAACAGAAAAGTGCAAGGGAAGAAACATAATAATAAAATTGAATGGAAACCTACCATCAGAAACAGAGTATATTCATCTTGTTTGCACTACACTAGAGTACATTCAATAGAGAAAATTCTGAACAGGAATAGCCTAACTTTAAGCCATATAGGCTTACATATTTCAAGCCACACTTTATTTGAGAAAATAGGCTGGTGATTTCTAAGATGTCTCACTGAAAACTTACTATAGTTCGAGGAAAACGAGACTTGGTGCCTTGGCAGAATAGCCAAAGGCCTTTTGCTTTGCTGACTACTGTTCAAATCTTACTTGACCCAACTTGACAGTCATTCTTCCTGACAACTTTAAGCGGCTTCTGCATGTGGTGTGATACCTGCAGTCTTCTTCCACTTGGGATTCTGCTCTACAGCTAATGCAGACAGCACAGGGAGTTGAAAATATAATATTTTTACAACTATAAAAGTATTTTTATTTGGCTTTCCAACTTTTATGTGATGTGAATGAAGTACAGGAGTGGAAGAAAGCGATGGACCAGGATAGTTTTTTCAAATTTGGCAAGCACCCCAAAGCTATTTAAAAGACAGATCTAAAAAAAAATAAAATAAAATATAAATAAATAAATAAACAAAACAAAAGACAGATTAGATGGTCCTCCCTCCAGAGACCTGAATTCAATGTGTCTGGGGTTTGGGCCAGGAAACCTGTGTTTTGAAAAAGATCCTCAAGTTCAAGTACCTCTTTGAACACACTGAAGTAGGGATTAGAAGATTACCCGAAAACCAGTAGTGTTTGATTGGGAAGAAAAGTGTGTGTGTAGAAGATATTCCTACTTAGATATGCTTACTCCACAATTTTGTACCTTTCTACTATTCCATATTACGTGCATTTTCTATTTTAAGCATCATTTCAGCAGAAGAAAGGAAGACTGGGTATTTACTTGAGCTGCATAAAGAATGCTGCAGATAAATGTTCACACGGATTTGTTATTTAATGTTTTATTTTTATGTCCTAATGATACCTACAGTCCCCTTCTCACTTGCTCTGCATGTAAGCTCTATGATTTCATGCAGTGCCTGAATGGCAAACAAGCAACATCACGCACAAGGAGCAACAGAGCAGGAGTAGTCATTTCTTTCAACCTTGTAGGAAGCCATAGCCTCTAAGAATGCATTTCATTAGGGATCGTGTAATTATGCAGAGGACAGTTGGTGGTTCTCAGTTTTCCCTGAGGACAGAATGAGAGATAATAAGCTTCAACCATACAGGTGACATTTAGATTACTGGGAAGCAACCTGCAGAAGTACTGGGAAGAACAGTCTGATAACAAGTGCTTTTAGATTCAACCGTGGAAGAGGGCTTTGCAGAAATGATCACCTTAAAAAACAGAGCTTCTCACCTGACTAGTACTATTCATGCACACCTCTCCTAGCTAGAAGGCAAGAGACAGACTAAGGAACTGACTTAGGCTATTTACAGCCCTGTAAATTTATGGGTAACACTTTTAAAACAACTTCAGAAAACACATTTCTCTTTCAACCTGCAGAGGTTTTACTTGTTTTTCTTATTGAGTGTATTCTATCAGAGCAACTCCAACAGAAAAACTTTTCCAAGAGAAAAGCTGAGATAAAGAATAATATATTCAGTGAAAAGAAAAAAGATTTGTTTTAGGTTTTTAATTCAGAACAAATTTAGTATCAATATATTATCAACACTTCCCCCTCCAATTTTGTATCAAGTCAAATATGTATAAAGAGAGGTATTTAATTTTAATTGTATAGAAATATGTTATCTTAGGCAACTGTCATAACCAGAAGAATATTAGTGATGTTTAAATTAACTACTTTTGTGTTTTAATTCATTTAATTTTTCTCTGACGGTGTCAGTATTCTCTGATCTTTCAGAACAGTGATTTCCACTGTTTCCATATAATTTCCATATTATATTCCACTATAATATCACATTCCCTTATAGAAATTCCTATGGGCATGACTGATTTAGATATTCAATAGATTTTGATTCATGAATAATTATCAGACAACTAGCTGTGGCCCAACCCATTCTCACAGTAATTGCCACATTCAGTGTACCAGACACCACAGGGGACAATGCCCTTTCACATTCCTATCATAGGCCCAATCTTCTAAAATTACTTGTAGATCAACCTGGCAAAACTCATGCACAAATCTAGATGCGAACACAGACTTTTTAAGTGCTACCTTCTTTTTTAGTTCCATATGCACTGAGTGGTACGGATAATATTTTAATTAGCTAGGTGTTTTGTTGAGGGATTACTTATAGATTCACTTCAGGGTAAAAGTTGAGCCTGTGTGCCCTCTGAGTCAGTTTTAAGAAAGGGAAGGAAAGGGAATTTGACATTGCCAGAAAACATTCAGGAGGGAGGAAGGAACTGCTGAGGGGAAAAGTCAGTGAAAAAGCCCTTGGCAGTTACATGGCTGAGAAAGAACTTTGGTGAATAGATAAATCTAGCAGTATTTTTTATGAGTCAATTCGGGGTGTGAAAAATGGCCTTCCTTTCCCATTCTAAAGGATGATGGCTGGTGAACTCTATGTGGCTCACTGATGCTTTTGTTGAAGTAGATTCTGTTTGGAGGGCTTAAAGAGAAAAATGAAGAGACAGTTAACATGGAGGTTTAGGAAGTATGTGCTCAGAGACTAACATCTTTGTAAAAAAGATACACGAAGACATCAATTTATCTGGGGAGTGATTCATCATTCCCCATGAGTCTACAATTCTTCAAGATCTAGGTCAAGGTCTATTTTCTCTAGGAAGCCACTTCTGATTATCCCCTCTTCAGTGATCTTCCTCCCTTTTGAACTCATACAATTCTTACCTCTGTGGCTTTTAATTTAGTGTATAATGCTATTGTCTCATAAAAGACTTAATATAAATAGATGGAAGTGGACAACAGCATGGAATTCAGACCAAAGCCTAGCAACCATGTTACTCATTCAACCCAACACTGGATGATGAGGGCTTACATAACTTGCTTTAACATGATGCAATCTGATGCACGGATCTTCTTCTGTTACACCTTTCCATGTGCTTCTGGGTGCTTTGGTTATAGAGCTAAATATCAACATTTTATTGATGGGCAAATGTTTTCTTTTTCTCAACACCTAAAATTAGCAGGTGCGAAGCTCAGCATGTTTTATTCACATAGATTTTTTTTCAGAATGGATTAAGACAAACTTTGAAGCCAAATGCTTCATTGAGGTTAGAACTCAACTGGATGGTTGAATTAAGCTCTACATATTCATCAACAGGCATTGCTAATAAAGACACAAATAAAGCAAATTAATATATATATTTCTAAACTCTGTGTCTTCAGAAAATTTCTATGTGGTTGTGATGAACAAAACATCGACATAAAAAGCAGCACCAGGACTTCCCTGGTGGCGCGGTGGTTAAGAATTCGCCTGTCAATGCAGGGGACACGGGTTTGATCCCTGGTCTGGGAAGATCCCACATGCCGCGGAGCAACTAAGCCCGTGCGCCAGCCCGCAAGCCACACTACTGAGCCCATGAGCCACAACTACTGAGCCCTTGTGACACAACTACTGAAGCCCACACGCCTAGAGCCCATGCTCCGCAACAAGAGAAGCCACCGCAATGAGAAGCCCACTCAACGCAACTAGAGACAGCCCGGTGTAGCAACAAAGACCCAACACAGCAAAAATAAATAATTTTTTTTAATGGTTAACTTAAAAAAAACCCCAAAAAACAAAGCAGCACCACTGTCTCAGTGTTTGGGCACAATTATTTTCAAGGACATCTGTGCTGACTCCTTTTCAAGCTTGGACGGCTGCTATCTGAATAAAACCCAGACTCTTTTGTTGGAAAAAAGTCTGAATTTTGAGATTTCCATTTAAGTTGAGAAACAGCTTTCTCCACTCAAACACAAGATGCAACTTACTTTACAGTGTGAGATTAACAGCAATGATTGGCTTGGAAATACAGAAGTCTCGAAGAAAAATACCACATATTTAAAGCCTACTTAAAAGAAAAAGTAGTCCTTTGCTAAGGCACTGGAGCCATGTTATGTATTTGCAAACCATTCTGTTACAATTTTAGACATACTATGCAGAGTACTTAAGCTCGAGCCTTTTGACACCCGAAAATTTCAGGCTTTTAAATCAGAAATCAAGATGGTTGAAATCAGGCTTGTAAACATGATATTGCATTACAGGCTTTCAATATAAAATTGTACCATTTTTTCTAGAATAAAACCCACCTGGCAAACTCTCAAAGCAATAATGATTTGTTTGGGGGCCCAGAAAGTGGCTATCAGTAGAGATTTAATTTTTCTGAGATGAAAATATTGAGTGGAGTGCACTCCCTCCTTGATAGGAAGCACAACTCAAAAATAAACTGCTGGATTCATTAACAGGCTGGCAGATAAATCTTATCTCCACTGAGATCTTAAAGCAAATGGCATCATTCTTTCATTATGCTGAAGCCCTTACCATCCTGTTCTGAGTCAGTGCTTCAACCTAAAAGACATAAGAATATTTAAAAAGTGAAGCGAAGAAGGGTTACATTCTTTCCCCTTCTTTTTTCCCCTCAGGGCTCACTTCACATGTGCAATTACACTTGGTTGTGGTTCCAGTGAAGTCCTTAGTCTCCATTTCCAAAATACATTCATTCTGTGCCTTCCAACAACCCACCAGACCCATCACTCACCAAACCACCACGTTTGGCAGTGGTGGGGGGCAATGCTGAGAAGCTAGAGTTGTCAAAAGACAAACGAAGAGTAACTAAGTGGCCAGGGAATGTCACAGTACTGCATCATCTTACTCAGCTCAAGTAAGGGTTATTTCTAAGGGTGGTGGGTATGTTTTGTATGAAAACATATAAGACAAAATAGGGACAAAATGGTTATTCAGAGAAACAGAAGGGATGCAAGAAAAAAAAAGAGAAAGGCTTCAAAGTCTTTTTTGTAGGGGGAGAGGAAGTTAAAGTCTAATAGAAATATATACAGGTTGGTTATAGGTATCTTTTTAGTGACAGATGAATAAATTGGAAGGGTCCTACGGGGAAGGTGTGGACAAAATGCTTGTCACTAATAATGTGGACAAGATGCAGATAATACGGTATGTGCAGCTCTCCCTCTCCAGTAACTGCGTCAACAATTAATTTTATTTCCATTTTTAATACTCAGAATGTCCTTTCCCTCTAAAAAATTGATATCTGTATAAATGTTTCTGATGTATTGGATACAGATTTATCAATTAAAAATTTAGAGCTAAATATTTATGGATTAATGTATATTCCCTTATAAACCATAGCTACTAATATGGCAGTCTTTTCCCTCTTGGGATCCAGTTTAGCATGGAAATTATCCTCATTTTTGTTCTTTCTAAAGTCCTCCTTCATTATATCACAGTATTGTTACCGTTGTTCTGATGAAAAAGATCTAAGACCTATGATTATAACTGTCAATCTGTCAACAATTATTTAGTGGTCATCCATGGTAGGGACAGCTTTGTGCCAATTGCTTTGGTGAGCAGAGGACCAAAAATCACTGACACCAAACACAAGATTACAACATCAGGAAAAACAAAAAAACAAAAAGAACTGTGAGGTAAGTCACTTATCTTTCTGGTTATTTGCTTGCGTTTTTCAGAAACCTATACTAACAATCGCAGCCTAATGTTTGTATTCTATTTATGGAAATCAGAAGCTAAATAGGATTTTAGGGAAGGGACAATCAGAAAAAGCCTTTGTGGTTTGAGGTGAGGTCTAAAAAGGTCCTTGAAAGGTGGGAAGATTTGGGTGAAAAGATAATGAAAGCTCATTTATGACCAGTAAAGCAGCACATGCACAGGCTTAGACCTGGAATTTGTGTGGGGTATGCAGGCATTTGGGGGAGAGAATATTAGCATGCCCGGATAGAAAGGAGGCAGGTGATAGAGGCTAGGCAGAGTCACACTGACATAGCCTAGAAAGCCAGATAGAGGAGTTTAGTTTTGATGTACAGACAAATCACTCATTCATTCCACCTTCACTAACCATTTCCTCAGTTCCTTCTCTGTGCCAGGCCTTGTGCAAGAGCTGATCTTCAACATCACAGAATCTTATATGAGGGAAGATAATTTATAAAAGGGTTTATAATATTATAATAAGAGCATAGGACTTTCAATGATATTTCTCCTTCTAAGGTATTCAAAGGAAGAACAATGAGCTACCTTTGAGGAGAACAATCTGGTTTTTCAGATGACTGTTCTGAAATGGCTATCAAAAAGACCTCTAGTCTTTGAAATGTCTAAGATAAATAATTACCCCACCACAGCAATTTCAGGTCAGAGCTGCTTCCTGAATGTAGCCCCAAATAAAGGTCTTCAAAACACTTCCAAATACGCTAATTAGCTGAATGGGTTTGTCTGTGTTTTAAACTATATTGCATTTCAGAGTCAGTCTACTTCAGAGTCATCTGGGGGAAGAGAACCATAGCTTGACCTGAGTTGAAGTGTGAAGAGCAAGCCCAGTCTGTCCTTTCACACCCCACAGCCTCAGTAAACATCAGCACACTACTCTAGAGATTAAGCTCCAAATGGCCACACTTTTTGAGACTTTAATACAAAAGCTTTGGCCATAGGGTTTTTCCTAAAAATATCTTAAAATAATTGTGATGTTTTCTTGAAGCTGAAGCACAGAACTACAGCTTTCCCCTCCTCCCAGCCCTACCTTCCCTATTGCTGTGATTTCCAAATGAACAGCCTTGGGTTGATTGCTTATCAGGCTGGATAATGGCCTCATTTATTACACAAAGCCTAGTCAGACTTAGAAATGGTAGAATCCTGCTGATTTATCAAATCCTTTTGAGACATCGGATCTATGTGCAATAAAAATCTGCTAGAACATGGTTAGGTGAACAAAACAGTGGTGAACAAAATGATATGTCTGTGGCCATCACAAAATTTTTAAAAACCTGTGGGTCAGACAAAAGCTGAACTTCAGCTGGATTTCAAGCTCCTTGAATTAGGGGAATATCTCATTTATCTTTTCATTATAAACTAGCAGAGCAACTTATAAATAATAGGTACCTAATACATATAAAGGAAATGGAAGTTAAATAAAGGGTTTTTAAATAAGATTAGTTTTAAAGTAATAATAATTATTATCATTATACTGTGTGCCAAACACTGATTGCTTAAAACAATCTTTTGAAATAAAATGATAGAAGACACTAAAAAAAAAAAAATCTCCCACATGGAATCTGCAGATTCCCGATACCGCATGTAACAATATTCTATCTCATGGGAAACTGATGAGATGAACAGATTGCATCTATTGCTCTTAAGGAAAGCATGCCAAGATCTTTGGTCATCTTCCAAACATAAACATCTACCTGTGTCAAGCAAGGAGAAATGGTGCCACATCTCAAAGACATCTTAAAGTTATCTGTAGTGAAAGCCATGATTTTTAAACTTTTAGTATCAAAGAAACTGCAGGGGATGTTATAACTCATATCCAGGGCCATGCTTCTGGAGTTTCTGATTCAGTTAAGTCTGGGTGAGGCTGGATATTAAATTGATAAATTAAATGTTACATTTCTAACAAATTCACAGGTGATTACTGCTCAGTCCAGTGACTGGCACTGAGAACTACTTATGGAGAAAGGCTGTAAGAACTTATGCTTGCTTGTTCTTTTGAAAAGAGGGAGAGAGAAAGAATGAATATAAATGATTAGGGGAAAGTTGGTCCCTCACTCCTCCAGACAAAGTAAAAGAAAAATAAAACAAAGAGAAAACAGTGAAAAAAATACTCAATATATTTAATTTCATCCCTAGAAGAAAAAATAGAAGGAGTGGGAACAACTGTCCTCCACATCATTGTCCCTTGCTTGTACTTGCAGAGCCTGGCTGAAAGCTGCAAGCAAAGCTCTCTGTGGTTCACCTCCATCCCAGAGTGAGTGACTGCAATTGCAGGGTCCAGGGACAGGTGAAACCACAGAAGACGGCTAGAAGCAGAACAAGGAATATTCAGGCATTATCTGTCAGAGTGATTATTAGGGGATAAAGGGAAAGAAGTCCTTTGACTAGTCTTAGTCCCTGAGTATTGTGCAATTTCTATTTCATTACTAAAGAATAAAAATACAGTCTTATCCAGAGAGAGAAAATCAGCACAAATTCTGGAACTTCCTAAAACTCGTGGACTATTATATCATCTCAGTTTTATAAATGAGAAAATTGAGGCTTGGAGAAGCTATGCAGCACACCCATGGTCACAAGGAAAGGAAGCAAAGAGCCCACCTGGATTTGATCCAGGTCTATCTGGCTTCAGAGACCACATATTTAGTCATTTGTATTATTCTCTCCCTGCCCACTATATGTGGCCTCAATTTTTTTTTTTTTTCAAAAATTACCATCAGGGCTTCCCTGGTGGCGCAGTGGTTGAGAGTCCGCCTAACGATGCAGGGGACATGGGTTCGTGCCCCAGTCCAGGAAGATCCCACATGCCACGGAGCAGCTGGGCCCGTGAGCCATGGCCGCTGAGTCTGCGCATCCGGAGCCTGTGCTCCGCAACGGGAGAGGCCACAACAGTGAGAGGCCCGCATACCGCAAAAAAAAAAAAAAAAAAAATTACCATCAAATGCTTATTGGGAGCTTATTATGCACCAGGTACTTACCATATTTATGTTAACTCATTAATCTTAAAAACAATCCTGAGAAGGGGTATCATAGAATCCCAAATATATAGATAAGGCAACTGAAGATTAAGTAACTTGTCAGACCTTGCAGAACTAATGGCAGAAAGAAAATGAACTTCAAATCAATTTTACTTCAGAGGTAGCATCTTTAGATGTTTTTTGTCCCTAATACTAGTCACCTCCCCACCATTCCTCCAATCTGGTCTCTCACTCCTTATTTCTAATTATGTTTCTACAGAATTAGGTCCTCAGAATCAAATTTAATATGTAAATTAAACAGCCAAGAACATAAAGATTTCTGCTGTTAAATATCAATTATTATAGAAAGGTAGGAAGAATTTCACCACATTGAAACTGTGGCTAATGGCTGCATTAGGGATGATTTATATCTATATTAGAGCTTCAGTTAATGTGAAATAAAATGTATCCTTAGTTTTTTTTTCTCCACTCTCAAAATGAAATGAACCTGAATAAATTACTATGAATTGTGTACTTTCTAATGACAGCTTTTTTGCAGTTAAATTGATTAATTAAATGTTATTATCCAATGAAGAAATCATTTTCTTGAGGTAACTGACCAGGCAATGGAGTTAAAATTTCCCAAGAAAACCAACAGCAATCCACTCTGACACAAGGTGAATTGTTTTAAGCTAAAGGTCATCTTCTTGCAGTATGCACAGCTATCATTATAGTGTATGTTAAAGTTTTCAAGCTATTTACCTTCCCCTAATATCATTTAACAGCATAAGCAATATATTTACAATTCACCTACCCCTTTAAGGTCAAGTACAATGCCAGGACTGGTCAGTACCAGGAAAGAGACAACATTGGTTAACAATGAAATGGTTATAGTTAAAACAAAACTGGGTCAGTATTATAATTTATGGAACTCAGAGAATGAGGCCAATTCACACCACTCTAGAAAATTCCAATCAGCTACGAATGCACTGTCTATTCAAGAAAAAAACTGGGCTATAACCCTTTGGCTTCTTGAAGTCCAAAGGGATGAAGAGAAGAACTCTCTCTTGGCACAATCACCAGTAACCGACAGTGTTGTGCAGAGCACTGCCTGGTCCCTAACACCCTCTCAAGTTATTTGCTTGCACCCATCTTTTAAGGATAACTGAATGGAACTGCCTTTAAAATTTTTCATTTCAGTACTAAAATCTGCCTAATTTTCCTAGGAATTCCACCCGGAGCATTGAGTTCACAGGCATATTTAACTTTCCTTTGGCATTGCCTTGCTATCACCCCTGAGAGATACAGAGTATACTCTTACCTAAACACATCTGTCCAAGGGTCCTCTTTCCATCCCCCAGGTAACATCAAGGTTCTGACTGGTAAAAGCACTGAGTCCTAGAAGGTCACTGCCCTTCTTAAGACCTGTACTTGGGAGTTCTTGGGACTCTATTTTAAACACCTGCTTACATGGCTCAATGAAGTCAATGGGGGATTTTTACTTTCTCACTGACATTGTACAAATGTTCGTTCACTGAAGGGAAATGGCTGAGAGGGGACAGACGGAGATCTGTGAAGAAATTAAAGGACCTTTAATGGATTAAAACAAAAAGCCATTCTGCTCTCCAGGGTGCACATTTATTTAGCTAGATTTGCTTAAAAGTATTCTCAAGCTCCCAAATTCAATGGACTAGAATGACTTTAAACAGTTTTTTTCTGGTCCGCTGGAGAGATGTGCCTTTATATGATTATTTTAATGAGAATTATCTATCAAGTAATTGCCACATAAAGGTTATATGTAAGTAAGGAAGAACATGTGAATTATACACGTCAAATGTCTCCAGCGTATTTTGAAAAGTACTTTGGCTACATTTTTAAGTCTAAACACTCCAACAGAAGAAAGTTATTTCTCTTGGGCAAGATTCCCAAGAATGGGTAAAGTTAAAAAGAATAATTTTCTGAAAGATTTTTGACAGCAATTAACTTTATATGGGACATATTTATTTCTAAATCCCAGGAAAAAAAATTTTTAACTACATAACAAGATGCCCTTTTTAAAGAATTCTTCCACTAAAGTTTATAATGATATGAACTGTAGAATAAATATAATTAAATTGCTTCTTACAATTTCTTTTAACAAGGTAATTTAACTGCATTTTCCCCAAACCAAAGATAATTTACAGTTATTGTTCAGCTTTAACAAGAATTACAGAAACAAAATCTTGAAAGCTCTATTTATAGGAATTTTATCAGAATTTATTGTTGAGGAATTGCAATTGTTGTAGACCAGTAATAACGTCTGTGCTCTTTTTTTCTCACTGATATTATAAGTGCAGGTCAAAATTAGGGGAGACTCACTGACAACGTTTTATTTACATTTTGGCAAAGTGATCCTTTCGTGATGCTCAGTTAAGGAAACATCAGTTTATCTCCTCCCCACCCTTCTGTATACACTTTTGCCTAAAGAGTGCCTTAAAATTCAAAGTACAGTCACAACTAAGAAGTACAGAAAACTTATCATCTTGGAAAAAAATTTCGTAAATACTAATTTGGAGATTTTAAACTAGTTTTTAAGGCAAAATGATGTAATCAAAGATATAAAATGAGTTAATATTCTACAATGTAGAAATGCCTTCATATTCATAGTCCAATCTTCTTTAGGTCCCTCAGATGCAACTTCATCATACTGTCTTTCCTTTTAAAATTGACTTGATATTAATTAAATTAATTAAAAGGTAATTGTGTCACTAGATTTTGACTTCCATAAAGTCAGGTAGAATGCATTATACTCCCTGCATCTACCAGTTTTTCTTGCTGACATGTGATACTTGTAATAAAAAAAAAAAAATTCTTAAAGTTCAATGATGAAAAAATTAATAACACTATCAAAGAATTTAGATGACTTATCAATCCTTTCAGAAAAACACTAATTCATTATGATTATCTTCTTCAAGGCTAAAGGGTTGAAATTACTATTTATGTACTAAAAGGATAAGAATTAATAGGCAATATCTTCATAATGACAGAATAACAATAAGATTAATAATGTTACTACTACTAGTATTACCACTACTATTGTAATTTAAAATAAAGAAAAAAAAAACTTTCCTAAAAACAGTTTAACAGAATATACTTAAGGTGTTTAAGTAAGGTATCCTGATTTAAAAGCAAACCAGAAAAGAAATGAAAACTAGGTAGGTATTAATGCTTTAATTACTTTCAGAAGAGAGAAAGGGAAATACCACACATAAGAATTCTTTCTCAAGTTACAAATACAAGTTAAATTAAATTTTAAAGGACTTTGATATGGAACTTGATATGACCAGTTTAATTAGTGATATAATTAGATGGACAGGTACTAATGGCACACAGCCTAGAGGTCCTATATTAATGAATCATAAAGAAAATCTACTGTAATTACTTAATTTATCTAATTAAAAGGTAGTTGTGTCACTAGTTTTGAATTCAATAAAGTCAGATGCAATGCACTATATCCCTTGTATCCACCAAAACCCAACACATTCTTAGCCCTTTTTAGGAACTCAGCACATGTGAGTTGATTTGAAATTTCTAGCAAATTGACAAGGCGTTAAAGTTGAAGGACTCTAATAAATTAAATATATTATTATTCATTGGTTTAATAAACAGTTGTTAAGTCCCTGCTCTGGACTAGGTACTATGATAAGTTTTGGAAAAGCAAAAGTGAATAAGACATTTAAAGGCTCTTTGGCTTTTAAAATAACCTAACAAAAGTTATTTTAAGTTGCCATTTCTACATAATTGTAGGTACCTAAAATTACATCACAATTGAATCTTGAATATTATAAAAATGTTACTAATAGGTCAATAACATTTTCTATTCAGGGAAATATATGCTGGCATATCAAATCTGTGTGAAATTTGGGGAAAATAATATAGAAATAATGAACTGCTCTCAAAATTCTCAAATTTCCTAGTAAACTTTCATTTATGCTGAATCCAAGTAACTATAGGTTTTATCTTTTAAACTTCACTTACCCAAGCTTGAAATTACAGAGTTGGCTTTCACTTCCCCATTCTATCAATGCTTCCACATTGAACAGAATTCATTCAACCACTGAGTCTCATTTTGTAGCCACACATTCACCTTGGTTTTTTACCTAGTCCTAATTACAGCTCTATATTACTATAGAGTAAGATACTATTCTGTGGCATACATTTCCCAGTTTGGGCTTTTCTTGTCTCAGTCTCCAGAAAACAATTTCCTACCACCACACTTTTGGCCATGTAACCTATCTTTTGGCCAATCATCTTCTTCCTCCTTTCCCTCCAACAATCTAAATCTTACTTGGATTTTGAAGATGTTTTCTCCTTTCTCTGACCTTCGAAGAGAAGCTTAATTTTTGACTCATCACATCTTGCACAGGGGCATGTGCAATCTATTTGGCATATTTTATTTAGTCACTAATATTGCAAGCTGTCTGTGGGTAGGACCTATGTCTTAGACCTCTGTGTATCATCCCAGAAGTTAGTACACTGCTGTGAATAAAGTCAATCTATTTTGTTAAATTATATGTAAATGATTATTTTTTGAGATACTAAATTTTTAAAGTGCATTCTGAATATATGTACATTGTAAATATAGTGTTAATCATATATTTTATTGAAATATACTTATTTAAAATTAAACATTTATCACTAGTATATAATAAATTCCTATTAATTAGAAAACTTTATTAATTAGATCCTTTCGTTTTCTAATTATTCAGAAACAATATAAAATAGAAATCTACTGAAATTATCTCAAGTATATATGCTCACTTTAATTCTAAACAGGAATGCTCTCCTATTCTGACTTTATTTTTACATATTTATCAATTTACCACTTAAAATGCCTTAATCTTATATGTCTGAAATTTTATAAAGCAAAAAGTTTAAAAAAATCCTATACTCTCTAATAAACGGACTATATCATTTTTAATATGACTTTCTTTCAATTTATTCAGATAAGCAGGTTCTAAAACAGGCTTAGAATTATATAACATTCTAAAATAGTGTGGTATCCCTTCAAGCAAGACTTACGTGAATAATAAATTATGCCGAGTAAATAAATAATTGTTAATTCAGTTTAAGACAAAGATGTAGGCATATGCCATGTTGTTAGATCTAGATATGCTTAAGGACATCTCTGATATGATATATTTTCTAATTCCACATTTCTTTAAATTGACCTTTTTATTTTTGCTATAGAGAATTGGGAGAAAAGAAAACTGCTCAACATGTATAGGGTCTCTAAAATATATTGGGGAATCTTCAAAATTCTCAAGATGTATATAGTGTAGAATGATTTCCAAGTATAAGGATTTCCTCAGTTTAAGCAGATGTCACATTCAATTCCTTTATTCATCCACTGATCCAAATATATTAAACACTCACTATATTCCACACATTAGGAATTATACTATTTTTAAAAGACCTTATATACAGTGTTCTTATTCAGTAAAGAACTCCATTTTTATTTCTAATAGACCTAGGACATGCTTATATTTTTTAATTTAATGAAAGCAACTCATTTTCATTGTAGAGAATTTGAAAAATTTAGGAAAAGCGTAAGAAAAGTATCTCTCATAACCACTACTCAGAGACACCTACCCTTAAATCTTTCATGTATTTCCCTACATTTTGTTTCCCCTGTACATGTGTAGGTGTGTGGCATAAATGAGTTATTATTCTACATGACATATTTTTGCATTTTTTCTTTACAATGTGAGTCTTTTCCTCAAGGAACAGTCACTATCCTCAAGGAACTTACTATTTAGTGAGAGAGACAGACGTGAGACCAAAAGATTAGCTAAAATGTAATGTGTAATAACAGAGATTATATACAGTATAATGCACAAGTACAGAAAGGTCCATCCATCAGTCTGGTGATGTGAAGATATAAATGCTTGAGCTGAGGGTTGAAGAGTATGCAGCGGTTGCCAAAAGACTTCTGAGGGGGTTGTAGGGTGGGAAAGGGATTAGTGGTACTAGGCATTTTGGGTCTAAGGGATACCTTAGAAGGGCTATAAAACTAGCAATACAAGAGTACAGTACTGTTGGAGCAGAGGGGACTAAGCAGAGGATGCTGGGGTTGTGTCATGCTAAGTAGTGCTGGATCTTTCCTCTAGGCCAATGCTCAATGAAAAAAAAAATATTACAGTGAATGAGAAAGAAAAGAAATGCTACACTCTCATTGTTGATACCCTTGAAAATCTCCCCCTCTTCCCACTCTGATGTTTAATATGAGAATCTGCCAACCTCTACTTTAAGCCCCTGTTGCATTAAAGACTTTAAAGGCGACCAATGTTTTATCTCCAGTATAACCTCAAAAGTATTAGGATCCGGTGCTAAGAGGATGCTCTTATGTAGTTAGGGTCACAGATTCTAGAGCTAGATTACTTGGCTTAGAATTCTAGTTCCACCAGTTATGTGGCCTTGAGGAAACTGTCCTATCTGTGCCTCAGTTTCCCTATCTGCATAATGAAGATAACAGTAATATCTAATGCTTAAGGTTGTTCTAAGAATCAAATGTGGTTATATTTGTACAGCACTAAGAATGGTGCCTGGCACCTAATAACACTATATAAAATTTGCTAAATAAAATCAATATCCTCAGAGGATCAGAATACAAACAAACAAAGAAAACAACCTGGTATGCAAAATCCCTGCTATAAATCAGAATCCACGTGCTTTGAGGTAATTGCTGGTTCATTACAGTTATTTCTAAATAACTTCATAATTATAAGATGGATCAATCTAATAATACTGTTTCTATGGATGGATTAAAAAAGTAAAGCATCAAGTTGATTGTAATTGAACTCATTTCAGGTCTGATAATTTTGGCATTTGGGGAGGAGCAGAGTACATAGGTTCTGAGTTATTTTTGAAATGGGGGGAACCTATGCTCTGAATTACCACAGACCTCACTTTAGAGAACTTGCAGAAATGCTCAGCGATAGCTGCATTCTAGAACATTTTGGGCATTATATACACATTGCTTAATAACTGCAAAGGATTGAGAAATTTTTCAAAACATACACATTGCAGCTATTAAATCAGTATTAATTATTTTAGAAATTCTATATTGTATATGGAAGAAAAACTCCAGAAGTGTTTTTTGTATTTAAATCCAAAGGCTGATCAATGGAGATTTATGCTGTTACATGCAAAATAATGCTGATCTGGCCAGTGCCTCCAGAGAGTGAGTGGTTTCAGATCCCACTGAATGAAATAAATTCTTGTCAAGTATAGTACCCAATCTTGACTCTGACACACCATACTGGTTTGTGACCTTATTTTTTCAAATTCCTTAATTCAATTTATAATAAAGCATCTCCCTGAGTGTAGACAAACTGTCTCTTATATGGTTTTTGAGAGCCCAACATAGTATTTTGGCACATTACACATGTTTAACAAGTATTTGTTAAGTCAATTAAAATAAATACAAAAGCATCGTCAACAAAGCCTGTTATATTGGGGCATCAAGTGTTTTGCAAAGAACGCCTCTCCTCTTTTAGCTCAGATGCCATCCTTATTTCCGACTTTAATTTATCCAACATTTCTAAGAAATCTCTAAGAAATAGTTAATTCTAATTAATTTTTTCCTAGGACAGAACCTTAAATAGTTTAAAGTGAATATCAAAACACACACATATCATAATATCAATTCTGTGTCAGGTGCACTCTTCACATTAGATTTAATTCTCACAACCACTCTGCAAAATGAGTGTTTTCCATAGATGAAGGACCCTGAGGTATCAAGTGGCAAAAAGTCACACAGGGAGAACAGGGGGATCTTTAGGATTCTGTTCTACATTAGCTTTGAAATAATCTGCCTTTTTAGGATCTTGCTTTGAGAATAATTTTCGATGAAATACGGTATAATCAAATTCTAAAAGAAATGTTATATACCCCTCCTCTAAATGAAATGGTAGTAATAAAAGTAATAATGAATTTTATTCCCTTTTAATATTTTTTTTAGCAAGAGATGGTCTTCATCTTACTTCTACAGAATTATGCTTAGAAAAAAGAAAACCCTTAATACCATTAACAGGAAGAAGTTGAATCTCACTCAGTTCCCTGTGGGCCCTTCCTTTCCACGCATCACCAGACCTACCATCAACACATTGCTACATTTGATTTGCTTCAGTTCAGTAGGCAACCTGAAAATCTTTTGCATTTCCAAATACTATGCTGAGGAGTAAGAATTTGTGTGCAATAAGGAGAAGATGTCCTGTCAAAAGCATCTGAGAAATGCAAATGCATATATCTGTAGAAAACTGTCACATGGGTGGATTTAGAGACTAAAACCAGCAGGACCACAAATAAATAATATGTTAAAAAGCCATTCCAGCTGTCCATACCAAAAAACAAAAAAAAAGTGATATTTTAGGTTAGAATATAGAATTATTTTTACTAGAGCATTCTACATATGGTAGTTTTGTTTAACTAGAAAATCTTCCAGTAATATCAAGTCTGTCCTTCCCTGAAACAAACTTTCAGAGTACCTTTTCTTGTTTTAAGAGTAGAACACATTTATAACTCAACTTCTTAAGTGGGGTAGAATTTTTTAGCATGATTATACTAAAATTTGAATTAAGTAAAACTAAATTGTCCCCAAACCTTAGTACACCAAATATGGAGATACTAAGATTTTATTAATATGATCTCTCTAATAGACAGTCCCTGTGAAAAACTGACACATGCTTGACATATGACAGTTCCTCAACAAATGTTAACAAGTATTATTACTTTTATTGTTGTTATTATTACTGCATAATCAAATCCCTCTGCTAAAACCCAGCATCTTTCCTCCAATGCTTTCCTCTTTATGGTTTGCAGGTTTGCTCTTGGGAAACAAGATAAGATTTCTACCTCATGCCAATCAATTATGTTAGCTCTTAAAAATTTAGTTGCTCAGTTATGATATTTTACTTTTTCCCAGTCACATTCTTCCTGTGGGATTTGTGTAGAGGTAAGCAAGGAACGAACAGAACCAACAGCTTAATAGCTAGGCACAAAAGTTCCAGGAATGATGATTCTGAATTGAGAGATGGTCAAGCTAAGCTAATGGGTGGCAGAAGCAAACAGCATCCCAGTCAGTTTTTCTGCCTCAATCAAATCTGATACCATCTTAGATTCTTATCACATCTTAGCAGTTTTCACTAACAGCCCAAAGTTTAAAAGGTGACAGACCCTTCCCTTCCCGAATCTAGCAACAGATAATGCAACTAGACTCAGCCCAACCAAGCATCCCAAAGGATTCAAGTTCTAAGCAGAAGGCCTTGCAGGTAGAAAGGACCCTGTAATTCTGCATTGTTTATTACACTGTCTGATGTAGCCTGACTCCTAAGAGGTAGTCTGTCCTGTGGTGTGTATTTGCAGCATCAGAGCAGAACTCCTAAGACTATCTTCCTCCCGCCCCTACTGGATTGTGACCATTAGATGGGAAAGCGTGATCCCAAATAAAGATCCCTAGTTAAAATTGTTGAAATGTAGAAGCACATGGTGCATCTTCCTCTTAGATAACGGGCCTAGACTTAAACAGAACAAAACAAAAACTGCAAGCAAGAGTTTTCTACCTAATGAAAATTTAGCAAAGGATTTTATCTACCTATCTATTCATCTTAAAGCATTTCCAAATATCTGTGACACTATTATCATAATAAAAATTCCACTCAGGAAGTCACAAAAAAACACTGTGGTCTAGTGATAGAAAAAATATCAAATACTTAGTATATGCTTTATAACTAAGTGCTTTCCAACTGAAATGCAACTAAACCCAACAAATGTTTTTTGAGTATCTATTATATATCAAGCATGGTACCAAACACGAGGAGAACAAACGTGGGTAAATCTCAGTGTCTGATGTAAAAATAGGAATCTCCACATTTGTTATTCTCTTTGGATATATATATTATAATGCATATTGCTCAGGAGTTCATTTCTTTCAAAATCTTCTTAACTTATTATAGTATGCATCTATAATTGTAATGAGATAAAATATAACAGTTTATCACAGCAATTGATATATATCCAGCTATCTCAACATTTGCCTACTGTTCAGTTTTCATATTTTCAAGCAGTAACATGGTAGAAGAGACAGACATTGATTTTTTTATTTTCTTAGGAGACAATTAAGCTTATTCCCAATTATCCCAAGATATTAGTGTGGTGAATGAATCCTGAGGATTCATATGTCTCATACGGGAGACTGAGTTAAAAACAAATGTGATTCTTTCATTGGTCAAAGGAAGTAGGTTTGTTCCTGGTTAAAATCTTTGAATGCTTTAGAGATAGTAAGTTACTTCCCCTTTTCTCTCTCCACATATCCACAGTAGTATTTTTTTAAATAAATAAATAAATTTATTTATTTATTTTTGGCTGCATTGGGTCTTCATTGCAGTGTGCGGGCTTCTCATTGTGGTGGCTTCTCTTGTTGCGGAGCACGGGTTCTAGCCACACGGGCTTCAGTAGTTGTGGCTCGCAGGCTCTAGAGCGCAGGCTCAGTAGTTGTGGCGCATGGGCTTAGCTGCTCCACGGCATGTGGGATCTTCCCGGACCAGGGCTCGAACCTGTGTCTCCTGCATTAGCAGGCAGATTCTTAACCACTGCACTGCCAGGGAAGTCCTCACAATAGTAATTTTTATATTTCATTTTTATTGAAATATTCAGATTTCACTTTAATTCATTTCTCTTTTTTTCCCATTAGAACTTAAGGAACTCATCCACAGGATGAGTTGTTGACCTGAATGTTGACCTGCTGGGTGTAACCCTGCCTCAAAATACACAGGAGCACGCTGCAGTGATTTTTCTCTATTGATTCTTCTAAACAAGTTAGACCAAAGTTAGACTATGAACATATCAAGACACTTTTCCATTCTGGGCTCAGTGCTTAGCAGGCCAGTTAAAGGATGGTAGGGAGAGTAGAAAATTCTACCTTAACAGGTGAACTTTTTTTTCTTCCTGTTCAAATACTCAACTTCTTTCCACACTCAGATCAAGTTCCACCATCCCCACACACCTTCCCTGGACCACTGCACTCTGGTGACTCCTTCTTTGTTTGAACTCTACATGTTTTCAGTCATTGACAATTTAACAGAAAAATATATACACTATATATATAAACACTGTATAAATACTATATGTCTACTGATCTTTCATTGTTTTTAATTCATATTTTGCCCTCCTGCTTAGTCCGTAACTTTGTTGAAAACAAGGCGATGTTTATATTTTATTTAGAGTCTGAATGAAAATATGTATGTAAAGTTTTATTAAATACATATTGATGACGACTTCACTATAATGTCATACTCATAAAGCCATGAGTGAAACTTGTTGCAGGGTTAGCAGAAAGCCAGAGGAGCTTAGCAAAGCCATGCTCTGTGGGAAGAATGCAAAAAGCATTGGAGAATTATCTTTCTTGGCAACAACCCTACTGAGATGGAGCCATACAGACATTCTATAAATGTTAATTGATTGTGATTCACATCCAACCAGCTGCCACTCCTCCACCTCCAGTGTTAAATTCCAAAAGGACTGTAAGTCTGTTTTCAAGGTTTGCCTTTCCTGCTTCTCTGGATTCTGTTTCTCAGGGAAGGAGGTACCACGGTTGTGAAAAGGAATAAATACAGTTTTAAATATTTCTGACCTAGGCACTTCAAAAAGTGCCTGAAAACAAGGAGAATTACAAAGTTATTGCAAATAAGAATTTAAAATGGGGAAAACTAATGCTGCTTTGGCAATTTCTACATTACCAGAGCCCACTTTTAGATGCTTCAAATCTTTCCTTAGTACCAAGCCCTAACCTGGGACCCACCTGGGGCAGAGTGCCATTTTGAATTTCTCCTGTGAGTAGAGGACCCTGTGAAGAAGCTTTGGAAGTTTTGGAAGGCTTAGTGAGTTTGATTTTTTGGTCAAGCGGTTTCTTTGATCAATAGCTGGGCCAGGCACACAGAAGCTACTCCTCCTCCCCTTAGCCATACAGCTCCAGACATATGAAACAGCCACCAGTTCCTGTTTTGCTTTTTGGTTTTTGTTTTTCCTTAAAAGAAATATACATGGGCTTGATGTACTGGCTTTTTATAAACACTGTATGTCTACAGCTGCAGGGATCAGAGAGACTACCTGTTCTTCAAACTGATGGAGCTATAAGGATCTAATTAAAGATGAAGAAGAAATTATGCATTCATTTGTAGATGTTTCCCTTTATGCCACCCACAGAATCCAATAAACAGTATGGCTTACTAGACTGCTCCTGAGAATCTTTCATCAGATGTACCTGGGGGAAAAGCTCTCTTCAGCATCACCTGTGCCAAATGTGAAAAATCATCAGGTAGATTTTTACTTTCTCCCCAAATTTTAAGGTACAAAGAAACATTTTAACGATGCTATGAATACAACATTTTTACAAAGTAGATGAGTATTGTTTGTGTTTATGTGTAACTTGACTAGACAGTGGTGACCAGTTATTTGGTCAAACACTAGTCTAGGTATTGCTACAAAGGAATCTGTAAATGTGATTAACACTTACAATCACTTGACTTTAAGTAAAGTGGATCACCCTCCATAATGTGGGTGGGCCTCATCCAATCAGTTAAAGATTTAAAAGCAAAGACTGAGGTTTCCCAAAGAAGGACTTCTGCTTCCTGACTGGAACATAGAAATTCTGCCTGAGTTTCCAGCCTCTAAACTGAAGACTACATCAACTCTTAGAGGAATCTCCAGTTTGCTGGATTTTGGACTTAACAGCCTCCACGTGTGTGTGAGCCAATTCCTTAAAATTCCTTCTCTCTCTCTCTCTCTCTCTCTCTCTATATATATATATATATATATGAATATCATATTGGTTCTGTTTCTCTGGAAAACTCTGATTAATATAAGCACTAAATCCAATGCTCCAAAGATTCTGCTTATAAGCAAGCCATGGCAATTTACTGGTTTATTTGTATCAATAGTTATTACTAATGATTTTTCTCTTTACATTAGTACATAAGGCTGGGAACGAATCTATACAACGTAATTGCAGGAGTTCTGAACAACCCTTTCTCTCCAATAAAATTTCTTATTTTCCCTCATAATGTTGAAACCACTTTCTTAAAAAAAACAAACCTCTTTGTTTAATAATCTGGGATCAGCCATATGATGTTACATGCAGCACATTAAGGAAAACACTAAGGTAGGACAGAAGTTCCAGGAGGGCAGGTGGGACTTCTTTGTCAAGATACTGTTTCCTAGTTTTGCCTGTGGCCTATTCTGTGAAGGGGTAGATATACAATTAGAATTCTCTGTTTCCACCTTTGCTTTTCTTGCTATTCTGAAGTGCCTGGATATGCCTATAGGCATCTGTGGATCCAAGTATCTGCTACAGGAAAAGAATCGTGCCAAACCATTATGGTCTTAATGGTATAGAGAACAGCATGACAAATATATACTGAGGCATTCTCTTACTTGGGACTGATCTTTGGTCTAAGTCCTGCCATATAGCAATCCACATAAATTGGGCTACTGGAGAAATAAAAATACATTTTCAACACTGGTTTAAAGATGCCTCCCAGTATGCTGTGATAGCAACAGAAATGAATTCCAGGGACATGGAGAACGAAGACACAGACAAATGGCTCTCTCTGCCAGAGTTCTGCAGTCAGATATGAGAAGAGCGGAAACATTTGCTTTGGAGCTACGACACATCCATAAAGCAAAGGAGTTGCCGTTTTTTAAAGTTATCAACAAGAGGTACAAGATCAGAGTTTGAATGTTTTATGAGTATTTAAAACTTTCTATATGGGCTCTTGGCAGATTTAACTCTACTCACCCAATACCAGGCGATCTCCCTTTATTTTCCCTATGACCAACTTGAAATCAGCAGTGTATATTCCTAAAGGCCAAGATGACATTACATTTTTTGTTGACCAAATAAAATTAACTCAAGAAAAATAAAGGTATCTACCATGTAGACTGGCTATAGTAGTGATGATATTACATTCAAACCTTCACAATTCATAAGCATTTAGCAGATAAGCTCCATTAACCATTGTGTCTCTCGCAGACAGAACAACCCACAGAACATGAAAGGCACTCACTAATATTTGTTGCATGAACAAGTGAGTGCTTTTTAAAAACATGCTCTCATCTAATTGTCATTATTGTTTCTGAGGTTCTTCACATTTCAAATAAGAAACTTTGACTCTAAATGGTCAATAATTTGCCTTAGGTGTCATAGATAGCAGAATCAGGAACTGGTGTTTTGTTTTGTTTTCAGAATAACAGGCTTTCCTTCCCAAACACAAAGAAATGGAATTTGACAGTGAGCACCAATTTTGGAACTTAGGCCTATAGAAACATACCAAAAATAATGCTGCAGATCGCTAAAGGAAGAGGATAAATCACAAGAAACGTCAATATGGGACAGTACTAACGTGAAGCAACCAAAAGTTAGCTGCCACAGATAACAAGCTTTAAACAATGCATGTACTAAGCCTTGGGGAACAATTGTGATTGAGAACACACAAGTGGAGGCACGATCTAACTGTGCCAGGAAACAGGTAAGTAAGAGGTGTAGACCAGATCTGAGGGTTAACTATGGATTATTAAGCAACACCCTGTCATCAACTGAATAAAATACATTAAGTCAAAACATGATTCAGGTGAACTTATCTAACGTTCTCTGAGAATAAAACAAAAGATGATTTTCTAAGACAAATATTTGAAATTTGAGCGTCCTCTCCACTTAAAAGCATAATTCCATTAAAATCTTAGACTGATAAGTATGTAATCTAATCTTAAATATTTTGGGAAGTTTTATTTTCTTATTTTCTTTAGCAATCTATTCCCCTTTTACCCATAAAAGCACAGAATATTGGCCTCTAATGCATTTTATTGCAAAATATGCACATTTCTCCCTTGTTCCAGCTTTCCTAAAGAAATAGAAAAAGAGTATTGAATGTTTCTAGCAAAGTAAATACTACTCACCTATAAGTTTTAAAAAATATAGCATTTTTCTTTATTTTGGTTGGCCATTTCCACTTTTCCTTTGCAATGGTAATTGGACATTAAAATGTCTTTGTTCGCATGATGCTGATGAAAATAGGACTGAAAAACTTAGCGAAATGCCACTAATTCTGTAAGAATGGATATATGGGTTTTTTTCCCCACCCAAAAAGACTTCTAAATAAGGTAAAATGAGGTATGGACATATCAAACAGGACTGGGAGAGTGTTGGACTCTGGTTTGAGTTGGGAGTAGTTTAAATCTATGTACTAAGTTAAATAATAATGACTATGAAAGTTTATGTAATTAAAAATACATGACAACTCTGGGGGAAGATGGCGGGAGAGTAAGACGCGGAGATCACCTTCCTCCCCACAGATACACCAGAAATACATCTACACGTGGAACAACTCCTACAGAACACCTACTGAATGCTGGCAGAAGACCTCAGACTTCCCAAAAGTACCTCCCCACGTACCTGGGTAGGGCAAAAGAAAAAAAATAAACAGAGACAAAAGGATAGTGACGGTACCTGCACCAGCGGGAGTGAGCTGTGAAGGAGGAAAAGTTTCTACACACTAGAAGCCCCTTCGCGGATGGAGACGGCGGGTGGCGGAGGGGGAAGCTTCGAAGCCGCGGAGGAGAGCGCAGCAACAGGGGTGCGGAGGGCAAAGCGCAGAGATTCCCGCACAGAGGATCGGTGCCGACCGGCACTCACCAGCTCGAGAGGCTTGTCTGCTCACCCGCCGGGGCGGGCGGGGCTGGGAGCTGAGGCTCGGGCTTCGGTTGGAGCGGAGCGAGAGGACTGGGGTTGGCGGCGTGAACACAGCCTGAAGGGGGCTAGTGCGCCACGGCTAGCCAGGAGGGAGTTGGGGAAAAGTTTGGACCTGCCGAAGAGGCAGGAGACTTTTTCTTACCTCTTTGTTTCCTGGTGCGCGAGGAGAGGGGATTAAGAGCGCTGCTTAAAGGAGCTCCAGAGACGGGCGCGAGCTGCGGCTAAAAGCGCGGACCCCAGAGACGGGCAGGTGACGCTAAGGCTGCTGCTGCCGCCACCAAGAAGCCTGTGTGCGAGCACAGGTCACTCTCCACACACCCCACTTATCCGGGGAGCCTGTGCGGCCTGCCACTGCCAGGGTCGCGGGATCCAGGGACAACTTCCCGGGAAAACGCACGGCGCGCCGGCCTCTGCCGCCGCAGGCCCGCCCCGCACTCCGTGCCCCTCCCTCCCCCCCCCCCCCCCGCCCCACCCCGCCTGAGTGAGCCAGAGCCCCCGCATCAGCTGCTCCTTTAACCCCGTCCTGTCTGAGCGAAGAACAGACAGCGACCTACACGCAGAGACGAGGCCAAATCCAAAGCCGAGCCCTGGGAGCTGTGAGAACAAAGAAGAGAAAGGGAAATCTCTCCCAGCAGCCTCAGAAGCAGCGGATTAAAGCTCCACAATCAACTTGATGTACCCTGCATCTGTGGAATACATGAATAGAAAACGAATCATCCCAAATTGAGGAGGTGGACTTTGAGAGCAAGATTTATGATTTTTTTTCCCCTTTTCCTCTTTTTGTGAGTGTGTATGTGTATGCTTCTGTGTGAGATTTTGTCCGTATAGCTTTGCTTCCACCATTTGTCCTAGGGTTCTATCCGTCCGTTTTTTGTTTTTTTGTTTTTTCCTTTAAAAAAAAAATTCTTGGGCTTCCCTGGTGGCGCAGTGGTTGAGAGTCTGCCTGCCGATGCAGGGGACACGGGTTCGTGCCCCAGTCCAGGAAGATCCCACATGCCGCAGAGCGGCTGGGCCCGTGAGCCATGGCCGCTGAGCCTGTACGTCCGGAGCCTGTGCTCCACAACGGGAGAGGCCACAACAGTGAGAGGCCCGCGTACAGCCAAAAAAATATATATATTTTTTCTTAATAATTACTTTTTATTTTAATACTTTATTTTCTTTTTTTATTTTATTTTAGCTTCTTTCTTTATTTCCTTCCTTACCTCCTTCCTTCTTTCCTCCCTCCTTTCTTCCTTCCTTCCATCCTTCCTTCTTTCCTTCCTTCCTTGCTTCCTTCCTTTGTCTTTCTTTCTTTCTTTCTTCTTTTCTACTTTTTCTCCCTTTTATTCTGAGCCGTGTGGATGAAAGGCTCTTGGTGCTGCAGCCAGGAGTCAGTGCTGTGCCTCTGAGGTGGGAGAGGCAACTTCAGGACACTGGTCCACAAGAGACCTCCCATCTCCACATAATATCAAACGGCAAAAATCTCCCAGAGATCTCCATCTCAACACCAGCACCCAGCTTCACTCAACGACCAACAAGCTACAGTGCTGGACACCCTATGCCAAACAACTAGCAAGAAAGAAACACAACCCCACCCATTAGCAGAGAGGCTGCCTAAAATCATAATGAGTCCACAGACACCCCAAAACACACCACCAGACGTGGACCTGCCCACCAGAAAGACAAGATCCAGCCTCATCCACCAGAACACAGGCATTAGTCCCCTCCACCAGGAAGCCTACACAACCCACTGAACCAACTTCAGCCACTGGGGACAGACAACAAAAACAACGGGAACTACGAACATGCAGCCTGCAAAAAGGAGACCCCAAACATAGTAAGATAAGCGAATGAGAAGACAGAAAAACACACAGCAGATGAAGGAGCAAGATAAAAACCCACCAGACCTAACAAATGAAGAGGAAATAGGCAGTCTACATGAAAAAGAATTCAAAATAATGATAGTAAAGATGATCCAAAATCGTGGAAATAGAATGGAGAAAATATAAGAAATGTTTAACAAGGACCTAGAAGAACTAAAGAGCAAACAAACAATGATGAACAACACAATAAATGAAATTAAAAATTCTCTAGAAGGAATCAATAGCAGAATAACTGAGGCAGAAGAACGGATAAGTGACCTGGAAGATAAAATAGTGGAAATAACTACTGCAGAGCAGAATAAAGAAAAAAGAATGAAAAGAACTGAGGACAGTCTCAGAGACCTCTGGGACAACATTAAACGCACCAACATTCGAATTATAGGGGATCCAGAAGAAGAAGAGAAAAAAGAAAGGGACTGAGAAAATATTTGAAGAGATTATAGTTGAAAACTTCCCTAATATGGGAAAGGAAATAGTTAATCAAGTCCAGGAAGCACAGAGAGTTCCATACAGGATAAATCCAAGGAGAAATATGCCAAGACACATATTAATCAAATTGTCAAAAATTAAATACAAAGAAAACATATTAAAAGCAGCAAGGGAAAAACAACAAATAACACACAAGGGAATCCCCATAAGGTTAACACTTGATCTTTCAGCAGAAATTCTGCAAGCCAGAAGCAACTGGCAGGACATATTGAAAGTGATGAAGGAGAAAAACCTGCAACCAAGATTACTCTACCCAGCAAGGATCTCATTCAGATTTGATGGAAATCCTTTACAGACAAGCAAAAGCTGAGAGAGTTCAGCATAACCAAACCAGTTTTACAACAAATGCTAAAGGAACTTCTATAAGCAAGAAACACAAGAGAAGGAAAAGACCTACAATAACGAACCCAAAACAATTAAAAAAATGGGTATAGGAACATACATATCAATAATTACCTTAAATATAAATGGACTAAATGCTCCCACCAAAAGACACAGATTGGCTGAATGGATACAAAAACAAGACCCATATATATGCTATCTACAAGAGACCCACTTCAGACCTAGAGACACATACACACTGAAAGTAAGGGGATGGAAAAAGATATTTCATGCAAATGGAAACCAAAAGAAATCTGGAGTAGCAATTCTCATATCAGACAAAATAGACTTTAAAATAAAGCCTATTAAAAGAGACAAGGACACTACATAATGATCAAGGGATTGATCCAAGAAGAATATATAACAATTGTAAATATTTATGCACCCAACATAGCAGCACCTCGATACATAAGGCAAATACTAACAGCCATAAAAGGGGAAATCAACAGTAAAACATTCATAGTAGGGGACTTTAACACCCCACATTCACCAATGGACAGATCATCCAAAATGAAAATAAATAAGGAAACACAAGCTTTAAATGATACATTAAACAAGATGGACTTAATTGATATTTATAGGACATTCCATCCAAAAACAACAGAATACACATTTTTCTCAAGTGCTCATGGAACATTCTCCAGGATAGATCACATCTTGGGTCACAAATCGAGCCTTGGTAAATTTAAGAAAATTGAAATTGTATCAAGTATCTTTTCCGACCACCACGCTATGAGACTAGATATCAATTACAGGAAAAGATCTGTAAAAAATACAAACACATGGAGGCTAAACAATACACTACTTAATAACAAAATGATCACTGAAGAAATCAAAGAGGAAATAAAATAATACCTAGAAACAAATGCCAATGGAGACACGACGACCCAAAACCTATGGGATGCAACAAAAGCAGTTCTAAGAGGGAAGTTTATAGCAATACAATCATACCTTAAGGAACAGAAAACATGTCGAATAAACAACCTAACCTTGCATCTAAAGCAATTAGAGAAAGAAGAACAAAAAAAAAACCCAAAGTTAGCAGAAGGAAAGAAATCATAAAAATCAGATCAGAAATAAATGAAAAAGAAATGAAGGAAACAATAGCAAAGATGCTGGTTCTTTGAGAAGATAAACACAATTGATAAAGCATTAGCCAGACTCATCAAGAAAAAAAGGGAGAAGACTCAAATCAATAGTATTAGAAATGAAAAAGGAGAAGTAACAACTGACACTGCAGAAATACAAAGGATCATGAGAGATTACTACCAGCAACTCTATGCCAACAAAATGGACAACCTGGAAGAAATGGACAAATTTTTAGAAATGTACAGCCTGCCAACTGAATCAGGAAGAAAAAGAAAATATGAACAGACAAATCACAAGCACTGAAATTGAAACTGTGATTAAAAATCTTCCAACAAACAAAAGCCCAGGACCAGATGGCTTCAAAGGCGAATTCTATCAAACATTTAGAGAAGAGCTAACACATATCCTTCTGAAACTCTTCAAAGATATAGCAGAGGGAGGAACACTCCCAAACTCATTCTATGAGGCCACCATCACCTTGATACCAAAATCAGACAAGGATGTCACAAAGAAAGAAAACTACAGGCCAATATCACTGATGAACATAGATGCAAAAATCCTCAACAAAATACTAGCCAACAGAATCCAACAGCACATTAAAAGGATCATACACCATGATCAAGTGGGGTTTAATCCAGGAATGCAAGGATTCTTCAATATACACAAATCAATCAACGTGATACACCATATTAACAAATTGAAGGAGAAAACCATATGATCATCTCAATAGATGCAGAGAAAGCTTTTGACAAAATTCAACACCCACTTATGATAAAAATCCTTCAGAAAGTAGGCATAGAGGGAACTTTCCTCAACATAATAAACGCCATATATGACAAACCCACAGCCAACATCGTCCTCAATGGTGAAAAACTGAAAGCATTTCCACTAAGATCAGGAACAAGACAAGGTTGCCCACTCTCACCACTCTTATTCAACATAGTTTTGGAAGTTTTAGCCACAGCAATCAGAGAAGAAAACGAATCCAAATCAGAAAAGAAGAAGTAAAGCTGTCACTGTTTGCAGATGACATGATACTATACATAGAGAATCCTAAAGATGCTACCAGAAAACTGCTAGAGCTAGTCAATGAATTTGGTAAAGTAGGAGGATACAAAATTAATGCACAGAAATCTCTGGCATTCCTCTACACTAATGATGAAAAATCTGAAAGTGAAATCAAGAAAACACCCCCATTTACCATTGCAACAAAAAGAATAAAATATCTAGGAATAAACCTACCTAAGGAGACAAAAGACCTGTATGCAGAAAAGTATAAGACACTGATGAAAGAAATTAAAGATGATACAAATAGATGGAGAGATATATCATGTTCTTGGATTGGAAGAATCAACATTGTGAAAATGACTCTACTACCCAAAGCAACCAAAAGATTCAATGCAATCCCTATCAAACTACCACTGGCATTTTTCACAGAACTAGAACAAAAAATTTTGCAATTTGTATGGAAACACAAAAGACCCCGAATAGCCAAAGCAATCTTGAGAACGAAAAAAGGAACTGGAGGAATCAGGCTCCCTGACTTCACACTATACTACAAAGCTACAGTTATCAAGATGGTATGGTACTGGCACAAAAACAGAAAGATAGATCAATGGTACAGGATAGAAAGCCCAGAGATAAACCCATGTACATATGGACACCTTATCTTTGATAAAGGTGGCAGGAATGTAAGTGGAGAAAGGACAGCCTCTTCAATAAGTGGTGCTAGGAAAACTGGACAGGTACATGTAAAAGTATGAGATTAGATCACTCCTTAACACCATACACAAAAATAAGCTCAAAATGGATTAAAGACCTAAATGTAAGGCCAGAAACTATCAAACTCTTAGAGGAAAACATAGGCAGAACACTCTATGACATAAATCACAGCAAGATCCTTTCTGACCCACCTCCTAGAGTAACGGAAATAAAAACAAAAATAAACAAATGGGACCTAATGAAACTTCAAAGCTTTTGCACAGCAAAGGAAACCATAAACAAGACCAAAAGACAACCCTCAGAATGGGAGAAAATATTTGCAAATGAAGCAACCGACAAAGAATTAATCTCCAAAATTTACAAGCAGCTTATGCAGCTCAATAACAAAAAACAAACAACCCAATCCAAAAATGGGCAGAAGACCTAAATAGACATTTCTCCAAAGAAGATATACAGACTGCCAACAAACACATGAAAGAATGCTCAACATCATTAATCATTAGAGAAATGCAAATCAAAACTACAATGAGATATCATCTCACACCAGTCAGAATGGCCATCATCAAAAAATCTAGAAACAATAAATGCTGGAGAGGGTGTGGAGAAAAGGGAACACTCTTGCACTGCTGGTGGGAATGTGAATTGGTTCAGCCACTATGGAGAACAGTATGGAGGTTCCTTAAAAAACTACAAATAGAACTACCATATGACCCAGCAATCCCACTACTGGGCATATACCCTGAGAAAACCAAAATTCAAAAAGAGTCATGTACCACAATGTTCATTGCAGCTCTATTTACAATAGCCCAGAGATGGAAACAACCTAAGTGTCCGTCATCGGATGAATGGATAAAGAAGATGTGGCACATATATACAATGGAATATTACTCAGCCATAAAAGGAAACGAAATTGATCTATTTGTAATGAGGTGGATGGACCTAGAATCTGTCATACAGAGTGAATTAAGTCAGAAAGAGAAAGACAAATACCGTATGCTAACACATATATATGGAATTCAAGTAAAAAAAATGTCATGAAGAACCTAGGGGTAAAACAGGAATAAAGACACAGACCTACTATAGAATGGACTTGAGGATATGGGGAGGGGGAAGGGTAAGCTGTGACAAAGCGAGAGAGTGGCATGGACATATATACACTACCAAACGTAAAATAGACAGCTAGTGGGAAGCAGCCACATAGCACAGGGAGATCAGCTTTGTGACCACCTAGAGGGGTGGGATAGGGAGGGTGGGAGGGAGGGAGATGCAAGAGGGAAGAGATATGGGAACATATGTATATGTATAACTGATTCACTTTGTTATAAAGCAGAAACTAACACACCCTTGTAAAGCAATTATACTCCAATAAAGATGTACAAAAAAAAATATATGAAATTTACACTAAAGGGTAATGCTTTTCAACAGAAAATTATGATGCAAACAGTGTAGCAAATTCTTGAATTATATACCCCTTTTTTAAAAAATCAATCCAAAGCATATATCATTCAAAAGAAAACACTATTTCCATGAAAAATGACTTGAAAACTTAAAGTGGAATTTATGAATATCTAGACTCTGAATTAGGTTATACTACCTAGCCTATCAAAAATCAATTTCCTAACATTTAAGTAGATATTCACTTATACATTTCCTTTCTGGTGGTATTTTCTCACTAACGTCAGACATAGATATGTCACATTTAAAACCATCATTACTATGTTTGTTTTTACTCCTGTTGCTCTGATAAAATTTTAAAAAGTATACAATAACTTCATTTATGATATTTCTATTTGTCAAGCACTTTGCATGTATTATCTCTTGCTTAAAAATACTGCTTTCAGTATTGTAGAAGATAAATTTCAGAGAATTTAAGCAACAGCTAAGGTGACATAGCTGGTGAATGACAAAGCTAATGTTTAAACTATGTTTATCAGGCTCTAGTGCAGTTTTCTTCCCTTGGCACCCAGAGAGAAAAAGCAAAACATAAAAGACTTTCCAGGTACTAGGTCTTACACATGGGGATTAAGCCCATTAAGTTAAAGAAAATCCCATATATACGACAGCATTTTTATTGTCACCTTGAATAGTGTTCTAAATTCCTGACAAATAACAGTCTTTGAGATTTTGGAACAAGAGATTGGAATTCACAGGACTTCATGGGAATCCCTGCAATCATAAGTTTTTTCCTTATTTTTAGTAAAATTTTATTTTTAAATAATAATGTGATCATAATCATAACCAGTAAATCACATTTCTGTGATAGGATTATATAAAATTTTCAGAGATTTTCTATAAAAAAGATATAAGTAAATGCACAGGTTCTTTCATTGTTATGAAAAAATATATTATGAAGAGTTTATATATTTCAATAACATAAAAATATATTTACCTGATATAGATATATCATATAAAACTTTAAAAGGAACATTAATACAAAATGAATGCCCATAAAATTATTTTTAAATTGTAATTTAATATAACAGCTATTAATATTTTAAAGTCATCATTCTTAAAAAGAAATTTTAAAGCACACAAATTTAGCTACTCTATCTTATAGCACCGATCTGTTTTGTGACAAATATGTCACACAAAGAATTTTTTCATCTTTCATTGATGTTAGTCTAATTATTAAGAGGGAATCCAAAATAATCTTGAAGTTGGACATGAGGTTATACACTGCTTCATATAACTTAATTTCCTCTTAGAATACAGTATTTTATAGGCTTCCCCAGAGTTTTGTTTTGCCATTGAAATTTATACTACTTTTGCTAATTAGAGTTTTAAATTATTTTCAGATTTCATGTTTACATAGTCCACAACATTCATATCTTCTTTTGTTTTGCATTTTGTTTGTTAAAGTATTTACAAACAACAGCAGCAAACATTCAAACACTGGAAAACACTGGTGAACATTATTGAGTATTATTTAAATTACATAAAATTTGGTTCTCCCAGCAAAGTTAACACCACTGCACAGAATCAATTGTAAAAATTGTCAACTTAAGGATATATTTTCCTTCTAAAACTTGTTCTTTCTTAGAATATCATTCATAGGAGTTGTTAAAAGTATACTACTTGTACAAACGTGCTAACATTTATTTTATTTGTAAGCATGACTCACTGCCAGCAACAGACGGGGCCATGAACATACATTCATACCATGGCAATATTTATAAGCAAGACAGACTGATTATGAATTGGCTCCTCTGCATGTGCTCATGTCCAGTTCCTCACAAGTCAATCTTAACCTTCTACCCCATGTGTCCGCATTTCCTGATCTTGCTTTCAGTGTGATATCAGTGAATTCCTTCATGCCAGTAACATCTCTATGTTGATTGCTAATCTCTAAGTCTCAAAGGAGAATGATAATACTTTTTCTGGTTGTTGTGATTCCCTATGTGATTTTGTGTGTGTGTGTGTAATGTAGGATTAGTGGGGAAACATATGTTCTCTGGGAAATCCAGGAAAGATTTCCCTCATGAAAATATGGATCTCAGGTATACTACCTTTTACTATGTATCTTATTGAGACTTAAGAAAAATTGCAAGACTGTTGCTTACATATCTTTAAAAGAAGTCCATATCTATCTATCTATCCATGTAATTTAACAAGAGAAAATAAGCCAAGAGTTAAGTCCTAGCCACAGCAATCAGAAAAGCAAAAGAAATAAAAGGTATCCAAATTGGAATGTAAGAGGTGAAACTGTCATTATATGCAGATGATATGATAATTTATATGGAAAATACTAAAGACTCCACATAAAAACTATTAGAACTGATAAATGAATTCAGCAAGGTAGCAGGATACATCATTAATGTACAGAAACCTGTTGCATTTCTTTACACTAACGATAAAATGTCAGAAAGAGAAAGTAAAAAACTAATTCCTTTTAAAATCACATCAAAAAATAAAATTCCTAGAAATAAACCTAACCAAGGAGGTGAAAGACGTATATGCTGAGAACCATAAAATATTGATAAAGGAAATCAAAGATGATTCAAGAAAATGGAAAGCTATCTCATGCTCTTGGATTGGAAGAATTACTATAGTTAAGATGGTCATACTACCTAAAGCAATCTACAGATTTAATGTGATCCCTATCCAACAACACATGACAATTTGCACAGAACTAGAATAAATAATCCTAAAATTTATATGGAACCACAAATGACCCAGAACTGCCAGAGCAATCCTGAGGAAAAAAAAAACAAAGCTTCCTAAGGAAAAAGAACATAACCCTTCCAGGCTTCAGACACTACTACAAAGCTATAGTGACACTACTACAAAGCTATAGTAATCAAACAGCATGGTGTTGGCACCAAAACAGACATATGGATCAATGGAACAGATTAGAGAGCCCAGAAATAAACCCACCCACCTACGGTTGATTAATTAATCTTCAACAAAGAGTCAAGAATAAAAAAAGGAGAAAAGACAGTGTCTTCAGCAAGTGGTGTTACCAAAGCTGGAAAGCCACATGTAAATCAATGAAGTTAGAACACTCCCTCACACCACACACAAAAATAAATTCAAAATGGCTTAAAGGCTTAAATATAAGCCATGACATCATAAAACTCTTAGAAGAGAACATAGGCAAAACATTCTCTGAGATAAAGCATAGCAATGTTTTCCTAGGTCAGTCTCCCAAGGCAATAGAAATAAAAGCAAAAATAAATAAATGAGACCTAATCAAACTTACAAGCTTTTGCACAGGAAAGGAAACCATCAACAAAATGACAAGACAGCCTACGGGATGCAAGAAAATATTCGTTAACCATGTGATCAACGAGGGCTTAATTTCCAAAATACATGAACAGCTCATACAACTCAATATCAAAAACACAAGTAACCCAATCCAAACATGGGCAAAGACCTAAACAGACATTTTAGGTCCAAAGAAGATATACAGATGGCCAAAAGGCACGTGAAAAGATGCTCAATATTGCTAATTATTAGAGAAATGCAAATCAAACTATTACAATGAGATATCATTTCACACTGGTCAGAATGGCCATCATCAGAAAGTATACAAATAATAAATGCTGGAGAGGGTGTGGAGAAAAAGGAACCCTCCTACACTGTTGGTGGGAATGCAAATTGGTGCACCCACTATGGAGAATAATACAGAGGTTCCTTAAAAAGCTAAAAATATAGTTACTGTATGATCCAGCAATCCCACTTCTGGGTATATATCCAGAAAAGACAAAAACTCTAATTCAAAAATATACATGCATCGCAATGTTCATAGCAGTGCTATTTTACAATAGCCAAGACATGGAAGAAAAGTAAATGTCCATCAACAGATGAATGAATAAAGAAGATGTGGTGGCATCTTAGCCATAAAAAAGAATTAAATAATGCCAATGTTTGCAGCAACATGGATGGACCTAGAGATTATCATACTAAGTGAAGTACGTCAGAGAAAGACAAATATTATATGACATCACTTATATGTGAAATCTAAAATACAGCACAAATGAATTTATTTACAAAACAGAAACAGACTCACAGACATAGAAAACAAACTTATGGTTACCAAAGGGGAAGGGGGGGGGAACTGAAAGTGTGGGGTTAAAAGATTCACACTACCATATATAAAATAAACAACGAGGATTTACTATATAGCACAGGAAACTATATTCAATATCTTATAATAAACTATAATGGAAAATAATGGAAAAAAAAGAATATAGATAAATGCATATATATGTATAATCAAATCACTTTGCCATACACCTGAAACTAACACCATATTGTAAAGCCAGTATACTTCAATTAAAAAAAAAAATTTGTGGTAAAATACATACTTAAAACTTTGCCGTTTTAACTATTTTAAGTGTATAATTCAATGGCATTAATCATATTCACAATGTCATGCAACTATCTATTTCCAAAACATTTTTTATTACCCAAACTCTGCAACCATTAACAATAAATTCACATTACCCCCAACCACCTGAGTCCCTGATAATTTCTAATTTACATTATTTCAATGAATTTGCCCATTCTAGGTAACTCATATAAGTGGATTCATAGTTTTCATCAAATTGTTCCACCACTAGCAAACTGTTTTCTACAGCAACTGTGCCATTTTACATTCCCACCAGAAATGTACAAGAGTTCCAATTTCACAATGTCCTTTACAAAATTTGTTATTTTCCATTTTTTGGACTGTAGTCATCCTAGTAGATGTGAAATGGTATATCATTGTGGTTTTGATTTGCATTTCCCTAATCACTAATGATATGGGACTTTTTATGAGCTTATTGGCCATTTGTATTATATATTCTACTGAGAAATGTTTAGTCAAGCCCTCTGCACATTGGGTTTTTTTTTTTTTTTTTTTTTTTTATGAGTTCCTTATATATTCTGTATATTAAACTCTTAGATACATGATTTGCAAATGTTTTCTATCATCCTGTAGGTTGTCTTTTCACTTTTTTTTGTTTCATTGATGGATAACTGACATATAGCATTGTATTAGTTTCAGGTGTACAACATAATGATTTGATGTATGTATATACTGCAAAATGATTACTACAAGTTTGGTTAGCACACATCACCTCACCTAGTTAAAATTTTGGGTTGTGTGATAAGAACTTTTAAAATCTACTCTCTTAGCAACTTTCAAATATATGATAGTCTTGATAGTCCCCATGTTGCACATACATCCCCAGAACTTATTTATCTTATAACTGGAAGTTTGTACCTTTTGACCAACTTCACCCATTGCACCCATCCCCATTCCAGACTCTGGCAACCACTACTGTCGATTTCTTGATAAGGTCCTGTGATGCACAAAAGTTTTAATATTGATAAAGTCCAATTTACCTATTTTTTCTTCTGTTGCTTGTGCTTTTCCAAGGTCATACAAATTTACCCCTATATTTTCTTCTAAAAGTTTATGTTTTTAGTTCTTATATTTAGGTCATTGATTTATCCTGGATTAATTTTTGTATATAGTGTAAGAAAGGGATTTAACTTCATTCTTTTGCATGTGGAAATTCAATTGTCTTAGCACCATTTGTCAAGGAAATTATTCTTTCCCCATCAAATGATCCCAGCATGCTTATCAAAAATCAACTGACCAGAAATGTATAGGTTTATTTCTAGATTTTCAATTCTATTTCATCAGTTTATATGTATATCCTTATGCCAGTACCACACATATGTATACACTTATGCCAGTACCACATTGCTTTAATTATTGTAGATTTGTAATAAGTTTAAAATTGAAATGCATGAGTTTTCTTGATTTTGTTCTTCTCTTCCAAGATTATTTTGGCCATTCATGGTCTCATAAAATTCCATAGGAATTTGAGGACAGGCTTTTCCATTTCTGCCAAAAAAAAAAAAATGCTACTGGAATTTTGGTAAAGATTCCGTTGAATCTGTGAGATTAAGTCTTCCTACCCAAGAATACAAGACACCTTTCCAATTATTTAGGTCTTTAATTTCTTTCAGCAATGTTCTGTTGTTTTCAATGTACAAGTCTTTCACCTCCTTGGTTAAATTTATTTCTATATTTTTAGATGCTATTGTAAATGGAATAGCTTTTGTAATTTCATTTTTGGATTGTTCATTGCAGGTGTATAGAAACAAAACTGATTTTTGTGTGTTGAACTTGTACCCTACAACTTCGGTGAATTCATTTATTAGCTTTAGCAGCTTTCTTGTGGATTCTTTGGGATTATATGTATACACACACACACACACACACACACATATACATACATACATATATATACACGCATATATACATGTCATATATAGAGAGAGATAATTTTACTTTCTCTTTCCAATTTGGATTTCCTTTCTTTTTCCTGTCTGATTTCTCTGGTGCAGTGATGAATATCATAGTGAAAACGGGCATCCTGTCTTTTCCTGATCTTAGGTGCAAAAAATTTTATTTTTTCACCATTGAGTATAATGTAGGGTGATATTTTTGTAAATGCCTCTTATCATGTTGAAGTTCTCTTCTTTTCATAGTTTTTTTTTTTTTTTTTTTTGGTATGTTTTTGTCATGAAAAAATGTTGGGTTTTGTCAAAAGCGTTTTCTGCATCAAGATGACCATGCTTTGTTTTGTTTTGTTTTATTCCTTGGTTCTATTAACATGGTATATTACATTGATTGATGTTCTTATGTTGTAATTCAGCATTCACTTGGTTGCTGTAAACATCTGACTTTTCCAGAGTTCTGAAAAATTTGGTTCTGACAGTTTATTCTCATTTTGATGTTATTGTGGAGTGATGAAAGCTTGAAGCTGCCTATTCCATTTTGCTTATGCCACTTTTTATTTTACTTTTTGTCACATTTGATATCATAATTATTGAAAGTATCTATGCAGATAGAGTATTTCCCTCAACATATGTTAGCTATTATCAATCATAACTATAATATTTTGTTGTGTGTAGACACTCAATCTCTTATAAGGTTCATTGGTTTTTGCATTATTTGTTGAAGTTCTTTTGAACACTTCTAAATATAAGGGACCTAGCCAGACATAACAAAAAGATATGAAGATGAGAAAAACATAATCCTACCAGTGAGGAATTTACTGTGCTGTAGGTAACAACATGAAGTTATAATACTATGTAAAATATATGAATATTCTGACATGGTTACTAGCACCGTTCAGTTAGGTATCCAGAAAAGACAGAAGTTTGCTCTTCTCTCCCAAAAGAACTACAAATACCTTGAATGTGGGGAGTACCTTTCCTATTTCCTTTTACACGGAGAGTAGGAACTAGGCATATTGCTGGAGAATATGTATTCATTCCTTGGAGATCCAATATTTGGCACTGTAGCCTTGTAGGAGGTGAATCTGAACTATGTTTTTCACAATCACATTATCTTTCAATGAAAAGGTAGCAATAGCTCATGGAAACTTGAAACTCTATAACAGTCTGAAACCCATTGTTCACAGATACTTACAATCCTGACTTAAACTAAATCGAATAACAGAAATTCATGGATTTTAATAGTATCCATTAAATGGAGTTTACCAGCTGAGAACATATTGCTTTTTAAAAATATATATATATAATACTAATACTAGGTTTTTTTCTATAAAGTGAAAAGCAACAATTGGTTGGGGAGCAAAAAGTCTGTCTAATATTAAGTATCTGGAAGGAAAACATATGCTCAATGTTTTTGTTCTCAGCTTTATTTAAAATAATTTATTGGAAAAAGAAAGAGAAAGATCATTAAAAAATATTCAGAATCTGTTACAAAGGTTATTTTCAAAGAGGAGATTTAAGAAAAATATAAAATGAGACTGGGTTCAGTAACAAATATTACTACCAAAAGTTAAATTCCCATAAATCAACACTGTAACTATAGCAACCTTACAAGGTAGCACAAAAGGGCTCATCTTTATGCAACACAGTTTTATAGAATCTATCATCCTGGATGTGACAGTATGTACTATATTTTGTGATCTGCTATGACATCCTAATACATAGACATTATTAACTATAACCAATGGCTCATTTATTACCGGTCAAGTAAAGTTATTTCTTAAATACACACGTTTAAAATTAAAATGAGGTGTTTAAACAGTTAAGCTTACTAACCATAAATTACCAAAAATAATACGAGTGATGCCAACTTTGTCGATATTCTTAAACATAATTAAAAACATCAACAATTCTTTATGTTTATTTTCAACAATTTTATGCTAGACTAAAGAAAACTAATCAAAGTGCTATGATGACCTCATAATGAAACCTTCCAAAAAAAAAAATCTCCTTGGTCTCAAAGCATACAAAACTCTGACATAACTGAGTGAAAATATGAAAATGAAGTTCTCCCAGGAGACTTGTAGAACATACGTGCTGAAACCAGCAGTATCATTAACAATTCCCACAATGGCCTCAATGTGAAAGCAAATAGATTTTATTCCATTTAGATATTTCTGATGATGAGATTGGGAAAAAAATCTACATTAAGAACTTTTGGAATAGTTTATGAATATATTTTTGGCCATAAGGTATAAATTATAAATTGTAAATAATTCTGTATATTGTTGATATACACACACACTCATGCACACACATATACATATATACAGTCATCCCTCAATATCTGCTAGGGATTGGTTCCAGGACCCCTCCCACAGATATCAAAATCAGTGGATGTTCAAGTTCTTTATATAAAATGGCATGGTATTTGCATATAATATATGCACATCACCCCATAAATTTTACATCACCTTGATTACTTATAACACCTAATGCAATGTAAGTGCTATGTAAACAGTTGCCAGTGTGAAGCAAATTCAAGTTCTGCTTTTTGAAACTCTAGAATTTTACTTTTTTCAAATATTTTTGATCCAATTGATTGAATCTGTGGATGCAGAACCCATGGATACAGAGGTCTGACTCGTGTATGTCTGTGTGTCTGTGTGTGTGTGTATCCTTTGTCTACACCATTTAGTTTAGCACAAAGAGATTGACTGGTGTTATAAGTGCATTTTAGATAATTGTCTCTCCTCAAATAACTCTTTGAGAGGGGAAATAAAACATAAAATATCTGGAATATTTTAGTATGGAATTTAACCCACATATTAAGTATAAAGAACTCTGTAATTTGTTTTGGAATAAGATCTGGTTTGGTTTTAACTAATACAGAGATTTTTATTTGATCATTTTATAGACTACTAAAACCATTTTTGTGCTTCCTTTTAAGTAGTCTACTGGGGAGTGTAACAAACATATACTGCTGACTTAATATGAAATCACATATATAGGTATTTACCCAAACATTTTTATGAATGGCTAGATAATTTGTACTCAGAATAAAGGGGAAAGCACATATAAATGAGAAGAATAAAAGGGAGAGAGTTGTTAGGAAAATAAAGGTAGTCATTTCCTTAATATTCTTGAACATATATTGTCAAATTTTCATCTAATGGGTTCTTTTAGAAGGCGATAAAATGGTGGTTTTAAAAGAGCTCTGGAGGGCTTCCCTGGTGGCGCAGTGGTTGAGAGTCCGCCTGCCGATGCAGGGGACATGGATTCGTGCCCCGGTCCGGGAAGATCCCACACGCCGCGGAGCGGCTAGGCTCGTGAGCCATGGCCACTGAGCCCGTGCGTCTGGAGCCTGTGCTCCACAACGGGAGAGGCCACAACAGTGAGAGGCCTGCGTACAGCAAAGAAAAAAAAAAAAAAAAAAAAAGAGCTCTGAAAAATTCTGAGACCCAAATGTTTTATTTGTCATAATACCCTAGTTTCTATTTAAATAAATGCTTCTAATTTTAAAAAAGAAAATATTATGCACACAATTATTATACAGAGAAAAATCAGACAAAAATCTCATAAGGCTTGAGATACAGAAAATTACAAACAAAAGAAAAATTATGAATAGAACTTTGAAGGCTCAAGCGAAGTTATCTCTGCTTGGAAACAAATTACATTATTAAACTCCATGTTCTATCAATAGTCACTTGGGTGGTTGGGTGGGAGTGTTTGTGTGAAACAGACAATATGTCCATCTAAGAAACAGTAAGCCCACTGAACAGTCAGGAGACATTTGCTCATATTCTGCCTGGCAAGTTTTAAACATCCTTTAAGGACACAGTTTTTATTTTGTTCTTTTTGTATCCAAGAATAGGTACATTGTCCTTTGGAGAAACTAAGTTCTAAAGTATCCAAAGAAATACATTAGCATCATTATCTCAGTCATCAATTCACAAACATGTGCTCCTCTAATATGGCCATCATTGGCCTTCGTGTGTCTTTCCCAAGGAAAAAAAAATTAGTCAAGTGAACCTAAAAGAATTTTCAGCATATGCTAAAACTGGGACGAGGACTATGACAGATATACACTAGAAAACAGGGCTTTTAATGTGCACTTATTACAGTTAGTGGTAATAATCAATTGTCATAATATATTTTTCTTGCAAAATTAATAAAATTATCTAAAAATAAATGCGACTAAGCCTCATTTTATTCAAATTTATTTATTTATTTCAAATTTATATTTTTTAGCATACCAAAGAGATCTGACCAACTCCAATTTAACTAGAGTTCTGGTGTTGGAACAGAAAATTCTTGCATCTCCCCTCTAATTGATTCAGTAGAGTGCTATGGTCTACTTTTATTCTCTTGGATTGCCTAGCTCTATATAAAAACCAAGCACTTAAACATTTTTACAAGAATATCAGTTTCAGATTTATAATAGGCTACTGAATACCATTTTACTGAGAAAGCTAACAGCATTTGTAAATACTCAGAATAGTTAAAACCTTCAGAAATATTCTCCTGCCCTAAAAACTCAATAACTGCTGGTACAGTTCCCAGAGTGGGGTAGAGGTCTTAAACACAAGAAGCTTTGGAAAAATGTTGCAAACTTTTGACAGCTTGACTTTAGCCTCTTGATATCCATGAATTAAAATATCAGAACTGTGTTCAGACATATACCTTTTGATATACTGAGCTTGCAATCTGACATACATTTCTTCATAACTGTCAACAGCTGCCATATATTTAATTTTTCCATTGTGTTTCATCCATGCTCATGCACTATGCTCACGGTGAGGGGAAAGATGAGACTTAGTCACTGGTATGCATAGGAAGCTGTTTCCATGTTTAAGGAATAGACTCAAGGGGCTCTGTCAGAGAGTGCAGCTTTTACTTTAACCTCAAATTATTTACTTGGACTCTAGTTCTTGCCAAAATTCACACCAAATTGTAAAATAGTTAACTCTTTATTTTTCCTGTAGGGAAAACAAAACAAAACAAGAGCATCCCTTTTAAGGGAAAAAAGTAGAAAAGGCCCAGTAATATATAACTGGTGTGTTTCAAACTTTTATTCAGCCACTAACTTTTCCATTGGTAACCATCCCTGCACAGAGAAATAATATCTGTTTTCTCAATCCTTCAAGACAAGAATGATGGCAGAGGTGTCCAGGAGGAAACAGAGAGCACTCTTGAAAAATTGTCAGAATGAATCTAGAAAGGCACTCAAAACACTACCTTATGCTCTCCTCTATTTCTTTACTCCTCACAAAAGTCAAAACTGACTCAACGTTTTATTGAATTATAGCACTTCCAGAAAAATGGTATGAATATTACTCCCAAACATTAAAAAAAGTAAAACCTTTAGAAATTGTAAAAGGGAAAGAGGGGAGATGGTCAAGACCCAAACAGAGTACACGCACAGACAGGAAGAAAAGGAAGTCCATGAGATTTGGTCAGAGGAGGCTGAAATTCAGGACTTTTTCTAATTCTACTTTGGTAGAGGTCTCATGCCAGTCAGTACTGAGAAGAAAGAACAGCCCAGCCCAGGGCTCTGATGGGACTGAGAATGGTAAAGAAAGCGGTGGATGTGGGAGGGATTAGAACAGAAAGAAATGCAAAGTGGGAGGGAAGGCTATACAATTAATCAAGTAACTGGGAGAGTTAACACATTAGACATAAGTTCCCTCCTTCTCTCCTTCCTTTCTTTTCTCTCCCTCCTCCCTCCCTCTTCCTCCTCCCTCTTTCTCTCTTTCTGCAGAAATCTTGAAGTACAATAAGTGTAATTCATTATCAGCTTCAGAAAAAGTATAATATTCCTTGCATTTAATAACAAATTCTGTTTTGACAACAGCAGATTCCTAATTGCCCTAACAATGTACTCTCAATAATCACACACAACCAGAATAACACAGGTACTCAATTTTAATTCTATGGCTTAACTCTAACTTTCACATGATAATTAGCACAAATCACTACTTACATACTATCTCTGATTAAGAAACGGCTTCTTCTTGACCTGATGGATTTGATAACCACCTGTTTTAAGAATTTGCTTTCCTGTTTTAGTATCTTTTTAGGATTGTCACAACATGGAAACGATTCCTTGTTGTTTGAAAATATCAGATTATAATATACCTAATTGGTATTCTACTTGACAAATCAGACTATCATAGCCTAAAAAACAAAGTTAAATCTTAGCACAGCAGCTAAGATTTTCGTTGCATTTAGACACAACTTGATCATTTTTCACTCTTCTAGTAAAAAAGGATCACTCTGGAAATGTGAAGACTGATACAGAATTTTAGTGTTGTACACTAAGTCTCTTCAACTACTCTGTATTTAAAATCATACCAAGATTTCAAATTGGCTCATATCAGATGTGCCCTCTTTCCGAAGTCTTTTGGATGGCCCCTCAGAATGGAAGTGTTCTCTAAGCTCTTCAGAACGTCCAAAGCACTGTGTTCCTGTATATTTTAATACACTCTTTTATATTAATATGTTCAGTTATTTAAAGACAGGAACTATGTTTTTCTTTCTTCAGTGATTCCTACTCCACCTGTCACTGACTTCTACACACATAGCAAATGCTCAATAAATATTTCTTAAGTTCAGGCAAATTAAAAGCAGTCTTCCATTAAAACAAATTAAAAAATTTCTGGCAGTAGCTGCTTTCCAATTTTATTTTTTTAACCTCAGATTCAAACTAAGATTTCAGAAATAAAGAAATGTAATTTTAACAGTGAAATATATTTATGTAGTTGCTGTATATATTTGAATTAAGTACAATATAGTTTATATGATAGGGCTAAAAACCTTCCTACAGGTAACAACTTTTCACTTAAATATAGAATAAAACTTTGGTTGCATCACTGATTTATGTTCTAATATTCCATTTTAGGCAAATTGTGGAAAATATAAATACTGTGAAAAACTTTATACTTATCACCTTTAAAAAATGTTCATAAACAAAACTGGATACAATATATAATATACACTTAGGAAAATACAGTATTTTACTAAATATTATACCAAGTTATTCCTTCTTAAACATTTAAGTCTTTTCTATAAGCTGCTTTCCAATAACCAATAAAAAGGCACTTTTTCTAAAGATGTAATATTTTTGGAATAAATACAATTTATAAGTATTTAAAATATCTTTATAATACTACATATTAATAACCTCTTAGTACTTCTTTGCTCATGTTATCACCTTAAGATTTCACATTAATATAAGAGGCTGTTTAAAATATTTACAAATGATGTGACTGATAAGAGATTAATCTCCAAAATTTACAAACAGCTCATGTAGCTCAATATCAAAAAAAACAAAAAATGGGCAGAAGACTTGAATAAACATTTCTCCAAAGAAGACATACAGATGGCCAAGAAGCACATGAAAAGATGCTCAACATCACTAATTATTAGAGAAAAGCAAATCAAAACTACAATGAGATATCACCTCACACCAGTCAGAATGGCCATCATCAAAAAGTCTATAAACAATTAATGCTGGAGAGGGTGTGAGGAAAAGGAAGCCCTCCTACACTGTTGGTGGAAATGTAAATTGGTACAGCCACTATGGAGAACAGTACGGATGTTCCTTAAAATACTAAAAATAGAGCTACCATATGATCCAGCAATGCAAGTCCTGGGCATATATCTGGAGAAAAACATGGTTCAAAAGGATACATGCACCTCAATGTTCACTGCATCACTGTTTACAATAACCAAGACATGGAAGCAACCTAAATGGTCATCGACAGAGGAATGGATAAAGAAGATGTGGTACATATATACAATGGAATATTACTCAGCCATTAAAAAGAATGAAATAACACCATTTGCAGCAACATGGATGGACCTAGAGATTATCATATTAAGTGAAGTAAGTCAGACAGAAAGACAAATATTATGTGATATCACATATATGTGGAATCAAAAAAAAAAAGATACAAACGAACTCATTTACAAAACAGAAACAGACTCACAGACTTACAGAATGAACTTATGGTTACCAGGGGGAAGGGTGGGGAGGAGGGATAGACTGGGAGTTTGGGATTGACATGTACACACTGCTATATTTAAAACAGATAACCAGCAAGGACCTACTATATAGCACAGGGAACTCTGCTCAATATTCTGTAATAACCTAAATGGGAAAAAATTTTGAAAAAGAATAGATAAATATATAAGTGAATCACTTTGCTATACACCTGAAACTAACACAACATTGTTAATCTACTATAATCCAATACTGTATAAAATAAAAATTAAAAATAAACTTATTTCCAAAAAAAAAGGAGGCCATCTATTTTTTTAATTGTGATACTGAATTTTTATTGAAGTAAAGCACACTAAATCAAACCAATTACAAAGATACATGTGTCACACCAAGAACCAAAATGCTTTCAATTTTTCAGACAGTTTTAATGCCATGGGAAAACCGCTCACAATGTTAAAAAATGAAAAAAGCAAGATACAGTACCATATATGCAGCATGATCTCAACTATGAAATAATTTTAATATTTATACATTGAAAAAAAAGACTGGAAGAGAATGCACCAAACATTTAACTGCAGTTAGCTCTATATAGTGGGAAAACAAGATACTGAATTTTTTACTTTTTGTAAATTTTCAAATTTTCCAAGAAATTAGTATTTATAAATCAGAAAACTAGTGAAAAAAATTAAACTTAAATGTTAAACTGCTTCACAACTACCAATGGATTATTAAGGAAGTACTAGGTGAGTAAACTGGCTTTGAGGCATGGCTACATGGACTCTTTCACCTCAGTGAAAAAAAATGTCCAAGAAAATTTTATTGCAAATTCATAACAGCTTTGTATTATTAATGTTGGAAGCTTTAGTTAAGTCCTACCCCCAGAAACTTCAGTAGCTAACATCTAATCTTAATATACAGAAAATGCCAACTTTTCATCAAAAATTTAATGCTATCGTAATTGCCTTAATTGTTCTTGCTCTCAGAGGCTGGTCTGAACAAAGGGTATAATTTAAAAATTCCAGGGCTTCCCTGGTGGTGCGGTGGTTGAGAGTCCACCTGCTGATGCAGAGGACATGGGTTCGTGCCCCGGTCCGGGAAGATCCCACATGCCACAGAGCGGCTAGGCCCATGTGCCATGGCCACTGAGCCTGCGCGTCCGGAGCCTGTGCTCCACAATGGGAGAGGCCACAGCAGTGAGAGGCCCTCGTACCGCAAATAAATAAATAAATAAAATTCCAGCCTTCAGAAGTTTCAATTAAAGATTAGTTGAAATAATCAATTTTAAGCAATTAAGAGATGAGATTTGCTTTTGGTGCATTAATCTCTTACATCTTAATTTCCAAATAAGTTTTTAAAACATTTTACTGTCAAATAATTATTGACAGTTCTGTTATTTCAGGAAGATGCAGAATGCAACATTCAACAAGCATTTATTAAGAATCTACTGTGTTCCGCACTTTGTGCTAGGAGTGTGGGCAAGAGGAGCAAAAGGGATTCTGAAAGGTGGTTGGATATAAATCCCCCACAGGTCAGTTCTAATTCTGTAAAACAGAAAATTGCCAAGAAGTTTCTTTCATACTGTACTATCGGTTTAAAAGCACTTAACCTAAGTATTTGTGTGGCTGTCAATGTTTGTTTCTATATATTTAGCTTTATCAATGGAAGGAATGAAGAGTGATAGAAAAGGGGAGAGACACAGAACCAAGCATAAATAATCAAATTTCTTCTTAAGCATACAGATCTCAACTTTATCAGGAAGATATGTTCTCACCAAAATTTGGTAACTTCTCTAGTACACACAGGCCAAAAAATGTTCTGACAAAATAACAAAAGCTACAAAACCTGTGCTCAAAGGAGAAAGAAAATCCTATTGGTCCATGCTGCCTAAAATCACAGCTTTCCAAAACTCTAGGCGAATAAGGGATCCATTTTATGACAAATTAGGAATCTGCCTTACATTTTTTTTCTAGGTAAAAGTTCCTACCTGACCTTACACCCCGAATACGATATCAAATGAATGCATTTTTCTTATATGGCCCTTCACCCAGTCTCTCCAGATCCAAGAATCTTGCCAAGCAACTTAATGATTTAAGAGAGTAAGGATCACCACATATGACAGAAAAAGACTTTGTTAGACAAAAAAGAAAAGCCAGATATGGAGGCTATTAACTCCTAAGGCGATGGCACTGTGCCTCAATCTGATTACCTGGGATTACATGCTTCAAGCTGTCTAACAATACAATTCTATTAGGCTAGAAACTCCTTGAGAGATTATGTGATTCATCTTTGTATCACCTGTCCCTATCAGTAACCTCTAATAAATGGAATGCTTGGCTGTTTTCTGTTTTCAATAAATGTTGGGCAATAGGAAAGGCTGCAGAATAACAATATACATTTGTATTTTTAAATGACCACACCTTCCACAGAAGGATTTTAATTGCAGAAATCAGAACTCATAACACCACAGCCAGCCAAACACACACACACACACACACACACACACACACACACACACAAACACACACGAGGGTTTCCAGACTAAAAATGCTTCAGACTTCAACCCTCACTAAAAACCTATCTTTTCTTAACACACAAAAGCGTTTTCACAAAAACAAACAAACAAAACAAAAAAAAACCTTTCCTTTTGTTTCTTTCCTTTTGGGGGGGAAATTCTCCAATACCATATTAAAGGCTAGACTGCCTGCATTTGCCTAAGACCCTTTCGGTACTTACAAGTGTAGTAACCCACTGTCTTTTTTAAACTTATGTTGTTTAAACACAAAAGGAACTTGAACTTGAGCAAGGAGATACCTTAAAGCCAAATGCCAGTGACAGCAATGGCTCCAACCAGTGACTAACACCAGACCCTGTGTGAACTGATGAATTTTACAGAGGGTCAACCCAGGCCCAACGGGGTTAGTTCCCTGTACTGCAGTCAAAAATGCCATCAAAATGACTTTTGGGGGCTTCCCTGGTGGCGCAGAGGTTGGGAGTCCGCCTGCCGATGCAGGAGACGCGGGTTCGTGCCCCAGTCCGGTGGGATCCCACGTGCCGCGGAGTGGCTGGGCCCGTGAGCCGTGGCCACTGGGCTTGTGCGTCCGGAGCCTGTGCTCCGCAGCGGGAGAGGCCGCAACAGTGAGAGGCCCGTGTACCGCAAAAAAAAAAAAAAAAAAAAAGACTTTTGGAACTACTGATAAAACCAAGCATCTCTGATTTTTATGGAATAGTCTGAACCAGGGCCAGAAACCTACAAAGACCACCTACGAAATGACTGAGTGAGAGCAGGTTTTTAATAAAGTTAGCAAATGAGTGAAGTCTGACTTGGCACCCGGCTTACTCTCCCATCCAGGTCTCTATCTTCCACATATGTGTCCCATTCTAGCTCTGGACCCTTTTCACCTAATCCCCATGATGGCAAACAGAATTCAAAATGAGGAGACCAGATTTCAGTCTAAGGCTTTCTAGACACAACACTAGCTTAGGCAAGTCAGCTCAGAATCTCTCCATCCAGTAGACAGAGAGAACATCATCAACTTCACCAGTTTATACCAATATAAAATAAGCTCAAGATCTTAGCAAGTAATATAAGTAGGTAGTTAACACTAAGGTTTAACTTATCTCTTCCTCTGGAATGATATCTGCAATTTAAAAAGCCACCCTTACTGAAAAGGGAGAAAAAGTACCCTCAAAGGCCACCTGAGCTCCAGGTCTATTTTTGCAATAATGCCATCCAGAGGCAAGGAGGGCACTCATAGGACTTAGAATTAAGCAGAAGGCCTCCTTCTCTCAAGGCAAAGAACACTACATAGCGTCGTTGAAGGGTAGGTACTTTGCTTAGCTTCTCACTTTATGTATCTCCTTTTCACAGAGGAGACTGCCTTGGAGAGGTTAGCCATCTTGCCCAAGGTCATCTGGGAATGCAGCCTATATAATAAAGCCTAAATACTCTTCCTGCTAAAATGAACCAGAGGGGCTTCCCTGGTGGCGCAGTGGTTGGGAGTCCGCCTGTCGATGCAGGGGACACGGGTTCGTGCCCCGGTCTGGGAGGATCCCACATGCCGAAGAGCGGCTGGGCCCATGGGCCTGCGCGTCCGGAGCCTGTGCTCCGCAACGGGAGAGGCCATAGCAGTGAGAGGCCTGCATACCGGAAAAAAAAATAAATAAATAAAATAAAATAAACCAGAAATACAGGTCACAAGCCATTCATCTTCAAGCCTACTTATCTAGATTTACTTATGGGGAAAAACCCCCGGAAGAAATACCAAACTTATGTATATTCTGATGTCTTTGGGGAAGAAAAAAAAGCCTAGAGAGCTTTCCCACACCACCCGCCAGCCCTACTAAGGAGGGGAAGGAAAGAAACCCCAAATGTACACATGTAGAGGTACTGAATTTGGGAGCCAGACAGATCTGGAATATCTGTTCTACTATCTACTGACCTGGTCTATTTTAGCCAAATAAGCCTTTCTTCATCAATAAAATGGAAATAATCCAGGGGAAGTGTGAGTTTTAAATGAGACCCTCCTCAGCAGGATGCTGATGTGACAGACACACTGAAAGAACTGCTCTAAAGGTACATCACCCTCAGGCCCCACTCCAAGTCTCAGCTGTTCAGTGTGAAGAGCTGACTTTGCAGCACTCCTAATATACACCCGCTCTGTTCTCCATTCTCCTCACCCTCCTCACACTGCAGTCACCTGGGGATCTACAAGCCTCAACTCTTTGGAAAGGTTCTCTGCCCCCACTGTGTTGACTTAACAGACCTCTGAACCCCTGAGTTAAGCTCAGACACATCTATCCCAGGTTCTGTTAAAGCCAGAAGCTCCAAGACATGGCCCCTGCCCCACCGTAGCCCCAGTCTATGGGAAGGGATAGCTATGGAAACAAAGCAAACGGGGAGAGCAGGCGCCCGGCTCAGGGAAGGCTGGAGAGAATAGGGAGAACTGAAGGAAAGCTTTGTCACAGAGGAGATGTTAGATCATTCTGAAGGGCTGAACAGGCAGAAGGAAAAGCTTAGAAAAGAGCATGAAGGTATTCAAAAGATTACACAGTATGGCTAAGATATCTGACCCTAGGTCAGATCAAATCACAAGGGCCTTACAATGTCGTGCTGGGTTCTGACTTCACCCTAGAGGACACAGGGAAACAAAGGTTATTTTTCAGTGAAGCAACAAGGTCAAAAAGATCACTCCAGTGGTCCCAGGAAAGAGGGACTGGTGAGTGGGTAAACTCAGGACTGGGAAGCAAAAGCAGGAAGGAAATTATCCCAAGAGCCCAGGACTCACCTCCTCCAGAATAGCCTTCTCTAACCCATGGCCAGGCTGCACTGTGAAATGTCCTTTTCCGACGCCAGAACGTCTTACATATGACATCAAAATAAATTATCATATACATTGGCCTCAACAGAAAAGGAAGCACCCTATTCAATCATATATTCCCTAGAAACTGCACAGAATCTGCCACGTACGCATCTGCTGAGTGGCAAAGTGAAGAAAAGACCTGTTTTTGCTGTTGTTGAGGCTGGAACGATGAGTCTGCTCTGAACGCCTGCAGGACACCCTGGTGGAGATGTCTGCCAGGGGACAACGGGGCATACATGTTTAGCAGTCAGGAGAAACGGTCTAAACTATAAGGACAAATTTTGGAAATTAAGACTGAAATAGCCCTTAAAGGGACTAAGGGCTGGGGACATCCTGGGGACATGTAACCTAAGGGGGGGACATGTAACCTAAGGGGGGGACATGTAACCTAAAGGGACATCCTGGGGAATGTAACCTAAGTCACTGAAAGGTCAGAGGTCAAGGTAGCCTAAGGAGAAGACAAGAAAAGGAAAATCTCTAGAAGAGAAAGGATGACTAAGAGAGGGATAATCAGAAAGGCAGGCAGGGAACCACAAAATAGTCCAGATGATTTTTGGTCTATCTGAAAACTGTTTACATAAAAACAAGGTGCCAGCTATTAACCCAGTTCTCAGTAAATTTTCAGTAATGTTCTTATTTTAAGACTAGGATGAATAAGGAAAGGACAGAAATCAATTTAGCACATGTGTATGCATTTCTTTGATTTCCCTGTGACTTCAGCATCCAGATAAGGAGACATCACGGTACACAGAAAATAAACAACATATGTTGCAAACAAGTGCCAAAATAAAGCACTGGATTATATTCCTTAAACCTCAGTAGCCATTAGTTGACAGTTTTGGTTGAAAATGTTTGATAACCATTAATTGATGTACTTTTCATTGCAATTGTATAATTAAGTCTAAGGCTCATGAGGGTATGGATCAAAGGATCTTATCATCACACCCTCACTGTCTACATGAAACACTCTACAATTATCTTATGTCTTGGCCATTTGTCTTCAAATAAAGAACATATTTTAAGCATACATGGGTGCATTTGGTGGAAGTGAGAATTTAGGAGCTGATAAAGAAAAAAAGAAAAAATTACAGGGGTAACTGTCCTCTCTTTAAAGGACATGAGGCCATCTATGGATAAGAACAAATCAATGTGACCTCCTACACTAATGTTTGCTTTTGATTATAAACTTAAGTCTGCTTCAGTATACCAATTCTTTTCCTATTTCCCCCTGGCACCCCAAAACTTCATGAATTTAGACTTTCCCTCCAACGTAGAACACCAAGAACTTCAAATTGACCTCACATTTCATAGATTTGGCTAAGCAAATTATATGCAAAACCAAATTCTGACCAGCATGCACCCTAATTAAGATATTTCCAAATATATTTCAAAAGATCTGAACAGTTTTGACTTCAATTTACAGACTATTCAAAAAATCAGATCATGAGGACACCTGGTTACAAAGTTAGTCATTAATCTGCTTTATAATTTAGTTAACAATGCCCTATTATTAGAAATCATTCAAATTACTTAAAATACTCAAATCAGACTAGCATGCTCAATACACCAATGTCCTCTAAAACCAACAGAGCACAAAACTCAGTATAATTTCTGTTTCTGTGTACTCTTTTCAAGGGGCCCTATTACTGTACTGAGAGGTCACCTATTTTTACTTCAAACACAAATGTTTGCACTGGACAGGGTCCTGAACTTGTAAATATAATGTTTACTTATGTGTTACCTAATTTTAAAGAGATTTTTTTGCTCTCTGTTTTAGTTATGTAGAGAGATGTACAGGCCAGCAATATCATAATATCACTAATTGAATCCATTGCAAAGGTGGTAAAGTGAGTGAATCTCTAGCCTTAAAAGAAAAATTTTGTACCACTGTAGTTCATAGAACTTGGAAAGGACATTACCTTTACCATTTAGGAACCAAACAGTAAATATAATGTAGTATATAAGACTATGATTTATGCCATATAGTGAAAGAATAAGATGAAACAGGAGGATTGAAACTGACCTTCTTATTTAAATGGTGGCTATTTGAGGAAACTTATTTATTTCAAAGTTTAACTTAGATGATGAAAAATATGTGAATTGTTAGTACATCCATCAGACCATTCTTGTGTTTAGCTACTCTTTAATGGTATTTAATACACCCGTATCTCAAAGTTGAGATCAAATATATCCAACATTTCGTCAGTTTACATGAGTATGACTGTGACTACTGTACTGATAGATGTATACTTCTATCATTCAATCATAAAGTAAGAACTAGCCCAAGTGGGCCATGATATGATGACATGGAGAAAAGAGTATCTCCTATATTGCTACTGCAGAGGCAGAAGAAAGAGAAAGATGTCAAGTTGAAATCAATACTAATTTTAGCCTTATTGATGGGATGCTTCCTGATCACCAGACTGACTATAAAGCACAGGACAGCAGGTCAGTGGCAAAGGCCACATCTGTCTGTCCTTTCTTCTCTTCCTAGTGGATATAAATGGAATAGTCTGTTTATTTATAAATACATTAAAAAAAATCTGATTATGCAAGTTGACAGAAGACTGTGAGACTCCTGTTGACCTTGCAGAGAATTACACTGTTTGAAAGACTCTCAAATGCTTACAAGAAGTGGGAAAAAATTCTGTAAAATTAACTAGTCATTATTTGAAGCAATGGCTGGTTAAAACAGATTGCTGCTTTCATAAAATTACATACCAAGGCTAAAGAAACATTTTTTTTCTCTAACATATCTTGCTAAAGTAGGTATATTACTGGGGGAAAAAAATCCATTTTCCCACATGATGGCAAAGTTTCTCCTGAACTGGGAATATACCATAAAGCCAGATCTGGGTAAACGCTTGCTTCTACACAGGCACAATTATATTTTTGAGTGGGGGAGGGTGGGCAAAGACCACTCAACATATTCATTAGTTTCCTCAACCATTCATCATCTATCTGTTCATTCATTCAATGAATATTTTTTGACTGCCTACCATATATACCTTACACTAACTATTACAGAGGCTGGGGGTACAAGAGCATACAATACTGACAAGATCTCTGCCCTTACAGAGCATGCAATTTTATTGGGATAAACAAAAAAATAAATAAATAGCTGTTTAATAATGCCACATAGGGATAACTATTCTTTTTTTAAAAAGCAGAGAAGAAGACAGTATTAAGGGCTGCTGTTTCAGATTGGATGGAGAGATGACATTGGAACAGAGGTTACAGCGAGGCATGGAAGTTTGTATCATCAATATCTGAGGGCAGAACATGCAGAAAGAAGAGCAGGTGAAAAGGCCTTGACACAGAACATGGCAATAATTAGGCATACTTCACTAGGTGAAGAAATCTTAAAAATGGAAATATAATATCAGGAATAATTATTGATAGAAGTTGCACTGCTTCTTATAGCAATCTGTCTTTACTCAGTTACTGGGAACTGAGAGTTCACTATCTCCTAAGGTTGGATAATATCAAGTTCTTTGCATTATGTATCCCAATTCATTAATCTCTCACAACTAAGGATGTTTTTTTCCTATTCAAAAATAATATACGTTGGTGCAGAATTTACTTGGTGACCTTACAAAGGCAATAGTGTTTATAGTTAACCAGAGAAAGAGCCACCTAATCAGTCTGAACTTTCCATAATACAGCCTTAGCTTGATAGTTGCAATTTTTTTATCTTTCAAAATTATCTTGAGAGACTTCCCTAGTGGTGCAGTGGTTAGGAATCCGCCTGCCAATGCAGGGGACATGGGTTTGAGCCCTAGTCCTGGAGGATCCCACATGCTGCGGAGCAACTAAGCCCATGCACCACAACTACTGAGCCTACACTCTAGAGCCCGCGAGCCACAACTACTGAGCCTGCATGCCACAACTACTGAAGCCTGCGCGCCTAGAGCCCGTGCTCTGCAACAAGAGAAGCCACTGCGATGAGAAGTATGCGCACCACAACTAAGAGTAGCCCCTGCTCACCACAACTAGAGAAAGCCTGCTCACAACAACAAAGACCCAATGCAGGCAAAAATAAATACATAAATAAATAATTTTTTTAAAGATAAAATCTTTAAAAAAATTATCTTGAAATGTAATTCTTAAATTTTTGAGAAAAATCTATGAATTTTAAAGATCTATTGGATCTAAGATATTACTAGAAATTAGATGAACATTCTGTATTTAACCATACATGACATATTGCATACATAGATATATTTACTCATAAACATATGCATGTAAACTTATTTCATATTGGAGCAGCTATGAAGGTGTGCCAGTCACCATATGTCACGCAGTGTCCCTTCCTACAACATACTATTCAGCTGCAAGAAGTACAGTTAGCTGACAACCCCCAACAATTAGCACTTTCAGGATCTGCTGAGGCCATGCTCTCCGGGGCAGCCCCTAGCCAATGACTAAGCATACACAGGGCAGTGGGCTATTGGGGCCTGGCCATTTCTACCTACCTAGGAACTCCTCTAATGAGCCACCTTTGCTCCAGAGCACTCCACAGAGTTGGCTGAGAATCAGATCTGTATTGTGTTTAGAGGCCCCTACCACTCATCCTGTTCCTTTCCTAATTTATCTTTCACAGTTGTTACTCCTCAACAGCTTTTTGTAGCTCTAACTACATCCGAGCATCTGTCCCCTGGAGGACTCAAGTGACACACATATGCTTATAGATGTACATGTAAATATCTATTAATTTAGAGTAGATTAATGCATTATTGAAACTCTTTCATGTATTGACAGTTTGACTAATGCCAAAAAGACAAACATTTGATTGTTAAATCTGTTCTACTTGAATACTAAAAGGGGCTTTCTCATAATAAAACATTTGACATTTGTGTAAAATTTTTCTGAGACCCTCAGTATAGAAGGCAACCTCACTAGAACACTTTTTTATAGGGTTTGATATAGGATTTAGTTTAGTTGTCTCATCTAAATTGTTTAATTATTAAAAGACCAGAAGATACTTCTTAGAAGCTTTTCTTACATCTGAGATGACCCCATGTCATATAAATAAAACGTTAGTGTAGCACAAATCTTTACCATGTGATTTTCATTTTTATTGAATTGATAGCATCATTCTTGATTATGTAGGAAAGCATTATAATTATAGTAACATAAATATAAGTCCGAGTATACATTCCCAAAAGTAGAATGACTTTCGGTAAACAAAAGTACTTTAATTTATTAATGAGGATTTCCATGGTACTTTATACATCCTTGGGGATTTCCCAACACTTAATTTATTAAAATCTTGACTCATCTCAGAGTTTTGACAAATGAAATTGGGGAGATTGTCAGTAATCGTTCTTTACTTTCAGCAGAGAGAATTAAAGTCAATTGGAAGAACAGTTCAAGATTTCACCCTGATTATTCATGTGGAACTTCCTATTTTCCACATGCTTTTCACAGAAGCAGAAACGTTTAATTAATATTTTCTGTACACACAGAAATGGTTGGAATAACATGGGCAACATTTTACTGTATAAGTTTATAGTCTCTAAGGCTCGTTGAACATGAAAAATATCTACCATCACTGTCCATAAAAAGTAATGTAAAAATAACTGCTAATATAATGGTGGACTCCCTGTGTGGTTATATAACATATAGCAATTACCTCGGCACTAAAATATTACCAAAAAGGATATTTTCTCCTATTCAATCAACTAGAAGAGGATATCATTTGAGAAAGGCTGTTTTACATTTTTAAATTAATTGAAATAAAATCTGGCAGTGGAAGTTTTGTTTAAAGGGATAAACTATATGCCAATATGGCTCAAAATAGCAATCTGATACTTTTCTGACTAGGAAACAAAAGTTTCTTGACCTTCCCCCAAGATTATATTCTTCCTAGAAATATGAAATGATACTATTATTCCTTCATGTTATTCCTATCCCCACATGTACATCAAACGTAATCCCTACTGCTTTTCAAGAAAATAACATGAAAAGCCAGTAAATAAATTATTTTGACTTTGAATAGGGTTCCCACTACAAATGAATTACCACAAGAGTAAATAACAAATGATTCGTTCACTTTTCCCTTCACCAAGTTTAATGGAAGATTCTCTTAGATGATCTTCTCCTCGCAGATCATTTAAGAGAAATTTATGATGCTGAAAGAAGGCACACCTTATCTGAGCCTAAATGACCGCAAACAATGAGCCATTTTATGGGTGTTAAGCAAGGAATTCAATAAAAAGGTGATTTAAAAGGGCAGAATGATGATATTTTCTATTTAATCTTTTATCTAATTGATTGGTAAGTGCTTCAACAATACTGAATTTTCTTTCATTCAGGGGAAATGGCTCTAAATCATCATTTCATTGTAGGCAACATGCTTCATTTATCTAGTTTCTCTTCCCTAAAATAAAGATGTTGTAGTAGAGGCAATGTAGTTGACAATGTTCTGGGTCAGACATCAAAATGAGTAAGTCAGAGTGGATTGAGACAAAAGACTGCTTTGATAGGAAGTTTCATCTAAAGCCATTCAAATTCAAAACCCATGTGAAATGCATTTGGTCCACAACTCTCCAAAGTCCCAAAGTTGGGACTTTTGGACCAAGTTATTGCAAAACTCTCCCAGGTCCTTCCAGTTCTAAGAAGCAATCCAGGAAATCACTGTATTATGAACTAATAAGATATAAAGGAGATAAAAGACTATAGAGGGTATTAGAGTGAGAAGCTATTTCTTATTCTTCACTGACTCCTCTTATAGAGCTGGATATCAATGTTTATATCCTTTCACCTTGTCCCTAAGTCATCCAACTATTGCTTAATGCCGTTTCTTCTGAGAAGAAAAATTAGTTGGTAGGAGAAGAAGACCAAAAATACCCCAGCTCATATCATAAACACTTTTATTGGGAACTTATTATGTGTAAGGCACTTATTATGGACCAAATGTTTGTGTCCTCTCAAAATTCATATATGTGAATGCTAACCCCCAATGTATTAGGAGGTGGGGCCTCCGGGAAGTGATTAGATCATGAGGTGGAATCCTCATGAATGGCATTAGTGACCTTATAAGAAGAGACAAGAGAGTTTGCTCTCTCTCTGCAGTGAAGAAACAATGAGAAGATTACCATCTACAAACCAGAAAGTAGATCCTCACCAGACATCAAATCTGTCAGCACCTTGATCTGGGACTACCTCAACTCCAGAAATGTGAAAAACAGATGTTTGTTTGTTAAGTCACCCAGTCTATGGTAATCGTTATAGCAGCCTGAACTAAGACAACATTGTTCCAGACATTTGGGATAAATCAGGTAACAACACCAGCAAAGATATCTGCTCTTGTGGGGATTATATTCTGCAGAGACAGGCAACAATTATTAAACTTAATAAAATGAGTAATTCATGTATATGTGAGAAAATAGGAGGGTGCTATGGAGAAAATAAAGGGAAAACATAAGGGTAGAAGGGACTGGGAGGGCAGGAGGTGAGGGGTAGAGGGGTGCAATAGTTAAAAGAAAGGTTCAGAGTAGACCTCAGTGAGGTAAAATGTGAGCAAAGACTTGAAAGATGTGAGTGAGTCAAGCAAGTGTACTGAGGTGGGTGAAAGGGGCACTAAAGTCAAGGCCTTGGGATGACAGCATGGGTCATGTGCCCGAGGAACAGCACAGAGGCCGCTGTGCAGGAGACAGAGAGCAGGAGTCCTGAGAATTCACTTGGAAACAAATAACATGTGCCCTGTAGCTACAGTATGGGCGTTCAATTTAAATTAGAAAGAAATGAGGAGAAACTGCTGTGTTTTGAGCAGAGGAGGAAGATGGAACAACTTTTCTTTTTTCTGATTGAAATGGGGTACCATGGTTAAGAGCAGTGTCTTCGGAGTCCAGCATCTCTACGGCTTATCAGCTTGTGTACTCAAGGTCAAGTTCCTTAATCCCTGTTTCACCTACTAAAGCAGCATACAAGTGTGAACACCACATAGGACTGATTATAGAGATAAAAGAGACGATGCATCCAAACAACTTTGTATCGTAACAAGCATGTTGTAACTGCTGAATAAATTATCTCGTACTTTGCTACTTCCAACACAAACAATTTCTCCAAAAATGAATACCACTAATACCAGGATCATTCTAAAACTCCATTCCAACATCTATTTTCAGAGAGATGAATCAACCAAACAATCTCAACTATGTGCAAAGGATTGTTCTAGGTACTTGGAGGATATACAGAATTTAAAATGCAGCCATTAATATTAATAAAAATATGATTTAGGTAAAGAAATAAAACATACATATAAAATGAGGTTTGTTACTACTCAGCAATAAAAAGTAGTAAACTTGATATGATAAACACATGAATGAATCAAATTCATTATGCAGAGTAAAAGAAACCTCACACAAAGAGCACATACTATGTGATTCCATTTATGTAAAATGAATATTAATCTACAGTGACAAAAAGCAGATAAGTGGTTTCCCGGGTCCAGGGGGATACAGAGGAATGAACTATACAAAGGAGCACAAATAACTTTTTGGAAGTAATGGAAATGCTCTGTATCTTGATGATAATATGGTTTTATAAGTGTACAACTGTCAAAATTCATCAAATTGTATACTTTAAATGGGTGCCATTTATTATATTTAAATTGTTCCTTCGTAACATTGATGCCAGCAAAAACAAAAACAACTGTAATAACAAGTGATCACAATGGCCTGGATGCGCAGGCAAGAGTGTACCTTTTACCAGCTTTCGACTAGAAAATTACTGGACATGTTTAGTTTAGATTTGAAAGATCACACAATAATTTCCAAATATTACTTGATTTGCCTTAGGTCTAGAAATCTTGTTGAGTTTGAAGAAGAAGTCCCCCTGTTAAGTTGGTTAGTTTTGGTCTCATCCAGTCAAATGTTTCAGTAACTTTATGTCAGCCTTTCTATTTCTCATTGGAACATCCTTTCACATTAAACTTATTCTCTTTTATTTTTCTATGCTATATATGAGCTCATTTCCTCTTGGAACACTGGCCCTTACAGAGACTTAGAGCACTTTCTTACTGCTTTCAATGTAACTCACAAAGATTTTAATTAGTTTCATTTTTAAATACAGGTAATTATGGCTTCTGTCTGGAACATTTTTCAAATGATGTATGAGAGAAGAGGGGGAGTGCCTCATCTCTCTAATTCTGAAAAGGGAAAACATTTCAAAAGATTTTTTTAGGTGATCCTATACTATATTTGGTTCCCAAAAGCTACAACACATTTTTTATGAAATGGCAAATAAAACAGATGCATATGTCCCTAGAGTGTGAGGAAATAAATGGTAAAGGACACTGTGTTCTTCCTGTGATTAATTTTGGTACAATGTTCTATGAAATTACCAATGAATCATTTAAAAACTGCGATTCCCACTTATTTAAAAGGTTTAATTTACTTATAAAATTAATTGCTTATTATAAAGAACACATTTATAAGTTATTCTCCAGAAGGTAATCTTTGAAAGTATATTTAAATAAATATAAAATACATTTTATATTGATGGAGGATATTAATAGCAAAATATAGTTTAAAGAGTAAATTGTTTAGTTTTCTTATGCCTACAAGACAAAACAAAAAAAAAAAACAGATCTCTATGAAAGCTTTCAGTTCAGCATATTAAATGTGTAAGGAGTCATACTGGATTTCAAATATGGTATCCGTTTTGGAAAGCAAATTTCGGATTCTTGTAGACAGACTGAAAATTATTTCTTAATATAGATGACTCAAAGAAATACCTGTCAGGGAGTTAAGAATTCTGAATGCAGACACACCTGAAAAAAAAGGTGATGATGTATTTTCTGTGGAGCATTTGCCAAAGGACTATTCAGCAGAGGCATAAATAATTAAAATTAAACTACAGTCACCAAAACAAATGAACCATATTCTGGAGCAGTGGGTTGACTTTTAATCCTGATTTTTCACATACTTCTAAGCCCACAAAATTCAAACATCTGCAGCAAATCTCCACATCAATAATCTGAATTAGTAGGATTCCACTGTAATTTCAGAAGTGCTCATCACTGGAATCTCTGATGCAGTACAATTGAAAATTCTTCTTAGATAAAACTGATCCCAGCAACAACATTAAGTGCTTTTACAGTGGTAAACAAAGTAAGGTGGGATGGGTCTTAAAAGGTGTGTCTTTGTATCAATAGTACACTGTGTTTATTTAAATCCCAAGGCTCCCCTCTGCCTCATTTCAAGGCCTTATTTCCTTCTTTCCCTGCCAGTATTAGATGTGGGTCCTGCTTCCCCGGAGTTTATATTTCTGTGTAAGGCTAGCCCTGTAAAATAAAAATATTACCAAAGAAGAAAAAAAAACAAAAATACAAAAAAAAACTTTAAAAAAGAAAAAAGGTAGAAATTATACCAAAGTCCTCTTTGAAGATATGCTGAGCTTGTTTTTTCTAAACTTTTGCAGGATGCATTAAAGAAATCTGTGGAAAGCCTGAGAAAAAAAGGTGACAGGAGACCACACAAATCACTTCTATGTTCTTGTTTACAGCATTTTTGCTTGACATAACCCCGTGTAGGTGATGTTATAGAAGCTTTGATATCTGGCAAATTAAGTCAAATATATGAACTGCAGTTTAAGAAGCATAAATGTCAGCTTTCTAAAGCCTTCCACATCAAAGCAATCAGCAAGGGTTTTTAAACACACACTATAGCAGTGTATTAGGTGTCATGCGAGATACAGAAGATGTACTCTCATATTAGGCACACAGAGGTATTTTAAAAACATATAATGACTGAAAGGATGAGACATGAAAGCTACCCGTAGGGAAATTTTTTTGTGCAAATAAAGTGCCTAATCATAACTTGATCAGAGAATTAGGAAATCTAGAGTAAAATGCATGTTATAAAGGGAATACTAGGCAATACAAATTAAAAAAATAACATGTCTCCATGGTCAATGACAAGGAACTCAACCTTTCTGAACTTCTGTTTCCCCGAGTGACAGGGGTCAGCCTAAGGGACTAGTGTTCACAAGAACAAGTTGGATTTGCAAATGCGTGATGGATCCCAATTCTCTAAATCCTCAACCCTCACCACACCTCATTCCAACCCATCACCCTCCAACTCTCCAATGGAAGAGAAAATATCTGGGAACTCAACCTTTTAGGACAGTAGTTGTAAAAGCCTACTGTGTACTTGGGATCAGCTTCCAGTTGAGGATACCAGATCTAAAATAGTTTTACTTGTTTTATAATAAACTGTATTTGTCACTATCAATTAATCAAACCCTAGGCTTAGGGAAACAAATATTTAGAAAAGAGATGGCATTTCAGGTGGGAAGGAGGGTATAAGAGAACAGAATTAGAAATGAGCATGGTTTACTCAGGACACAGTGAAGAAACCTACCTGCTAGGAGAAAGGATTATACATAAAATTACTGGATAAATAAGGCTCTTACAAATTACTATAATAATGTGGGGGAATTCATATAACAGGCAATAGGGAACAACTGTACATTTCTGAGCAAGGGCATCCATGACACCATATAAGCTAGAGAGGGGGAGCCATAAGAAGAGAAACCAGCTACAACAGCTGGGAGGAATAAAATAGTGTAAGAATGATGTGATGATGGATTAGGAAGGACCTCTGGAGGTAGAAAGGAAAGAGACATTTTTCCTAAGAAACAAAAGGATTGAACACATATTGAATCCCCCGCCCCCCGTTTCAGGTCTCTTCTCAAATGTCATACAAATGAGGGTCTTCTCTGACAAACCTCCATAAAAATTACAGTTGTGTTTCTCATCTGTGTACTCCCATGTCCCACTCACTGTTTTATTCTTCTCCATAAAATGTGTCACCATATGACACACTATGTATTTTATTTATTTCTTTAATGCTTTTTCCCACCATTAAAATGTAACTACCATGACCTTGTTCTGCTTATTTTCCAGTTCTCCTGAGCCCATAGGAGGGGGTTTCATAAATTTTGAGTTGAGTGTCTTGAGTGAATTAATATGCAATAAAGAAAACAAAGATGAAGGAACTAATTATGTTTTTCCATGTTCCTTACCTGGGGTTCTAGTAGAAAATTAACATGCATGAAACTATTTCACTAAGTAACTCTGAATAAATTTTATGTTCTTAAAAGGAAAGTTCAACAACTGTTCAGTGGAACACTATAAAGAAAATGCAATTTGGGCAACTAGGTAACCCAAAACAGATCACACAACAAACCAAAGAAATTTCCCATAGTCCCCATATCCTCTAGTAAATGTGAATTATGGCAATACTATTGCTAATTTATATTCATCAAACTGTCTTCTTTCAGGATTTCACACTGTTCACAGAAGGTTTTCATCTGTCATTACAATATGCATTGCAAACAGAAGACACTAAGGGATTAAACGACCTCTCATATGTTGTCACTACCAGATCCATGAATAGAGCATTCCTTACTTCAATACTAACACAGAACTTAGCTGGAAAATGTTGTGGTTCTCAAAAAGCAGGTTAGAGCCATTAGATTCAGGAAATAAGTATAAGAATATGCTCTTTTTTTTTCCTGTAGAAGAGCATAACCTCAACTGACCACTGAGATGGAAGACTTTATTAGATCATGACGAATCTTAAATATCATTAATTCATTCAACAGTATCTAGAAACTTTCTTCAACCAGATGGGCAAGACAAAGAAAAATAGTTTATTCTTAGCAATATTCATACCAAAACATTTAACCATTTTGCTTACAAGAACCACTGAAGTAAAAATAGACACATACACACACACACACAAGGACGCTAAATCATATTCTGAGTTTAGAACGAAATGAGAACAAAAACAAGGTTTCTCAGGAACAAAAGGGAGTGGGACATTAATGTTTAAGTACTAGACCCACACACATATTATAAAAGAAAGATTTTCATGACTCCAAACCAGAACTCATTTTAGCTCACCTTGGAAAATAGTGCCAGCGAAACAATTCGGTATCAGTTAATTTTGTTTTCTAATAAATTTGCGGAACAGCACTGGGTTTATTGAGAAACAGTACATCTTCTGATCCCCTGAGACACAGGATAATTCAGGAGTGCTGGCCATGCATTCCTCCATCCTCAAAGCCCATGAACAGTATAGCTTGGCCTTAGGCTGGGAACTTCAGGATCTCTATCCATTTCTGACTCAGTCATCACCCTATAATTTAGGAAAGTTACCATCTCAGTTATGTTTTCTCATCTGTCGAAGGGATTCAAATATTGTTGTCCCTTGAACTCAGACAGGTACATGAGATAACAGATAAGGAAGTGTTTTAAAAGTTGAAAATGAATGTACTGATTGATTCAATGTATTAATCTATAACTTTACCTCAATCAGAACTACTGGTATTATTTGAAGAGGATAAAGAAAGACAGTAAAGTTGGAGAAGTGTCTTTACAAATCATGAACAAGTATTTATGAATAAAAGATGGGGCTGCTGAGAAAAATAGAAAATTATAATAATATTATTTATATACTAAGTATATATTCCCACCCAGTATCAATATATTATTTTACAGCAGCAAGATAAATAAGAATAAAGCTATTTTTATTTAGACAGGGCTGTAACTTAAAAAAAAACATAAACTAAAACAAATATGATATTGAAATGAGTTTGGGGACGCTTCTTTCTCTTTCTTTTCTCGCTTCTCTAGGGATTCACCACCCAGATGATTCCAACCTAAATTTTAACTATCTCTGACTTTAGCACTGTTGACCAAATGACAACTATTTAACCTAAACCATATAGAGGTTGAATTCAATCTAACTATAAAAAGACATTAATCTGGTTCAAACAAAGCTTTGAGTGACTGTTTCCATGGGATTGATGTCTTGGAGGCAACTGCCTTTTTTTAAAGATAGAAGTAGTTTGTGTTTTTATTTGTGGTGACATTTAATATACTACTATGTCATAGTACCTCCTAATACACTCTATGGATGTTTTAAATAATTATTCTGTGGATTGTAACACAAAATAAAACTTGGTTCACAAACAGCAACAGAAACAAATAGAAATGGAGAAAAATATATGAAAACGTTTTATTGCTCGTAAAAATTAATGTCTCAAGTTTTCTTCTATCTCCTCTCAGTGGAAAGTCTCACATTTAGTTGTGAAAACTTAAAAATCTCTCCTCTCACTGTGGCCTTAGGATAAGGGAGCTATGCTGGCAAAGGCCAGAGATGCTCACCACGGGGCTAAATGATTGCTCCATGGTACTTTTATGGTAAAATTGAATTTGTATGATCTATTCTTTTGAAGCAAGAGGACTTGGAGTGTTTTAATGTCATCCACAAACTCAAAAGGAAAAGATCTGAAATGCTGGCCATAGCCCTGAGATTAATAACCTCTAGTAGTAGTTTTCAAACGTTTTAAAATAAGAGACTCTTTCTTTATACAAAATCCTGAAGAAAGCTCAATATTAAAACAGATAAAAGGCTTTGGTACCCTACTGGATTCAGGGCAGAGACTTTGATGTCCTCCCCTCTCTGTGCTCTTAACCCTCAGTGGTGGTCCTGAGGTGCCTACTCAGAACCCTTAGACTTCATAATGCATCACCTGAAATCCATTGGCCTTGTATAGTTCTGTGAAATTTAGAACTGAAGAATACAGTTTGTTTCATAATAGCAATTTGACTCAAAAAAGGAAACAAGTCAGGGTGCCCAGGCCAAAGTACTCAGAATAAAATAAAGCCAGTGCCTTTCAGCCTAGGCTTTCTTGTAGCCCCACTCTCTTTATACTAGGTCTTGACATTTAGGAAACGCTATCTTGAAGTCCCTATGCCCTGAAGAAGTTTGGAATCTAGTTTTTCATATTTGATCCCTCCTTCCTCTTCTCAATGATAATCATAATCGTTCAGGATCCGTTACCTGAACCATTTTTACAAATGCCTAACTCATTTACCTTCCTCTAATGATCCCATCCTTCTTCAACACTATAATTTGCAGTCCAGTCTTCCATTAACATGTCTTTCTAAAGTAAGGCTCTGATAATTGGCACCCCCCCATACACACACACACACACACACACACACACACACACACGCACACACACATTCTTTGGCAATATACTGACTGCTAAGTAAACTTCTAAATGTAAGGTCATAAACCAGGTATCTAAGGCACCGGGTAAGAAATATCAATGTGTAAATCTGCTTAGTGCACACAATAGGGAGTTACAGAGGCTCTGGAAATATGGAGAGTGCACACCCTGCCCTACGCATTCAAATTCAACTAAAAATAACTGTAGCTTTGGACCAGAATGCTACCGGTTCCTTGATTCTAAATCTCCAATCTAGCCATAGCTGCGTTTTAGTCACATCACGTCATGCTTGGCACGATGCTGTTTCAATGTTTTTGATCATGCTGTTCTTTCTTCCAAGTGCTCCGTTCCCTAGTAAGTCTATCCTCATTCCTCACCTCTTCCAGTTCAACTACTATATCTCCCAGGAACTTTCTTTTGTTCTCCTAGTAAGAATGAATCTCTTATTCTCCTGTGTGGTCACTACATTTTATTTCTTACATAGTTATAAGCATGGAATATATATTTATGTTCCACAAAAAGCTTTGCACAGAACCTTACACACAGAGTGCACCGAATAAGTGTATTTATTGAAGTGGAAGAGCAAGTGAATTAAACACTTACCACTACTAAATACAAATAACTATCCCAATACTGTTTCATAATTTAGACAGAGTATATTAAATTATTAAATGTATGAGCAAGGCATTTGAAAAATATTTTAAGATATATTTTGAAATATGTGGAGAAATATGATCTGGCTAATACTACAGAGTCAAAGCTGGTTGAATGTTACTATACAGTGAATTCAGAATGACCTAACAGTGGCTATTGAAGTGTGGTTCCTTGCAGCATTCTGATGACTCTCTTCTCTTTTACAATTGTACCCATTTTTTAAAAAATCACCAAGTGGATGTAAATCATATTTGTAGGTGGCACAAGGACAGAGTTACAGGTCAATATTCAAAATAGCTGACTGGCTGTATTCATGAACTAAAGTGGAAACCAGGGTATTTTTCCTTCCATTTCTTCTCCACCCCCACTTTCTCTTCATTAATCCATGCTGTACTGATGAATGACACCACCATCCACCTAGAGACTTAGGATGGAAGCCTGAGAGTCAGTCATGACTTCAGTCTCACTCTGGCTCGTACATCTCATCAGTCAAGTCCTGCTGAACCCAAGTCCTTAGGATGTAGCAAGTCTATTCACTCTTCTCCATCTCTCATGCTAAGACAAAACCATAAGGCCTCGATGTCTTTCTTGACTAAATCATAGCTGCTTTGCCACTTTCTTATCTTTTTCTTTGCATTCCTCAAACCTGTTCTCTTGCCAGAGGAATCTTTCTAAAAAGCCAATTTTATCTTGTTCCTTGAGGCTTTTCCTCATCTTGACCCTTATCTGTTTCTCCAGTTGTATCTTTCAGGTTCCCTTTTGCATTCATGTTCAACTGTTTCCAATTTTTAGAATCAGTACTTCTCTACCATACCTCCATGACTCAACTTAACACTTTTCTTTTGCTTTAATGTCTCTACACCCTGAAGATGTCCACATCCTAACCCCCAGAATTTGTGAATACGTTAGGTTACCTGGCAAAGGCAGCTAAGGTTGCAGATATAATGAAGTTTGCTAATCAGATGACTTTGGAATAGGAAGAATACCTTGGATTACCCAGGTGGGCCCAGTGTAATCATCAACTCCTTGTAAGTGGAAAAGAGAAACAGAAGAGAGTCCGAGGGAAATGTGACCACAAAAGAATGGTCAGAGACATGCAAGGTTGCTGGCTTTGAAGATGGAGGAAGGGGGTCACAACTGTAGCTTTTTTCCAGCTTCAAAATTTTATAAAAAGGAAGGAAGTGACTGTCTCATAGACTCTTTAGAAAGGAACACAGCCTTGCTGACACATTGGGTTTAGCCCAGTGAAACCCATGTTGGACTTCTTATGCACAGAAGTATAAGATAATAAATTTGTGTTAAGGTGTTATATTTATGGAACTCGTTATGGCATCACAGGAAACATATACACTGCCTAACCATGTCAATCTAGTGAAGAGACAATTATTCTATGACATCCAACTAATGAGGAATATTGGTCCTTGTAAATAATTTCCATCATAAAGCTTTTAATTACTGATGAAACTTACATGTAAAATTTTTCTACCTATCACTGAGCTATAAATCTCTCCAGGACAGATACCTTCCTTCATACCACGCCTTATTTATTTTTGTATTTCTAGCATCTTGCATAGGACACTGAGTGGATATTTATTTTTAAGGCTTTAATAATATTTATTTTTAATGATATTTATTTTTAATGATTAAAGGTGGAATTGAATACAATTATATTTCATGCTTTGAAGTAGGCTCACAATATTAACTGTTCAGTAGAGAATGGGAAAGCTGACCTATGAGCATGTGAAAAAACTTAGGTTTCAACTGACTGAATGTTCAGTATGAGGCAACAAAATGATAAGTGACCAAAAATAACAACACACACACACCCCCACGTATCTGATTGTAGGTATCATTATTTCCAGACCCAAAGAATGCTTCCATTTTACTCTACCCTGCTCAGACATGTGAGGAACTATGATTAATTTTGGAACTGACATTGAGAAATCTTCCTACAATTAGAGTGTATCCAGACCAGAAGGAGGAGAGAGCCAGGAAGGATTTGGGAAGGATTTCAACACTGTGAAGAATGGTTTTAGAAACTGAAGATATAAAATTTAGAAAAGAAAAATTGGGATTTGGTTATGAGGGTGAGGGATATATTTATAGAAATTATTTTTTTAGTGTGGATGAGGAATTAGAATGCGTTTAAGTCCAGATCAACCGAAAACACAGAGCACAGCGCACTGGAGAAACTCAATAAATATCTTAGGAAGCAACAACAACAACATGCAGATGGCTAACTGGCAATAGCTTCAGTAGGCAGATTTTGATTCAAATAAAGGAAAAGCCCTAATAATTAAAACTCTCCTTAAAAAGACTGTTACTTTGTGAGGTAGCAAGCACACCCTCCTTTTGAACAAGTAAACAGAGTTTGGATCATCGCCCATCACAGAAATAGCAGAAGGGTTTGCTGAATAGACATTTGGACTAGGAGACTTCCAAAGTTCTAGTCCAATTTATGATTCTATTATTTGTTAAGTCCTTTTCCATTCTGAAGCAACTACTGTGATTCTCATTTTAGTGAATTTCACAATTATCTTGGTTTAAGACACATTACCACATACTTCCTGACTCCTAGTAAATTATTATTAACTTAAATGTTATCTCTAGATCCAAAGTGTCAACAGACCTGCCAAGTCACCTAAATAATATCCCCTGCTCCCCCTAAACTTCATTTACTCTCTCGTAATAATCACTCTCTCATAACTTTCACATAATTTCTAACTCTCCAAAACACACCCAGGAAGGGAATTTGAGGACAGGAAGAAATTATGATATTTTTTCATTGTATAATCTCTTTTAATGAAGAAAAGCAATTAAGCAAAACAAGTTAAAAGCAAGCTGAGCTTTTTCTTACCGAGCCGTCTAGAACAAACGACTTATCTGATTTATGCTAAAACTAGCTCATTTTAAACAGAATCTTAATACCCTAATCAAGTAAATTTAAAAAATAAATTAAAGGAAAACATTTTGCCTTTGTTATTCAGAGGCAAAAAAGATGACAATTAATCCTGCTCAGCATTCTCAGGCTCACTTCAGACATGACTTTTTTTTTTTTTTTTGAATGAACAGTAATACAAATCATTATAAAACAAAATGGTAGGGATGTACCACAAAAAAATATTTTCCAATTTCTTCTGCTCTCCTCTCTTCCCTTCTTTTCTCAACATCTGTGACTCGTATTTAAACTTGTACTTTAAAATACATATACAAAGGATAAATGTTTTTGACCTTTTTAAAAAAAACCTTCATGTTGTTTGTGATTTTAAAAGTTACCTTTTGTTTTCTTTGAAAATTAATTTTATTTGAATCATCTATCTGCAATACACACCCAATACTCTACTACATGTCCATTATTGAGCACTCACTATGCTCTAGAAATACATTATACACTTTACTGATAATTATACATGTAATTCTCAGAACTAAAAGAGGTGAATTTTATTATTTTCATTTTACAGATGAGGAAAATGAGGTTCAGAGACATCAAAAAACTTTCCCAAGCTACACAGCTAATAGATAGTAACTCTAGGGTCTAAATGTAGGTCTACTCAACTCTGATCTCCAAGATTTTTGGCTATCTGCTTTGCAACAAGGTTTACTGAGTATCTTCCATGTTACCAAGCTCTATCCTCAATACAAAATTGAAAATAACAAAACCTCTGCCTTCAAGGATCTCACATTCTAATAGTAATGATTGACAAATTAATGAGTGCAATTCAACAGGAGAATTTCATAATAGAGATAAATATTAGGTGTAACAATGGTCCTAAAGACAGAATAGATCCACTTTGCCAAGTTTGGGATAGGAGGGATAACGTATTCAATGACTGAATGTATGCTGCTCGTGTAGCTAGTCCTTGGACAAAAAATAAGGTTCTTTCCTTGAGTGGATTCTGCTTCTTCCTTGGTTCCAGGTACCAGCCATGCCAATGTACCTAGGTCTCACTAAGGTTCACTCAAGAGCTGGACAATCCCATCTGATATTGTTCATTCACATTAAAAAGTACTTGTCTAGTGGTCTAGTGTCCCATTTCATCAGATCCCTTTTTTTTTTAAATGTAGTTTTTTAACATCTTTATTGGACTATAATTGCTCTACAATGGTGTTAGTTTCTGCTTTATAACAAAGTGAATCAGCTATACATATACATATATCCTCATATCTCCTCCCTCTTGTGTCTCCCTCCCACCCTCCCTATCCCATCCCTCTAGGTGGTCACAAAGCACCGAGCTGATCTTCCTGTGCTATGCAGCTGCTTCCCACTAGCTATCTATTTTACATTTGGTAGTATATATAAGTTCATGCCACTGAACAGATAAATTAGTTAAAACTATGTAGCACTTTCAAATACTGTATGTTAATTTTTTTTTTTTTTTTTTTTTTTACTTTTTAACAAGACAGAGCTACTGAGAGATTTATCTTTGCCAAGGAAATAATTTTTGGTGTCTCCTCAAATCACATGGACTATGTATGTAACCATGGATGTATAGAGCTTTCCTAGCTCCTGAAGCTGCCCTCTCAGGCTGCTGTCATTACTCTTCCACACCTTTTCTGCCTAGGGAAGTAATGTCTTACTGTCACACACGATCATCTCCCTTTGCCCCCATCCCCCAGGAGGCTTTCTCACCTTCAGCACTCCTCTCCCGGCTTTTGCTTGTACTCACATCATTCCTTAATCACTTCTTTTTATAGATATTTTTAAAATCCAATAGTTTATCTCCCTGTAATTTCTACGTCTGGGTCTGTCATTTCTGAAATGTCTCATAAAAATATTACCTCTTTTTTTTAATAGACTCCAGAGACCAAATTTCCACTCCCTAAAGTTTGACCTTTGTAGAAATGACATATTCCTGCTTTATTTAATGCCTCTTTCGCCACAATCCTCAGTAAAAAGAAAAAAAAAATCATTATAATCAATTTTTCCATTGTATAGAAATACATTTGTGGCATATTTTTTTAGGTGAACTCAGCACTTGTTCAGCTTTCCCGTTGTCTGGGTATCTCTATCAAGGGCCATTATGGACAATGACCTAAAATATGTTACAAAGTATCCATGGGTGGGCATCCCATCAAAGGTTATATGTTGCCACCTATTCAATTTGAGGGTTTTTTTTTTCTTTTTTTTAAAGCACGAATCTGAACTCTACACAATGAAAGTTTTAATGACATGTATCACAGGGTTGCAAAGAGCCCAGTGACATCTTTATCTGTGTGAAAACCAATTGTTTAGTTTCAAGGATAAAGGACAGGCCTCACTGAATAACCAAATCTCCTTTCCCAGTCCTTTCATAATGGACCAAGACCTAACTTCTCTTAAAGCAAGATAATAATTACTTCCATTAGTAAGGAAAACCTTTCAACACAGAAGCAATATGAATTGAACTGACAAACTGTACAGTGGCCCTGCAAGGAAAACAAACACCCTTCATCACCATGAAGATCAAATCATCAATTCTTAAAGGACAAAAGCCAATTAGCTGAGTTGGTAACACTCTGCACAAAATGGCTGTGCTTTAGAAGCTGCCTGGGGAGTTGAGGGGGCTTTTTAAGGTACAGGATTACAATCCACCATAGACCTATTGAAAAAAAATTATCTCTTAGGTTCCTTGAAAATGTATGCATTTTTAAAATATGCCCCAGGTGATTGGGGGTGGGAGGAAGATGGAGGAGGGCTGGGCAGCCAACCTAAGAACCCCTGAGTCAGAACAATGGTAATGAGATCAAGGTTTGTAATGGTGTTTCAGAGACTGTTCAGATGTCCTAACAGGGAAGTCAGCTACTTCACCAGCCTTGCTACAACGGTCATCCTTCTTTATATAGGACATTCTTCTAATTAGGGAATGACAGATTTGAACTGGTAAAGAAAAAAGAAACAGTGATTTAACCTAACAGGTCATGACATTACTCCTTACAAATAATGAGAGGGCAAATGCTCCACCAAATTGTTCTCACATCCATTAGTCCAAGTTTTGGCTTTCTTTGGACCAATCACCTTCTCTCTTTCCATCACACTGAATGACTCCTAATTTCATGCAGTCCTCTCCCAAAGAATGCCACTGGTCATAGCAAGTACAGGTGGGTCAGTGCAAATCCAACCACACTGCCAGGGAAGCTATTCAAATTGTATGCCCTATGGACTGCCAGTCAGATAATGCATTCTTTTATTTAAACAAATAATCACTGGAAAGACAGTTACAACAAGGCATCATGTAATTCTTTTAAGTCAGCATAGCATTAAAAATATCTGTTCACTAAGTTTAGCAGAAGATTTCTGGCATATTTTGCCACCAGCAATCTGCAAAAAACTTATGGTTAGCTTGTGAATGAGGATTTCCCTGTGAATTGAAATCACAGTTGGCCAATTTAGGGATTTCCATCCCTCTGGCAGCACTTTAGTCCAATCTAAATTTGATTGTTTCCCTGAATGGAGTAATTTAATTTTCTCCAAGTGTCTACTGACTTTATAATGCCAAGTCCAGAAATGGAAAACTGGGTCAGTTGACCAGGTAATTCAGGCCAAAAAAATAAAATATTGTTTAGAAACTTCATATACCACATGAGTCATTTTAATTTCCTGCATTACCCATTGTCTCAGTAGTCTAATTTTCTGGTCTGTATCTGGGCCATGTAACACAAAAATCTTTAAGGTGAAAGAAAATACTATCCTTACTTCATACCTCTGGTAACATCCTTGTACTTTTTTTACTTGGTTGAAAGGAAACACTAATAATTACTGGAGATTACTTCAGCTGCTACAATTCTGAATGAGCTATCATGTGGTCACAGGCACATGGTGATTCACAGGCAAACAAGACAAGCAGAAAAGAGAAAGCTGCACTTAGTGGAATACACATTTTATGTAAGTAGATATAACTTGAATGTGTAAAGATGTGTTCTATAAAGTGGTAACTATTATTATCCTCACGTTTATATTTCTTAATGTCAAAAATCTTGAAAACATCCATTCTGGAAAGCTATGGCTTCAACAGTCCCACAAGAGAAGGATCACATTGGTGATTTAAGTAACAATGACTAAGATTGAATGAAAACACTCTCATTCTTTCTAGAGAGAATTTTCTCTCTCTCTCTCTCTCTCTTCCGCCTCTCTCTCTCTCCCTCTCCATCTCTATTTCTACCAAAAGGACAAATAATAAGATGCTCAATTTAAGGAAAATATGGCCTTAAGCACTGCAGTTTTGTTCTTGCTTTTTAATTCAGAGATTTCCGACCACTGTAATTCTTCAACTCAGGTTCCACAGTTTAGGACAGCTGGCTGCAAATCCAGACTACCTGATAAATCATCTAGTTGAACAAACGATCATTTATCCCCAGGCTGGGAAAAAGTCAAAGGCCCTTTGGGCGTATATAGCTATTTGAGGATCTGAGAAGAATGAACCTATTTCTTTCAATATGAGAAGCACTAGATAAGCTACATAAATATAAAGTACAAGGGGACCCACTTCATTCTTTGAAACTTTTCCTCTGTCACAAATTGCCAAAAGGTACTTCCTGAAAGTCACAATGAATCCTGCTAGTTAGAAGCCATTAGAAGCCAAACTCCCAGGAGTCTCTTCCTGTTACCTATACACAGAGATATATACAAAAATGAATTAGTATCCCTTTCTTAAAGAAATATTCCTTTAAGACTGATTGTTAGAGGGATTATAAAGAAAAGGCTTGACCACCAGTGGTCAATGGAGAGGTTTTCAAATCCCTTCCAAATTCTGTGAGATCACCTACATTGGGCAGGAAACAAGGAAGATCAAAAGGGTCGCGTCGGAGTCCTCCTCACACCCAGTTTAAGGAGAAAAATTCTGGTTTTATTGATCTTATTTGTTTTTCCTTTATTAGAATATTTACCTTGAAGTAAAAAGAAATTTGAAAATCAGTGTATTATGAGAAAGAAAAAAGAGCATCCAAAGCAAAATCTAAAAAGAAATTTTATAAACTTATTTAACCAATCAGTCAGTCATTAAACAAGTATAATATTTTTGAGGACCTACTTGTGCCAGCCCCTGTTCTGGGGTCCTTGAGATATATAAGGCAGGGCAGAGATCTCTGCCCTTTTATATCCTGGTGGAAGAAAGACAATAAACAGTAAACAAAATAAATGAAAACATTTTAAAGCGTGTTAAAAGATAATAATTGTTATGGAAGACAAACTAGATTGGGGTAAGAGAGTTCAGGAAAGGGTCAAATCATAGTATTAAATAGGATGGTCAACATAAGTCTCTTGAGACTCAGGTGTCATTTGAGCAAAATCTTGAAGGATGTGAGGGCATAGCCAATTATTTAAGTATCTTAAGGTAATCATGTTTCTTTTTCCCACAAAGATACCTATCGAAGAAGAGAAGACCCTAATTAGCTTTTCTTTGAAAATTTGGTCTTCAGGTGACTAAGTGGTTAGTATAAACTTAACTCATATATCACTCTATTACTCACTAATGAGGCAAAACATTAATTCATAAAAATGTTTCCTCTAGATGGTACTTCCAGTCCACAAGAAAATATTTAACTCCCTGCCCCCTTCAGCCCATTAATTTGCATCTAAAGAGCAGCATTTTGCCACTGAACTCCTATGCTTGTTCAAAGGGGAGGCAAGTCCATTTCAGGTTCATCACTGTATGCAAGAGAAATGTGAAAATGTAAAGAGTTACAGAAATATCTAAATACATTTGACTGAGTAGACTCAACCTTTCATGCTTTATTGTATTTACAATATTCTTTGTAGTATGGGCCATCAGAATACTGATGTCCAGTTAGTTATAACTTAAAACAATCACAGAATTATAAATTATAGGGTATTCATAGGATGGGCAGAAGATATTAAGACATTAATACTTTTTTAAAACCCTGGGCAGATTACAGACCATTAGTTTTCAAATTTATTTAATCTAAACGTTCACCGTGTGTCTTATTTTATCATCACCACTGATAAAAACCATCTTTTACTTTTGTGATTTGTCATGTAACAATATACTTGAGAATGGAGTGTTTTTACTGGCTAATAATACAGACCCTATTATCTAGATATGTGAGGCTAAATTATTTGCCCAAGGTCAGTAAAGAGCAAATACAGGATTTGAACCCAGGTCTTATGACTTCATGACGCTCACCTACCAACCTATACTGTTCCCCTGTTATAAGGTAGAGTTTTACCGCTAAAATGAAACCTTCAAAATGAGAAACAACAGCATCTTATATAATACTCTATGATCAGTTTCCTTCACATTACCTCTAACTTTATTTTTAAGAATACGAAGATAAAACCCTGTTTCATGATTATTAGTGTGTAAGTGGAGCAAGTCTTTAAGGTCTCCTTAGGAATGGTTGGTTACTCTATATCAGTTATTTTAGTTCAAAATCTCCACAGTGTTTTGCCTATCATAATAAGCAATATCTCCTCTTATATCTTATAAATAAAAGAGTGTCAGCAATTTTTTAAAGATTATGTGTAAAGTTCTTCCCTGCTCCAAAATTCTATGATTCTAGTTAAAGATTCAAATCTCGTTAGTATACAAGCTAAGCATTCTGCGTAATTATAGTGTTCTTTAAAACCACTGGCCAACACAATTTAAGAAATACCTTCTTACCAGCCTAAATGTTTTGATTTTTTTTAATCCAGATTAACAAAACTACATTTCAAAATGGATAAGTAAGATAAAATCATGATTTTGGAAAAGGAATTCTCATTTTAATATCCAGTATGATATAACATAAATGTTTTGCTATTTATGATCTATTTTAGTAAAGCATCTAAATTTATATTTTTACTGCATCATTCTTTAAACTGTTAGACTGTGAAGAGTCCTTTCTGTGCTCTTCTCTGAGGATTAATTAATCCACTACAAGCCTAACAAAATCCTTATTTAGTTTTCCAGTTACTCAATGTCATAATTGTTTACAGAATGTAAATGGGAAACTTCTCATCACAGAGCCAATAGTGCAGAGATAAAAAGAAGCTGGGACTTTTCTTAGTAATAAATATAATGACAAAATTGATTAAGTTGCAGCAAGAGATAATACAGAAATATTTACTCTTCGGGTAGCTTTTCTTGATTGTACTCAGAAATGACAGACATGTAGGCTAAAGAAGAACTGCAAAATAAATACCGAATTCTAAATAGTCGCATAGCCTTCTGAGTATATCGTACTGATGAAGTAGACATTTAATATCTCATTTCATGAAGTGAAATTCTGGTCTTTCCATGTTCGGTAGCTGTGAATGAGGGGCTTCCAGGACTGCAACAGTAGAAATCGTAACAGATAAACCAAAATAAATTATGTCTTGGTTGCAAATACATCACACATAGGCATTCCAATACAGTAAGATTCTGTCAACATTCACGAATGCTTCTGAACAATGCCGAATAGTTAATATTTTCAAGCTAAATGAGGAGATATGATTTAAGAAGCCATACAAAAGAAGAGAAATGTGATTATTTTCAAAATTAAACTAGTTCTACAACAGAAACCACAGCAAAATGTATTTCAGAGTTATAAAACAAATACACATCATGACATTGGTGACTGCAAACTGTGCACTTCACAGACAAATCAGCTACACAGCAACATGAGAGATGAAAGATGGTAACAAAAATCATGGAAACAGAAGAAAATGTATAAGAATACTAAATGTGTTATTCTTCTCTAAGTATTAATAATATCAAATCTACTTCAAGAGTAAATAGAATACTAATTGTGGTTTGACATTACAGATAAATTTTTAAAATACATAATCTTTGATAGTACTTATCAATTAGTTGAGTGGAATCAATTATACCTAGGTATTAACACAATTGCTTACGAGAAAAATCTGTATTTTCTTTGTAATTATTCTAAGATCTTCATTTTCACTAATACAATAAAGTTTTGGCACTTTTAAAATGTGTAATTACATGCTTGACAGTTGTAATAACTTCGCCTTCTAGTAACATGAGAAACCTGGATAATCAAACAATAAACATTTGAAAGAGTCAAATGGACAATTATTTTGCAAATATGTTGTACGATTCATAAATGCAAGGAACAGCAAGTATGCTCATATCACAAGATAAGACAAATTTTGGCTTTATTGAAAGCTTACAATCCTAACCCAATTTAAACACAGTTCTTACGATACATCACAGTTGATACAGTTTAAAAAAAAAAAAAAACTCATGAAACCACATTAGTTAGCTTATCATCTTATATGAATTTCAGGAAAACTCCTGTACTTGTTATCAAGTTAGAAAATAAAATTTGATTATTTGCCACTGTGACAGTGAATCACATTAAAATTTTTGAAAACCCTCCAACACAAAAATACACTGATTTTATTTCATTACAGGACCATTGCTGTGCATAGGCTAAGACATATTAAAGTGCTACTGGAATGATGTCTTACTAGAAAGAAATACTGCAGCTTTGGACAAGGATATGAATGGTAGGAAACAAAAGAAGTTCAGAGATAGAGACAGAGAGGATTCAATATAATCTGTTGCTACAATTTTTTTAGATATTTGAATAAGTTTCCTTTTCCACCCTCTACTATGTCCACTACAAACCCTCCATGTCCTCCTCTACATCTACCTTTTCCAATATGCTCCCAACACACACATACTTAAGTCATGAGAATTGCAAATTCAAGGTACAGTAAGAAAAATATTCTGGAAATACAATGGTCGAAAAAAGAAAGTCACATGGAGCTTACATTCTACTAGGAAAAAGTTGACATTAAACATATAAATCACTCACATAAATATATACAATTATAATGATTAATATGATGGAAAATACAGGCTTTCAATCAACATTTAACTGACAATTATTAAACTGTGCTCCCAAGCTATTAACCAGCCACGATGGCTGGATTTGCAGTTATTTGATGTAACTTTCTTTGACGTTTTCTTATTTGAATGGTCATTCATTTCTTTCAAACATTAGAGTAAAATATAAGTAAATAATTGTTGGAATGAAGTGACCAGTTAAACATACATAGAAAAAAAACAAAAAACTAAATTCCCCAGGCAAATAGATAAATCTAAATTCTAAATAGAGTGCAGAATAAAGTTAGTATTATCAATAGTCCTAACAACACCCATGACAAATTTCAAACCTAAAAAGAAAGTAAACACAATGTCACAAAGACCACTTGAATCTACCTAGCCACAACCAACAGAAGTAAGGTTGGCCCTGAATACTCTCTCTCTCTTCAGCTATTCCAAAGAAAGCAAAGTTTATTCCTACCTGTGACCAATTAAAGGTGACATATCCTTGTTTAGAAAACATGAAAACAAATCCAAATAATCAACTCTAAAATTTGAAACAGAATGACCAAATGAAAATATGAGGCCTAATGGTCTACAGAGTGAGAAAGTTTCCGTTTCATTCATTATGATTCTGCCAGCACATAGCAATGAGCCTTAACATGTCTCCAGCAGACTTATCTGTTTTTGTCATGTTATGTGGTAAGGAATTCTGCAGGTTTCAAACCCTGAACAGTTAATTATGGAGTATGGAAGGATCCACACCAACTCTGTAAGGATACATCATAAAGTGATACCAGTGCTTACCTCTAGAGAGAAGCCTGGGGAGGAGGATGAAGAAGGTTATCAGAATAAATGTTCTTTTTTTGTAAATGTACTTTTAAAATGAAATACATTTGTCTATCATTGGACATTTAAAAATTCAGAAAATACTTAAGAATCCATACAGGATAAATCAAAATGATAGCAATAATGTTCTTGAACCTAGTTTTGCTTCTGGATTCAACAAAGGAAGACTTTAATCCACAGATGATCATTGCAGAGCACCTGAATTCACTAAAGAGAAAAGTGGTGTCAAGAAAAATGCTCCAGGATTATAATTTGATGGGAAGACTTGAGAAGCATGAATTTACAATGCATATCAGTTATTTTAGAGTAGGTAGGTTTAACACATATTTTATGCACAACTAGGATTTAACCTGATACAAGAATCCACACTGTCAAGTTTCTATACATTTTTGACTCCTCCAACAGGTGGCACAAGACAAGGATATCTTCCTAAGGGAGATCCTGATTCGTGTTATCTTTATCTTTTCTGAATGCCTATCACTGATCATACTTTTTAACCACTCTCCTAGCACTTCCATTTCCGTCACTTAAACTAACTTACTCACATGTTTTCATTCTCTATTTTATTGACACTCATTGAATATGGATGCCACATCATAGTCAAGATTGTATTTTTTGCTCTAGAATGCAGATTTGTTGAACTAATTTGCAATTAATGAAGACTTATAAATCATGTTTCTCATTTCTATACACATAATTAACCAGCATGTAAAGGTGATCACTTTGATTTGCAAAATGCCCAAGTCCATCTTAAAGTCTTCTTTCCCCATTTAACACCAAGAAGCATCCTGGTCCTATTAACAGAAGAATGTAAAGGAAATACCAAATTCTTGTCCTGTGTAGTTTTGTGCTGACTGAGGAATAAAATTTGGTGAAAACTGGTAAATATATGTTTGACACACATGCCAACAGAAAACATTTAAGACTGACATAGTAAAACTGAGTAAAGTTAAGTGACACTTAACATTAATTACACTGAGATGAATATCAGCTAAGTTTAAACATTAATTATTCCATATGTAGAGTTAAATGGTTATATAATTAGCATATTATTTTATGAGTTACTTTTTTCACAATATAATGGGTATATATGTGTGCGTATATTTAGAAAGTTTGTGTATACACATGCATTCATACAAATACAAACATGCACATAGACAAACACATAGACATTTACTTCACTCAGCCAGTAAAATAAAATATAAATAGATTCCCTCTATGCCATCCTGAGTCCTACACTACGGAACATGGTGGAAAATGCCCACTTAAGAAAGGAAAGTAATGGTAATTTGGCCTCAAAAACAAAAAAAGTCTAGAAAGTATCCCAAATGGTACACAAAATCTCTAAAAGAATTGATACATACTGTCATTGCATAGTTGCTAAAGGCTTAAAATACGATTAAATTACATTATTGGAAATGGTTGACCAAAACACAAACTGCAATAGCATATGTTCTCTTTTTATTGGCTCAAAGTACCCACACATTTGTTTCTAAAGCTCTATGTTACACATTTAAAACTTTGATATCATTTCTTATTTATTGCTCTGCTCATGTTCAGTGCTTTTTCAAACAGAAAAGTTTCCCTGCTAGATGACACTAATGTAAAGGTGCAGAACTGTGAGCTTTGGTCTCAATTCACCAGATTAAGATTCAGAGCAAAAGAAAGATTCAGAGAATTCAAGGAAACACATGCCTGTCTTTAAAATAACAACAACAACAAAAACCAAACAAAATAAAACAAAACTAGAGACCAAGGGCACATTCACCAATACATAGTTAAAAATGGTTACTTTAAAGGCTATGACACATATTTACCACAGTTGCATATCATCTACTTTCTTTTAATGAAAACACTAAACACAACGTGGATGGTTCTAAATGGCAAACTAAGCATGCTTTTAAATTTGGCACCAATACTGTCAAAGAGTACACATGCCTGACTTACCAAGTGATGCAGAAATGTAAACCTGAGTTGATAATGTTCTTAAAACAAAGTTAGTATGCACAAAAGAGAGAGCAGGCTCGTCTTCTCCTTTGTCTCTTTCAGGACACTGCCTTTGCAGGTTACCGTGGAGTCAACGTGTATATATGACATCTAGCAGACCACAAGCTGATGAGCCCAGAGCAGCACCATTTCAATGCTGCACATGCTTAGACTTACAACCCTAGGCAGAATGGCTGGGGCAGGTGCGCTCCAGAGTTAAATGTTTGAGGATGATATATTTCTGGTGGCTACACTCATCATTTAACTACCATCAAATGATACTGCAAAAACTGACACTGAAACCTGTCACTAATTTCTAAATATGCTAATTATACTAGCAGCTGACACGAAAAATAAGTCACTCTAAAGAGCAAGAAAAAAACAAAGGGAAACCTTTTGATGGATTTTTCTTACCTTAAATTCATAAAATATTCATTACCACACATACCTACCTCCCAGTGCCCATTATTAATGCCAAAAGGTCTAAATACATTTGAAAAATGTATTTTGCAAATGTTATTCACACTGATATTCATACAGATGATATTAAGAAGAAATAAAATAATGTTATTCATATAGACGCACTGTTATTCATATAGATGATATTAAGAAGAAATAAAATAATGTAATACCTTTACTTTTACCTATGGATTTGATGAAATGGTTCCATGAAGAAAGGATTTCCATACAAAAAGAATAAAGAGGAGAGAAACAACAATAAGAATTATGAATATATGTATATGCACTACTCTTTGAAAATTAAATATACAAGAAGGTATAAATAGGATTTGAACACAAATGGAGATACAATCAGTACATGTTGAGAAATCTGCCTTTTTTAAGGCAATACATGCAAAGAAATTAGAAAGCCCATGCTCACTTTAAAAGACTACACAAAAGGAGATACACAATGCTTATAGGTAGAAAAAGTATTGATTTTGTAGAACACTATACTCAGCATTCGAGAAGCCAGAAGCCAAAGATGTCTGCATGTTCCCAAACTGACATGCATGGGTGAAAAATGGACTCTTTCTGGTGTAGTACGTAAAACCAAATATCTTTTTTCATATGTTAATTTATGATGCTTCTCGGTTTTTCTTTACTATAACTACCCTTAACTGCATATGCTGATAAATGTATGAAAACTTTCAATTACAAGTTCTTATGTCTTATTTAGTTGCAGATATTATAGTGCAAAGAATAAAGGAAAATAAGATCAAAGGTGCAAACCAATATCAAAGCAACAAAGGGGAGAAAAACACATGAAAAAATGTGAACAGAAATTATGTATTTAATTTGCAGCCAGATAATTTGCAAGCATTTGCCTATCCTTTGCAGTGATGGTTTGAAAGCAGCTACAGAACAAGAAAACACTGAAAGCAGAGTGGAAAAGGAACAGAGCCCATACCTTGGTCGCCCATCATCAGGTGCGCCAGACCTTGAAGGGAAACAAGAGCACAGTCAGCAATAAACAAGGGAGCATGGGAAGGCAGGGTTGTCACAGTGACAAAAATGTTCAGTGACAGACATCTTGTTTCCTATGAGACATGTCTGTATCACAGAGGCAAATCAAAAAGCATTCTTTCAACTCCTGGTTGGAATGCTTTGGGGCAAAGAGTTATAGAACTGCAATTTAAACAATTGCATATGCTGCACCGTGTATTTCTTCTATGTAGCAGTTGGAACATTCAAGAGCATAAGAGCATGACTTAAAATCCAACCAATCCCTTAAATATTGCACTTGCCCTTCGTGCCCTTTGATGAGACTGTTTTGAACACTGCCCCCACAGGGACTGCCATTCTTTGGTGATGAAATTATATTTTAAAAAACCCAAAAGAATACCTGAAACATGGGCTGGGTCTGATCTTTTTCCCCTCATCAAAAAATGAGAAGTTTCATAATTAAATGAAAAAAAAAAAAAAACACATCCTTAGCACACTGAAATGATAATGCAGAAATGTCTCCTTGTCTGACACATGTAGCAATCGAATAAGCGTGTTCAAATACAAAAAAGATCATCAGACATGCAGGTGTAAAGTTTGAATTTACTATAGAATAATGTTTTTAAGAAACAATGGATCACCTTTAAATAGGGTTAAGTAATTTCCCATGGAGAAAAAAATTATTCAGCATTTTACTTAAGCATTACTTAAATACTAAACTATGAGTTATCATGAGTATATTTAAGATATAATTTCATCAATGAAGTTTTCTGAAACAATATTGAATTCCCTTTATTTAAATTATTTTTTAACTCTTGCTTGACAATTTCAGATTAAGATCACCCCTTTTCTAAAGAATACTAGCAATGTTCTTTTAAAACAAATTTCACTGTCCAAGAAGATACGACTTACTTTTTAGCATTAATTCCTAGTTCTTTATTCTAAATTCAGAAATTAAGTTACTTTTCAATCCCTGTATATTTCAAGAATATGGGATAATGTCAAAGAAATATAGCATACATACAAATTTAATAAAATGTGTATTTCATTTCCCACTGTTAGTTCAAATATATTTGAGACTTTGAGCTACATAACATTGTGTATTACTTGCATCAGTATTGAAATAATCTGTATCATTTCCTTAAAAGGGGTATTTAAACATTCCTGTGGGGCAGATACAATTAAAATCATCATATAATCACAATATAAACATTATTTAACATAGTATTTTAAAGTTTCTGAAATCTAGCTTCTTTTGTATTTTCTAAGTGATTTTAACCCCCTCCCCAAAAAAATCATACAATCAGTTTAAAAGGTTTATGACCTGTTGGTGACTCATAATATCTTCTATGCTTAAGAATAGTGGCTTATCTGTCCAGGTTATATAATTTTTCATTTAATTTCACTTTAAATATTACTATACATATTTCCTAATAAAAGTTTATAACTTTTTTGTAAACTATTGATAAATCAGGGAAATATCTCTGTACAAGATATAATTTTTAGATTCCTCAATGGTTTTTAATACCACCTTAGTGAGAATGGAAATTTTTAAATCTCAAAAGCATTAACATTGTTCATGCTATACTTTCTACCTCTAAAGGAGCTAAACTATATTGCCAAAGTGGAGTTATAAATAGGGATGTTAAAAATTATGACTGAATAAACTTTATTACAATAGTTTATGAGCCTATACTCTGAAAATCTTGTCAAAATTTTTCATGGGATGAGTGTGTGTAAGGACAGGGGTATTCATGCTTATTAAGGTGATTTTAAAGCTCCTTGGAATGCAACTGGATTTAAAGAGAAAAGAGCAGAAACATGGAACATTTTACAGGATGGTTAAGGAAATGCAAAAGAAGTCAAAAAGATACTTAAAAAAACCCTTTTGATCTCAAATAACATGCACGATTATAAATGAGACTGATTTTGAAAGATGTCAGTCAGATCTGCAGCGTAATATCTTTTCCAAGTACACACTCACATGCTATTTAAATTATAGTATAGGAAAAAAAAAGCCATATACAGATGCAACACTTGGAAAAATAGTCACTGATGATTTCTTTTAAAGTTTTAATCTATTTTACTTAAATAATGAAACAGAAATGTTTAGCAACTAAGCAATTGAAAGAATCCATGAAAGAATCACAAATAATATGCTGAAACCTGTTACTGATCAACTTTGTATTATCATGTATTACTCTTTGAGACATCAAATCTTAGTAACTTTAATGGTTATTTATCTGTAACATTAGATGGGGACTCTTTTTCTAGGGAATCCATCACTGGGCAGAAATGAACATTATAAATGGCTATATTTCAAAACATTGTAACAAAATAAAATATGCTAAACACTTTCTTCTGATATAGATACTAGTAAGTTGTTTATGCAAGAACTGTTAATGCTGTGATTATGTAAGTTGATAGGACATAAACTTCCCTTTCACAATTCTTTGCTCTTCATAGTTCTTTTTGTATTTTTATCCTTTACATATTTCTTTGGCAGCACATGGACTAAGTTCTTTAAAGGTAAGAATGTTAAAATATGAAACTAACACAACATGGAAAATCAACTACATTTTGATAAAAATCTTAAAAATTTTTTAAAAGAATGTTGAAATATGTTTTAGTTTGTTGGATTCTACAGGAAAAATGTGTAACTTGCTCAAAATTCCTTGATAGATATAACTTTAGAAAACCTTAAACAAATACCATAATTTTATTTAACAGACACAGAATATTACAAATATACTTACCAGTAATCACGCTGGAGTGCTGTATGCTTTCATTTCCACTGGCCAATGGCTTATTTTTAATCTAAACTTATACGTCTTAATTATAGTCAGTACTTTATTTTGTGTTTTTTTTATAAATCAAATCATTTGAAACTAGACCAATGGGCTAGAGATGATGTAATGCTCAACATTTCCCAAAGAAATCATTTTGACCAAGAAAAAAAAAATGGAGAAAGAATCATGCACTGTGTTCAGAAACTGCAAAGAAATACTTTCTCATTTAAAATAAAAGAAGCAGGATTGTGTCATTTTTCCATGCAGAACACTGAAATAAGTATTCTAAGGTTCATATGGGATGCTGAAGTCCACCAAACGCTGGAGTTAAGGTTGAAGGAGTTTCATATACTTGGGGCTGATGGAGTTGAGAGTGTGTGTGTTCTATATGAAAAATGATACACAATCCAGAAATCAGCAAATACTCAGAAAGAAGTTCAACTTACCTTCTATATTCGAGATGTACTCTATTAATACTAAGAAATAAAAGGCAAATGAGCGTTGGAAAATAAAGTACAAAGCACCCACCTTCCACATTGTTGTCTTCTGAAAGCACATGACAAGGAGGGAGAGAAAAGGAAAAACATTCATTAAGCAGCATGCAGACTGGACCTTGCCTTTGCATGTCTTTTTCATGCAAGGCACCAAACACATCATGCAAGTGCTCCATCGCTCCCATTCAAAGGGGAAAACACAATCACGGGAAAGCAGGTTCCCTCCCATTGGCAGCATTTAAAGAATATGAGACGAAATTACAGTAATACTGCTGTGTACTGAGCAAGGAGTGTTCAAAAGTCTTTCACTGCCCTGTGTAAAGCAAACATAACTCTTACATGTTGCTGGCATGGTTGCCCTAGGCAATTATTTTTACAGCTTTTCTTAAAATAACAATTCTAAAAGATTCTATTTCTAAATTCTGACTTGGACTTACTTGGACAAAAGAAAGTTCATTGCAAATAGCCATGACATTTCACTTAAAGGTATGCCTGTTCTACCAACTATGTAATCGACTTACTATAATGGTCTTTAAATATTTCTAATACTTCAATTTCTTTCCTTAAAAAAAACACAACATAAATGTATGCACCTAAAATCTATCATTTATTTAGCTTGTTTATAGTGTGTTCATATTTTATCACAGATGACGATGGTTTATTATAATTTTTAAATGCTAACTTTCAAAAATGTTAAGTAGAAAGAGTAATGAGTACAAGAGCAGTCCATTTGGCAGCGGTCCTTTAGGCAGAGTATATCATGATTTATTCACTTTGTGCTTCTGTTTAGGGTGAGAATATGTATGTAGTTAAGATAATGATAATATTGGGTGAACTTTCCCTTATATTTCCGTATATCTGCACAATATTTACATATTTTTATATATTTATTTAAGTATATTTCCATATATATATACAAACACACACATATATACAATCAGATTTTGTATGTCTTTCCTACACATAATCAATGTAAGGGTATGGCTTTCCTACACATAATCAATGTAAGGGTATGGAATTTAAAATATTATTAGTATATATTAGGCAATTCAAGTACTATTTGAGACACCGGGCTTGGCATCAGGTAAGAAATGGAAGGAAAAACTGTTTTACGGCACTAGGGAGAGAGCAAGGTTTCAATACTTATCAAAATGTTTTCAACAGTAAAGTATATCCATGTTGACATTTCTTGTCTCATTCTTGTATTTCAATTAATTAGCTGTATTTTTTTAGCTGTATTTTTTAAACTGCCCATTTGATGAAAAGTGTTTATAAAAAACAAAACAACAGCAAATGCAGTAACTTGAAAGAAAAACAACTGTAAATGCACCATTTCATAAGGTTCAACAAATAGCTTTTTTAATGGTTAAAGTTACTAATGAATTAAAAAATCATCAATTTTGTTTAAAATATATTAGGTGGAAACTGAGATATCAACACAGGTACACCTATTGATATGGTCTTACATAATAGAAAATTGTTAGTGGATAAATGTGGACAACAACATTTATACAAAATACTTGGTTTGCCAGAGCTCATTTTAAAAGAAATAAAAAATGATTGAAATATTTGGTATGTGATATTCATCTCCTGTTTGATTTAGGCTTCCAATCTACCAAATAAGGAATTAGAATTTGTTACTTTTCAATGGCAACTTGGACATGACATGGACACAAATAGTAAAGTTTCATTTTATTGTTTTATATTGGAAATCATACAAAGATATAGATTTTAATGTTATATACTTTGGTTTTTACAATGACATCCTTTGAAATTCTATTTCCCACCTAAGATGCTCATTTTTCAATAAGTTTATTAAATATGTAAAACAACAAAATCAGGGAATTTAGAGGACAGTCCTTTGGCAAATATGGTCATGAGCAGTACAGTCCCAGAAAGGGGTTTTGGGAAAGTGCTGCATGAAAATCTAATAGGGAGGGAAAAGAAAATGAAAAACAAGTCAACAAAATAAAACAGGACAAGTCTTGACACAAATTTTATAAATGTGCTTAGTAGGATATTAGGAAAGGAAGGTGCACTAATAAAATCAAGGTCATTGACTTGGTTCCTTGAAAATGAGTTCTCTTTTCACTCTTAACTAAGGCACGGAGCCACAGGCAATACCACCGATCCCGCCCAGTCATCCAGCATTTCTCTGAGTTATTCATACAGAGAACCAGCTTAACTAAAGGAGCTCCTTTTATGCAAATCCAAGTCATGCCCAAAGTGTAATCAAATCCTGACTTGACCATATTCAGAAAAATAGTCTTCTCCGAAGACTTAGATTTTTTTAAAGAAGTACTAGAGTGAAAGAAAGGGTAATATATTAACTCTTATTTTAAAAATTTTAAAAAAAAGAAGAAAAAGAAGAAGAAAACTGGCTTAGAACAGACTTTCCTTGAGTTTCTATATATTTTCAGATTCAATCATAGTATAAAATACTTCTCTTTTTTTGTTTCATTCTATTCCACTCCTTTGGTAAGCATTTGTTAGCTTTAGTTGACTTAAAACCTGTTAACCTAGAGATGACCTCTATGTTATTTCAGAATTTGGAAGTAGCTATAAATGGCAGAAGCTCTAGCATTTACAATCATTCTCTATGTATTTTTCTTTTTTTCTTTCCTTTCTACTTGGTTTTTGGACTAAACAAAGAATATCAAGTTTAAAAAGAATAGTTTTTCTCATCACACCAACTTTTGCTTTCTCTTTGCGATCAAATACTATTTTGGTTTTGAGCAGCAACAGAGAGAGGTGCTGAAATTGGCATGCTCCAGTGTAAAGGTAAAGCAGTATATTTTGTCTTAGTGTAAGGTAGAAAGCAGTCCATCCAGCCTTACCTGCATACATTGTCAAGTTAGGGAAAAGCTCTTGGTTTGAAGAAAACCCTGGCTTCTTAATTCTGCTGACCTAATCCTGCTGTGTACATGAAGTGAGCCTCTTAGTAATCAACTTTATTATGATCACCATGCCACCTATAAAGATCACACTCTTTTTCTTTTGATTGTGAAAATAATAAATATAAAACCATGAAAAAGATAACTTAAACCTTATTTTTCTTTCAGATAAGACATACTTCCCTCACAGAGACAGAAATCAAACACTAGAATATCAGTCATGTTATTTGTGTGCTGACATTGAGGGAAGCTGCAGACTATTAAATTGTACGTTTTAAAATTACTTCAAAAGAGCATCTTCACAAATGTTTTTCCTTTGGCCCTCAGCTTATAAGAATGCAAGGACGGTAACTTTATTATGACAGTGTTCTTTGCACATAATCTTAATGACATACTACTTGGAAAAGAGAAATGAATAAGGAAAAAATGTTCTCGTTTCAATGTAAAGAAAATCAGAAATTTAATCATGATAAGTGAATAAATTAAAGTTTGGACTAAAATGTCACAATTAACTCCTTTTTGTATATTCAGTGTTTAAGCTTAGCAATATGAAAGGCTTCATCTAAATGCACATGCAGTAGTCAACTTACACACTACATTCTACATTAAAAACTGGCCAGAAGAAGTCTCCTGCCCTCACTTGGGCTTTCTTTCTCCGTTTCAGCTTTCTTCCTTCTCTGCTAGTTGCCTGTGACTGGCTCCCTTCATTTTCTTTCACTCCCTTGCTCCTCCATCAAAACTGCCACTATCTCAGGCGGCTTCCCACACAGATCTATGCACTCCACAGTGGGCTACATAGAAAAACTGGTGGCGGGTGCTAGCCAGCAGAAGGAGGAATTCAGAATACAATTTTATTTCCTTTCTTAACATACCTCGAGCTTGCTAGTGTCTATCCTCGTCTTTCTAGCCCCTCACATTACTTTTGAAGATTTCACCCCTTATTTGGAGGGCCAAATGCCAGTATAGCAGGGTCTGGTTCCCATGGTGGCACAGGATGGAGTTTTGTTTTATTTTTCTTTTGGTGTTAACAGTGAAAGCCTTTAGAAAACCTCAATAATCTGGGAATGCTTCAAGGACTGGGAAATGGAGAAAATCATTGGTTCTTTGGATCTGGGCAGCAGTCCGCTGGAGGAAGACAAAAGCCAGCCAGAACCAACAGGAGGTGCAAACAGAAAATGAAGCAGAAAGGTCCATTATGGAGGCTTAAGGAAGGAAAGAAACAGCCTGGGCAGGAATCCGGCTAGTTGCAAAAATGCTTTTTAACAGGTGGGCTAGGCAACTTATTTCAAATTCACGTAAATGACACTCCCACTCAGCCTGCTGGAATCTGGATCCTAGGGCATGAGGGAAGCCAACTAGAGACGCTAATTTTTTCTCTCTTTTCACTGTTCAGGAGTGATAAGGGTATCTCTAACCAACTTGAAGCAGCAGAGATGTTCCTGGCATCACACTTAGAACTATAAAACCATTCTCCCTTGGAACATTATGGGCAATGTCTGACTATACTTTTGGTACAATACAATGTGTCAAGTATATCATGGAATTAATGGGTCCTTTGTGAAGTGGTCTGAGTTTACTTTGCCTTACAGTGTTGTTTCCATGGGAAATGTGATATGTGTTTCAACCTATTTATTCAAATAACTTTTGAGATTATACTTTCATAAGCTGGAGACTCCCTCTGTTTCTGCTTCACAAAGTACCTACCAATTTTGTTACAAAGAACTTGTGGTATTCGATTCAAAATGTTCCATCTTGTTAATGGAGGAAGAAAGTAAGAAAGGGAAAGAAGGAAGATAGAAGGAAGTCTAATTATATGGCAGATTCTTCTGGTGTTTTAAGCTGTTCAATTGTCCTAATAGAATTTAACAGTTATTAGTCAACATATTAAAGTATATATTAAATAGCACGCATAAACTATATTGCATACAATTTCACATTTTCTTTTCATGAGGGACTATTACAAGGATTTTATTTTGCTTTTATAGCCTCAATTCTTCCCTACATCTAAACCTTGAGAGTTAACATTTATATATTCATATCAATAGCTGGACTTAGGGAAAGACCACTGCATTTAACAGTGACCATAAACAGAGCATAGTCTACACCGTGTGTGCTCATTTTTATTGTTTTATTGCTTACTGAGAAATGGACGTTTCCTAGTACGGAACTGACAGATAACAGTGAATAGGGTGTTACCATGTACTTTCCCACCCAAGCTCAATCATTGCTACACAAACTCTCCAAAGAAAGCTGGTTTTGGTGAGTAGTGCTTCCTTATTAAGAGTCCAAAGTCACCACATTTTAGGAGGAAAGCTCTTGGTTTGGAGTTGAGAAAAAAAATTTAAATACACCCCTACCTACCTACCCAACATATCATCCCTTCTAGTGGGTGTGCCAGTACTCAGATGGGACTTTTCTTACAAGCAAATAAACAGGAAACATCCTCTGGCTTGTGTGGTACCAGCAGAGAATACTCCACAATGTGTCCTAGGTTCTCCAACATTAAATAGACAGTAGGTGAATTCTGCTGAAGGACACCAATGGCCCTTCATTTGAGAGAACTGTCTAACATATGCTTGATGTGTACAGTTTTTTCACAAATCATTTTATTACAGAGATGTTTCAAATAAACTTTCAAATCCTTCTGATTTTACTCATTTATACTTAGCTTCTCAGACAAATCTATTTAATTTCTCTGAGAAATAAAAACAAACATATTTTGTCATTAAATTAAGGGGATATTACACAAAAATATGACTAAACCATACTGTAAGAAAAAGTCCTAAATTTAGAGTTTAACAAATTAGATTTGTACAAATTGAACAGAAAATAGTTTGTATGATATAAAACTGACCTGTCATTTATAAATACATTATTATATTTAAGGAAAAATAAAATTTTATTTCAAAATAAATAATTCATGTTATCTTTAATCCATTAGGACCTTTGCACATTTAACAAATAGTCTGGAAGAAAAATGAAATAAATATTAAAAGGATATTTCAGTTCTTCAAGACTTTTTCATTTTCTTTAGTGTTTAAAACTCAAGATATTTGCATATTTTATAATTTATGGCTAATTTAATTTTAAAGTTTTATAGAAATCACTGAAAATAATTTTAAGGGGAATTAACTGGGTTTTTTTTCCCTAAATGAATCAGATAGTATGTTAAAATTTTCCAGGAATCTCTCAGAGTTGACTAAAATGCTACCTACAATGAACCAAATATCTAGTAATCTTTTCACATGTAGGACATTTGAATAGGAGGAAGACTGTTGAAAAGAACTCTTCTGCTTCTCCAAAGACTGAAGCACTTATTAGTCCAATAGTACCTGGGGTTGAAACATATAAAATTATTGTTTTCAGATCAAAATTGGTTAAATAGCAACAATTTAATATGGTTAGATCTAATATTTGTAAGTTGGTGGTTTCTCTACAAACTGTGCTATTCTCTGCTTACTAAATATAATGTAGGAATATCAGGTTAAGACAAAACATTAATGCATTCCTCAGAATCAATCAGTGGAGAGCAGAAAATAATCAGAGCAAATGCAATTTTTATTAAATGTTTTATAAAATGTTATGAAGATCTCAAGTAACTTCTTCTAAATGCTCAAGAGAAATAAGAATAAAAAATAATATACTAACTCTTGGGTAGGCCTTACCACTTTAAATGTACTTTCATAAACATTATCTTATATAATCTTTATATTATCTCACTATGGTTGGGTGACTTGCCCAAGACACCCAGATAAAAAATAGAAGATTTCAAGAGTATACAGAAAGTATGTTTTAAGGCTCCTTGTGCAAGTTTGTGTAGATTTCAAAAAAAAAAATTGTTTTTCTTTTGAATTTTATTTATTTTTTATACAGCAGGTTCTTATTAGTTATCTATTTTATACATATTAGTGTATATATGTCAATTCCCAAAAAAATTGTTTTAAAAAGAAAATAAACATGAAGAATTTGGACAACGTAGGGTAATGCTGAAGTGTCTAGTAAGGTGGTGCGATGTTCCTGGAACTATTATCAAAATATATTTATTATTGTCACATTTTTTAAAGTAATACAATAAAGAAGTATGAAGGCTGTACTCATTATTTCTTTGATGCTGTTACAAGAAGGCAGAAATATTTAGGGAAAATATTTCTTTCTTAATTGCATTTACGTGTTAACTCTATAAAGTCAAAAAATATAATACTATTTCCTTTATTGAAGAAAAAAAAAAAGGTCCCAACACTCTTCTTCCCTGTACTATTAGAATGAATTATTTCCCATAAAAAATTTAAAAAACATGTTTATAAAACCTTTGCCCTATTATAATAGCAAAGAACAGGTGTGTTTACCCATGGGCATTCTAACCACTAGAAATAAAAGGGAGAATTATTCCATAATTTCTTGCTGCCTTTAAAATTTAAAGGAAAGTGTTCTTTTCATTCACGGCACATAAAATTTTTCTTCCCTTTTATAATATCTGAAACAAAAGAACACTTTCATTCCAAGTCAAATATTTTGGAGGGTAAGGCAATATAATACGAATTTGCCGCATATAGTGTCTCTGCCTTTTCGTTTTACTTATAAAATGCAAATCTGATAAAAATATTACTTTTATTCCTTTTACATACATGCTGTATAGTAAATCTCCTCGGAACTAAGCAGCAAGTTCTAATCTTTTAAAATTTGAATCAATAGACAAGAAGAAAGAAAAACTAAATACATTGTCCAGTCTCCTATTTTCCTTAAAAAAATACAGTTTTACGTTACAGGCTAAGAATAAAATAGTTTGTTCATAGGTACAACCAATTCTATATCACTGAAAATTTCATATATAGAGATGTTTGGGCTAATGTCTAGTACTTAAGTAGACCCATATGAATGCAAGTCCATGTTGAAGAGGGGACCATAAGCTTGAATAATCTATCCTTTATCTGTTGATTTACTGATCCATAAAATCGAATCACTACAAATACAAGCTTTTAAGGTAGCCTTATAATTCCCCATCTTATCTTGTCCTGAAATGGACATTTGCTGCTTAAGAAAGCACTCTGAAAGATAAAGAAAAAAAAAAAAATTTGGACTCTTGTAGAGCATATGTAAATGTTAATTCCATCATTCAAAACAGTTCATTTTATTTTTTAAAATGGAATAATATGAATATGATATAACATTATTTCTTGACGCTTGTACAAACTGCTTTCTGATTGCTGGAACACAGACTTTTTTTTTTTTTTTTGACCCAAATGACTTCCAAGATAAAGACTTAATTTTCAAAATAATCTCATCAGGTTATAATTCATAATATATTGCTTCCAAATGTGCAGCAATACAATGCTATTATGACCACTTCAATTCATAAACTCCATCCTAAACATCAATACTTTTCTCAATGTTCCCCATTAGGTCATTAATATTATTGTCCCAGATTTTACCTGTAAGTCTATGACAATGTTTTTTACATAATAGTTTAATAACAACAGGGGTTTTCAAATTAGTAAAAAGCATCCTCCATCACACAGTCTCATACAGTGAATTCTCTTACCTTATATGTCAAAGACTTCTCTTCCTATAAAATAGGCTTCCTATTGAGTACTATACTATAGGAAAATAAACCGAATGGGCAAATAAAAGGATCAACGTTTCTGTAACACTGAAATACGGCAGAGACAAGGAATATAAAAGGATAAAAGAAGCAGCTCAGACCTCTAGTTAATTCTATAAAAGTCCAAGATCCTATCAAGGGGCTATGACATGATAACAAATGCGCCACTGAGCAGGCAAATAAAAACTATGAGTAGGAAGAATGGAAAAATAACCCTGAACATGGAAGCATTAATTGTGACATAGTAAAAAAAAAAGGAGGTGGCAAAAACATCTAAGAGATGAAACAACAGGTTAAAGAGTTTCATATAAAGAATGAAAAAGGTGAAGAATAAAAATTGAGTGGATCTGCCGACTCCATTTTCAGTATTTAAAGAATATAGGCCTGATCATAAAATTAAACATCGTTCATTTTATTATAGAAAAGTACTCTTATTTATGATTGGTTAGTGACATTCAATCTCCATTTTTACATGGTAAAGAAAATGAGTCAATGTAAGAATGGAAACAGAAATATATTTATAGCCTCAACATCTTAATCACATTTAATCTAGATATCCCAATGAGCTGTTGTCTGGTAAATAAATAAAGTATTGAAAAGGAAAGATGATTTCCAAAGGGTCCTGAGTTCATCTGACATCTAAGTCCAGCCTCTGCCATTAGAATGGCTTGAAAGGGATAATCCAACATAACCAGATATTTATTTATCTTATTTCAAAGAAGAAAATATATGTTTCTAAACCAGAATAGCATCCTGACTCAGTACTTTTTATGGACTGAATGTTTGTGTACCCCCAAAATTCATGTTGAAACCCTACTTCTCAGTATGATGATATTAGGAGGTGGGGCCTTTGGGAGATAATTAGGATTATATAAGGTTATAGGAGTGAAGCCTTCATGAATGGAATTAGTGCCCTTGTAAAAGTCATGAGAGAGCTTGCTTCCCCCCTCTACTCTCCACCGTGTGAAAATTCACCAAAAAGTCAGCAGTCTTCGACCTGAAAGCAGACTCTCACCAGAACCTGATCATGCTGGCACCCTGATATCGGACTTCCAGCCTCCAGAACAGTAAGAAATAAAATTTCTGTTTTTTATAAGCCACCCAGTCTGTGGTACTTTGTGACAGCAGCCTGAACTATGACAGTACTATTTTAGAACTTGTATTACTATGAAAAACTCACCTGTACAAAAAAATAGTAAATATGACACCAAAAACTTAATAGATTTCTGATATTATTACAACTGAGAAAAATACTAGTTGTGCAATATGTATAATACATGGAATGGCTAATATCTACCAGCAAATGTAGTTCAGGGCAGTACCTAGTAGCTTAGGGAACGTGTACCTTATAGCTGTCAGAAGTAAATTATGTTCAAAATGGGCCATGCTGCAAGTAATGCTCACAAAACATAATGGAAAAAGACTAGAAAAGTCACTAATTTGAAATACTGATTTTTTTTTTATTAGCTAATATGCTTCTCTTAGAGTTGAATAGAAACTATGCTGGATGCAGTTTGAGAGAATATACTTGATAATTTTAAATGGGCCTATTAACATAGAATAATTAAATCAAACACCTTAAGGCATGTAAATATGTATGAAAACAGTCACAGAGAGGAAAAATGATTTGAACAAAGTGTCAGGGTGAACAAATAACACTGAATCTTTAAGAAACTAGAAATCCTTGGAGAATCTAGGCATTTCCTGACAATATGCAATACTTTAATGTTTCATCGCATTCTCCCTGAAGAAGGAATTGGAAAGGAGGATGAGCTTGGAGTTAGGATCCTTCTAGGTTCTGTCACTACAAATCAGTTTTAGGAATCTAGATACATTTTTTTAAACATTTCTTTAATTTTCTCATTTGCTAATGTTTAACTTGTTCCATAGAGAGGCTGTGGCTCATAGCAGTGAAAAAATGTAAAACCACTTATTCAATAATGACAGAGTATAAAGCATTTTATGTATAGATAATACCTGTTTACTGGTGTTAGCCATGGCATTATTATAATTAATGCTTCCTTATACAAACTGTAGGATGCTTAAGAGCAGTGCCTTTTCTATTCCTCGTCTTTTGTTCAGGATGATCAGCATCTAAGATGGTGTGTACACAAAGGAATTGCTTAACAAATGTTTTATTGAGTAATTAATTTCCTATCTTGTCTTCTATGAAACTAGCAATGTGGGATGAGGATGACTAACTTCATTTTCATAGGCAGGATTTATTTGCCACAAAAAGCCAACTTTTTAATTCTCACATCATATTTAAGGAACTTTAACAACTGGAAGCATTTGGGCAAAGTAAATCACAGGCCTTTGGTATTAGTTTCTATTATAATATCGTTTTGAGGCAGTTCAAGGTTCATTAATTGGGCATTTCCAAACAAATCCTCCATGGATTGTCCTTTCTTAAGTAGATCTGACGATGATATCATCATCCCGATGAAGGAGATGATGGAGATGAGGCAGAATACAATAACTGCCACTTCAATTCACAAAACCATTTGTGTAATCTTATTATTAACTATTATATAATTAATAATTATATTAATTATAATATAATAATTAAGACTATTAATAATCTTATTATTAATCTTATTAACTACCATAATGATGTGGCCAAGACCACTGAAGAATAAAGTAACTATTAAAATCTAATGTACTGCAAATATAAATGTTTTCTTCACCACTCTTCTTAGCACAGTGCCTGGCACATAGTAAACAATAAATACAAGGGACTAAATGAAGAACAAATGACTAAATGGTAGAAAGTAGATCTTCTGACCCCAGATTCTGTGTTCTTTCCTCTATATTATAGAGATTTAGAAAATTTCCAATTAATCACCTTTACCCTAAAGGCTTATCGGCATATCTGTAGGAAGCAAATTATTATAAGTTAAAAAAAATTGGAATGCAGGTAACCCCAGTAAAATAATGGCTTTTTATTATGAAGCCTCTTTTTAAAAAATCATCTGTGAAAAATGAGCATTATTTCCTAAATGTAATGTTTCATGATATATTGATATATATATAGTAAGATATCAATAAAACCAAATATTTTAGTAAATTAAATGATTTTAATGAAATTATAAGGATCAAATTTATTTTTCATAATTAAGGTAAGTTTTTTGATTTATTAATTTAATGAAATGTGTCAAGCTCACATATTTGTATCAGATGGAATGTGAATCATTAATATGATTAGATTAATGACATTTTAAGATGATCTCAAACAAATTTTAGTTTTTCTACCAATTTTGCACTGAAAAACTTTAAATATCAGAAAGGTATTTAAAATGGCATTCTCTGAATTTTGGTCCAAACAGTCTCAGGTTTCACTTAAATTGGTCACTATAGTACCTGATGTGTAGTTACTAAACTAAAATGCTCCATCCAATTAAAACAATTCAAAGTAACTACACCAATTATGTATATGAGAAATATATAATTTAAAGTTTTCTTTAGTAACTTCTAAACACTACCTTTAGGGATACTAATCTGGTAAATGTGATAAACATTTTCTGGTTCCAATGGGATGTATGCTGATTAGAATACTTTTTCATACTGTGGTTAACTCATATAGCAGAAATAACTGAATCATCCACTGTATAGAGTCATATAGTAGTCATTTAAAATTTTTAAGTGACTTCCATGAAGGCATTACTATACAAGGCCTAGCTTTAAATACAACACACTATGAAATTATTTCCTACTTGTCAGTTAATCCTATTTATGGCTCCTGAAATTTTGTCTGAATTTATCTTTTTAAAAACAATGAACTTAAAGTGCAATGGTATTTAGAAATTTAGAGTTTTAGAATTTTAAAACAAATGAATACTACCTTGTGTAACATTAAAAAATCAAAGCAAAGGTCCACTTTTGTAACACATGATAAAACCTTAAGTTAAATGGCCTCTGGGTAACAATTTTGAATACAACTCCAAAAGGAATGGTATCAATAACAAGCCAAGCTGCTCGAAAAGCAACTAACAAAACAGACCAAAGCTACATACTTCTTAACTAAGGGTAATAATCCAAAGTTGGGTAAAATCTGTGTTTTCTTTTCATGTGAATTTTAAATAAGAATCTAGAATTCTAATTTTTCCTGCTGATAAATTCCTGTATGGAAAGGTTTGAGAAAAATGATCAAAAATAATCAATCAACTAATGCCCCACCCCCAAAAAGGGCACCTGAAACCACATATATCAAAATTTGCAAGTAAAACATTCAAAATTTGCATCAAATAAAGGTGGAGTTCACATATAATCTTACTTTCATTTTACAGATGAATTAGCGAGGCCCAGAGGGGTTAAGCTATTAAAACATACTACTAATATATAAGCTACTAATCCATAAGCAGCCAGACATGCTGTATAAGAACATTTCTAGGCTTCTTTCTAGACCAGTGCTATCCAATAGAACCTTCTGTAATAATAAAAATGTTCTATAAAACCTAGCACTGGATTATGACCCTAACCAATGCTAACCTCCTCCATGTAACTCTTCCCATCAATAATCACGTCCTAGGAAATATTCCATAGGCCTTGTAAAGATCTGAATGAGAAGCAATCATCCCAATAAAAATTCCTGTCTGTGAGGGACTTCTGTGCAGCACTGGGGAAATAAAAGAAGACTCATGATCTAGCCCAGATCAGTCTCCTACAAAAAGGTAAAGAAAAATGCAATGTGAAATAACTCTCTGAAAATAATATGTGTTGCAGAGATACTAAGAACATGTTAGAAAACAGTAAAGAAATGGAAATAATTTCTTGTAGGCGTTCTTTCTAATTCTTTCAAGGAAATCCTTAGGACAATTAATTAAGAAGTAAGTTTTATTTACGGAAGACCTCGACATTTGATTTCTGACAAATGATGGAAGAGATCGGAGAAGAGAAATTAAGAACCACCTTCTACCTCTGATAAAATCAAAATTGGCTTCAGCATTCAAAATATGCAGAGCTTGGATGTTTTTGTTTAGATATAATTAAAAGGAAACTTGTAGACCTATTTCACAACTGATTTTTCACAAGGGTAAAACAGTAAGCAGGATAATCCAGTGCCATAAAACCAGGAATGTGCATTTAACTTGTCAATTGTTTATGCACAACCTAAAGCACATCTTGGCGGGGGGGAAATGGGAAGAACCGATCCATTTTAGGTACCGGTTACAGAGATCATGGAAAACGGGTCTTGGCCTTGTGGCTAAGGCAACAAGTCAGGGTGGAAGAAACCCACACCTCGGCTGCGAGACTAGGAATTCCAGTCCTAATTAGGACTCCATCACAAACTACTTTCTAATGTGACATTGGGCAGATCATTTCACATCCTGAGCCTTAATTTCCTCAGACTTAAAACAGAAATAATGAAACCTACCTCATAGTGCTATCTTAGAATAAATTAGTAAGAGTCATATAAAATGGGAAGCATGTAGCTGGTATATAAGAGACAGCCAATCATTTCTCTATTTCCATTAAATCATTTTGTATGAGCAAATAGGGAAAACATTTAAATTAAACCCAACTTTATTTTTTTCATCCTATACTTCTATCTTGCAAAAGGAAATTGTATACAGAGTAACAGCAAGAATCTGAATGCCAACTGATTTCCAAAATGGTACAGTATAATTAGGAAATTCATGAGTCAAATTCCTGTTTATGCCTGTAATGTAAAGGCTAATCATTTGTTTGTTTTCTATAAGAAGGACTTGATTAAAGCCTCTTGCAGCAATCATTAAATAACCCTGTGCTCGAAGGATGCAAGCTCAGCTAGCACTGTGGTGTGCTAAAACCCATGATTAATGCATAGGGGTGTGTGTAAATTAACAAATGAGTGTCATTTATACTAACAGTACAAATATGTTTCTTTTTTTGGAATTACCTCCATGTTTTCTGTTAACCATTACACATTTATAAGCACAGAGCAATATAAACAGCATTCCAACATCTACATATAGCCTCTAGTTCAGGCCATGATCTACATAAGGAGTTTTCCAACTTTTCCATAAAGGGCCAAACAGTGAATATTTTACAATTTGCAGGCCATATGATCTTTGTTGCAATTAATCAACTCTGTCATTGTAGTGTCAAAGCAGTCACAAACAATACATAAACAAATGTGTATGGCTGTGCTCAAAAAAACTTTATTAAAAAAATAAATACAGGCATTGGGTCAGATTTAGCCCAATGGTCTATATGACAACAGATAATAGTTTGCCTAACTTTGAACCATAGCCTGCTGATCCCTGACCTAGATCCTAATTCTCAGGTAGTACAATGTAGAGTATTATATTAGAAAATCATTATTTATACAATAGGTAAGGGCAATGGAGTATGAACCTGATGTGAAAACTTGACAAGTTTCTGCACCTAAGTTATTCTGCCTCCTCAGACATAAGTTAGAAAAACCAGGACAAACTGAATTTACCACAAATTTGCTGCAACAATCAAGTGACTCAAGATTTGAAAGCATTTTGAAAAAATGCCACGTGCTTACTTGCAAATATTATCATTGTTGTTATTGTTATTATTAATTGCTCTTTTCAGCTCTATGTTTAAAGACCCCTGGAAGTCACATCTACTCTGGGATAACTTCAGAAGATGCAAACTGCATACAACTCACTCAGAGCTGCTCTAGCAATTCTAGAATTTGAGGAAGGTTAGGAAAGCTTGGGAGCCTGTGGAACTGCCATCCTAAGGCTAACACTCCCTGAAGTCAGCCCCAAGGTACATTAGTCATGAGAGATGTTTTTTAAATCCTTCACCAATACATTTGGAAACACTGCAAAATACATTATAAACATAATATTACACCATGAACATCAGTACTAAAGAGATATTTGTCAAGGAGTTCTTGACAAATATGTTTGGAACACTCCTGTCCCTCTTTCAGAGATTCACCGTGCATAATCACAAACTGAAGATGCTGAGATGTCCTGCAATAAATAAACAGTACACCTTTGTCCAACCCAGTATTTCTCAAATTTATTTGTGTAGAAATTCTTTGCTTTGTGGGTAAAACCGATTAACACTGTTCCCCAGAACACACACTGGGAAAAGCTGCCATATAGATTATTTTGGACTATTATACTCCTTTCACCCTGGGTGTAGGGAAACTGCCCCACAACTCTCACACTTAAAAGTGCACATTTAGCTATTTACTTACATTCCATCGTGTGTCATTATATTGAGATTTTCACTTACAAGCAATCATGTGGGAACTAACCAAATTTGTAAGATTATTTAACCAGTATGAAAATCATAATAACCTCAATATATTTTAAAAAGGGAGATAGAGGATAAATTTCAAATGTCAAATAGCTCTGATGTGAACTTTGAAAAATAACAACAAACATATCCACTGGAGACAATGTCAAGTGATAGAAAAAAAGCACTTTGTGCTTAAAGCACTAAAATCCATTAAAATCCAAATAACTCTTGCTTTTACTGAAAGCTGCTTCAACTGGTCAGCAGGGAAAGAAAGTTGAAAAAAGAGCTGCGTAGTCCACCAGTTTCCTATATGGCTTCCTACTTACAAGATTTCTTCTGATGGCTTTTTTACATACTATTTAATTGAAAAAAGGCAATTTTGTTCTTATGGCAAATCCTCACTGGCCAGTGATCACCTGAGTTATGGTGGGTCTTTAATTTCCCTGTCTCTTTCCTTTACAAACAAAAATTTCTTCTGCAAACAAAAATATTTTTGTCCAATGTTAATTTGGATACCAGATGTTGGAGCTAACTTCTGGAATTAAACATATAACTTACCCAAAAGCAACTTAAATCTAGAGAAAATAAACAAGATACCCTATTTCTAGCATCTAGCACAGTCCCAGACATAAACTAGGCATTCAATACATATTTGGTGAAAGAGTAAATGAAGAGATGAATCAAAGACACTTGTCAACTACTTTAGTTCAATTATACAACTATTATTTATAAATCATTTTTACTGAATAAGTTAGAGATATTTTCTTAACCTAAATATCCGATAATCCACAAAAACTGACGCAAGAAAAATAATCTGTTATTACTCATTTCAACATCATAACCACTGTTTGCCCATGTACAGGAATGGAGAACTAAGATACTATTCTAGACAATAAACCCATCCATGCTACACAGACACTAGGCAGAATAAACTTTTTATTATACTGCTTAGATTATATTGCAGAGACGATCCTAGTACATTGAAGGATTAAAAACCATTAATACAAATCCAACATCATAAAATTCTCTCACAGATCAATAGAACAATCTTCCATCAAGTGCTCAGGACAAAGTACACATTCAAATAGAGCCACTGATATAAAAGCTATGACGGTTTCCCCTCATTTCTAATGAAATCTACATGTATAATATCTACTTAACAGTGTACTTCCTAAATTCTTTTTTTCACATCATTTTTTTTATCACTCAGAGTATCAAATCTAATAGGTTTGTGCAATCTCCAAAGTACTGGTTTCATTTATTCAGACAGAAAACATGGTTCCTAACATAGCTCTTTGCCATTTATGAAACATTTGCTTATTTCAAAATAAGTTAAAAATTCATGTAATTATCCATTTTATTTTAAAATATATTAATATTTCAAAACACACTTCCCAGAACATGCTTCTAATGCATATGGTGTACATATACCACATTTTCCTTCAGTGAAAAAATAAAAGCCTTTGTTTCTAAGTGTACTGTAAAAGATTTCCTGAGGTGATTTTTGTTTTGTTTAATCTTTTAATGCATATACCTCTTAACACTTTAATACTGACAATTTTTAAAAGCATCGTATGTCTACTATCTATTCTGAAAGAATTAATAAAATCTTCCATGGCAATTGAAAGTGATCCAAAGTTTCACATAATTAAATTAGATTTTTATTTTTAAATACTTATATGCCAAATTGTGCAAGGAACACAATTACAGTCAAAAGGTTTAAAGGATACAATAAGTGCTCTGTACAGCTGTACCGAATGCGATGTCAAGAAATAAAATAATGAGAATCAAAATTACAAAATACTGATAGGCAGGTTAATATTTTCCAAAGTGTGTTTGCTTCTTTGAGGTTCACTGGCTGCTCTGGACTTACTACAATCTGTCTCACTGGTTTAGAGCTCACTTGCATTAAGACTTCTGATGATGGAGGGAGCACCTAATATATATGGCCCCCCAGGCTTCTAATGGAATAATAAGAATTAACAGCTTTTCTTGAACCTCAGAGCATCCACACGATAGACAACTCTCTCTTTCAGGCAGTCGGTAATTGAGCGCACTTACTTTTTGTCTGTGTTTTATAGTCAAGACACCAAACTGAATTATAGAAGATCTGGAGCTTTTTTACAAGAATTAGTAGACAATTTACAATTAAGGACAACAAAAAAGACACACTTCCCCCTGAACAGTTTCCAGAACACTGTGAGTTTATCGAATAGGTACTTCCACAAATTCAAAATGGCTTATTCACCAATTTTAGATCTGTTATTGGGGTACACCATGAAAACCTGCTGCAGAAACTGACAACCAGGCAGCAAAGACACCCAAAGGAATAAATACACTTAACCAGTCCAGCATTTGTTAATGAGCAGATTTGTGCCTAGGACTGTGCTAACAGGAACTTAAGAAGAGAAACCTGAAAACACATGACTATTATCACTATCTCATCCAATTTATTAAAATTATATAAATAAATTTTACCACATTCCCATTTCCAAAAGAATGCATGGGGGATCAAAAGAAAACAGAAAAAAAAATTCACTATTCAAACACACCATGCTGAGTTGAAACAGGGATTCAGTTAAACAAACCGGAGGAAAGTGTGTTTGGTTTTAAATGTGTCTAATTTAGTCACTTACCTTTTATTTCAATTCTGACGTTTCCAAGGGTCAAAAAATGACATCAAGAAATAGACTCGGCTGAACAGTTTACACACACTCATACTGAAACACATCCTTTAAAAAATCATTACTAATATAGTTACACATAAAAAATCAAACTGAGGAACACAAGGCATAGAGAAAGGCACAGTACTGATTTGCTAATTCCACTTTGTCTCCAAATGAGAAAGCCTTTCTCACTCTCCTTCTTCTTGGTGCAATCCAGACATCCTGCAATGCCTTCCAATGTGGACACGTTTCTGAGCTAACTCAATCTGTGGTTTCATTCCTACTCAGTCCTTCTTTTTCCTAAGAGCTTCTCAAAGTTTCTGCAAGGAAAGGATCTTCTGACATCTTGGAGAAATTGGGAGCTCAAAATAAAAATTTTCCTGGAGAGCTTTTACTTGCACCGCCAGCAACTTGCCATGCAAAAACAATTGCTAACCTTGCATTTCATAGGTTAGATATTCCTACAGATGAGTGGTTCCAGAGCCACAGTCAGGTTTTTCTGGATATCATTTATGTATGTCTCACCTATTTCTTCTCAAAGTGTATATGTACACGGGGCATCCCTGGTGGCGCAGTGGTTGAGAGTCCGCCTGCCAATGCAGGGGACACGGGTTCGTGCCCCGGTCCGGGAAGATCCCACGTGCCACGGAGCGGTTGGGCCCATGAGCCATGGCCGCTGAGCCTGCGCGTCCGGATCCTGTGCTCCGCAACGGGAGAGGCCACAACAGTGAGAGGCCCGTGTACAGCAAAAAAAAAAAAAAAAAAAAGTGTATATGTACAAGGAACATTCTGGGAAAACTACAATTCGACTGAAGTTTTACACCATCCACCAGGTATCTTGCTACTTTATATAAATGTGAGGGCAGAGGAAATTAATTAAAATGGGAATGTGCATGCAAGTGCTAGTTACTTATGTGTTAAGCAAAATAACAGTATTGGAACCATCTCCTGGTCTAATGTTTAAAGCAACATATAAATGCTCCCAACATCTTTCCACCCATAGTTTTTTTTTTTTCCCAAGGTGCTAGGAGAAAGTGGCTGAGTTTATCCTTTTCTGGAGTCTGTAAATCTTCTAAAACATGTTTCAAGACATTAGCTTCCTAAATACTTCACATAGGAAAGTTATATAAAAGGGAAAATGGAAGTGATGTGGCCCTTAAGATAGCAACCGAATATTAAAAGATAAATATTTATATATGTGAAATAATATACCTTGTTCTCATCAGTTTCTTAGAATATATATGTGACAATTCATGCTGGTTTTCATTGGAGAATAAGTTAACTCAGTGAATCTGAGTTAACTTCATGAGTTTCTTCATTTCAAGAATAAAAGAAAGCAGATGAAAAGCAAATACTAACAGTAAACTGAAGACCACACGCTATATACCTATAGCAGGGTCTCCTCACCTTTGTTGCTATTGACATTTGGGCTGGAGAGTTCTTCTTTGTAGGGGACTGTCCTGTACATCTTAGGATGTTAAGTAGCATCCCTGGCATCTAGCCACTAAATGCCAGTAGCATCCTCCCCCCCGCCATCACATCACCCCTAATTGAGAACCACAGATCTATAGTAAGTTGAAAGGCAAAAAGAATTTGGTAACAATAAGCACTAACATTATCTGTGGGCTTGGGTTTATGCTAACAATTTTATACAGCTGATATCTTGTTTAATAATCCCAGATACAACTTCAGTTGTAATTATCATTTCTATTTTATAGAAGAAACATCTGAGTCTCCATGATATTAAATAACCTGAGAGTTCTGGTCTATAACAGGTTGTTAGCAAAATTACATAATGTCTTTGGAAAGCCAACATAACTGAACATTCCTTTCACAGATACATGGTAGAGGTCTGAAATTTTACAAGGATGCCTTAGTGCTGCTGTAATTAAAAAAATATGAAGTAAAGCTTTAAGTCCCTATATGTCAGTAGTAGTATGCTGGGAGCTGATTTATCAGATTTTATTAAATTGCTCAATGCCAGCACTTGAGATAAGAATTCAGAAAGGCTAGGCTCAAAGTCCAGGATATTTCTGGGGAGATGCACCTTGAAGACAACATGAGGGCTGAAAAGGGAGGGTATAAAAGATTGACGGGAGGCAACCAGTGTCAGTGACAGCAGATTTAATTGAGGGAAGATATCTGTACCTCCAATGAAGGCGAGAGAGTAATAACTTTTGCCTAGCTCCTTATTTATCTACAGCAATGGTTCTCAAAGCATGTAGTACTACCCCAGAGGCACAAATCTTTTAAATTTGTGATCTCATGTATGTATGTAGATTCCACACAGATGGGGGCGCTGTGCTGGCATCTAGTGGGTAGTGGTCAGGGATACTAGACATCCTGAAACGCAAAGTATGCTCCACGCAGCTTTCAAATGTCCAACCAGATATCCATCTAGATGAATAACCTGTTTATAATTATTTGAGCCCAGAACGTAGTTTTAAGCAAATAAACACCATGTATTTTTTGCACACTTTTATATTTTTTTCTGAATGTTTTTTTTTGTTTTCATTTTAGAATGCAACCACTATGTAAACCTGGAAAAGTATAAAACTTAATTGATTTGGAAATTTACCAAGAGTTGTTCCCCAATTCAAAAAAGCTAAGTCACCAACTGCAACACATCCGATAGTGCGAGTCACCAACATAACACACCTCCATTAGTGTGCAAATGTGGCTTCATATTCATGGAGAGTCTGCACTTAGGTATAAGCAGCTGATTACCTTCTATGGCTTCTATTCTTCACACGTCTGAACACTGCATACTGAGATACAAAGAATTTCATTAAAATAGCTTTCTTCATATTCCTCCTTTATATTAATATGGAATCATATTGATTTTTTAAGTTAAGCGTTATATAATCTGTGTCACCTATCTTATTTTACTAGATTACCTTACTTATGAATTTCAATTTAGGATAGTAAAACAGGGCCTCCATAAACATGTTTTATAAGAAAAACATATTGAAACTGAGACCCTGGTAAAAGTTCTATCTTTTCTCACAGGTCCAAATACTACAACAAAAAGATAAACCTAATAAACACCCAATATTTGTAACAATGGACCGGATAAGTTATCGAAAAGAGCATTCAACAGTTTAAACCTCTTTAATATGCATTATTATAGTAATTAGAAACCAGAATGCAGAATGCTTTTGTCAGTCATGCCTAACTCTTTCACCACCAAGTTTTTTAAGAACTTGCTACATGCTAGAGACAGTTGTAGCTGTCAGAGATATAGAGGTGAACAAGTCAGGCGTGATCTATGCTACCATGGACTTCATATTTATAGCAGTGGGAGATGGAAATTAAACTAAAAAACAAACCATCTTAGTTTAAATTTAAACTGTTAAAACTACTAAAATCTTTAAAAAGAAAAGCAAAGTGCCTCTGATGAGTATACATCAGCATCAAAGTGTTTCAAAGTGTCTGTTGTCAGGTAACAGATCAGCATCCAGACCATCCAATTTGGCCCCAATCACTTCTTCAAAGCAGCTCCTGTTTTTTCTATTCTGAATCATCTTCCACCTTTCCTCACCTGTGCCAGAGCACAGTGAGCTTCACCTCCACCCTCCTCATTTGACATACTCGGCCAGTTTTATTAATTATCTGTAGTGAGATAGTTTTGCCCTGTCAATCAGAAAGTAAGCTGCCAGAATGAGAAACCCATCTCCTATGCTTCTCTGGGCTCCATCATGTGCCCAGAACAGTGCCTTCCACAGAAAGTGACCCATACACAGTCAATGGAAATGGAGGAGAAAATACTAAGGGAGATGAACACTGTTACCCTGGCAAGATCATGGCAGAAAAATGAGAGATTTAAGCGAATGACTTTAATTTTCCTTTAATAATTAATTTCCACTTGCTGATAGAATGGAGACTAGGGTAAGCATGGACCCATTATGGACACCAGATCCACTGAACAAAGTTCAAATCCTGATTCAGCCATTTATTATTAGAAGCGTAAGCAAATTCCTCAATGTCTCTGAGTCTCAGTTTCCCAATAGAGAGCGTTATGAGGTTTATGAGGTTGTTACAAAATAATGTTTCAGAAGCACTTAGCAAATTTTCTGGAGTACAGTAAGTGGTCAATTGTAGCTGCATTTTTCAGGTTTAGCAGCTGTGTTTATATTGCTGGAAGCAAATGGTCTAAGTATTCTATATGTGATTGGGCCATACCAATTACATCATATATCATCTAAAAATTGAAATAGAAAAAGAAAAGCTGTTAAAATAAGACAAGTCTTATAATATGTCTGTATTCAATAACAAATTTGAGTCATACCAACTGTTATTACATGGGGTAAGGTGTGTAGGTTAGAAATAAAATGTATATTTCTCAAAGGTAAGAAGTCCCACCTTGGGGACAAATACATAGATTAATTGATTACAAACAACTTTTAATAGCTGAATCAATACTTTCTATGCATTATATTTAGGAAGTCCTTAGCCCAAACTCCCGTACATTCAGACACACGAAAGCAACAGTTTTTTAAAATGGTACCCAGAGGCCTAAAGTATTCATTCATTTTAACGCGGTTAATCATTTCTTCCTCTACCTGAGGAGAAATGATATACACAAGCTGTAGACATTATGTGCCATCAAATTTCCCTTCTTATGTTCATTATATCACATCATGCTTATGTCATGATATGTTTTATTTTTCCAAATGAAAATCAAAAATCACAGCATAACACTGTTGCTCCACTCCAATTTAATACAATTATTATTATTATTTTGTGTGTGTGTGTGTGTGTGGTACGCGGGCCTCTCACCGCAGTGGCCTCTCCCGCTGCGGAGCACACGCTCAGTTCGAGCAGGCTCAGCGGCCATGGCCCACAGGCCCAGCCACTCCGCGGCATGTGGGATCCTCCCGGACCGGGGCACGAACCCACGTCCCCTGCATCAGCAGGCGGACTCTCAACCACTGCGCCACCAGGGAAGCCCAACACAATTATTTTAAAGCTACTCTGCCAATTCCTTTGAAAGGATGGGAGTATATGTACCACATTATGGAGACTTCAGTCCCCAAGCTGCCTACATGTTACTGCCAACACTGTTTTCACTAGAGAGCTTGCAGAGAGAACTTCAGTCGACACAAATCCTACCCACAAACAGCATGATGCAGGGCTGTTTCAGCAGATAACGGAGTAGATCAGGGACATCCAGAAACTGAGGCAGTGACAGATGCCCTTGAGTGGAGTAAATACTTGAGAAAGGTCTAGTAGAACTGGGAAGGGAACATGGATGAGTGGACGGTGATGCAGGGAGTTTAGTAGTACACAGTGAGAAGAATTCCAGGAAAACAGAGAAGCAGGCAAGAAAGCAGTAGCAGGGACCTAGGGCAAAAGGGGTTTGGTCCTAAGGCTTGGGATTCAAGGTTGAATTTCATTATTCATAAACTGGGAACCAAGACTACGATGGAGTTTCTGTAAACTGGGTACTTGGTAGGAGCTTCTTCACAAAGAAAAGTGCTTGGTATCTAAAACCAGGATTCACCATCAGAGTGTCAGAGCAAAATGAGATACCCTATATCACCTGACTCGATTAGGATGGTCCCAGGACTTTCAGATGGGAGATAAACTGACTTAGCCATGAAGACTGATTACAGTGGCACTCACAGGTCGGGTGCAGCAGGTGAGGAAAGACAACTGTGGAAGGAGAACAAAGGGAAGGAGCCAGGCGCAAGAGTGTATTGCTTTCAATACCATTCATTTTCTCTCTCTCTCTCTCTCTCTCACACTCACACACACACACACACACACACACACACACACACACACGGAAACATAATGGTCTGGCTAGGGAAGTAGCATTTTATTTATTTATTTATTTAAATTTTGAATTTTATTTTATTTTTTTATACAGCAGGTCCTTATTAGTCATCAATTTTATACACATCAGTGTATACATGTCAATCCCAATCGCCCAATTCATCACACCACCACCCCCCACCGCTTTCCCCCCTTGGTGTCCATACGTTTGTCCTCTACTTCTGTGTCTCAATTTCTGCCCTGCAAACTGGTTCATCTGTACCATTTTTCTAGGTTCCACATATACACGTTAATATACGATATTTGTTTTTCTCTTTCTGACTTACTTCACTCTGTATGACAGCCTCTAGATCCATCCATATCTCTACAAATGACCCAATTTTGTTCCTTTTTATGGCTGAGTAATATTCCATTGTGTATATATACCACTTCTTCTTTATCCATTCATCTGTCGATGGGCATTTAGGTTGCTTCCATGACCTGGCTATTGGAAATAGTGCTGCAGTGAACATTGGGGTACATGTGTCTTTTTGAATTATGGTTTTCTCTGGGTATATGCACAGTAGTGGGATTGCTGGATCACATGGTAATTCAATTTTTAGTTTTTTAAGGAACCTCCATACTGTTCTCTATAGTGGCTGTATCAATTTACATTCCCACCAACAGTGCAAGAGGGTTCTCTTTTCTCCACACCCTCTCCAGCATTTGTTTGTAGATTTTCTGATGATGCCCATTCTAACTGGTGTGAGGTGATACCTCATTGTAGTTTAGATTTGCATTTCTCTAATGATTAGTGATGTTGAGCAGCTTTTAATGTGCTTCTTGGCCATCTGTATGTCTTCTGTGGAGAAATGTCTATTTAGATCTTGTGCCCAATTTTGGATTGGGTTGTTTGTTTTTTTAATATTGAGCTGCATGAGCTGTTTATATATTTTGGAGATTAATCCTTTGTCCGTTGATTGGTTTGCAAATATCTTCTCCCATTCTGAGGGTTATCTTTTCGTCTTGTTTATGGTTTCCTTTGCTGTGCAAAAGCTGTTAAGTTTCACTAGGTCCCATTTGTTTACTTTTGTTTTTATTTCCATTACTCTAGGAGGTGGATCAAAAAAGATCTTGCTGGGCTTCCCTGCTGGCGCAGTGGTTTAAAGTCCGCCTGCCCATGCAGGGAACACAGGTTCGTGCCCCGGTCCAGGAAGATCCCACATGCCGCGGAGTGGCTGGGCCCGTGATCCATGGCCGCTGAGCCTGCGCGTCCGAAGTCTGTGCTCCACAACGGGAGAGGCCACAACAGTGAGAGGTCCATGTACCGCCAAAAAAAAAAAAAAAAGATCTTGCTGTGACTAATGTCAAAGAGTGTTCTTCCTTTGTTTTCCTCTAAGAGTTTTATAGTATCCGGTCTTACATTTAGGTCTCTAATCCATTTTGAGTTTATTTTTCTGTATGTTGTTAGGGAGTGTTCCAATCTCATTCTTTTACATGTAGCTGTCCAGTTTTTCCAGCACCACTTATTGAAGAGACTGTCTTTTTTCCATTGTATATCCTTGCCTCCTATGTCATAGATTAATTGACCATAGGTGCGTGGGTTTATATCATGTTCCATTGATCTTTGTTTCTGTTTTTGTGCCAGTACCATATTGTCTTGATTACTGTAGCCTTTGTAGTATAGTCTGAAGTCAGGGAGTCTGAATCCTCCATCTCCGTTTTTTTTCCCTCAAGACTGCTTTGGCTATTCAGGGTCTTTTGTGTCTCCACACAAATTTTAAGATTTTTTAGTTCTAGTTCTGTAAAAAATGCCATTGGTAATTTGATAGGGATTGCGCTGAATCTGTAGATTGCTTTGGGTAGTATAGCCATTTTCACAATATTGATTCTTCCAATCCCGGAACATGGTATATCTCTCCATCTGTTGGTATCATCTTTAATTTCTTTCATCAGTGTCTTACAGTTTTCTGCATACAGGTCTTTTGTCTCCCTAGGTAGGTTTATTCCTAGGTATTTTATTCTTTTTGTTGCAATGATAAATGGGAGTGTTTCCTTAATTTCTCTTTCAGATTTTTCATCATTAGTGTATAGGAATGCAAGAGATTTCTGTGCATTAATTCTGTATCCTGCATCTTTACCAAATTCATTGATTAGCTCTAGCAGTTTTCTGGTGGCATCTTTAGGATTCTCTATGTATAGTACCATGTCATCTGCAAACAGTGACAGTTTTACTTCTTCTTTTCCAAATTGTATTCTTTTTATTTCTTTTTATTCTCTGATTGCCATGGCTAGGACTTCCAAAACTATGTTGAATTAGAGTGGTGAGAGTGGACATCCTTGTCTTCTTCCTGATCTTAGAGGAAATGTTTTGTTTTTCACCACTGAGAATGATGTTTGCTGTGGGTTTGTCATATATGGCCTTTATTATGTTGAGGTAGGCTCCCTCTATGCCTGCTTTCTGGAGAGTTTTTATCATAAATGGGTGTTGAATTTTGTCAGAAGCTTTTTCTGCATCTATTGAGATGATCATATGGTCTTTATTCTTCAATTTGTTAATATAGCTTATCACACTGATTGATTTGCATATATTGAGGAATCCTTGCATCCCTGGGATAAATCCCACTTGATCATGGTGTATGATCCTTTTAATGTGTTGTTGGATTCTGTTTGCTAGTATTTTGCTGAGGATTTTTACATCTATATTCATCAGTGATATTGGTCTGTAATTTTCTTTTTTTGTAGTATTTTTGTCTGGTTTTGGTATCAGGGTGATAGTGGCCTCATAGAATGAGTTTGGGAGTGTTCCTTCCTCTGCAATTTTTTGGAAGAGTTTGAGAAAGATGGGTGTTAGCTGTTTTCTAAATGTTTGATAGAATTCACCTGTGAAGCCATCTGGTCCTGGACTTTTGTTTGTTGGAAGATTTTTAATCACAGTTTCCATTTCATTACTTGTGATTGGTCTGTTCATGTTTTCTATTTCTTCCTGGTTCAGTCTTGGAAGGTTATACCTTTCTAAGAATTTGTTGATTTCTTCCAGGTTGTCCATTTTATTGGCATAGAGTTGCTTACAGTAGTCTCTTAGCATGTTTTGTATTTCTGCGGTGTCTGTTGTAACTTCTTAGGGAAGTAGCATTTTAATCCATACCTGACCTAAGCCACTACTTATACAATAAGAAATATAAAGTGAAGGCTTCAAATAATTATATACCAGAGATGTCATGAAGAGGATGAAAATCATAGTTCACAAAACAGTAAATAAAAAATAGGAGGGGCAAGGCTTGGGTCTGACTGCCACCAGCCGTGTACATTACAGCTCTTCCGTGGAGTCCAAAGAGTAATTATAGAGAAGTGAGTTAAACTCTCTAAGTGGTGGTGACACAGCATTTAATGCGATAATCTATTTCGCCATCATGTTCCTTCTCTAAGAGGAAAATTTTAAACTAGGCTTTTTTTAAAAAGTGAGGTGGCAAATATGCCAGTTTAAAAGTGAATTTGATTAATAAACCACATAGGAAAGCTTCTCAAAGGTCCCCTAAAGCTGTGGCAGAGCATCATAAGTAAATACATCTATTTGCTGTATAACAAGAGCAATTGAAGGAAGACTAGTCAGCCTCTCCCAAACGTTCTCAGCAAAATCCATTGATTTTCCACATCACAGTTTTTGGCCAATAAATTAACATATATTAATCTAACACTGCTATATAAAAGATGCTATGCAAGGTACTATAAGCTATTAGAAAAAGAAAACGTTATGTTTCCTACCTACAAATTTATAATTTAATTAGGAGGCAAAACATACTCAGAATAATTGATTTAAAAAATGAATTTTATAAAGTCTAGGAGAAAGTGCCAAAGGTGTTGAGCTTGAAAGATATCAAAGAGTTTAACATCACAGGAAAAGCTTCAGAGAGTGAATGAGGGTATGTATTTGGATAAACATGTTTCTTCCTTCAACCTGGATTGTCTTCTACCACATTAAACGACAACAAGAAGATACAATCTTTTTTTTCAGTCTGAGTACATCTTTGGATGCACCAGTGTGTCCTGATACACTAGACAAAACTCAGTGTGAAATCCTGTGGCCACTCTGATCATTCCTCCAACCTGGCTTGACATTTGGTGTCAAACTGGAAGTTCTCACGTAGTTTTTTTTTTTTTTTTTTTTCTTTTTTTTTTACTATTATTTCAGGACTGGCACACAGGAGCCAAGAACAGAATTTACCATTCAGCACACACTTACCCTATAGGCTAGAGAGATGCTGTGTGGTTTGCACATATTAGGCCATCTACTGCAACCACCCCAGGAGACAGGAACCATTACTGTGGCATTGTCATTTATGAGGAAATAACAGAGAGGTTAAGCAACTGGTTTATAGCCAAACAGCTAGATAATGCCTGCATTGAGATTTGAAAGTAATTCCACTGAATGGATATGACAGAGCTGGCTTTTATATCTCCTGAGAACATTTTTATAGAAAAGGCAACACTTCATTCTCATACAGCACTTGGCACAGAATCTTGGAAATAGAAAGTGATAATTATTTGAGGGTCAAATGACTGAATATATAAATGAATGAAATATGCAGCTTCCCAGCCAGTTCTGTAGCAGCAGATTAGGGTGCAGGGTCAAATTTTCCCTAGAGACCTGCCTGGCAAGAGCTGGGTTAGCAAAATACATGAAACACACATGTAGGGAAAACAGTGTTGGAGAATCAGTGGCTATCTCTGCCCTAGAAACTCAGATTCTTTGTAGGCATCAGAAGAGAAAATGTTCAGCTAGTTCTTACCACAAAGCAAGGCTGATATATATACTTCTAGTAACTTACTTAGTCAGGTGATGGACTTAAGTAGTATTTAAAAGCTAAGATTTAACATTTACAGAGCTTGTGCTCCATTAACTGTTCTAAATGCTTTATATATGGTACCTCATCTCATCTTAGTGCAAACTCTATGTGGAAGTACTCCACCAGCCCATGCGTACATGTGGGGCCTCTCAGGTCCAGAAAGACCAAGTTTCTTCCCCCAAATCACTCAGCTAATAAGAAACAGAGTCTGGATTCAAACACAGGCAGTCTGACTCCAGAATCCACACTTTTGTCATGATAACTTACCATCCTTTAGTAAGAAGTGAGAAGAATGACATGAAAGATGCAATTGACGGTGTGTGGGATTCAAACACATTAGGCAAAGTTACTCTTAAGATCTGTGCCCTTGTGTAAACCCCTATTGTTGGACCAGAAATAAGAATTCAGGAGAGAACTGGGTGGTCAGGATGGTATACGTAAGCATCACGATAAGTCTGGTTTCGAATTACGGCTCTGGCACTCATTAGCTATGTGTCCTTGAGCAAGTTATTCAATCTATCCCAGCTTCTTTTTTGGGGGAAGGGGTATGAAAGGGGAATCATAATTATATCTTGCTTAAAGTTGTGGTGAGGTTATAAGGTTCTCAGTCAAGGGAGATTATGCTCCCATAGAGCATTTTTGATGCTCATAACCAGGAGGGGATGTTACTGGCATCTAGTGGGTAGAGGCCAAGGATAACGCTCAACACCCTGCAATGCACAGAACAGCCCCACAGCAAAAAGTTACCCAGCCCAAAATGTCAATAGCCAGTAAGTTGAGAAACTCTGGTCAAATGTACATTTGCAGTACGCCTGGCGCAATATTAACAATCAACAAATTTCGTCTGTTGCCTTTTACTGTTGCCTTACTGTATGCACAAAATTCCTGAACTAATTAGGCCAAAGTTTTAAATACTAAAGACTAAAGGATTTTTATTCTTTCTTTAATCCAGGAGAGAAAAGTGACTTCAACTTACATAAGTATTGAGTCCTTCTGTGAATCGTTTTTTATGATTCTTCTCCCACGTTAAATAAAACTAAATTTTAAATGATATTTAAAACAGTTGGTAACTTATACTATGATTCTGGCCCTGAAGTCTCCGTAGCTTATAACTGATTTACAATATCCACTGGGAACAATGGAAAACTTTTTAGGAATGAAGGCAAAAGAAGCCCATTGAAAGGTTTGTTTTTGTAGTAGAACCCTTCCATTCCTCTCTCCCCACTTCTGAAGTAACTTGCAATATTTATTTAAGAAAACACTAGAGGACTTCCCTGCAGTGGTGCAGTGATTAAGAATCCACCTGCCAACGCAGAGGACACAGGTTCAAGCCCTGGTCCAGGAAGATCCCACATGCTGCGGAGCAACTAAGCCCGTGTGCCACAACTACTGAGCCTGCGTGCCACAACTACTGAAGCCCACACGCCTAGAGCCCATGCCCCACAAGAGAAGCCACCGCAATGAGAAGACTCCGCACCACAATGAAGAGTAGCCCCCGCTCACTGCAACTAGAGAAAGCCTGCACACAGCAATGAAGACCCAACACCAAAAATAAATAAATAAAATAAATTTTAAAAAAGAAAAAAAAAAGAAAGAAAAGAAAACACTAGAGATCAGAATCCTCTATTTACTTGTCTTGCTCAATTGTTCTGAATAGCTGTCTTTCTGGGCCAAGGGTTCTTTTTTTTCCCCTAAAGGCTCAGTCCTGGAAATTGGACTGTTTTCCTGAAATAGTTGGCAATATGCATATCAGGAAATATGGTCAAGAGAACAGGAGGCTCCCATGTTCAACACAGAGGACAGCTGCAAAGTAACATTCCGTGCTTTGCAGTTCAACAATAACACGTTTTCTGTGTACTCTGCACTGTGTTAGATATGTGTAAGCACCAGGGACTCTCAAATAGTGGCTTTTGTCAAGTTGTATCTCTAGGCCTTCATTTCAGCTCTCAGAAGTTAACATAAGTACTATTTCTAAACTGATAGCTTGCATTCTTTCTTTATGCTTTCTGCCAGAAACATATCCTTAAAAATCCTATCACTGGCAGATGCTACTGTAGTGGACTTGCTTTTTAAGTTCATTTTCAGAGTGTTTGTTACTATTCCACAGAAAGACAACCAATCTTCATATATTGATCTTGTATCTTACAACCTTGCTGAACTCATTAGCTCTAATAGTTTGTGTGTGTGTGTCTGTGTGTGTGCATGCGTGCGTGCATTGTGTGTGGTTTCCTTAGGATTTTCTGTATTCAAGATAATACAATCTGCAAGTACAGATAGTTTTATTTCTTCCTTTCATACTGCATGTCATTTATTTCTTTTTCTTACCTAATTGTCCTGGATAGAACATTCAGTACAATGCTGAAGAGAAGTGTCATGAGTGGACATCCCTTAAAGAAAATGTGACATGTGTATCACATATTATCCAACCTTAAAAGAAAATCCTGCCATTGAGGACAATATGGATGAACCTAGAGGTCATTATGTTAAGTGAAATAAGCCAGGCAGAGAAAGACAAATACTGCACGTTATCACTTAATATATGGAATCTACAAAAAAGTCAAACTCAGAAGCAGAGAGTAGAAGAGTGGTTGCCAGGAGCTGTGGGGAGGAGGACATAGGGACAGGTAGGTAAAAGGGTACAAACTTTCAGTTACACGATGAATACGGTTTGAGGGTCTAATGTATAGAATGGTGACTATAGTTGATAATGATAATTCTGCACTGCATTACTGAAATTTGCCAAAAGACTAGATCTTAAGCATTCTCATACACACAAGAAATGTAAATATGTCAGGTGATAGACGTATTAATTGTGGGAATCCTTACACAATGTATATGTATATCAAATCATAACATTGCACACTTGAAATACATTGAATTTTGTTCATCAATAATACTTCAATAAAGCTGGGGGGAAAAGAGTACGTATCCTGTCTTGTTCCTAATCTTAGGGGAAGAGTGAACATTCAGTCTTTCATCATTAAGTATGATCTCAGCTGTGGGTTTTCCATAAATACTCTTTATCAGGTTGAACGAGTTTCCTTCTATTCCTAGTTTGCCATGAGCTTTTTGGTCTGGTTCTTTGTTTACTTAAATTAGAAATGGACATTATATTTTGTCAAATGCTTTCTTGTTTTTAACATCTATTGAGATGATCATATGATTTCTTGTTCTTTTTCTTTTTTTTTTTTTTTTTTGTGGTACGCGGGCCTCTCACTGTTGCGGCCTCCCCCATTGCGGAGCACAGGCTCCGGACGCGCAGGCCCAGCGGCCATGGCTCACGGGCCCAGCCGCTCCGCGGCATATGGGATCTTCCCGGACCGGGGCACGAACCCACGTCCCCTGCATCGGCAGGCGGACTCCCAACCACTGCGCCACCAGGGAAGCCCCTTTTTCTTTTTTAATTTACTAATATGATAATTTGCAGTGAATCATTTCCAAATGTTAAACCAACATTACATTCTAAATCCTCGTTAGTTGTGACGTAGTATCATTTTTACATATTGTTGGTCTACATTTATCAAAATTTTGTTTAGAATTTTTGTCCCTATATTTATGAGAAATATTGGTCTATAGTTTTCTTTTATTTAAATTACTTTGTCTAGTTTTGATATCAGCATACTAAAAAAAGACAGACAATAACAAGTATTGGTGAGGATTTGGAGAAATTAGAGCCCTCATAAATCACTGATTAGAATGTAAAATGGTGCAGCTGCTTTAGAAAATAGTCTGGTAGGTTCTCAAAGCATTAAATATAGAGTTACCATAAGATGCAGCAATTCCACGCTTAGGTATATACTCAAGATAATTGAAAACATATATTTACATAAAAACTTGTTCATGAATGTTTACAGCAGCTTTATTCATAACAGCCAAAATATGGAAACAACTCAAAAATCCATCAAATGATGAATGGATAAACAAAATGGGGTATATTCATATAGCCAGATATTATTCACCTACAAATAAGAATAAAGCACTAATAGATGCTACAACATTAAGACCTTGTGTTAAGTGAACAAAGTCAGACACAAAGGCCACATATTGTATAATTTCATTATATTAAATGTCCTGAATAGGCAAATCCGTACAGTCAGAAAGTAAATTACATAATGGTTACGAGGGGCTGGGTGGAGGAAGAATGGGGGTGACTGCTAGTCGGTATGGGGTTTCTTTTTGAGTGATGAGAATGCTCTAGAATTAGACAGTAGTGGCAGTTGCACAATCTTAAGAATATGCTAACACCCACTGAATTGTTTGCTTGAAAAGTAAATTTTATGGTCTATGAATTATATCTCAATTTTAAAAGTCATGTGTGTATACACACACACATTGATTTTTATCACATGTACCACAATTATTTTCAAAAAGCATGGGATTTTAAAATGGAAGTAACACTGCCTTACAGCTCATGCTAACATCCTATTTTAGCAAATGACAACTTGAGGCCTAGAGAAATGAAGTGACTTGACAAAATCACACAGCGAGTTACATAGAAAAATTTTTTTAAATTACCTGTGGTCCCTGACTGCTTCCAGAACCATTTCCTTACGTGTGAAAATTCTCCAATGTTGAAAGTATTAGACAAAAACAAAGGAAAACTAAAAACATATTAACTCCAAAATGCCTACTTCCTTGACGACTCCCTTGTTGCCAAAATATTTTTTTTCAAGTCAGTTTGCTTTTTTCTTAAGTTGTAACAAATGCCCTTTGTGGTAGATTTTATTATTAAGAACATTAACAAATCTATCATCTCGCTCAGAAAGTGACTCACATTGAAAAATTCTAAGTGGATACAATCAATGTTATTCTCCCTTATCTTACAGATGAGAAAATAAACAATAAGCTTCAGACATTTGTTTCCATAAAAAGATTAGTCTGAAAGAGAACGTGTCAGATCTGCACTCTGTAAGGTGCTAATTTTTCATATCAGATAGAGACAGAAGCTCTTAAAAGGACTTAGGGATTCTTTTTCCAAGCTCCCTCCCTCCTTCTCTCCCTCTTTTTTCCCCTCCCTCGCTCCTTTCTTCCTCTTCTGCTATCAGACTTTTCTAAAGTAGTCATCTCTACTTGGCATAAATACAATGAGAATGTACTCAGCATTTAAACAATATGAAAACTGCAGCCTTGTTTTGAAAAAAATAATCAACCCTTAAAAAAGAAGAATTACCAAAAATCAGTACTGGGAAGAACCCTAAGCTAGTGAAGTTAGTGCACACAAGGACACAAATTTTAAAATCTGGAATGGAGGAAGTATATATGGCATCCATGGAAGGACATGACAAATCTCTGAATTACTAGACTTTGCTCACTCTCAGGATTAGCCTGTAGCTTCTGAGACCTAAACTTGGGGAATCCTGGTGCCAGGAGAGAGACCTCAAGATATTTATACTTTGCATCTGGGCCCATATCAGGACTCTTAGGACTCTTCTACCTAGTGTATGTTCAAGACAGTTTCTAAAAAAGTATTCTATTTACGTTCCCATAGAGTTACATAGATTAACCTGGCTTTACTTTTTTGCATCAGGTGCTTAGAAAAATCAGGGCTAAAGTAACTTAATCTCAAATTGACAGAGGGATGATTGTTTTCATGATTATAATGGTATATTCCATCTTAGTTTCAGAAATTCAGCTAACTTTTTTCTCCTTTTAACTCTGCTACAATTGAGACAAATGCATTATTTTATTTCTCTCTGGACATTATGAAGTTGCATGCAAATCAAGGAATTAGAGTCCTGCCCTAATGTGATATACACTGGCTTGTTCTGAAGAGAAATGGGCCCTTGAAAGCATGTTGGTCACAAATATGCATGACCCATGCAGTCACTCAAATTAGTAGACCGAACTGAATGAATTGTACGGTTATGACAGTTTCAGATTGTAGTTTGAGAATTCTCACTGAATTTGACTTACCATAATTTATCTAATAGGGAGAATAAATATTTGTGTTTAAATTCTATAAATAAACAGGAAAAAAATCAATAGAAAAATAGTGAAGTTATTTTTTAATATGGTATAACTTGTCTATAATCATTAAGAAGAATTATAGAAACTTATTTCCAAAACACTTCATGCTGATTCACAAAAAGGCAGGGTGACTTCTTATTTGTTTGTTGTCTCTACAGTACAGACACAGCTTTGTAAACACAAGACTTTTTGTGAGTTAGCTCTTAATATACCCAACTGCCACATTCTGACACTATTATGCATTTAAATACACAGCCAGATATATCTGGAAATTACCAGAATGTATATTTGTAAATAACTTTGTAAAGATTACTTCCCAAAATGAAATAATTTATGCTTAAACATATTTGAAGAATACAAAACAGATTCTATTTCTTGTAAATGTAACTTCCAGTATGCTAGCAGGCTAGATTTAGATGTTTAACCAAAACAGTAAAAACAATAAAAGCAAGCACAAACCAAAACCACAAATGCATATTTCCAAGAAATTTACCATTCTTTACTGAATTCGCACAAATTAACTTGTAGCTTAGAAGTCAAAATGTGATATAAAAATAATATAGTATAAACATGTCTCTTTTTAATCCTTAAAGCTGTCCTATTGTTATCATTTTCAGGTGAGTAGTACATTAACTAAAATAAGGTTTTGTAAAAATTAGCTAACACGTATTTGGGACAAATGAGCATGTATCTTTTTTTTTTTTTTTTTTAACTAGTTGTCCCTTTTTTTTTTTTAAGACTTTGTTTTCTTTGTTGTTGTACAAATCACAATGATGAGATTGTCCTCTCTCTCTTTTTTTTTTCGGCTATGGCGCTGCATGTGGGATCTTAGTTCCCTGACCAAGGATCGAACCCGCACCCCCTGCAGTGGAAGCATGGAGTCTTAACAACTGAACCACCGGGGAAGCCCCCAGCATGCATCTTTTGACTACTCACTATTTACAGGTATGCTGATATGGATATATGACCTTTAGAAATTATATGTCCATTGACAGAACTATAATTACTCTTTCATGTCCATTATATTAATTTATCTCAGTAGACCTGTGGAGTGGCTTGAGTGTATGTTATAATGTCCCCTTTACAAATAAGAAAACTGAATCTTGAAAGAGTTATCCACTAAGGATCAGAATTCAGTTCTAGATTCCAATTTTCTTCTAGACACCATGAGAGAAATGACATGCAAAGAAGTGTGAATTATTGAGTATATACTTAAGAATTCTTAGGATAGAACCAGTATGTAGTGGTTTCAAAATGCTTAACCTCAAATAAATTTCCCTTTCTCTAGAGTGCCTCTCTAGACACATTTTCAACATTCCATAAAGTTAAAATAGAGCAGAAATGTGATTAGGTGAGAGCAAATCACTGTGATTTTGTGAAAGGAAACTGCTTTTCAAGGATACAGTTGTTGGTTTTTTTTAAATGATAAAAAAGAATCCCATTTGGACATTACTTTGTTTTTTTTACTATATTCATTTATTCTCTTCCTTTTTATAAGAACATAATAAATCAAGCATAATATTTGAAAGCTGGCGCCTCCTTATTGTTTTAGGAACCATCCTTCCTTGCAGGATGCCATTTTGGAACCAGAGTCCTAGTTCCTCAGTTAGGATAAGAAGTCCTGTATAGGTTTCCAAAACATAAACAGGTTTTATTATCATTGCATTATCCAAGATTAGAATAGATACCTTTCTAACTGGTAGCAATGAAATTACATGATCCCTTTAAAATAATGCTTCTTTTGATTAAAAGAAACCTCGACAAAATACAAATAATCATTTTGTGAAATTTTCAACTGTTATTATTTGCCAGAATGTATTCCAAACATACTCAGGGGCCTGTGCTGCTATAAGACTTTTAATAAATAATGATAATTACCATAACCTGTGTGTTTAAGCTATGCCAACTGATTTACATACACTGTTTTACTTAAACCTTACAATAATTCTAGGCTGTAAAACCATAGGCAGATGAAGCTAAGAGAGGATAAACTTTTCTAAGTCACATATCTAAATAGAGCTTGTGTTTGAGCCATGGTTTGTCCACCACCATTTCTTTCGCACATAAGGTGGAAAGCTTCCATTCCTGGAGAGTATCATGGCTCAGCTCTTTAGCTGCGTGTAACATCTTAGTGAGTCTCTTCCTGTCTGATGTGTTGGAAGCAAACCAACATATAAAAAAGACCTGTTATGATTAGACATAAGTCCCCAATTACTAACAGTCTTCAGTATTCTGTAGATATTAACTTATAAGTGAATACATAATTACTTTGCATTTCTATACAAAAATCACTTCCTTTGGATGGTATGTTCATCCTTTTCCATGTCTTCATAATTCCAAACTGTGCTGGTTATTTACAACTGCAGAACTCACAACAATCCTGCCACAAGCAGCCTTCCCACATATTCCTTCACCTACCCCGTCCACATACTTAAGAATTTTTATGAGTTCACATTTGTCTTCAAGTTTTGTGCCAAATTCCAACTTTCGTCCCAAAGTTTCATTCTGACCCTAAGACCTAGTGTAGTCTTAGTGTGCTTATCTATGTCTTTTCCACCTATTCATTCCTCAAAATTGCTTTCATTGGTAATTACTTTTTAAAAAAACATTTTAAAATGTTTACCCTTGATTCTGGCTTGTCATCTAGTTCACAGCTTCTAAAACTAACAGGTATACAAATTTCTGGGATATACTGTTAAAATGTAGATTCTTTCCCAGTACGTGTGGATTGAACATTAAGATTCTGCATTTCCAACAAAATCTCAAGTGACGTTGATGTTTCTGATTGCTGGACAACACTTTAAGGAATAAACAGTAAAAAACCACTACAAAAAAGTTATACATAAGATGGATTCATCATTTGTTTTACGTAACTCTTCTATACTGCTCAAGGGTGTAGCTGTTGATGTAATCCATGTGGTTATTGGTTACAAAGAACGTTATACATAAACATATAGCTACAGGGAATATATAAGTTCTACACAGGAAAATTAAAAAGAAAGAATATAATATGATCAATTTGGATTCACCTATACCATTTGGAGAAAAGCTACATAATATACTTAGTCAGACCACACATTCTGGCCAATAATTCTGGCACTGAGGATGGTGTCTACTTGAAAATAAATGGCCCAGAATGGTGATCCATACTCTGAGCATTTGTGGTACTAAATCAGGGTCAATAAATGGGGATTTTATTAATTCTTTTCCTAGGAAGAAAAAGATCATTGTACATATGAAGAGACAAACATATTTTCCATGGAACAGGGTTTATTCTTATATATACTATCTGTTACATTTGAGAATCTACAAAATTTTCTATTAGTTATTAAGACAATTTCTAGAGTAGGCTTGATGGTTAAAAAAATAGAAAGTAAATTTAAAAATTAAAGGCAATGTAAGAAATCTCAAGCATTTGGAGAACAAGCTGGCATTTGCCCTTAAAGTACCTTTTTTTAACATATGAAGTGATTCTGAAAATACTATTGACTATTTCCTAAGTTAACAAAATACTGTCATCTTCATTTACATTGAGAGCTCCACATACTTACATAAAATAATAAATGGAATATAAATGTATCCTAAACCTCTGTTCTGTTCCACAATTAGAATGTTCCTGTAGTTAATATTAGCAAAAGGCCTATCTCCCTTCAGCTTACAATTCCCTCTATCACTGTTTTTCGCACCTGCCTTCCAATTAAAATTCTGATTATCTTCCTGAGTCTCCCGAGGTCACCGTTTCTTTCTTCATAGTTGCTAGGTGAGCTCTATGCAAGTGCTTTAAAACACCAGAGCAATCCAATGATGGAGAATCTTCTCCTAGTGTGCACCATGGAAATTTAAATTTAAATCTCCACACATCACAGCTTCTAAATTTGTTAAGTCTTCTCTGTATCCACAAAACCAAGAGAGCCTGCCTACTTTTATTTCCCAAAGCAACCATGTTCAAGACCCTGGGACACACACCACAAGCTTTACAACGTTTACTGGCTCTCACTGCCTTATGTATTCTTTCTTGTGCCAGTGGTGACTTAACCATTAGTTTTGCCTCAGAAATTGTATTTCTGCTACAGATGTTGTCATCAGTTTTTTCGAGTTTTCGTAAATGTTGATTATAAAAACAATTTAAGCCTCATCAAGAAATCAAGTGTACCAGTTAGTATATTAATCTTTTGCTCCCATATAATCTCAATTTTCCAAACCACAGGTGAAGCCTTCCTAAGGTTTTGTTCATTATCAGTCAACCAGAAAGTATTGAATATGTTCTGTATACTCAGCCCTATAGAAGAAGGCATGAGAGGGAGGCAAAACATAGCCAAGATTATCAGATATGCACAAAGATGGCTTAATCCTGTTATCTGGAATTACAGAATGTCTCACTAAGATAGGTTATATAAATAATTATTTTACAACGATATTTTTCTCAAGGAAAATAAATTCTATTCCCTTCACATTAAGGGTAAATGAGTGAAGCCCTAATCGTACGCTAAATTGACTATAGCATATGCTGCAAGTGCAGAAATCTTTTGTTGTACATACATCTGACTAGGAATTGCCACACTAATCTGTCAGTTTTTACTTCACCACAGCACCTGCTGGGATGCTATTGCCCATTAAGATTGTTCTGATATTAAAGAAAGCAATGGCTCACACGCGGCCTATCTGAAGGAGAACAACGATATTCTTTCCTTTGTACCTTCCTTCTTTCCTTCTCTCTTGCCTGCATAACTGCCTTCCTTCTTCGTCTCTTTCTTTCCTTCTTTATTCCTGTATTTTCTCTTTCTCCTTCCTTTTCTTTCTTTTCTCTTTGTTTCTTTCATTTCCTGAAAACATCTTACAGTGGTGAAATGGAGAAATATACTATAATTCCTCCAATGCATCTTTTTTATAAAGTACTTGTCCCTAACTATCTTTCCTCCAACAGCTTTATTTATAATTTTCCCTAATTGATGAATTTATCTTACAAGTGTAGAGGGTTGAACTATGTGCTTACAAATATGTGACACAGGAAATTCTTCAGTGATCATTATTAATGGAGATACTGCCAGTCTACATAAATGGGGGATACACAGGCACTCACATGCATGTTTAAAAAGGCAAGATATGGGGATTTCTTTCCCACAATTATATAAAGTAGCAGAGATACTAAGGGCCTTACTTTTTAAGCAGACACCTCTAGCTTGTTAATGAAGAATTATGTCTTTCCAAGGAAAGTTTATGTTTGAATAAATGGCTCTCTTCTATTTATTAAATAGCTTTGAAAATAAGGGCCTCTTTCTATTCACGATACACAATGCCTTGCAAACAGTCGACAAAAAAGATTTGTTTAATAAATTATGGTATCCCTGTACCCAGCATCATCCCAGTTTAAATTGAGCTCAAATAACACCAGACTAAATATATGCCATTGCTTTTCTCTTGATAAAAAAAAAAAATAGAGCAATACACTAATCAGAATCTCACTTTCTGCCTACTATGCAAAAGAATGGGAATGAAGATATTAAGATCCTGTTATGGTATTTCATCAGGAATCATTACAAAATCCTTGTCATCTGAACTATTGATACATTTGAAATTGTCCAGTCAGTAGAAAGTTCAGACCATGCAAAGAAAAAACCTTTATCTTACTAATCATCTCAAATTTTCTTCCATTCCAATTCCCATTTTAAAATAAGAGTCAAGACGTAATTTATTTTAAGCAATGAGAAACTTGTGACCACCTTTAAAATGAATCCACATGTGTCAGATGACCACAAAATCAATATACAATTCCCAGTGATTTTGTTACTATGCTGTAGCATAGAAATTCTGCATTCTGTCCATCTGCTCCTTTAAGATGGAGAACACAAAGTTTAGTCTGGCTTTTCAGTTAAAAGAGAACAGATTTTTTCCTTTCCATCAAATGTGTGCTTTTTAAAAATAAAACCTGATTTACAAATATCTAAATGTATCAAATAATTGTGACAACTCTGTCTCCAAAAGAATTTTGCATTTTGTAAGAGAAGGCACCATGAGTTTTTTTTTTTAAACCTAGTTAGGTATCATTAATTTTACATGAATTTGATTGACAACTTTTCATTTAGATCCACTTTTCTTTAGAGATTATAATATGGCAGTTACTCATAAATGCTTTATTTCAGGTAGATTTTTACCTTAATGTACATTCTCACATGAAAATATTGTTAATAATCAGGTACTAAATCTGGTCAGATTCCAATTTCCATTAAGACATTTAAGAGAACAATCCCACTGATGCTTCTAAGAGAGCTTAATATTCTTTCTTAAGAGAGTTAAAGATAGAAAATATGCAACATATTCTGGAGTTTTTTGTTGAGCCCAGGTAAATGCATTTGAAGAAAAAAATAAAAAACAGAATTTCCAGTTTTAAATTTTAGTTTTAAGAGCTGAGTACACAGTTAGATGTACTTCTCATTAAACAACTGAGATAAGAATCCATCGTGAAGTCAGTGAAGGGAGAGAAAAACTCTGTGATTTTCACATCCTTCCTATTCTCTTAAAAAATTATGAAGCATTTTAATATAACTACAATTTATTATATACACAGACACAGATGCACATATATATGCATGTAAGTGAGTGTGCTGTAATGTGTAAGTGTACATATGTATGATGTAATGTACATGTTTGATATGTTTCATTTCAGTGAAAGACATTACAGTTTTGGGGACTATATGAATGGAAAATATTAGTTAATATAGAAAACACAGAAAAATAATGCACTGTCATAAAATAGAGTTCGTCATGTTTACTGATCATTTGTACAGGTCTCTGCCTTCAAACTTGGCAGATAAAATTCTTTGAGAGCTTGTCACACAATAGACACTCAATTATGTTTTTTTTTAATAATGATAAATTTCAAACTGATGTGTGTTTTTTTTTTTGTTTTTATTTTTGCGGTACGCGGGCCTCTCACTGTTGTGGCCTCTCCCGTTGCGGAGCACAGGCTCCGGACGCGCAGGCTCAGCGGCCATGGCTCACGGGCCCAGCCGCTCCGCGGCATGTGGGATCTTCCCGGACCGGGGCACGAACCCGTGTCCCCTGCATCGGCAGGCGGACTCTCAACCACTGCGCCACCAGGGCAGCCCGAAACTGATGTTTTTAATTGACTTATATTATTAAAACTTAAATATTTCAAAAGTGACTTTGAATGAATATCTTATGGCCCAGATTACACTTATTTTTACCTGGAGGTTTAAAAAGTTTTGCTTTCTCTAGGATTTTATGTACTTGTAAAATCTTTTGTGGATTTGTTTGATGTCATGTCAGATCACTGGCTAGATAAAACCTATGGCTTTCAATGCTGACAATAAATTAGCAGATCTTAGTAACTTTTATGCATGAATAACTGCAATAACATAGTCAAAGTAAATAAAAGATTGTACTTTTTAAGAAAAACCTTAAAATTTTATATAAGAATGCAATTTTCTAGTTAAAATGGACCTCAGTATTTATGCTAGTTTTAGGCTTTTTACACAAACATACAAAGTTTTAGTTTTATATATTTATATGGAACTTTTCATGAGGCCAGTAAAGAACCCACCATCACTTTTCCCTATCATGTTTTCTCTCCCACAGAATGATGATTTTCAATTCTTTAAAGTTACACCTACTAAAAAATGGAGATTTTTAAAATACAAGAGACATGATACATCATCAGCTTTTGTATATTGTTTCTTAATAGCAATGAACAAAAAACTCACCTAATATTTTTAATTTTCTTTAAATTGCCCAGTTATTCTGAATACTTCCTTTCCAGTATTTTTTGAAAATTAAGACTGCACTTCAACATCATGAAACTCTAAAGCACTTATGCATTTTATTCAAATGGGAGGTAATTACATATATGTATGTGTGTATATATGATTCTTTGCTGTTATGAAATGTCTGGTGCTGGAAATTCTTAACAGAGCTGCCTGTAAGTCAATTAAATCCTCTACACGGCGCCACCTCAGCTTTTCCCCCAATCCCAATAGAGATTTTCTAAAAAAAACAAAAAACTAATAACATCTACAATGAACAGCATTCCTGTAGCCTGTAGGTCTAGGCTGCTACTTTAGTTTTCCCCTGACAATAATGGAGGGCCTTATTATTTTGTTTCCCCTGGGCATTTATGAGGCATGATGAGGAAAAGGGTTATCTCTTCTCTGGAAAAGAGCACAGTTTTCAAATCTCTTTGGCCATATAAACGCCTTAATGGGCATTACATTAGAAAGGCATCCTGTGCTATTATGTTACTTCTTCCCAATTAGAATCTCTATTTTAATGTGATTGCCAAAAAATTTAGTGCCTGTCATTTGATGAGACTGAGAGTAGGATTTGCTAGACAACAGTTAATAAAAACTGTGAGGCAAATGCTGCATGAGTACACTGGCTGCCAGTGGGTAGAATTGAATGGGCAGTAATGGAAATTAATGGATGGGGAAAATCTACTTCAATTTCCTTGGAAAATGTACTGTAACTGCAATGCATTAATAAATCAAACTTATTTCTATTGTTTAAAAAGTGAATAATATATTTTGATTTAACAGGATAACACCTCCTCCTAAACTGCATAACCATATTAGCTATTACCCTTTTGGATATATTTAAACTATATGTTTTGCTTTGGTAAATCATCTTTTATGATGCTTGGCACTAAATCGAAACAACCTGTCAACAACTAAGAAAAAAAGTTATTACAACGTCATCTTCCAATTTATTGCTTTAAATAATAAAAACTGTTTTAAATAAATCAGTTTCTTTCAACATCTATTTTTAAAAATTTCTCCTCCATTTTAATCCCACATTAGGTTCTGACCTTTTGTTGATGCTAATTCAGATACATGACTTAAATTTCTGATAATCAAAGGGAGACATAAGACACTTGAACTTAAAAGACAATATAGGTTTATATGGACTCAATATTTGACAAATATATTTATTTAGCACAAATACATTCAAAATTATTTCAAATCTTTAATGTGCTTCCTCTAACATTTTCTTTTGGAGAAAATCTAGTTAAATCTATCATCTCACCTGAATACTACAATTACTTTTAGCTACTTAAATTAAATCCATCCCCCACACAGTGCAGGTAAACTCCCAACATAATATTTAGTTAAAAATTTGGTGCCAGCCAAGTTTTTTAAAGGAAGATGTCTGCTGATGATATTCTGGAAAACTGGAATAGGTCCACTAATCATGAAGAGTCCAAAATGCAGAAAAGGAAATGTGCATGTATAGAGCTATTATGATGTCAAACAAATTATTGACCCTCAACTAAGTGCAAAATGATAAGAGAGTGTAAAGGGCTGGAATGGAGATACCTTCTTCTCCTCCTAGTGTTGCAATTAAAGGGGTTGATGTTGGGTAAGTCATTTCACCCCCTGGGCTTTTTCCTCTTTAGCAAAAGGAGATAACTTGCATCATTTCTAAGGTCTTTTCTAGCTCTAGAAATTTGATGAGTCCATATTATTGCAGTTGGTTTTTCTGCTCATTTATCTCACAGTAGGCTAAAATTATGGAGTGAAAAAATCGAAGGCTAAACTTAGCATGGCGATAATAGCAATGCATGGAGCCCATGAGTAATGATTACACCTCTCAATGAAATCATTAAGGAACTCCCTGGGGGACAACTTCCTACCTAGGAAACTGAATAGTTCTAAAAGGAGGGATTCGCTTAGAGATTTAAAATAAAAATAAAATAACATTAATACTACTAAGAAATTCTTCTGAATAAGTGAACACGGAGTTCTAGAAAGAATGATGGCAAAGTTTATCAAAAAGGTTGTCCCTACCCATTCTCTTTCACCGTTTCTCTGCACAAGGCTTCTGTGCATATTCTTTTCATTCTGTATATAATCCAGTCAAAAGAATGAGATCCACATTTCAAAGTTTCACATAATGCCTGAAACAATTCGTTATAAACTGATATACTTAGTGACAATGCTAAAACCTTTTTACCCATCTTTTCCACTCTTCTCAAACCTGCTATACCCAGGCCACTCACTTATTTGCAGTCATTATTCACTGAGAAAATGGAAGTGACCTATCTGCCTTCTGACCACCAATTCCACAACCCTACCCCCATCCGTACCCCTGCTCTCTACATTCCCTCCTGTTACGGTGGAATTTTATTTATTTATTTTTTTTTTGTGGTACACGGGCCTCTCATTGTTGCGGCCTCTCCCGTTGCGGAGCACAGGCTCCAGACGTGCAGGCTCAGCGGCCATGGCTCACGGCCCCAGCCGCTCCATGGCATGTGGGATCCTCCTGGACTGGGGCACGGACCCGTGTCCCCTTGCATCGGCAGGCGGACTCTCAACCACTGCGCCACCAGGGAAGCCCAACACATTCTTTACATTCAACATTTCTTGTTTCTTCAGTAACTAATCGTATATCAAGATTTTATAGTCTCATACTACAAAGCTACAGTAATCAAGACAATATGGTACTGGCACAAAAACAGAAATATAGATCAATGGAACAGGATAGAAAGCCCAGAGATAAACCCACGCACCTATGGTCAACTAATCTATGACAAAGGAGGCAAGGATATACAACGGAAAAAAGACAGTCTCTTCAATAAGTGGTTCTGGGAAAACTGGACAGCTACATGTAAAAGAATGAAATTGGAACACTCCCTAACACCATACACAAAAATAAATTCAAAATGGATTCGAGACCTAAATGTAAGACCAAACACTATAAAACTCTTAGAAGAAAACATAGGAAGAACACTCTTTGACATTAATCACAGCAAGATCTTTTTTGATCCACCTCCTAGAATAATGGAAATAGAAACAAAAATAAACAAATGGGACCTAATGAAATTCAAAAGCTTTTGCAAAGCAAACTACAAACAAGACGAAAAGACAACCCTCAGAATGGAATAAAATATCTGCAAACGAATCAACGGACAAAGGATTAATCTCCAAAATATATAAACAGCTCATGCAGCTCAATATTAAAAAAAACAAACAACCCAATCCAAAATTGGGCAGAATACCTAAACAGACATTTCTCCAAAGAAGACATACAGATGGCCAAGAAGCACATGAAAAGCTGCTCAACATCACTAATTATTAGGAAAATGCAAATCTAAACTACAATGAGGTATCACCTCACACCAGTTAGAATGGGCATCATCAGAAAATCTACAAACAAATGCTGGAGAGGGTGTGTAGAAAAGGGAACCCTCTTGCAGTGTTGGTGGGAATGTAAATTGATACAGCCACTATGGGGAACAGTATGGAGGTTCCTTAAGAAACTAAAAATAGAATTACCCTATGACTCAGCAATCCCACAACTGGGCATATACCCAGAGAAAACCATAATTCTAAAAGATACATGCACCCCAATGTTCACTGCAGCACTATTTCCAATAGCCAGGTCATGGAAGCAACCTAAATGCCCATCGACAGACGAATGGATAAAGAAGATGTGCTACATATATACAATGGAATACTACTCAGCCATAAAAAGGAACGAAATTGGGTCATTTGTAGAGACATGGATGGATCTAGAGATCCATCTGTATGTTCATCTGTCACACATAGTGAAGTAAGTCAGAAAGAGAAAAAAAAATATCTTATATTAATGCGTATATGTGGAACCTAGAAAAATGGTACAGATGAACCGGTTTGCAGGGCAGAAATAGAGACACAGATGTAGAGAACAAACATATGGACACCAAGGGGGGAAAGTGGCGGAGGGGGGTGGTGGTGGGATGAATTGGGAGATTGGGATTGACATGTATACACTAATATGTATAAAATGGATAACTAATAAGAACCTGCTGTATTAAAAAATAAATAAATATTTTTTTAAAGATTTTATAGTCTCTTCATCATTTTGCCTGTTTGGCTCTAAATACTTCTTAGAGCTCCTGTTAAAGAGAGTACTAAAAAAAGACAGAATGTAATGCTCTATGTGAAGTGAAACTAACCCAAAGTAGAGCAAAACCATCATCTCCTTCAACATCTCTTTAAGTTCTGCTAACGCAGGAAAAGAATTTAAGTATAGAAGAATTTGCATTCAAGCTGTAACTATAAACAGTGTGCTGTCTTTGGTGATTTATAAGGCCTTTGAAGTTCTCCAAGTATCCTAGGGGCAATATAAGGAACAATTATCTTTCTTCATCTCTAAATAAGCAGAAAATTTTGGTTTAACTAAATCTTTATATACCACATAAGTATTATGATGTTACCTTCATAGTTTTTGTTATTTATCTCAATCATTATTCGTGGATTTCAAGGCAGAAAAACACGGTTATTGAGGTTCTTTGGTTTCTCATATTGAACAAATTGATTAACATATGTTAACCTAGCCCTGTATACTCAAAACTATGGAATGTGATGTAAAAGTAGAAAAAGAATCAATTATGAGGTCCTTGCACCCATGAGGTAACCCATCTGGTATAGAGAGATACTATCACTCATGAGATGATTTGCAGAACATTACAGAACAGGCTGAGAAGTGCCCTCCGCTCCGAGTGATTCAGGTTACCCAAACGGAGAGTGAGGGAAAGTCGTGCAAAACTCCTTCAGTGACATTCACTCAATTATTCAAATTGCCAGTTTTTCTCATGATGTGAATACAGCTTGACTATTTCAATAAAGATTGTGGTGAATAATAAGGACTTTTTGTACAAAATGCCAGCCAAGAGACAGGAAATAAGCTTCTATTACATATTATTCTCATTTTGACTATGATTCACTCACATTTATCGGACATATGCCTGACAGATCTTCAGGCTTGAAGAGCAAAATAAGGCCTGCACCTGGGGATTGTGCTTTTCCAGCTTACGCAGCAGGATGTGAAGAAAAGAGGTCAGGATTTGTGCTAAAGGAACTGCAAAGAATAGCGTATTTGTCAGAATATGAGACACAGTTACATTTAAGGAAAAGTTGACCTAAAATTGCTGACCATCTTATTGTCTGTTAGTGGAGCTTTTGCTTCATTCTAAGCACTCAGACTTTATTCTTATCACAGATATCCAAGAGCTCTTCCTTTTTTGAACAAATTGGCTATTCATGTTCATGGCATTTTCTAAATCAGTCCCTTGATGTCATGCCTATGTAACTGGTCTCCCCACTTCTGTTTTTTTCCCACCTGAAATCTAACCTTCACACCGATACTGAATAATCTATCATAAATGTAACTTTAAAAGGTGATTTTCAAAGTTTTAAAACTAAAACTCCTAATAAGAAAAATATTTTGCATTATGACAAAATTTGATCACATACACACACAAATTGATGAAATTTCACAAAAATTGTATCCTTCATATATTCAATGTATTCGTATTTTCCAATGCTTTTCATTCTGTTTCATTTTATTTAATTCCACTCCACAAATACTGATTATGAGCCACTGAATTAATATCATGATCCTCCAAAGTATGGTTCCTAAATGTGGTCCAGGGGTCCCTTGGTGTACCCATGACAATCTCAGAGATCCACACGGTCAACCTTCTTTCATAATAATACTAAAACATCACTTGCCTTATTCACTCTCATTCTCTGATGAGTGTACTGTAGAATTTTCTAGAAGTTATATGATATGATGATGTCACACCCTGACAGACAGTGGAAGTTATGCTTGCGTGTTCTTTTGTTTAATTTTTTTCTCAGCTTTAACTTACAATACAGTAAATATCAATAAATAAAACCACATAAACAAAAGCTCTTTGGGTTTCTCAGTAATTTTTAAGAATTTAAAGGGATCGTGAGACCAAAAACTTTGAGAACTACTCATCTCAAGCAAGTTACAGTTTGAAAAACACTGATTTAAATTGGATAACTGCGCACAAGTGCGCACGCACATACACACACACCTCTTTCTATAACCCTCTATTGCCTGCAAAGCAAATGCAACCTGGCACCAAAGGCTTCAACAAGTTCACTATGATTCTACTGCTCCCTAAAAACAACTCTGTCTCAACCAGGAACACCATTCTAAGTCCCCTAAACATACCTTGTTCACTTCTGCCTTTGAGCCTTATTTCACATACTGTTCCTGAAATATCCTTAAGCCTATTTTTTGACAAGATAAATCCTATCTATGTGGACATCTGCAATTATTGGCTCTGCCTTATGTCCTTTTCTGTTTGTTTGCTTGTTTGTTTGTTTGTTTAGAACTGACCCTACAGGACTCCTGGGATTCATATGGGAATGCAATTATGTGACCCTAACTTTTTCCATAGACATGCAATCCACATTAATCAATCAGAGTACCCCAGTCTTTAGGATAACCGTTACTGCAGTGTGCAGATTGCACCAGAAGGGCCAACCAGAGAGTTACTCAGAAAGCAACATCAATGCTAGGGGAAGAAGAAATCCTGTTCTTTTCTTTGAGACTGCTCACTGTCACACAGGCAATGAGAAGACCAGCCTACTTCAGCAATGACTTAGGGCCACTATGGAAAGAACCACATTTACATTATTAAAAAAGTTTATCCAGGTCTTCCCTTGACTAGACATCTGTGTGTAATCTCGGTCCCCTGTGTGGCACTGCTCCCAGTAAGGCCTGTATCACCTCTATGCTCTGACGAAAACCTACACCATCACCTAATACCTCTCTATTCTCTTTTAAGATGCACTATATTATTTTACATTGTGATTAGTTCTTTTACGTTTTTCTTTTTTTCTTGCAAAATCAATAAATATATACACGGGAACTGATTCTACTTCTGCATCTAAAGGGGTATTTTTTTGGTCTTTCTTAGAACTCAAGGAAGACTCTAATTTTTACTGTATTCTTTAATTCATTCACTTGAATTTTTTTTCATTTGAGGATGATTAACAAATTGAATGCTGGCTTATCACAACAGTTTTTTTTTTGTTGTTGTTGTTGTTACATTTTCTTGGATTGCGGTTCCATGCACAGTTTTTCTTCATTTATGTTTTGGAGAGAAAACAGTATCCTTTTTTCCCCTCCAAATGTTATACCTTTATGATTTAAGAAGGCACACAACTTACACGTGTTAAATAAAGGTAAGTTCCATGCTATTTAAATATAAAGTTGAAATTTCTGAATTCAAATATTAGGGAACAATTAGTTAATATTCATACTAAAGAGAAAAAAATGAAAACCCATCTCTATAATGTCAGAAGACCACAGTAGTCAGGAAATGAGACCCTGTGTGAATTTCTGTAAGAGGAAGACCAAGTATACCACAAAGAGTAATCAAACCACATTTGAACGTCCTAAGTGAGCAGGCTCTGCTACACTTGCCTGAGATTCCCAATTAAGACACAGCCTAGAAGAATCCAATGATTCCATTACCTCCTTGCAGAAATTAAAAAGGATGCTACTCAAAGGTCAAACATATCTTCTCATGTTGAATTTAATTGTTCAACAGGTCATTTGAAATTTTCAAGGCATAACTTAATATTCTTAGAATTGGCACTTTTTAATTAACCAAACAGCATAACAGAATTACAAGGGTGAAAAAAAAACTTAGTTAAAGTGACATAAATAGTAATTCACGAAGCTCAATATTTCTTGGTTCATTGATCACGACAGGATACTTCATTAACATTTAAACATACCACATATAAAAAGAAGAGAAAAAACAGGGAAAGAGAGAACATTTAGAACATATTCATTACATCATCTTGGTTTGTCTTACAAATGTAATTATAGCCATATTTTGGGGTCAGGGATGATCTTTTTTTTTTTTTTAACATCTTTATTGGAGTATAATTGCTTTACAATGGTGTGTTAGTTTCTGCTTTACAACAAAATGAATCAGTTGTATATATACATATGTTCCCATATCTCTTCCCTCTTGCGTCTCCCTCCCTCCCACCCTCCCCATCCCACCCCTCCAGGCGGTCACAAAGCACCGAGCTGATCTCCCTGTGCTATGCGGCTGCTTCCCACTAGCTATCTACCTTACGTTTGGTAGTGTATATATGTCCATGCCTCTCTCTCTCTTTGTCACAGCTTACCCTTCCCCCTCCCCATAAGGGATGATCATTTTTGTTTAATCTTCCATAATGAAATAAAAATTCCTTTTCTAAACATGAAAAGCCTTAAATATCTATTCAGTCATATTTTAATATGAATATATTTCATTCAATATATGACATTATTAACATAATATACATAATTTTACATATTATATATAAGATTTTCATTATCTATACTTTCCTGTGATTCATTTAAATATTTTAAAAAATATATTCATATATACAAAGACCACACATGCCCCAGTAGAAAGGAATATAATCTCAGCTACTTAAATTTTCATTCAGGAAATATTACAGGTTTAAGTTTAACATTTAAAAATGGTTTAAGTGAAACACAAGAAATAGTTAATGCTAATGCAAACTAAGGTCTCTTTTCAGCTGAAATATTACACAGCTTGAAAGTAACATGAGCCTATCCACAGCATTAAGCACACTCCTACTCTCTTCTGACCTATTTTCCAGAATGTAAGTCAGGATATGGAATTTATCTAAGTCATTTCAACCCTCTTATCTTTCAAAGCCCAAAGGTGGTGTCCATTTATTATGCTGCCTTAACTCACATCACTTTATAAATCTGCTTCCTTTAAAAAAAAAGTCATATCATACACCAAGAGGGCAAAAAGAGAGTGGGATGAATTGGGAGATTGGGATTTACATATATACACTAATATGTATAAAATAGATAACTAATGAGAACCTGCTGTATAGCACAGGGAACTCCACGTTGTTGTACAATAGAAACTAACACAACATTATGAAACAAGTATACCACAATAAAAATAAATAAATAAAAACCTTATGTGAAATGTATGTAAACTCCCATTTATCTCATGAGATTCCATGCATTTCTTAAGAATAAATTCTTCTGTGGGCTTCCCTGGTGGCGCAGTGGTTGGGAGTCCGCCTGCCGATGCAGGGGACGCGGGTTCGTGCCCCGGTCCGGGAGGATCCCACATGCCGCGGAGCGGCTGGGCCCGTGAGCCATGGCCGCTGAGCCAGCACGTCCGGAGCCTGTGCTCCGCAACGAGAGAGGCCACGACAGTGAGAGGCCCACATAACGCAAAAAAAAAAAAAAAAAAAAAAAAGAATAAATTCTTCTGAAATGAAATACTTAAAAAAAAAGTCATACCATAAATGAGTATGTAAAATACATCTGCCTTACTTAAAAAATGCTTAATCATTAAAAATGAGGCATTTCTTCTATTCTTATTTTCAGACTGTTCACAATTGTAGACTAAAAAAAAAAAACCTAAGAAAGCAAAGCTGTCTCCTCTTGGGAATCATTCTAATGTGTATTTCAGATGTTGATGATTTTGCTAAACTAACCAGGCCATTTTCCTGACTAAAACTTGGCCATCAGAAAGCAATATATCCTCCTACTCGTACTATAATGATCTATACATGTTAATTTTTTATAACGGTTCAATTAACTGTCAATTTTTTAACATCAGAAAAAAAATAGACATGGAAAGACTCCACTACCCAGAAGAAAACACCATTAAAATTTTAGTATATCTCCTTCCAGAGAATGCACCATGCAAATGGATAGAACATATGCATATTGTAGACAGATTTGATTTTAAATGAACAGACATTTTAAAATATTATTCCATAGCCTGCCTTATTCACTGAGTAATAGTGAATTTTCATAGCATACATATTTACATGATCTGTATCGCTGTTCTTAATGTCTGTACAATATGCTATTAATGATCATACCATGATTGAGCTAAAAAACCTCTCACTGGACCTCCAGTTTCTTTCCTTCTAACTTCTGATACTGTAAACAATGCTGGGATGAACATCTGATTACTATAATCTGCACATCCTTCTAATTGTTTTCAGTAAAATGCTTGGCTGGTGCAGGTTGTCAATATGTATTTGTTGCACGAATGATTGGATGGATGAATAAAGTAATAAGTGTGGGTTTCAAAAATATCAATTTAAGGGGCATGTCTGTTTGACATTCTGATTTTTGAGTCAAGTCACTTCATACATTGGTGTGCTTTTCCCTTGGAACTATGATAAAGAGAAAACATGCAAAATTGATAAATGACTTTCATCCCTGGATGCTTTCTTAACATGTGAGACCTTGTGGGACCTATCAGTGATATTCTGTGTGAGATAATGTGTCCAATCAATGTTTGGTTAGAGTAGAAAAAATAAGATTACTGTTTTTAAAAAGTGTAAATTTTGAACTCACCCTGTAATTTTCCTTTTTTTTTTCTGCATAGAGTATCTAGAATTACAACTGGAAAATATCTTTTTCAGCGTAATTCATAGGTTCCATACTTTTCTCTAGTTTTCTAAATTTGATTTAATAAGCATCTATTGATAGCATTATCACTATGGGGAATATTAAAAAGCTTGAAATAGCTAAAAATATATAACCTTATATAGTCATCAGTGTGTTATGTGGTAACAAACAAACCAAAAAATAACACCAGATTCCCTCCCCATTATGAGAAACGACTATGTGTTTCATTCTCCAGCTGAGAAAAATAGATGCAATATTTATACCAGCTGGAAGGAAGACAGAACTTCTCACCAATGGATGATATGACAGCAATTCTATCCCTATTCTCAGCACAGTATCCTCCTTGTTTAACAAATACCTTGGAAACTTGCCAGTTTTCAGGTATTCTCATCTTGGGATAGTGGCCAGTTATTCACAATGACACCAGAACAAGAGGCCAGAAGTGCAACATTAAAAGAATAAGAATTATTTTTCTTTTGATTGCTTTATCATGACAGCAGGGGATATAATGTATACTTTAAATTATAAATTATTTCATAGACTGACAAAATTTATAAAAATTAAATCGAACTTAAAACGATATACTTATTATGCACAAAATTATGGACCAAGTTGCACAGGCTTATTCCATATTTTGGTTATGTCTAGCAATGAACTTTATTCAACCCACAGAACCCCATGGATTTTCACCGAGTACACTGCACGGGATCTCACAAGGAAGGGATTCTATTGAGGTAATGAGCGGCTACTCAGTAAACAACCAATACCATCCCAGACTTGAACATACCCAATAACATTTTCCTGTATAACTTCTTTTTCAACCTTAAGTATCCATTTTCCTGAAAAGGTGGGGAGGGGGGTGGTGAAGCATAAAGACTTGTTTCAAACATCTGCTTGCCCTGATTTTAACAAAGGTTGTCCCATGATTGGGAGCCAAATATTTTGAGCAATATCCTGTTTGTTCTCTGTAAATAACACAGTAAAATTGCTAAATGTAATAAAAGAGGTAGCCAACAGCACAGGTAAGCCAAAACTCTACTTGAAGCTAATTTTGCCTATTATTCTTTTAGTCTTTCTATTGTTGGTATGGTTTTGCTAGAGCTGAAGTTCTTCAAGTTAGGAATAATCCAGTTAAATTTCTGAAATGCTGTCACAATCTGTTGAAGAGCTTTGTTCTTTACTTTTCATTTTTTAAATAAGTGACAGATATTAATTGATTAGGAATAGTGGTGGTAATTATAATGGTAATGAACATCATTGTAAGATGTTAAGGATTTAATAAAACCAACTTTATTATAAAGCAAATTTAGAAGATGGAAGTAAATAAATGCATGTAAGAATGTATTTTCTCTATTCAGTCAAGAAGATCCATAGATGCTAACATAATATGTGAAATATCACAATGGTGTTTTACACTAAAATTGCTACATGAGAAAAGTGACATTTATTAAACCTATTGTCCCAGAGAGCTTCTCTGCATTTTGCTATAAATATACTTATTTTAACTGAGACCATATTTCATGCACATTTGTTCTGTAGGTTTGTATCCAGAAAGATTACCTGTAGTAGAATTATTTCTATACAAATCTCAACGTTTCCTGTTGTCCTGTTTAACAAATTGCCTAAATACTTGTTTTTTCTTCTAGGTACAGACACCTAACGTGGTAACAAACTACATGAATGTAGTTTTCAAATGTAAGGTCTAAGCCTTTCTCTAGAGGTAGAAAACACCAGAAAGGCAAACCAGATTCTGAAATAAAATGTTTATTTCCCCAAATTATAAGAAACCTACCCAATTTATTCATTGTGGAAAATAGCCTCTTCGGTCATTTGTATTGTCTGTTGTGTTTTTTTAAATTATTGGTTCTATTTTTGTCATGAACACATTGATCATGAACTGATTCAAAAGTTCTTAACCAAAAGAACAGTCCGCAAAATAAATCTTTGGGTTACAATGCCTTTGCCAGCTTTTAGCTCAGAAATTAGAAAAGGAAATGACAACCACCAACAAAGGAATTCCAGAGTTCAGTATGGATTTTCTCCTAGTGATAGACATTTTTGTAAGCCCAGAGCCTAATAATTATTTGGAAGAGTAAGAGGTGCCTTGAAAAGAATTGATACAGATTCTTTTAATCCTGGAATCTCAAAGAACATTTGCACTTCCCTCATTCATCTTGGTTGTTTATAGAATCAACTCCAATTTCATCCTGCATGGGGAGAGGAGGAAAACATATAAACCTTGAAATAACAACTATCAAACAGGCAAAAAAGCCATGGAAAGAAAAACATACAGATTTATCCTATAGTTTAACCTGCTGACTTCCAAGTTGAAAGTTTGAATGTGTTTTCTAACAATGATTAGCTGAAAATCACTTCTTTACAGTGATTTTTTTATTCAGTTACAAAAGAATTTCTAAAAAACAAATCAAGTTTATTTATTAGGCTCTAGGAATAAATTACTTTAGGCAACTCTGGTACCCTTAGTTTTATTAATGAAAAGCCTATCTTAAAGAAGCAAGTCATGCACTGAAACCATTCTGTTTTTGCACTTCATCAATAGTTAATTTGGACTTCACAGCAGAATGTTCACTGGATATCTGCTTTGAACCTGGGCTGTCAAAGGAATAATTCTAACCTGTCATCAAAAGAGGTCTTTGATATTATTAATATTGACACTGCATTATATATAGGAGGTACTTCATATATAGTAGTTAATGGACAGTAATTAAAATTTACCCCAATTTCACCTTCCGGAACCAACTAAGAGCATTCTTAATTTTCAGAGACTGAAAATTTCTGTGTTTTTTTTTTAAAGGAACTACTTCCAAAACAACAATTATGAAGGTCAGGAGGGAAACACAAAACTATAAAGAAAATCTGAATATTCTTTTTTAAAACTGGAGTTAGAAATAAATTATAAATTGGGCAACAATAATCAGCAGTTAGAGACTGCTGACAGGTGAAAATATTTGCCAGTTTTATAATAGTAGTTCATTTAATGCATTTGAAAAACATAAAACGTGGGCTATATTCATTATTAAAATGCTTTTGATTCCAATGATAGATGTACAGAAAACAGTCATGGCTACTGTTCACATTTAAATTAAGTTTTATGGAACCACTGTCCTGGGCTTTGGCCCATCCAAAGATCCTTCTATTCAAATTGGCATATTAACATATGGGGATGACAGATCTCTAATGCAGAATGCCATTGGAAAAATGCAAAAAGGCCCACAGTCAAGTGTCTTCTCTATTACCAAAAGGCCCACAGTCAAGTGTCTTCTCTATTTATTGTTTTTCTAAATACTCAACATATAAACTAATAGTCAATATCACCAACATACATGACAAGCATTTTCAAACACAAGGTTAAGCAGAAAACTAAAAATCGCTACACATTTGAATAATATCACCGTTATAAAAGAGAAGTACCAATCTCAACTAAAAGAATAATTCACATTGGATAAAGTAGAAGATATAAAAATAAATATAACTAATAAATACAAGTATAAATTTGAAGAAACTAAGGTCTTACTACCATTGAAAAGAAAAAAAAAACTGGAGATATTGAAAAATAAGTATAATACTTTTAAAATAAAAACTTAATAGTAATAAATTGGACACACTACAGCTCAGACTAGTAAACTAGAAGACTGAGCCAAGGAGTACCTCCAGAAAGTAATGCAAAAGATCAGAGGTGAAATGTATGAATGGAGAAAAGTTTGACAAGGAGGTTAGCTAAGTAAGTCCTCAAGTGCATCTAGTTAAATTTCTAGGTAGCACAGACAGAGTAGGTATGACAAAATAAGATTTCCCAAACTGAGTACATACATGTTTGATTTACAGGTTTATCAAGTGCTGATAAACATGAACAGAGAAAGACTTATACTTAGATACCTTGATAAAATTTTAGAACATTTAAAAGGATTAAAATAATGTGTTTTTAAAAATAAAATAATTTTGAAGCTTTCTGATGAAAATCCAAAAAGCTTCCAGACAGAGGTAGTAAAAGTTATCCATATTAGAAGGAAAACCAGACTGGTATCTCATCTTCCACACTTCCAAGACTTCTCATCTTCCACACCAGCTAACAGAAGACCATGGGTGAGACGGCCTCAAATATCTGATTTTGAATCTAGCATCTTGTACCCAAGCAATATAATATTCAAGCAGGATGTAAACTACAACTTTTTTTAAATCTGCAAGCATTCAGAAATTTTAATATCAACAAAACCAGTCTGAAAGTAATAAAGCTGTACTCCAGTAATGAAGTAAAAAGGATCCAAAGAAGGGGGAAATACAGAGTACAAGATATCAATCCAAGAAAAAGAAGGAGCTGGGCACGAACAAGCAGATAGAAAATGTTAGCCAAAAATATGAAAGAATTGAGACATGGGAGGCTGGGCAGAGTAAGAAGTACAATCCAAAGTCATAAAGAAAAATATTGAAGTGTTTGTCCATATAAAATCAGAATAAAAATTACAACTTCTAAAAGAGGAAAGAAAGCATAAAGTTTTAAAAGCCAGTGTGAAGTCTGGTAAACGTATCTGCTCCATATATAACTGACAGAATATCAATACGCAGAGTATACAAAATATTTTACAACTCCAAAAGAAAAAGGAACAAAGATATAAGCAGGAAAATCACAAAGAAAAAAAAAGAAGCAAAAATCGTCAATAAATATGTAAAGACACTACCTCACTAGTGAGCAGGGAAATAGAAATTGAAACAGCAACATACTTTTCTCTTCATCAGACTGAAACAAGCAAAACATGGTAATATTCTGCCTTGGTAAAGTGCTCAAAACAAAAACTTTATATATGTGTTGATACAAGTAAAAATTGGGAGAGTCTGTTCTGTAGTAACCTGGTAGTAATTAGCTCTCAGCAAATTTATTCTTTCAAATCTATCACAGTTTTCATGCACATATGAATAAATATGAATCAACGTGTTAGTGAAATACGGAAAAAATATATACAGGACGTCCACTGCAACACTGTTCTTAGCAGTTAAAAAAAAAAAAAGAGCCTAAACCTTGACCAATAATGAACTAGTAAAACATGTTCTATACTAGGCAACACTAGTATGTAGGTATTTCCTTAAAAACTGAGGTAGAGTCATCAAATTTCAAAAACATAAGAAATGGGAAAAAGCAACCCACAGAAAAATGTTTGTTAAGGTAATCCTATTTGTTTAAAACAACAGATATAGAAATATATACATGTACATTAAAAACTGGACTCCAAAATCTTTATAATGTTTAGCTTTGTAGAGAGTAATGAGAAAAGGACAGGAGTGGTGGAAGTTTTTTCCCCATCACAATGTTATTAACCTTTCACAATGTAAACGTACTTATATACAATTTACTACCAAACATGAAGGATTTTCTATTTAAGTCATTAGTATATTCACACAGAAAAAAATAAAAAGAATTTTAAAAATTACACCCCACAAATTTTGGTGATTTTTAAGTCATGGTCCTCATTTTCTTCTTCCAAATATTCTCTCCCGTATTACATGGAGATAGTTTCAGGTTAATGTATATATAACTTGTGAAATGTGTGCTCTTTTCCCCACATGATGGAAGTGGAATTCATGGTGACATGCTTTGACCAGTCAATTTTTCCAAAAGATCCTGTTATAAACTTAGAACAAAATAATGAACAAATGAATTACCCCACTTGAGTATGTCTTACGTTTATCTTAGGAAACCAGAAACTGATGGAGGGAAAGGCCCAAGTGCAGTCATCATGACCACTGAAGTACCTCCCCACTCGACATTCAATCTGTGCGACTAAAGGCAGCTTCTGAGAGAGGATCCATATGTCTTGAGTTATTCTGGAACATACGCTTTTTGTTTGGTTGGAAGGGCTTGTCAATGAATCAATAATAATATAGGATCTGGGAATTTCTTTGGGGATTAATGGATAGCTAAGTAGAGCTGTTCAAGACAAAGACCAAATCCCAAGTGGTCCCTGTCCAGTTTGTGGCAGCCACAGAAAAGAAGCAATACAAAATATACACTAACTTTTTTGGATTTCAATGTTTCCTTAGTAAGTATCTTTTGCAAGCAATCAAAATAGACTGATTTTTGAGGCCAAGCTCACTACATATTTCTATTCAGTTCAGAAAATCCATAGGTCTAAATTTGAGTACCTGCTATTGAAATCATCACGTACTACTCAGGTCTATCCAGGGAACTGGGATAGTTCTCATGTAACAGGGCTTTATGGGATATGTATTCTTCGATAACGGTCAGTGATATCTCTAATATTCAGTTGGTTAAAAATAAGCCAGGCCTAATTTATCACAAGAGTGTCATCTATTCCTTACATGTAGCCTGCAACATCAATAGATATTTCCATGGCACTCCAAAATCAGCCTAATTCCTGATCATTCTCTTTTATGATGTTGGCCCCCATTTAATAACTCATCTGGTAAAGTACCAGCTTGAAATAATGTTTCTTTTGACAGAAACTGTTTGTATTAATTTCCTCCCCAAAGGTACACTTGAGGTGAACAATACGGTCCCATGGCTCTCGCTACTATGACAAAGTGGCTAATCAAACAAAGATGCCGAGTCAAAAGGAAAGGACCTTTTGGAAGATGAAATGTCAGGGCACGTTCACTTTAGACCAAACCAAGAAGAGGTTAACAGCTTCACATCCCCTTCCCTGCTTAATTTCTTATCATTCTTATGGTATATAAACCAATACAATCATGCCTTGTGTTGAGATACAATTCATTGAGATACCTGGGATAATTCATTAAGTAGCAGCATATTTTACCATAAAGGTCCATGCAGAGCTTCTGAGCACAAGCTTTAGCAGCAGCTATACCCGATATGAAAATTATTTTGCCCCCATTTACTGGCTGTGTGAGGTTGCCTAAATTATGTATCCTGCCTAAAACCTGTTTTCCCTTCTGCAAGTGGGAATAACAACAGTATCTACTCCATTAGGTTGTTGTGAGGATTAAATTAGATTATCAATGTAAATTCTTCTCACAATGGCTGGTATATAGTAAGCACTCAACACATACATATCATTTCCATTAATATTTCTGTCGCCCCAGTTTCCTATCTTTTGCTCTTCTTTATGATATCCTCCTACCTCCTCATCTTTCAATTTTTTATCTTATTTTTCTGCCTTTCCCACCTTTTTTTCCCTTTCTCTTTCCCTGATTTTTCATACTTTTAATACACAGGAGCTCAGGTCCTCAAAGGGATTCATTTTTTTATTCAATGTTTTTAAGATATTATAAAATTATATCTAACTTTTCCTAATTGGAGAGATTGTCAGTAAATATTAAGCATCTTAGTAACAGAATATTTTGAAATTTATGAAGTTTCAATTTCAATGGACCCAGGAAGTTACTGCTGACAAAAGAAAGAAGGTTTTGTTCTTAGATAAGCATGCAATATATGCATTCACTTTATTATTATGATTACATTCAATATTTGAGTATTTGAATGCTATTGCTCAAGTTATTTTTGAGGTATAATTTACATACAGCAAAATGACCCTTTTTAGGTATACAGTTCTATGCATCTTGACAAATGCTTACAATTGTGTTAACTACCAGTGCAAGCAAGATATAATTTCCACTCCTGCCCACCAGCCAGGTACCTGCCAATCAGCAATTATTTTGTCCTACAGTTTTGTCTTGTCCAGAATATCATATAAATGGAATGATACAGTCTGCAGACTTTTGAGTTGCCTTCTTTCACTTAGCATAAAGCATGCCAGAATCATCCATGTTGCTACATGTGTTATTATTTTGTTCTTTTTACTGCTGAATGTATGAAATGTATAGATGTACCCCCACTCGTTTGTCCACTCATCAACTGATGAACATTTGGGTTGTTTCTAGATTTTAGCGATTATAAATAAAGTCACTACAAACATCTAGTGTAAGTTTTAATTTTTTGTAGCAGAGGTAGGAGGGGGACATGTTTTCATTTGTCTTCACTAAATATCTAGGATTAGGAATGTTTGTTAGTATGTTTAACTTTATTAGAAACTGCCAGTGTGTTTCCAAAGCAACTTTATCATTCCTCATTCCTACCAGTAAGGCATAGAAGTTTCAGTTGCTCCACATCCTTGACAGCACTTGATATTGGCAGGGTTTTTTTTTTTTAATAATTTTAGCCACTGTAATAAAAATGGTGCACTGTCTGTGTCTTTAATTTTTATTTTCTAATTTTCTGATGGTATTGAGCATTCATATATCTTCTTTAAAGAATTGTTCACTCAAATATTTTGATCACTTTTGGATTGCATACTTTGTCTTATTATTATTGAGTTACAAGCGTTCTACATATGTTCGGGATATACATCCATTATTAGATATAAGTTTGCAAATATTTTTTCTACTTTTTTATTTATTAATTATGCCTTTTGACATCTACTGCAAAAATTAATTTTTAGGAAGGTAAAAACTTTTATTTAAATTATTATTTCACAACAAAATTTCCCCATATAAATGCCAATGAAAATTCATGGCCATGTGGTTTACAATGCATTTAGCTCTTCTTGCATCACTTTCAAAATCTAGTTTCAAAAAATATGCATATTTAACAGTTCAAATGCTCTGATGAATTCTCTGCCCCTTACTTTACCCTCTAAGGGAAAATACTTCCTTAAATATTGTTTGCTTTGCAGAGTACAGAGGGGAATCTGAGTGAGTGACTTACAGTTTTTGATTCTGTTATCAAATAGAGATATAGACGTCAACTTCGCTAACCTCTTCCCTCCATTCTTACTATTTTTCCAATTTGGATTTGGACCAACACTCATCTCTGGATCCTATTAAATAATGTGATTTCTACTCTCCCAACTCAATAAGCCAACATCTTGCTAACTTTCTTTTTCTCCCACCAGCTCTTCCCGAGACCACATGCTCACATGTTGGCAAGGTGATAAAACTGTCATAAAGAATAAGCTTTCTCAGGCTAACACTTCAACGTTTCCCAAATCCTTGCCTCTTTCTCTGGAATAAGTATAAATGGAGATAGCGATAATATTAGGGAAAATACACACTTTGGGAAATCCAATAGAACTGGGTCTCTGTTCTGGATCTATCAATATGCATTTGTTTATTGACTCTTTCCTTCATGTATTTATTCATTCATTCAGCAAATTACTTTTGACCATCTGCTATATGTACCATACTAGAAACTGGAAATAAAGTAGTGGATGAGACATAGTTTTTTCCCTCAAGTAAGCGGCAGATTGTCTGTTGTCCTGAGTAAGCTATAAGCTTTTCTGTGCTTCATTTTTTTCCACTCTAAAATGTGGAAAGAAATTCTTAGCTCACACACTTCCTGAACATGATGATTAAGTAAAACATACAAAGAAATACACAAATATCTGTATTTTAAAACACTTAGGTAAATGGGATATTATTTTTGACCTTCCCTCCTCCACTTTCTACAAAGGTAACCTCTTAAATAACTTGTCCGTAAGGGTGAAAAGTCTCACTGACATGGATGCCTTTGAGAATGGAGAGCTGACTGCAACTGGAAGTCTAGGCAAATTGGCTTTCTGCTGTATGTTATTGATAAGCTATTTAAAAACAATGGTATTATTATAATAGCTTCTGAATAAACCTTCAGCAGAGAAGGCTGCCTTTCAAAATATCTTCACTTATATACTAATGCTTTGCCTGTTTTCTCTAGTTCCTGTTCATCCATACATCTCCTTGGTAAGTGGGCTTTGCGCATGTCAATGAAATCTCTGCACTTCAAAAAGAAAGACTTGAAAAACAGAACCAGAAAATAGTTTGACATTAACTCCACACTAAATTTCCAGAAAACAGATTCTCTAATGTCTTAGGAATGTGATTCAAGGGGCATATTCTTCTGAGATTAAAACAGCGTTTACAATATAAAGTATTATAAAACACCAATGCAATACAAGCTTCTAATTGTTAATTCTATTCTCAGAACATCAGTTTCAATAAAAGATCCCTTTAGAAATGCTTTCCCATCTGGTGGCTGCTTTGGAATTTCTGCCATTATTTTCCAAGCATTTTATCTACTTTTATATACATCATAAATGGCTAAAAAGATGAATTCGTATCAAGAGTGTTCATGTGTAAATTTCTCAGCCTAAATGCCTAAATCTTAGTCCAAAGGAAAGTGAATGAAACTTCAAAAGCCACCCAGTTTCTCTCCATCTTCATAAGGATCTGTCACCAAATCAATCGAGAGAGCGAGTGAGAGCAAGAGAGAGAGGATGAATAAACCTGACTGCTATTTCTATTCACAAAGGTCTCCTCAACAAGATGGTCACCTTTTATTCTGTACACTTTTATCATAACTTGGTCAACATCTGAATCCGATCCTTCAACCAAATAATGACCACTGAGTACCCAATGTGAGCAGGTACCCATGGCAGATGCAGATACCCATCAATATGAACATTTTCTTTTATATAACACATACACACACACACACACACACACACATTCTCCAAATATTAACTAGTGTTAGTAAGTTTATTGATAGCTAAAATTACATGTGATCTCTTATTCCTAAACCAACTAATAAAGTGGATATGAACACTATTTGCATTTTATGGAAAACCAACTGAGGCATATGGAAGTTATATAACCTTGTCCAAGGTCACCCAGATAGCCAGGAATAGAAAAGATTTAAAAGCAAACATTCTGCCTTCAAAGATTTCTTTAGTTATACATGCCAGGACTTTAAAAGGTTAACTCCCTCATCATTTAGCACACAGTAGGCATATAATAGAAAATGTCAACTGGCAGATCAGTGAATCCAAGAGTCCCAAAATAGGTGTAGTGCTTATAAAAAGCATAGCTCATTGTAGTCAGAACACTAGCAATTATGAAAATAAACTATTGGCTAGACCTGAAAGAAACCAGGGGCCGCATGAGGATTAAGGAGAAGGTATAATGAAAATCAAGAAACTGGCTTATTATTTCTTAATAAAGAAATTCAATATACTTCATATCTCCTTCAATTCTTTTTGTGTTTGGCGTACTCATCTAGGAACAACTAAGACTGTTTTCTTACTATAGCTTTCCTTTTTCACATGGCCTAGAAATTATTCATGTTTCTTTAGGAGCATGGGGTCAGAATGTTTTATGGGGATGATTATAAAATAGATGGACTATTATAAAAGGCAGATGGGTCAATATAACATATGGGTTAAATGCAACTAAATACCTTTGGAAGTTACTGACAAGCTTATAGGTACAGCAATATGAAATAAAATTTACCAAGTGCATGATTTTACGGAAGAAGTAAATTTTCTTATTGCCAAAAGCTACATAAACTAAGTCTTCTCTAATGATTTGTAAAATAACCCACACAGGGACTTCCCTGGTTGTCCACTGGTTAAGAATCTGCCTTCCAATGCAGGGGACGTGGGTTTGATCCCTGGTCAGGGAACTAAGATCCCACATGCTGTGGGGCAACTAAGCCCGCGAGCGACAACTACAGAGAAGCCTGTGCGCCACAACTACTGAGCCCACACACTCTGGAGCCTGTGCACCACAACTAGAGAAGCCCGCATGCCTCAATGAGGACCCAGTGCAGCCAATTTTTTTTTTTTTTTAAGTATTAAAAAATAAATAAATAAAATAACACAGGACAGTCAAATACAGAGGACATATAACGAACAGGTAAAAAAGGCATCAAGGAACAGGAAAATATTTGAAATACACATATATTAGAAATGAGTGCCTTTAAGTTAGGGAAAGTAAATGCTGGTTATAGAAGAAAATAGCTACATATTAATGGTTTATAAGGGAATTAATCATAGACTATTTAGGTTGGAAGGCACCATAAAGAAAGGAGAGCCTCATTCCTTCATTTAACTAAATGAGAATGGAAGCCCAAATAATGCATGCTGTATGTATATTTATATGGTTAGTCTCGGCTTTTCCCAACACACATTGCCCCCAAGATTTTTCATCACATAAAAATATATACTACTAACTTGCCTCTTTATCTTCTATTTGAGGTCCCCTTTGATCCTTAGATATGTTTTTTATACTTTTATTAAGTCAGCCCTTCATACCTTCCTTTCATTAGTTAGTGGCCGAATCTTTGTTTCAATGTAATGTTATTCTACTAATTAAGGCTTATTTCTCCAACCTGTCATGATTCTTTTGAATTCTCAGACTGTCATCTAAATTCTTTGTCAGCCCCACTGTATAAGATGCCAGCACACCCACAGCTCATGCTAGAGTATTGTTCATTCCTGGTAAAATTACCATGTAAGTGGAATGCCAGGACAATTTTAGATTCCACATAACAAAGTGTGCTCCAGACCATCTTACAATCTACAATAGGCTCCTCAACACATTATTAACAAAGGATTTTTCACAAAAAATAATTATATAGAGGATGTCCTTCTCTGGTCTCTGAGCCATTCATTGGCAAGAAGAAAGGTTTATGATTATGTTGAAGAGGGGAACCCCAAGCACCTTGCAAATTTTTGTCATTTAAATGGTATATATTTTAACCTTCAACACCTTTCTATTTTCCTACCTTCACTACTTATAACTCATCTTTCCAGAAAACCCGTTTCGATTCCCAAAATACACACTAACAATATCTAAAAAAAGAGTTTAGATTTTGTTTACCATGTTCTTTGTCTGTGCCAGATGCAGTAGAAAGCATTTCATGTTCATCGTTTACTGCCTCTTTTCAAGATAGGGACTGTCACTGTCTTTGTGCACAGGTGAGAAGACTGAGACTCAAAGAGGTTAAATAACCTGATCACTGTCTGAGAGCTGAACCCAGGCAGTCTCATTTTAGAGCTTGCCCTCTTATACTAAGTTTCACTAATAAATACTCAATACTCCATTTAATGAACTACATTGAGGCTAAACGTCAGTTGTATCTCACCTTCTGTTCTTCAAGGAATAGACTCATTAGAAGAAAAAACATACAGTCATATCTTGTTTTACTGCTTTTTGCTTTATAGCACTTTGCAGATATTGCTTCTTCTCTTTTCTTTTTTTTTTTCTTTTTTTTACAAATTGTAGGTTTGTGGCAATCCTGCGTCGAGCAAGTATATCAGTGCTATTTTTCCAACAGCATTTGCTCACTTCATATCTCTGTATCACATTTTGGTAATTCTCACAATATTTAAAACTTTTTCATTATTATTGTATTTGTTATGGTGATCTGTGATCAGTTATCTTTCATGTTACAACTGCAAAAAGATTATGACTTGCTGAAGGCTTAGATGATGGTTAGCATTTTTAGCAACAAATTATTTTTAAATTAAGGTATGTACATTGTTTCTTAAACATAATGCTATTGCACACTTACCAGACTACAGCATAGTGTAAACATAACTTTTATATGCACTGGGAAACTAGAAAATTCATGTGATTTGTTTTATTGTGATATTCACTTTATTGCAGTGGTCTGGAATCAAACCTGCAATATCTCTGACTTAAATATGGAGAAAAAAGTACACTCGAGTTTCCCAACTATATTTGAACACCTAGTCAACAAGCATTCAGGTTGGCACAGATCCCTACATTATATGAGTTTATCAAGGTTTTCCTTTCCAAGGGAGAGGGACATAGCCAAAGAGGTAGAGCAGAAAGTGTAAGCCAAAGACCTAACTACTCTAACAAACCTCATCATATTCAGAGAAATGATTTCTAAACTGTGTCTTCCATAAGGAGAATTACTAATCTAGATGCAGTTCACTACTGGAGAATGCATTTCTGAGCTGGGATGAGGTAAGAGAAGGTGGGCTGGTTATCCTTGCCAAACAAGCTGAATCATTTTGATTAAGCTAGCACAAGACTAGCTTAAGCCAGCTTAAATCCTGTGTGTATGTAACATCTGTGTTTGCATGTACATATGTATTTATTTTTCACGTATTTAATTAGTGTAGAGGTAGCAGTCATAATGGAAAGGAGCCCTGGAATAAAAAAACAGAAAACCTGAGTTCACATCCCAGATATGCATTTACCTAGTTTCTGGCCTTCATCAAATCAATAGCTTCAGGATTCTAGGGCTAGAAAAACAAAATCACAGAAATCACCTAGGGCAACCTCCTTATCTCGAAGTTGGGGAAACTGTGCTTAAGATTTGTTCTGAAACAGAGATCTTGGTAACTAACTGGCTGAGTAAGGGCTCGGTCAGCAAACACTCTAACCTCCCTCTATATTACCTTCAACTACTTGCGCAAGCTGGAAAGAAAAACAACTACCATTCCCTTGAAATTAGGATTTTTCACATGACCAGGGTTTTACCAATCTCACAAAAGTAGGGAGTAAGTATCATGAATGGGCCAGTAGAGAGGTGGAGTTTCTGTCTCTGTTCTAATTACCCACTCTGTAGGAAAACGAGTTGATGAGGACTTTTCTTTCGTTTTTACTTATCATAGAATTTTAAAAGTTGCAATAAAACATTTTAAATATATGATTAAGTTTGTACACTGTGCATAGAAATATGCCACGATTCCTTCAAATACACATTTTTTAAAAATTGTGTTTATTCAGTTTTGTGACCAACTTTTTCTCCAAGGAAATATCTCTAAGTTTTAAACATATAAAGGGGAAAACCTTTTAATGTAGACAATTTTAATTTCAAACAACCTGAGCAATATTTCTGAGAGCCAAGATATAACAAACACACTTTCTTAAGTAAAATGTGGATTGCTTACATTATATGTGTTTCTAGTTTAAAGTGCCATGAAGATTTCTGAATTTTCATAAGAAATCAAAAAGGAGTTTCAGAGGAAATGTACTCTCCAGAAAAGCCAAGGCTGGTCTGGAAATAGAAGCAGGGTCACCATCAGTAGCAGCCAGAGGAAGACAGACCGCATGCTTATGTCTACACCAAGGAATCCTTCCAATTTGTTGAAAGCATGTTACTGCATCCCTTCCTTATTTAATCCTGCTTATTAACTGTAACATAAACATTTTAAATGGGGTATTTGGTCCAAAAACCTCAATAAGTTTATTAGACACAGACAATGCTGATATGTATTAAACTGTTACTCAACAATACACACACACGCACACACACACACACACACACACACACACACAGAGAAAACACTAAGGTCAGATATATTTCAGCTATGTTTGAATGAATGGTCTCATTCCAAAATTAAGACCACCTGTGCCAACTAGAATGTCGCTGCAAAGAGGTTGTTGAAATAGAGGAGCCATTTCTCATGTAGCATCCAAAGAAAATCTTCCATATTCAAACTGCCTTTTACATTAATGAACATGCTAAAAGGATTTGCATTTGTTCATTCACAAGTCATATTTTTAATACTTCAAAGGTAATGGATTGAATTCACCCCTTAACATGTTTGATTCTAACCAGATTTTCAAAAAGGAGCTTTTGCTGGACACAACTTAGATAAATGCTATCAAGTACATGATTGCACGAGGATATGCATGTGTAGTGTTTAGAACGTGCCTGGCACATATTTAAACGCTCCATTAAAAAAAACCATTAATGTTATGATGAGAAAATAAAGCTTCAGCAAAGTGGTATTGATAACAGAAAAACATTTTTAATGTCCTGCAGGTAAATTAGTAGCATTTCAAAGTATTTTACAAAATTCTGTACACTACACACACCTACCACAATAACGTTAATCCCTTCAAAACAAGAACTTTGATTTGTACACATAGTGCAGTATCAATTCAATAAATATTTGTAAAATTAATTAAGAAGGGAACGAAGTAAATGCAGTTAGCCAATTGTTAGAAACTACAGTTCTTGGATCATATTTAGTAGTCAAAAAGTGAATACAAAAATATGTTTGGACTAGTAATGATAGCAAGGTCTTCCCAGAAAATTAAAACTAAAATTGACTAAGATACCTAGTAACTTATTGGAAAATATTCTGTAGAAAAGGCTTACAGGGGCTTCCCTGGTGGCGCAGTGGTTGAGAGTCCGCCTGCGGATGCAGGGGACACGGGTTCGTGCCCCGGTCCGGGAGGATCCCACATGCCGTGGAGCGGCTGGGCCCGTGACCCATGGCCGCTGAGACTGCGCGTCTGGAGCTTGTGCTCCGCAATGGGAGAGGCCACAACAGTGAGAGGCCCGCGTACCACAAAAAAACAAAAACAAAAACAAAAACAAAACAGAGGCTTACACTGACAGCTTAACTGTTGTAGCAAAGTATGTGTTCAAATGCTTTAAACTGAAGAAGACTAAAACATTCCTCCAGCATGCCTGCAGACCCCCATCACTGGTATTACTCCTTTGTGCAATTTGCTAGCATGGTATCTAAGAGTTGACAGAGGAAGACAAACACCATATTAGCTAGATAATTCATTAATCCATGTTACTTTATCTTTTTTGGTCCACTATAATCACTCTCACTTATTTATTTATTCAATAAATATTTACTGAATCCCTATTATGTGCAATAAACAGTAGATATTCAACATTAGGCTTAACAGATATGACCCTTACCTTCTCCGAGCTTATTTTACAATGAAAGATCATTGGGAGTGAGGAGGTTTGTACGGGGCTGAAGGAGTAGACTGGAGTAACAGAGAAAAGAAGCCATGCTTATGGCACATCTCCTACATGACAAGCACAGGGCTCGGCACTCCTTCCCCACTGTTCCTCCAGGAAAGGACCCCTCCAGTCATCCAGACACTCAGGTCAGTCCTTTTGGAGTCATCTCTGATTCTTCTCTTTCACTCCCACCCTACTATACAAACCATCAGCAAATTCTGTCAGCTCTGCTTTCAGAAAAATGTACTAACATAAACCAGTTCTTCCCACCTCCTCCATTACCACTCCAGCCTATCGTCACATCTGCCAGTAGAATGGTCCCTCTACTCCCTCTCCTGTGCACCTACAATCTATTCTCTCTAGAGTGTTGAAACAGAAACAGTATCGTTCCCTTTTTCAAATACCTCAGTGGGGTCTTATTGAATTTAGAATAAAATTTCAAGTGGATGTTGTACGTCAAATTCTGTGTAATCTGGATTCCAGTTATCACATCAAACTGTCTCTCTACCTCCTCTTTGCCCACTCTGTTCAATCGCTCTGGCCTCCGTGCTCTCCCCTGAGCGTTCAAGCACACTCCCACCGCAGGCCAGAGCATTTTACCTCAGAATTGCATGTTTATGTTCACTCAAATGTCACCTTCTCAGAAGGCCTGATGTGATCAACCTACCTAAAATAATAATGCCCCTTATGCATTCTCTATGCCCCTATCCTGCTTTAATTTTCTTCGTAGCACTAGCCATATTCGGGCATCATACTACATTATATAATACCCCTATAGATTTATTTATCACCTGCCTCATCACCTGAAAATATCCAAAAGAGCAGGGTTTTGTCTTTACACGGCTCAGCATCTACATGGGTACTCAGCATGCAGCAAGAGCTAAGAAAACATTTTTTGAAAGAATGAATTATTTCATTCAATACCTACATTCTCTGAAGTTGCTAACATTATTACTACTTTATAGACAAAAAGAGTAAGGTGCAAAGGGATAATGCAACCATTTTTGGAAGCAGATAAAAGGATCCAGGAAATGGGGCTCTGTGGTGGAGGACTAGATGCCTAGTACAGGATTGAAACAATGAGGAAAGAAGTAGAAATAAAGGAGATTAGGTGTTTTGTTTGTTAATTTCCTAATTTATTTGATATTAATACTACAAATAAATACTTTGGGAAAATATTGTACCTTAATTCTACAAACTCAATGTGCTTTGCTAATTTCAAGTCAAAAATTACAGACTAAAAACAATGGTCATTATTTACAAAAGATGAGAAATGATCAAAACAATACAGTGGTCACTACTTAATTACTCCTCTATTCTTCTGTTTCCATACCAGACACATGCCTCGCTTCTGATACATGTTAGACCGGGCACAAATTATAATTTGAAAGTAGGGTATAAAGCAACAGAGTGGAACTTGCAGGGATGCCAGAGCTTACAGCCCAAAGAACATTGGAAAATGTGATGAGGGCTAAAGAGGATTATAATGTCTTTCCCGATTTGGTGGATGAATAGGTTTTGTGTTTTGTTTTAGCATATCTTCAGGGCTGAATGAATGCTTTGTGTACTAAACAGAGTAAAGCTTGAATCAAGTTTACTGCCTCCATATGGTTCCAACCACATATGCACAATGGTAGATTCACTGAAAACAAAAAGGATAAGTCGTTTTCCTAGAAAAGGCCATTGTGTTGCTAAAACTTTAATAAGCAAGAGTTCAAATGCAAGCCAGGAGCAAAAAATCAAACTTAGAACATCATTCTGTTGGTGGCTTTCCAAAACAGCAATTTGCTAAAAGAGCATATGCAAGTCTTTTATCTGCAAACTTAATTTCATTATTGTATTATACTATACTTAAAATAAAAAAAAAAAAACAGACCAACACATTTATTATGTAATGAATGGATCACTTAGGCTTTGATCTCTTACACCAGTTTTATCAAGCTCCCCTAAAGGGAGACCAATTAGGAGTACTTTTTTTTTTCTTCTTTAGGAGTATCTTTTTTTTCTTCTTTTCAAATAGTACTCTCAGACTGAACATTTGAATTTCATTTTATCAAAATTTAGGCATGGCACACATTATTTAAAAATTAAACTCTCCCCCAATCATGCTATTAATATGGGCAGCATTCTTGATTTGAAAAAATAAAATGCTATATTTAATGACATTTCCTAAAGCTGACACAATACACTAAAAAAAACTCTTTTATGACACAATCAAAAGTATTATTAAACTGTAGTGTTTCTAGGAAAGTACTCTTTCAATCAACTGACATGCCTTCCTAAAAAACAGAATCTTACTCCATATTGTGAGGGTTTTGATTTATTTGCTATAGTATACCATTGCTTTTGTGTTCCAAAATACAAAGAGGCTTCTATAATGATGAATTTGGTAAAATGACTTTCCCTAAGAAAAACAATTTATTTTCCAGTGCATACAAAGAGCTTTGTTATGAATCTGAAAGCCTCTTCCATGTACCTAAGAAGGAAGTTACCCAATCAGACCAGATAGGGATAAGAATTCTCTTTAAATGTAACCAAAAAATAACAAAAGGACACACATCATCAGAAATATTACATCACGTGTACAGGATGATGGAATACAATTTTTGAAGTGTTATTTTCTTTGCTATCTGAAAATGGAAGATGGAAATCGTGCTGGGCCTGTATTCTAGCTCTGGCTATGAAACTAGTTTTGTCACTTGGAAAATTCTCCAAGTTCTCTTTGTCTCAGTTTGTTCATCTCTAAAAAAGTTGTAGTATATCTCTTCATGGTCTCTTCTAACTCCAAAATTCTACAGATTCTATAACTTGGACATTTTCAAATATATTTTCATTTCTTAGTAAATTCTTGATTTTGTGACAAATTAATAATGACTTCAAGCATTCATATATGACTCCTCCAGTTGAAGAAACTGGTGAATTTAATGAACTTAAAAAAGGAGGAAGAGGAGAGGTTTTACTTATAACTATCCAGGAGTATCCCTAAATTCTACTCACTTGAACTTCTCTTATATGCAGCGCTCGTAAGGTAAAACAACATACAAGTACAGTTGACTCTTGAACAACATGGGTTGGAACTGCGTGGGCTCACCTATATGTGGATTTTTTTCAATAGTAAATACTGCAGTACTACACTACCCACAGGTGGTTGAATCCACGGACGCAGAACAGTGGATACAGAGGACCTTACGTACAGAGGGCTCACTATAAGTTGTACTCTAATTTTCAACTGTGCAGAGGGTTAGAGCACCAATCTGCATCATCCAAGGGGCAACTGTATAGAGGGTCTTGACGGAACTACGCATTTCTGAAAAACTGATTTACCAAAGTGAAATTACTGACATGAGCTAATGGGCCAAGCTAAGACATACCACTGAAGTAATGTGAGATCTTTGTTTAACTGCTTTACTTTTATTAGTTAACCTGTAGCACATTACAAACTAAAATAAAGATTATATACCATTGAGAGCACTGTTTCAAGGTCAGTTTCACATATGATTCTAATCACTAAATACTCCAGAATGAGAAGAGAATACAGATGAATTATGGTAGCTTATTAAAACTTTTCTTGAAATTTACTTTCCAAAACTTAGTATCACATTTAATCATCAAAATATTCTATTTAAATTGATTTATTTGGTTATAGTCTACCTCCACACAGGATTTTGGGTGGCTATACGAGACATGGAAGAAATTCTAATTCAAAAAATCTTATCTGTGCAAAAGAGAACCAGATAAACTAGATGTATTACAATTAAGTAGTTATTTGCCTTTACCCTAGATGGACTCTCATTTCTTGGTTTTTAAAGAAAACTTGAAAAAAGCTCAGCCATATCTCCCGGTTTCTGGAGGTGAAGCAGGGAAGCCCTAGCTCAGAGCCTGGCTACCTCTCCCGTGGATGGTGGAACTGATATCAGGGAAACTGCTGCTCATACACCCACCATGAGCAAAGTCCTACATAGGTTAAAAAGGACAGCATAAATAAACAGATTCTGGGTGAAAAAACAAAGGAAATATGCAAAGCCCAAAAGAGACACAGCAGCCACTAAATAAATGTTTGCTGTCAATACAGGTTATTTCTGACTTTGGAGGCTCCTCATTCCCTTCTCTCTCCCTTTTGACAATGTTTTGCATTTTCTTTGGGCATTTCACTGACCTAGATGATATTTTATAACATGGCAAAATATACATATTTTAAAACTTATGAACATTTTAGAATATCAAGTTTCATGAAAGTAACTTTAAAGTACATTATTTTATAAATAAACATTTATTAAAAAGGGATTTGGGGGCTTCCCTGGTGGCACAGTGGTTGAGAGTCCGCCTACCTATGCAGGAGACACGGGTTCGTGCCCCGGTCCGGGAGGATCCCACATTCCGCAGAGCGGCTGGGCCCGTAAGCCATGGCCGCTGAGCCTGCGCATCCTGAGCCTGTGCTCCGCAACAGGAGAGGCCACAACAGTGAGAGGCCCGCTTACCGCAAAAAAAAAAAAAAAAAAAAAAACAAGGGATTTGGGAGTACAGTATGTTGCTGTTTATTTTTTTCTTCACCTATGAATTTTTATGTGAATGTATTATTTTGAAATGAGAGGAATATCAGTAACTGGGAGAATCACTTCTTTATTCATCTAGAGAAACACTTTTCTTGTGCCAAGATAACTGGAAGTTTGGATTACAATGAAAAGTGTGCTTGGTAAGCATGGAAACAAATCAAAGGAAGGGGGTAAGTCCTGAGGGATATTAATTTTAGACTGGTGAAACTTAATGGATAAATCTTGTCCCACAAGAGAGAACATAATGAACAGTCTCTAGAATATTCATGCCTGCCTAAATCTAGCTGTTTGCAAAAATTAGCCAAAATTTTATTGTGATATTTTCATTTATGTCACTCCTGGCTTCCTTCAATTACTCTCTTAACTGGATCTACAACCTACATCTTCCTCTGAATTTCACTCTTGATAAATCCTTCTCTTTCATTCCATATCCTCTTCATCCTAACTTGACAATTAGTTTACCCTTACTCTAATCACTCAGTTTTATGCCTCCTTTTATTTCCTAAGAACAAATCTACACTTTTCATTGGGTTTCTACTCACTGTGGAAGCTAACGGTCTTCAAAACACGTCTAAATCTATTGGCAGTCATAGATCTTTCTTACAAGACCCTGACTTTTCTTTGTATCATGTGGATCTACAGTTATTTATTTCCAATTTTGCTTTCCATCCAAGATCTACGTAGTCACAGTGGTCTTTCTAAAATCATAATCTTATATTACTACCTGTTCTTATGACTCCTCCACAAACTCAAAAGATAAATTCATGCCCCTTACAAGACTTACAAAGCTTAGTTTGCAGCTTGTATTTAGCCACCTTTACCATTTTTTTTCTGAGCACCACAAATTCTAAACTCTTCAATGAGGCACAGTCTCGTTTTGCATACTCTTTTCTCTTCTCCTTCCTGTTCCCTTAGCTGACTCTTATTCACGTCTCACGCTAGCTGTCTTATCCTCTGGAAAGGTCTCTCTGCCTCCTCAGTCTGAGTTGCATGTACTCTATCATTAGTGGACATTCTGCATTATAGTTGACCTTCTACATGTCTATATTCACTCATAGATTATAAACCCCACAAGAGTAGTGACCAGGCCTGTCTGATCACAAATATATCCCTAATATCTAAGCTCAGTGCCTCTAAATACTACTTTACATGTCATAAATGTTTTAAAATTTCTCTCTGATACATTATCACCTTAGATACTATAATCAGCTGAAGTTATTGATCCATTTTTACTTCAGAATTTCATTTTGTAACATAGTATCTTTTCTTTCTTATGTAATTGGATATATTTTCGGATCATTATCAAAAGATTAGGAAAAATTAGAACTATTTTGACTTCTGAACTATTTCTGGAATCCATGGTTAGTAGTCAGAGAAAAAAATTATTGCCCAAAGAAAAATTGATGACATACCTATTTGGGGGTTCTGAAATCTAAGGAGGGCCAAAAATGTGCATATTGTACTACAATTTTGGATTTACAGAAGGTTTGGTGATATAAGAGGAGAACTAGAAATATACTTCCTTTATGAGTCATTTATGAAATCAACCCCAATGTCAAATTAAGTTACCTGGAAATGTTTAAGGATTTAAGAAAAGTCTGCGTAATATGTACTTAACACTATACAATTAAGAATGTACTTTTCCTTTGTGTTTTATGTATTATTTCTCTTTTTTAAAAATGATGTTTCTGGGGCTTCCCTGGTGGCGCAGTGGTTGAGAGTCCGCCTGTCGATGCAGGGGACACAGGTTCGTGCCCTGGTCCGGGAGGATCCCACATGCCGCCGAGTGGCTGGGCCCATGAGCCATGGCCACTGAGCCTGCGCGTCCGGAGCCTGTGCTCTGCAACGGGAGAGGCCACAACAGTGAGAGGCCCATGTACAGAAAAAAAAAAAAAAAATTACGTTTCTGAAACTACTGTCAATACATTTTTGAAAAGGAGAAAAGAGTAATATTGGTTAAATAAACATTTTCATGGGACACATTTTTACATGAATATTCATTTCTTAAGCTGGGTAAATTCTGAGTTAAAATATCACCAAAAATATATTTAGCTAAAATGTGGACAAATCCATAGAATTATGGTTTGCAGAGAATAGTATAGAATTCTATGAGATACTTCCTTCTTTTCAATAACTGTCATCTTAGTAGATATATTGTTTGAATGTTCTATGATGAAAAATAAGGTAAAATATAATGAAAAAAATCAAAAGGTGATATAGCCCTAAGAGAAGAAGAAACAGTAAAAAAGAAAAATGACTCTTTTACAGGGTGGAAGGAAAAGACATAAAACCAGAAACACACTAATGATCAGATGACAAAAATAATAGTAGAAAACAAGGAACCTTCTATGTATTGAGGTTTGCCTACAGTCTTCCTGTAAAGTCTCTGGAAACCATATTTAGAGGTTTCTTGTTGTCATTACTAGTAATATATCATTCAGTTGGGAAATACATTCACCTATACATAAAAGAGATGAGGTAAAAAGAAAAATACAAAAGTCAAATTAAAGCAAACTTGACTCCAAATCAAAGAAATACTCTCAAAGCTGAAATGCTAGTATGTTTTCTAAAAATAGGTTGACTCTTGATCGTTTGTATCTATGACTCCAGAGAGTCTACACAAGATATTTTATTTTTTTCTATTTTAATTAATTTTTATTGGAATATGGTTGCTTCACAATGTTGTGTTAGCCTCCACTGCACAACAAAATGTATCAGCCATACACATATAGATATCCCCTCCCTTTTGGACTTCCCTCCCATTTAGGTCACCACAGTGCACTAGGTGAGTTCCCTGTGCTATAGGGCATGTTCGCACCAGTTGTCCATTTTATACATAGTATCAATAATGGATATGTGTCAATCCTGTCTCCCAATTCCTCCCATCCCCCTTTCTTCCCCCTTGGTATCCATACATTTGTCCTCTACGTCTGTGTCTCTATTTATGCTTTGCAAATAAGATCATCTGTATCATTTTTCTAGATTCCACATACATGCATTATTATACCATATTTGCTTTTCTCTTTCTGACTTACTCCACTCTATGACACCCTCTAGGTCCATCCACGTCTGACAGTGAGGACACAGGGGAAAGCCTGGGGTGTAGAGGAAATAAAGCCTGTGTTCAAATTCTCTCCTTACTACACAGATTCTCTGGACCTTAGTTTTCCTAAACGTAAAATGAAGATAGTTAAACAAATCTGGTTTGTGGTGGTAAGAATTAAATGAGATAACATGTAAATTTGATAATACCAGTATGTAGTAGACAATCAGTAAACATCAATCCCTTCCTTCTTTTGCACATTACTACTTAGGGAATTTTAAAAACATACTATTAATTTTACTTCACATAATATATAATTTTAATTATGTATAAAAGATTCTCAGTAAATACCAAAAGCCATCAACATAATGATAATTTCCTAACTTAAAATATTTTCTATTTATAAATGGTCATAGACACAAAACATTTTGTTAGACTTTTTTTTTAAGCTTGTACAAAGATATTTATATTTTTCAGGAGATTGCCTTTAATTTAGTGATAATATTAGTATTATTTGCTGGGGTAAATCACATTATTGATTTAACTTTGGTGTGTCTATATATATATTTTTTAAACTGGAAAAATCATACGTATACAGTTAAGGAAACCAAGGTCCAATAAGGTATAGCTAATTTGTGGAAAAGCAAAAGACACAACCCATAAACTAATTATTCTAATGAATACCTTTAGTTCTCATAAAAATCATGAGTTGGTAAATAATCTGGATAGTCTGAATAAATTCTTGTCACTTAATTTCAATCTTGCCCTGAGTAATTTCAAGGATCTGACCCATGAAAGCAAGATCCTAGTTAGAAATTATGGCCAATGGCAAGATCTAAGCCTTCCCTCTCCAGCTTTTAGCATTTTCTATAGAAATCCAGTCCTGCAAGTATCTGAATTTCATGTGTGGTTGGCTCACACCAGCTAAATTTTTGAGGAAGAGGTAAAAGAGCCATTTGGGGTTAGATATGAAAAACTTTATGCAACAAATGCATATTTGGAAACCGCAAAACGAGCATGCAAATCAATTTATACGCATGGGTGAATGAATATAGATGAGCTATTTTCAAAGTATAGCCATCCTGGTGTAGCATATCTGTACAAAAGGAACGGGAGGGAGGTGAATTACTCAGCTTAGTCACCCATTTACAATTTTCAGTGGAAAATTGCAGTGTCAGTTTCCATTATGCCTGCACAAATTTGGACAAATTAAAGAGTCAACTAAGTAATTATTGATAACATACATATGTATGAAGTAAAGCAGGAAAGCCTTGCCAGTCATTTGGAACTTCTCAGAAGTTTCTAGGATCTCCATTAGGAAGAATGGTAATACATGTGACTCTGAAACCAATCTGAGACACAGCACTGGCCTATTCAGCCATCTCTCCAACTTGGTATTGGAGATGTGTGAGAACAGGGGAAGATGTCGTAAATGGAGCATTACGAGAAATCACTCTGCTGAACAGAAATAGTACATCTGCTCCCAGTCCCTGCACTTTATCAGGATCCCTTTGTTAATTACCAGGAGAATTAGCATTCAACCTGACAAATGGGTCTAAGTAAAAAAAAAAAATAATCCTTGGAATTACACAGGATTTAAATTCTATAATTCTCTCTTTCATGATATTCTTTCAGAATATATCCTGTGAGATTAGTGCCATGTTCTGGTCTGACAATATGAACATTCTGTTTTTATTTCTATAACAGAATGTTCAACCTAGAATGATAATACAAATCCTTGGGAAGTCATATAAGAGTCTGATCTTCTGAAATGGACTATTAGTTTGACATTTCAAAATCTGATTGAAAATCCCTCAATATGGAGTCACCAACTTCTTTTATTAATCTGGTCTTGTACTTGCAAACATATTTATCTTGCAAACAATTTAAATAGATTTTCTTTACTCCCTCCATAAAAACAGTATAATACCTGATCTTTATAAATTACTTACATTTTTATATAAATAAGTATACAATCATATTTTTGTGTATATATTATGTGTGTGTATGTACATACATGTATTTGCAATTTGATTATGTTTACTAAACAAAATATTTTTAACATGTTTTCATTCCCATTTAAATAGATACACCTCATTCATGTTATGTTGTGAGGTGCTATATATGGGTCTACCATGGTTTATTTAGCCAATTACTTGCTAATACTTGAGTTGATTCCATTTACTTGATTTCACCATTACAGACAATAGGTAATGTGTATCAGTGACAATGTATCTATGAATCAAGTGAACTTAGTCATTGAAGGTACATGATTAGTCCCTTTATTTTCTGACTTCTAGTAGCACTAAATATTCATCTCTGTGACAGTATTTAATGCATTATATTGAAATCATTTATGCATGTATCTGCCAGCCTACTCCACTAGAACATGACTTGTTCCCCCTTTCAATTCTTAGACCAGTGGTGACCAAACACAGTGTCTCACCAAAAAAAAAAAAAAAAAAGTCAAGTTTCCTGGTTTTCCTTGTCATCAAACAAGGAAAAAACAAACTCAGTATTCATTAATCCAATGCTTTTTCTACACATCCTCTGTAACTTTCTAAAGACTGTTGCCTTTTAATATAAAATAATCTAATGATTAGAGTAATTTGAAATTATGGTGACTTAATTGAGAGTGTGAAACAATCCATTAAGTGCAATTTTTAAAAGGATTTATGTTTCTCACTGTTCATAGGCATACTGCATTTTTCAAAAAGGCTCATTTTTACAACTGAGGATATCATTAATAATATCACTAATGGCACACATGTGTACCCTATTATAGATCTTCATATACTACGATTAATAGTGAGATTTATTCACAGTTTTGATCCTTGATTTTTTTATACTTGTATTTAGGTCTCAACACTTTTCATTTGTGCTGCCTAACTTCAAAATTGCTGAGAACACAAAGGTGAATTAACATCTCTGAGATGTTAAGAGCTAACATCTCGTCTTGTGTAGGACAGCTTCTCAGTGAGTGGTTTTGGAATTATGAATGAATTCATGAATGGACAAAAACATAGGGGTCAAAGATAAAGCTAGATTTCTGGTTTGTGTAACTGGCTGTACTAAGAAACCATGGACATTACAGAGTACCCATAAAAAAGTGTTCTTAATGTTGTGAATGGTTGTTGCTTTGGTTTTATTTTCTTTGTTTTGTTTTTAGCTCAAAAACTATTTTTCGCCCTTTCATCTCATCCTTCTCCAGGAAGAATTCACACAAGTGCTAAAACCCCTTTTATCCAAAGCTGTATTTCCCAGAGGAAGAGCAATGACCCAGAATATAAAAGGCTTGATATGGGAGTGATACCACTCAAATGTGCTGCAGTGAGGTGGCAGGGCAGAAATATCACACCTGGTGGATGTGGATTCAGTACCAGGAGGATACCCTGGAGATGGCAGCATGAACAAGTACAAGGTACGTTGAGATACAGGCAGCAGCTGTAACTCGAGCTCAACCACGTTGAAGGAAACATGAAACTGGGGCAATCCACCAGGTAAAGAGGACTACAAGGGCAGCTGGCTCAGGGCAAACAGAAGCATATGCGCAGAGAGCCCGCCCAGAGTGGATTCCAGGGACACCTGTATGCAGCACAGCAAGTTAAGGCAACTGGGGAAGTAATTTATGCTCTGTAGCAGTTGGTGCCATATTTTACTCAAATGAATGTGTGAATTTTAACTTCAGACACTCTTAAAATAGATTCTCTGTTTTTTTGTTGTTTTTTTTTTTTTTCTTTTTTTGGCAGGGGGTAGTTTGGGGGAGCTTTTTTTAGGGGTGGGTGTTGTCTTGGGCTATTTCTATCTCATACTTGGAAGATTCGTATGTTAAAAGTTTTCCCAAAAGTACAATTATTTACATAACTATGAGCTGAAAATGTATTTTGAAGGTCATTTAGTCCAGGCCTCTGATCAGAAGAAGGGACATCTTAAACAATTTAAGAGCAGCAGTTGTCTGTCTAAGCTATTGTTAAGGATCTCCAGGAATAGAAATTTGCCCACCACTTCCGCTGGCCTGTTCTCACAGTTATACTAGAATTACAAGCAAATGTTGTTTACTCTTTCCTTGGGCCTACCTCAACACAATCTGGTTCAAATCCATTTCCATTGGTTAGCGCTCTGTGGACCAGGCAACCACTGTTCATTTTTCTTAGTCCAAATTCTTTTTTCTGTTTGTCAGCTCATATTTTTCTGGCCTACTTTTCTGGCTTAAAAATGCAATGCTATCAAGACTCTTCCCTTTACACAATCCTGGACTGCCAGATCTACAGACACTAATGACAGAGACCTTTTTTTTTAACCACCAGGTAACAACAACCTACCAAGGATTTTATGAAGCCCTTGCCAATGCCATGTCCAAGGTATAAAAGGAAATTAGCAAGTCAGACAGAAGGGAGAGGAACGGTTAGGGAGTCCATGAAAGTGCAACAATGCTAACGAACATATCAAGAGGACTGCAATACATTTTGGGAACTAACCTTTGGGAGAGTATTAGTGAATCGGAGCAATAGTGAGTAAAATAAATAAAGCAGGCAGTTACTAGGAGAAGGAGGCTGAATGTCAGACCAGTTTCACAGAAGGGAGATCTGAAATGTTTTAGTTCAGTGAAAACAGTACTCTTTCTCTTAGGCAGATTAAGATAACTCAAGGAGATACTGACGATATGAATTTTATTTGCACTGAGGACATAACAAGAATAAATTAATGTCAGCAGAGAAAGGATTTTCATTAAATTTAAGGAAGAAATTCTGCCCAGAAATAGTTATTAAACACTTAAATGGAATACTAAGAGAGGGGGAGAAAAATAAATATGAAATTGTATTAGCTTATACAGGCATCTTTTAAACACAGGGGAGATTCTTACACGTGAAAGAGTGTACAGAGGATACACAGTCATTATTTTAATATTAAAAAAGAAGGAATTACAAGTTCAGGGCATAGCCTCAGGAGTCATGCAGGCTTGGTTAGAATACCAGCTTTGCAAATTCCTAGTGGGCCTCAGTTTTCACATCTTTAAAATGGAGAAAATAACACCTACCTTATAGGTTTGTGGGGACAATTAAATGAATTAATATGTGTAAAGAACTTAAAATAGTGTCTGACACAGGGTATGAGTTATGTACAATTTTGCTATTGTTGTTGTTCTTATTGGTATTAGTAGGAAGAAGCCCAATGACACATTGCCAAAGACAAAGAATGATTATAGTTTCTACGACTGAATTGTAGACAATAATATGTTTATCCTTGTCTTTTTCTTCCCCCTATGCTTGCCTTCAGCTCAATACCAGGACTAGAAGCCAAGAAATGTATATTCTTGTTCTCTCCTCCACTAACCAGATATGCGATTTTTTGTATTTTAAGTCACCAGCTCTCAATGTTCTGGTTGTTTCAAATTCTGTTAGTTCTCCACTCTCTCTCAACTAACCTTTTTTTCCAACACTCCTTTTTCTCCAATCATCTTCTTTTTTCCTATCTCCTGTTCCTCTTTCTCAGTCTTCTGTCTCATTTTCTCAATTATCACACATCCCAAGCTTCACAGCTTCCCTGAGGCCTCATCATCCTTCCACCCTTCATCTCTTATGGGCAGAAGACACGCCAAGATTATACATCTGGCCCCAAAAATCTATATTGCCTCTGTTTCAGGATGAAACACATTTTCTGTGTCATGCAAACAGGGACTTTGTCCAGGATGAATAATGTCCTGAGTCTGGGGGAGGGAGAGGCACCCATCACTTTTCTTTATTTCCAGTGACCTCTGGGAAAGGGGACAGCTCTCGCTAACAGTCAGAGAGGGTCACCATCCCCAGATGAAGAATTATTCTAATTCATGAAGCTCTACCTCTGCCTGTACTTTGATGAAGGAAGTCAAGGTAGAGAGCTGAAGAAGAAGAAACAGTGGATACAATTCATGGAAAAAAAAAAAAAAAACTTTAAATGTTATTTAAGTCAAAAAAATATAAATTGTGGTAGAAAAAAATCATATTGTTTTAACTCAACCATTCTAATCTGAACAAAGGTGTAAAAGGCCAGAGGAAGAGAGAATTAATGATGCATATACCAAAAAAATTCCCATATAATGATAGAAACTGACCAACGAGGCATGTTCTGAAACTTATAAATGCCTCATTTAAATATTAAAAACAAAATTTTGTATAGATTCCCTACCTACTCTGGTAAAAGAGGTTTGGGGGCTATTACTGACTTTTTAAAAAACTGGCTGGCAGTTTCAAAATATTCCTGTGGTGGTCTTAGCTTATACTGAACTCACTGGGAGCTCAGTAAGTTTAACCTCCTGGTTTTCTTACGTATGAAAGTTTTAAAGAAGTCATTATTAATATTAGCTTAACTTTTTTCACCTTTTTGAACATAACTGTGGCTCATTCCAAAAGATAAATAATAACTATTATTATTTTATAATAATAAAGTTTCATCAAAGTAACTTACTCTTGGTAACTGTCAGAGAAATCTTAGAGCAAGACAATACATTTAGTCTTTCATACAACCCCCAGGTACAGTTGGGATGTTGTTAATCAATAGTATGAAAATGCTACTTTGCAAAAACCTCAAAATCTCTTAACACTATGCCTGATCACAGAAAGTCATTTGTCATACTTTAAGGATACATTTTTTTGGTTTCTAAGGTCTTGTATAGAAAAAATACATATATAGGCTATTTTAAACCATAAAGACATTTTAATGATATGTTTAACCGATATATATTTTTGAGGATTTTAATATGATTTCTAAGACTTTTAAATAATATCCTTCTCTGTTTATATTATGTAATTTTCTTGTACATGTCATATTTTTGTGTATATCTCTGTTTATATGCATATACACAGACATACATTTATGTATCAAAAACAAATTTCTCATTATTTTAAAATCTCAATACTTTATTTAACAGAAAGTTGGCCCAATTTTTAAAATAGGGGTTCATAAATGTATCCTCCTACACATGTAATTGTGCATTTGGGTCATGAAATGCAATATATAACTTCCTATTTTTACAATGTTTTCAACTGGATAAATTAAACATTTAGTACCTTAAACATCACATATAGTAACTTTAAATAAATAACTACATTATTTGCAGAAGAAAATCAATTTTGCACTCAAGACGAAGAGCTTAAGCTGGAAGGTAGTGTCTTCCATACGGCAGCTATAGTTATATGCTGCCATGCCAGCTACTTCCCTAAGGAGACTCCAGGCATGCTTAATTATAGAGAGACATCATTACTTAGAAGAAAAACCTGAGTCTTTAATATCCTTGCCTCTGCTGGACTGGGGTGGTTCATTCTGCTGAATCCAGCAACGTCTGAGTAACACCTAAGCTTAGCTGGTTCCACATACAAGGCCAGGTATTGTGAGGTCACAAACCACAGTAACTCCTAAGCTGTGATCAGTGCTGCTTCTGTTATGGATTGCCATCCATACAGAATTCATTATGTCTATAATTAAACACAGAAAGCCCCTCCTGATGTTAGGATGCTAGTGAGGCAACTGTTCTCTTGGCAGCACCTCTTGTAACTTTTAGACCACCAGATCCCTCCTGGGAACCGACCTGAGAAAATGCTATTTGAAGTAGCACTTGTTCCCATCATGTGGCATCAATGTATTTCTAATTACAGTCCAGATAGTTTTGAGCACAAGTAACTAGACAAGAGTCCAGATCAGCACTTCATCTTACCAGGTCAGTCTTACTTCCCTCCCACTTCTTTCCAATAATAGTTTCTCATATATACCAGAAATAGCATAGATAATATATCTTTCTAACTCTAAGAAGTACTCCCAAGTTCAAATTTAGGCAATGCGTTGGGAAGCCAAACTCACTTGTGCAAAAAGAGACACTATTTTCTCATTATGTAATTTCAGTTAAGTGCCCAGCGTACCATCATCTATATCTTCAGCAGAACCATGTTCTGACTCAGCAACTCTCACAAAGGGTCTGCTTAGGGAACCGGCCTAGGTCTTTACATTTGTGCTGAATCACCATGGACTTTGATATTTTCAATAATTTTATCTCCTAGAATCTGAAATAGATGAAAATTGTGTTGCTTGTTTTCTGAAAACTAAATATTTTCATTCAAAAGATCAAGAATTAGTTGTAATATTCTTTAGATGCAATATACCGGGGCTTTACTTCTGGTTACATTAGAGTAGAATCAACCTATTAAGCAGAATATGAATAGAAGGCCAACAAAAGAAGCAAATAAGCAAGCATTATAGAAACAAAGTGTGATGAATCCTGACAAGCTAATCCATTTCTTTACTATCACGACATTAGGAAATGGCACTGAATGTAAGGGTCTGCCACAATCCTCAATTCTGAAGGCCTTATAATAAATCGGCCATTCAAATTAGCACCAAGTTAACAACTAGTGAATACATTTTCAGCAGCCATTACCTGCCTGTTAAAACACACAGGTTTTGTCATATAATGGACAGCGTTGCCTGCTGGGGCAACAGACACACCTGGGCTCAAATTTCATCTCTGCCATCGAGCTATGGAACTTTTGGCAAGTTAGCTTTTCTAATACATACATAGTTTTAACATTTGTAAAAGGGGAATTTTATAAAACCTATCAAGTACGATGTTGCAGGAATAAGTGAGGTAAAACAGATAAAGTATACTATGTATACTTTGTATACAATGCCTTTCACTCAGTAAACACTAAATAGTAAGTATAATAAATGTGATTCTAAACAGAATGATGTTAAATTGTATTCACATTCAAGAAGTGCTTATGGCACCGTTAAAGTAGGGGTGCCTAGTGCATCTTTTGAAACAATTTGATGCCTAATATTTTGGGGGGGAAATCATGTATATTTGTAGATTTAGACAGTATAGTTGGGCTAGTGATTTTTTTTTTTCCAATATCCAATCACTCATTCAAATATTTGAGCTTTTACAACTTACTGATTACTAATTACCTAAAATACCAGCAGTTGAGTTGTTCTAATTAGAAAACATACATTGCTTGAATGTATTGGTAAGACTTTCACTCAACAGATGAAAATGTAAAATAAGAACCTACGTTTTATCTTCATTATAAAAGCACAAGAAATTGGAAACAAGTTCAAAGGTTGTAAGGTATTTAAAACAATACTCCCTCTCCTTTCTCTTAGATGTATTCATATATAAATACACTTGCTCCCTGGAACGGTCATTGGATTTATCTTACAAATATTTGACTCTTTTGCTAAGATTTGTAAATATGGATTTACATTAAGGACCCCTTTGTAAGTAATTTTTTATACGTTTTCAGTGCATTAGTATTCATTGAGCAACATTCCTTTCACAATCTGAAGGATTTTTTTTTTTTCAGGTAGAGCTTATATACAGTAAAGTACATAAATCTTAAGTGTATAATACATGCATCTTTACAAATATATATGCCCATGTAACTACACCCAGATCATGCCAAAGGCTCCACTGTGTCCTCTTCTAATCAACACTACTAAAAGGTAACTTCTATTCTGACCTCTATCACCACAGATTAGTTGTGTCTGTTTTGAACTTCACATAAATAGAATCATGCAATACGTACTCATACAGCTGCTACCTTAAATTACTAATTTCATTTGTTTAGATTTCACACAGGAGGAACAAGGGGACCACTGCCCTCTTTATTCAGCTTGTCTATATAATGTGTCAATAGGTACTAAGAGAACCCCACCAAATCTTACACCTACTATTGAGTGTTAATGATCTAAAATTCATCTAAAATGACCTCAAAGTAGATTTACAGAACCAAGTTTAACATTTTCACTATTAACATTCACAAATCCTAGAGCCACTATGCTGCTGCCATTAGATATTTCTTCTAAATTTTCAAGCTTTTCTGAGAGTTTACATGTATCAGCTACTCACAAACACTCTTTGAGGTAGGTTAGCAGGGGTTCACAATCAGAAGTAGTCTGATTAGGTGTTTCTCAATTTGCAATCTTGGAAATTGAAATTAGGACATTAGCAGCTTTACTCTACTTTTAAAAGCAACTTAGAGGCAATGCCACACCTGGAATTTAGTTCTTCAGACCCCATGCCACATTCTGTTTACACAGATTGTGGAAACGATAACACTGTAGGAAAAGAATCTGAGAGAGCATTGTACCCATTCGCATATTCAAGTGGGAATACATGGACTCCATGCTTAAGAGAGAAAACCAAAAAGCCGTGCAATTTCTGAAGAGCTCTAAAGCAACTAAACAAAAAAACCTTTTTTTCCCAAAACTTAATTCAGACATTTTAAGACTTACTACTCATCAAGGACCACACACACTTACCTATTCCTGCACTTCCAAGTAATAGAAAGGGACTGAGCCATAAAATTATAGAGAAGTACACAAGGAAAAAGTATAAGGGTTTTGCATAATACTGTGATGCATAATGAACTAAAATCTTTTGGAATGCAAAAATGATTTATTCTGAATTACGTCAAATTTACTTGTGCAATGTTTTGAAAGTACAGTGTGCGTGCGTAACAACTTCTAATAATAGGTTTATTATCTCCATAATAAAATAAAACCTGAATATCTTAATAAGGCCTAATTTTCAGTGTATATTTATAGGAGTTAACCCTACGAACGGTGTAGCCACCAACTGCTCACTGAGAAAGGGATATGGAATGTGGTTCCTGTTTTCAGAAACCAGTGTGGCTCAGGGTCCTAATACTCAGAATGCAGCTAAGAATAACAGAAATATTATATAGTACCTGTCCTTTTTGCAGTCTATCAGGGATTCCTTAAATGACCATTTAATTATCACACTTCATTTAATGCTATCCAAAACTGGAACATGATGTTACTAGCATATATGATTTTACACTAAAAATATAATCTGTTTATAACTATAAGAAATCTTTCTTGAGCTTTTTAAAGCTCAAGGTATCCTAGCTTCTCTGCAACATACATGTAAATAACTTTAACTTATCAAAAAGCCTCAAAGACAAAATATAAATAGGATAGATCCATGAGATATCTATACCTATACATTAGGATAAATATAGTAAAAATCACTAAGTATAGGATTGGGATGGATAAAGGTATTAGTTTATATGGAAAGTGACAGTTTTTACAAATGCCTTTGTGTTAAAGGCTCACTTAATCATAATAAAAATTATCAAGTAGAATATGATGTTTTAAATATTTTGAATCACAACCAGACATGGTTAACATTAGAGCACAGCTGTGTAAAACAGAAATAGAGGCTCAATGTGTTTACTCTTTGCTTTTCTTTATAAGCTGAAACTTTTGGGCTAATCAAGCAAGGATCATTATTACATTAGAATTCCTTTTAAATGAAAAAGAAAATGTTCCATATTTGAATTTTGCTTGACAGTAGCCCTAAAGAAAATAGTATCAGTAGAAGTAGTGGTGCTGATGGTAGTGGTGATAATAGTAACAAAAATAGCAAGTGGGTACTTCAGAATATTTACTATGGGCCAGACACTGTTCTAAGAGCTTTACATGAAGTCACCTGCTTAATTTTGACAAGAGCCCTATGAAGTAAGTACTATTATTATACCATTTTCACAGATGACAATATTGAGGAATAAAATTTGAGTGTGCCCACTTAAACCAGGCAGCATGGTCCCACAGTCTACATAATTCAAATGCATCTCAGAATAGTTAAAATCACACATTCAACCTCATCTGTGGCATTTTAGAATGGTAACTCAGTTTTGATTGTTAGTTTATAATCAAGATAAGCTTATTGTGATAGATCATTGTTATGCTTTAAGAGCTTCCCAGAACATTTTATCTAAATCAAAATTATGAATTTATCCATTCCACTCAAAGCTTTCTCAGCACAGGTGATCCACCTTTTCCTCAGATGGTAGGCTTCAAACAAAACTGGCAAAATCTCTGAATCATTTTTGTCTAGTACCTACCTATATGGTAACTACTTACAATTTTTTAACCTTATGAAAATTATAAGTATCTATGTAGTGTTTCCCTTTATTGTAGCTGTTAAAATATTGAAAGCCTAGAATCAATCAATCAATATATACTGTCAGAAGGAAGGCATGTTGAGCGAGGTACTTGGGGGTATAATAAAGTATGGCACTGCACATGTGCTCCAGGAGCCTACAGATTCGATGGGGATATCTGAGAGAAACCACGTGATAATCCACATAAAGGGTTCAGATAATGCATTTTACAAGTAGAGCCACAGTGTTCCAAACAACAAGTGGCCTTAGAGTTCTATACATAACCAAGCTCACAAAGATTCTAACTTCCTTAGAGAAAGAATCTTTTCCTCTATGTCCCCTGGTTCAATCTACAGTTTACAGTGTGTGCTTAACAAATGTCGTTGACTGACAGAAAATCATGCTTTCTCTTTTTCTCTAGGCCCCTATCAATCTGGTCTCTACACTGTAGTCAGTGACATTTGTGAAATGTAAATTTGATAATGATACCCTCCTCCTTACCTTCCACACTAAACTCCCTCCATTGCTTTTTCTTCATTTTTACAATAAAGATTAAAATCCTTGACATAGGCTAGAAGGCCCTACATGACCTGGCCCTACTCCTCTCTCTAAGAGCTCCATACTCAAGGGCCTTCCCTCCGTTGTTTGAATGTGCCATGCCATCTCCTGCCCCAGGCTTCTGACCTAATAGTTCTCCTCTGCCTTTACCTAGCTAATTCCTTCTCAACTCTCAGATTTTAGTTTAAATATCACCCCTAAGGAAAAATTTTTTTTTATTAGGTCTGTTCACACTACTTTAAAGTTCTCAAAGTACCATGTACCTGTCCTTCAAAATACATACCATCAGTTAAAGTTTTCATTTATTTATTTTTTAATTACTGTGCCTCTGCAAAGAAACGTGAGGCTTCTACCTTCCTATTAAGGTAGGAACTATTTCTGAGAGCTTACTCACAATTGTATTGCTTGGGCCTATGATTCAGGCACATACAAAGCACTTAGTCAATATTTGTTGAACAAAGAAAGGAATGAATGAATAAATGAGTGAGTGAATATGGCTGTCCGTCTGGCCACATCAGTAAAGTCATAGAAAGCAGAGGCTTTATTAAATGATATCTATCACACTGTCATGTTTAGTGATATTAAGCAATCAGCCATCATAAGCCATATGTGTTTCTGGCTACTTAAATAAAGGAATAAAATTGATACTCAGAGTCTAGTATGAAATTTTCATATAAGGGACCCTAAAATGCATAAAACCTGGACCTGGAAATCGTAAAACATATAACTTAAATTCTCACTGATCAGCGTTTTATTCTCATTTTTAACTGGGCAGCCATAGAATTCACTAATTCTTTTAAGCTGCTAAGAAATTATTAGTCTCCTTAAGTAGAAACTTATTAAATAACAATGGTCCCAGGGCACTTAGATGGGTATGATTCACTGAAAAAGCTATGTACCCTATAAGCATCCATCATTCGGGAATGGTGACATTCTTGTATAGTGACGTCTGAGGCTGACTCTCAGGGACAAAACACGTAAGTTAGTTCTGTTCCATCAGCCATATATATATATATATATTTTCTTTTGAATAATCCCTGAATCTGAAAAAATATCAAACCTAATAAACTGGAAATCTTATTCAGCAGACATGATAAGTACAGGGCTTGAGAATAAGGGTGTTGGCGCTCTTACCCAGGCTCTGTTACTAACCTGATCATGACACATAACTGTCCTTGTGTCCTCTTTACATCACCACATAAATAAATAAATAAAACTTGCTAGGCCTGCCTGAACAAATAGAGCAAGGATGAACATGAGCTCATTAAATGAAAATATTCTAGAAATCCATAGATGTATAAGTTGTTTAAAGACATTCTAGAAAAAAAAGAATATTCTTATTTTATTTTTAATAATTCTTACTGTATTTTGAATACAAAGGCAACTAAAATAATATTAGACTTTTTCATTAAGTTAAAAAAATAAATTATAGTTGGGACCAGATATAATTTGAATATTGTTTAATGTTTGCTGTTAATTTTTTTTCCAAATTTTCTCTAATGAGTATGGATTTATTTGTTTTTAAATTATTATTATTTCTTTAATGTGGCAATCAGTGCAAATACTGGCTACAGGCAGGGCTTTGTTTATACTTCATCTGAATAGAAATCATCTATCCGTAGCCATCAATACATGATTGGTGTTGGGAGAGGCAGCCATTCTCAATTAATTATTTAATAGTCACTTGACACACATGAAACAGGGAAAATAAGCAAAATGGAGCCAATCCTTCTGGGGAGATCAACTCTGCCTTTATCACTCCATCTCCCATTTCTGTGATAATCAAAGGAACCCAGCCTTTTGTTTTCCTTTCATGACTAGTGGTGATCTTTGCACTCCGTTTTCATTTCAAATTTCCAAAATGAATCAATGCTCCAGAACTATCCTGATGGATTTTCTTTTCTGGGTTGAATTACCTTATGCATCAGGTAGTATACTGTTCAATTATATATCTAATTCCAAATTCTTCATCTCATGGAAAGAGCTATCCACTTGCGAAATGCATTTCAGAGCTATCTAATTCTGCTTCTCTTCAAAATATTACTTCTGCCATGCTTTCTCCACTCTTAACTGTTCCTGATTATGCACATCCCTGGATTCCTACGTTAAAAATGCACAAAAAATAAAAATTTTCATTTAAAACACCCTCCCACACAGAACAAGCTGTCATTGTGTCATATTTGTTTCCTAATTTAAGGAAGGAAGTTACATCTCATGTGTTCTTCGTTAAATTGCCGGCTCTGTATTTTAAAGTGGCACTGGGATATTTAGAGCAATTTGTCCTATAAAATAATGTCCATTGTTTTAATAATGTCCATTTTTAATTCATTTATATTTATCAGTGCAGAGGTATGCAACTTCAAATTATACTATAGCAAACCATCAAATACAGCTATCTTATTCATGGTTTACAATTAAGTTAGATTTGGTAGAGAAAAAGTATGTACTGTTTTATTCTTGGAAAACATAACTATAAAGCCTGATGCTAAATCCATGGAAATTTACTGATCAACCTGAAGTGCAGTATAGGCCATGGAATACACAGTCTTCTATAATTACTTAAGACAAGATACATGAAAACAAAAACCTTCGTGAAGGCAGAAAGCAATGAAATAATGTTTTACTTTTTTTCCATTAGCCCATGAAGGCTACAGAACTCTCCTAATGACCAGATTTTTTTTCTTCCTAACTCCCTTTGCTGTTTAAACAATTACAAATTTTATCAAGTCTTCATTTCTCTTAAAGTCAAGTAAGAGAGGACTGCCAAGTCCAATAAGATTTACAAGGGCTAGTTCCCCTTAGCAGTGTCAGCAAAAAAAAAAAAAAAAACAACAGAAGACATACAATAAAATACAACCATACATAGAGCTTTTGTCACTACAGCTTTCAAAATCAGATTTAACAATCCATCTTTTAAAAAAATCAGCCATAAATGCCATTTATCCGTGTGTTGATTGCTTTGATTTGACCCATAAGCTATCTACTTTAAACCTTGACATCTCAGCCACAGATCCATCCATATTTCTTCTTTTTCATATCACTTGGATTTTGTTCATAGGCTTTCCTGTGTCTATACAACAATATTTCTCCTTGGTCACTGTCGTGTAGCAACATTGGAGAAACACAGTAACGACTGAATTTTATGTATAAAGGGGAGAAAATAAAACTTATAGAGATATGAGTTTTTTAAATTCCACACTGTTTCAATCCCTAAGAACAACAGGAATTACAGCTTGGCCTCCACTACTCAGGTAAATATCATTAGCTGAATATCCTTGGAAAATCTCTGGCAATCCTTCATCTGCAACCCCTGTTTATTAGCGTGAAGAAGCTTCCCAGTCCAGCAACATCTAAATTTCTGTACTATTTATCCTCCCAAGTCATCTGCTAATTGAAAAATATGCTATTTAATCTCTAACGTTTCTAAACATGAGCTGACCCCTCTCCCATTTCACGAAACCACAGAAATAATATAATTTTATTAAACTGACAAATGTTGGACTTGGACATAACCAAAGAAACTAACATTAATTCCAAGAACCCTCTTCCTTCTATTCAAGGAAATCCTCACAAGCCCTCTCCCGCCCCACCACCTTTTCCCACAACCAGGAGCAGGTCGTATCACTTTTCTTGTAAAAAGCACAGCTGTGCTTATGAATCCTGTCTCCCTTGTCCTTTACCAATGAGTAACTACGTGGGGATGTTCAACCATGGTGAATCTCTCCTGACTTCATTTTTCACCAAACGTGTGCCCCATATTCTAGATGCTTATCTGCATCATACGGGGAAAATAGGTGTATTACAGACTTAGTGGTGGTAGAGGAAAAGCACAGCGTACGTTCGGGTGTGCCCCAGCCTGATGAAGATAGGGAGCGGCTGGGCAAAGAACCAGAGGAATGAAGAGAAGAGGTCATTCTCCCCGCCCCTTGAAAGGAAGTAGGGTTGGTAGAACGGGCTCCCGGGAGGAACTGAACCTGGAAATGGGGGCTGCTCAACCATGACGAGGATACCAAGGGAGGGGCTGTGAGAGGTGATAAGGCAGAAACACCCCAAACAGGTCTTCACCGGGACCCTATCTGAAACACGCTCCAGAGAAGGAAGCCCCCATGCACGGGCCCGGGCCTACCTCGCCCTGCCTCCCCGCGCCCTGCCCAGGCCGAGGCCCCTGGGGCTCAGACGTCGTCGGGCCTTACCTTGGCTGCAGTCTTTGCCGCGGAAGCCGGTTCGCGAGCAGTCACACACCGCCTGGTCGTCCACTACGGAGCACACGCCTCCGTTGAGACACACCCCGCCCTCGCCCTCCTCGCCAGCCTCGCACGGGCTCCCGCCGCCGCTGTTAGGCGGCTCGTCGTCCAGCTTCACCTCGCCGCTGTCCACCGGCAGGGCCTGCGAGGAGTTGACCCGCACGTCGCGAATCCACCCTTTGAAAGGCTCTCGCTCCCGCACGGAGGCCAGCGTGAGCTTGAGCGCCGCGGCGCGCAGTTCCGGTGGCAGCCCCCCGACGAAGAGGCCGCTGAACACCGTCATGTCCCTGCGCTTGGACTTGACCTCCACCCACTTGGCCTCCACCTGGTCGATGAAGAGCGTGGTGTTGCGGAACTGACGTCGGATACGCACGCTGTGCCACGCGCCGTCGTTGACCGGGGTGTCGGCCAGGAGCGTGGCGGGCTCGGCGCAGAAGATGGAGAAGCTGAGCTGCAGGCGGCCGCCGCGCGTCAGGATGAGCTCCAGGAAGTCGCAGAAGCCCTCATCGTCGAAGTAGAGCACTAGGCCCCGGGCGCTGCGCGTCTTGAGCTGGAAGCTCATCTCGCTCTCGCAGCAGGCGTTCCACTTGGGGAAGCGCGTCCACTGGCCCTCAGCGCCCGGGAACTCCAGCCCGCTGCCCAGCTCTGCCCAGCAGCCCAGGAGCAGCAGCGAAAGGCACACGAGAAAGCAGCCCCCGCGCTGGAGAAGCGCCGTCCCCATGCTCGGGGCTGGGGTGCGGCGGGGGGGTGCCGGGGCCGACAGGGTCAAAATGGTCCTGGACACCGTGATGCAGAAATAGGGATCCGGAAATAAGTCGGGTAAGGGGAGGGGCAGGAGTGGGAGGGATGCACCCTCCTTTATCTAGCTCTTTTTTTCTTCTTCTTCTTCCAGCAACCCCTCCCTCTCTCCCTATAGTCCCCTCCCAACTGGAAAACGTAGACCCCAGTAGTACAGGGCAGCCACAGAACTTCCAGACCAAAGGGAGGATACACTTTGGAAGCAACGCTCTGGAAAAGGTGTCAACAGAACGTCAAGGGCAATCACGCATCCATTTATCGGTGGTGTCAACAGATGCTTCACTCTTCAAATACCGTCATCTGCCAGGTACCATCAGTGGTACCAGGCAAAAGGGAAGCAGTTCGAGTCACACTTTCCAGGCAATTACAAGAAGCCAGCAATGAACCAGGGTCCTTGAATGCTTGGTAATGCCTCAAGTGTTTCTCCTCCAGATGTAGTGTCCCAAACCAGAAGGGAGAAAGGGGTCCCTTGCCTCTTTAAGGCACCACTTATCAACCCCAGAGGAGCTTCAAAGGCCTGCTTCTTCTGTCATATCATGGACTTCCAGTACCACTGTAGCCAAAGCAGAATTCCTTGCACACGGCGGCCTCACAGGCTGGGTTTTACTTCTCTTTGTCCCTCCCCAACAGTAGGGTTCAAACACAGATGCTGTGAAATAGCCAGAAGCTGTTAGATGTGGAAATCACAACAGCTCCTCTTCTTTCCTCTCCGCCTCTGCAAGGCCAAGCTAAGATGCCAGCATATCAATTGGTTGTGTGTCGGTGATGCATTTTGATTTTATTTTGTCTTTTTATAAGGACCCAGAAATCTGCAGAGAATGAAAATAAAAATTAAGTTCTAAAGTCTGTTAGAGTATCATATAATCATTATTCAGCCCAGAAACCAGGTATATAACTAGTGCTGTTAGGAAGTCAGAGTTAACCTTATTGGAAGGAGCTTATTTGTCCTGATCTACAAGTAAGAACTAATGTCTCCTAATAATTAATATCACACTCTTACAATCAGCCATTACACCCTTGTAGTTTATTATAACTGTTAATAGGTAACCCTCCCAGGTTTGTATAGAGATTCGGTTAATGTTGTCTTTTGCAATTTCTGAGAAAGTTTAATTTTTAAAATATAGGAGAAGGAGAGGGAAAAAAAGGCTCTGTTAGGGATTTCTGCTTGTATTGTGCACTGGTTACATGGACAATAAAAATACAACCTATTTAAATCTCAGTTAATAGCTGATTTTACAACAGGCAGAGCACATCAAAATGTTGACTGGAAGCTGCCAGCATGGATTTGTATAGCATTCCTACCATTTTATTTTTCTCAGAGAGAGAAGGAATATTGATAGTTTCTTGGGCATCTCTCTTAAATTTCAACCAAGTATTTTCTTCCTTTTTATTAAAGGAATAATCCGTTATAGGAGAAAACTTCCCACTGGAGTCAGATGTCTATTTTTAGCAGCATTTGTGTCTCAGCTGCCATAATATTAACTCCTCTAAAGATGGGTGAAGTATTTAATATTTTGCCTAACAGTGTAGTGATCTTAACTCCTCTTCAAGTCCTTTCTGGCTGTCAGCTCTTAGAATTTGTGTGGTTAAAACAGCAGCTGGCATGTGTGTCACCTTAGCTGCTGTGGTTCCAGGATGCTCGAATTTAAAATCATATCTTTGAATTACTCACGGTACTATTAAATCACCTCTCTTTATTCAACTCTAACCTGACAGGTTCTTGTAATGGTATAGAAATCATAAATAGTGAATTGTTTTTAAGGCATTTTTTTTTTTTTTTACCAAAAAATTACTCTCACATTTTGACAAAAAACAATCACAAATGTGTCATCTGGTCATGTCAAGAAAACACATGTATTTCCCTCACCACTTCCCACTATCTCCTCCCACCACATACACACACACACACACACACACACACACGCACGCACACACAAACCAATTTATTGCCTAGACACAGAAGCTCACTATCCAATTAACACTTTTTTTTTCCTACAAGCTGAAACTAGCAGTAATTTATGGCACTGCATTGTGCTGCCGCTCCTCCATGGAGGGAGCTGAGAGCATTTCTCTTCAGTACAGAGCAATCCCTACAGGTGTCAGCTGAGAGCCACCAAGCTAGGGGATCCCACTTCAAGTTCCTCCCCAGATGAAATTGATGACTGGTTCTCTCTCTTTCAACACACACACAACACACTACACACACACACACACACACACACACACTGCTCACTAGCAAAGGGAAATAAAGATCTCGGTTGCTTATTTATTATGGCTGATACATTCCACACCATCAGCAATCAGCAGCCATATCTTGTCTACTCCCATGCTAAGCCCCAAAAAAGTGCTCTTAAAAATCATTCTAAGATAGCATACTATTCAATATGCTTTGATTTTTTAACTGGACTCAGAAATCTGAAATTTTCAGTCATTGTGAAATAAATCTGGAATTTCAAGATCAAGAGTAGTGCTTTGAAACCATCCACAAGCTCATGTGTTAGAAAACCATTTTTTTTTGTAAGTCAGTTGGAGCCAATTATTTTATTAACTTATAGTACATAGATCACAAAACCTTTCATTACACCTCTCTCCTGCCCTCCTCCACTGATGCATACCTAGACAATTTTTTATGGAATGTAAGAGAAGGGGAAAAACATATATATTCTTACCACAGCGGAGGTCAACTGACTCTCCCAGTTCTTAGAGGAAGCTCATTGTGTGTGAGAGAGTATCTGTATTTATATGGAGAAAAGGATTCTCTCTAGGTGCCCAGAAAACCTAGTGAGTTCACAAATTAGAGGATAAAATAAGAGGATCTGAAAAACAACCTCACTGCAGCCAAAGGAAGAAGCACTCTAATTCAGAAGCAGACTAACAGCCTCATTAATCTTTTCTTTCATTTCTAGAATCAAATTCATTCCCAAGCCACTGGAAGGATCGATATAGTATGGTCATCGGCTGCAGTTGCATTTATTTTAATATGTTTACGGTAACACACACCACACACACGCACACCTTTCCATGCACCTTTCAATAAACCATAGTAAAGAACCTGAAATCTTTGAATTTTTAGAAGTGCCTATCTTTTCCCCCTGGCTTTTGCAAAGTCCCTCAATACCAATGCACACCCAAAATTCTCCCTGGCTTTCCCGCCCAGTCTCTAAGCTCCATCTCTAATACCAGTGCAGTGTCTTAGAGCCTGGAGTCAACTGCACAAATTAAGGCTAGGCACAGCATGGAGCTGATGGGGAAAGGAAAGAAAGATGTAGCTATAGATGTATCTTATTGCTTTGGTTTCTAACTTGCCCATTTTCTTTTTTTTGCTAATAAATCACTGCATTCAGTCTTTAAGTTACTACCCCAGTTCCACTGTCTCATCTATTTAAAAAGCTTCATGCAAAACAACCAAGATCTATACTCCTCCACCCTCCCACCACCCATCCTTCCCTGTGCATTTGTGGCGGATGCTGGCTCGGTTACAATGGGGAAAGATATCCTTCTCGAGCTAGCCTCGCCCCATCCCCTCCCCCCAACACAAATTGAGCTTCTTTACCTGCCCGGTTATTCCCCCTTAGCTCGAGCCAGAGCTTGAGGCATGCATCGGTCAAAGCGAATTTCCTGAGGTCTGTGCAGAAGGCGACTGCTGCTGCCTTTTCAGAGGCGTCAGGCTTAAGCGTCTATCTCCAGGAGTGCGGGAGGGAAGAACAGGCAAAGGAGGGGAGTAGAAGGGGGAGGAGAGGGAAAGAGCTGGGAAGGAGGAGGCGGTCGTGGAGCCCGAGAAGGCTGGGTTACGTGACGCCGGGTGCTGTCCTTCCGAAAGAGAAGGGCGGAGCTGAGCTCTCCGCAGTACCATGGAGAGCGGCGGGCCGTCCTCAGACTGGGATACTGGTGGGCGCAGCCCTGGGGCGCAGCCCCTCCCGGTCGGGATGCTGCGCAGCGAGGTGTGTTTCTGCCTTTGCTTCGTCCCCTTGCTGTGGGAGCCCGCTCCTGGGGGCGGGGACCTAACGCAAGTGCTTCTAACTTGTCACCACCCACCCTCCCCCACGGGGTGGTGGTTGGGGGAGAGAGAGAGAGAGAGAGGAACCAGAGAGCCACGTAGCCTACTGAGCATGCCCAGGCCCCTGCTAGACCCACGGAAAGCTGTGTGGAGATTCCACTTCTCCGGGGTTTAGTCGTGATTGGGAGAGGGTATCTGAGAGTGTTCTAGGGCCAAAAGGAAGGGGCCAAGGAGTCGGTGATTAAGATGAGCTCTGGCTTTACTTGCGCACTTAGATCTCCTGCTTGGAACCCTTGAAAAGCTACAGCTCTTCGCGGAATGCAGGGACAGGCAAGATTCACACAGTCGCTGGCATTCCCCCAGATCCACCGTCCCTGCCCCACCCCTTACTGTGGCCCTGGGCTGAGTGATCACTTCAGATTTTCACGATCTGCCTAAGCTGTGCCGAAAAGATGTGAAAGGGACCCATCTGTGCTCTTCCCTGGCCATGGGCATCCTGAGCTGAACCAACTTCTGTAGCTGTTTAACTCTTCCCTCTGTCTCCTTCTTTTTGGTAAAGCCTGGAGGAAGTGAAACTTGATGCAAGGCTCTAACCATATCACTGGGCATGCCTAGTAGGCATTGCTGAGTTTGATGACAAAGGCATTAAATCTAAGGGAGCTTGCAGAATAGGTGGTAGAGAGGTCTGAAGTGTGTGGCTAAATTATAGTTTGAGTCCTATGGACATTTAAATTCCTAACCCTATTACATTCCTAGCCTGGGTTAGTTTTAGAGCAGAAAAAGCAGACATATTGATCTCAACATCACAAAACTAACAGCTTCAGCCTCAAATGCTATAAGGTAAGACTATCTTCTGCCTCTAGGCCGTATAAGGCAAAATGGTAAAAACTAGACAAATTCAGGAGTACTGAAATAATAATATACATTCCAAATGCAATATTCATTTCCTGCCAAAGAAACCAGAACTCAATTCCTTTTGATAAACCTATTTCTACTTTCACTACTTTTGTAAAAGAGTCTAAATAACTTGGAGACAGGAACAAGTTTTATTATTTTTATTGGCTTCAGTAAGACACTGTGGTCAAGTAATTAAACGTGTGGGAACTAGAATCAGGTTGTCTGGGCTTGAATTTCATCTCTGCCATTTATCAGCTATGACCTTGGGTAAGATGCTTAACCTTACAATGCCTCAGTCACCTCATCTGTTAAATTGGATATATTCGCAGCTCCCAATTCATCTGTTTGTTGTTGTGGAGATTAAATTAATAAACGGACATAAAATATTTTAGAATTGAGTGAATACTAGCTTTTTTCTATTAATTCCAAGCCCATTCTGTTCTGTTTGACCCAATGGAAGTCACTTCTCTGAAATCCAGATTCCCTGACTGTGAAGTAGGGGTACTGGTGAGTACCAACTTATTTTACAGGATTACTTTGGGGATGTAATGAAATAATAACCATTAACGTTTTAAAAAACAAAAATGAAATTTTAAATAATGTAAAGCTAAGTCTCAGAAAAATACCTTATCTAAGGTTAACCAGTCATTACGTGAATTTGGATCACAAGAATACTCTACTTAATTCAGGGCCTTTATAAATTTTTCCTACCATTTGCCAACAGGTTCTAGAGCAAATAGCAGATAAGGTATGCCCACACGTGTCTATTATAGAGGTAAAGCTTACTGAAAAGTAAGTAGAAGGGACAGTGAATTTTTAAGAATTGAATCTAGAAATGTTCCATGATGCCCTTAATATCTGTGTGTACATTCATCAGTGAATCTTATGGTGATAGCAGAAGATTTCTAGAGGCTCTCTTAAGAGTCAAACCCTGTCTTTTTTTTTTTTTTTTTTTTTTTTTTTTGCGGTACGCGGGCCTCTCACTGTTGTGGTCTCTCCCGTTGCGGAGCACAGGCTCGGGATGCGCCGGCTCAGCGGCCATGGCTCACGGGCCCAGCCGCTCCGCGGCATGTGGGATCTTCCCGGACCGGGGCACTAACCCGTGTCCCCTGCATCGGCAGGTGGACTCTCAACCACTGCACCACCAGGGAAGCCCTCAAACCCTGCCTTTTACCTGGACTCTTAAAACCCATTGATTGCCACCAGTGTATATGACCTGATTAATTATTTAGTTTCTTTAATTTTACGTTTGTGAATTTGGATCTTCAGTTGGGCCACAACGTTTCCACTGGATCATGGTTTTCCTTGGGGTGTCTTCTGTGGGTTTCTAATTCAAAGACATGTTACAATTCTTATTCTTCATGCATAAGTTTTAAAACAAAAAGTCCTCCGTGCCCACCCCTTACTCTCTCTCTCACACACACACACACACAAATCTAAACTGAGGGACTAGATTATATGTTGCAGTAATCCCCTTTGCAGTTATCAGGTTTAAAGTAACTACTGTATCTAGTCTAAGAAACATGGACAGATATAGATCTCTTTATTTCAGTAAATATGCAGAGGGAAAACTATCAATATGTGTTTAGAATGGAAAAAATATCACAACATAATTTAGTGATAAAAGCTCTTTATTTTAAAGTATGACTTGCTGTGCTGTTTCTAAACAAATTGTTTCAACTCTCTGAGCACTCGTTTCCTCATCAGTAAAATGAGGATAAGGGCACCTCACTTTATAAGATCTGGTGAGGATAATGCCAATATCTAATTTTGAGTGTCTGCTCCCTGTGAAACAGTGCTCCAGTGCTTTACTTACATTAACTTAGTTTATCCCTCACAGGAACCCTATAAAATAGAGTCTAGGATTTCACTCATTTTACCAATGAGAAAAGTGAAGCACAGAGAGGTTAACCAAGACAGTCAAGGTCACACCTAGCAATATAAGAGCAAGGAAGGATTCAGACTCAAGACTGTGATCTTAAACACCTGCTACACTGTCTCTCATCAAATGATCAAATATGCCTAGCACACTTCTTGGCACAATGCAGATGCTAATAAATGTTAATTCCCCTTTTAAGAGTTTCATCAAGAGGAATTCAGGAAACTAAACAGTCAACTTTGGAATGTGGTAATGTCTTTCCCTAATGACAAATACTATATGAAATATCTTAATGAAAACCGGTGAGGTGTTCTTAATATTACTATCATATTTTTGTTTGTGGGTAAGATGTGAAAGGATTCCTACTGATATGAATTTGAGGCAATTTAACACTTGTCAGAAGAATCTAGTATTTTTTTTTTTTTTTTTTTTTAGGAAGTGGAAACTAGGATTAATTCCTCTGCAATGGACCTTAGGGCATCTACCAATTTTAGGCTACAGTAGTGTGTGAAGAATTATAACTCCTGTCCCTTGCTACTACTCAGAACAAATGAGATAATTGTGAAATCAAGGTGTTTATGATTATGTCTGATTGGGAGAATTTCTTACAACCCAAATATGGAAACATAAATAATATCTCATGCCATAAACTGGTTAACTTTTTGCAACTATGAAAATGGAAATGCATGATCATCATAAACAAATACATTTCCATAGGGTATTAAATATTAATGAGCATTCTAACTTGGAAACTTGCTCTACACTAAAAATAAATGAAACTAAGTGATAAGATTTTTTTGACTGAGAAATGAATACAGAGACACTCTGTGTTTATTACTGCAATCATAGCTTGTGCTTTAACATTAGGAAATCAGTGTAAACACCTACTTTCTCAATTAACATTAGGCAAAGTGGAGGCTTTGAGATACCCATGAATTCCAAGACTGATATCAATTTGGAAGGGAGTTTTAACTTTACAGATATGTGATTGAGAAGAAATGCATGGTAATAATGAAGGAATATATGAGTTGATATGTATTAAATAATTTTCCACTAAAGATGGTAGATAATTTAAAAGAGCAAGAAGGTTTATCATTTTGAGGGATTTTCTATTTGCTGTGATTCAAGTGATCAAAATGAAGCCATTTTTTCTACTGAAATATGGTATCACTAGGGAGAGATTAAATTACATGATATTCTCAACTAAATTTCAGATTAATAGTGAATTCCTCTAACCAATTACAGTATCACTGTTGCATAACTGGAATGCTATTGTTTAGTTTACAACTTATTTATTTTAATAATATATGCAATCCTTGTAACTTGGTTTGTGGTTAAATGTCTCTAGCTGGTTTCCTTTGTATGAACTGATATGAGTTTCTCATGAACAAAAGTTGATAAATAGTTCTTGAACATGCTGCTATGTAAACCTCATTTTCAACACAGCAACTAGAGGAATTTTTAAATGCAAGGAAATGCAATAAGTCTGGGTCTTTGGACTCAGCTATAGACTGGAACAAACATACTGGAACTTTCATGTAGAAAAATCCCAATAATTTCTCATGAAGTTTACTAAGTTACTTTCAGGAGAAATAAGCAAACTCAGCATGTTAAATACTTTTGTACTACTTGAAAAAATCTTCAGCATAGTAAAATTAGGCTACTTTCACATGAGTATATAATTTTTCAGTAATCAGAAGATAGACTGTGAATTTTTTAATGCTACAAATTATTTGAATAATGATAATTATTAAGGTATCAAGCTACAGTAGAGAAAGCACATGGATAGGTACTTGAGAATAGTAGTTAAGTTCTAATCAGTGCACCTGCTAGAGAGGTTTCAATGTGCGACCACTGCAGTGTGTTTGATGAGCAGTGCTCTTAAATCTAGGGCACCACTAACACCTGTGTATGTTCTGTCATGCCTACCCCCAAACTTCCTTCACCCCACAATAATGAAAAATCTTTCTGGAGAAGAATAGCAGCTACTAAACTAAGTTTGTGAGAAGCCCCTGCCTGGGGTGTTATTTCACTCACTGATTAGTTACATATTTGAGCCTGTCTTTGTTATCCCCTGTAGGAACTTAGTTCTCCTCCTGTCACCGAACTTTGTCTCTTTATTGCCCCTGCACCTACCCCCACCCCCACTTACAGTCAATCCCTTCCATTCCCAGCTGCTAGACTTCAGGAAAGGAATTTTCTCATTCATCAGAATCTAGCTTTACGCATATTTTCATTGGGTCCCTGCATCCAATTTGTTTAATTTAACCAATCCAGTTTAATTTCCCTTACTGTGGCTTTTGAGGGAAGAGCAAGAGTTGTGCTGGAGTTATAGATGCCAGTGAGATTCAAGCCTTATTGTACCTTTGCTTCATTTCAGCTTATTTCTGCCCCCGGAAATCTGTGGAATCAATTCTTTGTGCTGGCGTATTGAAATATTTTGTAGTTAGCTTTTAAGGCACATCCTGTGTGAATTGTTTGTTTGTTGTTCGTTTGTTTCCCATCCTATCACAAACTACTGCCCCTCCCCCCATTTCTATATATAGTTTTGTGTTTTTTGTTTAGACTTTTGAAGCTACTTGTGAAGCAGAATTAACAAGAGTTTTATTTTTATAAGAGCTTTTCTCTTGCTGAAAGAAAAATAACAGTAAAATGGAGATGAACTAAAGCCTAAATTATTTGCACTTGATCTAGACAACCCATTGAATGAGACTATAGTACCATACTAGGCAATTAAATTTTCTGTAAATCAAGGAGAGCAGATGGAAATGACTAAGCAAGTCCAGCATGTGACATACATGAGTGAGGTAAACGGAAGTGGGGAAACAATGAGAATGGGTTGGCACTGTGGCCAAATAAAAATTGCATACTTTTCCAAAAAGGGCATCTACTCCCCAGCCCTAGCAGATTGTGGACAGGTGGGTCCAATGTTGCCAGATTATATGATTTTTCAGAAGCACCTGGAAATCTGGAATTTTATATAAAAGCTATTGATTTATAAAATCATATATCATTAAAAAATAATGATAACCTCCACAACAACAAAACTGTACAGGACAAAACAGACTTCTTTGCTGCTTGGAAATGGCACATGGGCTGCCAATTTGTCACCTTCACATTTATGTTCACACATACACATGCAAACTCACACTTATGCATTATTTTTGTCTGAGTTCAATATTTCAAAAGATGTGTTTATATGTTCTAAATCCAGCTAAGAATATAAAGTGAACAAATAGATATAATCAAGATTAAAGTTTTATCTATTGGAATCAAGAAGATGATTTTCTAAGTAGCTTGGTATATGGGAAGAAACACTGGATTCTGAGTTACATATGTTTCCTAGTTCTAGCTTTGTTATTAGCTTTGTTTAATGCCCTAAGCAAATCTCTTAGCTTCTCTAGTTTAATGCCTGCTTGATATGTTGTGGGCTGAATTGCATCCCCCAAAACGATATGTTGAAGTTCTCACCCCAGTATCTGTGAATGTGACCTTATCTGGAAATAAGGTCTTTGTAGATGTAATCAAGTTAAGATGAAGTCATACTGGATTAGGGTGGGCCTAAATCCAAAGATTAGTGCCCTTATAAGGAGAGAAAGATTTGAAGATGGAGGAAATACAAGGAATAGAGCCATACAGACAAAGAAATCACAGTGATGCAGCTATGAGCCAAGGAACGCCAAAGAATGCCAGCAACCACCAGAAGCTCTGAGAGAGGTATGGAATAGAATCTTCCTCAGAGTCTCAAGAAAGGACCAACGATGTTCACATTTTGATTTCAGATTTTTAGCCTCCTGAATTGTAAGAAAATAAGTTTGTGTTGTTTTAAACCATCTAGTTTGTGGTAATTTGTTATGATGGCCCTAGGAAACTAATACAGTATATACATAATAGAGAGGTTGGGAAAATATACATATGGAGAAAACTAGTATAAGAGGCAGTATGCTAGATGATTTTACATATGTATTACTTTAACCCATATAACGACCTTGAGAAGTAGACATTCCTTCCTTCATTCCCCTTTCTTGCTCTTTTCCTCTCTCACTTTCTCACTCTTGTTCCTGCTCTCACTTTCTCTCTCTCTCTCTCTCTCCCCCTTTCTCTGTCTGTCTGTCTTTCAACAAGATATGGCTTAGAGATTCTAATTAACTTGTGCCCAAACTCATAGACTGCTTCTGGATGGAATGACAACCAGATGTGTCTATGACTAAAACGCACATTCTTGTTCACTGTACCCTTCTGTTACAGTACTTTTCAAAGACAGAAAGCTATAAAATATAATATAAAATTATTATTCTGGAGTTTTCTTTAATTTTTAAGAGATTGAAAAAAGGAAGAGAAAAAAATACCACAATAGAGAAAGCAAGAATACCTCTCCCAAATGCATACATCTCAATACATTTTAGGTAAACACAGGTCTTGAATAGGCTATCAGGATAAGAAAAAGGAATACTGTAGTTTTCTAGTCATTTCATACCAGCAGTAATTTTAAATGAAACTTTTTTATTGTAGTATGGAGTAATACAATATAGAAAACCTAAGTCTAGAGCTTGATGAATTTCAAAAGAAAGTGAACACACCCATGTGATTTTCATCAAGATAAATAATAGAATATGACACTCATATTCCTTTCAGCCATTTCCTATCCCTTCCTCCATACATGTAACAACATCTGTATTTCTAACCCCCAGACTAATTTTGGCTATTTTCCAGTGTGTATCTATACTGTAATTCAACATATTCCCCTTTGCATCATATTATGCTTGTGAGATCCATTCACGTTGATGCATGCAGTGGTAATTTGCTCATTTTTTAATGCTTTTTTCTGTTTTATAAATATATTAATATTTATTTATGTATCCAATTGTTGATAAACATTTGGATTACTTTCAATATCTAACACTTACAAACAATATGTTATAAACATTCTTATAGTTATTTGGTGCAAATATACACAATTCCATTGAGTCCACACCCAAGTTTGCATTGCTGGGTCATGAGTTACCTTTAGTAGTTGTTGCCAAAAAGATTTCCAAAGTTGTAATAATTTATACTCTGAAAAGCAGCATGTGAGAGTTTCTCACTTTCTGGCCAACAAATACTTATCAATCATCTTAATTTTAGATATTTTAGTTGATATTACTGCTCATTGTGGTTTTATTTTTTATTTTCCAGATGACTAATGATGCTGAGCACCTACTCATCAATTTATTGGACATTAGGATATCCTCTTGGAAAGTAGCCTATTCAAGTATTTTGCCCATTTTTCTATTTGATTACCTGTTTTTAAATTTAATTGTAGGAATTTATATATATTCTGCATATGATTTATTTTACATCTATGCATATTAAAATACCTTACCCTCTCAGGGTAAGCTTGACTTTGTGTCTATTTCATGTTTGTTTGTTTTTTTGATAAACAGGAAACTTAAACTTTTCAATATTTTCCATTTTGGTTGTTTCATGTGTCCTATTTCAGAAAAAAAAATCTATGCTAAATCATTATGTTACCTTGTAGTAATGTACTTTATGCTTCAAAAAAATATGTCTTTCACATTTAGATCAACATTACATCAGGGTTTAATTTTTTTTCTTGATAAGAATATCCAGTTAACTCAGAACTGTATATTGAAAAGACCATAATTTCTTCATTGTTGTAATTGTTGTAATTTTGTTTGGTAATACTTTATATAGGGTTTCTACAGCTAAATTCATGAAGAAGAATGGCCTGTAATTTGGGAACAAGGTAGGTAATGCTGTCCTTATAAAACAAAATGAGAAGTGTTCTCAGTTTTCCCTATTTTCTTGAAGGATTTATGTAATACTGGTATTGTTCTTCATTAAATGCTTGGTAGAATATTCACTAATGAGGTCATTATATATTTATATATGATCCTTACAGATGCTCCATTTTCCCTGGTATTAGTAAGTCTTATTCTTCTCTCTTTTTAACTTCATTACTCATCATAGGGAACTATCAACTTTAATCATCTTTCCTAAGAATCAATTGTTTATCTTTATTTACTTTTTATTGTATATTTGTTTTCCATATAATTGACTTCTGCTTTTAAAAATTATTTTTCTCTTATTTTCTTTTTGTTTAATGCACTCATTTTCTAATTTCTGGCTAAATTCTTAAGATGGATACTCATAACCTTAATTGTCACTCTTTCTTCTTTTTCAATATCTTCTTTGAAGATTATACATTGTCTTCTTAACATGACTTTAGCTGCACCCCACAAGTCCTGATATGTGGGATTTTCATTATGATTCAGGTGAAAATATTTTTTTTCATTTATAATTGAGATTTCTTTTTTGATCCATAGATACTTAGATGCTTAGTATGACAACTTTCAAACATTGGAGGATTTTTTTCCTAATATTATGCATTCAGAATTCATGTTCTTTATGATATCAATCCTTTGAACTTTGTTGAAACTTACCTTAAGGTCTTGTATATATTAATTTTTTAGGCTTGAAAAGAATGTTTGCTCCACAATTTTTGTGCATGAGTATTCTATGTTGGTTAAATCAAGTTTATTTACTGTGTAATTCATATATTATATATTCTTTATGTTCTGTAAATTTTTCTTTATGCATTTTGTTATAAATAAGCAAATATAATTTTTATATATTTTAATATATTTTGTCATATATGTATAATTTGTTGAATAAAATATAATTGTTATATATTCTTGGTAGAGGAATGCTTTAATCAGTATGCTATATCCTCTAGTATTGCTGCTGGCCTTAAAGTTTATTTTGTCAGATATCAGTGTAGCTAACCCACTTTTCTTTGTACTAGTTTTTGTAAGGTATATATTTTTTATTTTCACTTTAACTTTTCTGTATGTTTATATTTAAAATGCTTCTCTATATATTACATTTGGTTGAGTTTTAAAACTCTATATGACAATCTTTGTTTTTACTTGGAGTTCTTTGTCTATTTATACTTAAAATAATTGCTGATATAGTTGGATATATACTATCTTACTATTTATTTTGTAATTGTCCTACCTAGTCGATGTTTCCTTTTCCCCTCCTTTTTTGAATTATATTGGATTAGTCAATTACTTGTATTATTTAACTTTTTTCCTCTAGCAGCTTTTAGTGGTTTCCTCGGATTATAGTATGCATGCTTAACTAATCATAGTCTAAATTACTATGTCCAGGGCAATGTAAGGACATTTGAACTCTTTAACTCTCTTTCCCCTTTCTGGTTTTTGTGCTATTGTTGTCTTGTATTGCATTTCTATGTTATAATCCCTATGATACATTACTATTATTATTTTATAGGTCAATAGTTATAATTATCCACATACTTAACTTTTCCATAGCTCTTCATTCCTTCCTGCATTTAGTTGTTTTCATTGGATTTATTTTTTTCTGTATGAAAAAGGTCCTTTGCTATTTCATTTAGTTGGGTCTACTGGTGGCAAAAATCTCAGATTTTGTTTCACGATATACTTATTTTGCTTTCCTTTTAAAAATAATATTTTAGTTTACAGAAAATTGTTGTTTGGAAAATTATTCTTTCAGCAATTAAAAACCATCATTCCAATATATTTTGGCTTCAATAAATTATATTGAAATGTCAGTTATCATGTCATTTTGCTGATCCTTTAAGGTTATGTATCTTTTTAGCCCCCGTGGTGATTTTTAAGATTTTTTATTGTGGTATTGGGCAGTTTTACTATGATTTTCAAAGGTGTGGTTTTCTTTGTGTTTTTTCCTGCTTAGGGTCTTCTTGTATCTGTGACCTGATACCATTCATAAATTTGGGAGAATTCTTGGCCAGTTTTTAATCACATATTGCTTAATTCCAGTTATTTCTCCCCTTTTTTGCTTGAACTGCAATTTTGTATATGTTAGATAATTTTACCACATTCTGTGTCTCGAGTAATTTTTCTTTTTGTTCCCATTTTTTTTTATGGTGAAATATACATAATATAAAACTTACCATCTTAGCCATTCTTTCTTTTTTTTTGCAGTGCACGGGCCTCTCATTGTTGTGGCCTCTTCCGTTGCGGAGCACAGGCTCCGGACGCGCAGGCTCAGCGGCCATGGCTCACGGGCCCAGCCGCTCTGCGGCATGTGGGATTCTTCCCAGACCGGGGCATGAACCCATGTCCCCTGCATCGGCAGGCGGACTCTCAACTACTGCGCCACCAGGGAAGCCCCATCTTAGCCATTTTTAAGAGTACAGTTCAGTGGCATTAATAAACACATTCACAACATTGTACAACCATCAACCCCGTCCATCTCCAGAACTTTTTCATCTTCCCAAACTGAAACTCTGCACCCATTAAACAACTCCCCCATCACCACTCCTCCCCCAGGGCCTGGCACCCACCATTCTGCTTTCTGTCTCTATGGGTTTGGCTTCTCTAGGAACTGCATGTGAGTGGGATCATACAGTGTGTGTGTCTTTATGTGATGGGCTTATTTCACTCAGCACAGTATCCTCAAGGTTCCTCCATGTTGTAGCAGGTGTCAGAATTTCCTTCTTTTTTAAGGCTGAATAATGTTCTGTTGTGTTTATATAACACTTTTTATTTATCTATTCATCTGTCAATGGACACCTGGGTTACCTCCACATTTTAGCCATTGGGAATAATGCTGCTACGAACATGGGTGTACAAATCTCTCTTCAAGACCCTGGTTTCAATTCCTTTGTGTATATACCAAGAAGCAGATTGCTGGGTCATATGATAATTCTTGAGGCATACCATACCATTTTCCATAGTGGTTCCCGGCAATGCAAGAGTTCCAGTTTCTCTACATTCTTGTCAACACTACTGTTTTCTGTTTTTGTTTTCTTGTTTTTGTTTTTGTTTCATAATAGCCATCCTAGTGACCATGAAGTAGTATCTCATCACAGTTTTGATTTTCGTTTCCCTAATGATTAGTGATGTTCAACATCTTTTCATGTGCTTATTGGCCATCTGTATGTTGTCTTTGGAGAAATGTCTAATTAAGTCCTTGCCCATTTTTTAATTGAGTTGTTTGTTTTGTTGTTGAGTTGTAAGATTTCTCTCTATTTACTGGATATCAATGCCTTATCAGATATATGACTTGCAATAATTTTCTTCCATCAAATAATTTTTCTTTCTCCATTCTATATTATTTTCTATGCTTTAGTCTTGATATTTTCTGTTGGCTTAATATTTAGTTTACTAATTTTTTCTTCTGCTGATTCTAACCTAACCTCATTTAGGTTTTTTTTGTTTTTACTTAAGTGGTTTTATTTTTCTAGTTATAGAATTTCTATTTGATTATTTTTAGATTCTAGTTTTTGGTGAAATTTTTCATCACATTATCTATTTTCTTAACATATTAATCACTATTATTTCAAATTCTGGATCTGATAACACCAATATCTGAATCACTTATTTTACTTTTTTGTCTCCTTTTTTAAAACTCTTTTTCTTTTTTTTCTTTTACAGTCATTTGGGGTTTTATTAGGTCAAATGCCTGGTAATTGTTTGTTTTTTTGGAATAAAACATTTTTTAAAAGTTTCTTAGCTTTTCACCTAAGGTAAATTTAATGAAAGTAATAGCACAGCAGACTGCCAAAATACACTTATCTTCTATTAGATAGCATTGCCCATCAACTCTTGGTGGCCTCGGTTGCTCTTTAAGGCTTGTAAACATTTTTTAAAGCTTTTTCTAGTTGTTCTTGGTTGGCACGTTAGTCTATAAAAAAAATTCTATCTTCAGTAAAAGTGGAACCTCAGAGAGTGTCCATTCTCTGTATTATTAAAGAAAAGCCATGGCATGTCAAGGGAGGGATTTGTCAACTACGCTTTTGGAAACATGTAAGGACATGTCTGTATTCATACCAAGGCTTCATTCTTCATCCAGTAGGTACAGAGGGTAGAATGTTTTTCCTCATAGAACAGATAGCTTTATGCAGAATTTTTACTTCTAACAGCAAATTAATCCCATGTGCAAACAGACATGCTTTTCATTATGTTTGAAATTTTTCAAACATTTAAAAAGCATGCAAATGAGGCATAGTTGTCCAATGTGTAAATTACTAATGCATGCCTAGGTACATAGAACTATTTCCTCTAAAGTATAAATCATGAATGCATTTGACTTCCACATCAAAACAGAATTATTATATGACATTATCATGGTTATCATCACTGGGCTTTATTCAAAAAACACTCATCATCAGTTGAGTAAGAGTGAGCATACATTTTTCCATTTTCCATTGCTTTATTCCTCAAAGTAATGTGGGAAATTCTAATAATAAAAAGCTAAATGCCTTTGAAAATATTTTCTCCAAAGTTGATAGAGTCTAGAATAACTATGTCCAGAGTTACGGGCAGGATATTTTGAAATTTGCCATTTGTTGGTAATTTTTTGCAAAGCAATTGAGGCAAATAGCATTTTCTTCCTGAGGACAGTCATTACATCTAGCTTGTTTGCCTCTCCTCAGGATCTCACAGGGTCTGCCATATGGTAGGTACACAGGCAATATATTTTTTTTTAATAAATGGATAAAAAGAAGAATGACTAGAGAATCCTTAAATAAAATATTATTAGTTAAGTTTGGGATAAAATATAAGTGAAAATATGACATAAATAGTAGTCTTAATTTTCCCTTTATAAATTACAAAAAAGGCTTAAGGCAAAGGAAACAATCTCATACCCTTAAATATTTTAAAAAGTTGCTAGAACTTTATTTTCCTGAAATGAACTAGGTTTTTGGTATAAAATATTTACTTTCTTAAATTAAGAAAAACTATATATGGCAGATATAAATTTTTCATAGAAATTTATGAAAAAAGTATTTTCTACAGTAACAATGGAACCAGCAAAATTCTCAAGAACTTACTGTAATACTCTTTTCTCAATTTTTTTGAAAAAACATTTCAAACTATAGAATTATGAAGCTTGAAATGACCTAAGTAGTCTTCCTGCTCATTTCTCCACCACTGTATAGGACAATAAAATAAACACTTTCTTAAAGTATCAATTTCAATTTTTAATGTCTCTGAAAATGTTACCATATAAAATGGATGCAATTAAGGGCTTTATAATCCTTATAATGCAAAAAAAAAGAAATTTCCTTTAGGTCCTAACCGAAAAACTTTCCTACTGACATTAAGATATGAATATATTTTTCTAAGGTGACTACTATTAAAATGCTTTGTATGTGGGCAAAATAATCTCATTATAGAAAAATCAAACAATGCACTTTTTATAGGAAGATAAAAGCACCCAGATTGTATTTCTAGTGATAATCTCTATCAACATATTGGTGAACCTCTCCACTGCAAATTGTACTCACCTACAAACTTGCTCTTTTTCTTTTAGAGGCTTTTAAGAAATTTTCACCAACATATTGCACTGTCATCACAATGACTACGTCCTCAATTAACGAAACGCTGGCTCCTTTAACTGTGCTCAGAAGGCTAACTTTATGTTTTAGACTTCGTATTACTTTTTAGTCTGCAATTCTATGCCATGTTTGAACAACTAACAATTTTCAAAAGATCCCTGCCATGTGTAGGTTTTAAACAAGCTGTTTTAGTTTAATGAAGACAATAGTGAAACTTTGCAATAGTAAAACAGCCAGTATGACAAAATCTGCTTCTGTGAGTATATTGTCACAACAAGTACTTAGTAGGCAATCAAATACTTGGCTTGGGTTTCTTCTTCTTGGTCATGGGGATTCAAGAAGATTTTCTTTAGAGAAACTCTTCCATCCAAAATACAATAATAACAGCAAATAGAACCTCTGAAGACATTATTAGTTGTTGAGGAGAACTATAATTTAATCAACTCAGTATTTTTTTTTTTTTTTTTTTACTTTATACTCAAACCTGGATACAGGCACTCTAGTTTAGCATGTTCCTCTCCCTTAATATATCCTCCTCCCCCCTTATTTCATTTTTTAGTACATTAGTTAATTTTAAAAATTATTGACCTAGCCATATGTTTTAGGGCACTCTCACTTCAATCTCAGTCTAGGAATACATAAGTTCATTTGACTTCATTACATAATAGATCTAACTAAATTTGGGGAGCATGATTGGTCTTAGCTCCAGGCAGAAACATATTTACCCAGGAGATGCAATTGGAGGGAAACAACCCATCGTGCTTGGATGTCAACATGCTTTTAAATAACTGAGGCAATTCCATTCTGCACAGTGCATAGAACCAGAGCTGTAACTGGGGTGAGGTGTTTGCCTCTGGTCCAAAAATTAAGGAGGTGCTGAAAAACTCAGTAATCAAAATAAACAATATTTTAATGCACTATTTAAAAAGATAAAATTAATGCAAAATTATCCATGATGGACAAAAAATAAAAATTTAAATAAAGGAGTAAGTATTCCTTATTTTACTTCTTTTAAGTATTACTTATTTTACTTCAGGATTTAATATGGCTTGGCAGAGCTCTGTATTCTGCTTTTTTTTTTTTTTTTTTTTTTTTGCGGTACGCAGGCCTCTCACTGTTGTGGCCTCTCCCGTTGCGGAGCACAAGCTCCGGACGCGCAGGCTCAGTGGCCATGGCTCACGGGCCCAGCCGCTCCGCGGCATGTGGGATCTTCCCGGACCGGGGCACAAACCCATGTCCCCTGCATCGGCAGGCGGACTCTCAACCACTGCACCACCAGGGAAGCCCTGTATTCTGCTTTTATTATTTCTTTTCTTTTTTTTCTTAAATAGCCCCTTAATTTTTGCAACCAAGGTAAGAGCCTCATTCACCTTATTTTAACCCAGGCCCTGCAGTGGAGGCTCTCCTTTGTCACTACTGAAAGAAGTAAAAGTTTCAGAAAATACAAAGGAAAATTCAAGCTACATAATATTTTTTTTTTTCCTTTCTGTTGTAAGGAGAGAATTTGATAACATCATTGTGCCTATGCATCCCAAAGTGGACATTATTTACTTACAGATATCCATGATCATCCTGGTACCCCCTTTCAACTAGATCCTTATTTAATATGTATAAGGCGGGGAGTCTAGGAATCGGAACCTTATAGTAAATATCAAGTGATTCTCTTGAAGATTTTCTGGAGATTGCTTCTACTGTTTTCTTTTCCTGGCCAGACTCTAACAGCCATCCACTGTTGCTTTTATCTCTCCTAGCAGAGGAAAGTGTTCTTAATAGTAGCTATGTGGTAAAAAACAAAAAGAAACCCAAAAAAACCACCAGAGACTGTGCCTGGTTATATTCAAAACAATGCCAAAAATTTTTTTAAAAGGCTGGGCATTTTTATGTCTTTTTAAGTTTTCATGGGGCTTTCACAGCTATATGACTTTTACTAAGTTGTACAATTTGTCAATTTAAATTAGCATACATTTGGTGTGCTGAAAATGACAATAACTGGTGAATGCTATGCTTAGTTAATTTGGAATTTAATTTTATTTACTGTGTGGGAAATTTACCATTTCAACTATTTTGCCATTAAAAAATTAATACATGAATAAGAATATATTGCATAATGTAGATCTATATGTTTATAAATTCACCTAAATTCTTACAATGAGAACATTAATATTTTCTTATAATCTCTTGAAGAGTAAATGTAGGTTTTCTAACTTCTACGTCTTTTCATACTGTATCAGCTTATTAGTGTTTATGATAATCACGTTCTAGGAACTACACATATTGAAATCACCTGGGCTGTTCACTACAATACAGATTCCTGGGCTTGTTCCAATATCTCATGATTTGGAATTTTCTAAAAGCAAATCCCAGGAATCTAAATTTTTAATCTTCATCCCCATATAACTCTACTGTATCTTAAACCTTGATTGGGTGTTAATCCTTCTGTAGCACTCGGCATATACACTTTATGTGTTTTTGGCATAGTAATTTGGTGGGATGATCTAGTCTTCCAAGGAGCTCTGCCCACTTCCCAACTGGCCCAAATGGAGAGGAACATATGACTGCTCTTCCCCACTTCATAAATAGCAAAATAATGGAACAGCATAATTAATAACAAGAGTTGAGGCTGAACAAAAACTGTAATTCAGATTTCTCTCTGATGCTTTTCCTGGGGAGGTTATAACTTATATTATATCTTTATAGACATAAGTGTCCTATATGGGCATGAGGGCTGACATTCAGAGACAGACCAATAATCCATTTGGCTGTATATACAACACTCTTACTCTAGAAATGAACTAACAGGAGGCACAGGAAGGACACGTTCTTAATTTTCATAGTACTGGAACCAATTACTCTACTGATTTCTTTCCTAAAACTAACAGTATTTAAATTTCAGCCAACTTCACCAAAACAAAACAACAAATTCCATGAGTATACTGTCATCTATGGACAACGTAAAGGAGCACTTCCATTCACGTACCTATTTAGAGGCTTTATAGCATCCCTCCTTCCTTCCATATGTCTTCGTCTCTTTGTATCCCCCACCCCAATCTATCTCCCTAAACATTATGTCTTCAGTCCCCATCTGTTTCAAATTGAAGAGTTATGTTTCACTAGTTGACTTCACATACAATTCAACATATTTAAGACATTTTCTAATGCCAAAGCTTCACATTGACATCAGTTAAAAAGCATAATCAAAGTCAATAAATACCATTATTTCAAAGTCATGTATCCAAGAACTAATGTCTTTCCCCATGAAATTTAAATCTAGAGAAATCAGTTAAATATTACACCCACACAGACATCCCATTTGCAAATCAGAGTCTCTGTAGTTAAAGCAACGAGATTTACTGATAAATATTTCTTAATAGCAGTCCTTGCACATTTTTGTTTAGAGTCACATTGTCTATGCACTATTAAAATTCTTATTAGGTTACTCCCTTACAGAGGCTTAACAACATAAAGGCAATAAGAGGATAGCTCTAGCATACAGGAATCTTGAGGTACAAAAAAAAAAAAAAAAAAGATGTCATTTAATGACAGACCTTCATGAATGCCAAAGTAATATACATGAAAGCAGAAGAGAGTCACCATGTTCCCATCTTACTACCTAAATTTAAGTATTGGTGGCAATTCATTGACTCACATCAGCAAGAGTTTCTTTTTATGATGTGTACAATTGTTCATGATGACACGCGATCATAAGTTATTTATAAATATACTCAAGATGTTTGATCATCAGACACATAGGAAACATATTTAGTCTAACGCATGAATGTGATCACATGGGTGATTATTTTTTGAATAACTGTTCAATCTCCTATTTCAGGAATTTTAGTTACTGCTCTAGATGAGAGATTAACTTCTGAATTTTACAAACTAGCCCCCACTTTAGTTTTGTCATTAATCTCTGAAAGTCACTGATACTAGATGGCACTCTGAATAGTATTCAGAGGGGAGCGCAGTGACTCAGAAAATGTCCACTAGGCACTGCCACTCTGGTTCACTAGTCAGACAGCTTAAAGGATAACTTGGGCTCTACATACATCCCAAAATGAGACTTGTTCTACTGTTAAACCACACATAGTTTCAACAAATGCCCAGCATGACTTACTTTAAATAAAAAAGAAAATATTATTCAAATTCAGATAAATGCAAAAATACAATTCAAAATGTCCATGTTCCTTTACCCAACTTCCAACAATTATCAATTCATGGACGATCTTATTTGTCTGAGCAGTTTCTGTATTGTACTTTCTTATGCTCTGGGTTTTGTAAATTGCACCCCAAGGTTTAATGTAACATGTTTCTGCCTCCCCTGCACCTCATATAAATTAGAGGTGAGATCTAGAGACTTGATTAGATTGAAGTTAGAAAGTTTGGAAAATACTACTTTATAGGTGGCATTATGCATTTTATTCAAGAAATATGCAATATCTGTTTGTCTTTCTTTGGGTAATGTTAGCAATTGATGAGCATTGCTTAAATCTATTAGGGGTTGTAAAATAGTGATATTCTAATTTATTCAATCATTATTAGTTTATTAACTGAAATACATGCATAAAGGGAAACTTTCTCTAATCAATTATTTGTTTACCCTGCGTTACAGCTCATATAGGAAAAGCTGGGCAAATGCCTGATTGTTTCCTTTATTTTCCTATGTTTAAAATAATGAGTTGATTTCTTTCTATCATCCAAATGTCACCCATGTTTTATTTTTACTTGTTTGAATTTTGTTTGTGTTCAATATTTTTATGACTCATACATTCAAATATTTTAATGAATTTTGATCCATTGCTTTTATTCTGCTTATTGATGCTCAAATTTTGTCATCTTTGGCTAGTGGGTGTCTATTTAAATTGGTTCTCAATTACTTCCTGGCAACTCTGGTATTATTTGTTAGTTTCCTTGCTCCATAAGCTTTTCACATATATTTCTATCAAGCACTGATGATTATGTGCCAATACGTTATTTCATTACCAGTCGAGAATGGTGATATTCTAATTTTAGAGTATTCAAGAATGGCAATATTCTAATTTCATTGTTCTTTCTTCATTTATTAGTTTTTAAATACATTCTTCATAAACTCTTTGAATATCTTGATGCATAGTTTGCAATGGAAAGGCAGGATATGTATTTTTAAAATATCTTTTTATTTACTGATATTTCACATTATTAGTTGGTTCTCTAGAAAATGTCCCATAAGTGGCTGTGGGAGATTAAATTATTGACATTAATTCTTCATCCCACCTGTGTGGGATGAAGAATTAATGTCATGCTATATTATTATACTTTTGAGTTAATTTTAGTAGATGCAGAGTGTTCTTTCCCCTCTTGACTTTGGGGTCAGTCATGAGAAATTACTTTGGCTAATGGCAGCCAAACAGCAATAAGCAGCTTGATATGTGCTTGTGTGGTTAGGCTTGCTTTCTTGCCTTCCGTCACTATCATGAGAAGAACATGTCTCATCAGTCTGCTCCTGACCCAAGGAGGATGACAGAAATGCAGAGGAGATCTGGACCCCATCTGCTGCTTGGAGCCAAGCCCAGGCAAACCCAAACTAGAGCAGCTGACCTCCAGGAGCCCCACAGACATATGAACAAGAATCCATGAATTTTGCTTAAGCCACTGAGTTTTGGGTGGTTTATTTCACAAGACTATTGGTAATAGATGATTGATATAGTGACCAGTGAGGACTTTATATTATTATGGACTGATGGATTTTAAGAGGTTTGCTATGTTTTAGTCCATTTGTTTTACTATTAGAATATTCTCCAAAGTCTCACTTTTATCCAGTAGATGTCTCTTCAAGTTGCTTCCTAAATCTATTTGATCTAACTTTAATAGTATTTGATAACTTTATTGCTTTCTGTTATAATCAGATCTTTCAGGCTAATTTGTACATTTTCTTCCCTGGACCTGTAGTCAGCCATTTCTCCAAGAAGCCTGTATCCTTTTAGTACAAAATGTTACTTAAAGCCAACAATCTTGGTGTTAGCGATGCTATCGGTGCTATGTGGATCAGTTCCTAAGCTGACTCGCTGGACAGAGGTAAAGTTTTGGGTTTTGTTTTTGTTTTTGTTTTTAAGGGAAAACATGCCATGAATTATATGGTTCTTTCCAGTTAAAATGTAAGAATTTAAGATTATGAGGTTTTACTTAATGTCTTTATAAATAATCTCTTTTCTTACATATATAACATGATTTTAGAACAATACTGATATTATTACTGAAATATGATTGCTGAAAATTCCTTGAGATTTATTATGTAGTTATTTTTGGTTTTTATGCTATATCCCTCCCTGGAAATTCATCATCAAATTACCATCTTTAACAGTCACTTATAATGACTTTTCACTATGTAATTAAGGCACCAACTGGATGCATTGCTCAGTTCATTTTTTCTTTGGTTCTTGGAAGCTGTTGTTTGACTTTAGCTTCTTCCTCTAATTATGTAAAGCATTTACATGGTTCTAAACAAATGTATAAAGTAAAGCATTTTCTGTGAAGTTTGGTTTCTGTCCCTGATTCCTTCAACCTATTTTCCCCTCTTAGGTAATTTATATTACTTTATTATTTTATTTTTAAGATTATTCATTTTCAAAACTATATAATTATATATCAGTACTCCGTTAAATAAATGGGCATGTATTATACACATTTTTCTTCATGACAATTTGTTGTTTACTTAATAATACATTTTGAAGGACTCTATAGAGCAGTATATAAATATATTACCAATTTCTTTAACAGCCGTGTAGTACTCCAAAATGCAGATGAACCATAATTTACTCAGGAGTCCTCAACTATGATGTTTGGGTCATTTCCAGTCTTTTTTTTTTTTTTTTTAACACCTATTATTTCAGCTTTATTGAGGTATAATTGACATAAAATTACAAGACATTTAAAATGTACATTGTGGTGATTTGATATATGTGTACCTTGTGAAAGGATTCCACTCATCTTGTTAATTAACACATCCATCACCTCACGTATTTATCCTTTTTGGGGGGAGGTAAGCACATTTAAGTTCTACTCTTTCAGCAAATTTCAATTATACAATACAGTGTTATCACTACAGTCGCCATGTTTTTTGTTAGATCCTCAGACCTTATTCTTCTTATAACTGAAACTTTGTACCCTGTTACCAACCTCTCCTTTTTGCCCCCACATCCTGCCGTGGCAACCACTTTTCTGCTCTGTTTCTAGCCTTTGTTATTATAATAGTGCTATGATAAATGGTCTCGTGCCATGATATTTTATGCCATTTCATTTTGGGAATGTAATCCTAGAAATCATTTTGCTGGTTCAAGGATAAATGCATAGATAATTTTGGTTCATATTGTTGAATTCTGTTTGCAAACGCTGTACTGGTTTTGCATTTCACCTGATTTACCTACCATTGAATCATAGTAGTAGAGTTGGGAGCTGAGAATTACACATTTGAATATGAGAAAAGTTCATGAAAATAAATGCACTACCATTTAGGTGGTATCTGTTTAACACTATTAAGATTTGAATCTTAAAAACTGAGGCTCTTACACATTTTATAGTAAATATGATACCTATTTAATCCACAAAGTAATGACACATTTCTTTCAATGGTTTTGCCTAAAAAATAAATGTGATATGTATGTTGTCAGTGCTATTCCTATGTTACCCAGCAAAGAATCAATTACATCTTTAAGCTTCTTGAATCACAGAAAAGATTCTATTCTCAACAGGAGTTAATGTGAGTTGAAATGTATCATATACTTAAATGTAAATATGAAAATATAAACCTTCTAGAACAAAATAAAGGAGAAAAATCTATGCAATCTTGTTTTAACAAAGATTTCCCAAAAAGCAAAAAGTACTATGCATAAAAGAAAAATTGACGAGTTGAACTTCGTTAAAATCAAAATCTTTGTTTCTCTGGAAGAGAACATGAAGAAAATAAAATTAAAAGCCACAGACTATAATAAAGTGTAATAAAGGGCTTGTAGTCAGAATATGTAAGACATTTTTACAACTCAATGTTAAGAATACAATCAACCCAACTAAAACATGGGCAAAATTCTCCAATAGATATTTCACAAAAGAAGACACATAAATGGCCAAAAAGCAAATGGAAATATCCTTATCATCATTAGTCATTGGAGAAATGACAATTAAACTAAATGAGATACTGAAACATCTCCATTATAAAGGCTACATTACTAAGTGTTGGAGAGGATGGGGAGCAACTGAAAATCTCATGTATTTCTGGTGGGAGTGTAAAGTGGTACAATCACTTTGGCAAACTGACAACTTTTTATGTTTTAAAATACACTTACATTTGACTTAGAATTGCACGTGTAAGTATTTACCCAAGTATTTTTTCATATTTAAATGAGGGTTTAATATCCTTAAGTATCTACCAAAAGTAGATTAAAATGCATGAATATCACATAAAATGAACTTTACTTCTCAGCATCACAAACATTTGGAATACAAAAAGTCCAGGGATAGATATTATAAGTAAGACAGGTATAAAAAATTTTCTTAAAAAGAAAGTTTAAAAATTGATTTTCCCCCCAAGGTCCAAATAATTGTGGCCTAGGTAACCATCAGGGCAAAGGTTTCATATGTTCAATACCCAAGTATTTACTTACCTAAGTGTTCACAAAAATATATACATATACACATAGCAGCTTATTTATAGTAGCTATAAACCGGAATAAAGTGTTCATAAGTGGGTGAATGGGTAAATACATTATATATTTATACATTGGAAAACTACTTAGCAATTAAAACGAATGGACTGCCAATATACACAACAATATGTCTGAATTTCATATACGTTTTGCTAAGCAAAAGGAAACAGCTACAAAAGAGTAAGTACGTTATGAATCCATTTCTTTGAAATTGTAGATAAGACAATCTAGACTTTAGTGGGAGGAAGGGGAGAAATACTTGTGTGGGGCTGGGATTGCAGGGACTGTGAAAATATTTTGAGGTGGAAGTGTTCTATACCTTGATTGTGTTGGGTTTACATGAATGTATGCATTTTCAATACTTATTAAGCAATATTCTTAAAAGGACACAGTTTGTTATACATAACTTATATTTCAATAAAGGTGATTAAAAACATTTTAATAAAAATGTTCTCTTTTATTTGAGGGACCACACTTTAAACACAATTTCTGTGCCATTAAGAGATTGGGTTAAAATGAAGGCGACTTGACGGCAAAATCTTTAATTTAGGGATAATAGGTAATCAGTTAATTTCAGATGAATAAATCAATGGATGCATGAATTAATTATTAATTTGATTACCATTGACATTATGCATTCAGAAGTTATAAAAAAAGTCTACTAGAAAAGATATTCCATGCAAATAGTAAAAAAAAAAAAAAGACAAACTAGTATCAGACAACGTAAACTTTAAGTCAAAATCTATTACAAAGACAAAGGAAGACATTATATATTGATAAAAGAATTAATTTACCCAGAAAATACAATAATTATAAACACATACACCTGAAACAACAGAGCCCCTAAAGAAATGAAACCAACATCAACAGACTTGAAGGGGAGAAATAGACATTTCAAGAATAATAGTTGGAAACTTCAATAGCTCACTTTCAATAACAGAGAACATTTAGATAAAAGATCAGTAAGGAAATAGAGGACTCGGACAACACTATAATCCAACTGTACCTAACAGATATATATACACTACTCTACCCAACAAGCACAGAATATTCATTCTTCTCAAATGCACATAGAAAATTCTCCAGAGTAGACCATATGTTAAGCCACAAAACAAGTCTTAATAAATTTAAAAAGACTGAAATTGCACAAAGAATTTTTTCTGACAACAATAGAGCTAGAAATAAATAACAGAAGGAAAATTGAAAAAAACACACAAATATGTAAAAATGAAACAACACACTCAAGCAACTAATGGGTCAAAGAATAAATCGCAAGGGAAATTAAAAATACTAAGAGATGAATGGAAATAAGAGCACAGCATAAAACTTATGGGATAAAGCAAAGGCAGTAGTCAGAGGACGGTTTAAGGAACCTAACGTTGTACCTTAAGGACCTAGAAAAAGAAGAGCAAACTAAACCCGAAGCTAACAGAAGGAGGAAAATAATAAAGGTTCAAATTGAGATAAATAAAATACAGAATGGAAAATAATAGTATCAGTAAATCCAAACGTTGGTTCTTTGAAAACAAAACTGACAAAGCTTTAGCTAGACTGACAAAAACAAAAGAGACAATTTGCAAATAACCAGGATCAGAAATGAAAGTGGGGATGTTACTACTGACCATACAGAAATATTTTTTAAGAAGATTATAAGAAAATACTATGAACAAATGTACACCAACAAATTAAATAATCTCATTGAAATTGACACATTCCTAGAAACATTCAAATTACCAAAACTGGCTCAAGAAGAAATATGAACAAACCTGTAACAAGTAGAGGTTGAATCAGTAATAAAAAATTCTCCAAACAAAGAAAATGCCAGGACCAAATGTCTTCACTGGCAAATTCTACCAAACATTTAAAGAAGAAATAACACCAATCCTCTCTAAGTTCTTACAAGAAGAAGGGGGGGGGGCACTTTCTAACTCATTTTGTGGGACCAGCATTATCTTGATACCAAAACCAGATAAAGATGTCACAAAAAAGATTATTACAGACTATATCCTTTATTATTATAGACACAAATGTCTTCAATAAATACTAGCAAACTAAACCACCAAACAGTATATTAAAGAGATTATACACCAGGACCAAGTGAGATTTATCCCAGGAATTCAAGGGTGGTTCAACATAAGAAAATCAATCTAATACACTATCTTAATAGAACAAAAGGGAAACACACACACTTACACACACATGATATCTCAACTGACACAGAAAAACATTTGACAGAATCAACAGCATTTTATGACAAAAATATCACAAAAACTAAGAATAGAGGAAACTTCCTTAATATGATGAAGGGCATTTATGACAAACACAGAGATAATATCACACTCAATAGTGAAAGACTGAAACCTTTCCTCCTAATATTATGAAGAAGACAAGAATGCCAGCTTTTACCTTTGCTATTAAACATTGTACTTGATGTTCTAGCCAGAGCAACTAGGCACCAAAATCAATCAATCAATCATTGAATAAAAGGCATCCAGACTGGAAAAGAAGTAAAACTATTTCTCTTTGTAGATGACATGATCTTATAGGTAGAAATTCCTTCCAAATCCAAAAACACTAATAGAGTAAAAAATGAATTCAGCAAATCTTCAGGGTATAAGACCAATACCCTTAATACAACCCCAAATCAGTTGTATTTCTATACACCAGCAATAAACAATAAAAAAGGAAATAATAAACAATTCCATTTATAATAGTGTCCAAAAGAATAAAGTAACTAGAAATAACTATAACCAAGAAGATGAAGACTTGTACAGCAAAAACTACAAAACACTGCTGAAAGAAATTAAAGAAGACTTTAAAAAAACTGAAAGACATCCCAAGTTCATGGGTTGGAAGACTCCATATTGCTAAGATGTCAATGCTACCCAATGTGATCTTCAGATTCAATGCAATCTCTATCAAAATCCCAAGACCTTTTTGCATAAAGTGAAAAGGTGGTCCTCAAATTCATATGGAATTGCAAGGGGCCCCAAATAGTCAAAACAATCTTGAAAAAAGAACAAGGTTAAAGGAATCATACGTCCTAGTTTCAAAACTCACTACCTGGCTATAGCAATATAAATATTGTGGTAATGGCATAGGATAGACATATAGAACAATGGCATAGGCTTGAGAGTCTAGCAATAAACCCATACGTCTGTGACCAGTTGATATTTGACAAGGGTGCTTAGACAATTCAATGGGGGAAATAACAGTCTTTTCGCAAATGGTGCTGGGACAAGTGGATATTCACATGCAAAATACTGCTGTTAGACCCCCTACCTCAGAACATTTACCAAAAATTAACTCAGAATGGGTCAATGACATAAATATAAGGGTTAAAATAATAAAATATTTGGAAGAAAACAAATAAACCTTCATGACCTCGGATTTTGTGATAGATTCTTAGCTATGACAAGAAAAGCAGGAGCAACAAAAGACAAAATAAGTTAATTGAACGTCATCAAAATTTAAAACTTGTTCATCAAAGGATATTATCAAGAAAGTGAAGACAATCTAGAGAACTGGAGAAAATATTGTCAAATTATATATCTAATAAGGACCAAAATATATAAAGAACTCTTACAGATCATCAAGAAAAATAGAAACAACTCAATTTAAAAATTGGCAAATTCTTGAAGAGATATTTCTCTAAAGAAGATATACAAATGGCCAACAAGCACATGAACGTGTGCTCAACATTATTAGCTGTTAAGGAAATGCAAATCAAATCCACAATGAAGTACCACTTCACACTCAGTAGGATGGATACAATAATACTTAATTAAAAGAAAAGGAAGTTTAAAAGAGCTGTTCAGGATGTGTGGCAATTGAAATTGTCATATACTGGTAGTGAGAATGCAAATTGATGCAGCCACTGGAAAATAGTTTGCCGATTCCTCATAAAAGTTCAACACAGAATTACCATACGACCCCACAATTCCACTCCTACTTATATACCCAATATAATTGAAAACAGCTACTCAAAAAAGCACATGTACTCTCGTGTTCATAGCAGCAGTATTCACAATAGCCAAAAGTGTGGAAACAGTATAAATATCAATCAAGCGATGAATGGATAAACAAATTTTGGTGTATATAGATATATATAGAATATAGACATACTTCAGAGATACTGCAGGTTCAGTTCTAGGCCACCATAATAGAGCAAATACGGCAATAAAGCAAGTGATATGAATTTTTTGGTTTCCTAGTGCACACACAAGTCATGTTTTCACTGTGTACTGTAAGTCTATTAAGTGTGCAATAGCATTAGGTCTAAAAACACAATGCACGTACCTGAAAAAAATACCTTATTGTTAAAAAAATGCTATCATCTGAGACTTCAGTGAGTTGTAATCTTTTTGCTGGTGGGGGATCCTGCTGCAATATTGATGGCTGCTCACTGGTCTGGGTGGTGGTGGCTGAAGGTTGGTGTAGTTCGGGCAATTGTTTAAAATAAGAGAACAGTGTAGTTTGCTGCATCAGACTCTTCCTTTCAAGAACAATTTCTCTGTAGCATGCGTTGCTGTTTGACAGAGTTTTACAAACAGAACTTCTTTCAAAATTGGAGTCAGTTCTAGAAAACGCTGCCACTGCTTTATCAACTAATTTATGTAATATTCTAAGTCGTTTGTTGTCATTTTAACAATCTTCAAAGCATCTTCATCAGGAGAAATTTTTATCTCAAGAAACCACTTTCTTTGCTCATTCATAGGAAGCAATCCTCATCCGTTCAAGTTTTTATCATGAGATTGCAACTATCCAGTCACATCTTCAGGCTCCACTTCTAATTTAGTTCTCTTGCTATTTCCACCACATGTGGAGTTATTTTCTCCACTGAAGTCCTGAACCCCTCAAAGTTATCCATGAAGGTTGGAATCAACTTCTTCCCAACTCGGGTTAATGTTGCTATTTTGACATCTTCCCCTGAATCAAGAATGTTCTTAATGGCATCTAGAATGGTGAATCCTTTACAGAAGACTTTAAATTGACTTTGCCCAGATCCATCAGAGAAATCACTATCTATGAAAGCTATAGTCTTATGAAATGTATTTCTTTAATAATAAGACTTAAAAGTTAAAATTACTCCTTGACCCGTGGGCTACAGAATGGATGTTGTGTTAGCAGACACGAAAACAACATGAATTTTGTTGTATATTTCCATCAGAGCTCTTGAGGGACCAGGTGCATTGTCAGTGAGCAGTAATATTTTGAAGCTAATCTTCTTTTTTCTGAGCAGTAGTTCTCAATAGTGGGCTTAAAATATTTAGTAACCCATGTTGTAAATACATGTGCTGTCATTCAGTCTTTCTTTTTCCATTGAGAGAGCACAGGCAGAGTAGATTTAGTAGAATTCTTAGGGGCCGTAGAATTTTCGGAATGGTAAATGAGCATTGACTTCAACTTAGAATTACCAGCTGCATTGGTTCGTATAAGGATAGTCAACCTGTCCTTTGAAGCTTTGAAGCCAGGCATTAACTTCTCATCCCTAGCTTTGAGAGTCCTAGATGTCATCTTCTTCCAGTATAAGGCTGTTTCATTTACACTGAAAATCTGTTGTTTAATATAGCCACTTTCATTAATTATCTTACTTAGTTCTTCTAGATAACTTGCTGTAGCTTCTACATCAGCACTTGCTGCTTCTTGCACTTTTAGCTTATGAAAATGGCTTCTTTCCTTAAACCTCTACTAGCTTTATACTCTTCCTCCACAGCTTCCTCACCTCTCTCAGCCTTCATAAAATTGAAGAGAGTTAAGGCCTTACTCTGGATTAGACTTTGGTTTAAGGGAATGTTGTGGTTGGTTTGGTCTTCTATCCAGACAACCAAAACTTTTGTCATCTCAGCAATAAGGCTGTTGCCCATTTTTATCATTTGTGTGTTCACTAGACTAGCATTTAAAATTTCTTTCAAGAACCTTTCCTATGCATTCACAACTTTGCCAACTGGCACAAGAGGACTTTTGGGCCTATCTCATCTTTTGACATACCTTCCTCACTAAGCTTAATCATTTCTAGCTTTTGACTTAAAGTGAGAGGTGTGTGACATATTCTTTTACTTGAGCACTTAGAGGCCATTGTAGGGTTATTAACTTAGAGACACAGTGCAGACTGGTGGATGTCAAGGGCTAGAGGATGGGAAGAATGAGGAGAAATTGTTTATTGGGTAAAGGGCTTTACTTTGGAGTGATGATAATGTTTTGAAACTAGATAGATTTCACAACTTTGTAAATGTACTAAATACCACTGAATTGTTTACTTTAAAATGCTTAATTTTATGTTATGTGAATTTTACCTCAACACATTATTAAAAATATGTACTTATCCACGCATGCAATACTTTCCAATTTATTCTCATATGCTTATGAAAATATGTGGATGATTTGATGCTTATAAATGTTTTAGTGGATGAATAAAAAAGTATTCAGCTTCCTTGGCCACCTATCTTTTTCCTTATTATTTATTGGGCACCTATTTTTTCCTTGAAGTTTATGGACGGTCATAATATAGAGAATATGTAGAGAAGAATTTACACTTTAGTGGAAAATAATTTATATATATGTGTATACCTCTGTTTCTACGCCTTTGTTTATAACTGTTTAGAATTTGCTCTTAATCTTCATCCATAACAATGCTGCTCTTTTAAAAATCAGCTTGTATATTTCCTTGTGGAAACCTAGAATAAAAGATCTTAGAGATTTTGATGGTTTGATGTAGGCAGATTTGGATACTTCTTGCCCTTTGCTGCTCTTAATTGCCAATGGGTCTTTGATACTCTGAAATATTCTCAGAATCCTAGAACTTTCTTGAACCCCTAAATCTCACTCAGCCACATTCAAAAGTAAATGCTCATTTGTACCAACTTCTTTAATGATTCTTTCAGTGTGGGAATAAAAGGGTAATCTTATCGTTGCTTTCCATATTTCAGTTGCTTTCCATATTTCAGTCACTTTTGAGTGAATTTGCTTGAGGTTGCATGCTAAATTTTTAGTTATTTTTTGCATAGTTTAACTTTAAGATGCATGCTAAATTTTCATAATGTCATGCATGTTAAATTTAATCTATTACTATTTTAGTAATATATCATACTATTGAAAAGCAGTCTTTTAGAGGAAAATCTAAGAGTATGTGAACAAGAAAACAATTTTCTCATTCCCAAAGGAAGAAGTGGAAGAAACACTGTAACTCTCAAAACAAAACAAAACCAACCAAAGAACAACAAAGGCAAAAGAAAGAAAAGCATAGCAAAATATCCAGTTTGTTTTAGTTCATTCTGAAGTAGTATGGGTTTCATGTTTGGTAAAGGTGAAAGAATTCCACGTAACAGACAATATGATCTCAATCTAGTAACTCAGTAAGGATCATTACCTTCACTAAGACTAAGCTTCTTCCTTGATGATTCACTTCATCACTACACCTATTTTTAATTTCTAGGAAAGTGGCTATATTAAATGTTTTATTTGATGAACATGATTCAACGAAGATAATAATAAAATTACCTAACAGGGAAGAATAGTTGATAAAATATTTTAATAAACATTTACTGTGTGTCTTTTTATGCACCAGACCTATTCTAAAAACACAATGTCCATCATCTCTTTTAGTCCTTGCAATAGTATTATGAAGTAGACATTATCACCACGTGATTGGCAGGTCTTGAGCAGAGTAAATGTTGGTTGAATATATTTTGAATGAACTATCTCCACTTTATGGATGAGAATGCTGAAACTTAAGAGTGGCTAAGTCACGTGCCCAGGACCCACTCACTGTCAATGATAGAGCCAGGTCTCAGACTTATATCAATCTGCTGACAAAATTACATTCTTAGCTCTAAAGCCTAAGATTCTTTGAGTGTCTGACAAGTCAAGTAGGCATTCTTCATTCTCCTATTGAACAGATCTCTATAATCAATGGTATGAGAACAATTTGTCCTTTTAAAAGAGCTGGTTGATCTCCAACCTTTACTCTAAATTGCCAGCCTTGCAAATAGTGTTGAACACCATTTAGCCACAAACTTTCTATATGGGGGGCACTGTGCGTATTTTATGAATTTGCCCTTACTCTTCCTGCAGCTCTTAAATAGGGAGAGAAGGTGAATTTACAAAGCATTGCCAACTGAATGCCAAAATTGAGAAATGATTAAGAATGCCTGTGTGATTTCCAGATAGAGGAGAAGTTCATCCTCCTGAAGTGGCTGGAGCTACAATGAATTCTTATAGTTCTGAAAAAGTGAGGTTTAGGGAGGGGAGACATGTAGAGCTATTCCATGCCTCACGCTTTCCTTCATGTGGTTGGTTTCTGAGCCTGACTGCCTGTTTCAAGTTATGAAACTCAAAGTATAATTGTAGTAAAATTGTGACTATGCACTGTCTGGAAATTCCACTGAGTGACCCTAGACTTGAAGCAGTCTGGACATATATGATAAAAGTTAGAGATGTAGGGGGTGGTTCCAGAGCTAGTACCAGACTCTCCAAGGAAACTCTTTCTCAAAGAAGAGAACATCAACCTTATGATATCTATAGGAAGATCTAGAGATGTAGCTTTCTAATTTGTATATTTATATGTGTGTAACATATATATATATATATTTTATAAATGGATATATTTTAATAAAATGTAATATTAATGTATATGAGTTCATAAACATATAAAATATGTAATACTTTATAAACCTTTTTTAGAGAGAGTACTGATATAAGTGCCAGGTGCTTTCATGCCCATGGCCTCATTATAATTCATATCAACACCCTAGTGTGGACTTATTTAAAAAGAACAATCTTTACTTCACCTCATAATCCCAAAGCACTACTTTTTTTTAACAATTGCCAAGGTTCTTTTCATATTTTATTAACTTTCCTTATAAAACTTGAACCTCAGAAAAAAAAACATGGAAAAATTGATAACATTTTCTGTCAATGAAGTAAGGATAGTATCTATGTATGAACAGTAGGAAGAAGAGAAAGTTGGACAACAGCACTTTTTCTCAACATGTCTTTTTACCTTATGATCAACAAATAATAATAAAAATACTAAGAATTTATTACTTTGGCAATATTATAACAAAGAGATCTAGCTATTTACTCTGTCTTGAATTTTTGTTCATATCAGAGCTGCGCTTTTTTTTTTTTTTGTGGTACAGGGGCCTCTCACCGTTGTGGCATCTCCCGTTGCGGGGCACAGGCTCCAGATGCGCAGGCTCAGCAGCCATGGCTCACGGGCCCAGCCGCTCCGCGGCATGTGGGATCCCCCCAGACCGGGGCACGAACCTGCGTTCCCTGCATCGGCAGGCAGACTCTCAACCACTGCGCCACCAGGGAAGCCCTGCACTGCTTTTTAATATTAGGAAGTAAGTTGGATATATTATTACCATTTCATCATTGAGTTATTCGAAGTAAAAATACCAATATGGCCCAAATTAAGTAAGCAAGTCAGCACCCAAAAACGGTGAGGACACTGAATTTTTAACTCTAAACAAGGATTCCCTACTTCAGCTTAGATTCTCTTCATTCAGTAAGTAGAAGGAAACTGGCTGTCTCCCTAATAGCCTGTGAAAGGCGAGCTGGTATCATTATAATAGACAAGTCTCTCACATTTTAAATTGGTAAAATTTAACAGTTCCACTTGTATCCACTTCAAACTTTAAAGGAAATATCATTTCACAATGAAATATTTTGCCTTTATTTCTCACATTCGTGTTGGATTTAAAAGTGTGTCCTAAGTTTGGTAAGAATCTCAAGATTTCAGGCACAAAACTAAATCATGTGTGTAGGAAAGAAGCTAAAAGTCTCAGATTCTTATCTCTCAAACCTGGTTCTCTTTCAAAAATATGAATCATCAAGGAAGACATTTTTCTTTTATTCTTCTGAGTTCATTAACATAATTTTAGATTAATAGCAAAGGGACAAGAAATGGCATGGTGGCTCTTCTGTTCATTTTATATAATTTAAAAATCATTGTTTTTCATTAAGAGATACAACAATCAATTATGCCAGAATTAACTTCTAATTTTGTAATATCCCTGAGATCTCCTTTGTAGATATCATTAAATGATAAAAGTAAGATGAAGTTCTTGTCTGAGGACAAAATATAGCTATTTACTGGAAAGGAATGATACTAACAAATAGGTAGGATTGTTTAAAACTCATTTTGGGGGGCTTCCCTGGTGGCGCAGTGGTTGAGAGTCCGCCTGCCGATGCAGGGGACACGGGTTCGTGCCCCGATCCCGGAAGATCCCACATGCCGCGGAGCGGCTGGGCCCGTGAGCCATGGCCGCTGAGCCTGTGCGTCTGGAGCCTGTGCTCCGCAGTAGGGGAGGCCACGGCAGTGAGAGGCCCGCGTACCGCAAAAAAAAATAAAATAAAGTAAAATAAAACTCATTTTGAATAACAAATATTATACCAAACTCTTCATGTCCATTGTTTGTTTACCTTGCCTTGTTGATGCTAGTTTAATTTGTGGGGATAGGATGAGTAATTTTAGCAGGCATAATGAAGTGTAGTTCTGTAAGAGTAATCATCACACTCATTATTGGTTAAAAAAACAAAAAACAAAACAAATAATCCAAAAAACTTGTATTTAAGAATCTTCTGGGTTGCAAGTTCAAAATGTGGATTTCCAGGCTCTATGCCCATAAATTTTGTGTAAAGGCTGACAGGAACCTCAATTTTTAAAAAACATATGTTTATTTATTTATTTTTGGCTGTGTTGGGTGTTCGTTGCTGTGCGCGGGCTTTCTCTAGTGGTGGCAAGTAGGGGCTACTCTTTGTTGCGGTGCGTGGGCTTCGCACTGTGGTGGCTTCCCTTGTTGTGGAGCACCGGTTCGGCATGTGGGCTTCAGTAGTTGTGGCACTCAGGCTCATTAGTTGTGGTGCACAGGCTTAGTTGCTCTGCGGCATGTGGGATCTTCCCAGACCAGGGCTCGAACCAGTGTCCCCTGCACTGGCAGGCGGATTCTTTTTTTTTTTTTTTGCAGTATGCGGGCCTCTCACTGTTGTGGCCTCTCCCGTTGCAGAGCACAGGCTCCGGACGTGCAGGCTCAGCGGCCATGGCTCAAGGGCCTAGCCACTCCACAGTATGTGGGATCTTCCCGGACTGGGGCATGAACCCGTGTCCCCTGCATCGGCAGGCGGACTCTCAATCACTGCGCCACCAGGGAAGCCCGGCAGACGGATTCTTAACCATTGAGCCAACAGGGAAGTCCAGGAACTTTAATTTTAAAACTGACAAGGGATTAATCTCCAAAATTTACAAGCAGCCCATGCAGCTCTATATGAGAAAAACAAACAACCTAATCCAAAAATGGGCAGAAGACCTAAATAGACATTTCTCCAAAGAAGATATACAGATTGCCAACAAACACGTGAAAGGATGCTCAACATCACTAATCATTAGAAAATGCAAATCAAAACTACAATGAGGTATCACCTCACACTGGTCAGAATGGCCATCATCAAAAAATCTACAAACAAATGCTGGAGAGGGTGTGGAGAATAGAGAACCCTCTTGCACTGTTGGTGGGAATGTAAATTGATACAGCCACTATGGAGAACAGTATGGAGGTTCCTTAAAAAGCTACAAATAGAACTACCATATGACCCAGCAATCCCACTACTGGGCATATACCCTGAGAAAACCATAATTCAAAAAGAGTCATGTACCACAATGTTCATTGCAGCTCTATTTCCAATAGCCAGGACATGGAAGCAACCTAAGTGTCCATCAACAGATGAATGGATAAAGAAGATGTGGCACAAATATACAATGGAATGTTACTCAGCCATAAAGGAAACAAAATTGAGTTATTTGTAGTGAGGTGGATGGACCTAGAGACTGTCATACATAGTGAAGTAAGTCAGAAAGAGAAGAACAAATACCCTATGCTAACACATATATATGGAATCTAAAAAAAAAAAGATTCTGAAGAACCTAGGGGCAGGATAGGAATAAAGACACAGACGTAGAGAATGGACTTGAGGACCCAGGGAGGGGGAAGGATAAGCTGGGACAAAGTGAGAGAATGGCATGGACATATATACACTACCAAATGTAAAACAGATAGCTAGTGGGAAGCAGCCACATAGCACAGGGACATCAGCTTGGTGCTTTGTGACCACCTAGAGGGGTGGGATAGGAAGGGTGGGAGAGAGACGCAAGAGGGAGGAGATATGGGCATATATGTATATGTATAGCTGATTCACTTTGTTATAAAGCAGAATCTAACACACCATTGTAAAGCGATTATATTCCAATAAAGATGTTAAAAAATAATAAATAAAAACAAAATAAAATAAAATAGTATACCCAGGTGATAAAGAGGAAGGTCCAGACCACATTTTGAAAGTTGTTGTCTTAAGGCTTCATCCAAGCCGAAATCTCTCCTTTTTTCTATGACTGCTAGGAATGTAACACACTGGGTGTACATTGGTAGGCCATGTTCCCCTGGGTGTTATTGTTCCATTTACAGAAACTGTTAAAATTTTTCCAGTACGTTGATGGCAGAGGGAAGATGAAAATCCAGGAGTTTTGCATAGTCATTCCAAGTTCTACATCTTTTAAATAAAACTAATAATTACACACAATTCATAAGAACTCATTGCCCTGCAAGATTTTAAGTTCAATATCCAAATAAAAAGAGGCCTTTTTATGGCAAGTTTATTTAATAACTACAATGATCTTTTCTCTGAAGGTACACCCACAGAAAAAAAAAATTACTGACTTTTCCACATATTTTACCAGCATTAAGTGGAAAAATTGCTCACACATAAGGAGACATGCATAAATATTGTATAAAATTCTTCTTTAAAATTAAGAAACTCTCTTCAGCAGCAGTGCTCAAAGAAAAATATCACCCCTATTTCTAGTCAAAAAAAAAAAATCTTAGAATCATTTCAAGTACAAAAACATGTCTAGATCTTAAGAAAAAAATTTGACAGTAGCCATAAGGAAGGAAGTTAAACATATTTTTTTCCCCAAAATACAGCTACCCAATTATAGTAGCTGAAAGACAGAATGGCATTTCCACTACTTCAACGACTGTCATTCTACGTCATACATAAGCTTCTTACTTGAATGAGGTACAATTCCCTGTAGTTTGAGACGAGTGGTATGCCTAAAATATCTCTCTACTGGATCTACCTACTAGAACAAATTGTGGGCTTTCCTGCTTGGCACAATGGTTCTAGAGAAACTCCTGTGCCCAATCTTTTTCTCAGGGCACTTTCTTTACCTGTAGTTCATCAACTTATCCCATTACCTTTCATGTATATTTGAATGAACAACGTTAAAAGTTGGGATTTTAAGAGATAGATAATAACTCAGAAAATATAATTATTTTAGTGATAAACAACCTATAGAAACAGGAATTTATCTATTAAGAAAACTAGATTTTAGTTATATGCATGCTTGTATATATAGATATCTATATATTATGTATGCCATATAATACTTAGTATCATACTACGATTTTAATTTTTTTAAATTGAGGCATAACAAACCTATAGTAAAGTACACAAAGTGATCTAATCTTAACTGTCCAGTAATTTTTACCCATATTTTAATACACATAATTTTTACTTGTATGACCACCAACTAAAAAAATTTTTTATAACATTTTATAACTTTTATCATTATATACTAGTTTGTTACTGAACTTCATATAAATAGAATTACACAGTATATACTTATTTGTGCCTGGCTTATTTCACTCAGCAAAATATTGTTAGGATTCAATTATATTGTTTATCGTACCAGTAGTTCATTTTTTATTGCTGCATTGTATTTCATTTTATGAAGTTATCACAATTTATTCAGTCTCCTACTGAAGAATATTTGGGTTGCTTCCACTGTGGGGTTGTTATCAATGTAGGTGCTAAGATTATTCTTGTATAGATATTTTTGTGGAAATATGCACTTATTTCTTTTGGATCTATAATTTGGAATAATGGAAATTCTTGGCCATTGGGTTTAGTTTCAAACATTTTTTCTAAGTGGTCCATGTCCCCAAGAGATGGACACTAAAATGGGACTAAATGTACAATGATTTTATTAGGGAAAACACCTGTGAGAGAAAATGGAGAGAGAGCCAGGAAAGGCTGGTGGAGCTGTCAAGGGGCAATGCAAGTTTGGACCCCTTATGAAGAATGAGGAAAGGGAAAGTTGGGTGGAAGCATCTTACACTATCATGCAGTTTAAGGGAATTTTGGCAAGGCTGTCAGGAAGGCTACTTGTAGTTTGAGATTTATAAGGTGCATTCTCATGGCTCCCACAGACTCCAATCCAGAAATGTGTGACAGTTCTAGATGTCTTATAACTTCACCAACATTTGGTATTATCAGTCTTTTAAAATTTTAGTCATAAGGGGTGAGTGCATAGTAGAATCTCATTGTGTTGTTGTTTTTTTTTTTTTAATATAAATTTATTTATTTATTTTTGGCTGTGTTGGGTCTTCTTTTCTGTGAGAAGGTTTTCTCTAGTTACAGCAAGCGGGGGCCACTCTTCATCGCGGTGCGCGGGCCTCTCACTGTCTCGGCCTCTCTTATTGCGGAGCACAAGCTCCAGACACGCAGGCTCAGTAGTTGTGGCTCACGGGTCTAGCTGCTCCGCGGCATGTGGGATCTTCCCAGACCAGGGCTCGAACCCGTGTCCCCTGCATTGGCAGGCACATTCTCAACCACTGCGCCACCAGGGAAGCCCTCATTGTGGTTTTAATTTGTGTTTTCCTGATGCAACACAGGTTAAATTGACTACTTTTTCAGATGCTTATTGGCCACTTTGCTATCCTCTTTTGTGAAATCCCTGGTCAAATGTTTTGTCCATTTTTTGGATTATATTGTATGCTTTTTTTCCTGTTGATTCGTAGAAGTTCTTCATATGTTCTGGATACGAATCCTTTGTTGGCTATATGTATTTTCCGTATCTTATCCCATCTATCAATGTCCCTATTTTTGATGACCAGGGGTTCTAAATTTTAAGTCTTGTGTATCAATGTTTTCCGTTAAACAGAACTTGTGTTCTGTTTAAGAAATTTTTGTCTATACTAAAGGGATGATGATTTTCTTTAATACTGCCTTCTAGAAGCTATGTAGTTTCACCTTTTATATTTAGATATATAACCCATCTCAAATTAGCTTTGGTCATCATATGAGGTAGAGGACCAAGATTTACTTTTTCCCGACGGCTATCCAATTGCTCCAGCATCATTTACTGGGGGAAAAAGAACATATCCTTCCTATTGAATTTCATTGGTACTTTTGCTATAAATCAAGTAAATATTTATTTAGTAAATACTAGGTACTATTCATTATTTTAAATGCTTTATAAATAACTAATTTAATCTGCTTTATAAACTTACAAAGTAAATTCTACTCTACCCATTTTAAAGGGAAAAAAATGAAGTACAGAAAAGATAAGTAAGTAGATGTCATTTAGCTAATAAGTGGCAAAACCAGCATTCAAATATAGCCATTTCAACTCTAGGGCCTGTATGCCTAAACACTACTCCATGTCAACTTTCAGGTGGCTTGAATATAAAATTTATGATAACTCTTATAATATGTTATTATAAATTATCTAGAGATGGTTAATATAGTTATTTTATAAGATATTGATAAGATATGATTATATGTTATATGATAGTTTATAAGGAATTAAGTTATACAGAGGTAAAGAAGATGTCTAACTTCTCTGAATTTTAAAAAGTTTTGAAAGTATTTATGAATCATTATTAAAAATATAAAGTGTTTTATAAAATTAACAAGTTAAAACTAATAAGGTAAAGTTCATAAATGTAAAATGGCATATGATGTTGCACCATTTGAGAATGGGGACAAGTTATAGCAACGAAAAAGTTTCAAGCATTTCCAAAGAACTAGTATTGAGTGCCCAAGATCTGCAACACACATGGAAACACAGAGATGGATTAATCATATCTCCTTATCCCAAGGAAATTAAGAATCTATGAAATTGTATTTTACATCATCGGTATGCTGCATGCCTAAATTGGTTTGGGAACATAAATGGGAACTAGAAAGTAAATATTTCAAGCCAAAGTAAAAACCTTTATGTCCATGGGAAGAAACTAGCCATATAGCAAGAAAACTCAGTTCTGCCTTAAAGAGGGTATATCATATGATTTGGAAGGAAGAAGTTGTTAGAGTTCATGGTGAAATGTTAGAGTGAAGAAATAGGCCTTTTTTCCCCCTGTAGTTTAGTCTTTTAATAATGCTGATTATATTCTAAACATAAAATTAATATACGCTTCTTGTATATAATCATATAAATATACGTATAAAGAAGAAAATAATAAACATTTGTATGTAAATTCATCACTTACTGTTACTATTATGTTGTATTTTCTTCCCACAATTACATTTATATTTATACATGCATACATACACACACATACACACACTCATATATTTTAAACAAAATTGATGTATATTTTATATATATAGTTGGAAGTTGGCTTTTTTCACTTACTATTATTTTATGAGCATTATAAACCTCAAAAATGAACTTTAAAAATAGGCATATGATAGAACATTATGTAGCTTCAAGCTAATCTTTATAATGTTTCTAATCTTTCACTGTTTCTATTGAAGTCCTATAAATTCTCAAAGTTTTAGACTCCTACACATTCCAAACAGTAAAAAATGCCTTCTAAATATAAATGATTTATAGACTATTCACAATTCCTTATTAGTACAATATTCAAACCTAAATGAAAATAAAGAAGTCTTATGTCATGGGCCTGCACAGAATTTAATAACCTGTGAAACCACATGAGAACTTATTATAATTCAGAAATGTACATTTTTCTGGTACAGTGATTCCCAACATGGTATCTCTGGTCTCCTAGGGGTCCCTGAAATAGTAATAATAACCTTTGAGCTATTTTCAGTATTTCAAAAAGCTGAATATAAATCATATATTTATCTACAACAAAGCAAAATGCCAAAATGGCAGAAATTGTAAAACTCAGTATGGTAACACTGGCTATCATATTCTAATCCAAAAATCTGATTGGCTGATACATAATTTTGATTAACTTAAAAAGGAAAGTAAGTTAATTTTTACTTCATAATTTACTGTTTTGTACATAAAAACTTTTAAAATATGGCAGATGGGCAGAAATTTGTTTTTTTAATAAATATGTGTTTTTGGTGGTGAAAATAGTCATAAGTATAATTTCAAACCATATCTCCCCCATATCTCATTGAATTTAACAACTATTATTTATCACATACATCTTGATATCATAGATATCCACGTGTGAGGAAAAAAAGGTGATAATAATTGTCAGCTATTTTCAATTACGAGTCACATCTTGATTTCAGACATGACAAGATGTGTGGCCTAGAAATCAAGTTTAACAATATCAGTATTTACCATGTTGTTAGAACAATAACTTTATTAAAACTATACCATGTGGGGATTGGTTTAAGATGGCAGAGTAGAAGGATGTGGACGTACTTCCTCTTTCAAGAGCACCAGGATCACAACTAACTCTTGAACAATCATTGACAGGAAGACCCCAGAACTCACCAAAAACATACCCCACAACCAAAGACAAAAGAGAAGCCCCAATGAGATGGTGGGAGGGGCACAATCACAATGAAATCAAATCCCATAACTGCTGGGTGAGTGACTCACAAACTGGAGAACACTCAGACCACAGAAGTCCACCCACTGGAGTGAAGGTTCTGAGCCCCACGTCAAGCTTCCAAACCTGGAGGTCCAGCAATGGGAGAAGGAATTCCCAGAGAATCAGAATTTGAAGGCTAGCGGGATTTGACTGCAGGACTTCGACAGGACTGGGAAAAACAGAGACTCCACTCTTGGAGGGCACACTCAAAGTAGTGTGGGCATCAGGACCCAAGGGAAGGAGTAGTGACCCCATAGGAGACTGAATCAGACCTACCTACTAGTGTTGGAGGGTCTCCTGCAGAGGTGGGGAATGGCTGTGGCCCACTGTGAGGAAAAGGACACTGGCAGTAGAAGTTCTGGGAAGTACTCCTTGGCATGAGCCCTCCCAGAGTCTGCCATTAGCCCCATCAAAGAGCCCAGTAGGCTCCAGTGCTGAGTCGCCTCAGGCCAAACAACCAATAGGGAGGGAACCCAGCCCCACCCATCAGCAGTCAAGTGGATTAAAGTCTTACTGACCTCTGCCCACCAGAGCAACAGTCAGCTCTACCCACCACCAGTCCCTCCCATCAGGAAGCTTGCACAAGCCTCTTAGATAGACTCAACCACCAGAGGGCAGACAGCAGAAGCAAGAAAAAACTCAATCCTGCAGCCTGTGGAACAAAAACCACATTCACAGAGAGATAGACAAAATGAAAAGGCAGAATATTATGTACCAGATGAAGGAACAAGATAAAACCCCAGAAAAACAGCTAAACGAAGTGGAGATAAGCAACCTTCCACAAAAAGAATTCAGAATAATGATAGTGAAGATGATCCACAACCTCGGAAAAAGAATGGTGACAAAGATCTAGAAGAAGAAAGAAATGTTTAACAAAGACCTAGAAGAATTAAAGAATAAACAAAGAGAGATGAACAATACAATAACTGAAATGAAAAATACACTAGAACAAATCAATAGCAGAATAACTGAGGCAGAAGAACGGATAAGTGACCTGGAAGACAGAATGGTGGAATTCACTGTCGTGGAACAGAATAAAGAAAAAAGAATGAAAAGAAATGAAGACAGCCTACGAGACCTCTGGGACAACATTAAACGCAACAACATTTGTGTTATAGGGGTCCCAGAAGGAGAAGAGAGACAGAAAGGAACCAAGAAAATATTTGAAGAGATTATAGTTAAAAACTTCCCTAATATGGGAAAGGAGATAGCCACCCAAGTCTACAAAGCACAGAGTCCCAGGCAACATAAAACCAAAGAGAAATATGCCGAGACACACAGTAATCAAATTGACAAAAATTAAAGACAAAGAAAAATTATTGAAAGCAACAAGGGAAAAAAGGACAAATAACATACAAGGGAACTCCCATAAGGTTAACAGCTGATTTCTCAGCAGAAATTCTATAAGCCAGAAGGGAGTGGCATGACATATTTAAAGTAATGAAAGGGAAGAACCTACAACCAAGATTACTCTACCTGGCAAGGATCTCATTCAGATTTGATAGAGAAATCAAAAGCATTACAGACAAGCAAAAGCTAGGAGAATTCAGCACCACCAAACTAGCTCTACAACAAATGCTAAAGGAAATTCTCTCAGTGGGAAACACAAGAGAATTAAAGGACCTACAAAAACAAACCCATAAAAATTAAGAAAATGGTAGTATGAGCCTACATATTGATAATTACCTTAAACGTGAATGGATTAAATGCTCCAACCAAAAGACACAGGCTCGCAGAATGGATACAAAAACAAGACCCATCTATATGCTGTCTACAAGAGACCCACTTCAGATCTAGGGACACATACAGACTGAAAGTGAGGGGGTGGAAAAAAATATTCCATGCAAATGGAAATCAAAGGAAAGCTGGAGTAGCAATACTCACATCAGATAAAATAGACATTAAAATAAAGAATGTTATAAGAGACAAGGAAGGACACTGCATAATGATCAAGAGATCAATCCAAGAAGAAGATATAACAATTATAAATATATATGCACCCAACAACATAGGAGCACCTCAGTACATAAGGCAACTGCTAACAGCGATAGAAGAGGAAATCGACAGTAACACAATAATACTGGAGGACTTTAAAATGTCACTTACACCAATGGACAGATCATCCAGACAGAAAATTAATAAGGAAACGCAAGCTTTAAATGACACAATAGACCAGATAGATTTAATTGATATTTATAGGACATTCCATCTAAAAGCAGCAGATTACACTTTCTTCTCCAGTGCACACAGAACATTCTTTGGGCTTGATCACATCTCGGGTCACAAATCAATCCTCAGTAAATTTAAGAAAGCTGAAATCATATCAAGCATCTTTTCTGACCACAACACTATGAGATTAGAAATAAATTACAGGGAAAAAAACGTAAAAAACACAAACACATGACGGCTAAACAATACATTACTAAATAACCGAAGGATCACTGAAGTAATCAAGAGGAAATCAAAAAATACCTAGAGACAAATGACAATAAAAACATGATCATCCAAAACCTATGGGTTGCAGCAAAAGCAGTTCTAAGAGGTAAGTTTATAACAATACAATCCTACCTCAAGAAACAAGAAAAATTTCAAATAAACAATCTAACCTGACACCTAAAGGAACTAGAGAAAGAAGAACAAAAAACCCCCAAAGTTAGCAGAAGGAAAGAAATCATAAAGATCAGAGCAGAAATAAATGAAATAGAAACAAAGAAAACAATAGCAAAGGTCAATAAAACTAAAAGCTGGTTCTTTGAGGAGATACACAAAATTGATAAACCTTTAACCAGACTCATCAAGAGAAAGAGGGAGAGGACTCAAATCAATAAAATTAGAAATGAAAAAGGAGAAGTTACAACAGACACTGTAGAAATAGAAAGCATCATAAGAGACTACTACAAGCAACTCTATGCCAATAAAATGGACAACATAGAAGAAATGGACAAATTCTTAGAAATGTATAACCTTTCAAGACTGAAGCAGGAAGAAATAGAGAATTTGAACAGACCAATCACAAGTAATAAAATTGAAACTGTGATTAAAAATCTTCCAACAAACAAAAGTCCAGGACCAAGTGACTTCACAGGTGAATTCTATCAAACATTTAGAGAAGAGCTAACACTCAACCTTCTCAAACTCTTCCAAAAAATTACAGAGGAAGAAACACTCCCAAACTCATTCTATGAGGCCACCATCACCCTGATACCAATACCAGGCAGAGATACTACAAAAAAAGAAAAATATAGACCAATATCACTGATGAATATAGATGCAAAAATCCTCAACAAAATAGTAGCAAACAGAATCCAACAACACATTAAAAGGATCATACACCATGATCAAGTGAGATTTATCCCAGGGGTGCAAGGATTCTTCAATAAACCCAAATCAATCAATGTGATACACCATATTAACAAACTAAACAATAAAAACCATATGATCATCTCAATAGATGCAGAAAAAGCTTTTGACAGAATTCAACACCTATTTATGATAAAAACTCACCAGAAAGTGGGCATAGAGGGAAACTACCTCAACATAATAAAGGCCATATACGACAAACACACAGCAAATACCATTCTCTATGGTGAAAAACTGAAAGCATTTCCTCTAAAGGAAATTTAGAGGAAATTTAAAGGAAATTTAAAGGAAAGCATTTCAGACCTGATAGATCAGGTACAAGACAAGGACATCCACTCTCACCATTATTATTCAACATAGTTCTGGAAGTCCTAGCCACGGCAATCAGAGAAGTACAAGAAATAAAAGGAATACAAATTGGAAAAGAAGAAATAAAACTGTCACTGTTTGCAGATGACATGATACTATACATAGAGAATCCTAAAGATGCCACCAGAAAACTACTAGAGCTAATCAATGAATTTGGTAAAGTTGCAGGGTACAAAATTAGTGCACAGAAGTCTCTTGCATTCCTATATACTAATGATGAAAAATCTGAAAGAAAATTTAAGGAAACACTCCCATTTATCATTGCAACAAAAATAATAAAATACCTAGGAATAAACCTACCTAGGGAGACAAAAGACCTGTATGCAGAAAACTATAAGACACTGATGAAAGAAATCAAAGATGACACAAACAGATGGAGAGATATACCATGTTCTTGGATTGGAAGAATCACTATTGTGAAAATGACTACACTACCCAAAGCAATGCACAGATTCAACACAATCCCTATCAAATTACCAATGGCACTTTTTACAGAACTAGAACAAAAAATCTTAAAATTTGTATGGAGACACAAAAGACCCCGAATAGCCAAAGCTAACTGGGCTTTTGTTTCTAGAGAAGTTTTTTTTAACCTATGCAACAAAGATTTTAAAATGAGCATATTTTATGTTTGTAGCACTAGAGTTATTGAGAAGATCAAAATGTGTGTTTATGGAGAGGTTTACATATGATTTTTCCCATTCGATGAGCCAGGAACCTGAAGCTCAGAGAGGAAAATCACTTACCTAAAGTTGGCCAGCCAGCTGATAACTGAGTAAAAACAAACATTGATAAGTTTTGTCTTATCAATGTGGTTTTTTGTTTGGTTTGTGTATTTTTTTTGAGTTTCAGACCTTAGTTTATTTAAGTCCATGCTAATGTATTTACATTTTAACGGCTATTTTATGATACAGACTGTCTTTGTTGTGTTTACAGTACCTAAAAAACGGTGCACGGAATAACAAGATAATTTTTAATTTTAATTCCTCAGGATCAGTATCTCGAAACTGAATAGCTAGGGCAGACTTTTGATTCAATACCAAAATTCCTTCTGAAAACCAAGTGGTTGCCAACTTATTTCCAGTAGCATTATAATATTCTTGAGCTAATACAGTGTAACACAATAACAAAAAACTCTTGACAACTTGATGGGCAAACAGCATTCCATCTTTAATTTTTTATGCTCCAACTTAATTTCCTTACATACTTCATTCTTTTTCTGAAGCAAATATAGTGGGTACTTTTCCTTTTCAACTTATTACTTATTATTTGGTAAACTTATTCTTTTTCATAACATACTGGAGTATTCCCTCTAGCAAAATAAATTGAGTTATTAAAGCAGGCATAACTCTTTCAACAACAGCAACAAAAAATGATGGTGTTTTGTTTTTATATACTTATTCATTAAGGCCTTTATACATGTTGCTCTGCTTCCTATTGGTAAGAATCATTCTCTTGGAAAAGGTATGCACAGCTGGAGATATGCAAAGTAAATAAGCAAGTAAATGTCTCACATTGTAAGTTTCAAATAGACCTGGTAGATTTCAAGGGATTGATAAGAATGAATGGGTGAATTGCAATAATGGGGAAAGATAAAATGCATTGAGTATGGAAGAAAATTAATTATTTCAACACCTATTCCATCTGCATATGTTGTCCAATCAAGGGTTCACTATGGATAACTTAACTTCATGAAACTGAATCTTATGTGTATATTTTTAATCTTAAGTTTCTTCGTATTTTTGACTTTCCCAACCTCAGGTCCATCTTCCAAAGACTTCAAAAAGATCAAAGTTATAAAAAATAAAGATGGGTATTCAGTCTTCCTTTGTAAGTATAATTTAAGGGGCAGTACTACTTTTGTTTTTAACTGATAATTTATTGCCAAGGGAAACAATGGCATTTAACATTCATTCTATAGCATAATAATCTTGACTACGATATAAAGCTTGATTATGTCTTGTGATACTTTGACTCATTATTTCAGCAAGTTGCTTTATTTTAAATCTTAGTTAACCTTAAATGTTTACATCATTAAATTTCCAAGGACAAAAACTGTTTAGAATCATAAGGTGAATAAATCAAAATGGTGGGGCCGAAGTTTAAATTCCAGTTTGCCTCATCCTTTTTCACTGGATCCTTTAGTCTTCTTATAATTCTATTTTTTTTTAAAATAAAAGGTGTTATCCAGTATAGCCATCTTATTTTTTATGTAGAATATTCTTGCCAAGAAAATTATGATAGGATAACTTTCTATTGCCATGCTCTTTCTATTTTGCAGTGTCTCCTTGCCCAAATACATCACATGGGACAGAACACAGACAATAACAATAAGTACAGCAAACAAAGCTAGGCCATCATTACTTTATTCCAAATCCAAAGTTTAGCTCCAAATTATCTTCCATAGGGATTTTCAGAAATACGTACAGCATTCCAAATTTGTAATTTCTGTACTTATTTATTTATTTATTTTTTGGACACACTGTGCGGCATGTGGGATCTTAGTTCCCCCATCAGGGATTGAACCCGTGCCCCCTGGATTGGAAGGTGGAGTCTTAACCACTGGACATATACCAACGTATTTAGTCTCTGGGGTTACTACTCTCTCTCAATCTTCCATGATTTTGCACAGCTCAGCCCCTCTAAATGAAGGTCCTTAACTTCTTGCTCATTTTTATCTTCAATTTAAAACTAAAACACTACCTCCCACATTATGAAGCCTTCTTTGACTCCCAGGGAAATGCGGAGTACATTTGCCTCTGTTGGTATATTTTGTGTTACATCACCATGGCAATTATCTTAGTGGTTTCAAGTAGACCTGCCTGTGTCTACACAAGAATCTAGGCACCTTGATGATATGGAATAGATTACTACATGTCTATATCCCCAACACAGAGTAGGCATTTAGTAAACATTTCTCAAAAGACTGGGTGGATAAAGCTTTTTGTTATATCTCTAGCTATTTTGATTTATAAAATCATATTTAGAAGATTTTTCCTTACAAATATTTGATGGTTCTTTATTTAATAGCCAAAAGGTTTTCTATGTCCAACAAGCTCAATTTTATGATTAAAGCTTGGCATTATCTACAGATTCTTAGCTGTGTGTCAATGTTACAAAGCTACCGACTGTATTACAAGCTTCAAGTGCCAGGGAGGAAAAATTTCTCCTTCTACCCTTCAATATTCTTTGGCTGGTCTAATAATCAAATTAATGTAAGACAGATTAGCAGGAGAAAAACAAATTTAATTAAGTATTATGGAGGAGGGGGCGCCCCATAAGAATATGAGACCCATAGGCACTAAGGCAATAGTGGTTTATATGTCATCCTGAGCTAATGAGAAGGGGGTAAGGGTCTGAGACTAAAAAGGGAAGGAAGATAATTTACCAGAAGTTGGGAAAAGCAAATGTTTAGTAAAGATATATTTGCCATGCCATGTAGACAATGAGATACATAGGAGACTTTGAACAAGCAGACCTTGCTAATTTCCCCCCAGTCTGCCATACCTAGCTCATAATCTTTGTAGTTGACTCTGCTGATAGATCCCTTCCTGGAATAGGTCCTCTATCTAAGCTCTTTTAGGTAGTTAAGTTAAGTGAGTCCTTTGTTTCTTAAAAATAATCAGCCTAGAATAATCCTCATGCCAAAGAGACAAATTTTGGGGTGGCAAAATTCTGCTCCCCTACATAAACAAAATAGGCTGCAAGGAATTCTGTTATTATTTTAAACAGAATTTGGAAAATAAAAATAAATATATTTTTTGTATCATTACATCACTGTAATGGAGGCCTTAACAATTTGATGGGACTACATTCTATCATGTTTTGCAATTACATTATGAAATATATTAAAGAAATGTGAGAAAACTGAAAACCATCTTTTGATAGTATTAGTACTAATTATATTCCCTAGGTGTGGCACCAACAAAATTCTTCAAACAATTTGCTAAAGCCTGTTAATATTATAAGCTAAACTTTTGTTCAAATGACTATCAGCTGATTTACTACTTGGATGAATTTCATATGGTATCAAATGTCATTTTGAAAGGTTCCTCTTCATCAATTTACCTTTCCCTTTGGCTAGTCTAAATTTACAGTTTTTATTTATAGAGTATAATTGCTTTAGGTACTTTTTAAAAAACTGTATACCAGTTTTCTATTCCTAGGTAATTTGCCCCTGCCTCTAAGAGTAAGTCTCAAAAAAGAATTGTGGCAAAAAGAGACACTTTGGATGTATATATGCCCCAGGCAGCAGAAGAATCTAGTACTTTTTCTTCTGGGTTAGCCTAACATTGTGTCACAGCTGATATTTTAAACATGATTCTGAGAATTGAGAATTGAGTTTAGTTCCCTCAGTGACACTAAGTCATACTCCCGCTTGAACAGCTATTTGTGTGTCTGGCTTTTACATCTAACGCTTTTCTTTTTCCCACCTTCCATTTGCGAGGAGAATTTTTAAGACGCATTCAAGTCCAGAAATTCAAAATTATGGTTCCCAAAGCAAGTGTGACTCAGCCAGGTTGTGAATTAAGGCAATAAAGCAAATGCCTATGTTCAACTTTTATTTTTATTCATTTCGAAAACGTTATTCCCTGGAATGGCCTCATGAGACAGACACCTCATAGTGATATGCTTCAGCAAACTTCTTACCCATCTGGTGATCTCTAGAATGAAAACGGAACAGGCACAAGTGACAGAAATCCGGTTAACATAGAATAGGCCAATTTCCTTCCTTCCTCAAGCACATACACTTCCTAATGGCTTGGAATTAGGAATGCCTTTACCACCCTCCAGCCTTCACATATCCAACCTCTAATCTTACTCTTTCAGATCTCAACTACAACTCCCTAGCTAACCAACACCCCCATTTTACATGCATTCATAACTACCAATTTGTCTGCTTAATAGTACTTTTCATAGCTGTTTTTAAATAACAACGTATTCACTTGTAGATTGTATGCTTTTGCCCCTAGGATGTTAATTATACCAAGACAGAAACCTGCATTCACACCTAGTAGCTATACAGTGCCTTAGTCTTTATAGGTACTCAATAAGTATGAATTACTGAATAAGTCTCCTCTTATTACCAATTTATGCAGTCTTTATATTAACTGGTTTTAGAGAATCATCTCCTCCAGATTTGCTAGTAGCATCCTGGTAATCCTTCTTGTGCCAATCAAGTGAGTTTTCCCTTATCTTTCTGTTTAAAGACACAATCTCTCTGTGACTCTACCTCAGAATCATTTCTAAGTGTATTTGCACTGATACACAAAAAATAAAAGGTTAGTGTGACTCCAGACTGACTCAGACTCTGAGCACCACAAAGGGAGGGTCTATTATGTCCTTACGCTCCCAGAAAATAGTGTAAACTAGATACTTATTAAATAAATGGACAAACAGATGAACAAACGAATGAGAAGCATACATCAGAGCCGTTCATGGTGCTGTTTCCCACATTATAAACATCTTATATATTGTAATTTTATCAGTTGCTGACTAAAGGAACCTGGAACTCACTTTATCTTACAGGCCAATTCTAAACTACCTATCAGTTTAGGTGACATGACATATTCTGCTCTATTATAACAGGGAAGAGCCAATTTTGACACCATGTTGGATCTGTTTCTTTGACTTTAGCCTTTGCTTTTTGTTGCTTTTGTTATTATAATCATACATAACAGCCTGCCACCGGGAACCGTACCCACCTGTGAATGGCTGCAAGAAAGAAGAAATTAACACATTCCCTCCCTGAGGCTGGCCATTCCAGGAGATGTTCAGCAAGACTGATGGCCCTTTTTACTTTACTTCCTCCCTGCCTCTCCCTCTCTATTCTGTCTTTTTACTTTACTTCCCTCTCTGATTCTATAAAAGAAACTGGCATCCAGACCCCGTAAGATGGTTATTTTGAGACACTAGTCTGCCGTCTTCTCGGTCTGCCGGCTTTCCGAGTAAAGTCGTACTCCTTGCCTCAACACCTCGTCTCCCGATTTACTGGCCTGTCGTGGCCTGTCAAGCAGAGTGAGCTTGGACTCGGTAACACGATCAGTATAACATTCTGGGTTTCCCACGATACTTTGCCTTTGAAAGCAGTTTCTGAGGAATAACTTTTAGAAGTCAAGGGCATCCCGTATTAACCTAATGGGGCTAATGTGGCAAATCAACTGGTATTCACTTGTATTGACTGCTTATTGAATCCCATATGAGTTTTGAATTCTGTGCTAAACACTGAGCATACAGAACTATAAAACATGGTGCTGAGCTACAGGGGTATACAATGAGGAAGCATAAGTGAGAAAACATTGCAAGGCAACACATGCCATGTGCAGATGAGTGAAAGTGACTGAAACTTCCCTTGGCATTCAGAGAACTAAGTCACTCTGTATGGATGAGTCAGGAAAAGCTTCACGAAGAATTTGAACTTAAGTGACAATTTGAAAGATTCAGACCAAGTACATAATAGACAAAGGAGGAAGCATGAACAAGACTACAGGGGTTAGAATTCATATGCTATTCAGGCAGCACACAAAAAATGGCAGAACACGAATGATTAAATAGGCTGTGCTGGCCAGAGTAGAGTTATTCGTGCTGAATCTGAAGACACTATACATGATTAGATAGTATATGGCTGTCAGGAAAGGAAAATTTTCCTCTACCTTGATAGACTGTTACTGGGGCCATATGAATTAAACTAACAAAAAGATTAATAGGGGAAAAAGTAATACAATTTTTATGAATATTTTGTATGCATCGGAGTTCACAGAAGAGAAGTGAAACTCAAACAAGTGGTTAGACTTGACGGCTTATATACTATTTTAACAAAGGAAAGGGTGTTTGGACTTCAAGGGATGATAAATCATAGGGAAATGACAAAGAAATACATGGGGGAACTAGTGGAAGATGAGGATTATTTTAGTAAGGTCTGTTTATGCAGACTCAGCATGGTGTCAACCTTCCGTCTCTGGTGATGAGTGTTCTCTCTCTCTCTCCTCTTCCGGGTACAGGTGGGGACATCTTCACAAAGGAAGAATTATGATCTACTTTTAGACAGTTCGGGAGAGGACAGAAAACTTTTCCTACATCTGCTGATTCTCAACTTCCTACAGCTCAAAATAATACTTATGGCAAAGGGGCATATTTAGAGTGGCATATCCTACTCCCCTTCATGGCCTTGGATACCTAGTTATGGATCTTGGATTGTATCTTATGTGTAAAAAAAGCCATTCAACGATTTGAACAGGAGATAAAATGTTTCCCATCCCTTCACCTCTTCTAGCTTGCCTGTTGTACTAGCTGATCTCTAAATATTGTCCTTTGCTGATACGAATACGGAGGAACTAATCTCTGATCCAGTGCTCATCTCAAGTCTCCTGAAAATTTGCTTGAGAGACACAGTCTAAACTTATCACCACTGACCTCCTGATCTACTGATAAAACTTATGATCACATGTCTACTTCTCCAATTGGTAAAAGAGATAGTAAGGGTAGCTGTGTAATGGGAAGAGAATAGGAAAAAAAGACTGGACATTTCAATTTTAAATATCCTATACGATAATATATCTTTCTGGGTCTCCTGCATCACTGTATGGGGAAATAAAGAAGAAATGAAACAATATTTGAAAACTGCACTTGACCTGTTATATCATTTTCTGACAAATATCATGAAATCCAAATTCCTCTTACCAATCTTGAGTGTTATGAAAGGAATTTTATCTTTACTAATTCCTTGAACAATTATGATAGCTTTTATAATTATAGTCTGAGATAATACCAGCTATTTGCAGACAAGATGAGATGAAATACCTTGACATCAGTTGCAGAAGCATCACATAATTCCATTAGGAGCATTTAGATTGCCGTAGCACCATCTGGATATCTCTTTGTTAAGGAGTTCTTTTTCACAGATTAATGTACTTCATGATATATTTATTCATGGGTGAAGAGTTAGTTGATGAAAACAATGCAACAGTAACTTGCTGCTATTCTTTTATCTTCAAGAGAACATCAATGCCTCCTTTTTCAATACACCCTGGATTCTTAAACCAAATTGTAGGATTTTAAATTTCTAAGAAGATGTTTATGCACAGCACAATTTCACTTTTTTTTTTTTTTTTAGATGAACATTTCTTGCTAAGCATGGAAGGGAGAAGGATCAGATTTTAGCATGAAAAGCACAGAAACAAAAGTTCTATCTGCCAGTAAAAAGACTGTCTGAGGCGAATAGTATTAATCAGAAGGCGTATCTACAAAGAAGCATTCGATTAAAAGAAACCAAGCAGCTTCAGTGAATACAGAGTAATATCCTTTTCAAATCTGGGCTCCCAATCTAGTACCCTTAAATGTTTATTTGCATTTAAATTGCTTGAATAACAGTAGGATATTAGTGAAATTCCTCAGAAGGCGAATAGTCAAAAGACTCCCTTTAAGGCCTGTAGTTAGTGATTCTCATTGCAGTACCACAGAACACCTTCTTTAATAGGATGCCTTTAGAAGGCAGTCTCAATTTGTAATTCTGGGGCATGTGCAATGCGATTAACAGCTGTGTTTGCCATGTCTTTAGGGTGCTTGTGGCAAAGGCTATGGCCTCCTTTCTTTATAATGGCCACAAAGGATTATAATTATATAATTATGCATGGAAATTATGTTCATAACCCCATGGATTAATAATTCTTTACCTCCATATGTCTGCCTATCTTGAAATCTACATCATAGAGAAAATGAGTAATATTTTCACTAGTTGGAAAAAAAATCCAATTGCAGTAACCAAGTTATTGTCAAATACCCTTTGTACAGCAATAGATTTAAAAAAAAATAACGGCTACCCCTAATCCTCCCCCAAAACCTGGAGTAATATTTTGATGTTCTGTTTACATATATCCAAACACTTTTGGATCTAGGTGCTCAAATGTCTGAAGTGTCAACAATTGGAGCAGCTAACATTTAGGAACATTTTATTTTCACTATAAAAATCAATACAATGCTTAGGCAAAAATACTGCACAAACCATACTCTTCATGTAGATTAATATCTTAAATACTAAATTGGGCAAGAGATACATCTGTGAAAAACTAATTACTTGGGAAAATAAAATGGAAGTAGATTATGTGTGACAAATTTTATTGTTTTAATAATTTTTCTTTGGAGTGTCCTATTGCCCTTCTTATTTGCTGACCTATCATCAGATTGCTGTAATGAATAATTTATTAACTTTTTTCCCTCTCTTTCGATAAGAGAAGAAAGGTATCAAGTGCGGTAAGGAATTTAGACAGCAGTAATTCCAGGCAGTCATGCATGCTACCCTTTAACTACAGGCTCAGAGATTACATGTATGTGCGTGTGTGTGTGTGCATGTGCGTGTGTGTATGTGGACATGCATCTATGTGTGTTTATATGTATACGTAAATATGTGTATCCACATCTAGATTCATACCCATTGCAAAATTAGGCAAATGCAAAACAACACGGACAAAGAGCAAAGTGATTAGTTGTGTCCTGCTGCTGCTTGTTACTAAAATCAAAATAGCATCATCTGTACTGAAATACTATAAATAACTAATGAGAAGTAATAGCTAATATATGTTGAGCATTTGCTAAGTGGCAGAAGCTGACCTAAGTACTTTTTATGCACTAATTTGCTCTTTATAACTATGCTATAATGTAGGCACTATTACTATTCTTTCATCTTTTTGAATAAAAAGCTAAGGCACAAAGTTCACACAAATTTTTCAAAGTTACAGGACAAATAATTGGTCGAGAAAAGATTTGAATCCAAGTAGTTTGTGCCAAGTCCTTTCCCTTAACCACTATTTTATGTTGCATCCTGGTTGGAAGCATAATTGACTGCTGAAATATTTTGGAGCAAGTGGCAAAGTTAATAAAATCTACTGTACTTTAAGTGTGCACCAAGAAATTTAACACAGTTTTCTATGCTTTTGCATTGTTAATGTATTAATTGTCTCACGCTTTAGTGTTAATCCCCACAAATAGCTTTCAAGCTCCTTGAGTACAGGTACAATCCCCTTTGTTGTACATATTTGGAATGCCACCAAACAGGTAATATAATGCCACATATACAGCAGGTTTTCAAGAAATGATCTATTATTTGATAAATAATTAATATGCTTGAAACTTGTCCTCACTTTATCTGATAAATTCTATTTCATAGTTTTCAGCATTAGAAGATATATTATGTTTAGATTTTTCAGTTTTGTCACTGAAAGTATAAAATCTCTCTATAATATCCCTGCAAATGGATCATCTATTCTAGGCAGGAACTTCTCCATTGACAAGGAAACATGGATTCCTGCTCAAATCTTATAGAAAGTATATTCAAAGGAAGGGTTCTCTTAGGTTGCTTGTTTACTTTCAGATCCATTCTCCACTGTTCCCTGCTCTATTCTGCTGCACTGCAGGGGCTGACCCTGCAACTACATTTCCTAGGCTCCCTCTTGCCCCCTGGTTCTGGGTGAGGCTTCCTAAAATACGCAGACAGGAGACTGAAGAGTGGGAAGAAGAGAGCCTTGTAATCTGGGGTGATTTATCCTGAAAGTGGCCTTCATGGTGGTTATAACTGTCATCAGATCACCCTGGTTTCTAAGATCTGGTAACATCTCTTTTTCCTTGTGTCCCAACTGACCCAGGAGTGCCTCCCCATCTCCTGTTTGGTCTGTCTTTTCTATTACATGTGTAATGAATTCCCTGAACTAAGTTCCTCTTGTTTAAAATACTTGTAGTGGTTTTATTTTCCTTATCGGACTCAGACTGATGTGAGATCTATTATAGATACATAGTATTTTGTGACCCATCAAAAGTTTGTGTCATACAGATTTGATTCTATTATCATCCCTGATGTTCTTTATTTTCTACTTGATTTGGTTATTTACGTAGCATCAGTAACAAAGCTTCATTCTTGTGTAATAGGTCATGTATATTTACAATCCAATGACCTCCTTCCTCCCTACTGCTTACATTCACTGGTTCACCAACAACCTCATGTTCTGAAAGAAAAAGTTACTATAAAAAATAAACAAGTTCATGTGAGTTATGTAGTTTCTGTTTTTTTTTTAAACCACAGCTATGTTTTTGATGGAGAAAAAAAGACCCACAAGAAATAGAAGTTTTAAAGGAATAGAAGTTTTAAAGGCAATCACTTCTGTAAAAAATGTCCCTCAGAGGACATGCTTTATCTCCTTGCATTATTTTGTGATTGTCATCCACTTAAAAATAAAGGATGGCTTCTCAAGTGCCTGCAAAAAGCAGTGACTGTGAGGACCACAGATTGTGCTGTCATCCACCAGGATGCCAGGAGAGAAACAACCATAGTAAGTTTTATATACTGTTGGCATTCCTTAATTACATTTCACATCTTGGTTCCTAGTGTGTAACCACAGAACCCACAAAATATTTTCTCTGATAAGTTCTGATATAGAATTATTGAAATGCAGAGGTTCTATTTCCCTAATTAAACGGAGAAAATATAGTGTTATCCTCCTATGTATTTTTCATCTCTGACTCCCTTACTGCCTCTAGCAGGTTCCACATTAGTAGGTTCTGAATGATACAGGGCTAAAAATGGTGCTAGAGGAAGCTTTGTTGTTGTTTTCTTTCTTGGAAATAGTTAACAAGTCTGCATCCAATAGTCAGATATATTTTTTGAGTATCTATTATGTATATACACTATTCTAGATATTACAGGGTATACAAAATCAATATACAAAAATTCTCTACCCTTTAAGACTTCACAGTTTAGGGGAGATAAAGTTAACAAAATCAAAGTATGTATGTATGAGTACATATATGTGTGTATATATATATATATATATATATAAATAAAATTGTATAGTTTTAGTAGGTATAGTAAGAAAGAAAAACAATCATCTGAGCTTGATCAACACCAATCAGCAAAGATTTATTAAGGGTTTTCCTTTTTGCACCATACTAGTTTGACATTTGTTAAGTTTTAGAGGAAAAATATGGCATTTGAACCAGGCTGCAAAGAATGGATCTGTGGATCAGGTATGAAAGAGTAAGGGGTGAGCAAAGAACATTACAGGCAAGAGGTCTGGTACAAACAAGAAACGACTGAGTTTGGTGAAGAAGTAAACTTGTAACTCGGTGTTGAGATATTCACACTTTCCCCAAAGTTTATTTTAAGTTCAATAAAGGTATTGCTGGAGCATAGAAAAGACAAATACAAAACATGTGTCTTTATGCTATAAGCATTATCAGTATCCTCTTGTTTGATAATTCTGTGAAAGATTGATTTCTTCTCCTTTTAATTTATATATCAATATGGACTCAGGTACATTTGTTTTCTACTTTGGGTTGTAAGCCAATATTACGTTTTTGTTTTTTTGCTCAAATCATTCCAGATTTGACCACTGGAAGCTTTACAAGTTGGTTCCTGTATCCCTTGACGCACACCCATCTTTTGTTTTTTGAATACTTCCTTACTTTCTGATACTACAAGAGTTCCACTATCATCTTGTGTTTTCCCTGCCCTTACCCTAGAATCAGGCATTGCCCCAAGGAGTCTTGGTTAATTTTATTGGAGAATGGATTTGGGTGCTGGGTTCATTATTACTAATGAAACCCCTCAGGTTTCATTACCTACTCTCAGCAGACAGAATAGGTAATATATTTACGTATACTAACTCACATATCAATCTATATCTGTAATTGTCTCTGTGTCTATCCTTATGTATACATATTAAGCAAAATTTAAGACCACTCTGATGTGTCTGATTCTAATTCAGTAGCACAAGTTTATTCTAGCCTTACTTTCTTGTTTATCTGTAACTTTCCTCTCCAATACTGAGAAACCTGACTCCTGCCATCTGCCATCCATTTACTTATTTGTTCACCCTCAGTATATGCATATAGTGGTTTCAGAATTGTTCATCTGTACCTCTGTAAGAAACAACTTTACCAACTAGAGTACAGAGTTTATGTATAATTCCTTTTGTTTATGGTCTTATAATATCCAGTCAAAACATCTTTTTCCAAAATTACTTAGGTCATCTCCTTCTGTTTGTTCTTATTTGCTTTGCAAATATTAAAGCTTACTCCTTTTATTGTACAGTTCTATGGGATAAAGTCAGGTATCTATCACTCCAGTACCAGAAAGAACAGTTTCTTCATCCTAAAAGTTATCTCTTGTGTGTCCCCTTTGTATTGACTCCACTTAAGTTAATTAATGATTATCAGAAAACATCCACTGAGTGATCAGATGGGAAAACTTCTTTAGCTTTCTAATGCCAATCTAAAATTTTACCCCCCAGCTCTCCATCATTTATTTTAAAAAAAGATAAACTTCTTGGTACGATATGTAAGATTCTTTATGATCTGGTTTCTCACTCATTTATTCTCATCTGGTTTCTTCCTACTGAATGACTCATCTTCTTTGAGTAAGGAAGTTAGTCACTCTTTTCTTAGTATTCACATAGCACCAGAAACAAACTTTTATTCTAGCATTCCCCATACTGAATTGTAACCATTTATGTACATTTCTGTTTCCCTAACTTGAAATGAGTGCCTTCCTAGCTGATGCCTGATGCTATTCATCTCTGTGTCTCCAGCAATTTGAACAGTTCCAGGTACATAGTAAGCCCTTGATCACTGTTGGCCAGGTGAAAAAGGGCGTGAGTGAAGTAGTGTGCTTGATGCTGGGGGCTGGCAAGGGGAAGTCAGAGGCAAAGGCAAAGGTGATGTTTGGGTCCCTAGCTCCAAAAATTATAAGGTCTCTGCTATGGACTGAACACTTATGTCCCCACTAAATTTATATGTTGAAGTCCTAATCCCCAGGATGGTGGTTTTTGCAGATGAGGCCTTTGGGAGTTAATTGGGTTTAGATGAGGTCATAAGGATGGAGCCCACCCCCGCATGATGGGATTAGTGCCGCTATGAAAAAGAGCAAGAGCTCAGAGCTCTCTCTCTGCCAAGTGAGGATACAGCAAGAAGGCAGCCATCTGCAACTAGGAACGGTGCCCTCTCCATACCTCAAATCTGTTAGCACCTTGATTTTGGACTTCCCAGCCTCCAGAACTGTAAGAAATGTATGTTTGCTTTTTAAATCATGGTATTCTGTTACAGTAGCCCAAACTAAGAGTCTCTGAAGATGCAAACTATCAATACAAGTCAGTAAAAGTTAATTAGGAAATGAATGACTCCATAGAACATTTTTAAGTTCTGTTTTTGACCTTTAACCCTGTGAAAACAAGAAAAAGGGTGAGCAATGTATTAGTGGTTCCCACCTAATATTTTTTTTCTATTAGCCCCTTAAAAAGACATAGCATGTAGACTATATGAGGGTTTGATAATGGGCTTTTGTTAAAAATGTAGGAAAATAAAAAATGACTTTGTTCTAGGAAAGCTGACAAGGAAAGAAGAATGTTTTGATCCTCATGTTTATCAAATTCTGCTTCCCTGAATAAGATAAAGAAATTGAACCAAATACAAATCTTCCTCAGAGTTATGAGGGAAGCAGACAATGATAGGAAAAATCCCCAGCTTTGCTGTAACAACCTTATGGAGGTGAGTCAGTGAGAAAGAAGTGCACTCACAGAGCTGGGAGCTGGTGGAGAAAGCTGATCAGGTTCCAGGCTGTGGCTGCTGCAGCTAACCCAACGCTCGTCCATCTGCAGTAACGCTCAAAGTCACCTCTATTTTTCTGACTAGCCACTTGCCCAACCCTTTTCCCTCTGTCCCAGCTATGGGATCTAGCCACATATATCTCAAGTGGGAAAAGATCCAGAGACTATGTCTGCTTAATTCCATTCTGTGTTCACAAAGACCACAGCATTTCTGATCACAGCTTTTCAATGTGTAGAATGAGTGACCAAACCGGTCAATAAACATGCCTGAGTCATGTGGAATTGAAATAGGCCATTTGAATGTGGCCAACTTGGAGGTGCCATCTGCATCAAAGGCACAAGAAGTAAAAACAAATATTCAGAGGGAAGATCATTTTAGGACTGGATATTCAGGGAATTACTCTAAAGAATTGGTCAATTTTTAGCTGAGCCCTCAAGACTTAGTGTGATTTTAATGAGTGAAGAAAATTTTTTTTCTAGGAAAGAGAGACTGCATGGAGGTGAGATCACGCAAATACATGTGGGTCAGTGACTATCCTAGTCTGAGTAGAATAGTAGGTTCGTAAAGCAGAACGAGGCATTCAAAGACTTAAAATATAATTTGAAAGCTGTAGAGAGCATAGAGATAAAAATATTACTTGCCAAACAAACCTACAGAGAACTAGTCTCCCCCAAAAGAAACATCCACATTTATTCTACTGTTGACTAAGTAACAGATGAGGAAAGTAGGTGAGGTACTTTCTGGAAGAGTTCCTCACTGCTGACCTCTAGTTTTTAAAAGTTTGTCCTGATTATGTTTTGACTCCACTGACAGGGCGTCAGTGTTACAGATTCGGATACTTTTTTTTTTTTTTTAGACTAACATAATGAAAGCTGCTCCAAAAGCAAGGTCAGAAGCCCTTCACTGACCAGGGGAAACTGAATCTCTTCCTTTTTTTCTCAGTCTCTTCTCAAACACTTTTGCTGATTGACAATATGTAAGATGTTCGTGCATTCGTGAATGTTTACCTCGAAATTGCAGTCTCCTGCAACTCTATGGTTTCCAAGAAAATTATATTATTTCTAACAACTTAGGCAAATGATTCAATTGTTCTTCCATATGACAGCTTCACTCAGTTTTCATTTTATGAGGCAATAAATGTTTCCTACTAGCTGGTTTTACTTAGCACATTTAGATGAACTATTTATTACTAAGCATATAATATACGGTAGAAATAAAAAAAAACACATTTATTCCAAGATGTAACAAGAAAATGGTTTTAAAAAACTCACTGTGCCATTTACCTCCTAATAACCACCTTTTAAAATTATTTTCCAGTTCCTCGTGTGTGGGAGGATTATGTGTGTTGTGTATCAAGGTGCATGTGTGTATTGTGGGTTGTGTATTAAAGTCCTGGTAAATATAATTATGAATGCATCAAAAGCAATTAAGCTACTTGATCCTGATTAGGTATATTGTCAAACTGTATTAACAGCTGACAGTATGGGGGAAAAAATCCTCTGACTACTCAAGATTTAATTTACTGTACAACATTATTCTATTCTCTGAAGCTGACAAATCATTTTGAATAAAGTATTATATTTCATTATATAAAACTCTATTCTTTTCTTGATACACAATGAGTTTCAACTAACATTGTGTATGATGACTAAGGCTGGCAGGTACCCATGTATCTAGTTTCATAATTATTCTCATTATTATTTGCATAAACACAAAGCATAGCCACCTAGAGTCAGGCTTGCCCAGGATCCCAGTACCTTAGCATCATTCACAAACCTGTTTCCATCTTTGTAGCTCTCTGATTTCCTTTAGGCCATAATAACACCTGTCCTTTGTCCACACAATTGTGCAGCCAGCAGGTGGAAGACCACTTAGCACAGTGCCTGGCTCAAAATAGGCACTCGATGTCTCTCTATATAGGGTTAAGGTGGGGACCCAGAGGGTGAACAGACTCTGACTTAGAATTAAAACTCAAAGTTGGTGTCTCAGTCTCGCCAGTGCCAGCTTGCCAGCTCTTGAGGCCCTGCAGTTAGCTTCCTGACTGCCTGACCATAACCAGCTTTCTGGCTACCCCTGCTCCTGGACTACACTTGCTCTCTGACTACATACTGCTTCCTGATCACACTCTGCTCCCTGACTATACTTGGCTCCCTAACGACGATCTATTTTTGAGACACCCTACTCCCTGTCTACACTCTGCTTTTTGCTTAAATGCTGTCTCAAGACTACACTCAGCTAGGTGATCCCATACCGCTCCCTGCTACACACCCTGCTACCAAAATAAATTCTATTCCCTGACAGCATCCTATAACCTGACTATATCCTACTCCTTCACTATCCCCTAGTCCCTAACTACACTCTGCTCCCTGCTGACACCCTTCTCGCTGCTAGCACTCTGCTTTTTGACCGCACTCTGCCCCTTAATCGCACTCTGTTCTGTGACTACATTCTGCCACTTGACTACACCCTGTTCCTGGAGTACACCCTGCTCCCTGAGGACACTCTGCTCTATGGCTATATTCAACTTCTTAACTACCCCCCTGCTTTGTGGCTGCACCCTGCTGCCTGACTACCCACACTCCCTGACTGCACTCACACCCTGCTCAGCTCCCTGACCACACCTTGTCCCTGACTACAGTCGGCTCCTGCAGCCTGATCACACTCCACACTGATTCTACTCTGCTCCATTATACCACCCTGGTCCCTGACTACCCCCCGTGCCATGAACACACCCTGCTCCCTCACTACACTCTGCTCAGCAATCACACTGTTTCCTTAGTCCACTCTGCTCCCCCATTGTGTCAACAACATCCCCACTGCCTTGTTTCTTTCCACTTAGGCCTGTATTGTTGGCAACTCTTGGCTAACCTGACTCTCAAAACTGTCATTCTGTAACACACGTAATATCTGTTTAATTCTGATCTTATCTAGTGTAGTGGTGGGTGGGTAGTAAATGGTTTAGGCTTTGTGGGCCATGAAGTCTCTTTGGTGACCACTCGACTCTGGAGTTATTGTGCAAAAGCAGCCACAGACAATACGAAAACAAATATTTGTGGCCGTGTCCCAACAAAACTCTTTTTATAAAATCAGGCAGTGGGCAGGATTTGGTCCATGGACCTTAGTTTGTCAACCCCTGGCCTAGAGTATTTTTTAATCTCTGGTAGGAGATTTAGTACATTTTTACCATTTTAACTGAAAATGAACACTTTCTTATATTCTGCATAAAAGGGTGAAGGGAAAGGCAGATTGATAATTTATACAGATTCAAGAAAAAACAAAGGGGGGGGCTTAAAATTGTCTAATAAGAGTCTTATTTTTCAAGTAAGGAAAATTAAACTATAGTTATTTTTCTATTCTATTCTTTTGTTTCCTAAAATAAACTCAGCTTCATGTTGGAAGAACTATTTTTTTTCCAACTCAGTAAAAGAAAACCCCTGAAACATCTAACAGTCTATGAATGAGAGCTCACTTGCAAGTAACTGATGACCACATGTATAAGCTCATTTAAATTCTCTAGAAAGGCAGCAGTGGTGTCACAGTACCTTTCCCCCCCTTAACAATACTTGTAATTCCACTGTTAATTATATTCCTGCAAGAATGTTTTAGACTCCCAAGGGAAACATTAAAACACAAGTTACCTAACTCTTAAAGCGAATATTCCACATCCTCTATGAAAATAAGGTTTTGATAAATGAAACAAGAAGAGAATATATGAACACTTGGTGTTGAGGTACTTGTGGACAAATTTTATGCTTTTGATCAGGGGCTCACGTCAAGTGCAACTTTTGAACCAAGTATTCAATTTAAAGCCTGTCACATTATTTCCTAGCTATGAAATTGTGAGCAATTTATTCACTTCTCTAAGCCTCAATTTTTGTATCTCTAAAATGAAATAGTAATAGAGTAATAAATGGGACTGCATATACGGTAAGTCCTTAACAAATTTAAGCTACTGTGATTACAACTATCTAGGTGCTTTGGGCTGTCAGCAACTCTCACACAAAGGTTATATATAAATGTGGCATTCGTATAACTCCTGGCATTTTCTGGACAGTTTATAGTTTTAAAGTTTTCTACTAAATTGGTTGAAATGTAATCACTATACAACCCTGGGAGCAGATAGTATTAGTCCTGATATATACATAAGGAAATTTAACCTGAGTAAATGTAAATGGTTTTCACTAGTTCATTCAATTTTTTAGTAGTGGAATCATGTATTCTTCTCGAGAGATATAAGTATCTCAGAGAATCGGTTACCTAAATCACACCTAGTGGTTTTGTGGGGAAGTACATCTCTCAAAATGCTGGACTTGGGCCAAGGGCAAATCAACTTAGTTGTTTCTAATGTGCCCTGGAAAACTTGGGCTTTTTTCTGAGAGGGTCAGCCTGGCACAGAAAAATTCTCAGTTTCCAAAAATACTATTTGTCTTCACTCTTTGACGCTTGAAGGAACTTCACATGAGGAAAACCCCTTTATTCGACAATTTGAAATATGGCTTAAAATAGATTTTGGCAGATGGCACTGTGTGGTTCCACGCCTACTTACATCTCCACCTTCATGCTGAGCTTTTTCTCTTTTGTCCTCCCCATCCATCTAAGCTGGAGGGCTCTCTGTTCCTCAAACTCTCCTACTCCTAAGTCTTCCAACTGCATATCTGTCCAGTTGAAAACAAACCATTATTCCCTTGCAATTGCCATTAACGCTTTATATTTCAGCATAGACATCTTTCCTTAAGAAAGCATTCCATATGCCATCAGACTAAAGTTAAGGTACCATAATTATTTAAATTATTATATTTATATTATATATTATAATTATTTAAATGTCAGTCTGAAAGTATTTCCTTTATGTCTCCCTTCCTCAATAAAAGATATGCCCCATAGAGGCAGGAATCATGTCTCTTGTGCTCACTCCTCATTCCTCAGTATCTGTCACATACTCTGCACTCAATTAATATTTGATTGACTGAGTTGCATTCCTATTCAGGGGCAAGTAATCAATATCACATCCTCTTCCTGAGAAAATCATGATAAAGGAGTGCACTGAGAGCACAACGGTGCTATAAACCTGACTGAGGTTGGAGTAAGAGGACATAGCATAGAAAGAGGCTGTTTCAGAGATTAAAGAGAAACACAACCCATTCACTAATTTACTTTCCCTTCCATCCTAACTAGAAGACAACAAATTCTCCTTTTTTTCTACGCAGTACACTTCTGTGGACTAGGAATGAGAACATGATTGTCAGATATCAATTCAGATGGCTGAATGGTGGTTACCACCCATGGGAAGCATTGGAAAAGAATAAAAGATCACATTCCTGAGAAGGTCAAGGTGAAGTCTCATATTCAAAGAATCACAGAGAAATTGTCCTGGCTACAGGGTTCCTGAGCACAGTGGTGTGAGTTATGCATTTCACACAACTCATGAGGGGACATAATTCACATATATTTGCAGCTACCTCCTATCTAAGTGGACTTTTAGATATCCTTTTGCCTTAATTATTCCAGGGAGGACAGCACGTAGGTCCCAGTGGCTAAGACCACTAAGATGAGGAATTGATGCATTAATTAATATTTTATCAGGTCACCTTCAACAGAGCCCTAACTTTATCAAGTAAAGAATTCATTTATCACCTAACAAGATGTATGCAATTTGGGACTGGGGCAGCTTGTTTAGAAAATCATCAAGGACTGAGACTCTTTCTATGTTCCTGCTTTATCACCTCTGCTTATAAGATAGGTTGGGACCTGGAGGATTTGAGCTGGGCATATTCTCTTCTTAAACAACATTGAAGTGTCTTAGTAAAGGAAGAACAGGGATAGTAGATGTTGGGTAGGCAAATAATAATGTCTGGCATTCTTAGGGTTACATCTAAATGTAGGACTGCAGCTCCTGCTTTCTGGTAGGAGATGAGGTTTGAACACTGAGTCTGAGCCAAGTATGCTCTGGATCTATTTCCTAACCTGGTTAATCATAAGTATGGGTCTGTCTAACCAGCGTGCAACTTCAAAACATTGATTTTTAAAGTATTAAAGAATGGACAGAGGTGAAAGGAAAGAAGACAAAAACCACCTCTTTTTGAATGAGATGCTTGTAAAATATCGTAAAATAAAGATCGTAAAATAAAGAGGCTTAAAGAATAAGTAGTTAGAATAAAGAGAATAATACCATTTAATTTTCAAAATAGTAAAAGCACTGTCTAGGTGTGGGTGGATAAGAGGAGCATGCATTTAGGTGTTGGCCCAGTAATTATTATATATAATATGAGACTACTTTATTTCAACAGAACCGGCAGGGACTAGATTCACTGAATAACAACATCTAATTATATCAACAAGGATATCACTATATTTTGCAGAATGGGACAGTTTCATGCAAGAATTTTGGGGCCATATGTGGGATTAGCAGTCCCTTTAAGAGGTACATGTACATTCTTTTTCATAAGAGATATAAGAGCTGCTAAGGTACCCAAAGGGAATAAATTTAGAGTTTTCCATTTTATTTAAATGACTCAATCATTCAGATTACCCAGGGAGAAAAATGTCTCCAGCATAAATGATGAGTTAAGCTCTTTCATACATAATAACCGTTTCAACTAACCAGATCTTTTCTAATACATTGCCTCTTTTGAATTAAATTATTCCCATTAAATAATTATGTAATTTTGGGTGCTTCATGTTGCAACTAGAAAATCCAAATTAAAAGAATTTAACTTAGAAATATAACTATCTACATAGCTCCCTTTAGTGTCTTTCTTCAGGTTATTTTATCCTTTATTTCTACATTTTCTTTATCGTACTCCCTAAGAAGAGCAGTAGCAAGAAATTGGGACCTAGTGTGAACTAGAGAAAATTATTCAGTCCCTCTGAGATTCTATTTTCTTATCTGCTGCTCAGAGGTAAAAGGTACCTCCATCGGTTTGAAGGAATGATTAGAGAAGTAAAATGTATGTATAATATCTAGCAGAGACTGGCACGTAGTAGGTGCTCAGTAAAAGTTAATTTCTCAATCCCACCTCTCTTCTTTCCCTCCACCTCCACCTCTTTCTTTCTTTTTCTTGTGGATGCAAAGTGTCAAGCCATTCCTTTTAGTTTTGTAGACAATCTCTTCTCTCTTGACTGTCTCTTTGCCTTTTTTTCACCCAGTTGCACCTTGGACACTATTGTTAAATTCAACCTTGACCTGAGGGTTGAATTTGAGAAAGTGATTAAGACTCAAGAATTACCTCCCTTGCGAATATGGGAATTAAAACTCTCACAAACAGTAGGCTCCCAGGAATGCATTAAAACCAATCCAGCGGGAAATGACTTGCTGGCAGTCAGTCCAAGGATCCTCAGGAGGATCTTGTTTCCCATCCTCATGCTGGCTGGGTCAATGTTACCCACATTCAGGTGCAAACATAAAGAGAGAGTCATTTTCTGTATGGGGCAATGTCTGTGGCTGTTTTAAATGGGGAATGTGAAGTTGCCATTCCTAGTGAGATGGGGAATTTTTAGTGTTAGAATTATCTAACATTGCCTCAGCTAGGCTTACAGGGTTTAAAGCAGAGCTATATAACTCATTTGATCTCAGCAGGAAAAGCTCATTGGAAATATAACATCTGTTTACCTAATGTTTGTCTCCTCATGTAAGTCTCATTGCCTGATTGCTTGAAGTAAGGCTTAAAACCTTCAAGCAAGTAAACCCAAAAGTGATCATGCACACAAACATCATGCTAGAATTATATCTATATCTTTCACTATACTAAAAAATTCTCATTATCTGACAGGATCCATTGCCTCATTATTTAACCTCTTTCCTCTTAACCAGGCAAAACAATTTTCTTTGTATACATCTACTCATTCAAGCAGTAAACAAATATCAAGTATCTTTGATGTTTCAGGTTCTATGATAGACAATAGCATAAAAGTGGTGAGGAAAATAAACACATTCCCTTGTCTGTCATAAAATATAGATACTAAGCAAATAGTGACAAAGCGGTCACCATTGTTTTTTGTTTTTTTTTTTTGGCGGTACGCGGACCTCTCACTGTTGTGGCCTCTCCCGTTGCGGAGCACAGGCTCTGGACGCGCAGGCTCAGCAGCCATGGCTCACGGGCCCAGCCCCTCCGCGGCATGTGGGATCTTCCCAGACCAGGGCACGAACCTGTATCCCCTGCATCGGCAGGCGGACTCTCAACCACTGCGCCACCAGGGAAGCTGGTTACCATTGTTTTGTCTGTTCAGCATACTTCTAGAATGAGACCTTGTCACACATATATGTCTTTTTTTCTGGTAATAGGCACCACCCCCTAGAGGAGTGGCCATGTCTCTCTGACTGGTCACATCACATTACTCTATATTTCTTTAACCACAGAGACTGGTCCAGATTTGGGCATGTGATTCACACTGGCTCAGAAGGATCCTTCCTCTGGATTTTTCTAACTATAAACAATGAGGAAGAGCCCAGAAACTTTTGGCTGCCACGATGCCCACCAGATGAAGAAGGTTCATTTGACGTAGGAGAGGATAAAGCCAAGCACAAACAAACTGAGTATAAATGGGAGAATAATGAAATCCTACCAGTTTTATCCTTGTTTCCAGAACCCAAAGTCCCTGGAGGTCACTGGTTTCTATATTTCGTCTCTTTAGATTCTGGGAAATGCCCAGATACTGTGCAATATTCACACCGTGTAATCCCATTTTAGTTATATTTCTGTCACGTGTAATTAAAAACATTCTTACCAATGAAAAAATATAAATCCATGTTTATTAAAGGTGGTACCTGCCTTAAAGGAAATATTTGGACCAGGAGAGCATAAAACAGAGGGAGTCATCTCATCTAAGAAGGCAGGGAAAACTACCCTGAGGAAAAACTTTTAAGCTAAAATCTGAAGGATGAGTCTGTATTAACTAGCAAAGGAGGGAGAAGGAAACAGCAAGTGCAAGGGCCTGGTGGCGTCATGTTTGAGTTCCTGAGTGAAGGCCAGAGTTGCTGAGAGCTCATCTGCAGACCCAAATGGTCACGGGTCAAAGCACAGAGAGAGTCTTACGGGACATGTTTTTCTCCTGTCCAGGGTTATAAACAAACACTTCCTCACATGTATATCACAAACTTAATTTGTGGACAATTTTGACCAGCTGGCATTGTATTACAAACTCTGTGATAACCAGAACTGTATCTTCGTAATCATTAGCAATACCCACTCTCTGACATAGCTTATGGGGAAGCTAAGTGACCCTATGACTGTGAAATAAATACAGGCAAAATGAAATATGAGTGAAAAAAAATGCATAATGGACTTTTGTTCTGTATACACAACCATAAGAGCTGAAAAGAAAGTCTGTGCCCCACAAAATTTCATTAGGATAGGAGATTCTACCAGTTAGAAAAATGGGTGATTACCTTGCTGGAATTTAGTTTGCAAATACAAATATTTGACTAGTATCTAGGGCATTCCTGAAGAGATTGATAGATCAAAAATCCAGAAAAAGAAAGTATTCTTTTTAAGATTTGGAAGAAAGATGAGAGAGCAAAGGGGGAAGTAAAGTAGTGGGTATTCCTGCTTAAAATACTTAACATATCTTTCCAACACATAGAGATTTTTCTCTTTAAATTCTATGGGCCTCCCCACGTCCTCAAGTCCATTCTCTATGTCTGCGTCTTTATTCCTGTCCTGCCCCTATGTTCACCAGAACCATTTTTGTCTTTTTTATATTCTATATATACGTGTTAGCATACAGTATTTGTTTTTCTCTTTCTAACTTACTTCACGCTGTATGACAGACTCTAGGTCCATCCACCTCACTACAAATAACTCAATTTTGTTTCTTTTTATGGCTGAGTAATATTCCATTGTATATATGTGCCACATCTTCTTTATCCATCCGTTTGTCATGGGGAGGGGGAAGGGTAAGCTGGGACGAAGTGAGAGAGTAGCATTGACATATATACACTACCAAATGTAAAATAGATAGCTAGTGGGAAGCATAGCACAAGGAGATCAGCTTGGTGCTTTGTGACCACCTAGAGGGGTGGGATAGGGAGGGGGGGAGGGAGACACAAAAGGGAGGGGATATGGGGATATATGTACACATATAGCTGATTCACTTTGTTATACAGCAGAAACTAACACAACATTGTAAAACCATTATACTCCAAAAAAGATGTTAAAAAAAAAAAAAGAAAATTCTATGGGCCTATGGCCATAGTCATGCACCAGAGGGAACAGACACTAGTGGTGATTTAATGGGAATAGATATATCTAGAAGGAAAAATAAACATTAACCAGCAGCATTATGTAAAGATTTAAGAAAAAAATCATAAACCTGCACCCACTTATTATATTTTATTGCCTAGGAAAAGACATTGCTTATAAAAACATGGCTTCACATAAAGACCACAGTCATTTAAAAAATAATTTACCAGTAACTTGCAGAAAAAAAGATTAAAAAAAAAATATAGCAATGCTATTTTATTAGAAGGTGTAGTGATGTGCGTCATGTTAAGGTACAGGAAATCTCACTCATTCTGGCTCAGGCTGTTTCCATCGGTGGGAAATGATTGACTAGCTCAGGCTCAAGACTAGCTGTGTGTTAAATTAAGGAACCCCTTCAATTATCACTGTTATCCATATTCCTAACACAGCTTATTAACTGCATATTTCTAGGTTCACTGTCTATATTTAGTATTGTAATCTTCTTTATTAAACATTACTTTTACTAAAGTAAATGAACGTGTCACTAAACAATAGTTGTTAGAATTATTCCGGTCCATTCTCCTCAATTATTTATTTATTTATTTATTTTTTGGTGGTACGCGGGCCTCTCACTGCTGTGGCCTCTCCCGTTGCGGAGCACAGGCTCCGGACGTGCAGGCTCAGCGGACATTGCTCACGGGCCCAGCCACCCTGCGGCACGTGGGATCCTCCACGGACTGGGGCACGAACCCGTGTCCCCAGCACCGGCAGGCGGACTCTCAACCACTGCGCCACCAGGGAAGACCTATGAAGTGATTTTTTTAAAGTCACTTAAGGGATGGAAGAAGAATCAAGGAAGCTTAGGTTTGGTTGGGGCAAAAAAAAGGAAACAAAAAAACGGAGCAAAACCTGCTGCTTAAATGGAGGTGGCTTGCTTCCTTTGAAGTCCTTGTGAATGTTGCTTAATATCGCTAATTGACAACTCTCATTAGCATTAGAAAGCTTTAATTAAATGTTTAGTCCCTTGTGCTGGGTACCACACCACTTTCAAATTTTGTAGGTCGAGCCCTCTGCATTACTTGTAGCTGAAGGTGCCTAGTCTTCTGCTTGATCTACAAGCCCTTAATCCTCTGGCCCCTGTCTGCTTCTCCAGTCTCATCCTTACCAACCTCTTCACTGATCATTCTCACCCGGGTCTAATTACTTTCAGATTCCCAAACAGCTCTAGCCTCTTTTACTCTCAGGGCTTCCAGAACATTGCTATGGGTTTAGGACACCTTCTTCCCTCTCTTCTCCTCTTTCACTTACCCCTGTTCTCTCTTACAAACTCACAACAAACACAATCTTTTTCAGGAAGCCATTTTTGATATCGCTAGGTTGGGTTAGGTGTTGCTCCGGTATATAATCTCCTGGCATTGTGTGCTTAATTCGAACACAGTCTTTTGCACTGCAATTGAACATTTTATTGTGTTCTAGTGTCTGGTGAAGTTCATATAATAAATGCCCACTAAGTATTCAATGAATAAATAGGTTAAAAAATAAATCACAAGTGAAAAAACTATGAACCAGAAAATCAAGGAGTCACTCATTCCTTAATAAAACTGCAAAAAGAGTGTAATACCCTAAATAACTCTGATATCTTTGAAACTTCCCATCTAGTTATTCCTAAACCAATTATTTGTACTTCTGTTTATTATATTGGTACCTTTTAAAAGCCCTCTCTTTCATAAATTTTTTGAGCATAATTAAATTGACACTAACTTATATTTAACTCATCTGTATATCTGACTTGCAAAAATAATATTCATTTAACACTCATTTTTCTCCAAAATATGCAGTCTTAAAATGGCACTGTACCCATAGCTGATAACTATCTTGATTATGCTAATCTAGGCCAACTGAACGAACAATTCCTTTTGAAAAATGGCCGGTGGCCCCATAACTTCTCAATTAATTGCCTATGGTATACATTATTCATAGTAGATTCTACTTAGAATTATACAATTTTGGTTTGGGGGAACCTTAGCAGTCAGCAAGTCTGGGTAGAATTTATAGTTCAAGTCCATCTAGTTATCTGATTCAATTCTAAGACTGTTTACAGCTTTACAATTTCATAGCACAGTTTGGTTCAGTGTCAAGGATGTGGACAAAACATGTAAGACTACACAGGCATGGGAGAAATCCATGACTCTGGGCTTCTCCCTCCAGGCTGACTTCATTTAAATTGTTGCAGAGAAGCAGGTGCTGACTCTACTTCCCTGTTCTGCTCAACGTTCAATAGCTGAAATACTCGATTTGATAGGAAAATATTAAATTTCTACTTCTTGCTATGGTCTACCTTTAATAAATTAGGTTTTGGTAGTAGTTGTTCAACCATTTTTTCACTGTTTTTCCCACGATGCTTTTGTTTTTGTTTTTCAGTTCTCTGATCTCTATTTGCTAATTGAATTGAAGAAGTTAGTAAAATGAAACCAGTTTTACTTTAGCAAAACTAAATACCAGTTTTAATTTCTGTCCAAGTTTAGAGAAATGATTATTCAAAAATAATTACAATTATAAAGATAATTAAAAGTAAATAAGCGTTACTTTCCCCTCCTGATTTTACTGTAAATCCTTGAGTCAATTGAAGAGTTACTTTTTCACTTAGAAAGATGCAAGTCTTTGCTAAGGTATTTTCAGGGGTCAAGACTTGTGAAATGCAATGAAGCATGGACTTGTAAATAGTTCAAAAAGATACTATAAAACTTTGATAAATCAAGTGGCACACCAGTAATGCATTGGGATATTATAATAAATATGGTAAAGTCCTCTTTTCTCCTAACTGGCTTAACTGGAAATAGAAAATGGACATTGAAATTATGGAGCCTTGTTATTTACTAACTTTGAGACTGTGGAAAGTTACTCAAACTATTGGTTTTCTTGTCTATAAAATGGAGAAAATAATACCTTGTAGGTTGGCTATGAGTATTAATTGTAATATATGAAGCCCTTAAACAGTGCTTAGCATATACTAGGCTTCAATACGTGGTGGCTATTTTTATTACAGGCATCTTAATGTAGTACTGGTTAAGTGTGTATTACTAGGTCCCCTGCATTATAATTACCAAGTGTTCCTTAAAAAAATTTTTCCTGAGTTACAACCAAAGACCCAAAATTAGAATGTTAGGAAGTTAGACCTAGGACTTTGAATTTTTAAGAAATATCATTGAAAAATTATTTTTATTTATCCTATTAACTGAGCATTGCTCTATGGAATGAAACAACTCAGTTTTAATAAGATGAATAGAGTGTATGTGATCAGAAAGTGATTGTGGCATCTGAACTTTCTACTTATTCTTATGACATTATGCCTACCATTTTTATAGCCTCACAATGTTCCGGTTAACATGATCATCTGTATGCTCAGGAATCCACAGTGTAGACTAACCTTTTCTGTGCTGACAAATTGTACCACAGGCACTTAGTAAATCATATTCTAATGAACTATTTTAAAAAATTGTTATAAGATGGTTGTAATATATTAACCTGTATGGCGCTAGAGTTAACTTCAAAAGAAAGAAAGAAAAAAGCTTTGCTGGTGCTTTGGATTGCAATTTTCAAGATGTACCTTTGACCTATATACTCTGTACAACTGACCCAAGTACTGTAACTAAAGTATAAACTCCTCAGTGTAATGTCTGCTAAATACTTTAGACTGCTCTTTTCTGGGGCCCAGGAGGCATCATTTTAACCGACGTGTCATTTGGAATAGCTAATATCTATCTATCCTGTGGCAGTAGAAGTCTCTGTCACCTCATTGGGTGGGAGAAACTCAGTTGTGAGAATTGAACAGAATTATCCAACATTTTACAGACTCTTTCATAAGGAAATCTATAAAGCAAATATACATTAGCACATCTGCCCTGACCCTGGGAAAAAACAGCTAACATGAATGAAATTGTAAGCATTGATTAATCATTCCTTTTGGAATCATTCCTTTTGGTTTTAATAGCCAAGAAGATGTCTGCCATCACCCAATTTAATAAGGGACTCCTCCTATGTTGGTTTTACTATTATTATTTTTACTTTTCATATCCGTGATTGTTTGCATCAGCTAAACTTCAGCTTCCACTGACTGAGACCTCAGAGGCCACTGCATCTGAAGGTGTTCAGCTGAATGTACAATTAGCCTATTTCAGAAAACTGCAGTGTACAGATTATATGTTAATACAAAGAAATCTGGATGTTTCCCTCCTAATGCCCACCAGACCTTAAAGGTCAGCAGGGAGTTCAGGAAGTTTCTAACACCATTCCTTTCTCTCCAATTAACTTTGATTTTAAAGTATCCAAGGGGATCTAGAGTATTAATTTTAAAGTGTTCTAAATGAAATGGGGTTTTATGAGGCCAAAACAAAGATCAAATTCATTTCAACCTACTTCCATCCAAGCAGGATGATACAAGAGGTTAAGTGGCCCCGGTTTTGGTCATACCAGGATACTACCACTGGTTTTTGAACAGAGATGTTTTGATCTAAAAGTGATCTTTGAGTTTACCTCAATTAAAGTGACCTTTTGCTAAACATTTATATGTAACACTCCTCATTTTTCAGATAAGTAAAGGTTGAAATTCAGAGAGAATGAAGTATTTGCCTCAAATTCTATAATTAGAACCCCACAGTCCAGATTCTTATCTAGCACTCTTTCTAAAGCATGCATTTACCTTAGTAAGGCTTATCTAAGAGATGGAAGTTGTACCTTTGCAAGTTGCCTCCACACTACAGAATATCAGAGAAAACCCTCTGAATTTTTCTCCCATTCTCTCCAGGCTTTGCATAAATTTATTATTGGATTTCAATGATCTATTAGAAAACACTATGAGTGAGATTCCCTGGTACCTCCTCAGGGCTGAAAAAGACCTGTAATCTTCCTGAAACTTTTCTGGACCCAACACTCACTCTTGCTGCTGTGAGATTTAGTAGTTATAGGTGTATGTTTTATACTATCATCTTGTCGAAAGAGGCATAATAAATTTAATTACTTAATTACAAATAATAAGTTTAATACAATTAAAACAAAAGATTTAACCTGGTTAAACCATAGGTTCCAAATGAGACCTCAAAAACAATTTTGTTGTGGAATAAAAATGTATGACACAGTTTGAGGGCTGTTTGTTTGCCTCAACATATTTTGCACAAGAAGCTTAAGAATTCTTATTATATTTCCTTCCTAGCATAACGCACTGTAATCAGAAAATACATTTTAAATTGCAAGTCAAAAATATATGGACATCACTAATTTGCATACACATATGAATTAGCACAATATTAGCTAAGAGAAAAATCTTGGGTAAAGTGATCTCAGGGGTTGAAGTTCAGAAAAGATGTGACAGAAAGAAAACAGAAAAAGAGTCTGGAAGTCTCTGTGCCCCTTTTTAGGGACTCCTAACTATTTTGAAGATCATGAGCGAGAGAAAGAAGGCAAAGAGGTTTGTCAAGCAAAGGGGAAGGGACTTCTTTACTTTCACAGCTTTCTTTAGAGTCAACCCTAAACGGCACTGGTGGAAATAGGATCAGGATTCTATAATAAAATAGTTTGGGGAACTAAAATGGCAAGCGTATGTCTTGTCATGATATTCAATCAAATCAAGTCATTAATGACATTTATTCTTGTTTATCCAAAAAGAAGAAGAAACTCTGCATTCCATATTTCCGTGAAGGTCTGTTTTTCTCTTCTGTTTCCAGAGTTGATGATACTAGGTGGCCAATGTCTTCATATTACTAAAAGTCCTTAAGTCGTCCCACAGGTTTTCAACACATTTTCACTTTTCACTAAAATGTCCATAAGTATAAATTCTAAAGCAGATTTTCCCACTCTGTTCAACCCTCCTTACCCTATATCATTGACCTCACAATAAGATCCATGTGCCTTATCTTGGCAGACAAGGTCCTACAGGATAGATAGATCCATGCCTACTTTTCTGACCTCAGCTCCTCACCAATCTGCCAACTTGCTCATGTTAATTCAGCTGATCTAGCCTTGTTTTTTTCTCAATCACACTAAGAACCTTCTTGCCTTGGGGCCTCTTCATTCGTATTCTCTTCCATTTGACCTTGAGAGGCAAAAGAATACAGTGGGTATGAGAATGGGTTCTGAGAATGGAAGGTTCTGGTTCATATCCCGGCTCTGCTACCCACTTTTTGCCCCAACTTTGCAGGGGCTTTTATATGGACATCTATGTGTAAAACACTTGGAACAGGAAAGAGCACATATGAAGGGTCTCATAAATGATAGCTATCACTATTATTATGGTTATTATTATTGCTCACTTTTACATAAAGTCTAATTCCTTCTTGCCATTTATGTCTCAGCTTAAATGTCACCACTTAAAACAGACCTTCCCTTACTACCAAAGTAGCCCTGTTATTTTCCACATATCAAGATATTTTAATTTCTTCATAGCACTTATGAAATTACCTGATGTTTCCTATTGATTTATGTACATAGTTCCACCCCAAACCTCACTGAAAACTTTGTGACAGCAAAGATCTTATCCATTTTGTCCACTGCCGACTCTGTAGGACCTAGTATATACTTGTTATATTAAGTGCTCAATAAATATTTGTCAGGTAACAGCTGCTCAAAGCTGTCTGCATGGAACTGGTTGCTTTATGAATGTAAGAGTGGGGCTAAGAGGAAATGAACTTGTGTCACATCAACTCTCTTCATAAGAGCCCAGTACAACCTCTGTCCAGCTAAGCTTGTACACAGTCTCTGATGATTATTGTTGGTATTTAATCTTCGGTTGTTCATTCATGTCAAGATAATATATATTCCAATCTGGTCATAAACAATCATGTCATATGAGGAAAAGACACACATCTTACGTAAATTAGGATATATGGCATTGCCTGATTTTGCCTTCAAACAAAGATCATCATTTTGTCATGAAAATAAATCAGATTGGTTCAACATAATTTTTTGTTCACAAGGACATTCTTGTTTAATGTTCAACTCCCTGAGTTACTAGATTAGGTTGGAAAATCAGGGGCTTGGTGTATGATTTCAGTCCTCCAATATCCTTCCTTTTTTAAAAGAATTGTGAACCTACACAATTGCTTTGATATCTGGGGAATATCTCTTTATTCTTTTTGTATCTACCGTCCGCCAATCAGAGTATTTAGCTTATCTTGTTAATGTCTTTCCTAACTGAAAACATAGAGCTGTTTAGTCCTAAGAAATATGAATTCTGTAATACTTTTGTGGCACATCTGTGGAAGAATTCCCTTTCCTGGGTGAGTGTGAAGAAGGAGTCAAACTACAAAAAATAAGTAGCAAAGTTGGAAAAAAGCCTTCGCAGAAATTCTGATCCCAAAATGTATGCTTGTGTCATGATATTCTTAGAATTCCACTTTGGTGAAAAGCAACAGTTTCATCATAAACGTTTGCATGCTTTCAGATTGGAAGTTAATTTTTTTTTTTTATTATACTCCAGTTTCTCTGCAGAAGAGCTACCAGCCCATGTGATATTTTGAATTTTCTAAAAGCTCAAATTTTAAAGATTATCAGGTATAATTATTTTTGCATACATGATTAAAAATCAGGCCTATAGATGAGTAATCGCAGTCACCATCAGGGAGCTGAGAGACTCTTTGGTCAAGGGGAAAAGAATATTGCCTTCTCCATAAACTCTTCCACTAAACTAAATGTCTTTTTTTCTCTATGCATTGGACCTTGGATATATGTTTTTCCACAATTAAGCTCAAACTGTTTATAATTTTGTTTTTTTTTGTTTTAGATGTGGACCATTTTTAAAGTCTTTATTGAATTTGTTACAATATCACTTCTGTTTTATGTCTTGGTTTTTGGCTGCGAGGCATGTGAGGGATTGAACCCGTGCCCCCTGCATTGGAAGGCAAAGTCTTAACCACTGGACTGCCAGGGAATTCCCTATGTAATTTTGAATTCTGATTTATCCCTAAGGAATGTGTTAATAATATAACTCTTTGAATAAACTCAGTTTTGTACATTTACATTTAGTCATGCAGCCAAAGGCACTAATTAGGGACACACTCGATCGGGCAGTTTCCTATAGGAACATACACACATACATACACACACACACACGCAAGTGCATTTGGAAAAGAAATTCAAGACATGGAAATTTAGACTGGTCAGGAATTTACAATATTATATAATATTAAACAATGTTACAAATATTGGTTAGTTAAGGAGGGAAATGCTACTTGTTGAATTTAAGACACTTGTTAAATACTATATCAAATTAGAAAAGGATATTTGGTACTCTTAGGTAGTAAAACCTCTGCTCTTTTTAAAAAGCATATTATGTTATAGCTCTTGCCATTCTTTGGATACAAACTAGCTCACTTTAATAAAGAGATGTGAATTTCAGTACCTCAATAGCACTTTTCAATGAATAGCTTCAGGTTCTCAGCCTCCTTTTCAGATTCCCTTCTCTCTTAATAGCTTTGGGAGCCCACAAGCAGTATCTTATCTGTAATGATTAAGGTGTCCACTTCTGTGTACTTTTTGGCCACTACTCAAATTTTCTGTAGCTCCAAAACTGTATGGCTTATTTTTTATTCTACCCTAATGGGTATAGATCCCCTTCTGTGTCCCTCACTTTTAGATGAGCTATGGGATGAATTCAAGTACCCTAATACATGCAATTAGTGACCTAGAAGGTGGCGGAGACAGGGAGGAGAGAAAATATTTGAAGAAATAATGGCCCAAACTTCCCCAATGTGATGAAAAAAATAAACCCACACATGTAAGATGCTCAATGAACACTGAGATATTTGGAGAAAATTACATTAACATACATCATAATCAAATTTCTCAAAAACAGTGACAGAAAATCTTAAAAGCAGCTGAGAAAAAAAGACATGCAAAGAGGAACAAAGATAAGCATAACACCAAATTTCTTTTTGGAAAAAATGAAATTGAGAAGACAGTAGAACAACAATTTTAAACTTGAAAGAAAAAAGACTGTCAATCTAGAATACATATCCAGCAAAATATCTTTTAAAAAGGAGGTAAAAATCAGATATTTTCAAAGGTTGAAAACCGAAAAAAATTCATCACCAGCAGACTTGCACTACGCAAAATGTTAAAAGAAGTTCTTTAGGCAGGAGGAGCATGATACCACATAGAAGTATGACTCTAGGGGCTTCCCTGGTGGCGCAGTGGTTGAGAGTCCGCCTGCCGATGCAGGGGACACGGGTTCGTGCCCCGGTCCGGGAAGATCCCACATGCCGCAGAGCGGCTGGGCCCGTGAGCCATGGCTGCTGAGCCTGTGCGTCCGGAGCCTGTGCTCCGCAACGGGAGAGGCCACAACGGTGAGAGGCCCGCGTACCGAAAAAAAAAAAAAAAAAATATATATATATATATATATCTACACAAAAATGTGAAGAACACTGAAAATTGGTAAATATATAGCCTTTTTCTTAGTACTTAATGTGTTTCAAAGATATGTGATTGTTTAAGCAAAGTACTAAGAATGTAGTATTTGGTTTATAACATATGTACAAGTAAAATGTATGACAACAATAGCACAAAGTCCTAAAGGGAAGAAATGAAAGTATAGTGTTTCAAGGTTCTTATAATATATGTGTAGTGGTATAATAATACTTGAAGGTAGACAGTTATAAGTTAAAGATCTATGCTATAAACCCTAAAGCAACCACAGCAAAATGAAACACATAGATATAGCAATAAGTCAACAAGGGAGATAAAAATTAGGATATGTTGGTAAAAGTTTATAAAAGTTTCAGCTACAAGATTAATAAAGCCTAAAAAAATTAATTAGGCCTGAAAAATCTAATATAAAACATGGTGGCTATAGTTGATAATACTGTATTGTATAATCGAAATTTTCTGAGAGTAGACCTTAAATGTCCTCCTCTCCTCCCCAAAAAAGCTAAATATGCTGTGAGGTGACAGACATGTTAATTAACTAGACAGGGGAGATCCTTTTACAAGATGTATGTATAGCAAATCACCATGATGTACACTTTAAATATCTTACAATTTTGTATGTCAACTATACCTCAATAAATCTGAAATAAATAATTAAAAAATGTGCAATTGAGGTAAATAAGGCAGAAAGATGAAAAATAGAACAAAAACAGAACAATTAGAAACAAAATAGGTGGTATATTTAAATCTAACCATATTAATAATCATATTAGATATAAATGGTCTAAACACCCCATGTAAAAGGCAGAAATTATCAGGCAGGGTTAAATAGCAACATCCAACTATATGCTACCTATAATAAACACATTTTAAATATAAACACAAAAATCAGTTAAAAGCAAAAAAATAAAATGGAAGTACAACACTAATGAAAAGAAAGTTGGAGTGTTTATATTAATTTAAGACAAATTAAATTTCAGAGCAAGGATGATTACCAGAAACAAAAAGATCATATCATAATGATTAAGGGGGGATTTATCAGAAGGGCTTAAAATCCTGAATGTTTATGCACACAACTATTAGAGTTTCAAAATACATGAAATGAAACTGATATAACTGCAAGGAGAAATAGATAAATCCACTCTGATGGTTGGAGATTTCAGCTCCCCTCTCTTGATAACAGAACAAGTAGGCAGAAAATATGCAAGGAAAAAAGTAGATGTCAACCAACTTGACCTAATTGATATGTATAGATCCTGCCACCTAACAGTAGTAGAATATACATTCATTTCCGAGAACATTTACCAAGGTAGGCCATATTCTATAAAATATGAAAAGACCATAAAACAAGTGCTATTTAAATTGAAATGATGCAAGAATTCAAGTCATACAAAGTATGTTTTCTGAGCACAATGGAATTATATTATAAATCAATAATAGAAAGATTTCTGGAAAAAATTCTAATATATGAAAATTAAATGGCACATTTTTAGAAAAAAACATGGTTTAAAGAAGAAATCAAAATGGAAATTAGGACATATTCATGTGGATATTCAAAAGACCTAATTGTCCGAAAGAACTTTGGAAATGAGCATAAATTTTGAGGACAAACATTACCTGATTTAAGGACTTCATATACCATACGGGCTAGCCATTCCACTCTTAGATACAAAGACTTATAAAGAAATGTCCATAGACTCAAACTGGAATCAAACTCAACATACTGATGTATATATATATATATATATATATATATATATATATATATATATATATATATATCAACAAGTAAATGTATAAATATATTTTGATATATCTGTACTATAAAATGCTATCCAACCATTAAAAAGGAACAAATTATGGATAGATGTATGAATCTCAATTACTGTGAGCAAAACAAGCCAGATTCTTCCTCTACCCTGTTAAAAAAAGAGACAAAGTATATACTCGGTAATTCTATTTATATAACATTCTAACAAATGCAAACTGATGTACTGTGATGGAAGGAAGATGAGTGGTCGCCTGTTGCCACTGTAGGATGGGGTTATGAGATGAAAGGGAGGAATAACAAAAGTGCACAAAGAAACTTTTGAGTTTGATATATGTGTTCATGATTTTGATTATGGTTTCATGGATACATATGTCAAAACTTACCAACTTTTATACTTTAAATATGGCGAGTTTACTGCATGTCAATTATACCTCAATAAAGCTGTTAAAAGCAAAAGTAACAGTCACCAACCTATACCAGCATTGTTACTGTCTTGTGCCCTGTTATGACTGAGACTTATTTTGGGATGGAATATTTTCTTGTGATGTATGCACGCCTTAGGATACCTGAGTCCTTTCTTTTGCTATAGGAGCCAGCATTAAATGCCCTGACTAATTCATGGGGATTGATTTGTTTATCCCAAAAGTCTTTTCCAGTTGGAAAATTCTGTGATCTAAATTTACCATTTGAATATAAAGATGATTGTGTTCTCTATTGCTTTGTATGTCTTATTGAATGTCTCAAACAAATTTGTAAATACTTCTTTTTATCTATTTTATTTATTCCGTTTAATGAACAAGTGGGTAAATAATAGGTAGTTATCAATCAATTGATCTTTCTTTGGTATAGAGTATTCTTTCTTCACTGCACTATACTGCTTTTCACTTAAAATTTTCAGTATTTACTGGGAAAAAAAAATTATATCTGATACTTCCTGTGCTTAGAGGCTTGGAGTGAATTTTTTCCTTACTTTTCTGAGGTTTATAATGACCAAATCTGCAATTAAGATTGCTTCCATAAAATACTGAATGATTAATGATTTTAACAATATTAAACTGCTTTTAGTAGATTGCTAATGACATTAGGATCAGGATATAAACCAAAGCAGCCGGCTATAGTCAGTGATGTTGAAAATATGTGACTTTCAGCTGCTCATCTTCCAAATCAAGTATAAAATTTTCTCAACCAAATGTACTTACGAAAAACAAATAAATATAGCTATAAATTCAAATTTTAATTACTGTGTTTGAGACTATATCACAAATTTTGAGGTGTGTGATCAATTTGTGTTAATTATATAATATGCATATTTGTCTACTTATATTTTTAAAATACACATCTTTCTTTCAGGAAACCCAAAGGATTTCATGACTAATAAAAGAACTACTCTTATCAATTAACTGATTTTTGGTAATGCTGTCATTTTCACTGAAAAACAGAACAAGCAGTTTTTGAAAGATTATTACTCCAACTACTTAGCAATACTTTGGTTTGGCTCACAAAACCCATGCTAACAACTGGCTTGTCCCCTCTATCATAAAAAAAATTTAAGATAAAGCCCATCACTGCTGCCACAAAAAAATTATTTTCCTTGCTTCCCTTCAATGGCCCTTCAATGGCCATAAAGATGGCCATTGAGACACAGATCTAATGAGCTATATAACTTGGCATTGTTGGGTGTCCTTCAAGAGGGACTAACTCAGTTGGCATATGCCTTCTAACTTTATGACATTTCCCCCTTTCCTGATTTGAATCCAGACATGATACCTGGAGGTAGAATAGCCATCTCACAGTGGGAGGTGATAACCATAGGCTAAATGGTGGAGCAGAAACTGCCTTGTTATTGATGGCATCATAAAGCCACCATGCCTGTTTCTAACTATTCTTCGAACTTTTTATTATGTTGAAATATAAAATACTTTATTCATTTAAATCACAACTTAATATAATTCTTGACTGACTAACCAGTTTTTCAGACAAACTCATTTGAAATTCTTTAAACAGTATACTTAATGGTTAAAATCAAGCCCTCGCAAATCTCATATATATATATAAATATATTAAACCTTGTTAATATTTTAACAAGGTAGTTGGATGTACAGCTATATGCATAGTTCTTAGGTTAGAAATTTTAGTTGTCAATGGAGTGAAAACAGGAACAATAGAACTCAAGCAAAAGCATCCTATTTTTATAATCACATTATCACATTTCAGAGATTTTTTTTTCCTTTGAAATAGAAGAAAAGTACAGAAAAGAAAGTTGTATACTGAATCTTCTTTCAAAGAAAGCAAAAGAAAGAGTAATAGGATATTGGGAAGCCTTGTCAGAAAGTATATAGATCTTTATGACAAGATTTTCTCGGCAAAAGGAGCCACCAAAAGGCATAGTGGATTTCCTCTGCCCCGGACTGAGTCTTTATAAATTCAAACAAAATCAACATTTATTTGGAATCACTGATATCTGTGTAAGGCATTGTGTTACATACTTCAGGGGTAATAAAGATAACTGAGTCTCAATCTATGCTGTCACATTGCTTATAATCTAAACTGAAAACACAAGATAAAACAAAATAATGTCATTTCATGAGATATTTGAGCATAGATTTCATATACAATCAGTTAAAATCCTACACATAACCTAATATTTGGTAGATTGTTGAGAAGTAAGTATGTGTGCATTTAGTAGATTGCTGATTAAGTATGTGTATGTTAAATAACAAAGGTGGAAACAAATTGCTCTGGGACAGCACAGTAGGGAGCAATTAATTTTGCCTGGAGAATCAGAGATTATGAATATTTGGATATTTGCACTGAGTTTGGATGAGAATGACAGTGATAATCAGAGACCTTTTTGGGAGAGTGGTGGAGAACTGGGTGAAGGGCATTTTAGAGATGAGCAAAATGATAAAGGTGTTAAAAAATGAATGGTATATTCTTAAAATGCTAAATAGTCTTTTGGAGCTAGGAATCAAGATGTATGGGGAGATGAGCATTTAATGATAGGCTGAAGCAAGTTCATACAGGATTATGACTCTCCTGCAAGGAGTTTAGGTATTATACTGTAGGCAGTGGGAAAACATTCAAATTTTTTAAACTAGAAAAGTGAACTGCTCCTGCTTGGGTTTAGTAATATAATCTTCGTCTACGTGAACACTGGTTGGAGACACTGAAACACAAATGCAGGAAGACCTATCATCTAGGAGACAATTGAAATGGTCTAGGCAAGAGCTATTGAGGATTTGATTGAAGATTCCATAGCCAAAGTAATGAACAAAAGGTGAACATGTTAAACAATAAGACTGCAGATGAATAGGTGGTAAGAGTGGAGGGTGAATTTGAAGATGGGACTTAGCCTTGAGTTACTGAAAAGATGAGGAGATGAGACTTAATTAACCCAAGAATACAAAAGAAGATAAAAATGTGGAAGGGAAAATAAGTGCTCAGTTAAGAGGCTTGCTCTTCATTGCTTATTTTCAGGAATTCTAAATAGGATGATATTATTAATGATGCCTATATTTTTAGAAGGTGCCATTTCTAATAATAACTATAATGAGCACAGTGTAGTCACAATAACTGCATAATAATTTAAAAACATATTTTATACTCACGTTTGCATTTAATGCTCACAATAACTGTAGGATCATTGGGGCTAGAATTATTATCCCAAGTTTTTAGGTGAGTCAACAAAGAGTGAGAGAACTGAAATTACTTACTAAGGACAGCTAAATATATGGTGAAGATACATGGAACACAAGTCTTTTGAATGCTTGTCCAGGGATGTTTTCACTTTACTATTGGTCTTATGTACAAAGAGACAAGCTGAAAATTCACAAACTCCTTTTCGTAATAGTAATACCATATCATAGAATATACAAATTAATATTTGGGGAAAGTCATTATTTTATTTTATTTTATAAATTTATTTATTTTATTTATTTATTTTTGGCTGCATTGGGTCTTCGTTGCTGCGCGCAGGCTTTCTCTAGCTGTGGCGAGCAGGGGCTACTCTTCATTGAGGTGCTCAGGCTTCTCATTGCAGTGACTTCTCTTGCTGCGGAGCACGGGCTCTAGGCGCGTGGGCTTCAGGAGTTTTGGCATGCGGGTTCAGTAGTTGTGGCTCACGGGCTCTAGAGCGCAGGCTCAGTAGCTGTGGCGCGTGGGCTTAGTTTCTCCACAGCATGTGGCATCTTCCCGGACCAGGGCTTGAACCCATGTCCCCTGCATTGGCAGGCGGATTCTTAACCACTGTGCCACCAGGGAAGCCCAAAGTCGTTATTTTAAATATGTGTGTGTGAGCATGTATATATTATACATAGTATGTGTATATATATATGTATGCAAATGCATGTAAAGTATGTATATATACATATATGTATATTTTTAAATTTACTTCAAACAAAATAATACATTTTAACAGATTGAGTGCAGAAGCAGAAATGAGAATTTATTTTTCTATTAAGACAGATATTAAGCTACTCTTTCCACTAGATTTTTTTGTTTTGAAAATATATCCATTTTATAAAATATGTAATTACTAATGTTATTTTAAATGAATTTATAAATAAATATTTGAATTGTTTTTTTCATTTTCAATCACAGTAAATGTTGATAGATATTTACCTGTGAGAGTAAAAGCTCATTGAAGTCCTCAATAATTTTTAAGAGTGTAAAGGGATCATGAGACCAAAATATATAAGAACTGTTATCATAAAATTTCAGGTTATTTATATGTAGCTGTTGCTTTAAACCCTCATGGTACCTCTGCAAGGGTTGAGAAAGTATAGCTTGAGCTCACAGGCTTTACATGTAAGTCATGCTTATTCAAATGCCAGCACCACAACTGATTAGCTATGGAATCTAAGCAAGCTACTTAACTCCTCAGTGCCTCAGTTTTATCAACTACTCCCAATGAATCCAAGAGTTATGACGTGGTGTTCCAAGGGCAGGGTGGTAGAAATAGTCCACCCCAGCTGCATGCAATAAAGGGATGCGCTGTCCGTAGAGAAAAATAAATTTTTTAAAAAGTTGCTAAAAATCAATTTGGTCTTATTATCACCATGCACCTGCAATTCTAAACAATGTCAGTGATGAAATACTCAATCTCCAAAATGCCTTTTGTTAGACGAAGTTCTAAACAATTGCCTGAACCCCGGTGGATGACTTCAGCTGCTCCACCAATACAGACAACTGCGTAGCTCTTAGATTTGCTGAAGAGCCTTCCTAGCTCTTAGAGCGCCCATGACATCAGTGGCTAGAGCCTCTGTTTCAAGTGCATCCCAGTTCAACCTCTCCCTCCGCTCAATTCTATTTCTCTCACCGCTAGCAGCAGTTGTTCCTGAGAGCACAACCCAATACATCTCGGGTATGCAAAACTGTCTTAGAATCTGTTTCCCAGGGAATTTGATGTAAGACAAGTAACTGATCCATGGTCACACAGCTAGTGAGTTTCAACACCAGAATTCAAACACCGGCAAGTCTGACTGCAGTGCACCCATAACTGCTTAATTACTACTTCATTACAAAAACACAATTCCTCTGTATCCCCAATTATTACAAACAAAACGATGACCAGCATTTCAGTGAGGCAGGCAATCCTAGATTTTTCCTTTGTGCTGATGTTCAGTCAAGAGCTTTACTCACAAATGATTAGAGGGACCACTGTAACCTATACTTGGAGTCACTGACCAGAAGCCACTTTGAGTGGCAACCTTCCTAACCTGCAAAATCTCCGAAATGACTACAAAGAAAGAAAGAGACTGAAATCTTGCTCAGGGAGAAAATATTGATGTTTCACCATCAGCAGATCAGCTTTCCTTGATGTCCCTTTTTTAGCTGTATTCTGAGCACCAGTTGCCAGATCCATAGTTGTTTCCCTGAATAGACAAAAGTGTTTGTGCTCTTACAGACCCGGATTGTCTACCAAACCATCAGCTAGGCCTTCAAGGAGTATCGTGCAGAATACCTGCTTTATTTTTCTCGGCTAAAAGTAATACATTTTCTAATATTTAAGTGGCAAAGAGTTGGGATGTTACTTTTACTTTGCACAAAACCATAAAGAAGGAAAGTTAATACACATAACCACTCCCTAACAGAGCTCTCACTTTATTTTCATTACAGCATTTGTCACTACCTGCTATTTTTTCAAATTAATTAGCTAACTTGTTTATTTCTTTTCTTGCTCCATTAATGTAAAATGTATGAGAGTAAGGACCTATTCCATCTTCTTTAAGTTGCTAGAGCAGTGCATGATACACAGTTAGTGCTCAATAAATGCTTGTTCAATGAATGCATATCTGGAAAGAAAGGGAGATACCATGAATTTTGAGAATCTGGTTAAAGTTTGGAGAAATTTCTGCATTCTTATTTATTTTGTACTTTGCAAAATTTTTAAATTTTCTTACTCTCTACCAGACACTTTGTTGGGCACTGGATTTGAGGTGGCAAATTATATTGATAATACCTGTCCTGAGAGACTCAACAGGACACAAACCAGGATATTCTGTGAACATTTGTGCTAGATTATTAAAATTTTGGTGGAAATTTCAGTGGCTAATATATCAATACTTTTAGGTAACATTTGATTATGTGACAAATAAAAATCAACATGTAATAGGTGAATGCAATGTGTTAGCCACTGTGTTAAGATTTCTAAAATGTATTATTAAATTTTAATCCTGAAATGTACTCTGTGTCAAAAAGTATTATTATCCCCATATTTCTAAGGGAATTCCTTACATAGTAAGTCTCTGAGACAGAATTAGAATCCTGGAACGCAGGCCTAACTCTAAAACCCATTAAATTTCTAGCCACCTTCAACCCAGAGAAGGAATTTTAACCTACAAGAAGAGATAAATTGGGTAATTCAGTTTTTGAGAAAGTCATTCAGATAAATATGTCGATAACCACTTTATCATATTTCAATAGGGAAAACATCCTATTAATTTTTATACCACGATTTTTATGAAACTCTTATTAGTGACAAGTACTATAAGATAATTATTGCTCTCAGATGGCTTGGGTATTTCTTCAGGTCCTAAGTTTTATTGAACAGATATTACTTTAATAGAGTATGAAATAAACAGATATTCCACAAGGGAAGGTATACAAATGGGCCGTAAGCAGTGAAAAGGTACTCAACATCATTTGTCATTGGGGAAATGCAAACTAAAGCCACAATGAGGTATCACTGCACACACACCAGAATAGTGAAGTTAAGAAGAGAAAGAGCCTCAGGGATTTTTCTAGGCTGAGGACTACGTTCTGTATCTTGATAGGTATCTTTGTTAAACCAGTGTATGCACTTGTCAAAACTCATCAGATGATATACTTAGAATTTGTACATTTCAGTATTAGTAATTTTACATGAAAAAAGTAAGCAAATATTGAATTCTAGTTATTGATATAAATATTGAACACTTAGTGGTGAAGTACATGCAACTTACTTTCAATAGTATCAAGGAATAATAAAATGGACTGATGGATGATAGAGGGATGGATAGATATATGTTCACTGCACAATTCTTTCAACTTTTCTATGTGTTTGAATATTTTCATAATGAAATGTTAGAAAATAATATAAGGATTTTCTTAGGTCCTCTAATATCGAAATTCTTGCATAAATTCTGTATCATAGAGCCCTCCTGACTCTCCCAAGGAGAATTAATCCCATTCTCTTCTGTACAACTTAGAGGCATAGGGAATTAGATAGGAAATAGGATTATTTGGATCCTTCTCTCATTACATACTTATTGCTTAAATATTTTACCTAAATTATGATCAATGTTTTTTTTTTTATTTTGAATTATTTATAAGTTGGTCATTGTTGTGGCTTCTTGAGAGCAGGACTTATTTGCATTCATTTTTATATCTTTTTCTAACATTTAGTTCACTGTTTTGAACACAACTGATACCCAAATTATTTGTTAAATAGAAATGAATTTTGGTTATCACCATCCACATTTCCTTGTCTATATTTCACTCTTCTCCTTTCTTCGCAAATTTGTTCTTCTATTCATTCTTCCTAATCATCTATGACTCTTTCTGAAAACGTAGGAAAATGGATCAGGAGGTTTTGATTAAAATAATAATTTTAATTACTATTATAGGGTGAAGGGGATAAAAAGTACAAACTTCCAGCTATAAAATAAATAAATCATGGGGGTAAAATGTGCAGCACAGTGACTATAGTTGGTAATGCTGTACTGGATATTTGAATTTGCTAAGAGAGTAAATCTTAGAAGTTTTCATAACAAGAAAAAAAATTTTGTAACTATGTATTGTGATTGATGTTAACTAGACTTATTGTGGTGGTCGTTTCACAATTTATACAAATATCAAATCATTATGCTGTACATCGGAAACTAATATGTATAATGTTACATGTCAATTACATCTAGATAACAAAAATAAAAGGGAAGAGAAAAATTAACAATACAGTCAATTGATTTTTACTACATGAGTAGTAACCTAGGTCAATAAAAAAACTACATAAACTGAGGGTCTTTGGAAGGTGCACAGCTAAGAAGATTTGTATTAATAAGGAAAATAGGATTGAAATAAATTTAAAGAGGCCAGATTAAAAAATAGTAATTTTGATTTTATTGCCAGACCATTTTGGCTTGCATACACTATTGTTTCATGTGAGAAATAATGGATACCTATATCTACTGTGTTAATGCCTTTTCATAAGTTCTTCTTACTTAAACGTGGAAGTACTTTACTGACTACCTTACAAAATATCTGCCTGTTTTTAAAGACTATTTGGAATAGTGCCTCTTCAAAGCACTCATTTTGATATGATCCTGAGGACCTCATTGCAGAGGCAATAACTGAAGCATCCTCTGCTTTGTCGATGAGTACACTTGAAGTCATTGGTGAGATGACCTTTAACTTCAATAGTGGTAGGTTCAGGAAATAATTTAGAAATAATAATATGATTTGAATATTTAGGTTACTACAATTATAATGACAATAGGAAGGAACTTTTAACAATCTACGAATACAAATCTAAGTAAAAGTAAGAAAATGCAGGTGAGAGAGAGCAGAACTTAATTCTGTGTAATATTAAAGTCAAAAGGTATGTTGAATATCCATATATTCTTCCCATGAGTATCATGTCTAGAATGCAAAACAGTATGGAACATGGACTCTGCCCTCGAGGGGCATATTTCAGTGCCTCAGGAGAAAATAGTCACTCCCAGGGAAGGAAAAAAAAAAAAGAGTCATGTTCTTAGGGACAGGAAATTTCTGTTTTACCCGCCTACAACTTTCATAGAAAATACTAAATTTTCATAAACTAGAGGCTTAAGGATGTTTTCAGAAGCTATTTTCAAAGTAGATGAAAAGAAAATTCCTGTTTCCTCACACCTCTGTCTCTGAAGGGTGATCTATGGAAAAGCCATATCTACCCAAAAGAACAGCCCTGACCTGGACTTAGAAGCTGAGAACCACCACCCCTGAAAGGTGGTGCTATGAAAGGCAAGGAGAGGGAGTAAAATGGTGGGACAAACACATTTTTAGCAGGAATATTGTTAAAATGGCTTTATTTTCTTAAACATGTAGTCACTCCTGACTATGAAATAATAGTGACAGCTCATCACATAAATATAAGATCTCAATAAGGCTAACAGCATATTATTTTTCTACTTTTGCAAATTCTAAATCTACTAGATTGTTTTTATGAAGTGCTATATTAAGTTAAATATTCTCATAAACCTCTATATAAAATTATTTCTTTGAGTCAACATAAGTTTAGATTAATAAAACTAATTTATTATTTCATAGATTTAAAATATTATAACTGTATACATAAACAGACTCCAATATATTGACTTCTTTTCTTATTTAATATTAGAAAAGCAGTACAACAAAGTGAATAAGAATGTCACCTCTGTAGCTGGACACCTTGGCTTCAAATTCTGACTGAGCACATAACAGCTGTATTAATTTGAGTGAGTTAATTTACCTATCTCTGAATTAAGTTTTCCTTATCTACAGTGGAATGTGAATAATGCTGGTTATCTCACAGGTTTGGTGTGAGGATTTAAAAAGTGTATTTTAATAATATATATAATATATAGCATATTATAATACTATATCCTAAGATATACATATATATCTTAGAACATTGGCACATAGCAAATACTTAATATCATTATTTAATATTGTGATTAGGACACGTATTCAACTAGGAAAAAAATATATATATATATTTTACCATTTCATGAAAACACAACATAATTCTGTTCAATAAATAAGGGTTATTCTAATACCTCTTGTCTTTGTTTTCAGTAATTTGAAATAACACTGTAGACTAGTTTTCAGGCTAATGATTTAAATGTCAGCTATATGCTAATGACAGCTAAATTTAAATCTCAAGGATGGGATGACACAAAACAGATACATACACTGATGGAATAAAATCAAGAGCCCAGAAATAAACCCACATGTATATGGTCAACTAATATTTGACAAGGGAGTCAAGAATACTCAGTGGGAAAAGAATAGCCTCTTTAATAAGTGGTGCTGGGAAAACTACATATTCCATGCAAAAGAATAAATGTAGCCCCCTATCTTGAAGAAAAATTATCTTGAACTGCATTAAAGACGTAAATGTAAGACCTGCTATCGCAATACTCCAGAAAGAAAACAAAGAAAAAACTCCTTGAAATTGTTCTCGGTAATTTTTTGGATTTGACACCAAAAGCACAATTAACAAAAGCAGAAATCAACAAGTGGGACTACATCAAACTAAAAAGCTTCTGTACAGCAAAAGAAACAATCGGCAGAATGAAAAAACACCTGTGGAATGGAAGAAAATGTTTGCAAACCATCAATCTGATAAGGGGTTAGTATCCAAAATATATAAGGAACTCATACAACTCTATAGCAAAAAAACAATCTGACATTAAAAAATGGGCAGAGGACGTGGACAGACATTTTTTTTTCCAGAAAGGAAATACGAATGGCCAACAAGTACATGAAATGGTCAGTATCACTAATTATCAGAGAAATACATATCAAAACCCCAGTGAGATATCACCTCACACCTGTTAGAATGGCTGTCATCAAAAAGACAAGAGATAAAAGCTGGCATGGATGTGAAGAAAAGAGAATCATGGTGCTCTGTTGGTGGAGATGAAAATTAGTATAGCCTCTATCAAAAACAGTATGAAGATTCCTCAAAAAGTTAAAAATAGAACTACCATATGATCCAGCAACCCCAGTTCTAGGTATATATTCAAAGGAAATGAAATCACTCTCTCACAGAGATATCTGCACTGTCAAGTTAATTGCAACATTCACAATACCCAAGACCTGGAAACAACTTAAATGTCCATTGGATACAGATAAAGAGAATGTGACATATATATATATATATATATCCATTAAAAATAGGAAACCATGCCATTTGCAACAACATGGATGGACCTGGGGGGCATTATGCTAAATGAAGTAAGTCAGAGAAATACAAACATTGTATGATCTCACGTATATGTGGAGTACAAGAACACTGAATTCAGAAACAGAGGGTAGAATGGTGTTTGCAAGGGCTAAGGAGTAGAGGAAATGGGGGAGAGTCAGAGTGGTCATATTGGTCAGAGTGTACAAACTTGTCATATTGGTCAGAGTGTACAAACTTTCAGTTATAAGATGAATACGTTCTGGGGATCTAAGGTATAGCATGATGACTGTAGTTAACAATACTGTACTGTATACTTGAAAATTGCTATGAGAGTAGAGCTTTAATATTCTCTCCATAAAAATAACAACAAAATGTAATTATGTGAGGTGCAGTTTGTGTTAACTAACCTTATTGCGGTAAATATCAGGTTGGCCAAAAAGTTTGTTCCATTAGTGAATACGTTGTTCAAAAATGTTCTTGGTGAAAATGAAAGACATTTTACTTTTACTTAAAACCGAACGAACATTTTGGCCAACCCAATATTTTTAATATATATGTGTATCAAATCACCACATCGTACACCTTAAACTTATACACTGTTATATGTCAATTATATCTCAATACAGCCAGAAAAAAATAAAAATAAAAGGGCACATTAGTGATAAAATCATCAGTGCCAAACTTTTCCAGAAAGTTCAAAAGTAAATATCTACCTGCCTATTTGATGTGTACACTTGAATAGGCATCTCAAAATTAGTATGTCTGAAAAAGGACTCCTGATTCTCTGTAACTCACAACCTGTTTTTCTTTCAGTAGTCCTGTCTCCTCAATTGGCACCATCATCCATCCAGTTGGTCAGGTCCAATATAGACTCATCACTGATTCTTTTCTTTTACATCTCAAATCCAGTCAATCCATCAGTATAATCCTGTTTGCTCCACATTCAAAATATCCTATATTCCAAATTCATGCGTCTCACCCTTCTCTGCTACCAATCTGGTATAAGCCACTAGCACTTCACACCTAGGCCACCCAGACCACAGTCACTGCACCTCCTTATTTCCACATATATCCTCCTTCAGTCTCCTCTCCAACAGCAGTTTGAATATCTCTAAAAATATCAGATAGTGTGACTTCACTGCTCAAAACTCTCCAAAAGTTTTCCATTTCACCCAAAATAAAATGTATCCTATGAAAACCTGACCAATATAAACCGAGGGCCCCTCTCTTACTTCACTTCTTCAATCTCTCTCTCCTATTCACCGGGTTCCAGCCACACCGTGAGGTTCTTGGAACATGTTCAGTATGCTCCCAGATTAGTCATAGTCTGCATTTTTTCTTCCCTTTGCCTGAAACACTTCTTTTCCTACCAAATGAACACTGGACTCAATCTTTTCCTTCAAGACTCAGTTCAAATATCAATCCCTAAGAAAATTCTTCCTAACTACAAAACAATACCCTTCTCATTTTCAATCCCCTTATTTTAGTTGTCTTCATAACACTTATTATTAATGACATATTTAATATTTATTTGTTTAATATTCATCTCACCCAGTAGAATATAAATTAAACTCTAAGAGGGCAGGGACATCTGTTTTATTTACTGCAATGGCCTCATGCCTAGTTAAGTCCCTGACTCATGGCAGATGGAAAACAAATATTTACTGAATGGATGAATAAATGATTGGTCAATTCAAGTGTCTTAAGATCATCACAACATTGAAACGTGGTTTGTTGAAGTGGTGGTAGTCATTGTGTTTAATAATAATTTAAAAAACCCTGAAAACTTATGGCTCATAGTCTCCACTAGTCAGGATTTGTTTTCCTGTAGCTCTAAAATTATCTAACCATGAAGCATTAAACTGATTTGTGAAAACAAATTCTTAAGAAGAATTGATTTATTCACTATACTCCATACATTTTCCCTAGAAAGGTTAAATAAAAATTAATTAGTGAAAGCAATTTTAACAGAGGGAAGCAGGAACCATAAAGGGCTGCTTTTTAGTTTATATATTACGGAAGTAAGCCTATAGCTTTAGGCATTAATAAATTCCTTGGGATAATTAGTAAATTAATTCTTTAATGTTCATAATATTTACAAATCTTTTAATTTTCTAATTGTTTTGTGATCATTAGTAATTTTTTAGTGGGCCATTAGCTGTCAATATAAGCATTCTTTTGAGGTGAATTGAGAAAATGTTTAAAATGCCTTTCTATATAGGGTATATAAAGCCACGGGATATCAACACAGGCTTTGTAATTTGATTTATAAGCTTTGATGACCCATCCCTTGGAAAGCAATATTGTGAAAGGGTGGTAAGAACAACACACACACACACACACACACACACACACACACACACACAAGTCTATACCTTGATTTTATGCACAGTTGTCATAGTACATAAGAGCACAGAGAGGGAGTGAGATAATGCAGTAAGACAGGTGAGAGATTAGAAAAGTGTCATCACTCACTTACAATTTTATTCCTTTTCCTCAAGAGGCAGAGAGAAAAATATCGTCTCTTTATCTTAATTTCAATAAAGAAAACTCTGAATGATGTCACCATGGGTGAAAATGATTTCATGGAAGTCATTATGTGTTGAAGAATATCTCAAGGGAATAGAAAGATAGGAAGATTGTTTTATCAAATCACAGAAGATGCAATATAAATATTCTATACAAGCATATTCCTATGTGAGATATAGAATCTAATTTGGGATTTGCAACTCTTTCATCAAAGCATCAGGTTTGTGATCTTGGGAAGCATTTACCTTGAAGGTGGGACAAATCACAGCCCTAGGTTTTTAGACAACTAGAAATGGCCTTTGCTTATCTCCATTTTCTCATTTACATTTAAATCTTATTGAGTGAATGTCCAAGAAGTTTAAAATATTGTGATATGACCTTATATAACTTATTTGACAAGGGACTGACTAATAAAATAATCTTTAATAGAGCTGTAATTTCTTATGGCATTTTATTGGCAATTACTGGAATCTAATAAATGTTTTACAGCTCAACAAATTCTTTGGGGAAATTTATGCAACACATGAGAAAAATATGTACTGAAAAGAAAAAAAAGTGCAGAAAAAAGACAATCTCAAATTAAAGCATATATGTATTCTATAGAAATGGTTTTGTTTGTTTTTATTTAAAAGGTCTTACCTTTAAAGAGATCTCAAACAACAGTTAGAATAAGTTGAATTGATTAACTCTTCAAAGAGTTCCTAAATATCTACAGGTAGTTTAAAAAAGGAAAAGAGAAAAGTCTTGTCTCATACCAGGAAATGTTTTGAAGTGGTCTATCATTATTAATTAACTTAAAATTCACTGTCAAAACATTAGTCACATGTTTGCTATTAACGTCAACTTAATCAGTGCTTTCATGTGGAAACCTCAGATTTCTGCCCGATACTGCATTTCAAGACAATGCTCCAAGAAAGGGGTGATTTTGGGGGAGGGGAGCTTTGTTAATAAGACATGTCTAATCATTCTATAATTACCATTTAAAATAAATGACACTCAAACAAAAAATGTGAGAAAAAATAGATTAAAATAGAGTTATTGCTCACACAAGATAGACAGTTTTTCCCTCTATTTCAAAGTCAACAAGTAGCAGATAGGCAAGGACCCAATTAATTGGATAAATGAAATATTTATGTAAATTCTTAGAAAGCAATCTAAGACATAGTGGCCAAATGATTAAGTTGCATGTGCCATTTGAATAATAGACGTAAGAGTAAAATAAAAAACCTTCATTGATCTGTTCACCTCCTCTTTTATTCATGTTCATTCTTTTATCTCCTCTTTATACCTTTAAAAGTATGTTTAAATAAGTGTGATTGCTTTTAAATATTTCAATACTATACCAGTTTGACAGGTATAGGGTGGTTTAATGGAAAGAGTATGTTACTTTATGTTGTGAGATTCAGGTCTAGATCTTAACTATCTGATGTAAGAAAAGTTCTTTTATTATTTTCTTAAAATTCATTTTTTAAAATTGTTACTCATTTTAAATCATGACTGTACCACTTATTATGTATGTGCTTTGGAATATATGTTTTCTAGTCTCAGATTCTTCATTTGTGAAATATGGAAAAATGACACCCATCTTGAATCTTTGTTGTTAGATAATATATGTAGAAATGTCTGTCCAACATGATGCCAGAAGAACGGGAAGCACAGTAAATTTTTTTTTTTTTTTTTTTTTGCACAGTAAATATTGGTTGAATCCGAAAAAAGTGTGTAAGAGCATTAAAAGGAATTCACTTTATTGGGTTAGGACCACTAACCTTTTCTTTTTTGGGGGTGGTCACATTCTTTTTGTTTTAGTTGTAGTATAGTTGGTTTACAATGTTGTATTAGTTTCAGGTGTACAGCAAAGTGATTCAGTTATAAGTGATTCAGTTGTAACAATACAGAGAATTATAAATTTTTAAGGGAAAATTAAGGGAATTAATGGAAGCATAAAACAGAAAAACTTTAATAATTTCAAATCACATGGTTAATTTCTAAAGGGGCTATACATCCCTTTGCACCATGAATCCTGTATGGAAAGTCAGAAGAATGTCTTTAAAAAATCATCATTCAACACTTTATAACTGAGTAGCTCTACTTGACTAATATAGCCCCAGTGGCTGAAAAAATATTACCTATTCTATAAAATCAGGCTGGCCAAAATCGTTAATGGTGCTTTATTGGCATTGATCGACTGCCTCATTGCTTCATCAGATAGTTTTGCATGAGTAATTGTAGGTCACTACTTGTAAAGTGGATGAATTTGCATAGGGCACATTAATCAACAATCATTCCTGCTTTGAGAAATAATGAAACAGATGGCAATAGCAATAGTACAAGTGACTGACTTTTGCCTCAGCAGTCTGGGTGGATGCTCAATCAAGAAAATTAGTTTATTGTGGTGATGATTTATTTTAGCTCCCAAGTGCTGTCTCTAAGTAGCAGTTCAAGGAATAAGACCTTCTGAAATGTCTCTAGGCTTTTTTCCCCCTAAAATTGCAATAGCAAAATGATGTCTTTAGTATTACATGTTAAAAGACAAATACCTTCATAGGCTATTTCCCATTGGCATTCATTTTTCAATGACTTCAAGGGTGTAGGTTGCAATTTCTGCCTAATGCCACTTGTTTATAAGCTGACTTTGGTAAACATCGCTGCTATATTTCAAATTTACTCTTTAATCTGAGTTTATGATGGATTCATCCCCTAGGCTAGCCTGAACAATTATTTTTTATTTCTTCAAGTTTAAGAATCATAGCATCAGCTCTGGAAAAAGCATATGTTCACAGTTACTGTCATATTTTTGTAAGTTAATTGGAGGAAAACAAGACCTATTCTAGTTTGACATGATCCTTGCTATTGGGCAGAATGAGATGGGGAAGCAGAGTACATTATTCCATCAGGTGCATTTACTCCACATTAGTGTTGGCTTTTAGCGAAACATAAAAGATATTTATATAAAAAATCATGGGAAAAGTTCATGGTAGAAAATGTCAAAGTTGTAATCTCTAGAACAGAAGAAATCAGAGTGATGACACCAAGTATTCAAGACTGATGACAGGGAAGATATATTTTATGTCCACAAAAGATGAAGCAATTCTAAAGTCGGCGAACATTTTAGGAATTAGGGGACCACTGCTACGTGAGAGTGATTTTTTTTTTAACTTTAAGAGTAATTACTTGCTCTCAAGTATGGTATCAACTTTGTAGCACCTCTGTCCTTGGAAACTTTAAGAACAAGTTGTGTGTAGTGATTTCAGAATTGATATCCAAGTGTGCAGGTGAATAGACCAGATGGACCTTGGTCCTTTCCAATTACATAATTCTATGGTGATAGGAAATCTCAAATTCCAATCTTGTCTTGGCATATTTGGTTGGTTCCTGACAGGAAAGCAGCTGGTGTTTGTGGTTGTGTAATGAAACTTCAAACATCAATTGGGCTAACTGTATTAAAATATGAAGAAAAGCATTCTGGTTCGGTAATTTTCATTTAACCATTTCTCATAAATTTTATACACTTCACTTTGAATTGGGTAATTGAGCTCTTGTTTTATCCCCATTCAATACTAACATCAGCAAAATCTGGAACTCTATGCATGGATTGGAGGACATGCACGCAGAATCACATTTTGGCAGAAGTGAAATCCAACAGGTATACAGGGAGCTCAGTTTGGTGTTCTGTGATGACCTAGATGGGTGGAATGGGAGGTGGGAGGGAGGTCCAAGAGGGAGGGGATATAGGTATACATATAGCTGATTCACTTCATTTGTACAGCAGAAACTAAAACAACATTGTAAAGCAACTATACTCCAATAAAAAAAAAATAACAACAACAACAACAAAAAGAAATCGAGCAGGTAGTAGGTAGTAGGTAGTATCTAGCAGATATAGTTATTATAACGTCTTGGAAAAGGTCCCTAAGATTAAGGGGAAGAGTGTATTCTAACACTTAAGTAAAACACAAAAGCAAAGTTTATATGAAAAGTTTATATGAAAAGCTAAGTAACTGAACTCCAGCCATACAACTCAGCACCAGGTCAGACTGCCAGAAAATAGCAGACTTAACTGTGAAACTGAGACTTCAGTGCCTGGTCTTGAAGTAAGTGAGAAAAGCAAGACAGAGATTTAGATCTAGTAGGATCAAAGTAATAGGTGGGATACCAAGAATGAGACTGATGTATGAACAACTTCCAAATCTAGCTACCAAAAGTAGGCTCTAATGTGTGTAATGACACGGATACAAAGGAAGTGAAAGCCCATTTTTCAGTAGGATACTGTCAGGGCAGGAAGAGAATGTTTATGCAGAGTGCCTTAAATTGCTTAATTTTTCTTCTTGACTCTATCACTGGTCCCAGGAATTGGAACTGGCTTAAACTACAGGTGAAGGTCAAGAAAGCCCAGCTGAGAGGAAGATTTGGAACCTTGAAGTGTCTAATAAAAACCTTGGAGAGAAACGAGGTTACCTCAGGTGCACTCGCTTGAAGACTGGCAGTGCTACTGGATAAGGTGAAGATGAGGAACTGTGAGCCTGAGTAACAAGCAAGACTAGGACTACAGACTCATGTGGTGCTGCCGAATGTAAGAAATGTGTCGTCATTTGAGCGCAGCAGGGTAAACATAGTAGAGGACTGATTTGTTCAGCTACTGTTCCAGCTTATTGCACATCTTTGGCACATAGAAGGGCTTAATTGCTACAGACATGGCCTCTGATGCTAGTCTAGGGGTCTTTCTGAGCTATTTTTCTCTGAAATATTTCATAAGGGTGAATATGAGCTCAAAGACCAGAGACAGTGAGATTAAAAGAAAAAACAACTATATTCTACCTCCTGTGCCCTTATGTTTAATGATTATTTTTGAGTCACTAAATGTCACACGTGGAAATCAGTAAAGTCAGTCAAAAGTCCATGACAATGACATGCCCCAGGAATAAAAAAGAAACATTCCCATTAAAACTAGTCATTACAGAGATCTGCCTGCACCATGGAGCCATAACTTTCCATCCCATTGTAGCAGGATTAACTAATACAATCAAATGAATTTTAATTCAAGTAACAAAGATCTGATACTTGGCTTTTTTTTTCAATGGAAACAGAAAAAAAATCTTATTACAAATAATTCCCATATATCAGAATTTTCTTTCCAGTTTATTTTTATAATATGGTGTCATGTCTTGAAAAAAATGGAAATAATAATAGAAATCTATTTGATATTCAGTAAGGTTTTCCTATTGGTCACACATATTATACAAATTAATAAATACATATGTACAATAAAGATTACATTGATATTGCTTATGGATATAGTTGCGATAGTTATTCTCTGTGAAATAAGGTTGAATTGCCAAGACACAAGTTCCTAACAATTATTAATGATATGTAACTTTTCCAATCTAAGAGAACCTACTCATTTGATGGTCATAAAAACTTTTTAAATTATTACCATACTATGCTATTTTAACTATTTGATAATATTATTGGGGAGAGAGTTATGAATGCTATAGTCAATATCTCTAACCCATAGTAATTTCTCCTTTCTTTGGAATTATAAAGATTAATATAGTTTTATAAAGATTAATATAATGTAAGGATAACTGTTCTCCCAGCTTATAAAGTATCAGATCATTTTGAAAAGTCACTGTAGTTTTTTTAGAGAAATATTTGTGTATATATATATATATATATATATATATATATATATACATTTATATATTTCAATAATTTTTTGAATCTCAGTATTTCAGTTCTTAAATTTTTAGAGATCTAAAAAAAGGTTTGGAATGATTTTAAGAGAAAAGACACAGGATATTATGTGGCCTAGGACAAAATAATTATTCTGCAGTATTTAATCATGTCTAATATTCATGCTAATGATCTAGTTTTAGACTAGTGAACAATTGAGAGTATACTGCCATTGTTTTATCAGTCTTGCTATAAAATGAGGCAAAAATATTTTTCAAAACAGACTGAAAATGACAGTTTTGCATAATATGAAAACTTTGACATTCTACTCTTTAGTAAGACTTCCTTTCATAACCCTACTCTTACACATTTAAAATGTATTTTTTATACCCTTGACAGTAAAGAACAGCTTTACTTATTCTGAAATCTGAAGGTGAGAAGTTAAGACACATGCATTTAGAAAACAATAACATAAAAAATAAAAGAGAAACTTTGGCTTTCTCAGATGGCACACAGTTTCTGGAAGATCTGACATTCTTCCAATAGAATTTCCAGTGATGTGGAATTTTCCTGGTATATCTATATATTTAATTAAATAGGGAAGTTTATTCTAAACAAACACAGATGTTTATGGTTCTGCTTGACTGACAACCTTTCTCTTTGCCAAACATTATTGTTTGGAGAGTCATTAAAGGTCTGACTAGAAACAACTCTACATTAAAAGAAGAGAATACAATTTAGTTTGCAGTAATTAAGTCACTTGATAGCAAGTGGGGCTGCACTGAAGCAACGAATGGATTTTTGCCGAAGCTGCTATACAGCTCCTAAGTGAGCTTAGATGTCAGCACATGTTTTCCAAATAAGTCAGGTATCCCTTTGCATATGCACTTAACTTGCCTTTGGAAAAGCAACCCAGTTCACTGTTAGACAGAAAACACCCTATAAGAAAATAGGTTCTTCACCCAGTGAGCTTGGAAAGCACTCAAATAAACAAATTTAAGCAGGTTTTCTTGTTTCAGCAAAATTCTAAGAGTATTTAATATGCAGTCGTGTCTTGTGAGTAAACGAGATGAACGTTTTCAAAAATTGACTACTAAACTTCTTTTCCCCCATAACGTTTCATGGTATTGGTAGTTTGGGGGATTCACTTCTGGGTATATTGCTCTGAAGTGTTATTCAGGTAGTAAATCTAATCTACCTCTGACATTGTGGAATTGATCTACCTCATGCCTCACTTCCTCAGACACAAACTGGCTCATAAAAGAAATTATCTGAAATGTCTGCCTTCCAGGTAGACTCTTCCCTACTATCTACTTCCCTCTTTAGCTTGTGCTTGTTCCCCTAGTTCTAAGTTTTGGACTCCATGAACTTGTTATAACACCAGAATTGCAGGATAAGTGGAGGAACCTCTTTTCCTCTCTCCCCACCACCAGCTCTCTAAAATAATTTGGTAAGCACACTCACTCAGCTTCTTACCTTCCCCAGTACTCTAAAAGAGGGAAGAGATATGGGAACATATGTATATGTATAACTGATTCACTCTGTTATAACGCAGAAACTAACACACCATTGTAAAGCAATTATACTCCAATAAAGATGTTAAAAAAAAAAAGAGTATTACTTTTGTGAGCTCAGTTTGAGGTTTTTATAACACAGAATAGAATTGATAGAGGCAGAAGAGAGATAGTGGAAAAGAGATTAATAATAATAATAACTACCAATAAGAAATTCATACTGCTGGCTTTTCTGGAACAGCTACTTTTTGTCAAGAATACGGTAGTAAATGAAATAGAAAGAAAAGGAACAGAAGCAGGAACATCCGTCAAGCTACATAGTAAAAATAATCATAAAAAAAGGCAGGAGGAAAAGAGAAAAGCCTTGCTGGCTGAAGAGGCAGGAGCGGGTACAATATGTAGGAATAGGCTTGAGTGAAGCCTTTGGAACCACTACAAGGATGAAAGACAATTTAGGGTGAGAATAAAGGTAATTCTGAAAAGTATCTAATTGATTCTGATGTGAATCTCCTTTAATTATCTAGGTAAAAACTGGGATTCCTTGTTAATTACTTTTAGCTATTGGGCTAGTTTCCACGAATGAATATAACTTAAACAAGGACAATGTGGCACTTTGAGTTAAGTTTAGACTGCATCAGCCTCTTCCACTGGCAAACCTTCTGGACTTGTGGTTTTAGTTTCTTATCAGTTCTTTGCTCTGCCTACTGTCTTGGTTTTGACAGTACCATCTGTCTTGAATGAGAAATTTCTGTACCATTTCTAAGCCCTGCCATTCCAAAAGAGACCACCCCTTAGCCCTGAGTTCTTTCTTCCCATCACCCTTTCCTATCCATAGTCAGTGGGACAGGGCACTTTGCTAATTACCTTCCAATATTTTCTACTCGGAAATAGAGAAGTTCTCATGTGGTGCTAAAGAACTGACTTCTCTGTTGGTCCAATTTGCGACCAATCCTGCTTTGCTGATGCTTGTTAATCGGTGTCCTGTCTGTGCCACCGTGTTTTTAGACCAAACAAATGAAAACTGAAATGATAATTTCTTTATATCAGAGACTCAAGATGTCCACAACTCAGCTGGGGCTAGGAAAAGTAAAATCCTTAGAGTTCTATTTACGAATATGCAGAGCCAAAGAAGGGAGAAGAAAGAGAAATTGGAAAAAGAGAGTTCAGAAGCTGTGAGAGCCTGGATTGTGCATCGGACCAAAGCATGGAAGTGAGGATATCTGCATGTGGATAGTACAGACTTTGCCCTGCTAGTCAACAGAATTGAAGAAGCCATGAAATAGGCAGAAGGCAGGGTAAGGACACGTATGTAACTTCCTTTTATGCAGTTAAGGCTTGGAAGACTCCTTGTCCACACCTTACTGGGCTGACACCTGTACTATCCATGGAAAACTCTCAATCACACTGCAACCAAACAAAGTTCAGATGTCATATTTCAAGATGTAGAAAAGGTATACCTTTATTGCTATAATTTTTTCGCCTCTTAGTTTTCCCCAAGCTAAAAAAGTTACTCTGTCTCTAACACTCTGTGCCAAATATCTGCACTCATTTATGTATTACCTGACCATGCCATGTCTCTGTCTGTGCAATGTGTCTCTCCTCTAGGCACCCTGTGATTTGGCAGCATGCCACGGCAACTCATCACATTTTCATAGCTTGCTCCAGCTTGACTGGCAAGAGAACACACAACAGGGTCTCCTATTTGCATATACATCCTTGTCCTTTTTTGTTATTTTCTGTGAAGGTCTCCTGTTTAACCATTTTGCTTCCTTTAAGAAGAGGTTATAAAATAATTTACAAATAAAGACTTTATGAAGGGATTCACATTTAGGTTTGCTTATCACATATGAGATCACATAATATTACATTTTTCCTCTGTTGTTTTTCATGTACATTTTGCACTAAACTTTAAACTTTTTGCATGTTACTATGTGCAAATCTTATGACAATTACTCCATTGCTTTTATTATTTATCCTTTCTATAAATTCCCTTCTTGTTAATTGCTTTTTCCTATTTAGATAGTAAAAATTGAGTCTCATAATGATGTTAGATGGCATTTTAAAGAGAAGCATCGCATGCTTATTTGTTTTTGAAATAGTACTGACTTTTTAATACTCCATTGAAGTCCTCATTTAATTTTTCTATCAATCTGTCATATGGTTTATGTTTCATATTACCTTGATTCATAAATAGGTATATTTACCATTTTCCTTAGAATATACTTGTTTAGAGCCTTTGCCATCTTATGATTTATATCTTTTTATTTATACAAAAGTTATTCATCATCATGCACTTTTTATACTTGAATATGAAATAAGGGAAAGGTTCATGTAATTTCTCAGAAGTTTCTTTCAGCCTAACTGGAAACAGGTATTTGGTTAGAATTTGCAACAAATCTAATGCTCAACACATGGAATTGAATGTACAACTTTTTCTTCATTTCTTACTGAATCTGGCTAGCACACCACAAGGTGAATCCAAAGTCATTTGAGGCTTTCTGCCAATAACACTGGAATGTGTGGAAATGGGAGATGATAGTGAGAAGTTTTTTCAGCTTCAAATATTTAGGGAATGCATACATTCTATTAAAAATATACATAGTGAATTGAGCAGAAAGATAGCTAGTGGAGTATAGATTTTTATGGATTTGTGTGAGTTTGCTCTGTTTAGATACAGGCAACACGTAGACAGGAACTACCTTATGCATTTTTCCAACTAACACAGAACTAGCACAGTAAAAACTCAGGACAGTTTTAGAAGGAAATGAATTAACTCCATCAATTTTGGGAGAAGTAGTAAGCACCTGCTATTTTTTGGTTTCTCATATTTATTCTTCATTCTTCTGTTAACTCTACCTCTGTTTCTTCTGGAAACCACCCTCACCCCCAAATTCAGCTCCCACGCCTAAAGTGAAGTTTTTTATCTGGTTCAAAGTTAAAGCCTGTGACCTATATGTAAGTCAATTAATGCATCAATCCACCAATGCATTGGGTTCATGTCCCAATGAATTGAAGGAATTTTCTTAGAGAAATATTTAGAATGGTACTCTTGTTCTTAAGCATGGACTAAAACTCAGTAAACACTGGCTAGGAAGAAGCTGTAATCATCCTGTGACCATGTAGGAGGCCATCCCGTGGTAACTGAGGATAGAAGCGCATAGACAAAGGCACAATTAAGAGACAGAAAAAAACTAGTTCCTTGATGATGCAATTAAAACCACTGCCTCCGGCTTTGGAGCCAGCCATATCTTGAGACCTATTAGCCTAGTGAGACAGGAAAAAAATTCTCTATTTTCTTCAATAGAGACTTTACATTTTTGCAATTGAAAGTTTCTTTAATAACAAGAAAAAAAATCACTAAAGCTCCACTGTAAAAAAAATTGAATGAAGTCTTTGCTCTCTCATTCTATCCAAGAATAGAACCACAGTCTATATCTCTCAACTATTTAAGCAGTGGCTTTCAAACTATACCCAAAGTGTGCCCTCATCCAAGTGCTGCTGGGAGAGAAGAGAAGGATAGAGACACAGAGTCCTAGAACATCATGCTGAATCAACCAGAGACACTCCACATCTCTACTGAGCTTTTGCAGGATGAGTTCTGAGACTAAGACAAGTTTGAAAGCTACCAGTTAAAACTATGTTTTTATACCTCTTAAGCAGACAGCAGAACCGAAGGATGTATGTATTGCTCTGTTTTAAAAAACTCAACGGTAATACTATAGAACCATGTTTACATTTATAAACTTTCCCGTTAATAAAAAATGGCATTATTCAGTGGTAACTAAAATCACTCTACAGTTTATGACATCTTTTAACTTTCATCATTTAGTGTTTTACTTCTCTTCCTGCAGTCGTGGAAAACTAAATCTCTGGTATCTTTTACATACTTTTAATATGCATGAAAAAGCACATTTCTTTAACTAGTACTTTGTTAAATACGTCAAATCAAGTATTCGCATTTATCTAGTGAGACTTTCCCTTAATAAAAGACTATATTTAATTTCTAAAAATTACATAAAAATTTAGGCTTGGGTTGAAGGTTATGTTAATCAGTAAGGAAGCAGCAAGTCTCCCATCATATTGCTGCTGTCCTTCAATAAGGCAGTTGTTATAAAATAGAAAAAAGGATAATGTATGCAAACGAGATAAAGCATTTTTAAAAAGTCTTGCTCAGTACTAGGCACACACACCTACTCAATATTAGTCATCACTGAGTCATCATCATAATCATGATCAATCATCACCTCATCTTCAAAATTCTTTTTAGATGTAGAGTTCTACAAATCCATAAGTAATTACTAAAATGGATTCCCATATTACTATGTAAATAAACTTTTCATTTGGAATAATTTTAGGTTTACAGAAAAGTTGCAAAGAGAATACAGAGGGTTCCTATATACTGTTCAACCAGCACCACCAACTAAGATAAATGGTCTAAATAATTTTGTCATTAATATTCAAAACCTATAAACCTAATCACTAATCTTTATAAAATAAATCACGTTTAGACACCTCTGATTTGCACATGCAAATCAATTTTCTTGAATAGCACAATAGCCTAAAGCAAAAACAACACTAAAGCAAATGGTTGATTATTTCCAGTCATAGCATTAAAATGAACAGGACTTTGTTTGTAAATCTCAATTAATCACAAATTAAAACTGGCAAATTATCTAAAGATAGGATTAAAAAAAAAGATGAGTCATTTAATAATAGTCTACATAGATTCATAGCTAATTATTTATGCTATAACTGAAGAAGAAAAGAGAAAATATCTTACACTATAGAGCATGAATCTTGAATAAACTTAAAATATTTTAACCCAGTTTTTAATATGCTGGAACATATTGTCAAGGGAAGTTGCCAAATCTATTTTTATTGATTTTTTCCTTTAATTAGGTATGTACTTTCTTGGAGATCTAAAATGCGTTGGTGCCAGAAAATGGAAATAGATTCAAGGCTTTCTTTGACTTCCTAATAAATTTTAAACTCTGTAGTTGCTTCCATTGGTCCAAAAACACAGAGATGAAGGATCACCTCTATAATCTCAAAGTGTAATACAGCATTACTAAGTGTATTCTCATGATCTGGTGCAAGTACCTTCTAATACAATGATTATATATTTCATATAGATTTGATTCACTTTCCAAAACCTCTTTGTTAACAGTAACCAAAGCAACAGTTGTCTGAACATCTGTCCATGAGGAATTGGCTCGAAATGACTAACTCATTTCATAAAGAGCAACAAGAGCTCTTTGATTTTAATGCTTTTCACACCCCATGGATCTGGGCCAAATGAAAGCTCTCTATATATCTCTCACAGGTTACAGTGTCCAAACGCTTTGCCCTGTCCTTAAAAACTGAAGTTTAGCCTCTTTCTTTCATTAGCTCTTGGGGTATTTCTACAGTGCTAAGTTGACTGACATGTGTCATTTATGGCAACACATGCTATGAGAGAATAAAAGCTATTAGCAGAATCATTGATAGAATATAATTAAATTTCCTTCTGGTCCCTGAAGGCTCCACACTGAACCACATATTGACATCTGCACCTGACTTAGCAGCATGGAACTGCACTTTTGCTAATTTTCATTTCTTTTCATGTGCTCGCCTCTGATCCTGACTTCATAGTTGTTCAGAAACTGTACTTTCAAAATTTACTTCTGAGTAACAAGAAACTATCAGAAAAGCAATTACCCCAACTTGTGTAGAACCCCAGATTCACTTCATACATCATGCTTCTCTAGGATATGAGTCTGTCAGTTGCCAGTGTAATTCTGGGTACAATCCACTATTACATGGATGTAGTATTTAAAGTAGAACAAACTTCAAGCTGCTTTTTACTAACCCATGGGCACATTTTAAGTGGTGTGCTTAATTGCAAGCCCTTTGTATTTTTGCTGGCAGAATATCCTCTGTTCCCAGGAAGGAAAACAAAACTGAAGTTGATGATGAACAACAACAACAACAAAAAACAACAACAAGGACTAAGTTTTATTGAGAAGCAACTGTATTGGATGTTCTAAATTCAAATGAAAAACCAAGAGATGAATATGATGGCTAATGTAAGGGTCTACATCAAAAGTCATTTATCTGTTGAATTGAGGAAGCATTTAATCTAAAAAAGAAAGTAAACATTTGCATTGGGCTGAACCCTAAAGGTTCCCTGAGGAAGACATTTTTAACTTCTGTGTGTATAGGAAATGTTTAAGGAACTTGAATTCTTGAAACGCAGTTTCTATATATCATGGAATACAGTCTCAATACACAAAGAGACACTTATTCAACACTACTAATCAAAGCAATACAACTTACATAATCAATGAAATACTACTTTTGCCTAGTGAATAGGTAAGTTATGGGCAAAACGAAGATTTCAGTTACTGAAGTTTGAAGCACAAATTGATATAACTTTTTTGAAAGACATTTTAGCGATAATTATCAAAATATTTCAAGAAGCTTATAATTGTTAATCTAATAATTCTACTACTCAAATTTAGTATAAATGTGTGCACAAACCATATATATACAAGGATGTCTATTTTGCACATTTATACAATAGCAGATTTGGAAGTAAATGTCCCATAATATACTAAATAAATTATAACATCTATGCAATAAACTACTATGTACTTACAAAATAAAATCAAATGATATTTTTTACATGGAAAGGTGTTTATTATGTTGAATGGCCGTTCAGGACAGAAAGTAACATGCATTTTGTTAACTCACAATGGTACTTCTGGAGGTAGAGATAATGGATATTTTATCTCTCTTTTGTTTGTACTTTTTTCATGCATATATTATATCACTTGTGTAATTAAAAAATGTTCGACCGACAAATAATTAAGAAAAGAATGACACCTAATTGGTGAACAGAGAAATTGATCATTTGTATGCATTATTGTTTAAGTGTATTTCTGGCAGTATAATTAGCAATATATGTCAAAATCCTTGAGAATAGTTGGTTGAGTAAATTTCCTACAAATAAAACCCAAGGAGACAGTCAGAGATTTAGACAAATACTGCTTGTATAAACTTAACAAAAGTCAGTTATGAGAATGAACAATAAAAATGAGTACAAATGTCCAACATAAGAAAAATGATTAACTAGGTGACCCTGCATCCATTTGATTGTGTCTTATATAGCCTGTAAAAATAATATTTAGTATATATTTAGTAAAAGTTTCCAATGGAGTGAAAATGCCCATAATATAACATTTAGTGTACACATCACTATATACAAAATTTTAGATAAAGTGTGATCCCAATGAAAATATGCAAAGAGAAAAGTAATTCAAAAATTTACTAGTAGAATAAAAGGCAAAACATTAATAGTGATTGTTTTAAAGGTGAGATTACAGGTGATTTTTTTTCACGTTACTTTGTAATTTTCTAAACTTTGTTTCCTACAGTGGGCATATACTACTTTTCTAGATCATGCACAATTTTTCTCATCAGTAGCAACAAAGTAAAACAAGCACCTAGTGGTAGAGACCAGGGGTTAGGACCATTTTAAGACAGAGAACAAGCTCTAGATTGATGTACTGTTCAAAATATAGGGCTAAGAGAAAATATCACACTCTCTAAATAAGAATATATATATAGTTTTCTCAGGGTATATGCCCAGTAGTGGGATTGCTGGGCCATATGGTAGTTCTATTTTTAGTTTTTTAAGGAACTTCCATACTGTTCTCCATAGTGGCTGTATCAATTTACATTCCCACCAACAGTGCAAGAGGGTTCCCTTTTCTCCACACCCTCTCCAGCATTTATTGTTTGTAGATTTTTTGATGATGGCCATTCTGACTGGTGTGAGGTGATACCTCATTGTAGTTTTGATTTGCATTTCTCTAATGATTAGTGATGTTAAGCATCTTTTCATGTGTCTGTTGGCAATCTGTATATCTTCTTTGGAGAAATGTCATTTAGGTCTTCTGCCCATTTTTGGATTGGGTTGTTTGTTATTTTGATATTGAGCTGCATGAGCTGCTTATATATTTTGGAGATTAATCTTTTGTCAGGAGCAGGACAGGAATAAAGACACAGACATAGAGAATGGACTTGAGGACACGGGGAGGGGGAAGGGTAAGCTGGAACAACGTGAGAGAGTAACATTGACTTACTTATATGCTACCAAATGTAAAATAGATAGCTACTGGGAAACAGCTGCATGGCGCAGGGAGATCAGCTCAGTGCTTTGCGACCACCTAGAGGGGTGGAGTAAGGAGGGTGGGAGGGAGACGCAAGAGGAAGGGGATATGGGGATATACGTATGCATATAGCTGATTCACTTTGTTATACAGCAGAAACTAACACAACATTGTAAAGCAATTATACTCAATATAGATGTTAAAAAAAAAGAATATATATATAATTGAGAATTATGTGTTCAACTAAATCCTACCTGTTCTCCAGGATCTAACTCAAGTGCCAGTGTAATTCTTTCTAGACCATACCAGCCCCAGTATGATATAACTTTTTTCACTAATTTGAATAACTAATGCCTATATTTATAGACTAGCAAGGGATTAAACACTATCCTGTGTTATTTATGTATTTAGGAAAGGGCTAACTACATTACTGCTTCTAAAAATACTTTTTTATATACACAGAATTTCTGAACTGTCTACTTCTGGAATGTTAATGAGAAATTGATCTCAGTCAGCATCCACTTCTGAGTGTGACTCTCAGCCACTATATATTCATTTTTAAGATGACCTTGTGATTTGGATCATTGCTCTACCCTCACATCTTACCTCAATAAACATTTTCAGACTTACATTCCATTTGGTAATGAGAATACATAAATTAATAAGAAACAATTTATATATTTTTAATTGCTATTAGAGACAACAAAGAGTGACGAAAGCAATGTTTCTTTTTCTCTCTGATAACAGTGTAGATAGCAGGTCATTGTTTACATGCTCCATTGTTCCCCCGAAATCCAGCCATCTCTTATCCTGTTGTCCTGTTATGTCTAATATGTTTGTCATCATTACCACATCAAAGCAGCAGAATAGATGAGGCATTCTTCTCCCCTTAAGGATACAGCTTGGAAATTGCACACATTTCCTCTCAAATCTTATTGGCTACATGTGTGCTGTCCAGTACAATAGCCCCTAGACACAGATGGCTATTGAGGATGTGAAATATAGCTCAATATCAAATTGAGATATGTTGTAAGTTTAAAACACAATGGACTTTGAAGACTTTGTATGAAAAAATAATGTGAAATATATCCTTAGTACTTTTATATTGCTTGCATGTTATAATGATACTATTTTGGATATACTGGATTAAAACATCTTTAAAATTACTCTCATGTATTTTTTACTTTAAAAATATAGCTAATGGAAAATTTTAAATTACATACATGGTTTGAATTATATGTCTATTGGAATATAATGGGCTAGACATTTGCCATGTGGTCAAATCTACTTGCAAGAGAGTTGGGAGATATATTTTAGAAATCTATGTGTCCTCTGAAATCTAGGGGATTTGTTTACTATGACATAGAATGGAATAATGGGAAGGAGGAGATAAATTGTAGTATCTTCCATATGGAATTTCCTTTCAGGGAACACAGATTTATCACAAAAAAGAAATAAGTTCATATCTTAGGAATAGGAGTTGGTGGGAGGAAACTCTTCATAGGTGTTTTGCATTTCTGCAAGTCTTGTGAGGCACTGACTTCCCTTTGTTCCAGACTATCTTTTCAAAGATGTTTGTATAGTGGATGTCCTTGGATGATATAGTGTCTTGCTTGATAGCAAAGGACAGGCAGGCATGCTTTCTGCCTACCCATTTTAAAAGAGTCAAGTTTCCTAAGCTCAGGGTTTATCTCCTATAATGCAACCCATTGCAAGTACAAGCACCATCTGGCCCTCTTCACATGGCTCTGTGGGATTTAGAGCTCAGGGAACAGTGTAAAAATGGTGATACTCTGACTACTGTTCTTGCTCAAGTAATATACTGCTCTTTGTCTCTGATCCAAAAGTCTTGTGATTTCCAACAGCATCTATGAAAATGCGGCAGATTCTCTTGTTAGCTTCAAGTAAGGTCAAATTCAGACCCTTTACAGTTCTTGCTAAGTGTATTTGTCAGTTGTATTTTATGTAACCTTAACAGAAATGTATAATATCTATTAAAAGTTAAATAAATATTTAAAGCACAGTCTTAGAAGTTTGGCAATTCTACCACATATGACCATTGTATGATGTTGCACGAATGATTTAATTTCCTTGTACTCCATTTTCCTATCTCAAATAAAATTCTACCTCATAGATTCATCATAAAGATTGTATGAGATAAATTTGTATAAAATGCTTTGAAAAGTGCCAGGCACATGGTTTCACTCAATTAATGTTGTCATTACAAATTAGATGAGGAATAATGGCTAAATGCAATAAATACAAAATTGCATTGAGCAAATCTGACAGCAATTTGTTTTATATGGTTAATTATACATGGTTGGCATTGTGCAAAAAACCAAAAGAAAAAAACTATTCTGATTGGATATAGCAATATTACTGTTTTGGAGTGTGACACATGGCTGGCCCTGGAAATTGACATATGGCAAAACACTTGGAAGTCCCTAATTATATTGAAGAGGAATTTTTGTCAATTGGGGGCTCCCTTTCAGAAATGTTGAGATTTATCAACTGAGGGTTAAAGATTGGATTTAAAGAAAGAAAATTGTTAGATATTTCTAGGCAGTTAGACTGTTGATAAAGTCTATTTTGAGTCTCCTACTTTTCCCCATGTCCTCTAAGTTCCTTGGAAATTGCTCCCTACATAGGACTTCACTTGCCACAGATGTGATTGTAGCTAATGGATTATTGGTTCTCTCATACTTGATCTAGTTTCTCATTATTACATAATTAGTGTTCATGATTGAATTCTCTGAACAAGGTTTTTCTAGACTATAATCTTGTTGAATGGAGGGGCCAAATCTTTTCACCTTTCTATTACTGGCACTCCCCTGTGATGCTTGGCACATAGAAGGGACTCCATTTCATTGAATAAGGAAATGGAACCATTTTTCTGAGTCAGAGAGAGTCTACAGCTAAAAGTGCTGATTATGTTACGTGAAAATGAAAGCATTTTTGAGTGTCTTGTGGATTAACCTGAAGGAATACTTGGTAAGAAGGTATGGTACAACAGATGAAATTAAAGTACTGTACAGAGTTTCCTCGGGTTTTCAGTAGTGAATAGAACACCTAAGGTTCCTACCCATATAGAACTTGAACCTGACACATTAGCTTATTGATGATCATTTCTGTCTCAATTCCCATGACCACTTCCTTTTTCTGTGGGTACAAGGGCTGATTTAATCTTATAATATCACTTATGCTTTGCCATCACTATATATACGATATTCTTCTTTGGGAGACATGCGAGGCTCTTCTATGAGGAACTGCATCAAGAACAGTCTAAGTAGGTGTTTCTGTGTCTGAAAAAAATCTTGATAAATAATCTCAGTGCATAAGATGCCTTAACTAATGACCCATTTCTTGATTTAGGAGTATAGATATTTTAATTATCATAAGAATGAAAATTTCTTAGGATTTCCATCTCTCTGGGCTTCCCTGGTGGCTCAGTGTTTGAGAGTCCGCCTGCCGATGCAGGGGACATGGGTTCGTGCCCCGGTCCGGGAAGATCCCACATGCCGCGGAGCAGCTGGGCCCGTGAGCCATGGCCGCTGAGCCTGCGCGTCTGGAGCCTGTGCTCCGCAACGGGAGAGGCCACAAGAGTGAGAGGCCCGCGTACCACAAAAAGAATAAAAAAAAAGGATTTCCATCTCTCTGCTTACATTAATCATCTGTTCTTGTATGTTGTCCACTTTTTCCATTACAGCCCTCAGAGTATTAATCATAGCTGTTTCAAACTCCTGGTCTGATAATGCTGTCTCTGAGTCTGGTTCTGAAGTTAACTTTGTCTCTTCAGATTGCTTTTGTCTTTTAGCATGCCTCGTGATAGCATGAATCAGCTATACATATACATATATCCCCTCTTTTTTGGATTTCCTTCCCATTTAGGTCACCAGCATGCCTTGTAATTTTTTGTTGATAGCCAGACATGATATATCAGGTAAGAGGAACTGAGACAAATAGGCCTTTAGTGTGAGGTCTTGTGTTTATCTGGATAGGGGTTAGACTGTGTTTAATTTTTCCTGTAGATTTAGGTGTCAGAGACTAACATCTCCTTCAGTGTCTTTGTATTTGTCTCCTCTGTTGTCTCTTTTATTTTCTTAGATACTCCTTTTTTAAATAGAGAATGAAGCTTCTAGTTCTTTCAGGTGTAGTCCGCTGTTTCTACAGAGGAGCCTGACTGATGTGACAGTAAGGTGTGGAGGAAGGGGAAGCATTCTATAATCCTGTAATTCGATCAAAATCTTTAGTGAGCCTGTTCCCCAGGGCTGTGGCCTTCACAAATGCTTCACTGTTTTTTCCCTCTTAGATGAGAGAGCAAAGCTAGATGGGCCAGGAATTGAGCCTTTGCCTTCCACTTGGTTAGGCTCTGGGAAAACACAAGTTGGTTAGGCTCTGGCAAGATCGTATTCTTTAAGAGCAGTTTTTTTTTTTTTTAAAGGAGAATAGAATACTGTGGCTGTATTTAAAAAGAGCTAATTTCCCCCTCTTGCTATTGGAAACATGAGGGGGAATTTTCTCCAATATTCACCCAAGACCCTGGTGGGGCTCCTGAAGGTGAAACTTGGGGCCTTGCTAAGAATGGGACTCCAGAGATCTCAACTCTCAAGCTTATCCAGATTGAGCCTCCATCAACTCATCAATCACAGTTTAAGTGTTCCCACAGGTACTGGCTCCAGCAGTGGGCATCTGCTCCTGGCGTCTCTCTTGGTAAACTTCATAGAATCACTTCTCTATATTTGTCTGTTTATGCAAATTTCTGGGAGGCACCTTGCCCTGGGACCAAAATATATGTTTTGTTTATACAGCAGATTTCTAGGACATCTTCATTTTGCATAACTGAAATTTTTACCTTTTGACCAGTGCCTCCTCCCTAGTCCCCACGTCTAGTCCCTGGTAACTACCATTTTACTTTGTTTCTATATGTTCGACTATTTCAGATTCTTCCTGTAAGTAGAATTCTGTGTTGTTTGTCCTGTGTTTGACCTACCTTAGGTTAATCCATGTTTTCACAAATAATAGGATTTGTTTCTTTTTTTAAGACTGAATAATATTCTAATGTATATAACTGCCAAATTTTCTTTAACCATTCATTGATTGACAGACATTCACATTGTTTCCATAACTTGGCTATTGTAAATAGTGCTGTAATGAACATGGGAGTGCAGACATCTCTTCAAGAGCCAGATTTCAAAACTTTTGGATATATACCCTGAAGTGTGATTACTGGGTCATGTGGAAATTCTATTTTTTTAAATTTTTTGAGGAACCTCCATACTGTTTTCCATAGTGACTGCACCAATTCACTGTTTATGCCAACATTGTATAAGGGTTCCTTTTATTCCACATCTTCGTTAGTACTTGTTATCTTTTGTTTTTGATAATAGCCATACTAACAGGTGTGAGGTGATAACTAATTGTGGTTTCGTTTTGCATTTCCCTGAAGATTGCTGATGTATATTTTCATGTACCTGTTGGCCATCTGTATGTCTTCTTTGGAGAAATGTCTATTCACGTTATTTGAGCAAGAAAAACAAAGCTGGACACGTAATACCTCCTGATTTCAATATATTACAAAGCTAAAATAATTTTAAAAGTATGGTTACAGGCATAAAAGACAGACATATAGGTCAATGGAACAGAATAGAGATCTCGGAAATAAATCCATGCATAAACATTCAACTGATTTCAACAAGAGTGCTAAGAACATATATATTATATGTATGGGGAAAGGATAGTCTCTTCAATAAGTGGTGCTGGGAAAACTGGATATCCATATGCAAAAGATTGAAAGTGGACCCTTATAGCATACACAAAAATAAGCTCAAAATGGACAAAAGCCTTAACATAAGACCTAAAACTCTAAAACTCCTGGAAGAAAATAGGGAAAAGGCTTCTTGACATTGGCTTTGGCAATGACTTGGATATAACACCAAAAGCTCAGGAAACAACCAAGAAATAGACAAATGGATTACATTACACCTAAAAGCTTTGGCACAGCAAACAATCAACGATGTGAAAAGGCATACTAAAGGTGGAAGAAAATATTTGCAAGCCATATGTTTGATAAAGGATTATTATGCAAGATATAAAAGAATTCCCACACCTCAACAGCAACAACAACAATAAAACCCCAAACCCAGATAAACTAAAGCATATAACCTCCTTACTTTTTGTTTGTTTGTTTTTTTTTTGTTCCTCAGGCTTTTTAGATTGTTTTGCCAGGACCACTGGTCAGTAAGTATCATTATAAGTACTTATATCATTTTTCCTGCCCAATCTTCTTCACCAGTAAACTAGCCCTGTTTCTTGCTTCTGAGTCCCTGTCTTTGTGCTCAGTAACACTGGTTTGCCTTTGATTTCCAGGATATACCATGCTCCTCTTTGAACCTTGCTGATGCTTTCTCCTCTGTCTGACATGCTCACTGTGTGCACTTCCCTTATTTCTAACACTTTACCAGTTAAATTTCTCTTTAATACTTGGATCAGGAAGGCATTTTATCCAGCTAGAAAACAACCCTGACTGAACTTACTTTTTAGATTCTTAGTCAGATAAACTTTCGTTTGTGTGAGATGGTAGAGTTCTGTAGTCCAGCACAGTGAGGACCTAGGGCTATCCTGAGTCATTCAAAGCCAAAATATATCAACTATTTGCTATGTAAACTTGGGCACACTTTAGCTCCTTCACCTTTAGAAGAAGATGATAATGACAGTACCTACTTTATAGGCTTATTATAAGGTTAAATAAGTTAATTCATGCAACTCATCTGGAGTACAAAGGACATAGTAAGTGCTCAATAAATTTTAACTATTATTGAGCTCACACCGTATTTATTGCATAAAATCATTCTTCCCCATTGTTTTATAGTAATGCATTTTAATTGTCTATTAGACTATAAGCTGTCTGGGGGCAAGGTACTCATACTATTCTCTCTCTAGCCCCAGCTTCTACCATAGGGTTTAGACTATCAGGGACAACCAAATTTTTTTTGGTAAATGAATGAATGATGCATCTTTCACTTATCAACTCCTACAGAATAGGGTATTTGTATTTCGGACATTGTCTTTCATTTTAGCTTTATAGGTCCATGGTATACATTCTCCACTGGATTGTTAGCATCTGGAGAGTGGAGCTTATGCTTCTAACACCTATTATGATGTGGATCTCATAAGACTGTATACTTAAATCCTGTTTTCCTCTAACTAGCATGACATATCTAGAAATCTTCATCTACAATCTATATTTCTTTCAGGTCATGCATTCCAACTGTAGGCTTATAGAGAGAACCTCAGCCACCTATCCCCGCATCCATTTACTTGCTGAAGTCGTGGAGGATCAGCTTCTATGTTCCCACTTACTATTCCCTACTTCACTGCCTTACTCCATAGTAAAACAAAAAACAAAAAAACGAGAAACAAAACAAAACACTGATTACCAGTATAGATATGCTTACAGTTCAAGGTACATTTTATTTCATCAGTGACACTAGACTAGTATATTGCTAGGTTTTCCATTAGGGCACACATTCCTATGAACTTGACTTTTAACTGAGTTGAACTAACCATTCACATTAAAATGTTTCTTTAGTTAAATATTTTAGTTACTTTTGTATTGTCCATAGCACTAACCATGCCCACTTAGTGGCCGAAGATAAAAACTTGGCAGTAAATTAGCATGGTTATGATTTTTCTTAGCCAATTGTCATTTCCCCTCAAGAGATTTGACTATTATTTATGACACAAAATAGTATCCATGCTAATTAATTAGGCTAGTTTGTTTACTCAACTTCTAATGCTTGATTATTTCTTTTTTTCTATACCATAGTGACCCAGAACAAATTTTGGCATTTATCGGGGAAGCTAGCTAAGTCATATGAGTAAAACAGTCCCGTAGAGGTGAGGTGATTCTAACAAATACCTCATTTCTCTATGCCAAATTTATTATACCACTTGCCTAGAGCTCTTTCAATATGGTTCTGGTTAATGAATATGCATTTATTATCTTATCATAAGCGTAATTCTGCAGACTTGAACTATGAAGACTTGGTCTGGAAGTCACTCAATCAGTGATTCAACAGAAGAAAATTTCTCGAAATACCTATATCTTCACAATACAAAAAGTTCCATATTTTCCCTGAGTACCATGATACTAAGGTCACTAAGGGAGTAAGAGATTTATAGTTCAATGTCTATGGGCTCTACTTTATGCAAACTGTATCTGTGAACATAAATGTCTACATTAAGATCATCATTGAAAGAATTTTGCTTTATAAAATAGTTGTCACACGATTTAAAATGGTAAATATTTCAATTTATTATTAATGTATTGTAGTAATTAAAATAGTACTTGGCACAAATAATGATTTACCGATTGGCAAACCTTCTAAGAAACAACTTATAATGTCATTTTGTATGAGAAAGATATGAAGGAATTCCCATTTTCTTAGTGGATCACTGCTGGGGAGAATAAGGAGGAGGAGAAAGTTGGCAGTAGCAGATCTAATCCAGTGATGAGAGGGTTACAATCCTGAAGGTCACTTAGGAGTGAGAGGAAAAAGGCTGCCCAGGCTGTGTCTAGAATGGCAATTCCATGTGGTTCTTCCCTACACATGCCAAGACTGAGAGGTTACATTCCCTTCATTTCAGGGGAATAAAGGATAATGTAAAGGAAGGGATCAGCTAAGTAAAGTGAAGGCATTTTCTGTAACTTGAAATATACTACTTTTTCATCTATGTAGTTTCTACTTCTATAATAAAGCTGATAAAAAAAAAACCCAAAGTATATAATGGAACATAAAGTAATAAATGATATTTTTCTCATTTTCTAAGTTTTTTTAAAAACCGTCAATGGATATTGACTTTTATCTGTACTTTTTTGCATCTACTGAAATCATCATAGAAAATTTTTCTCCTTTCAAATCAATTACATTAATTGATTTCCAAATGTTAAGCCACTTTTGTATGCCTGGAATATACCAAATTAAGTTATCATGTATGATCCTTTATATGTATATAAGTACATATATATATATATTTTTTCTACAGTCCATATTTATTAGATTTACCCACGTTTTTCTTTTTCATTGTTCTTCATACATTTTGATAGCACCTTCCATCCATATGGAAATATTCTACTGCTTGAAAAATAACTTTCTGTATTATTTATTATGAGTCTACTTGTAATAAATTCTTCCAGTTGTTGTTTGTCTGAAAATGCCATTATTGCATTATCTTTCTTAAAACGTATATTTCTAGCATTTCAAAGATGTTATGAAGCTGTTTGGAGCTTCCATTGTTTCCTTGAGAAGTCAGTGGAGTCCAGTTTTTTTAAAGATTTTCTCTTTGACTTTGGTTTTCAGCAGTTTTATGTTTTTGTTTATGTTTAATTAACTTTAGTCATGCATAAAATGGGGTTTCTTGAGTTTATGATTTCATATTTTTCTTTAGTGTTGGAAAATTCTCAAATATTGCTTCTGCTCCATTCTTCCTTCCTTGTCATCTAGGACTCTTACCCTCTTATTCTTTATTTTCTACCTTTAATTTAGTAATTTTGGATAGTGTTTTTAGACCTATCACAGTTTTTTTAATTCTCTTTTTTTGACAGTGTCTGATCTAATGACATCTTAATTTTGCTTATTGGGCTTATAAATTCTAAAATTTCAATTGTTTTAGCCTTCTAACTACTTTTTTATATTTTCTAATTGTCTGTTTAAATTCTCAACATTATTTTTTTATCTCTTTGAACACTATTAGGCTTATTTTAAAATATGTATCTGATTTGCTCCAAATCTGGAGCTTATATGTCTTTTTGTTTGTTTGTTTCTACTATTAACTTCATGATTTCTTGTGTGTTCGTGTCCCTTCTTCTTATTATTATTTTTTTTGTGGTACGCGGGCCTCTCACTGTTGTGGCCTCTCCCGGTGTGGAGCGTAGGCTCTGGACGCGCAGGCTCAGCGGCCATGGCTCATGGGCCCAGCCGCTCCGCGGCATGTGGGATCTTCCTGGACCAGGGCACGAACCTATGTCCCCTGCATTGGCAGGCGGACTCTCAACCACTGCGCCACCAGGGAAGCCCGGGGTTTGATTTTTTGATGTTGAGTTGTATGAGCTCTTTGTATATTCTGGATATTAACCCCTTGTCAGATATATGGTTTGTAAATATCTTCTCCCATTCAGTAGACAGCATTTCATTTTGTTGATACTTTGCTTCACTGTGCAAAAGCTTTTTAGTTTGATGTAGTCCCATTTGTTTGTTTCTGCTTTTGTTTAGTGGATTTTTTTAAAATATTGTGCAACCTTTTTTGTTTGTCTTCTGTGGGAAAGTGATCCAAATTTCCAGTTTACTATTACAGAAGTCAGACCTATCAATTTTAAAATTATAATGCCACTTGTACTTTGGTAATCACTTCCCAACCCTCCTCCCTTCAAAAGAAAAGAGAAATGCTGCTCTGATTGTTATAAGTTAACTATCTAGAATAAATGGTATTGGAGATGCAGGCATGATGCAGGTTTAAGCATATTGTAGATATGGACATGGACTGGATAGGTTCATTTTTGTCTACTGTTAAAGTTATTTTTCCTTTTATAGGTCTTTTTTAACCACAGAATTCTAGAACATAGCATTTGCTTTCAAGGCTTTATGTTCATTATTTCAGTTGTTTTCATTCAGTCTGTCTCTCCTCATTGACTCATCTACTTAGGAACTTCTTCTATCTGTCGTCTCCAACTAAATTAAATCCATCCTTGTTCAAGGTCTAATTGGAGCCCCAATATCTCAGCATCTTTACAGTACTCCAGTGCACAGTCATAGCCCCATTCTATGAGATCCTAGTGTAGTAATGAACTATCTAATGGCATAGGCGTTAAGAGCATTGTCTCTGGGACAAGACTGCCTTGGCTCCTCCTTTCAGTAATGCGAACTTGGATAAGTTACATGGTCTTAGTTGAACTGTTTCCCTCAGAAACATATGTTGAATTTCTAACCTCCAGTACCTCAGAATGTGACTTTATTTGAAAATAGGGTCCTTGCAGATGTAATTAGTTAAGATGAGGTCATAGTAGAATAGGGTGTGCCCATAATCAGATTCTGACAAGTGTCCTTATGAGAAGATAGTATCACACAAGGAGAATGCCATGTGATGATAGAAGCAGAGACTGGAGTGATGAATATGCAAGCCAAGAATTGCAAGGCTTGATGGCCACGACCAACAGCTAGGAAGACGCAAAAAAAGGATTCTCCCGTACAGGTTTCAGAGGGATCATCGCTTTGCTAAAGACTTGATTTTGGACTTCTAGACACCAAAACTGTAAGAAATTAAAATTCTGTTGTTTTGAGCCTTCCAGCTTGTGGTACCTTTTTACGGAAGCCCTAGGAAACTAATATATTGTATAACTTCTTTTTGCCTAGTTTCCTTATCCATAAAATGAAGATAATAATAGCACCTATCTCATAAAATTTTTGTGAATGATAATATGCAAAAAGCACTAGAATGGTGGTTGGCTTTTAATAAGTGCTGTGTAAGTCCTCTTTAAAATTATTCTAGAGGGTAAAATTGCCTCTTGAAGGCAGAGGCCACGATATATGTTTCTCATGAATCTTCCAACATGCCTAGTTGTGTGTACACAGAAGCACACAAATACACATTCAGTTATTTTCCCTCTGATTATTTTACTATTTCTCAAGTTCCATTTTTTACTTGTGTGGTTTTGCAAGTTTTAAGTCTTCATTAATTATATTTCTATATCCTGGTTTATAATTGTGACACTTCCCCTGTGATTTGATTGCTTTATATTCCCCTTCATCTCAAACACACTCCCACCACTTCTCACCCTTATGCTTATGTCAAATTCCTCATTAACTCATGATTTTTAAACACTGATTTGATTGTGGAAACCAAAAGAGAAAAGGCAGTTAAAATGAATAGTTTCCAGATGGTTGTGGAATTTAAAATACAAAATGTGGGTTATACTCCTAGCTCTGCTACAAACCTGTTAAGTTACCTCAGACACTTCACATAACACTGTGAAACCTCCTTCCTTACCTGTACAATGAGGAGATTGGATTAAACACTTCCAAACATTTTATCAGTTTTAGTTTCTATGATTAAGTTATTGTGTCCTCTGAGTTCAACAATGACAATGAAAAGCTAGTTCTCACTCATCCAGTATGGCCCAGCACATGCAGGAGGCAGCAAGTATCAAACACAGCAACTGCCTATTAACTGATATGGTGAGATGCATTTGATTGATGGGGTAATGTGTATTATTGTTGAAAAATCTGGCCTCTCCAGCATAATTACCTGTGCAAGCACTGTTAAGAGATATTTCCAAATACCTGCCGTATGCACACACACTTGGTGTATCTCAGATTTCAAAGAGCCTATTATTCTGAAAAGTTTTCACATTCATGGTAGAATAACAAAGGGAAGAAAGTACTTTCACTTTGTAATGCATCATTTTTACTTTTCAGATCAAAACACTGTGACATTTGCCTTTTGCTTGTTTGGCAAACTGATAACGATTTTTAAATAATAGATGAACATTTCCAGCGGTAGTCAAGTTCTTGAAAGAAGTTATAAACTCCCTAATTCATTTCCTTATTACCAGGTATTACCTGTGTGGACAAAGAATGTTGTGTGCCATTTCAGGAAACAAAGGATGTGCTATCAATCCATCAGCCCCTGCAGCTGCCCCTGACAGGTGCACCCTGAGGGGAACTCAGGATGGAGAAAACCAGGATACTGGCCCTAGAGAGTTAAGGTGCATATCCAAGAAATTATTGCAAAAAGCTCAGACTCTAGCATCTTCCCATACATAGAAAAGCACTAAATTCATTAACTTGAGAGGTCTGGATTTTTAATGTAATTAGCAGTAATCTTTTGATGTTCAACAACCTGTTTTGTATCTTTTTTTCCCACAAAAACTCCTATTTATCCTGGCTCCTCCCTTACCTCTTTGGAACAGTCCCTCAAAGTTATCTGAGGTACTGTATCCTTGGCTTAAATCTTCAGTAAGTCCACCAAATAAAACATAATTCTCAACTTTTAGGTTGTACATTTTTTTAGTTGACACCTGATTGTTTTCTGTTTGGCTTCTATGTCTACCATTTTGCTAAAAACCCTCTCAGAGTTTATCACTTACTAAACCAAAGACCGTGTTATATTCTCTGTTCTTTTGCCTCTGTTGCCCTTGAAACTGTGAACTGTCTTTCCCTTGCTTCTTTCTCCTCTAAGTTTCCTCGATAACATGTTGTTTTTTTTCAGATTTACTTCCTACCTTATCAATAAATGCTTGATATTTCTTTCTCCTATCTTATAAAGAAAGGTAATCCACAAAATATTTATTTACTTATTTATATTTCTTGGTCCCAGTCTCACTTGAGCTACAGGCTTCTGAGCATCTTCAATTTTCTTTATGTGGTTTAGTTTTACATTCCTTTACCATTCTGACAGGTGTCCTCTATGCTATCTATGGTTTGCCTTTGTTGTTCCCAAATATTTTTTTCTGCTGTAAAAAGAAATCTCAACTTTATAGAGATCCTGTAGTTCCAGTAATAAAGTCCACTGCTCCATTAGCTATGTTGGTAAACATATAATCCAACACTTGGGTTGGGATTTCTAACTTGACATTTCAAAAATGTCTGTCTCCACATTTCCTGCATAACAAAATAAATTTTAAGAAAAGTGTCTTTCACAAGGTTGGTTTTAATGTTCCTTTCCTTACTATATTTTTTTAAAAATAATATACCACACAACATTATTATAATTGACCAAAGGAAGGCTGGAGGGATAAGAATGAGCAGAATCCAGAAAATTATCAAGTTATTTGTATTCTTAGATTAGACATTTGAAGAAATAGCCCTACTTGCTGAGCTCATCTGAGATAACTTTGTATATCAATGATTTCCTTGTGCTAGAATGAGACTGATGTATCTAATAAAGATTACCAGTTGCTTGCTGTATTCTCTTTAATAAGTCAAAGATACGTGCCATTCATTTTCAAAATATTTCCACTATTTAATTTCAATCAAAATAGGCTCTGTGTTTAACTTTCCCTTTTTAAGTATAGCTATTGTTCTGTGGCTCCTTTGTCCCCCAAAACCACCAGATAAAGAAACAATAACTGTATCGTGTGGACTGAAATACTCCAGTGGCTCTGAGTATTGCTAGTCCTGTAATTCCCTCAGGGTAAGTGAGGACAAGGAGGAAATCCCTCTTCTGCAGTTCCCTAAGTGTTTTCAGTGAAGAGAGTCAAAGCATCTGGCACGCAGTATTCTGTATTCAGCCAGCTCCTCCAAGTAAAGAGCGTTCCCCAGGAGTAAATTAGGCAATTAGCAGAATCATTAACTATTTCAAGCCAACAAAGTATCACTTAGTGCACTGAAGTAATAACTAGCAAATTAGTAATCATGCAGTCAGTGAATGCTAAAGAAGTAAGGTGCTCACTTTGTAGCACCTTATGAGTGAGCTGAGCTCACTCACTCATTTGTCCAATGGAAAGCCTGTTAATGCCCAAGAAAAAGGGTTTGTAATGGTATTGACTAGATTCTCTGGAGGCAAAGAAGTAAACACATTGACAATCACTCACATACTTTAATAGTACTGTTCGGGTTTTGCACAGTATCTTCATTACTATCATATGGTATTAATTGAGGTGCACATGTCCATTAAAAGTGAGGTTCTAATTTATTCTGCACCTAGGTAAATATCCAGCTTTGCTCATTACTGACAAGTCTATTTATCCATCTGTAATCAGAAATTCTAAGTTTAAGAAAGGACTATGTGAGTTTTAGAGACTTGACACATTGAGGAGGTTACAAAACCTCTTTGAATCTACTCCACAGGGCTACTTTCAATATGCTGTAGAGTATGTGAAAACAATTAGGAAAATATTTGGTATATTATATGTGTTCAAGAAGCATTGTTAAATCTGAATCTTACATCAACATTTAATAACTCTGATCCTCGCTGTAAATTAGAGTAATGCCTTCCACATAGTATTGTAGAGATGACCAAGGAGGATGAGAATATGAAAGCACTTTATACCATTTTAATAATTACACTTTTGACTGTTTCCAAGTGCCACATATACTCTACGGGTCAATGTATTATTGCTACTGTAAGCTAACTACCTATAAAGAAACTAGCACAGTTTCTAGGATATACTAAATCCTCAATAAATGGCAGCTGTTATTACTGGAACGGTATACTATCATATTACGAATACTGATGTTTTACAGATATTGTTTCTATACTTTCTAGTATCTTGACTTGGACTGTGTTCTAAGAAAATAATTTAAAAATTAATCTGAAGTCACAAATGACTATCTCTTTCTTTTAAAATGGAGACACATTTTTCATTTTATTAAGTATTGCTTTTTGAATAATTATTTTGAAAAGAACATTATTCAGTATACTTGTCCTATAGACTCCTAATTTTTATTTATTTATTTTTTTTGCGGTATGCGGGCCTCTCACTGTTGTGGCCTCTCCCGTTGCGGAGCACAGGCTCCGGATGCGCAGGCTCAGCGGCCATGGCTCATGGGCCCAGCCGCTCCGCGGCATGTGGGATCTTCCCGGATCGGGGCACGAACCCGTGTCTCCTGCATCGGCAGGCGGACTCTCAACCACTGCGCCACCAGGGAAGCCCTAAATTTTTTGGACTATACAGTTTTCCCTTCCCTTTCTTCAGGAAGAAAGAGAAGTTAAGAAAAAGGCACATTTCTGGATAGACAAAACTAAAAAGAATTGTATTCCCCTAAAAATAATTTGAGAAGTTTCATCACATTTTGGTTTCCTAACCATAACATGGTGTCTCTTAACGTGGTAGAAAATTAGAAGGAATATTCAAAGCACCTTAAATAATATTTGTTTGTGGAATTTGAAAAAAAAGAAGCCATTCAGAAACTGGATATGTCACTGGGATTTACAAAGACATTAACATAGCCCTTAGATACATACAGCTGAATGAAGAGCTTTATCTGCATAGCTATAATTACATTTAATGGATGGAACCACTTGTTAATAAAATGCAAAGATCATTTGATACTAAAATATCCAAGGTCTAATGCATGTAGTGTTTTAATTTTGTTGAGACCTACCTTCCTTCCTTGTTTCCTTTCTTCTTTTCTTTCACCCTCTCTTCTCTGCTTCCCTCTCCTCCCTTCTCACGGTATTCTCTCATTGTCCTCCCTTTCTTCCATTATTTCTTTCAGTAGGCCTCTGGAATATAAGCAGAGATGTTCTAATGGGATATAAACTCTTTTTTAACTAGAAGAAAACAACTTCTTTAGAGTCTTTTGTCTTGTGATAAGTAGCAGTCAAAATTTTAATTTATTAAAATTCTTAATGTCCTGCAAAAAGAATTTTCAAAATATATGCCCTACCCTCTTGGAATTTATAATCTAAAATAGGCAACATAGACATAAACACAAAACTAGAGGATGTATGGAGAGAGCAGTAACCCATCCTTAAATACAGGAGTCGATAGGTTATTTCTCACTATGTTTGATTGTCATGATGTAAAGAGCACTAGAAGAGACAAGGGGCTGGTGTTATCTCTGAATCTGCAGCACTGTGCTATCTGACCTTTAAATCCCTTGGGGCCTCAGATTCTTTGTTAACAGTGTGCAGTAATTAGACTTGTCCTACTCACTGCACAGTTGTTTCTTTTTTTTTTTTTATGAATATCAACTGAGGTTGGATGCAAAATGCTTTAAAGATGTGATATGATATTAAAATGAATAAAATTATTTATGTTGCATCTGTGCCTCCTTAATGCAACTAGAAGTTCTCCCCAGCTAGAACCACGCATTTGAATTTAAAAAAAGGGAAATCTCTCGAAATGCCTATTATTGTCTAGGTTACACGTATGTGCTAAATAAATAACTACTGAAAACAAGTAATAACACAGGAGCAATATGTGTGCAAATGCCAAGTCATTCCAATGCAATATCACAGAAAATGTCAAATATATATACATATATATGAACCTACTGACTACAAAATGAAACAATCATGATAACCAGATATACTGAGAAAGTGAGAAATAAACGATTAACTCCTGTGTTTTTTTTTTTAACATCTTTATTGGAGTATAATTGCTTTAAAATGGTGTGTTAGTTTCTGCTTTATAAAAAAGTGAATCAGCTATACATATGCATATAATCCCATATCTCCTCCCTCTTGCATCTCCCTCCCACCCTCCCTATCCCACCCCTCTAGGTGATCACAAAGCACCTAGCTGACCTCCCTGTGCTACGCGGCTGCTTCCCACTAGCTATCTATTTTACATTTGCAGTGTATATATGTCAATGCTACTCTCTCACCTCATCGCAGCTTACCCTTCTCTCTCCCCGTGTCCTCAAGTCCATTCTCTATGTCTGCCTCGTTATTCCTGTCCTGCCCCTAGGCTCATCAGAAACATTTTTTTTTCTTAGATTCCATATATACGTGTTAGCATAGGGTATTTGTTTTTCTCTTTCTGACTTAACTTCACTCTGTATGAGACTCTAGGTCCATACACCTCACTACAAATAACTCAATTTTGTTTCTTTTTATGGCTGAGTAATATTTCACTGTATATATGTGCCACATCTTCTTTATCCATTCATCTGTCGATGGACACTTAGGTTGCTTCCATTTCCTGGCTATTGTAAATAGAGCTGAAATGAACATTGTGGTACATGACTTTTTGAATTATGGTTTTCTCATGGTATATGCCCAGTAGTGGGATTGCTGGGTCATATGGTAGTTCTATTTTGAGTTTTTTAAGGAACCTCCATACTGTTCTCCATAGTAGCTGTATCAATTTACATCCCCACCAACAGTGCAAGAGGGTTCCCTATTCTCCACACCCTCTCCAGCATTTATTGCTTGTAGATTTTTTGATGACGGCCATTCTGACTGGTGTGAGGTGATACCTCATTGTAGTTTTGATTTGCATTTCTCTAATGATTAGTGATGTTGAGCATCCTTTCATGTGTTTGTTGGCAATCTGTATATCTTCTTTGGAGAAATGTCTATTTAGGTTTTCTGCCCATTTTTGGATTGGGTTGTTTGTTTTTTTGATATTAAGCTGCATGAGTCGCTTGTAAATTTTGGGGATCCTTTGTCAGTTGCTTCATTTGCAAATATTTTTTTTCCCATTCTGATGGTTGTCTTTTCATCTTGTTTATGGCTTCATTTGCTATGCAAAGGCTTTGAAGTTTCATTAGGTCCCATTTGTTTATTTTTGTTTTTATTTCCATTTCTCTAGGAGGTGGGTCAAAAAGGATCTTGCTGTGATTTATGTCATAGAGTGTTCTGCTTTATGTTTTCCTCTAAGAGTTTTATAGTGCCTGGACTTATATTTAGGTCTTTAATCCATTTTGAGTTTATTTTTGTGTATGCTGTTAGGGAGTGTTCTAATTTCATTCTTTTACATGTAGCCGTCCAGTTTTCCCAGCAGCACTTATTGAAGAGGCTGTCTTTTCTCCATTGTATATATATATATATACATATATATATATAGTTTGTTTGTTTGTTTGTTTGTTTGCAGTATGCAGGCCTCTCACTGTTGTGGCTCTCCCATTGCAGAGCACAGGCTCCGGACACCCAGGCTCAGTGGCCATGGCTCATGGGCCTAGCCGCCCCACAGCATGTGGGATCTTCCCGGACCAGGGCACGAACCCATGTCCCCTGCATTGGCAGGTGGACTCTCAACAACTGCGCCACCAGGGAAGCCCTCTCCATTGTATATTCTTGCCTCCTTTATCAAAAATAAGGTCACCATAGGTGTGTGGGTTTATCTCTGAGCTTTCTATCTTGTTCCATTGATCTATATTTCTGTTTTTGTGCCAGTACCATACGGTCTTGATTACTGTAGCTTTGTAGTATAGTCTGAAGTCAGGGAGCCTGATTCCTCCAGCTCTATTTTTCTTTCCCAAGATTTCTGGCTATATGGGGTCTTTTGTGTTTCCATACAAGTTGTGAAATTTTTTGTTCTAGTTCTTTGAAAAATGCCATTGGTAGTTTCATAGGGATTGCATTGAATCTGTGGATTTCTCTGGGTAATACAGTCATTTTCACAATGCTGATTCTTCCAATCCAAGAACATGGTATAGATTTTCATTTGGTGGTATCATCTTTAATTTCTTTCATCAGTGTCTTATAGTTTTCTGCATACAGGTCTTTTGTCTCCTTAGGTAGGTTTATTCCTAGGTATTTTATTCTTTTTGTTGCAGTGGTAAATGGGAGTGATTCCTTAATTTCTCTATCAGATTTTTCATCATTAGTGTATAGGAATGCAAGAGATTTCTGTGCATTAATTTTGTATCCAGCTAGTTTACCAAATTCATTGATTAGCTCTAGTAGTTTTCTGGTAGCATCTTTAGGATTCTCTATGTATAGTATCATGTCATCTGGAAACAGTGACAGTTTTACTTCTTCTTTTCCAATTTGGATTCCTTTTATTTCTTTTTTGACTCTGACTGTTGTGGCTAAAATTTCTAAAACTATGTTGAATAATAATGGTGAGAGTGGACAACCTTGTCTTGTTCCTGATCTTAGAGGAAATGGTTTCAGTATTTCACCATTGAAAATGATGTTGGCTGTGGGTTTGTCATATATGGCCTTTATTATGTTGAGGTAAATTCCCTCTATGCCTACTTTCTGGAGGGTTTTTATCATAAATGGGTGTTGAATTGTGTCAAGAGTTTTTCTGTATCTATTGAGATCATCATATGATTTTCCTCCTTCAATTTGTTAATATGATTTATCACATTGATTGACTTGTGTATATTGAAGAATCCTTGCATACCTGGGATAAACCTCACTTGATCATGGTGTATGATCCTTTTAATGTGCTGTTGGATTCTGTTGCTAGTATTTTGTTGAGGATTGTTGCATCTATTGGCCTGTAGTCTTCTTTTTTTGTGGCACCTTTGTCTGGTTTTGGTATCAGGGTGATGGTGGCCTCATAGAAAGAATTTGGGAATGTTACTCCCTCTGCTGTGTTTTGGAAGATTTTGAGAAGGATAGGTGTTAGCTCTTCTCTAAATGTATGATAGAATTTGCCTGTGAAGCCATCTGGTCCTGGGTTGCTGTTTGTTGGAAGAGTTTTAATCACAGTCTCAATTTCAGTGCTTGTGATTGGTCTATTTATATTTTCTATTTCTTCCTGGTTCAGTCTTGGAAGTTTGTGCTTTACTAAGAATTTGTCCATTTCTTCCAGGTCGTCCATTTTATTGGCATATAGTTGCTTGTAGTCATCTCTTGTGATCCTCTGTATTTCTGCAGTGTCGGTTGTTACTTCTCCTTTTTCATTTCTAATTCTATTGATTTGAGTCTTCTCTCTTTTTTTCTTGATGAGTCTGGCTAGTGTTTTATCAATTTTGTTTATCTTCTCAAAGAACCAGCTTTTAGTTTTATTGATCTTTGCTACTGTTTCCTTCATTTCTTTTTCATTTATTCCTGATCTGATCTCTATACTTTCTTTCCTTCTGCTAACTTTAGGTTTCTTTTTGTTGTTGTTCTTCTTCTTTATCTAATCGCTTTAGGTGTAAGGTTAGGTTGTTTATTTGAGATTTTTCTTGTTTCTTGAGGTAGGATTGTATTGCTATAAACTTCCCTCTTATAACAGCTTTTATAAGAGCCCCATGTGAGCCCCATGGCAATTGTGCTAGCTTGGGTTTCCTAGAAGCAGAGTCAGAGAAGTTTAAGTGATTCATTAGAAGACAGTGCCTCAGGAGGAGTGAGGAAGGCAGGAGAAGGGAAGGATTAAAATCTAAAGTAAGTGATCGCAGCAGAGACTCTCCTGTATTACTTTAAAGATGCATTACTTAGTATTACATTCAAGGATCATCTCAAATGCTAAACTATTTTTCTAGTTTCATTTCCCACCACTCTCCTCCTCTACATACCTGTTCCAACATGCCTGGATAGTTTAGGATTTCATGTCTTTCCTCATTCTACTATATCATCTCAGGGGAATGCTCTTACCTAGTAGGGAAAAAAAAAAATCCTTGGGGGTCCAAGTCCAATTCAAATGTTACCTTCAGTGTGAATTACTCACCCCTACATTCCATTCCTTCTCAGCTATTCATTTATTTCATCATTCAACAAGTGAGCTACAAGTCACTGGGTAAGGAAAGATGAATCTGAGTATGTATAAAATATCACTGGCCATGTACATATTTGGTCTTCCAAGTTACTCTAGGCAGAAGTTGTAATACTTACCACACAACTACATTACACAGACTGCACTTCTTCAAGTCTCCTAGAGTAGCCTTCTCACTGCTCTTCTTGCATCTCCCTGACACCTAATCCCAAGGCCAATACCACACATTTAGATATTTGTTAGGGCAGTACCTCATTTCTGGATTCAATTTCTCTCTCAACTATCTCTTGCTATGTAGCAAACTACTCCAAAATTAGTGACTTAATGCAACAATTCATTTGTTCATGATTCCACAGATGAGCAAATTATCCAGGCCTCAGGTAAGGTGGCATGTCTACTTCCCATGTTGTGGCGGCTGGCCTTACTCATGAGGCTGCAGTTATCTTCTGGTTCAATTCCTAGGGCTTCATGGTTTGAATTGGTCTTGGTCACACGTCTGGTGGTTGATAAGGCTCTTAGCTAAGGCTCTTAGTCTCCAGTACACTAGCCCAGGATTCTTCACATGGCCTCAGCAGTGAGAAGGTGAGAGTAGTAGTTGCAAGGACACAAAGTCTAGGCAAAGACATGTAACATCATTTATGTCATCTACTATCAGCCATAGAAAGTCACAGGACAGACTAAATTCAAGGAGTAGGAGAGTCACATCACAAAGGGGAATGCAAATTGGGATGGACAAAATAACTGCAAACATTTTTACAAATAACCCACTAAACTCTAGTCTAGTAAAACATGTGATTGAGTTTATGCCTGTGTTGAGAAGCACATAAATAGGGCTAATGCTACTTGAAGGAGGTAAATATTTCCAATAGAAAAGAAGAGGTTCTCTGGAACAACTTATAAAATTTCTAAAGTATGAGGATTAACTTTCCTTAAAAATTCTTTAAAGCTGAAGCTCTGCCTGAGTTCAATTAGTATTTGTTGAATAAATAAATGAGTCAGCATGCCTATAAAACAGTCTAGAGCTGTGTCCTACAGTGTACAAATTCCTTAACACTATTAAAGAAACTTTTTCCATAAAGATTTGTTCAGGTTTACTATTGCTTCCTAATAATGTATATTTTCCTAAGATACCTTTTATTTTGTTGAGGTTAAAATTTTTAGTCATCTATCCTAACCTCTTATTTTAAACTCTCTGTATCAGTAGTCATGGCCCTCTTCTTCATCTCTTGTGAGATTTTCTCAGCCTTCCTAGCTGTCCCTTTTCTCTATTAATAACTTTATTTTTTAACTTCATGCTCAGAATTAAACTAAAGATATTTAAACACAATCCATTTCTCTCAAATTAACTCTCATATCATATTGTTTCTCATTTGCAGAGTCTTTTTCTTTTCCCCTCTTCCTGGCACTATATTATTAAGACATTAATTATAAATTACATATTAGATTTGACTCTAACTCTCAAAGAATTAAAAATGTAAAACAAAATGTGAAATGGAGCAACGGGGTACTGCCTGTTGCCTTCTCTAATTACAGCCCATGGTAAACTTACTAATTCCTGCTTTCCTGATCTGCTGCCATGTCCTTTATACATATATATTTTTTTCTCAGAAGAATGAAATTCAGGTATTTGTACACAGGGAACCATGGAAAGTATTTACAAAGGCAAAAGGGCAATCAAGGTGTGCCTTTCCCATTAAATTTTCTGCTCTCTCAGTATCATTCTGTCTTCTGCCTTTCCTTTCAACACATTAGCCAAGTCGTGGGAGAAATATTCCTGATCTAGTCTTGTATTTGTGTTTTCTTAGCCCTGCAGTGTCAGGGATAGAAGTGGTTAGATCAAGAACAGAGATAGTCAGAGCTGAAATGTCTTTTATTCTTAACACAGATACTGCATTTGAGATTTTGTGTATAAGTAATAGAGTTTTTTTTTTTTTTCTTCTCTCTTTTTGGCAGAGCAAATACCACAGAGAAGTGTGAGCCAAGAGGCAGTGTAGATTGGATTGGGCTGTCACTGATCATTCCCACTGCATGGGTGTGGATCTTAGGGCCTCTTTCCTTGTCTATTGCTTTACAATGTTGTGTTAGTTTCTGCTGTACAGCAAAGTGAATCAGTTATACATATACTTATACCCCCTCTTTTTAAAATTTCCTTCCCACAGAGTACCACAGAGTACTGAGTAGAGTTCCCTGTGCTATTCAGCAGGTTCTCATTAGTTATCTATTTAATATTTAGCAGTGTATATACATCAATCCCAATCCTTGTCTAATTTAATCATGTTCCTTTAACATCCTACAACTTTATTTTGCTGAAAGAATTGATACAGAATGTCACATGTGTTACAAGAACTTAGGAGCCTTCTTTGTACTGTTTTTGTACATGTATGTTTGGAAGTTATCTTAGAGTGCTGGTGATCACAAAGGGACCAACACCTCAACTCTAGAAATTAGACATGTAGAAAGAGAAGTTGGTATTGCTGGCTTCCTTTGGAAGCCTTCAGTTTTAGCCTTCCAGTCCCAAACTGCCTCAAGCTATGAACATTCCTTGGGGTAGATGGCTAGCTGTGAGTAGTATGTGGGTAGAGTGAAGTACTGGGGAATTGACATAGAGAAGAGAGCAGAACTCTGTCTGTAACTGTGTGTGTCAGGGAACAGCACTTAACGGGTATTCATATATCTACAGCACAAGGGTAATATGGAAAATGACAAGGATACACCCTGCAGTAACTACTTATTATAAAGTTGTGAGCATATATTTAAGGCTCAATACTAATCATAAAAGAAATAAAAGTAATCAGTTAGAGAAGAGAAAAAATAGAAGCCAGGGTTACTTTGGTGCGTTAATGTTGCCCTCTGATCCTTCTCTAAGTGTTGTTTCTATAACCATCTCTTGCTGAATTTTTAAAAATGCTTAAAGATGTAAGGGGATTGATACACTTGCACTTTCTCTGGATCACTACTTCTTGAAGAAAGAAACACTGTCTAGATGGGTTCTGTTATTTCCAGGGCTTCCCTAGGGGCAACTAAACAACTGTTAATAATGCATATGAAATATAAATAAACTCTGAAAAATATGGAGCACTTGAGGGCTACCAGCTCTTCCTTTATTCCAACAATCCTTATTAATTATTCTAGTCAGGTGCTTTTAAAAGTAGTTTTTAAAATGGCAAAACCCTTGTTTTGAAAATAAATATTGTGCATAATAAAAAAAAATTACACATGTAATATATACAACAGATAAAAGAGCATTCATTGTCCTGCCTTCTCCCTGAAACCCTTATCTTACTTCCAGGAGACACTGAGGCTCCACCATTAAACCCTGGGACTTTGTTGCACACCATGTGATAACCACGGTAGCTTGGCCCAGGTCAATCCTTAAAACTTGTACAGCTCCCAGTGCCATGGTTGTTCTGTCACTTACTATTATGTGACTTGGAACAAGCTTCTTCTGAGGCTCCAATTTTTAGAATTTGAGAAACAGGAATGTCAATAAATCTCATATATCAATATCCAACTGAATATAAGATAAACACAGGTGTCAGGCAAATGGACACCAAAAAGCCCTTATATTATGAATAAAGTTGTTTGCAGGACATAATCTAGCTGCAGGCAAATGATTGTGATTCCTGCCCCCTCCCACCACTTGCCACTGCTGGATTAGACAGACTTGCCTGGTCACAGGTCGAACTGGTTAGCTACAAGCCTGTCTCCACAGCCAAAAGAGCTAAAGAGCATGCACCTTGTCTGTAGGCAGCCAGATCCCAGAGGAGGGGTGGCAGGAAAAAGCTGGAACAGGCATGCCCGATTCTTTCTCCCAAACTTACAAATAAAATAATTTCCCTAGTGGCGAGGTTGCGAACATATGAAGAAATACCCAGGGAGTTACTCTAATAGGGGTCTCTCAAAATGGAAATAGTGGGGGTGGGCGGTAAGTGCTCCCTAAACATTTCTCACCTGAAATTTGGGTCAAATTATACCCACTTGAGAGGTTTGTGCAAGTGAGGTGATATTTTTGAAAGTAGTTATATAGTATATGATAGTTAGCATTCTCTTAATTATTATCTTAATTATTGTTATTGCTCAAAGATTCACTTTAGTAGTATGTTTTTATTTGTTACTACTTAATGACATAGTCATCTCCCCAGAAAGATCACCAAGCATATTACAACAACCAGACAGTTAATTTTCTTTTTTTTTGGCACGCGGGCCTCTCATTGTTGTGGCCTCTACCGTTGCGGAGCACAGGCTCCGGATGCGCAGGCTCAGCGGCCATGGCTCACGGGCCCAGCCGCTCCGCGGCATGTGGGATCTTCCCGGACCGGGGCACGAACCCATGTCCCCTGCATTGGCAGGCGGACTCTCAACCACTGTGCCACCAGGGAAGCCCCCAGACAGTTAATTTAAATGTATGAATAACTGCTTTTACATGCATGATGACAATATGATTATAACTTTAAATGTTTAAGATTATGGATTCACTTTGATGATTGATTACCACAGAAAGAAAGAAAGGAAAGAAGAAAAGAAGCAAAAAAGCACAATTAAGCCTAGTATACTATTAATAGATATTTTGGTTAAGAGGTTTAAACCACCAGGTTCCAGTGTAAAGTATGCTTACCTAAAATCAAGATAGGTGACATTAATCAATTTCTATTCTCAGTTGAACATGTAGCTTTGTTTCAAAAGGTCTGTTCTTACTCATTTCCTAACATCCTGTGAAGATTTCAAATATGCTTTTTCAAAAGCACATTTGTAAAGAAAACCTCTTATGTATAATTTGATAAAACTCTCACTGATCCTTACTAAGAATCACCTAATATGAATGTGATCTTATCTTCATATTTAATCATAACACTCTATTTTGACTCTTGGTCTGATATATCCAGAAAGATTCTCAGTTCCAGGACTTTAGGATCAATTGATACTACAAGACCTTCTAGCTTTTTATGTTTATCAGCAAAGAAACTGAAGGTTAAGGGACTGTTTCTTCATTGCCATTACCAACATGCTCTAAGCATAAGTGCATTGCTAATCTCATCTTCTTCATACAGCCATCATCCATCTATACAGCAGAAAAGGAAAGAAGAGAAATCTTGAAGCAGTATCGTTGTCACAGGGAGCAGGAACATGTCCTGCCTTATTGTGCCTAAGCCCAGACTTAAACTGAATCATAACCATCTATGGCAGAAAGGGAACCAGAACACTGATATTCAGAAAGATGTGGCTTCTACTTCCTAACAGTTATTCTTTTTAAAAAAACTAATTATTTTTAATAACTGTTAGTTTTAATAACTAACAGTAATTGGGGACTTTGTGATATTTATCTATGATAACATTCTACTCAATTCAACATTTTATTGAAGTGAAATTCCACAGTTCTTATGGTTTGAAAAACCAAGCTGCTTCATTAAAAAATCCTTGCATTAAGTTTTTTGCTGCCAGTAGTAAATATACTAATTTTTTTTTTTTTAATTATAGAGGCATTTTAACTGACAAAGCAGGTTTTGTTTCTTTTGAGTTATTTGTCTTCTTTCTCAAACAAGTTTTGATATCAGGTCAGGAGGTCTTGCTGAAACATACAGTTTATGGAACAAGCATAGAGTACAGGTAGGTTATAAGGGTCAGATTTTTCTGAACCTGTTCTCTTGCAGCTTCTTTACAAAGATTCTTGGAGAACAGCCAACATGGAATCAATTCTGAAATACTCTGCTAACCCATCTGGAAGAACATGTTTGTTTCTCAAATAGCCAAAGAGCTCTGCAAGGTGCATCCTGCTTCCATAATGGGGAAGATTTCCCTAAGGTGAAGTCTGCAGCAGGTGGCACAGATGTCACTGTAGTGGCATATCAGGACAATGGGAAGACATGCGGCTAGAAGAAATGGAACACAATATGAGCATATTGGAGTCTGGGGAAGTCAAACAGTACCCTGCACAGCATCGCTCTGAGCACCCTGATTTCAGGTCACTCACAGAGGCCAAGAAGATGAGAAAGCCCAAGAGATATAAACAGACAGGAACAGGGGCTGTCTATTTAATGAGATAGGTCAGTATTCAGAGAATATGGAACACAGAATTTTAGCACAGAAAGGAAACTTGGAGAGCACTTAACCCAAATTTCTCTCTTTACAGGTGAGAAAATGGACTCTGGCTTGCCTAATTTTTTGCAACTATCTTACGGGAGAGGAATGCTAGGATCCATTATGAATATTTGGAAACAACCTAGATGTCCATCATCAAGAGAGTGGATAAATAAAGTTATAATACCTCAACAACTGTATACAGGGGAATATGATGCATGGATTGGCTTAAGTGTGCCTCTCACAAGCTTCTGAAACTGAAAATGGAACCCCATCCAGACGCCATGACTTGGAAATATGGAAGAATTAGATTTCCAACTTGTTCCTAAATTTGGGACAATTGCCTGAAGAATGGAAATGGAGGGTAGAGAGGTAAACAAATGTTCATGACAAAAACCAAGACAGTGTTCCTATCACCTCATCACCCACCAGAAAAATGCCACTTGCGGGAGAAGTGACCCTGGTATCATTTTCAGAACGAGAGAACTGCTCATACAACAGTGCTATCCTAATCAAGAGAGCAAACAAAAAGGCAATGCTTTCTTCTTAGCAGCCAATGTTTTCCCCCTCTGTTATATTCAGGGAGATTCTGAAAACAAACGTCTTAACGCTAAAAATAATGCTCCCAATTAATTCTCATTGAACACACACTTTCGGCTAATTTATACAGACAATTTTATTTAATTCTATCAAAAAATTTAGTCAAAACTATTATTATTATTATTCCATTTTATAGATGTGCAAACTGAGACTCAGAGAGGTTAAGTTGTCCAAGGTCACAAAACTAGGAAATGGAAGAATTTCTAATCAAATACAGACAGTTTATTTGCCCTTGTTGACTGAAAGAAGAACACACAACGTAAAAGTTATGAGTTAAGTTTTATTCAGGAACCTTACTGAGGACTATAGTCCCAGGAGACAACTTCCCAGATACCTCTGAGGAACTGCTCCGAAGACGTAAGGGAGGAGCCAGGATATATATGGATTTTTTGTTGGAAAATAAACATGTAATTGAACATCAAAAGATTATTGTCAATCACAAAGAACAGATATCTCAAGTTAATGATTTTACTGCTTTTCTGTACATGGGAAGATGCAAGAATCAGGGGTCACTGAAATTTTTCCTTAGATATGTATCTTAACTATACATATACATATGTTTGGGCCAGTATATCCAAAGTACAGAATGCTTCCTGTTTTTCTCCATCCTGAATTTCCCTCAGGGTGCACTGTTGGTAGGTGACTGCAGTGGCCAATGGCTTGATCCTTCTAGAACTGGAATGGCAGGCAACATTTTTCTCTTTACACCTTCCTCTAACTTCTATTTGGTTAAAAAAATTTCCATCTTACTTATCACTGTTCTGCAAGACTTTGTTTGTTAGTGTGTCTGTTTGATGCCCACAACAAACATTCAGGTCATTTCTACCCTTTTTTCCCCAGATGTTTTGGGGTTATGGAAACCTTGCCTCACTCTGTAGGGAGCAGTCGTCTTCTTTGAACTGTAAATGAAGTGCTAGCTCAAGTCAGATTTCTCCTACTGTGTTACCCCAAGACAAAATCTAGGTTTTCTTTTCAGCACAAAAATTCACTGTCAGAATTCTACATGCTGCTTATCTTCCTTTCAGCTTAAGTCAGAAGGACTATATTGATTCTTCATTTGGGTCAGCAGGTGGATGTTCTCACCTTAGTTGCAAGAATCTGAAAATAGTATTAGATAATTCAAAACTTCCTGTCTCAGAGATGCACCACCTCCCTGTATATATAAATGTCTTGCTCTCAGGGAAAAATTAGAAACATGATTGCTTGTCAAAATTAGAGGATGCTCATATAGGTAGGTGGCATTATGACTGTAGAATGAAATATCTTGAAGAGACCTAAAATATTATATAATTCAAAGAATGTCACTCACAGGAAAAAGGGCATATGTCAACTAGGGGATACCAGAATCACTTGTGCATTCTTTTTAACAATGTTTCACCCCATCCCCCAACAATCTGTTATAATCCCTAGGAGCATATTGTCTCCTGCAACTTTACACTGAAACTCACCTGAAATTCACTGACTAAATGAGACATCATTACTAAGAAGAATGTGACATAAATTACCAGTGTGTTACTGCAAAGCAGGGAATACTATCTCAGCCAGAGTCTTGGAAGAAAATGGAGCCCATGCATGCCAGACAGAAGAATAGAGAGGACTTAACGTGGGGAATTAGTTTACAGAGGTGTTGGGAGAACTGAAAACCAAACATGAGAAGGTGAATTAACCTAAGAATTAGCAATGGCATGAAGCTGGTGTCTTACCTAGGGTTGGAGGAAAACAGTGAGAGTCAGACTCCAGGACTGGAATCACCTGGAGGGGACAGAACCATGAAGAGAAGAACCACAGTGCGGAAGAAATTCCCTGAGATACTCCTTGTCATCCAGTCTCTTGCGAGTCTCCTATTGGTTGACTCTATCAGGAAACCAGATTTCAAGGAAGCCTAGACATGTTAGCTTGCAGGGCACAGTTTCCTACAATACAGAACAAGAAACAGGGAATAGAGATAAGAGAAAATAACAAATGATCAGCAGAACTGTTTCAATCCATTCTCCTATTGTATACATGACAGCATCATTATCTCCAGATAAACAAGACTGCACAATTTTCCTTAATAACAAACTTCATAGTTTCACTCTCATAGCCAGAAATTATTTCTGTTATTTAAAATTTAATTCATTTTAGTAGTCATTTAATTCATTTTTGGTGGACTTCAATTGATGATTATGTTACAAGCAGAGGCTGTGGCATCATTATATTTTTAAAACTATAACGATACATTTGTCATACTTTAGTGTCAACCACTGATGGTCAAAAAAGTCAACATTTTATTTCTATTTTTAATTTCTTACATATTTCATTGTCTTACCATAGTAAAAATTTTACATTTGGTGTAGGGGTTTTGTAAAAACCACCTGAAATCCAAGAATATTTCCCTTGTTTCTTATTTTTTTTTTTTTCCTAAAGTTCATGGAAAGGGAATGTATCTTCCTCCGGCCATTTATACCAAAACTTAAGAATCTTCATTTAATATTTTTAATAAAGTCTTACTAAGCTAGAAGAACAAAGTATGTTATGGCTTTGACAGGGGTTAAATTTCTTTAATGGTTTAAATCAATACTTTAAAAAACTACAATAATAGCATTTAATATGACTTTCACATAGTATATTGAATTCCTCTTGTGCCCTGACTCATGTTTCTCAGCCCATCTTTTCTACCAGCATTTTCTGTGGCAGCTGTCGTCATGTAGGTGGCATGGGCAGCACCTTACTTCAGCAGCAGGCTCTACCCTTCTGGAGCTTCTTCCATACTCAGTGTGGGAACCTGAAGTAATCCTGATCACTCATGGCATGCAAACCTAAATGGGCTAGGAAGGTAATCTCTTGCTGAGTAAGCTTAGACAGAGAGGAGGAAGCAGCCAATGGATAAATGTTCTCTTCTTCCAGTCCACAGATAAACCCTTCTTTTTTGGATTGAGTTTTATTTTATTTATTTATTTTTATACAGCACATTTTTATTAGTTATCTATTTTATGCATATTGGTGTATATATGTCAATCCCAATCTTCCAATTCATCCCACACTCCCCTACGCGTGCTTTCCCCCACTTGGTGTCCATACGTTTGTTCTCCACATCTGTGTGTCTGTTTCTGCCTTGTAAACTGGTTCACCTGTACCATTTTTCTATACTTTACGTATATGTGTTAATATACGGTATTTGTTTTTCTCCTTCTGACTTAACTTCACTCTGTATGACAGTCTTTAGGTCCATCCACATCTCTAAAAATGACCCAGTTTCATTCCTGAGTAATACTCCATTGTATATATGTACCACATCTTCTTTATCCATTCATCTCTTGATGGGCATTTAGGTTGCTTCCATGATCTGGCTATTGGAAACAGTGCTGCAATGAACATTGGGGTGCATGTCTGTTTTTTGAATTATGGTTTTCTCTGGGTATACGCCCATTGGTGGGATGGGGGGGTCATATGGTAATTCTATTCTTAGGTTTTTAAGGACCATCCATACTATTCTCCATAATGACTGTATCAATTTACATTCCCACCAACAGTGGAAGAGGGTTCCCTATTCACATCCTCTCCAGGATCTGTTGTTTGTAGATTTTCAGATGATGCACATTCTAACTGGTGAGAGGTGATACCTCATTGTAGCTTTGATTTGCATTTCTCAAATGATTAGTGATGTTGAGCATCTTTTCTTGTGTTTGTTGGCCATCTGTATGTCTTCTTTGGAGAAATGTCTATTTAGGTCTTCTGCCCTTTTGGTTGGGTTGTTTTGTTTTGTTTTTTTTTTTCCTTAATATTGAGCTGCATGAGCTGTATATATATTTTGAAGATTAATCCTTTGTGTGTTGATTTGTTTGCAAATATTTTCTCCCATTCTGAGGGCTGTCTTTTCATCTTGTTTATAGTTTCCTTTGCTGTGCAAAAGCTTTGAAGTTTCATTAGGTCTCATTTGTTTATTTTTGGTTTTATTTCCAATACTCTAGGAATTGGGTCAAAAAGGATCTTGCTGTGACTTATGTCATAGAGTGTTCTGCCTATGTTCTCAACTAAGAGTTTTATAGTGTACGGTATTACATTTAGGTCTTTAATCTATTTTGAGTTTATTTTTTGTGTATGGTGTTAGGGAGTGTTCTAATTTCATTCTTTTACATGTAGTTGTCCAGTTTTCCCAGCACCACTTATTGAAGAGACTGTCTTTTCTCCATTGCATATCCTTGCCTCCTTTGTCGTAGATTTGTTGACCGTTGGTGCGTGGGCTTATCTCTGGGATTTCTATCCTGTTCCATTGATCTACATTTCTGTTTTTGTGCTAGTACAATATTGTCTTGATTACTGTAGCTTTGTAGTACAGTCTGAAGTCAGGGAGCCTGATTCTTCCAGTTCTGATTTTTTTCCCTCAAGATGGTTTTGGCTATTCGGGGTCTTTTGTGTCTGCATACAAATTTTAAGATTTTTTGTTCTACTTCTGTAAAAAATGCCACTGGTAATTTGATAGGAATTGCACTGAATCTGTATATTGCTTTGGGTAGTATAGTCATTCTCACAATATTGATTCTTCCAATCCAAGAACGTTGGTATAATTCTCCATCTGTTTGACTCACCTTAGGTTTCTTTCATCAGTTTCTTACAGTTTTCTTAGTACAGGTATTTTACCTCCTCAGGCAGGTTTATTCCTAGGTATTTTATTCTTTTTGTTGCAATGGTGAATGAGATTGTTTCCTGAATTTCTCTTTCTGATCTTTCATTGCTAGTGTATAGGAATGCAAGAGATTTCTATGTATTAATTTTGCATTATGCAACATTATCAAATTCATTTATTAGCTCTAGTAGTTTTCTGGTGGCATCTTTAGGATTCTCTATGTAGAGTATCATGTCATCTGCAAACAGTGACACTTTTATTTCTTCTTTTCCAATTTTGATTCCTTTATTTCTTTTTTTGTCTCTGACTGCCATGGCTAGGTCTTTCAAAACTATGTTGAATAACAGTCGTGAGAGTGGACAACCTGGTCTTGTTCCTGATCTTAGAGGAAATGCTTTCAGTTTTTCACCATAAGAGTGATGTTTGCTATGGGTTTGTCATATATAGCCTTTATTATGTTGAGGTAGGTTCCCTCTATACCCACTTTCTGGAGAGTTTTTATCATAAATGAGTGTTGAATTTTGTCAAAATCTTCTTCTGCTTCTGCTGAGATGATCATATGGTTTTTATCCTTCAATTTGTTAATATGGTATATCACATTGATTGATTTGCATATACTAAAGAATCCTTGCATTCCTGGGATAAACCCCACTTGATCATGGTGTATGATCCTTTTAATGTGTTATTGGTTTCTGCTTGCTAGTATTTTGTTGAGGATTTTTGCATCTATATTCATCAGTGATATTGGTCTGTAATTTTCTTTTTTTGTAGTATCTCTATCTGGTTTTGGTATCAGGGTGATGGTGGCCTCCTAGAATGAGATTGGGAATGTTCCTTCCTCTGTAATTTTTTGGAAGAGTTTGAGAAGAATGGGTGTTAGCTGTTCTCTGAATGTTTGATAGAATTCACCTCTGAAGCCATCTGCTCCTAGACTTTTGCTTTCTGGAAGATATTTAGTCACAGTTTCAATTTCATTACTTGTGATTGGTCTGTTCATATTTTCTAGTTCTTCCTGATTCACTCTGGGAAGGTAATACCTGTCTAAGTATTTGTCCATTTCTTCCCAGTTGTCCATTTTATTGGCATAGAGTTGCTTGTAGTAGTCTCTGATGATGCTTTGTATTTCTGCAGTGTCTGTTGTAACTTCCCCTTTTTCATTTCTAATTTTATTGATTTCAGTCCGCTCACTCCTTTTCTTGATGAGTCTGGCTAAAGGTTAATCAATTTTGTTTACCTTCTCAAAGAACCAACTTTTAGTTTTATTGATCTTGGCTACTGTTTCCTTCATTTCTTTTTCATTTATTTCTGATCTGATCTTTTAAGATTTCTTTCCTTCTACAACCTTTGGGTTTTGTTTGTTCTTTTTTCTCTAGTTCCTTTAGGTGTAAGGTCGCATTGTTTATTTGAGATTTTTCTTGTTTCTGGAGATAGGATTGTGTTGCTATAAACTTCCCTCTTAGAAATGCTTTTGCTGCATCCCATAGGTTTTGGATCATTGTGTTTCTGTTGCCGTTTGTCTCTAGTAACTTTTTTTAAAACATCTTTATTGGAGTATAATTGCTTTAGAATGTTGTGTTAATTTCTGCTGTGTAACAAAGAGAATCATCTATATCTATACATATATATCCCCATATCCACTCCCTTTTGTGTCTCCCTCCCACCAGCCCTATCCCACCCCTTTAGGTGGTCACAAAGCACCAAGCTGATCTCCCTGTGCTATTCAGCTGCTTCCCACTAGCTATCTACTTTAAAATTGGTAGTGTATATATGTCAATGCTAATCTCTCACTTCATCCCAGCTTACCATTCCCCCTCCCCATGTCCTCAAGTCCATTCTCTACGTCTCCATCTTTATTCTTGTCCTTCCCCTAGGTTCATCAGAAACATTTTTTTCCCTTACATTCCATATATATGTGTTAGCAAACAGTATTTGTTTTTCTTTTTCTGACTTACTTCACTTTGTATGACATACTCTAGGTCCATCCACCTCACTACAAATAACTCAATTTCGTTTCTTTTTACGGCCAAATAATATTCCATTGCATATGTGTGTCACATCTTCTTTATCCATTCATCTGTTGATGGACACAGGTTGCTTCCATGTCCTGGCTATCATAAATAGTGTTGCAATGAACATTGTGGTACCTGACTCTTTTTGAATTATGGTTTTCTCAGGGTATATGCCCAGTAGTGGGATTGCTGGCTCATATGGTAGTTCTATTTATAGTTTTTTAAGGAACCTCCATACTGTTCTCCATAGTAGCTGTATCAATTTACATCCCCACCAACAGTGCAAGAGGGTTCTCTTTTCTCCACACCCTCTCCAGCATTTATTGCTTGTAGATTTTTTGATGATAGCCATTCTGACCATTGTGAGGTGATACTGCATTGAAGTTTTGACTTGCATTTCTCTAATGATTAGTGATGGTGAGCATCTTTTTATGTGTTTGTTGACAAACTTCTTTGGGGATTTGGCTATTTAGATCTTCTGCTCATTGTTGGATTGGGTTGTTTGTTTTTTTGATATTGAGCTGCATGAGCTGCTTATATATTTTGGCGATTAATGCTTTGTCAGTTGCTTTGTTTGCAAATATTTTCTCCCATCCTGAGGGTTGTCTCTTCATCTTGTTTATGGTTTCCTTTGCTGTGCAAAAGCTCTTAAATTTCATTAGGTCCCATTTGTTTATTTCTGTTTTTATTTCCCTTTCTCTAGGAGGTGGGTCAAAAAGGATCTTGTTGTGATTTATGTCATAGAGTGTTCTGCCTATGTTTTCCTCTTTATGTCTTATAGTGTCTGGTCTTACATTTAGGTCTTTAATCTATTTTGAGTTTATATTTGTGTATGGTGCAGGGAGTATCTAATTTCATTCCTTGATATGTAGCTGTCCAGCTTTTTCAGCACCACTTATTGAAGAGGTTGTCTTTTCTCCATTGTAGATTCCTGCCTCCTTTATCAAAGATAAGGTGACTACATGTGCGTGGGTTTATCTCTGGGCTTTCTATACTGTTCCATCGTTCTATATTTCTGTTTTTGTCCCAGTACCATATTGTTTTGATTACTGTAGATTTGTAGTATATTCTGAAGTCAGGGAGCTTCATTCCTCTAGCTATGTTTTTCTTTCTCAAGATTTCTGGCTATATGGGGTCTTTTGTGTTTCCATACATATTGTGAAATTTTTTGTTCTAGTGCTGTGAAGAATGCCATTGATAGTTTGATAGGGATTGCATTGAATCTGTAGATTGCTCTGGGTAGTATAGTCATTTTCACAATGTTGATTCTTCCAATCCAAGAACATGGTATAGATCTCCATCTGTTGGTATCATCTTTAATTTCTTTCATCAGTGTCTTATAGTTTTCTGCATACAGGTCTCTTGTCTTCTTAAGTAGGTGTATTCCTAGGTATTTTATTCTTTTTTGCAGTGGTAAATGGGAGTGATTCCTTAATTTCTCTATCATATTTTTCATCATTAGTGTATAGGAATGCAAGAGATTTCTGTGCATTAATTTTGTATCCTGCTACTTTACCAAATTCATTGATTAGCTCTAGTAGTTTTCTGGTAGCATCTTTAGGATTCTCTATGTATAGTATCATGTCATCTGCACACAGTGACAGCTTTACTTCTTCTTTTCCAATTTGGATTCCTTTTATTTTTTTTTTTCGGCTCTGATTGCTCTGCCTAAAACTTCCAAAACTATGTTGAAAAATAGTGGTGAGAGTGGGCATCCTTGTCTAGTTCCTGATTTTTTACAGGAAATGGTTTCAGTTTTTCACCATTGAGAATGATGTTGGCTCTGGGTTTGTCATATATGGCTTTTATTATGTTGAGGTAAATTCCCTCTATACCTACTTTCTCGAGAGCTTTTATCATAAATGGGTGTTGAATTTCGTCAAAAACTTTTTCTGCATCTATTGACAGGATCATTTGGTTTTTCTCCTTCAATCTGTTAATATGGTGTATCACACTGATTGATTTGGGTATACTGAAGAATCTTTTCATATCTGAGATAAACACTACTTCATCATGGTGCATGATCCTTTCAATGTGCTGTTGGATTCTGTTGGCTAGTATTTGTTGAGGATTTTGCATCTATGTTAATTAGGGATATTGGCCTGTAGTTTTCTTTTTCTGTGACATCTTTGCCTGGTTTTGGCATCAGGGTGATGGTGGCCTCGTAGAATGAGTTTGGGAGTGTTCATCCCTCTGCTATATTTTGGAAGAGTTTGAGGATAGGTGTTAGCTCTTCTCTAAATGTTTTATAGAATTTGCCTGTGAAGCCATCTGGTCCTGGGCCTTCGTTTGTTTGAAGATGTTTAATCACAGTTTCAATTTCAGCGCTTGTGACTGGTCTCTTTATTTTTTAAAATTTCTTCCTGGTTCAGTCTGAGAAGGTTGTGCTCTTCTAAGAACTTGTCTATTTCTTCCAGGTTGTGCATTTTATTGGCATAAAGTTGCCAGTAGTAATCCCTCAGGATTCGTTGTATTTCTGCAGTGTCTGTTTTACTTCTTCTTTTTCATTTCTAATTCTGTTGATTTGAGTCTTCTCCCTTTTTTTCTTGATGAGTCTGGCTAGTGGTTTATCAATTTTGTTTATCTTCTCAAAGAACTAGCTTTTAGTTTTATTGATCTTTGCTATAGTTTCCTTCATTTCTTTTTCTTTTGTTTCCAATTTGATAATTATGATTTCTTTCTTTCTGCTAACCTTGGGTTTTTTATTTTTGTTGTTGTTGTTGTTCTGCTTTCTCTAATTGCTTTAGGTGTAAGGTTAGGTTGTTTATTTGAGATATTTCTTGTTTCTTGAGGTAGGATTGTATTGCTATAAACTTCCCTCTTAAAACTGCTTTTGCCGCATCCCATAGGTTTGGATCGTTGTTTTCACTGTCAAGTTTTTTTTTTTTTTTTTTGCGGTATGCGGGCCTCTCACTGTTGTGGTCTCTCCCATTGCTCCGGACGTGCAGGCTCAGCAGCCATGGCTCACGGGCCTAGCATTTCCGTGGCATGTGGGATCTTCCCGGACTGGGGCACGAACCCGTGTCCCCTGCAATGGCCGGCAGATTTTCAACACTGCACCACCAGGGAAGCCCTCTTGGTATTTTTTGATTTCTTCTTTGAGTTCTTCAGTGATCTCTTCGTTATTTAGTAGCATATTGTTTAGCCTCCATGTGTTTGTAGTTTTTACAGTTTTTTTTTTTCTGTAATTGATATCTAGTCTCATAGCAGAAAAGATACTTGATACAATTTCAATTTTCTTAAATTTACCAAGGCTTGATTTGTGACCAAAGATATGGTCTATCCTGGAGAAAGTTCCTTGAGTACTTGAGAGGAAAGTGTATTCTGTTGTTTTTGGATAATTTAAGAACACCTTGTTTAATGTGTAATTTAAAGCTTGTGTTTCCTTATTTATTTTCATTTTGGATGATCTGTCCATTGGTGAAACTGGAGTGTTAAAATCCCGTACCAGTATTGTGCTATTGTTGATTTCCCCTTTTATGGCTGTTAGCATTTGCCTTATCTATTGAGGTGCTCCCATGTTGAGTGCCTAAATATTTATAATTGTTATATCTTCTTCTTGGATTGATCCCTTGATCATTATGTAGTGTCCTTATTTGTCTTTTGTAATAGTCTTTATTTTAAGGTCTATTTTGTCTGATAAGAGAATTGCTACTCCAGCTTTCTTTAGATTTCCATTTGTATGGAATATCTTTTTCCATCCCCTAACTTTGAGTCTGTATGTGTCCCTAGGTCTGAAGCGGGTCTCTCGTAGACAGCATATATATGAGTTTTGTTTTGTATCCCTTCAGTGAGCCTGTGTCTTTTGTATGGGGCATTTAATCCAGTTACATTTAATGTAATTATTGATATGTATGTTCCTATTACCATTTTCTTAATTGTTTTGGGTTTCTTTTTCCTTCTCTTGTGTTTCCTGCCTAGAGAAGTTCCTTGAGCATTTGTTGTAATGCTGGTATAGTGGTGCTGAATTCTCTTATGTTTTGCTTGTCTGTAAAGGTTTTAATTTCTCCGTCAAATCTGAATGAGATCCTTGCTGGCTACAGTAATCTTGGTTGTAGGTTTTTCCCTTTCATCACTTTAAATATGTCATGCCACTCCCTTCCGGCTTGCAGAGTTTCTGCTGAGAGATCAGCTGTTAACCTTATGGGGATTCCCTTGTATGTTATTTGTTGTTTTTCCCTTGCTGCTTTTAATATTTTTTCTTTGTATTTAATTTTTGATAGTTTGATTAATATGTGTCTTGGCGTGTTTCTCCTTGGATTTATCTTGTATGGGACTCTCTGTGCTTCCTAGACTTGACTATTTCCTTTCCCATATTAGGGAAGTTTTTAACTATAATCTCTTCAAATATTTTCTCAGTCCCTTTCTTTTTCTCTTCTTCTTCTGGGACCCCTATAATTCGAATGTTGGTGCATTTAATGTTGTCCCAGGTGTCTCTAAGACTGTCTTCATTTCCTTTCATTCTTTTTTTCTTTATTCTGCTCTGTGGTAGTTATTTCCAGTATTTTATCTTCCAGATCACTTATCTGTTCTTCTGCCTCAGTTATTCTGCTATTGATTCCTTCTAGAGAATTTTAAATTTTATTTATTGTGTTGTTCATCATTGTTTGTTTGGTCTTTAGTTCTACTAGGTCCTTTTTAAATGTTTCTTGTATTTTCTCCATTCTATTTCCAAGATTTTGATCATCTTTACTATTATTACTCTGAATTCTTTTTCAGGTAGACTGCCAATTTCCTCTTCATTTGTTTGGCCTGGTGGGTTTTTCTGTTGCTCCTTCATCTGCTGCATGTTTCTTTGTCTTCCCATTTTGCTTAACTTACTGTGTTTGGGGTTTCCTTTTCCCAGGCTGCAGTTTCAGAGTTCCTGTTTTTTTTTGTCTTCCCCCTGGGAGTATGTTTGGTTCAGTGGGTTGTGTAGTCTTCTTGGTGGAGGCGATTGGTGCTTTTGTTCTTGTCGGTGGGTCTGGAACTTGTCTTTCTGGTGGGCAGGGCTGCATCTGGTGGTGTGTTTTGGGGTGTCTGTGAACTTAGTATGATTTTAGGCAGCCTCTCTGCTTATGGGTGGGTTTGTGTTCCTGTCTTGCTAGTTGTTTGGCATGGGCCATCCAGCACTGGAGCTTGCTGGCCGTTGGGTGGAGCTGGGTCTTAGCATTGAGACAGACATCTCTGGGAGAGCTCTCACTGATTGATATTACATGGGGTTAGGAGTTCTCTTTTGGTCTAATGTCCTGAACTTGGCTCTCCCACCTCAGAGGCTGAGCCCTGATACCAGGCTGGAGCACCAAGACACTGACAGACACACGGCTGCTAGTGTTAAGGGTCTCCTGCAGAGGTGGGGGGCAGCTGTGGCTCACTGCGGGGAGAACGACATTGGCAGCAGAAGTTCTGGGAAGTACTCCTTGGCATGAGCCCTCCTGGAGTCTGCCATTAGCCCCAGCAAGGAGCCTGTGCGCTCCGGTGCTGGGTTGCCTCTTGTCTGTAGGTAATTTCTGATTTCCTCTTTGATTTCTTCAGTGATCTCTTGGTTATTTAGTAACGTATTGTTTAGCTTCCATGTGTTTGTGTTTTCCACGTTTTTTTCCCATGTAATTTATTTCTAATCTCATAGCATTGTGGTCCGAACAGATGCTTGATGTAACTTCAATTTTCTTAAATTTACCGAGGCTTGATCTGTGACCCAAGATGTGATCTATCCTAGAGAATGTTAGTGTGCACTTGAGAAGAAAGTGTAATCTGCTGTTTTCAGATGGAATGCCCTATAAATATCAATTAAATCTATGTGGTCTATTGTGTCATTTAAAGTTTGTGTTTCCTTATGAATTTTTGGTGTGGATTATCTGTTCATTAGTGAAAGTGAGGTGTTAGGTTTTCCCAATATTATTGTGTTACTGTTGATTTCCTCTTTTATAGCTGTTAGCATTTGCCTTATGTATTGAGGTGCTCCTATGTTGAGTGCATATATATTTATAATTGTTATATCTTCTTAGATTGATCCCTTGATCATTATGTAGTGTCCTTCTTTGTCTCTTGTAACATTCTTTATTTTAAAGTCTATTTTATCTTATATGAGCATTGCTACTCCAGCTTTCTTTTGCATGGTTTCCATTTGCGTGGAATCTTTTTCCATCCCCTCAATTTCATTCTGCATGTGTCCCTAGGTCTGAAGTGGGTCTCTGGTAGACCATATATATATATATATATGGGTCTTGTTTCTGTATCCATTAGCGAGCCTGTGTCTTTTGGTTGAAGCATTTAATCCATTCATACTTTATTTAAGGTGAGTATTGATATGTATGTTCCTATTACCATTTTCTTAATTGTTTGTGGTTTGTTTTTGTAGGTCCATTTCTTATCTTGTGTTTCTCACTTAGAGAAGTTCCTTTAGCATCTGTTGTAGAGCTGGCTTGGTAGTGCTGACTTCTTTTAGCTTTTGCTTGTCTGTAAAGCTTTTGATTTCTCTGTCAAATCTGAATGAGTTCCTTGCCAACTCAACCAAGGGTAATCTTGGTTGTAGGTTCTTCCCTTTCATCACTTTAAATATGTCATGCCACTCCCTTCTGGCTTGCAGAGTTTCTGCTGAGAAATCAGCTTTTAACCTTGTGGTAGTTCCCTTGTATGTTATTTGTCGTTTTCCCCTTGCTGCTTTCAATAATTTTTCTTTGTCTTTAATTTTTGCCAGTTTGATTACTATGTGTCTCGTCATGTTTCTCCCTGGGTTTATCCTGTATGGGACTGTCTGCTGGACTTGGGTGGCTATTTCCTTTCCCACGTTAGGGAAGTTTTCGACTATAATCTGTTCAAATATTTTCTCGGGTCCCTTCTCTCTCTTTTCTCCTTCTGGGACCCCTATAATGTGAATGTTGTTGCAGCATTTAATGTTGTCCCAGAGGTCTCTTAGGCTGTCTTCATTTCTTTCCATTCTTTTTTTTTTATTCTGTTCTGTGGCTGTGAATTCCACCATTCTGTCTTCCAGGTCACTTACCCATTCTTCTGCCTCAGTTTTTGTGCTATTGATTCCTTCTAGCATGTTTTTCATTTCAGTTACTGTATTGTTCATCTCTGTTTGTTTGTTCTTTAATTCTTCTAGGTCTTTGTTAAACATTTCTTGCATCTTCTCAATCTTTGCCTCCATTCTTTTTCTGAGGTCCTGGATCATCTTCACTATCATTATTCTGAATTCTTTTCTGGAAGGTTGCCTATCTCCACTTCATTTAGTTGTTTTTCTGGGGTTTTATCTTGTTCCTTCATCTGGTACATAGTCCTCTGCCTCTTCATTTTGTCTATCTTTCTGTGAATTTGGTTTTTGTTCCACAGGCTGCAGGATTGTCAGATAAACCCTTCTGATGCACATTCTATACAGCTCAGAAAGGTTCCAGCAGGATTCAGGACAGACTGCTTTTTATGGTATGCTCTCTTGCTCTCTTGCATTGGTGTTCCCCTCCGCTCCTCAGATAATCACAATCCCTTGTCTCAAACTCCAATACCTTGGACAGCACAAGCTGAGGTAAATAGAAAAAGTATTGTAAAAAAAAAAAAAAAATTGTAAAAAGGTATTGTAAAACAAAAATTTGTCATGTATTTTATTGTATTCTATTTTTATATTTTTGTTATATTTTTTATTTTCTTGACAAAAATTACCAAAGATCATTATAATATATATATTATACTTTTCAAGGGACTTAAAAACCATACCTATTATTTTGAAGCCATAATATAGCCAAGGAAATTAATATTTCCTTTATTTTATGGGAAAAGAAACTAATATGCAGAGGGTTAAGTGATTTGCTCAAATCTTCCTCTATCCAGGTCCATAAAATGGAGTAAAATTTCAATCTGCTTATCTAGAACTTGTTTTTATGCAGCTATAGCCAAACGATCAACCATTTTTCTCTTGCCTTAATGATGATGGTATTTTACTAAGTGCAGCTTTCTATGATGGAGTAGAATATACAAGGCGTTTTGGGAAACTGGAGTGGCACTCTAATTATCCTGGCATGCAGCCATCATCAGTGATGCAATCTTCTATTAGTAAAGGTCATAGGAGAAAAAAAGAGTTGCAAAAAACACTCAGTAGCAGGAATTTGAATCCCAAAGATAGCCTTCAATATCTTATTGAGCAGGAAACACTACTGGTTAGGTCATCAGTTATTTCAGTCTTATCGATATAAGGTATTTATATTGGAAAATTTCATTTTTATTTGAAATAATGAGTTTCCTCCCAATGTCTCTGTTAATCAGACCTTGAGCAAATATTGTTTTTATATGAAGGAGAGGATATGCTGGGAACCTGAGAATATGGCCAAATAGAAAACCAAAAATAGTTGATTATTTGCCATCAGAAATATGTCACCAGGAGAATGTTGATCTACTTAAAAAAAAAAAAAAAGTAACTTAACATGACATCTTTAGTATATAAATTATCCTGGAATAGAACCTTACTCTCTGCCCTCTCCTCTTGTCCTCTCCTTACTATTCAGTTGAGCCTCATCTCTCTCCTCCCACCATACTGATCTGTTATTTCCATCTCAGAATTAGCCCATCTTTTGCTAAGAACACCACTATTACATTCTCATAGACTAACAGTTCACAAGGATTCCCTATGCTTTGGAATATAAATTATTACAAAGTAATATTGCTCTCCACGGCACCAAATATGTATGTGCATTCCTTAACATCACATGCTGTGCATTGGAGAAATGGAGATTAAGGTGACTTACACTACAGTAGATGACATTCTTGAATGCAGTGTTGGATACTCATATGAATGTTCTTTCCATTTCCACATATAAATCAAAGTGCCAAATAGTAAGTTCGACAGACCTTTTGACTATGTCGATAATGTTTCCTTTCTTTTAAATCCACAGATATTTTTCTTTATGTTCCATGATTTGATAAATTTGCTTTAGGCATCACTTAATTTCTAGAGACAGGAGTGGTTTGCAAGCAATAGATTTGCTAATTACAGTGGACTTGTCGAAACTGCTTTTAAAAAATCAATAATTTTTTTATATATGTGGTTCTGTAACTCAAATATTGACCTGCTCCAACTTTACCCAAATATAATGTACACCTAATGAAGTATACTCTAATACCAGGGTGAGCAAACTACAACTCAAGCACCAAATATGGCCCACTGCCTGTTTTTGTAAATAAAGATTTATTGGAACACAGCCACATCCATGTATTGCCTATGGATGTTATATTTGACTTAAATACAAAGCTGTGCATCATGGTAATATTTAAACTTATTTGTCTTTACCATTGCATAATGAATCCCTGAGGAAGAGAGGAAGGTATCTATAATCATTTCAACTAGCATACTGGATCAGTATTATTCTTTTCCTCTAGTTGCTGCTTATAATTTCTTTTGTTTTAAAGCACATGATTCATTAATGAGTTTGGGATTAAAACCTATATAAATGGGTAGGACATGTTAGCATAGTCAGTGGGTTGCCAATCTTGTTTTCAAGGATTTAAATGAAGGCAAATAAAAAATAGTCTGTCAAAGCAGGGATCAAAAAGTTAATGGAATGCATCTGTGTGAGCAGATGCAGTGCTCTTAGCATCAACACTGTATTAAGAATCTTGACGATGGACACTGGTGACCACTGGGTTGCTGGGCCAATTAGCTTTGGGGTAGTTCCAAGGAACAGATAAAAATATAAGGGCTGTGACCTTTATTTGTGAGGATTCAAGTGGAAATCATTTCCGTCTATCTCTCTGTGATCATGCCTTAGAAACAGATTTCACTTACATGAATGTCAAAATATTTGACCTGATTCTGAGTGAGTGTATTTCACAATGCAGGATAGTTTTGTTAGTGGCCACAACTGGCTTCAGAAGAGTTCAGAACAGGAGAAGCATTCTTAACTGCTGACCTAGCACTTGTGATTTGGGGCTGGAAAAAAACTTAGTGATTATTTATTTCAACCTTCTCATTGTAAAGGTGGGATAATGGCGTTCCATAGAACTTAAGTGATGTGCTTAGCATGACTCAGAGTATTAATGTGAAAGTCAAAATTAGGACCTAGATTGTGTCACTTTCTAGTTCACATTCTGTTCTATCCTAACATACTGCACCCAAATTTGCTGATTATTGTTCTGACAATCAAATTTTACTTATTTTTAATATTGTTAAATAGAAATGACTTGTTTGATATTAAATTAATACTTTAAAATATTATGCAAAGGGTAAATTTTTGTTAGATTATTAAAAACATACCCAAATTTTGTAAGGTTTTTTTTCATATTTGTACAAAGTAAGCAATCACGATTATGTTTTCTGTTGAGGGACACTGAGAGGGACCTTTTGCATAAAACTTTCTTCTAGTGTTTTTACTAATTTTCACTGTTATCAACTTGTTTCATTTAGTTAAGCATTATCCTCTTCCCCTATATTCTTTTGAATTGCAAATATTCCTGAGAAAGGTAACATACTAAGTCATTGTTTCCTTATTTTGAATATAATTTCCCAGATTAATATTATGATGAAATGGAAAGCAAAAGGTTTGGGAGGAAGAAACATTAAATGGAGAAGAAATATCAATGCATTTTTTACTGTTTGTTAAATTGTTTATTAAAACCTTAAATGGAGAAGTTAAAAAAAAAACACGACAAAATTTGTGGGTTAAAAGGGACCTTAAAAATCTTTTACTAGCCTCATCTGGTGGTTGAAGTATGGTTGTGATAATTCAAATGTGCCAGTGACAGGGAGCTTTCTAATTTCTGACCAAGTTTATGCCATCTATGATAACGGGGACAATCATTTTAGATAGCCAGCCTTTATATTGAACTGCAATTTGTCTCCCAGTAGTTTCTTCCATTGATTCCTATTTCCTCATCCACTTGACATGCTTCCCAGGAATACAAGGAATGATCTGTCTTTTTCTATAAACTAAATATTTCCCTTTCCTTGTGGAAATATGACACATTCCTCCCATAGTTGTTTCTCTTCTACAGTTGGTCTCTGCTAAAAGGTGGGGCTCAGAAAAAAAGAACTTCATTATTTTTGTTAAAACAAACTTTTTAGAAAATAGACTCAGGTGTTATGAAAGATGTCAAAGGGATACAACTTATATTTTATTTTTATTTTTTAATCCATAAGAGAGAGAGTTAAAGAAAGCAGTATGGGCTTCAAAGACTTGTGCTAAAAAGGGGATCTGTGCTATAATGAGGCTTCTGGATGCTTTTAAAAAATCAAATCAAACAAGTTATACAACTCTCAGGAGGTGCAGATAGATATAAATTTGCAAAGGTGCCAATTAGGGATCCAGAAAAGAAGATTTAAAATTCTTCCCAGTGGGTAAAAGGTGGAATAGAAATTAGAACCTAAATATATAAATTCTGAAAAAATCTGCATAGGTCTCTAAACCTCAGAAGAGTTCTGAGGACTTGCCCTTCAATCTCTTGACTAAGTTGATAATACTAGTGTGTCAATCTATGCACATAGCCCCTTCAGCCCTTTTAACACAATCTATTCACACCCAGGAAGGAAAAACGTTCCAGAGGATGTCACTGACTTTTACTTTTTATTAGATGTCTTTGACAAGTCCTTTTGTACTACACAGCACGGCAATTCCACTTCATGCTTGAGTACCAGAAGTTCTTAGCATCATGAAAATTAACCTACCTTAGAGGGAGCTCAAATCTGCCCCCAAAGGCAGTCAGAAGCATGGCAGAATATGTAGGACAGTCTCAATGTGGGCACGCTCTCCCTGAGGAAAACACATGTGTCTGGAATTCAATAAGAAAATAAGATTAAGGTGTCGTCCCCTGCCAACATGCAAATTTATTTTGTAAGGGTACCCACTTGTTCTTGATGGAAATTTTTACCCTGTGGTGAATGCTTTGAGTAATATCTTTCCAGATACCACTGGCTAAGAGAAGAAAAGAAGCAGGAAATTGAGGCAACAAGAAGAAAGGGAAGACTGAGGCCAACAAAATTAACTTTGTTCACTTGAGAAGTTTGTGGGTAGTAAGAACGGTTGCTACTCACGTCACTGAATACCAAGCCAACACCCCAATTTCAATTCATGCAAATCTCTTATTCAGTGTTTACATTAGGTAGTTATTCCAAATGCTCTTTCTCAGCTCTCTCTTTTTCTCCTATTACTCTCCTTCCTGTCAATTTAGTCCATACACACATCTTAAAATTATCTCTGCTCCATCTTCTCTGGGCCTCTTTCCCATGCGTCTGGAAATGTTCACATCATCCCAGTTTATATGCCTCCTTTTCATTGATGCAACTGAATTCTCTCCTTTTCTAGACAAGGAGATCTTGGAATTTCACTCTTATCCATACCCTGTGGATATCATGTTTGACGCAACATTTTCAAATCTGGCCACCTACCATTTTGATACCCTGTGATTCTTTATCTGTTTTATCTGTTGCCTATGTAGTTAGTTTCTCCAGTTCTCCAGACTGCCTTTCTTGGTAACTCTCTTAGATCACAGATGCCTGGAGAGAAAAGTTAAGCTCATAACCATTGGAATGTCATAGTTATATGTAAAAAAATGGAGAGAAGAAGGCTGCCTACTTTTAAGTCTTTTATTCATCAATTCCTCGATCATAATTCATTACAGTTCTGCTGGGGGCACTTGAAATTACCATTATAATTACTCTTATAGATTAAAAGTTTGTTTTCAAATGACCTGGTTAAATTGAACATAAATTCCCTGGAAAGAGTAACATTATCCATTAAGACATTAGTTCACTATTTTAGTTTATCAGATAATCTGATTGTCAGGTCACAGAGAGCTGATCCTTGGGAAACAGGACACAGGAAAGGGAGATTTGAATGACATGAAAGGGTGTCAGAAATGTTCAGAGAATTAGATATTGTTTGAGAACTCTTTAGTTCATAGCATTCCACAGTCCTATGCTCACTCAGCAACTCAGTTTTCAGTTAAGGGACAGGAAGGACTGGAAAAAGAAAAAAATAATGAAACATTTTCTGTCAGGCAAATTGAACCTATAAATGCATATTAAATTCTCTTTTATGAGGATGACTGTAATGAAGAATATCATTTAGTGTTTCTATAGTAGATATCTACTAGATTCTTTCCATAGTATCCCAAAATCTGTTTTCTCAGCTTCAAAGCATTTGATTCAAAAATGAGAGATGTGAACAATGGAGAAAGTGGAATACTCACCACATTAAATGGTCACTCCAGGATCCAGGGAACATTAGAAAATTAGTCCATCCAACCACTTTGAGCTTCCTCCTCCTCAGAAGACAATTTCCTTGCAGATCCACACTAGAAGAGCAGTGAAAAAAAGCAAACTTAGAAACAACAGGATGAAAAGATCTCATGCGTGTTCATGAACTTTAGTGATATTTCTATTTCCAAGAAGGAAGGAAGGGCAGACAATTAGTTAATACTATGCAATTTCCTGGTACTCTTTTATTATGCTAATAAATATATCCCCTCTGATAAACTAGATAGTGTATTATAGCCTGTTATGAAAGCCCTTAAATATGGATTTCCTTTTCCTCAGGGAACCAGATCGCACATTTATTGTTCCTGTTATTGTTCCTTTGAGCAAAAATGTGAATTTATATTAGAAGAGAATTCCAAAGGAAAGCTTACTTTCCACTAGGACTTTCTAATTTAACACACACCCACACACCCCTATAGGGGCCTTACTTTGTGTCAGAATTTATGGTACAAGATGATCTATGTATGTTACATCAACATACTCCCACAATAACTTATAAGTTCAAAAATATCATTCCATTATCTAGATTAGGAAACAAAGATATAAGCTATATTCTATGTTCAAGACACTCAACTTTTTTTTCTCTTTTTGGTCATTTATTATATTTTTTTACATCTTTATTGGAGTATAATTGCTTTTCAGTGTTGTGTTAGTTTCTGCTGTACAACAAAGTGAATCAGCTACATGTATACATATATCCCCATATCCCCTCCCTCTTGAGCCTCCCTCCCACCCTCGCTATCTCACTCCTCTAGGTGGTCACAAAGCATCGAGCTGATCTCCCTGTGCTATGCAGCAGCTTCCCACTAGCTATCCATTTTACATCTGGTAGTGTATATATGTCAATGCTACTCTCTCACTTTGTCCCAGCTTCACCTTCCCCTGCCCCCATGTCCTCAAGACCATTCTCTACATCTGTATCTTTATTCTTGTGCTGCCACTAGGTTCATCAGTACTATTTTTTTAGATTCCATATATATGAGTTAGTATACAGTATTTGTTTTTCTCTTTCTGACTTACTTCACTCTGTATGACAGACTCTAGGTCCATCCACCTCATTACAAATAACTCAGTTTTGTTCCTTTCTATGGCTGAGTAATATTCCATTGTATATATGTGCCACATCTTCTTTATCCATCCATCCATCGATGGACATTTAGGTTGCTTCCATGTCCTGGCTATTGTAGATAGTGCTGCAGTGAATACTGTGGTACATGTATCTTTTTTGAATTATGGCTTTCTCAGGGTATATGCCCATTAGTGGGATTGCTGGGTCATACGGTAGTTCTATTTTTAGTTTTTTAAGGAACCTCCATACTGTTCTCCATAGTGGCTGTATCAACACTCAACTTTTTAAAACCACAGTATACATTTAAAATATGTTTTAATTTGAAGAAAATAAAGAATAATAACCTTCCCACAGAATTTTAGCTTGCTTTAAAACTTCCCAAGCTCTTTGATGTCCACTACCTCATTAAATCTTATGACAACTGTTTGAAGGAGGAAATCTAAGTAACGTTATACCTACTTTGCATATGAGCAAATTAAGAGGTTCAATGACTTACGAAGGTTATAGAGTCAAGTAGGAGATCTAGAACTAAAAACACTCCTGACAGCCTGTGCCAAAAAGGTACAGGAAAGTCACTTTATAGTAGGTATTTATTACAATTTACACATGTATATATCATGTATTTATTTCCTTTTCTTTTTTACTTATGATAATCCACGTTTGCTATAGAAAATATAATGATACAGAGGAATGTAATTAAAAAAAAAGATTCTATCACTCAAAGGCAATTATTATTATCCTTTTGGAGGTAATTATTCCAGACGTCTATAATATAATATAATATAATTTAATATAATATAATATGATATATAATGCAGTGTAATGTAATATAAATAGTAAAATATGTATAAATGTTGTTTGATATAAATGTTAAAATATAATACAGCTTATTTTTATATTATTAATACTATATAATATAAATAACACATATGCTGTTATACAGACCTGCATTTGGACATTGATCTTATCCCTTAACAGCTAGATGGAAAAATGATTTTCTCCCCAAATTTCACTTTATTCATCTGTAAATGAAAATAATATTAATACCTACATTATTTGAGGTTTGACTTAATAGCTATAATATATGTAAAGCCCTTAACACAGTATCTAAGAGTAGGTATTTAATAAATGTTTGTTATTCTTTGTATCATTATTATTCACATGTATATATGTTAAATAAATATATCCAAGACATTTTTATAAACATAAACATATTTTATAAACATATTTTTTTCATGCTCAGAAATTTGCTGAATTGTTTATTTTCACTCAATAATACACAATGGATATTTTTCTACATCAATGGGTTTTCATAACTATCTTTTTAATGGCTTTTTATTCTCTAATGTATGGATGTACCATATATTATTTAATACCTTCTGTATTGATAGACATTCAACTTGATTCTAATTATAAATTGTTATAAATAATTCTAAATAAACACCTTCATGCATATCTGTCTTTACATGTTCAGCTGTTTTATGAAAATAAATTTTTATTAGTGGTGTTAATTTGTCAAAAAGAAGTAATGGTAAAGGAGGTGGTTTATCTAGAAAATGGTGTATTTCCAAATTAGTCAAATTGTAGAGGAAAAGAACAATTGATTCAATGGTATATTAGGCATATCAGTTGAGATAATTTACTTGCAAGAAATAGAAAATGTTAATGTTAACTCACCTAGGGTAAACAGTAAAGGGATTTATCATCTCATAATTGGCATTATCAAGACTTCAAGTCTCTTCCACTGTGATATTGTTATAACTCACTTCTTTCCCTCATGTCTTTAAGATGGCAACAGCCATTCTGATGATCACATCCAGACACTACTAGTCCAATACAAGAAGAGATCTCCTTTTGTATCTTCTTTTACCAAGAAACAGATGGATAGCTAACTACCTAGCTAGATATAGTGAGACAAAGGGCAAGCCATGTGAGATATATAGAGAGATTATGAGAATGAAAAAGGTGGTAGGAGCTTGAGAGAAGAGACAGCTAACCACTTCTCAGGCACTAAACCTTTCTATAATTACTACATACAATGAGGAAGTAGAAAGTCTATAGTAAAGGCCAAATATATGTGAATGAGCCCACTATAAGTAAACATGCCTGAAGGGAGAGCCTAGAAGTGTAATTAAGTATATTTTTCCCCTTGGAGTGGAGGTGTTGGAAAGGAGTTAGGCAATAATAGATTCCTGTTGTGGTTACCTTATTATCTTCTGGATATTCCTCTATTTTAAAAATTTTAACTGAGGTAGAAGAACGCAGAAGTGACCTGGAAGATAAAATAGTGGAAATAACTACCGCAGAGCAGAATAAAGAAAAAAGAATGAGAAGAATTGAGAACAGTCTCAGAAACCTCTGGGACAACATTAAACAGCAACATTCGAATTATAGGGGTCCCAGATGAAGAAGAGAAAAAGAAAGGGACTGAGAAAATGTTTGAGGAGATTATAGTTGAAAACTTCCCTAATATGGGAAAAAAAATAGTCAATCAAGTCCAGGAAGCACAGAGAGTCCCATACAGGATAAATCCAAGGAGAAACATGCCAAGGCACATATTAATCAAACTATCAAAAATTAAATACAAAGAAAAAATATTAAAAGCAGCAAGGGAAAAACAACAAACAATATACAAGGGAATCCCCATAAGGTTAACAGCTGATCTTTCAGCAGAAACTCTGCAAGCCAGAAGAGGGTGGCAGGACACATTTAAAGTGTTAAAAGGGAAACACCTACAGCCAAGATTACTCTAGCCAGCAAGGATCTCATTCAGATTTGACAGAGAAATTAAAACCTTTTCAGACAGGCAAAAGGTAAGAGACTTCAGCACCGCCAAGCCGCCTTACAACAAATGCTAAAGGAACTTCTCTAGGCAGGAAACACAAGAGAAGGAAAAGACCTACAATAACAAACCCAAAACAATTAAGAAAATGGTAAGAGGAGCATACATATAGATAATTACCTTAAATGTAACTGGATTAAATGCTCCAACTAAAAGACATAGACTAGCTGAATGGATACAAAAACAAGACCCGTATGTATGCCGTCTACAAGAGACCCACTTCAGACCTAGGGACACATACAGACTGAAAGTGAGGGGATGGAAAAAAATATTCCATGCAAATGGAAATCAAAAGAAAGCTGGAGTAGCAATTCTCAGATCAGACAAAATAGACCTTAAAATAAAGACTATTATAAGAGACAAAGAAGGACACTACATAATGATCAAGGGATCGATCCAAGAAGAAGACATAACAATTGTAAATATTTATACACCCATCACAGTAGCACCTCAATACATAAGGCAAATGCTAAGAGGCATAAAAGAGTAAATCAAAAGTAACATAATAAGAGTAGGGGACTTTAACACCCCACTTTCACCAATGGACAGATCACCCAATATGAAAATAAATAAGGAAACACAGACTTTAAATGATACATTAAACAACATGGACTTAATTGATACTTATAGAACATTCCATCCAAAACCAACAGAATACCCTTTCTTCTCAAGTGCTCATGGAACATTCTCCAGGATAGATCTTTGGTCACAAATCAAGCCTTGGTAAATTTAAGAAAACTGAAATCGTATCAAGTATCTTTTCCAACCACAATGCTATGAGACTAGATATCAATTACAGGAAACAAACTGTAAAAAATACAACCACATGGAGGCTAAATAATATGCTGCTAAATAACCCAGAGATCGCTGAAGAAATCAAAGTGGAAATAAAAAAATACCTAGAAACAAATGACAATGAAAACACGATGGCCCAAAACCTATGGATGCAGCAAAAGCAGTTCTAAGAGGGAAGTTTATAGCAATACAATCGTACTTCAAGAAAAAAGAAACATCTCAAATAAACAAACTAACGTTACACCTAAAGCAATTAGAGGAAGAAGAACAAAAAAACCCCAAAGTTAACAGAAGGAAAGGAATCATATTGATCAGATCAGAAAGAAATGAAAAAGAAATGAAGGAAATGATAGCAAAGATCAATAAAACTAAAACCTGGTTCTTTGGGAAGATAAACAAAATTGGTAAACCACTAGCCAGACTCATCAAGAAAAAAAGGGAGAGGACTCAAATCAACAGATTAGAAATGAAAAAGGAGAAGTAACAACTGACACTGCAGAAATACAAAGGATCATGAGAGATTACTACAAGCAACAATATGCAATAAAATGGACAACTGGAAGAAATGGGCAAGTTCTTAGATAAGCACAACCTGCCAAGACTGAATCAGGATGAAATAGAAAATGTAAACAGACCAATCGCAAGCATTGAAATTGAAACGATGATTAAAAATCTTCCAACAAACAAAAGCTGAGGACCAGATGGCTTCAAAGGCAAATTCTATCAAACATTTAGAGAAGAGCCAATACCTATCCTTCTCAAACTCTTCCAAAATATAGCAGAGGGAGGAACACTCCAAACTTATCCTACAAGGCCACTATCACCCTGATACCAAAACAAGACAAAGATGTTACAAAAAAAATAAAACTACAGGCCAAAATCACTGATGAACATAGATGCAAAAATCCTCAACAAAATACTAGCCAACAGAATCCAGCAGCACATTAAAAGGATCATACACCATGATCAAGTTGGGTTTATCCCAGGAATGAAAGGATTCTTCAATATATGCAGATCAATCAATGTGATACACCATATTAACAGACTGAAGGAGAAACACCAAATGATCATATCAATAGATGCAGAAAAAGATTTTGACAAAATTCAACACCATTTATGATAAAAACCCTCCAGAAAGTAGGCATAGAGGGAACTTACCTCAACACAATAAAGGCCATATATGACAAACCCACAGCCAACATCATTCTCAATGGTGAAAAACTGAAACCATTTCCACTAAGATCAGGAGCAAGACAAGGTTGCTCACTCTCACCACTATTATTCAACATAGTTTTGGAAGTTTCAGCCAGAGTAATCAGAGCTGCAAAAGAAATAAAAGGAATCCAAATCGGAAAAGAAGTAAAGCTGTCACTGTTTCCAGATGACATGATACTATACATAGAGAATCCTAAAGATGCTACCAGAAAACTACTAGAGCTAATCAGTTAATTTGATAAAGTAGCAGGATACAAAATTAATGCACAGAAATCTCTTGCATTCCTATACACTAATGATGATGATAAATCTTAAAGAGAATTTAAGGAAACATTCCCATTTACCATTGCAAGAGAAATAAAATACCTAGGAATATACCTACCTAAGGAGACAAAAGACCTGTATGCAGAAAATTATAAGACACTGATGAAAGAAATTAAAGATGATACCAACAGATGGAGAGATATACCATGTTCTTGGATAGAAAGAATCAAGATTGTGAAAATGACTATACTACCCAAGGCAATCTACAGATTCAATGCAATCTCTATGAAACTACCAATGGCATTTTTTACAGAACTAGAATAAAAAAAAAAAAAAAATCACAATTTGTATGGAAGCACAAAAGACCCCGAATAGCCAGTAATCTTGAGAAAGAAAAATGGAGCTGGAGGAATCAGGCTCCCTGGCTTCAGACTATACTACAAAGCTACCTTAATGAAGACTGTATGGTACTGGCATACTGGCACAAAAACAGAAATATAGATCAATGGAACAGGATAGAAAGCCCAGAGATAAACCCACGCACCTATGGTCAACTAATCTATGACAAAGATGGCAAGAATATATAATGGAGAAAAGACCTCTTCAATAAGTGGTGCTGGGAAAACTGGACAGCTACATGTAAAAGAATGAAATTAGAATCCTCCTAAAACCATACACTTAAGTAAATTCAAAATGGATTAAAGACCCAAATGTAAGGCTAGACACTATAAAACTCTTAGATGAAAAAATAGGCAGAACACTCTATGACATAAATCACAGCAAGATCCTTTTTGACCCACCTCCTAGAGAAAGGGAAATAAAACCAAAAATAAACAAATGGGACCTAATGAAACTTAAAAGCTTTTGCACAGCAAAGGAAACCATAAACAAGATGAAAAGACAACCTTCAGAATGGGAGAAAATATTTGCAAATGAAGCAACCACAAAGGATTAATCTCCAAAATATACAAGCAGCTCATGCAGCTCAATATCAGAAACACAAATAACCCCATACAAAAATGGGCAGAAGACCTAAATAGACATTTCTCCCAAAAAGATATACAGGTTGCCAACAAACACATGAAAGGATGCTCAACAGCACTAATCATTTGAGAAAAGCAAATCAAAACTACAATGAGGTATCACCTCACACCAGTCAGAATGGTCATCATCAAAAAATCTACAAACAATAAATGCTGGAGAGGGTGTGTAGAAAAGAGAACCGTCTTGCACTATTGGTGGGAATGTAAATTGATACAGCCACTATGGAGAACAGTATGGAGGTTCCTTAAAAAACTAAAAATAGAAGTACCATATGACCCAGCAATCCCACTACTGGGCATATACCCTGAGATAACCATAATTCAAAAAGAGTCATGTACCACAATGTTCATTGCAGCACTATTTACAATAGCCAGGACATGTAAGCAACCTGTGAGCATTGACAGATGAATGGATAAAGAAGATGTAGCATGTATATACAATGGAATATTACTCAGCCATACAAAGAAACGAAATTGAGTTATTTGTAGTGAGGTGCAAGGACCTAGAGTCTGTCATATATAGAGTGAAGTAAGTCAGAAAGAGGAAAACAAATACCGTATGCTAACACATACATATGGAATCAAAAAAAAAAAAAAAAGGTTCTTAAGAACCTTGGGGCAGGACAGGAATAAAGACGCGGATGTAGAGAATGGACTTGAGGACACGGAGACGGGGAAGGGTAAGCTGAGATGAATTGAGACAGTGGCAGTGACATGTATACACTACCAAATGTAAAATAGCTAGTGGGAAGCAGCCACATAGCACAGGAATATCAGCTCCGTGCTTTGTGACCACCTAGAGGGGTGGGATATGGAGAGTGGGAGGGAGACACAAGAGGGAGGGGATATGGGGATATATGTATACATATAGCTGATTCACTTTGTTATACAGCAGAAACTAACACAACAATGTAAAGCAATTATACCTCAATAAAGATGTTTGAAAAAAAAAACACCAAAAGAAAATTAAAATTCTTATCTCCAAGTTCTAAGGTACCAAGTCTATAAATATTCAGAGCTGTGATGCCTTCCTTTGGGAAAGAATGAGAGCATATCGGGGGACTCTTTCTATAGTTAAAGATTGTTCTCTTCACAAAGTATTCGTTTCTCTTGTGTCGTCTTGGGCCTTGATATATTGACAGTTCAGCTCTTAACAAAAGTCTCTGAAAAGGGCTTAATCATGTTATTTAACTGCAATGGGGACTTTAAGAACTGCAATTCTATTCCGTATCTCAAGTTAAACCTATCCATGTTATTCAACATAGCTCACCAGATGTAATCAAATAACAGAAATAGTCTGCCATCAATCCAACATTTAATCCAGGTCTATACTTGATTTATTAGGACCCTGCCTTCTTCCTCCCCTCCTATTAGTTTATCTCCTCTTCTTTGCACCTTTCTTTAGGGTCTTAAAACTATTCATTCATAGACATACTCTTTTAATGTCATAAACATTCTGGATTCCGCAACTAAGAGCTCATCACTGTCAAACTTTCCTAGGATTGAGTGAAGGATCTATTCTAACTTTCCCTTGGATATTTATACATTTTCACTATTTTTTATATTCTAGTCACCAAGAGGGAATTCCCAAATTGTTCCTATTATTGACAAACTATCTGTAGATTTCACAATTTCAGATTTCAGGTTTTCTCCATTGCTTCCTGAATAGAGACTCTTCCAGAGGGAGTCACTGAAGTAGATGTCCTTATCCTCAATCTTCCAATCTCCTTCTTTGTAGGCCTCTGACTAACCTGCCAAATCATTTGCCACTGCCCATATGTCCACTTTTATTTCCATTCAAATTAGAGGACCAAGTCTACCACCTCAAGTTCTGCCACTGGGGGGCTTGCCTCTCACCACTCCTTTTCAAGGCAACCACTGATTGGGACCAGAGTGTAGCAGCAGTACATGTTAGATTTACATACACCTATCATTCTGAGTCATCCATGAATCAAGCCTCATGCATTCCTTTCTGTGCTCGCTTGTGACTGCAAGGTGTGCACTCATGGGGAGGCACTAGAGTGACGGTGGGTAACATGAGGATTTTGGCTATTTTCTCATACAGCCTACTTCTGATGCTGCTCATGCCTCATCCTTGATGTCCCACATCCATCTTACAATGGATTGGTTCTGGGCCTGACCATATTTATGACTTGGATCAAAATGATTAACTCTGACTGGATGGTCATTTGATGTTCCATGACCAGGTGTTCTGTTTCTACCTGGGCCCAGGTGTATAAAACACCTTTGCTAAAGAACCCTGGAGTTCTAAATTGTGATTCTATTTTGGGGCCTTGCTATAACTCCCCATAGCTCAGATACCTCTAAAACAACACTGTAGAACTGCCACAATGTCCACCCACGTGACAGGGTGGCTTTTTATCAAACCATGAACCTACTGCCAGGCCCTCTCCTTCTCTGGGTCTCCAAACTGGTAGCCTTCCTATGCTTTCAATAAATGTGTTGGAGAAATATTCTCAAGTGTGGAATATGCTGCCTCTATTTACTCTGAAAAGTCCTAATAGGTGATGTGCTTTCTTCTTATTGATGGGAATTGTGAGCTGCTATAATTTGTCATTTACTATGAGAGTAGACATCCTAGGAGATCCTAGACAACTGAACTAAAAATTTCACTGATATGACAGGCCACTCTATGGAGCTCAGGTTTCTTATCAAAGCCTCCAATATACTTACCACTTTTTGATCATTTGGCTTGGTTAACATAGTGTCTTCAATATAGTGGACCAATATGCCACTCTGCAAAATATCTAGGTTATTCCAGTTCTTTTGAACTACATTTTGAGAGAGTATAGGAGCCTAAGAAAAAGACCAGAAATATATTTCTTGCCTTTTCCATATAAACGTGAACTACCTATGGTCCTCATTTTGATAGGTATGAAAAAAGAGTACATATGCCAGATCAATAGCAATATACCATGCACCTAAGATTGCATTTATATGTTCTAGCAAAGATATCTGGTATCACAACTGCAATTGGGCCTATTATTTGGTTGGGGATGAGCAGTCTAATATCATTCTCTATGATCCAACTTATTCTTGTAGAGACATGATTGGTGAATTAAACAGATATATAATGGTAAATACTACCTCTGCATTCTTCTCTTAGGATGTGACATTGTATTTGACTAAAAATCTTGTTCAGGAGTAGAGGGAAGTTTCAAGGGCCTTCACTTGGTCTTGCCTACCTTGTCCTTCAGGAGCCAGGGAACCAATGTGAAGGTTCAGCCAACCACCAAAGATGTCCATTCCAATATACATTCAGGTATCTTGAAAATGACCACTAGACCTAGTAGACCCAGTGTGAATTGGATCTCATTCTAGACTCCATTTATTACTTGGTCTCCATAAACTTCCATTCTAACAAGGTTTCTGTGATGATGTCTTATATTTCCACATATCAGACCCTGTGTCCAATGGTCCTCAAAATGTCTGAGTCCCCCTGTTCTCTAGTGTATGTGTATCTGAGTAAAAGTCTATATGACACTATGGCATAATTGTTATATATACACCTACCATGTTTATGCAGGTCCCTCTTCCCAATTGGCCAATGGATTCTGAGAGCTGGCCCATGTCTGGAAACTGGGCAGGAGATCAAAACTTTATTGGAGCAGATGCTTTCACTTCCTGATTATCAGTCATTGATTTATTCAGGGTGTATAGATGGGTCAATAACTTTGTTGACCATCTATCTTGTTCCTAGGAGTGGAATTTTCTACTAAATATTTCTATAGCTCTCTGCAATTAAGGCCCTTCTGACTTCTACTCTGACCTGCTGCTCAAAACAATATTTGTATCTATCTTGCTTCCAATTATTAAGCACCACCAAGTGGCTTCTGTTATTTTGAAATCCTAACATTCTTATTATTGGGAAGCTAGGTCTATAGCCATGTCACCTGCTTTAATGTTTGCTTGCAGAGACAGTCACCATTGAGCTCTTAAAAAATGCCAGTGCATTTTTAAAATCAGAGTATTCCTTATTGCTTTGGTAAATGCAGCACTATCATGATCCTGTCTCAAAACAGTTGCCTAGTGAGATTTTTGGCCATTATGTAGTATATTCATACTATCATGTGCAATTCTTTGAGAATTTTGATTCCCTCTCCGTTGTTTCTAACAGTTTTTCCCACATTTCTGTTTCATTTAATGTGAGTCATTGACTTTTCCGAATGTGGAAGAAGCAACATAGCAGTGTGTTTATTAGTATTAACTCTCAGGGTCCTTTCCAGGATGTTAAATGCTATATCTCAGGAGACTGCTCCTCTATTGATATAATCTTCCATATTTAAATTTCTGTTCCTTTACCTTTATTCACCATACTGAGGATCCAGTCCCATATGTACTTTACTGTTTCCTGCTAATACATGATAGCTGGGTCCTGGAATCCTTCAGCACGTAACAACCTTTCCCTTCAAAGGCTCAGTATTTCCCTGATGACCTGTGACTTGATCTTAGTTATTAGTCATTAAAAAGTTAGTTATTAGTCTGGAGCCAGAAGGAGGGGTGACAGTTGATCTTAAGCGGTAGGAAGAAGATACATATATTCTTGTCAGACAAATAACAGCCTCTGTATTATTTTTAAGCAAGTGGAGGAAACTCTAGCCTTTCACAAGGAGGATGAACTACTTCTATAAGCCCCAGAGGTTCAGAAGAATCTGAGGATTAATGAGTTTCAGGTGTATGATCTCAGCTATCTCCATGCAAAGCCATAGGTCCTTCGAAATCCAGGACCCAATCTTAGCATAACAGACATGTCAGGGTTGAGAATTCAATCTTTTCTGGAGCTCTGCTACACTTACAATTAAGTTCTGGAACTAATCCTCAGCCTGTTTTTTTTTTTTTTTTTTTTTTTTTTTTTTTTTTTTTTTTTTTTTTGTTGTTGTTGTTGTTGTTTTTTTCTGTCCCCTGCTATAGAAGAGAGAATCTTTTAAAAAGCTGCAATGAGTCCTTCTGGCTTTCCCACCTAGCCTTGTATTGGTGATCAATTACCCCAGGCCTTTCAGTGTTTTTGTTTTGGTTTTGTTTTTAAGGCAACAAGAATTCCATAGTATGCCTACTTATTAATTTCCTCAAACTTTTTATTGGTGCATTTTGACCCTCTAGTATCCCATCCTAGTTTACTACTAGTGATCTTGCTAATATGGCATCACAAATGTATGCTAAGGGCAATCAGTGCTCCATCTAATCAGTGATGGCATCCTCACTGCCAGCCAGTTAGTGACCCAGAACCTATATCCCATTTCAGAGGCTGCTTCCTAAGACCATTTCCGACTAAATACCATGAATTTGGTTCTCTGGAAAACAGACTTTGATATTTGTGTGCAGGGTGTTTACTGGGGCATGATCTCAGTAATAACGTCTGTCAGGGATGCAGAATGCAGAACTGAGTAGGAGTAGCTGAACTGAGACGTAGATGTAAAAGTGGCCTCAACTGACCCCTTGGATACTACTGGGGTTGGGAAGGCTCTTGAGAGTTTTTCTGAATAAAGTCAAGGAACCAGGCCACAGTCCCTGTACCTCAACCAGTTATTCCATGCATAAATTTTGAGAGAAGTGTAACCTTGATTGAGGCAGCCTTCTTCCAATGTGGGCTATTCCTGGAGAGGGACTCAGCCGTGAACTACTAGCAGCTAACATTCTGGGCAAGTTGGAGAAATGAGTGCCTTGGTCCTAAAGATTAATGTATGTGTCCTACAATAATGTCAACAACATTTTTTTGATGATAGTAGCAAGAAAATAAAGGAAATGATAAGGAGAAAGTTCACTGATTTCTGAATAAAGAAAGATGTTTAAGAATCATTAGTTCTGTCCTTCAGAAAGGAACAAGAGTGTGCTAAACTTTCCTCCTCATTCTGTTAATTGGAGGCACAGTACAAAGTGTGACTGTGGCAGAGAGGAAAGTGAGATCTTAGACAGTAGTTTGAGGTAAACAGTGTCACCAAGATATTTTAGGCTTCAGTTCAAGAAAGAAGGTAAGGGAAAAATGACTTGACTATATGGTGGAGTTTCTTCTTGATATAACAAGTGTTAAGCTTGTCAGAGATATGTGTTATGAGAGAAAGCAGCATGGGTGAATTTACTTACAGTTAGAGCTGATCAATATTATGAATAATACAGTACAGTTTATCGAATACATTTTATAAAACAGGAAGTATACCCTTGGAATTTGGAAAATAAAACTCTGGTCAAGATGGTTATTTAACCATGGTCACATAGCAAGTTAAGAACTAATATGAGGATTAGTAACTTCATTCTTTTGGATTAAAAATATACATATATATGTGTATGTATAAATGTGTAAATATATATATTTGTATTACACTCCTTAGTACAGAATGAAATATCTTGAAGTTTGGGCCTAAGGTAGTAATTATGAAAAACAAGGATAAAGGAGGCAGGAGGTTGAATCTCAGACCAGAGGCACATGTCAAAATGAGTCATGGGAATGGACAGGGTTGAGCAGATTGAGTTTGTTTAATTTAATGGCCCCAGTGTTCCAAATGTGGCTGCAAATGGTGAGAGGCTATAGGGGTATGGAATTGTTGACTTGAAGCTCTATAGAGAAACTGCTGAAAGATTTCTGAAATTAGAGATTTTTTTTTCAAGCTTAGTCTTTCTTTCTTCACAAAATTTTTGACCAATATTTCTGTTTATGAGCTGACATAAATTTAAACAGGAAACTTTACAATTTTCTTTGTGATTGCACATCAGCAATTTCAAGACTGTTTTTCTTAGGAATTCAGTTGGTAATTACTAAAACTCCAAAGCTAATTATGTTGTTACACTAGTGGGACTGTAGCTATGGATGAGAAGTCTTTTCCATTAACAGGCTCAATTTGTAGGCACTAGTAATCCTACTTTCACCCTAAACCCTTCCTATCCTTCTTCCTACCCCTTGAGGGTGGAGGGAAGCAATAATTCAATGATATTTCCCTTTGGAGAGGGAGATTTTGCTTAAAAAATTGTTTAGTCAGTACAGACAATAATTTCTTTTTTTTAAGGAGCAAGCAATCAAGCCATATCCATGTAATCTGAGAGATTCTGAAAACACAAAGATGCTCTATTTTAAAATGGCAACCTTGCTTCTAAGAGGACTGAGACTTCTTTAACAAGGCAGAACTACATAGATTATAAATAAGTTATATTAAATAAATAATCATAGACTGCATTGTTGTGAAGAGCTAATATCTAGCCCCCACATGAGTAGGATGCTGTTTCTATAAGCTGTTTAGTGTGTAGTGAGGTGTGAGGCTTCAAATATACAAGAATATAAATATACTTGGACAGGAAGTGTATCTAAAACATCCCACACTGAAGCAAAGGCAGGTGTGTATTCTAACAATACCACATTTAGGTAAACAAAACAGAAAATTTGTTTAAATAGAATGTCACAAATTGAAATAAATAAGCATTTATTTGAATGAGTTATTAAGCTACTTTTTTAAAGTTGCTCTCTTCTGAGACATGAAGGGGAAATTAAACACATCCAAGGCAACAAAGCATGTAACCAAGAATGTAAATGGCCAAATGTCAAGACATGCCAAAATAAAGCTTGCATGTTTAGAGAAATAGGACACAATCATACCTCTTGGAAAATGCAAACAAGTTCTAATCTTGCCTACAGGGCACACTTGCTTTGTCACCTTGAGCAAGGTTACTGATATTGCACTATATCTTAGTTTTCCCTTTTAAAATAGGACAAAATATGCTATCATGCTGGTGATGGAGAAAAGATACACCTTTTGTCATAGTTAGAATATTTGCAGTCCAATACTAAAGAAGAAAATATTTAATTTACAAAATTTCTAAATCTCCCTTAATAGCATAGTCCTTAAAAGTGAAATTTTACAGCAAAATGGTCCTTAGGTGTAATTAATTGAAACATGTTGCTAACCAGAAACCCTGAATTCTTTGTTTGCATGGACTTTGGACAGATGTTGGTTTCATTCTTGCATACACTATGTACCAAGCTGCTTGACTTTGCCTAAAATATTTTAGTTCTTAATACTTCAACTCTTAACCACTCAATTTCAGTAGCTTTACCTATAAATTAAAGATAATCACACCAATCTCATAGAGTTGTGAAGAATGAAACAGCATAAGCAAAGTACCTACCACAAACAGAGTGTACGTAATACACCTTCCTTAATTTCCACATACAATTGGACAGGGAAACTAAATATTATAATGCTTCAAACATTTTCTTAAAATTGAAGGTAAACTGTAATCTTCATTACCCTAGATTTTAAAATCTTTCTTCCCTAACCACCATCCCTAAACAACAAACAGCAACAAGAAGTAATCTGCATTAATATTGGCTATTTCTGAATGGGATCTTACTTTTCTGTTGTGAAATAGAAGACAATTATCTCAGGTAGTCTTTGTTGATACTATCATGCAAATTAGTCATTTTAATGAGAAAGTAACTTATCAATTCACATAGTAAGCCCTTAATAAAAGCATGTTGATCACCTGATTAAGTCCACCAAGCAAAATATCTGCTTGGCTGGATTCCAAGCATATTTATATGTTGTAAAAAAATCAGAATTCGAGATATATTTATTAGCATGGTGACACTTGAATTTACATCAATTATATGTCTTATTGAGAAGGTACTGATAATTAGAGTTGTTTTATGACCCAGTAAAATTTTGGAAAGAGATTAAACTATTATATGAAAAAGAAAATAATGATCAAAGGTCAGAGTTTTAGGTGCTGAATCAATGCAATAGACTAGATCTTAAGCAGTTATCCTAATTCATTCACATTTATTGCACTGAAAATACATTGAATGAATACTCTTAGAACATCCATGTAGTACTTCAATGGACAACATCCTTAATGTGACCCTGAAGCTACAAATGGTGAGAAACCTTCAAATAACCCATGGCTTTATTACTTAAACTTTATGAACCTCAATGAATTATAAAAATATAGTTAATGCATTACTTTTCATTAGAACTACGTATATGACACCATTTTCTAAATTATAGTTCTCTATTACTCTGAAGATTTAGCTCTGAGTGTTATTTTACAATGATGAGCTGCTTTCCATGAACTCCTATGCAAATTAGGAAAAATGGCTAAGACAAATTTATTGTCTAGGAGTTTGTATTCATTGACTTTTTTTTCTTTTGACACTAGGTTTAATTTCAACATAGAGTTATAGAAAATAGTCATATAAATAGAACAACAAAGAGAATTACAATTTGTGGAATATCAACAATGACTAAAAAGTCTTTTTTAGGTTTTAAGGTAAGATGTATTCTCCTTCCTAATGATTTTTTAATATGTGTGTAAAACAGGAAATAAAGAAACAAAATTGCTGAATTGTGGAGAGATCTGATAATTTTGGAATTTAGGATAGCCAATGAATGACTGGTTACATATATGAGGGATTTTCATTATATAAGTAGTGAATTTGGGCTCTGTCCCTGCTGAATTGATAATTTCTATTGATCTGTATTCAAGTATACTGACCCTATATTCTGCCATCTTAAATCTGCTGTTGAGCCATGCACGTAATGAAATATTCATTTCAGTTATTTTAGTTTTTAGCTCTAGAACGTCAATTTGTTTCTTGGTTTCCATTTCTCTGTTGAGATTGCATGCCTGTTTACTCATTATTTGCATATTTTTCTTTAATTGTTTGAACATATTTATAACATCTGCTTGGAAGATTGGGCAGATTTTTGTTTTTGTTTTGTTTTTGGCTGTGTTGGGTCTTCATTGTTGCGTGCCGGCTTTCTCTAGTTGTGGCGAGCGGGGGCGGGGCTACTATTCTTACAGTGTGCGGGCTTCTCATTGTGGTGGCTTCTCTTGTTGCGGAGCATGGGCCCTAGGTGTGCAGGCTTCAGTAGTTGCAGCACACAGGCTTCAGTAGTTGCAGTGCATGGGCTCAGTAGCTGTGGTTTGTGGGCTCTAGAGTGCAGGCTCAGTAGTTGTGGTGCATGGGCCTAGTTACTCCATGTCATGTGGGATGTTCCTGGACCAGGGATCGAACCTCTGTTCCCTGCATTGGCAGGCGGATTTTTAACCACTGCATCACCAGGGAAGTCCAAGCTTTGGCTACTATACTCAACATTGTGCCCACTTGAAATGTTTCTACTGACTACATTTTTTTTCCTGAGTATGCATCATAGTTCTAGATTTCTTTGCCTGTCTAGTAAGTTTTGGTTAAAACCTGGACATTGTGGATATTATCCTGCAGTGTCTCTGTATTCTCTTTTGTTCTTCCAAGGGTTATTGGCTTTATTTTTTATAGTAGGTAATAAAATTAGCTGGATTTAATCTTTAAAAACTGTGTCCTCCTTTGTTACACAGCAGAAACTAACTCAACATTGTAAATCAATTATACTCCAATAAAGATGTTAAAAGAAAGAAAACCAAACTGTCTCCCCCATGATGCGAAGACGGTGATGTCTCTGGTCAAATCTGTATGTGTGTGTGTGTGAGTGTCTGTCTCTTTAGGGATCTCCTTGATACCTGTATAATTTCACAGTCAGCCAATAATTAGAAAGAAGTTATTCTCAGACATCTCAAACCAGTAAGACTTCCATTCTCTCCTGATTAGGCCATGTTTCACTTAAGAAATTAATTAAAAAGCATAATAAATGCTAAACTCTCCTGAAGCTGGGAGAGGTCTCCTACATTTGCACATAATTTTGAAGTTAGACAGTAGTGAACAGGAGTGTTTATTGTGCCAACATTTCCATGACTCTCTTGCTTCCTCAATCTTAGTACATTTTTAGCTTTTTTGCCACCTACTTTTTTTTTTAACTTTTTATTATATATTGGAGTAATGTTGATTAACAATGTTGTGTTAGTTTCAGGTATACAGCAAAGTGATGCAGTTATACACATACATGTATATATTCTTCAAATTATTTTCCCATTTAGGTTGTTACATAATATTGAGCAGAGTTCTCTGTGCTATACAGTAGGTCCTTGTTGGTTATCCATTTTAAATATGGCAGTGTGTACATGTCAATCCCGAACTCCCTAACTATCTCTCCACCACACCCTTCCCCCTCAGTAACCATAAGTTTGCTCTCTAAGTCTTTGAGTCTGTTTCTGTTTTGTAAATAAGTTCATTTGTATCAATTTTTTTTTTTAGATTTCACATATGTGATATCATACTCTATTTCTCTTTCTCTGACTTATTTCACTCAGTATGACAATCTCTAGGTCCATCTGTGTTGCTGCAAATGGCATTATTTCATTCTTTTATGGCTGAGTAATATTCCATTGTGTGTGTGTGTATATATATATATGTCACATCTTCTTTATCTATTCCTCTGCCAATGGACATTTAGGTTGCTTCCATGTCTTGGCCATTGTAAACAGTGCTGCAATGAACATTGGGGTGCATGTATCCTTTCAGACCATGTTTTTCTCTGGATATATGCCCAGGAGTGGGATTCTTACCTGAGTCCACTACCTTTCTCAAGTAAAGCTGGAGGTTTTGTAACCTAAGCTGGAATGAATGGGAATATCCCTAGTCCACAAATGCTCCATTCTTCTATGATTCAGTAACAGTTGTTCATAAACAACCACTTCTCAAATTTTTTACCTGTCTTTGGTCATCTTCCAGTGTCTTGAAATAGTTGTTTATAATTATTTTACCTGGTTTTATACTTATTTTCTTCAGAGGAAAATTACCCAATCACCTCACACTACCATGACCACAAATAGAGTCCTATAGATGGATACTTTAAAATGCAGTTAGTAGGTTCACTGACATATTTATGTTTGGGATCTTCTCCCCTACACCCAGATGAAATATTCTATAAGGCCCATACTTTGAGGTTAATTATTATATAAACAACAGTCATTGCATTAAGCTTTTAAAACACATAGTCAATTAAGAAATTAGAATGTTTGATCCAAGATAGTAATCAAAATTTTGCATTGGATTTAATGTATTTTTCCTACCCTTCCCAATCCCCATTCCAGCTCAGTCATGCTTTAAGTTGCATAAAAGTATAACTTTGTTGGTTTCTCTAGCATTAGAAGAAATTTTGTTGGTTCTCTAGCATCAGAGTCAGTTTTAAATCTCTACAGGGTGAGATCAGAAGGGACAGAGGACTTGGGAAAGAAAAAGAAATGTCCTTCTTGAATCAGTGCAATTATAAGTTGGCTCTGTGCTTTGCAGAGCTGGCAAAGGTTCAAAGATTCTTAAGTTCCTTTTACCAATAACCTTTCACTGAATCTTCTTGTATTATAAAAAATGTACAGTTTTCTCTAGCAGGCTATTACTGCTCCCCTTTAGCTTTTGTTTCTCTGACAGTCTGCCTTACCTGAATACTACTGAGGTTCCCACTTTCTGGCAGAAGTCCTTTTGGATAGGACTTCAGTTAGCTTCAGACTCCCTCTCTTTTTCTCATGATCCACACCTATTCCACAGGAAATACTTTCATATTTCTTGCTGTAATACACTCTGGGAGCTCTAGTCCATCCCAGTATAGACAGCTCTGCTCTGTTGTCATAAGCAGCTTTAGTTTATCAGGTATGAGTCAGGCAACAGCATACGATTTTCCTAAATCGAAGAAACACTTAGGAAGATTTTTTCCTGGTCCATTTGAAGCTCACTTCACCATATTCTTACCAGGAAAGAGATGGAGACTTATGGCAACAACTCACACCAAGTTTCCTATCCCAGGACTTCCCTGGTGGTCCAGTGGTTAAGACTCCATGCCTCCAATACATAGGTCATGGGTTCAATCCTGGTCGGGGAGCTAAGATCCCACATGCCGTGTGCCATGGTCAAAAAAAAAAGAGTGAACATTAAAAAATAAATAAATAACCTAGTGGAGATTATTTAAAAAAAAAAGTTCCCTATCCCTTTTTATGTCTTTAATTGGACTGAGAAGTCTAAGAGTTGAGAAATTGACTAGCAATAATTTCCTTTGTAAATTATGCATATGGAGATCTTGCTTTGAAATTTCACATACACCCTATCTTGGTGTTTTGGCTAAAATATCTTATTTTTTAACATCTTATTTTATATGATTTGGGATAGTTATTGATTTTTCATAAGACCAGATTACCTGGAACAGTTAAGCATTCTATCTTAGGGATGGTAAAATTCTTACTGCTAATATTTCATCTTTTTAATGATTTGATAATGATTTAATGATTTGGTAGTGTGTACATTGTTTCCTTAGACATAATGCTATTGCAGACTTAATAGACTACAGCATAACCATAACTTTTACTTGTACTGGGAAACCAGGAAGTTTGTATGACTTGCTTTATTGCAACATTTGCCTTATTGTGGTGGTCTGGAACTGAACCCACAATATCTGTAAAGTATGCTTGTAATGATATTATCTAATTTATTTTGATCATGAAAACCAGTCATTGAATATACTTTGATAAAGATACACCCAGGTAGCAATTATTCTTTCCATTGGAAATAAACACAAAAGGTAAATGGGTTAAAAACAATAGAAAACAACATTATAAAAATCTATCAGGCCAATAGGATACTTGGTCTTTCCTTGACCTCTCCTTCTACATGTCATCTTTTTTCCCGCAACTCCAAAGAAAAAAGGTAATGACTGGCAAAAAAAAAAAAAAAAAAATTGTCAGAATGGATAATAGTGGAATGATCTAGAGTTTAACAGTCCTCGATTAAAAACACACCTCCATACAGATGTGTACAAACCTAAAAAAGTCACCTAAGTGTACTGAACCTCAGTTTCTTTATCTGTAAAAAAGAGTTAATAATATCTTTTTAGGGGAGGAGATCAAGATGACAGCGTAGGAGGACACTGGGCTCACCTCCCCACCATGAAGACATCAAAACTACAACTAAATATAGAGCAACTCTTGCTGAAATAGACTGGGAGACTAGCAGAACAGCTCTTCTACAATGAAGACTATAAAGAAAGACCCACAAGGAGTCAGGTAGGAAAGCAGGAGAATCAAATTGGTTGTGATCTGCACCTCTAGTGGGAGACACAAGAGAATGGGGATAACACAGGCTTGAGGTCTTTCCTGGGGAGTGAGTAGTTCGAGCTACATATTAGGCACCTCAGTCCTGGGGTCCAACACCAGGAAGATGAGCCCTCTTGGTTTGAAAACCAGTGGGGCTTATTGGAGAGCTGTAAGAAATCAAGACTCCTCTCTTGAAGAGCATATGTACAGATTTGCTTACTACGGGTCACAGTGCAGAGGCAGCGGATTGAAAACTGCCTGGGGCTCTGGTCCAGGTCCTGGTCCAGGACCTGTTGCTCCAGTGCTGCTCTCCACTAGGGTGGAGGCTGCCATTGCTGATGAGAGTGTGCACACCCAGAGAGAATGAAGCTGGCCCTGACCTGACCCTGCCTCTCACCAGGGCTGAGGCAGCATTTCCAGTACACACATTCCTGCCCACTTTTAAAAAGAGTGAAACTAGCTCCAGGACAAAGACTGACATCCCCAACCAGAGTGAAACCAGCTCCGTAAAGGGGCACCAACCTCTCCAGCCCCAACCCAACCTCTAACCAAGGCACAAACACCAGGGGAAAAAGTGAAACCACCAGAGAAGAGCAACCCTAATCCCTCAAGCCCCAGCCACATCCTAAACCAAAGTGGAGACTGCCATCGTAACTAGGAGAAACCCAGCTCCCTCAGGGCTCCTTTTCCAGCCCCACAGACTCCAGCTCCACCTCCAACAGGGCAGTGATGGCCAATGAGCATAGGAAAAGCCCAAGTTTGCATCTGGCTTTGGCTTTAGTCTCTCCAACTTCAGGCCTCCCACCAAGGTGGTGGTTGCCAGCACACCCTGGGGGAAGATGCAGTCACTGCTCACTTTCAGGTTCAGCTCTCCCACTAAAGCCACTGGGCATATGCAGACTACATATGGATACTCCCACACAAGGACACACCTTCAACACCTGGATAAGTAACTGTTTCAACTAATTCCATAGAGACAGAGAAAGGTAAACAAAATGAGAAGACAGAGGAATATGTTTCAAATGAAATGAAAGAACAAGAAAAAACTTCTATAATAACCCTAATGAAAGAGAAATAAATACAATAAATAGTTTAAGGGATAAAAATGAAGATGTAATATATGACATCAAAAACATAAAACATGATGGGAGGGTAAAAATGTAGAGCTTTTAGAATGTGTTTGAACTTAAATGACTTTCAGTTTAAAACAAGTAAATATAGTTATAGGTCAGCACATATGAACTAAATGGTAAGCACAAACCAAAATCTACAATAGACATACAAAAGCTACAGAGAAAGTAATGCAAAGATAACATTAAATAAAATCATGAAACCACAAAGGAAGAGACCAAAAGAAGAAGAAGAAAAAAAAAAAAAAAGAACAGAGAAGAACTGCCAAAACAACCAGGAAACAAATGACAAAACGGCAATGAGTACATAGCTATCAATAATCACTTTAAATGCAATGGACTAAATGCTCCAGTCAAGATACAGGGTGGCTGACTGATAAAAAAACAAGACCCATCTATATGCTGCCCAAAAGAGACTCACTTTAGAGCTAAAGACACACACAGACTGAAAGTGAGGGGATGGAAAAAGATATTCCATGCAAATGGAAAAACAAGAAAGTTGGGGTAGCAACACTCATATCAGACAAAGTAGACTTTACAATGAAGTCTATAACAAATGACAAAGAAAGGCATTACAAAAAGATAAAGGGATCAATATAAGAAGAGGACATAACATTCATTAACATATATATAACCAATATAGGTGTACCTACATATACAAAGCAAATATCAACAGACTTAAAGGTAAAACGACAATAATACAGTAACAGTAGGGGAGTTTTAACACTCCATTTACATCAATGGACAAATCGTCCAGACAAAAAATCAATAAGGAAACAATGGTCTTAAATGACATATTAGATCTGTTGGATTTAACAGACATCTACAGGATATTCCATCCAAAAATAACAGAATACACACTCTTTTCAAGTGCACATGGAACGTTCTCCAGGATGGATCACATGGTAGGCCACAAAACACGTCTCAACAAATTTAAGACTGAAATCGTATCAAGCATCTTTTCCAGTCACAAGTCTATGAGACTAGAAATAAATAACAGGAAAAAAAAATAGAAAAAACCAAACATGTGAAAACTAAACAACACGCTATTAGAAAACCAATGGGTCAATGAAGAATCAAAAAAGAAAACAACAACAACAAAACCTTGAGCTGAATGAATGCAGAAACACAAATTTCCAAAATCTATGGGACACAGCAAAAGCATTCTTAAGAGGGAAATTTATAGCAATACAGGACTATCTCAGAAACAAGAAAAATCTCGAATAAACATCTTAACTTTCCATCTAAAAGAATTAGAAAAAGAATGGCAAACAAATCATAAAGTCAGCAGAAGGAAGGAAATAATAAAGATCAGAATGGAAATAAAGAACAAAACACCACAAAAGAAAAGAGCACTGAAACTAAGAACAGGTTTGTTTGTTTGTTTTTAAAGATAAGCAAAACTGATAAACCTTTAGCCAGACTCACAAAGAGAAAGAGAGAGAGGGCCCAAGTAAAGTGAGAAATTAAAAAGACAAAGTTACAACTTATATCACAGAAATGCAAACAATCCTAAGGGAATATTGCAAAGAGTTATATGACAACAAATCAGACAACCTAGAGAAATGGATAAATTCCTAGAATCATACACCCTTCCAAGATTGAATCAAGAAGAAAGAGAAAATCTTTTGGAACCTAATCACTCATAAACTAACACTCATTAGAAAGTGTTTAATATTAATATGTGAATTAAAATGATAACTGAATATCTGGAATGTGATTTGTTTTTAACCCCCATTTAAATGTTCTCAATATAGAAATTAAGATTATGTGATAAATGTATTTTATATGTGAAGTATTGGTTAGGTAATGTATAGCACAAAGAACCTAACCAATATATTTTTTTTAAAAATCCACTGTATAGAATTATTGCATGGATGAAATAATTGATGTATGCTCCTGAACACAATTTCTAGAACATAGCATATCTCAATAAATATTAATTAGTTTCTCTTATTTTTTCCCTAACATTTGACATCTTGTCTTTTTTTATAATGTTGTATTTCAGACTCACAATAATTTTCAATGTTTTGCCTTCACATATAAAATAAATTTATTTTTGGCTCTTCACATCTTAATAATTTATTTGTATCTCCTAAGAACAAGAGTGTTATCTATATAACCATAATGTTACTGTCAAAAGCAGAAAAATTAATATTGACACAATTATTACCTATAGTCCATATTGCAATTTTATCAGTAGTCCCCCCAAATGTCTTAGCTATTCTGTTCCTTCTCCTGAACTTAATCCAGAATCACACATTGTAATTAGTTGTCATGTTTCTTTAGTCTTTCGTAAACTGGGAGAGATCTCAGACATTCTTTTTGTGTCTTATCCATTTTGTTTAGAAGTATGTGCTGTGGAAGTCACCTCAATTTAGATTTGTCTAATGTATCCTGATGATAAGACTTAGATTATGCATCATTTCTGGCAGGAATACCATGAAGTGATAAAGAGTCCTTATAAATTATCTTAGGAGGCATACGATGTCAGTTTGTCCCAATACTGGTGATGTTAACTTGGATAACATTTTCACCCTCTAGATTTAACACTGATTGATTCATTATTTCTACATTGTTTCTACTCCAAGGAAAATGAGAATTTAAGAATGTTTATTTTTTTAGTGTGGACTCATGGATTCTTATTTTGTTGAATAAGTTATAATTCATTACTACCATTATATAATCTGAGGCTCAAATTATCCTTTTAAATCCTACAGATATGTCCCTATCATTCTTTGAGCACTCCTTTTCCTCCTGGTGCAATGAGACGTTCCAAGAGAATCTTTTACTTTACCTAACCCAGACTTGGAATCAGCCTTTTATCTGTTACTGGAGAATGCCAAGAAATTTATTTTTAAATCAATGATTATAAGAAAAATGCATGTGAAGGAGCTTTAAAGTTAAAATATTGAAAAATCATATCTTCTTTATTACAGTGAGTAAATTCATAGTTTTTATGTCAATTATAGGTCATTGTGAGCTGGCATCCAATGCTTAGAAAGGGAATCTCAAGACAATAATTCAGTTGCTAAGTTTGGCCCTCACATCTCTGTTATCTTCATAGTCTGAGAGAGAAAAAATATCTTATTTTATTCCCTCTTTCAAGCACATTCCTTTCTCTGCTCTTACTTTCCTCCCTGACCCCCATTCCAACTCCTGGATCATGGGAATAATAAGATTAAGCTTTTACCAAAAATAAATAAAGCTTCTGTCTTGTATAAATCTCCAAGGTAAGAAATCTCCAAGTGTCTAGCTACCTGCTTAGAATTTGTATGTGTTTTAGAGGTGAGAGAATAGAAAAATAACACACATGAATTAATGTACCAATAAATTATCTTGTCCCAGCTCTTTCTCCCATATCAGAAGATCATTTTTTGCTTGCTGTCTTGATAACTAAATATCCAACATATTGCTGCTTATTTGTATGTGATTAGAAACATCAGATTCAGCAGGGGTCGACTCTATGTAAAATTGCTTTCCTGCTGCTCTGGGTTCTTGTGAAAGAAAGCCAGTGAGTAAATCAATTCACTCAAAGTATCTATGAATTTAAAGCATTCACCCCTTCTAGGACATGGGCTTACAAAGTAAAAGAAAGGAACACTTAACTCTAAGGAGTGGAACTCTGTAGACAGTTGGAAAGATATTGTTAGGAGAGAGGGTCAGGACCATTAGAAGGTGGAACATAATCTTCTTTTTGAAAGATAACAAAACTCAACAAAGAGACCTATTTTTATTAAGTCTGAGTCTCAGTGACTATGTTATATTTTTGAAATGGGACTTGTTTAATTCAGACAACTTAGGAGAGGTAATAATGCTTTGCTGAGCTATAAAAACAGAAGGTAGAAGTTTTGTGGATAGGGATTCAACCCATCTGGAGTGCATTCCCAGAACCATGCTGAATAAGAAATAGAGATTCTCATTTGGACAATTTTTGCTTGCAGATGGCAAAATGAGTCTTCCTCTTTGCGCTGGGGATTTAGAACCTAGAATCTTGGCAAAGCATGAAACTCCTTCAGTTCATGCAGAAACAGAGGTGGAAGTTAACATTCGCTTGTAATTTCCTTAGGGATGAAGTAGGTTAAATTATCAGCAGGAAAGGTAACTGTCTCTGGAAAAGCTAAGGATGATGATTTCCACATTCTCTCACTTAACATGCACCAAGAAGTGCACACTGGCCTTCAGTGAGTACAACTTTCATTTATTGAGTAATGAAGCAATTTGCTGTCAAATTTTGTTTTATCAGACCCTATTAGTCACCTGGGATACAACCGATAAAGAGTTTAATTTTATTATTTTCATGGGACCAGGTATCTAGGACTGCGTCTAATTTAGGAAGGCAGAGTAGAACATGTATTTTCTGTAGATTCCTAAGGAAGAGTGCTTTATTTCTTTTGAAATGATCGGTTACAAAAGGTCTTGTGAGTTGATTTACTTTTTATAAGCCCTTAGACTTGATAACAGGGTGACAAGTTCCAAATGGCAGTTGTGCTTTTGTGACTGGACTGTCAGAGAAAACCTTGCAAGATAATCTCTTCACAGAAAAAGAATAACTCACATCTGTCCAATAGTACCTCAACTTCACCTTTTAATTTTCCTTCCATTCAGGGTTCGGCTCTACTTAATTTAAGGAGAGCACCTTAGGATCAGATAAATTTACTTGAGCAGACCCAAAATGGGGGAAAGGTTGGTTCTGAGAGAATTCCTTTGAGCCTGTATTATCAACTCATATCAACATATGAGTTGATCCTTCACTCAAATGAGAATGAAACTCATGATCCTTTTTCAATCTAAACAACTATTCTGTTACCATAAATGGTATATAAAATGTCCTACTATCAGTAATACACATTAGCTACACATCTGGATCTTATCTGAGAATTCAACCAGTATCTTCTAACTCCATCAAAGATCTGAGACTAATTAATATAGACTCATGGGGCTTCCCTGGTGGCGCAGTGGTTGAGAGTCTGCCTGCCGATGCAGGAGACATGGGTTTGTGCCCTGGTCCGGGAAGATCCCACATGCCGCAGAGCAGCTGGGCCCGTGAGCCATGGCCACTTAGCCTGCTCGTCCAGAGCCTGTGCTCCACAACGGAAGAGGCCACAACAGTGAGAGGCCCGCGTACCGAAAAAAAAAAAAAAAAAAAAAAAAAAAAATATATATATATATATATATATATATATATATATATATATATATACACACTCATGATCTGATTCCATCTGCTGGATGTCTTTCTTTACAAATTATACCATCAGAGTATTACAAACATAAACCTTGTTGGCTTTGATTCCTTCTGAAATGTTTTTGTTAGCCTATAATATAGTATCAATGTAATGCTATTGGCCTTTAAGGATGATATAAGAAACAGTTTTATCATGAACATTTCTTCTATAATCTTACTATTGAAAATATTACACATTAATTTTTCAACTGTTGTTGATAAAGATCTTCAAAAAAACTTCCATTGTATTTAACATAGAAAAAATTGTCAAAATCATCTTCTGATCAGATAGAATTAATTAGAATGCTATAACTACCCCAGTTTTCTGTTTGCCTGGGCTTTTGGAAAGCATGGGTATAAATTAATATCCAATCATTCATACTTTGATGTACCATTTATTTTTTTCCATTTCTCTGTTTTCTATTCAGTATTAGTGTTGTATGGTGCTCTTGACTTTGTCTTTTATTGAAAACCACCTAATACATTTTGGGGACATGAGGGAGATATATATTTTATAAAAATACATTCATCAAAATAACAGTATTCTGTAAGGTGAAGGCATCATAATCTGTATTTTATTTTATTATTTATTTATTTTTAGCTGCGTTGGGTCTTCGTTGCTGTGCGTGAGATTTTTTTCTCTAATTGCGTTGATCGGGGGCTATGCTTTCTTGTGGTACACGGGCTTCTCATTGAGGTGGCTTCTCTTGTTGTGGAGCATGGCCTCTAGGCACATGGGCTTCAGTAGTTGCAGCATGTGGGCTCAGTCGTTGTGGCTTGTGGGCTCTAGAGCACAGGTTCAGTTGTTGTGATGCACGGGCTTAGTTGCTCCACGGCATGTGGCATCTTCCCAGACCAGGGCTCGATCCCATGTCCCCTGCATTGGCAGGCGGATTCTTAACCACTGCGCCACCAGGGAAGTTCCATAATCTTTATTTTAAAAAGATAAAGTCAAGAGCACCGTACAATGACTTGTTCAGTGTCTCTTTGAATAATGTAAGATAGAGGGAGTAGGACGGGGAGATTACTAAAAGTTCTCTCCATTTTTAGCTTCCCTACTTCACTTCTTTCTATAAATTGAATATGCACTAAACGAAATTATTGACCTAGGAATAACTTCCAAGGTTTGGTTAGAATTTACTCCGTACAATTTATTATCAGAGTTTGTCGGTTAGCTCATAACACCTCAATGACAATAGTCATGAGTTCAGTTCTTGAATGGACCATTTGCATTTACTTCATTCCAACACCTCAAAAAGCACTTGTATCTTTAGCTAATTAGTAAGGAAATGTGCACAGTTAGACGTTAAATTAAATGGATATGAAAAAAAAGTCAAACATGTAAACTGTGCAAATGCAAGAAACATCAAAAGTATAAATGAAACATTCTTTTAAAATTTTGCAAAAAAAAAAACTTCATTGGTTAGTTTTGTCCAGAAGTAGGATATCGATCAGTAGCAAAAATTATAACTATGAGAGCAATGCAGAATATTTACCTGTAGGTGCTGGCAACTGTTGGTTGACTACATGCAGATCAACATTCCTTTTGATATGTAAGTTAAGAGACCTACAGTTTTGATGTTAGCATTGCAAGATGTTTCTACACATCTAACAAGCATTCTCCTTCCAGATAATTGTCACTCATCCTTCCTCTTGCATAGAATCCATTAATTTTTATATATCTTCTTTCTTATGGCATAAGATCAACAATATAGGATATACAGAATGTTTCTATTTGAATTTCTCTATGAAGAATATCACCTTGATTTCAGCAGTCTAATTCTTATTGAAAGTTTTACTTTAAGATAAGCTTATGAAAGACTGACTCAAAAATTTAGGATCCACCTTTTTTTCTAGCTATTTCTTGGATCAAGTAAGGCCATCAGATAAGGATATACCTGGAACAGATTCCTCTGGACACTGACAGAATTGTTTATCCCAGTTATACCACTGGACAAGATTGAGGGGAATTATAAGATCGAAAAGTATAAAGATATTTTGTTATGTAGGAAAATTCATGAGGAGGCAATCTCTTACAGTATATGGTAGCCTATGTGTGATGGTTCAGGGCAGGGATCAATCAGCAAACTACAGCCAGAGGGCAAAATCCAGCCCATGGCTTGTTTCTGTAAATGAAATTTTGTGACACAGCCAATATCCATTTATTTATATATTGTCTAAGCTGTTTTCATGCTACAGTGGCAGAGCTGAGTAGTTGCTACAGAGATTAAAATTATATTGCTTGCAAAGACTAAATTATTTACTCTCTGCCCTTTACAGAAAAATATGTTTGCTAACCCCTGATACTGAGTAACTTTCAGTGAGCAAGTCATTTAAATGAATTATCTGGGCATTGTGAATTTATTCAAAATAGGCTTTCCCTCTTTGCTTTGGTAACTAGGAAGTTCTTAATCAAACCTGACACCTTCTAATAGTAATGTGTCACTATGCTAAGCATTTGTGTACTAATGTAACTCCATCTTTTTACTGCCACATTCTTATTTTTTACTCCTCCATATTTTTTCAACTTCTAAAAATCTAGTTTTGCTGTATGTAACTGTACAAATTCTCATAGCATCTCTACCTTCTACAAAGAATACTGTCTAACTTATTTGCATTCAAATGTCTACCTCTTCACAAACTCCAGTTTTTCCAATAAGTCAGGGTGGGACATTATCTTGTAGCAAATATGATTTGGCTATTAAAGATAATGTGGTTTTTAATTCAATATAAGATAATTCACCTCCAAAACATTTTTTAAAAACCAAAGGAGTGGTATTTAAACTTTTTTTTTTTTTTTTGAAGACATCATTCTTCACAGTAGGGTTCTTTAGTCTCATTTGGAGATTGTTACTAGTCACTGGAGAGAATAACTCTTTAAACTATCATGTTACAGTCAGAGATAGAAGAAATTCTGCTTATATCCAATGCACATATGGGCTACTTTGAAGTTTGGCACAAAAACTCCAAAAAAACAGTTTTCTTAGTGGGGATATTTTAACCTATATTCTTAGTTGCTGGAGTTATGGGCCCATCGTTGTTGATGAAAAACTGGATGTGCAGCTAGAGTAAGTGGGCTGGAGAGTGGGGAGATGGGGTAGGTTGGCCCCTAGAAGATGAGGTCAATCCATTGACTGGTGATAAAAAGAAGAAAAATTTATAAACAACCAATCAGATCAGGTCATTCACTGGTCTGTTGATACATTCATTTATTCATTAGACAACTACTTATTGACTTTTTATAATGTGTTTAGTATTATTTTTATGTTTATTAATAAGATAGACAAGGTCCTTGCCTTCTAGAAGGATGCTTACAATAAGATGGTTGGCTCTGTCCTCTTTTACAGATCCCTTAAGAATTCATCTCGATGAATGTCTTTTTTCCTTTGCTATATACTGCATGTTCATGACCCCCTGTCCCACCTCCAAATTCATATGTTGAAACATTAACCTTCATGGGATGGTATCAGGAGGAGGGGACTTAGGGAGGTAATTAGGTTTAGATGAGGTCCTGATCGTGGAGCCTCCATGATGGGATTAGAGCCCTTATTAGGAGAGAAGGAGACTAGAGCTTGATCTCTCTTGCCTTGTGAGGACACAAAGGCAGAAAGATAGCAAACCAGGAAAACGGTCCTTACAGAAACTCAACCATGTTGGCACCCTAATCTTGGAATTTTCAGCCTCCAGAACTATGAGAAATAAATTTATGTTGTTTAAGCCACCCAGTCAGTGGTATTTTTGTTACAGCAGAACTAAGACATAGTTCAAAATAATCTATGATGTTTATTTTAACTTGATTTAATTTTCATGAAAATATTGGAATGGGGATGTATAGAGAGCTCAGTTTGCTCAGTGCCTCTCTTGTGATCAATGCTCTGAAACAAATTAACAACCATGAGATTTTAGACCATCTCAGTTTCTCAGAGTTGGCCAGTTCTACTTAAAGGTGGAAATATCACTACTATAAGATGACACATCTTTTTTTTCCTTTTGAAACTCTCACCTTATCTACTATATAACATTTCATTCAATATTAAATAAGTGATTATTTAGGATTACATGACTGCATGTGTCTCCTAGGGATGACAGTTAACCAGAAAGTACATTTTTTTCTCACTCATTTTGAAAACATTAAAAAAATCTAACTTCTTAATTTTTAAAATTTGCATATAAATATTATGGAAGGAGAAAAGCATGTATCTTTCTCCTGGTCCCTGAGCCTGGCCAAATTCTTTATACCACTGGAGGGCAAGGGCATTTAAATGCTTATCTGCTCTTTTAAAAAACATACAAGAATGCTTAAAATGATACCCCTAAACAGAAAGATATACAGTGTTTTACATCCTTAACTTTTATAGTGGAAGCTTCTCAGTCCTTGCAATGCTATGTTCCATGTTTAATCAGTTAAATCAATTCAGTATTAAAGTGGTGGGCTTTTTTTGTTGTTGTTTTCATCAATTTGTTCTGTACAGTTAGCCACTAAAATTCACCAATCAGTTGGGATGCATTTTCAATTCAATTTCTTGACCAAATTGCATTTTTACATTAAATTACATTCTTATGGATCTAAGTGTGATTATAATGATTAATAAGGCCATGTAACTTCATAAATTAACCATAATTGGCCACAGTGATTGGTAAGGTAAATCCCATTATAAAGGATTGGATTTGAGAGATTGGAGCAAGGGTGGGTGGATGAGGGGCCTTAACATTATCTTATCAATGTTTTGTGGAAATATCCATTAACCTAGAAGAATTATTATTTATTTACTTGTAAACTTGTTTCACTTAGCTCAACATTCCTGTTTTTTTTTTTTTTTTCCCCGGTACACGGGCCTCTCACTGTTGTGGCCTCTCCCATTGCGGAGCACAGGCTCCGGACGCGCAGGCTCAGTGGCCATGACTCTCTGGCCCAGCCGCTCTGCGGCATGTGGGATCTTCCCAGACCGGGGCACGAACCCATGTCCCCTGCATCGGCAGGCAGACTCTCAACCTCTGCGCCACCAGGGAAGCCCAACATTACTGTTTCTTTAATTAATGAATGAATGACTAATGATAGCAATTTTAAAATTCTGCTTAAGATAACAAAATAGTAATAACAATCCTTTAAATAGACCATAATTTCCTACAAGAAAGAATATTTTTTCTACTCAATTTTGGAGTGCATTTTATGGAAAAAAGAGTAGGAAAGTGTTCTATGTTCTAGTGTAAATACCTTATGAATTTCACTCATGTAAACTATAAACTTTTAAAACATGAAGGAAGTTTCACTCTAGTACAATGGAAGTTAACTATCATTTTAAAATGAAATTGACTTTAGAAATACATTACAAAATATATACCTCCAGGAAACTTATGCCTACACTCTTTACTCCTCTATTAAATAGTCCATAAACAATTTCATTGTAGTTTACTTTTGGTAATATAAATATCTGGAAGAAGGCTACAAATAATGTTTTATTCACCAAGTTGCCTTTATATAGCCTTCCCCTATTATGTGTGCTACCAAACTGTACACAAAGTGGACGTGATGTTTTATGTGTCAACTTGACTGGGCTTAGGGATGCCCAGATAGCTGGTAAAACATTATTTCTGGGTAGGTCTGTGATGGTGTCTATGGAAGAGATTAGCATTTGAATTTGTATACCAAGTAAAGAAGGTCACTTCTTTAGATGAGAATGGTCCTCATCTAATCCGTTGAGGGCCTGAATAGAACAAAAAGGTGGAGGAAGGGCAAATTTCCTCTCTTTGCTTGAGCTAGGACATCCATCTTCTCTTGCCCCGCGACATCAGGCTCTCCTGGTTCTCAATCCTTAGGACTTGGATTGGGACTTAGAACATTGGCTCCCCTGACTCTCAGGTCTTCAGACTCAGACTAAATTACACCACCAACTTTCCTAGTTCTCCAGCTTGCAGAGGGCAGACTGTGGATTTCTCAGCCTTCATAACCATATGCGACAACTCCTATAATAACTCTCTTCTTATATATATGTATCTCTATATATCTTATTGGCTCTGTTTCTCTGGAGAACTCTGACCAATACAGTGTGGATGTGACACCCAGGCATTTGGGCTAGGCCTTCACTTTCAAAAGCATTTGGCAGGTCAACCAGACAGCTCTACTCCCTGGAGTGATTGAACCTCTTGCTTGACAAGAACATAGGTAGTGCCAAGAAAAGAAATTAGCAGTTAGGATACTTTTAGTTGTAAGTAAAAAAAACAAACAAATAAATCAAAACAATAGCAACTACAAAATCTTTTATTTGCTTACAATAGGAAAAGTGTTGGCTGACAAAGTTAGGATGGCTTCAGCCATAGTAAGCATCTTAACTTAATTCCCTTGAAGTCCTTTCAGTTCTATTCTATACTGTATTAGGTTTCTAGGGTTGTAATAACAAAGTTACTTAAAAGACTTTTCTTCTCTCACAACTCTGGAGGCTAGAAGTCTTAAATAAAGGTGTGGGCAGGGTGATGTTCTCCTGACTACTCTAGGATCCATTCCATGCCTTTCTCTTGGCTCTTGGTGTTGCTGGCCATCCTTGGTGTACCAATCTCTGCTTCCATTGTTTTGTTGTTTTCTCCCTGTATCTCTTTTCCTCTTCTGACAAAGACGCCAGTCATATTAGATTAGGGCATTCAACATAAACCTGTTGAACATGCTTATCTTTGTTAAGTTCTTAAATATTGGATATTTTTCAAAAGATGTACAGAAAGGATTACCAGAACATCATGAACAAGTTTGAGCAAAGTCTAACAACCTGATCAAGGATAGGATTCAGAACCCTACAGAATAACTGACAAAGGGTCATAGTCTTCTCTGTTTTCATTACAACAATAATTTAAATGTCAATTAATATTTATATATTAATTTTTAGAGCTCTACGTCTGTTATACTACTGACCTAATATTTTATATCTTTTAGAATGTTGTATTATTTTTGACTATAACATTATTATAAATTTATAATGACATTATCATTTGGCCTCAAGGGTAACATTTTTTTTTAGCTTTGATCAAAGCATTATCATAAGTTTATCAATTTGGCCTGCAGTATGACATGAATCACAGAAGGGGTTTTTATTTAGTTTTGGTCTATGGTCCAGCCATACCTGGATCATGAAATGTTGTCAGTCATTTTATTAACTATAGAAACTACACTTGGGGTTTATATGTAGGAAAATTTTTTTCTTTCTTTTTTTTTTTTTTGGTTGGGGATATTATTGTACTCGTCACATTAACAAGCTTTTATTCTTTCTTTTTTTTAATTGAAGTATAGTTGATTTACAACATTGTGTTAGTTTCAGGTGTATAGCACAGTGATTCAGCTATATATATGTGTGTGTGTGTGCATAACAAAATACTGAGGTTTACAAAATACTGAATATAGTTCTCTGTGCTATACAGTAGGTCCTTGTTGGTTATATATTTTATATATAGTAGTGTGTATATTTTAATCCCAAACTCCTAATTTATCCTTCATCCACACCTCTTGCCCCTTTGGTAACCATACATTTGTTTTCCATGTTTGTGAGTCTCTGTTTTGGAAATAAGTTCACTTGCATCTTTTTTTTTTTTGTTTTTCTTTAGATTCCACATATAAGCAATATCATATGATATTTATCTTTTTCTGTCTGGCTTGCTTCACTTAGTATGATAATCTCTAGGTCCATCCATGTTGCTGCAAATGGCATTATTTCTTTTTTTTTTTTTTTTATTGCTGAGTAATAGTCCATTGTATATATGTAGCACATCTTCTTTATCCAGTCATCTGTCAGACATTTAGGTTGCTTCCATGTCTTGGCTATCACATATAGTGCTGCAATGAACACTCGGCTGCATGTATCTTTTCCAATTATGGTTTTCTCCTGATATATGCCCAGGAGTGGGATTGCAGGATCGTATGTAGCTCTATTTTTTAGATTTTTAAGGAACCTCCAAACTGTTCTCCATAGTGGCTGTACTAATTTACATTCCCATCAGCAGTGTAGGAGGGTCCCTTTTTCTCCACACCCTCTCCAGGATTTATATTTAATAAATAACTAGAGAAAGTGAAAATGAAAGCATGATTATATGAAGCCTATGGGATACAGCAAAAGCGGTTCTAAGAGGGAAGTTTATAGCAATATGAGTTTATCTCAGGAAACAAGAAAAATCTCAAATAAACAAGCTAACCTTACACCTAAAGCAACTAGAGGAAGAAGAACAAACAAAACCCACAGTTAGTAGAAGGAAAGAAATAAAGATTAGAGCAGAAATAAATGACATAGAGACTAAGAAAACAATAGAAAAGATCAATGAAATTAAAAGCTGGTTCTCTGAAAAGATAAACAAAATCAATAAACCTTTAGCTAGACTCATCAAGAAAAAAAGGGAGCAGGCAAATCAATAAAATTAGAAGTGAAAAAGGAGAAGTTACAACTGACACAAGAGAAATACAAAGGACTATAAGAGACTACTACAGGCAACTATATGCCAATAAAATGAACAACCTAGAAGAAATGGACAAATTCTTAGAAAGATGCAATCTCCCAAGACTGAACCAGGCAGAAATTGAAAATATGAACAGACCAATTACCAGTACTGAAATTGAATCAGTAATTAAAAAACTCCCAAGAAACAGAAGTGGGGGACCAGATGGCTTCACAGGTAAATACTACCAAACATTTAGAGATCAGTTAACACCCATCCTTCTGAAACTATTCCAAGAAAACTGCAGAGGAAGGAACACTTCCAAACTCTTTCTATGAGGCCACCATCATCCTGATACCAAACCAGACAAAGATACCACAAAAAAAGAAAATTGCAGGCTAGTATCACTGATGAACACAGATGAAAAAATTCTCAACAAAATACTAGCAAACCAAATCTAATAATAGATTAAAAAGATCATAAACCATGGTCAAGTGGAATTCATCCTACGGATGCAATGATTTTTCAATATCCACAAATCAATCAGTGTGATACAGCATATTAAGAAATTGAAGAATAAAAACCATACAATCATCTCAACAGATGCAGAAAAAGCTTTTGATAAAATTCAACATCCATTTATGATAAAAACTCTCCAGAAAGTGGGCAAAGAGGGAATCTACCTCAACATAATAAAGACCATATATGACAAACCCACAGCTCACATACTCAGTGGTGAAAAGCTGACAGCATTTCCTCTAAGGTCAGGAACAAGACAAGGATGTCCACTATCGCCACTTTTGTTCAACATAGCTTTGGAAGTCCTAGTCACAGCAGTCAGAGAAGAAAAAGAAATACAAGAGATCCAATTTGGAAAAGGAGAGTAAAACTGTCAATGTTTGCAGATGACATGATGTTATACATAGAAAATTCTAAAGTTACTACCAGAAAACTACTAGAGCTCATCAATAAATTCAATAAAGTTGCAGGGTATGAAATTAATACACAGAAATCTCTTGCATTTCTATACACTAACAATGAAGTATCAGAATGAAAAATTCAGGAAACAGTCCCATTTACCATAGCATCAAAAAGAATAAAATACCTAGGAATAAACCTACCTAAGGAAGCAAAAGACCTGTACTCCAAAAACTCTAAGATAATGATGAAAGAAATCAAAGATGATACTAACAGATGGAAAGATAAACTGTGTTCTTAGATTGGAAGAATTAACACTGTTAAAATAACTATACTACCCAAAGCAATCTACAGATTCCATGCAATCCTTATCAAATTACCAATGGCATTTTTCACAGAACTAGAAGAAAAAAAATTTAAAATTTGTGTGGAAACACAGAAGATCCCAAATAGCGAAAGCAATGTTGAGAAAGGAAAACAGAACTGGAGGAATCAGGCTCTCTGACTTCAGACTATACTACAAATCTACAGTCATCAAAACAGTATGGTCCTGGCACAAAAACAGAAATATAGATCAATGAAACAGGATAGAAAGCCCAGAAGTAAACCCACACCCCTATGGTCAATTAATCTACAAAAAAAGCAGGCAAAAATGTACAATGGAGAAAAGACAGTCTCTTCAATAAGTGGTACTGGGAAAACTGGACAACTACATGTAAAGGAATGAAATTAGAACATTCTCTAACACCACACATAAAAAACTCAAAATGGACTAAAGGCCTAAATGTAAGACCAGATACTATAAAACTCCTAGAGGAAAGCCTAGGCAGGACACTCTTTGACATTAATTGCAGCAATATCTTTTTGGATGCAGCTTCTACAGTAATGGAAATAAAAATAAAGAAAGAAAGAAATGGGACCTAAATTAAACCTAAAAGCTTTTAAGGAAACCATAAACAAAATGAAAAAAAAAAAAAAAAACATTCCTACAGAGTGGCAGAAAATATTTGCAAATGATGCAATTGACAAGGAATTATTCTCCAAAATATACAAGCAGCTCATACAGCTCAATATCAAAAATACAAACAACCCAATCAAAAATGGGCAGAAGATCTAAACAGACATTTCTCCAAAGAAGACATACAGATGGTCAACAGGCCATGAAAAACTGCTCAACACTGATAATTATTAGAGAAATACAGATCAAAACCACAATGAGATACCACTTCACACTGGTCAGAATGGCCATCACTAAAAAGTTTATATGTAGGCAATTTTTATTTTTTTAAAATTTTCCCTTAGTTTTCTAAAAGTGCCCAAAGAACTTTAAGCTATAAATTAATTAATTAATATTCTGAGTGTTTCTACCTTGAATGGAGAGACAGGATGTAGAAGTCTCTTACATGAGGAACCCTGATATTTCTCTTGGCTGTGGTGCTTTCAGATCCCCCTTGATCAATAAGCACACACACAATGCTTTATTTCTAACTTTGCCTTGAGGGTTTTGTAGAATTGTGGAGACCTATGCATAAAGCAGATAGGCTACTATTGTATGTAAGGGAGTAAGTACAATGTTGTACATAAAATAGAAAAAAAATGATAAAAACTTAGACCAGAATCTATGTTTCCTTCCTTGGGTATAAAAAGGAAATGGAATAGAAAAAGAACACGAGAATCAGTGTTCAAAGAGGTTAGAGAAGAGCTAGAAAAGTGGACAAACATAAATCAAAGTCAAGAAAGCCTTTGAGAAAGGGAGAATGGACAGTAAGATGGAAGAAGAGAGGCCAAGGAAGAGGAGAATTCAAAAAAGACTACTGCTTTGGTCAATCACAAGCCCAGATAATCTGCTAGAGTACCACTCTTTTACAGTGGTACTTCCACAGTGCTCACATCCTTGCTAAAGATCAAGGAGTGTATGGACAATGAGAAAGTTAAAACTGGAAATCTTTCTCATGGTAGCCTACTGGTGTAAGTAACAAACCCTAAATGTTTTGGCTTCATCATTGTAGTTCATTGCTTTGTCTTGGGTGTGGCAGTTAGAAATATTAAACTATGGAACAGAGTAAACTCTTCAGCCTGCTCATCACAAAATTTTATTTCTAGGTAGGGTAAAAAGCAAGTAGGGTAGTTATAGTTTTTTTTTTTTTTTTCCCCCTTAGGATAGTTAGTAAGTAATCTAACAGAGGAAAAGACAGGGTATCAGTAAAGAGCAAATAATTAATGATGCAATCAAGAGAAGAAATAGCTCCAAATCTCTAGTGTACAGTGGGATCTCAAATATTTATTGAAATAAATATTAGTTACTAGTTACATAGTCCTAGTAAAAGAAAAGGAGCTAGCATAAGAACAAAGAGTTGGAGACTATGTGGAGCTATTTCAATGAGGAAGGATAATTCAAAAGAAGAGTGGCTGCTAAGTGAAGGTTGTAAAACACTGGTAAGAAAGAAACAGGAGAACAAAATGTTACCTACTATTCTACTATTTCTCATGGTCTCATGTATTATCCCTTTTCCTCCTTTCTGTTTTAGTTTCCTTGTTGATTTCACAAAGAATCTTTAAACCTATACTATAGATAACTGATTTCTTTGTAAAGTGATTACTTAACATGCTTATAAAATATCTCTTTTTGATGGCAGTCAAGAAGCTGTACATTTATCCAGAATGTACTTTATCTACTAATATTAAGAAGCATTATTTTTTCTTGCAAAGATTAAACAAACAGATCAGATTTCTTACCTTCTATTACAATAACTGAATTATGAGAAGCAGAAATGAGCTGATATGTTGGAATGTTAGCACCACATTTCATACAATGCCAGAGATAATTTTATTTGCCAAAATAATTTAGTTGGCTCTGTTATGAGTCCTACCACATGGATGATAAACAGGTGGAAGTGTTATAAGCAAAAGATAATGATAAATGGCAGTATATCAAGTAGGAGGTATAGAGATGTCAAATGAAATGTCACTGAAGTCAGTGCTAACCAGACTGATTTAACGACTTCACAGTCTCATATATGAAGAGAACAATACAATGAATGGAATTAACACATGTCCAAGAGTCTCTTTCCTGTGACACAAGCATGGCTAAAAAAACACAACCAGAACAGCAGGATGGATTCATAACCTCAGAAGAACCCAGTTTCTATACTCTTCACAAAAAGAGTGAAAAACGAATAATTCCAAGATAATAAGAAATTACACTACAGCAAAAATTTTAATACAAACTGAATGTATAAGACTCATATAAATGAATATGAAATATTTTACAGAGTTTTAGCATATGGTAAACACTCAAAACACATTACATATTTATCTTACTATAGTCAAAAGGTCATTGTTATGTTGGAAATGAAATTACATATGATTTCCTAAGTGAAGGAACATGAGATTTATTTATTTTTTTCTCTGTGGGTACCTGCATTTCCCTAAGTCTCACAAGCCATGCTTGATTAAGAGGCTCAAGGTAGCAGATAAATTATAACGGGACCTATTTTAAAACTGTACTTTTTGAAGAGGAACACATTTTAAGTCATTCTTTTGAAATAGGGAAGAACAAATCTGACTCCATATTGGATCTGTTTCTTTTACTTTAAACTTTGTATTCTATTGCTTTGCTACAAGTTAATCACTAAAGGGATGTTGTCTATAGCTTAAAATATACATAATGGCCCATTTCCTGGAACCATGTCTCCCATGTCTGAAAGTTAGTCTAAAATACCTTTGTTTAAGTTCACAGGAAACATCCTGACCAGGCCCATCTGTTAATGGCTTCAGGAAAGAAGAAATTAACACATCTCCTCTGGAGTCTGGTTGGAACCAGGAAATACTTGCAACAACTTACTACCTTTTTTACTTTACCTCCTCACTTCTGCATCTTTGTTCTATAAAAGACACTAGAATCCAAACCCAGGCAATATGGATCTTTTACACTAGTCCACCACCTTCTCAGTCTGTTGGCTTTATGAATAAAGTCGCTATTCCTTGCTCCAACAATTTGCCTCTCAATGTATTGGCCTGTGGTGCGATGAGCAATACAAGCTTGGACTCGGTAACACTTTGGGGATGCACTGTGGTATGTAGAAAGAGATATATGTTTATCCATCATTTAACAAATATTTATTGTAATTTACTTTGGGCACAGAGTAAGACATAAACAGACATGGCCCCTGCCCTCATAGAGCTTAAAGTCTCAGAGGACATAGAGCCCTGAGTTTGAATTCCAGCCCTGCCACTGTATTGGGTAAATTTTAGACAGATACTGAAACTTCTGGGGTCATAGTTTTTGTTGTTCTTTTCTTTTCTTTTCTTTTTCTTTTTGATATATGAAGTATTGATATATAAGAGTACTTATCCTATGTGGTTGTGAGAATTTAATGAAATAAAGTGCATAATGCTTGGCTTTATATCTGTCATACAGTAGACATTCTCTTTGCTTTCCTTTTCAAATGCAGAGCCAGTAAATAATGTGATGGGCACAGAATTCCATGAGCACAAATAAAATCTTGACTGTTCTTAATAACAACTGAGGTGACACGACACACTGTTGACAATTTTATTTTTTATCAGGGATTGATATTTTGGAGAGAGTTTATTTAATTCTTTGATAAGTAAACTTTTAAGGTAAAGAATGAAATTATTCACAGGTAGAATTGAGTTCAACTACTGAAATCTCTGTATTGTGTATGAAAGGTGTCTATCCACTATATTGTAGTATGAACTTTGAATTTTTCATTAAATATTGAAATTTAGGTATAGTAAGTCCTGTGTACAACTTCCTCTGTTCTTGGATTTTTTTCAAAATAGCTCTCATTTAGAAGAGTATGGAACTAAGATCAGGTATAGGTTATGTTCACAGGAATAATGAGACATTAAACATTTCCCATGAGTCTGTTCTTGGCCTTTCATATAATGGCATCATGTTAATGCTCAAACTGCGTATCACTCAGTTATGTAGGTGCCTACCAGAAAATAAGCTTTCCTAAAGAAAGTGCTGTAGAAATATTCCTTGATCTGAATGGATGCATTTCCCATGAACTTTTATATTTTTAATTCCTCAATTCTATTTAAAGTATTATAATGTTAATATTTTAAATTGGGTATACCCAAGGTGAAATTATAAACTGCAATGTGGAAGCCAGTCAGTTTAGATTGTATTAGGTAAGGTCAGAAGCTTAAAGTGAGAAAAAAAGATACATTGCCTATATTTATCTTCCATCTGTTCAGAAACTATTCAGATTGCCAACACACTGATGCATCATTTACTTATAATAATGCGTGAATCACAATAATGAGCAATGAATTTTCAGATGTTAAATGAACACTCAGAATAGGAAACCCTGTCATTTAGAAGGCTAGTTAATGAGAGCGAGGTAGAGAAATTGCTTGATTAGGCAGTTAACTTTTTTAATACAAATGTTTTTCGCCATGAATTTAGAGTCTGCTAAACAACTGAGCTTCTTTATGCTGACTTTCAGCAAATTAAAGAGAAGACTGTTTTTAAGAGGGGACTTCAAGGGCAACCACTTCATTGAGAGCTTACTTTGTGCATATTTGATGCTCAGTAAGGGCTGGATGGAAATGAACTGGTATGATTTGTGGGATGTGGAGAATAGGAAACTGATAACCTCAACTGAATGGCTAAACTGAAAAATGGCAGCACAAAATTCAGCAGATTGATTTCATTGGAAACATTCTCATCTTATAAAAATCTATATATAGATATATACATAGAACTTATATATAGATAGATACAAATATATAGATAGATATAGATAGATAGATAGATATATTCCTGTATCTGCAACAAAATTTTCTGTTTTCTTTGGGAGTGACTTGGCAATCTATTATGGATGAGAAGTCTTTACTTTCATAGATTATCCTACAATAATAGACTTTGCTTACAAATTGTAAACAAGTTTCTTGTGATATAAACAGTCCATGGTCTAGAGCAGAGTTTGGCAAACTGCAGTCCACTAGTCAAATCCAGCCTGCCACCTGATTTTGCACAGCCTGTGAGTTAAGAATGGTTTTTAAGCCATTTAGAATGGTTGAAATAAATCAAAAGAAAAATAGTATTTGTGGTACATGACAATTGTAAGAAATTCAAATTTCAGTGTCCATAAATGGAAATTTAATGTACCACAGTCACTTGTATTCATTTACATATTATCTATAGCTGTTTTTTTGCTACTTTGGCAGAGCTGAGTACAGAAATGATTTGGCTAGCAAAACCAAAAATATTTACTATGTGATCCTTTGCTGAATAAGTTTTTCAACCCCTGGTGTAGAAGTTATAGTGTAGAATATAAGTACCATGGGGACAAGGATGAAGTGTAACACAGAAATCAAATTCTATTCCTTATTCTGCCAGTAGATGAAATGGAGCAAGACAACTTCTCTGCATCTCTACTTGGTAATTTTAAAACTCTGAGGTAATATTGTTTCATCTTTTATGCTTAATCTGATTCTGCTCTAAAATAGTCTAATTTTTTATTGATTAATGTTCAATATTTATTTGTCTAGTACCCAGAATTCTCAGCTGAAATGGAAACAATACGCTGAATTATATTTGGGTATTGTGTTTGGATATTTTTGAATTCTGTATGGAGGTTCTTCTATGTATGAATAAATTAGGGCCTTGTTGTAACCCATTATGCTTTTGCTACTTTACTATCCTCATTGGTAGGACATGCTTCCTTAGGTCTTTCACGTTGGAGTATCTAACATGAGACACCACATGCATGCTCACCTAGCATGCCCAACATATAATCCCATTATGGTTCAACATGCTATTATAACAATAACTATAATGATCACATTAATAAACAACAAAGATTTATTAAATATTCCTTTGTCCCAGGCCTGTTTTAGTTCATTAACACAGTCAATCCTCACAATAATCCTATGATCTATATACTCTTTTATTTTAATTTTACTGATAAGGAAACAGAAGCAGAAAAGATTTCATAACTTGTTGTAACTCTTTTTAAACCCCTCTATTTCCAAACTCTATGAAATTCAAGACCTCTGAAGCCAAACTTGAAATAATTTTGGAGGAGTGTCATGATCACAGTGCTGCTGTCTGGGGCTGGCAAACTGCCCTTTATCCCTTTAATGTTGCATTGGGATGCTGTGATTAAATGAGGATGTCTTTGGGTTCATCTGTTGAAAAGGTATTATATTATTTTGCTATAGATGAGACCATCCAAACTTCATAGCAACTAAATGCTTTAGTTCCTCATGACATTGAAAAGGTAGGAGGTATCAGAAGCACTCCTTTCCATAGAGTTTTGAGTGACTTTGTAATGAGCCTTTGTTAGTAATTCAACAGTATCATACTGCTGATGTGAATAATTTGACACTCTTCCTATATCTGAGCAAAGTGGGACTCTACCTTGTGGAATATAGCTCATTTGTATAATGTTCCCTCCAGGATAAAATCTACATGGTTATGCAAACACTAAATATGTTTAGAACTTAGATGTGTTATGCATGCCCATTTAAAAGATTTAACTGTTGGAATATTAATTAAAAAAATATTATTTTCCTGCCTATAGTATTCCTTCCAGCCTCCTTCCCTACCCTCAGGTCAAAATATGAGGCTAGATATTTGGATTTTCATTCTTCACGGGAAAGCTGTGATACAGAGGTCAAAAATAGAAGATACTCAGAGACACTGTCTTCCTGTAAGTGATGGGGGAGAGGTGAGTCCTTTGATTTTAGAGAGAGGAAATTGGAAACTCTCTGATCCTGAGACGGCCGCAAGGCACTGGGAGCTGCCTACTGGGGGTTCCCAGTTCCCTGTAAGAGCACCAGGGAGAAAGCTGGAGTTCATAGGAAAATGGTTGAACTCTAGGCAGACCCAGGTTCTCAACCTCAGGAAAGATCTTTCATCAAGCATGGAATGGGCACAGCCCAGCTGTTGGATATCTAGAACTCATCTTGGCTCAGACAATGTGGTGATTACAAGTGACTGTGATGAAACTAGAGTGCCTTCTTCTTTTGTCAAGTACTACATGGGCCTCCTTGGTATTGGGGCAACCGTAAGGAAAGAACTAGTCCTCCACTTAATTTCTAAGAATGAATTTTCTTCTGTTCTAGCAGGAAAGAGGCTTACATTTGAGCTTAATTAGATTTAAAGAAAATAAATGTGACATTTCTCTCACACTTGAGATTGTGGACTAAAACATATAGTCACTATATAGGTACATATGTGCAAAATAAATCCTTCTTTTGAATATCCCCAGCCACATACCTTCAGGTCATACTCCCTCTGATTCACATAAAACTATGCCTAAGTGAGAATGAAAAGGATTATCTGATTGAAAAACATGTAAACTCTTTAATTTCTCACCATGCTGCAAGAAAAAATGGCAACTTGGCTCCATCTGTAAAGAGCAACAGCATGTGCCTCAATTACTGCTTTTCACATGTATTTCTATTAGTTTTAAAACGCTTTACCTGAAGCTTTTCTTCTGCCCCATTGTTTTGGGTTATTTCCCCCCCTCAGTATGGATGAAGATCTAGGACACTTGGGTTCTTAATCTACCTTCCCAAGTGAGTTATAGTACAGCCTCTAGCAACCATTTAATTTCCTCCCACTGAAGTGCAGCAGTCAGAAATACCCACTGAGACCTCTGAGAGTACATTTGATATTTCTGCTTAATTATTATTGGTGAAGGATTTGAGATTCTCTAACAAAAACTTCAGTCACAGACAATATGTTGTAATTTAATTTGAAACTATTATCCTGCCTTGTTCTGCTTTCAGAAGGACGTGTAGGAATCAAACTTTGTATTAAGTAACACTTTTTGTGAGATAAATAATGAAGGACTGTGAATAAAAGTGGAACATTATAGATTCCATTCAGATGAGGTCAAATGGCCAATTCTATAAGAAGTAAAGGAATTTAACTCGCCATAAGCCTATTTATTGCAAAGAGAGAAAATATTACCTTCTTGCCTACTATTTATGGCATTAGTTTAATAAGATACTATATTTTAAACTGGACTTTTCTTACCTCCACTTATTATTGAGGTTTTGTTTAGTCTATAAATTATTTCACTTGGGGCCTCTGAATGTTGTGTAACAATAGATATGCAGAGATTAGAAACTGCAGTTATTTTTTTCCTTCTAGGGATCCAATAACAATACGATAAAGAATTTCAATTTTTACATAACAGCCACTATTTGTGGCGGCATTTGTAAAGGTTATTGGGTGTCCTGATCTCATTTTAGAGAAGACATATTTTAGCCATGATTTGGATAGAACATGGTATTTGAAGACCATTAATAAATCCTCAGTTCTATCTGTAAACAGAAAGTTAGAATAAAGCAGATTGAGCTGCATACAATATGTTGTTCTTAAAACCACCACCCCTCCAAAAAATATTCAGTATGACTGATCATTGATTTCTTAACCATAGGAGAAGGCCTTCTTTGAAAATAGGGGGAACCAATAAGTATAAACAAGCTGTGATATGAGAGGTATTTGAAAAGCCCTAATTTCTAAAAATATGTCCCAATGATAGTGTACACTGGCAGAAATGCTTCCACAAGTAACAGCTTTCTTAGATGTCTTTTCTTAGCTTATTTATCCTTATTTATTTTTTAAATTAAAATATTATTGGGAATATGAAATATTATTGACTTTAATTGGCCAAATCTTGAAGGTGGATTTTGTGGCTGTCTTGGGAGCTGAATAGATAGGAATAATACTTGTCTGCTTTTGGATGAAGAACCCTTGAAAGGTAACTGAGGACTTGTGTGTGAGTGGAGGAAAAAAGGCAAATGCCTCCTTCTCTGCAGTTCTTAGGAGCTATTCTGTTCATAGGATTATGTGTGTCCTGCTAATACTATTAAGTTTCTTCAAGGTGTTTATTCCTTTGGCAAATACTTTGATGACACTGAGCTCTGTATATATTGAAAATATGGTGGTCTGGTGGCCACTATCTTCCCCTAATTTGTAGCCCAAGGCTTATTTATTTTACTTTTAGTCTTCCTCTCTCTTTAGGAACCAAATTACAATCAGTTCCTTAACAGGATACATTTTATGACAAGGTTTGTTCTACTCATAGACAAGATAGGTCGATGTTACAGCTCTTCAGAACAGACTGCCTTGGATTAAAAAAAAATGGCACTTTTGTTTTCTGTGAGACCTTGATAAGTTAATTTTTCTCTTTATCCAAAAATGAAATGAAATGAAATGAGGGTGAAAATACTATCTACCTAAATGGTTGTTGGTAAGATTAGATTGTGTGTGTGCATGTGTTATCAACTAGGTTATAATCTGGCTCACAGTTAGGGCTAAATAAGTATCATTATTGTTTATTACTATTTACTCAACAAATATTCATTAAGCACCTATTACATGTCATGTAGTGTCCTTGACACTAAGGGAACAACAGCAAAACAAAACAAAACAAAGAATATACCTACATAAAACTTACACCTTGAATTATGAGACTTAGCTGTTATCATTGCCCATTATTCCTTAAAGCAAGGAAAGAAGGCTCTTCTCCATTGTCAAACTGGCTAAAGAATACAAATGGTAGGGAAGGTCATAAAACTGCTTTAGGAGATTTATTTTATTCATTTTAATACATGTGTGACCAAGAGCAAAAACAAAATAGCTAAAATAATTAGGAATAAGAGTTTGCCATAGACTGGCTCTAAGTAAGTGTACATTGTTGCCTACTGCTTTTCAGATCATTTGTCGGTAGTTCCCACTGGGTCAGTGACATACTTTACTTTTTCATCATACAACGAATCTCCTTAAATCCTGACAGAACACATATCATCATTTGGCATTGTTTCCAGTAGTCAATCTAATGGGAGTTTATCCATTCTGCTGAAACAGGAAGAGGCCTTTAATAATTATAAAATCAAAAGAACAATGAAGATCAAATAAGTCCAGTAAAATTTTACTAGTATTTTATAGAAAGAAATAACACCTTTAAAAATATTACAATATACTTATTGCTTGGAAATTACTTCAACTTTTTTTCATGGCTTTTTCCACATCTTTTTTCAGTAGAATCAGAGAATAACTTTGGATAATTTGCCTACTCTTTCAACTACTCTTCTTCAGGCAACAGATTGATTGGTTTTGTTAACCTTCCTTAATAGGGGAGGAGGAGGAAGCATACTTTTGAAAAATTATTGGATTAGATGACTTATTTGGCAAAACAAAGAACTATAGAATTTTAAAGTGGAAAGGGATAATACTGATCATCAAAAACAGCAGCATTCAGAATTTATTTTTAAGCTGTATAATTCTTTCTTCAAATAAAAGATAAGCAAAAGTCCCAAATGTAAAACAGATAAAGAGAGAGGTGCTCTGATTGAAATGAGGTGCAAGCTCTGGAGCTCAACTCCTGTGGTAATGACAATGGAATTCACTCCAAGTCAATAAGCCCAGGTTTAAATTTCCCTGACCAAATTCAGGTCCTGGATTTCACATTTAAAGAGATTTTGGTCTGAAGAGGAAAATATTTTTGTTTAAGGTCAGAGAGCAAGTACAAACAGTGCCAATAGCAGAACCAAAGTCTGCAGATGTCTACTCAAGTTTTCTGTTTTTCTTTATATTAGGAAATAGTATTTTGCATTGTAATTAAATTGAAGGTTAAGCCAGGTAATGCACTACTGTTCCAATGACAAGATCACATTTTAAGTAGCACATAGGAGATATCGTTACAAACTCTTTGGAAAATAAAATCTTCCTCAATACTTCTTCTGACCAGGAAAGTTCACATTCCTTCAACATGAAAAATACACTAATTCCCTCCCATGCATATCCAACTTTCACCCCATTATGCATCAGTTTAAAGTCCATGATCTCATCAAAACGTGGGTCAGGTGCATAAAAAGCTCCTCAGACACAGCTTTTGGGACACTATTCCTCTTGATCTGAACACTAATGAATCAAGTAGACAAATTATCTTAAACACTGCACCCAACAAACAATAATGGGACAGCATACAATAAACTGCTATAGACACTCATGTTCATAAAGGGTGGGAAATGGGAGGCACAAAGCAACCAGAAATCCACAGGAATTCAGAAATACATCCAGGCAACATGCTGCTAGTTCCTTGATTAGGGCTCAGTTCTACTCTCTAGGAATAATTCTGCACAGCTCTCGGTTTCATCTTCTAGCCTTTTGTCTGTTCTCTGAGCCATCATTTCTTTTCCATAAGAAATGGCTGATGTTTGCAGCAGACTAGTTTTTTTCAGATGGCTTCTTTCTTATAGAAATAAGTAGTTCAAGGATCTAAAGACCTTTTTATTTTGTACTGCTTGTATTTTTAGTCTATGGTGACACTGTTTTCTCATCCTCTTCAAAATGTTTGGATCCCTATGAGTCTTACTGGAGCTTAGTCCATTACATAAAAGCCACAACCCTCCTTCCTTGATACAAGCCCCTCTCTACTTGAGGCATCTTGTGAAATTGTTGTAGGGCATTACCTAGGAGTCTTTGAAGCCCAACTTGAGATGCATGTCTTTGAAATTCTAAAAGAGCTTTTTGCTTACTTGAAAGAGTACCTTGCCTTCTATATCTCTGAGGTCTTAAAGAGATGCTCTGCAGTCTTACCTTTACTTAATTTTTTTTTATTCAAACAGAAAGTCACAAGAATTATAATCATCCTCATCAGTTCACTCAGTCCCATGTAATTATTTTTTTTTTCCATCTTGATCTTTTGTTAGCACTTTTATGAATTCATCAGTTTTCCATTAGCATTCTGAAAATGCTTATTCATTCAGTTCAGCAATATAGTCAGTTACCAGAAACCTGTACTTGTCAGAGTCTTTTCCATGAATTCCTTGAAGATGAAACTCTTTTATAGGAACATATTTGCAAAAGCAATACAGTACACCCAGAGCTGTCTGTAAATGACAAAAGACTTAAAAATGACCACGGTTAAAGATTTGATGAAACTTCATAATAATGCAATTGACAAGGAAATTTAGTTATTTCTGAGACATACATTTTAAAGTAATAACTAGAATTATGACTTATAACATTATACCAGGTATATAAGATTTTTTAGAAATTTCATGTAATGTCTGAAACATTTATATTAACATATTTCCATACAAATAACCCAAAGAAAGTTTAGTATTAGTCGGTTTTTTTGTTTGTTTGTTTCTTTTTTATACTGCAGGTTCTTATTAATCATCAATTTTGTACACATCAGTGTATACATGTCAATCCCAATCGCCCAGTTCAGCACACCACCATCCCCACCCCACCGCAGTTTTCCCCCCTTGGTGTCCATACGTTTGTTCTCTACATCTGTGTCTCAACTTCTGCCCTGCAAACCGGTTCATCTGTACCATTTTTCTAGGTTCCACATACATGTGTTAATATACAATATTGTTTTTCTCTTTCTGACTTACTTCACTCTGTATGACAGTCTCTAGGTCCATCCACGTCTCAACAAATCACTCAATTTCGTTCCTTTTTATAGCTGCGTGATATTCCATTGTATATATGTACCACATCTTCTTTATCCATTCGTCTGTTGATGGGCATTTAGGTTGCTTCCATGACCTGACCGTTGTAAATAGGGCTGCAATGAACATTGGGGTGCATGTGTCCTTTTGAATTATGGTTTTCTCTGGGTATGTGCCCAGTAGTGGGATTGCTGGATCATATGGTAATTCTATTTTTAGTTTTTTAAGGAACCTCCATACTGTTGTCCATAGTGGCTGTATCAATTTACATTCCCACCAATAGTGCAAGAGGGTTCGCTTTTCTCCACACCCTCTCCAGCATTTGTTGTTTGTAGATTTTCTGATGATGCCAATTCTAACTGGTGTGAGGTGATACCTCATTGTAGTTTTGAGTTGCATTTCTCTAATGATTAGTGATGTTGAGCAGCTTTTAATGTGCTTCTTGGCCATCTGTATGTCTTCTTTGGAGAAATGTCTATTTAGGTCTTCTGCCCATTTTTGGATTGGGTTGTTTGTTTCTTTAATATTGAGCTACATGAGCTGTTTATATATTTTGGAGATTAATCCTCTGTTCATTCGTTTGCAAATATTTTCTCCCATTCTGAGGGTTGTCTTTTCATCTTGTATGTTGTTTCCTTTGCTGTGCAAAAGTTATGAAGTTTCATTAGGTCCCATTTCTTTTTTTGTTTGTTTTTATTTCCATTACTATAGGAGGTGGATCAAAAAAGATCTTTCTGTGATTAATGTCAAAGAGTGTTCTTCCTATGTTTTCCTCTAAGAGTTTTATAATGTCTGGTCTTACATTTAGGTCTCGAATCCATTTTGAGTTTATTTTTGTGTATGGTGTTAGGGACTGTTCTACTTTCATTCTTTTAATGTAGCTGTACAGTTTTCCCAGCACCACTTATTGAAGAGGCTGTCTTTTCTCCATTGTATATCTTTGCCTCCTTTGTCATAGATTAGTTGACCATAGGTGCGTGCGTTTATCTCTGGGCTTTCTATTTTGTTCCATTGATCTATGTTTCTGTGTTTGTGCCAGTACCATATTGTCTCAATTACTGTAGCTTTGTAGTATAGTCTGAAGTCAGGGAGTCTGATTCCTCCAGCTCCGTTTTTTTCCCTCAAGACTGCTTCGGCTATTTGGGGTCTTTTGTTCCTCCATACAAATTTTAAGATGATTTGTTCTAGTCCTGTAAAAAATGCCATTGGTAATTTGATAGGGATTGCACTGAATCTGTAGATTGCTTTGTGTTGTATAGTCATTTTCACAATATTGATTCTTCCAATCCCAGAGCATGGTATATCTCTCCATCTGTTGGTATAATCTTTAATTTCTTTCATCAGTGTCTTATAGTTTTCTGTATACAGGTTTTTTGTCTCCCTAGGTAGGTTTATTCCTAGGTATTTTATTCTTTTTGTTGCAATGGTAAATGGGAGTGTTTCCATAATTTCTCTTTCAGATTTTTCATCATTACTGTATAGGAATGCAAGAGATTTCTGTGCATTAATTTTGTATCCTGCAACTTTACCAAATTCATTGATTAGCTCTAGTAGTTATCTGGTGGCATTTTTAGGACTCTCTATGTATAGTATCATGTCATCTGCAAACAGTTACACCTTTACTGCTTCTTTTCCAATTTGTATTCCTTTTATTTCCTTTTCTTCCCTGATTGCCATGGCTAGGACTTCCAAAACTATGAATAGTAGCAGTGAGAGTGGACATCCTTGTCTCGTTCCTGATCTTAGAGGAAATGCTTTCAGTTTTTCACCACTGAGAATGATGTTTGCTCTGGGTTTGTCATATATTGCCTTTATTATGTTGAGGTAGGTTCCCTCTATGCCCACGTTCTGGAGAGTTTTTATCATAAATCGGTGTTGAATTTTGTCAAAAGCTTTTTCTGCATCTATTGAGATGATCATATGGTTGTTATTCTTCAATTTGTTAATATGGTGCATCACATTGATTGATTTGCTTATATTGAAGAATCCTTGCATCCCTGGGATAAATCCTACATGATTGTGGTGTATGATCCTTTTAATGTACTGTTGGATTCTGTTTGCTAGTATTTTGTTGAGGATTTTTGCATCTATATTCATCAGTGATAATGGTCTTTAATTTTCTTTTTTTGTAGTATCTCTGCCTGGTTTTGGTATCAGGGTGATGGTGGCCTCATAGAATGAGTTTGGGAGTGTTCCTTCCTCTGCAATTTTTTGGAAGAGTTTGAGAAGGATGGGTGTTAGCTCTTCTCTAAATGTTCGATAGAATTCACCTGTGAAGCCATCTGGTCCTGGACTTTTGCTTTTTGGATGATTTTTAATCACAGTTTCAATTTCATTAGTTGTGACTGGTCTGTTCATATTTTCTGTTTCTTCCTGGTTCAGTCTTGGAAGGTTATACCTTTCTAAGAATTTGTCCATTTCTTCCCAGTTGTCCATTTTATTGGCATAGAGTTGCTTGTAGTAGTCTCTTAGGATTCTTTGTATTTCTGCAGGGTCTGTTGTAACTTCTCCTTTTTCATTTCTAATTTTATTGATTTAAGTCCTCTCCCTCTTTTTCTTGATGAGTCTGGCTAATGGTTTATCAATTTTTCTTCTCAAAGAACCATCTTTTAGTTTTATTGATCTTTGGTATTCCTTTCTTTGTTTCTTTTTCATTTATTTCTGCTCTGATCTTTATGCTTTATTTCCTTCTGCTAATTTTGGGTTTTGTTTGTTCTTCTTTCTCTAGTTCCTTTAGGTGTAAGGTTAGATTGTTTACTTGTGATTTTTCTTGTTTCTTGAGGTAGGCTTGTATAGCTATAAACTTCCCTCTTAGAACTTCTTTTGCTGCATCCCATTGGTTTTGGATCATCGTGTTTTCATTGTCATGTGTCTCTAGGTATTGTTTTTATTTCCTCTTTGATTTTCTCAGTGATCTCTTGGTTTTTTAGTAACGTATTTTTTAGCCTCCATGCGTTTGTGTTTTTTACGATTTTTTCCCTGTAATTCATTTCTAATCTCATAGTGTTGTGGTCAGAAAAGATGCTTGATATGATTTCAATTTTCTTAAATTTACTGAGGCTTGATTTGTGACCCAAGAAGTGATGTATTCTGCAGAATATTCCATGCGCAATTGAGAAGAAATTATAATCTGTTTTGGGATGGAATGTCCTATAAATATCAATTAAATCAATCTTGCCTTGACTTAATTTTTAAATGGTGTTTTTTTCTGAGAGCATCCTAGATTTAATATCTACTCAGAAGTTTATTTATTAAATAAGCATCTTTTGGCATCTAAAGCGATTAAAAATAAGGAACAGTTTTATTTTCAAACCTGCCAAATACTTGCTCCTTTATATATAAGAACGTTTTCTCTAGCTTGATTTTTTTTCTTTTTTTCACTTTTATTGAATTACAATTGACAAATACAATTGTAATATATTTAAAGTATACAATATGATGATTTGATATCCCTAACATTGTTAAAGGATTCCTTCCCACAATTGAGTTACTAACACAACCATCACCTCACATATTTACCTTTTTTGGTGTGTATGCAAACAAAGTTTTACTCTCTTAGCAAATTTCAATTATACAATATAGTATCATCCACCATAATCACCATGTTATGTATTAGATTCTTAGACCTTATTCATCCTATAACTGAAACTCCATACCCTTTTACTAACCTCTTCTATTTCCCCCATCTCCCACCCCTGGGCAACCATTCTACTCTGTTTCCATGAGTTCCACTTTTTTGTTTTAGAGTCCACATAAAAGTGTTATCATGTAGTATTTTCCTTGCTTATTTTTCTGGCTTATTTCACCTAGCATTATGCCCTTAAGGTCCATCCATGTTGTTGCAAATGGAAAGTTTTATTTTTTTTTGAATTCTGAATAATATTCAGTTGTGTATGTATGTTTGTATACATATATATATATATATATAATCATCTGTGGATAGACAAAGTTGTTCCCATACCTTGGCTATTGTGAATAATGATGCACTGATCATGGCAGTGCAGATATATGTTCAACATAATTATTCTGCTCCCTTTGGATGCATACCCAGAAGTGGATCATATGGTAGTTCTATTTCAACTTCTTGAGGAATCTTTATACTCTATACAGTGACTGTACCAGTTAACACCAGCTCTGTACAAGTGTTCCGTTTTCTCCATATCCTTACCAACACTTTTTATCTCTTGTCTTTTTGATAATAGCCATCCCAATAGGTGTGACATGATATTTCATTGTGATTTTGATTTATAATTACCTGATGATGTCAAGGAGATTATCTCTTATGTTTTCTTCTAGGAGTTTTACAGTTTCAGGTCTTACATTCAAGTCTTTAATCCAAAAAATAATTTCTTTTGTGTGTATATGTGTAATACAGGGATCCATTTCCATTCTTTTGCACATGGATATCCAGTTTTCCCAATACCATTTACTGACGAGATTATCCTTCCCCCATTGTATATTCTTGGCCAACTTTGTCAAAAATTAATTGACTATATATGCATGGATTCATTTCTGGGCTTTCAAGTCTATTCCACTGATCTATGTGTCTGTTTTTATGCCCATACTTTACTGATTAGATTACCATAGCTTTGCAGTCTACTTTGAAATCAGGAAGCGTGATGCCTTCAGTTTTATTTTCTTCTGCAAGGTTGCTTTGACTATTCAAGGTCTTTCGTGGTTCTGTACGAAATTTAGGATTTTCCTTCTAGTTCTGTGGAAAATACCATTGGAATTTTGATAGGGATTGCATTGAAAATGTATTTATTCAAATGCCTGATGTGTAGGAGTCATTAAACTAGCTTCTGGTTTTCTTTCAGAGGGAACTAATCTGTGTGTAGCTGTACATTTGGTGCAACCCTTAGGAAGAGGGAAATTCAGGAGCTTTCAACTCTCCCTCTTGGTGACTTCACTCTTCTTAAGCTTTTTTTTTTTTTTTTCCTCATTTTATTATCAATAGCTAGAAGATAAGCATGTCATGAAACATTTTACCTGGAAATCTCCTTAAACTAAGTAATAGAATTCATTAGGTTTATTTTCTATTTTTCGTATTTTTACAAGTAATATTGTTGCTCAACTTTCTGCCACTACACAAGAGTCTTTTATCCTTCGTCATTTAACTGCATTTTCATCACTTTCTGGTGAGTCTTCAAAGACATTCTTCTCAGGGTTCTTTAGACTCCTGCTAACAGTCTCAAAGACTTTCAGCGTCTGCTCACTATCCTTTCATAAAGGTTGTTTTAGGTTTTATTATAGCAGCATCCCCCTGTTCTGAATATAATAGATGCATATCAAGTCATCCCAAAGTTAGCGACATATAACAACAACAATCATTTATTATTATTATTTCTTATGGCATTGGGAACCAACTCTGCTTAGGATAGGTAGTTCTCCTTAGGGGTTTCTCATGAAGTTGTAACCAGACAATGGCTGGACCTGGAATCATCTCTAAGGCTTTCTTACATATCCTACAATTGATGATGATGATACTTGATGATGGCTGTTGCCTGGAATCTCAGCCTCATCTTTCCTTGTGGCTTAGGCTTTCTTGCAGTATAGTGACTGGATTCCAAAAGCAGTTCCACAGGAAAGAAACAGACAGAAGTCTTATTGCCTTTTATAACCTAGCCTCAGAAACCACATAGCATCACTTCCACTATACTCTATAAGCCAAGGCTATAACAACATTCCAGCCAGATTCAAGGGTAAAGGATATCAGCTCCTTTTCCAGATGGGGATGTGGTAAGGTCACACATAAGAAGTCCATGAACAACAGGAGATAGTGTTACACAGGTCTTCGGAAAAATACAATCTGCCACAACCATATACCACAAATTGTCAACTATAATGTATCACATAGCAATAAAAAAACATAAGGAAACATTAGAATAGTGATATTAAATTATTTCATATTAGATTCATAAAACAGCTTAATGTACTTATTAAAAATTAAAAATAAAATATTTGCCACACAGGAATATTTGAAAAAGTTGACTATCTCATTGGTCTGGTGTTTGAAAATAGATCTAACAAAATGTATGATAGTTGCTGCTGGGAGAAAGTAAATATTTCACAATAAATGAGATGAGACATATTCAGTAGGACAAATAAATATTTCACACAGTCTTGAAGAGATAAAACAGCCTGAATATGAAAAGAATAACTTCCATACTAAACTCTAAGATACAGTAATGTGATAAAACATAATTTCTGTAAAACTAAATTTTCTGACTTTTAACTCTTTGCTTAAAAGGTCTTCCTCTTTTCTTCCAGATATTTTATTGTAAGACAAAGCATATTAAAATAAAGTAAAACCTAATTACTTTAAATGCTGTAGCTGTTTTTGGGCAGCAACTCAACTTGCTTTCAAATACAGATTGGAAAAATTATCTCACCCTTTCTTATGGGAGAGGATAATGGAGCTAGATTAACGGGTTTCAAACTATTAGAGTTTTAAGGCTGTTGGCATCACAAATCAGGAATCACTTAAGTCATAATTATATGAGGTTTGAGTAGGTGGCCGTCTTAGAGAATATCTTTTCTTAGCCCCTTCCTTTTATGAAGTCAAACATACCTCTCATAGTAGCTTTACCTGTATATCTCTCCCTTGCTGTTCCCTTGCATTTAGGCCTTTAAAGAATTCCACAAAAGGAAAAATATTTATTGCATGTCTAGTATGTGCAAGGGACTATGCAGGTCATTTATTTTTTTCCTCATGGCTCCCTCTGGTATAAGTGTCCTCATTACCATTTTGTCTTAGAGTTTGTCTGCTTGTTTGATTGTTGCTTGATTTTATTTGAAAATTACTTTTGTGAATTACTACAGGCATGTAAAGTCATAGAAAAATATATAATGAACACCTGTGTACCTATCACCTAGCTTAAATGAAATATTTCAAATAAAATTTAAATCCTCTGTGTAGCTTTTCATGATCCCATTCCTCTCATTCTCATCTAAGAAGTAATTACTATGAATTTATCACTCCTACACATAAAACTATTTTATATGTGTTTGCATATTTTTAAATGTAAAAGATGTTATCATGCTTTCTGCAAAATTTTTCCCCTAAAATTATGTTTTAAATTTTATCCATGTTTATGCGGGAGGGTTTTATTCATTTTAATTTTACTGCTGTATAAGTTTATAAGATTAATGATATATATTCACTCTTTTATTTTGATAGATATTTACATCATTAAAAATTTTTCATCAGTACAAATTTTGTTGCAACAAGTATTTTAGCTATCTTTTATTGGCTTCTGCTATTCTCTCAAAATAGAAATCAAAATTTTTCTGGTTAAATCAACATTTGCTCTGTACATTATGATGAATATAAAAAAATACTATTTATTACTAAACCACATAGTGTTCTGTGATTAGCTTTTTCTTCTTTTGCTACTGTTTTTCCCTCGTGTTGTGGGATGAGGAGGTTTGAGGCAGGGTAAGTCTGTTTCTCAGTCTTTTAATTGTTTTATTAAATTAAGAAGGATGTATTTTAGAAGAATATAAATAGCACGTTGATAAAAAATTGACTTATTAATGAAAGAAATATCTGTGTCAAAGGAAAAGAGAAAGATGAGAGAAGAGTAACGTATCTTGAATACTATACACTATTTATTTAAACATATTCATATACGTTTGCATTTTATCTACTGAATACTTCATAACCTCTACCTGAATATTTCCAATATAAAATAAAATAAACTCCCCTAATATCTTCCTCTAACTACGTACCCACTCTCTTTGCTTCCCTTCTGTGGTAGAGAGAACAATGGCCTCCAAATAAGTACATCTCCTAATCCCTGGAACCAGTAAATATGTTATTTTACAATGCAAAGGCATTCAAATCAAAGACTTTGCAGACGTGATTAATGGTATGGCCCTTGAAATAGGGAGATTATTCTGGATTATTCAGGTGGGCCCAGTCTAATTATATGAGCCCTTAAAATTCAAGAACCTTTTCTGGCTGGGTTATAGAGAGAGAGAGATGTGATAATGATAAAGGGTCAGAGAGAGATTTGATGCTGCTAGTATTGCAGAGACTCAATGTTGCTTGCTCATGGGGCTATGAACCAAAGAATGTGATATCCTTTAGAACTGGGAAAGACAAGGAAACCAATTCTTCTCCAGAGCCTCCAGAAAGGAACACAGTGCTGTCTATACCTTGATATTAGCCCAGTGAGATCTGTGCTGGCTTTCTGACTTATAGAACTGTGAAATAATAAATCGTATTATTTAAGCTGCTTAATTTGCTACAGCAGTATAAAAAACTAGTACACCTTCACAACTAAATTTCTTGAAAGAGGCATCTCTTGTTGCTGTCAACATTAACTTACATTGAATTTTCTCATTATCCTACTTCTACTAGGCTTATTTCCTCATCATTCTATTAATTTGTTATCAAAGACATCTTTAATTTGTCTCCTATATCCAATGAGCATTTTTCTATTGTTATCTTAACTGCTTCCTTAGCCTTATTTGATTCAATTTATCAATTTTCCCTTATTGAAACACTGTATTATTTTGAATTTAGCAGAAAAATCACCCACAGGGTTTTCTTCCTCCTACTCTCCTTACATGGTTTTATTAATCCATTTCCATGTCTATAAATACAACATATACTATTTACCCCATCAAACTTAATAACTAATTGTCTATTTATCCTTTTCACTTGGATATCCAGTATTTCAAACATAAGGCTGAAATGAAATTCCTAATTTTTGCGCCAAACCTTCCCTTCTCACCAATTCAGTTGCTCAAGCCAGTGCCTAGGAATTGTCCTAGATTTGTATTTCACTAAACCCTTCACATTCACTCCTTTGGAAAATACTGCCTACCCTACTTCTAATCTGTCTACTTCTCTGTTACCTTTACTACTGCTCTATTTCAAATCATTACCGTCTTGTGCCTGGACATCACAAATTCTCCTGATAGGTCTACTTGCTTCTGCTCTTTCCACCTCCTTCCCCACATGAAAATTCCATTCACCACATAGTTGCCAAAGTGATTTTTTAAAAATGTAAACATATAACATATCTAGAGAAAATAAATGGTGATCTTTACTTGTAGGAAAGTGGGTGTTAAGTGGATTTAATGTTTAAAAGTATTTCCTAGGGTGTTTCCTTTAATGAAAACAATCATATTTCTTATAAAAATTAAATTGCCTTACTATATTTGAATATACTTGCATTATAATTACTTTGGCATTATGCATGAAGTGATTCTGAATAGAGTATACTTGTGAATTTGTAACCATGACCAAAGTGGTATGTGCCACAGAATAACAGGTAACATTACTTTAAAAAGTATTTTCTTGCCATAAGATAAAATATCTCACTTTTCAAATTGCTTCACCTATATGTTAATTAGTTTCTTTAAAATATAACAAATATTCATGAGATTTCACACATTCTCACACAAACATTCCTTAACTTAGAAAGAAATCTAAATTGCTTTTCAAACTTAGTGATACTTCTGTAGATGTTAATAAAATGCCTCATATCTACGAATAGAAGTTTCTCTCCTCAATACCTTTTCTATTACAAGATATTTAATAAAATGGGAGCACTTATTGTCAAAGAAATTTAATTATTTTTTAGCATATCATGCAATTTACTAGCTTGCCAACATCAGACAAGACCAAATAGTATGTGAAAGTGCTGAGGAATTTGATTACAAGTTGTTGAATGTAGAAAGAGGATGTCCTGGAAAATAAAAGATGTAATTATCAGTTTGCCCTTTCTTACCTCATAAATCACTAATTGCAAAGTACAAAATTGAAATATAATGGGATCAGGCAATTGTCAGTTTCTATAAATACATGTTGAAGGCCTGGCACATACGAGTTTTAAATCCTCGACCCAAAACGCATGGAGATGTAGCAGCTCCCTACTCCATCCCAGACTGTTTTTTTACAACCATACAGATTTGGCAAATTTATTCCCTTTGTCACCCATCTCTTATCTCCCCACCCCATATTTAAAATTTCAAATTTGGCATTTGTGTGATTAGTGACTATGACGGATAAGCTGGGTAGTGGCACACCGAATACAACAAAATTTCAAGAAGACATATAAAAATTCTGGTAAAAGTGCTTTCTGAAATTCACAGAGCTGATGGTAGTATAAACTAGTAGGATTATTTTGGGAAGCAATCTGTTATTCAGGAATATTACCCAGATTCCACAATTATTGATTCATTACTAATTTTGTTTTCTCTATGTCTATCCATTTTTTTCTGCCATTGCATTATTTTTTAACAAATTTCAAACATCATATCAATTCATCTGTTAAATTCAATACATTCTAAGACATGGATTGTACTTTTAAAAAATAACTGCAACAGTCATTATCCCACTCAGAAATCAACATAAATTCTTTAATAGCCTTATACAAACAGTAAGTGTCCACATTTTCCTGATTGGCTTATAAATCTCCTCTACCTCCTCCTCCCTTTCCTCTTTTTCTTGTTTTTTAAAAAATATTCATTGAAACTGTTTGATCTGCCTCTTAAATCTCTTTTAATCTATATTAACATTTGTTCTCCGTCTCTCGGGAGTGGAATATGCACAACTACTTCTGTGTTTGTTTGCTTGTTCTTTCATTTACCTAATTACAAATTACATGAATTGATTTTATCTTTAAAAATAAATACAATATATTAAATAAAAACAAATTCCAATTTGACTAAAACTTCCAGTTTAACTAAAAATAGAACAATCAAGTTTGAAAAGCAAAATATTTGGCATTATTGAATTAAAGAAATATGGTGATTACTGATATTTAATTTACTTCTTTGTTCTAAGTAATATAATATATAGTTAGGCTACTATACTCTCTTTTCTTCATCTCCCATGGTATGCATTGGCAACCCCTGAATTTCAGTAAGGTTTTCTTCCCTCTCCTTTTCTGTTTCTCTACCCCAATTAGCTTTCCAAGTATCTACTAGTGTGTTTCAGAAATTTACTCTAATTAACTTGGGTCAGGGGGTGATGCTGCACACACCTCTGACATAGCCAGATATTGAGTTACCCACAATAATTCCATTTTCTAATAAGCAAGCTGGGTTAGAGACAGACCCTAAAGAGTGGAATACATTGACTAATAACGCATTTCCATTGTACTTTCCCAGTGTGTATTGTCAGAGGAAAAGAGAGGTTTAGACTGGTTTATGAGGTGAATGCACACTTGCACATCCCATCCAAGAGCATAAGAAAAAACAAGGAGACACTCAATCTTTGCTAGGGGTTTTCCACTGCTGCGGAGCTTCCATGTTACTACTATTCCCTACCTGTGGTGAGTGGCTAGATTTTGAGCCCTAGCAAATTCTCTGTTCTAGATACCACAGCTATCTTTATCTCCAACCTTCCATAATATAACACTCCTCTTTAGTCCACACTTTTCCACGAAAACACTCCAGAGAGAGATTGTTTTACTATGAACTAACAAAAAATAAGTTCTGGGATGGAAAAAGATATTCCATGCAAATGGAAACCAAAAGAAAGCTGGAGTAGCAATTCTCATATCAGACAAAATAGACTTTAAAATAAGGACTATTAAAAGAGACAAAGAAGGACACTACATAATGATCAAGGGATCGATCCAAGAAGAAGATATAACAATTGTAAATATTTATGCACCCAACATAGGAGCACCTCAATACATAAGGCAAATACTAACAGCCATAAAAGGGGAAATCGACAGTAACACATTCATAGTAGGGGACTTAAACACTCCACTTTCACCCATGGACAGATCATCCAAAATGAAAATAAATAAGGAAACATAAGCTTTAAATGATACATTAAACAAGATGGACTTAATTGATATTTATAGGACATTCCATCCAAAAACAACAGAATACACATTTTTCTCAAGTGCTCATGGAACATTCTCCAGGATAGATCATATCTTGGGACACAAATCAAGCCTTGGTATATTTAAGAAAATTAAAATTGTATCAAGTATCTTTTCTGACCACAATGCCATGAGACTAGATATCAATTACAGGAAAAGATCTGTAAAAAGTACAAACACATGGAGGCTAAACAATACACTACTTAATAATGAAGTGATCACTGAAGAAATCAAAGAGGAAATCAAAAAATACCTAGAAACAAATGACAATGGAGACACAACGACCCAAAACTTGTGGGATGCAGCAAAAGCAGTTCTAAGGGGGAAGTTTATAGCAATACAAGCCCACCTTAAGAAGCAGGAAACATCTAGAATAAACAACCTAACCTTGCACCTCAAGCAATTAGAGAAAGAAGAACAAAAAAACCCCAAAGCTAGCAGAAGGAAAGAAATCATAAAAATCAGATCAGAAATAAATGAAAAGAAATGAAGGAAACAATAGCAAAGATCAATAAAACTAAAAGCTGGTTCTTTGAGAAGATAAACAAAATAGATAAACCACTAGCCAGACTCATCAAGAAAAAAAGGGAGAAGACTCAAATCAATAGAATTAGAAATGAAAAAGGAGAGGTAACAACTGACACTGCAGAAATAAAAGAGATCATGAGAGATTACTACAAGCAACTCTATGCCAATAAAATAGACAATCTGGAAGAAATGGACAAATTCTTAGAAATGCACAACCTGCCAAGACTGAATCAGGAAGAAATAGAAAATATGAACAGACCAATCACAAGCACTGAAATTGAAACTGTGATTAAAAATCTTCCAACAAAGAAAAGACCAGGACCAGATGGCTTCACAGGCAAATTCTATCAAACATTTAGAGAAGAGCTAACACCTGTCCTTCTCAAACTCTTCCAAAATATAGCAGAGGGAGGAACACTCCCAAACTCCTTCTACGAGGTCACCATCACCTTGATACCAAAACCAGACAAGGATGTCACAAAGAAAGAAAACTACAGGCCAATATCACTGATGAACATAGATGCAAAAATCCTCAACAAAATACTAGCCAACAGAATCCAGCAGCACATTAAAAGGATCATACACCATGATCAAGTGGGGTTTATTCCAGGAATGCAAGGATTCTTCAATATAAGCAAATCAATCAATGTGATGCACCATATTAACAAATTGAAGAAGAAAAACCACATGATCATCTCAATAGATGCAGAGAAAGCTTTTGACAAAATTCAACACCCATTTATGATAAAAACCCTGCAGAAAGTAGGCATAGAGGGAACTTTCCTCAACATAATAAAGGCCATCTATGACAAGCCCATAGCAAACATCATCCTCAATGGTGAAAAACTGAAAGCATTTCCACTAAGATCAGGAACAAGACAAGGTTGCCCACTCTCACCACTCTTATTCAACATAGTTTTGGAAGTTTTAGCCACAGCAATCAGAGAAGAAAAGGAAATAAAAGGAATCCAAATCAGAAAAGAAGAAGTAAAGCTGTCACTGTTTGCAGATGACATGATCCTATACATAGAGAATCCTAAAGATGCTACCAGAAAACTACTAGAGCTAATCAATGAATTTGGTAAAGCGGCAGGATACAAAATCAATGCACAGAAATCTCTGGCATTCCTATATACTAATGATGAAAAATCTGAAAGTGAAATCAAGAAAACACTCCCATTTACCATTGCAACAAAAAGAATAAAATATCTAGGAATAAACCTACCTAAGGAGACAAAAGACCTGTATGCAGAAAACTGCAAGACACTGATGAAAGAAATTAAAGATGATACCAATAGATGGAGAGATATACCGTGTTCTTGGATTGGAAGAATCAACATTGTGAAAATGACTCTACTACCCAAAGCAATCTATAGATTCAATGCAATCCCTATCAAACTACCACTGGCATTCTTCACAGAACTAGAACAAAAAATTTTGCAATTTGTATGGAAACACAAAAGACCCCGAATAGCCAAAGCAATCTTGAGAACGAAAGAAGGAACTGGAGGAATCAGGCTCCCAGACTTCAGACTATACTACAAAGCTACAGTTATCAAGACGGTATGGTACTGGCACAAAAACAGAAAGATAGATCAATGGAACAGGATAGAAAGCCCAGAGATAAACCCATGCACATATGGACACCTTATCTTTGATAAAGGTGGCAGGAATGTACAGTGGAGAAAGGACAGCCTCTTCAAAAGTGGTGCTGGGAAAATTGGACAGGTACATGTAAAAGTATGAGATTAGATCACTCCTTAACACCATACACAAAAATAAGCTCAAAATGGATTAAAGATCTAAATATAAGGCCAGAAACTATCAAACTCTTAGAGGAAAACATAGGCAGAACATTCTATGACATAAATCACAGCAAGATCCTTTCTGACCCACCTCCTAGAGTAATGGAAATAAAAACAAAAATAAACAAATGGGACCTAATGAAACTTCAAAGCTTTTGCACAGCAAAGGAAACCATAAACAAGACCAAAAGACAACCCTCAGAATGGGAGAAAATATTTGCAAATGAAGTAACCGACAAAGGATTAATCTCCAAAATTTACAAGCAGCTCATGCAGCTCAATAACAAAAAAACAAACAACCCAATCCAAAAATGGGCAGAAAATCTAAATAGACATTTCTCCAAAGAAGATATACAGACTGCCAACAAACACATGAAAGAATGCTCAACATCATTAATCATTAGAGAAATGCAAATCAAAACTACAATGAGATATCATCTCACACCAGTCAGAATGGCCATCATGAAAAAATCTAGAAACAATAAATGCTGGAGAGGGTGTGGAGAAAAGGGAACACTCTTGCACTGCTGGTGGGAATGTGAATTGGTTCAGCCACTATGGAGAACAGTATGGAGGTTCCTTAAAAAGCTACAAATAGAACTACCATATGACCCAGCAATCCCACTACTGGGCATATACCGTGAGAAAACCAAAATTCAAAAAGAGTCATGTACCAAAATGTTCATTGCAGCTCTATTTACAATAGCCCGGAGATGGAAACAACCTAAGTGCCCATCATCGGATGAATGGATAAAGAAGATGTGGCACATATATACAATGGAATATTACTCAGCCATAAAAAGAAACGAAATTGAGCTATTTGTAATGAGGTGGATAGACCTATAGTCTGTCATGCAGAGTGAAGTAAGTCAGAAAGAAAAAGACAAATACCGTATGCTAACACATATATATGGAATTTAAGAAAAAAAATGTCATGAAGAACCTAGGGGTAAGGCAGGAATAAAGATGCAGACCTCCTAGAGAACGGACTTGAGGTTATGGGGAGGGGGAAGGGTGAGCTGTGACAGGGAGAGAGAGAGTCATGTACATATACACACTAACAAACGTAGTAAGGTAGATAGCTAGTTGAAAGCAGCCGCATGGCACAGGGATATTGGCTTGGTGCTTTGTGACAGCCTGGAGGGGTGGGATAGGGAGGGTGGGAGGGAGGGAGACGCAAGAGGGAAGAGATATGGGAACATATGTATATGTATAACTGATTCACTTTGTTATAAAGCAGAAACTAACACACCATTGTAAAGCAATTATACCCCAATAAAGATGTTAAAAAAAAAAAAAGTTCTTATTTTATACCTTCTGCTTATAGATGTTGTTGCTTTCACAATAGGTAAAATTAAACATGGTCAGACTCTCCCCTTTGTACCTTTCAGTTATTCACTTTTCTCAGAGATTCTGTAGATATTCAATGTCTCCAAACTGTCCAGCTCAGAGCTATCAAGGGTCCTGGTAATCTTCTTTCTCCTCTGCCATCAAACATTTTCTGTCCTGTCAAAAGGTACAAACTATCAGTTATATAGTAAAAAGTCATGAGGATGTAATGTACAGTATGGTGACTACAGTTAATAATACCTTATTGTATGTTTTCAAGCTGCTAAGAGAATAATTCTTAAAAGTTCTCATCACAAGAAAAAAATATGTTGTAACTATGTATGGGGATGGATGTTAACTAAACTTATTGTGGTGATAATTTTGCAATATATACAAATATGGGATCTTTGTGTTGTATACCTGAAAATAATATAATGTTATGTCAGTTATACCTCAGTAAAATTATACACACACACACACACACACACAGATAGATAGGTAGATAGATAGATGGCTAGATAGATAATTCAAACTGAAAAAAATTCTGTTTTGTATCCATTTGTCTAACAGTTTATCTTTTTAATGTAACAAACTTCCATATTAAATGTGATGATTAGTGAATATATAAAAATCCACCATTTATTGAACATCTACTATTTATCAGTTGCGGTTTTGTTGCGTATATTACATTTTGTAACATTCGCAAAATCAACTCCTATACTCCTCACTATCTCTGAGGAGGACATTTACACTCTTTTACAGGTGAGAAAATGAAGGTACAGAGAGACCAGATAAATTGGCAAGGTTTACAAAAATAGGAAATGGTAGAGCTGGGTCCTGAAACCAGAAATGCTTGATTGCAAAGCCCATGATATTTTTCCATTTTCCATTTCCAGTCTTCCCTACTCCCAGAAAATATCATAGACTTTGGAGAAATCTGTCTGATTTTATCCATACATTCTTATATGGTATAAAATGTCTTATGTGTGCATGAATTTGGCAAGCAGAGAACTGCTGTTACAAATGCCAACCACAATTTCACAGGATATTTGTAGATTTGGTAAATGGCAAAATTTAGCTTTTTAGCACGTCTAGAAGGGAACTCAGTATCATGGTCTATCTTTTGACATTCGAACAAAAATAGAGAAGTATTTTTAGAATATAAACGTGTCCTTGCAATATGTTGCCAACAAAATCTATTTGAGTTTAGATTTTTAAATGCCCCCATTGAAATTTAAAAACTGTCTTAGGAACTAGTCCTATGAAGACAAAGCTTGAACTTAACAGCTATTTGCTTAGCAGCAGTCACATATCTTCAATGGGAAATAGAGTATTAAATTCTTTAGTATATGCGTCTAAAAGTAGGATTTATTTTTTCACAGCTACAAAGATTAAGTTGTATCCTTGCCTAAGTATGGAAATGTGACTAATTTAGTCAATGCTCTGTCCGCAAGCTAACTTTTTCTTCTGCATTATTAGCAACTAGGACAAAAAAGCATATTAATAACAAAAACAACACAAGACAAAAACAATCCCTCCTTCCTGGTTGGCATCACAGGTGAAAGGTTACTGGATAACCATAAATGGAAGGACAGTGCCTTAATGCCCAAATATAAAGTATGTAATTTAGTCTATAAAAGTATTCATCTGAATGTCCTGAAAAAAACAATGATGAGTTACATGGAAAAAGTGGAAAAATTAATTATTAAATCTGTCTGCACTCATAAAGACCTTCCATCTAAACACTAAATATTTCAAATTGAGTTTTGACCTTTACTACACCTTTCACATAGGCTCCCTTTCTTTTATAAAATGCTACAGAGAATGGAAGTGTTGTCAATTAAGTAAAAAGAGTGTTTGCATCAACCTTTTCATGTGGGGAACTTAATGACATTTTAAGGTTAAAGTAAAAGTCAAACATTGATTTTTTTTTAGTGTCCTCCCCTAATGCACCTAATGAATAGAGATTCCAATAAAAACCTTTTAATCCATTTTAAACCTTCCACTATCAAAAGACGTCTTTTATTTTATTTTATTTTATTACCAAACTATTTTTCCTCTAAGATTCAGGACAGAAAGAAATGCTGAATCAAGAAGACCTAGGGAATTAAAATCTAGAAAATCCTGAAAATGATGTATTCTACAATATAGTTTAATTAGTTGAATCACACGTATGCATACACTTCTTAGAAATCAGGAGACTGGAAATTTGGAATTCAGGCCATATCAGATTGGATGCTGATAATTTTCTAGATCACTGAAAAGATGCTTAAATGTTTTTTTACTTTACCTACAAGGTATAAATAGAGGATAATCATTTTTTCTATCCAATATTTGGTGTATTTTATAAAATCAGAGGGATTAATTAAGGAAGCATAACAGAAAAAAATGTGTGTACAAAGAGGCTGCTTACCCTGTGTTTGATAAGCAGGGATCTGACACCTCATACTAGAAAATAAATAGCTGTGCGGTATCACAGCTTCATATTTCACAGATAGTTTGTGTGGAGAAAGGAACTAGCAAGTTGCTTTGAACAAAATTCAGACCATACCAATCCCAGCTCTCCAACACTCCATTAGAAATTTTAAAATATCTTCACATAAGTAATACAAACTCATATTTCTTACATGTAATATAATCTGATTTTTTCTTCAGAAAATTATGTTTATAATGATATTTTTGTAAATTATTGGTAATATCCATAGTGAGCAGGTAGAATCATGTAAAGGTTTCTTAAACAATGGGCTTAATTCCACACCATTTATGAGAACTACTGGTCTTTTAAAGACAGAGTTAAATGCAATAAAAGCAAATATCTGTTTCACATTAATACTTCACATGATTGTTCTATGTCTAGACTCAGAGACAGGGTTGTTTTCTAAATATGAATTCACACATGGATTTGTCATGAGTTTACCATTCTGTACCTTCAGTTTTTCGTGTTTAGAATATGTTTATTTTGTCCAATTAACCTATGTTTCTAGTTCTAAAATTAAATGTCCTTTGTTTTAATTAATCTCTTTTGTTAGAAAGCCAGGTGTACTGGCTTTGTTTAAAACAAACAAACAAAACAAAACAAAAAGAATAATTCGTTGGGCAACTTTTTGGCATGGAACTCAGATACTTATAGGAGAAGCAACGAAGTTACTTGATTTAAGATTTAGAAGAGAACTAGGAAGTGGTTCCAAAGATTAGCTAAACTTATGTCCATGTGTGTGTATTTGTGTGTTTTCTTTCATCTTCAGTTGTTGTTCCAACTCTCTTACATTAGGGAGAGATGTCATTTCACTGACACCATAAAACTGAATTGCTCACCCAATTCTCTTAAAATGTTCTCTACTCCTGGCTTCATCAGCATTTGTGAAGCCTTGAAAGGACTAAGAGAGCTAAACATATCATGCCAGCCAAACTGAAGAACACAAGAGTATAAATTATTTACTCTGATAAAAAGGGAATTCTGAGATGTTGAAGATCTCTAGACTTCCAGATAAATGAGTAGTCAGATCATTTTTAATACACTCCTTTGTTCATTCCCTTATTTACTGAATCATTCATCCAAGGAGGATTTATTGAACATCTACTATGTATCTGACCATCACTAGGCACCAGTGAGAAAAAGATAAGTAGGCTGATCATTGGCTGAAGGAGTTTTCGGATTGTTGAGATGGACTAACAATTGCAATATGCAATTTATGCTGTGATGAGATAAATTCATGCTGGTATAGGAACATGAAGGAGAGACAACCTAATACATAAGAGGAGTAATCAACAAAGGCTTTCCAGAGGTGATACCTAAGCTGAACCATGAATAGCAAATAGATGCTGGTCAATTCAGGAGGCTGGAGATGGGGAGTGGAGTGAAGTTAGGAGATGGAATGGTATATGTGAAAACCCTGGGAAGAGAGAGCCTGAAGTTGGGGAACTGAAGGTACTTCAGTAGAGTTGGAACACCCGTAGGGTAAGAGAAAAAGTTGCAATATACAAGGTTAGTGTTAAGCAGGAATTTTGTTAAGGAGTTTAAAATTTATCCTCTAGGATATGGAAGGAGTTATCAAAGTTTTAATATGGAAATGGCTTTGCCAGATTGTATTTTAGAAAATGCTGTCTGAAGGAAATGGAGAGAATGGATAAGAGAAGAAATACTGTAGGGTAATGTGGTATTTCAGAGACCAGTGCAGGCATCAGAAGACGGAGAGTTGAAGGTCTAAATCAGTGTTTCTCAAAGTGTGGTTCCTGGACTACCAGCATTAGCATCATCTAGAAACTTGTTAGAAATGAATATTCTGAGACGATGCTTTGGCACAATGCCCCGGTATTCTCCTTCTTGCTGCAAATAGTAAATCCTTCCTTCTCCCAATCTTTGTCTTTGTTGTGTCTGTTGACTCAACACCCAACAAGAGGTGAACCCAGTTTTCGAGTAACATGACCACACATAAAATTTCTCTCTAAAGATTTCCTTTTTTTTCACAAACCTTTTATAACTTTCTGTTTCCAGTTTAGTTTGTCCCTTTATTTTTTGTTTGTTTGTCAGATTGTTTGTTTTCCTATTAGAAATAACCAGCTTTGGGATGGAATCACTTTCTTTTTCCTTAAAAAATCATCTCCTTACCGTATACCTTTTCTTAGTCCCCCAAAATATCCTATTCCGATTATCATACCTGGCACCTTTAACCACATATATTAATTAGAATTCTTAATCTTTTGAAACCCTTTTTTAGTAAAAATAAATAATTGTTTATACAATTATAAACTTATTTGCAAAATAAATGTACAAAATATATTAAAACATAAAAGAAATGAATATTCTCAGGCCTCACCCCAGACATACTAAATCAGAAACCGTGGAGATGGGGCCCACAAATCTGTGTTTCAAAAAGTCCTCCAGGTAATTCTAATGCAAGCCAAAGTTTGAGAACCATTGGTACCATATTAAGACAGTAGCAATTAGAATAGAGGACATTAATAGGATTAAGGCTCATTTAAATTGTAAAATTATTGCATGTGGAATACAGAGAGCAAGGAGAAGGGAATGTCTGGAATAACTTGTTTACAAGTCTGGTTTGGGCAACTTGGTAGATAGTGATTCCATTATGTGCCATTTCACAAGGTTTCTGGTTCTGATACAATGATGGATTAAGATAAAGTGAGTCCCATCCCCACCTGTCACCACTAAAAAGCTATGAAAAACCAAAATGGAATCAAGCTACTAATCCATAAAAACCTAATTGATGAGAAAGAGACATGACTGGCATTAATATTTGATTAATTTTAGATGTCTTTCTTTTCAAAAAGACTTTTTTTTTTCAAGAGTAGTTTTAGGTTCACAACAAAAATTAAGAGGAAGGTACTGAGATTTCCTGTGTATCCCCCAACTCCACACATGCATAGCCTCTCCCCTTATCAACATCCTCCATAAGCGTAGTATGTTTGTTATCACTGATGAATCTACACTGACACATCGCAATCAACCAAACTCCATAGTTTACATTAGAGTTCACTCTTTGTATTATTCATTCTATAAGTTTGAACAAAGGTATAATGACATGTATCCAACATTATAGTATTATACAGACTATTTTCACTTCCCTCCAAATCTTGTATGCTCTGCCTAATCACCTCTCCTCCTCCACCTGCCAACAACTGGCAACCATTGATTTTTTTTTACTTTCTCCTCAGTTTTGCCTTTTACAGGATGTCATATAGTCAGAATCATACAGTATTTAGCCTTTTCAGATTGACTTCTTTCACTTATTAATATGCATTGAAAGTTCCTCCATATCTTTTTATGGCTTAATAGCTCATTTCTTTTTAGTGCTGAACAACATCCCACTGTCTGGAGATGCCACTTTATCCTTTCACCTACTGAAGGACATCTTGGTTGCTTCCAATTTTTGGCAATTATGAATAAAACTGCTATAAACATCCATGTGCAGGTTTTTGCATGAACATACATTTTCAACTGCTTTGTGTAAATATTAAGAAGCATGGCTGCTAGACTGCATGGTAAGGGTGTATATGTTTCTGGGAGTTGGGGGGTGGGTCTAACAAATCAGAGATCAGAATGAGGTGAGAAGGTACAAAAGAATAACCTCACTTAATCTGCTTTGCTAGCAAGCTTCTGCTCTAACCCCAAGATGATCATGAATGAAAACTAAGTTCAGAGTTTCTTCTTTACATAAATTTCCAAAGCACACAGAAAAGAGACTTATACATTACTCTTCAATCACTTCTTAAACAAGTTAATAAAAGATCTGAAACAGGGAGACTGTGCCAAAGCTGTGGAAAAGTACAAAGAATCTTGAAATTGGAATCAAAAGACATATTTTGAAGCCAAATCCTTTCATTAACTTGCTGTGAGACTATGAAACTTAATTCTCTTATCCTTGCTGAATTCCATTTTTCTCACATGTATAATTGGGATAATAATTTTTTCACAACATTGTTATAAATGTTAAATAAGATCTTACATGTAAATGACAGTGATTAACAGCAACAAATGGCCAGATGATAGGCCATTTTTAGTTAACTAATAATTTTAACAGAGATTTAACATAGCTATTTTGGACAAGTTATACATTCCCCCAAATTTAGAGGGTGATGAAAGACAATTTATCACTAAAATCATACTGAAATATCAGACTTGTGACTTGGGAGTTTACCATGAATTTACAATCCTTGAGGGATAATGTGATTGAACATTGAATGAAAAGTCGTATTAATTTGTTAATGCTTCTGCAACAAAACCCCACAAATTTAGCAGCTTAAAACAACACAAATTTATTAGTTCAAAGTTTTGTAAGTCAGAAGTCTGGGTTTGGTGTGACTGGCTTCTCATCCAGAGGCTTGACTAAGAAAGAGTCTGTTTTAAAGCTCAGTCGGGTTGTTGGTATTTTTCAGTTCCTTATAAGTTGTAGAACTGAAGTCCCCATTTCCTCGTGGAATAGCAGCCAGGGGATATTCTCAGCTTCTGGAGCCCAGCTGCATTTCTTGCCACGTGGCTAACTCCATCTTCAATGTTGAATTTCTCTCACACTTCTCTTTTAAGGGTTCACCTGACTAGCTCAGATTCACTGAGAATAATCTCCCAATTTTAAAGCCAGTTGATTTGGGAACTCATAACATCTTCATAATCTCTTCATAGTAGCACCTGGATAAGTATTTGGTTGAATAACTAGGTAAAGATGTATATGCATCAAGAGAAGGGAATCTTAAGGAACCAACTTAGAATTCTGCCTACCACAGGGTTATTCAATGTTCCCCACTGCTAGGGTACTCAATAAAGTAGCATTTGGAATGTTCTGCTTGATACAGTCGCTTAAGCCGTTCACCATTTCTACCACTTTTCTGTAAGGAAATCCCCTTGTGCTTATCCTGCAACTGTCTTTGATGAGCACCAGTATCCAAATCCAAAGGATTGTGACAATCCTGAGTCCAGACAAAAGTCCCAACACATATTCTATAGACATATGTTTATACCCCTTAGCCTGGAGCTGAGATTCTTTCCCAAAATCCTGAGTGCTTTTCTCACACAGCGTTAAAAAAAATCAGGGTTTTCTCTATTACAGAGCTGGAGTCAGAAACTGGGTGAAATAAAATCAAGCACTCATAAATCAGAAGGATTTTTCTTAGAATCTAGATATTAGGTAAGGGCAAAGCAGAGAGACAAGTTCAGAAATGGTGGCTACCATATTTTTCCCTGGACTTATCATGAGGCATTAGAGTGTTCAGATTTAGGTAAGAAAAGGATTGTCACTCAGCCAGACATTAAAACAAGATTTAATATCAGTGATAATTCACTGTCTTCCCATGATGAATAACATAGGTGCTGCTCTAACAATGGTTTAGGAGAATGTTTGTCAGATTGGTGTCCATTATGCTATCTGGATCAGAATATCTGAAAATAATTCTTAAAATGCAAATATCTTGGCCTTTTCAAAGAAATACCAAATCAGATTCTCTATGAATGGGCTTCAAGAATCAGTCTGCATTTCTAACAACTTTCCTAAATAATTCTAATCTCCACTGGTTTGGAGAAACTATTTCTAATTCATTTCAATTTATTTATCATAAAGTTTGACTACTTAAAATCCTACACAGAGAGTTAGAAAAATGGATTAAACCTCAGGGTTTAACTGTGAATCATCCTTCTTAGCTTGGAAGGTGTTCTAATAGCATAATGTCCAGGTCTACTGCTAAATAATAGGTTCTGTTTTTGACTCACCTTAAGGTGATGTTATTATTAATAACATTTTGTTCCAGCAAAGATTTTATAAACCACTTAGACCAATTTTCTTATTTTACAGATAAGAAAAGTGAGGCCTAGAATGTTTAAATGGCAAAGTCATTCTGATCTTTAGTGGGGTGATGATGACTTACAAACAATGTTCAAGATTAGAACTCCAGTGATCTTTCCTGTGTATCATACTGCCTACATGTTTTATGTGAATCTAGCCAATACTGAAAACTCTCTGTAAAAAGCTCTTAAAATTTAGGACAATCTCCTATAATCATGGTTTCATCTTGAAGGCAGATAACCATGACTTTTCAAAACTTTGATTCATTCCTGGAATGAATCCAGGAATCCAAGGACTTTTAAAAGAGATTAGTTGATAAGATTGCATTTTGGTTTGTATCCAGTAAAATAAAATCAATATAAAGTGTATCATTTTTATTTAGCACTTGAAATGTTCCATATGCCATCCTTAGTGTACTTAAATCTCATTTTATTTTATATGCAACTTTTAATAATTTAGATTGCACCTGTCTAATGCTTTAGTTTTAGTTGTGCTTCCATATTTCTAAGTAGATTTTGCTTACAGTTTAAATAATTTTTGAACTTCAAAGTTATTTGGTTTTATTTCACTGAATGGCAATGCTTCTGTTTTCACATCATCAATCTTTTATCCTGATATATAGCTCTATTATAGTGAAACATGCAATAATTCAGAAATTCACTGCATTAAAGTGTGATAAAGCATTCAAAAAAGTATCTCTTTTGTGAGGAGTTGTGCTTTAAAAACATTCTCCTAAAAACAGAGGCCTTCCATATTTATAAATAAATGACTAATAAAAATAATACCTTGAAAACATCTTTCCCACCCAGGTGATGTCATCCTAGTACAATATCTCTCACTTTGAGTTTGAAAAGCATTGTGAAACTTTGAGCATTTAAAAATTCTGTGGATTCACAATTGAAAAAGGGAAGGAGCTGGAGGTGAGGTGGAGATAGAATCATACTGGTGAAGCCAACTCTGAACCTAGACACCCAGACTGCCCTCCAGTTTTTACTATACTCCAATATATTTGTCAGTTTACCTTGTTATATAGCAGGATTGTCACCAATCTCAGGTTCATGTTCACCAATGGTAGCAAGGTTTCTAAAATTAAGTATGTGTAGGAGATTAAAGGGTTATCACTCATTTCATATAATTGATTAACTGAATGAGACTATTTCCCTCTGGTTTTTGAGAAAATTTATTTTTGAGTTTTAACTGATGGCAGAGAATGGAGCAAGGAATTTTGGAATGAAAAGTATTTTGGGAGATTGGCAAGTCTGGACAGTGTGACATAATTAGGGTCTTTGAACAATGTGTGGGGATGAGGAAACAATAGAAAACTCTTGGAGGGGCGTGTGTGTGTGTGTGTGTGTGTGTGTGTGTGTGCGCGCGTGCGCGCATGCACGTGCAAGTGAGAGAGAGAGAGAGAGAGAGAGAGGATAATGGGAAGATGCTTGCCAGTTCTCTGGCTCTCAGCCCAGGCTTCAATGAATGCAATGGATTTCAAATTAAAGTTATTTTCCAAGAAAATAAAATTCAATTCAATTAAAAAAGCATAGCCATTGTGTGCTTAATATATGTAAAGCATTATGACAACTCAAGAAAACACAGTCCTAGTTCTTTTCACATCTTTATAGTTAGCTCGAATAGGAAGACATATAATTATATAATTCTTTTCAATGTATATAATCATAAAGCCACAGAACTTTTATAACTGAGAGAAACTTATACATCATAGATTCTAATTCTCTCAGTCCATGGAAAAAAGGAACTGAGTCCAAAAGAAGTAGAGTGATTTGCCAAGAGTCTCAAAGAAATCTTTCTGATATTATCTACCTACACAAAATAGACATCATATAACAGAAGAAAAATGGGTGAAAAGGCAGGCCAGGAGTATACTATAATTACTGTTGTTCCACATTGTTTGTGAATAACCAGTTTAATTATATATGTAACTGTTGCAGAATCTCTTTGACTCTAGCTTGTCTCTGAGACACAACTGCGGACAATTGATTCATCTTTCAGCAAGGTGAGGCTTTACCAGGTTTCTCTTCCTTCTTAGGAATTCCCTAATTCCCCTAACTCATTGTGAAAACAAACGAGAAGTCAGCCAAACAGGCAAATTTTCAAAGTTATCATCAGAGTGGATGCTACAGGGTTAGCCCACTGGCAAATTCTAAAGCATTGGGTCAAAATCAAGACCAGTTAGAAGTCTCAGTGTCCCTGATGAGCCTTACACACTTGATCCAGTCAGAGCAAGGGCCACATTCTCCACAGCAATTGTTGAGTACCAGCTGCCAGTTAAAAATGATCTTTGGAACAGTTTTTCATAATCTCCCTTAAAATGATTAGGAGGTAACTCAAAGTGGACCTGAGGGCTTCCCTGGTGGCGCAGTGTTTGAGAGTCCACCTGCAGATGCAGGAGACGCGGGTTCGTGCCTCGGTCCGGGAGGATCCCATTTGCCGTGGAGCGGCTGGGCCCGTGAGCCATGGCCGCTGAGCCTGAGCGTCTGGAGCCTGTGCTCCGCAACGGGAGAGCCCACAACAGTGAGAGGCCCACGTACCGAAAAAAAAAAAAAAAAAAGTGGACCTGAGATATTTCAAACAAATTGGCTGGTTAAAACACCTAAGGTTTAACACATCATTTTCACTATAGAAGCTTATGTTACAATTTGCTCCCAAGCCACAAAAGCCTTCACTTAGTTCTTTCCTCAGTCAGCTCAATTTAGAAATCCTTCCCTTATCAAAGGAATGTGATACAAAAGCATTCTTGTCATCTAGCAGCACCAATTCACCCCAATCCCACAGATTTCTCCAGAATTCCTTCCTGGTTAAAGGTTCTGGCTCTAAAGCCTATTCTTCTTCAGTATCACTTCTTTAGTCTTTGTGTATAGAACATTTCCTAATGTATAATGAGTTCCAGATGAAGGATGAAGAAGGCTGTGAAATTCCTAGCTACCTCATCTACTGCATTCTTTCTGATACGATGATCAGTGCCCACTCAATCCTCAGGGTATCAGCTACATGTTCATTATGCAATCATGAAATCCCAGGGCTTAGAATATACATATATCTTTTCTAATCTTCTCTATTATATAACTCCATGACTAAATATCCTGTTTTGGAGCAAGTTAGAATTTAGGAACTAAAGACTGAATCGTGTAATTTTCTTGCCTAAATTTAAAATACAAATAATTACAATTCATCAAATCCTTTCTGTCCAAGGTTTGAATGCTATTTTTCATTTAGATGCCCAGAGAAAATAAAAGACACATTAACTTGCTAAACATTCATCCTAAACTCTATGGCAAAATATCACAGAAAACCACAGAAGGGAGCATGTGGCTAAGTGACATGGGGAAATCACTTATCTCTTTTAATCTGTCTCCATTTGTAAAATCAGAATGACAGCAACTGCTATGTTAAGTCATTTGTCCAGACTAAACAATTTAAGATATGTGAAGCACAGTACCTGGGACACATGGAGGTGACCAATAATAAATATTAATTAGTCCTTCTATTTCCAATTTCTTCTTTATGAATGGAAAAATATTTGAACAAAATACTTAGTTCATACTGCTTAGTATAAATAGTAAGCAAGCTGTAGGCACAATTATGCTATTAATACTCCTGTTGTGTGTAGATAAAAGCAATACAAAAGGATTATCACTGTTCATTAATGCATCATCAGTTGCAAATGCAACAGACAGAATTTATTTATGGACTGAACTATATATTCCTGATATCTATATTCAGTTTTTAGTTTTTCTTCACATTTTGTTTCAGTGTCCCATAACAAGAATTAATACGTAAACGTATTGGTGAAGTTCTACATGAAAAAAAAATACATATATATATATATTATGGAATTTTCCTTAGATTCCTATTGGGTAAAAAATAAATAAAACTTGCCTAATTCAGCAAATTGTGTGATCTCATAGCCTTGACATCTTGTCTTTGAGTACTCAGTAGAAATCAACGTGAAGGTTTGTCAATTTTTTATATGATAAAATCATTACAGATGGCAAAATTCGCTTCTACTGGGACGTTGGTAGCATTCAGGATCCCTCAGAAAAACAATAACTGTTCAGAGTTCCAAGTAGTTCATGTAGAAAAACATTAAGTGTGGGGGAATAGGAAGGGCAGGCAGAGTGAAGGCCAGAGAAAGCTGACCCAGGAAATCAGAATGTGCTGGGGAAACCCTGTGTCTTTGGTCTGCAAAGCCCCTATGCCTGCTGCTGCTTCTTGCAACAGAGGCTTCTGTTTTCTTCTACTTGCTAGAATTCTCATGAGTGTCTCTCACTGGTAAAATCGAACCTAGAAACCTTGTCCTCAGGAATTCTGGGATATAGAATTACTAGCCTTCTAGCCCCTGAGATACAGAAGAGAGCATAGAAGGGAATGCTTACTCTTCTTTTGAATATGATTTCAGAATGTGTTCAATAAATGGTAGTGAATATATGTGAAAATGATTGTAAGCTTTTTCATTCCATATTTTTAGTATTGATTTATAGGAATGTAGAATAGATTCTTTTAACTTTATCTTCCCTCTCCCTCTAGAACTAAACGCATGCAGACACATGAACACAGAGACACATGAACACAGAGACACAGGCATGTACGTGTGTACATACACACACACTTGATTATGTTTTTATATGCAGAAGACAGAAGCAGATGGTAGAAACTGTGAATTCCTAGCAACAGACTTTGAGACCACAATATCATTCTAGCAAAACAACAAAACATACTGCTCATGTAAACCGATCAATATACAACTCATTAAGAAGTCCAAATATTTCCAGCAATTTATTAAAGAATTAAATCAGTGGTGATCTAGACAAAGTTAATAATACATCTTCCTTGAGTCTCCACCCTCAGATCATTTTAGTTTTCCAGAGAAGATAAAAGAGAAATAAAAATAATTTAATTTTCTTTGGCAAGGAAAATTATTCAGAAAGACATAAGGAAATAGTTTCTATTTTTTAAGGCAGAACAGAACATGGGACTATAGTTTACCTAATATAAGGACAATTTTAAAAACAAAATAAATCAAACAAGTAAGCTGCTTCTTACCATTCACAAGGGCACCTCAATACAGATATCTTAGATTTGGAAAGCATAGGATTATAGCCTCTTAGTGCACGTGTGCACACGTGCAAACACACATAAGAAGTAAAAATGCATCTTTACTATCCAGGGAAACAATAAACAATAAGCCTCCAGGATAGTACAAGAAATAAAATACTCAAAGAGCTGAGATATTAAGGGAGAAATTGATACTGCTGTGGCATTTGCTTTATAATATCAGAGTCTATGTAAAGAACCTCAGGCTGCTACAAATAAATAATAAACTACCAGATTGTCAAACTATCTTCAAAATCCAATAGAGATAAAGCTTAGCATATTGGTCAGAGATGCTAATTCAATGAATGGTCAGTGCTCACAAGCTATGTATGAAAAAGAAAATCCTAGGTCGGGAAAGGATTTCCAGGGGTCATTTTCCCTCTCAGTAAGATTTCCTTTAATGAATAAGAGCTTTGTTTTTACCTTCTGCCTAAATTTATTCTGTTTGGTTAGGCTCCACAGACTTTAATATTTAGAGAACACTTTTATAAAATCTTACCTAAATTCCCATATTTTTTTATTTATCTGCTCTTGAAAAACAAGATAAAACCATGATCACATAAAACAATCTAAGAGGTTTGGCCTGGAGTAGGATCTTCTGTATAGGGTTATCACTGATTTTTTTCCCTATTGTTGAAAATTTAGACTCAAACATTAAAATGTTGAAAATCAGCTGAGTGTCATTATTTATGATTAGTTTAAGAATAGTTGCTTATACTATCAATTGAAAGGATCCAGAAAATAAATATATTGATTTCCTTCCCCAAAACTACCAGAATAACTGTTAATCAAACAAAATCCAGTTTATTACTGCAGTAAGAAAGTAGTTAACTTGAATGGTGTTAGTAGTTCCTTAGAAGGGGGAGGTTAAGTGTGGATAATCATAAGGTTTAAAGTTTTTGGTTGGAAAAGTTTAAGTTGGGTCTTTCCATGTTGGATTTTATTGGCATTGGCCAAACACTGTGTTACTAATGGCTTATGGTTGATGGACACAGTGAGGACATAGTCTTTATGAGTAAACAGTTGTTTGATAAGCAAGCAAGTTAGCTCAGTAGAGTCATCTATTGTCCCAAGAAGGGCTCCACCCAGATGTGAAACTTAATCTCCTGAGAAGTAAACTGCCTTAATGATCTATTGTTTGGATTAATGGAATTTGGGTGAGTTCCTGAGACTAGAAAGAATTTACTTGTTTTAGAGCATTTCCTTCATGGGCAAAAATCTCCTAGAACAAATAGGAGAGGCATGTTGATGTAGGGCCTCTGTTCTTAGTCTCCATAATGAAGCTATGTGGCTGCAGCCTTTCCATTATCATTACTTAATTCACATAATTCAGAAAATCAATATATCAATTTATATTTGGAGATATACCACAACATTTCATAAAGAATATAGAAGCATCTTCTTAGGCTTAGATCCACTTAAGAAAACATAGTTGATAAACACAGAAAACTGAGGTTATGTGTTTAATCTCGAGACATTAAGTCAACATAAACACAAGCCAACAGGCACAGCAATGAGTAGAAGACCTTTTGTCCTCTCTCTGAGCTGTTGTGATGTGAGAGGTGTGCTGGCTAATATCAAAATAATTTGCAACCTCTACAGCCCTAAGGAGGTGAGATGGAAGGCAGAACAAGGTGTAGCTGCAGAATCTGCAGGACTTTTCCTTTGCACAAGGAGATAGAAAATGCTCAGAGTGGAGTAAGGCTTCCAGGTCACATGTTTGCCTCCTTTATTATGACTCGGAACCCAGCACAGCAGTGTGTGAGGGTGTGAGGCTGCAGGTGGGCTGTGGGCAGAGGTTCCCAGTATCACTTTAGTCCTGTGAGTACATATGTGTGGCAGTGAGGGAAGTGCGATGGAGCCAAGAGTGAGCAGAAGAGTCATCTTCTCTCTGATCTCAACTGCAGTTAAGGAACATTTAGATTCATTTATCACAGCTTGCCAATTTCTCTGAGAGCGTAAAAAAAGGAAAGGATTTACTTCTGTATAAAAACAGACAACATTCAGATTTGTGCTTGTTTGAACTATATTTCTTTGTGCTTAGCTGATATGTGTGTGTGTGTGTGTGTGTGTGTGTGTGTGTGTGTATAATTTACAGGAATATTCAACAGAGAGAAATGCTTGCATTCTCTAAGAGTAGTACATTTTCTCAATTACCCAAGGAAGAGATATGAAAAGTTTGACATAGGATGCAAGTCCAGAACAGTATCTAAATGGCCTGGATCAGGTCACATTTTGGTTTTTGTTTTTAATTTAAAGCTACTTAAAAACATTCAATATTTGTTTAACACTTTAAACTTTTAATAACGTTTTTATACTTGTATTGTCAGGATTTTCATGTTGTAAAAAAAAAAAAAAAATGTCCAAAGGGAAATGTGTAAAAGCAAGAGAGAGACATATGTTATGGGTTAGAGTCAGGAATGTTCCCAGAGAACTAAAAATACTATAAAATCTTTAACTGTGGTGAAAAACATGTATTTTCCCAAGAATGACACAACTCATGAGTGACTTTTGCAAACACACTATATAAAAGTGAACTGTAGACAATAAGACAAAATTTCTAAAGGAATTTTTTTTTTCTCTAAAATTCTACTTCTCATCTTGCCTGAAGTGACACTTACTTGACAGACAATAATTCAATATAACCATCAAAAGAAAACTGGCCAATGAAGACTATTGCAGGTGATTGAGGAGGGGAATCAGTGAGAGATTGTAAGTAAAAGAAATTTAAATACCAGCTTTCTTCCACGAATAAAGGAGTTAGATATAATTTCTTCTTTCTCAAATAGAATGCTCAATGAACTTGTAAACTTTTCATTTTAAATACTTTTTAAATTTCATACTTTTAAAGGTATCTTCTATCCTTCCTATACTAAAAATTGCTATTAGAAACTTTGCTGGTACATTTTAAGTTTTGATCTGTTCTTTTCCTTTAAGCAAATTCAACCAGCTTTTGTTCAATAAATATCAGAATGATAACAAATGACAAAGTTTTCCACTTTAAAAGTACTTAATGATTTCCATTTTTCTCTCAAATACATTATCATAGAATCAGCAGTTCTATGTTTCTTGTTTATACTAATGTTTATAAAATAATGTCAAAAGGCAATACAGTATTCAAATAACTTTAAAATGTACTATTGTATATGCTAAAAATGGTGAACTAGCTGAAACAGGAATATTGACAATTAAATGTTGCCACATCAGTTAAGAGATGGAGGATAGTGAAGTTAACATTTGACCCTGGTATCCTAACTCTCAATTTGAGGTTCTTCTCTCTATCTCACTGCTTCTCTAAATAATTAAAATGAGGTAAGCACCATGGAAGTACACACTTTGTTGGTATTGTTCAGTTCTGTGTCCTCATGCACAGAATAACTTGAAACATATCAGGCCTATGATGAATGTTTGTAATATTTGTAGGGAGATACAATTTTTATCCATGTTGCACAGCATTTTTGCTCATTGTCTGTTCTTTGCAATAGATATACCAGGTGATAGTTATCCAACACAGAAACATATCCCATGACTTGGCAGTGGAACAGAAGAAGGGAAAGCTGAACCCAGAGACTGCAAATTTCACAGACAAGACAATAGAGAGAGATGTCAAGAGAAAAGGAAAAATTAGTGTGGGTGTCAGGTAGCAGGGGAAACACTCCATTTCCTGGTTGAATTAATGAGCTAGATGGCAGACCCCAGGTCCAGAAAGGCTGGGATAATATGCAGCAGATGAAAGTGGGCTCTCTTGTATAAAGGGGATAAAAAGGAGTGGGTAGTGATGCTTAGATGCAAAGCATTCATTTGATCACCTGCAAGAGATCTGCTATTGGAGCCCATGCAAAGGTAAGCTATGTATGTATAACTAGTCCCAGCTTTTAAGAAAATAATCACTCAAGGGTTATAAAATGTGGTGGCAGATAACTTTGTCTACCAACATTCACATAATTATTGTAGTGTATTGGATATGCCTATAAGATTCCTTAGAGTTTCGCAGGTTATGTTATTGATTCCAAAAGTATGGTTCTAAACCTAGGAAAAATATCCTCTAAATGATATTACACAGGGTCATTAAGAGAAGCTAAAATAGAACAGGAGATATGGCTTAATTTATTTTAAACTTAAGTAGTAAATTGTTATTCGTTTATAAATAAAATAACTAAACAAATTACAGCCATGGATTGTTACATATGACTACAATGAAATGAATAAGCATAAATTTTGAATTCTTATCTTCCTTAATTAGTACCTTCATTAGGAAATAGGTAATTATTTTCCCCTCTTATGAAGCACCAAAATATATACTTCTAAATTAAATATTATACTTCAATATGTAAAACTTAAGCAACCATGTACACATATATAAGACACAAAATTGATAATTAGAACCATACAGGAAATAATCATCATCATAGTACCTAATGTAGACCAAGGTAAGTCCTTCGTAAATAGGATTCTATTTAATTTTCAGGCTTGGAAAGGTTGTTATTTTTTCTAAGGGCAAATAGCGGGTAAATAGCAGAAACAGTTTCTGAACAAGGGACTATTTGATTCTAAGTATTCATTAAACTATATGTCTAGAAAGCTTAAAATATTAATCTCTAAATAGTTTTCAATGAATGCAATATTTGTTCCTTTATAATAATCATATTTATCATTTTATCACTCTAAAATCACATATAGGTCTATTTTTCTCCATCATATGGTAAACTATCATAAACAAACTACCATAAATGAAATATTTTTATTTGAGCTTATTTGAAGAAATATAGTACTTTCTAGCTAGAATTGTTTCTATGGAACACTTAATTTCCATGCTGTAAACATGCTAGTGCGTCACCCTTGAAATACATACTGCTAAAGGAGAATTTATTTTTCAGTGCTATGACTTCCAGCTACTAATGGGAATTAGGCTGTGTAGTTTAGGTATCTCATTAATAGAAATTATTCTCTGTCTCATTTTCCATAAATTAACACAATTAAAAATAAGGTGTATCTACTTAATATATGACAAATTAATTTAAATATATTCCATGACAGCCTGATTCTATGTATCTATGCAAGAATTCAATGAATCTGGTCAAGAAAAACATCTAGACATCTTGACTCAGGTTTCCCTGCCTGAGTCAATTCATGTTGTTACTATCTCTCTGTCCAGAATAGAAAACTTAAAATTTTTGGCAGAAACTCTTTGGAATATTCATTATAAGAGGGAGATTTTGAGGGTCTTATGTTCCAATCCCAAACAATCAAGAAAAGAAAGGAATCAGAAACCAGAATCAGATTATCCCATTCAGATAGAAAATCAGAGGTCAAAAACAGAGAAGAGATTTATAGAAGGAAGATTCATAGGTCACAAAGCGTAGAGCACCAAAAAAAGAGAAAGATCAGTAGGAAAGGTGACACAGACAGTGAAATTGTTGGAGGCCTGGTGAGAATGTCTTTCCCTTTATCTGACCCTGTTATACTCCAACCCCACTCCTGCTGCTCAGGAGCTACGACACCAGCTAACCTGCTGGTGCTTGCCTTTTCTCCCACAACTCCCTGTTTGATAAGAATGCACCAGTTTGAGTTTCTGCATCCCCAAGAAGACAAGAAATATGGGAACAAACTGACCAGAGATGCCAAGAGAATATGACTGCAGGTGGTAGCAGGTGAGGAAGATACTGGCTTGGGGTTTGGAGAATCTTGTAAGGTTGTATTTCCAAACTAGTTTGATTATAAAGATTACCTAGAATAGGGATTTTTTTTCTTTTTTTTTACAAATGGCCAGGTCTTCTCCTGGATATTTTAATTCTTGATATAAAGTAGGGCTCAAGAATCTATACTTTAATATATTCCCAAGTTGTGTTATGATTAAGAATGGCTGATAAACACTAGTACATGTTAGGATTAAGAGGTTTGTGGATGTTTAGCTTAGAAAAAGTACTAAAACATAGGAGCAACATAATTGTTGATTTTAATTATTCAAATTAAGGATGTGGGAAACAACCTGTAGACCTAAGTGTGGTCCTAGAAAATAACATATGAATTTAAGAGGTATCTTAATTGATTTCTTAAATTACTCTGTTATATAATAAACTTTATCAAACCAGTAGAAAATGCTTATAACAGGAAAATAAAAAAATCTATTAAACAAAAGGAAGATTAAAAACAATTAGCCATATAACCATTCTGCCAAAAATGAACCACTACTAATTTAACTGTATAATAACATTTCAACACTTCAGGGACATATTCCTGAAAAGTCTGCATCATATATGGATAAAATCTGTGTTTAGCAGATATTTGTGTAGAAAAACTTCAGAGAAATCTATTAAAAGTGATATTCAGTATATTAAAGACAGTATACAAACATTCAAGAGGGTCCCCTCTTCAAAATCAACTGTTTATTGGTAACTAAAGATACTTCTCCCATAAAAAATATTAGATATTTTATATTAAGATTGGACATTTTGGCCTTAGCAGGACCGAGTTGGGTAACACCAGGATTTCCAGGCAGGGTGGGCCAGGAGCTACCCTCAGCCTCAGCTCTGAATTAATTCCCCCCACCTGGGCGGTAGCATAGGAACCCTCCATGGTTCTGGCTTTTCTCCAGATGCTGTCAGCCCTGCCCACCCATGTCTCAGCTCCCCCACAGTTGGCCACACAACTTCCAGGTGTCTGCTCCTCTGGTGAGACTGGGCCGGGAGATGCTCTCCACAGCTCCTTGCCTGGGTGGGCAAGTCAGGCTCTAGGGCTGGCAGAAATCGTTGTTTGAGGGTCCCACCGAGTTCCATAGTGAGAGTGCTGCAGCTGAGCGGAGCGGCTGATTGGGACTACTGCTCACGTGCTGCAGAAAGCCTTCTTGGAATCTGACATGTTATCACTTTGGGACCGTTAGCCAGCTGCTCCTGACTTGGCCACATGAAGGCTCAGACTGTCCCAGCCTCTGAAGAGAACCAACACTATTAGCATATCTCTCACCACCATGAAGGCAAGGTATTTCAATGAAGAGTACCAGGAGGACATCTACAAATCCCAGACTGGCATGTGCAAGTTCTGAGGAATGGTGGAATAACCCAATGTATCCGGGGCACCTTTGGAGACAGCTGAGACAGAGCTACACAGGGCAGTGGCTGACACCCAATTCATAGCCCATCTTCACCAGCCATGGAGCTGACAGGGTCATGCTGCTCCAGCCAGGTGTCAGGCCTGAACCTCTGAGGTGGTAGAGCCAAATTCAGGATATTAGTCCAACAGAAACTTCCCAGCCCCACATAATATCAATTGGCAAGAGCTCTCCCAGAGATCTCCATCTAAACGCTAACACCCAGCTCCACTCAACAACCAGCAAGCTCTAGTGCTGGACACCCCAGGACAAACAACTAACAAGTCAGGAACACAACCCCACCCATTAGCAGAGAGGCTGCCTAAAATCATAATAAGTTCACAGACACCCCAAAACACACCACCGGATGCAGCCCTGCCCACCAGAAAGACAAGATCCAGCCTCACCCACCAGAACACAGGCACCAGTCCCCTCCACCAAGAAGCCTACACAATCCACTGTACCAACCTTACCCACTGGGGGCAGACATCAAAAACAATGGGATTACGAACCTGCAGCCTGTGAAAAGGAGACCCCCAAAACAGTAAGTTAAGCAAAATGAGAAGACAGAGAAATACACAGCAGATGAAGGAGCAAGGTAAAAACTCACCCAAGCAAAAAAATGAAGAGGAAATAGGCAGTCTACCTGAAAAAGAATTCAGAGTAATGATAGTAAAGATGATCCAATATCTTGGAAATAGAATGGAGAAAATACAAGACACATTTAACAAGGACCTAGAAGACCTAAAGAGCAAACAAACAATGATGAACAACACAATAAATGAAATTTAAAATTCTCCAGAAGGAATCAATAGCAAAATAACTGAGGCAGAAGAATGGATAAGTGACCTGGAAGATAAAATAGTGGAAATAATTACCGTAGAGCAGAATAAAGAAAAAAGAAGGAAAAGAATTGAAAACAGTCTCAGAGACCTCTGGGACAACATTAAACACAAAAACATTCAAATTATAGGGGTCCCATAATTAAGAGACTGAGAAAATATTTGAAGAGATTATAGTTGAAAACTTCCCTAATATGGGAAAGGAAATAGTCAAACAAGTCCAGGAAGCACAGAGAGTCCCATACAGGATAAATCCAAGGAGAAACACACCAAGACACATATTAATCAAACTATCAAAAATTAAATACAGGGCTTCCCTGGTGGTGCAGTGGTTGGGGGTCCGCCTGCCGATGCGGGGGGCACGGGTTCATGCCCCGGTCCAGGAGGATCCCACAAGCCGCGGAGCGGCTGGGCCCGTGAGCCATGGCCGCGGAGCCTGCGCGTCTGGAGCCTGTACTCTGCGACGGGAGAGGCCACGGCAGTGAGAGGCCCACGTACCACACACACACACAAAAAATTAAATACAAAGAAAAATTACTAAAAGCAGAAAGGGAAAAGCAACAAATAACATACAAGGGAATCCACATAAGGTTAACAACTGATCTTTTCAGCAGAAACACTGCAAGCCAGAAGGGTATGGCAGGACATATTTAAAGTGAAGAAAGGGAAAAACCTACAACCAAGATTACTCTAACCAGCAAGGATCTCATTCAGATTCAACAGAGAAATTAAAACCTTTACCGACAAGCAAAAGCTAAGACATTTCAGCACCACCAAACCAGCTTTAAAACAAATGCTAAAGGAACTTCTCTAGGCAGGAAACAGAAGAGAAGGAAAAGACCTACAATAACAAACCTAAAACAATTAAGAAAATGGTAATAGGAACATACATATTGATAATTACCTTAACTGTAAATGGATTAAATGCTCCAACAAAAACACATAGACTGGCTGAATGGATACAAAAATAAGACTCATGTGTATGCTGTCTACAAGAGATGCACTTCAGACCTAGGGACACATACAGACTGAAAGTGAGGGGATGGAAAAAGATATTCCATTCAAATGGAAATCAAAAGAAAGCTGGAGTAGCAATTCTCATATAAGACAAAATATACTTTAAAATAAAGACTATTACAAGAGACAAAGAAGGACACTACATAATGGTCAAGGGATCAATGCAAGAAAAAAATATAACAATTGTAAATATTTACGCACCAAACACAGGAGCACCTCAATACATAAGGCAACTGCTAAGAGACGTAAAACAGGAAATCGACAGTAACACAATAATATTAGGGGACTTTAACATCCCACTTTCACCAATGGACAGATCATCCAAAATGAAAATAAATAAGGAAACACAATCTTTAAATGACACATTAAACAAGATGGACTTAACTGAAATTTATAGGACATTCTAGCCAAAAACAATAGAATACACTTTCTTCTCAAGTGTTCATGGAACATTCTCCAGGGTAGATCATATCTGGGGTCACAAATCAAGCCTTGGTAAATTTAAGAAAAGTGAAATCGTATCAAGTATCTTTTCTGACCACAAGGGTATGAGACTAGATATCAATTACAGGAAACAAACTGTAGAAAATAAAAACACATGGAGGCTAAACAATACACTACTAAATAACCAAGAGACAACTGAAGAAATCAAAGAGGAAATCAAAAAATACCTAGAAACAAATGACAAAGAAAACACAACGACCCAAAACCTATGGGATGCAACAAAAGCAGTTCTAAGAGGGAAGTTTATAGCAATTCAATCCTACCTTAAGAAACAGGAAACATCTCGAATAAACAACCTAACCTTACACCTAAAGCAATCAGAGAAAGAAGAACAAAAGAAAACCCCAAAGTTAGTAGAAGGAAAGGAATCATAAAGATAAGATCAGAAATAAATGAAAAAGAAGTGAAGGAAACAATAGCAAAGATCAATAAAACTAAAAGCTGGTTCTTGGAGAAGATAAACAAAAATGATAAACCATTAGCCAGACTCATCAAGAAAAAAAAGGAAAAGACTCAAATCAATAGAATTAAAAATGAAAAAGGAGAAGTAACAACTGACACTGCAGAAATACAAAGGATCACAAGAGATTATGACAAGCAACTATATGCCAATAAAATGGACAATCTGGAAGAAAAGGACAAATTCTTAGAAAAGCACAACCTTCTGAGACAGAACCAGGAAGAAATAGAAAATATAAACAGACCAATCACAACCACTGAAATTGAAACTGTGATTAAAAATCTTCCAACAAACAAAAGCCCAGGACCAGATGGCTTCATAGGCAAATTCTATCAAACATTTAGAGAAGAGCTAACACCTATCCTTCTCAAACTCTTCCAAAATATAGCAGAGGAAGGAACACTCCCAAACTCATTCTATGAGGCCACCATCACCCTGATACCAAAACCAGACAAGGATGTCACAAAGAAAGAAAACTAGAGGCCAATATCACTTATGAACGTTGATGCAAAAATCCGCAACAAAATACTAGCAAACAGAATCCAACAACACATTAAAAGGATCATACACCATGATCAAGTGGGGTTTATCCCAGGAATAGAAGGATTCTTCAATATACACAAATCAATCAATGTGATACACTATATTAACAAATTGAAGGAGAAAAACCAAATGATCATCTCAATTGATGCAGAGAAAGCTTTTGACAAAATTCAACACCCATTTATGATAAAAACCCTGCAGAAAGTAGGCATAGAGAGAACCAACCTCAACATAATAAAGGCCATATATGAGAAACCCACAGCCAACATCATTCTCAATGGTGAAAACTGAAACCATTTCCACTAAGATGAGGAACAAGACAAGGTTGCCCACTCTCACCACAATTATTCAACATAGTTTTGGAAGTTTTAGCCACAGCAATCAGAGAAAAAGAAATAAAAGGAATCCAAATGGCAAAGAAGCAGTAAAGGTGTAACTGTTTGCATATGACATGATACTATACATAGAGAATCCTAAAGATACTAACAGAAAAATACTAGAGCTAATCAATGAATTTGGTAAACTAGCAGGATACAAAATTAATGCACAGAAATATCATGCATTCCTATACACTAACAACGAAAAATATGAAAGAGAAATTAAGGAAACACTCCCGTTTACCACTGCAACAAAAAGAATAAAATACCTATGGATAAAGCTACCTAAAGAGACAAAAGACCTGTATGCAGAAAACTGTAAGACAATGGTGAAAGTAATTAAAGATACAAACAGATGGAAAGCTATACTATGTTCTTGTATTGGAATAATCAGCATTGTGAAAATGACTATACTACCCAAAGCAATCTACAGATTCAGTGCAATCCCTATTAAGCTACCCATGGCATTTTTCACAGAACTAAAACAAAGAGTTTCACAATTTGTATGGAAACACAAAAGACCCCTAATAGCCAAAGCAATCTTGAGAAAGAAAAACGGAGCTGGAGGAATCAGGCTCCCAGACTTCAGACTATACTACAGAGCTACAGTAATCAAGACAGTTTGGTACTGGCACAAAAACAGAAATATAGATAAATGGAACAGGAAAGAAAGCCCAGAGTTACAGCCATGCACTTTTTGTGACCTTATCTTTGATAAAGGAGGCAAGAATATACCATGGAGAAAAGATAGCCTCTTCAATAAGTGCTGCTGGGAAAACTGGATAGCTACATGTAAAAGAATGAAATTAAAACACTCCCTAACACCATACACAAAAATAAACTCAAAATGGATTAAAGACCTAAATGTAAGGCCAGACACTATCAAACTCTTAGAGGAAAACATAGGCAGAACACTCTATGACATAAATCACAGCAAGATCCTTTTTGACCCATCTCCTAGAGAAAGGGAAATAAAAACAAAAATAAACAAATGGGACTTACTGAAACTTAAAAGCTTTTGCACAGCAAAGGAAACCATAAAGAAAACAAAAAGACAACCCTCAGAATGGGAGAAAATATTTGCAAACGAATCAACATACAAAGGATTAACTCCAAAATTTACAAGCAGCTCATACAGCTCAATATCAAAAAAACAAACAACCGAATCCAAAAATGGGCAGAAGACCTAAATAGACATTTCTCCAAAGAAGATACACAGATGGCCATCAAACACATGAAGGAATGCTTAACATCACTAATTATTAGAGAAATGGAAATCAAAACTTCAATGAGGTATCTCCTCACACTGGCCAGAATGGCCATCATCTAGAGATCTACAAACAATAAATGATGGAGAGGGTGTGGAGAAAAGGGAACCCTCTTGCACTGTTGGTGGGAATGTAAATTGATACAGCCACTCTGGAGAACAGTATGGAGGTTCCTTAAAAAACTAAAAGTAGATATACTATATGACAAAGGAATCCCACTACTGGACATATACCCGGACAATATCATAATTCAAAAAGAGTCATGTACCACAATGTTCACTGCAGCACTATTTACGATATCCAGGACATGGAAGCAACCTGTGTCCATCAACAGATGAATGGATAAAGAAGATGTGGTACATATATACAATGGAATATTACTCAGCCATAAAAAGGAATGGAATTGAGTTATCTGTAGTGAGGTGGATGGACCTAGAGTACATCATACAGAGTTAAGTCAGAAAGAGAAAAACAAATACCATATGCTAACACTATATATGGAATTCAAAAAAAAAAAAAAAAGGTTCTGAAGAACCTAGGGGCAGGACAGGAATAAAGATGCAGATGTGGAGAGGGGACTTAAGGACACGGGGAGGGCGAGGGGGTGGGCTGGGACGAGGTGAGAGAGTGGTATGGTCTTATATACACTATCAATTGTAGAACAGATAGCTAGTGGGAAGCAGCCGCATAGCACAGGGAGATCAGCTCAGTGCTTTGTGACCACCTAGAAGGGTGGGATAGGGAGGGTGGGAGGGAGACACAAGAGGGAAGGGATATGGGGATATGTGTATACATATGGCTGATTCACTTTGTTATACAGCAGAAACTAATGCACCATTGTAGAACAATTATATTCCAATAAAGATGTTGAAAAAAAGAAAAAGAAAAAAAAAAGATTGGACGTTTGTGTTGTGTTGGCTAGGTCTGTGAAGGGATATAAAGGCTTATCCACACTTCCCCCTGGAAGGCAGAAATATTTAGATTAACCAAGTTTAGCCAACTTTCAGAGTCTCCCCTTAGTAATTGAACAATCTAATATTTGGAGAAAAAAGAAGAATTAAAAAATAAAAAAGTGTTCCTGAAAGACATTCATCAATTTTTCACAAATCATTGCAATCTTTTGAGGGAGATTCTCCTACCAGTCTTATGTTAATAAATCCTCTTCCATATATTTTGTAATAGTGCATACTTAAAATGTCTATTGCAGTTGTTTTCTCTATTGTTATGGCAAAATATAATGTAAAAAACTCAAGGTCTCATATTCTCTTTCTGTATCTCGATATATGTATGTATGTATGTATATATGTCTATCTATCTATCGATCTATCTATCTATCACATGCATACATACATGATATTTAGAAAGAAAGAATGGCTCTAGCTTGTGTATAGCAAATTTCATTTCTGGCCAATTTTGTGAGGTAATTATAATATTATATACTATATTAATTAAATATTTTATGACATTTGGTAGCCATACTTTAAAAATCCAACTTTTTAATTCAAATCATCTATGCAGTGTGATTTCACCTTAAATTGCCTGAAACATTTCTGAACTAAAAATCAGTACTCAAGAAGAAGACTGAGGAAACAACGTTTTCATTTAGGGAAATGCCAGACATGTAACTTGTGATTCTAACAGAGTAACTACTAACCAAGGACACTGTATGCTCTACTAACTGATGACGTGTCATCTCTTACTCTGCCAAGTTAAATACGAAGGTACTTTCTATTAAAATTCCCATTGATAGAATGCTGGAGATAAGATATGTTTATAGAGAGAACTTCTAGTAATAAACGCCTGGCATGGTAAAGGAAGTAAAAGTAATCACTTTTCATTCTTAGAGTCACCATCTGGGGAAATGTAAGACAGTATTTCTTAAGCCTTAGCTACCACCTCATTACAAACACTTCATTAGTGTTTTCAGCTGCTCATTTGTCTCTCTTCTCTCCACCTGCATATCCTCCCAGCCAATTTTCAATAATGGCTGTCCCTTTTCCCAGCCCTCAATGTGCCAACCACTGGACAGATTCTGAAAGGCTGTGCTTCAATGTGAAATGGAGAATTTGGCCAGGACTTAGCTGCTATGGAGACACCCTTGATATTTTTCTTCCAGTGCACATTTGTCTGAATTGAGTATTTTTTGCCTTTTCATTTTCTTCTTAAAGGTACCTCTTCTTTCCCAAATGCTTCAGGGTCACTTCTCCCAATTTATGGATTCAGAGAAAACCAGCATTTTCTTTGTTTCCTGCTTCTAGTTGTTTAATATAATTTAAGCACTTCTTCCATTTTGAAGTCTATAATATTTACTTACTTGGATTTCTATCCTTATTGTATCTACTGTCTTCCAGAATTCTATTTCTATTGAAAACTTCAGAATCCATTTAACCTACTTTATTTCCATCCAAGCATTTGACAGTTTGGTGGTTAACATCAGCTCTTGCAGTGAAGACTCACCTAACATCCTATACATACTTAGCCTATTCATTTCAAATTATCCTAATTCACCTCTTCAAATCATAAAATCAAGTCCTTGTACCTATCGCTATTTGGAGCTGTTCGATTTAATCTGAAAATAAGATAATGTTGAAAATCTCTTCTCATTCTAACCTCATCACCCTGTCCAATTACCATCATCTCTGTGCTGGAATGCTAATAGTTTTATATTGTTTTTCTCTGAATTCCCTTTTTCATTCCAACCTATTCTCCATCCTGCATACAGAGTATTTTTTTAAATGTAAATTTAATCATGTTCCACATCGTTAGCCCTGCTTCCACTTCAAAAAAATTCAAGTTTTTTACTGTTAGATAAAGGCAGTGTTATGCTGTTAAATGATTGACAATCCGCTGGGAGTGAAAATTTGGGAGATACCACCCCCCCCCCCAATTTGTAGCATTTTCCAAATTCCCATAGTTTAGTCCTATAGTGGCTGATTTCTAGCTAGCAATGTGATATCTCTGACTGGGCAGTTGGAAAAACATGTGCACAATCAGCCATGGAGAAAGCCAGTGTAAGCTAACTCTAGAACACCACTAGATAGTGGAATATTCCTAAATTTGAACTTTAAGTTCCTGCTTCATCTGTCCCCTTTGACCTTGTTGTTAACCTAGACTGTCCACTGACGACTCTGAGCCTTTGTTTAGTTTCTCAAATGCTATGCTCTCTCTAGACAGAGGGACTTTGCACATGCTACTCCTTCCTTCTGGAACATCTCTCTGCTTCAACCTTGCCAAATTTAAGATCTCAGCTCTACTGAAATTTTCTTAGGGAAGTCTTTCTTGATCTCTAACGAACTCAAGACTAATCTAGACACTCCTATTGTATGCACAGTGGTCATCACGTACTCCTTCCTCTCTCTTTACATTGTTCACATTTCTACATCTATTTGTGTGACTGTTTTATTAATGTCTATCTCCTCAACCAGATTATAAACTCTGTAAATGCAGGATTATGCCTCGGTGGGCTCATTATCATATCTTCAGTGCCTAAGTCTAGCATAATTCTAAGCATACAGTAGCTTCTAAAAAATAATAATGATAATAACGTATGTTGAATGAAGCAATGAAGAAGTCTTTATCCTTCTACTGCATGGTACTTAGCATATACTAGGGATTCATTTGATGTTTATAGAATGGTTAATTGAAGATTTTATCTACTGCATTTCTTCTTTTATACTGAATTGTTTTCACCTTTAATATGATCATTGTTCCTCAATATTCTTCATTTCAATATTGTCCTCCAACTCTTAGCTGCTACCTTATAGTTCTCTACTCCATCTATAATACTACTTAAAGGCTATATTCCAAATTTTTAACATGCCATTGTTATAATCATAACCTGACAAACCATCAGCCTTTATCACATTCCGTATGGGCACTACATTCTTACCAATTAGTAAAAAACCATTGGGGTTAATCCTGTTCAGCAGATGTTGGATTGAAAAAATGGTAGTAAATCAAATAATGAAAATTATTTAATTAAAAATTACAAAAAATCATACATGAGAAAGGAATATTCATCCTTGACATAGATATTTTGTGAGGAAAAATGTGATTATTTACAAGTAAATGTTGTTAGTGGGATCTTGAAAAATGCTTGACAGTAGTCTATCATAGATACTCAGAGAAATGAAAGTCATTATATAAGTGGTAGATTTAATAAGCTCACTCGGACATTCTAATTGCTAATATGGATGACATGTATGAATGAACCCAAATAATTATGGAAAATTCACATAAAATCACCAGTGACATTTAGTAAACATATTACAATTCCAGTGAACCATGCTATGTAGGTGTTGATACTTTCACATAAACAACTTTGTATAAGAACAAACACACTAAATCAATACATAGTCTTTCTCGCTTGCAATGTCTGATTTTTTCCCTGATAGTATGGTCAACAAAACATGTTGAGGTTGTTTCTATTGTTTTGTTTTGTTTTATCTCTAAAAGTGAAGTGACTCTATTTTTGCCTCTGCATTTTTTGCTTACAAAGTCAGACACCTCTGATTCCTAGAAAAAGTCAATTTTTATAAGCTAACTTAAAAAAATAAGAGACAGAGAATCTATTCTATGAAGACTTCTATTTAAACACTATGTTTAAAGTGTTTGTTGCCTAGTGTTTTTAGAAGCTAGAGGTATTTCTTTTGAAGTGTCAATCTGACTATTACCGTGATTTTGATGGTAATTATAACAGAATGCCCATATTTCAAAGAGTGAGATCAAAAGTTCATTTTAATCTCTGCACTGAATGGATTTGGCAGTGTTTCTGTGGCTTTTAAGTCCTGAGTACATATATTTGCAATGCATTTTGATGTAATAAACTGTTTTGGTTTACCTGGATGGTTAGACCAGTTGGCTATATTAGCAAACAGTTCAGTTTTTTAAACATAAGACATCTAACATTACAATCATATTTGGAGATTGTTTCAACTGTAGACATTATTCGACAGATATCATATGCTCTTTTATGGAAATTATTTTCGGTAGAATAAAACCAAAAATTGAATAATAGATAAATATTTATTTTAGCCTTTATTTAGGAATACCTTAAAATAGATTCTATGAAGAATACAAAATGGGAATGTCACTCTTTGGTCCTCACTTGTGAGAATAAGAAAAAACACTGAAAATGGATAAAAAGAAAAGAGTAAAATGACTGACTATACAAGGCAATGATAGAGCAAATCACAATGCAGTATCTGGTTAATTTACTGAATGAGGCATCTATGTATAAAATCCCATAGCATCTTCTTTCCAAAAGTAGAAACCACAGGAGATGCAAGAATAAATAAATGGAAATACATAGTATTTGTAGCTTTTCACACTCCATTTTTAATCCAATACAGGTAAACAGATAAAAATAAGTGAGGATATAGAAAAACTAACATAAGAAACAATGTATATATGATGATAAAATATCCAAATTGGCATCAGATAGTAATGAATACGCATTTTCAAATATATGCATAAGACATTCATGAAAATTGACCACATATTAGCTTGCAAAGGCAAATTTAATAAGTTTCATAAATCAAGATTAATACTAACAATTTCTTATTGCAATGCAAGGAAACTAGACATTAGTAATAAGGTCAAAAAACAATAAGACTTTTCTACACTGAAAGAAATAAATTCTTGGGTCAAGGGGGAAATGCAAACTAAAATTTCAAAAGTAATTTAAAAACAATAATGATAATAAAAGTCAGTACATTGCAGAATCTATAAGATAATACTTAAAAGATATTATATAGGAAAACTCAGAGTATCAATTACTTAGATAAATAAAAATACATGAATGAAAATAAACATTAAATATGCAAATGAAAAATATTAAAAAGCTATACTAAAAGCAAATAGAAGAAATGATAAAATAAAGGAAGAAGCAGAGAGTAACAGTAAGAATAAAAGCTTTAAGACTAATGAAAAAGTGTAAAAGTTGGTGCTTTATAAAAATTAACTAGATAAATTATTATTTAACCTAATTAATTAAAAAATGAGAAAAATATACATTTAAGTGAATATGATGAAGGAAAAATAACTATAGAGACAGGAGTTCTATTAAAGGTGAGTGCTGCCAAGAAAACAGGCTTCTCTCCTCTCCTAGTTCCCAGCCAAGGGCTATAGTTTCTCTCCAAGAGGGACAGACCACCAGGATTTCTCATCTATATCCCACTAGCTTTTGGTTGCAGGAGCTCTATTCCAGGCAAAACCAGCTGAGAGGTCTGGGGCTTATTTCTTTCAAACTCAGCTACCAATCACAGAAGAGAAGTTCTATTCCAGGCAGGACAGGCAGATAATATTGGATCCCAATTATCCACCCTCACTTGTTTTATAGTACAGAAATTTTCATAATGGAAGTTGGGTTAAGAACAAGGGCCACTGCTCTGACTCAGTGACCCACCTATAGATCAGAGGTGTCTGTCCCCATTCCCTGCTTAAAATCAGGGACACAGAGTTTCACCTCAGGAAGAGAGGCAAATCCTAAGAACTGAGAGCTCCATAGTTCACAGCTCTCACTAAGGGGACTGACTTTATTTTCAAAGAGATGGGAAAGTTAGATGCTAAGGGCACTGTCAAAAACAATGGAAGCATTGATGGGAAGCAATTAAGAAGGGGTTGTCAGTTACATGACAGCAACAAGTGAAACCACAGTGCTGCCAGAAGTTTAATGGAGAGAACCAGGAAAAAGAGACAGATAAAAAGAGTTATTTTGAGCTCAGAACAGCATCAAAGACGGGTCTCAAAGACTACTCCTTCAAAGAGTTCAAATTTAATTTGATTATACTGTGGAGTAATTTATTCCTCAGGGATAAATTATTGTCAAAAACAATTAGAACAATCAGCTAGCAATTATCGAAGGGAAACAGCTGAATTTGTCACTAGTCGATCTCCCTTACAAGAAATACTAAAGGAAATTCTTCAAGCTGAAAGCAAGTAAGACCAGAAAGCAAAAGAATGGAAGAAAAATAAAACATGCAATTTCCAGCAAAATGGGACAGGAGGGGCTTTAAATAAGAAAATAACAATAGAAATAAAGAGGGACATTACATAATGATAAAAAGTCAATCACAAGGGAGATATAATAAATATAAACATATCATGCACCTAACAAGAGACAAAATGCATGAAGCAAAAATTGACAGAATTGAAGAGAGGAATAGACAAGTCAAAGATAATAGCTGGTGGAGCAACAGAAACTCTCATTCATTTCTGGTGGGAATGCAAAATTGTACAGTCACTTTGGAAGACAGTTTAGCAGTTTTTAAACATAATTTTTTATCATACAATCTAGTAATTGCATTCCTTAATATTGGCCCAGAGAATTGGAAATCAATGTATTGTTCTTTAACATATATTTATGTCAATAATATGTATTAATAAATTTTGTATATAATATAAAATCATATATAAATATAATATACATTTATACCCTAGCCAAAGACAGCTTTTTTTAAAAATGAGAAACAGAGGATATATTCAGTGAAATTTGGAAAAGACAAAAATTCTTTATATATCTACTACCACTTAACATTGTATTGGAAATAACAAGCTGTTAACTGTGGAGCTGTGAAATACATAAGAAAACTTGGAAAAGTATGGCAATCCGGGAGCTAACTTCAGATACTGGAACATACTAAGAGGCCTATGTAATTAAAACAGTATGGTATTAGTAAAAAATAAGAAGATAGAATAATGGAACACAATAAAAAATCCAGAATCATCTTCAAGAGCAAATGGAAATCTATATGTGTATTGTAAAAGAAGCATCTAAATTGCTGGATAAAAGATAAATATTCTATACTACAAAGCTACAGTAATCAAAATAGTAAGGGACTGGTACAAAAACAAATAAACCCACACACCTATGGGCAATTAATCTACGACAAAGGAGGCAAGAATATACAACCGAGAAAAGACAGGCTATTCAATAAGTGGTTCTGGGAAAACTGTACAGCTACATGTAAAAGAATGAAATTAAAACATTCTCTAACACCATACACAAAAAGAAACTCAAAATGAAAAAAAAAAAAAAAAAAAAAAGAAACTCAAAATGGATTAAAGACCTAAATGTAAGGCTGGATACTATAAAATTCTTAGAAGTAAACATAGGCAGAACACTCTTTGACATAGATCACTCTTTGACCTAGATCACAGCAATATCTTTGTGGATCCACCTCCTACAGTAATGAAAATAAAAACAAAAATAAACAAGTGGGACTAATTAAACTTAAAAGCTTTTGCACAGCAAAAGAAACCATCAATGAAAAGAAAAGACAACTCACAGAATGGGAGAAAATATTTGCCAACAATGTGACCAACAAGGGATTAATCTCCAAAACATACAAACAGCTCATGCAGCTCTACCTGAAAAAAACAAACAACCCAATCAAAAAATGGGTGGAAGATATAAATAGACATTTCTCCAAAGAAGACATATAGATGGCCAAAAAACACATGAAAAGGTGCTCAACATTACTAATTATTAGAGAAATGCAAATGAAAACTACAATGAGGTATCACCTCATACCAGTCAGAATGGCCATCATCAAAAAATCTACAAACAACAAATGCTAGGGAGAGTGTGGAGAAAAGGGTACCCTCCCACACTATTGGTGGGAATGTAAAATGGTGCAACCACCATGGGGAAGAGTATGGAGGTTTCTTAAAAAATTAAAAATAGAACTACTATATAATGCAGCAATCCCACTCCTGGGCATATATCTGCAGAAAACCATAATTAGAAAAGATACATGCACCCAATGTTCACTGCAGCACTATTTACAATAGCTAAGACATGAAAGCAACCTAGATATCCATCCACAGAGGAATGGATAAAGATGTGGTATATAGATACAATGGAATATTACTCAGTCATAAAAAAGAATGAAATAATTCCATTTTCAGAAACATGGATGGATCTAGAGATTATCATACTGAGTGAAATAAGTCAGACAAAGACAAATATCATACAATATCACTTATATGTGGACTCTAAAAAAAAACATGATACAAATGAACTTAATTACAAAACAGAATCACAGACTTTGAAAACAAACTTATGGTTACCAAAGGGGAAACGTGGGGGAGAGGGATAAATTGGAGGTTGGGATTAAGATATACATACTACTATACATAAAACAGATAATCAACAAGGACCTATTGTATAGCACAGGGAATTCTACTCAATATTCTGTAATAACCTACATGGGAAAAGAATCTGAAAAAGAATGGAGATATATATATATATATATAACGGAATTACTTTGCTGTACACCTGAAACTAATGCAACACTGCAAATCAGCTATACTCAAATATAAAAAAAAATAAATTAAAAAAAGAAAAAGATATAGATATTCTAAATAAATGGCTTTATGACAAGGTACTCATTTATAAAAAAATATAAAATTGTATCATACCTCTTGTACCATATACCAAATAAATAGTTCACAGATTTAAAATTTTAAAACAGAATTTATAGACCACAGGAATAAATTCCTTTGTAACCTGAGATATGGAAAGCTTTTTAACCAAAGCTCAGAAATAATACAAGAAAGAATTGATAAATTCAACTACATTAACACACACAGATAAAATATGAACCAAATTAAAAGTAATATGACAATATTGAAAAAATATTTGCAACTTGTATCAAAGACAAGGAATTAATCTCATTAATGTATAAAGAGCTCTTAAGATTGAAAATAAAAATTAAAATCTAGTAGAACATGGGAAAGATATAAATAGACATTCAAAGATGAAAAAATTCTCCTTTAACATACAAAATATAATCTAGCTCAAAATAAGAAAAATACAAAATACAAAGGTGTAACAATCTCTGTTGCTGTGGCTGTTAAAAAACAGACTCTTTAATATATTATGGGTAAGAGTGCAAAATGGTACAATCCAAGTGTACGATTTTAGTATCTCTAAAAATTACAAAAAATAGCCTTTGTAAATGCTATTTGCAAATGCAATAGTGTTATTTGTAAAATGGTGGTAATAAATCCAAATATGTGTATTAAGTAACACACTTTATAAATGATGGCATATTAAATTATACTACCTTACAATATCATGAGAAAGTCTCTATCTAATAATGTAATGTGATTTCCAGGATATATTTTTAAGTGAGGAAAACAAGGTTCAAAGCACTGCATATAGTATATTACTGTTTGTGTGAGAAAGTGAAACACATATGCACAATTATATGCTTCTTGGCAAAGAAAATACACTGGAAGAATAAATTAGAAATTAATTCATATAAATAGTTTCCCCTGAGGATAGGGATTGGAGTAGAAGGAAAAGGGATGAATGCAAAATTCAGAATACTTTTTGAAAAAAAATTGAAGTATATTTGCTGTACAATATTATGTAAGTTACAGGTGTATAATATAATAATTCACAATTTTTAAAGATTATGCTCCATTTATAGTAATTATAAAATACTGGCTACATTCCCTGTGTTGTACACTTTATCCTTGTAGCTAATTTTATACCTAATGGTTTGCACCCTTTATTCCCCTATCCCTATTGCCCCTCCCCATTTCCTCTCCCACTGGTAATCACTAGTTTGTTCTCTATAACCATGAATCTGCTCCTTTTATGTTATATTCACTATTGTGTTGTATTTTTTAGATTCCACATATAAGTGATATCACACAGTATTTGTCTTTCTATCTGACTTATTTCACAAAAACACTAATTTGAAAAGACGTGTGCCCTAATGTTCATAGCAGCACTATTTACAATTGCCAAGATATGGAAGCAACCTAAGTGTCCATCAACAGATGAATGGATAAAGAGGATGTGGTGTGTGCGTGTGTATACATATGTATTTATATACACTACTCAGTCATAAAAAAGAATGAAATTTTGCCATTTGTAGCAACATGGATGGACTTGGAGGACATTACACTAAGTGAATTAAGTCAGACAGAATACCTTTTAATATAGTCTGCCTTTGAATCATGTATTTATGTTTTATAATAACTTTTTCACATTTGCAGTTAAAATATAAAATAAAACATACTAATTCATTATAAAACATATAAATATAAATACTGTACAATTTACACATATATAAATATTGTACCATTTATACAATGATCTATTGATTCACACATCATCTGTCTATTCAATCTAGAAATATTTATTGAGAGCTTCCTTTGGGCCAGTAACTGTTCTAAATACAACAGAAAACTATAGAGCATGGTACCTGTTTACATGGAACTGATTTGGCTAGACCTGCCCTTTTCAGTAGGAATGTTCCATCCAAAATGGGCCACAAAATCCATTTTAGACCTGCCTGGGCTTCATAGCATTTGCATGCATGACCCTTGATTTAAATAAGTGATTTTGTAACAAAATTCATAGTAAAAACAATCAATAGGAATGAAATATTTCGGTTATGTTCAGAACAACAAGATATTTAATACAGAGCTAGGGACTGACGTGCTGATTATCACTGTAGAATAAACTTGTGGGATGGTCTTAGAGAAGGGAAAAATTCTCAAGTATTTAACTTCTTGCTGTTATTCTATGAAGGAAATAATGAAGATAAAAACACTCTGTTGAGTATTTCCTGTGATCCAGACCTTCCACTTAGGGCTTTTTTATTCTTGTCCCCTAATTTATCTCCATAGAAGGTTATCCTCATTTTACATAAAAATAAACTAAGGCATACAGATGTTAATAAACTTAACTGATATACTGAGAAAATTACCTGAGATGAAGATAATTAGTCTTAAATTCAGCGGGTATATTTCTATTCACTACTCATAGTAAGTCTAAAAGTAAAAAATATAGTTTCTGAGGAGAGAGGACAAACAGTACTGGCTGAAAGAAAAAATAGGCCAATATGAAGCAAGAAAGTACTGAATACTTTAAATAAATATATATCTATAGGCTTCATATTGTATATCCATTAATAGGCAAATATTAAGGAGATGTTAAAAATGTCATTAATAAGGAAAAGTCTTTTCCTTTTTTAAGCTGTACATTTATTGTAATAAACAAGATTATGCTTTATTTTCCCATCTATTGTTTGCAGTAATAAAAATAGAGTGTTTGAAAATTTTTCTTGGCCCAGACAAATTCATCCCAAGTGTGTATTTGGAAATGCAATTTCTAAACCCTTGGTTTTGTTTACTCAAGGGTCTTGATATTAGGAGAAATTGATAAAGATTGGAAATAAGGGGGGGCAGTTTTGATTTTCATAAAGTAATCATGATAGGTGGGGGGAGGGAGTATGAGCTGGGCTTGGAGGTGAAGGGAAAAAAAATAGCAATATAAAATAAATAAGGGCCAAGTAGATTGGTTCAGGATGGTGGAATAGAAGGATGTGGGCTCACTCCCTCTTGTGAGAGCACCAGAATCACAACTAACTGCTAAAAAATTATTGACAGGAAGACACTGGAACTCACCAAAAAAGATACTCCACAATGAAAAACAAAGGAAAAGCCACTATGAGATGGTAGGAGGGGCACAATCACAATAAAATCAAATCCCATAACCGCTGGGTGGGTGACTCACAAACTGGAGAACAATTATACCACAGCAGTCCACACACTGGACGGAAGGTTCTGAGCCCCACGTCAGGCTTTCCAACCTGGGGGTCTGGCAACGGGAGGAGGAATTCCTAGAGAATCAGACTTTGAAGGCTAGGGGGATTTGATTGCAGGACTTTGACAGGACTGGGGGAAACAGAAAGTCCACTCTTGGAGGGCACACACAAAGTAGTGTGTGCATCAGGACCCAGGGGAAGGAAAAGTGACCCCGTAGGAGACTGAACCAGACCTACATGCTAGTGTTGGAGGGTCTCCTGCAGAGGCAGGGTATGGCTGTGATTGACTGCTGGGACAAGGACACTGGCAGCAGAAGTTCTGGGAAGTACTCCTTGGCGTGAGTCCTCAAAGAGTCTGCCATTAGCCCCACCAAAGAGCTGGGAAGGCTCCAGAGCTGGGTTGCCTCAGGCCAAACAACCAACAGGGAGGGAACCCAGCCCTACCCATCAGCAGACAAGCAGATTAAAGTTTTACTGAGCTCTGCCCACCAGAGCAACACCAGCTCTACCCACCACAAGTTCCTCCCATTAGGAAGCTTGCACAAGCCTCTTAGATAGGCTCATCCACCAGAAAGCAGACAGCAGAAGCAAGAAGAACTACAATTCTGCAGCCTGTGGAATGAAAACCACATTCACAGAAAGATAGACAAAACGAAAAGGCAGAGGACTATGTACTAGATGAAGGAACAAGATAAAACCCCAGAAAAACAATTGAATGAAGTGGAGATAGGCAATCTTCCAGAAAAAAAAATTCAGAATAATGATAGTGAAGATGATCCAGGACCTTGGTAAAAGAATGGAGGCAAAGATTGAGAAAATGCAAGAAATGTTTATAAAGACCTAGAAGAATTAAAGAACAAACAAACAGAGGTGAACAATACAGTAAGCAAAATGAAAAATAAACTAAAAGGAATTGATGGCAGAATAACTGAGGCAGAAGAACGGGTAAGACAGAATGGCAGAATTCAATGCCAAGAGCCAGGATAAAGAAAAAAGAATGAAAAGAAAAGAAGACAGCCTAAGAGACCTCTGGGACAACACTAAATACACCAACATTTGCATTATAGGGGTCCCAGAAGGAGAAGAGAGAGAGAAAGGACCAGAGAAAACATTTGAAGAGATTATAGTTGAAAATTTCCCTAACACGGTAAAGGAAACATCCACCCAAGTCCAGGAGGTTCAGAGAATCTCAGGCAGAATAAACCCAAGGAGAAACATGCCAAGACACAAAGTAATCAAATTGACAAAAATTAAACACAAAGAAAAAATATTAAAAGTAACAAGGGAAAAATGACAATAACATACAAGGGAATTCCCATAATGTTAACAGCTGATACTCAGAAGAAACTCTACAAGCCAGAAGGGAGTGCCACAATATATTTAAAGTGATGAAAGGGAAGAGCCTAGAACCAATATTACCCTACCCAGCAAGGATCTCATCCAGATTTGACAGAGGAATCAAAAGCTTTACATACGAGCAAAAGATAAGAAAATTCAGCACCACCAAACCAGCTCTACAACAAATGTTAAAGGAACTTCTCTAAGTGGGAAAGACAGAGAAGAAATGGATCTACAAAAACAAACCCAAAACAATTAAGAAAATGGTAATAGGAACATACATATCAATAATTACCTTAAGTGTGAATGGATTAAATGCTCCAACCAAAACACAAAGGCTGAATAAATGGATCCAAAAACAAGACCCATATATATCATGTCTACAAGAGACTCACTTCAGACCTAGGGACACATGCAGAATGAAAGTGAGGGGATGGAAGAAGATATTCCATGCAAATGGATATAAAAAGAAAGCTGGAGGGGGGTTCCCTGGAGGTGCAGTGGTTGAGAGTCTGCCTGCCGATGCAGGGGACATGGGTTTATGCCCCGGTCTGGGAAGATCTCACATGCCGCGGAGCGGCTGGGCCTGTAAGCCATGGCTGCTGGGCCTGCGCGTCCAGAGCCTGTGCTTGCAACAGGAGAGGCCACAACAGTGAGAGGCCCACGTACCACAAAAAAAAAAAAAAAAAAAAAAAAAGAAAGCTGGAGTAGCAATACTCATATCAGATAAAATAGGCTTTAAAATAAAGAATGTTACAAGAGACAAGGAAGGACACTACATAATGATAAAGGGATCAATCCAAGAAGAAGACATAACAATTATAAATACATATGCACCCAACATATGAGCATCGCAATACATAAGGCAAATGCTAACAGCTACAAAATAAGGAATAGACAGTAACACAATAATAGAAGGGGACTTTAACACCTCACTTACACCAATGGACAGATCATCCAAAATGAAAATTAACAAGGAAACACAAGCTTTAAATGACACACAGGCCAGATAGATTTAATTGATATTTATAGGACATTCTATCCGAAAACAGCAGATTACACTTTCTTTCCAAGTGCACGTGGAACATTCTCAAGGATAGATCACATCTTGGGTCACAAATCAAGCCTCGGTAAATTTAAGAAAAGTGAAATCATATCAAGCATCTTTTCCGACCACAGAGCTACGAGATTAGAAATGAATTACAGGGAAAAAATTGTAAAAAGCACAAACGCATGGAGGCTAAACAATATGTTACTAAATAACCAAGATATCACTGAAGAAATCAAAGAGGAAATCAAAAAATACCTACAGACAAATGACAACGAAAACATGAAGATCCAAAACTTATGGGATGCAGCAAAAGCAGTTCTAAGTGTGAAGTTTATAGCAATACAATCTTAACTCAAGAAACAAGAAAAATCTCAAAGAATCTAACCTTACACCCTAATAAATTAGAGAAAGAAAAACAAAAAAAAAACCCACCAAAGGTAGTAGAAGGAAAGAAATCATAAAGATCAGAGCAGAAATAAATGAAAGAGAAGTGAAGGAAACAATAGCAAAGATCAATAAAACTAAAAGCTTGTTCTTTGAGAAGATAAATAAAATTGACAAACCTTTGGCCAGACTCTTCAAGAACAGGAGGGAGTAGACTCAAATCAATAAATTTAGAAATGAAAAAGGAGAAATTACAACAGACACCACAGATATACAAATCATCAGGGGCTTCCCTGGTGGTGCAGTGGTTGAGAGTCCACCTGCCGATGCAGGGGACACAGGTTCCTGCCCCGGTCTGGGAAGATCCCACATGCCGCACAGCGGCTGGGCCCGTGAGCCATGGTCGCTGGGCCTGCGCGTCCAGAGCCTGTGCTCCGCAACAGGAGAGGCCACAACAGTGAGAGGCCCGTGTACTCCAAAAAAAAAAAAAAAAAAAAAAAGAAATACAAATCATTGTAAGAGACTACCACAAGTAACTCTATGCCAATAAAATGGACATTCTGGAAGAAACGGACAAATTCTTAGAAGGGTATAACCTTGCAAGACTGAACCAGGAAGAAACAGAAAATAGGAACAGAGCAATCACAAGTAATGAAATTGAAACTGTGATTAAAAATCTCCCAACAAACAAAAGTCCAGGACCAGACGGCTTCACAGGTGAATTATATCAAGCATTTAGAGAAGAGTTAACACCCATCCTTCTCAAACTCTTCCAAAAGACTGCACAGGAAGGAACACTCCCAAACTCATTCTTTGAGGCCACCATCACCCTGATACCAAAACCAGAGAAAGATACTACAAAAAAAGAAACTTACAGACCATTATCACTGATGAATACAGATGCAAAAATACTCAACAAAATACCGGCAAACAGAATCCAACAGCACATTAAAAGGATCATACAACATGATAAAGTGGGATTTATGCCAGGGATGCAAGGATGCTTCAATATACGCAAATCAATCAATGTGATAAACCATATTAACAAATTGAAGAATAAAATCCATATGATCATCTCAATAGATGCAGAAAAAGCTTTTGACAAAATTCAACACCCATTTATGATAAAAACTCTACAGAAAGTGGGCAGAGAGGGAACCTACCTCAACATAATAAAGGCTATATACAACAAACCCACAGCAAGCATCATTCTCAATGGTGAAAAACTGAAAGCATTTCCTTTAAGATAAGGAACAGGACAATGGTATCCACTCTCGCCACTATTATTCAACAGAGTTTTGGAAGTCCTAGCTATGACAATCAGAGAAGAAAAAGAAATAAAAGGAATACAAACTGGACAAGAAGAAGTAAAACTGTCACTGTTTGCAGATGACATGATACTATACATAGAAAATCCTAAAGATACCATGAGAAAACTACTAGAGCTAATCAATGAATTTTATAAGGTAGCAGGATACAAAATTAATGCACAGAAATATCTTTCATTCCTATGCACTAACAATGAAAGATCAGAAAGAGAAATTAATGAAACAATGCCATTCACCATTGCAACAAAAAGAATAAAATACCTAGGAATAAACCTACCTGAGGAGGTAAAAGTCACATACTCAGAAAACTAAAAGACGCTCATGGAAGAAATCAAAGATGACACAAACAGATGGAGAGATATACCATGTTCTTGGATAGGAATAATCAACACTGTGGAAATGACTATATTACCCAAAGCAATCGACAGATTCAATGAAATCCCTGTCAAATTACCAATGGCATTTTTTACAGAACTGGAACAAAAAATTTTCAAATTTGTATGGAGACACAAAAGACCGCAAATAACCAAAGCAATCTTGAGGTAAAAAAAAATGGAGCTGGAGGAATCAGACTCCCTGACTTTAGACTATACTACAAAGCTACAGTAATCAAGACTATATGATACTGGAACAAAAACACAGATATAGATCAATGGAACAGGATAGAAAGCCCAGAATTAAACCCACACACTTTTGGTCACCTTATCTTTGATAAAGGAGGCAAGAGTATACGATGGAGAGAAGACAGACTCCTCAATAAGTGGTGCTGGGAAAACTGGACAGCTACATGTAAAAGAATGAAATTAGAACACTCTCTAACACCGTACACAAAAATAAACTCAAAATGGATTAAAGACCTAAATGTAAGACTGGACACTATAAAACTCTTAGAGAAAAACATAGGAAGAACACTGACATAAATCACAGCAAGATCGTTTTTGACCTACCTCCTAGAGTAATGGAAATAAAAACAAAAATAAACATATGGGACCTATGACACTTAAAAGCTTTTGCACAGCAAAGGAAACTATAAACAAGACGAAAAGACAACACTCAGAATGGGAGAAAAAATTTGCAAACGAATCAACGGACAAAGGGTTAATCTCCAGAATATATAAACAGCTCATGCAGCTCAATATTAAAAAAAAAAAAAAAAAGGTCAAAAAATGGGCAGAAGACCTAAATAGACATCTCTTCAAAGAAGACATACAGATGGCCAAAAAGCAAATGAAGAGAGGCTCAACATCAGTAATTATTAGAGAAATGCAAGTCAAAACTACAATGAGTTATCACCTCACACCAGTTAGAATGGGCATCATCAGAATATCTATGAACAACAAATACTGGAGAGGGTGTGGAGAAAAGAGAACCCTCTTGCACTGTAGGTGGGAATGTAAATTGATACAGCCACTATGGAGAACAGTAAGGAGGTTCCTTAAAAAACTAAAACTAGAATTATCATATGAGCCAACAATCCCACTACTGGGCATATACCCTGAGAAAACCATAATTCAAAAATACACATGCACCTCAGTGTTCACTGCAGCACTATTTACAATAGCCAGGTCATGGAAGCAACCTAAATGCCCATTGACAGTCGAATGGATAACGAAGATGTGGTACATATATACAATGGAAACGAAAAAAGGAACTAAATAAGGTCATTTGTAGAGACGTGGATGGACCTAGAGACTGTCATAAAGAGTAAAGTAAGTCAGAAGGAGAAAAAAAAAAAACATATATTAAAGCATATATGTGGAATCTAGAAAAATGGTACAGATGAACTGGTTTGTAAGGCAGAAATAGAGACACAGATTTAGAGAACAAATGTATGGAAACCAAGGGGGTAGCATGGAGGCGGGGATGATGGTGGTGGGATGAATTGGGAGATTGAGATTGACATATATACACTAACATGTATAAAATAGATAATAAGAATGTGCTGTATAATAAATAAATAAATAAATAAAATAAAATAAAACAAAATAAATAAGGGCCATGGTCCAGATAGATGGCTATGGAAAGCCATGACCTGTTCCCTGTGATTAACTCCTCTACGTTTTTTTTTTTTTTTCTTTTTGCAATACGTGGGCCTCTCACTGTTGTGGCCTCTCCTGTTGTGGAGCACAGGCTCCGGACGCACAGGCTCAGTGGCCATGGCTCACGGGCCCAGCCGATCCACGGCACGTGGGATCTTCCCGGACCAGGGCACGAACCTGTGTCCCTTGCATCGGCAGGCGGACTCTCAACCACTGCACCACCAGGGAAGTCCTCTACTTATTTTTGAGATACTGAAAGTTATTCAAGGTGATCTCTTTCTAAATATGACAGATTTTAACAAATTTAATTACGTTTCAAACGACCCATGTTATTACTAAGTAGACTTAATTTTATATTTTACAGAATATTATTTCCCTATATTTTTAAAAGTTTTGTCCTATTTTTATATTGTGTGTGTTTAGCCTTTCTTTTGAGTTCACTTTGCTTTTTGTGAAAATGTATACAAAATACTGGCGAACTCTCAGAGTCTTTATAAATCTGAAAGTGTCTTTATTTTGCTTTTACTCTTGAATGAGAATTCACCTCAGTAAAAGTTCCAGATTGTTAGTTAATTTCTCTCAACACTGTGAAGGTATCATTCCATTCTCTCTGGCTTCCATGGTTGTTTTCCAGAAGTCTGTGTCTACCTAATTGTTGCTTGTTTTGCAGGTAATCTCTTTTGTGGCTTGTTGGCTTTTAAGATTTCTTTAACCTTTTTTATTCTGCAGTTTCACTGCAAGATATCTAGTTAGGGGTTTGAGTTTATTCTTCTTTTTGCACAGAGTATACTTTTGATCTGAGGCATACTGTCTTTCTTCAGTTCTGGAAAATTAAGAGCTATTGTATCTTAATTTTGTATATTGTATATTAATATTGCATTATTGTATTATTGTATTAATTGTTGTATTATTGTATTATTGTATTGTATTATCTATTGTATATTAATATTGCTTTTATATTACTCTTTCTTCTCCAGAGACAAGCTTTGGGATCATAACGACTGACCATATTCTGGCTGATCATTAACTGTGTGGCTACAGATGCTTTACATAGCCATTCTGTGCATTGGTCAATGTATACACATACATACACAGCCATTCTGTGCATTGGTCAATGTATACACATACATACACAGACACACAGACACACACTAATTTTTTTGAAAACATGATTCTTTATCATTCCTTTATATTACCTATCTATTTCTGTGTGTCTTTCCTAATGATCTCTTCAGTCTTACCCTGTTTGGAGTTTATCCCATTTTTATTTATAACTGCACTTTTTCATTTGCAAGTCCTGATCATTTGTTGTTTGGTGTTCCTTGCTTGTTTTAGTTTCATGATTTTTTCCTATTTTAAATATAAGATTTGATCATGCATCTTGTACTTTTCTCTTGCATATTTCCAAACTTTTGTTTTGTTTTGTTTTTGTTTTGGGTTTTTTTTTTTTTTTTGGATTGCACGGTGAATTTTGGTCTCTATGTCTGTACTCACCCAGCCCTACCAAGCACCTTTTGGGCAGCCTCTAACTGGTCTTAGGAACTCCTAAACCTGAACTAGACCTTTAATGGCGTTTCTGTATCTTGTTCAGTAATGACTGTCTGGGATATTGCAGACAAAGTCACTGAGTCAGTGAGCTGTTTGGTTCACTTTCTGGTCAAAAAGTAGGGTATTTTCCCTCCTACCTCCCTCCCTCAATCCACAGTTTCCTATGTAACAAAATAGGTCAGCTAACAGATTTTTGGTTTGTATGTATCAATCAAAAAATATTTATCTTTGCCTTTCCCTAGAATTCCTATCCTACTGCATGCCTTTGAGAAGTGTGTCTACTTTTGGTTCCCTTACTGGAAATAGACATTATATCATGGGAATTTAACTCTTGTTCAATGCTGTCTGATTCCAGACTCAAAGCCCTCCATGTCCACAGTAACATATCTAATCTGTATTTTGTGTTTTTGTATAGTCTTGGTCCAAAACAATATTTATCTAGTTTTTGAGCTCAGTTTTGTCTTTTTCTCTTTTTGTGTATCATTTTCAATAGTATGCATTTGGAGGGCTTCCCTGGTGGCGTAGTGGTTAAGAATCCACCTGCCAATGCAGGGGACATGGGTTTGAGCGCTGGACTGGGAAGATTCCCACATGCTGCGAAGCAACTAAGCCTGTGTGCCACAACTACTGAGCCTGTGCTCTAGAGCCCGCGAGCCACAATTACTGAAGCCCGCGCGCCTAGAGCCCGTGCTCCGCAACAAGAGAAGCCACCCCATACCACAACGAAGAGTAGCCCCCGCTCACTGCAACTAGAGAAAGCCTGCAGGAACGAAGACCCAATGCAGCCAAAAATAAATAAATAAAATAAACAAATTTATATAAAAAATAGTATGCATTTGGAGTAGGGCATGGGGTGGGAGGATGACTAAGTGGAAATTCATGATATCATCTTGAGCAGAATTCCTCTCTCACTTTACTTTTCAATGCTTATTGAAATGTGATTTTCAGACTTTTGGACACATATTCCACTTCCATGATTTGTCTAGTAATAATATATTTTGAATATGAACAGCATGCTATTTGAAGAACTGAAAACACTGTGAAGGTGTTTAGCTCAGGAAAAAATAGGCTTCGAGTGGAAGGTGCTGAATAACAGTTTTCATATATTCGAGAGGGTGTCAAGTGCAAAGGGATTTAATTTATTAGTAGTTGTTGAAGTGAATAAAGTCAGTTTGACTAAATAGCGTGAAGCCTGAGCTATGGAAAGATGGAATGACAGCCTGGAGATGCAGTGACTCTCCCAAACCTAAAGTTTTTACTCATAGACTAGGGGGCAATTCAATAGCTTTTAGATCTAGGTACATTAGAATAGAAAGGCTGCAAGTCCTTCCTATAACTGGGATTTTGATTTTAATTTAGTGGAAAGTGAAGTACAGAAAATTTGGAGATTATCTTTTACACTAAAGTTGCCATAAGTTTGAGGCCTTCACACACTCCTAAGAAGAATGGTATCTTGGACACTTTGTCAATTAAAGCAATTTGCTCTTAATTTCAGTTAGATTCTCATATAGTAAGACAAATACCTCTTCCTTAGATGTGTCACTTTGGTTTGTAGATCACGGCTCTTTGAATTGAGGCTTAGTGTATTTATTTACTTAAAAAGTACTTCTTTAGCACTTACTGTGAGCAAGAACTGTTTTAAGTGCTTCACAAATATTACCTCAAAAACGCATATGAGGTTGGTAATAATACAGCTCCCAGTTTAGAGATGTAGAAAACTGAGGCATGGAGATGTTAAGTAATAGCCTTGAAGTCATAGAGACAGTAATGACAGGGGAAAGTTTCAAATCCAAGAAGTCAGGGACCTGAGTCTTTAGGCTTAATCGTTACAGTACTCAACGCAGAATCGTTCATTAAATCAGAGTTACTATAAAGTTCTTTAGCAACTATACATTTTATGTTGGAAGATACTGAAAATGTTATTTACATGTCAAATATGGAATGAATTCATTTTACGTAATAATAGCAATTTTATAGGCCTAGAATATATTATCTATTACATAAAATGTATATGAATATAAAAACAAAAAAGGAAGATAGAAAGGGTACAATAGAATAGCAAGCTAAAATTTAATTATTCATTGCCATCTTCAAATTCACTGTCTACTTTTTCAAATGGGTTTCAGGTGGTAAGAGTGGAAATTAATTGTTTAATGCATGCTTTCCTTTTAAAGAAGGAGTATTAAAGTAATCATGTGAACATATAAGTTTCACTCCAGTGTGATAAATCACTTCATCAAAAAATTTAAAGCAGCGTTAACAGTACATCTATGACTTATCTAGCAGCAGCCATATTTGTGGAACAATTTATATGTAAATTTAAAAAATAAATTGATTTTGAAGTTATCTAAGAATGGCTACTTTATATGTATGATTTATGGTCAATTGTGAGCATGGTGTTTATCATGCAGACACAAGAAATAAATTGGACAATGAATGCAAATCATAAAAAGTGAAGAAAAGTACCCAAAGACTATTATATTGACACATGTTCCCAGAAAATTGTGCCTCCATTCATGTCCCCTTAAATTGTTGATATATACCTAAAATAATGCCATGAAAAATTTTCACCATTTCTAATAAAATATGTTACAGATGCATTCTGTTTACATGAAAGGACTTCACTGGTATTCAATCTCAAAAGCCACTTAAATGTATGAAAACTTGGATAGTTTTTCAGATGGATAGATTTATTTTGCTGCTAGATAAAGGTAATACTTTTTAACTCTAATTTTCACTTATTAAATATTGAAAATAAAAAGCACAGTTACTTGAAAAATGTGTTCTTAGCTTTCTGCAAGTGTCCAAAGAGACAGTAAGTTTGGATCCTTTTTTCCTTGGTGTAGATCAAGCAAGTCAAGAACTAATTAAGACTGGATATTCTCCCTATTTAATATTTTTCAAATTTATGTGGAAGTTTCTCTGACAGTATTTCAGTCAAGAGCTGGTTTCATACTAAGCCAGTTGACTTCTTTGCAAATACCACTTATTCTGATAAAAATGATAAAAAGTGGTATATGAAATTTCCTGTAACTATGGCCATAGCTCAATTATTATTATTTTTTTTTTATTTTTTTTTTTGCGGTACACGGGCCTCTCACTGTTGTGGCTTCTACCGTTGCAGAGCACAGGCTCCGGACGTGCAGGCTCAGCGGCCATGGCTCACGGACCCAGCCGCTCCACGGCATGTGGGATCTTCCCGGACTGGGGCACGAACCCGTGTCCCCTGCATCGGCAGGTGGACTCTCAACCACTGCGCGACCAGGGAAGCCCTCAATTTTTAATCTATGTGTACATACCATCACAGATTAATCCTCACCTACTTTAACCTTTGTTTCCTTTGGGAATTGTTTTATACCCACTCACATGACTGTCTCAGCAAGTGGAATAAGCCAGGATATAACTGCATATGAATTATCTCTGTGATTATGGTAATTTTTTAAGAGAATATAGTGGTCTAATCCCCTAAATTATGAGGTAAACAGTTAACATTTATAGTTTTCACTGACTGGTATTTTTCATTCCTTAATCCATGTTGGGTAACATGGTGCCTATTGAAGATCCCTAAATATGTTTGAATGTGGCATCTGTAAAAACAGTTTCTAGATAGGTTTACTATTATTATAAATTATAAGCATAGATCCCATTTGTAGAATTCTCATTACGTGACAAGCATTGTGGTAAGCTCTTTAAATACTTATATCAGCATCCTCAAACCCTATAGGGTAAACCCTACAATTTGTCATGGCTTTATTCTGTATTATATGCTGGGTGCATAGCATTTACATAGTAAATGAGCAACATACAGAAAACAATAATGCAAATATTTTCTTCTTCAAGTTCATGAACTCCTTAAATCTCTATCAAAAGAGCTCTTGTGATTTCATGGACTCCAGGTTAAAAACCCTTGCAGAAAACTCAATTGACTAAAAACTAACCAGCACTGTGGTCAAATTCCATAGTGCTTGGCCACTAGGTGGAGAGGCTGGTCTTCTTGAGGTTATGAACTCTCCCATAAGTATGTTCCCTGTGTACTCTATGAGTACACGGACACAAACTACAATATATTTTATTTTAAATATTTGATCCTATTGTCTCTAATAAGCATACTTGCATTTTTATGTGAAAATGGGTTTCACTTTATTTCAGAAAATACTAAGTCATGACATGTCATACCTGAATGTAGAAACATATCAGTGCAGTGTTGCTTTGAAGCTGACCAAGGTAATACCCAAATGCTCCACTGGTGTAGCCTGACCTTGATCTTCATTGGCATGTTGAAACTACTGAAGTCACAAAACTGGAGTATCATCAGTGGAATTTTTTAGTGAATCATCCATATCTATATTATGTCTAGAATATCTTTTTAAACAAGGTATGTTTTAACTATTTTTCACTCATCACTGGCAAACTGTTCTGTTTTTGTGCCACCTCTGCTATGCTCTTATAGTACTGATTATGCACTATTTAGAGATATTCAATGACACAAAACTCCTTATTTACACAATTTCTTCAGGATATCTTTGTCATATACCTCAAAGCTGAGATAGTTTGAGGTTCAAGTCCCCATCAGAATGTAGTACAAATCTCTTTTACAGATAAAAGTAGAGTAAAATAATGATTGACTGGGAATTAAAAAAAAACTTTGATAGCTCCTGCTATTGCCTTCTTGCCAAGATGAACTATCTGCTCATTTATTCTAAATTAGAATTGTGTAGTTAGCAAAGATCAAGAAGATTATAAAATGGTATAAAGCCAGCATAGCATTTAGTTTTTCTTTTGTAAATACTACTTTCCCATGCTTATTAGTTAAGTATTATTTAAGATACTATTGGGTCTTAATAGAATGCTCACATCATTAAAACTTTAAGCTGGACATTAAAACATGTATGAAGTTCTATCAAGTATTATTAATGATTAAACAATGAGGAAACATGTTATTACAGTGTATTCAATCTTTTTTTTTTTGAACATCTTTATTGGAGTATAATTGCTTTACAATGGTATGTTAGTTTCAGCTTCACAACAAAATGAATCAGTTATATATATACATATATTCCCATATCTCTTCCCGCTTGCGTCTCCCTCCCTCCCACCCTCCCTATCCCACCCCTCCAGGCGGTCACAAAGCACCAAGCTGATCTCCCTGTGCTATGCGGCTGCTTCCCACTAGCTAACTACCTTACTTTTGGTAGTGTATATATGTCCATGCCTCTTTATCGCTTTGTCACCGTTTACCCTTCCCCCTCCCCATAGCCTCAAGTCCACTCTCTAGTAAGTCTGTGTCTTTATTCCTGTTTCACCCCTAGGTTTTTCATGACATTTTTTTTTTAAATTCCATATATATGTGTTAGCATACGGTATTTGTCTCTCTCTTTCTGACTTACTTCACTCTGTATGACAGACTCTAGGTCTATCCACCTCATTACAAATAGCTCAATTTCGTCTCTTTTTATGGCTGAGTAATATTCCATTGTATATATGTGCCACATCTTCTTTATCCATTCATCCGATGATGGACACTTAGGTTGTTTCCATCTCTGGGCTATTGTAAATAGAGCTGCAATGAACATTTTGGTACATGACTCTTTTTGAATTATGGTTTTCTCAGGGTATATGCCCAGTAGTGGGATTGCTGGGTCATATGGTAGTTCTATTTGTAGCTTTTTAAGGAACCTCCATACTGTTCTCCACAGTGGCTGTATCAATTTACATTCCCACCAACAGTGTAAGAGGGTTCCCTTTTCTCCACACCCTCTCCAGCATTTATTGTTTCTAGATTTTTTCATGATGGCCATTCTGACTGGTGTGAGATGATATCTCATTGTAGTTTTGATTTGCATTTCTCTAATGATTAGTGATGTTGAGCATTCTTTCATGTGTTTGTTGGCACTCTGTATATCTTCTTTGGAGAAATGTCTATTTAGGTCTTCTGCCCATTTTTGGATTGGGTTGTTTGTTTTTTTGTTATTAAGCTGCATGAGCTGCTTATAAATTTTGGAGATTAATCCTTTGTCTGTTGCTTCATTTGCAAATATTTTCTCCCATTCTGAGGGTTGTCTTTTGGTCTTCTTTATGGTTTCCTTTGCTGCGCAAAAGCTTTTAAGTTTCATTAGGTCCCATTTGTTTACTTTTGTTTTTATTTCCATTTCTCTAGGAGGTGGGTCAAAAAGGACCTTGCTGTGATTTATGTCATAGAGTGTTCTGCCTATGTTTTCCTCTAAGAGTTTGATAGTTTCTGGCCTTACATTTATGTCTTTAATCCATTTTGAGCTTATTTTTGGGTATGGTGTTAGGGAGTGATCTAATCTCATACTTTTACATGTAGCTGTCCAGTTTTCCCAGCACCACTTATTGAATAGGCTGTCCTTTCTCCACTGTACATTTCTGCCTCCTTTGTCAAAGATAAGGTGACCATATGTGCGTGGGTTTATCTCTGGGCTTTCTATCCTGTTCCATTGATCTATCTTTCTGTTTTTGTGCCAGTACCATACCGTCTTGATAATTGTAGCTTTGTAGTATAGTCTGAAGTCTGGGAGCCTGATTCCTCCAGTTCCTTCTTTCGTTCTCAAGATTGCTTTGGCTATTCGGGGTCTTTTGTGTTTCCATACAAATTGCAAAATTTTTTGTTCTAGTTCTGTGAAAAATGCCAGTGGTAGTTTGATAGGGATTGCATTGAATCTATAGATTGCTTTGGGTGGTAGAGTCATTTTCACAATGTTGATTCTTCCAATCCAAGAAAATGGTATATCTCTCCATCTATTGGTATCATCTTTAATTTCTTTCATCAGTGTCTTATAATTTTCTGCATACAGATCTTTTGTCTCCTTAGGTAGGTTTATTCCTAGATATTTTATTCTTTTTGTTGCAATGGTAAATGGGAGTGTTTTCTTGATTTCACTTTCAGATATTTCATCATTAGTATATAGGAATGCCAGAGATTTCTGTGCATTAATTTTGTATCCTGCCACTTTACCAAATTCATTGATTAGCTCTAGTAGTTTTCTGGTAGCATCTTTACGGTTCTCTATGTATAGGATCATGTCATCTGCAAACAGTGACAGCTTTACTTCTTCTTTTCCGATTTGGATTCCTTTTATTTCCTTTTCTTCTCTGATTGCTGTGGCTAAAACTTCCAAAACTATGTTGAATAAGAGTGGTGAGAGTGGGCAACCTTGTCTTGTTCCTGATCTTAGTGGAAATGCTTTCAGTTTTTCACCATTGAGGATGATGTTTGCTGTGGGCTTGTCATAGATGGCCTTTATTATGTTGAGGAAAGTTCCCTCTATGCCTACTTTCTGCAGGGTTTTTATCATAAATCGGTGTTGAATTTTGTCAAAAGCTTTCTCTGCATCTATTGAGATGATCATATGGTTTTTCTCCTTCAATTTGTTAATATGGTTTATCACATTGATAGATTTGCGTATATTGAAGAATCCTTGCATTCCTGGAATAACACCCACTTGATCATGGTGTATGATCCTTTTAATGTGCTGTTGGATTCTGTTTGCTAGTATTTTGTTGAGGATTTTTGCATCTATGTTCATCAGTGATATTGGCCTGTAGTTTTCTTTCTTTGTGACATCCTTGTCTGGTTTTGGTATCAAGGTGATGGTGACCTCGTAGAAGGAGTTTGGAAGTGTTCCTCCCTCTGCTATATTTTGGAAGAGTTTGAGAAGGATAGGTGTTAGCTCTTCTCTAAATGTTTGATAGAATTCGCCTGTGAAGCCATCTGGTCCTGGGCTTTTCTTTGTTGGAAGATTTTTAATCACAGTTTCAATTTCAGTGCTTGTGATTGGTCTGTTCATATTTTCTATTTCTTCCTGATTCAGTCTTGGCAGGTTGTGCATTTCTAAGAATTTGTCCATTTCTTCCAGATTGTCCATTTTATTGGCATAGAGTTGCTTGTAGTAATCTCTCATGATCTCTTTTATTTCTGCAGTGTCAGTTGTTACCTCTCCTTTTTCATTTCTAATTCTATTGATTTGAGTCTTCTCCCTTTTTTTCTTGATGAGTCTGGCTAGTGGTTTATCTATTTTGTTTATGTTCTCAAAGAACCAGCTTTTAATTTTATTGATCTTTGCTATTGTTTCCTTCATTTCTTTTTCATTTATTTCTGATCTGATTTTTATGATTTCTTTCCTTCTGCTAGCTTTGGGGTTTTTTTGTTCTTCTTTCTCTAATTGCTTGAGGTGTAAGGTTAAGTTGTTTATTCGAGATGTTTCCTGCTTCTTAAGGTGGGCTTGTATTGCTCTGAACTTCCCCCTTAGAACTGCTTTTGCTGCATCCCACAGGTTTTGGGTCGTTGTGTCTCCATTATCATTTGTTTCTAGGTATTTTTTGATTTCCTCTTTGATTTCTTCAGTGATCACTTCATTATTAAGTAGTGTATTGTTTAGCCTCCATGTGTTTGTATTTTTTACAGATCTTTTCCTGTAATTGATATCTAGTCTCATGGCGTTGTGGTCAGAAAAGATACTTGATACAATTTCAATTTTCTTAAATTTACCAAGGCTTGATTTGTGACCCAAGATATGATCTATCCTGGAGAATGTTCCATGAGCACTTGAGAAAAATGTGTATTCTGTTGTTTTTGGATGGAATGTCCTATAAATATCAATTAACTCCATCTTATTTAATGTATCATTTAAAGCTTGTGTTTCCTTATTTATTTTCATTTTGGATGATCTGTCCATGGGTGAAAGTGGGGTGTTAAAGTCCCCTACTATCAATGTGTTACTGTCGATTTCCCCTTTTATGGTTGTCAGTATTTGCCTTATGTATTGAGGTGCACCTATGTTGGGTGCATAAATATTTACAATTGTTATATCTTCCTCTTGGATCGATCCCTTGATCATTATGTAGTGTCCTTCTTTGTCTCTTCTAATAGTCTTTGTTTTAAAGTCTATTTTGTCTGATATGAGAATTGCTACTCCAGCTTTCTTTTGGTTTCCATTTGCATGAAATACCTTTTTCCATCCCCTTACTTTCAGTCTGTATGTGTCTCTAGGTCTGAAGTGGGTCTCTTGTAGACAGCAAATATATGGGTCTTGTTTTTGTATCCATTCAGGCAATCTGTGTCTTTTGGTGGGAGCATTTAGTCCATTTACATTTAAGGTAATTATCGATATGTGTGTTCCTATTCCCATTTTCTTAATTGTTTTGGTTCGTTATTGTAGGTCCTTTCCTTCTTTTGTGTTTCTTGCCTAGAGAAGTTCCTTTAGCAGTTGTTGTAGAGCTGGTTTGGTAGTGCTGAACTCTCTCAGCTTTTGCTTGTCTGTAAAGGTTTTAATTTCTCCATCAAATCTGAATGAGATCCTTGCTGGGTAGAGTAATCTTGGTTGCAGGTTTTTCTCCTTCAACACTTTCAATATGTCCTGCCACTCCCTTCTGGCTTGCAGAGTTTCTGCTGAAAGATCAGCTGTTAACCTTATGGGGATTCCCTTGTGTGTTATTTGTTGTTTCTCCCTTGCTGCTTTTAATATGTTTTCTTTGTATTTAATTTTTGACAGTTTGATTAATATGTGTCTTGGCGTATTTCTCCTTGGATTTATCCTGTATGGGACTCTCTGTGCTTCCTGGACTTGATTAACTATTTCCTTTCCCATATTAGGGAAGTTTTCAACTATAATCTCTTCAAATATTTTCTCAGTCCCTTTCTTTTTCTCTTCTTCTTCTGGAACCCCTATAATTCGAATGTTGGTGCGTTTAATGTTGTCCCAGAGGTCTCTGAGACTGTCCTCAGTTCTTTTCATTCTTTTTTCTTTATTCTGCTCTGCAGTAGTTATTTCCACTATTTTATCTTCCAGGTCACTTATCCGTTCTTCTGCCTCAGTTATTCTGCTATTGATCCCATCTAGAGTACTTTTAATTTCATTTATTGTGTTGTTCATCGTTGCTTGTTTCATCTTTAGTTCTTCTAGGTCCTTGTTAACTGATTCTTGCAATTTGTCCATTCTATTGTCCATTCTATCTCCAAGATTTCGGATCAACCTTACTATCATTATTCTGAATTCTTTTTCAGGTAGACTGCCTATTTCCTCTTCATTTGTTAGGTCTGGTGGGTTTTTATCTTGCTCCTTCATCTGCTGTGTGTTTTTCTGTCTTTTCATTTTGCTTATCTTACTGTGTTTGGGGTCTCCTTTTTTGCAGGCTGAAGGTTCGTAGTTCCTGTTGTTTTTTGTGTCTGTCCCCAGTGGCTAAGGTTGGTTCAGTGGGTTGTGTAGGCTTCCTGGTGGAGGGTACTAGTGCCTGTGTTCTGGTGGATGAGGCTGGATCTTGTCTTTCTGGTGGGCAGGTCCACGTCTGGTGGTGTGTTTTGGGGTGTCTGTAGACTTATTATGATTTTGAGCAGCCTCTCTGCTAATGGGTGGGGTTGTGTTCCTGTCTTGCTAGTTGTTTGGCATAGGATGTCCAGCACTGTAGCTTGCTGGTCGGTGAGTGAAGCTGGGCGCTGGCCTTGAGATGGAGATCTCTCGGAGATTTTTGCTGTTTGATATTATGTGTAGCTGGGAGGCCTCTTGTGGACCAGTGTCCTGAAGTTGGCTCTCCCACCTCAGAGGCACAGCACTGACTCCTGGCTGCAGCCCCAAGAGCCTTTCATCCACAGGGCTCCTTAATTTGGGATGATTCGTTGTCTATTCAGGTATTCCACAGATGCAGGGTATTATCAAGTTGATTGTGGAGCTTTAATCCGCTGCTTCTGAGGCTGCTGGGAGAGATTTCCCTTTCTCTTCTTTATTCTCACAGTTCCCAGGGGCTCAGCTTTGGATTTGGCCCCGCCTGTGCGTGTAGGTCGGCGGAGGGCGTCTGTTCTTTGCTCAGACAGGACGGGGTTAAAGGAGCTGCTGATTCGGAGGCTCTGGCTCACCCAGGCCGGGGGGGTAGGGAGGGTCACGGAGTGTGGGGCGGGCCTGCAGCGGCAGAGGCCGGCGTGACGCTGCAGCCTGAGGCGCGCCGAGCGCTCTCCCGGGGGAGCCGTCCCTGGATCCCGGGACCCCGGCAGTGGCGGGCTGCACAGGCTCCCTGGAAGGGCGTGTGGCTAGTGACCTGTGTTCGCACACCGGCCTCCTGGCTGCGGCAGCAGCGGCCTTAGCGTCCCATGTCCGTCTCTGGGCTCCGCACTCTTAGCCGCGGCTCGCGCCCGTCCCTGGAGCTCTCTCAAGCAGCGTTCTTAATCCTCTCTCCTCGTGCACCAGGAAACAAAGAGGGACGTAAAAAGTCTCTTGCCTCTTCGGCAGGTCCAGACCCCTCCCCGGACTCTCTCCCGGCCAGCCGCAGCGCACCAACGCCCTGCAGGCTGTGTTCACGCCGCCAACCTCAGTCCTCTCCCGGCGCTCCGACAAAAGCCGGAGCCTCAGCTCCCAGTCCCGCCCGCCCCAGCGGGCGAGCAGACAAGCCTCTCGGCTGGTGAGTGCCGGTCGGCCCGATACTCTGCGCTGGAATCTGTCCGCTTTGTCCGCCGCACCCCTGTTGCTGTGCTCTCCTCCGCGGCTCCCAAGCTCCCCCACTCCGCCTCCCGCAGTCTCCACCCGCGAAGGGGCTTCCTAGTGTGTGGACACTTTTCCTCCTTCACAGCTCTCTCCCGCTGGTGCAGGACCCGTCCCTATCCTTTTGTCTCTGTTTAGTTTTTTTCTTTTGCCCTAACCAGGTACGTGGGGGGTTCCTTGCCTTTTGGGAGGTCTGAGGTCTTCTGCCAGCGTTCAGTAGGTGCTCCGTAGGAGTTGTTCCACGCGTAGATATATTTCTGGTGTATCTGTGGAGAGGAAGGTGATCTCCGCGTCTTACTCTTCCGCCATCTTCCCGGAAGTCTATTCAATCTTTAATGTCCATTAAATCCACTTGGTAAGTGTAAGTAGAAACAATACTAACTACAATTCTTGCTCTCAAGTAGTCCTTTATACATTATAAAGAAATGAGGGCCTTACAACACCAATCAATAAGTGATGAAAGGAAACCACACACAGTCGCTGTAATCTGAATGGGACTTTCACAGAAATCTTATTATCCTCCTACTAGGGATAATGATGAACAGACATCCTGCTTCCCGCTTTGTAAGCAAATGCCTGTGCATGTAGCACTGTGATTATATTACTATCTCGGGCCTTAGATCATCTTCAGCATCACAGAGTTCTGAAAATCCCATTAAGAAATCATTTCAAAGAAACATAAATATTCTTTGAAATAATTTTCAATGCTTTTCTAATTTTTTTTTTGCGGTACGCGGGTCTCTCACTGTTGTGGCTTCTCCCGTTGCGGAGCACAGGCTCCAGACGCGTAGGCTCAGCGGCCATGGCTCACGGGCCCAGCCACTCCGCAGCATGTGGGATCTTCCCGGACCGGGGCACCAACCCGTGTCCCCTGCATTGGCAGGCGGACTCTCAATCACTGCGCCACCAGGGAAGCCCTAATTTTTTATATAAATGTCTCTTCTAAATTTCTTCTCAGAATGGGAATAAATTCACTTGTATGTATGCACAGAGGGATATGGGTATACAGTTTATTTTCTTTCTATTTTAATTGCTCTCTTAACTAAATATGACATATAATGCAAATGTTTGCCAAAATTTATATGGGCTATGCTTAACATGTGTAATACTGGAATTTATAACCGAATTGATCCTGAGAAAGCCTCCCTGAGTAAAAATTTTTTTAGAAAAGGAAAAAGTATTGTTATAAAATTGGGTTTTTACTTTTATGATTTTGTGGTCTAATGAATAAATACTTCATGAAATTTAACGCAATTTCCTTTCATTTTAATTGATCCTCATGGACTTGAGGGAATTTCTCTTTACATATATCCCCAAGGGAGACTTTCCACCTAATTTTTTAAGTAAGTCAGCATCATTCAATTTTCAATGGCCAGAGCCCTAAAATAGGCACATAATTTACATTAAATTCCTCATTTTCTACTTTAGAGTGTTGTTGGATCAGCAGAAGGTTCACACTAATCATACTGATTGTAAGGGTAAAGTAGGCAAGAGATAGTGAAAGCTTTGTATCTTCTGATAAATTAGTTTTAAGTATCATTTTTTTCTCTTAAATGCTTATTGTTGTTCTAATTGTGAAGACACATAATCTACCCTTGTAATATGTCTTCCTTAATCTTCCCAGCTAAAATTAGAATTATTGTGTGTCAAAAATTGTTGGCATTTGGCCATTTGTTGAATTTCTTCCTGGTATCCTGACATGATTAAAAATGTAATTATTTTACTCAAGTTACAAAAAGTAAGCATAATTTGTGGTGCCTGCCAGGTCCTAATAATATCTTTTCCTCTGAGAATATATCCTCCCAACCTCTCACTATTCCTACATCCTATAAAGATAAAACATAGCATAACTAGGGTTGTCCTATAGGGTCCTGCTTCCTGGTGATAGCTGATCAGGGATAGTTGACTGCCTTAAACCAAGCTATTGAGATTCTTTCCTAGGAATATGAAATGAGAAAGATTTTAATTCAGCCTCAGCTGTTTGCTTGGACTTGAGTTATGCAAACCTGATAGGTGCAGGTGGGGAGGAACTGCTTTATACATGGAAAAGATAAAGCCAGTTTATTACAGAGAATGAACACATGTACAGTTGAAGCAGAAAAGCATGAGGAAGAGCAAGAGAAAGACATAGAAAGGAAGGAAGGGGTGGGCAGGAGATATTTGTTAGTCTTCTTATAGCTTTCCAGTTCTTAGTTTCACTTATCTAAAAAGACAGCCAATTTTGAAAATTTGGGGGTTCTTTTATAAAGGTCACATCAATGAGTTCCACTACTTTGTAGCAATTTATATTTTTTTGTAAGGCAAAGATAACTTCTCACATTTTTGTTTTTCCTTGAAGTACCTGTGAGAAGTCATGTGTCTCAGGACCATAGCTCTTCTTCTAGGTTTGGGAAACACTCCAGACTTTCCTTAAAACTGATGTTTGTCAAATGTGCTGCATGACTTGGTTTCCTAGGTAACAGTGTGTGTTGACTTGGTTGTAAAATTTCTATTTCCTTGAGCTCATACTTGAGGGGGGGGAGGGAGTTCTAAAATATATATAAATCTCAGGATCAGAAATTTCCCTCTCATCCTCCACTACTTCTTGCCACCTGCATCCTCACAAGATCTATATTTATCAACCTTCAAGCAGGATTTGCTGTTCTTCAATTTTCCCACAAGCCCTTAGGAGCTTATTTCTAGCTTTATAACACTCCCAACTTATGTTACCTAATGAGTCATAGGAATGATTTAAAATTTTATATATAATGAAAATTATAATATTAAACCATTCACTGTGCATTCACTGAATATGAAGCACTTTGTCTTTTACATGAATTATTGCATTTGATCTGCATAGCAATCCTAGACACTAAATATGATTATCATTTCTTTTTTTTAATTTTATATTGGAGTATAGTTGATTAACAACGTTGTGTTAGTTTCAGGTGTACAGCAAAGTGATTCAGTTATACATATACATATATCTATTCTTTTTCAGATTCTTTTCCCATTTAGGTTGTTACATAATATTGAGCAGAATTCCCTGTGCTATACAGTAGGTCCTTGTTGGTTATCCATTTTAAATATAGCAGTGTGTACATGTCAATCATTTCTTTTTGGTAGGTGAGGAAACTGAAGTTTCATGAAGGTAAATGACTTAAAGTCATAAATTTGTGAGGTCAAGACTTCAGTCCGTGTCTGTAAATGCCAGACTCATGCCCTGGGCCAATATACTACACCAGAAACACAAAGCTATGTGTTCACCTGATATCTTTGTATCAAGGCACATGGGGAGGCAGGAAGAGAATCAGGTTCCCTCAGTGTGGGGCCCCAGAGAATACATGGGAGAGATATACATTGGTAGGTAGGGAGAAATTTGACTATGGCATTTATCATTATTTATTTATTTTTAAGGGCAGGGAGAACACTGCATTATATCCTTGTCTCACCCATTACATAATGTCTTACTGGTGGCAGGCTCTTAATAACAAGTTGATTGATTAATAATTGGAACCATGGATGTAGCCTCTACTGCCATTGCCAGGGCAACTGCCTAAATTGTAGCCTCTCCTTTTACCTTCATAAAATGGTTCAATGTAAAAATCATCTATAAATAATGTTTCTATATATTTTTTAAAATTTCTGGTATATAGCCAAAAACATTATTGAATAAGCATCTAATAAAATATATGAGTATATGGTAGAAAAGCTTGGATTTGGAGCTTTTTCTTGTCCATTTGTGCTCACAGTTATTTCTCCCACTTTCAACCTCCTGTAATACTCTTTCTATAATAATGTCACTGATTTGCCTTCTAAGACTATTAGGGATTGAAGGAATTTTGTCCTTTGCCATTATTTTTCAGGTAAAAAAACTGAGGGTTAAAGAGATAAAGGGGCTCAGCTAATGATCCACCCCATATACAACTGGGGAATTGCAGAATAAGAACTAGAATTGGGGTTTCTCAGTCACAAGCCCAGTGATATATCTGCTGCATCTCACATATCCACTTTGGTCTATACTGGTTTGGTCATCTTTATTAATTATGTTTTTGGTTACAATAAATAAATACATATACATAAATAAACAAATAGACTGGACAATTTTAAGAGAATTGAACATATTTGAAAAGTACCTCAAATTGCACAAAGCTGGTGGAATCCTGAAGAACCAAATTCAAAAAATGAGCAGGGGTTGAGAGAGATTGGGCACCCAGAACAACTGCCAAAGTGCTCTCATCCTTCAGGACCACAGTAGAGAGCTGTGGGGAAAGCTATGGCCATAGTGTTACTAGTGGCACTGCTGTTCAAGATAGGATGCAGCCTTTACTACCACTGCTCCTGAAATGATTTCCAGACTGGCTCCCGCTTATTTGTATAAACCGCTCAAGAGTCAAAGTCCCAGTAGGGGGTAGCCCAGGGTGAGGTTAGGTCAGAGGCCCACATTTCAGCTGCCAAGGACCTAGAAGACAACTAATATGCCTCCTTTTTAGTTTTCATAGTGGGAGATAAAACTTTGCCTTTCTTTCTAGAGATTTCCCTAAGCAGAAGGGATTCAGAGATTGGGTAGCTGCAATTGAGAAGTGTCCACTAAACGTTTTTAAATTGTTTATTTTATTGACAAAAAATTCCCTGGATAAGTTACACAAGCAAGGAAGACTTTAAGACTACTGCAATAGGGGAGAAAGCTTGAACTCAAAAAGCAGGAGAATTTTTTTTTTTTTTTTTTTAACCGGTACGCGGGCCTCTCACTGTTGTGGTCTCTCCCGTTAAGGAGCACAGGCTCCAAACGCGCAGGCTCAGCCGCCGTGGCTCACGGGCCCAGCCGCTCCGCAGCATGTGGGATCTTCCCGGACCAGGGCACGAACCCGTGTCCCTTGCAGGCGGACTCTCAACCACTGTGCCACCAGGGAAGCCCCCAGGTGAGTTTTTAAGTGCTGGGATGAGGCAGTGGAAGAGTACTAGAGGCAGTTAGAGGGGAGGTTGGACATTGGGATTAGGCCGTCTGATTTACTAATTGGTGCTTATCGAAGTTAAACTCCTACCCTCCCACAAAGACTAGGATATAGGGGCCCTGTCTTTCTTAATGATTACACTTCAAAGGGTTGGCTCTTAGGTCTTTGAGAGAGACATCCCTGAGTTGCAAAATTGGCAAAAGGATGGGAGAAGATCATATCATAAAGGGGCAGAAAAATAATTTAGGATTAAAATTGTTCTAAAATAAATGCTCTAAGGAAAGAGAAGGCAGGGACCTACAATTAGGAAGACAACTGTCTAAAGTTCAGTCAAGCTGAGGAAAATGCTAGGGCCTTCTTGATCTTAGAATGTTCATGTTCTAGTTCTTTAAATAGACAGAAAATTTTACAAGACTTCAGTTCATATTGTACTATTATCTCTTTCCCTCCTAAACAGTATATCACCATATTTTTAAAATACAGCAGTGGTAAAATATGACTAAGTATTTGAATAAACACAATGGAAAGTCATGAAACTTCTTTTAGCTTCCTTCTTTCCCCCATCAAAACTTTTTGGACAATATCTTACTCAAAGTTGTCTCAAACAACCTGAGGATAAAAATAGAGATGTTTCTAAAGGTACAAATATATAACTGGATTAAATGTATTTAATTGGAAGGACAAATAATTCCCAGGCTAAATTTATTTTTGTTTGTCTTAGAGATACTGCTAAAGAAAAATTGAATTCTTTTCAGCAAGCCTATTTAGAAAAATGGCAGTAACAAAAATCTAATTACAGCTCCATTGGTTATTAACTCCCTTTGCAGTTTTACTGAAAGCATTATTTCATATTATAGTTTAGATTCTTTTCACAACTACCCCATTGACAGAACGCCAAAAAATGTGTAATTCTTCTAACATTGTAGAATAAGGAAATGATAAACTTGTAAGAAATAGGGCCTCTATATTGGATTGCAGTAAAATATACAAAGTATAAGCTTGGCCCTCAACATAACTATCCTTTATTTCTGCAAAAACTACTCTAGGCTGGCCTTATCTTAAATCACTACCCTAAACCACTATGAACTCAAAACGACCAAGTACTACTACTGAACTGCAGCTACCTCCAATATGCATGTATGGAAAACTAGAATCTCTGTTTCTAGAAATCCTTGCTGCTACACATAACTTCCCTCAGCACGCTATAGCCTTTCAGAGTAATAACAACAAATCCAGGGACTATTGAAATGAAGAATGCCAGGGTAGAAGCAACTGAGTTATATCAGTGTACTTCAGATCAGAAAGGAAAGAACATCCTTAGTGATTTCGGTGATGGCTTAATTTACTCCAGGAAGCTAGAGGTGGGGTAAAATAAACTTGATTGGGAATATCTGTATGTGTGTGTGTGTGTAAAATCTTAAGACACAGAAATATATATTTTTGATATTTTTATCAGGCTAAATTCCTAAAAAAATGATGTTCATGCCTTAATCCATTTTCATTTGTGAATACAAAAACACCTATCAAAAAATGGCCCTCATATGATAAGTTCTATAAAGGATTATATACCTTAAAGGTTGGCCAAGGCAAAACATCTTTATCCTACAAAGGTATGGATGCAGACCCCTAGAGAACCCTTTGTAACTACCCATGATTGAGAGGTTGAGCATTCTAGAAGAAGAAACCTTTGAAATAATGAGTGCATACTCTGAGGCTGTTTTTGTTATTGTTGTTAGTATTATAGAGGATTGTTTGGGGGGCAGAATTTGTGACATGGAGTTTCTTTTTCTTTGGAATTTACCCCAAACTGCTTGAAACATAATATAATAAGGACAACAATGATTCTTTTTATTGGTAACATACTTTGACATTTATTGTGTATATTTTTTTACTTGTATATATTTGAACCTCACTGAAACACAGTGAAGTCTACAGAGTAGGTTTTATCTACATTTTATAAGATAAGAATGAGAATACTGATGTCACTGACAAGTAAAATGAGGAGCTCAGTTTGGAATTCAGGTTTTCTGATGCCAAGTTCACTGACTTAACGAATATAAAGAAGTTAGCACATTTTTTTGATGTACAGAAAATGCTAGCCATCAGTATTATTACTATTAGTAGTATTTTAATAAATATTTTATAATATCTCTTCTCTAAATCAACTGTCAACCAGAAGTAACAGAATTTACGAGACTTTTGCTCTGAGAAAGCATTTTCCTATATTCCTTTTTCATAAGATCTTTCTTATTATGCTACTTTCAAAGATACTGCTGATTCCTCCCAAGACAGCAGGACAACATATTAGGTATATGAATTGTTTGCCAGTATAAACTAGGCTGATGTCTATGGTTAGCCTAATAAGAAAGTCACTGATTATTTTCTTCCCATCCAAACCTATGCTCCTATTTTCCCACTAGGATTCCTCTTCTACCACAAGTACACAGAACATCTGGGATCCCAGGGTTCTATTGTTATTTAAGATGGCAATCTGCTACAATTGTCTACCTTCATTCACAACGAATCCCACTGGAAATCTCAATCACAACTTGTATGACATGGATGCTAAGCAAAAGAGGAATCATTCGCTACAGTGGAACTCAGAAAGGAGGAAAAAAAGATGAATTTCACTGTCAAGCAAGTAAATTCTATTCTGTAAAACTGAATGTTGCCCTGTGATTGACAGCTAATTTTGATACACTCTGAACTGAAAAGATTACAAATTAAACCCCCATCAAGCCCAGAAGCAGTTAAAACCTCAACTGGATTAGGCCTATTTGATTCTTTAGGAGCTGCATTCATTCATGAATGTTCTGCCCCAATTCCTACTTTCAAGGTGATTTTGGTGGTCCTTTATTCATGAAATCATTCTGTAAGGGAATATATAATTAACACACACCAAACACACTGTGTTAGCCTAGTTCTTTTGGGCAGGAATAAATCATTTTTAGTATTGTTTATACTACTTTATTATAATTTACTATTATACTATTGTATTTATAGAATTTTTAAATTATTTATTTTTTTGTTTGTTTTCTACCTAAGGACTATCACTACAAAGCAGAAATCAAAGAGGTGGTTTTAAGGGAACCTATAGTATAATGCCTATATGCAGTAGGTAATCAATATACAAAGGAGTAAGTTCAGAAATGATTGTATTATTCTGAAGGTGGGCTAATGAACTATCATTTTTATTACCAGAGTTCATCTTGGATCCTAAAATGTTTCTGTGACTTGGAGAAAAGGTGAGCCAGACAGCTAGAAGCAGTGAATCAATTTTTCTGTAGTACAGCTTCAGTTAAAACTAAACTGGTAAGAATGACTGCCTGATGTAGCTGTCAATTGTTTAAGAAACAAACAGGTGGGTTCTGGAGAGGCTAATGCTCTCAGGCACTTATTATTTAGCAATTCATTTAACACACATTTATTTAGAGCCTTCTATGTGTTATACACTGTTTTATGTGTTGGGAATATAGCATAAATAAGAGAAACTGTCAACTTTAATCACAAGTTACTCAACTTGAAATAGTTTAAACAGAAACAAGAATGTATTGGTAAATGCAACTGGAGATGTCAAGCAGTGAATATGTCTTTACTTATTTTTTATTGAATTATTATTGACATGTAATATCACATTAGTTTTAAGTGTACAACATAGGGATTCAATATTTTTATATATTACAAAATAATCACCACTACAATTCTAATTACCATATGTCACCACACAGAGTTATTACAATATTATTGACTATATTCTCACGCTAAGTGAAATGAGCCAGTCACAGAAGGACAAATACCACATGATTCCACTTATATGAATTATCCAAAATAGTCAAACACGTAGAAGCAGAGAGTAGAATAGTGGTTTACAGGGGCAGCAGGAAGGATGAGGCAATGGGGAGTTGCTATTCAAGGGGTATAAAGTTTCAGTCATGTAAGATGATTAAGTTCTAAAGATCTAATGTATTGAATATAACATTGTGGCTATTGTTAAAATACTGTATTGTACACTTAAAAAAAGTGTTAAGGGCTTCCCTCGTGGCACAGTGGTTGAGAGTCCGCCTGCTGATGCAGGGGACACGGGCTCATGCCTCAGCCTGGGAGGATCCCACATGCCGCGGAGTGGCTGGGCCCGTGAGCCATGGCTGCTGGGCCTGCGCGTCCGGAGCCTGTGCTCCGCAGCGGGAGAGGCCACAACAGTGAGAGGCCCACGTACGGCAAAAAAAAAAAAAAAAGTGTTAAGAGGGTATATTTCATGTTGTGTTCTTAGCACAATTTTAAAAAAATATTGAATAATAGCTTTTATTATTTACTGGAAGGCATTTGAACATTTTGTGTTTACAGATATACATATATACTATGCATTTATTATACATATATATATATATTTTATGTATAAAATCTTATCGCCCTCCCTTTTATATTGAAAGTCTTGTAGGATGGCACTATGTCTTAAAATGATAAAAGTCACATAAATTCCTTGAATATCAATTTTTTCATCTTTTATCTGAGGGAATTAAATAATTGGATCTAAGGTCTAATCAAGTTCAAAGCCCATTTCTATGATGCTCTTTCAGAATCCAGCTGGTATGTAAAATAGTACTAGACATCAAGAAATGACTGAATGAAAACATGTTGGCTATTAGTTGTTATAATTCAAGAAGCTGAATTTGAAATTTTTAAAGTAAAATTTGAACTTTAGTATTTTAAGGTGTCCCTTGTTTGTATGTAGCTTTTTAAACTCTTGCATACAATTTTTCATGAGATCTTTCCATTCAAGTATGTGTGTACATTTAAATAGAAGAAAAATCTTGCTGTGAAAAAGAAAACAACTCCTAGTTTTAAAAACTCTGTCATACTGCTATGACAATTTGAATGTTTGAATAAAAGTATAGCATGGAGAGTATTTTTCTCCCATTTTCCCGTAAAGAGGGCTTTTGGAGCTTATGAGCTAAAAGAAGAGGGAGAGAAGGTGGAAGGAAAAGAAAGAAAGAAAGAAAGAGAGGGAGGGAGAGGGAAAGGGAAAGGAAGGGAGAAGGAAAAGCTTAGTTGAGTAACAGTGGTTGGTGTGTACAACAAAGACATAGGATAGAATGACTCAGATTGAAGAGATCCAGGAGTATACAGACTGAAGTACTTTAAATAGATATAGAAAGAGACTCAGAAAATGTCACTTTTTTGTGCCTCTCTGTGGGGAAATTGGAAGGTAAAGTTTTAGGCTGAACAGAGATAATATTTTTTCCCAAAGCCACGGACAAGCAGTTATTGAATTCCTACTTTTGCACTAGGCTAGGCATTGTGGGCCGTACCATAGGGTAAAAGTCCTTGATCTTGAGCAGCTTAGATTTAAGATGAAAGGGAAGGAGGGAACTAAAGAAGAATGGAGAAGGAAATGAGGGATAGAAGAATGCAGGGAAAGAGGAATGAGTAAATGTAAGGAGGGAGTAGAGAGCATATTATGTGACACACAACGTGCTAAGGTATTTCAGTTCACTTGCAACCTTCTAACACTAATTAAATAGGAAAACAAACAGTTATGAGATAACCTTCATTATAAGTATGTAGTCTAAGTTTTATATACATAGATTCACAAAGCAGAACAGAGTGCTACACTGATTGCTGTTGATTTGACTTGAACTGACCATAAGTGATTTAAATTAGCAAAGGATTCCTACAGAAGATATACCTTGAGGCAAAACAAAATGATGCAATGGAAAGTTGTCTTTTATTTAACTTTTTGATGGTTATATCAATACCTATACAAAACTTCTATTTTACTTACAGACCTTTGTAAATGTGATACAATGCATCCTTTGCTTCCTAAATAACTGAAGTGAATATCAAAACAAACAAAACTTGTGGCTTGCTCTACAATATAACACCACTGACCCTGATCTTTCTCTAAACAGAAAGTGTATTTTTCTTCCATAGTCTTATATTGACAAACTGTTCTCCCAAACTAGTATATAAATAATGCAAGGAGAAAGTCAAAAGTGAAGACAATTAGGTTTGATTGTCTTCTTTACAACATATGGTCTTATGAGCATTTCAATGACTATTACCTGCTACGATTGAAATTACCACAATTATATTATGCTTTCCTACACTCTGATTAGCTAGTGACAATAGAAAAAAATATTTAGTTTCAGAAAAGAGGGTTATGAATAGAAAACCAGTTTCTGGCAATGCAAGTAAACTTAGAACTAGGAATATTTAATGTTCGCCAGAGTTTCCTAAACACTTCCATCTATATGCTTATATGACTGATTTAGATGGATGTTTTATCCACCTCCAATTTCTATGCTAAAATGATTTCCTCTGCCACACAAAATGATTATTCTCACCTAATACTTCTAACATGCCATACGCTTTGGATCAATAAGTTGAAGGAATATAGGCTGTGTAAATTTATAACTTGGAATTGCCTGATGTCATTTTTCATGTTAATAAGAAAATAATTAGGAAGTAAAGACATACTTCTATTGCTTTACTCATATAGAAAAAGTTATATGAAAAATAGTTATATGAATGGCACAGTTACTATATACACACAGATATACATGTATGGATATACACTCTTCTATGTAAAGAAATATAAAACTTTTACCAGAAAGTAAGAAATGACATTATATATCAACTTGATGCCTCCCTTTCTAATTCTCTCCCATCTCAAAGTTTTAAGATTTGGTAGTTACCTTTTATTGTTTTTTCAGACTGAGTCACCATGATAATTTCTCAATATGTACTACATATTTTACTGTTATTCTGTCTCCATCTAAGCCCATTAATTGTTAAACTCCTAATCTAGTTATTCTTTGGAATAAGGAAATAATGTAAGCCAAATAGTCCTGTGCAGTTTAAAATATGATGCTGACATCCTTTGATGCTTACAACAAAATAACTCTTTATCCTGCCTACAATGATCTATGTGATTTGATACCCAGCTACCTTACCAAACCTATCTAACACTCTTCCATACACTGTCCTATAGCCTCACTGGATTTCTGTGCTTTGTATCAATTCCTTTCACTTCTTGGAACTTATGCATTCATTGCTTCTTTGTCTGGAATGTCCTTTCTTTAGCCCTTTCCATAGCTGGATCCTCCTCAAAAGTTAGATCTCAATTTAAATATTACCTCCTCAGCAATGTCTTCCTTGACTATGCATACAAAGTGGCTTCCCAGTTTCTTCTAGCTTGCCACCTCGTTTATTACATTCATGGTACACATCACAATCTGTAATCATCTTATTTGTTTATTGATTTGTATTCTGCCCTAAATTTTCTTAGAGGGATTTTCCATTAATATTATTTTGAAAAAGGTAAAGAGAAAAAGTAAGTCTATGACAACAACTACCAAATGTCTCAAGTGAAGAGATGCAGAGCACACTCCAGATTTTTATAACCCCAGAATATGAAGCATTTTGAACTGAGAAGCATCCTACTCCTTTAATTTTATGATACCAAAAGGAACAGTAAAAATCTAAGAGGGTGATGGAGCAAAGGGAAGGAAAGAGGTGTCCCAAGCAGGAGAAGCATTTACAAAGGCCTTTTCTGGAGACAGGAGAGATGAGAAAGTATATGGTGAGCATGATAAACCAAAGGGAATTTAGCTTGGATGAAGCAGGGAGTGGAGAGGGAGAGTAATGCAAGATAATGTTACAGAAATAAGCTGAGGGAAATGAGGGTCATGGTGTTACCGGTGAGCATCAAATAATAGATGTTAAAATAACTTCAAATAAGATAAAGAATGATTCAGCTGTAAGGTGTTCATTTTAGAAGAAACAAAGAGAGGTGCAAAGAACATCGGTTACACCAAAAGCCACAAGACCTGGGAATATGGGTTTGGCCCTGCTGGAAACAAACCAAGTGATTTTGAATATGTCACTTTAGGAATGTAGACATATTTATAAAGAATGAGCATTTGAATAGGTGATTTCTAGGTTCCTTTTCTGCTTTAAAATTAGAAACATAAATACATCAGTCTAGCACTGTTCCACTGTTACTCCGTGCAAAAACTAATATTTCAAATAAATGATGATGGTTCTTCTGTCTACTCTTAACCATCCTTGCAGATTGTCACTTCTTTTATCTCATTAATGTTTATCAACTGGCTTACTCCTCCCTTTCTCCATAAAATGGCATCTTCCTGTTCATGACTGGTATTAAGACAAAGAAAATAATTCTATGCCTACTATATAACCATATATTTGTTTTTTTGGTCCCTTATATCAAAGTTTAAACCTGACCTAAGTTCTAAACTCCCATAGTTGTCTGGAATCCCTGTCCTAACATATGTATAACCCTTATATTTCTCTTTCAAAAATATAAATGTATGTTTCGTAAAGTGAAGAAAAACTGGTGAACAAAACAGAACAAAAATTCTGATTGAGGTCACATCAACAATTTCAACAAATCAACAAAGGAATTAAAGGGAATGAACTTAGTTCCTTCCTAACAGCATTTCAGTTTGTTTCCATATTGCATCCCCCTTTTTTTCTGTTATTATGCAGTTAATGCAATCTAATTCAGTAATGTCTTCTGAATGATTAAGCCATTTATGATTGAACCTGATGAAGGAAATGAGAAAAGGCTCTTAAACATCTAAATAGGATAATTCCTATTAACTGCTGTAAATCGCAACCAGAATGCTATCGAATTCAACATCTTGCTCAGGCACAAATATTTCCAGAATTGAATCATTTTCATCAATATTTGTAATGAAACTTAAAAATTAGAACTCCTGACATTAGATTATTTTTATGGTTGGCAGAATTTTCTCTCTGAATGATATTTTGTGGAGATATCAGTGCTCCCTCTGCATGAACTGCAAGTGGAAAGATGAGGACAATCAAGAGGGTTTTTCATGCTAGTGCTCTTCAACATATCAAAGGGATTAATAGTCTTTTTAGAGCCTGATAGTATCCGATATTATTTTTTGCAGAAGAATTCAGAGTATATTCTGAAAATTGTAAAGAGGTACACAGGACAATATGCAATTGTTCAGTTTGAATTTTTAAAAAAATATAAATTTTAATCATTTTTAAAACCTTTTTTTTTTTTTTTTTTTTTTTTTGCGGTACGCAGGCCTCTCACTGTTGTGGCCTCTCCCGTTGCGGAGCACAGGCTCCGGATGCGCAGGCCCAGTGGCCATGGCTCACGGGCCCAGCCGCTCCACGGCATGTGGGATCTTCCCGGACCGGGGCACGAACCCGCGCCCACTGCATTGGCAGGTGGACTCTCAACCACTGCGCCACAAGGGAAGCCCAAATTTTAATAATTTTTAATGTTAATAAGCATGTTCCCCAATACACACCAGTTACCAAATATTAACCTATTTGAATAATATAAATGCACTAATTGTACTAGAAGGTTTACTCATGTTAATATAATCCTTGAAATAAACATGTTTTGCCGTCTCTGCTCACACTTTTAAATGGCTTGTAAGTGGTCAACAATTAGACGTTTATGGCTCTGTAATGATTTTTTAAACTTAGGTTTGAACATGCATCTGTGCTCCAACCTGCATAAACAGGGACACTGCTCCATTCTTTGGTTCCAGGCTCAGTTGATGCCAGACAAGATTACTGTACATCTGTTGCTGCATGTTCTTGGGTGGAATATTGGTCTGTTGTAAAATAACAAGTGTTACTGTTATGTGCTGTAATAAGGTACTATTATATAAGGTTTCAGAACTTTTATGTGGTTGCTTCTTTTTTTAAAATTTATTTTATTATTTTATTTTATTTATTATTTTTTTTGGCTGCGTTGGGTCTTCATTGCTGTGCGTCGGCTTTTCTCTGGTTGTGGTGAGTGGGGGCTACTCTTCATTGAGGTGCGCGGGCTTCTCATTGCGGTGGCTTCTCTGCGGAGCACAGGCTCTAGAGCGCAGGCTCAGTAGTTGTCATGCACAGGCTTAGCTTCTCCGCGGCATGTGGGAATCCTCCCGGTCCAGCACTCGAACCCATGTCCCCTGCATTGGCAGGCGGATTCTTAACCACTGCACCACCAGGGAAGCCCTGTGGTTCTGTCTTATCTAAATATGTTTGTATAAGTATTATTTTATTTTAGGTAAACTGAGTTACTTTTAAAAGACCATATTTTACATAGGTGAATAAAACAATTTCCCTTAAACAAGATATTAAAAAAATGACAGATCAATCAGGGTTCACATGAAATGACACTACCAAGACCTGCTAATTCTTCAATGATTTGATAGAGCAGAAAACTATATAAAATGCAAGAAAGCAGTAGAACCCATACTTCCATACAGTCTTTCAAAGGAAGAATGTGTGCTGTATGGATTATAAGCAGTTCTGCTCTGAGACACGGGCAAGTGGGGCCTCTGCCTCAGGTCCTTTGACTCTGGGGACTCCATGTTTTAGAATACCTTCCTTGAAACTTTCTGAGTTCCCCTCTGGCGTCTGGGATAGGCTAGGCTGTTCGTGCCATCTGGATAGGATGTCCCAGATTTGGGCTTGGGCCCATGTGGGCCTTGAAGAGCTCTTCAATCCTTGCCTCATGTGTGAGGTTGGCCAGATACTGTTGGAAGTTTTGAGACTCATGCCTTTGGGGTTGTCCCAGGGCCATGTAGCCAGGCCCCCCTTTGCAGCACAATATCTCTTCATGGAATCATGTAAGATTGAGTCAACAGTATGGTGCTGAAGACATTCATTTAGGTGCTCAAATTGTTTAATTAGATAAGATCCCTACAAAAAATTTTGTCAGGGGTCCCACATACCCTAGAGGCAACCTGAATTACATGCCATATAAAAAATTCAATTCTCAGTATGTTTTATTCTACACATTTGAAAAATAGATCCAAGATACCTGACATGGTACAACAAGGTCATTTTGAAGCAAACATAGTGAACATAAAAATGTCTCTTGGTTTCTTTCATTGAAAATAAAACAAGTTAATGTTACCAAACATTATATCGGTAAATATTGAAACTGACAATTGAAATGCTATTCTAACACCACTCAGGGAAGTTACTACAGCATACATCAGGAGCAAGCATATACAATCAGGAAAAAAATAAATATTGAAGCTTGAGCTATTGACACAGTGGTGTTCTGGTGAATTGTTGTAGTAAAACAAGCAACTCCAAAACCTAGCGGTGTTTAGAGCAACAGCAATAATTTATTCTCCTCACAGATCTGCAATATAGGTAAAGTTCATAACAGATGGCTTTCATTGTTCCACACAGCAGTAGCTGGGGCATTTCAAGTAGGGCTGAAGGATCCACTTCCAAAATAATTTCCCCATTTCATGGCAAAGCTGTTAGTGGGGGTTGGCTGGTAGCTCAGTCAAGGCTGTCAGCAGCCCTCAGGTCCTCTTCATGTGGGCCTTTTGCTAATTGGGCTTACTTATAGTTTGGCAGCTGGGTCTAAGAGTGAGTATTACAAGTGGTAAGAAGTAGAAACAGCCAGTATCTTCTTGACTGGGATCAGAAATTGGCTCAGTATCAGTTGTACAATTCTACTGGTCAAAGAAGCCACAGAGCTTCCACTTGTGATTTAAGGGACAAGGATATAAATCCCATTTTTCAGTGCAAGCAATGTCAAAGTGCTTGTGGCCATCTTTTTTTTTTTTTTTTTTTTTTTTTTTGTGGTACGTGGGCCTCTCACTGTTGTGGCCTCTCCCGCTGTGGAGCACAGGCTCCGGACGCCCAGGCTCAGCGGCCATGGCTCACGGGCCCAGCCGCTTCATGGCATGTGGGATCTTCCCGGACCAGGGCACGAACCCGTATCCCCTACATCGGCAGGCGGACTCTCAACCACTGTGCCACCAGGGAAGCCCTTGTGGCCATCTTTAGTCCACCACAGGTAGGCAAACAAGTAACTACAAAAATATGATTAGAATCATTGTCTGAGTCCAAAGAAACTGTCTACACTCCAAAGAAAAAATTTCCATTCTAAATAATGTAGTGTGAGAAAATGAGTGTCTAAAATTGCTTTTGCCACTGTGAGTCTATGAGGACACCTAATCCAATGAAACCACCTCAGTGGAACTACAAGTACCACTGTCTTACCCTTACTTCCATAAAAAAGATAAGAAAACCATTGTTTCATGCCATTGTTTGACTATTTAAAAAGCCTCATCTGAAGCTATATGCTAAGGCTGAAATTTACAGGTATATGAACAACTAAACTTTCTACACTGCTTAATTTCAGTGATCTTTTCTATTAGTTGCAACTAAGATTATACTAACTAGAACAGTCCTTTTAAGTATATCAAAACAGAGGTTCAGTTACCTAATGTGAGTGACTCTCAAACATTTAAACAGCTGTTTGATAGCAGAATCAGTACTTAAATCTAGTGCTTCTTTCACCACAATGTTTTGCCTTTCGTTTTTCCATATTTTGTACCAGATATTGCAATCATGTCACATTTATCCTCATATATTATTCTGAAGAAGTTGATTTAAAGAATTGTTTGAAGAAAAAAAGAAAAGAATTGTTTGAATAAGGCAGATATAGAAGATAAGTAACTATATTAAAATAAACAAAATGCCACAACAAATTCTTCTTTAAAAGTTAAATAGATATAATTACTTGATGATTCATTTTTTAATAGTGAATATTCTTATTTACGGCCTTTGTAAAGACAAATCATACAAAGACATCTGGTTCAAATATCAGTTGTTGAATCAGTCTAAGGGCTGCAAAAGTCAGGTCTGCAGTGTTGAAGTGAATGTTTTAGTGTTTTCACTTTGAAATGTTGCCTGAGAATTATTTTCAGATTTAAAAATTCTGCTTAAAGGCTTTTAAAACAGACTCTTCTGCATGTAATGTTTCCCTATTCATCATTAATTGTCCTTTGGAAAAGGAGATAAATGAGTTTTACCATAGGCAAAATGGACTCAATTACAATTTCCTCCTCTGTCAATGGCAGATTTGTGAGTAAATAATAATGATTCATGAGTATAATCTTTAAATATTTAAAAAAGAAATTGTGAAAAATCCTGGATATTAAATTAGTAAAGCTTATTGCTAATATTAATACTAATAAAATGTAAAATGGTAAGTCATTAATTCTTCATTCATTCATTCATCTATTCATCCAACTAGTATTGTTCAGCCCCTGAAGCAATTAGAAAGTATGTGAAGAATCATAGAGTAAGGAATTGAGGTGGGAAATACCTTGGTTTATTCCAAAATATTAACTAATAACAGTAGCTAACATTAATACCTTTACTTCTGTGCTTCAAACTTGAAATTCTATTTGCAAGCATTATCTCATTTAACGTTTATCATGATCTTAGCACTTAATTTCTGTGATTACCTCCTTTTCAGAGATGAGGTGACTGAAATGTTGCCCAAATCCTTTATGCTAAGAATTGAACTCACGGAGGAACAGAGTTGAAAAGGATGTTGTCAAAAAAGATGTAGTGTGATAAAAATTTCATTTTTTATTGTATGTGATTGTTTTCTACTCAGAATTTCTATGAACAATTCTTTCTGCCCCTCTTTCCACCACCATTCAGTCAACAGCCAGGATTCTCCAGAAGAAGAGATAACAAAGCAAAAACACAGAGATAAAAAGAATCCAATTATTTACTTCCGAGTTTCAAAAACTGCAGATTAGACAAAAAGATTTGATAAATATCTAAGACAAAAGATTTGATAAATATGTCAGAGTTAGTTTTTGCTGCTCTAGAAACTAGTAAGTTTTTCCTAAACTGGAGAAAAGGGGAAGAGAATAAAATTGGAAATGGCCATTCCTCCTCTGACTGAGGCCTGGAAGTGAGAAAGCAAGAGAAATGCCTGGGAAAATTTGGGAACCTGGGAGTAGAAGGAGTTTGTATTTCATTTCTCTGTAAAGCCCAGGGTAGTGACAAGACCTCAGGCTCCCTTCATGGGCAAGAACAGATGAAATGTGTAAATGGTATGGATGCCTAGACAAAAGGGCCTGAGACAACACTTTAGTGTGGCTCAGGAGATGTGAGAGCTCTTCAGTGTTGTCCAGACTGGCACTGATATGGTCCAGGACATGAAGAAACCTAAGAGTTCTTGTGGTCAGGAGAAGAGTGGCCACTCTTGACTAATAAGTGAAGTCCAGATGTAAATGCAGGTATCACAGCTATCTCTATCAAAGAGCTGACAACACTGAGGACCAAACATCACTGTCTTTTCTCCTCTCTACATTAATTTTTTTGAAACCATATTAGCTCCCAAAGTTAGATACGATCATCAGAAAAATAAAGGGAAATCCTAACTTGATCAACTCCTATCACTCTATAGAATGATGTTTAATTGGAAACTAAGTTCATTTATGAGAAAATCAAGAAGTATAAATTTCTTAGAAACCTGAGAATGATCCTTGATATCAATACATTTACTAGACTGGTATAGAAAGAATAGGATACAAATTTGCCATCATGCTAAAAATCAAGCAGTGATTTATATTTCCTTTTCTCCCTTTCTTGATGATATTTTCCTTGTTATAAGATGGGGAAAAAAGTATATATAGAGATTTTCAAAGCTTGGTTGCCCTTCCCTGAAAGAAGATTAAAAAAGTACAGATCAACTGATTCTTGAAAAGTACAGCCTAATAGCTAATTGGAATAGGCATCATAAATGGAAATAAGCATGGGCAGGTTCAATTAGAAGATGGGGTTACTCAAGTAACAGTGGATGTTACTGTGGCATGTGGACCTTGTGGTTCCCAGCTTAAAACATACTTAATATCTAGAGAATATGTAACCGATTACAGATAGGTTTCATTGATTATTATTTGCTGGGGAAGTAAGATATAAGCCGAACTACTACAATATAAGGTGATCTTATATTCAGTAAAGTAGAGGGAAATGAATGAGGAGATTTTTGAAATTTCTTTTGGATTATCATGGTTGTATTGATACACTGTATTGATTATTATATTCTCGGTGTGTCAAGGCTTCAAGTAAGGCAAAAGATGGGAAAATGCCATGACATTCCTACAAACACACACACACACACGCACACACACACACACACACACACACAACCACCTCAAAGTACTCTCTGGACATTTCCAAGAAAAAGTATTAACTGGTGTAAAGCAGAAAAGGTAATTTCCTAGACAGGTAAATTGTTACTGTAATTTTTTTTCTGTGTGTGTGGTACGCGGGCCTCTCACGTCGTGGCCTCTCCCGTTGCAGAGCACAGGCTCCGGATGCGCAGGTCCAGTGGCCACGGCTCACGGGCCCAGCCGCTCCATGGCATGTGGGATCTTCCCGGATTGGGGCACAAACCCGTATCCCCTGCATCGGCAGGTGGACTCTCAACCACTGTGCCACCAGGGAAGCCCTGTTATTGTAATTTTGTAGAATAACAATAATAACAATAATTTTATGAATATTTTAAAGGCTATATTAAAATATTCATAAAATTTGGCCCAGAAATCCTAGTTCTAAATATTTGAACTTAAAAATAATCAAGAAACCCATAAAACTCCTGAAAGATTCACATACAAATTTTTCTTCACATAATGTTATTTGTAACAATAGAATTATGTCAACAATGTAATTTTCTAACAAGAGAAAATTGATTAATTAAATGGTATACTAGCAGTTATTAAAAACTATGGTTTTTATACTTATTTAGTGGCATCATTAAATATATCACAAGATAGTAAATAAACAAAGCAGATTAAAAGCAAAAATAAAATTTAAGTTTTGCTACCTGAGGGAAATAAATAAAAATATTTACAGTTATTTTGGAGATCAATCCTTTGTCAGCTGCTTCGTTTGCAAATATTTTCTCCCATTCTGAGGGTTGTCTTTTCATCTTGTTTATGGTTTCCTTTGCTGTGCAAAAGCATTTGTTTCATTAGGTCCCATTTGTTTATTTTTGTTTTTATTTCCCTTTCTCTAGGAGGTGGGTCAAAAAGGATCTTGCTGTGATTTATGTCATAGATTGTTCTGCCTATGTTTTCCTCTAAGAGTTTTATAGTGTCTGGCCTTACATTTAGGTCTTTAATCCATTTTGAGTTTATTTTTGGGTATGGTGTTAGGAAGTGTTCTAATTTCATTCATTTATATGTAGCTGTCCAGTTTTCCCAGCACCACTTATTGAAGAGGCTTTCTTCCATTGTATATTCTTGCCTCCTTTATCAAAGATAAGGTTACCATATGTGCATGGGGTTATCTCTGGGCTTTCTATCCTGTTCCATTGATCTATATTCCTGGTTTTGTGCCAGTACCATACTGTCTTGATTACTGTAGTTTTGTAGTATAGTCTGAAGTCAGGGAGTCTGATTCCTCCAGTTCCACTTTTCTTACTCAAGATTGTTTTGGCTCTTCGGGGTCTTTTGTGTTTCCATACAAATTGTGAATTTTTTTGTTCTAGTTCTGTGAAAAATGTCATTAGTAGTTTGATAGGGATTGCATTGATTCTGTAGATTGCTTTGGGTAGTATAGTAATTTTCACAATGTTGATTCTTCCAATCCAAGAACATGGTATAGCTCTCCATCTGTTTGTATCTTTAATTTCTTTCATCAGTGTCTTATAGTTTTCTGCATACAGGCCTTTTGCCTCCTTAGGTAGGTTTATTCCTAGGTATTTTATTCTTTTTGTTGCAATGGTAAATGGGAGTGTTTCCTTAATTTCTCTTTCAGATGTTTCATTAGTGTATAGGAATGCAAGAGATTTCTGTGCATTAATGTTGTATCCTGCTACTTTACCAAATTCATTGCTTAGCTCTAGTAGTTTTCTGGTAGCATCTTTAGGATTCTCTCTGTATAGTATCATGTCATCTGCATACAGTGATAGTTTTACTTCTTCTTTTCTGATTTGGATTCCTTTTATTTCTTTCTCTTCTCTGATTGCTGTGGCTAACATATACAAGCAGCTCATGCAGCTCAATATCAAAAAAACAAACAACCCAATCCAATAATGGGTGGAACACTTAAATAGACATTTCTCCAAAGAAGACATACAGATTGCCAACAAACACATGAAAGGATGCTCAGCATCACTAATCATTAGAGAAATGCAAATCAAAACTACAATGAGGTATCACCTCACACCAGTCAGAATGGCCATCATCAAAAAGTCTACAAACCGTAAATGCTGGAGAGGATGTGGAGAAAAGGGAACTCTCTTGCACTGTTGGTGGGAATGTAAATTGATACAGCCACTATGGAGAACAGTATGAAGGTTCCTTAAAAAAGTAAAAATAGAACTACCACATGACCCAGCAATTCCACTACTGGGCATATACCCTGAGAAAACCATAATTCAAAGAGTCATGTACCATAATGTTCATTGCAGCACTATTTACAATAGCCAGGACATGGAAGCAACCTAAGTGTCCATCAACAGATGAATCGATAAAGAAGATGTGGCACATACATACAATGGAGTAGTACTCAGCCATAAAAAGAAACAAAATTGAGTTATTTGTAGTGAGGTGGATGGACCTAGAATCTGTCATACAGAGTGAAGTAAGTTGGAAAGAGAAAAACAAATACCGTATGCTAACACATATATATGGAATCTAAAAAATAAAATGGTGCTGATGAATCTAGGGGCAGGACAGGAATAAAGATGCAGATGTAGAGAATGGACTTGAAGGCATGGGGAGGGAGAAGGGTAAGCTGGGACGAAGTGAGAGAGTAGCAGTGACATATATACACTACCAAATGTGAAATAGATAGCTAATGGGAAGGAGCTGCATAGCACAGGGAGATCAGCTAAGTGCTTTGTGACCACATAGAGGGGTGGGATAGGGAGGGTGGGAGGGAGGTGCAACAGGGAGGGGATATGGGGATATATGTATACATATAGCTGATTCACTTTGTTATAAAGCAGAAACTAACACAACATTGTAAAGCAATTATACTCCAATAAAGATGTTATAAAAATTTTACAGTTATATCTGGTGTCAAGGTTATGGATAATTTTAATTTTCTTTATAATTTTCTGTATTATCTAAATATATCTTCCAAGCTTATTCCTTGCATTTCTGTGACATTTATAATAAAACTGATACTATTTAAAAACAAAGTAAGCACACAAAATGCAATGTAGGAACCTAAAAACTTGGCTAGAAGCTCTTACTTGGTATTCTGCCTGCATAGTCTAGCTTTGAATGCTGCTGAGAAGAAGGAAGAAAATCAAGCCACAAGGTCAACACACAACAGTGCTCAAGTCTCCAAAGGCTCAGCTTGGATGAGCCCCAAAATATTCAGCCATGCTATTGAAAATTAACCTGTACAATCTGAAACTCTGAGGTTTATAATATTAAAGATAAAATTTGTCTGCCTAGAAGAGATAATAGTAGGAAGAACAGTTCAACTCTGAATCAAAATTTCTCTTAGGTTTTAAAATTTATTTTAGTCATTATTCCTAAGGCTGAATGAAATGATAAATTTAAATCTGCATTAAAGTATAAGCTTGAATGTGTTTTATCTAAAACATATTTCCATTAGACCCAATGTTTTTATTTTTAATTACATAATGGAAATGGCGTCAATGTTTTGTTTGTTTTATCCCTCTTGATCTAATTTACAGGTGCATAAACATACCTTGCCAAACATATACATGCACACATATAAACACATGGACAAAAAAAAAAAAAAGTCAAACAACACACAGGAGACTAGGGAATAAAATTTTGATGCATATCCCATATATTTCAAGTACTTCTCTGTATATACGTACACACACGGTTACAGCATTTCAAAACTATTATAAATATTTTCATCTATTTCCCTAAGATAACAAGACAAATCAAACTAATATACTGTTTACTGTAAATCTGCATTTAAAAAACACTGTTCTCCAAATTGTTTTAATTAAATATAAGAAAGAAATTTCCTTGTCAGTAAAACTAAATCTTTGTCACCAATACCAACTGCTGCATACTTTTATTATATGGCTAAACTATAATTTGTTTAACCTTTCTTCTAATAATGTACATTTAGGTTATCTATTACATGAGTCACTAAATAAAGTATGTTTCTAAAAGGAACACAGAATAATTACCTTAAGAATTATTACAAATAAACTCAAAATGGATTAAAGAACTAAATGTAAGACCGGATACTATAAAACTCCTAGGGGAAAACATAGGTGAAATACTCTTTTGACAAAAATTGCAGCAATATTTTTTTGGATCCACCTCCTAGAATAAAATAAAACAAAAACAAACAAATGGGACCTAATTAAAACAAAACAAAAATAAATTAAATTAAATTAATTAAATTAAATAAATTAAATTAAATTAAAATAAATTAAATTAAAATAAAAACAAAAACAAACAAATGGGACCTAATTAAACTTAAATGCTTTTTCACAGCAAAGGAAACCATCAGTAAAATGAAAAGACAACCCACAGAATGGGAGAAAATATTTGCAAATGATACAACTGACAAGGAATTAATCTCCAAAAGATATAAACAGATCATGTGGTTCTACGTCAACAAAGCAAACACCCAATCAAAAAGTGTGCAGGAGATCTAAATAGACATTTCTCCATAGAAGACATATGGGTGGCTAAAAGGCACATGAAAAGATGCTCAACATCACTAATTATTAGAGACTGCAAATCAAAACAACGAGATATCATCTCACAACAGTCAGAATGGCCATCATCAAAAAGTCTAAAAACAATACATGCTGGAGAGGAGGCAGAGAAAAGGGAACTCTCCTACACTATTGGTGAGAATATAAATTGATACAGCCTCTATGGAGAACAGTATGCAAGTTCCTTAAAAAACTAAAAATAGAGCTACACATGATCCTGCAATCCCACTCCTGGGCATATATCAGGAGAAAACTGTAATTAGAAAAGATACATGCACCCCAATGTTCATTGCATCACTATTTACAATACCCAAGACTTGGAAGCAACCTAAATGTCCATCGACAGAGGAATGGATGCAGATGTGTTACATATATACAATGGAATATTACTCAGCCATAAAAAAGAATGAAATAATGCCATTTGCAGCAACATCGGTGGGCCTAGAGATTATCATACTAAGTGAAGTAAGTCAGACAAAAAGAAATATCATATGATATCACATATGTGAAATCTAAAAAAAATGATACAAATGAAATGAACAGAAACAGACTCATTGACATAGGAAACCAATTTATGGTTACCAAAGGGGAAAGAGAGGTGGGGGAGGGATAAATTAGGAGGTTGGGATTAAGATATACACACTACTATATATAAAATAGATAATCTACAAGGACCTACTGTATAACACAGGGAATTCTACTGAATACTCTGTAATAACCTATATGGGAAAAGGATCTGAAAAAGAATAGATATATGTATATGTATAACTGAATCACTTTGCTGTACACCTAAAACTAACACAACATTGTAAATCAACTATACTTCAATATAAAATACAAATTAAAAAAAAGAATTATTATGAAGATTGTTTACACAATGTATACCAATAAAAATTGGCACCATATCAGACAGATAATGGCTGAAACACAAATCTTTAAAAGTAGAAATATATCCATAATCTATTATAAAGTGAGATATATTGCAAATGATTACCTTAAATACTTTCAAACTAGGACCAATTTAAGCAATAATACAAGTGATACATGTAGAAGATCCAAAAGGCTGAAACTGAAATACATATAAAATTGAAGAACTAGTTCATAGGAGACAGATTAAGCCCTAGGCTATAGTATCAGGAGATAAAATGAAGTTCAATAGGGGAATTACACAGAGCAACATAATGGCTTTGAAGTATAATGGTTCTAAAACATCTGTGGCTGATCAAAGTCACCCCAGCTACTCAATTTCTGGCTTATACGGAGTAACAGAGAACAGATTTTCCCTCCCACCTGAAACAAATAAATATTTGTCAAAAATTATTAACCAGTGGTTTGTAAGAAAAGGCATATCAGCCAATGAAGGACAGTGGTTGCTGAGAGACAGGAAAAAATGACTTAAGTTCTATGATTGTGCCAGCTTAATGCCTCCAAGGACAATATACAGTTTAAAAGTGTGGTATGAGATTTTTAACACATGTTAAAGAAGCTACATAAATAACAATGATTTATAGTAAATCAGATATTCAAGGAGATAACACAGAATCATAAAATATATTCAGTTCATTCCAAAGAATACAGATAACAAAGAAAAAGTGAAAAATTAACAGATGAGACAAATAGAAAACAAATACAAGAAGACAGTTTAAACCTAACTATATCAATAAATAAATTAAATGTTTGGAGTAAAAGACACATATTTGGACTGAAAGATAAAGATTCTTACACTTGATTTTAAAAAGACTCAATTCTAAGTTGACTATAAGAAATGTACTTTAAACACAAGGATGCAAATCTACTAAAAGGAAAAGGATGGAAAAAGATAGTCCATGCTAACATCAATGAAAAGAAAGAGTGCTACAATAATATGAGAAAAAAATACATTTTAGAGTAAAGAATATTAATGGGGATTAAATAAGATCATTTCATAATGATAAAAGGGTCAAGTTATTGAGTACAAAAATCCCTAAATGTTTATGTACCTAATAACAGAGTTTCAAAATTCATGAACTAAAAATAAAACTCTTAGGAGAAATAAACAAATCCACAATTACAGTGAAAGATTTAAATACTCCTCTTTCAATAACTGATCGAACAATAAACAGAACAGTAGTAAGCATTAAGAAAATGTGAACACCATCATCATGCAATTTGACCTAATTTATATTCATAGAACATTTCCCCCAAGAATTACAGAATACACATTATTTTCAAGTGGACACAAAAACCTTAACAAAATAGACCATATTTGGAGCCATAGTACAAGTCTCAATAAATATTTAAAGGGGTTTAAGTTATACAAAGTGTATTCTCTGATCACAGTGGATTTAAATTATAAATGAGTAATAGAAAGATCTCTGGAAAAAACCCCAAAAAACCAGGTTACAAGGGTTACATTGCACTCATACATTAGAAGACTCAGTACTATCCTGTTAAGCTGTTAGTTCTCCCCTAACTGACTTATAGATTGCAAAAAATCACAATTAAATCCCAGTAGGCTTTTAAAAAAAAAAAAAAAGGAACTGATCAACTGATTCTAAAATTCCTATAGAAGTGCAAAAGATCCAGAATATCCAAAACAATTTAAAAAAACAATAAAGTTGGAGGACTAATACTGTTGATATCAAAACTTATTATAAACCTCCAATAATTGAAATGGTATGGAATTGAGGTCAAGGAAGACAAATAGATGGATAAAACAGAATAGAGTCCAGAAACAGACTCACATATTTATAAAAAAACAGTTTTGGCAAAGACAAATCAGTGAAGAAATTATATACTTTTGAACAATTCTGGGAAAGCTGGACATTCATATGCAAGAAAAATCTTTCATCCATATACCATACCACACAAAAATTAAATCATAATGGATCAAAGATCTTAAAATATAAAACTTCTGGAAAACAAACAAAACATACTGGACAACCTTTGTCACCTTGGAATAGGCAAGGATTTCTTATATAAAAAACCGAAAGCATAATCATAAAAGAAAAAAGATGAATTGGACTTCATCAAAATTAAAATCTCCTGCTCTATAAAAAGACACTTAAGAAGATGAAGGGGCAGTGAGAAAATATTTGCAAATCATATACTGATAAACGATTCATATATAGAACTCTCAAAAGACAACAATAAAAATATTAAAAATGGGCAAAAGATTTAACAGGAAATTTAACAAAGAAAATATTGGGATATCGAGTGAGCTCATGAAAAGATGGACTCAGGTCCATTACTCATTAGGGGAACACAAATTAAAACCAAAATTAGATATGATCACAAACCAATTAGAATGACTAAAATTTTAACAGTCTAAATACCAAGTGTTAACAAGAATATGGAAAAGCTGGAACTCTCAAGCCCTTCTGGTGGGAATGTATAACGGTATAACTAATTTGGAAATCATCTTGGCAGTGTCTTAAAAATTTAAACGTAATCTACCATGTGATCTAGTCATTCTACTTTGGAGTATTTTCCCAAGAGAAATGAAATCATTGTACATACAAAGACTTGTACAGAAATGTTCATAGTTTTTTTGTGATAGCCAAAAACTGGAAAGAACCCAAATGTCTATTAACAGATGAACAGATAAAGAAACTGTGATCCATCCATGTAATGGAAATCTACTCAGAAATAAAAGAGAATAAACTATTAATATATACAAAATAATTATGATCTATGCAAGTTGCATGGCTAAAAATGTGCATACTTCATGATTCTATTTATAAGCAATTCAGGAAATACAAACTAATAGGTAGTGAAAGAAAGCAAATCAAGGTTACTTAAATGAAGTCTATAGTTAATAGAGCAAATTTAACTCTGGCAATCCAGTGATTCAACAGTCTTCTTTCTGTTAAGACTTAAAGTGCAAAGCTCAGACTAAATCAATCAAGTCAGTTCATATTTTCTAATTCCTGAAACCCTCTGGATTCCAACTCAAATGTAAACTAGTATCATCTGAATATATAACAGGGAATTATTTGGTAGTCATAGATATTGTACACTCTCTAGGGATTTAAATAAAAAATAACACCCATCAGATGTGAGGCTGGAAACTGCTTGATTTATGTTAATACTGATGTGCACTTCGTGTTTTAGAAAAGGATTTTATTGCTATCTAAAAGCAGCACTACATTAAACCCATAAATTAGCTTCTGTTCTGTTGGAATCTAATTATCTTTATGTAGGGCAATAGTCCAGCAAGCCTGGGGCAAAATTTTACCTTTTTAAATGGAGACTTGAATAGGGAAAATGATAGACTGCTAAGCTAAACACTATTTATTGCAGAGTCTACGTGGTACTGTGGTGAGGAGGTATGAACACCACAAAGGCATGTGCTGCCAGCTCAATGGTAGACAGGAAGGTCCAATTTTTCCTTGACATTTGGTGAGGCTTTCATCTTTCTTAGAATGTATTCCAGATTAATTCTTATTTCTTGATTTTTAAAAATGTCCTTTTGATTACTCATTTCTAACTCAAAAACATATTCTAGTTGTCACCTCTTTTCAGGCTTTCATAAAGATCAAGTCTCCGTCTTTTCTGGACATATCATGAAATCATTAATTTAATAATTTTCATTTCTTTTATCTTTTGCTTTTATGGTCTATCATTGATCCTACGTATTTCTTTAAAGACCCAATGGCAGTGACCAGGCAAGTATGGAGCATATATGCTTGTAAAATGTCCATACAGAAATAAACCTGGCTAAAAATAATACTAAAAGGAATATTTTTTACCTGATAAAACTAGTCTAGATAATTTGAAGTATTTGAGGTATGGTTAGTAATATATAAAACTGACTAGAGGGTTTCTTCCTAAGATTCTGTGATAAAGAAGAAGAATTAATAGAAAATGATTAAAAGTAGATTATGGAATTGATTATATAAAATTAGTTGCTATTAGACTTAATAGCAATATAGTGAGATAAGATACAAGTTTGAAGACCCTTTGCAGGAATGAGTTTTGTGCATTCTAGAAATGAAAGAAGACCACGAGGTTGGTGAGTTAAAGTGTTGAAGAAGAGGAGGGCTATGAGGGTGGGGAGAGGAGAGCAGGAGGGAGTGGCATGAGATGAGCATGTGTTGGGCAAGAAGCAGATACAAGACCATGCATGCTTAGATTTCTCTATTTTTTAATATATGACTATACTGTTTCTCATTGTATGTCCTCCTGAGATATTGCTTGTTATTATCAGCTCTTTTACCGGTGTTTGCAGATGGTGACGGACACACATTAGCATAACCTCAAGAAGGCTATTTAATCTGCATTCACAATAAGCTACAATTCACTTTAAGAAAATAATATTTTTCTTAATCAAATTGTTATAAAAGTTATTTTTCAAAACTGCTTCTGTACATTTACCTCAGAAACACCAGGCACCTAAAGAAGAAATAAGGGCTTATTGAATGGGTGGACAAAAATGGGAGGAAAAAGTAACAAATATCTATTTCCTGTATCTTTCTGCTGCTATTCCTTCACACTTGGCCCAGAGACAGAAAACTCTCAAGGGCCTAACTCTACTTTTTCTTAAATGGTCATGTTGACAACACTTTCTTGTGAGCAATGCCTTGGCTTTACTGGTCGTCATTTTACTGCATTGGAGGGGGTCAGAGGACTGTGATTAAGTCTCAGAATGCTTCATGATGAAATAGGTAAAATGTCAGCTGAAATAGCTCTGGTCTATGTCCAGTGTTCAAAGCCAAGACTGTGTGTGTACACACATGTGCATGTGTATGAATGAGGGCATGATTCTTGATTCTCATTGGCTTATTTCCAGAGGAGAGTGAGGTTTAATTAATGGGGACTAAAATACTTTACTAATGTAGGGAAGATATTTAATAAGACAGAATGGCTGGTTGGCTGGATTGTGTTGGTTAGTAAAAAATTATCTTTTGAGTCATGATATCAGAGTCAAGCCACTATTAATTTGGCTTGCTTTCCGTTTCATAGAGAGAAAAAATTCATAAATAGATGAGAGCCTGTTTCTCTTATAATTTCCAACACCAAGGTAATGATAAACAAAATTTTAAGATACATGTACTACATCTTGCTTCCTTTAATTTTTTCAGCATAAAACCTGCTGCCAGTTATTACAAGAAAGGAATGATTACTCTTTCTCTTAGCATGGTGCTGAAACCTGTATCCAATTTCTGTGTGTATGTCACATATCTGCCACTAAAATATTTCCACAAATGTACAAAGGGACTTTAGAGTTAAAAAATATTTTATCAAAATACCCTTTAAAAAATAAAACAAAAAAAAAGTAAAATTGATTCTGCATACTCTAAATCCTATTCTATTGAATTTTAAAAACTTAGGACAAAAATAGACATCCAGTAAGACAGAAATATACAAAGCAACCCTAGAAAATCTCAAGTTTGACCAACATTCATATATGTAGCCTGTACATACATAGCCTGTAATTTTTAGGAAAAATATTTTTTATATTCAAGAAAAGAAAAACCAACAGAACCTGCATTCTTGTTGTTTGTGCAAGGGTAGGAATGAACTCTTAAATAATTCTACCGCTATAGTGGTATAGTCTACTATTATCACCTCTCTTACTCCCACTACTACTGTTAACATTTATTAAAATCTTAATATTTGTCAAGCACTATGGTAAATGCTTGACATATTTACATATTTTGTATTAAGCACTCACAACACCCCTAAAAGGCAGATAATGTTATTACACCTATTTTTTAAATGAGGAAACTGAGACATTCATATTATGAAAATTATGCAAGAAGTACTATTAGGAAGTTACAAATTGAGGATTTGACTCAAGCATTCTGTCTTGAGAGCCTGCTCTTTAAGTTATCTCACTACAGTTATTCTCAAGAAACGAAAAGTTGAGGAAGTAAATTTACGTATACAACACAAGCCAATGAACATAGCTGAAGAAATGGATAAAACTAGTTAGAATATTAAACCACTTATGCCTGCATATTTTACTATTCTTTTGTTTCATGTTACTCATTTTATAAAAATGCAAAAAATCTTCTTTATGGAGTATCAATTACCTAAAAATGATATTTTAACTTTTAACTCATCTAAATGGAAATTTATGTTGGATTGAAAAATATCACATTTGCACAAACACTTTTCAATATTAGACAATAGTTCTCTATTTCACCACAAGATAACAATAGTATTTATTAGGTTTAGTTATTTAGCTGCTAAGCAATATCTCTCTGGGATTACAAGCTCCTTATTTTTACTGCCTGTTCCATGAAGTAGTATTTTATTTCATTTAGATTTAATTATTGAAGGATATTTTCACCAAACACAGAAGTCAGCACTGGCAATTAAAAAAAAAAAAAAATCTTTTGTCACATTAAAAAAAAGGTGTTCCACTGTCTTATGGATGCCATAGTTTTGACAAGAAGTCTGTAGTAATTATAATTTTTATTTTCTTGTATATAATACACCATTTTTTTGTGAGAATGCTTTCAAGATTTTTTTAATTAATCTTTCATTTTCAGCAGTTTGACTGTGATGAGTCTAGAAATTTTTGTCTTCATATTGACCTATTTTGCCTTTTGATGACCTTCTTTAATCCATAAATTTATGTCTTTCATGAAATGTGAGAAGTTTTGGCCATTATTTCTTCAAACAATTTTTTCTGCCCCCTTCTCACTTTTTCTTCTGGAACTCCAATTACACGCTTTAGACTATTTCATATTGTCCCACAGGTCCCTGAGGTGCTTCTCTCAATCTCTTTCTTTCTCTAAAATATGCATAATAATATAACATATAATCATATGTTATTATATATTATAATATGTAGGTATATAACACAACAGTAACTATAGATATAGATCTTAGTCTATATATTATATTTTACGTAGGTATTACATATTATATGCTATTAGGTATATAACATAATAGTAACTCTAGATATAGATCTTAATCTTTCCTTTTTTATATTGAATAATTTCTATTGCTTTATCTTCAAGTTCATTAACTCTTGATATGCCTGTCTAGAGTTTTTTTTTTTTTTTTTCCAAGAGGCTATATTTTTTGGTTCTAGACTTTCCATTTGGAGCTTTTTATAGTTTCTATTTCTCAGCTATTTCCTATCACTTTATTTGTTATAAGCATATATGCCTGTTTAGTTGAACATACCTATAACAGCTACTTTAAAGGACTCTGGTAATTACAATATTTGGGTTATTTTGAGGTTGACCTTTGAAAATAGGCCACATTTCTAGGTTTTTATTGTTTTTTTTTGTGGTACGTGGGCCTCTCACTGTTGTGGCCTCACCTGTTGTGGAGCACAGGCTCCGGACGCGCAGGCTCAGTGGCCATGACTCACGGGCCCAGCTGCTCTGCGGCATGTGGGATCTTCCCGGACCGGGACACAAACCCATGTCCCCTGCATTGGCAGGCAGACTCTCAACCACTGCACCACCAGGGAAGCCCCACATTTCTAGTTTTATTTTGCATGACAAGTGATCTTAGATTACATTTTGGAAACTGAGGAGATTATGCTGTAGATAATATAGATACTGCTTATTTCTCTGAAGAGTATTACTCTTTTGTTTTAGCAAGGCAGTAACATATTTAGAATCAAACTGAAGATCTGTCTTGAGTAGCAGCTCAAATATCAGTCCAATTCTTTTTATTTTTTCCTTAGCTGGGCTGTTTTGTATCTTCCTTGTGCATGTACTGTTGAAGGGCCAGCCAGAGACTTGGGCATAATTTATAATCTCATCACTTTCTGGTGGCAGTGGTTACCATGAAAGCAAAATGCAGTGATTGACTCTGTCTTTCAGTTCCTCAGGTCAGTAAATGGCTTTGTTTGTTTGTTTTGTTTTTTCAATCTGGGTATTAGCTGTCATGGCAGTGATGCATCTTCAATATTCTCTCAGGATAACACCATAATAGGGAAAATCTCAATTAATGCTAGTTTCTCCTTCCAAGGTTCAATTCTCCAAAATCTACTTGCTTTTCATTCATTCTTTAGAGCCCAAACTTTCATAGGATATCTAATCAACAAAATATTTCAGAATTTGGTAAACACATCATAGTTGTTTTAATTACCACTGAAGATATAAGTAGGGATTATCTTCCTCTCCTAGTTTTTGTGGTTGTATAATGTGCATTTTATATTTTCTGTTGCATGACTGGCTTACAACACCTTATGTAATTATTACAAATATTGTGTATATTGGGTTATAGTTGGAAAAGAGTTTGGTATCTTTCACAAACAATATATAAACCTCCAAGATCCCTTTCCTGAGCTAAGACCAGAACCTATAATTTACATAGAGTTAATATAATTTATTTCAACAAGCATGGCCTTACATATATTCACATGAAACCTACTTTAAAGTAATCATAACTGAGATTAATGTTGTCATGACATCAATTTAGAACGATTTAAAAACTACTACTACCTGATAAATTATACCATATAGTTAACTAGTGTTCTGGCTAGTAAAATAATGATGGCCAAAGCTTCACCAAAAGGAATAAAAGGATTTGGGGGAGTCTATTATTTTCAAAAAGCTCTTTTATAATATTCAGAATAACAAATAATGTAAGAGCATATTCATTTACTATTTGCCCATTAGCCACTTGGTAGGAATGATCATACATGTTGGCTGAAAGGGTGGTTGCTAATATGATATAACCTCAAGGTAAGGGAACTTCCATTTATTAAACGCTCCTGTCTTTCAGATACTTGCACATATGTTTAAATTATTATTATTAAATTATTATTTAAATTATTATCTTTCAGATACTTGCACATATGTTTAAATTATTATTTAGTTTTCATAAAGTCCCTGAGAATATGAATAGCTTATTGTAGATAAAGAAACTAGGATCACAGAGATTGAATATCTTAAACACAATCATCTCAAAAATCACCATGTGAGGAATTCATAATCTGGCCTGACAGTTTTCACTATAATTTACAGCCTCTAACCACTCTAAGAAAGGCCTCCATTTCACTAAATACTTTCTCCTTTGTTTCTAATGCTTAAAATTCAGCACATGAAACGTCTAAAAGTTGAAATAATGTCTAAAATACACGTCTCATCATCAGGAGAGATACTACATTGATTCAAATTCAAATTTAGGGTATTCATATCATATGTCAGGGTCTATCATTTACTCAGTACTGTATTGAACAAGTACTATGTTCATTGCCTGCCACATCCAATTTATTGTAGTAGATTATAGCAGTAGGTTATGATGGAGTCAGGAACATGGTGATAGATGAAGGCAAAAACATAAAGGATTGGGTAACACTGTAGAGCACAAAAACCTTGATAGGGAAGCTTCAGATGGCACATTCATCCTTGCATAAATTTCAGTTTCTGCTAAGAATGAGTCAGTCAGTCTATATCCTAGTTACATCAAGTATGAACCAAAACTCTCGCTTTAGAGTAATGTAAAATCTTTATTCTGAGAGCGATTACTGAGTAACCAACATGCTTTCAATTTTATCAACTGAAACTAGGTTATGATTTTATGGAAATTTCCAAGCAGAGAAACCATAACAAAATAGTTATTAAGTGCTATGCCAGGAAGCTTTGGTAGTATTGATAAGCCTTGTTATTAGAATGACATAATGAAATTTACTTTTAGAAATAATTTAAAGTTAGTGTAAAGTAGGCTATCTCAAAAAAATTTTTTTTTCAGTAGTATATAAAGTTAATGGTCATTTCTAAAATATTGGTTTCAGAAATAAAGCCATAATCACATTCTATTAAGATAAATTCAGAAATCAAAGTTTGGTGGGCTTTTGAAAGTATCCTCTTTTGTAGAACTACTACTGAATACTACCTAACGGGGTATTTTTCAGTCACCAATCTCCCTCACATAACCCTAATTCCTAAAATATAATTACATAGTGTTAGAATTACCCTGTTGTTATGTCCAATGAGAATAGTATTTTGAGAAACACTAGGAAAAGGTCCAGCAAAAAGAGAGTAGGGATTGGCAGATGGTGATTATAAATGTAATAACACTGTTTAAAGGCAGCAGAATCTTCTCTTTTAGAAATATCATACTGATATGCTTTTATTATTCTCAGACTTCTGACCCCAAACACAACTATTCACTTAGGGAGACTAATGCTACTGCTAATGGTAGAAAAAAAGTAAAAATTAGAAAGAACACTTTCACTTTGATCAGCTTAGGCTTTTATCTCTTTCATTTGTTTGTGTATATATAGAATTGTTAAATATATTTTAGATAATGATTTAAAATGAGAAAATGTACAGGACACATTTGAAATCATCATCTTTCCAACTGAACTTTCATGAGAGGAAATTTATTGAGATAAATTTTCCATCCTGTTAGATTTAATGTCACATTTTAGCTTTGATTTCTGAACCAGATATTTTTTTTCCTCCTCATCTAAACAAACATTCTACCTGTTTTTTACCTTTTGCAACTTTTCTAATGAGTTCTCATTTTCAGTGTAAATAAAATGTTTCTAGAGAAATAGATTGGTCCAGTAAAAGTCTGAACACTATCAAATAAGCATCTATATTATTTTATTTTCCCAGGATTTTTATGATAAAATGTTTGTCCCTCTGATTAGAAACTGAATAGCCCTCATTATGGTATTAGAAGATACAATATATCATTTTTATTTTTTTCAAGTGAAAACTGAAAATGTCTATGAAGTTATTGAAAGTAAGAATTGATTTCCTAGAAAACAATTCAGATAGTAGGTTCCCATGTCAATGTGCACGAACTAAACAAAAGCCATATAAGCTGAGCTGGTTTTATACCCATACCTTTTGGATTTCTCTCTTGCCAATTGAACACTGCTATAAATCTAACAGCGGGGATCTAAAAATCCCACAAGTTCTCCATATCACAGCGGTCCCCAACCTTTTTGGCACCAGGGACCGGTTTTGTGGAAGTCAATTTTTCCACGGACCAAGGGGTGGGGGGATGGTTCTGGTGGTAATGTGAGTGATGGGGAGTGGCAGATGAAGTTTCACTCACTCACCCGCTGCTCATTTCCTGCTGTGTAGCTTGGTTCCTAATGTGACCCGGGGGTTGGGGACACTTGCCATATCATGAAACAATAATCAGCATATTGGGAGAGCTAATTTATAGTCTCACCAACAAATAAATGACATTTACTATACATTCATAATAAAATAAGAGTTGGGATATTTTCATGTATACACATACCCAATATAGGTAGTACACAGGAAGCATACCTCTAGATATAGGGTGAAAAGGCAGCCACCAAACATACATAATTGTGGGGCAAAATATTTTTTGTCCTAAGATTTTTTTCTTGTTGTCATTGCTGCTATTACAGTATTTTTTTTTCCTTTTAAATTACCAAATGCAGCAAACTCACATTAGGATATACTTAGGAGCATGATATCACATTGATGGTTCTGGGCATTAATAATGCACTTTGAACCTGGGAGGAAAGAGAAACTGCAGGGGAAAAAATGGCTCAGGACACATTTCACAAGTCACTAAATGTTCGGTAAGAGCACACTGATAGCCTATTTCTCTTTATCTATGTCATCTACATCTGGTACACATATAGATACATAATATCCTTAGCTATATTTGCTGCCAAAAAAAAGAGACTGTAAAGAAATTGAATAAACATTCAAAGTGAGAGTCAACTTTGGTGTTATCCATTGGCATTAAATGATACGCTTTTCTCTACAGTTTTATATTTGGAGGCAAGGATTTTAAGTTCTTATGGCACAAATGAAGTTGTAATTGCTTTCCATTTTAATTAAGAGCCAATATCAAACTTAAGAAGGCTGAGTATCTGTTTAAAGTGTTTATGCCATGGGCAGCTAGAGCCATTGAATAAGGGCAATCAAGGACATTTTTGTGGGGTGTGTTTGGCAAAAATTGGTCAGCATTGAAAGGCTGCTCCATTTCAATAATAATAATTAAACACACACAAAAGAACTCCTTTGAAAGTGAACAGCTTCATAGACTACATCCAGTTTTACTGTTCTCATGCTGAACTACTATGACAGGAATTCTTAATAATTTTTGTGTCATACTTCTTAGGCAGCCTGGTAAAGTATATATACTATTTCCCAGAAAATCTATTTAAAACACAGAATAAAATATATAGGATTTTAATGGAAGCCAATTATATCTAAATATAATTATAAAAAATACTTTTACAAATAGAAATTTGAGATATGGTTATATATGTGTTTCTTTATTGACATTAAAGAATAAGACCTAGCAGCAAGTGTAATAAGTAGTGTAATCTGAAGTAGTGATGAATATACATTACATTTTAAAATATCTGCAACAGCTGTAGTATATGATAATATCTGTGGGTTTTTTTTTTGATAAATTTAATTATTTTATTTATTTTATTTTTGGCTTTGTTGAGTCTTCATTGCTGTGTACAGGCTTTGTCCAGTTGCGGTGAGCGGGGGCTATGCTTCATTGTGGTGCGTGGGTCTGTGGTTTTTATTTGTGACCTCGTCATAGAGACTGTAGTTCTACTGAAGTTGGTTGACTTTACTAACAATAGATGGAAAGGATAAATTTCCCCTAGAGATTAATTAATAGAGATATATGTTTTCCTCAATGAAGTTCATGGTCCCCCTAAATACTATCCACACATCTTTAAGGATCATGAGAGATTATTACAAGTAACTATATGCCAATAAAATGGACAACCTGGAAGAAATGGACAAATTCTTAAATAAGCACAACTTTCTGAGACTGACCCAGGAAGAAATAGAAAATATAAACAGACTAATTACAAGCTCTGAAATTGAAACTGTGATTAAAAATCTTCCAACAAACAAAAGCACAGGACCAGATGGCTTCACAGGCGAAATCTGTCAAACATTTAGAGAAGTGCTAACACCTATCCTTCTCAAACTCTTCCAAAATATAGCAGAGGGAGGAACACTCCCAAACTCATTCTACAAGGCCACCATCACCCTGATAACCAAAACCAGACAAAGATGTCACAAAAAAAGAAAACAGTAGGCCAATATCACTGATGAACACTGATGCAAAAATCCTCAACAAAATAGTAGCAAACAGAATCCAACAGCACAAAAAAAGGATCATACACCATGATCATTTGTGGAGTTTATTCCAGGAATGCAAGGATGGAGTTTATCCCAGGAATGCAATGCTTCAATATACACAAAACAAATCAATGTGATACACCATATTAACAAATTGAAGGATAAAAACCATGTGATCCTCTCACTAGATGCAGAAAAAGCTTTCAACAAAATTCAACACCCATTTATGATAACAACCCTCCAGAAAGTACGCAGAGAGGGAACTTACCTCAACACAATAAAGGCCATATATGACAAACCCACAGCCAACATCATTCTCAATGGTGAAAAACTGAAACCATTTCCACTAAGATCAGGAACAAGAAAAGGTTGCCCACTCTCACCATTATTATTCAACACAGTTTTGGAAGTTTTAGCCACAGCAGAGAAGAAAAAGAAATAAAAGGAATCCAAATGGAAAAGAAGAAGTAAAGGTGTCACTGTTTGCAGATGACATGATCCTATACATAGAGAACCGTAAAGATGCTACCAGAAAACTACTAGAGCTAAGCAATGAATTTGGTAAACAAGCAGGATACAAAATCAATGCACAGAAATCTCGTGCATTCCTATACACTAATGATGAAATATCTGAAAGAGAAATTAAGGAAACACTCCCATTTACCATTGCAACAAAAAGAATAAAATACCTAGGAATAAACCTACCTAAGAGACAAAAGACCTGTAGGCAGAAAACTATAAGACACTGATGAAAGTAATTAAAAATGATACAAACAGATGGAGAGATATACCATGTTCTTGTATTGGAAGAATCAACATTGTGAAAATTACTATACCACCCAAAGCAATCTACACAAAAGACCCTGAAGAGCCAAAGCAATCTTCAGAAAGAAAAACGGAGCTGGAGGAATCAGGCTCCCGGACTTCAGACTATACTACAAAGCTACAGTAATCAAGACTGTATGGTACTGGCACAAAAACAGAAATGTAGATCAATGGAACAGGATAGAAAGCCCAGAGATAAATCCACACACCTGTGGTCACCTTATCGTTGATAAAGGAGGCAAGAATCAATGGAGAAAAGATAGCCTCTTCAATAAGTGGTGCTGGGAAAACTGGATAGCTACATGCAAAAGAATGAAATTAGAACACTACCTAACACCATACACAACAATAAACTCAAAATGGATTTAAGACCTAAATGTAAGACATTCTAAAACTCTTAGAGGAAAACATAGGCAGAACACTCTATGACATAAATCACAGCAAGATCCTTTTTGACCCACCTCCTAGAGAAATGGAAATAAAAACAAAAATAAACAAATGGGACCTAACGAAACTTAAAAGCCTTTGTACAGCAAGGGAACAAAAACAAGACGAAAATACAACTCTTAGAATGGGAGAAAATATTTGCAAATGAAGCAACCACAAAGGATTAATCTCCAAAATTTACAAGCAGCTAATGCAGCTCAATATCAAAAAAACAAACAACCCAATCCAAAAATGGGCAGAAGCCCTAAATAGACATTTCTCCAAAGAAGATATACAGATTGCCAACAAACACATGAAAGGATACTCAACATCACTAATCATTTGAGAAATGCAAATGAAAACTACAATGAGGTATCACCTCACACCGGTCAGAATGGCCATCATCAAAAAATCTACAAACAATGCTGGAGAGGGTGTGAAGAAAAGGGAACCCTCTTGCATTGTTGGTGGGAATATAAATTGATACAGCCACTATGGAGAACAGTACGGAGGTTCCTTAAAAAACTAAAAATAGAACTACCATACGACCCAGCAATCCCACTACTGGGCATATACCTGGAGAAAACCATAATTCAAAAAGAGACATGTACCACAATGTTTATTGCAGCACTATTTACAATAGCCAGGACATGGAAGCAATCTAAGTGTCCATCGACAGATGAAGGGATAAAGAAGATGTGGCACGTATATACAATGGAATATTACTCAGCCATAAAAAGAAAGGAAATTGAGTTATCTGTAGTGAGGTGGATGGACCTAGAATCTGTCATACAGAGTGAAGTAAGTCAGAAAGAGAAAAACAAACACTGCATGTTAACACATGTATATGTAATCTAAAAAAAAAAAAAGAAAAAAGAAAGAAAATGGCTCTAAAGAACCTAAGAGCAAGACAGGACAGGAATAAAGATGCAGACGTAGAAAATGGACTTGAGGACATGGGGAGAGGGAAGGGTAAGCTGGGATGAAGTGAGTGAGTGGCATGGACATATATACACTATCAAAGGTAAAACAGATAGTGGGAAGAAGTCACATAGCACGGGGAGATCAGCTCAGTGTTTTGTGTCCACCTAGGCGGTGGGATATGGAGGGTGGGAGGGAGATTTAAGAGGGAGGAGATATGCAGATATATGTATATATATAGCTGATTCACTTTGTTGTACAGCAGAAACTAACACACCCTTGTAAAGTAACTATACTCCAATAAAGATGTTAAAAAAATCTCTTATTTATGCCATTATTGTTAAGAAACTTCAGACATTTCAGTAGTATATGACTACATTTTATTGAGTGCTAAACATATGCCAGAATCTATTATATGTGCTTTAAAAGATTATCTTGCTCAATCTTTTTTTTTTTAAATGTACAGCCTGTACTCCTTTTTTTTTTTTTTTTTTTAAGAAGATGTTGGGGGTAGGCGTTTATTAATTAATTAATTTATTTTTGCTGTGTTGGGTCTTCATTTCTGTGCAAGGGCTTTCTCTAGTTGTGGCAAGCGGGGGCCACTCTTCATCGTGGTGCGCGGGCCTCTCACTATCACGGCCTCTCTTGTTGCGGAGCATTGGTTCCAGATGTGCAGGCTCAGTAGTTGTGGCTCACGGGCCTAGTTGCTCCGTGGCATGTCGGATCCTCCAAGACCAGGGCTCGAACCAGTGTCCCCTGCATTAGCAGGCAGATTCTCAACCACTGCGCCACCAGGGAAGCCCCTTGCTCAATCTTTAAAACAACTCTCTAGAGTAGGAATTATTTCCATTACAAATAAGTAAGTGGGGTTCATACACTGTACAGAAGTGACGAAACCTGCATATAGAGATATATAGAAATATTTTTCTATCTCTATTTTATACAGTAAATACAAATAAAAATTGTTACTGTCATAAAAAAATGCAGAACTGGAACTCAGGTTTTCAGAATCCCATTTTGGTGTTTTCTTCTCAAAACCATTTCACCATTTTTTGATAATTGCAATTTTTGAAACTCTTCATCTTAAATAGTCTCTAGATACAGTGTCATGCCTGTGAAAACTGCCACTTTAGAGATTTGCTCAAGAGATCATAGAATCAACTCCCCCATGAGAAAAGTCTAGGATGACTAGAATTATCCCCATCTGCTGACTACAGGTTGTACACAATAAAAAGATTACAGACCCTAAACAAGAGTCATAAAAAGAGTAGAAAAGTATTGGCTTCTGAAAATTAATTTCATCCAACTAAGCCACCCTAAGGTTTGGTATGGAATCTGCCAAACTTAGAGAGAAAAGGAATAAAAATAAGTAATGTAAACAACATCTGAGTCTCATTGTTGGTCTAATAACCAAATGTTTGTAGGCCAGTGGTACAAACTGTAAGGCCAGGTGTATACATACAAGTATAGAGATTTCATAATACTTAATTCAGCAAAATTTTAGTAAAAGTAAGTGTGTCAAGAGCTGCATATCACAGTGCTTTCGTTTGTGCCTTTGAGAAATTTTCCATTAACAAAGAGTGGCAGATTGGATAAAAAAACAACAACCTACAATATGCTGCCTATAAGAGACTCACTTTAGGGTGAAAGACACATATAGATTGAAAGTGAGGAGATGGAAAAAGACATTTCATGCAAATGGAAATGACAAGAAAGCAGGGGTAGCAATACTCATACCAGACAAAACAGACTTTAAAACAAAGTCCATAAAGAAAGACGAAGGATACTATATAATGATAAAGGGAGCAATACAAGTAGAGGATGTTACACTCATTAACATATATGCACCCAATAAAGGAGCACCGAAATATATAAAACAAATACTAACAGACATAAAGGATGAAATTGACAGGAATAAAATAATAGTAGGAGACTTTAACACCCCTCTGACATCAATGGAAAATCTTCCAGGCAGAAAATTAATAAGGCAACAGAGATCCTAAGTGAAATGGAATACACATTCTTTTCAAATGCGCATGGAACATTCTCTAAGGTAAACCAAATACTGGGACACAAAACAAGCCTTAACAAGTTAAACAGAATAAAAATTATTTCAAGCATCTTTTCTAACACAAGAGTATGAAACTAGAAGTCAACCAGAGAATGAAAAACAGGGGAAAAAAAATGATCACATGGAGACTAAACAACTTGCTACTAAAATATCAATGGGTCAACAATGAAATCAAAGAGGAAATCAGAAAAACATCTTGAGACAAACAATAATTAAAACACAACCTTACAAAATCTATGGGATGCAACAAAAGCGGTTCTAAGAGAGAAGTTCATAGCAATACAGACCTTCCTCAAGAAGCAGGAAAAATCTCAAATAAACAGCCTAACCTACCACCTACAACAATTAGAAAAAGAAGAACAAACAAAACCCAAAGTCAGCAGAAGGAAGGAAATAATAAAGATCAGGGAGGAAACAAATAAAATAGAGATCAAAAAATAATAGAAAAGATCAATAAAACCAAGAATTACTTTTTGAAAAGATAAACAAAATCTACAAACCTCTACCCAGGCTCACCCAGAAGAAAAGAGAGAGGAAATAAGAAATGAAAGAGGAGAAATAACAACCGATACTGCAGAAATACAAAAAAATCATGAGATAATACTATGAATAGTTATAGGTCAACAAATTGTATAACCTAGAAGAAATGGGCAAGTTTATAGAAACATACAGCCTGCCAAAACTGAGTTAAGAAGAAACAGATAATTTGAACATACTGATCTCTAGAAGTGAACAATAATCTGTAATAATAATAATAATAAATCCCTGCAAACAAACATCCAGGACTAGATGGCTTCACTGGGGAATTCTACCAAACACATAAAGAAGAACTTACACCTATCCTCAAACTATTCCAAAAGACTGAAGAGGAGCGAACACTCCAAAAGTCATTCTATGAAGCCACCATCACACTGATACCAACAAAGAAACTAGAAAAAAAAGAAAATTATGGACAAATATCTTTGATGAATATAGATGCAAAAATCCTCAACAAAATATTAGCAAACTGAATCCAACAATACATAAAAAGGATCATACACCATGACCAAGTTGGATTCACTCCAGGGTCTCCAGGATGATTCAACATACACAAATCAATCAGTGTGAAACACCACATCAACAAAAGAAAAGACAAAAAATACATGATCATCTCAATAGATGCAGAAAAAGCATTTGATAAAATTCAACACCCATTAAAACTCTCACCCAAAGTGTGTATAGATGGAACATATCTCAACATGATATGACAACCATTTATGACAAACCCACAGCCAACACAATACTCCATGGTGAAAAGCTGAATGCCTTCCTGCTAAATTCAGGAATAAGACAAGGATGCCCACTCTCACCACTTCTATTCATCACAGTATTGCAAGTCCCAACCACAGCAATCAGACAAGAAAAAATAAAAAAGTAAATAAATAAAAGGTATCAAAATTGGAGGGAATGTGGTAAAATTGTCACTATTTGCAGATAACATGATACTTTATACAGAGAACTCTAAAGACTCCACATAGAAACTACTAGAACTAATAAGTGAATTCAGCAAGGTAGTAGGATACACGATTATTATCACAGAAATATGTTAAATTTCTTTACACTAAAAATGAAATATCAGAAAGGAAAAGTAAAAAAACAATCCTGTTTAAAATCACATGAAAAAAATAAATAAGTAAAACACTAGGAATAAACTTAACCAAGGAGGTGAAACACCTACATGCTGAGAACTGTAAAACATTGATAAAGGAAATGGAAGATGATTCAAAGAAATGGAAAGATATCCCATGCTCTTGGATTGGGAGAATTCATATTGTTAAAATGGCCACACTACCTAAAGCAATCTAGAGATTAAATGCAATCCCTATCAAAATACCCATGACATTTTTCAAAAAACTAGAACAAATAATCCTAAAATTTATATAAAACCACAAAAGACCCCAAATTGCCAAAGTAATCCTGAGGCAAAAGAACAAAGCTGGAGGCATGACCCTCCCAGACTTCAGACAATACTACAAAGATACAGTAATTAAAACAGCATGGTATTGGCAAAAAACACACAAATGGATCAATGGAACACAATAGAGAGCCCAGAAATAACCTATGGTCAATTAATCCATGACAAAGGAGGCAAGAATATACAGTGGAGAAAAAACAGTCTCTTCAGCAAGTGGTGTGGGGAAAACTGGACAGCTACATGTAAATCAATGAAATTAGAACACTCCCTCACACCATATACAAAAGTAAAAAAAATGCTTTAAAGACCTAAGTATAAGACATGACATCATAAAACTCCTAAAAGAGAACATAGGCGAAACGTTCTCTGACATAAATTGTAGCAATGTTTTCTTAGGCCAGTCTCCCAGGTGAAAGAAATAAAAACAAAAATAACAAATGGCACCTATTCAAACTTAAAAGCTTTTGCACAGCAAAGGAAACCATCAACAAATGAAATGGCAACTTATGGAATGGGAGAAAATCTTTGCAAACTCTGTGACCCATAAGGGGTTAATATCTGAAATATACAGACAGCTCATACCAGTTTTTTTGACAACTCAGTATCAAAAAAACAACCCAGTCAACAAATGGGCAGAAGACCTAAATAGACATATAAATGGCTAAGAGGCACATGAAAAGATGCTCAACACTGCTAATTATTAGAGAAATGCAAATTAAAACCACAATGAAATATCACCTCACATCAGTCAGAATGGCCATCACCAAAAAGTCTACAAATAATAAATGCTGGAGAGGGTGTGGAGAAAAAAGAACGCCCCTACACTGTTGGTGGGAGTGTAAATTGGTGCAGCCATTATGGAAAACAGTATGGAGGTTTCTTAAAAAAACTAAAAATAGAGCTAACATATGATCCAGCTATCCCACTAATGGGTATGTATCCAAAAAAGATGAAAACTGTAATTCAAAAAGATACATGCACCCCAATGTTCGTAGCTGTATCATTTACAATAGCCAAGACATGAAAACAACTGAAAAGTATATCAGCAGATGACTGGTTTAAGAAGATGTGTTTATATGAGTGTGTGTGTATATATATATACACACATACATATACATAGAATATTGCTCAGCCATAAAAAAGAATGAAATATTGCCATTTGCAGTAACATGGATTGATCTAGAAAATATCACACTAAGTGAAGACAAATATTATATGATATCACTTACATGTGGAATCTAAAAAATAATACAAATGAATCTATATACCAAACAAAACTCACAGATATAGAAAATAAACTTATGGTTACCAAAGGGGAAAGGGAGGGGAGGGGAGGGTAAATTAGAAGTATGGGATTAACAGATCTTAATAGATTTTACTATACATAAAATTAAAAATAAGTAAAAAAACCCCCCAAAACTAAAAAGTTTTGAAAAACAAAATTTTAGTTTGTGATACATTTTGGTGAGAACTGTAGTTTAGTTACAGAGTCAAGTGGATAGAAGAATTTTTGACCCAGGGCATTAGAAAAGGCTTCAGGAAGGGTTTGGCATTTGACCTAAGTCTACAAGGTTAGAAAGGATTCTATTAACAAGATACAGGCATTTTAGGAAAATATAGATAATATTACACATGAGTGAAAGGACTCTAAGTGATTCATATTAGGAAATTTTATCTCATTTCAGTAACTGAACAATAGATTACAACAAAAAGATTTTTATTGTGAATAAAATTTTAGTAGCATTCTGAGAGAATGGTTGGGAGATGAGAAATGATGATGTGTCACAGAACACTTAGAAAGAAATTAGAAAATAACAATACCTTACAAAAGATCTGATTGGGCTTCCCTGGTGGCGCGGTGGATGAGAGTCCGCCTGCCGATGCAGGGGACACGAGTTTGTGCACCAGTCCAGGAGGATCCCACATGCCGTGGAGCGGCTGGGCCCGTGAGCCATGGGCCGCTGAGCCTGCGCGTCCGGAGCCTGTGCTCCGCAACAGGAGAGGCCACAGCAGTGAGAGGCCCACGTACCGCAAAAAAAAGAAAGATCTGATCTATGAAAATTTATTTGGAATGGAATAAAAAGCTTCCAAAGACACTCTGGAGAGATAGAAACTTTTGACTTGAAAAAGACTGCATGCAGGGATGAAGGGAGATACAATGGTTAAGAAGGACAATAAGATCAATAACTTGATTAACCTGGTAGGTTATAAGGACATTTCCTGGGATAGAAAATAAAAAGAACAGGCTAGAAAGATAGTACTATCATTTCATGTATAAACCTCGTAAGTTTGCAGTTCCTATGAGAGAGATCTTCAGAAACGTGTTCAACAGGAGTTTGGAAATAAGGTCTTAGACTTCACAGGAGATGCTATTATCAGCAATAGTAATTTGGATATTGTAATCATACAAATAAAAGTCAAAATTATGTGAAGGGATATCATTGCAAAGAAAAAGAGCAGAGAAAAAAGAGGAAAATGGATACAAGAACTAAAGGATGTGAGGTGATGCGTGGGGGCGGGTTTAACTAAACCTACTGGGATAATCATTTGCAAAATAAACATGTATCAAAAGTAACTCATCATATTGTACACATTAAGCTTTCTAACATGAAATGCTTTAAGTAAATATCAAAGTGACAAATGTTTGAAAATTGAGGGACTTCCCTGGTGGCGCAGTGGTTAAGAATCCACCTGCCAATGCAGGGGACACAGGTTCGAGCCCTGGTCCGGGAAGATCCCACATGTCGCGGAGCATCTAAGCCTGTGCGCCACAACTACTGAGCCTGTGCTCTAGAGCCCGCGAGCCACAGCTACCGAAGCCTGTGCACCTAGAGCCCGTGCTCCACCATGAGAAGCCACCGCAATGAGAAGCATGTGCACCACAACGAAGAGTAGCCCCCTGTTCACCACAAATAGAGAAAGCCCGCCTGCAGCAATGGAGACCCAACGCAGCCAAAAATAAGTAAATAAATAAATAAACTAAAAAAAAAAAAAAAAAAAGGAAAATTGAGGGGGAGACATTAAGAGAGACAAGAGGAGAAGCAGAATGCAGTATTACCATAGAATTAAAGATGAAATGAGTATCAAGAAGATGCTGCCAAACAGTGGAAATTTTGTAGGAACGAAGCCTAAAAACAGATTATTGATTTTGGCAACTTGAAGGTCTTTAACTTCCCTATTAAGATCAATTTATGGGGACAAAATAAGTTTGTAGTACTTTGAGGAATGAGTGGGATATGAGAAACTGGGATCAGAAAAGGTACATTTAATTTTGAGAATACTTTTAAAAGATAAAATATGAAATTTGAATGAAAAGTGAGGTTAAGATACTTTTTTTAAGATACAGAATAACTGAACTTTTTACTGACCCTTTGGACTGGCAATAGATAAAAGCAGAAGAAAGAAATAGGAAGAATAATTGGGCATAGTTACAGAGGAGAAAAGAGGCCAAAAATTGAGAGTAAAAATATAAGGGCCATATGTAAGGAAGGATAAGAATAAGATGTCTATGGAAAAAGAAATGTATTGAACACTATTTTATTCCTTCAGAAAGGTTTAACCCATTCGTCCTTGGTAGTAATAAGAAACTGGGAAAGCAATGAAGACATCAAGCTGCCACAGTTGCTAGTAGCTAAGTCAAAGCATGAAACCAGGGGCTGCCCTGGTGGCGCAGTGGTTGGGAGTCCATCTGCCGATGCAGGGGACACGGGTTCGTGCCCCAGTCCAGGAAGATCCCACATGCCGCGGAGCGGCTGGGCCCGTGAGCCATGGCCGCTGAGCCTGCGCGTCTGGAGCCTGTGCTCTGCAGCGGGAGAGGCCATACCGCAAAAAAAAAGTATGAAACCAGCAGAATATGCTCTGCAAGTCCCAGTCTAGGGCCCTTGTAGCAGGCCAGTGAGGCAGTTCTGATTCATAAACACTTGTTTTATTTTATTTTTGTTATATACCATGCCAGTGGGGATAAAATGACAGGCAGGTACTAAGCTCAAGGATAAAGTTTCTCTTGTTATTTCCTGCTCAGTTTATGCAGGTCAATAATTGCAGTTCAGTGTATACAAATCAAGGTGTATGTTCTAAAAACAACTAACTGTTGTTTGATGTTTCCATTATCTTAAGGTACAAACCATTTACAAGCTTATGTAACAACAGTGTTAAGCCTTTATAAAAACTCCATTTAAAATTTTTTCATAATACATACTTATACATATTTATATGGATGATCCTTGACTTTTCCAGATAGTCTTCTGAATGAAAAAGCAAAAATAAAATTAGGGGGTTGGGTAAAATAGCAAAAAGTATGCTTCAGCGAGAGAAAAGGTGCCAAATGCAGACATATAAAATTATCAAGCAATATTAAAGAGAAAACCCAGATCAACAGACTTGGAAGCATAACAAGCAAGCAATAATAGTTAACACATAAAGCATTGTATACCTACTGACATTCTCATTGTAGTAGCATGTACTAGAACTCTACACACCTCTCCTCACGCCCTACTCATTTTGGGAAGGAAACTGCTCATTCTGACTTCCAATGGCAAGATTTTAGTGGGACAACCACTCCTGGATTCTCACCCTTCATCCTCAAGCTCTGAAAACCATAGTCCTATCCCCATCCCACCCCACTCCTACTCACCCCCTCACTGAGAGGATTACCTTTAAAACATTTTACCAATGAAAAATGACTATCAGAGATGAATAGCTGATAAGAGAGAACCCTGGAGGTGTAGGTCAAGGTTTCAGTTCTTGACGTTTTCAAAGCTTCTCTGGTACCTGCAAAGTGATCTTCATTTTTTTTTTAACAACTCCAATGTTTCTTCATAGTTTTCTTTTAAGTTATTTGAGTTAGGCCTTTGTCACTTATACTCTAAAACAGCCCTGATTAATAGACTAACTAAAACCAGTATAGTTTATTTGTTTGGAATTTAGCATTAGTTCAGTTTACATGGGTCCTATGAAAAATAAATGATTAATCCAGCGAGCTCTAATTCTGTACTTATGATAATTAGGGTATAAGAAAGGTTAATATTTGATAAGGTGTACGTAATCTTCTAAATTAAATGTAATGATAAATAAGATTGTAGAAATATTTTACCTGAGAAAACAAACTGTTTTCAAATAGTGTGCATTCCAAATACGTACCAATTACAAGTGATACTTGATGTTTTATTACAATATGTCTTACTGAACACCTACATGGAATCAGCCTGTATTTCTGTTGGAAGGTGTTTGATAATATAAAATCACTTATTTTGTTATTATACGTGATGAATACATTCTTATTTTAAAATCACCAGACAATATTCATTAAGTTTAGATTTTTTCTGATGCATAAACAGTCCAAAATGAGTGTTCTGCCTAGAGGTAACCACTATTTTAAATCTGATGTTTATCTTCCCAGGTGAAATCGTCACTTTTTCCTACTTTTCTGAGAAAATACGTATAAAAATGTACAGAATTGTAATAGAATTTTTCTGTGTGTATTTTAATATAGATGTAATATTCTATGTAGTAATAATCTCTTTTCATTTATGAATATTCTTAGAAGATTTTTCCATAATAGCAGACATAAAATTAAATCATCCTTTTAAACGGTACATCATTTTGCATAATACTGATACATCATAGTTTACTTAGCCCCAGTTCCCAACTAGTGAAAATCTAGGTGGAGTGTGTACTGGTAAGTAGTTGACCTTATTTTTGCACTTGCTGTCAACAAAAAATTAATCAAACTGTTTATTGCACCTGGGCTTCTAGCTACTCTGTCTATCCCTTCTGCCACTGTCAGTATCACATGGGGCCTATATTCCATGAAGTACACACATACCACACATACTCACTATATATTTGAAAGGAATATAAAAAAATCTAAGGTTAAGAAAGACAGTAACTTGTCTAAAATAAGCAAGCACACAAACAAAATACTGGTAAGTTCTGGAAATAAAATTTGGGCACTAATCTCAATTATTCTAACCAAGACAGCATCAAATAATTACTTTCAAAATTAGGATGAATTAAATTAAAACTCCCCATGTTAAGAAAGGGCCTGAGTCACTATACTCATGATCTAACTGAAATTTTTGTGTTCCTTTTATGTAATATTCATTTTTGGAAAAAGTAATCTGTGAATTGATTTTAGATAGTTGCAGACTTGTACTGCAACTGGGGTTACAGCCTTATGTGTGCTTATGTCTGACATTGTAAATTAATTAAACATTTGATGGAATCCATATGTAATAATTCTTCTCTGAAGTCCTCCTAAAAGTAAGAAGTTCACCAATGTTATCAAAAAATAAAGTTATCTGGTACATGATGTTATCTAAGGAAAGAACTGATAACTCTGTAAATAAGTAAAATGCTTCTTAATTGTGCTAAAAAAATAATTAGCCAATGTGCAACCTCATCAACATTTTGGGAATGTTATTTTTTAAACTATCAATAAGTATTGGTCATTGTGTCTAGTTGTCTTGATAGCAGTAGACAGTCAAAAATGTGAGCAACAATAGAACAAAGTCATATCTGAAAACCAGAGAATTTAAAAAGTTAAGAAGTAGTGACCATGGCAACATGCAGAAAAATGATATGCTAGAAAGTTGAAAACATCTGCTGTTGGTATTATTCAAATATTACTTGTTAAGGAGGGAACTTTGCAAACAATTAAGGAGCACTCTCTTGTCAGACTTAAGAGTCTGTGCCATTTACTGAAGTAGAATATGTGCTAAATTTAAAAGATGGAGGTTCAGTCTTCAACCAGTCATCTTTCTACAATCCCACTGTCTAAGGATATAACAGGGTTATATAAGCATCTCTGGGGTTAAATGTCACTGAGGACTTTGATTTCCACTTACATGGACCAGTTATATTTCTTATATGAGCAAGGAATACAAAATTTGTAATTTGATGGAGTAAGATATATTCTAGACAACGACTTTTGATAGCTGCTGGAGTAAAAAGGGAAGAGGTCATTTTATATTTTTCCAACCTGAAAAAAAGTATTTAGCAAATTTAGACAAATTAGAGCAATAAACGGAAGTCCTGACTGCTGAGTTTTCCCTAAATCAAGAAGATATTGAGTATTCTGCACATCTTAAATAAATTAAGTCATCTAGGAATCTATTATACTTATGAGACATAAAATCTATGCTACCCTATTTCAGATTTAATCTATGCTGCATTACAGACCCAGTATTCTAACGTAAAACATTTAACAAACTGAACAGATGGTTCTGTTAATACGTCACAGTTGAGTTATTTAAACTTGCATCATTGTTTATAAGGAAGTGATCTTAAATGCACCTCAATAAGGGTATGAATAGCTTATTTTAATTACCTTTAAGGAATGGTCAGAAAGCTACACATAACCCAGAGACATGTAAAATAAAATTAGTTTTACTATTTTCATAAATTTAAATTATTAGTATAAGAAATATTTTGTTTATTTATACAAATGTTTAATTATACAAATTAAAGTATGTTTAAATGCTTAAATGGTTTTACTGTGTGATCCATCCCAAAATTTGTATCCTTTCTTTGGTTGCACATCATGAAATGTTGCCATATTTTTAATTCCAAAAGTTTCAAGTTATCATAAGAAAAATATAGGCACTCTGAGGAAAAAGAAAAGGGGAGGTCAAGTCCTATCAATCATTTAAGGATTGACTGAATTACTTTAAAATGAAAGGTGAGAAGTAATTCACAAATTGACACTACAGCTGTGTGAAAATGTTTATAGAATCACCATTTGGAAGGAAAAAAATAATGTCATCTAACTAAAGATATAAACTCTTAGATGTAAAAATCAGAGATGTGAACCATTGGTCAAAACATAAAGATGGCCTAGATGCTTGTTAGAAAATGACCAACATAAGAACAGGTAGTAATGCAGTTTAAATTCCCTGTAGCTGAGGCATTAAGCACAGGTTGGATAAGCCCTAAAAGAAGTCAAGCACATTCTACCTAACTGTGACTGACCTGGACTCTCTTTTGGACTCTTCTAATTATGACACTATGGTGACAAAATGGATGTGGGGAGTGGAAGTGAAATTCTATAGAATTCTAAGTTTTAGGATACCACAACTTGTCTCCTTCCTGTCGGAATAGTACTTGGCTACAGACTGGTTTTGAGAAATCTGTTAAGATCAATATAGAATCAGCATTTGGATGAACTCAAATGGTAGAAACAAATAAAAATACATGTTTTCATCTTACTTGGAAATTACTGCAAAAACTATATTTATTGCTTTGTTTAAATTTTATCTTCCAAGAACTTGACATTAGCTCTTCAAATAGGTCGGCAATGGTTCCAACTGCCAAAACACACAAGAAACCTCTGGCCAAATTAAGACCAGATTAGACATTGCATTTTATACCTGTAATAAGTTGTTTGAAAGCAGCCAAATATCAAATAAGCATTTACACTTAAGAGTAATGGAGCTTCTGTACATGTTAGGTATACATCGTTTAAAAATATTAACTTGATATATAATACAAGTAATATGTGCTTGAAGTTCAGAAAATTAAACAATTCTAAAGAATAAGGTATAAGAAATATACCCTATTTGCCTATTACCAATCACAGTTATACAAATAACAGTTTGTGAGATAATAGAAAATATATATATTGGTCTCTGCACCCAGTTCTTGGCACAGAGCTCCTGAAACCCTTGAACATAAATTCATAAGATAAGAGAACTGGGTGCATCTTTCGTTCTAATATTTAGTCTTTGACCCTGGTTCCTGACATAGGGCTCCTAAACTTTTTGGAATGTACAGGGTGATAGGAATAGGAACATCTTTTTTTCCAATGAGGCAATTCTGAGTGAGCTCCTAGATGGCTCCTGCATGGGGGCTGGTCAACAGAAAGACCAAGCCATTATTAGAAGCTTCAAATTTTCAGCCCTGCTGCACCCCCATCTCCACTTCTCTAGAGAGGGAGAGAGGCTAGAAATGGAGTTAATATTTGATCATGGCTATGTGAGGAAACCTCCACAAAATCCTAATTGTATATAATATTCTGATTCCAGGTTGGTGAGCACATCCAATTTACCAGGAGGGTGATACACCCCAATTCCATAGGGACAGACGCTTCTGTGATTTGGAACCTCCCAGACCTCACCCTATGTATTTCTTCACCTGGATGTTCATCTGTATCCTTTATCATATTATTTAATAAACTGTTAAACGTAAGTGTTACCCTAAGTTCTGTGAGCTGCTAGAGCAAATTAATTGAACCTGAAAAGGGGCTCATGGGAATCACCAGTTTGTAGCCAAGTCGGACAGAAGTTGTGAGTAACCTGGGTACCTACTAGCAACTGGCATCTGAAGTAAGAGGCAATCCTATGGGACTGAGCTCTTAACCTGTAGGATCTGATGCCATCTCCAGGTAGGTAGTGTTAGAATGGAGTTAAATTATAGTACACCCAGCTGATGTCAGAGAATTACTTGGTGGAAGGAAAACCCCCACACATCTGGTGTCAGAAGTATTGTGAATGTGGTAGTGATGTGAGAATAAAGGAAAAACACAGGAAGGAAGACTGAAGTTTTTCCCCAACTTAATGTCATTAACAGCTTTATTTGCAAGTTTCCAGGTGTTTTTCATGAATATAAAGATCATACATATTTAAAGTATGTTTTTGTACGTGGTATTATGCTATATATACTGTTCAGTAATATTTTCACTAAATGGATATTATTATATACCCACATCAGAATATATTTATCTGTTATTTTTGTAATAGCTGCAAGCTTTTTAAAAGTATAAATGCATAATAATTCATTTCCATAATAAACACAATGGAATTTGGGTTATTTCTGATTTTTTCCTATTACAGGTAATAATTCAATGGACACCCTTATGTCTATGTCTTTGCATATTTATTCAATTAGGTTTAATTCCCAGAGGCAGAACAAGTAATTCAAAAGATGTGCATTTTTCACTTTTATTAATAACTCTAGATTCCTCTTTGAAACAGCTATGTGAGAATGATTTTTCTCATGAACTTATCAGAAACACTTATGGTTTAATTTTTTTCAACTTTATAAAAGCCAACATTATCTCATTGCTATTTCAAAGTTGTTATTTTTTTGTAACAAGGAAGATATAGTTTTGGGAAAGAGAACTTTAGTATTAAGAAATGAAGCTGTGCATTTGTATATCTGTGATTCTTGAAAGTCTAACTTTTCATATTTGTAAATCGTTTAGACAAGAAGATATACTTTGTTTTCCTTCCTCTATTGATTTCACTAATTTCCTCAGGAAACATGTTTGAATAGATAGCATGTGCTAGTCTTTGGAGAAATGCTAGTAAACCTGAAAGTCATGACACTCCCTCCCCATCTTTCACAAAATTTGTAGTTTAGAGCCATGGTTTTGAACTTCAACCCATAAAAAAATCACTTTAGGTTATTGTAAAAATAAGATTTCCTGAAATTATCCCCAACAATGCTAATTCACTCAAACTTATTTGTGAAGCAGAAATCTGGAATTTAATAAGCATCTTAGGTAATTCTGATACAGGTAGGCTGAAGATCATAACTCAATAATCAATGCCAGTCTTGAAGAAGCCATCATTTTTGCTTATGTCTAAGGACATGAGCAAGATGAACAGTTAATGTTATATTCATTAACAGCCATACCTACCCCGAGGGGAAAAGTTTAGACTTTGAGGATGCATAGTATTGGAAAGAAGGGTTGGAAGATAGGATGATGGGCCAATTTCATATTTCTGTATTTGTCTATAATATCAGAGAAGTAGGACTCTTCTCTCATTTAACTTAATATTTTCAGTCTTCAATTCAGTTGAATCATGTAGATGGTTAAAAAGGAATCTTCAAACTTATTTGCAAGTCTTTCTGTAATTTTTCTTTTTTTTCTATTGAACTTTAAATTCTTTGATTTTAGTGGCCAAGACTTCTTAAAATTGATATGCTTAAATTCTTGCTTTCTTGTACGGGGCAAAAAAAGTAAAAAAAATAAAAAGAAACAGCCTATGCTCCTTGTATTAGGTTTCGGTTGCTGTGTCACAATTACCACAAATTTAAGAACTTAAAACAACATAAATTTATTATCTCACAGTTTCCATGAGTCAGGAGTCTAGACAAAGCTTAGCTGGGCTCTCCCCTCAGATCTCACAGACAGCAATCAAGGTGTTTGCTGGCGCCACACAGTTTTCATCTGGGGGCTAAAGTCCTCTTCCAAACTCATTTGTCAGTCAAATTCAGTTCCTTTTGGTTATATGACTGAGATCTTTGTTTTCTTGCTAACTATTCACTGAGGACTTCTCTCAGCTCCTAGATGCCTCCTCTCTAGGTAGGTGGTTTGCAATATGACTATTTGTTTTCCTCCTCTGAGATCACATGGAAAAAACAAGCAAAGAAAGAAAGAAACAAAAATCTCTGCTTTTGAAAGCTTCACTGCTTAAGTCAGGCCCACCCAGGATAACATCCTCATCCCCTTTTTCATTATTTCAAAGTCAATTGATTGATATACTGATTACACCTGAAAAATCCCTTTGTCATATAATCAGAGTAATGATGTCTTTAGCATATTCACAGGTTCTGCCCTACATTCAAGAGATAGAGGTGAAAGTCATTAGGAATAATCTTAGTATTCTGCCAGCTGTACTATTTTTTATTGTATTGGGTTAGCCAAAATATTTGTTCGTTTTTTTTTCTGTAAGATGGCTCTAGTAGCACTTAGTTGTCTTTAACTTCATTCGAAACAATTCTGTTAGATTGTATGTGACAGCTATCATAGCGTGCGTTTAAAAAAAGACATCAAAATTGGTGAATTTTTGTGTAGGCACTTTAATATTGAAGATGGAAGTAAAAAAGCAACATTTTCAGCATGTTATGCTTTATCATTTCAAGAACGGTAAAAATGCAACTGAAATGCAAAAAAAGATTTGTGCAGTATATGGAGAAGGTGTTGTGACTGATCGAACATGTCAAAAGTGGTTTGCGAAGTTTTGTGTTGGAGATTTCTTGCTGGACGATGCTCCACGGTTGGGTAGACCAGTTGAAGTTGATAGCAATCAAATTGAGACATTAACTGAGAACAATCAATGTTATACCACGTGGGAGATAGCCGACATACTCAAAATATATAAATCAAACGTTGAAAATCATTTGCACCAGCTTGGTTATGTGAATTGCTTTGATGTTTGGGTTCCACATAAGTTAAGCAAAGAAAACCTTCTTGACCATATTTCTGCATGCGATTCTCTACTTAAATGTAACAAAAACATTCCATTTTTAAAACAAATTGTGACGGGTGATGAAAAGTGGATACTGTACGATAATGTGGAACAGAAGAGATCGTGGGGCAAGCGAAATGAACCACCAACCACACCGAAGGATGGTCTTCATCCAAAGAGGGTGATATTGTGCATATGGTGGGATTGAAAGGGAGTCCTCTATCATGAGCTCTTTCCGGAAAACCAAACGGTTAATTCCAACAAGTACTGCTCCCAATTAAACCGACTGAAAACAGCACTTTACAAAAAGCATATGGAATTAGTCAACAGAAAACGCATAATAGTCCATCAGGATAATGCAAGACCACATGTTTCTTTGATGACTAGGCAAAAACTGTTACAGCTTGTCTGGGAAGTTCTGATTCATCTGCTGTATTCACGGGATATTGAACCTTCAGATTTCCACTCACTTAGGTCTTTACAAAATTCTCTTAATGGAAAAAAATTCAATTCCCTGGAAGACTGTAAAGGGCACCTGGAGCAGTTCTTTGCTCAAAAAGATAAAAAGTTTTGGGAAGATGGAATTATGAAGTTGCCTGAAAACTGGCAGAAGGTAGTGGAACAAAAGGGTGAATATGTTGCTCAATAAAGTTCTTGGTGAAAATGAAAAATGTGTCTTTTATTTTTACTTAAAAACCAAAGGTACTTTCTGGCCAACCCAATACATTGAATGACATACTTTTCTGATAATTATTTATTTTCCTCTCTATAACAACATTTAGCCTGCAAGTAATGCCTGAGTTCTCATCCAAATGCTAAGGCTGAGACAAAATAAAAACTTGCCTATCAAAGTTAAATCAAAGTTGAAAACAGGATCCAAAATCTTGAGTTTAAAAAAAACAAACTTTTTTTCTCAAATGTTCAATTTTCCTTACCTCTAATCACTAATGTTGATTATTTTGCCTTTTCTTTCATTTCTTCTCAAAAATCAATTGAGCAAATCCAAGCAAAATTTGTTGCTAACCTGAAATATTATTTCCTAACTCTTGTGTATCATATACTCACTTTCTTAAAACAATAATTGAATGAATAAAACTTGAGATTTGGCATGTGAGAGAAAAGTCAAGACACATCTTAAATGAATATATATGTTTGTTTCACAAGTTCAGCTGAGATACATAAATGTATTCTCACTTTAATGAGTTTGCACAGGAAAACTGTCTTCTAATTAAGAAATGGTAAAACAAATAGAGTAATACCCCTTTGGGCCCTGTTATTGAAGCATTAATAGACTTTTAAGCAGACATTTTCTCCAAATTATGCCCCAATTCTTAAAGAGCTCTACTTTCCTTGTGTTTTTTTAATTTTGCAGTACATCAAGCACTATTGAAATTAAATAACTGGTCCAGCCATGTCACTTCCAAAATGTGAAGAAAATGTTTTTAGATCTTTTGAGTTGTTCATTTACTTATTCACCTATTCAGTAAATATTAATTGAATGCATACTTCTTGCCAGACTCTATGAAGCACTGTGTCTACAGCTGAAAAATAAAAAGACATAATTTCTGCCTTCATAGAGTTTACAGTTGGAGGAGTTAGTCAAACATTAAACAGATAAATATTTGCATCACAGATTATTTATTTAGAATTGAGTGGAGATTTGTGAAGAATATGTAGAGAGCAGTATATTAGTATATCAAAGCAACTTTACCTAGACTTAGTGAGAAAAGGACAACTTTGAATAAGTGATATTTCATCTGAGACCTGGATATAAGGTCTGAGACCTGGATAAATTCTAGATGCACGGGGAAGAGTAAGAGTGGGGTAAGCAATGCAGAAAAAAGGGAGTGTACATATGAAGGTACACATGGGGTAAGCAATGCAGAAAAAGGGAGTGTACATATGAAGCTTCTGAGGTTTGAATAATCTTAATATAGTGAAAGAAATGAAAAAGTGAAAGAAATGAAAAAAAATCCAAGTATGCAGAGCTTCAAGAGCAAGGAGAAGAGTGGCTCAAGATGAGAGTTGCCAGAGCAAGTTGCCAGACCTTATAGGACCATAGAGGCCATGTGAAAGATCCCAGTGTTTTTTCTCATTAAAATGATAAATTAAGACACATTTTATTGAGCAGTTAATCATAGTCAGAATTTCCTAGAGCCTGAAACAAGCTTACCTGACAATGCTTTCTTGGGGTTTCAATTCAAAAGAAGCAAGAGGGAGGGCCAAGAGTAAGTAAGAGACGGAAAACAGAGAAAGCCAATGCAATGTGTCTGTAAGTGAGCTGGGCCCGCTTCATAAGAAAACACTTCTAGTTTCCTGGTCACATAAGACTTTTCCCAGGAGGCTGTGTGGAGTCAGTGAATCTAGGAGCACTCTCTCTGGGATAAGGAAAGATCAATTTATCTGTATTCATGTGGTCTTCTGAATCCCATTGGTTGACATTTGTTCTATACATCAGTGACTTTTTCATATTCCTGGTCCCTTCAGGCAGCCTCTGGAGAAGACAACGTTTTCATGGATCTAGTAGGAGAACTGGGAGCTAGAAAGGATGTGGCTTTCAACAAGAGCCACAATGGAGGCAATGCAGAACACTGGCCTTCACCCCAAGGGGAGGATGAGACAAACAGTGGTGGTGTTAAGAGATGAGCAACGATGACCTCAGCAACTTGGGAAAACTGTGACTAATCTAGCAGGGAAGCATGGCAGGTGATTCGGGCTAAGGGGCGAGTGAGACCAAAAACAATCAGAGGGTTCGTAACCTAGCTTCCACTGAGGGTGTGATATAATTCAGTACGCATTTGAAAGGTTACTTTTGGGATGCTTGGTGGGGGAAAGGATCATTAGGGGATGAGGGAAGATGGGGAGAAGGCAGCAGTCCAGGTGAGAAAGTAAGATAGCTTGGTAGTGAAGACTGGAGAAGAGTAGACATAATGCAGACTGTTGGAGAGTAATATGAATTATTTCGTATTTCTGTACGGGCAGGGTTTTCTGAGCAAAGAGAACTGGAACCTTAGTTAAAAGAAAATTCCCAGAAGCTAAAGGTGACTGAAAAGCAAAACTGAGATAGTGAGAAACCTCGAGATATTTAGAGATTTATGTTTGTGGAGCCATATGTTTACATTTCAAAGGGCAATGAAACTCAGAGGAGCCACTTCCACTTCAAAGGATGATAAGACATTAGAAAGCAAAGTTGTTCTCCCTCTCTTGTGGGGAGAGGAGTGGCAGCTGTTTAGCTCCTGTGTAAATTTCCAGAGTCAAAATTTCAGGTATAGGGCAAAAATCCCTTTTACATGTGTAGGGTGACATCTGACCATCATCACACCAGCCTGAAAGGGGAGAATGAGGTGTGGGGGACCAATGCAGTCATTACTGTAAGTAATAATAATTCTATCTCTGATCTGAAAACCTAGTGTTTGCATTCAGGACAAGATAAATACACCATATATTTATCATAGACTAACAATTATTTAGTGGATATGATAAACAAGACTGGGTGATTATTTAGAGATGGGAGTTCATTCATTCTTTTGAAGATATTTATTGAGCATAACTATTGCAAGACAGTGTCTTTGGCTCTAAAGATACAGCTACAAACATAACTGGCAATGTCTCTGATCTGACAGAGCTTAGAAGTGCAGCTAATTGGGTAACATCAGCAACAAAAATTTATTTTACTCACTGATATAATAGTCAGTAGGATGGGAAGATATGACTGATGGAATTTTAAGTTCAGTATCATGAAACTGTTGCTACTTCTAGCCATTTTTTCTTCTAAGAATTGAGGATATCTCACATAGTCATCCACCAAAGTAATGAGCCCTCCCTCACCACTTAAAAGGTGTATATTTAAACAATGCAAATACTTTTCGCCGAGAAAATAGGGGCAGGTTGATTTCAGCTCCAGAAGAGCTGGCTGTGTATTTTCTTGAAGATATTATGTTGGATCTCAGACAGCATGTCTTTAAGATTCTATGCTGTGGATGTCTTAAATCTATTCCAATCAAAGCAGAGGCCCTGAATGAACAATTTAGTCCATTTCACTATCTTTATCAAATTAATGTACCATAGTAATAGAAAACAAAATTTGTAGTCATATAGGATACCGTAACTCTTTTTGCAAACTTCTTGGAAATCCTCCATCAAATACGTTTTTTAAAGCACCTTGATGGGAATTCAATTAATTACACCCACCAATCCCTGGGAAGTGTAACAGAAACTTGTTTTAATGACATTGTCAAGATGTCAAGGATGACTTGACATTAGAGATACTGATTACAGACCTAAGACTGTTACCTACTAAACTCATCATGTATGCACAGTTTCTATAACTGGAGTTGAGATAATGTGTTGTATAAACATTTATTGCTCCCCTCTCTGGAGAAGATACCAACTACCACCACCCCCTCTCAGAACAGGGCTGGTAGTTGGTTTGTCTTTGCAATTTGCAGTTTTCTGCATTTACTTCTTTCCTGGGCACCCTTTGAACTTCCAAAATTTCTGACATTATGTATTACAAATCCTTGAGAGAGACTAAATGAGGCTGAATAGATCCCTCTTGAGGGTTGTTTTTGTGTTTTGTTAGATGTAATCACTGTAATCATAACCCAAGGCTGAAAAAATATTTAGAACAGAGCACATTCTTGACAATGAAAATATTTTTCTCTATATTCGAATTCAAGCAATGATATAAATGCTTTAGAGTACTGTCCTCTTTTAAGGCCATTAAGTAGGGACTAGTGACAAACACTTGAGTAAACGTCCAGGAAGTTAGGTTTAGATCAGTTCTTCTACTAATGAACCCTGCATCATAAGATATGTACTTTTTTCTCTCTGTTTTATTTCTCTTTTTGCTTTACTGGCCTCTTGGGATTATTGTGAAGAAAATATAGCTAGTGGGATAGAGCTTTGAAAAGGCAGTATGAAATTTCAAAACAGACCATTTGCTATTTATATTCTATAACTTAAACCAACAACACTTCCATAACACATATAAACTTGTCTCTCTTTACAGTTATTTTCTTGTAGTTGGATTCCTTTCCCACACTTCTCTTTTTCTTTTTTTGCAGTTTATTTACTTTTAAATTAATTAATTAATTTTTGGCTGTGTTGGGTCTTCATTGCTGTGCGTGGGCTTTCTCCAGTTGCGGAGAGCAGGCGCCACTCTTAGCTGCGGTGCGCAGGCCTCTCATTGCAGCGGCCTCTAGTGTTGCAGAGCACGGGCTGCAGGGTGCGCGGGCTTCAGTAGCCGCGGCGCACGGGCTCAGCCGCGGCTCAGCCGCGGCGCACGAAGAACCCACTCCGCGGCGTGTGGGATCTTCCAGAACAAGGGCTCGAACCTATGTCTCCTGCATAGGCAGGCGGATTGTAAACCACTGCACCACCAGGTAAGCCCACACTTCTCTTTTATGGAAAATATTGTCTAGAAAATCATTAAATGCAGGATCCTTTTTTTTTACACTTACTAATGATCCTGAATCATTCAATATATTTAGTTATTTGTTCTTTCAAAACATCTCTTCCTTATTTTCAGTCATATAAACATCTTGTTTCTTTTTTTTTAATTTCTTTGATTACTTCACTATCTACTTCATCAAGTAATCTTTCTCCATCTAACCTTTAGTGAAAAAATTGTGTTTCAAGTTTTCCTGTCATTCTCCTTTTCATTTCCTGGTAATATAACCATGATATTATCCCTTTGTATTTTTAGTTCCTGCAATGCCAAATGAAGCAGGATTTTTAAAAAATCATAGTACTTTCTTATTTTCTTGTGGAATAAACAATTTTTTTCTATTATACTTTTTTCTCTTAGAATATCCTGTTTAACATTTTCTCTATTTTTCATAATATACACATTGGCAATTTTTTTTCAATTCCTTCAAATCTTTTCTTTTGCAAATATTGGTAAATATTTGTTGTTGAAAAAACAGAAAGGTAAAGAAATTATTGAGAAGCAAAATAAGATATGAATGGGTAGCCTTGAGATTTATAAGGATATTTTATTAGAGGATAAATATATCAATATTCTCTGATACTTAGACAAAGTCACTGAGATTTTATGGGATTGAGTTTTCCCTGAAAAATAAGAAAATTTAATTTGGTGATTTCTCAATGCTGTTTTAGCTCTGAAATACAAGCGAAAGGGTACAGTAAACTTCTATTTTTCATTAAGCCCATAATGCTAGATGGACCACCTGGAATTAAAAGTGGTGGTTTTGTAACTCTATAGAGTAACCACTTATTTTGCATGGTAGGTAGTAAACATATGGAACTTATATTCACAGGACCTGGTCTGACTGAAAATTCCACTAAATTGAAAAGAATTTAAAATCCAGTCCTGGATCACAAAATCACTGTTGCTGCTGATATTTTGAAATGAGCATCCTAAATGTCAACTTTCTTACCCCATACCTTGTTAGTCATTATTAGAAAAGCTAGATCTTGATCTAACCCAGTGAACATACTTTTTCTTAAGCATAATTAGAATTTTAATAAACTTTAAAAATATGTAATAAATGTAGTATTTCCTGTTTGTGTCCTGTGAAGGAAAAATGTCCACCTATAATGTACCTTAAGAAAATCAGAAGCAGGTAGGATTATCCTAATGCTGTAACTCAATAGCTCATCTCATATTTACTCTACTTTTTTAGTCTATTCTCTGAATTGAGTTTAGCGGCTGGTGGTTTAGGGATTAGTCGTCATTTGTGATAGGGCAAGTGATGTCACATGAATTCTATCTGCTTTAAGTCAATACATGAGCTGTGACTTAATTCCAGGAAATAAAGATTGCCAAAAAAAAAAATATATATATATATATATATATATATATAAAAGATGAGTTGTTGGTTAAATTCTAGAAATGATATCTATTTATGTTCATGGCAATCCCAATTTATTCTCTAAAATGATAAATCTTACCTTGATTATTCACATTCAGAAGAATGAAAGCTGTAGTGCCAAAACAGATATTATCATCTTGAAAATCTGTGGTGTTGTCCTGCTCTAAGCTTTACTGCATATTGTTATTTGACCTTTATCATATAGCCTAGTCTCTGTATCCTTGATTATGTTCTAAAACAGAGGAGCTTGACATACACAGAGAAACTATGAGATGTGATGGAGGACCCACATGAATATATGCAACATTCTAATATCCGTGAAAGAAAAATGACACTGTGAATATCATAAGAAATTTTCATTAATAGAGACTCAACCAATTTGATTTCTAAATTACCTGTAGTCTAGAAGGTAGTGCATTGGTTTCCTTTGTACAATATATGATAAAAAAAAGATTTGCCAATAAATACTAAAAATGCATATAATCACACAGGAAATATTTAAGCTTCTCAAACTTACAAGAAAAATCTTGAATATTTATTTAAACATTTTTATGATGAGGTGACCAATAAACAAAATTTAACAACTAATTAGTGTAGATATCTCTGAAATTTTTCATGGAGAAGTCAAAGGTTTTTAGCACCTTTAACTCACTAATGATTTCATTAGAGAAAATAGTTAGGAATCCTTTCCTATGATGCATGCTGAGATATCTCAGACCAGACAGTTTTAGAAGGAATGTAATCATTTGGTTTCAAAGACTAGTGAAGGCAGCAGTCATGATCTCTGGTGACTGATAAATAGTTCAAGTGCAAAAGCCCACCATATCTTGAATCTAGAGCAGAGATTATCCAACACTTTCTGAAAGGGTGAGATATCACATATTTTAACTTTGTGGACCATATGATCTCTGTCGTAGCCACTCAACTCTGCTCTTATAGTGCTAAAGCAGATAGGAGATGCTTAAATAAATAGGTATGGGTTTGTTCCAATATATTTTACATAGAAATACATCTAGACTGTGGCGTATAGTTTGCCAAACCCTGGTTTAGAAGGTTGGTGGGGCAAAGAAAATGAAAAGAAATTACTGAGGGGTCATTACATCTAAAAAAATTGATGGTGTTGGATCAAATGATATGTCCATTTAGTTTCTAAATTCTTGAAATTCTTGACTATTCTTAGGCTCTGCCGATTTAAAAAGAGACAGTTGATGTCTTATAAAAGACTCCCAATTTTGGTTTAAATATTGCATTTTTATACTATATTCATTCTTGAAAACATTTCTCTTTTTTACCCTTTAGAATGAGATTATTCCTCCCATTTTTGGAATTGACATTGAGAAATTCAAAATACAATAAGACACAACTGAAGTGCTAAGGGAGCGTTCCTCAACCATTTGCTTTTTAAATACTTTCTTCATAAGAATGTACGAAGTGTAACTTTAAGAATAGTCCCTTCCCTCAGAATGGGAGAAAATATTTGCAAACGAATCAACAGACAAAGGATAAATCTCCAAGATATATAAACAGCTCATGCAGCTCAATATTAAATAAACAAACAACCCAATCCAAATATGGGCAGAAGACCTAAATAGACATTTCTCCAAAGAAGACATACAGATGGCCAAGAAGCACATTAAAAGCTGCTCAACATCACTAATCATTAGAGAAATGCAACTCAAAACTACAATGAGGTATCACCTAACACCAGTTAGTATGGGCATCATCAGAAAATATACAAACAACAAATGCTGGAGATGGTGTGGAGAAAAGGGAACCCTCTTGCACTGTTGGGGGGAATGTAAATTGATACAGCCACTATGGACAACAGTATGGAGGTTCCTTAAAAAACTAAAAATAGAATTACCATGTGATCCAGAAATCCCACTACTAGGCAAATACCCATAGAAAACCATAATTCAAAAAGACACATGCACCCCAATGTTCATTGCAGCACTATTTACAATAGCCAGGTCATGGAAGCAACCTAAATGCCCAACAACAGATGAATGGATAAAGAAGATGTGGTACATATATACAATGGAATATTACTCGGCCATAAAAAGGAACGAAATTGAGTCATTTGTTGAGACGTGGATGGATCTAGAGACTGTCATACAGAGTGAAGTAATTCAGAAAGAGAAAAACAAATATTGTATATTAACGCATGCATGTGGAATCTAGAAAAATGGTACAGATGAACCGGTTTGCAGGGCAGAAGTTGAGACACAGATGTAGAGAACAAACGTATGGACACCAAGGGGGGAAAACTGCGGTGGGGTGGGGATGATGGTGTGCTGAACTGGGCGATTGGGACTGACATGTATACACTGATGTGTATAGGATTGATGACTAATGAGAACCTGCAGTATAAACAAACAAACAAACAAACAATACTAAACTTTCTTTGGGTTATTTGTATGGAAATATGTTAATATAAATGTTTCAGACATTACATGAAATTTCTAAAAAATCTTATATATCTGGTATAATGTTATAAGTCATAATTCTAGTTATTACTTTAAAATGTATGTCTCAGAAATAACTAAATTTCCTTGTCAATTGCATTATTATGAAGTTTCATCAAATCTGTACAGGTAAGGACTGTCTGCCATAATTTCAATATAATTAAAGTTTCCTGTTCTAGTATTTTCAAATAAGGATATTTAAAATTTGAAATTTGTATATTCATCTAGATTATCCCACTTTATCCTTAAAAAATGTTGACTAAATCACTATCCTTGAAGACTCAGATTCTGACATCTTACAGTAACTGTAGTGATCATTTCACTGTACAGACTCAGTAACAACAAAAAAAATTCTTTTCACTAATTTTATACACTATAGAAGTAGTATACTGCATGTAAATCTGGATTCCAATTACTTATGGGAAACATCTAATAGTTTGATTGAATTCTGGCATTTTTGATGAATAACTTGCCAAGTCAATAAAACAGTGTTATCCTTGTTAATAACTCTCTGGAGAATAAAGTTAATGATGCCTGAAATTATTAATGCAACTTCCAAGGGAGAATAAGTTACTCTCTGAGAGTTACCTAGGCACTGTGATTACAGTGGATTCTTAGAAGGCTGTAGGATTTGACTCTCTAATTCCCACTCAACCATCTTCCACTACTACCTGAGGAGGCTAGTCCCTCCTTCCTCAAGAGCCTGTAATGGTCTCCCTTAAAATAGCAGCCTTGCAAGGTACTGCCTGATCCTCCTTAGGACCTACCCTGCAATTTCTTCTTGTTTATAACCAGATTCTGCAGATTTGGGTCCCAGCAGGCCCAAAAGGGTAATGTACAAAGTGTTACCCATGAGGAGATGTAAGGTACACCGAAATATTACTTTATTGTGCCCACTTTTACTGACAGAAACCTAGAAAACAGTGTGGAAATAGATCTTACAATCAAGGGGTCAAGTTGAAAGTAATGTAAAGTGGGATTATACCAAATTTATTGATGTGAGTTCACTAAACAGAGATTCCATATTCAATGTTTTAAATCAAATGATAAGGGATGGTCCTAACAGTTTGCTTCTTGGTTAACTGAAACATGGACTCAAAGGTGGGTTTATACTAAACAAAGATTAAATGCCAGAACTTTTTTTTTTTTTTTTTGGTTATTCTCTATAGGTTGGAATCACAGTGGGGACTGATGCCTTCAAAGGGAATCCATAAACTCAATGGAAATGATGGGATCTTGTGGCATTAAGAGTCTAGAAGTAACAATTAATTTCTAAAGAAAAGGTGGGTATGATTACTGTAATGGAGTGTTTACTATAACAGAGAGTGAAGCCAAAGCAGTATTTAAAATAGTCTGACTTAAAGATATTTTTGGCACTGGCTAGTTGATTATGGTGTCTCTACAACTAGAATTGATGGGCAGTCTACTGAAGTCTTACTTGATCTGTATAAGAAGAAAAGCTCTAGGTCTAGAGAACAGAAATATGACTCGAACCACTAAAACAATAAGTTGTGCCCCCTCCACTAAGTCCAAGACTTGAGTCAGTTTACAGACCTCAAGCCCCCTGAATGGAATTGAATCACTTCAAGTAAAGAAGAACCACACTGCTGAAAATGTGTACTGATAACCTTCCTCAAGGTAACTGTGCATTGGGAAGGAGAAAATCATTTTGAAGGGTTCCTAAACATTGGCTTTGAACTGACACAGGTATCTGGAGACTCACAACTTCATCATGGTCCATCGATTTGAGTAGGAGGTTTGGAGGTAATATGATCACTGTAGTTTCAGACCAGGTACATCTCACAATGAACTCAGTGGTTCTGCAAAATCACCCAGTGGTTATTTTCTGTTTTAGAATACACAACTTAAATAGACATACTCAACAACTGACAGAATCCTAATATTAGTTCTTGGACCTACGGAATGAGGACTATTATGGTAGGAGAAGCCAAATGGAAACCAGTAAAACTGCCTCTACCTATGAAAATAGTAGATCAAAAGCAATGTTGCATTCTTAGAGAATTGAAGAGATTATTACCACCATCAATCACTTGAAAGATGCAGGGGTGGGTATTCCTACCACATCCCCTCTAACTAATATTTTGGCCTTGGCAAAAGGTAAGTGGATCTAGGAGAATGATGATGGAGTATCAAAAACTTATCAGGTTGAGACTCCAATTACAACTGTTGTTCTAATTCTGATTTTTGTCATTGGAGAAAAAAACAACAAATCTCCTAGTACCTAGCACACAGCTATTGATCTGGAAGATGATTTTTCTTTTCTATATACTTGATAGTAAAGACCGTTAGAAGCAATTTACTCTCCAAAGACAACGCCTGCAGTATACCTTCACAGTATCTTGAGAGCATATCCCCTTTCAAGTCCTATGTCATACCTAGGTAGCAGGGACTTTGCCTTTCCCCTCAACAGAAAATAATGTTGATCTGTATCATTGATTATATTACACTGACTGGATCTATTGAGTAGTAAGTTGCAATTTCTTAAGACACATTGGGAAGACAATTATGGGCCAGAGGGTAGGAAATAAAACCCACAAAAATTCAAAAGCCTGCTACCTCAGTGAAATTTTTAGGGCTCCAGTGATTTGAGGGGTGCTTTTCCCCCTTTCTCTTCATTTGTAATTTTCCATTATTTCATATTCATATTTAACAACAACAACAAAATATTGAGGACTTAAACTGTGGGTAAACAAACAAACAAAAAGCCAAGAAGGAAACATATTTAGTACAGCTATGAAGAAAGATACCATCATGCTTATTATTAATGCAAGTTCCATATATCACATTTTAGTGGCATACTTAAGCTTAGCCAGACTTTAGATAAGGTAAGTGAAAGTCAACTTTTCAGAAGCAAAAATAAAGGTGAAAATCTCATAAGAACATAGTTACAGACATTTTTCTAAAATATGTGGATGGCATTACCTAATAAACTAGTCATTATAACTTTAAGCTGAATAAAAATGTCTCTAATGTGAGAGCAGTATCGCAGCATTTAAAATGAACCACACAATGTAATCCAATGTACATTATTCTTTAAATTCAATGTATGTAAGAACACATAACCAATTTCATAGCCTCTGTTCTTAGACAGCTAAAGAAATTAAGTATAAGGAAAAAGAGTAAAAAAGTGGTACAGAAGGAAAATGGTGATTTTACATTTTTCCTTGATCTATATAGCTTCTCTCTAAGCTGTTGCAAAAACTACCATCAAGATTGCATAAATTGTATATGCAAAGCAATCTGAGTTACAGAGAAGACTGACAGAATTATAATTATAGTTTCCTTTTTTGAATAAAATTGATCTATATAAATATGACTCTAAATTTAACAATTGTCAAAAATCACCACTACCAAATCTGTGATTCTAATTCTTGCAGAAGCATAAATCATCCTGGAGAAGAACTTTAAAAGCAGTCCTCTGGAATGTCAAGTGATGTAATTAATTAAGTGTGATTTTTAGTTTTCAATTTCCATTTTCATTCTAAGTCCTTAACTTTAAAAATGATTAAAAATTTTTTTCTCACCAAAAAGTATAAAAAAATGAATCAAACTTATTCTTAAGATCACAGTGGACAGTGTACCAAATTGTTCAAGATGGCATTATAAAATGTACACACTATTTAAACTGTTGTGTTGGCTTTTGTATTTTTGACTAAGTAATGCCATCTGTCTCATTCATCATTCACCAGAGATATCAGTGTTAACATTCTAGTGTTTGAATGTCTAACACACTACTGTACTTTTGCCATAGTGTTTCTGGTTTTAATGTTGCAATGTCCTGATCTTATTTTATTTATTTTTATTATTTATCTAACCATTTATTTATTTATTTTTGGCTGCGTTGGGTCTTTGTTACTGTGCGCGGGCTTTCTCTAGTTGTGGCGAGCGGGGGCTACTCTTCGTAGCAGTGTGCGGGCTTCTCATTGTGGTGGCTTTTCTTGTTGTGTAGCACAGGCTCCAGGAGCACAGGCTTCAGGAGTTGTAGCACGTGGACTCAGTAGTTGTGGCTTGTGGGCTCTAGAGTGCAGGCTCAGTAGTTGTGGTGCACAGGCTTAGTTGCTCCACAGCATGTGGGATCTTCCCAGACCAGGGCTCAAACCCATGTCCCTTGCATTGACAGGTGGATTCTTAACCACTGTGCCACCAGGGTAGCCCACGATGTCCTGATTTTTAAAAGCTTCCTAAGAATAGCTTTTTATGGTAGGAAAGTGATAAATGCATATGATTTATAACCAGTCATATGAAGATTCAATATAAGTTCTGCCACTTGATTTGCTCCATGCCTTTGAACACATTAATTTACTTTACGGTGTTTTATTAAAAGAGAAGCTAATATTATCTTTTAAGGGTGATGAAAGGTTTACTTATAAACTATCTTGCGTAGTATCTGAAACTAAGGTGTCCTCGACTACCCTAAGGTAATTCTTTGGATATGAAAATCCATAAATTATGTTTCTGGTTTCAACTTTTAGCTTCAAACGGATAATCAGTTCACTTTTACTCTCAAAAATGTGTATTACAATTTTTAGTTTAAATCTATGTTTTGTCTAGTAAAATAAAGAATACTTAACAGAGCCCCTTATTTCTGGCAGCCTTCTTTTCAGATGACTTTCTCTGATCCCAGGGAACTTCAATAAATTTCACTACCCTTCTTCTCTAAGGAAGATCCTTTATTCTTTCTCCCTGTTCCATGGGAAAGACTTAATAGGCAATCATCTTGCCCACAAAAGCAAACAACTGCCTTGCATGCAAGAAGTAGTGGTAATGCATGCCATGCACAGCTTCATGTGCCAGTAGATGTTTGATCAATGCCTTCTTGATGCAGTTTCAGAAAATTATCTTGTAGCTAAATATTTATCTGCCCAAATGGTGCTTTTTCCTATTTATGATAATATATTACTTTATAAACTTGTTTTGTTTTTGCTTGCTTTTATTGATAGATTTGATGATTCTGCTATAATTCATAAAAATTTTTAAAAATTGTGTAAGAAAACAGCTTTTCCTTAAAAATATTTTTATAATTCCACCCAAATATGTAAGGAGGAACTCTTAGTGTCCAGCAACCCCACTTTTGGATATTTATTCAAAAGAATTGAAATCAGGATCTTGAAGAAGTATTTCCACTTCCATGTTCATTACAGCATTATTCACAGTAGCCAAGAGGTAGAAACAACATAAATGTCCATTGACAGATAAATGGATAAAGAAAATGTGGTTTACACATATAATAGAATATTATTCTGCCATAAAAAGAAGGAAATCCAGTCATATGTTACAATATGAATGAACCTTGGGGACATTACATTAAGTGAAATGAAACAGTCGCAGAAGGAGGAAAAAATGAAATGCATGATTCCACTTACGTGAGTTATATCTATAGTAGTTAAACTGATTGAAGGAGAAAGTAAATGGTGGTTACCAAGGGTTGGGGAAAGAGGGAAACGGGGAGTTTCTGTTCAATGGGTATAAAGTTTCAGTCACAGAAGATAAAAAAGTTCTAGAGGTATGTTGTATAACAGTGTTCTTACAGTTAACAATACTGTACTGTATGCTTAAAATTGTGTTAAGAGGGTAGATCTCATATTATGTGTTTTTTACCACAATAAAAAATATCTAATGGTATAATATGACCTAGAAGCTGGTATTACACTGGAAACCACCATTCCACTCTATTATTCTCTGTATCTATGAATTTGGCTTTTATTTTTTAAAGATTTCATGTATAAGTAGTGAAATATAGTGTTTACCTTTCTCTGTCTGGCTTCTCTCATTTAGCATTATGCCCTCAAGGTCCAACTATGCTGTTGCAAATGGCAGGATTTCCTTATATTTATTGTTGAATCATGTTCCATTGTATATATCCCACATTTTCTTTATCTATTCATCTGTCTAAGGACATTTCGGTTGTTTCTATATCTTAGCTATACATGCTGCGATGAACATGAGAATACAGGGAGTATAGTATCTTTGAGATACTGATTTCATTTTCTTTGGATATATACTCAGGAGTAGGATTACTGGGTCATATGGTAGTCCTAGTTTTAATTTTTAAATTATTTTATTTTATTTTTATTTTTATTTTTTTTCGGTACGCGGGCCTCTCACTGTTGCGGCCTCTCCCATTGCGGAGCACAGGCTCCGGACGTGCAGGCTCATGGGCCCAGCCGCTCTGCGGCATGTGGGATCTTCCCAGACCGGGACACGAACCCGTGTCCCCTGCATCAGCAGGCGGACTCAACCACTGCGCCACCAGGGAACCCCTAGTTTTATTTTTTTGAGAAGCTGCCATACTGTTTTCCATAATAACCATTCCATAAACAGTATTTTTAAAAGGCTTTATTATATTACAAAATCTACCTGTATTTTTTCTTTAAAACTATTATACTGAAGAAATGATAAAATTTTGACTGCATCTTATGTTAAACAGAATGGCCTACTAAAGGTTATGTATCTTTATAAACCAGGTTCTTTTATGTAAAATAACATTATACTAGCAATTTTTTTCAATCTAACCTTCAATGCTCTATTTCTGTGAGGGGTTTCCAGGACTGTTTCAAAGGGACAAATGTAAAGTTACAATGAATTCTAGTTTTTGGACTGACCAAAGCCTTTATAGAGTGAAGCATAATTTATGTTTCAGTTCAAGTTCTTATATAAGTCATTATTGAATAATGTTACAATAATGCTTGCAGCAGAATGTAATAATAATGTTTGTAAGTAATAGTAATTTAGTTTAATCTGAATCCAAAAATAATGTGCCATGTCAATTCTGTATTCACCCTATTATCATGGTTTTGAAATAAGCATTTGAATGTTAAATGATATATTCTTAAAGATCAAATACTAATTGGACACAGGATGAATGAGGGATCCATGAGATCTTGGAAATAGGAAAAATGAATTCTGGGATTTACTGATATCTTAATGCTGATCAGATGGCAGAAGTAATGATGCAAGAGGCAAAGTTGAACAGACAGAGGTACCTTGTGGCATTATAGATGCAGTTGTGGTCAGAAGCCTGTCATTTTGCATAAGCATACAATTGATCTATAATAAGGTTTCACATCGATTAGAGACTAAATGAAAACTGACCCATCTTCTAACTGGATATGTATTTTTACCAATATGACAACTTATTAACTATTAACTAGCAAACTCATATCTAAATGTACCACTGTGGGCTTTTCATTGGTAAAAAGATATACAAATGATATAATAAAACTTCACCTGCATTCTACCTAAAGTAGCAAGCTATATTTAAAATTTAGAAAAGTAAGACATATGTTTAATTTTATTCATTAATTGATGAGTATACTTTAAAAACATGACACATGCACAACAATGTATTAGGAGCCACGGAGGAGAAAAAGAATTATAAGACATGACTCTGAACTCAAAAAAGTTTATATAATCTAGTTACAGCTATAAGACACATGAGGACTTACACAGAACTATACAAACAAAATGACAAAGCTATGCCCCACACCTGATTAAGGAGCAAATGAATATTAGCATCCAAAATAAACCAAGTATAAGAATATGAAATTTATCAAGGGTCATTTTAAACCCTAAAATTACCCAAGTGTATGTTGAAGTTGTCAAAAGATCATCTTTATTTGATCTTAATCACATTAATGTAAAACAGTGTCTAAAAGTGGTAATCCTAAGGTGCTGCTTGATTTTTCAGACATTTGACACGTTCAGTTTGGAATTACACATATCAAGAGAACAATACTATCTATGTTCATGCAGTAGTGGTCATGAATCAAAGTTTAGCGTTCTCAAAAGCATTTTACCATGAAACTGAAAACACAGCAAAAAACAGAGGAATCACATAGACATTGATAACATTTTTGAAAAACTGTCAGTCGGAAGACAAATGTGTGTTGCTCTTATTATTCTTCCTAAGAGAATTTATACCAATGAATAGAATGTGCATGAAACACATATTGGTTTAATATAGGGAAGAATTTTTTTTAGTTTTTGAACTTGGCTGCAATGTCTACTTGAGAGCCAATTAATTTGCCATTGTAGGGTAGGCAAAGAAACTGAATGAACACTCTTGTAAGAGATGCAGAGGGAATTTAAGTTTTTAATATAGAACTGGCAAAAGAACATGCCTCTATAGTTTCTTTCAAATATGAAAGTCATTTGACCTATGAATTGTGGTATTAGGTTACTATTTTTCAGTTACCGGAATCAGAAGCACATTCAAGTTACCTAAAGTGATGGAAATTTATTGTAAGTTAACACAAAAAGATTGCTTCAGTAGCTACATATAAACGATTCCTTGCAACAGAGCAGCTCATCACCCACCAAAATGCATTGGCAGCTCTCAAGTCAGTCTTCTTTAATGTCCACTCAAAATGGGTTTCCATTTTTCTCTTTTCCAGTGATGGCCACTCATGGCCCACCTTCTCTTGGTTTCAACCTGTCTCTATATAGGCTTGGCCCTTTACTTTTTATTTTTCTGGTATGACCTCTGCCATATCTATGTGTATGCTCTCTCTGCTTCCACTATCCTTCAACTGCTTTATTTTAAAACTTCTCCGTGAGTTAAGATCTACTTAAGTCACCATTTAGCATGAAGCATTTTTACTGGGTGGAGTCTTTACACAAACTACTTCATAGCCTCCTGAACTTCCTCATATCAAGTTTATAAATATCTTTGGGTCAGCTGAAGATTTGAGTTTAACGGGTTGTGCCTTGAACAGTAGGGTGAAAGAGTACAGGGCATAGTGTGTTAGGCAGAGGGAAACCATGTAGCCTCTTTCAATAGAAGAGGGACTTTCTAAGACTAGCACTGAGACTCCCAAATATGCCTCACCATTCCAGTCACAAATAGCTGATGTGAAGAGAGAGGTCACTGTGGGTTGGATGCCCTCAATTCATGAGTGGAAATCAGGGAAGAAGGAGAAATCATCTATTTTCATATCATTCTGACTCTTGTGAGTATCTTAGAAAGAAATGCTCAGGTTTTCAATTTAAATAATCTACAGAAACATGACAATTTTTGCTTCCTCACTATGACATAAAATGATAGACTTGTCTCATTTTGATAAATATATATTTTCTAAATATAGTATCTGATATATACAAGAGTATATATGTAGCATATATCTACGTTATGAATCGTAATAATAAAATGTGTAACCACACATCTACCACTCCACATAAGAACTAAAGCAATATGTGGCATGAATAATTTATTCTTTAATTAAATTCCTGCTTAGTGGCAGTCCCAGTGATAACTATAATGTGTCCTGTGCTGTGGACACTGGTTCTACATAAATATTTGTTGTGTTATAATAAGAGTATGGATGATCTTTTGACAATGAGTCAAAGAGAATTTTATATCACTCTCCTCTTGGCTTTCTTCCATCTTAGTTTATATTTATAATCTCATATATTTTAAATTATTATAATATTTAAAATATTTGAGGTAGGTGTGAATTTGGAGAAAGATCATCAAGAAAGAGTATCATTATCTTCTTCATTTAGGTTTAGATTGTCTATTCTTTAGCTAATATTTAACTTCTTTTCCTAATCATCAATTTGCCCTCTCTGATTATAATACTTAGATTTTGGAATCCTTCTGTTACTTAGAAATCCAGGGTGTTATATCTTGCAGGAGAATTGCTACTCTTAAACATGTTAAAATATAAATATATAAGGCCTATGAAGTTGGTGGAAGATATATGGAAGATATATGGAAATTAGAAGAAACAATAAAGATGGAAAGAGAAGGAAAACATTATTATAAAGTTAGGAAATTAAAGATAATACTGTATTAAATGTTATGTAAAGTAAGAAATAATAAATCTTATCAACAGGATTGTCAGAACATTTGGTAAACTAAAACAACATTGAGCTGAAGTCTTGCCTGAAATACAATCTAAGTTTCACAAGTTGCATAAACATTCTGTACCTCAATTTCCTCACCTTTAAAATGGACACAGTAGTATCTGACATGAGGGCTGTCTTCGGTACTGAGTGCAATACTCTTAACGACTTAAATGAGTGTCTGACATACAGAACATTCTCAATACATATCAGTTATTACTACTTAGATTTCGTGGGATCTTTGGGACATTGTTTACATTTTTTCTGGGTTTATTTTCCCTGAGTATGCATGGATAATTTTCTATACAATTTTATTAAAACTTTCTTTCCTAATCTTCAAAAATGCTATGGAAATTAATGAGATCATTTCTGAGTGGAGAACATCATTCTGACTTTTATGGGATGAAAAGACGTCTATAGCTATTAATCACAGCTATATGATATACTCCCATATACTAAGGTTATAGACAGGTTAGGTTGCATAATATGACTAATGTCCTAAAAGTATTTATTAATAATAATATTGCATGAAATCTTACCTGAATGATTATAATTTATAGAAGCAAAATAAATCCCTTAGTTTTGATCATTGCTATCCACTGATGTAATGAATCACTCCACTGAAGCAATCAGAGTCTGCTTGTGCTCAAGGTGACATTTAAGCTAAGTTCTTAGTATATTTCAGGAGTTTGTATATACTAACCCTATTTCTTTCAGGGTGATATTTTCCATGCAGCCCTGAATTTCTTCTATCAACTCCATTAAAAGATGAGATCTAAGAATTTTTGGCATTAACCTATGAGAAAGGGGATCAGGCCAAAAGAATATGTTGGTGTTGCAGGAACTTTGAAATTTATATAGCTGTATTAGTCAGGGTTTTCCAGAGAAATAGAACCAACAGGTGGAAGAGACAGAGGGAGAGAGAGTGAGAGAGAGACAGAGAGAGAGAGAGAGAGAATTTTCTCTTCCTTCATCTTTTTGTTTCATTCAGGCCCTCAGTGGATTAGATGATGCCTACCCACATTGGGGAGGGAAACCTTCTTTACTCAGGGTATTAATTCAAGTGCTATTCTCCTCTGGAAATATCCTCATAGACACACCCAGAAATAGAATTCAACCATATATCTGGGCATTCCATGATCCAGTCAAGTTGACACATAAAATTAACCATCACACTACCCAAAGCATACCTTCCACAATTGTTTAAAAAAAGAGAGAGAAAGAAAATATTTATTTATAGTTGTGAGCTTTAAAACATGATGAAAATAATTTAAAGTATAAGAGATGTTTAAGAAGTATATTTTACACATATAACATATATATTATTTATTATTAATGACTATATTTATATAGATATTCGTATATATTTTTCACTTATTATATCAGACATTCACATCTATTTTCAAAACTGGTAGAGAGAATGAAATGAAACTTCTCTGAGAAAAGCAAAGATAGAGAAAATTTCTGTTTGTAACAGACAGGAAAGAATGGCTATGGGGGTCCAAGAAAATTTCTAGGAGGTAAAACTTAACCTCTGCCCTCTCTCACTTTCTCTTTGCCAGTGTGGTTTTTCATTGATTCTATAGCCACAGATAATAGACTCCTCACCTTTTCTTTCAAATGGGGCTCTATTAGAGGTCAAACAAAAGTGTACATATCAGTACAATTTTCTACATACTCATGGGAAAACACCAGCAGTAACAATAATAAAAGTAACAAAATAACAACAACAACAACAAAACAAAGCTGGATCAAAATGCAAGAACTATGTATAGTCAATCAGGAGCATCACTTTCGTGTGTGGACCAGTGCCTATGAAGGAAAACTTGATGACCCCCTCCCATTCCCTGTTAAAACCTCTTTTGCAAGGTGGACATGGGGTCTCAATTTTTCTAACACTCTGAGTGATATTGCACTGCAAATTGAAGGAAATAATTTTTCACATAATTCAGGAAGCATGTTCTCTTCTCTTACCATGGATCTTGTTTGTGGAATATAGCCCAAGCAAATTGCAACAACTGTAATTACAGAACAAATGTCAGAGCCATGCAGTCCATATTACAGATGACGAATATGAAGCTCAAAGATATTCATCTAGAAAATGGAAGATGCAAGAATAGGTACGTTTCCTGATCCATAGTTCTCTTCCACCTTTCCACCCCATATTCCTGGAACTGCCCAAGGTTAAAGAGTTACGATTGTCATAAAAAGAAACATGAAAAGAGTGCTAGAAATTTGTTGTTCCAGTTATTTCTCTTTTTATAGATTTTGAGATATAGTGGCTTAAAATGTAATACTCTTTCTTTGAATGACTATTGCCATTATAAATATGTCTGCTTCAAATCAAGACTTGTACTATCTAGGTTTGGAACATTAGAGAATAAGTTCCTTAGATCTTAAGAATAAATTATTTCCTTGTATATAAATAAACCCACATTATTTAATTTGAAATATTTTTCCTTTCACATTAAGGAAATCTCATTCTACCAGCAAGGGTTTATACAGCCCACGTTATCTCTCAATAAAGTCTTAGTTCCTATGTGTAAAATTCACCATGTCCACACTTCCACAGAACTACTGACTGCATATATTTTCATGCAGCCTAACAATGTCATGTTTAAAACTGCCAGGTTATTTTCCAGGTAAATCATAATTGATATCAAATCCTTTCCTCACATGATAACTATAAGACTTTTGAAATTTTACCAAGTTTGGAATTCATTCATAACTAGTCTACCTGCTTTATCCCTACAATTTAAAAGGAATTAATGGATTTTTAAATGTTATCGAAGTCAATATGTTTTTTGCTCTATTATCAAATGACATCAAATTCAAAGCAATGCAAGTATATAAAATAAAAGCAAATGTGACAGAAATCTAAGAAGCTGACATGTAGAGTTGAACTTGTTAGTGCATTTCTGCTAAATCTTATTAAAGAAGAGGTTAAAAAAATACTTGTAGTTCAATGAAGTATTTTTTACATCCAAAACAGTTTACTGATTGAGAACAAAACAGGCACTATCAATCATTTCTTAATTGTCTAGTGAAAGTATATTCTATTATTATTTATTTTTTTTTTTTTTTGCGGTATGCGGGCCTGTCACTGTAGTGGCCTCTCCCGTTGCAGAGCACAGGCTCCGGATGCGCAGGCTCAGTGGCCATGTATCATGGGCCCAGCCGCTCCGCGGCATGTGGGATCTTCCCGGACCGGGGCACGAACCCATGTCCCCTGCATCGGCAGGCGGACCCTCAACCACTGCGCCATCAGCGAAGCCCTGAAAGTATATTCTTGAATGACAAGGAAAACACATTTTTCTCTCTTTAGTGGTAAGCACCCTTCCTGATTTTTCCTAGGCACACAGTTCCTAAACTTATGGGACTACATACTGAACTTTGAAACTCCTATTTCAATCTTTGCTTAATCTTTACTTTGGTCACTAAAGACTTTGGAACCAGAAAGCATGTTCAAGTATAGTGAAATGCCCTGTTCATGGCAAAGGATTTTACATTTCAAACCAGCAAGGGCAATTCCAAATTCCTCTGAGAAAAGCAGAAATGTTTCTACTGCAGGCTTCTGAAAAATATTTTCCAGTTCAGATATTTTTACTTCAAAATGAAGACATTATGTTTCTTGAAAATAACTCTACAGAAACTGGTATGTTTTCTGTGTTGTAAATTCATCTATGATTGAGCTTAAAAATGATAATCTAGGATATAGGCAGGAAAGTAGAACAGAAATAGCATTAATCAAAAGAATGAAAAAAGTAAGTCTGAAGTTCATGTAGTGTATGCCAGGAATTTTCCAGAGACCTTTAACTTTTAAAAAATGTAATAAATACTCATTTTTTTGCTAATACCTGGGTTAAGCAGTATGTATTTAAGATTGTACTCTGCTTGAGTATATTATAGTTTGCTAAAAAATGTGAACAACAAAATACACAAAATAAGACAAAGGGAAAGATACAATGTTAGGGATAAACATAAAGAAGTTATGAAGGTCTTTACAGAAATAATGTCACAGTATACCTGGTTTTCTTGGGAAAGTCCTGATTTATGCTTTTTGTCCTGTCCTAGTTAGTAACTGTACTATTTGCGCTCTCAAACTGCCCAGGTTTGGATTGTAAATGATACGGATTAACCAGTCTTGAAAAAAATAGCAATTACCCAGAGAACAGAGAAAAAGGGGGGCATTCCAGAAAATTTTCAGCTTAAACAAAGTCATGTATGGCACAAAAATTCGTGGTAACTTTGAGACACTGAAAACAATCTACCATGCTGAAGTACAGACTGCAAGGAGGAGGCTAACAAAAAAATAAGTGGATAGGCAGATGAGTTACATCTCAAAACCTCTCTGTGCTTTTAAGGAACTTCTATCTTATCCTAAAACCAATGGGCAGGGAAATAAATACTGAGATAAAGGAACTGTATAACTGGATTTGAACCATAGAAAAAGACATAAGCCAAAAATATGAACGTTGGGAACTTGGTATTATTGGTCATTGTCAATGATTCAGAAAGGATATGATTAGAGCTTGAACTGAGGCAGTGACATATAGGATTGAGAGGAGCAGATGCATTCAAATGATATCAAAGAGTTTGAATCACAGGTCAATAGGTTTCCAAAGCTCCATATTTTAAAAAGGCATTATTATAGTACAAAATTCATTATCCCTTAAGATATCATAAGTAAAAACTAATGAAATATTTGAGTGGATCTTATGTCAAATATAATTGTAAATCTATATGTACCCCAAATCAGAGCACCTAAATATATTAAGCAAATACTATCAGATCCTAAGGGAGAAATAGACAACAATACAATAACTGTAGGGGACTTCAATATCCCACTTTCAAACATCAAGACAGAAAATCAATATGAAAACACTGGACCAGAATTATACTTTAGACCAAATAAATCTAATAGACATATACCGAACATGCCATCAAACAACAGCAGAATACACATTCTTCTCAAGCTCTCATGAAACATTCTCCAGGATAGATCATATGTTAGGTCATAAAGAAGCCTTACCAAATTTAAGTAGATTGAAATCATACCAAGTATCTTTTCTCACCGCAGTGGTAGGAAACTAGAAATCAACAGCAAGAGGAATATTGGAAAATATGTGGAAATTGAACAACACACTCCTGAACAACAAACGGGTCAAAGAAAAATTCAAAAGGAAACTAAAAAATATCTTCAAACAAATAAAAATGGAAAAACAACACACCAAACTTACGGGATTCAATAAAAGAGCAGATTTAAGAAGAAAGTTTATAGTGCTAAATGCCTATATTAAGAAAAAAAGGAAGACCTTAAATAAACAACCTAACTTTACACCTCAAGAAACTAGAAAAAGAAGACCAAACTAATCCCAGGGCTAGCAGAAGGAAGGAAACAACAAAGATCAATCAACAAAATGAAAAGACAACCGATAGACTGGGAGAAAATATCTGCAAATTGTATATCAGATAAGGGTATAATATCCAAAATATAAAAGAACTCATACAACTCAATATAAAAAAACAAACAATCCAATTAAAAATGAACAGAGGACCTGAACAGATATTTTTCCAAAGAAGACATAAAATAACCAATAGGTACATGAAAAGATGCTCAATATCATTAGTCTTCAGGAAAATGCAAAGTAAAACCGAATGATGTAGCATGTCACATCTGTTAAAATGGCTATTATCAAAAACACAACAGATAACAAATATTAGTGACAATGTAGAGGAAATGGAACCCTTGTGCCCTATTGGTGAAAGGTACATTTTTACAGCTACTATGGGAGACAGTATGGAGTTTCCTTAAAAAATTAAAAATAAAACTACCATATGATCTGGTAATTTCTCTTCTTTGTATATATCTGATGGAAATGAAATCACTATCTTGACGGTTGTCTGTACTCCATTCATCACAGTCTTACAATAGCCAAGACAGGGAAACATCCTAAGTGTCCATTAATGATTACATGAATAAAGAAAATGTGATTATATATGTTTAATAACAATATGTAATATAATAATAATTTAAAATGTTTAATAATACATAATTATCTGTGATAATACATATTATATATTATATATGTATATACAACCTGGAATAGTATTCAGACATAAAAAAGAAGGAAATCCTTTCATTTGCAATAACATGGATGGACCTTGAGGGCATTATGAAATAAGTCAGACAAAGGAAGTCAAATACTATATGATCACCTACATGTGGAATCTAAAAATGTCAAACTCATAGATACAGAGGGTAGAATGGTGCCAGGAACTAGAAGATGGGGGAAATGGGGAGATGTTGGTCAAAGAGTACAAACTTACAGTTATGAAATAATTACGTTTTAGGAATCTAATGTACAGCATAGTGACTACAGTTAACAATACTGAAGTACATACTTGAATATAGTAAGAGAATATATCTTAAATATTCTCACCACATAAAAAAGGCAGTTATGTGATGTCATGGAGGTTTTAACTAATCTTGCTGTGGTAATCATTTTGCAGTATATATGTGTATCAAATCATTACGTTGCATACCTTAACTTAATGTTATAGGTCAATTATCGCTCAAAAAATCTGGAAAAATAAAAATTTATACTTTCATAAATAAAATGACAAGCATAGACTGGGAAATGCTTGCAACTAAATAAACCTAATATCCAGGCAGTTTTTAAATTACTGAAAGTAAATAAGAAAAAGACAAATGACTCAAGAAAATTATTACAATATTGAAAGACATTTTACTGGAGAGAAAATAACATAGCCAATAAACTTAAAAATGTTTCTCTTAAGTAGTAACTAAGGAAATGCAAATTAAAACACAAATTAGTTCTAGCCATTGAGAAAGAGATCATGTAAATGTATAATAAAATCATGGGAGTATGAGCAGATATTTGCTATACTTCCATCCAACAAAAGACTTCTTAAAACTATAAATCAACAGAAATAAATCAGAAAAATAACAAAAATGAGCTAAACTTATTGAAATGGTCACTAGGCACATGTTAAGGCAGTCAACTTTGCTAGTTATCAGGGAGAAACAAATCAAAAATGTAAGATGCCGCTACACAACCACAATAATGGCTCAGATAAAAAAGACAGAGCGTATCAAGTGTTGGCAAACACGTGAAGAAACTGATTGGATGGTAAATTTGTAAAACCACTTTGGAAAATTGTTTGGCAGTGTCTACTACAACTAAATATATCCATACCTTATGACACAGCGATTTTATTTCTAGATATATGTTTAACAGAAATGTATACATATATTCAGCCAAAAATGTGTACTGGAATAGTCACTGTAGCACTATTCACGACAGCCTTAATCAACATTTAAATAGTTAGAACAGGTATATTTCTATTATTATAGAATAAAATAAATAGAATATTGAGGCATAGAAACAAAGTGGCATACTATATAGCAATGAGAGTGAATAATCTACAACTTCGCAGAGTGAATTATTTCAAAAACAGACGGTTGAGCAAAGGAAACAAATGGAGGCATTAATATTATATAATTCCATTTATATAAAGTATAAAACTAAGCAATAATAATTTATACTTTTAGAAATTAAGATATTGCTTACCATTATTGGGAACGGCTAATGAACTGGGAGCATGATAAACAGGAAAAAGAACCAAAATAATTCCTCCTAATTAGTAACTAATTTACAATCATGCCCTTTTCTGAATTTATATTATAATAAAAATACTTTTATAAAGAATAATGTTATTGATTTAGCTAGAATATGAAGATATAGGTATTTCGATACATCTTGATGGGTATATAAAAGGGCAAAGTCACACTGAAGGTTCATTTAGCAGCCTTATGATATTAAATATTTACACATCCTGCAACTAATTACTTCTATCTATTTTCAAGAATAGTTGCATATATGCAGCACTATACAAGAATATCAATTTCAGATTTTTTTTTTAAATTGTACATTAAAACCCTTTATACTTACTCATAGGTCTTGACTAAATTAAATATGCTACATCTATTTCATACATGAAATATACTTTATAACAATTCAAATAATTAATCAGACATGCGGACATGGAAAATATAATGTAATGGGAAAAAAACAGAAATATTTTTCTATAAAAGTAACTATTTTTAAAAACAAAAATATTAAAAATATAAATCTATATCATACTTTTAATTATATTATTACATAAATGAAAATATATTCACTAATTTATATTTGATCACAATGCATTTATATTCCACAATGCTCAAAATTATAATTTAAAAATTAAAACTTACCAATACACTGTAAGCAACAGGATTAGAAAACACATACATGTATATACATAAACACAGGGTATATATACACATACATATGATTATTAACATTATAAATATATAAATATTATAAATATTTATATTTTAAAAGAAAATATTGTTCAAGATAATGCATATTTACAAAATTTGATTTTAAAATCTTATATCATAGAAAACAAAGGTGTGATGTAAGACACTGAGAAAAATAAGTGTATGATATATTTCTTATTTTACACTGTGAACAAACCAACATATAACTTTTGTTTTTACAGAAAGAATAACAGGAAGCTTTGTTCAAAGTAGTTTGTCAAAAATTTCTAAGTAAAGCACAGTATATTAAAAAGGTATAATATATAAACATTACTTATGTAGGAAATAAAAAGTGTGAGTAAGCACAAAGATATAAAAAGGAATTATAATGAATGAAAAAATAAACCATGAAATGTTTTGCAAATTTCAGAAAAATGTTTTTCATTTCCTAAAATCATAGATGGGCTAAAATCACTTCTAAAATGCAAAACTTGGGCTTCCCTGGTGGCACAGTGGTTGAGAGTCCGCCTGCTGATGCAGGGGACACAGGTTCATGCCCTGGTCTGGGAAGATCCCACATGCCGCGGAGCGGCTGGGTCCGTGAGCTATGGCTGCTGAGCCTGCGTGTCTGGAGCCTGTGCTCCACAACGGGAGAGGCCACAACAGTGAGAGGCCCGTGTACCAAAAAAAAAAAGAAAAAAAATGCAAAACTTTTAGGTATGGATTAAGAATTAATATCCAATCCTTTGATATCTATAAAAGTTTTGATAAAATCAAAGTGGTGTAGAAACTTTGATGACAAAAAGTTAAAGTTAGATAGATAAATTTACCTAACTTTATATTTTATATTTATCAGACATATATTACATTATTTATTTATATATCATGTATATTATATATATATAAAATAAAAATAAGTATAGTAACAAATTAATATGTCACTAAAAATTAATTTTAAAAGGACAATTGATATTGATAATATATGCAAGTTTTAATAAGCAAAATAAGTTCTTTTTAAGAAATATATAATTCTAGGGTCAAATAAGAAATACACAGTCAAGTTACCAATGTTTAAATAAAAAATAAGATGAGAATCAAAGATATGAAAATCTATGGTATACATTCAAGATGTATTTATCAGCAAACACATAATATTAAATTTATGTATTATTATATGAGTAAAAAAATGTACAGTGCATTTATTTTTAGAAATAAGTAAAAGAGTACCAAAAAATCCCTAAGGAAGGGCAATAATAAAGGTAAAAATCAATATTAATGAATGGGGAATGAGAAAAAGAAAAGCTAGACTTAATAAATACTAGATGTAGTTCTTTTTTAAACAGCCATAAATATACAAACAAATTTGGAAAGTCTAATCAAAACAACAAGAGAGAAAAATAAATTAAGATTAGCAACAAGGACATAGAAAATAAATCAGTTAAATTATCACTGCATATTGTACAACTGCTTCTTTTGAAAAAATCTCAATAAAATAGCTTAGTAAGAGAACCCTAAGGAGACCTGTCTCTTAAATATGTGATATTCTAGATGGAATTCTGGAATTAGAAATAAGATATCAGGAAAAAATTATGAAAGTCAGAATAAAGTATGGATTTTAGTTAATAATAATGTATCAATATTGATTCATTAATCAATGAACACAGACACCATATTAATGTAAGATGTTAAAAAAAGAACAAACTGGATGTTTACAAACTTTATTATCTTTACATTTTTTCTGTTAAACTAAAACTATGCTAAAATAAAAAGTTTATTTAAATAAAACAAAAGAAAATATAAACAACCAAAATTGGAGAGGACAAAGAATAACAGAATTTATCAATATTCAAATAAAATATTACAAAATTATCTCTCAAAATGAATCTGGGTACAAATATTTTTTATCAGTAAATTATCCAAATTGAGGAATTTTTTCAAATCTTAAAAGAAAGGAAAATCATTTCTATGCATATTGCACAACTAGCAGATACTTAATATGGAACAGAACTGTAAATTCACAACCAGTCTTAGTGGTTGATATAGTTGCACAAATACTTAATGAAATAAGAACAATTTGAATTCCACAGAATAACTGCAACATAATGTACCATGATTAAGTAGGTATACCCCAGGAATGCAGGGACAATCAATGTATCAAATATGCCAGAAAATTAAATGCCGTTAAGGCCTTTAATAAAATCCAACACCTAATGTTGATAATGTTTTAAGGAACTAGAAAAAAAAGCTACATCTTCACCGTACTGCAAACAATCTATCTTTAAGAAACCAGAAAATTACTAGAGCTCATCACTGAATTTGGTAAACTTGCAGGTTACAAAAGTAATACACAGAAATCTGTTGCATTTCTATACACTAACAATGAAAGATCAGAAGGAGAAATTAAAGAAACAATCCTATTTCCCATCACATCAAAAAGAATAAAATGCCTAGAAATAAACCTACCTAAGAGACAAAATACTTGTAAATGAAAACTATAAGATGTTGGTTAAAGAAATCAAAGACAACACAAACAGATGGAAAGATAGACCATGTTCATGGAAGAATCAATATTGTCAAAATGACTATACTACTCAAGCCAATCTACAAATTCAATGTAATCCCTAGCAAATTATCAAAGGCATATTTCACAGAACTAGAACAAAAAATCTTAAAATTTGTGTGGAGACACAAAAGACCCCAAATAATGAAAGCAATCTTGAGGAAGAAAAACAGAGCTGAAGGTTATCAGGCTCTGTGACTTCAGACTATACTATAAAGCTATAGTCATCAAAACAGTATGGTACTGGCACAGAAATAGAAATATAGATCAATGGAACAGGACAGAAAGCCCAGAAATAAACCCATGCACCTATGTCAATTAATCTATGACAAAGGAGGCAAGACTATAAAATGGAGGAAAGACAGTCTCTTCAATAAATGGTGCTGGGAAAACTGGACAGCTACAAGTAACAGAATGAAATTAGAACACTCTTTAACACCATATGCATAAGTAAACTCAAAATGGATTAAAGACCTATAAGTTTGAGATCAGACACTATAAAACTCTTAGAGGAAAGCATAGGCAGAACACTCTCTGACATAAATCGCAGCAATATCTTTTTTGATTTGTCTCCCAGAGTAATGGAAATAAAAACAAAAATAAAGAAATGGGACCTAATTAAACTCAAAAGCCTTTGCACAGCAAAGGATACCATAAACAAAACAAAAAGACAACCCACAGAATGGGAGAAAACATTTGCAAATGATGGACAGACAAGGGATTAGCCTCCAAAATTTACAAACAGCTCATGTGGCTTAATATCATAAAAACAAACCACCCAATCAAAAAATGGGCAGAAGACCTAAACAGACATTTCTCCAAAGATGACATACAGATGGCCAAGAGGTACAGGAAAAGACGTTCAACATAACTAATTATTAGAGAAATGCAAATCAAAACTACAATGAGGTATCACCTCACACCCGTCCGAATGGCTATCATCAAAAAATCCACAAACAATAAATGCTGGAGAGGGTGTGGAGAGAAGGGAACCCTCCTACACTGTTGGTGGGAATGATTGGTACAGACACTATGGAGAACTGTATGGAGATTCCTTAAAAAACTAAAAATAGAGCTACCACATGATCCTGCAATCCCACTCCTGAGCATATATAAAGAGAAAACATGGTCCGAAAGGATACACTTACCCCAGTGTTCACTGCAGCACTGCTTACAATAGCCAAAACATGGAAGCAACCTAAATGTCCATCAGCAGAATAATGGGTAAAGATGTGGTACATATACAATATACCATACAATGGATTATTACTCAGCCATTAAAATGAATGAAATAATGCCATTTGCAGTGACATGGATGGACCTAGAGATTGTCATACTGAGTGAAGTAAGTCAGACAGAGAAAGAGAAATATGGTATAATATAACTTATATGTGGAATCTAAAAAAAAAATGATACAAATGAACTTATTTACAAAACAGAAACAGACCCACAGACTTTGAGAATAAATTTATGGTTACCAGGGGGGAAGGGTGGGAGGAGGGATAGTTTGGGAGTCTGGGATTGACATGTACACACTGCTATATTTAAAATGGATAACCAACAATGACCTACTGTATAGCACAGGGAACTCTGCTCAATACTTTGTAACAACCTAAATAGGAAGAATACATACATGTGTATGTATAACTGAATCACTTTGCTCTACACCTGAAATTAACACAACATTGTTAATCAACCATACTGTAATATAAAATAAAACGTAAAAAAAAATGATTGACATTATACTAATAAAGATATTTTCCTCAAGATGGGGATAGTTTCTTTCCATCGTCACACAACTGCTTATACTCAGATCCTTAGTGTCAAAACTCATAGGAGAATGACCCTAAGGTAGACAAAAAAATTTTCCAAGGTCACTCTTTCTCTCTGACCACTCCCATTTTTCATGCCTCTCTCTCAGTCTATAGGAAAATCATCAGTAACAACAATTCCTGGGCAGTGGTCCAACTCCTGAACTCACTGATCACACATATAAGAATTAAGTAGTTAACACACAATCTTTAACCCAATTTTATGGATCCTGAAAATGCTATCTTCTGTGGGTAGTGGTGGGGTAAATGACATTTAAAAATCATTAGATAGTCCTTTTCCTCCAGAGTGGGATGCCTCAAGGGTAATAGAAAGCCAAATAATTTATCTGAACATTGAAATGACAGACTTTGTATTTAGTTTACTGTCCAGAAGTACAGTCTTAAACAGGAAGGTCAAAATCAAGGTGTGAATTTTAGAACAATTTTATCTGAAGTTTCCTCTAATGTTTTTAACACTCACAGAAGACTTTTCCCGAAAGATTAATAGTACTCACCTAAAATATTCTGGAATAGGCTCTCCTTCATGGGTCACATAGCAACAACCTGTGGTGGTAACCAATAAGGTATTTTACAGTAGTTGCTTTTCAAAAGTAAACAAGTATAAGCGCATGGGTAAGTTGGTCAAATTAGTTTAAGAAATTCATGGTCAATCAGAATTGAACAAGTGCCTTACTGCTTGAATTATTAAAATATTTAATATTCTTCATCAAAATATATGTGAGGAATATAAAATGCCCCATTTTAGGAATTCTCCTCGGAAATATCTTTTTTCAATGAATATCACTAGGTATTAGTGTCCTACACAACACATTTTGGAAAATAGACTTGTTCATACATGTAGAGAAATCAGGTTTTATGTATTTTGATAACCATCAGCACTTTATAACATGCTGTGTGATTTACTGGAATTTAACATGAACAAAAAAGAAAGATGTTAAGTAAGAAGAAATCTTTTTAAAAGTAAGTTCTTCCCTCCTTTCTCTTATATTGTTCTTTGTATTCTAAATGTTCCTCCCCCTTTTATTCCTCCTTCTCCCACTCTCTACCTTTCTTTTTTTCCTTACTTCTTTCCTCCTCTCCCTTCCCCCCTCCTTCCTTCCCTTTCTTCCTTCCTTCCTTCCTTTTTCTATAAGCCTCTTTTCCTGATTCTAGCTTATTCAAGCAGGAAGAGATAGGCTGGAGAACAGAGTGACAAGAGCTTGTTCTCTGGTGCCTCTCAGGAAATAAGTCAATGCTCCCCCATGAACTTGCAGCTTATCAGCTCAGGAAAGCTGACTACAAAATTGGGTTTGGGTTTATTAGTGATTTAACTTGCAAATTGCCTCTTCACCTCCTTGGGATTCAGCTAAGGCTATTAGAAGTAAAGCTGGAAAATTTGTTCTTGCTACTCTCCTTAAATTTTGACATATCATTCAATGAATTGTTGATTCTTCCCCCCGCCCCCGCCCCAAACAAAGGAAACAGAAAAAATATCACTGAAGCATTTGGGTTCAGTTGTTTTCTTTTCTCTTACACTCCTTGTTCAGATTCTTAAGAGAACCATTTCAGAGATTTTTAGTGGATGTATTTGGAGGCTAGACACTAATGAGGATAAAAATATGCTTGGAATTAGAAAAGCAGGCCTCCATATGCCTGACAATAGCACAGCAAAGTGCAAAGGTTGCTATATAAGAAGTGTAAAGAGATATGAGAACCTAGAGGAATAAGAATTTAATTACAACTTAGGGCAACAAATTGGAAGTGGCATTTGAATTGGGCCTCGAAGCTGATAGAGCCAATGTGAATAACTCGGGAGTAAGGTATACAAAAACTCTCTGAGCAGGAAGACAGTGACAGTGTGAGAAGCAGTGACGGGGGGAGCAGGGTATAGAGCCAGAGTAATAGGAGTTAAGAGTCATGGCTCTCACATTCCTCAGCTCTGTGACAAAGCTCCTGTCCCGTAACTATAAAAATAAATGTATTATAACAGTAGTATCTAAATTACAGGAGTGTTGTGAAGATTATATGAGAAAATGGACTTTAAAATTCTCAACATAATTCCTGGTGCACAAAAAGCACTTACTTGACTACAGCTGTTATTCTTGCTGCAATTAAGAAAACAGCGAGAATTTTGGTGTATTTGAGCCAGACCTGTTGGGAAATTAGTTTGCTTAGAAACTTAGAATGGAGCCAAAGTGTGGAGGCCGTGAATATTTTCTTTAGTGCTATAATTCTGAGCATAGCAATGGCATGGTTGCATATGTGTTTAAAAGGTACTCATTGGGAATATCTGGCATGTTTAGAAGAAGGAAAAGATTATGACAAAAATCAGATGGGGAGTGTCTAAAAAGCCTAGAAAAATGTAGACCAAAAATAGAACAAAGAGAAAAGTAAGAGTGAGAGAGTGAATAGGTTTGTGATAAGAAAAGTCTCAGCATTTAAGATGATGTGGATAATAACATTTTCCTTTAACATTGATTTAAAAATATTTCTTGACCTCTTGCTATGTTCTAAAACACTGTTCCAGGAGCTGGTGATGTAGAAGAGGCCCAAATCCTCATGTATTTTACATACAGTTAAGAGAAGACATACATTAGACACACAGTTGATATATATATATATATATATATATATATATATATATTCAGATATAATAAATATAACGAAGATTTTACCAGAAACATTTTAAAGAGATAGTGACAAAGATAAATAAAAAGATAGGCTACTTTAGATAGCCAGGATAGGTAACAAAGACTTATACATCTTATATTATCTTTGTAATTTGCGACAAATTCGTGAAGATAAAGATTAAAAAAAATTTTCCTTCAGTTTTACTAGTTTCATAAGCAGTTCACATCTTCTACTAAAGGCCATAACACATGTCTTCAGAGGTTTGCAATTAAGGCACTGGGAACTGAGTAGAGAAAATGTTATGCCCACTCCAACCATGCTAAGATATTGTTTTACGTGCTCCAAATAATTTTATGGACCAAAATAAACAAGGAAATGTTTGGTCTTAAATTTTCAAAGTTCTGTAGTTTGAGATAGTCTTATCTCCTCCACTGATGCTTGTGATGATGTTTTCTAAGACAGTCACTGAAGATGTAAATGAATATAGGATGTACATTATATAAAAAATATATATTTTATCAAACTTATTTCTGCAAAAGCCTGTTTCATGCGTCTCTCTTTCTCCTGTCTTTCTTAAAATTAATGAATTATGATTCAATTTTATCTCTTCTATTTATTTAAAAAAATAAAATTTCATGTTTTCAGTGGTTGGTCTAGTGTTTACATTTGATATCATTAACATATAATCGTCTAACTTCAAAAAATATTACACTGCTCCACATATGAAGTAAGGACTTTGCAACAGTACTTTTCCATTTGTCACCTCACATATTTTGTGTTTGGGTAACATTCATTATATTTCCACATATGTAATAAATCTCAGAATACTTGGTTAATATATTTTTCTCTAAAAAGTCAGTTATCTTTTAAAGAAAATTTAAAAAGTGAGAAATTACTTAAAAGTTACTTACATATTTACCATTTCTGAAGCTCTTCATTTATTACATTCTCATTTTTTCATCTGGAATAACTGTCTTACTGTTTATGAAGTCCCCATCATTCTTATCTTTGTTTCTCCATATGTAATGTACCCATTTTCCTGACCGCTTTTTAACATTTTCTGTTTATTTATGATACTAAGGAATTTGATTATGATATGCAATTGGTTCAGTTTTCCTTTTATTTATCTTGACTGAAGTTCACTGTTTTTGGAGCAGTGGTTTATATCTTTAATAGAAATTTTCCATCCATTTTTTTCTTCACCTCTCCACAATCCTGATCCTGGGATTTCCATTGCATACAGATTAGAGTGATATTTTCCCATAAATCACTAAGCTGTTCTGTTATTTTTTCATTCTGAACCTTAGTTGGAGATTTTTTATTGCATGCCTTATTTTTGGATATTGTATTTTTGGCATGACATCCCATTTTGTTCTCTTATGAAACTTCAGTCTTGTCACTCATTGTTCTCTTATATCCCTTTAAATTCTTTTGAATACTTATAACACTGTTTTAAGGCCATTGTCCTACAATAATTCCATCATCTTTATCGCTTCTCAGTATGTCTCTGTCTTCTGATATCTTCTTGTTTATGATCACATTATCCTGTCTCTTATGATCGGATGCTGGGAATCATAAAACTATTATTTTTCAGTACCTGAAATTTTTGCTATCTTCTTTTAGAGTGTTGGATTTGTTTTGGTAAGCAGTTAAGTTTAATAACTTAGCTTGATATTTTCTAGGTTTGCCTTTAGGCCTTGTTGATTATGTGGATCTCTAACTAATGTATGAAACTTCTGGGATATCTATTGAGTACCCTGAATGTCCAAAGAGGACTCTCCACTCTGGCAGATTGGAGATTGACTGTGTACGCCAAACTTTAACTCTGAGAATTGTTAGTTTTTGAGCTTTGTTTTCTAACCTTCTCTGTGAAGTTTCAACATATTCATATATTCCTCCATAAACATACATAGCAAAGTGTACCATTGAAACAAGATTTAAGTGTGCCGGTTAATGGTATTAATTGCATTCATAATATTATGCAAACATTATAACTACCTATTTCCAAAACTGTTGCATGAATCCAAAAGAAACTCTATAAACATTAAACAATAACACAATTTCCCCATTCCCCTAGCCCATGGTAACTTCTAATCTACATTTTGTTACTATGAATTTGTGCACTCTAGATATATACGTAGAATCACTTATTTGCTTTTTCATGTCTGACTTATTTCACTCAGCATAACGTTTTCAAGATTCATCCATGTTGCTGCAGGTATCAGAATTTTATTCCTTTCTATGGATGAATAATGTTCCATTGTATGTATATGCCACATTTTGTTCATCTGTTCATTTGCTGATGAACAGTTGGACACCTGGACATTTGTTTCCATCTTTTGGCTATGTAAATAATGCTGCAATGAAAATTGGCATACACATATCTGCTTGAGTCCCTGTTGGCCTATCATATGCGTCAACCCTAATCTTTTGCTCCAGACATCTGTGGGTTATTAGTTCACCTTGCAGTGTTTTCTAGCAATGCTCAACACCTCTCTGGCCTGAGTCCTCTCTGGTCTGAGTTCTGATTTAAGCAAAACATATATGTGCACTTGCACAGTCCTTCAGGTAGCCCCAGACAGTATAAAACAGACAAACCCATTAATTTGCAAGTAAGGTCTGTTCTCCCCTCTTGTACCTGGAACCAGAGTCCCATACCAGGAACATGGCTGCCCCTGGTTGAGTTCTGCTGTTTCCAGGGAGGGTGTGAGACAAGGGCAAATTAAAACATGAGAAGAATTTCCTAATATTTTCAAGTTGCTTTTTCTTGATTCAGCTTTCACTTGGTTGTTACAAACCTTTGACTGTTTTCCAGAGTTCTGACAAAGTTCATTCTGACATTTTCTGCTTTTGTGTGTGTGTGTGTTTTATTTTATTTTATTATTTTTTTAATGTTTCTGTGTGGATCCAAGAGCTTGGAGCAACTTGCTCTATCTCTATGATGGTGAGGTCACCAGTTTGGTATCTGTGCTTTAACTAGGTCTGTAGTCGTTACTACTGGATACTAAAGTTTGAGATATGCTGAATACTGAATAAAGATACTAGCTTAAAAACAGAAAATATGGGTTTTCAGCTCTCTCATTCATAAACTGTGTGATCTTGGAAGGATTATTTAATCTCTTTGGCTTAATTAATTAGTTTAGTGCATGTAATCTACACTGTTCTTTATAGACTAGGAAAAAACCCCACAAGTATAAAGTACCTGAAAATAAAAGTATACAGTAAATATTATTTCCATTTTCTATCTCTTCATATTCTACGACCATAAGCATTTACTTCTAATGCTTTTTTGCCCTTCTCTGGAGATGTCATAGAGACATGTCTGAATAAGTTCATAACATTTGTTTGAGAAGCAACTGGAAAGAATTGAAAGAACCCATGTCTTAATTTTAGAAGATTAATTTCCCAATTCTTTCTTTTCATTTATTGGATATATATCTTTGGGCTATTCACTTAAGTTTTCTGATCCTTCTTTCTCATTATATCTACAGCATACAGTCTTAAGGAAATTTTACAGAGAGGTAAATCTGCTTGTCAAGATACACAGCATAGAATATGCTCAGGATATTTAAAAAGTAAATGAATTGATTAATGCAGGAATGATTCTGAAGCCCAATGGTACATGAAAAGAAAAAGTTTATGAAGATAATGCCCAGCTGTTCCCAATTAGTAAATACACACAGAAAGAAAAGAAGAAATGGAGATGATAAATAGTGAAGAACTATTATCTCCCATTTTATAAATCTGTGGAATAGTGATTTTCAAGCAGGAGAGGAAAGAAAAGTCAATACATATTTCCTTTAACAAGTTAATCAATGCATCTGCACATTTTCTGTGAAATGGAAATTAAGACACTTCACTAAATGTGTACAAGATTTGTTATGATATATGCCACCTTCCCCCTATGTTGAAAGTCACCACCCCATAGAAGGATACGGATTATGTTGACAACAACATTTGATTTCAGTGTTAGAAAAAATTGGTGACAAATATGTTACTCCTCTTTTATAATCAGAATTAAGCACATTATGGATATAAATACACTGAGGTTATTTTGATGAAATTTAACAATGGTTAAATTTTCCATTTGGTCATAAATAGCATGTGAAAGCAGGTCATTATCTACATGAATTTTCTTTACCCTGACTATCAATGTCACAATCACTTAAATATTCTATACAATTTACCATTTACAAATAAGTTACTGGTATGAACATCTTTATTATTCAGCCACCCAAATTGTCTATCTGTACTATATACACTGTGGCTACGACCCCAGTAGAAGGTGAACTAGAACTGCCACCTTAAGTGAACTGGTTACACAAATCCTTACTCATTGTTAATTTTTACAGCAGAAGAGTTCCCCACAAAAGGTAAATTAGGAAATGTGTTTGGTGTGTGTTAATTCACCCAGACTCCATGAGGAGCATGTACCTATCTCTTTACCAACAAAAGTATGGCCTTAAGAATAGCATTAGCATCAAATTACAATAACGAGAGAGAAGGAATATAAAGAGGTTTTATGTACAGATGGTGCCTTGCTATTTATCACTGAGCCACAAACAATTGTCCTAGAAATATTGAGATCAATAGACCCATTTAATAAAAGTACTAACTGTGAGAGGCATTGGGATAAATCCGAGCTATTTTCCATATCAAAAGTTTTCTGTAGGGCAATTGCATTTTCCGCAGAGTCATAGCCAACCCAACAATGCCAGAAATTTTTTACTACAATTTTAGGATGCTTCATTTATGGGAATGAGATTATTCTGGAATTGTGGGATTATATGCAGATAAACTCAGAAAGTGGCACTAGGGATGTCAATTACTTGCAACGTTTTTATAAGTTCAGTTTCTCTCATGCATCTGAACTCTTTCTTCTCTTTATACCTCAGATCCTAAAACAATCCAGCATGTTTTGGTAGTGGTTTCCAATGAATGAACATTCATGAATAGTGAACATTTGAAAGGGTTTGGATTTTTACCATGCTGATAACTGAGGGATTTGATACAGCTTCCTTAAATCAACATGCAGTAAACAAAGCCAGGCAAAGAAGTTTCATGTTGAGAGCATAGGTGATGAGACTGCAAAGTGAAGTTAGACAACAGAAAAACAGAAGACTGAGTTCAGGAAACACAGATTCAAGTCCCACATCCTTCACTAGTTGTGTGATTCTGCACAAGTCAATTGTTGCCCCTGCCTCTTTTCTGTGAAGTGGGATTTAAGATCCTATGAAAAAAAATGGGGCCATATATGAAGGACTTTATAAACAATAAAATATGAAAAATATGATACAAATGTTAGCTTTGGTTGTTTTCTGCAAATTAGTGAATTATGCTTATCTCACTCAGAAATAAGTGTTAAACATATTTCTCCCAAACACCTTAGGCTGGACTGTAAATTTTAGTAGGAAGAACTTCCATGTGAGAAGCCAGAATATTCTTTGAACTTTGCTGAAGAGAAAAGCATTTGCAAGTTGTATTTATTTGACTACTTGTTAATAAGTTGTATTATTTTTGAAAAACACATAGAAGATAAAGCAGAGCAAACAGTTCTTAATTTGAATGCTATAATTCTGCTCTTCACATAAAGTACAATGTAGCAATATTACAGTTGGAGCAATTTAGTGTAAGTAGTGATGGAAGAAAATTGAAATCATTAAGCTAAATGTCACCTTATGTAACTTAGGCTATGTAAATGACAACCAGATTTAACTTTTTTTGATTACCCACAGCTAGACAGAGAAGACATTCACAAAAAATTAACAGCATACAAAAACACTTAGAATCATATTTTCTTCTTCAGCTTTATGTAAGTGGAATTCGATAATAAGAAGCATATTTCTTAATGGCTACATATTAATCTGATCAGCCAAATTCCTCTTGCTCTAGTAGGGTCTGTCCTTGAAAAAGTTTAACTAAACTGGAAATTAAGTGGATGAAATCCTCAAAAAAAAAGTTAAAGGAATATTTACTTCATTGGTCTACAGCCAGGGAAGAAACTATAATCTAGTGCTTCCTACACTGTGTAAACCAAGTATTATCTTTTTCTTAACTTCAATCCGAATACTTCTGTAAAGTGCAATAAATATATTATCAGTAAAATAAAAATTTTAAAAGAAGTACAAAAAACAGCCCAAGTTTTTTTTTGTTATTATTAGATTCAAAGACATGCTATTAACCTGTCAAATTGCAATGCAAATTTCTGAAGTGTTTACTCCCAGTTTCTGTACATATATCCTCACTGATAGTTACAAACAGGTTGAACTTTGAGTAGTTAACTGATTTTTCTGGAAAGGTCCAGATAATAAAATATTTTAGGCTTTGTGTGCCACATGGTCTCTGTTATGACTACTTAACGCAGCTGTTACAGCTTGGAAGCAGCAATAGATAAAGCATAAACAAATGGCCATGACGATATGCTGCAATAAAACTTTATTTATAAAAAAAAAATACTGGTCTATATTTGGCCCATAGACTGTAGTCTACTGATATCTGTTCTAAGCTATGACATTTGTGGTATCTGTCAATGTAATACATGAGGGAAAATACTAAGACACTGACATAACAGATTATCCAAATTCCAGAGATAGTTGAGAACTTCTATGAGAATTAATGGAATGAGGTAAGGAAAAGAAATAGGTAACTGAAGGAACCTACACCTCATTTAGGCCAAAACAAATTGAAAATTGAAGAAAAAATGAGATTGTCACATACAGAAATGAGAAAATAGTTTCCATGACTGGATGCAAGTGGAATCTGTGTACCATATGGTGGTTAAGAAATAAGGCTCTGAAGCCAGTCAGTCCTGGGTGCCAATCCTGGCTTCACTACTGATTAACCCATTAAAAAGGAGGAGTAATTAACCTTGGGAAAGTTTCTCCTTTTACTTACTTTCATAGTAAGATGGAAAAATATACTACTTAAAGGGTTGTTGATATAAATCAGTGCAATACTTGCATGCATTGATCATTCTCCTTGACATAGTAGGTGTTCAAAAAATGTTTAGGGTAAAATTTGCCTATAGGAGATGAAGTTATAACTTTTTTCTGGAACTTTGGTGTGCTGTAGCTAAGGTGATATTTTAAAGCATCAAGCTGTTAGAAAACAAAGAAATTTTGTAGAGAAGTAGCATCCTGCTGTTAATCATGAAACCTGATTATATTCCAAGATAGTTGCCACTGTCTTGCAACTGATCAATTTTTCTTCAGTCTCTTCATGTTTAACATAAGGTGATATGCTCAACCAAATATTTATTTCCCTCACCATGTAGACTTTTTGTGTACTGGAAGGATGGCTGGGTTAAGATACACCCTTTAGCTTCCAGTACTTCCTGTGCCACTGACTAGCTATGCGGTCAAAAATCAGTTGCCTAAAAGTTCCAGGCATCATTTTCTAATCTATTAAAATGAAGCTTTGAACTGGTCACCTGAAAAACCTCATAAAAAGAAATTATCTTGCATCAGATTTACCTTTTCTTGTAATTCTCTGTATGAATATATGACTATGACCCTTTAAGCTGTGGCATCCTCTCTGCCAAATGTTAACAGAATGTATAATGTCTTATTTTGCTTTCAGTTTAGATGATTATATTTTAAAAGATCTATATATCAGAAAAAAAGAAATTATGTTTTTATATATCTGAGGTTCTAATCTTAGTGGCAGTACCTAAATTACTTAAGGCATGCAGATAGAATAACAATAGAGCAATTATTGATGTCTAGTGAAAAAGAGGAATAGTCTAGAAGATCAATATGTGAGGCAGGGCTTCCCTGGTGGTGCAGTGGTTGAGAGTCCACCTGCCGATGCAGGGGACACGGGTTCGTGCCCCGGTCCGGGAAGATCCCACATGCCGCGGAGCGGCTAGGCCCGTGAGCCATGGCCACTGAGCCTGTGCGTCCGGAGCCTGTGCTCCGCAACGGGAGAGGCCACAGCAGTGAGAGGCCCGCGTACTGCAAAAAATTAAAAAAAAAAAAAAATGTGAGGTAATATTTCACAGCAACCGCACAGGGAGTAGAGTTTTCTAGTCAGCAGTTATAGAATTAGTGACTTTGGAAAGAAAGCCAGAAAATTATTGATCTTCTTCTAACACCCTCTATTGTCAAGGCAGATCTTGATAGATTAGATAGATAGATAGATAGATAGATAGATAGATAGACAAAAACTTTGTCATGGGAAGTTAAAGAATGAATAATAAGATTAACCTGGTTCCTTTAGTTGAATTTTTTAGAAAGTAGGCAAGATCTTGTTATGACCTTCAAAAGGCAGTAATCAATAAGGTATCTCTTTGGTAACCTAACAAACCAAAATCTGTTAGTATTTATTACCACAACCAAATATCAATTTGTGGTATTTATTACCACAACCAAAAATCAATTCTGACCTCCACCACTTAGTTATAATTTTGAACTTATTGACTGAATATGCTGCTGCTTTAAAAATTGCACAAACACTATACATATAACAGTAAAAACTACAGAAAGTAACCACAGATAAATATAAATCTATCATAAAAATAACTCATGATTATATCACCATTCTTAATTACACAACCATTCTTAACATGAGAGAGATTGATTTAAAGGTGCTTTTTAAAATATAGTTTTTTGTAAAAATATAAGAATGACAATAAAAATACAGTTTTTGAAATCGTAATTTACTTAATTTATTTATCAGAATTTTCTCATTATCTTAGCTATGTTTTAAGACTATCTGCATATGATCTCATCAGATGACTTGATGAAATGAATGTAGCTAGTCACTTGATAATATATGTTATGTTGCTTTCAATTTTTACTACTCCAAATAATGATTAAACAATTTTTAGTATATTTGTACATATCATTATTTCTTTAGGATAATTCTTAGAAATGAAAGTACTACTTCAAAGCCTATAAATATTATTAAGGATTTTTATATATGTATTGCCTAACTTATCTTAAGAACAATTGCACTTATAATATTTTCTTGAAATAAAGTATTATTGTTCACTCCAACCAGTAGCTTATCTGTGTGCACATATTTTACAGTTCTGATAATACAAAACATTACAATATTTTAAACATTTTCCTATTTTGTAAACTATTTTACAGTTTCTTATTATTTAGTCTTTCCCATACTGTTGTATTTTTAGAGTTGGTGTTGCTCTAGAACATAAAGATACATTTCTTTTTTGGTATCAATAATAATTATAAAATGTCTTCTTTCACTGAAGAATTAAAAATAATTATAAGACAATTTATTAATCCATTCATTCTATTTTCAGTGTTTCACACTGTTCTAAAGATTACTTGGTCTAGCAGGTTATCAATATTGTTTATGGATTTGTTTATGTTTGATTTTTTCCTGATTATTGATCATATATTCTTACTTCTTTGCCTGCCTAGTAATTTTTGATTGTATGCTCTACATTTTGAACATTACATTATTAGCTTCTGGATTGTGTTGTATTTCTTTAACTAGAATTATATACTTTGTTTTGATATGCAATTGAGTTACAAGCATACCTCACTTTACTGTGCTTTACTCTACTGCACTTCACAGATGTTGCATTTTTTACAAATCAAAGGTTTGTGGCACCCCTGCATTGTCAGATGACGGTTAGCATTTTTTATCAATAAAGCATTTTTAAATTAAGGTATGCACAGTTTTTCTTAGATATAATGCTATTGCACATTTAATAGACTACGGTATAATCTAAACATAACTGTTATATGTACTGGGAAGCCAAAAAATTCTTGTGACTCACTTTATTAGGTAGTCTGGAACCAAACCCACAATATCTGAGGTATGCCTGTATTTGGAATCAGATGTTTTCAAGACTTGTTTTTCTACTTAGTTAAGGTAAAACCAGAGCACTCTTTAGTCAGGTGATAATTTATCTCCTTATATAAGGTGATATCCTTTTGAGAACTCTATCAGATATCCTGTATATTATATGATCTTTCAACTCTGGCTGTAGGGAACAAAAATTATACCCATCCCTGTATGAACTCAAGAAATTATTTGGTTTATTACTTCCTGGTGTTTTTTTTTTTTTTATTTTTATTTTTCTTCCAGCTTTGGCTAGTCACTTCTCAATCATGCATAATTTAATAGTCAGTTTAAGACTTACGGTGACAACTCTTCAGATCTCTAATGCATTCTCCCTCTCTCAATTCTCTCTCAAGTTCCCTCTCACTTTCACTCTATCTATGCATGTGTCTGTGCATGTGTGTATGCATGGCTCCCTTTACTCTAGTAGTCTGTCCCACAAATTATGGGCAACTTAGTCTATCCAAAGTGTAATCTATTTTTTTTTTTCCTCCATTCACTGAGACTTCTGAGGTTAGTTTGGCTTTCTGCTCTCTCTGTTGTTGGCTGGAAACTACCTCCAGAAAGTAAGCTGTTGCAATTATAGAGTTTATCTCATTTGTTTTCCTTGTCTCAGGGTAACAGCAGTTATCCAATAAGTGAAAACCATTGTTTCATATAGTTTTCTGGTTTCCAATAGTTTAAAGTGGGAGGGTAAATCCAATTCCTGTTAATTATCATGGTCTGAAGTGAAAGTCTATACACTTTCTCCCTCTCTCTCCCTCTCTCTCTCTCTCTCTCCCCGTATATATATATATATATACACACACATACACATACACACACACAATACATATGTATATAAATATATATTATATATAATATGTATTTACTTTCATAATTCCATTGAGAGATTATAAAATAACATGTGGTACTAAACTTGTTTCCAAGAGATATGGTTGTATTCATGGTTTCATTTTCATTCTTTGTTTTTGTCTACTTACATAATCCAATAACATACCTATTATAGAGCAATGACATCAATCTCTATTACACTGAAGCAGGATTTTTGCTAATTTACCTTCCTATACCTGTTGCTTTGATCTTTAGCAGAGGTAAAGCTAGAGAATCATTACTATCTGCTAAAATTACTAGATTTGGTTGATAGGACCATATTGGATCACAATCCTAGTCATGCCACTTAACTAACTCTGGGATCTTAGGGAATCTGCATAAATCCTCTGAGCCTCAGTTTCTTCAGTTATAAAATGAGGGTGAAATACAAATACTCATTTTGAAATATTCACTTTGAAATTATGAATAAATTACATAAAATATAGTGTCTGGCATACAGATGACACAAAAATATGAGACATAAAATCTGTGTGCTATAGAAAAGGATAGGAAAAAATAACATATAATAACAGTAAGAAAAAGAGAAAATAACAGAATTTATATGTGACAGGGCACTGATCATAAGTCCCTTCTTGGAAAATTTACTTGACCTTTATAAACCTCATTTTTCTAATATTTATAATGAAATGGTTTAAGTTGTGCTTAATACCACATTTGAAGAAATTAGGCTAACGAGTCACATATAAACCTCAAATTTTTGCTGTTTTTTACTTTTTTTTCTTTTTCTTTTTTTTATTAAGCACCAGCCAGAAGTAGATTTTTGTGATCACTTATTATCATAAAAAAGCCTATTGTATCTTTTAGTTTAAATAATTTCCTTCCTTTTTGGGTATTACCATGTAAAAGATACTATTAGTCAGCTTTATTTTGTCTCATAAATCATCTGTGAGGCATTTTTGTGCTTATTTATCTGTGTAAATTTCCCTGAGGGGGGTGCCCTTACTAGGACACTATTCAACAAATTTCCCTCAATATTTCCAGCTTGGAAGCAAAGAGATCCTGGAGACTGGTTCTCTAACAGTTCAAAATAGAAATTAGTGAGGATGTGTAAATTTATCTGAAGTTAATTTTTTTTTTGCACAGTGCTTAACCAGAGGAAATTGTAAAGTCACATGGGAGGCAGGGAAAAAACTATTAAAAACAAAGACCACTTACATTTTCGTTAAATCAAAATGTGGACACTACTTATGCAATGTGTATCGTTTTCTGATGATGTCTGTATGCTATTGAGACGGTAAAAGCTGATAATGAAACTGTCCACATATAAAACAAACCAAAAATGAGAAAAAAATCCTTTTATTTCAATACTCTTCACCATTCTGCAATTATTTTGTCACTCAGGAGACCATGCCCTGTCTTCCCTCAATGCTGCTATGTAACATACACTTGTCCTGTGAACAATTTCCTCTCCACTAGCCTGGCCATGCAGGAGATAAGAATACTGATTTTAGGAGCAGGCAGAGGGAGGAGTGGGACTAGTCTTGCCTGTAGAGGCTGGAGCAATCCAAGAGTCAGTTACTAAAGTCAAATGGAAACCAAATACACCTGGGCCAATATGCATCATTTCAAAACTGCTAGAGAGGACTGAGTTCTAGGTCCAAGGTGACACATTAACAACTCAGGATAACCTAAAAAAGTTGGAATAAAGGTGAGAAAAAAAAATCCTGAGTACCAGGACAATACCACAGACACTTTTAGCAAGCACTTTTAGTTTTTTAAATAAGTTGAATTTTAATAAAATATTACAATTCCTTTTATTTCATTTGATATAATTCTAGTAAAAAAATTATATATTGGCATTCTGCAGCAGTGCGGACCAGCAGGACTCAGGTCTGGTGCATCTCTGTGGGACAGTGTGTCTGGTGCTCTTCACCGCTGCCCACCCTGCCCGGGATGCAAGCATCCTCTCCAGTGCAAAAAGCTGGAGCTTCTGTTTGGCTTTGACTGAAAAAGAATTTAGCCTATATGTACTGCTTTAACCACTGGAAGAATGACAGATGACATAGATGTGCTCTGAGATGTGTGGTTTAGATGAATTCCAATTTGCTTCACTCTTTATCAGGATGAGATAAATGAATGGGAGGCAGAACCATATTATGCATTATCCAACTGGTTTTCTATTTGATCTTGTGTCAAGTTCAGCTCTTCCTTAGAACATCGCAGTACATTTTAAGTCGTGTGGCTGACAGGGTCTTGGTGCTCTGGCTGGGTGTCAGGCCTGAGCCTCTGACGTGGGAGAGCCGAGTTCAGGACATTGGACCTCCAGACCTCCTGGCCCCTTGTAATATCAATTGGCAAGAGCTCTCCAGAGATCTCCATCTCAATGCTAAGACCCAGCTCCACTCAATGGCAAGCAAGCTCCAGTTCTGGATACCCCCTGCCAAAAAACTAGCAAGGCAGGAACATAATCTTACCCATTAGCAGAGAGGAAGCCAGAAATCCTAATAATTTCACAGAGACCCCAAAACACACCACAGGACATTGTCCTGCCCACCAGAAAGACAAGATCCAGCCACATCCACCAGAACACAGGCACCAGTCCCCTCCATCAGGAATCCTACACAAGCCATTGAACCAACCCTACCCACTGTGGGCAGACACCAAAAACAATGGGAACTATGAACCTACAGCCTGCAAAAAGGAGACCCCAAACACAGTAAGTTAAGCAAAATGAGAAGACAGAAATACACAACAGATGAAGGAGCAAGGTAAAAACCCACTCGACCAAACAAAGGAAGAGGAAATAGGCAGCACACCTGAAAAAGAATTCAGAGTAATGAGAGTAAAGATGATCCAAAATCTTGGAAATAGAACGGAGAAAATACAAGACACATTTAACAAGGACCCAGAAGAACTAAAGAGCAAACAAACAATGATGAACAACACAATAAATGAAATTAAAAATTCTCTAGAAGGAATCAATAGCAGAATAACTGAGACAGAAGAACCGATAAGTGACCTGGAATATAAATAGTGGAAATAACTACTGCAGAGAAGACAAAAAAAAGGAATGAAAAGGACTGAGGACAATCTCAGAGACCTCTGGGAAAACACTAAATGCAACAGCATGCGAATTATAGAAGTCCCAGAAGAAGAAGAGAAAAATGAAGGGACTGAGAAAATATTTGAAGAGATTATAGTTGAAAACTTCCCTAATATGGGAAAGGAAATAGTCAATTAAGTCCAGGAAGCGCAGAGAGTCCCATAGAGGATAAATCCAAGGAGAAACACACCAAGACACATATTAGTCACACTATCAAAAATTAAATACAAAGAAAAAATATTAAGTCAGGATGGGAAAAGCAACAACTAACATACAAGGGAATCCCCATAAGATTAAGAGCTGACCTTTCAGCAGAAACTCTGCAAGCCAGAAGGGAGTGGAAGGATATATTTAAAGTGATGAAAGGGAAAAACCTACAACCAAGATTACTCTACCCAGAAAGGAAATCATTCAGATTCAACAGAAAAATTAAAACCTTTAAGGTCAAGCAAAAGCTAAGAGAATACAACACCACCAAACCAGCTTTACAACAAATGCTAAAGGAATGTCTCTAGGCAGGAAACACAAGAGAAGGAAAAGACCTAAAATAACAAACCCAAAACAATTAAGCAAATGGTAATAGGAACATACATATCAATAACTACCTTAAAGGTAAATGGATTAAATGCTCCAACTAAAAGACATAATATGGCTGAATGGACACAAAAACAAGACCCATATATATGCTGTCTACAAGAGACCCACTTCAGACCTAGAGACACATATAGACTGAAAGTGACGGGATGGAAAAAGATATTCCATGCAAGTGGAAATCAAAAGAAAGCTGGAGTAGCAATTCTCATATCAAACAAAATAGACATTAAAATAAAGACTATTACAAGAGACAAAGAAGGGCACTACATAATGATCAAGGGACAATGCAAGAAGAAGATATAACAAGTGTAAATATTTATGCACCCAACCTAGAAGCACCTCAATACATAAGGTAAATGCTAACAGCCATAAAAGGGGAAATTGACAGTAACACAATAAAAGTAGGATACTTAAACACCCCACTTTCACCAATGGACAGATAATCCAAAATGAAAATAAATAAAGAAACACAAGCATTAAATGATACATCAACAAGATGGACTTAATTGGTATTTATAGGACATTCCATCCAAAAACAACAGCATACACTTTCTTCTCAAGTGCTCATGGAACATTCTCCAGGATAGATCATATCTTGGGTCATAAATCAAGCCTTTGTAAATTTAAGAAAATTGAAATTGTATCAAGTATCTTTTCCAACCACAACAATATAAGACTAGGTATCAATTACAGGAAAAAAAATGTAAAAACTGCAAACCCACGGAGGCTAAACAATATGATACTAAATAACCCAGAGATCACTGAAGAAATCAAAGGTAATCAAAACTTACCTAGAAACAAATGACAATGAACACAAGATGACCAAAAACCTATAGGATGCAGCAAAAGCAGTTCTAAGAGGGAAGTTTATAGCAATACAATTCTAACTCAAGAAACAAGAAACATCTCAGATAAACAACCTAACATTACACCTAAAGCAAACAGAGAAAGAAGAACAAAAGAAAACTTCCCAAAGTTAGCAGAAAGAAAGAAATCATAAAGATGAGATAAGAAATAAATGAAAAAGAAATGAAGGAAATGATAGCAAAGATCAGTAAAACTAAAAGCTGGTTCATTGAGAAGATAAACAAAATTGATAAACCATTAGCCAGACTCATCAAGAAAAAAAGGGAAAAGACTCAAATCAATAGAATTAAAAATGAAAAAGGAGAAGTAACAAATGACATTGCAGAAATACAAAGGATCATGAGAGATTACTACAAACAACTATATGGCAATAAAATGGACAACCTGGCAGAAATGGACAAATTCTTAGAAAAGCACAACCTTCCAAGACTGAACCAGGAAGAAATAGAAAACATAAACAGACCAATCACAAGCACTGAAATTGAAACTGTGATTAAAAATCTTCCAACAAACAAAAACCTAGGACCAGATGGCTTCACAGGTGAATTCTGTCAAACATTTAGAGAAGAGCTAACACCTATCCTTCTCAAACTCTTAGTGAAGAGCTAACATCTATCCTTCTCAAGCTCTTCTAAAATATAGCAGAGGGAGGAACACTCCCAAACTCATTCTACAAGGCCACCACCACATTCATACCAAAACCAGACAGAGATGTCACAAAAAAAAAGAAAACTACAGGTCAATAACACTGATGAACATAGATGCAAAAATCCTCAACAAAATACTGGCAAAAAAAATTCAGCAGCACATTAAAAGGATCATGCACCGTGATCAATTGGGGTTTATCCCATGAGTGCAAGGATTCTTCACTATGTGTAAATAAATCAATGTAATACACCATATTAACAAATTGAAGGATAAAAACCATATGATCATCTCAATAGATGCAGAAAAAGCTTTTGACAAAATTCAACACCCATTAATGATAAAAAACTTCCAGAAAGTAGGCAGAGAGGGGAACTTACCTCAACATAATAAAGGCCATATATGACAAACCCACAGCCAACACTGTTCTCAATGGTGCAACACTGAATCCATTACCACTAAGATTACAAACAAGATAAGGTTGCCCACTCTCACCACTATTATTCAATATAGTTTTGGAAGTTTTAGCCACAGCAATCAGAGAGGACAAAGAAATAAAAGGAATCCAAATGAGAAAAGAAGAAGTAAAACTGTCATTGTTTGCCGTTGACATGATACTGCACATAAAGAATCCTAGAGATCTACCAGAAAACTTATAGAGCTAATCAATGAATTTGCTAAAGTAGCAGGATACAAAATTAATGCACAGAAATCTCTTGCATTCCTATACACTAATGATGAAAAATCTGAAAGAGAAATTAAGGAAACACTCCCATTTACCATTGCAACAAAAAGAATAAAATACCTAGGGATAAACCTACCTAGGGGACCAAAGTCCTGCATGCACAAAACTATCAGACACTGATGAAAGAAATTAAAGACAATAAAAACAGATGGAGAGATATAACATGTTCTTGAATTGGAAGAATCAACATGGTGAAAATGACTACACTACCAAAAGCAGTCTACAGATTCAATGCAATCCCTATCAAACTACCAATGGCAATTTCAACAGGACTAGAACAAAAATTTTCACAATTTGTATGGAAACACAAAAGACTCCTAACAGCCAAAGCAATATTCAGAAAGAAAAACAGAACTAGGGGAATCAGGCTCCAGGACTTCAGACTATACTACAAATCTACAGTAATCAAGACAGTATGGCACAGAAAGAGAAATATAGCTCAATGGAACAGGATAGAAAGCCCAGAGATAACCCCATGCACATATGGTTCCCTTATCTTTGATAAAGGAGGCAAGAATATATAATGGAGAAAAGACAGCTACTTCAATAAGTGGTGCTGGGAAAACTGGACAGCTACACATAAAAGAATGAAATTAGAAAATTCCCTAACACCATACACAAAAATAAACTCATAATGGATTAAAGACCTAAATGTAAGGCTAGACACTATTAAACTCTTAGAGGAATACATAGGCAGAACACTCTATGACATAAATCACAGCAAGATCCTTTTTGACCCATCTCCTAGAGAAATGGAAATAAAAACAAAAATTAACAAATGGGACCTAATGAAACTTAAAAGCTTTTGCACAGCAAAGGAAACCATAAACAAGACAAAAAGACAACCCCCAAATATGTGCAAATGAAACAACTGACAAAGGATTAATCTCCAATATATACAAGAAGCTCACATAGCTCAATATCAAAAAACGAACAACACAATCCAAAAATGGGCAAAAGACCTAAATAGACATTTATCCAAAGAAGATATACCAATTGCCAACAAACATATGAAAGGATGCTGAACATCAGTAATCATTAGAGAAGTGCAAATCAAAACTACAATGAGGTATCACCTCATACCAGTCACAATAGCCATCATCAAAAAATCTACAAACAATAAATTCTGGAGAGGGCATGGAGAAAAGGGAAACCTGTTGCAGTGTTGGTGGGAATGTAAATTGATACAGCCACTACAGAGAACAGTATGGAAGTTCCTTAAAAAACTAAAAATAGAACTACCATACAACCCAGCAATCCCATTACTGGGCATATACCCTGAGAAAACAATAATTCAAAAAGAGTCATGTATCACAATGTTCACTGCACCTCTATTTACAATAGCCAGGACATGGAAGCAACCTAAGTGTCCACTGACAGATGAATGGATAAAGAAGATGTGGCACATATATACAATGGAATATTACTCAGCAATAAAAAGAAACGAAGTTGAGTTATTCGTAGTGAGGTGGATGGACCTAGAGTCTGTCATACAGAGTGAAGTAAGTCAGAAAGAGAAAAACAGATACCTTATGCTAACACATACATATGGAATCTAAAAAAAAAAAGATAATGCTCAGAAGAACCTAGGGGCAAGATGGAAATAAAGATGCAGACCTACTAGAGAATGGACTTGAGGATACGGGGAGGGGGAAGGGTAAGCTGGGACAAAGTGAGAGAGTGGCATGGACATATATACACTACCAAACCTAAAATAGATAGCTAGTGGGAAGCAGCCGTATAGCACAGGGAGATCAGCTCAGTGCTTTCTGACCACCTAGAGGGGGGAATAGAGAGGGTGGGAGGGAAACGCAAGAGGGAGGGGATATGGGGATATATACATATGTATAGCTGACCTACTTTGTTATACAGCATAAACTAACATAACATTGTAAAGCAATTATACTACAGTAAAGATGTTTAAAAAAAATTAAGGCAGTATTTTGATATGGAAATATATAATTCTTTGCAATTTCACCCTTTTCAGTGTCTACATAGGACAAATTGAATTAGAAATGTGAAAAGATTTCTCCTGTCATCTCCATTATCCAGAATATATGTTAATAGAATTAAATCACATGCAAACCCTTACAAATCAATAATAGGGGGAAAATACTCAGTGAAAAAGAGAAATAACCTAGCTGAGAAATATACAAAGGATCTGAATGGACATATCTTGAAAGAAGATTTACAAACAGCCAATAATCAAATGAAAAAAATATTATTAGTCTTTAGGAAAATGCAAATCAAAAACCACAATAAGATACCACTTAATACCCACTGGGATGGCTATAATAATAATAATAAAGACAAGTGATCACAACCATTGGTTAGGATGTGGAGAAATTTGTATCTTTTATACACTGTTGTTGGGAATGCAAAAAGGTACAGCCACTTATGGAAACAGTCTGTTCCTCAAAAAGTTAAAATGAGAGTAATCACATGACCCAGCAACTCCACTTCTAGGTTTATGATCTAGACAGCCTTAAGTTTCCCTTCAGCTTGACTAAAATTTAGGCAGGTTTCTTCCTGACTATAGCCCACTGACTTCCGTTTTCTTAGAGCATTTACTTTAGAAAAGGTTTAACTACACAATTTTTCTCTGTTCTTTTGCAATGCAAACCTTCTACCAGCCCTGACCAGTTTTAGAATTCAGTAATATCTTTCTGAACAATGTGGGAGCCATTCCTGTGAAATGTAATAATCTAAGAAGGTAGTTGCCCCTATCTCCCAGTCCCTGTGGGATTGAAATAGCTTTACTTTATTTTTTAATTTAAATTTTTATTTATTTTATATTGATGGATGGTTGATGTACCATATGATGTAAGTTACAGGTATACAATATAGTACTTCACAGTTTTTTGATTAAACTCCATTTATAGTTACTATAAAATACTGGCTATATTCCCTGTGTTGTACAATATATCGTTGTAGCTTATTTTATTTTCTATTTATTTATTTTTTGAATTTTATTTTATTTACCTTTTTATACAGCAGGTTCTTACTACTCATCAATTTTATACGCATCAGGGTATACATGTCAATCCCAATCTCCCAATTCATTACACCCCCACCCCCACGTGCCGCCACTTTCCCCCCTTGGTGTCCATAAGTTAGCTCTCTACATCTGAGTCTCAATTTCTTCCCGGTAAACCAGTTCATCTGTACCATTTTTCTAGGTTCCAAATATATGTGTTAAAATATGACATTTGTTTTTCTCTTTCTCACTTACTTCACTGTGTATGACAGTCTCTAGATTCATTCATGTCTCTACAAATGACCCAATTTTGTTCCATTTTATGGCTGAGTAATATTCCATGTACCACATCTTGTTTATCCATGTGTCTGTCAATGGGCATTTAGGTTGATTCCATGACCTGGCTATTGTAAACAGTGCTGCAGTGAACACTGGGGTGCATGTGTATTTTTGAATTATGGTTTTCTATGGGTATATGCCCAGCAGTGGGATTGCTGGCTCATATGGTAATTCTATTTTTAGTTTTTTAAGGAACCTCCAAACTGTTCTCCATAGTGGCTTTATCAATTTACATTCCCACCAACAGTGCAAGATGTTTCCCTTTTCTCCGCACCGTCTCCAGCATTTGTTGTTTGTAGATTTTCTGATGATGCCCATACTAAATGGTGTGAGGTGATACCTCATTGTAGTTTTGATTTGCATTTCCCTCATAATTAGTGATGTTGACCAGCTTTTCATGTGCTTCTTGGCTATCTGTATGTCTTCTTTGGAGAAATGTCTATTTAGGTCTTCTGCCAATTTTTGGATTTTTTTTTTTTTTTTTAACATTGAGCTGCATAAGCTGTTTGTATATTTTGGAGATTAATCCTTTGTCCGTTGATTCATTTGCAAATATTTTCTCCATTCTGCGAGTTGTCTTTCGTCTTGTTTGTAGTTTCCTTTGCTTTGCAAAAGCTTTTAAGTTTCATTAATTCCCATTTATTTTTGTTTTTATTTCCATTACTCTAGGAGGTGGATCAAAAAAGATCTTGCTGTGATTAATGTCAAAGAGTGTTCTTCCTTTGTTTTCCTCTAAGAGTTTTATAGTGTCTGGTCTTACATTTAGGTCTCTAATCCATTTTGAGTTTATTTTTGTGTATGGTGTTAAGGAGTGTTCTAATTTCATTCTTCTACATGTAGCTGTCCAGTTTTCCCAGCACCACTTATTGAAGAGACTATCTTTTATCCATTGTATATCCTTGCCTCCTCTGTCATAGATCAGTTGAGCATAGGTCCGTGGTCTTATCTCTGGGTTTCCTATCTTGTTCCATTGATCTATATTTCTGTTCTTGTGCCAGTACCATATTGTCTTCATTACTGTAGCTTTGTAGTATAGTCTAAAATCAGGGAGTCTGATTCCTCCAGGTCCGTTTTTTTTCCCCTCAAGATGGCTTTGGCTATTTGGGGTCTTTTGTGTCTCCATACAAATTTTAAGATTTTTTGTTCTAGTTCTGTAAAAAATGTCATCGGTAATTTGATAGGGATTGCATTGAATCTGTAGATTGCTTGGGTAGTACTGTCATTTTCGCAATATTGATTCTTCTAATCCAAGAACATGGTCTATCTCTCCAACTGTTGGTATCATCTTTAATTTCTTTCAACAGTGTCTTATAGTTTTCTGCATACAGGTCTTTCGTCTCCCTAGGTAGTCTTATTCCTAGGTATTTTATTATTTCTGTTGCAATGGTAAATGGGAGTGTTTCCTTCATTTCTCTTTCAGATTTTTCATCATCAGTGTATAGGAATGCAAGAGATTTCTGTGCATTAATTTTGTATCTGGCAACTTTATCAAATTCATTGACTAGCTCTAGTAGTTTTCTGGTGGCATCTTTAGGATCCTCTATGTATAGCATCATGTCATCTGCAAATAGTGACCATTTTACTTCTTCTTTTCCAATTTGTATTCCTTTTATTTTTCTTCTCTGATTGCCGTGGCTAGGACTTCCAAAACTATGTTGAATAATAGTGGTGAGAGTGGAAATCCTTGTCTTCTTCCTGATCTTAGAGGAAATACTTTCAGTTTTTCACCATTGAGAATGATGTTGCTGTGGGTTTGTTGTATATGGTCTTTATTATGTTGAGGTAGGTTCCCTCTATGCCCATTTTGTAGAGTTTTGTTTTTGTTTTTGTTTTTTTTAATCATAAATCGGTGTTGAATTTTGTCAAAAGTTTTTTTCTGCATCTATTGAGATGATCATGTGGTTTTTATTCTTCAACTTGTTAATATGATGTATCACATTGATTGATTTGCGTATATTGAAGAATCCTTGCATCCCTGGGATAAATTCCACTTGATCATGGTTTATGATCCTTTTAATATGTTGTTGGATTTTGTTTGCTAGTATTTTGTTCATGATTGTTGCATCTATGTTCATCAGTGACATTGGTCTATAATTTTCTTTTTTTGGTGATATCTTTATTGGTTTTGGTATCAGGGTGATGGTGGCCTCATAGAATGAGTGTGGGATTGTTTCCCCCTCTACAATTTTTTGGAAGAGTTTGAGAAGGTTCGGTGTTAGCTCTTCTCTAAATGCTTGACAGAATTCGCCTGTGAAGCCATCTGGTCCTGGACTTCTGTTTGTTGGAAGATTTTTAATCACAGTTTCAATTTCATTACTTGTGACAGGTCTGTATTAGATATTATTTAAAAATTATTATTAATTTGGTTAAGCGTGATAAAGTGATTTTGGTTATGCTGTAAAATACTCTTATCTGTTCATTTTATATATATGGAAATATTTATGGGTGAAATGATGATACCTAAGATTTGTCTTTCAATACTTCAACAACAACAACACAAGTAAAAGCAGTAGGGTAAATATGGGTAAAAGAAGATTGGCAACATGGCATTAATTCTTGAAGATTGATATAGAAATGTGGATATTCTTTTTAGTTATTCTTTATAGTATTCTTTTTTCCTATGTTTGACAATTTCCATTAAAAATGGAGGCTATTTGAGGCTATTTTTTTAGATTTAGCATTTATTCTCAAGTTATTTTGAGAAAGAAAAGCAATCATCTTTTTATTTTTCTTTTATCAATCTGTATTTTAATAAGTTCTGAAAATGAGAATTTTGTTTTCAATTTGTTTTTGTTCTTAGAGGATTTAATTAATTACAGACTTAAGTTCCTTTCAAAAATATTGGGTCTAGTTTGTATGAGATAAATTCAGTTGAAAACTTAAAGATTTCCCTAGTGTGTGTGAGAGATAATGAGACGAAGAGAGGGAGAGGGAGAAGGGGAGAGGGGAAGAGAGGGAGGAAGGGAGGACAAGAGAGAGGAATAGAGACTGAGATTATTATAGATTTTTTATTATATAATCAGTATATGCTACACAATGGAAATTATTCATGGGGAAATTTGCACTGGGAAGTACATTTAAGAAAATAGCAAAAAGGTCTATAAAAGAAAGTGAACAATTAATCAACATATTTACCCTTTCTGGATGAAATGGTGAAAATAAACAAACCCACGTGATGAGAGTAACCAAGGATTAGCCTTATAAATCCACAATTAATGTTTTCTGTCTCTACTGACTTCATTTAGTTCCTTCAATAACACACTAGATTTTCTCAGATTTCAAGAACACTTACTACCATGGAGGAATTACTCATGTGTTAAGTGTATATGTAGAAGAATCAAGTCAGCATCTTAATGGTAAAATTGTGTGTAGTGTAACATAGTAATATCACGGAGACATGTATTTTTTTTTTCATGGAAGTATTTTAAGGAAACAGATATGTTGGACACTAGACATTTAAAATAGTCAAAAAAAATCAAAGCAAAGAGAAGAATACAAACAATTTTTTTTATTCTTTCTTTAAAGAAAAAAAAACATGATGAGAACTAGTATTTAAATAAACTTAGGCCGTGTTGTACCTTAGGCAAAATTCTCAGATTGACGCTCCCTATACCAAACTCTAGTTTATAGCCCTGCAATAACTGATACAGTTTTCTTAGAAGACTTACATACTCTCTGCCTCAGTTTCCCCTCATGTAAAAGGTGATAATCTCTGCACGTGATATTCAAATATCAAGTGACAAACCAGAAAATTATTTGAGGTTTTATGATAAAGTTATTCTGCAAACTTCCAATTATTTATAAATCATTTGAAAATGGTTTGTACTAATACTTAAAACACTAAACTTCTAAAGGCATGAATCATAAATGCAAAACAATTTTATTTATTCATGTTTTGGGTTTAGTTATATTACTCCATCACTTATTCAGCAGTATTCATTATGTTAATTTAAGAATAATTAAATATATTATCAATTTGTATATGATATATGCCAAATGCTGAATGAAAATTTAAGTAATCTGTATTTTTCTTCCTTAGTTTTTAGATATTTATGGCAAACAGACTTACCAGGGCTGAAACACTCACCAAATATTGTTTATATTAAAAAATCAAATAAGAAAACTTGATGAACACGTTTTTTTTTTTTTTTTTGACATCTTTATTGGAGTATAATTGCTTTACAATGGTGTGTTAGTTTCTGCTTTATAACAAAGTGAATCAGCTATACATATACATATATCTGCATATCTCCTCCCTCTTGAATCTCCCCCCCACCTTCCCTATCCCACATGGACATATATACACTACCAAATGAACATATGGTTTTAATAAGATATTTGAGATATACATTACTGAACTTCACTATAAATTTTCACCTAGTGAGATATTAATGAGCTCTCCAGTGTAATGGTCCCTGCCTGTCAATCTAAACATTAAGGATCTGCGTAAAGAAACCATAATGTCATATTCTGAGCACCTTGTAGAACTGATACATATATATATATATATATATATATATATATATATAGTACAATATATATCTTGTACTCTGAGAGACTTTGGAAAAGACACTAAGATTTAAAATATCAGACTTAAGCAATTACTATCTACAAGGCTTGGTAATTCATTTAACTTCTTTGAACCTCCCTCATTTTCCTTATTGATGTAACGACAATTGAAATTGATGAAATGGAGATTTGCTGAACCTACTTCACAGTGTTGTTGTGAAGGTCTTTGAAGTCCATGTGAAAGTCTTTAAAAAAGAATTATACTTTATATATTGCAAAGGATGGTTATTGCATTTTCCATTGTAATTTGGCAGAACTATACTGGAGAATTTATTGTGAAAGTATATTAAATCTATATTACTATAATAATGATATTTTTACTTTTTATGGGAATCCTGTGACTAGTTTCCTGAGATGAGTATCATGGAGAGGCCATGATATATTTACTAAACACATCATAGTCTAGCGCAATGGATAATGATAATTGTGTGTTTGCTTAAAGAGCCTTCATTTTTCACCCCCCAAAAAAACTAACTGAAAATTATCAGAAGAAGCTACCTCACAATTTAATTAAATAAATGTATAAAATAACTACTGAATCAATGCTTGTAGATAAATATCTACTGGCTAGGAAAGAATATATGTGGACTCTGTCTATATTTTATTTCTCTGAGAAACATGTCCCAAGATTAGAAAAATGTTAGGAAATAATCAGTTATTTTTCATAAATGACATTCCAGGTTTATTTCTTTGAGCATATAATAATTATTATGCATTATATTATAATTTTACTTAATAATTATTATTTAACATATAGTCATAATTATAATAACATTAAAACTACCAATATATGTGACAGGCTAAAAAATATATGTGTTTTAAGTATTGTTCATTTATCCTCATAATCTGATTATTTTTTGGTTTTCTTTTTCTTTTCTTTCTTTCTCTCTCTCTCTCTTAGGTGTTAAATAACCCACCTAAGGTCACAGCTACTAAGTAAAGAAGCTAAAAATCAAACCCAGGAAATCTGACTTTGCAGCTTAGGTTCTTTCAATTACATACTCTATAACAGAGAGACAAATAGTTGGATAGATCAAGAGATTCACAGATGACTGATAGATCATACATACACACATATATACATGCATAGAAAAAGTAAAAATATCACAGAAGTTATATCAAACACTACATCCTAGAATTAAATATAAATGCTAAATTTTCTATTATAAGATTTTAATAGAAAAAGATACCAACAGGAAGTTGAGAATTAATTGCTGAAATTAAAAAACAAGTTTTGTTAAATCATTCTTGCAATTTAAAGATAAACACAAATTAGTTTGGTCCATTTTATTATTATCCTGTTATGTATGATTTAATAATACATCATGTATAATTTTTCTATCTTTCTGAGATTAGTTCATAATGCTTGCATGTGTGAATCTACCCATATGTGCACATTCTGTGGTGGGTTTTACCAGTATCAGTACAATATCATAACCTATATCACATAAATTTCTATCCCTACTATATACTTGCTAGTCACTATTTATCAGGCCTAACATTAAACATTTAAGTTTATATTCATTTTTCATTCTCCCCCCACCCCATACACACACACACACACACACACACACACACACACACACACACCGAGTTAGGTATTATTAGCACTAATTAGCACTATTATACAGTTAGGAAAATTTATTTGAGTAAAAAACTGGAAAAATTAGAATTAAAATCCATGTATGAATGTCAAAACCTAAGCTTGTATGAAACAAGCTATATCCTTTCCTATGTTTCAGGTTTCCATCTTATCATGCTCTAGAACAGTCTATATAAGAGTCATCTTACCCTTCAAAGTACAAAAAAGAACCACCAGCTAATATATACTATTTTAATGTCTTCCATGGGTCTTTTTCCTGGTCTAGTTTTGTACTTCTTTTTGAAATGATTTGTCTAATTTACAATGCTTATAATATACATTTCACCAAATATCATTTTCTATTAATTTCTAAATTTGTCAATTTAACACTGGAAGTTCAAAGTTGATTTTTCCTATTACACATAGCTGTGAAAAGCACATCATGATTCTTAGCACCCATACTGGACACAGATCTCTAGATATCTACACCTGTACTTTTCTCATACCCTAGAAGGATAAGCATTGCCTCAGTTCTGGGATATTGAATAATTTCCAAGAATTTATAATTCCTCACCTTTTCATTTGACCCATGATTATGAACAGAGTTCATTGTAGATACAGGTGAAAGGGCTTATGAAAATGTAGTGATTTCCATAGGGCCAGTGCTCTTTGCTACATTGGAGGTTATAAAGTACATTTCAGTTTTAATTTGACCAGATGCCTGAGTCCATGTCTAAGCTGCCCTTTTCCTTCATGTTAGAGGACATAGTGAATTTTTTGATTCAGTCCTCTGTATTTGAGTTATTCAAAGAGATTTTACAACTGGCCTCTTGTGATGCTGGGTTGTGATTCATCATCTTTGACCTGCATTCATTCCTCTTCTGATAACCCATATGTCCTGGTAACTCTCATTTATGAAATCTTTCTCTCTGTACCAAAACATGTTTGTCCTCCAATGCTCCAAGGATCAAAGCTTTGCCTATGACACTGTCTCTTCTGCCTTTTGAATATACAGACAAATAGAACGAACTAGAAATGACTTGTGCATATTCTGCTGTTTTTCCTATATCCTATTTAATTATGATCTCTGAATTTTTCTGTGGCCTCTGTTTCCCCCCAGCAACGTACCAAACCCACCTGTTTAATTGGTGAGCTGTGAAAGATTCCGTCGCTTGGGAAATACAACAGCCTCTGCCCTTGAGTACTTCAAGTCACTGTAGGATCTGGGTGAATATTATTACTGGGCTAGGAATTTACAAATTATTTCCCTTTTGTATAGCCAAATCTTATTGGTTTAATATTTCTTTAATCCCTCTACTCAAAATAAGGATTTATTTATCTGCAATTTGCCTCACTCTATATGCATCATATTTTAGTAGGAAAACATATTTCATCCACAATGATTTATTCTTTACAAGGCAAGATTCTTTACTTTAATTAATTTTTATTCTTCTGGTTATGCAATTTTCTTGGTCTTTTCATTGAATTCTAAGGCATTTTTCCCGGAAGGATAAGGTATAATCATCTTTCTTTATTATGGTAAAGTTTACATATAGTAAAATGCACAGGCCTTAAGTATGGAATTGAGAAGTTTTGATAAATATACACACCAATGTGAACATCACCCTAATAAAGATAAAGAATATTTCTACGACCATGGAACATTCATGTACGCTTCACTCCAGTTAATTATCACCTCCCATAGGCAACCCATGTCTTGATTTTTATCCCTTATAAATAGTATTTGCCTATATTATAGAGTGGGCATGCTTTTACTTTGTTCACTCAACATGGTTTTGAGATTCATCCATGTTGTTGTATCAGTAGTTCATTCTTTTAATTGCTGAGTAGAATTCCATTTTATGAATATATCCTGAATCTATTTCTGTGCTAATTTTAATTATTTAATCTGGGAGAAAAGGGAACCCTCTTACACTGTTGGTGGGAATGTAAATTGATACAGCCACTGTGGAGAACAGTATGGAGGTTCCTTAAAAAGCTACAAATAGAACTACCATATGACCCAGCAATCCCACTACTGGGCATATACCCTGAGAAAACCATAATTCAAAAAGAGTCATGTACCAAAATGTTCATTGCAGCTCTATTTACAATAGCCCAGAGATGGAAACAACCTAAGTGTCCATCATCGGATGAATGGATAAAGAAGATGTGGCACATATATACAATGGAATATTACTCAGCCATAAAAAGAGACGAAATTGAGCTATTTGTAATGAGGTGGATAGACCTAGAGTCTGTCATACAGAGTGAAGTAAGTCAGAAAGAGAGAGACAAATACCGTATGCTAACACATATATATGGAATTTAAGAAAAAAAAAAATGTCATGAAAAACCTAGGGGTGAAACAGGAATAAAGACACAGACTTACTAGAGAATGGACTTGAGGCTATGGGGAGGGGGAAGGGTAAACGGTGACAAAGCAATAAAGAGGCATGGACATGTATACACTACCAAACGTAAGGTAGATAGCTAGTGGGAAGCAGTCGCATAGCACAGGGAGATCAGCTCGGTGCTGTGTGACCGCCTGGAGGGGTGGGATAGGGAGGGTGGGAGGGAGGGTGACGCAAGCGGGAAGAGATATGGGAACATATGTATATATATAACTGATTCATTTTGTTGTGAAGCTGAAACTAACATACCATTGTAAAGCAATTATGCTCCAATAAAGATGTTTAAAAAAAATAAATAAATAAAGAATGTTATAGGAGACAAGGAAGTACACTAACACTACATAATGATCAATGGATCAATCTAAAAAAAAAAAAAAAATTATTTAATCTGGATCTTTTCCCCTTCTTACCATATACATACACTATAAGGTAGTGGTTAATACACTAACTCTGCAGTGGTCTTACGATCTTATGACATAATTATCTTATTTTGATCATGTCTTATGTTTTTGAATGTAAGGCTGGAGTCTGATTCTTTATTGTTATCCCCAAATACACAGCATATTATCTTGGTCATGGTAAAAATACAATAAACATTTGCTAAATGAATGACAGTCTCCGTTGTTTTGCTTTCTTAAAAAAATTTTTAAAAAGCAGTCATTTGTAGCTGCTTTAAAGTGACAAATTGTCTTAGCCCTCTTAGATTTGATCACAACCACTAAACTATGCCCTTGACTAAGATGTAAAGAGGAATAGTTTAAGGACACTAATGAGTTTAATTCTGGGGAAATAACATACCTTTACATCATTTACTAACCAAAGCCATTTCACATCTTTGTCTTGAATCTCATAAAGAGTTTTAAGTTAATGGCCTTCAATTCCTATTACCTCTTCACCAATTTGATCTTACTGAAAGTATGAGACTTTATCATTTCTCTGGAGACTCTCAGTTAAAAGTGAAAATCCTCACTGTTTGTAGATATTTATTTTGGTTAAATAATCAAATTTATTAATTTTAATTTATTAATTTCATTTTAATTAAAATAAATAGCCAAATTTGTTTACAACATAAAGATATCTTTTTTATTCTATGATGTGGAAAATACCAAGATTTACAGAGGACTCAGTAGCTTTGGCAACTTAAGGGCTCCTGCGTCTGAGCTGGCCCTGGAGACAACAGCAGCTCTCTGGCACATGGTAAGTCTCAGAGTGGCGGTGGGGGTTGATTGAGAGCACATGTGGGACTTGCTCTTGAGCTCCCCAAACTACTGAGGTGTCACTTTACAGGAGTCAGCTATTTACTCAGATTTTTCCTTAAAAATTTTTTTATGGGACTCAGTGGCAAAATAAATGAAGCAAATGGTTTTACTGCTTTAAAATGTCTGTGTATCACAAATACAGTATTTGGAGAAAATTCAAGTATGATCTCTGAAGAATAATGTGGTAAAATCTGTTCATTCATTCAACAAATATTTAATGAGCAGCTACAATTTGGTAGATCTAAGCACTAGGGATTTCACAGTGAACAAGATGAAAAAAGTCATTCTCAGAAGGCTTACACTGTGTAAACAAAGGATATATGATGGGCAAGGAAAGAAATAACCACAATGATTTCAGACAGTCATGATTACTATGAGGAAAATGAAAGACAGCAATGAGCTAGAGTAGCAGGGAGAGTGGTAAGAGAGCTGTGGGCTACCATTTCTCTCTTGAACAATGCTAATTTACATGCAGCAAATCTTAGCTCTTTGGTTAGTATTCTGGTGTCAGTTTGGAATCTTTTTGTGGCTATATTCTATTGTTTCCACTGTGAGTTTAATTACCCTTGGAGCAAAGCCCAAGATTCAAATAATAGGGTTTTATATGGAAATCTTTTCTACATGTAGGATGTAAGATTCAATGATAAGTAAAACAAAGAGAAAGGAAAACCTGGTTGGTCTATAAAATAGGAATAAGGTCATATAATAAAACTTATGAAGTCTACATTATTTTAATATATGACTTGTTTATTTTTATAGTTTGTTTAGGGTAAAATTGATGACATTAAGTTGAAGCCTAAAGAAGTTAACTTGCTTTAGCTCACATACAGTCTAAGTAAACAAACAAACCAACAAATAAAAACAGATTGTAACTCAGAGATTCGTAACTCTACAGTGTAAACAGTTTCTTCTCTATCCTCTATCTTCCCAATTACAAAGAAAATAAGGAGAGGATTGCTGGACAAGGCCCAATAAACAAAACTTGCTTAGGGGAAGCAATAGTTGGAAGTAAGAAAGTCAATGGGTGAAATGGAGCAAATTCAAGTGGAAAGTCTAAGTATTGGGCACCTAAGGCTGTCTAAAGCATCTATAAAGGGAGGTCCAAGAAATGCAAAGTCATGCACCTGGGACTTCTTTCTGATTCAGTCATTTCTTCTGGACTCATTATGTATTTACCCTGATGAGACAGAAAGCAAGTTCAGAAAGAAGAGTAGACACAGCTAGACCATATGCTATACCAAATCCTATACAGCTGTATGTGGAGAGGAGGATGACACAAATAAAAAAACAAACTCAGAAACATATACCTGAAAAACCTTCCAGAAATACAAAGAAGAAACCACATAGTGAGTTTCTGCTGGGAGTATTTCCTGACTTTTTTTAAAAAAAATTGTTATCTATCTGGCTATCTGTTATGGACTATTTGCGTCCCAGCCAAAATTCCTGTGTTGAATCCTAAACCTCAATACGATGTTAATGGAAGGTGGGGCCTTTGGGAGGTAACTAGGTCATGAGGGAGGAGCCCTCAAGAATGGTATTAGTGCCCTTATAAGAAGGGACAGGAGGGCTTCCCTGGTGGCACAGTGGTTGAGAGTCTGCCTGCCGATGCAGGGGACATGGGTTCGTGCCCTGGTCCAGGAACGATCCCACGTGCCGCGGAGCGGCTGGGCCCGTGAGCCATGGCCACTGAGCCTGTGCGTCTGGAGCCCGTGCTCTGCAACGGGAGAGGCCACAACAGTGAGAGGCCCACGTACCGCAGAAAGAAAAAAAAAAAAAAAAAAGAAGGGACAGGAGAGCTTACTTCCTCTGTCTGTTATCCCACCATGTGGGTATACAACCAGATGGCTGTTTGCAAACCAGGAAGTGCCCTTACCAGACACCAGATCTGCTGGCACCTTTATCTTGGACTTCCTAGCCTTCAAAATCACAGGAAATAAATTTCTGTTGTTTAAGTCACCCATGCTATGGTATCTTGTTACAGCAGCTTGAAGTGACTAAGACATCACCTGAAAAAATCTACACATATTTAATGTAGATGGTTAATGTTTCAAACATATCACTGCAAGAAGTATGTAGATGAATTATTAGATCTTTTTTTCTTTTTTCCTCTTTTCCCCCTCTTTGGTGATGATGATGATGATGGTAATGATGATGGTAAAATACATCCAAAAGAAGGATAAGAAAATGATAATAACATATAAAATAAAACCCATCTTTCGAAAAATGTTATAAAAATAGAAAAGAAAAATACAATTTGGATACAATTAGACATGGGCAATTAGTAAAGTTCAAGAAAGCACAGACCCTATGAATCAAGAGATGAACAAATGGATTATATTAAAAGAGGTCACATGGGACCTGGCAGAAATAAGGAAATAATCTAAGGATAAAAACACATAAATTATAAATTTGAAAGCTGTAATATAATCAATCACAACAGAAAAGTAAATGGATAATAGAGATAAAGAACACATTTGAGAATTTCTGAAAAGGTTGAATTTAAAATGCAGAACTACAGGTGATAATGTCAGTGAATAAATATGGAGGACAGAAAAGGTATATGAAACATGATGATGGCCTGATGATTGACAGTTTATAAATATGTCTTTCTTTGGTTGAAGAAAATTTATATGCATAGATTGTAATGGACCTCACATTAAAATTTTAAGAAGAGGAAAGAAATACTACTTAAGCATAGCTTGGTAATCTTAAAATTTTAAGAAACAAGAAAAAATTCCTAAAAATATATGAAAGGGAATGTTAAACAAAAATGAATAAAAAATCATATCAAAGATTTGCAAGCACAGAAAGAGAAATCAGCCTCGTTTCACCTTTTTCCATTTCTTATGTCTAAATTCCTTAGGACATTGGCAAAAGTCAATAGAGAAGTTTTATGATAGGGATGGTCAAAGATTATGATGTAATAGTGCTTTGCTCAGTCAAGATATTAATGTAGCTATACACTGGTAGAAAAAATTATCAGATTTTTAAAGACCAATGAAATAAACTTTGAATTTTAGTCCAGAAGAAAAAAAGTGAAGCTATGATCGAACCATGAAAAGTCAAAATAAAGATCTTTAGACTTTCATGTTTGGAAAAATGTGACTGATAGACAGCACTGACTATTGAAACCTGTAAACAGAATTAATTCTAAATACATGGAAATAAGTTTGTAAAGTAGAATGCAAATTTCATTAATAATTCTTAAAATAGAGCATATAGAAAGATGTCAAATGATTTAATCATGAACCTGAGGCCTCAATAACTTACAAATTTAAATGCTAGTTTTAAAAAATGATAATTGACAATGTCAGAGGCAGGAGCAAATAAACACAAGCTCAAAGAGCTCCATTTTAAAAAAATTTTTTATCTCACATGAGAGAAATTTAATATACACAAAGTTTTGAAAGTTTTAGTTATTACACAGAAGTCCTCATGTTTCAAGAGTCTTATACTTTCTATGTTGTTTGAAACTTTATGGAAAATATTTAAAAGCATAGCTCATTTAGAAGAAGAATTAAAATTTACAGAAAAGAGAAAAGAGATTTTATCTGGAGAGTGGACTAACACTTTAAAATTCTCTCAGTACAAATGCAAAATACTTTGGATAAAATACAACATAAAATATTCTAAATAGTTTACCTTACAAAAAATAATAAATTAACATTTACAAGTAAAACACAAAGACTTGTGCATACATACAGCAACTTTATTCATAACAGCCCAAACTGGAAACAATCCAAATGTCTATGAACGCGTGAATAGATGGTTGAACTGTGGCATATTCACACAACTATTACCCAGCAACTAAAAGGAATGAACTGCTGACACATGCACCAATATGAACAAATCTCCAAAATATTTTATTGGGTAAAAGAAAACAGTCATAAAATAATATATATATGATTTAACTTACATGAAGGATACAAAACAGGCAAAACTAAGCTATGGTGATAAGCATAAGAACATTGGTTCCCTGGTGACAGGGATATGGACTAGAAAGGGACTTGAGAAAATTTATCAGGGTAATAAAACTGTTTCATATTGTAATTGAGGTGTTGGTTATACCTATTTGAATTGTACACTTAAGGTCTGTGCATTTAATGGTGTCTAAATACTATCTCAAAAAGAAAAATTCCTTGGGTATAGCTAAAGTGAAATAAAATCATAATAATTACATACTTTCCACAATAATTTTAAAACTTCTGTGTAGAAATTTGTTTCCATCCCTCCCACACATTCTCTCATTTGATGATCTCGACTCTTATTTTCTCCTACAGAAAAAGCAGAAACCATCAGTCAGAATTCTATCAACTACACCATAACCGACTGGTTGATGTAACTTCATATATCTGAATCCTTGCTAGCTGCTCCTTGTCCCTTCTCTTCTCTAATATATATATTCAAATATAATATTGATTTATTCCCTTCTTGCCCTTTACAGTAAACTTATATCAGCGATTGTACCTTATTTTTTCCATGTTTAATCTCATCCTTTTCATCTTTTGCCCCTGTTAATTTACAAAACCCAACCTTTTCCAACAGTAACAACAAAATCTAAACAAAATTATTTTAGACTTCTCATTCATCTCCCATTATAGTCCTAACTCTGTCCCCTTAAACTATGTTTAAACTATTTCTCTTAACTATGTCTCTGTTTCCATTTCCTCATATTTTGTCAATTTTAATGCCAAATCATTCTATCAAGCTAATTATCACTAAGGTTTCCTTCTGAACTTCATGTTGCTATGTACAATAATAATATTTAGATTTTATCTTGAAATTTACATTGAAGAGTATAAATTTTGACACTGCTGACTATTTGTTCCATCATAAAACCCTCTCTTCCCTTGATTTTTTGGACATATAACTTAAGTGTTCATCCTTCTTACTTTGTCCCTCCTTTCAAGCTCAGTCATCACCATCAGCCATAGAAATGTTGAAACTCTTAAAGGCATGTTCTAGGTCCTTTCTCTTGTTTACTTTCTACTTTCCCCCAACTACTTTCATCTATGCCATGGCTAGATATTGAGGTAGTAAGTATATTACTAACACTCTAAAATAAGACTAGAGTCAGGGTGTTTAAAAAAACAACATTAAGAGACGAAACAATTAAAAACAGGGGCAATAATAAGTAGGATTCCAAGATGGGGAAACAATGAGCTGGAGAAAAAAGGAAGGCAAAGAAAATTGGCAATCACTTGTGTGATGTTTAGTCAGTATTATGCCTACAGTGATAGTGGTGGTAGTGAATTTCAACTTGTCTTAAAGGGATAGTCTAATCACTTGATAGTTGCCACCATTGAACTGGGGTGAGTTTTTGTTGGATGTTGCAGTTAAAATATAAAATATGTCCACCATTTAATAAAGTTATACTTAGTGACTTGTTATAGTTGTAACAACTGTAGCAATACAATACTGTTTTTACAGTTTGAGCTATAAACTTTTGTCCATTTTATAAACTGATTTTTATCTTCTTAGGCAACTAATTATCAGTCAGTACTCATACATTCAACTACTCTTTCAGTATTCTGGTTTGCTTCTTGCTTTGCAAGGAGATTAAAATCCATATCAATGGGAATGACTAAAGATTGGGAAGTAGATCCCTTGAGCTTTTTGTAATACATTCTATACACCAGAGACTGCCCTTTCCTTGGCAAATATTTCTGCAGATGGTTATTTATTAAAAAAGCAAATCTGATCATCTAAATCCTCTCCTTAATTTTTAATGGTGCCATATTGCCTATATATTAAAAGTAAAAGTATGTATTGCAATCTCATACTGTAGCTCCAGAGTCAGACCCTTCTGACAAAAATTCATATTTCCTCTTAGCCCAGCAAATGTGTATTTCAGATAGGCAGGTTTCCCTATCTGGGCATATGGAGTTGATTGTGAATTAAATATCTCCTTTGTACTCTCCATTACAATTTGTCTCTATATATGTCTTCTTTTGGGTTCTCCAAAGTAATGACTATTCAGACTTCTACCACCAAATACTAATTTTGCCTTATTTGAGGATAAACTCCATAGGGTATGAATCCTCTTTGTATCCTCAGAGCTGAGCTCAGTGCCCAGTGTACGTTAAATATATAGTGAATGATTAAATAATTGAAAGATAAATGAATGAGTAAATAAAAGAAATTTACTCCAGATCACTTGACTGGCTTACATAAAGTCATATGGCAAACAAACCTTAAACATAAGTCACTTGCACTTACAAATTCATTCTGCTTTATTAGTATTTTGTTACATTCACTGATTCATCATGTCTGTTAATGAAAAATCAATCATAAAGCATTGCCACTTTTAAAATTCCTAAAATGAATCTCTGTGATTCTGGAGGAGAAAGACAGATACCTTTGACAAGCTTCTCTGTCCACTAGTGGGATTCTTGCCGCTGCCTTTTAACATGGAATGGAAGTGGGAAGCTATATTGTTAGTGTAGAGCTTTCAAATATGGTAAATGTAGTATGTGTGCCAGTGTTAAGTGCCAGTTTTAATGTTTTCTTTGAACCAAAGTAACAATGAATTTGGGAGGAAAAATGTTGTCTCTGAAATGGGACATATCTTTAGATTTGAGGTAGCATAATTAAGATTTTTTCACCATATTGTGTTACATAAGGAAATAGTTTATCTTATATGTAACAAAGGCATAGCATGGCTCATATATACACGATAATAAAAAGAAACATTTGTGTTAATTAAAAAAAGCTGAGTCAAATTAATCTATAATTTGTTTTAAAATATTACTTTTTAATCTACTCTATGTCAACTTTATTGTACTTGGTCATATGTAATGGATATTATACCTTTCTAAAAGTCAATTTTTATTGATACCTCACACAACAGTGTATGATAGCTTAGTTATATACTCAGCAAATATTTGTCAAGAGAGAAAGGCAGTAGGTATGCAAAGGTTAAATGGTAGACATATCCCTTTTTTCATGCAATTTACAAACTAGTAATTACTGACACAATGGAAAAATTGAGTTTGTATGTATTTTTTTTTCTTAGCTTAGTTTTCATACGTTAACTTAGTTATCATACATTTCATTTTAATAAGTAAATAAAGTACTGCTCTCATGACTAAATGAGGGAGTCATCTTAAAATTGTGATTTCCCAAATTCTTAAAATTTTGTTTCCCAAACATAGTAATTTCAATAAGGTTTATACAGTTTAATCAAGCAACACCTCATAACATATTTTAAAGCCTCTTTGTCAGCATGTTTATGTCACTATTTTGGCTGTTTGGCATCCAGAAAACATATACTATATGAAACAGAGGATAAAAGTGTGCCCTGAGAAAGCCAGAGAAAGTATTGATAGTTCAGTGCCACTGCTTCAAGATCTGCAATCTTTGTTAAACACAATTTTAGACAACTGAAATATCTTAGAATTTCAGAATAATCAGGCATTTTTCAAAAGCATTTAACTGTTATTTTAACCTGTAATTCAAAGGAGATCAGAGATAATATCTTGGCTAACTTCATCATTCTTGTAAGTCAGCCTCCTAATTAAAAGTTTTAGACTCAAAGGCCTCATGCTAACTTTGTTAATGTTGGTTATGAAACATTATTTCCTCTTTTGCTAAATAATCAGGGAAATTGACAGTTTCATTAGTCTCCACTCTGCGTCATCTGTATTGTTTTGAAAGCATATAAAATAGCTTTTTATAGAGCTTGAAAGTCAAGGAAACATAAGCTAATCTACACACACACACACACACACACACACACACACACACACAAACACGGACACAAAATAAAGTGTTGGAACAAGAAGTTCAACATGCTTAAAATGTCTCTTTAGATTATTATCAATACAAAACAGAAGTCTAGCCCTTCATAAATACACTGCTTTTTAACAATTATTTACATAAAATTTATTATTATATATACACACCCCCTTTATAAGTATACACACATACACAGTGTGTATGAAGAGATGAGTTTATTGTATTTATTGCGTATTACTAATGGTTTCAAATCTACAGTGACCCGCTTTTCATACTAAATCCAAAGATTATGAGATATACCTATATCAGATATCAGGTGCACAATTTGTAAGTAGGATCTGCATTGTTGTTCTATAGTCTTTTGAGCATTTTAACATTCATGCTTGCTTAGTCCCTTTCCTCTAAGTGAAATAAAGACCTTCAAAATTTTACCAGGAAGTACCTGCTTAATAATCAGATCCTCTATGAAACCATCCATGATTATTCCCAACAGAAATGGACCTCCCATGCACTCATTTGTAACTTTTTGTGTTGACAAATTCATTTTTTTCAGTCAATCAATTTATCTTAAAGCATTTATTTAGTCAGTCTTTTAGTCATCTTACTCAAAAATATTTATAGAAGCACTTACACACGACAATAGGGCTACTAAAATGAATAAAACACAATCTCCACTCCCATGAAGCAGGCTGTTTTGAGGAGGAGACAGACATACAAACAAATATATTTAAGGTGTGATATGTTCCCTAACGTTGGTAGTTGAGAAAAGGCTTTAGTGAGGAATTAACTTGTGAACTAAGTTGTGAGGACAGTTGTGACTTCTCCAAGTGCATGAGTGGGGGTGCTCTCTCATAGAAATGAACCCTATGGTGTATTTCTGGAATAGTATGTTGCTAGTTTAGGCTGGAGTGTGATGGAGGAAGAGCTGATACTGGAGAGGTGTACAGGGGACAGATCAAAGAGTGCCTCGTGGACTTTACTGAGAATCTTAGTCTGTGCAAAACTAAATAAACACACATTTTCACCCCTTCTCCTCCATTTCTTATCTTGGCTAATGGAATATCCAACTATCTCTTCATTTGGAACAGAAAGCTGAGAAAGATCCAAGATCACTATCTTTCTCATATCATGACATTCAGGTGGGTCCTACCTCTTAAAAATCACCGCTCACTGACTCCAACTTTCCTCTCCTCAACTAGACTCTCATCATCTCTTTCCTGGAGTATTGTAATAGCCCCATGAGTGTTTTATCTGCCTAGAATTCCATTTCCCTATCCATTCAGTATGGTACTCCAAAAAAAATACTTACAAAAAATTAGGTTTAAATAATATCACTGGCCTGCTGAACTGAACTTACTACTTCGTTTGCATGTGAAATGCTTTTTTTTTTCTTTTCTAATGCATTGTCACTTCCTGGAGGACAAATGTGATTAGTCATCCTTGTGTTCCCAAGAGCTGCTATAATGTGACAATAATTAGTGGTAAAATTTAATACATACTTGTTAAGTGAATAAATAAGCATTTGCAAATTTTATCAAAGCCTCCACATAGTCTTTCTTAAACAACAACAAAAAAACCTTATAAAAGCTCAATTTCAATCTTTACTTTGCACTTCTACCTCAGCTCATATGTTAATTTCAATCTCTGGGTTCATCTTCACTTTTTTTTCACATATTTTCTGCTCCAAAGCAAACAAACAAACAAAAACCAATTAATCAAATTTCTTGTACCTTATTAGTCTACTATTTGGTTTGCATAAATATCAATGTTCTGAGTAATGTCCTGGATTGGCTGTGAAATCCTTTGTAATTGCATACACTATTCCATACCATGTATGAAGTATAGTTTTCCTGGCAACCAGCGACGATTAATCATTCGTTGATACTGAGTAGAAATATAAAGCCAACATCTGATAACTTTTTCTCTCATTTACTATTTTTATAACCCTATCTTTTAATTTTTCATTAAAATTCTATAGAATAATTAACTTGACGTGTATATGCTATGTGACTGATATCAAGGCACTTCATGAAGTGCTGCTGACGGTACAAATTATTTTTTAGGTACAAGTTATACTAGAAGTTTAACCTCATTCAGGAAGAGAACCTATGCACAATCAAAAATTAAAAATTACATACATGATACCATGCAGGTATTATGTGAGAATTAATGACCAACATAAGGAATGATATACTTGCAATGAGATTACTTGGAGAGGAGATCCTGGTGGAATACCAAATCATCTATTTTGTATTTAAAAGAAGATTTAGCTTTGTCATTGCTGAAAATTTGTCAGATAAACATCTAAAAGAACATCATACCTACAAAACACACACACATTCACAGACATATTAAAGAAATCTCTGTAGCAGGAAAACAACTTGGACTTTAAGAGGGATGAAAGACTCCTAGTGAATGTCAAATCATTTATAGATGGTTCATCTTCCTTTCTGCTCTAGGACATATGAGCACTGTGGAGCATGAATGAGGCAAAAACAGTACTATGTGTTCACCATATCTCATTTCATATTCCTCTTTCCTGTGCTCATGGAAAACTATACTTTTCATACCCTTTGGTTGTAAGCATGGCTATTTGAATAGTTCTGAATAAAGAAACGTGTTCAGGGTCACTTCCAGCCTCCTGCACACTTATCCAGTCAATCTTTTCCTCTATATTAGTTGCCTAGGCAACTAATATCATTTTGAAATTGTTGAGACTCGGAGACTCTATTTCAACTCATCTCGAATAACTGCTGGGAACACAACTCCCCTGAAGAGTTGCCTGCCAACAATACATTTTATGAGAGCAAGAGATTAACTTGTTTTTATTATGTAACACCATGAGATTTGAGGTGCTCTTTTTCTTTCTTTCTTTCTTTCTTTCTTTCTTTCTTTCTTTCTTTCTTTCTTTCTTTCTTTCTTTCTTTCTTTCTTTCTTTCTTTCTTCCTTCCTTCCCTTCCTCCTTCCTTCCCTTCTTTCTCTCTCTTTTCTTTTCTTCTTTCTATTGCAGGATAGAAAAAGGTTTGCTTCACCTAATAAAAAAGTAATATATTGGGTTGGCCAAAAAGTTTCTTTGGGTTTTTCCGTAACATCGTACTAAAAACCCGAACGAACTTTTTGGCCAGTCCAATACTACATTTCACTGTGACTTCCCTTTCTTATTCTGAATCTATTATATTGGTAGAATTTATCCCTTCTATGTGCTAGAAGTCTCGCCACCAAAAACGAGCCTTCTGCACTGTAGAAATAAAGCATATTGAAATTGTAAAATTTTGTCTGAATTAGACATTAGTTTTGACTTTGGTGTTAATACTCTCAGGTTGTTTGTTTTCTGTACACAATAGCACATACCTTACAGACACTTTTCTCCACACCTTATTTTTTACATTGAATATATGTGAGGAATCACTGTGTATATCTTTTTCCATCTTCCAGCTATTTAGCAACACTGGAAATAACTATGGGCTTATCTGCCAGGTTATTATATAGGTAAATTTAGGAAATTACGAAGCCAAGCCAACTGAATGTTTTTGCGTGTGTGCAGATTTATAGGCAAAAGCACACATCTGTCATACCATCATCATGCCATCAGGTTGATGACTGGCATTCTTGTTGTTGGGATAAATTAAATGTTATAATTAATAGTATTTACTATGATTTTAGCTTGAAACTATTAAATCCTCAAATGAAAATAACAGCACACATTTAATGAGACACTTAGGGCATCCAACTTATTAGCAACCTCACAAAATCACCTTTATAATAAAAAACGAAATGATCATTCATGTTTTTCTACCTTCTTAACTTTTACTGTCTGTAACGATATAAAAGTATAAACTCATCCTATCCCATTACCACTTACCCTCCCCACAATCCCAGGCAAAGGAAATGTTATAATGTTTCTCCAAACTTGAAATAACATCAAAATTCAAATAATCAGAGAATTTTGTATGAAGATAAGTTAGAATATCTGCCAGGAAACCTAAAAAAACCAAATTTTTGGATTGTTTTCAGCCAAGGATGTTATGTGTGAGTTCATGTGCATATTTTTGTATGTATTTTAATGAATACATACTTTAAAATCAATAATTGATTTGTGCAAATTTAAGTGCTAGTATGCAAGCAAAAGTGATACCTGTCACAATTCTTCTTGGTCAGGATTAGAGGAAGAAGGGAAATAGTACTTCAGACACACACAAGATTTAATATGGTTTGCATCTGACAGGGGTCAGCCTGGGAAAGTAGGGAACTTTGATCAATAAGGACATGATTCAGATGAGTATCTTAACTATTTTGAATGAACATTTCCTGAATCTCTACAATGTAAAGGGCATTTCTACAAAATTCTGGTGTCACAGACACATAAAATTACTCTATGGTCCCTTTTCTTTTAAGTTAAATGACTGCTTTGTTTTGGAAAACATAATACATTTGCATTACAAAAGGAATTCATTATAAAACTTTAAGTAATAGAGAAAAGCACAAAGGCAAAGAGGAAAATATGAAGGAGACCTTCAAGATGGTGGAAGAGTAATGGGTGGAGATCACCTTCCTCCCCACAAATACATCAGAAATACATCTACATGCGGAACAACTCCTACAGAACACCTACTAAATGCTGGCAGAAGACCTCAGACTTCCCAAAAGGCAAGAAACTCCCCACGTACCTGGGTAGGGCAAAAGAAAAAAGAAAAAACAGAGACAAAAGAATAGGGATGGTACCTGCACCAGTGGGAGGGAGCTGTGAAGGAGGAAAAGTTTCCACACACTAGGAAGCCCTTTCACTGGTGGAGACTGGGGTTGGTGGGGCGGGGGGAAGCCTTGGAGCCACGAAGAAGAGCGCAGCAACAGGGGTGCAGAGGGCAAAGCAGAGAGATTAACACACAGAGGATTGGTGCCGACCAGCACTCACCAGCCTGAGAGGCTTGTCTGCTCACCTGCCGGGTAGGGTGGGGGCTGGGAGCTGAGGCTTGGGCTTCAGAGGTCAGATCCCAGGGAGAGGACTGGGGTTGGCTGCGTGAACACAGCCTGAAGGGGACTAGTGAGCCACAGCTAGCTGGGAGGGAGTCCATGAAAAAGTCTGGAACTGCCGAAGAGGCAAGAGACCATTGTTTCTTGGTGTGCGAGGAGAGGAGATTCAGAGTACTGCCTAAACAAGCTCCAGAGACGGGCGCGAGCTGCGGCTATCAGCGTGGATACCAGAGACGTGCATGAAACGCTAAGGATACTTCTGCAGCCACCAAGAAGACTGTGCAAGCACAGGTCACTACCCACACCTCCCCTCCTGGGAGCCTGTGCAGCCCACCACTGCCAGGGTCCTGTGATCCAGGGACAACTTCCTCGGGAGAATACACGGCACACCTCAGCTGCTGCAATGTAATGCCAGCCTCTGCCGCCACAGGCTTGCCCCGCATTCCGTACCCCTCCATCTCCGAGCCTGAGTGAGCCGGAGTCCCCTAATCAGCTGCTACTTTAACCCCGTCCTGTCTGAGCGAAGAACAGACGTCCCCAGGCAACCTACAGGCAGAGGACGGGCCAAATCCAAAGCGGAAACCCAGGAGCTGTGCAAACAAAGAAGAGAAAGGGAAATCTCTCCCACCAGCCTCAGGAGCAGCAGATTAAATCTCCAAAATCAACTTGATGTACCCTGCATCTTTGGAATACCTGAATAGATAATGAATCATCCCAAAATTGAGGTGGTGGACTTTGGGAGCAACGATATATATATTTTTTTCCTTTTTCTCTTTTTGTGAGTGCTTTTTTGAGTGATTTTGTCTGTATAGCTTCTCTTTTACCATTTGTCCTAGGGTTCTGTCTGTCCGTTTCTTTTATTCTTTTTTTTTTTTTTTTTAAGTATAGTTTTTAGAGCTTGTTATCATTGGTGGATTTGTTTTTTGGCTTGGTTGCTCTCTTCTTTCTTTCTTTTCTTATTACTTTTTTTTTTTACTTTTAATTCTTACTTTTTATTTTAATAACTTTATTTTATTTATTTATTTCCTTTCTTTCATTCTTTTTTTCCTCCCTTTTCTTCTGAGCCATGTGGCTGATACGGTGTTGGTGCTCTGGCTGGGTGTCAGGCCTGAGCCTCTGATGTGGGAGAGCTAAGTTCAGGACATTGGTACACCACAGACGTCCCAGCTCCACATAATATCCAACGGCAAAAGCTCTCCCAGAGATCTCCATCTCAACGGCAAGACCCAGCTCCACTCAATGACCAGCAAGCTATGTGCTGGACATCGTATGCCAAACAACTAGCAAGACAGGAACACAACCCCACCCATTAGCAGAGAGGCTGACTAAAATCATAATAAGGTCACAGACACACCAAACACACCACCAGACACAGACCTGCCCAGCAGAAAGACAAGATCCAGCCACATCCACGAGAACACAGGCACTAGTCCCCTCCACCAGGAAGCCTACACAACCCACCAACCTTAGCCACTGGGGGCAGACACCAAAAATAACAGGAACTACGAACTGCATCCTGTGAAAAGGATACCCCAAACACAGTCAGTTAAGCAAAATGAGAAGACAGAGAAACACACAGCAGCTGAAGGAGCAAGGTAAACACCCACCAGACGAAATAAATGAAGAGGAAATAGGAAGTCTACCCAAAAAAGAATTCAGAGTAATGATAGTAAAGATGATCCAAAATTGTGGAAATAGAATGGAGAAAATATAAGAAATGTTTAACAAGGACCTAGAAGAACTAAAGAGCAAACAAACAATGATAAAGAAGATAATAAATGAAATAAAAAATTCTCTAGAAGGAATCAATAGCGGAATAACTGAGGCAGAATGGATAAGTGACCTGGAAGATAAAATAGCAGAAATAACTACTGCAGAGCAGAATAAAGAAAAAAGAATGAAATGCATTGAGGAGTGTCTCAGAGACCTCTGGAACAACATTAAATGCACCAACATTCAAATTATAGGGGTTGCAGAAGAAGAAGAGAAAAAGAAAGGGACTGAGAAAACATTTGAAGAGATTATAGTTGAAAACTTCCCTAACATGGGAAAGGAAACAGTTAATCAAGTCCAGGAAGCACAGAGAGTCCCATACAGGATAAGTCCAAGGAGAAACACGCCAAGACACATATTAATCGAACTATCAAAAATTAAATACAAAGAAAAAATATTAAAAGCAGCAAGGGAAAAGCAACAAATAACATACAAGGGAATCCCCATAAAGTTAACAGTTGATCTTTCAGCAGGAACTCTGCAAGCCAGAAGGGAGTGGCAGGACAAAGTTACAGTGATGAAAGGGAAAAACCTTCAATTAAGATTACTCTACCCAGCAAGGATCTCATTCACATTTGATGGAGAAATTAAAACCTTTACAGACAAGCAAAAGCTAAAAGAATTCAGAACCATCAAACCAGCTTTACAACAAATGCTAAAGGAACTTCTCTAGGCAGGAAACACGAGAGAAGGAAAAGACCTACAATAACAAACCCAAAACAATTAATAAAATGGTAATAGAAACATACATATCGATAACTGCCGAAAATGTAAATGTATTAAATGCTCCAACCAAAAGACAGACTGGCTGAATGGATACAAAAACAAGACCTGTATATATGCTGTCTACAAGAGACCCACTTCAGACTTAGGGACACATAAAGACTAAAAGTGAGGGGATGGAAAAAGACATTCCATGCAAGTGGAAATCAAAAGAAAGGTGGAGTAGCAATTCTCATATCAGACAAAATAGACTTTAAAATAAAGAGTATTACAAGAGACAAAGAAGGACACTACATAATGAACAAGGGATCAATGAAAGAAGATATAACAATTGTAAACATCTATGCACCCAAGATAAGAGCACCTCAATATACAAGGCAAATGCTCACAGACATAAAGGGGGAAATTGACAGTAACACAATCATAGTACGGGACTTTGACACCTCACTTTCACCAATGGACAGATCATCCAAAATGAAAATAAATAAGGAAACACAATCATTAAACAATACATTAACAAGATGGACTTAATTGATATTTATAGGAATTTCCATCCAAAATCCACAGGAAACACTTCTTCTCACGTGCTCATGGAACATTCTCCAGGATAGATCATACCTTGGGTCACAAATCAAGCCTTGGTAAATTTAAGAAAATTGATATCGCATCAAGCATCTTTTCCGACCACAATGCTATGAGACTAGATATCAATTACAGGAAAAAATCAGTAAAAAATACAAATACATGGAGGCTAAACAATACACTACTTAATAACCAAGAGATCACTGAAGAAGTCAAAGAGGAAATCAAAACATATCTACAAACTAATGACAGTGAAAACATGATGACCCAAAACCTATGGGATGCAGCAAAAGCACTCTAAGAGAGAAGTTTATAGCAATACAAACCTAATTCAAGAAACAAGAGGAATCTCAAATAAGCAACCTAACCTTACACCTAAAGCAATTAGAGAAAGAAGAACAAAAAACCCCAAATTTAGCGGAAGGAAAGATATCATAAAGACCAGATCAGAAATAAATGTAAAAGAAATGAAGAAAAGCATAGTAAAGATCAATAAAACTAAAAGCTGGTTCTTTGAGAAGATAAACAAAATTGATAAACCATTAGCCAGACTCATCAAGAAAAACAGGGAGAAGACTGAAATCAATAGAATTAGAAATGAAAAGGAAGTAACAACTAACACTGCAGAAATACAAAGGATCATGAGAGATTACTATAAGCAACTATATGCCAATAAAATGGACAACCTGGAAGAAGTGGACAAATTGTTAGAAAAGTACAACCTTCCGAGACTGAACCAGGAAGAAATAGAAAACATAAACAGACCAATCACAAGCACTGAAATAGAGACTGTGATTAAAACTCTTCCAACAAACAAAAGCCCAGGACCACATGGCTTCACAAGTGAATTCTATCAAACATTTAGAGAACAGCTAACACCTATCCTTCTCAAATTCTTCCAAAATTTAGCAGATGGAGGAACAGTCCCAAACTCATTCTATGAGGCCACCGTCACCCTGACACCAAAACCAGACAAAGATGTCACAAAGAAAGAAAAATACAGGCCAATATCACTGATGAACATAGATGCAGAAATCCTCAACAAAATACTAGCCAACAGAATCCAACAGCACATTAAAAGGATCATAAACCATGATCAAGTAGGGTTTATCCCAGGAATTCAAGGATTCTTAAATATATACAAATCAATCAATGTGATAAACCACAGTAACAAACTGAAGGAGAAAAACCATGTGATCATCTCAATAGATGCAGAAAAAGCTTTTGACAAAATTCAACATCCATTAATGATAAAAAACTTCCAGAAAGTAGGCACAGAGGGAACTTACCTCAACATAATAAAGGCCATATATGACAAACCCACAGCCAACATTGTTCTCAATGGTGAAAAACTGAATCCATTACCACTAAGATTACAAACAAGATAAGGTTGCCCACTCTCACCACTATTATTCAATATAGTTTTGGAAGTTTTAGCCACAGCAGTCAGAGAAGAAAAAGAAGTAAAAGGAATCCAAATCAGAAAAGAAGTAAAACTATCACTGTATGCTGGTGACATGATACTATACATAGAGTCCTAAAGATTCTACCAGAAAACTACTAGAGCTAATAAATGAATTTGGTAAAGTAGCAGGATACAAATTAATGCACAGAAATCTCTTGCATTCCTATACACTAATGATGAAAGAGAAATTAAGGAAACACCCCTATTTACCATTGGATCAAAAATAGTAAAATACCTAGCAATAAAACTACCTAAGGAGACAAAAGACTTTAATGCAGAAAACTATAAGACACTGATGAAAGAAATTAAAGATGATACCAACAGATGGAGAGATGAACCATGTTCTTGGATAGGAAGAATCAACATTGTGAAAATGACTATATTACCCAAAGCAATCTACAGATTCAATGCAATCCCTATGAAACTACCAATGGCATTTTTCACAAAACTAGAACAAAAAATTTCACAATTTGTATGGAAACACAAAAGACTCTGAATAGCCAGTAATCTTGAGAAAGAAAAATGAAGCTGGAGGAATCAGGCTCCCTGGCATCAGACTATACTACAAAGCTACAGTAATCAAGAAAGTATGGTACTGGCACAAAAACAGAAATACAGATCAATGGAACAGGATAGAAAGCCCTGAGATAAACCCACGCACCTATGGTCAACTAATCAATGAGAAAGGTGGCAAGAATATACAATGGAGAAAAGACCTCTTCAATAAGTGGTGCTGGGAAAACTGGACAGCTACATGTAAAAGAAGGAAATTAGAACCCTCCTAAAACCATACACAAAAATAAACTCAAAATGGATTAAAGATCTAAATGTAAAGCCAGACACTATCAAACTCTTAGCAGAAAACATAGGCAGAACACTCTATGACATAAAGCACAGCAAGATCCTTTTTGACCCATGTCCTAGAGAAATGGAAACAAAAACAAAAATAAACAAATGGGACCTAATGAAACTTAAAATCTCTTGCACAGCAAAGGAAACCACACACATGGTGAAAAGATAACCCTCAGAATGGGAGAAAATATTTGCAAATGAAGTAACTGACAAAGGATTAATATCTGAAATTTACAAGCAGCTCAATAACAAAGAACAGCCCAATCCAAAAATGGGCAGACGATCTAAACAGACATTTCTCCAAAGAAGATATACAGATTGCCTACAAGCACATGAAAGAATGCTCAACGTCACTAATCATTAGAGAAATGCAAATCAAAACTACAATGAGGTATCCCCTTACACCAGTCAGAATGGCCATCATCAAAAAATCTACAAACAACAAATGCTGGAGAGGGTGTGGAGTAAAGGGAACCCTCTTGCACTGTTGGTCGGAATGTAAATTGATACAACCACTATGAAGAACAGCATGGAGGTTCCTTAAAAAATTAAAAATAGAATTACCATATGACCCAGCAATCCCACTACTGGGCACATACCCTGAGAAAACCATAATCCAAAGAGAGTCATGTACCACAATGTTCATTGCAGCTCTAGTTACAATAGCCAGGACATGGAAGCAACCTAAGTGTCCATTGACAGATGAATGGATAAGAAGATGTGGCACATATAGACAACGGAATATTACTCAGCCATAGAAAGAAACGAAGTTGATTTATTTTTGGTGAGGTGGATGGCCCTAGAGTCTGTTATACAGAGTGAAGTAAGTCAGAAAGAGAAAAACGAATACCATATGCTAACACATATATATGGAATCTAAAAAAAAAAAAAAAGTTTCTGAAGAATCTAGGGGCAGGACAGGAATAAAGACGCAGATGTATGGGCTTCCCTGGTGGCGCAGTGGTTGAGAGTCCACCTGCCAATGCAGGGGACACGGGTTCGTGCCCCGGTCTGGGAAGATCCCACATGCCGCAGAGTGGCTGGGCCCGTGAGCCATGGCCACTGAGCCTGTGCATCCGGAACGTGTGCTCCGCAATGGGAGAGGCCACAGCAGTGAGAGGCCCGCGTACCGCAAAAAAAAAAAAAAAAAAAAAAAAGACGCAGACATAGAGAATGGACTTTAGGATATGGGGAGGGGGAAGGGTAAGCTGGGACAAAGTGAGAGAATGGCATGGACTTATATATACTACCAAATGTAAAATAGTTAGTGGGAAGCAGCCACATAGCACAGGGAGTTCAGCTCCGTGCTTTGTGACCACCTAGGGGGGTGGGATAGGGAGGGTGGGAGGGAGACCCAAGAGCGAGGAGATATGCAGATATATGTATATGTATAGCTGATTCATTTTATTATAAAGCAGAAACTAATACACCATTGTAAAGCAATTATACTCCAATAAAGATGTTAAAAAAAAGGAAAATATAAAATCACCCCAAATTCCATCTTTTGATGAATCTCATTCTAGAAATGTCTTTCTCTATCTCAATATATAAATAAATTTAATGAGATAGAGAATATTTTCATAGAAATTACATGTGAAGTATGTTACTTTTAATGAAGCAAAAATTTGACTCAATGAATTAATGTAAGATTTCACACCTAGGAGAAATCTGTAATGTTAATAAGGAGTAAAGGATCACTTTTTAATTTTTAGAGGCTGAGTCAATTCTTCAAGTGTATATACCAAATTTAGAGAAATACGTAGTGCTTTTCTGCTTCCCTCTGTTTTCCGTCACCTGCCAATTTTTGTTAGTTACATTATTATTTATATATTTTCAAAGTTTATAAAATTCTTATTCTGTTTTACAACCATCATTTCCAGAGATGTTTGGTATTAATTCTATTTTTAAATGGATTTAGTGTTCTCAGCCAGTCCTTGTATGATAGGTTTTCCATTTCAGATTTTATTCTGTTTTGCTTCATCACTTAGTTGAATGGAGTTATTTATCAAATTTGCTTTTTTTCTTTTTCCTTCAAAAATGGCCCATAATTGCTGTATTCCCTGAGTTTCCGCATGCCTGAAACTCTCATTCTGCATTGTTTTGTCCTGTTTTACTGAAGGACAATTTGGTTATGTGCAAAATCTTGGCTCAGATTTTTATTTTCCCTCAGCACTTTGTAAGCTATTGCACCATTATATTCTGGCATTTAATGTTGCTGTGGAAAAAGTCTAAGGCCAGACTAAATTTTTATTTTTCCTCAATTGATGCCTTGTTTTTTTGTGCCCTATTACCTGAAGAATACTTTCTTTGTATTTGAAGTTCAATAATTTAATCATGTATCATTGCCAACTGTTCTATACTCATTTACTTTCTGAAATATTCCCTATCGTATTTCAAATTTTACCTTTATTTCTTCTAATTATATTCCACTGTTCTGTTTTTGGGTTTCTACTTCAAGGAGAAACATTATGTTAGGTCAATACTGTCTGATATCGCAAATTATCACCTTCATTTTTGTTGCTTTGCTCTCATTTTCAGTATGATTTTATCAAACCTTTCTTAATGTTCATAATTTCATTTTAAGCTACCCCTTTGTTGTTTCTTGATGTTTCTAAATTATTCATTGGCTCTATAGTGGATTGTATTTTTTTTTTTACTTTATGTTCCTCTGTAATAACCATTTTTACAATATTTTAATATTATCCCAACTTTGAGTTTTGTTTTTAGTGATACATAATGTTTACTAAGTTTTCAAGAGTTGGGGAATATATTTTCTTTCCAGGGCTATATTCCAATCGAAGGAACGTGTTACTTTTTAAAATTAGGTATCTATTTTTTCTTGTAATATGTGTGCAGACTTGTCATGACCTTTTCTTTCTTTTCTTTTTTTAACTCTTCCCGGTTGTTCTTTTAAAAAATTTAATATGTAATTTTATAAATGTCTGGACAGACATACATAAATAAATTTGATTACATGGCACAATTATAAATGCAGATTTTGGAATACTGAAATTGATCAACATTATGGATTGAGAATGAGCCCATAATGTAGCACAATAGATCTATCTATCTATCTATCTATCTATCTATCTATCTATCTATCTATCTATCTATCTATCTTTCTTCCTTCTGTAGGTAGCTCCAGGAAGGATCTAACTTTTTTTTAATTATTTTTTTTTAATCTTTTGACCCCCTTCACCCATTTCTCCCACCTTACACCCCAGTCTCTGGCAACCACCACTATGATCTATGAGCTTGGGTTTTTTTGTTTAGTTGGTTGGTTAGGTTTATTTTTAGATTCCATATATAAGAGAAATCATATGGTATTTGTCTTTCTCCGTCTGACTTATTTCACTTAACCACTTAGCATAATGCCTTTCAGGTCCATCTATGTTGTCACAAATGACAAGATTTAATTCTTTTTCATGGCTGAATCATATTCTAACATATATATTATACACACACACACATTCATTTATGCACACTTAGGTTGTTTCTATATTTTAGTTATTGTAAATAATGTTGCAATGAACATGAGACTGCTTATAACTTTTTGAATGTTTTTGTTTTCTTTGAATAAGTGCCCAGAAATGGAATAGGTGGATCATACAGTAGTTGTATTTTTAATTTTTTTTGGAACCTCTATACTGTTTTCCATAGTGTTGGCACCAATTTACACTTCCACCAATAGTGCACGAAGATTCCCTTTTCTCCACATCCTTGTCAACACTTGTTATTTCTTATCTTTTTGACAACAGCCATCCTAACAGGTGTGAGGTGATATCTCATTGCAGTTTTTATTTGCATTTCCCTGTTGATTAATGGTGTTGAGCTCTTTTATGTTCCTGCTGGCCGTATTTATGTTTTCCTTAGAAAAATGTCTATTCAGATCTTCTGCCCATTTTTTAAATTGGTTTGTTTGTTTTTTTGATACGGAGTTGCATGAGTTATTTGTTTATTTGGGGTATTAATCCCTTATCTGATATATCATTTGCAAAGCTCTTCCATTCAGTAGGTTACCTTTTTATTTTGCTGATAGTTTACTTTGCTGTGTAGAGGCTTTTTAGTTTGATGTAGTCCCAATCATTTATTTTTGTTTTCGTTGCTTTTACTTTTGGTGTTGGTTTCAAAAAATCATTGCCAAGACCTATGTCAAGGGGCTTATTACCACCTATATTTTCTTCTAGGAATTTTATGGTTTCAGGTCTTAGTTTCAAGTCTTTAATTCATTTTGAGTTAATTTTTGCATAAGTGCCCAGTTTCATCCTTTTACATGTGACTGTCTAGATTTCCCAACATCATTTATTGAAGAGATTGTCTTTTCCCCATTGTATATTCTTGGCTCTTTTGTCCTAAATTAATTGACCATATATGTGACCGTTTATTTCTGGGCTCTCTATTTTGTTCTGTTGATCTATGTGTTGGTTTTTATGCCAATACCATACCGTTGTAATTATTATAGTTTTGTAATAGAGTTTGAAATCAGGGAACATGATTTCTCCAGGTTTGTTCTTCTTTCTCAAGATCTCTTTGTCTGTTAGGGGTCTTTTCTGGTTCCATATAAACTTTAGGATTGTTTGTTCTGCTTCTGTGAAAAATTCCATTAAAATGTTGACAGGGAATACATTAAACTTGTATATTGGTTTGGACAGTATGAACATTTTAACAATATTAATTCTTCCAACCCATGAGTATGTATTTGTATTTCAGTACACAGGTCTTTTACCTTCTTGGTTAAATTTATTCCTAGGTATTTTATTCTTTTTGATGGGATTGTTTTCTGATAGTTTGTCTTTCTGATAGTTCATTAGTTCTGTATAGAAATGCAAAAGATCTTTGTATATTGATTTTTTATCCTGCAACATTGCTGAATTTGTTTATAAAGTCTAACAGTTTTTTGATCATGTCTTTATGGTTTCCTATATATAATATCATCATGTCATTTGCAAATAGTGATGGTTTTACTTCTTCCTTTCCAATCTGAATGCATTTTATTCCTTTCTTGACTAATTATTGTGGCTAGGACTTCCAATACTATGTAAAATAACCGTGGCAAGGCTGGGCATCCTTATTTTCTTCCTGATATAGAAGAAAAGTTTTCAGCTTTTCACCACTGAGTATGATGTTAGCTGTGGGTCTGTCATGTATAGCCTTATTATGTTGAGGTATGTTCACTCTATACCTGCTTTGTTGAGAGTTTTAATTATAAATCAATGTTGAATTTTGTCAAAAGCTTGTTCTCTATCTACTCAGATGACCATATGCTTTTTATCCTTTGTTTTGTTAATGTCATGTATCACACTGACTGATTTGCAGATGTTGAACCAACCTTGTATCCCTGGAATAAATCCCACTTGATTGTGGTGTAGGATTCTTTTAATGTATTATTGAATTTTGTTTGCTAATATGTTGTTGAAGATTTTTGAATCTATGTTCATCAGGAATATTAGCCTGTAATTTTATTTTCTTGTGGCATCCTTGTCTGGTTTTGGTACCAGAGTATCAGAGTAATACCATGCCCTTTTATTTACTCTTAATAATGCTTAATGTTTGTAATTCCGTTTATATTTTCTCATTGCATAGGGTAAGTTAAATTTCCTTTATTTGCTTTTCTAGTATGATCTAGGGTGTTCATTTATTTTTCTTTATGCTGTGGCTTGAGGACTTGAGACTTTTGTTTTATCTATCTTTCATCTCTGTGGCCTAAAGATAAATTGAAAGGTCAGAGAGGAGAACTGTTCTCCTGACACCAAATGTAGTCTTTGTTGGAGTAGCTATGTTTGATCCTCTCTTCTGAGAAAGCATCCTTTTTTCCTAGTGATGTTTGGGCAGTCTGATTTCATGTAGGAAAGTCTCATGAATTCAGATCGTTCCTCCATTTCAGTAAAATCCTGAATCCTAACTTTCTATTAGGAAAAATCAGTCCCTGCAACTGGCATCCTTCATTCCACCTATCTCCCCCCAGCAGAGCTTTCAGTCTTCTCAGTCCACATACCATCTCCTGCTAGCAAAAAAAGAGGAAAGATATATAAAATACCTCCTTCCACTTCTGTCCAAATCAGGGTGTGTGAGAGGCTTCTCGGAATTTATATTCACCCATAAATAATACTTCTGAGGTAGGCTGAGGATAAAGCCACACTATGACAAAATTTTCTGTCTCTTTCCTTGATTGTTCCTTCTTGACTTTGTCATCATGAGACTATACCACTTTCTTTGTTTGGTTGCTTTTGGTGAATGGTGTATTTGTCTATTTGAGTAGACTTTTACTTTGTCATTGTTACAAAGATACCTCTACTTTTTTGTCTCTTTGTCTTTTATGAGCCTATCTAACACTAGCTACTGATACGTTCTGTTTATAAGCAGTGTGAGAGAGAAGAGAAAATGAAAACATAGGCATGATTAAGACCTGCTCCTAAGCACACGCCTCTCCCAATTCAAGGTAAAAAAATAGCTCAGATGGTAAGACGTAAAGAAAAAATGAAGAGGAGGGAAAATTTGGGGTAAATACACTGGAATTTTCTGTATTGTTTTAATTATAAGGAATTGCTGACCTACCTATTAGAATTAAGAATGATCTGGGACTTCCTTGAGGGTCCAGTGGTTAAGATTCTGCAGTTCCACTGCAGGGGGCACGGATTCAATCCCTGGTCGGGAAACTAAGATCCTGCATGCTGCGTGTGGCACAACCAAGAAAAAAGATTTGTTATCAAGAACAGAGGATACAAGAATAAGAACCAAAGGATTATATGTCGTAGGATGAATGGTTGGGGTATAAAAACAAAATTTATGTGAAAGTCTTAATTTTGTATTCTTTTAAAGGGGACTGACATGTCATAAAGACTCAAGACCTCACTAAAATAGGTAGATAGAATTTAAGAGAAAATATTGCCATATGAAAATATGTAGCCAATTTATTAGATGGACTGAACTTTGAGTGTATAAACAGAACATATCTTTATTTCTCTTACATTGTATTCAAATATATTCAAATATGCTTTGATAGAGATGTTCCATGCCCTTAGCATATGACACAGATTTATAGGCACTTTAATAAAAGGAAAGTTAAATTTTGATATTCAAAACTCTATTTCAATATTAAAAGTTTCTGACCTGTTTAAATCAAAACTTCAATTGCACATCCAGTTCAAAGATTCTCTTCTCCCCTTAGCGTAGCCTTGACACATTGCTTGGGGATCTTTCAGTGGAGAAGATGAATGTGTTCTCTTTTTGCACTCTTTCTCCACCTTCTTTTTTATTCTCCTGACTCTTCTAGGACTTGGTCAGGGGAAGGAGGAATTGTGACTATTGCTTAGGGCCTTACCATGGCAGTCCACTCCACATTCCTTACTGCTAAGATCCTCTAAATCCTGTAACCACTTTTTTAAGCATACTCTCATGAAGATTATCTAACATATTTTTCTTATCTGAAATCTTCTTTTTCAAAGGGATCTCACACGTCTTTTCCATGCCAGACATAGGGAGTGTAGGCTGCTGCTATTGTTTTCTCTTCTGTGGGCCTTGCTACCATAAGCTGTCCCAGTTGGCTCCCTATCTTCTAAAGTTTTAGATAGAAATAGGCACCAGTCTCTCTGTTTACACACCTTTAACTCCTTGTGACACATTTCATGTACTCCCCAAAACTCTTCTGGTGTGTTCCTCTTGATTATATGTGGACAACTACAGCTTGTAAACCATAGATCTGGGGAGTACAATGGCCCTCCTTCTTTCAAATACTCCTGATTCATCAACTTGTCTTGGAAAGGGAAAAAGGCACACCTCCTTACAAGGAAGAACAAATGTCATTGCACTCTCCATTATATTGACTTTATTAAGGACTCACCCACTAATAACCTTTCATCTTCCGGAAGGGTTAGTTTGGCCAAAATTTAGTGAGTCTTAAAAAGATATATTCAGCAGCCCCCTTTAAAGTGGGGAGAATTTATATTTACCACAGAGTTTTGGTAAATAAATCATCAATGTTTTTGACTTTAAAATTCTGTACTTCAACAATAACAAGTGCATGTATAACTCATTTTACTATGCTCTATTGTGCTTCTCAAATATTGCATTTTTTATAAATTGAAGGCTTGTGGCAACTGTGTTGTCAGATGATGGTTAGCATTGTTAGCAATAAAGTATTTTTAATTAAGATATGTATATCGTTTTTCAGACATAATATTATTGCACACTTAATACAATATAGCATAAACATAACTTTTATATACACTGGGAAACCAACCAATTTGTGTGACTTGCTTTTTTTGCAATGTTCACTTTGTTGTGGTGGTCTGGAGCAGAACCTGCAGTATCTATGATGTAGGTCTGCACAGTCACCCCTAAATCAAGGAGGGGGTTGATTCCAGGACCCCTCCCATGAATACCAAAAATTCTCAATGCTCAAGTCTCTTATATAAAATGGTGTAGTTCAGTGGGCTCTCTATATCTGCAGGCCCTCCAATCTGTAGTTGGTTGAATCTGCAGCTGCAAAACTTGCAGATACAGAGGGCTGACTTTAAAGTCATATTCAACATCTTCTAATACTTTATCTCTCATGGCACTTTCACAAAATTAAGAAATAACTTGTCCAGGTTTTTTTTTTTTTTAATTACTAAAAAGTTTCCAAATAAGGAATGAAAAACATATGCCCTAATGTTGCTGAACAATTTTAACTTAAGTTTTAATTTTTAATATTTTTTAAAGAAATTAAAAAAAAATTTCCTCAATCAATCTACATAAAAGTCCTTTTGAGGTAGTCAAAATAAATGTTATTTTTACCTTTTAAAGGTGATGGTGCAGTAACTCGACATTATGTAACTTGCTCAAGAGTTGCAGAGCTAGTAAGTGTTATGATCATGAATTCGTACTTCAGTCTTCCAATATTTTTCATTTCCTTTTAACAATCTTTCTCAATATATAGAGAATGTTATTATTGATTTTAGTTTTTGAACATAACATGACATGTTTTATGATTACATAATTAATATGCTGTTCTACTTCAAGAGTTAAGCCTATACTTCTGTCCCTTAGGGCTCAGTTTCTTTCTGCAAGAGAAGGTAGGCAGTAGCCAAGGTAATTAAAATGATTTAAAGCACCAAAAAATAGTTTACGCTTGTAGGAGAATCATGGGTTTTTCTAATGAGATGATTGTTTCACCAGGAGAGAAGTATGACATGGATCAAAGCCTCCAGTAGGTAAATGTTTATTAGAAAATATGAACAGATACCAAAATAATTTTACCACTATTTATATCTACTTAAGCACTATTGAGCTGTTCCTTAAACATGTGAGAGAACTCATACATCTGCCAAGTTTTGCTGTTGATAGTACTGATAGTAAACTTCCATTCCTTTTCCTTATATTTTCATGTGGAAGGACATCATTTAGTATACTATCCTGGGCTTCCTTTCCCTGGGAGAAGGAATGACTTATTTGATTGGTGACTTAGCAAAAGGACATGGGCATGTTTAGATGAGCTTTTGCTTTTTCCCTCTTTAGGGACACAGACATTTGAGTGTTTTGCCATGAGGCAAGGTCTCTGTCTTTACAATTGGTGGGAATCATAAAGGGAGCTGTAGATTTGAGATAAATTCTATTAACTTGAGTATTAGGTTTTGCTCCATTGGTCTACAAACCTTGAAAAATAAGCATAAGTGGAATTTGTGATGCACAAATCTCACTTAAAGTTTAAGGCATTTGTTGTATCCAAGTATAATTATTTTTACCTTGACAGTTTGCTGCACCTTGTCGAGCAACTTAAAGCTTGAGGTGACATGATATTTTCTCTCTCTTGTTCCTCTGTAGCTCATGGCAGCTTTGTCCATTGGGGAGTGTCTATATATTATATATATATAATATATGAAATATATCTTATATATATATGTATATACACACACACACACATATATATATATATATATATATATATATATATATATATATATGTAAGCCTTAGCCAAACACTGGACAAAGTCTGAGCACATAGGTAGATGGCAGGGGGCATGTGACTCACCGCCGGGTGAGCTTCACAATCACAACAGTCATCGGGTACAAGATACAACAGTGTATCCTTGAGCTACACAGGTGCAGAATGGCCTGGAATTACAGGTAAGACTGACACTCACTAAGACATTATGGGTAGAATGTTTTCCCTTTTCTTCAGCTGAGTCTGTAAGCAGCTAATTTAAATGGAATATCAGTAAAATACTGACATGTGCCTGGTTGCCTGGGATGTTCCCTGTTTATGCTGCTGGCCTCCTGTTCCATACTATTAAACATATATTTGCTGGATGGTAAATTAGGCAGTCACTCTACCTGGTGAACTCGAATGTGTAAGCTTTAAATTATTAATAAGAAGTCTAGGTAGGCAGTTATCAGTAGGCTCGCCCCAACTGTAATCCTTTTGATGTAATTGCAGTTGTATTTAGAACTCAGATAAGGAACTATACAAGGAGAGGGTAATCACTTGGATTCATGTGGCTAATCCACAGGATCTTGCAATTTTCACATACACAAAAATAGAGATGATAGTAAAAATAAACTATCTGGGACTCAGTTTCCACAATTCTTGTTTCATCTGTCCCACTCCACCAACACCACCTTTTTCTCTTTTCTGGAGTATTTATTATAAAATCAACTCCTAGGCATCCAATCATGTTAACTGTAAATGTATTAGTAAGTATATAGTACATAAAGATTTTAAAAATTTAACAAAAATACTATAAACACAACCAGTATTAATTAATCATTAATCACAATTATGTATTTTAATAAATAAATTGCTAATTATTATTTAATTACACTATTATTAAGTATTAATAAAATTTTTCTGGTAACATCAAATATACAGTCTAGCTCCAACTTAGCTCGATTTTAACAAAAGTCTGTATAGGTTTGTTTTAGTAAGGGTCCAACAAAGGTATTACATTGAATTCAGCTGATATTCTCTGAGATTTCTTCTCATATAGAGTGTTTCTCTCTCCCCATATTTTGCTCTATTTGTGTTCTGCATATGTCATCCCTCTGATATAATTTTCCACATTCTATAAAATGTGCTATTATCTAACATGGTTCTATTTCTCCTGAATATCTCATAAAATTTGGAGAGGTAAATCTAGACACAGGTTTAGGTTCAGGTACAAAACCTTTTAATAAATATATATGGTTCTGAGTATTTTCTACTGTATACTCTTCGTGAAGTATAGATTTAACCATTTGTTCAAGTGCTGTCAGCCTGAAATTCATTCATTTTAAAGTTCCGATCATCCTGAACTTAATGCATTAGCAAACATTGATCATGACTGCCTTGATCCACTATATTTCATTTGAGTTGTTTAATTCATTCCCGTGGAATTTATTAGCTCTGATTCTTATGTAAAGGAGAGTTTTCTCTCACAAGCTCTTTGATTAGTCTAAAAAGTAGTCCTTAAAAGAAAGGCCAGACAAATGCTTGCTTCTTTCCTTATATTTACCTTAAGTGAGACCATGGGTAGCCTGCTTTACACTGGTTAAAAAGAAAGAGGAAGGCTACTTTGTGTGTGGGATTATTCAACTCAGCAGTGAGAGTAATGAGGAATTTAGGATGAATGTTTTTGGCTAACTCAGAATTCACTGATCTTGTATCATTCACTTTAGGAAAATTCACAGCACAAAATTTATAGTTATATAAGAAAAAAAATGCTTCAGAAAAGAAATAAAAGAACAAGGAACAGTTGTAGTCAAATCCAATGAACAAAACTAGTTGTAAATACAATTAAGAAGGAAAAGCATAAGAAACAGATTGGCATGTTAAATACTCATCAGAGTTTGCTGAAGGTAATCAGACAGCCCCAAAAAAATATGGAAGAGAAGGACTATTTTTCTTTGAACTACACATTTTTCCTAGAAAGGAGCCATGGCAAGAGCCATGGTAGCCCATGGTTGAAAATGTCACAAGAGATTGCAAAAACTGAGTCCCTAAACAGAACCACACTCAATGCAGCACTAGGCAGCAAAGAACTCAGAATTCAAAGCATCAAAGCAAAAGCAAAATTAGAATTTTGAATATTCAAGAAAGGTTTCTAAAATAAGAGCCTGTGATGGGGTTTTCCCCAATTGAAAATATAAAATTTATAAAAAGGCACATACATAATACATGCATACACACACACACACACACACACACACACACAGCCTCAAATATCACTGAGAAAAGAGAAAGTGATCCCTAGTGTCAAAACTGTCATCTGGATGGGCTGTTTCTCCGGGTTGATAACATGATAACTGGGTCTCCACTGGTACCCTTACTCTTTTCACTTGCTGGTTAGGAGAAAGCCAGAAGAAGCAAGAAGCATGGTTTCAGGGTAAACATGGTAGGAATCCAAGGCAGTGACAGCTAGAGCTGTCAGTCAACCATGCTTCTAACAAGAGCAGATTTGAGTAGTGGCTTTCCATGGACTCCAAAAAATGGAAGCTTAGACTATTTATTTTTAATCTTCCCTGCTTTTCAAATATAAGCATTTAATGCTCTATTTTTTTCTCTAAAGACTGTTTTAGCTGCATCTCACAAATTTCAACATGTTGTGCTTTCATTTTCATCCAATTCAAAATGTTTTTTCCTTTTTTGGTATCTTCTGTGACTCATAAGTTACTTAGAAGTGTATTGTCTGTCTTGGTAAATACTTCATGTGCATTTGAAATGAATGTATATTCTATAAATGTCATTTAGGTTAAGTTGACTGCAGTGGTGTTCAAATGTTACACATCTTATTGATTTTCTGACTTTTGTTCTATCAATTACTGAGGGGAGATTTGGGTGTAATTCTGAGTGAATGTGAGAGACGGTGGGGTTTAGGGTATGTTTTAGTCTGTTTGGACTGCTATATCAAATATCACTGACTGGCTGTCTTAAGCTAGGAAAGTGTTAGATTTGGTGGGGAAAACTTATGAAATCTTTCCTATGTAGTGTTAAAGAAGAATTATTCATGACACTTGTTAAAGACAGCAAGGAAGACTTTATTGAAGAGGCACTACTGCAATGGGGGTTCTGCAGTAGGGGGTAAAAATTAGGCAAATTAGGCTCAACTCTGAATACAACAAAAATAAGAGATTTATATCCAAGAAGCAGGTGGGAAGAGCAACATCAAAGCTAGACAGATTCTTGGTAGACCAACTCAATAGGATTTTTGCTGAAGGCAGGCCAAAGTGATATGATATGGAGAGTGGGGGATGAGGAATTTGATCAGATATCCAGGAGGAGGGACTTTCACTGAACTGAATCAGCAGGACTCTTGCTAAAACTAGAGTAAGATGGCTAAAGACAGAGTCCAACAGAATCCAAGGGCCTAGTTAAAAAGAGGACTCAGAGGAGCCTGACTCAAGTTTGGTCAATGACAGTAACAGGTGACAATGACAGTAACAGGTCTTCGTCAGTAACAGGATTTTTCTTAAGGCTAAGGCTAACTTTAAACCTTCTTGATTATATAATTATGCGGCTGTAAATGATAAGGACACATAAATAAAATATAGATCTAAAAAATTAAACATATAAATAACTGGAAGTTACACTGTGATTGCTCTTGTATATGAGAATCATAAAACTATCAATTACTATTATCCTATAATCTACTTTTAGAAAATTACAAAGATCTATAGCCCTTCAAGAGCAGTAGGGCTTCTATATACACGTATATAGAGACAGAAAGAAAGTGAAAGCAAGAGAATGAGAACAAGAGAGGGAGAATGGGAATCAGCATGTTCTATCACTTATTCAGAAACAGCCTCATGGAAGCCAATATTCCTCGTGATATTGATTCTCTAAAAGAGTTATTTTAAAATCTTATTTCCATTCCATTATACACAAGATATAATGCTCCAAGTGTAACATGTTCCCATATGCAATACTCAGAATGGTGAATGCAACACTATTTCTCTATCCTCAATCATTGTCAATGAAACTTATATTGAAAATATTATAGAAAAAACTTGAATACTAATTCTAATTGTATACATATGCAGTTTTTGCTTCACTAGTACTATATTCTAAAATTTAGCATACAGTTTTGTAAGTCAGTTTTAAGTTTTTCTTTGAATATCCTTCTAAAAGTGAATAATTATTTACTACTGTCATACCTCACTGTATGAGAAATAGGTTGGTGGGAAGGTTCTTTCTTTCCTTCTTTCTTTTATTACATGCATTGTTAAAGACAATATTCAAAGCTTAACATTTAATAAGTACTATATTGAATAGCAACATAATGTAGTGATTAAGAAAAGAGTTTTCTGATTAGACAAATGTGACTTTGAGCTTGCTGTGCTGCCACCAGCACCAAGAACAGAAGCAGCCAGAGGAGAACAAAAGACTGTCAGGACGTGAATCCACCCTACCAGCTACCAGGTGTATGATTTTGAGAAGTTTAGTTAAAATGTCTGAGCCTCTCCTCATTTTAAAGGGATATCACAGGACTTTCTCCAAAGTGTTTTCTTCGAAGGCTAAAGATATAATCCATGTAAATTTCTTAGCACAGTTTATGGAAGATATTAAATGCCCTATAAATATTTTCTAGCATTCAAGGTAACTGAAATAGTAGTAGTAGTTGTCACTGTAGTTTAAATTTTAGTCATACTAGTGGTAGCGGTAATAAATTTCTGCACATCTCACGGTTGTGTCTAATCATCTTGGTTGACAGTCAATCAATTTTTTAGAATATAGTTCTGTGCGAGAAATTTTGCTGAAAAAAAGATTCCTGAGAAACTGAAACTCCTTCACTGGTTTTGTATTGATCTCTTTAAGCCTGATATCTACAATTCTTTTTTCCATCATCATCATCACCATTACCATCATCATCATCATCATCATCATCATTATCATCATCATCATCACATAAACACTGCTGCACTTTGAACACAAAAGTCCAAGAGCGGCCAGCGTGAAGGAACTGATAGAGATTAAAACGCTGACTGTGAGATGTGGGGTCGTGTGGGGAACAAACACACACTAGGCCTTGTTGTCCTCACACTATACTGCACAATAACATTAAAATACATGAGGATATGTGTCCTATATGCTCTTTGATGCTAGTAGAACAGATTGCCTTTCAGAGGCAACCTTCATTCGTTGGCTCTACCTGAGTAAATCTAGAAAGGAGCATGAATGATAAAAGTGCAGTCAGGCTCCTAGAAAATTATAGCCCAGTAGAGATGCTAGGATATGGAGGATTTATAGTAAGTCTCAATGAAGTGGGAATATCTACCAAAAAACAAATGTAAGAGATTTTAAAAGTCATTCTGCAGCATTTTTTTTCTTTTTCTTTTTTTTTTTTTGGTGAAGTAAGAACTCTTCCAATAAAAATTGCCTAGGGCAATTACCTTTGTCCACCCAAGAAATTAATTAAAATACGTATTTTAAAGTTCTCTCCATATTTGGTAAGTAACATAGACTCCTTAAACCTTGATATTCCTTTCCATAAAACAGAGATGATAATAATTATGCATAGGCTAATTTTAGGATTCAAATGAATAGTGTGTGAAAAACACCTGGCACTGAGAAGAACCTCCATGAACCTAAGTACTCACTCTTCTTTTTCTACATGGTAACAGAGCCAAGGACTCTTTTGCTGTTATAAATCAGAAGAAGCAATTATATAATTTTGTCTCCAAGGTATTACGACTCATATTTCTGATCCTTACCCCTCTCTCATCAATGAAAATAGCCTTGTGAATAGTTTATAAACATGGCATTTACCAGCTCAGCTCATCTTCTCACGATTAGTTTAGGTGCTTAAACTGTATTGTTAATAACTCCAGAAGAACGGTTTTAATTTCAGTAAGGATCAGTTGGATTAAAATAGAAAAAAAAAAACAAAAGATTCAGTTTTATTGACAAGACTACACACTTAACCACTTAAAACCATCTGATTATAATATGCTATTTGTTAAAAGGAGATACTCTGACAATTGAGAAAAAGGAGCTAGACAGTCCAGTATTGTTGCAGGTAAAAGTGATCTCAAATTGAGTGAATAACACCATCAACATATGTCCAAGATGTCACTCTCTCTTCCCAGTGTGGACACATCCAAACAGAAAATTTGAGCTTTATGTGAAGTAAGAATAATAGAGACAAACTAGTAGCAGTTAAAAGCTAAGAGAAAGAAGGTTTTTTTTAGTTCTGTGTGGGCTTCTCTAAATTGTCAAGAAGGATTTGAGACTGGAAAGGGTATATAACACATAGTGGTTGAAAAAGGATTTTAATTTAAATATTATTTAGGGGTTTTTAAGAGATCTCTGATGAACTAAGTGGATTTAGTTTTCCTAGCCCAATTAAGTTTTATCCTGGAATACTGAAAAAAGTTTGCAGATGAGAACACTCAACTTCCATAATCTTTGATGAACTAGGAAGAGGTTGTTATCATCTGGAGATCAGATTTTTAAATAAAAATTTTTAAATTACAATAAAAATTATAACAATTGAGCTATGGAGTTGTATAATCAATGCAAATATTATAGGAAAACTGTATCAGACTTCTAGAAATAAAAATATCAAGCATTTATAATGGGTAAGAATCCACTAAGAGCAAGTGAAGCCAGCAAGTTTAATATGTGTGTGTTTGTGTGTGTATATAAATATATATATATTAATAATATTCTGGTTTTTCAAGACTGCTATGGACGTATCATAATACTGACTTGAATAAAGTTTTCACAGAACCTCTGATAGTATTCATTGGGTCAAAATGGAGATGGGTAGATAAGGCAAATGAATTCATAGCACTTAGAAAATATATGCTAGAAAGTGTTGATTAATAGATGAGTATCTCCCAATTATCTATCACAGGTCTGTGCTCTTAACTTATTTTTGTATCAGTGATATGGAAGAGAGTATATATAATAGAAGTGGGTTTCCCCACTTTCCTTCAGGACTCTGCATTTTGCCTCACTGTCCCTACACTCCCTGTGCTGTAAGTGAGCACCTTTTCTTTCCATCATCCTCCTTGTGTTTCCTGACGCTATTTTCACCAGGTTAAATTATCTACTCAAAATATTTCTTATTATACAAGCCCATAATGATGCAGCTGTCCCATTCTTATCCAGCGTTCAATTATGCAATTCTTGGTTATTTCAGGTTAATAATAATTAAATCTTGTTTTGGAGCTTTACTTGTCATATATATCCTACTTTCCCTAGCTAGATATTAAGAAAGACATAGCATCCTTTTCTTCCTTCTGTAAATCCACTGTATACAACAAAGTACCAGGCACAGATTTGCAAAGCAGCTACATGGTAAGTAAGCTTATATTGAATAAATTAACAGACTTGCTAATTGATCAGTTCCCTCAACATTGAATCCATGCTATGGCCCAGGGTCACGTAAATCCGAAAGTATGTAAAATAGTATTAGCCTGTTAAGCAGACTCCAGGGATGTGAGTCAAATTATACGCAGGGAGACTTCCCTTATCCACAAAGATTTTTCATATCAATGACGTGTTAATAATGTTTTACTCACATGTATATTCTGTCAACAGTGTGTGAATTTCTTTCTATTTTCTGTCTCTAGTGACTTCACCAAAGATGCCTTCATAGCTAGAACAAAGGTCTGGGTTTCCCCATGATGCTCCATCATTGCTTAATATATCATGAAGCAGAGTCACAGCTAGCAACTGCAAGAATTTCCTATTCCAGCATATAAATCTTTGTAAAGCATGTTCTAAAAAATGAAGGAAAAAAAACCACAACACTGGACTTTCATATATTCTTCCCTAAGGCTTATATTGAACAATGAGCCCAATATGGTACTGTACATCATACTGCTAAGCTGGCAGAAGAATTCAAACCTCCCTAAGCACAAGAGCCAAGGGAGCTATTAGCATGTTTTTAAGCTTAACATTCCGGATGAGACTAGTGTCACAGGTTCCTTTGGAATGTGATTTTCCTTGACTCTTTTCCATTTGGATGTGTGAAAGTTATGAGGGAGTCTGAAGCAGTAGGAGAGGGAGGGAGAGCATGTCTAGAGTGATGATACATTTAAAAATACCATCCCGAGAAACCCTGAGCTCTCTAGTTATGGATTCTAAATATGGTTACGCCAACAGGAGAGAAGTGCGCCAGTTGGTCTTTCAGAAAGCCGCTCCAGCATCAGATAAAGATGACTCACCCAGGGGGGCCGTCAGGCTGTGATGTGCCATTTCAGCATTTTCTTACCAAAGCCTTCAAACATGGTTCCTTCCCAGAAACCACACTTTCCTCAAAGAATAGAGGAATAATAACACATCAATACTGAATTGCTAGCATTAGATCATTGTTAATCCCCTCAAAAAACACTTTTTTGGGGGGAGGGTTTACTAAAAGGCTTTCTAGGTAACGACCATTATTAGCAAAGGAAATACACCAAAAAATTGCTATGGGTATTATTTCCTCTTGTACATATGTTGGCTTTAATTTTTTTCCATTAGATTTATTTTTGTAAGGGAATCTAAAACTAGTGCTGCATTAAAATATTTTTCACACTCCAAACAGTAAGTTGAGGAGTATCATATGAAGGAAAAGCCCATATTTATTACAGTATTTTTGCTTATTCCTTTTCCACTAGAATGCCCACATGCAAACACACAATTTCCTAAAACCTTTTAAACTATCAAATCTATTTGAGCCTAGTGTTAAAAGTGTGAAGCCATATATTATAGTTCTTGCCTACTGCATATTTATTGTGTTGACTAGATTTATTGCATTTTAATGGCTATGTGTTCATAAATTGATTTTTAACCAGGTCTATTTAAAAACCTCTTGTGATGAGCTAACTATAACAAACTTGCCATCTGTGTCTCTTAGGAAGCAAAAATTTTAAATTTAGTCAACTCTACTGTTGGCATTCTATTTTTCAGTTCAACCTCTTCTGTAAATTATTTTCTCCAGATCCTTAATTCTGGAGGTGTGTGGGTGGAGAGCAGACTAGACTGAGTTGTTCACAAGAGTTGTGTCAAAAATCCAGAAATAGCAAAATTAAAACCACCAAATCAATAAATAGTATTGAGTAAGAATTTATTGTGCATTTAGAAACAGTTTGCAAACTGGAAGCTTCCAAATTCAGAGAATGATCTGAAGCTCAGGGGCATGAAGTTTCAGGATGACTTATGAAGTGAAAATGAGGAAGTTGTCAACCTTTACAATGACTGGTTAGTATAATGGGGATTCCCAAATGGAAGGGAATTGGTTAAAAGTGATTATCTCATACCATGTTTAGGAAGATGACTTAAGTTTTTTTTTTTTTTTTTTAAATAATTCTCAGAGGCAAGGAATAACCTTAAGTTAAATTTCACTTATGTTCGTGAAATAAGCTAGATTTAGTTCTGTTTATATGGCTTAAATGGTTTTGTTTGCTCAGGGAATTCTCAAGTCTGGTCTCTATTTTGTACTTAATTTGAACAACTTCCTACTTTCGGTCATTCTCTCAGCAGGCTGAGAGTGTGACCAACAAATATAGCGTTACTTTTGTTTGCTAGTGTTGATGTTGCAACCAGCAATGTTTTAAATTAAGTTATAAAAATTATAGTTATCTTCATCAGTTCATTCACTCTCCTGTAACTAATCTTTGTTTCGTTTCATAGAGTTTTAGAAATTCTTATCCAGTTGAGTATTATGATCTTAAAGTTATCAGAAACTTATATTCTAGAGTAACTGTCATCATCTTTTCCATGAATCTCTTTGAGTTTGAAGCATTCTGCCTGTAGTTGATTGTAAATACTTTCCAAGAAGGATCAAGAGTAAAATGATAACTTGTGAGTGACGAAAGACTTAAAAACAGCCACGGTTAAAGATTTAGTGAGAATCCATCAAAAAATAATGCAGTTAAAAAGCAACTGCTTTTTTGTGATATATATTATAAAATAACTGGAATTATGATTGACAATATTATACCAGGACATATCTAGATTTTTAGGAATTACATGTAATTTCCAGAATATATATTAATAATATATACACATGTAAATATAAAAAGTTTAAACATTACTTTTTATTTGACAATGCTTCCCATGAAATTTAATATCAAGCCTAAATAAATTAAGATTTCTCTTTTATAAGCAGAGAGAGCAAATCTTTTGAGATCTTCCAAGGACCCTCTGGAAAATCCCAAAGTTAGTTTGAAGTCAAAAAGCCTTCATTCAGAATCTGATTTGGGGAAGTTTGTTAAAAACGTCAAAATATTTAAAACACTTGATCAAATAGGAGTATGTCACTGTGAAATTATACTTTATCCATTCAACCAAAGTGACAATTAAAAGATTTAAAAGGCAAAGATAGAAAACTATATAGTTGCAAAAAAACTTAACTCTTTTAATATTGAAAAGACTCGTGCTCAACATTGCTAATTATTAGAGAAATTCAAATCAAAACTATGCTGAGGTATCACCTCACATCAGTCAGAATGACCATCATCAAAATTCTACAAATAATAAACACCTGGAGAGGGTGTGGAGAACAGGGAACCCTCCTACACTGTTGGTAGGAATGTGTGTAGAACAGTATGGAAGTTCCCTAAAAAACTAAAAATATAGTTACCATATGATCCAGCAATCCCACTCCTGGGCATGTATCTAGAAAAGCCAAAAACTAATTCAAAAAGATACAGGTAACCCAATATTCACAGCAGCACTATTTACAATAGCCAAGACAGGGAAGCAATGTAAACGTCCATTGACAGAAGAAAGGATAAAGAAGATGTGGTATATATATGCAATAGAATATTACTCAGCCATAAAAAGAATGAAATAATGCCATTTGTAGCAACATGGGTGGACCTAGAGATTATCATACTAAGTGCAGTAAGTCAGACAAAGACAAATATATAATATCACTTATATGTGGAATCTAAAAAAAAATTGATATGAATGAACTTATTTACAAGACAGAAATAGACTCACAGACATAGAAAACAAACTTATGGATACCAAAGGGGAAAGGGGCAGGGGGACGGATAAATTAGGAGTTTGGGATTAACAGATATACACTACTATATATAAAATAGATAACCAACGAAGACCTAATATATAGCACAGGAAACTATATTCAATATCTTATAATAACCTATAATGGAAAAGAATCTGAAAAATAATATATATACATATATATATATATATGTGCATAACTGAATCACTTTGCTGTACACCTGAAATTAACACACTGTAAATCAACTATACTTGATTTAAAAAAAAAAAGCAAATAAACTGAAAAAAAAAAAAAAGAAAATACTCAGTTTTCCTAAGTCATCAAAGATCTGACAAAGACAATGTGGGGCACAGGAAATATTTCCTAAGACACAAAATCTTTGTTTCCTAAGCAGGTTACATTAAAGGTAAAGAAAAACCTTTTATAATATTTTATTAAGAGCAGACCAGATCAATAGTCCAAGAAATTTTGTTGTTTAGCAGATAAAAGAAAATTAAATTTTAGTTTTATATAAGTACAGTACTTATTAAAGCTTATTTTTTAAAAACCCTAATAATAAATCCATTCAATTTTAGCCAGCTTTGACCTCACAGCATAAAATTTCTTTCCCACAAACTTTTGCAACTTCCTATATCCATTTAGGTTTTATGTTATTCTTTTTCCTTTCTTATTCTGAAACAACCAGTCATTTTATTTCAGACAATATTACTCTCTTTTTCCTTAATAAAAACACATCCTATATATCTTGCATACTTCTCATATAAAAATGCATCCCATTTTCTTCCCATACTTTGTATACAAAATTGTTTCTCTTCACTCATTGATTTTAGCAGTTCTACTTTTACATACTGATTATAAATGTTAACTATAAATCTTTACTTTCCAGTGAAAGCTAGGAAGCAGGCAGTTATGAACTATCATATATTATTAGCATCCCATAGTAGATTAGGAAATTTATAAATACAAAATTATAAAAATGTATACTTTTTTAGAGACATGTTTTTCATAGTACAATTTTTATTTATTTTTTTTTTGCGGTACGTGGGCCTCTCACTGTTGTGGCCTCTCCCTTTGCGGAGCACAGGCTCCGGACGCGCAGGCTCAGCAGCCATGGCTCACGGGACCAGCCGCTCCGTGACATGTGGGATCTTCCCGGACCGGGGCGCAAACCCGTGTCCCCTGCATCGGCAGGCGGACTCTCAACCACTGCGCCACCAGAGAAGCCCCTAGTACAGTTTTTTAACATAGCAGAAGACATGGTTATTAATAAACCCAAATACCCTTTGTCTCTCTGTAAAACTTAAGAAGCCAAAACCAGATTAAGTTTAAAATTATGTTTAGCAATCAATGTCTCAATATATTACCTTATTTGGAAATGATCTAAATATTCTAATAAATATCCATTATTTAGTTTAATATAGTATAAACTTTTATCTTATTTACATTTATTTAAATGACTTGTTAACAATTATGCTTAGATTAGACATTGAATAGCTAACCATCATCTTATTTTTCTTGTTAAAGATTTTGTAATAGAGATAGCATAAGCTTATTTGACTAGTAAATCCAGGGAAAAAGTTATATGTTTGCATTAAATTTAATATTGACAATCCTAAAGGAATTCCTGTTTTTATTAAACCAACAAACTTAAACTAGCTTTTATTTATCAAAGATTATCTCAGATCATGTAAACTCAAAAAATATTTAGGTTAGTTTCTATATTTCTGAGAGTACACCTGACTTCTATAAATACTTATTTTTCCTTGAAACCAATTAAATAGAGCTCTTTGCAAATTAATTTTAGCAACACCATCCATAGGTAGAAAAATATCACATACCTATAGCATACGCACATAAGCATACATAATGTACAGACTTAAATAGAGATTTTATAGCTTTTGTTTTTAAAAATTTTAGCCATGTCTCAGGTATTAAGTTCAAAAGAATAGTTGGATCCAAACTGTATTTCTGGCAGATGGACTAAGTTAAGATTACTTGCTCATATGGCCAAAATATTTTTTTTTTACCTAAGATTTTTAATTTGTGCACTATAAGGATTCTTTAGGAGAAGCTAACTTTGGACTCATTTTGTATGTAGAAGCTTCTGCATACCAATCAAAGAATGAGTTCCACTGTCTCTGAGAGGTTTGAGATCTTCTCTTTTAAGGGCACTCCTTAAAGTGGACTTATCTAAAACAAAGTTTCCCCAGAAAGGTCGTTATAATTCCAAATTATTCAAAAGTGTACCCATTTTTCAGAACGGTACAGAATTCTGGTCCATGGTGGATATACATATAAGAGGCAGGAATCTTTAAAGAAGAAGGAAATTTAGACTAGGTGGAACCCATTCTGCTTTTAGATTCCCTGAAACAAATATTCCAACCTGGTAATCTGACTTCTGCCTAAAACCCAGGGAATCACAGGTTTCTCCCCTTACAGACCGAAAGATGATTTACCAAGAAGCTTCAACAAACAGAAGATAGGTATGCATAATAAAACTGGAAAGGTCAAAAAGAAAAGAGCACAGAGCTCAGATCCAAAAGAGACTTACCCTTAAACTCCACTCATCCAGAAAACAGTGAACTCAATAGGCCAGAGTGGGTACCAGCCTCTGGTTACTCAGAGCCTTGGAGTTGTTGGGGTCTTCTTTAGATCCCACTTCCAATGCCATAAACTGTCAAAAATCCAGAAATAGCAAAATTAAAACCACTAAATCAATAAATGGTATTGAGTAAGAGTATATTGTTCATATAAAAATAGTTCACAAACTCAAATTTCCAAGTTCAAAGACATATGAAGCTTGGGGGCATAAAGTTACAGGATGACTTATGAAGTAAAACTGAGGAAGTTATTAACCTTTACAATGATTGGTTATTACAATGCAGGGTTCTAAATAACAGGGGTTTGATTAAAAGTGATTATCTCACACCATGTTTAGAAAGATGACTTGTTTCTTTTATAATTGTCAGAGGCATTTATAAGAAATAACCCAAGTTAAGTTTTGCTTACATTCATGAAATAAGCTAGATTTAGTTTTGATTTCATGACTTAAATGGCTTCGTCTGCTCAGGGAATTCTCAAGTCTGGTCTTCATTTTATATTTAACTCTGACTTCATTTAGTGGTGGTGATTTAATATTCTAAATCCAGCTCCCCCCTCACCCTTCCTCACTTCCCTTCAAGACAAGAAGTCAAGATGCTACCAATACATCTGCCATTGCCATTTGGTGAAGCCAGAGGAGTAGGGGTGCCGAAGAAAGAGTCACCCATGCTGGGAATTACAGCAGAAGGTGAAGATTTCATCAATCTCCCATAGACAGGTTCATTCAGTGCTTTCTAATGCCTGAACTTTGTCATTAGGCTTGAAGGGTAGACAGCTAGACTTTTGGAACCCATTTCTTCTCTTTCCTTTGAGTACTAAGCTCTTCATTTTGATGTAGTTGACAATGTCTCCTCTTCTTGATTTTTGTTTCCAATGCTTTGAAATTTGTATTATTATTTGTTTCTCCTCCTGCCTCTTTTCTTTTTACCTTACCTATTTTCATTCTTCTCCCCCCAAAAAGTTTAGAAAATAAATATGAAAATTAAAAAATATATAAATTGTATTTCCTTTAATTTGGGGCAAAATTATTTTTATTTTGGTGTCTTTGATGTTAATGTCAGAATCTAACCTTAGAGCACTGTCATTTTTAAATTAATTTTGTCTACAGTTCCATATATCCACAGACACTTAACATGCTTTGACAAAACAAATGGGTAATAAATGTCAATGAATTCTCAGATTCCTCATCTATCATCCATTATACTAAACAATTCCCCCATAAATGTCAATTGACTGCAACAAAAACTCAATTTATTTCAGTAATTCATGTCATGTTTTCTTTGTTTTTCAAAAGTAAGTCATACTTTACAAATTACAGACTCAAAACACTGCCCAAATGTCATAAAGGCTTCTATTCCAAATAAGGATCTATTAATTAAAACTGGAAAAACAGGGAGTCTGGGATAAAAGGAAACCATGAGTTAAGTCAGTACGTAACTCTATTCCCTGCCCAGGATAACCAATAAAAATATTAAAATGTGTACGTTTAAAAATTAACTATGAACACAAATTAACCTGTGCCTGTTACCCATGTACTAAAAGAACAAAAGCATATATGAATAGATTTTGACCCTTTGCTTGTGTTTAAATGCATTTTGAAGTCACAGTCAGTGAATTCTGCTCTAGGGTTATTTTGATATTGTCAGACACACACACACACACACACACACACATGCATACAAATCCCAGAATCTAATTACCTTGAATCACAGGTAAAGTGCCCTTTAACATATCTGTTGATAATATCCTGACTTTCCAAATATTTTGTTTTCTTTCACCTATCTTCACATTTCATTAAAGTATAAAATATAGAAGCTGGCCTTTGGGAAGATGCTAAAGTGGTGACAGGCAGTTTAGTAGGTAGTGACTTTGTAGTTTTAAATGGAAGGGGAAAACATGGCAGTGAAGGAGATGGGAGTGTCTAACACTGAAGTACTGTTTGCACTGTTGAAGACCCACCACAGTCTGGGTTTCCTCACATCTGGGAACACCCACCACAGTAGGGGTTTTCCTCAGATCTGACGTGGCTCCATCTCACTCTGAGTCCAACTGCATTTTCTCACTTTATAGTACATTTTTACACTCCAAGGCCTCATTTAATTCCAACTTTCCCCAGTTTATCTTACTTCTGATTCCTGGAACAATTATTCACTCTAGAGACAGGAAGAAAAGATACTGATGAGATAGTTTCTATTTCATTAACTTTGATCAATTCTAAAGTTTGGGCAATTGGTCAAACTTCAGTCTAAATATTCTAGTTGCTTGCTGCTGATCTCGGCAATGTGAAATTGCTTTAAAAAAGAGTAATAATCTGTACAAGCATTAGTAATATTTGTTAATATTAAATAATCAGGCTAGTTCCTCTCATGACTCTTGGTGCTTAGTGAAATTATGATCCTAAGAAGAAAGAAAAATATTCTTCTACATTTTCTGGGAGTTTCCTTGTTTGGACACCCATCTATTTGGAATGAATGAATTTTTAAAAATCATTTCCAAAATATCCTGGAACATAAATTATGAATGCCGCTCTGCTTTAAACTTATGGGACTAATTCTTAAAAGCATTTTAAGTCTTTTCAGTTTCATTAAACAATAGGCCCATGTAGCAAAAAGAGAACTGATCTTGGAATCAGGAGACCAATCTTTTTTGTTGCCCTTGACCATTAACCAAATGTGTGACTGTGGACAAGCCACTTCATCTTCCTTTAGTGAATCTTCACTTGTAAGCTTGTACTGACTTTTTTAATTAAAAAAAAAAAAAAAAGATGTGTTAAGAATAGACAGTAGGGCTTCCCTGGTGGCACAGGGTTGAGAGTCCGCCTGCCGATGCAGGGAACAGGGGTTCGTGCCCCGGTCCGGGAAGATCCCACATGCCGCGGAGCAGCTGGGGCCGTGAGCCATGGCCGCTGGGCCTGCGCGTCCGGAGCCTGTGCTCCGCAGAGGGAGAGGCCACAACAGTGAGAGGCCCGAGTACACCAAAAAAAAAAAAAAAAAAAAAAAAACTACAATGAGGTATCACCTCTCACCAGTCAGAATAGCCATCAACAAAAAATCTACAAACAATAAATGCTGGAGAGGGTGTGGAGAAAAGGGAACCCTCTTGCACTGTTGGTGGGAATGTAAATTGATACAGCCACTGTGGAGAACAGTATGGAGGTTCCTTAAAAAACTAAAAACAGGGCTTCCCTGGTGGCACAGTGGTTGAGAGCCCGCCTGCCGATGCTGGGGACACGGGTTCGTGCCCCGGTCCGGGAGGATCCCACATACCGCGGAGCAGCTGGGCCCGTGAGCCATGGCCGCTGAGCCTGCGTGTCCAGAGCCTGTGCTCCGCAACGGGAGAGGCCACAGCAGTGAGAGGCCCGCGTACCGCAAAAAACAAAGCAAAAAACCAAAAATAATAATAATAATAATACTAGACAGTGGCTGAATTTTTCATAAATGCTCCCCTTTTTCAGATTTCTCAATCTTTCCTACAGAGAAAGATTTTGATCTTTCTCAGGAGAAGCAGAGGTCACGTATTCCTTAAGGTTACAGTAGATATTACAGATCTTTTTAGGAAGGAATTTAGTTTTATTCAGCACTGTGCCCTCAGGACACAGAGCACAGTAGGCACTTAGCAAATATTTGTTGAATGAATGAGTTAATATGCGTGGCACATGTTTTTATTCAGAATTCTGACATCCAGGGAGCCTTTCTAATGTTATCACCATGAAGGAAACCTCTTTAGCCCTTTATTTGTGGAATAAAAAGCAAAAATTAAGGTCCAAACTAGCATTTATCCTGTCTCACAGAACCCCAAAACATCATATTATATAAAGCATAGATATTCTAATAACAATGCCAAGTACTTCATTGAAAATATACTAACAATACAAATGCTTAGTTTATCTTAAATATACCTGTATCTGAAATTGTAAATGTATACAGATTAAAAAGTTGCTGTATAAAATATAATTATCACTGTAAAATATTTGGATATCAAAAGTTTTTTAATATTCCTATTTTAATAATGCCAAAATGCATAGGGTGTTCAAAGTGAAAAAAAGTTCTTCCCCTTCCTTCCTTTTCTTCCTTCCCTCCCTTCCTTCTTCCCTCCCTCCCTCCCTCCTTTCCTTCCTTCTGATTTCGTCCTTCCTTCCTTTCTCTTTCTTTGTCAGGGTGCTGCTGAAGAGTAGTACAGAATCAGACTGGCTTCAAAACCAGGGTTCAAATCTCTAATCTGTAATTTGGGACTCATTTATTAGCTCCCTATGTCTCATCCTGAAAATAAAGATAATTGCAATATTAATCTAACTGGGTTGTTGTCATGATGAAACGAGTTGTTAAATGAAAATCTCCTAGATTGAAGCATGTTCCCAAAATAGGTATTCAACAGATATTAGCCATTGTGATTTTAAGCATGATTTTTTTTTTTTTTGCGATACGCGGGCCTCTCACTGTTGTGGCCTCTCCCGTTGCGGAGCACAGGCTCCGGACGCACAGGCCCAGCGGCCATGGCTCACAGGCCCAGCCACTCCGCGGCATGTGGGATCTTCCCGGACCGGGGCACGAACCCCTGTCCCCTGCATCGGCAGGCGGACTCTCAACCACTGCGCCACCAGGGAAGCCCTTAAGCATGATTTTTAAAACAAGAAGCATAATTAACTTTCAAAAAAAGAAAGAAATTTATCTTTGAAAATCCCCAATCCACACAATGTTTGTTTTCAATACACTGTCCCTTCCTACTCCCACCACATCCTTCAGTTGGGTGTTTGGTTTCCCACCTTCCTTCCCAGCAGGGAAAGCGTAGGCCTGGGAGCCAAATCAGGCCAACTTTTTCCAGGTTATGGGCCAGGGGCATAGGCCTGGCTGTAGGCAAGCAGATCAAGGAAGGTTAGGTAAGGTACTCGGAGCCCTCAGTGACCTTACCTGTTCCATCTTGTAGCTACCTATTCTTATAATCCTTATTACCAAATGCTTCAACATTCTCATCTGGATCATCTCATTTCTTTTTCCTAACCAAAGGCTCATATATATTAATCAAGGACACAGAATAGAAGCCATTGATTAAAGCCAAAATTATATATGATATTTAAGTTTAAGATTCTTAACACTGATGACGCCACCTGCCAAAATACTTGTCTCACTTCACTCAAAAAAATAACAATGTAGCTCTGTCTTAAAAAGACCAAATTTGACCAAAGGGCCAAATATGAGTAAAACTGAGAAAAATGAATTGCTTATGAAGCCTTAGTTCCTTTAGAGAGCCTTACCTGTCAAAGGTATCCTCCTACTCACTGATAACTGCAAATGTCATGGACTGCCCAAATTTTCAAATTTTGCTTCACAAGTCTTGAAGACTATTTAATGATTTCAATAGGAATAAATTAAACAACAATATCATGAATTTTTATGACAGAGCAACAAATGATCATGCACAACATGACTTTCAAGTCATCGCTAATAGACTGTGTTTGCATTTTCACTAGTTCTTCCTCATATTTATTCTTTTTTGTATTTATTTGAAAAGTACACATTAGAATGATTTGGAAACTTATTTAGTTAAGAATTCAAGTTGTTACTTTTAATTGCTCTTTTAATAGATTAATATTTATTTAGAGGAGTGCAGATAAAAGCTACTCAAAATCTGAAAATGACCACTGTTGAAATAAATTATTTAAAATAAGGACCAAAATAAAACCATGATTTTCAGACAAAATCTAAGAGCAATGAATGATTATTTTTAGCCAGAATTACAGAAATGTAATTTACATATGCTGAAATTTACCCTTTTTGGTGTATAGTTCTACGCATTTTGGCAAACACTTATTTGTGTTGTAGCTCATCAATATTTCATTTATTTCTTTTCCTGAGTAGTATTCCATATTACAGATGTACTGCAATTTCAATTTTCAAAAGACATTTATTTCCAAAGCAATTATGAATAAAGCTGTTATAAATATTTGCAAACATATTTTTGTAAAAATATTTTATTAAAAAAATAAATATGTAGATGTACAATGGCTAGATCATATGGAGGATACCTGTTTAAATTTTAAGAAACGGCTTTCCAAAATGGCTGCTCCATTTTACATTCCCTCTAGCAGTGTGGTTGTTATCTGCCTTGTCCTAATAACTAACAATGTTGAGCACCTTTTTGTGTGCTTATTTGCCATTAGTATATCTTTTCTGGTAATACATCTGTTCAAATCTTTTGCTCATTCTTTTTATTAGGTTTTTGCTTCCTATTACTGAGTTCTGAAAGTTCCGTATATACCCTAGATATTATTCCCTTACCAAACATATACACTGGAAATAGTTTCTTTCACTCTGCAGCTTGCCTTTCATTTTCTTAACTCTAAGAACTTGAGTCTTTAATTTTGTAGAAGAAAATTTTATCCATTAATTCCATTATGGATATTTACGGCACACTTCAAAAACATCTTTCAAATTTTAATATCACAGAGGTAATTTTCCTATATTTTCTTCTAGATGCTAAGTAATTTTAGGTTTTAAATTTAGGCCTATGTTCCATTTTGAGTTAATTTTGATCAATAGCGTGAGGTATTTTTATTTTTATAGATATTCAATTGATATGACTTCATTTGTTGAAAACAGTATCTAATCTCCACTGAATTGCTTTTCTATCTGTGTTATAAATCAGTTGTCCATATCTCTTTCAGGAATCCCTTTTCTTCCACTGATTTAAATACTTGTCTATGTTTATGCCAATACCACACTACTCTAAGACTTCTTTTTCTCTACTATTGGTATTTACTGCTACAGATAGAACCATAGGTAATGATTTAGCAGCTTTCCACATATTTTGGCATGTTGCATTTTCATATTAATGTAGTTCAAGGTACTTTATACTTCCAATTTTGAATTCGTCTTTGATCCATGGGATATTTAAAAGTTTGTTATTTAGCTTCCAAATATTTGGAGAATTTCCAGATATCTTTCTCTTACTGATTTCTAATTATTTTACATCACTTGAATCCTTTTAATTCATGTAGACTTCTTTTATATCAAGAAGAACTTCCATATTAATAAATGTTCTGAATGCACTTGAAAGAATGTGAAAGTGATGTGTATTATACTGTTTTGGGGTGGACTGTTCTATAAATATCAGTTAGGCATGTTACTTGGTAGTGTTGATTAAATCTTCCACATCTTTACTGATTTTTTGTCTAGATGGTCTATCAATTATTTAGAGAAAAATCTGAAATCTCTATAATTTATGATATGTTTATTTCTCCATTCAGTTCTAACATTTTTTGCTTCCTATATATTAAAGCACTCTTATTAGGTACATAAACATTTAGAATCTTTATGCCCTCTTGATGAATGGGCCCCTTTAGGATCATGAAAGGACATGCTTTATCCCTGGTAATATTCTTTGCCCTAAAGTCAAATTTCTGAAGTTAACATAACCATTCAAACTTACTTTGGAATAGTGTTAGCATGGTATATATTTTTACATCTTTCTACTATTTATAATTAAACTTTCAATTTTGAGGTAATTATGGATTTACATAAAATTGTAAAAAATAATATGGAGAGATCTCATATAGCCTTTACCCAGTTACTCCTAATGGCAATTGTGCAAAAATTTGGTGTAGCGTCACCACCATAATAAGACATTGATATAGTCAAGATACAGGATATTTCCATCAAAACAAAGATCCCTCATGTTGTCCTTGTAGCCACTCCCATTTTCTTCTTATCCCACATTCTTCTAAACCCTGGGTTCTCCACTGCTATAAATTTGTCATTTCATGAATCTATGTAAATGGAATTATACTGTAGTAACCCTTGAAATTGCCCTTTATAACTAGGCATGTTCTCTGGAAATTTATCAAGGTTGTTGTATGTGTCAATAATTTGCTTTTTACTGCTAAATAGTATTTCATGGTTTGAGTGTACTATAGTTTGTTTACCACTCACAAGTTGAAGGATATATTTGTTATTTCTAGTTTTTGGCTATTACAAATAAAGTAGTGCTAAACACTCCTGTTCAGATTTTCATTTCTCTGGGATAAATCCTCAGAGGTGCAGCTGCTGAGTTGAATATTAATTGGATATTTAGTATTTTAAGAAACTACCAAACTGCTTTAGAGAGTGGCTGTATAATTTCACAATTCCACCAACATTGTATAAGTGATTCAGTTTCTAAACATTCTTGCTAGCTTTGGTGTCATCACTATTTTTTATTTTAGCCATTCTGATAGGTGTGTACTGTTATCTCATTTGGGTTTTAATTTCCATTTCCTTAATAGCCAATGAAGTTGAACATATTTTCATGAGCTTATTTGATAACTGTTATCTCCTCAGTAAATTTCTCTTCATGTCTTTTGTCCATTTTTTTACTCAGACTGTTTACTGTTGAGCATTGGGAGGTTTTTGTTTTTGTTTCATTTTGTTTTTTAGTATTCAGGATTTTTTTTCATTTCTGTTTACATTCTCTAGTTTAAATATTTACAGTAACATTAGATGTTCTTTATGTATTCTAGATATTAGTGCTTTACTGGACATGTGGTTTCCAAATATGTTCTCTCAGTCTACATCTTAGTTTTCATCTCTTTACCAGAGTCTTTTGCAGAACCAACTATTTTAATTTTGAAGTCCAATTTATCAATTTTTCTATTATCTATTGTGCTTTAGTTATAAAGTCTAAGATCTTTTCAACTAGCTCTAGATTCTGAAGGTTTACTACTTTTTTTCTCTAAAAGTTTTATAGTTACATATTGTATATTTAACTGCATGATCCATTTTGACCTAGTATGTGTATAAAGTGTGCAACTTAAGTCAAAGTTCTTTTCTTTCCTCCCTCCTGTCTGTCCTGCCTTCCTTCCTTCCTTCTTTCCCCCCTCCTTCCTTTCTCCCCCCCACTCCCTCCCTCTCCCCATCTCTCTCTCTCTTTCCTCCTTCCTTCCTTCCTTTCTTTCTTTTCCTATGGATATCAAATTGCTCCATCACCATTTGTTGAAAAGGAGGCAGTCTTTCTTTCCTTAATTTGCTTTTACTACTTTGCCAAAATTCAGCTGCATATTTTGTTGGTCTATTTCTATATTTTCAATTTTGTTCCACTGACCTGTGTGTCTATTCCTCCAACAATAACACACATGTATAACAAGTCTGAAAATCAGATAGACAGATTCCTCTGACTTTATTCTTTTTATCAAAAATATATTAGCTATTCATACCATATGCCCAGCAATTCTGGCATTTATCTGAATAAAACAAAAACACTAATTCAAAAAGATATATGCACTCCCATGTTCACTGCAGCATTATTTACAATAGCCAGTATATGAAACCACCTAAGTGTCAATCAATGGATGAATGAATAAAGAATTTGTGGTATATATATGCCATGGAATATTATTCAGCCATAAAAAGTAATGATATATTGCCATTTGTGAAAACATGGATGAACCGCAAGGACATTATGCTAAGTGAAATAAGTCAGACAGAGAAATACAAATGTTGTATGATCTCTTTTATGTGTGAAATCTAAAAAAAAAGAAAAAATACCAAAATCAAGCTCATGGATACAGAAAATAAATTGGTGGTTGAAAGAGGTGGGGGTAGGGTGAGGTGGATAAACTGTTTTGTCTGTTTTAGCTTACATAAATTGGATAAAAATAAAAGATAATGACCAAAAATTGGGAGCAAAGACCTGATGATGACATAATATAATTTGGGAGGAATGATTTAGATAGCAAGGCTTCTACTCATCTTATACCAAAAGATAATTATTGGGTTGAATGACTTAATCACCTGATATAGGTAAACAGGTGTTCACTTGTTATTTTTAGAATGGAAGCACATGAGAATTCCTGAGACATATATTCATAAATCCTTTATTATGACAAAGGTAACCATAAAAGCAAGTGTATTTTAATAAAATTTAAATACCTTTATTTAAATAAAATGTTCTTCTATATCTGAATTTTTTACTGATTTATAGTTGATTTATAATATCGTGTTAGTTTCAGGTGTACAGCAAAGTAATTGTTATTATTTTAGATTATATTCCAATATAAGTTATTATAAGATATCGAATATAATTCCCTGAGCTATACAGTAAACCTTTGTTGCCTATCTATTTTATGTATAGTAGTTTGTGTCTGTTAATACCATACTCCTAATTTGTCCCTCCTTCCCTCCCTCTCCCATTTGGTAACCATAAGTTTGTTTCCTATGGTTTGTATATAGATTCATTTGTATTATTTTTTAGATTCCACATATAAGTGATATCATATAGTATCTCTCTTTCTCTGACTTACTTCACTAAGTATAATATTTTCTATGTCCATCCACGTTACTGCAAAGGGCAATATTTCATTCTTTTTTATTCCAGGACCCTCCTCAAATACCTGCAAATACCTGCAGATTCTTAAATCTCCAAGTTGACCCTCTGTATTGTGGATTCTGCATCCTCAGATGCAACCAACTGTGTGGATCATGTATTAAATTTGCAATCGGTGGTTGGATGAATCTGTGGATGTGGGATCCAGGGATTCAGATGGCTGACTGTATATTTATTGAAAAAATTTGCATATTAGTGGACCTGCACAGTTCAAACCCACATTGTTCAAGGGTCAACTGTTTATAAAGAACCCATAGAACTCAATACTAAAAAAACAAACCACCCAATTAAAAAATGGGCAGAGGACCTGAACTGATATTTTCCAAAGGAGACATAATCATGGTCAACAGATACATGAAAAGGTCCTCAACATCACTAATTAGGGAAATACAAATAAAAATCACGATGAGATACCACTCACATTTGGTAGAATGGCTATTATCAAAAAGACAAGAAACAGTAAGTATTGGCGAGGATGTGGAGAAAAGGGAACCCTGTGCACTGTTGGTAGGAAAGTAAATTGATGCAGCCACTATGGAAAATATTATGGAACTACCATATGATCCAGCTATTTTAAAAGATATATGTACCCCTATGTTCACTGCAGCACTATTTACAATAGCCAAGATATGGAAGTAATGTAAGTGTCCATCCACAGATGAATGGATGAAGAAGGTGTGGTATATATATATAGATATATATATACACACACACATACATATATATATACACACACACACAATGAAATATTACTCGGCTTTAAAAGTAAGAAATCTTGCCATTTGTGGCAGTAAGGATAGACCTGGAGGGTACTATACTAAGTGAAATAAGTCAGACAGGGAAAAACAAACATTGTATGATTTCACTTATAAATGCAATCTAAAAAACCAAAACAAATGAAATATAAAACAAAACAGAAACAGACTCATAGATACAGAGAATGAACTGGTGGTTGCCAGAGGGGTGGGGGTGAGAGAATGGATGAAATAGATAAAGGGGATTAAGAGGTACAATCTCCAGCTATAAAGTTAGTAAGACATGGGATGTAATATACACATAGGGTATATAGTCAGTGACACTGTAACAACATAGTATAGTGTCAGATGGTAACTGGTCTTACTGTGGTGATCCTTTCATAATGTAATAGAAAAATATCAAATCACTATGTTCTACACCTGAAACTAAAATAACATTGTATGCTTGTTATAACTCAATAAAAAATTGAAAGTCATACTGTGGTTCAAGAAAGAACTTCAGATTTAGAAGGTCTTCCAGACAAAGAGTAGGACAAAAGCCTACTAAACTTTTTTCTAATGAAATGTCCCTTATATTTTCCTATCAAACTTCTATAGAATTGAGGCAGAGACAAATGACACCTGCAGTCATCTCTTCAAACAAAATTGCTGAACAATTAGCTTTTATATAAGTGCTAATTCGTTTTCTTCCTCAAAATTATTCAGATTCTGTTAATTACTATTTTTCTTAGGTGTCACACCAAATTGAATAGACTTATTTTCTCCTCTATTCTAAATGTTAATTAAGGAGTTGATATGATCCAGAAACCTAAGGACTCAAAGTATATGCACTTTGGATAGGGATTAGGCTGGGGTGGTTTTAATCAAGTAATAAAGCTGCAAAAATCAGTCTTAATATCTGTCTCTTTTGACATTCCCTTAAGCATATTATGTCTAACCCAAAACAATACATTTGTCATTGTTGAGTTTATGAGCCTCTTTAAAACAATGGATATGTCAAAGCAACAGAGTCAAAATGTAAAAACATGTTTGTCTGTTTGTTGATTCTTTAAAATCACCAAATAATGTGTGCAAAGCTATTCTTGAACCACACCTGATATTTGGGCCTCAGCAATGACCTCCATTCCATTCCTCTGCTTCGTTCCATACTGTCAAATTCCTGCCTCAGCCCTAGAAGGAGTATGGTGATTTTAGGAAGCTCAAGGATGTAATGAAATAACTATCTCAAAAATTACTTGATGCTATGTAAAATAATCCATAAAATATTTGGAAATATGAGTTTTAAAATTTTGAGTGGGGGAGGATCTTTCAAAATATACTTTATGTCAAACTGCTGTGACAAAATGCCACATACAGTATGTAAATTAGGGCTCTTAATCCAGAATCAGTTTAGGCACATGGTAAACACTCAATGCATTTAAACTATTATGAATACTACATTTTTAGGATCCTTGCTATTAAAAGTTCAATACATATTTACTGATGGCCCTCTGTTTGCCAGGCTCTGTCCCATTATTTCATTCTAAAAAGTATAAAATATTATAGGATTAAACATGAACAGGCAAGCACAATATTCATGACTGAAGTTCATCCTGTTAATAGGAATTAATATGAGCAACTGTTGACATTATGGAGGTTTTAATTAAATTGGAAAATGTCAATGAAAGAAAATACAATTAAGCCTAGGTATACTTAAGCTCTGCTATCATCACCATGCAAGATGGGATATATAACTCCAGTGCTATATTGAGAAATCATAAAACTCTAAGGCAAATGACTGAATTGGGTCTGCTCCCTTTAATATGTACAATATAGATTATCTTTCCTTGATAATAAAGCTCATATATAAAAGTTAAAATGTTTCCAAAATTTAGAATTACTCCAACACAAAATTCTCATCCTGAAGCTTCCTACTAAGTTTTTTAACAAAAGAAGTCTTGTTTATTAGTCTTAAACTAAAAGATACGGTCTCACATCACTAATCTGTCAAGATAAGGGGTCTCAATATGAAATTCTTTATTATAGAGAATTTGAATGGTTCTCCAAAGGCCAAATTATAACAAGTGCAAGGCAAAAATTTAGATTTTTTTGGAGAGAAATATCTGAGAATGACTTGTCAGTGTAGAGATTTTCATGGTTTGACCTCTCTTTTGATTAATTTTGACTATATGAATTCAGTACATTCTATAATTCACATCCTTTCTGCTGTCATTTGAGGTGTAGCTGAAAAATACTGAGTTATTTTGGTGCAGCTGAAAAACGGTGCATCTTGAAAGTGTACAATATATGAGCTTTCTAATGCAGAAGAAGTGCTTCCCCAGCCTGAAATCAAGAATGGACAACTGTATCAGTTTTCTGATGGACAATATTTAAAAGTAATATGGAAGAGTTTTGAACATTACTTCTTTTTGATTAACTTAATACTTAAAATTTAATATTAATTCATTATTTTTTGCTGACAAAAGACAGCATTCATAATTCTGGCATTGCCAAAGATAATCTTATTGATATGAAAGGAAATAATAGAGCCTGAAATGAACCAAAAGAGTGTGGTAATATATTGAGCATTTTCAATTAAAAATACCTGAGGGCATACATGAATTTATCACAGTAGCTCCAATTAATTTTCAGGATCCTAAAAATATGCCAAATACTTATAAACCATAAGGTGGTACAAGGGAGGCTGGAATCAAGTAGGATATTTTGGTTGTAGAGGACAAATGAAATTAGATATTTGAGATAGCTGGGTGTCAGCATAGGACCTGGGAAAAATAAATGGTGGCTGAAGAGAGAAATGAGAATGAAAGACACAAGAACATACAACAGTACTACTGGAAAACTAAAACAGACACTAAAACTAAAACAGGCAAGAGAAAATTCTTATCTTTCTTCTGAATCCTCCATACCCTAATACAGGACTTTTTAGCACAAAGTTAGTATTCAAAATACAGATGGATATATTAGTTTATAAAAGGTGATTCCAAAACTATGTTATATCTACATCTAATTGATTTTGTAAGGAAACTCTAGAAGTGAACATATAAACTAACAGACAGCAAACAAAAGACACGTAGAAAAGGGGGAAATCATAAGCTGTGGATTACTGTCTACCAAGCATAAAATTAACAGGATGAACTGCCAGTCCTTTCTTTATTAAGCATTGTGTTAAAAAATATGTGTAACATAATCAAAGGCAATCAACTAGAGAACCTAGCTGAATTTCACATCAATACCCCAGGCTGGCAGTACCTTGATGTAGGTACTAGCTACAAGGATTTTCTCCTAAGGTAAGAAAACTCATAAATATTATTATTAGTGCACTTAGAGGTGAACAACCTCTGGGACAGACTCATATTAACCAAAAGCATAAAAGACTCATGTATAAAAACCTGAATAATTCTGATTTTATGATACACATAATCTCTAGAACACCAAATATTCATATTTTTTACCAGCACAACAATACATAAATGGAGCATAATTTACATTTGAGTATTGCAGAGTGAGCACATGTTTTACTATTTGACTGTAAAGTTTGTTATGAATGGGCAAGGAAATAGTCCACATTAGGTTCCTCTTACACTGCCTGTTACTAAGAAACATTGAATCATAAGTCTTTATAATCATTTACTCTATCTTTGACTGATTTCTGAGCCATTGTGGATTGAACTTGGAAAAAACTTAATCACCTTACAGAATGCTAAGCATAGGGAAGCTGTTCATTATTCTTCAATGTATTGCACTTTTACCCTCTGTGCCTCAGTATTTTACACAGCCACACACTTACTGCAGTGAGCTATTCTAGTGGTATAAAGATGACTGTTAGCAAAACTTGTTCAAACACAGAAAACTAGAATAACCTGAGGCTGTACAGATAATTGATTTTTTTCAATGGAACTGCCAATGCCAAGTATTATAATTTACCTTGTCTGTTCTTGGTAAATGACAAACTGACAGCTATAGGTTACTCTCTCTTTCAGGTTACTTCTTCTAGTACTCTATATTGAACAACGATTTGCCTAAATCAGGAACTGTATTCTATTAATCACACCAACTTTTCATTATTCTTTGCTTACCTTGTGCCTTAACTTCCTCCCTCCCTCCCTCCCTTAAATAGTCCACAATCACTAATTGCAAATATACTCAAATTCCTTGTCACTCTAGTTCTTCATGATATAAGATGGGCCAAAAAATCCACCCTACACAGCTGACAATGGCTACAGAAGAACACATATTTACTTAGCCTATTTGCTTTCACTCTTTTTGGGGCAGCAATTACTTCTCTATTTTAGACCTTCAATATCTTCTCCTCCCATACTTACCTTCTTCTAGTAACTTTCCTTCCTATTTCAATTGTAAAATAGAAGAAATTCAGAATAAACTTTCACATACTACCATTTACCAACTCATTTTCATCTTTACCCACAGACTCTGCCTTCTTTCTTGCCGCAATGAATTAGCTTTCTAAGCCCCTATCTAAAAGCAATCTCTCATGCATTATATCCTATTCCCTCATGCTTACTAAGGACATTCATTTTTGTCTTCTTCAACATTTATTTTCCCCCATCAACTAGCTTCTCCCACAAGCTTCCATGTTTGAGTAAATGATTAATATATCTTTCTAGTATCTCAGGACTAAATATAAACTTAGAATCCCCCTTAACTTACCTCTTCTCTCACACCTCACATAATTAATCAGCAAATCACATATTCATATTTCAACCAAAGTTCATACCTTCAATCCTACCAAGTTCAGGCCACTATGATTTCTTGACTAGATTAAAACTGTTGACTACGAACTGGCCTCCTTGCTTTCTCCCTTACCTACTTCATTTTACTGTCCTCAATGTTGTCAGAACAATCATTTTAAAACACAGATTAGATCATGTTTCTTCTCTTTTCAGAAAACTGCAAAGTATTCCCATCTCCCTCAGCATCACGGCCACATGAACTGATTAATCTTACTTCTTCCGCTGCAGTCTTCAATCCCCTGCCTTAGGCCCATCCTTGCTGTTTCTGGAATACATTAAATATGTATCCAACTCTGTAATTTTCTCTCTGCCTGGACCACTTTCTTCTAGGTATTATTTCCTTGGTTCTGTCAGGTTTGAGATCAAATGTCACTTTATCACTGTGATCCTCCCTGACCCTAACTTTATATAAAATAAACATGTCCCTCATTCTTGCCACATTCCATTCTTATCTACTGTATCTCATTTGTGATTTTCTTCCCTACATAACAATTAATATTATGTAACTGACATCACTAGCTCCACTATTTAATAGCTGTGTGACTTTGGGCAAATTACATAACAGAACACTTCAGTTTCTGTATTTATAAAATGGAAATAATATTAGTAATCACCTCATAGTATTGGCATGAGGATTAAATAATTGGATATATACAATATTTTTAGATCAGTTCCAGGTATATAAGTAATGAGACAGGTATCATTTTATTATTATTGTTATACCAACATGTTTAGTCATGTCTTGCCTACCTCATGGAATATTCCATGAGAACTGGAACTTTTTTTTTTTTTGTGTGTGTGTGGTACGCGGGCCTCTCACTGTTGTGGCCTCTCACTGTTGTGGCCTCTCCCGTTGCGGAGCACAGGCTCCAGACGCGCAGGCTCAGCGGCCATGGCTCACGGGCCTAGCGGCTCCGCGGCATGTGGGATCTTCCCGGACCAGGGCACGAACCCGTGTCCCCTCCATTGGCAGGCGGACTCTCAACCACTGCGCCACCAGGGAAGCCCTGGAACTTTTTATTTCCACTGTTTTATCCTAATGCCTTAATCAGAATGTGGTACATAACAAGTGGTCAATAAATATCATTTGAATAAATGGTGACTTACATATTAGAAGGTAGCAAGTGAGTTAAGTTTCTGTCAATCAAAATTAATCAGTACTTTTTCTGTCCTTAATCATTTCTTATAACTTTTATTTTTTACAAAAAAGTTCTCCTCATTAGGTAGGTTGATCCTAAAAGTCAAGGATACTGTTTTATTCATATTTTGCATTCTTTAAAACATTAACTCTACTACCTTTGCTTTCTAGGGCTATTTTTAAACTTTCCTTTATGTATCTAAATACACTGAAAACCCTAAATAACTCAGTTCTATCCAGGAGCCATGTAATAATATTTTCCTTCTTGTAATGCAAACAAGAAAGACTTAACTAAATAAATGAAATATAAATATTCCAATTGCCTAACTCCTAGTCTATTTCTAGGGAACAATTCTTATTCAGTATATCCTTGTGAATCATTAAGCAACTTTCTGTGGGGGAATACAACTCCAAGTATACCAATGGTTACTAATTGCTTGCAGTGCTTTTATTTATAATGAATATTAGGCTGTTCAGTCTAGGTAGATGAAAGAGACATTAAATGGTTTTCTAATTCATGAAAATCTCTGCTGATATGGTAATTCAAATCAAATCAAATAACTTCCTCAAACAGAAAATGAATTACTTCTCATAATAACTGCTTTTCTATGATGATACCTATAGTTTGTAATTGGAGATATATATATATATATATATATATATATGGCATTAAAGTTTCACATAAAATTAGTATAAACTGGTACTTACACAAAACAAATGATTCACTTAAGAACTTACACCCTAGTTCTACCTTACCTCTCAAGTATTTGAGATTTTACTTTACTTCTTAAGTTCTTAAGGTAGGGCATCATGATTCATTAATTATATACTTTTATTTCCCACAACCTACTAAAGTTATGGAAAGGGGAGTTAGTACAAATGGCAAGTTGGCAAGTTGAACACAGTGTTTCCTAAGGGATATTTTAGTAGACAAAACACAGCAGGCGACTTATACACATATATTAGTACTCTAGTATCATCTTATAATATCTCTTTTTAACAGCAACAATATGTAGTTCTTTATAGAGCTCTGTTAAAATACAGAAATATTTTTTTTCTGCCCTTGGGCTAAGAAACGAAGCACATGAGTTTTACATGTTTGAACTTGAGGTCACCATTCCTTGGGCGGTAATAAGATCATTATGGAGTATGAATCACTGTGAGAGATCAAAAGTTTTCATGACAATGATCCTGTATACTGCATAAAGTTGGGGAAAATTACTGCTCATATAGGAGGGGTGACCAAAGAGCAACAAGTTGAGGCTGTGGATGGATATTTGCCATTCCACATCTCACTGCTGCAATTTGGGAGACGTGACAATACTATGTCTTTGGTAAACAGCCAAAACATGGAAGCAACCTAAGTGTCCATTGACAGATGAATGGTTAAAGAAGATGTGGTGTATATATACACAATGGAATATTACTCAGCCATGAAAAGAGTGAAATAATGCCATTTGCAACAAAACATGGATGGACCTAGAGATTATCATACCAAGTGAAGTAAGTCAGACAGAAAAAGACAAATATCCTAGGGTATAACTTATACATGGAATCTAAAAAAAAGATTAAAATAACTCATTTACAAAACAGAAACAGACTCACAGACATAGAAATATCTGAAACCATAGACTATGGCTACCAAGGGGAAAGGTAGGGAGGGATAAAATATACACACTACCATGTATAAAATAGATAATCAACAAGGACCTATGTATAGCACAGGGAACTACATTCAATAGCTTGTAATAACCTATAATGGAAAAGAATCTAAAAAAGAATATATATATATGTGACTTAATTTGCTGTACACCTGAAACTAACACAACATTGTAAATCAACTATATTTCAATAAAAATTAAAAACAAAAAACAAACCCCCAAACGTGCTTGCTTATCTCACTTTATTAACTCTTTGGAACTTTTGAAAGGTTTTACTTTACACCAAAGTTCACTATTGGTGGAACAGAATTCCATTTCCACGTTTCACATGTTTCATGGCAATTAGCCTGTCTTGCTTGTGTTAACAATTACTGAAGTAATCTTTCTTCCTGTAAATTATTGGTAATGTGTAATATAATGCTTGCTTCACTATTTGAGAATTTAAAAAATTCTGCTAATATCAAGTTATGCCTTACTAGACTGGCATTTCTTGATATTTTAAGCATAATAATTAATCTTAGAAATATCCTGAGCTGTCTAGTATGGGTAATTACCAATAGAGTAATTTCTTACAAAGTCTTTGATTTTTTAAAAATTTCATTCCCAATTACTAATTGACAGTTATAATAAAATCTATTGAAAATCAAGGAATACCTAGCAGGTCATATGAAACTGGCCTTATTTCAGTTGTTTAGGAAAGTAATTCACATTTATGTAAATCTTTTATCTTACACTGTTACACTTAAGGTCAAGAGCTGAACATTAAAATCAGTATTACACATCACATTCTATTAAAGGCATTGGAAAACATTCTTAATTTTAAAAGTTTTAATCTAGCTATTAAATATTATATTCCAGTAAATATTTACAAATTTAGAGATTGTCTGGCCATGGAATGTGTAAATATATAACCAAACCTGTGAAGGATTATAGTTATTTGAGATTTATTGTAGGTTTATTTGTTCATTTATTTTTCTAAGTCATAATATTTATTGGGCAAAAATCCTCTACTCAATGATTCAATCACTCATGTATAGATTTTACATCCTGTGAATGATTTCGATATCAAAATTACCATTAAGTCTCTATATTTAAAGGAGAACTTGAACTCGCTACCCTATTTTGCTGCTTTAAGAAAATGATAGTGTTGGTTATAAGTTTTTTTCTCCAATATAAGTCTGAAAACTGAATGATCTTTATTCAAATACTGTTTGTGCAGTTGAACCATTGTTTTCATTTTGAGGTTCAACAATGTTTAGTGTAACAAGTAACACTTCTCTGATTAGCGAGTTTTGTAAAATCAATTCTGCTGAGCACTTTATTTTTTTAATTTAAAGTTTTAGAGTAAGAAGCCCTTTAATTTTTAATTTTTTATACAGTTTTTAAAGGTTACTTTCAATTTGCACTTATTACAAAATATTGGCTATATTCCGTGTGTTGTACAATACATCCTTGAACCTATTTCACACCCGATAGTTTGTACCTCTCACTCCCTCATCCCTATTTTACCCCTTCCCTCCACTGGTAACCATTAGTTTTTCTATATATTTGTGAGTCTGCTTCTTTTATGCTTTATTCATTAGTTTGTTATATTTCTTTGGTTCCACATATAAGCCATATCAAACAATATTCATCTTTCTCTGTCTTATATTGCTTATCATAATGCCCTCCAAGTCCAACCATGTTGCTGCAAATGGCAACATTTTGTTCTTTTTTATGGATGAGTACTATTCCATTTGTGTGTGTGTGTGTGTGTGTGTGCACACGCATGTGTGTACACACACACCCCCTACAGCTTTTTTATCCATTCAGCTGTTGATGGACACTTAGGTTGTTTCTGTGTCTTGGAAATTGTAAATAATGCTGCTATGAACATTGGGGTGTGTGTATCTTTTCCAATTAGTGTTTTTGTTTTTTCATATACCCAAGAGTGGAATTGCTGGGTTATATGATAGTTCTATTTTTAGAAAATTGAGAAATCTCCATACTGTTTTCCACAGTGGCTGCACCAATTTACATTCCCACCAATAGTGTACCAGGGTTCCCTTTTCTCTACATCCTCACTAATATTTTTTAATTTGTGTTCTTTTTTGATAATAGCCATTTTGACAGGTGTGAGGTCCTATACCATTTTGGTTTTGATTTGCATTTCCCTGATGATTAGCGATAATGAGCATCTTTTCATGTGTCTGTTGGCCATCTGCATTTCCTCTTTGGAAAAATACCTATTAAGTTCTTCTGCCCATTTTCTAATCGTTTTTTTTCTTTTGATGTCAAGTTGTATTTGCTGTTTATATATGTTGGATATTAATCCCTTATCAGTCATATCATTTGCAAATATTTTCTTTCATTATTCAATATTGTCTTTTCATTTTGTCAATGGTTTCCTTTGCTGTGTAAAACCTTCAGGTTTAATTAGGTCCCATTTATTTATTTTTGCTTTTATTTCCTTTGTTAGGAGAAGGATCCAAAAAAATAGTGCTGTGATTTATGTCAAAGAGTGTTCTGCCTATGTTTTCCTCTAGGAGTTTTATAGTATCTGGTGTTACATTTAGGACTTTAATTCATTTGAGTTTTTGTATATGGTGTTAGAGAATATTCTAAGATGATTAGCAAGTTTTGTAAAATCAATTCTCTGAGCACTTTATTTTAATATTTTGTTACCAAAGGTCAGGAGTTAACTCTATGATTCTTTAGTTTAGTGATATCCAGCCATAATTTCTTACTGTTCATGAAAGGTCTATGAACAAAACATAATGGATCATCTTCCGTACAGCTCCCTCTGTTTTAGTATCTAGAAATCTCACTGTTCATAATACAGAATTACAAGACTATTGTAAGTCTGGCTTACTACTATTTTCTGGCAAACCATTCAGATCATTTCATGGGCAACCTGTCTTTAATAATAAAGAGAATACCACCTTTTACAGTTATTTGTTGCTGAAAATATGAACTAGCTCTGTGGTCTGGAGCAAATCACTTACCTCTCTATAACTCAATTTCTTCAACTGTAAAATTACATGTGACAAATAACTTATAACTCACAGGATCAAACACTACAATATTAGGCACATGGTAAATGTGCTGTAAATATTTGTTCTCAATACCATTATTCCTACAATTCTATGGTATTCAAAGATTCTATTCTACTAAAAGGTATGACGATATATTTTGGGTTATCTTCTGAAATTTTAAAAACATATTGACATTTGTATTTCCATATGTTGATCAAAACATTGCTTCTGATCATACTGCAAGTGTATGTTGGCATAGATATCAGTACAGTAATGGGTTTTATTTCTAAATAGAATTTCTTTTGATTATTCCATATGCAAGCAGGACAGTTATTCCTACAATAGAGAATATGTGCAGAGTAGCAGGAAAAGCACTTCTAGGGGAATTAGTAATTCACATTTCAGTCTATAACTTGCTTTGTAACTTTGGTTAAGCCATTTAATTTTTTCTTCATCACCATTTCCTCATCTATAAAATGGGCCCAGTATGTCTCTATTTCTATCAGCCACAGGATTTCTTTGAGGCTAAACCACGTTATGTTTGCAAAATTTCTTTGAAAAATAGAAAACACTATTAATGATAACCAGTATCAGGAATTGATATAAAGCCTTTTGTTGTATATAAGACAACAGGAAATTTATCTTAGTAAATCTCAGTATTTGACCTCACAGAACTTTAAAGCATTTTACTTATGAAATAAATGTCAGGCCAGATTCATCTTTATGATGGTGATTCTTTATCCATGTTTTTTTTTTTTTTAACTCAAATCTAATTTTTCTTAAATTAAAAAAAAAACCAAAACTATCATTCATGAAATTGTCATCTTGTGTTGGTGAGATAGATCAGCTTCTTCCTGGAGGGTCTGAATCTATTAAAAGTTACTATGACTTCTTAGGCTATGCAAGGACATCTTGACTCATAGTATTTCTCACTGAAGAAAAAGGCATAAGATATCTGTATGCAACTGTTCATTCTCCCAGAGGTCAAGAACTAAGATATATATATATATATATATATATATATATATATATATATCACTCTAATGATGCAAAACAACTAATCTACTTTCAGAGCAATATTAGTCTCTAAAAAGCACTGTTTAAATACCACACTCTGGCCTATTTAGTTTACATTTGCTTTACCTCAATCTCTATAGTATATATTCACAATGTTTTCTGTTTGTTTACTTTTTATACTATCTTAGTCTATTATACCAAAGGACAGCACAGCTAATATATTTTTACAGATTCCTGCCTACTTTCAATTGTTGGCAAAATCCTTTTAGAAGCTTGACAATAACATGCCTTTCTCTATTGATTTCTTCTCTTCTATTTGGCAAATATTGATTTTTTTGTGCATTTACAACAAGACTCTATTTTGTTTAATTCTTTCTCTATGAATCAGCATTGCTGACAACAGGAGTTGAAACATCTAAAACGTGAAGAAATGCCTTTGATTGAATGGTTGTCCTAGAGCCAGAGATGGGAATACAAAGAAATAAAATGGGATTTCTTAGTGGGCTCCATGAGATTCATAAAGGTCAACTGTGTTTTAAAGACAAGAAATTGAAAATAATCTATTAAGACTAACATGTGATCTTCAAAGAATGCTTGTATTAGCAGCATTCAGCATTATTTTATTGGAGTTTTCAATCTTTGCCTGAAAAACCTCTTTAACCTTCTTAATAAGGCAGCTGGTAAAGAAACAGTCAGTGCTGACCTAGGAAGCAATGCTTTATAGTATACAACACAACCCCCTCCCTAAGCACTATGATTAGGTCAAGGGCACTCATCTGATGCAAAGGAAATCATCCATGGGCAGCCCACAGACCTATGACAAATGCTACAGAACAACAATAACAATGATGTCAGTATTTCCCTCCTCGGAATTTGAAATAGGAAATTAATTGTGGGAGATAAAAGTGATTTGGAAGACCAGAGAAGTCATAATCACTATGTAGAAGGAATATTGACACAGCAGAGATAAGCAAACAGAGAAAATGAGTTGTTCATGGGAAAGATACAAGTAAAGGCAGATGAACTGGAGTTTCATCATGTTAATGAAATACAACAGTAGTGTCTAGATTTATCCTTCCAGGTGCTAAAATTCACAGAGTGGCCAGAATGTCCTAAAACTATCAACTCTGACTTTAGGTATCCCCAGGTTCTACGGCTCAAGGAGTCTGCTAACTAGTAAAAGAGATATCATTATGAGTATTTTATAGGAATATGCACAAGCTCAGTGAGTATGGAGAAAGAGAAAGAGGAGTGACCAACTCTACACCAGGAAGTCTGCAGAGACTTTAGGAGGAATAAACAACTTTTAGTTAAAGAGGCAAAATGAGATCAAGTTCACTGGGAGCAGGAAAATTGGCAGATAACACTGTAACAACAAGTTTTCTACACTTAAAAATTGACACTTGGGGCTTCCCTGGTGGCGTAGTGGTTGAAAGTCCGCCTACCGATGCAGGGGACACAAGTTTGTGCCCCGGTCTGGGAAGATCGCACACGCCGCGGAAGGGCTGGGCCCGTGAGCCATGGCCGCTGAGCCTGCGCGTCTGGAGCCTGTGCTCCGCAACGGGAGAGGCCGCAACAGTGAGAGAGGCCCGCGTACCGCAGAAAACAAAAAACAAAAAACAAAAAAACCACATTGACACTTGGCCAAATGGCATCTACTGATTTATTTCCTATGTTATGGCACAGGCCAGAAACCAGGGCAAATGCAAATACGTGGACGGAATATATGTGCCAAGGGTCAAAGAAAAACTTAATTAAAAGCTTTATTAAGAAACAAACTTAATTAATGAGGTGGAGGGGATTTATTGAGAAATGCATAAACACTGAATTAAAAAACGTAACATATTATTTAATTTTAAACAATTTCAACAAAGAGCTGGAAATTTATTGGCAACTGTGAAGTGCCCTCTCCTTTGCTATCCATGGTGTTATTCTTCTTTGTAACTTTTAACTTCAATGCTTTTTACAGCCTGGATTCAAGATTTTTTTCACACCATGCTTGTTCATTAAAGATTAAGTTAAAGATTTTTTAAAATTTATTATTAATTCCATTGAACAAGTTTTCTTCTGAATTAAGCTGTTCTTATAAATTAATTGCAAGTGGCACATGGGTATTAATGGATATATCTATTTACTTGATAATATATTGACCTCTATTTTCTTCAGTCTATTCTTTGTTTTGGATCTAAACTGTAGCCCAAGACATTTCTCAAGTTTCCCTTCTGATTTTGAAATCTAGGAGATAAGTTACCTATATTATTTTTAAAATACATTTTGGAGATATTTTTAAGTTTTAAGGTGGTGAATTAACATATTTCAGTATGTATTTTTAGATAACATTAGTAATTACATTATGTAATTGTTTAATTACTGCCCTCTAACATGATTTTACTGTTTTAGTATTAGTAACAATGACAGCATTTTAAACATTTTGTATTCCTCCAAGTCTTATGTGTATGTCTGTGTGTATATATACACACGTGTGTGTGTGTGTGTGTATATAGACACACAGAAACAATACACCCCTTTAAAAATAATACACTCCGTTAAAATAAAGGATTATTTTTTTCAAACAGTGGATCATATAATGAATGTTAAATTCTGATTGCTTTTCATTTAAAAATATGTCTTGTATAACTTTCCGTGTTAGTAAACATAGATCTATTTCATTTTTCTTAGAAAATGTTAAAGGTATAGGGTCTATAGAGCTATATATAAACCTGAGTATATTGCATATAATGCAGAATGTTAGATTTTTCCTGCTTCTACTAATATCATATTATTGGGTTGGTCAAAAAGTGCCTTTGGTTTTTAAGTAAAAATAAAAGACACATTTTTTTCATTTTCATCAAGAACTTTGTTGAACAACATATTCCACATTTTGTTCTACTACCTTCTGACAGTTTTCAAGCAACTTCATAATTCCATCTTCCCAAACCCCCTTTTTTTTTTAACGTCTTTATTGGAGTATAATTGCTTTATATTGGTGTGTCAGTTGCTGCTGTATAACAAAGTGAATCAGCTATACATATACAAATATCCCCATATCCCCTCCCTCTTGCCTCTCCCTCCTACCCTCCCTACCCACCCCTCTAGGTGGTTGCAAAGCACCTAGCTGATCTCCCTGTGCCATGCAGCTGCTTCCTACTAGCTATCTATTTTACGTTTTGTAGTGTATATATTTCAACGCCACTCTCTCACTTCGTCTCAGCTTATCCTTCTCCCTCCCTGTGTCCTCAAGTCCATTATCTATGTCTGCATCTTTATTGCTGTCCTGCCCCTAGGTACTTCAAAACCATTTTTTTTTTTTTAGATTCCATATATGTGTTAGCATATGGTATTTCTTTTTCTCTTTCTGACTTACTTCACTCTGTATGACTGACTCTAGGTCCATCCACCTCACAACAAATAACTCAATTTTGTTTCTTTTTACGGCTAAGTAATATTCCACTGTATATATGTGCCACATCTTCTTTATCCATTCATTTGTGGATGGACACGTGGGTTGCTTCCATGTCCTGGCTATTGTAAACAGTGCTGCAATGAACACTGTGGTACATGACTCTTTTTGAATTATGGTTTTCTCAGGGTATATGTCCAGTAGTGGGATTGTTGGGTCGTATGGTAGTTCTACTTTTAGTTTTCTAGGGAACCTCCAAACTGTTCTCCATAGTGGCTCTATCAATTTACATTCCCACCAGCAGGGAGAGAGAGTTCCCTTTTCTCCACACCCTCTCCAGCATTCATTGTTTGTAGACTTTTTGATGATGGCCATTCTGACCGGTGTGAGGGGATACCTCATTGTAGTTTTGATTTGCATTTCTCTAATGATTAGTGATGTTGAGCATCCTTTCATGTGTTTCTGGGCAATCTGTATACCTTCTTTGGAGAAATGTCTATTTAGGTCTTCTGCCCATTTCTGAATTGGGTTGTTTGTTTTTTTGATATTGAGCTGCATGAGCTGCTTGTAAATTTTGGAGATTAATCCTTTGTCTGTTGATTCATTTGTAAATATTTTCTCAATTTTGAGGGTTGCCTTTTTGTCTTGTTTATGGTTTCCTTTGCTGTGCAAAAGCTTTTAAGTTTCATTGGGTCCCATTTGTTTATTTTTGATTTTATTTCCATTCCTCTAGGAGGTGGGTCAAAAAGGATCTAGCTGTGATTTATGTCATAGACTGTTCTGCCTAAGTTTTCCTCTAAGAGTTTTATAGTGTCTGGCCTTACATTTAGGTCTTTAAACCATTTTGGGTTTATTTTTGTGTATGGTGTTAGGAAGTGTTCTAATTTCATTCTTTTACATGTAGCTGTCCAGTTTTCTCAGCACAACTTATTTAAGAGGCTGTCTTTTCTCCATTATCTATTCATGTTTCCTATAGTAAAGATAAGGTGACCATATGTGCCTGGGTTTATCTCTGGGCTATCTATCCTGTTCCATTAATCTATATTTCTGTTTTTGTGCCAGTACCATACTGTCTTGATTACTGTATCTTTGTAGTATAGTCTGAAGTCAGGGAGCCTGATTCCTCCAGCTCCATTTTGCTCTCTCAAGATTGCTTTGGCTATTCAGGGTCTTTTGTGTTTCCATACAAATTGTAAAATGTTTTGTTCTAGTTCTTTGAAAAATGCCATTGCTAGTTTGATAGGGATTGCACTGAATCTGTAGATTGCTTTGGGTAGTACAGTCATTTTCACAATGTTGATTCCAACCCAAGAACATGGTTTAGCTCTCCATCTGTTTGTATCATCTTTAATTTCTTTCATCAGTGTCTTATAGTTTTCTACATACAGGTCTTTTGTCTCCTTAGGTAGGTTTATTCCTAGGTATTTTATTCTTTTTGTTGCAGTGGTAAATGGGACTGTTTCCTTAATTTCTTTTAGATTTTTCATCATTAATGTATAGGAATGCAAGAGATTTCTGTGTATTAATTTTGTATTCTGCTACTTTACCAAATTCATTAACACTTGTAGTTTTCTGGTTGCATCTGTAGGATTCTCTCTGTATAGTATCATGTCATCTGCAAACAGTGACAGTTTTACTTCTTCTTTTCCAATTTGGATTCCTTTTGTTTCTTTTTCGTTTCTGATTGCTCTGGCTAAAACTTCCAAAACTATGTTGAATTATAGTGGTGAGGGTGGGCAACCTTGTCTTGTTTCTGATCTTAATGGAAATTGTTTCAGCTTTTCAACATTGAGAACAATGTTGGCTGTGGGTTTGTCACATATGGCCTTTATTATGTTGAGGTAGGTTCCCCCATGCCTACTTTGTGGAGGGTTTTTATCATAAATGGGTGTAGAATTTTGTCAAAAGCTTTTTCTGCATCCATTGAGATGATCATATGGTTTTTATCCTTCAGTTTGTTAATATGGCTGATCACATTGATTGATTTACATATATTGAAGAATCCTTGCATTCCTGGGATAAACCCCACTTGATCATGGTGTATGATCCTTTTAATGTGCTGTTGGTTTCTGTTTGCTAGTATTTTTTTGAGGATTTTTGCATCTATGTTCATCTGTGATATGGGCCTGTAGTTTTCTTTTTTTGTGACATCCTTGTCTGGTTTTGGTATCAGGGTGAGGGTGGCATCATAGAATGAGTTTGGGAGTGTTCCTCCCTCTGCTACATTTTGGAAGAATTTGAGAAGGATAGGTGTTAGCTCTTCTCTAAATGTTTGATAGAATTAGCCTGTGAAGCCCTCTGGTCTTGGGCTTTTGTTTGTTGGAAGATTTTTAATCACAGTCTCAATTTGAGTGCTTGTGTTTGGTCTGTTTATATTTTCTATTCCTTCCTGGTTCAGTCTCAGAAGGTTGTGCTTTTCTAAGAATTTGTCCATTTCTTTCAGGTTGTCCATTTTATTGGCATAGAGTTGCTTGTAGTAGTCTCTTATGATGCTTTCTATTTATGCAGCGTCAGTTGTTACTTCTCCTTTTTCATTTCCAATTCTATTGATTTGAGTCTTCTCCCTGTTTTTCCTGATGAGTCTGGCTAATGGTTTATCAATTTTCTTTATCTTCTCAAAGAACCACCTTTTAGTTTTATTGATCTTTGCTATCATTTCCTTCATTTCTTTTTCATTTATTTCTGATCTGATCTTTATGATTTCTTTCCTTCTACTAAATTTGGGAGTTTTTTTTGTTCTTCTTTCTCTAATTGCTTTAAGTGGAAGTTTAGGTTGCCTATTTGAGATTCCTCTTGTTTCTTGAGGTAGGAGTGTATTGCTATAAACTTCCCTCTTAGAACTGCTTTTGCTACATCCCATAGGTTTTGGGTTGTCATGTTTTCATTGTCATTTGTTTCTAGGTATTTTTTGATTTCCTCTCTGATTTCTTCGGTGATCTCTTGGTTATTTAGTTGCATACTGTTTAGCCCCTTTGTTTTTGTATTTTTTACAGTTTTTCTCCTGTAATTGACATCTAGTCTCATAGCATTGTGGTTGGAAAAGATACTTGGTTGGATTTCAATTTTAAATTTACCAAGGCTTGATTTGTGACCCAAGATATGATCTATCCTGGAGAATGTTCCTTGAGCACTTAAGAAGAAAGTGTTTTCTGTTGTTTTGGGATGGGATGTCCTATAAACGTCTACTAAGTCCATTTGTTTAATGTGTCATTTAAAGCTTGTGTTTTTTATTCATTTTCATTTTGGTTGATCTGTCCATTGGTGAAAGTGGGGTGTTAAAGTCCCCTACTATTATTGTGTTACTGTTGATTTCCCCCTTTATGGCTGTGAGCATTTGCCTTGTATACTGAGGTGCTCTTATGTTGGGTGCATAAATATTTACAATTGTTATATCTTCTTCTTGGATTGATCCCTTGATCATTATGTAGTGTCCTTCTTTGTCTCTTGTAATTGTCTTTATTTTAACATCTACTTTTTCTGATATGAGAAATGCTACTCCAGCTTTCTTTTGATTTCCATTTGCATGGAATATCTTTTTCCATCCCTTTACTTTCAGTCTGTATGTGTCCCTAGGTCTGACATTGGTCTTTTGTAGACAGCATATATATGGGTCTTGTTTTGGTATTCAGCCATTCTATTTCTTTTGGTTGGAGCATAATCCATTTATATTTAAGATAATTATCAATATGTATGTTTCTATTACCATTTTCTTAATTGTTTTGGGTTTGTTATTGTAGGTCTTTTCCTTCTCTTGTGTTTCCTGCCTAGAGGAGTTCCTTTAGCATTTGTTGTAGAGCTGGTTTGGTGGTGCTGAACTGTCTTAGCTTTTGCTTGTCTGTAAAGGATTTAATTTCTCCGTTGAATCTGAATGAGATCCTTGCTGGCTAGAGTAATCTTGTTTGTAGATTTTTATCTTTCATCACTTTGTATGTCGTGCCACTCCCTCTGGCTTGCAGAGTTTCTGCTGAAATATCAGCTGTTAACCTTATGAGGATTCCCTTGTATGCTATTTGTTGCTTTTCCCTTGCTGCTTTTAATATTTTTTCTTTGTATTTAATTTTTTATAGTTTGATTAATATGTGTCTTGGTGTGTTTTTCCTTGGATTTACCCTGTATGGAAACTTTTGCACTTCCTGGATTTGATTATTTCCTTTCTCATGTTAAGGAAGTTTTCAACTATAATTTCTTCAAATATTTTCTCAGTCCCTTTGTTTTTCTCTTCTTCTTCTGGGACCCCTATAATTTGAATGTTGGTGTGTTTAATGTCCCAGAGGTCTCTAAGACTGTCCTCAATTCTTCTCATTCTTTTTTCTTTAAGCTGCTCTGCAGTAATTATTTCCCCTATTTTATCTTCCATGTCACTTATCTGTTCTTCTGCTTCAGTTATTCTGTTATTTATTCCTTCTAGAGAATTTAAAATTTCATTTATGTTGTTGTTCGTCATTGTTTCTTTGCTCTTCAGTTCTAGTTCCTTGTTAAATGTTTCTTGTATCTTCTCCATTCTATTTCCAAGATTTTGGATCATCTTTACTATCATTACTCTGAATTCTTTTTCAGGTAGACTGCCTATTTCCTCTTCATTTGTTTGGTCTGGTGGGTTTCTACCTTGCTCCTTCATCTGCTGTGTGTTTCTCTGTCTTCTCATTTTGCTTAATTTACTGTGTTTGGGGTCTCCTTCTCACAGGCTGCAGGTTCATAGTTCCTGTTGTTTTTGGTGTCTGCCCACAGTGGGTAAGGTTGGTTCAGTGGGTTGTGTAGGCTTCCTGGTGGAGGGGACTGGTGCCTGTGTTCTGGTGGATGAGGCTGGATCTTGTCTTTCTAGTGGGCAGGACGATGTCTGGTGGTGTATTTTGGGGTGTCTGTGGACTTATTATGATTTTAGGCAGCCTCTCTGCTAATGGGTGGTATTGTGTTCCTGTCTTGCTAGTTGTTTGGCATGGGATGTCCAGAACTGGAGCTTGCTGGTCATTGAGTGAAGCTGGGTCTTAGTGTTGAGATGGAGATCTCTGGGAGACCTCTCACCGATTGATATTATGTGGGGCCATGAGGTCTCTGGTGGTCCAATGTCCCGAACCTGGCTCTCCCACCTCAGAGGATCAGGCCTCACACCCGGCTGGAGAACCAAGACTCTGTCAGCCACACAGCTGTGGCTGCGGAGAAAGGAAGAGGTGGAGGAGCAATGGTAAAACTGGAGGCTATCTCAGTTGGTAGCTGAGACCATTGAAACAATGGGTGAAACTCAGCAACTCAGGGCAGGAATGCAATACCTACACGGTCCAGTGAAAGGTTTTAAAGCCCAGTCATAGACTGGAGTTTATTCAGGTTCTGCCTGGAGAGACTTGAGCTGGGAGAATCTGAAGGAGAGCTGGTGGGAGCAGGAGGAGCCACAGTCACAGTTGAGGCTTGACTCCAATGAAGTAAAAACAGTGCGAACCACCTTTCTCCTGAGCCCTGCACCTACTTTTTTTTGTTCCCCAAACCTTTTATCTTTCTGAGCAAAGAACTGTTCCAGGTGTCTGTCACAATCTTCCAGGGAATTGAATTTTTTTCCATTAAGAGAATTTTGTAAAGACCACAATAAATGCAAATCTCAAGGTGCAACATATGGTGAATACGGCAGATGAATCAGAACTTCCCAGGCAAGCTGTAATGGTTTTTGCCTGGTCATCAAAAAAACATGCGGTCTTGGGTTATCCTGATGGAAGATTATGCGTTTTCTGTTGACTAATTTCAGACACTTTCTGTCAAGTGCTGCTTTCAGTTGGTCTAATTGGCAGCAGTATTTGTTGGAATTAATCGTTTGGTTTTCTGGAAGGAGTTCATGATAGAGGGAGGACTCGCTTCCAATCCCATCATATACACAACATCACCCTCTTTGGATGAAAACCCACCTTTTGGTGTGGTTGGTGGTGGTTCATTTCCATTTTGCTTGCTCCAAGATCTCTTCCATTCCACATTATTGTACAGTATCCACTTTTCATTGCCCATCACAATTTGTTTTAAAAATGGAACGTTTTCATTACGTTTTAGTAGAGAATTGCATGCAGAGATATGGTCAAGAAGGTTCTCTTCGTTTAACTTATGTGGAACCCAAACATCAAAGGAATTCACATAACCAAGCTGGTGCAAACGATTTTCAACGCTTGATTTGGATATTTTAAGTATGTCAGCTATCTCCCGTGTGATATAACGTTGATTGTTCTCAATTAATATCTCGATTTGATTGCTATCAACATCAACTGGTCTATCTGACCGTGGAGCATTGTCCAGCGAGAAATATCCAGCAGGAAATTTCGCAAAACACTTTTGGGATGTTTGATGAGTCACAGCACCTTCTCCATACAATGCATAAATCTTTTCTGGCGTTTCAGTTGTGTTTTTACCTTTCTCAAAATAATAAAGCGTAATATGCCGAAAATGTTGCTTTTTTCTCCATCTTCAATATTAAAATGGCTACACAAAAATTCACCAATTTTGATGTTTTTTAAAGTGCATGCTGATATGACAGCTGTCACAATACAATCTAACGATATTGTTTCAAATGTAGTTAAAGACAACTAAGCGCTGCTAGAGTGATATTACGGAAAAACCGAATACTTTGGCCAACCCAATACATGAATAAGTGTGAAATAGACTGGAATGTAAATAGTAATTAGACAAATATTTTTCATGATCCTTAAAATTCCTCCCCACATGGAAGATATAAAATGATGATGGGGTTAGAAGAGGATGATAAAGAGATTTATGTAGGGAGAACTACTACTCTGCAGTATCTCACTGAATTTTCTTCTTGTGGGCACAGCAGGATGTTACTTTCTTACCTAATGATTCTCAACTAAAGGGTAATTTTACTCGCCATGGAGACATTTTCGGTTGTCACAACTGAGGGTGTGCTCCTGGAAGCTAGTGGGTAAAAACCAGGGATGCTTCTAAGCATCCTATAATGCACAGGACAGCCTCCAACAACGAAGAGTTATCCAGCCAAAATATCAGTAAGTCTGAGGTTAAGAAACCACAATTCCACTTGGGACCCCTTGGAAAGCTTTGGAATATAGTTCATGTAGTTGGGAAATACAAAGGACTGGTGCCAGATCCACGCCTAAGAAAGCTAAAATAGACAGAGGTTAGACATGTGTCTTCAGATTCCCAATGCCTAAGAAAGTTGCTTCAAAACACCATCTATAATAATGATGCCTTTTCTACATAAAGAGAACATCCAAGTGCCTGTGAAAGTTCCCTAGGCGAGCCAGTTAATAGATGGCAAGGACAGAGAGGGAGTCAGAAGGAGGAGGCATCCCCTATGCTCCACCTTTCCTAACACAGGACTATAGGATTCAGTTTAAATAAAGCTTGAACTGGTGCTGAACATTCTAATTACTGAACTAAAACCATGCCCTCAATCACAATATATGAGTAAAGCTGGGTATTTATCATATACTATATCATATATGTAACTAGTTTCCTATTCATTATTGGTGGATATTTAAGTGGCTTCCAATTCTTGCTATTGTAAAAAAATGGTGTTATGAACACCAATATACACCTTCTTTCCTCCCTTTTCTCTTCCTCCCTTCCTTCCTTCCTCCCTTCTTTCCTGCCTCCCTCCCTCCTTCCTTCCTTCCTTTCTCTTTCCCTCCCACCCTCCCTCCTTCACTTCATTCTTGCTTTTAGAAATTAAAAATAACAAGATTCAGAAAAAAAAGGAAAAGCATTAAAGGTATACCACTATCTTATTTTAAATACAGAGTCTTTCTTTTTAAACAGTTTTAATTTCATATCAGAAATCATGAAAGTCCACCTTTTCCCTCTTCTGTCTGATTTCTTTCCATGAGATGAGATTGCGGAAAGAGCTATCATTAGATATATATTTTACCCACTCAATTAACAACAATAATAGTGATAAATAATTAGCATGATCACTTATTAAACAGCAATTTTATACTAGGTCATAGACCATTAACACTATATTTGTGGATTTTAATACTGAAAACATTCCAAGAAGGGTGATATTACTATTCCTATTGTCAATGCAAATAATTAATAACCAATCTATAATAGGAATAGAAAAGAATTTTATTCAACCCTAACAGAACTGTAGTCCAGGAGTGCAGTCTCCACCAAGGAAGAAAGTGCTCTGGGGAAGCATGGTTTTCAGCACAGTTTTATATCTTGTCAAAACAGAACAAAGATCAAACATGACAGAGGTACATTCCTTCAAGGTTTCAAAAGAGACAGATTAGCACATACACAGTGAGTCCGAATGACCTTGGTGTTTGGGAAGGGAACCTTTTCTTCAAAGGAGTACTAGCATCAGCACCATGGGTGGGGGGCATTTATCCCTATCTTCAAATTAGACATTCTAAACAATCTGGTACATGCATTCTTTTCTTTAATGATTAGAGCAGATGTACAATGCATGTTTGACAGGCCATGAAACAGGTTGTTCTAGTTCACATAAAGTACAAGCCAAATTATGTATATCAGCCAGAATGGCTTCCCACATCCTAATATATGAAAATTTCTTCTATCACTATTTTACATAAAAAATAATTGAGGGCCAGAGAAGTGATAGACTTTCTTGTCCAAGGTCTCACTACTAGTATGTTATGGTATCACTATGTGCCTTATTCCATATGACTTCTTATGTTTAGCTATTTTATTTCCTTTAGTGGATTCTGAGATAGACTCATTTCAATACAAGCTCAATTCCTAATAATAGTTATATTTCTATAGTGCATTCTCATAATATCCTCAACAACCCTATATGATAGGTAAAAGTTATTTCGCTGAAGAAGTGTAAGTTAAATACAGTCAGCCCTCCTTATCTTCAGATTTTGCATTCACAGCTTGAACCAACCGTGGATTGAAATGAGATCCGCATTTGGTTAAATCTTGGGATGTGAAACCTATGGGCAGCAGGGCAGACTGTAATTCATCCAAGGTCACAAAGCCAATAAATGGCAAAAACAGATTTGATCCTAGACAGTGTGGCTTGATACTTTAAACTATTGTGCTCTAGTGTCTCTCTATAAAGAGAGGTTTGAAATTTAGACACTGTACCTTGTTTCCTTCAATCTTTCATTGCCCCTCTCATATTTCTAAAGATATTTTCTTAAATATTCTTTTAAGGGGAATCAATCTACTTCAGCTAAATTTAATTCCTTCCCTTATGACTTAAACTCATAATTGCAATGATAAGCCCAACTGTGGTTGAACTCATAGATGGCTCAAACACATGAGGATGAGCTAAGGTAAGAAGGAAGAGAATGAAGTGCGGAAGTGCAGCTCATTGTTCCTTAAAAATCAACAGTTCCATTATTTTCTGCAAACTCAGTTAGTGATACAAGTTTTTAAAAGGGAAAAGTATATAATTAGGAAAAACAGGTGGATGAGCCCGAGCAGAATTGTTTTCAACCAAGTAGTCAACAAAATTAAAATCTTAAAAAGTAAGTAATTTTTTTTAGTTTTACAAGGGACTTTTAAAAAAGAGACTAAAGTAACAGTTTGACTTTGGAGGACATTTAATAATTAATCTGCCAAATAACTCAATGAGATGTTCTAAAAAGATGGCAGTCTAAAACACATGTGTCTGATGCCTTCTATCATTTTAAATCTGATTTCTTTTTCTGAGCACTGGTGGGCAGGTCAGAAGACAAAGTCTAAGTCTTTGTGGATTTTAACAATATGTCCCAGGCAAGAAGGATAGAGCTTGTGTAGTACTTCCTCCAGTTGAGTCTGATGATAACTAGAAGACAGATTCCGATTGAAGGCAAACTGTCCTTCAAGACCCGTGCACAAAGAAAAGGCAGAATGTATTAAATTCATTTTGCTTCAGAGGAACTTTGGTGAAGGTACACGGGTAGAATGAATTTTTCCTATTGCCATGAAGAATCCTGGGAGCAGAGGGCTTCCTCTTGGTGTTTCATAAGAGAGGAGATATACTGGCAATCGTATATTGAGAGCTCAAAGGGCTACAAACCGTTGCCTATACCACAGCCTGTGGAATTGTTTCTCATGAGATCTTAGCAGCCCTGCCTGCAATACAGGCAATACAGAGTCTATGCAATACAGAGTCATAGGTTGGCAAAGGATTCAAAATGCGTTTAGGAGAATCTAGGAACCAGAGAGCGAAAACAAGCAGATTATCTAGAACGGCAAGGTTCTAGAGAAAGAAAACTATCAGAGGAGATGGATCTCAACCTAAATAAGACAAAATGTACAGAAAATATATAAAAGAAAAAAAAAGAAAGAAAGAGAAAAAGAGAGACTTGGGACTTATTCATGAAGTTTTTTGCTGAAATTAAGATTCATGATCAGTGTTTAAAAATTTGAGTCTTCTCAAAAATTTTGGTGGACTAGATGTCCAGAGAAATCTTTCTGAAAAGAACAATTTAAAATGCTATATTAAGTGATTTAAAAAACATTATTTCAGGTCACTGCAGAGATGACAGGAAAGTTAGGAAACTTTCATAAGTCAGAAATATTTTTTTTTAAAGCACAAATTCAGCAACATATATAAGACATGAAGCTGCCTTTTGCATTACAGACACATTAAAATCAGACAAGGAATATAAAATAATTGTGCAGTTATTTAAAGAAATAAATAATTGCATTGAAATTCTGGGAAAAAATAAAAATCCTTCAAATGAAACTAAAAACTACTTCTGGAAATAAAAAATAAAATAAGTGCAATTATAAACTTAATACGGTAGTCTCCCTTTATCCATGGTTTCAGTTATCTTTGTTTAACCAAGGTCCAAAAAAGATTAAATGGAAAATTCCAGAGATAATTCTTAAGTTTTAAATTCCACTCCATTCTGAGTAGTGTGATTAAATCTCAAACTGTCCCTCTCCATCCCACCCGGGACATGAATCCTCCCTTTGTCCAGCATATTCATTCTGTATATGCTACCCGCCCATTAGTACAGGAAAAAAGTATATATAGCGTTTAGCACTATCCTTGGTTTCAGGCATCCACTTGGCATCTTGGAAATCAGGGTAATATGTTCCAAGTTTTCCGTCAGAGAACTATCAGTATGACAAGTATGGTTTGGAAGAAAGATTTATAAATATAAATGTCAGAGTGTGATAGTACGATCGACAGATACTCAACAGAAAAAAATAAAAGAACAACAAACAAAATCTTGATAGGCTAAATTCAGATTAAACATCCCTGAAAAGAAAGCACTTGTTTGAAAGATAAAGTTGAAGAAATTATCCTAGAGAAATAAAGAAATGGAAAATAGGAAATTGAAACACAAGGAGGACAGAATAACCTTAAAAACAAAACAAAAAATATAAAACGGTATTCTAGAGAGCCATACAGTAAATGGTGAGAGGCAATATTTTAAGACATTTTGTCTGAGAATTAACCAGAAATGACGAAAGACACAAATCCTCAAAGGCAAGACGTTCAACAAATCCCATCTTTGATGAATAAAAAGAATCTTTTACAAAATCATAATGAAAATGTGGACCATCAAAATAAAACCCATAAAATTTACAATAAAGTAAATGTTATTTAGTAATAAATCTATCAAAAATATTTGGAAGACCTGTATGGCAAAGTATATAAACATTATTGAGAGATAGTTTGAAAAGTTTTAAATAAGTAGAGATACATATAATATTTATTATATTATTAATTTTATTATCTTGAAAGGCCGATATTACAAATTGATTTATATTTCATGGGATTTCAATGAAAATCCAAACTGGTCTTTTTTTAGTGGAATTGACAAACTAATACTAAAATTTATATGGAAAAAAAATCAAGGTTGGTCCACACTATCATTAAGAAGTGTGGGGACTTGTTCTATTAGATACCACAGTTTACTGAAGCTAAGTTAAAATATTATTACATGATATTGGAATTGGACTAGACAAATAGAACAGAATGATTAAGTCCAAGAATAGATGAATGTGGACATCTGAGATGAGACCAATGTTTCCCTGAATATCAGTGGCATTGGCAGATTTTTAATAAATGCTCCAGGGACTTTTGCTTATTCCTATGGAATGAAAATGAAATTGGATACCTGAAAAACATCATGCAAAAAATCAAATACATTGCTATCAAAAACCCACCAGCCACTGCCGGTGGGAATGTGGAGAAAGGGCATTTACATATATTGCTTTGGGAATGTGAAATGTTGTCATTTTTTAATGAAAATATTCTGATAGTATAAGTTTTAAAATGCACATTCCCTGTAACACAGCAGTCTCACCCTTAGACACTAGCTTAGTGTGCTTAGACACTAGCACCTAAGAAAATTTGAAAAAGTTGCTTATTGCAACACTTTTATAGTGAAAAAACTGAATGTAAATCAATAGTCAAATTTTGGAATAAATCATATTACCAAAGAATTTTATTAGTGTTTATGAAGATTTAGTTAAAACTATCCCCACTGACCCAGAGGGATGCCTGTTACATTTGTTAAATGAGAAAAGCAAAATAAGTTCAAGTATAAGAATTGTGCTCTCATATCTGCAAAAACAAATTACAAATTCTAAAAATGTAAAAATATGTTTGAAATTTAAAATAATGAAATTAAAATATAGAAAAATACCAACAGATTCTTTAATATTGGCCACTGAAGATGGGGAATATGTAAATAGAAAAAAGGGAGGGAAATGGGGAGGTTAGTAAAAAGGAATGAAAAAATATTTTTTAAAAGTGTTCACTTTAGTAATTATTACCATTTATGTAAAAATGGTATATAAGTGCATATATCTATGGATAGAGAGTTATGCCAGATGTCAGCATATTTACATTGGTTGTCTTTGAGTGAAACTTTAGGTGATTGTCTTAATACTATTCTCTATCATTTTAAGTTTTAAATGATTGGCATAAACTATCAGTATAAAAAGGTATTTTCACGGTATAAGAGGGGAGTAAGAATTATACTCCTAAAAGAATGTGCGTGGGGCTTCCCTGGTGGCGCAGTGATTGAGAGTCCTCCTGCCGATGCAGGGGACACGGGTTCGTGCCCCAGTCCGGGAAGATCCCACATGCCGTGGAGCGGCTAGGCCCGTGAGCCATGGTTGCTGAGCCTGTGCGTCCAGAGCCAGAAACAGACTAGAATTTTGAGATTTAAAATATTTAATTATATGCATTAATGAGATTTTGGCCCCAAATTCCAGTTTTGCCATGCAAATAGTAAATGAGAGAATAAGATTATCACTTGATTAAGGTCCTAATAGGAGGTTGTAAACTGTGTTTCTCTTATCAAAAAGTTCTACATCTTAAGAGGGTAAATTGGTTTTATCTGGAGAAGTTTCCAAAAGTAACAGTCACTGCTCTAAAATAATAAGAAAAGAGGGAAGACAGATGAGTTGGAAACAATTTAGTGGAGAAGTCTGGATTATGTTCCTGCAGGTTAAAAGATTTCTATTGCTTATTTATGTATATCACCATAGGTGTACCTAAGAGAATTACATATCTCAGTTAATCATTTTAAAAAATAATAAGCATTCAACTGATGAAATGAGTTGCAATCAATTTATTTTGCTTAATATTCTAAGGGCTTAATTTAATTTCAAGCTTATGATCTTGTGGGAGTAAAGCCTAGGAACTTTATATATTTCAAAGCACTCTTACATCAAGACTTCTTCCCCTTTCAACTGAAAATCCCCACTGCATTATAAATCAGTTTTATTCAAGAAGCTTGATAATCCCATCAGCATATCAGGCAAATATTACGGAAAATTTTAAATTATGTGGTGTTCCTTCTTCATTGGGAGAATTTTTTAGGATTGATTTTTAAATGTATTTTCACTTTATTGTGTTTCATGGGTGACTTAATTTTTGTGATTGCTGCTTTAAATCTGCCAGTTTAATGTTGTGAATATCATAACAGTGTTGTCTTTTGCAAGGAGGTTTGCAAGGAGGTTAGTTAGTTTCTTTTGGGAATCATCTATTCTGTCGCACTTTGGCTTAATGTAAAAAATATATTTTTGCTATATATGTCTGGAATATGTCTAAAGAAGGATAATATACTTACTGATAGTGCTGTATGGTAACTATGGTTCTTGTCGCTAAGAGCTTCTCCTTTTTGATAACACAGTTCCTTGCATCATTCTTGAACATGAGTTGTTAATGTAGGTGCTTGACATAGGGTTCTTCTTATAAGAATGAAAAAAAATCACTCACATTTGTGTCTGTAACAACCTTTGAATACTAGCCTATACATTTTTTTCTCTTCCTATTACTCTATAATGATGGGAGAAAAAACATGTTCTTTTGGCTTTGGAGAGAAATTAGCCTTTATTTTGAAAAAGTTATAGTGTTCTAGATTTTTTGCTCCAAAGATGGGCAAAGAGGTGTTCTAGCAGCTGTGGCAATTTAGCTCAAATGGATCATTTATATAGCAAACATATGTACCATAAGCTATAAAGAAGGCAGCTTATGAACCCATTAAATGGTGAAATTCTACTTCATTGTTTGCTAAAACTTTAGAGACAGTAATTCTTTGAATTAAGCTTTGAAGGATGAATCGATATTTCCAGGTTAAGGGAGGGGGCCCAGTATAATTTATTATAGCCATAATGGTAATGCCACATCATCAAGACAACAATTACCAGGTTTGATACCTTATTCAAGACAAAACTTATGTTTTGCCAATCATTTCTATGATAGAATGTAAGGAAAATTTCGTCTTGGACAGATTTTCATTTTTTAATTTTCTATGCTAATCTATGGCCTCAGTTATGTTAGGAAATAGATATCTAGTGCCCTTCTTAAAGACATAACTCCTTGGTATAAAAAGCTAGGTATAAGAAAAGAATATCAGTAGATTTACATATTATCCTAGGAACTTTCTGAAAAGAAATGGATTAAAGCCCCAATCCTTTCAAAGTGACTCAAACCTCACTGATAGCTTGAGATGTTCCCAGCTGTATTTTAAAGCAGAAAGAGTCACTATTGATCCCAAACGGAAAATTATTATAAAGGAAGGGGTCTAGGCTACTGACTCTGGCTCAACACCGAATTTGAATATTAGAAGAATGCTAGTACTGGCACAGTTGTGTCCCAGGCGAGAAGCTCCCTCTAACCTCAAACACACTGGCCTAGTGATCTTATCTTGGTCACAGTAGCTGGAAATGAAGTGTATATCAAAAGAATTCTAAAACTTGGGAACCCAGGCATGATGCACCAATGAAAACTATGCAGGCATGTGCACACCACAGAAGTGACCTGGAACACATCCTGCTATGTGTGAATAACACAAGAAGGAGTTACAATAAGAAATCAAGGGTCCTTTTGGTAAAAAAGACCTCCTGATATTCTTTCTTTCCCTCGCTCTCTCTCAACATTTATAATTATGACTAGCCCCTGAGGTCTGAGTAAGGAAGCCCTGAGGATTCATGTACTATGCTAAGATGAAAGGGAGTAATAGTTGAGTCACAAAAAAGGAAATCTTGGAACACCTATTAATAAGTTCATGAAGTGTCTGAGTAAATAGGTTTTAAAATAAGAAATAAAATAGTCTGTGTACTAAAGACTGATTAAGAATACTCTAAATTTAAGGGTTTTTTAAAAGCAAACAAAAAATATTTTTGGAAAAATATTAACACCCCAAAATAATACATATGTTAAAGCTACTTAAAAGATTAAGTTGTAAATATTTAAGAAACGGGTTTATATATATACGCCTTTTCCCCACAGAGTCATATAAATATAGTTTTACTGTATTCCACTGTAATAAAAATTCTGAAGTGCTGTAAGATTGAAACTTTCTTTAGCAAGGCCCATGTGTCATTTTCAGAGGGAAAGAAATTGATCCAACTTCCTGATAGAGTAGTAGTTAGTCTAGGTGCAAGCCACAATCTCTTCATTTTATACATTTATTTTCATAATGTACTTCATATTATAGTCTTCCTATTAATGTCTTATCAAAAATCAGACGTTACTCTATATGTGTGACTGGTGTTTCAACCAAATGAGTTGTAGTATTATTAGGGAAAGTTGAAAATATGGACCATGTGTTCTAAAATGTAAATAAAATAACTCATCTGTTTTTTAAAATGTAAAGGGAAAAACAAATGTCTTTCAGAAAGGATGACAAATATGGGGCTCCATGCTCCCACTTGCTCTTCTTGAACAATGGCAGCCACTGTCAATTGACCACATTATCTTTCCTGATTAGCCTCAGATTTATTTTGAAGTCAGTGTACCAGGCAGCCATTATGCATAAATCAGAGTTGGAATTCTAGATAAAAATAACCACCTACACCTAGATTAGGGAGATGACAGAGACTGTGCATGGGTTATTTAACAATGTTTTTCTGATTATAAACATATTACATGTTGCAGTAGCATTAAAAAACACAAGCTTAAAAACTGATGTTAAAAATAACAGGTAAGTGAAACATCCAGATTTAAGAGCTATTAATACTTTAGCATTAGCTAAGCATTCACATTTTAAAAATATTCTGTGTGTGTAAGATATGTACATGTTCTATAAAATTGAGACAATACTGTTTGACCCATCCTCATTTTCCTTTTTCCAGTTTACACTAAAAGCAGTTTTCCAAATATTTCTCACCAAATATTCTTCAAAATCATCAACTTTTATGGTGAAATACTTTTCCATTGCATAGATACAATATTCTTGAATTCCACCACTCTCTTTCTCTTGGACATTCATGATGTTTTCAACTTTTCCCTTAAGAAAAATGACAAGCTCCTTACAAATAAATATGTTTTTCTTTAGCAAAATTTGGTGGCGATGATTAAGACAGAGCATTATTACACTTTGGTAAATTTGCTCTGGCAAAGGTTCTGATAGACGTTTCATAATGTGGTGAGGTAATGATGCAGACCCAGGGAGTTTTAAAAAAAAGTATGACTAATCTAAGCTAGCGAACAGCACAGTGTGAACAGATTACATCTGTGACAACTAGGACTGGAAACCTCAGATCTGGCTTTCCTTCCCCAGAAAAGCCAGTATGCAAACAGGGCTCTACATCTTTTCAAACTCAGATTTGTCAGGGTGGAGTCCCAAGCACACAGCGTAAAATCTATGTTAGGGCATGAATCTACGGCACCAATTATACCTTAGAAATATTTATTCCTGGGACTTCCCTGGTGGCACAGTGGTTAAGAATCTGCCTGCCAATGCAAGGGACATGGGTTCGAGCCCTGATCTGGGAAAATCCCACATGCCGTGGAGTAACTAAGCCCATGCACCACAACTACTGAGCCTGCGCTCTAGAGCCCATGAGCCACAACTACTGAGCTCACGTGCCACAACTACTGAAGCCTACGTGCCTAGAGCCTGTGCTCCACAAGAGAAGCCACTGCAATGAGAAGCCCGCGCACCGCAACGAAGAGTAGCCCCTGCTCACTGCAACTAGAGAAACCTGTGCAAAGCAACGAAGACCCAACACAGCCAAAAATAAATAATTAATTAAATTCATTAAAAAGAAATTTATTCCTTTCCTTATGAAAAAAGTATAAGTTCTCTGTAATGTTTGTAAATTCTGCATTTTTTTCTTGTCCTCTCTCTCCCCTCTGTTCCATTCTCTAGAATCATTTATATACAAGAAGAAAGAAAGAAGAGTAGAAGAAAGTATTGATTTGCTTTGGGCTAGAGACTAGAGAAAATACAATGTGATTTAAAAAAACAGATTATAAAGATCAAAACAGAACACAGTACAATTTCTGAGTGTAAGAATGGGAACAGTTTTAGAAATGATTTTATGAGAACTGAAAAGACCTCATAAAATTGTTGGCCAAAATATGATGTTAATTCTTGAAATAACATTTCAAATAGATTATCTAATCATGGATACACTAAATATTTGGGAAGTTAAATTTATTCATATATTTCTGATAATTTGGTAGAGCAGAAGTCTTCCCCATGAATTGTCTGGTGTCCTTCCATATACACAAAAATGTAAGTTGGAAGAGTTTATAACTGGGAGACTCTAGGGATATGCATTTCCTCTAGTAAAGAATTTTGTGTTTTCATCTTCCTTTGATCAGGACAATGTTTCATGATTTGGAAGTAGATGTTATTGAATGCCTTATGGAGTTATGGGAATGAAGTTTAACCAGTAAGAGTGAAAACCTATGATTAGTAGGTTAACAAAATGATGCTCTTTTGTATCATGCCATACCTCATGAGTGCTGACTTAACAATGTTTTGATTATAAGCCACTGAAGCATATTCATCAACATATAGAAAATTCTGAATATCTCCATTAATCACTTGGTTGCATAATTAAAGTATAGCACACTAAACACATCTTCTAATGTGTTTAAATTCAATATTATTCCCAAAATAGGATTTTTAAACCAAAATTATAAACTGTAATTGTATAAAAATATTATCACATGTTTAAGATTTAATTATAGTCTCAAAATGATTTCCAAATGGAGAGCAAGAACCCAGGGTGACACACACAGCAATCCATTAATACACAGGAAGAAAATGGTAGAGATTCTTTTTATAATTATTTTCTAAGTCATCTGTATTAGTTTGCTCAGGCTGCCATAATAAAATACCATAAATGAGTGGCTTACACAACAGAAATGTATTTATCATAATTCTGGAAGCTGGGGAAGTCCAAGATCAAAGTGTCAGCCAATTTAGTTCCTGGTGAGAGCTCTCTTCCTGGCTTGTAGACAGCTGCCTACTTGCTATGTCCACACATACCAACACATGGCAGAGAGAAAGAGAGAGAGAGAGAGAGAGAGAGAGAGAAAAGGCTCTCTGGTTTCTATTCTTATAAGGACACTAATCCATTCTTACGACCTGACTTACCCTTAATTACTTCCTTAGAGGCCCATCTCCAAATGCAGCCACATTGGGAGTTAGGGCTTCAATATACGGAATTGGGGAAACACAAACTTTCAGTCCATAACAGTATTTCTTTTGTATTGTATTTTATGGCATGTTCTATGACGTTTATAATATACTAACACGATAGTATACACACAAACATATATACACACATAAATTTACAAACACACACACACATGTATGCATAGATATACGGTATGTCTCATTAAACAAGAAAGTAATAGAGGCCTGCACACAAGCAGCAAAGTTTGGAGACTGCTAATCTAGGGCATATTTTAATTCTAGTGGTGAGAAACTTACTGTTTCTCTAGATAGCATAGTCCATTTTTAGATAACTATGTTGGAAGTTTTCTAGTATTTTCAGTTAAAATATATTCCCCACTAATTCTTATTCATTGGTTTCACTTCTACTACTTTACATCAAATAAAACAAACCTATCCCTCCTTTCATGTCAGAGCCAGTTATTTGTATGCAGTTATTAAATTTAATTCAATGCATTTAAATATCAATTGAGTATCTCTTATAACACTGAATGCTGGGTATAAAATCCCCACCCCTAGGGATTTTCTAGTGTACTTCTGGAGATAGTCAATAACAAGGATTATTTTATTGTAGTAGGGTCAGATCAAGGAAAAGGATGTAACTCTGTGAGGTGATGGATATTAACTAAATTTATTGTGGTAATCATTTTGCAATATATACATATATCAAATTCTTCTGTTGCACACCTTAAAGTAATACAATGTTATATGAAAATAAAAGTTTTTTTGTAAAATAAGCCCTCTAAATGCTTCAGGGCAAGAAGGAGAACCTTCCAGAGAGAGCAAAGCTGAGGTCTTGAAGGTCCAAAGTGAAAGAGAACAAGGCATGTGTTGGGAAGTGTTCAGCAATTCAATAAACCTCAAGCAGATCAGGTGGTTAATGTGGAAATCTAACATGGAATTAGAACAAGAAAGTCCCTGTCAGTAATGGTAAAAGTTGGGATTTTATATGCAGGATAATAAATAAGTTAAAGGAATTTAAGTCAGGGAGTGATATACCTAGTGCTTTAAGAAGTTCTTTCCAGTTGTACAGTGGGAAAAATGATTGGATATTCATAGGCCAAAAGGGAGGTAAGAATCTATGGTACTCAAAATGTCTACCTAGGCTAGAATAGAATTGATAGTGGCATGGCATTGCAAGAACTGTCAATTCCATCTCTAGACCTTTGTGTGTGTGTGTTGGGGAGGGTGGAATATCGGCACAGTTATTTACTTTTAAGATCTTAAGACGAAGTAGTGAAAGTTCATTGATAAGGTTGAAGATGTGGAAATATTCACTTGTTCGTATTCCAAAAGACACAATGAATGCCTTGGAGAAATAAAATCAAGAAACAGGAGTCCAGAAGAGTATGAGGATAAAGAATGAGTGAATCTATGGAGGAAACTGATAATTAGAAGGACTAACATTTTGCAAGGTAACCAAGTTATAGAGGGATACATAAGCCACGTTGGTAAAACTTGGCCTCAAAATCTCCATCCCCTGGTGGGTGCAGCAATGCAGAACTTTCTAGAAGGAGTCAGTGATGGCCCAAACTGATTATTCTTCTGTCCTGTCCCAGTTGACCAATCTAGCTGTATGTTACAAACAGCAGCAATGTCAAGCAATTTCACTGTGTCAGGCTCCTCTAGGCTAAAAAGCTCCAATTCCTAACTCTTCTTTGTAGTATCTGACTTTATATCCCTTCACTAACTTGATTAATCTTCAGAAAAGAGATTGTAGTTTGCCTATGACCACAGAGCAGCTTATTAAATTTAATTTTTAATTTGTACCATCTCTGTTCCAAAAAATGGCTGAAATAGGTGATATTAAAATATGTTGGTGGGAAAAATGAGACAACAGGACAAAAAGAGTAGATAAAATATAGGTCAATAGAGAGGTTAAAAATGTAAAATACATGCTGTAAGGTCCTGCATAAGTGCAAGACAAATTTGGCTCTACTATTTTCTACAATATATGGTGTGTGTGTGTGTGTACATGTGCGTGTGTGTGTATCTGTTCTTGATTTATATTGGGTTGGCCAAAAAGTTCATTCGGGTTTTTCCATAACATCTTACAATAAAAAGAGAATACTCATAGAGCCATAACAGCAGTATTTTTTTGTGACCCTATTAGAGAGTTATATGAGAATGTTTAAAGGCTTTAATAACATGGCCTTTTGTGATGAATCTATCATCTGTGATTTCTGTTCACAGAAAGTTTGCTGAAAGGCAGCCCAAGAGAATGATATATTAAGGTTGTCAAAGATGACAGTAATCACTCCAAAATCCATCTCCGAGCACCTAAACTTGTGAAGTTTATGGAGATTCAAGGGCCCCCTAGCTCTTGAATGTTCTTCTCATACTAAGTTACATTTGTTAAATGACACTACTGACCCCGCACCCTCACCAAGTCAATTACTCTAGATTAAAAGAGTTCTGACATTGCATATGGAATAGATAATCTCACAGGTGCTGTGATCTGAAGTCAGCAGTCCTGGCTGACTTCAGCCAGGGCACCTGAACTGCTAAAGTAAGAAGCGATCTCAGGCAGCTCAGATCTTTTAATGCACCTAGATTAGAGCCATAATGAGCCAAACTTATATGCTTATCCTACATACTACAAAGATACATATGGGAACTATATTCAATATACTGTGATAAACCACAATGGAAAAGAATGTGAAAAAGAACTTATATGTATGTATAACTGAATCACTTTGCTGCTCGGCAGAAATAACACAACATTGTAAATCAACTATACTTGAATAAAAAAAGATACATAAAACATTGTAGGTGACTCACCAAGACACATAGAAGACATTTAATTGATGCCTCCTTACTCACCTTGGTATATACTTTCTTAAGGAATGTACTTCTACAGGAATGTACTTGGTTTGTACTTCCTAAAAGAATCTCCAATTTATAGGATAAAGGCAAAAAAAAAAGTTTCTGAAAAAGAGTGTTTGTGGAAAAAAACTCTGAAAAGGAAGTATTTTGCATTTAGACTTTGGGAACAAGCATCATTGTCAGTCATCAGAAAAATAATTTCATTATTTAGTTGTTTTAAAAATTTGCCACCTCTACCTCTCTTTCTTTGGACTCTTCCTGGCTTAATTCTCCAGTTTCCCCACTTTCTACTTATCCCCATCAGTTCAGCCCTTTATCATTCTTTCCTGACCTATACAAGAAAGGTATGTTTAGTCATTAATACTGAGTATAAATTAGTTATTATGGAATGCCTCTCAGGATAATGGTAACTTCAGATGATGATAATTTAAATTATATGGTTGATAGAGATATTTTACAACTGAGAGATATTATAGAAGAAAAAAATATAAAATTTTACTACTGATAGTAAGATTTATTAAGAGTTACTCTGTGAGGTTCTTAAATATTTTCCAAATATTAACTCATTTAAAATTCACAGCAGCCCTATGAAGTCAGTCCTATTACTGTCATCATAATATACATGAGGAAATTATCATATACAGAAATTAAATAATTTTTCCCATCTAGGTTTTAAATAATTTTCTTCTATGTAGGCCCAAGTTCTTCCTCTAGCATTTAAACTTAGTCTACCTTAAAAAATGGCACGTTTAAAAAACGTATGCTATACTGTCTGTATGAAAAAGCACAAAGGGAAAAAAAATATAGTAATACTAGAAAGTAATTATTTTCAAATTATAAATATTTATCAGCAAATTTAAATCATCTTTGTAACAAGGTAATCCTTAAGCAAATATATATGTACATAAAGTAAATTTATGTATACAGACATGTTCATTGTAGATGATTTAGAGAATGTACAAATGTTTAAAACAAAAAATTTTTCAAATTACTAGCAATTTCAACAACCATAGAAATCCAACATTTTGGTGAATTCCTTTCCAATCATTTATGTATGCACATATAAGTATTTTCTTTTACTTATTATGTCAAATATGACATTCTGATAATATCAATTCCATTTACCATTCATATTTTGCCATTATACATTACACATGGCCCAAACTTTCCAAAAGCTATTTCTCCATAAGATCTGTTCAAGTAAGTAAGAATGCTTTCTCCACAGTGTATTATAATTAACGCATATAGATATAATGACCCATAGATACTTCTGTTTTCTTTACCACTGCCTTAAACGAGACCTTTGCTGATTCCTCTCCCCAACAAATAGCCAAGTTTTAGAAACGGATATTGTCTCTTATCTTTGAATTCTGCTTAGCACCAAAGAACAATGCCTTCTATGCTGTAGGCCCTCAGACAATGCAGGTTGAATTAAACTCAGAATACAGAGAAGACTGAAGAGCAGATCATAAGTCCTTCAAATTTTAACATTTAACCAATCCACAATTTTAAGAGTTTGAAACAGCTATGATGGCAAAATGAATTTAGAACCAACTACGACAGTACATTTTTTTTATATTGCCAGGTTTAGTCAGTGGAGTCTCGCTGGGAATATTAACATCATCTGCCAGTCTTGTGCATTTGTTATTATGTATGTCCATTGATATTTATGGAGTATTCTTGGGTGAACTACTTAAGCTTATGAGAATAAAATCCATTTTTATTGCTTTTATGCCTCACTGAAAGAAATATACTTGTATTATTTTTAAGTATATAATAACAATGGGTTTATGGGATATTGGAGCACATCATTATCTATTTTCTACGTCTCTAGGTTCTAAAAGGGTATCCCCCTTGTATCCTCTGAATTTGCAGAACAAGTTAGTTGATTTAATTTGTGAACATTTTAAAAATCAAGAATGCCCTGCCTTCTACCTCTGTTACCTGAGGGAGCATTTCACGCTATTGTTTCTCCACATATCCATTAAAAAAATAAATTCTTTAAGTGGTGTATATTAAACATTACTAATGGTGGCAGGGCACTCCTGGGACCTAGTATATAGGAGTGTAAGGTAATAACCTGAACCAGTTCATCACTGGTATGTAACATACTTCTCCCTCCAGTAAAATCAGCCTGAGGAAATGAGCAGTGAGGTTTATGTATAATTTTTTTTTTCTATTTCCAGGTAGTTTATCTCATAGATTACTTTTAAGCTGTTAGAAAGGAAACAGTAGCAAAGCTCTTCAATATAGACCCAGAAAACACATTTATGCTTTTATAAAGTGTTTTTTAAAGTAATTCTTAGAAACTATTTTCAATGTAAATTTAGGTTAAACATTAAAAATTGTAAGAACTATAATTTTAATCATTTATTATTGTTAACCACAGTTTTAAGTTTTATTTTTTGTGAGAAAATGTTTGATATTTAATATAAAATTTAGTTTAATTTAATAATTTAATATAGAAGATATTTTTATTAGAGTTCTGTTACTCTATGAAATAAGTATTAAAGTATATTTTGGTATAAACCTCTCCTACATGTTTGCAAGTGTCATTTGAAATATTTTTTAAACTGTAAGAAATTTCACCTTTATCAAATAAAGAATAGGAACAATTATTTGGATGCCATAGGTTTGTCTATTAGGTAATCTTAAAACTAGTCTTTCTAAAGGTTACATATTTAACTGGAGAAAGATACTAGAGAATTTTATTTTTTTTTGGCTGTGTCGGGTCTTAGTTGCGGAACATGGGATCTTCATTGTGGCATGCAGGATCTTTCATTGAGGGGCGGGGTCTTCGTTGTGGCATGCAGGCTTCCCTCTAGTTGTGGTGTGCAGGTTTTCTCTTTCTAGTTGTGGTGTGCAGGCTCCAGAGCACGTGGGCTCTGAAGTTGTGGCCCGTGGGCTCCAGAGTGCATGGGCTCTGAAGTTGTGGAGCACAGGCTGCACAGTGCATGGGCTCTGTAGTTTGCGGCACGTGGACTCTCCAGCTGAGGTGCATGGGCTCAGTAGCTGTGGTGCACGGGCTTAGTTGCCCCGCAGCATGTGGGATCTTTGTTCACTGACCAGGGATGGAACCTGCATCCCTTGCACTGGAAGATGGATTCTTTACTGCTGGACTACTGGGGAAGTCCTGAGAATTTTATCTTTTGACTTTGAGAAAAAATTTTGGCCTCTCTATAACAAAGGAATAATAGTAAATCAATAAAAGAGTGGGCTAGATTTCGTTATCTCTCTCCTAGGCCTAAAACGTATGATTATAAATCTGTGAATCAGAGAAACACTGTAGAAATTTCAATACATTTATTTTTAATATTCTGTCCATTTCTAAAGATTAAACTTTAAATGACTGTTTGCCATTTCTAAAAGATTGTCAAATGTTTTTTCTCTAACTAGTGTAGCTAATGCAAAAGCAATAAAATACTACCAGTATACAGCCTGCATTTATAAATCACACATTTGCCCATCTAACTAAAAGATACCCCTGGTCTCCTTCAGCCACAGGGTTCCTGAATAGCTGAATGTAATTTACAAAGAAAAAGACAAAAGCCTTTTAAATTTTACCTCATGATCTAGAGCTGGTGATGAGAGAAATAAAGAGGTTCCACAACTCTTAAGAAGCTATAAACCATTGTGCACACTTTAACATTTATCAATTTTTAACCACTGCTACAAGGCTTCCAGCAATCAATTACTCCCTCACTCAATGAGGGACTCAAAGCTATACCAGATAAACCAGAAATCAATTTTACTGCCTTATGGCTTATTTCTAAATGTGTTTCTTTTCACCACATCCAAAATAAACAAGGTTAGAATTTTACTGGTTCTGTGACAATTATTTTTAAAACACACACAAAAAGGAAACACTTTTAAATGAGAGGAAAGGATACTTTTAGATTCATACAGCCTCATTCCATTTTTCTTTTCTCAAATTAATAGAGAAAGTTGAGGAGGGAAAGAATTTTTCTTTTCTGCTTTGCATGAAACTGGTTTGTAATTGATGGAAACCTTATTTATTTCAGTTAAGCCACTATGTGTAAATACTGCCTTAAGCATTTTGAAAATACAGCTATTATAGATGTGGTCTCTGGGTTAACCAAAGTAAGAGTATAAAATGTTATTTCTATACATATTATATTTACCTAAGGGTAATTAATTTGCTTTTCAAGAGAATGTTTCTTTCAAAAAGTTATAAGTTGAACTTCAATGTATGAACATTTTAAAGTATGTATATAATTAGGAAGTTGAATGATTCCAGGAAAAATTTAGACCCTGAAAAAGAGAATCTATGGAGGTAGGTGGAAAAAGTGTTAACCTAACTAACTTTGGAAATGAGTGAAAAATTTGTAAGAGTAAAGACAAAATAAACTGAATATAAGCACTGTACTCTAGTTAATAAAATCGCTTCCCACTTGGGTTAACAATTCTGATACCACTATAAATGTATACTGAATTGAACGATTTCTTAAATAAATAGTGGATGCTAGAAGCCAGGTTTCTCACTGTTAGAGCTGGAGGTGACAGAAAGCAAGGCAGAAGGCTAGAATGATCTTTTGGTAATGGATAACCAAAAGTAACTTTGGAGACATCAGTGTAAGTTCATGTTTACCCTAATATGGATACAAATGGTTACATAGAGAATGTATATGTATGTGTGTATTTATGCATGTGTATTTATAAGGGTTATTATACATACATATATTTCTTTTCTTTGTTAACTGAGAGGGCCTAAAGAAACAATACTTCAGTAGATATGGACATATATAGCACCCATTGTTTGATTTCTAATATCATTCTACAATACAAAGATCTAAGGCTCCTTGGAAAAATGTCTGGTTCTAGTGCTAGGGCAGGAAATACACAAGATGAACACTAAGCATCTTGTAGTGTCAAGAAAGTAAGAAACTACTCAAAAAGAATAAAACTCACACTGATGGTATATGTCAAAGGAGCACAGAGGTCAATGAGAGAGCTCCCAATGGCAGAAGCTGGAACAATTTGAGCAACAAAATAGAGTAGTATTGGATTTATCCATGAGTTTACACTGACATAAATAAATGACTGCATAAAATAAATGTTGGAGAATAGACAAGTTTCCCACACAGAGTTCCAAATGATTTATGTATATACTTTGCTCTCTAGAAGGGGGAGCATAACTCCCCATTCCTGAGGTGTGGGCTGTGCATAGCGGTGACTTCCTTCTATAGAGTTTGGTATTGGAAGGGGAAAGTTAAAGGATGACTTTACAGGGCACAGCAGTAAACTATGTGATACTAGCAATTACCTCTGTGAAGATCATTTGGCTCTGACATTTGAAAAGCTTATCCAAAGAGGAATCTTTCTGGGAATTCCTTTCTTTTCTACTTTCTGGTTTCACAGCTTCTACTCATGTTATAACCTCCTTAATAAAAGGGTATGAAGGATTTATTTTCCAGTTAATGTGTAATGGGAAAAGCAATGAATCAGAGTCAGTCAAGGCTCTGTCTTGTCCTAGATAGGTGATTTAGAATAAAGTCTTGCCTTCCTCCACAAATGAAAAAAAATGTTCCAAGTTTTATTCTTTTAACCTGACTGCTTTATCTATTTGGTGTAAAAAATTTTTGATACATGTTAGTGACAAAATATGAATTATGATTATATAATATCTCATTATTATTGTTATATGATAGAGTGACTTCACTATTTATGGGTTTGATAGGACAGTACTTAGTGTCATAAATTAATATAATGTCTTTAATTTACTAGAATTAAAATTGATATAATTATTGATGCTCATTTGCAATAATTTTGACACCATACTTGTTGAATAAATCGAAACTTTCTTCCAGGTCATAAATGATTTATCCATCCCTAATGTTCATAAACAGATGCTTATTTTTACAAATATAATAAGGCTTAATAAGAAAAAGAATACACGTAAGTACAATTTCACACATAAAATTGAGGAGACTTTGACATTAATGTCATTGCTTAGTAAGATTATTTAACACAATATTTATTAAATAACAATAAAAAATGTAACATACTGGAGATTTTATAAATTAAGTAAAAGATTAGCAGATAGATTTAAGTTATACTATGGAAAACTTATTTTATTTCTTGAAAGGAAATAAGAAAAAATTTTATATTACAGATGAAAAAAACTATCCAAAGCAGCACTAGTAATCCAAAGCTATATCAAAAGCCTTTAATATCCAATTATTACTTTAATTTATTGTATAACTTTTTATATTAATATTTTGAGTGACACAGCTGTCAATATAGTCCAAGCATTGAAGAATTGTAATGATAAAAACGTATCCACCCTTCAAAGTATTTTTTTCATTAAAACGAGTCTAAAGTATATATGACAGTATTATAAAAGGAATCAAAAACGGGCAATTGGCAATAGGCAATTGCTGCAAACAGTAATATGATGTGTCTGAACAGAACTTGTACATAAAGCACGCCAATCTTCATAATCCTCATTTGTCACTGAAAGACATATCCATTGGTTACAATTATGTTGTCACTCAGTAGTTACAAATGAGAGCTCTTTGGATATTTTGGAATATACATATATATTTATGAATCAACAAGTTTATTTAGTGTCCTGAGGCTGGTGTTTGTTCACTTACACTTCTAATTAAAAATGCCCCCCTGAGATATGCATAAGCAATGCATATAAACTATAATAAGACACTGGCACTTAGTTTTAGTAAATTTACCTAAATTGAATAAGTAAATGAGGTGCTACTGGTTTCGTAAGCATTAAACTATTATTATGTCTTGACTAGATCATAAGAGTCATATAGACTTTCATTTAAGAAGTGGCTTAAATATTAAGTGTTCTACAGGGTTCCAATATCCACCTTTTCTTTGCTTACTCTGAACACACTCTCCAGGACTATTCTATCTCCATGGCATTTAGTACTCCCAAATATTTATGTTTAGTATTTATATCTATCAAATATTTAGACGTTTCTGACTTTCTGGATAAATCACCTTGTTTCTTCACTCAAAGCACATTAAAATCAATTTGGACAAAATAAATTGTTCACTTCCTTACACCAACAGAACCTCACTTATTCTTTAATTATTATTGAAACTTAGGTGTCTTGGAGAAGTGAATGATTCCAGGTTTGGGCTGGGGAAAATATAATTTGAGCATCTGGAACATACGGCTGTGCCAGAAAACTAAAAAGTGTTCAAATGCTGATGGGAACTTTTCACAAGAAGACTGGAGGGTTCTGCTTTTAGTTACCAACAGGCAGCTTGGTGCTTATAGTGTTTTTGCAGAAAAATACTTTAAAAAATTATTCACATAGAAAAACATTAGTTTAAAACTTGTGGCCAGCTGAGAAAACAATAAGATCCAAAGAAGCTAAGGAGGAGAGGGCCTCAAAACTTGAGATGATTTCTGCATTTACTTTTACCTTGGGGGTGTTTGCTGATTCTGGGCAGAAGCAATCATCTGAAAATTCTTACTTAATTCCAGTGAGAGAGGTCCATAGCTAGAGGAACCAAAATAACATTTGTCATAGACTTGGAGATTATCAAGAATTGACCCACCTCCTAGAGAAATGGAAATAAAAACAAAAATAAACAAATAGGACCTAATGAAACTTAAAAGCTTTTGCACAGCAAAGGAAACCATAAATAAGATGAAAAGACAACCCTCAGAATGGGAGAAAATATTTGCAAATGAAGCAACTGTCAAAGGATTAATCTCCAAAACATACAAGCAACTCATAGAGCTCAATATCAATAAAACAAACAACCCAATCCAAAAATGGGCAGAAGACCTAAACAGACATTTCTCCAAAGAAGATATACAGACTGCCAACAAACACATGAAAGAATGCTCAACATCATTAATCATTAGAGAAATGCAAATCAAAACTACAATGAGATATCATCTCACACCAGTCAGAATGGCCATCATCAAAAAATCTAGAAACAATAAATGCTGGAGAGGGTGTGGAGAAAAGGGAATCCTCCTGCACTGTTGGTGGGAATATAAATTGATACAGCCACTATGGAGAACAGTATGGAGGTTCCTTAAAAAACTAAAAATAGAACTCCCATACAACCCAGCAATCCCACTACTGGGCATATACCCTGAGAAAATAATTCAAAAAGAGTCATGTACTAAAATGTTCACTGCAGCTCTATTTACAATAGCCAGGACAGGGAGACAACCTAAGTGTCCATCAACAGATGAATGGATAAAGAGATGTGGCACATATATACAATGGAATATTACTCAGCCATAAAAAGGAACAAAACTGAGTTATTTGTAGTGAGGTGGATGGACCTAGAGACTGTCATACAGAGTGAAGTAAGTGAGAAAAAGAAAAACAGATACCGTATGCTAACACATATATGTGGAATCTAAAAAAAAAAAAAAGAAAGAAAATGGTCAGAAGAACCTAGGGGCAAGACGGGAATAAAGATGCAGACCTACTAGAGAATGGACTTGAGGATATGGGGAGGGGGAAGGGTAAGCTGGGACAAAGTGAGAGAATGTCATGGACATATATACACTACCAAACGTAAAACAGATAGCTAGTGGGAAGCAGCCGCATAGCACAGGGAGATCAGCTCCATGCTTTGTGCCCACCTAGAGGGGTGGGATAGGGAGGGTGGGAGGGAGGGAGATGCAAGAGGGAAGAGATATGGGGACATATGTATATGTATAACTGATTCACTTTGTTATAAAGCAGAAACTGACACACCATTGTAAAGCAATTTACTCTAAAAAAGATATTAAAAAATAAAAGAATTTAGCTGGAAGTTCTTATAGGACAATAGTCAAATTCTGAGTTGGTGCAGAAAAGGAGATGAAAAACATAAGTGAGAAGCCGCTAATGCACAGAGACTGTTTTAAACAATGTCCTGAGTAAAATATTTTAATTGGAATCTGCCAAGAAAATATCATAAAAGATACTAGTTGAAAACCCTGGGGGAGGGGAGAATGAAACAGAGATAGCCCTATCAAGATGGCAATCAACTTCAAACTAGCAACATCCTTGATTAAAGTAGTAGGATCAGACACTGTTCTATCTGACAAGTACAGGAAATGAAGAACTTCAGGAGGAATATAACATCATCAGGAGTCCCTAAAATTTATATGCACAGCATCCACTATTCAATAAAAATCTGAGAGGTCTACCCAAGAAATAAAAATACATTCACAAAAATGATAATTAAGAAAGAAAAGAGAAACTGATCTATAGGCAATTTAGAGATCGGAATTAGTTGACAAGTGGTGTAAAATAGTATAATTAATATATCCAGAAAAATACAAAAAGTTGGACAGAATAGAATGATAATAAATGAACAAATTAATCTGGAAAAATCAAATGGACATTCAATAACTGATAAACATATGAAATTTAAAACTCACTATAAAGGGATAAAAAGCATATTATAAACAAGAGAAGACAGGATTATAGGCCAGCATTACTCTGATTCCAAAACTCAGGCAAAGAAATTACAACAAGTAAAGATAATAAAGGACAGAAAATATCCTTTAGGAATATTAAATCCAATCATCTGTAACAGGATAATATATCAAGAAGAAGTAGAATTTCTCTCAAGAATAAAGGTTGGGATAACATTCAAAAATCAATATAACTTTCAATATTAATTGAATGAAAAAAGAAAAAAATCATGTGATACTATCAAGAGATGCACAAAACGTGACAACAAATTTAATATCCATTCCTGTTAAAACTCTCAGCAAATTCGAAATAGAAGGATGCTTCCTAAAATAAAAAAGGCATCTAAGAAAAACCTATAGCTTACATCATACTAATAGTGAATGATTAAATGCTTCTTCCCTAAAGTCAGGGAGATAGTTAGGACAACTCACCACTTCCATTCAACACTGTAGTTCTAGCTAGTGTGATAAGGCAAGACAACTAGACAAAGAACCTCAAGATTGAAAACAAAACTATCTCTATTTACAATTGTCAATTGTTCCTATAGAAAATCCTATAAAATATACAAAAAAGCTACTAGAACTAATAAGTGGACTTAGTTAGGTATTAGGGTATAACATTAATATACACAAATCAACTCTGTTTCTAGGTAGCAACAAGAAACATTTAAAAAATTAAATTTAAAAACTACTACATGCAGTAGCATTCTTAGATATTAACTATGTAGGGACAAAGCTGTAAAAAGATGGACATGGAAAAGTACAAAATATTGCCATGAGAAATTAAAGAAGACTTAAATACTGAGCTATACCTGCACATGGATCAGAAGATAACAGTATTGTTAAGATGTCAAGACTACTCAAATTGACCAACACAATCTAACCTAAATTTAAACTAAAATTCTCAATATAAATGTAAACTAAAAGCAAAAAACATCACCATCAGTATGGCTGGGGAAAAAATAAAATAAAATGCAACTGTTGGTGACAATGTACCTTAATTAGAATTCTTAAATTCTGTTGGAAGCACTCTGAAAAATGTTTGGTAGTATCCACTAAAGCAGAAAACACGTATAACATATGGCCCATCATTTCCATTTATAGTTTTTTTTTTTTTTTTTTTTTTTTTTTGCGGTACGCAGGCCTCTCACTGCTGTGGCCTCTCCCGTTGCAGAGCACAGGCTCTGAACGCGCAGGCTCAGCGCCCATGGCTCACGGGCCCAGCCGCTCCGTGGCATGTGGGATCTTCCCGGACCGGGGCACGAACCCGTGTCTCCTGCATCAGCAGGCAGACTCTCAACCACTGCACCACCAGGGAAGCCCCATTTATAGGTTTTTACCGAACAGAAATGCATATATGTCTTTTAATAAAATTTAATAAAATGTTCTTAACAATGCTATTTCTAATACCCCAATGAAAAAATTCACTTGTTCATCAATAATATAATGGGTAAATAAATTGTTTTAATTTTTATAGATTATAGCAATAAAAATGACTGAACTATACTACTGCATGCAGCATCTCACAAATACAATGTTGTGATTTAAGCCATACATAAGAGTATATTTTGTATAACTGCATCTATGTAAACTTTAAAAAGAGGTGAAAGCAAATCTACGACATTCAAAGTTAGGAAAATACAAAGATAATTGTAGAGTTTTCCTCCAAATCTATATGGTATTAAACAAAATAAGCATTGTTGAAAAGTAATACAATGTAATATTTTTCCTCAAGTACACTCTGTCTTATTCTCTCAGGACCTCTGTTCTCAGGTCCACTTTACTTAAAAATAGTGTAGGAACAAGGAGTCTAACCAAAGTTAATATCCATAGCAATATATAGGAAAAGAACATGTCAAGAAATTGGAACTTTTTTCATAAATTAAAAGAAACAATCACTACCTTACTTGTATTAATGATGCAAATTTGGGGTAAAGAGTAAAAATTGCAGCTAAAAAGTTTTTATTTGAGATTCATAATTTAATTGAGTAGATTTTTATAATTCATAAGACCTTTCCAGTTGGATATGACAAACAAAAATTTAAAGACTTTCATTCTTTAACAGTGATATTTTCCCTTCCATTTGAATGATCAGGGGAAAAGAGACTGTTTCAAGTGGTAAATAGGCCACCTCTCTATACTACTCCTAGGAAAGTATAAGACACTACTACACATTTCCTATTTGCTTCATGACCATATTTTCAAATAAACATTTGGTTCTTAAAGAAGACCTGCTGTCACAAGAGCTTTGAACAAACATTTACTATAGTTGTGAATGCTGAATGTCTTTTCATGTATTTTTCATTTATGAGAGAGGTAATCCATGGTCTGATGTTTCCTTCTGCATTGAAATTATAGTGTGAAGTGAATTGTCTCCTTTTCTTTTAGCATTTATATTGGACCAATCTCAGCTTAATCATTTGTATGCAATCATTTGCATGTTCCTTTCACTTTTTCTTCCATCTGAAAGGCCAGCAAGTATTACTGTCCTGCCTTGACAGTGGAGGTCACTAAAGTACACTAAGAATATGGAAGCTTGTGAAAGATCAGCAAGAGCCATTAGGTTCAGCAACTCCAACACAGGGAGCATAATTTGCCTGCATACCAACTACATCTTAAGACACTATCTCTTAACACTTTAGCCACCTTCCTTGCTTTTTATTATTCCCAATACTCAATTCAATTCAACTCTGCAAGACCTTGTTGAACATTCACTCAGTGCCAGCAATATCTAACTTATCTGAGAGGTACCATTAGCTCAGTACATGGCACACAGGCTCTCGATTGCTCCATTAATGAATGAGTAAATGAATGAATTCACATGTACATAACTGGATACCTAATCCATTTTCAAAGGGATATGAAATATAGCTGAGGAGGGAAAGAACAAATATAAAAAAACAATGAATACAAGCTCTAAAGCAACTTATCTGTTAGATTATAACCTCCAAGGAAGTAGAGAGTGTGCGTTTTTACTTGCAATTTTTTACTTGCAGTTTTATCTCTAATGTCCAGCACAATACCTGGCACATTTTAAGTCTCCAGTAAGTATTTGTTGAAAGAATAGTTGCTATAAGCAAATAAAGCAAAGTAGTACTTTCTAGCTAAGTACTGCTTAAATTCAAATCACAGAAGTCATCATTAGATTTTTCAGTTAGGAATCACTTATAGAACTATACCTTATATAAAGAACATTCCTAAATTTGTATTACTACTATTCTTACAATATATGTTGGTATAGCCACATAGCTGGTCTCCTTACTTGTGCCCTAGCCCCAAGACTATTTTCAAAACATAAGTCATAGTAATTCTTTAAAAATGTAGGTCAGATTATGGCACTCTGCCCCGAATCTTTCCCTGGCTTCCCATCTCACACAGATCATTAACTTAAAGTACTTACAATGGTTTTGTTTCAAATCTTTCAGTCTCTGACTCCTGCAATTCTCCAACTTTCTTTCCCACATACTTACTTTGCTCCAGTCATTCTTGCCCCCTGCAGTTCTTTTTTTTTTTTTTTTTTAAGATGCCAAGAAAATTCCTGCTTCAGGGCCTTTGGACTTGTTATTCCCTGGGCCTTATAGTCAAATAATTTCTCCCTCATTTCCTCCTAATTAAGCTCAAATGTCATTATATTAGCAAGACTCTCCTTAGCCACCTTATATTAAATTTGCACATTCCTCCTACTGGGCCACTGCCAATTCCTCTTATCTTATTCTTCTCCACAGCAATGATCACAACTTGAAAATATTTTAACCCACTTATTTACTTATTCTCTCTCTTTCCTGCTAGAAAGCAAGCCCCATGAGGGAAGAGTTTTACCTTTTTTGTTTCAGTATTATATACTTTGTATCTCATATATTCTTGGTATATAGTATGTGCTCAACAAATATGAAAATGAAGGATCAAGAATATATTAGACAATAAAGTAAAAACCAAACTAGTAATAAAAGATGCAGAGATAGACACAGAGTACCATAATTAAAGTAGAAGTATCATGCCAATAACACCAAAAATATAATCGCACAATGAAGAAAACAAGTATGATATACTACCAAATGAGATAGTATTCATTCATAAATAAGTATGTTTCAAAATAAGTCCCTTTCCAATGGTGTGGGTTGGGGTGTGATGATGCACCACAAAGCACATAGCCTGTCCTAAAAGCCTACCTCATGTCAAGGCATACATTAAGTCTTTGATACTTAAAAAAACCTTGGTGGCTATATTTTTCTCTAAGCAATAAAGAATGAAGGATGCACCAGAAGAAAAACAGTAATACAAGAATCCATAGAAGAGTTATGTGAGAGAATTTTGAGGATAATATAAGAGAAAGAAAACAAATGAGGCTATACCAAATCAAAATCTTCCATATTAAAATTTTACAAATTATATTGCTTATTATTTCACTACAAGCTCCAAAAACATAAACAGGAGTTCAATAATATGTACTATGTTTAAAACAACCTTTATATATGAAATTCCTTATTTTTATGTCTCCACTGATTTATAACACTTTTTAAAAATCTGTCAAAAGGAGTTTCAAAACTGGCACTGTTAGGGCTTCCCTGGTGGCACAGTGGTTGAGAGTCTGCCTGCTGATGCAGGGGACACAGGTTCGTGCCCCGGTCCGGGGAAATCCCACATACCGCGAAGTGGCTAGGCCCGTGAGCCGTGGCCGCTGAGCCTGTGCGTCTGGAGCCTGTGCTCTGCAATGGGAGAGGCCACAACAGCGAGAGGCCCATGTACCGCAAAAAAAAAAAAAAAAAAAAAAACTGGCACTGTTATATATTTGCAACTGGCTTTATTGAGTTTATACTAATTCCACTTCTGCACTGATTTTTTTTCAATTAAAGGTTAGAGATGCTATGATACAGCAAAGAGATAGGATGGATAGTTTAATTAATTTTAACACAATGTCTCTCATTCTACGAATTTCCCTATCCAAAATAACATTCTCTAAACTACTGAGCTTTTCATATAACTTCTAATAATAGCTTTTCCAGATTATTATGTTCTATAACCATACCAGTATATATCTGTAATGGGTTTAGCCTGTCTGGACATTTGGAAAAAAATGAGGCACACAGGACAATTAGCTGTACAAGACTGCAGACATCTAGCACCCTTGGCCCCACTTGCAAATTTGATAACAAAAAGATCCACGAGGTTATACAAAATGCTCCATAATTGTGAATCACTGGTAGAGAATGGACTAAAAACATGAGAATGAAGATAGGTATAAATCTACTGCAATAATACAAACAATAAATATGGAGTCTATGTTATGTAGTGAGTACAAGAAGAGGAAGACGGCATGCAAGTAGCTGAAACTTCTTGGTATTTATCATACACTTGTTTTGCAACGTAGAGACCTGTGTTAGCATCCTATTAGAGTGTGAAATTTTTGAAGATGGGTTTTGTCTTATAGGTCCTTGTCCTTCCACAGTACTTGTCTACCGCACTGCTCTTCACATGTCATATATTAAATGTTCTCCTTCCTTTTCTTGTCCTATTTTTCCAGCCTAAGTTCATTCTTCCTTGCCTCATCTAAATAATCACAATTGATTCTCTCATCATGCCCAACTGTCTGTCTTCTTCCCCTATCATTCTCCCTCAAATCAGCACTGTTCAAAATGCCTAAATTCCCCCAATCCTGGTGTCTTTCTCTGTCCTTATCTTCCCTAATCTTCCCTTATCTTCCCTAATCTTAATTTGACACCTTCATATTTTTATTGCTTCATTTTTACACAATTTTTCTCTTCTCATGTTTACTGTGACACTTTACTTTCATACTATTCAAATTGTCAGAAGGATCTAAGAGACACTACTCTCTTTATTTCTTGACTTTCTCTTTTTCATACCTGAATTTTTATGTCTTCCAGATTCTTTTCATGTCTTTTATATCATCACTTCCACTCAGGTCTTCTCATATCCTCCTCTTCCCTTTTTTCCACTCCCTTTCTTTTTCCTTCTCTTCCCTCCTTTTCTTTCCCTTCCCTTCTACCCATTCCCCTTCTTTCCCCTTCCCTCCTCTTCTTTTCTCTCTCTAAATTATTTGTCTAATCTCCTTCAAGTAATAATTCAATACAGATAATTCCCTAATATTTATTACTGTATCTTAACTCCAGTCCTATGGGGCATTTATACCTCCTTAACCATTGACACATACATAACCTAACACGGACTGAACAAATTCTTTGCCTCATAAAACTTCACTGGCCTCCTCCAATTTTCTTAAAAACACCATCATTGCTCTATCATTGTTAAAATGCTCCAAAATAAAGTCATAGTCCCTTTTTCCACTGCCTATAACAAATGGCATTTAAGAATTCTATAGTCTACTTTTAATTCCTCCTTTACTTTCCTAACTTGATTTTATCACCTCTAGCTTGGCATATTATAATAACTTCTGAACTAATTTGCCTGTTTCTAGAGATGCCCAATTCAAAATCATTTTACTTCCAACCACTGAGATATATTAGGAAAGCTCTCTACATAGAATTATTCACGGCCTCTCCATTGATAAATGAAAGCCACATTCCTACTGTGATATTTAAGGTGTTTTTGCATGCAATTACTATTTCATTGTAGTTCAATTTATGTGAAATGTTATTCCATTTCCTACATAATCCATCAGGCAGTATTTTAAGGGCAAATCCAACTTATTTACTTCATAGCCCACTGATAAACGTGGTTCAATCAGACTCCTAGAATCTAGTCAGTCTATTAGTGACCTCTTGCTTCCAAAGAAAATATCCCCCAAGAAGAGCCAATTACTGCTTGAAAAATCATCATCATCATCATCATCTTTAGCCAAGATTCATCAGAGAGAACTAAAAGCATGGGAAAATTAGTAAGGGAGAAAACAAAACAAAACAAAGTTTCCTACTTTTGTCTCTCTACCTTTTCTTAATTGGCTTTCATTTGCAGCAAGATCCACTGTTCCTATTTCCATGCAAATGGCAATAGCAAAATGGTAAGTAGCATCATTGTACTGTTATCTATTCCAATACTTCTTATCTGGGATGATTTTAAAATGTAGGCTCTGATTCAGTAGCTCTGCAGTGGGGACTGGATTCAACATTTTTTTTAAAACTTCCCAGGTGTTGCTAGTATCACTGGTTTATAAGACACACTTTGTGTAACAAAGATCTATTGGAAGGCAGTGAGGTGGGGAAGGAGGAGACAAGGTATGCTTATGAAGTGAAAGCAGAAAAGAATAAAAATGAAAAGAAAATGGCTTCAATTTTGCTTGGATGCCCGGTAATCTGTTCCAACTGGTTCACAATATGTGAATATAAAATTAATTATGAGAAACATTTCATCGAAAAATGAACCGTATCACTCTGTTTCCACATACTTTGTAGACAATCCACATATATTTATTGCCTCTCTTACTGGAGAAAAAGTCATCTGCAGTATCATAGTATTTTTATAACTTTTAATAATTTGCAGTGGTGATCTCTCCACTCTTCATACAGCTCCTGAGATTCTCTTTTTCTCCTTCACATGTATGATGCATATTTTAAAATTTTTGTAATTTCTTTATCTACTTTACCTCTGCATTTATGTCATCTCAAATTGAATAGGACATTATCCAAAAAGAAAAAAACCTGACAACTACAAATATCAAGGTATTATTTACTATTATCTGAGCTAGTGCCCAAAATCTAGTTGCAAGTCCCTCTGGTTAAACAGGTGACAATAAACTAGTAAACAGTGTCTCCAACCACCCCCAACCTCAAACTCAAAACACAACTCTTATGAGCAGCCAGTCTCAAGTCTGAAGTCATAAGAAAACTCTGGTTCTTAACTTCTGTGAGGAACGAAGAAACAACAGGGGTGAGAAGGGCAACTGCTCTCCCTGCTTTAGAAAAGAATTCTAAAGAAAGCGTCATAGTTGTGTGCAGAATCTATTAATGCCCAGTCAGTCTCCTGGAATCAGAAACTTCTCACAGAGGGTGGGGATTGTATAGAAAAGGAGTAGGGAAAGGGCAGTCTTCTGGAATCAAACACCTCACTCCCAAACCCTGGGTCACTACACCAATGAAAATAGAAAAGAAACTAAATAAAAGACACGGAAGGGATTAAGTATATTAAATTAGGCCTATGAAATCAAATTAGTTTATGTCAAGCACTTGGAATGTCTGTTTTCATTATTATATTGCACTGCATTTTAGAAGTTACATATATATTATGTGGTTTGTCAAAAATAATCTAATGATACACAATTTCTTCTGTTTATATATAAAGTCTTTAATTTTTTCACTTGATATAGTTTCACAACTCAGACAAGGAGTTATAACCATAATAAATGAATATGCCACAACACCTGCTCCCATCATAATCATTGCTATGTTGTCATTGTGCAAACAATGGCCCATGGGCATGCTACTTATTAGACTGTCCAGCATTGTAGTGTAAAGCAGACAGAAGCACAGTGGCCACATACAACATCTGTATTTGTATTTGTAGGGAAGTCAATTTCATTTTAAGAAAAGCAATCTATGATGAGGAATAAGACACAAAATACAATATGGTGTGTAGAGTAGACCAGACATATAATTTGGAACTGAATTCATGAAGAGATAGTAGCTTCCGGAGGTCATTTTTGAAGTGGAGTCCAGTACTTGCACAATGGTACTAGGTGTGTACATAGTTTAAAGGTAACAATGGAGCTGAACAAATAGAGTATGCTACAAATAATATACACTTATAAACTGATGGGTCCATATATCATTTAATAAGTTCTTGTAACTAGCATTTTAAAAAGTGGGATTATTTTATACATGATTCCAAAAACCTCAGTTGTTTAGAACATTTAAAATTTTACATATGTCCTATATTGGAAACAGAAAAAGTTGTTTGATGCATACATTATGTTTATTTATCTGTCCAATCAGTATTCCTAGTAATTAAGATCAAAATCTAATGAGTTCTAACAGGATGATCATTCAGCAATCATATAATAAAATCATTTTTAGTATGAAACTGACTTTAGGGGTAAATTAATCTTATGATGTCATTTTAGAGATGAAAAATTTAAAGCCTAAAGACGTAAAGTAATTTCACCCAAAGGCAGGTATTTTTAAGTTAAAATAGTATGACTTCAATATCTAAGAATCAGAGTCCCTTTATTTAACTTATTACTCTACTCTTTCTTATTCAACAAACTAAAATTGTGCCATAAAATTAAGTCCACTAGCCTCTCATGAGTCATTGTTTCTTTGTGAATATTTTTTATTCACGTAAGAGTCTGACCATTATGATGGTGGTTTGGGAATAAATTACTACTGACATTCAAGCTCTTCAGAGTTCATCAGATGAGATTTGTACACACATAGAGTCATAAACCCAGAATCCTTTTATAGACCTGATAAAAGAATAACCGAAGTAGAAAACTGTGTTCAGGAATATATGTCTCTTTGAAACACTCTTCTTATCACTCTCCAAACACCGCTAAACCAAACTGGTATTCACTTGAAATGTGACCCCAGTCCCATAAGGCTGGGCTACATGAAAAGCCAATGCCTTCCACTCTTTCTCCTCCAATTATCCCTACTTCTATCTCTAGAGACAGTGTTTCATCTGACCTTGCCTGTTAGACGGTTGAGCAAAGGAGAGCTACTAGATTACCCAGAGGGACAAAATAATCAATTTAAGATTACTGTGCATTCTGTTGGTGGGGATGTAAATTGATACAGCCACTATGGAGAACAGTATGGAGGTTCCTTAAAAAACTAAAAATAGAACTACCATATGATCCAGCTATTCCACTACTGGGTATATACCCTGAGAAAACCATAATTCAAAAAGAGTCATGTACCACAATGCTCATTGCAGCTCTATTTACAATAGCCAGGACATGGAAGCAACCTAAGTGTCCATAGGCAAATGAATGGATAAAGAAGATGTGGCACATATATACAATGGAATATTACTCAGCCATAAAAAAAATGAAATTGAGTTATTTGTAGTGATGTGGATGGACCTAGAGTCTGTCATACAGAGTGAAGTAAGTCAGAAAGAGAAAAACAAATACTGTATGCTAAAACATATATATGGAATATTAAAAAAAATGGTTCTGAAGAACCTAGGGGCATGACAGGAATAAAGACGTAGACGTAGAGAATGGACTTGAGGACATGGGGAGGGGGAAGGATAAGCTGGGACGAAGTGAGAGAGTGGCATGGACATATATACACTACCAAATGTAAAACAGATAGCTAGTGGGAAACAGCCACATAGCACAGGGAGATCAGCTCGGTGTTTTGTGTCCAACTAGAGAGGTGGGATAGGGAGGGTGGGAGGGAGACACAAGAGGGAGGAGATATGGGGATATATGTATATGTATAGCTGATTCACTTTGTTATACAGCAGAAACTAACACACCACTGAAAAGCAATTATACTCCAATAAAGATGTTAAAAAGAAAAAAAAAGAAAAATCTCTTTTGGGGAAAAATGTTAAAATTTCACAGGTATATTTTAAAAACTTAAAAAAAAAGATTATTGTGCACTATTTAGAAAATGTATTTGTGGGTGTTAGGAGAGCTTTTCTGGGCAAGTTTTGTAGTAGAAATTAGTCCTTAGATAATTCTGTATTCCTTCACATCGATGCCCCTTATCTGTAATCAGTGAGGATATTTTTATTTTAATGGCAGTAAAAGAAAACCTACATTCCTATGTATATGTATGTGTGTGTGTGTGTACATATATATATACACACATATATATATATATATATATGCATGAATTTGTTTTTTTTAGAAGCTTAACTCTCTTTTAAGGGAATGTGCAATTTTTTTGGACTCCAAACAGGGACCACCTCCTAAGTTTCCTGTTGTATATCCCATTGTACAAAAGATTTGATCATAAACATGTAGTCACACTCACACACACATGCACATGCACATACACACATACACACACTTTTCCATACATGTACACACTGCTCAAGATCAGAAGACAGGAGGAGATCAGTTTTACCCAAATAACCAGGCTGGCTGCCTTCTTAAATTATATCCTGCAAAATAAATTATTTAAGTTCTACTAGCTTTGCTTGTGACAAGACAGAGGCAATGCTGACAAATTTAAATAAGGACCCAACATTGTAACTGTATTAAACATTATGGGTTCACTGAATCATTTTCTCTTTTAAATTCTCTAACCCTTTCCTGATTTCTCTTTCTCCCACCTTTCCTGACCATTGTTTTTGCAGTTGAACAGCCATGCTGTATAACCTGAGGAAAATCGTCCTGCCTATCTAAAGAGAGCCACGAGGTTGATATTACTTTGTGTTAAACACGTGCTTGGACCTTGTCTCTAGCTTTTCAGGCACATAAGTTTAATTTTTCTCAGTGTGTCCAGAGATTTCTAGATTTACTCTAACCATTTATATAAATGAATAATGTAGGAATGAATTCCAAATATTGATTCATCATGAGAATTAATGTTTGCTTGTGTGGGCTGATTATCATTGTCTATAATATAGAAATTCTATGGCGAGATTTAAGGCAATTTGAATTTTGCCTGATGTGCTCTAGAATCTAAACCAGAAGAATGATATTAATCACTATATAATAGTGCAAATCAGCCATCTATATGATAGGTATAAACCTCCTAAATGGGCTAGTCATTCACATAAGCTGATTGAAGTAGGTACCCGTTTCATATGGAAGGTGCTAAAAATTTCTTTCAGTTCATTCTTGTTCTCTTTAAAAATATTCTTTTAACTGATTATAGTTATATTATTAGACTTAAGTTTTCTTAATCTCATTCACAATCTAATCATACCTCCTTGAGAGTCATCCTAGTGTACACTGATTCATTTCATAACTTTCTCAGGCTCTTCAATCTCACATTTATAAAGCATTCCTTATGTTTCTTATGATGATAAATTATTAACTCTTTCTTAATTACATTTTCAGTGGGTAACCTTGAATTTTAGTTTTAACCTTTATTGCATTGGGAATATCTGTTTCGTTTTTTACCTTGATATGGTAAAGACTAATTTCTAGGTACTGATATGAGGACATGATTTTACCTTTACCCTAGTCCAAGATCCTATTCAACAGAGATCTTGTGGCAGCAAGATAGAGGAACTCTGACATAAGACACCAGAATTTTCTCCACTGATGTCAAGCTAGAGGAATAGAGGTATATCTGTTTTCTCAATAATCACTTTTGTGCTATTATTTGTTAGTAGTTCAAAGCATTTGATCACATTTACCTTTTGGTTGACCCAATTTCTAAAAAATTAACTCTGTATGGTCTGTTGAGATGTTCTTCCTTCTTTTCTTACTTTAGTTCTGTAATTGGACTAGTAGGTATTGAGGGCTTACGATGAATCAACTTTGTGTTAGGCACAGGAAATTGAAACAGGATAAAAAAAACAATGCTAGCCTATGGATTTCACAGTCTATTGAAGGAGACTGACAAATAGGCAAGCAGTTAGAATACAGTGTGATAAGTGTTATCATAAGAATAATAGCAGGGTCCTAAGGAGAACACAGGAAAAGCTTCTAATCTTGAATAAAGTGCAGTTGCAGTTTCTGGGGTCTCACCAAGCCACCCTCAGTTTCAACAATTCTCTAGAAGGATTCATAGAACTTAGCAAAGTCTTTAAGCTCATAGTTAAACTTTAATACAGCAAAACGATATAATGAAACATCATCTTACAACTGTTAGAACAGCTGTCTTCACAAAGATAAGAGATAAGTATTGGCGAGGATATAGAGAAAGGGAACCCTTGTGCACTGTTGGTGGGTATGTGAATTGGTATAACCGCATAAGAGTACACTGGATTTCATATAACCATTAGAAAAAGTCAACATATCTCTATGGGTGTTATATCATTAACCGAAAAGCTCAATTACACATATGTGGGATGATGTGAGGTGCAGGACACAAATGGTTTTCAGGGTCCAATCAGAGGAGAAGTCCACCTTCTTGTCCTAAGAACACTTGCTGCTCAAGAATTATGACTTTAATAAATGAGCCAAATCCAATTCCCTATTTAGTCAAGCCCTACTAAGCAGCTCTGAGTCTTTCTCATAGCTTTTTTGTCTCTCTTCAAAAAATCCCTAATGAACATTATATCCTCATGGAGATAGCTACTAGAAATGATTGCTTATGGTGCCTGCAAAGCATAATTCTGGTTTTCCCACTGACAGAGGTGGCATTAACTTTGGTCACCCTGGATTTGAAACAAACACAGTATACAGGTGTGTGGAGAATCACATACTGACTGCACAAAATAGGGAAATTTCATCTCTTCATGCTTTCAGGAAAGAAAGGTCAAAGTGGTCACTTGAGACAGGAGCTTCTCTGATTTTTCTGTGTGATTAAACTTAAAGTGGAGTGTCACTGGGCCAAAGAGCTTAAGGGCAAATGAGAAATTCAGTGTGCCTTGTTATAGAACAGAGCTGAATCCCATCTACAGGAAAGTGGTTTGGGAACTTGCTAATAGAAGAAACTTGGTCAGCTGCAAATATCTCATAAAATACAGAATAAACTCTTTTTAAATTGACAAAGACTGGGCAGTTTTCAATTACTTTTCTGTCTATAAATCACATTTAGCTGAAATAGCAAGAGAGAAGGGAAAAAAAAGAAAATGAGAAGCAATTGCATTAATAAGGATCTTAGGGGATCTTATGACCCCATAAAGATACAGATCAGAGCTGATTCTTTGACTTCAAGCTAGCATTTGGTAGGGAGCTTTGTTAATCTGCAGAACAATATTAAAAGGAAGAAAGAAGAGGGAAGAAATGAAGGAAAGGAGAAGAGGAGGGAAGAAGGGAGGACAGGAAAAATGAAAAGGAAGGAAGGGAGGGAGTAAGGGAGAGAGGGAGAAAGATTTTTTTCCTTCAATACCTTCTCTTTCCATTCCTCTGTTGAAACTGTGAATTCTAGATAAATTGAATCACTTGCAGTTTAACAAAAGTTATGATCTTTCTTTCTCTTTGTTCTTTGCCCAAGCCACCCCCTTTGCCTATGACCCTCTTGTCCTTATCCATTCTATGGAATATCTTCTACTCCTCCTTCAGAACCTGCCTCAGATGTATCTCTTCCTGGGGAAATCCTCCCTGATGCACCACAAGATGCATTTATAAATCATTAAATGCAGTAATCAAAAACAAACCTTTAGCATAGCATGCATCTCAATATATTTTATTTACCTTTTTCTTTTATGTCTTATTCATTTGGCTGGGTAGGGGTATTATCATATATGCTATTAGCACCTAGCAGAATACCTGTAGTCTAGTACATAATAGGTGATCAGTGATGATTTAATGATAAACCTCATAATTATTCTCCTCATGATCATAACCACCACCATCTGAGAGAAATGGCAAAGAATATATGCCTATATATATTGTTATTAGAACAAACCTATTTCTAATAACAGCAAAACAATGTATCCAAAATATGAAGATAGATCCATAAAATCAGGTTCATTCAAACATGATTAAGTATACATTAATTTAAATAAAAAGAAATATAACTGAAACCATGACCCACATTATTTTTCAGTAGTAATCAGACACACTAGATGGCAAAATGTAGGAGGCATTGCATTCCTTCTAAGTCAAGCAAACTTTCAGACGAATCAAATGCCCCCAGCCCCTTTTCTCAAATCTAGATCTTCTCAAAAATAGAATTCTTCCCCAACTGAGGAACTCTACTACCCCCTGCCCAACCCAAATTCACACTCTGACCCTCAATCCTCCTCTGTTTTCCTACCAAGGACTTGCCAATATAAAACTACCACCCCATACTAAATATATTGGATAGAAAATGATTTTAAAATGAGAAGCTTTATGTTTAAAGAACATCAAAAGATTTTCTCAAAGTACCATATGCCTCCTCAAATTTGAAAAGCAGCCCTCCTGAAATGTGACAAAGTTACATACTTGGACACATATTACAATACAAGGAGGAAGGAGAAGCTAACTTGCATTTTTTTTTTTTTTTTTTTACCTACCACATGCCACACATTAAGTGAAAAAATCTAGGTAAATTCTCAGGATTATTTGGTTAGGAGGGTATTATACATCCCATTTAGAGGTAAAAATTTAGACACAGGATTCTGGAATAAAATGCTAGTATTCACACACAGACTAGTGGAATAGTATAATTTATTTCCTCAGTTGTAAATAATGATAGAAGATTAGGTAGGGCAACAACTCTGGTCATTCCATTCTTAAAAAATAAATGCCTCAAGATATTACTACATTTTTCGGGGCAGACAAGCATGTTTTAAATAATGGATATTGAAGAGGGAAGTTCTGCACTAAGGTGGAAAGCAAACATGTCATGAGAGTTCCAAACAACATCTCTGCTTTGAAACATAGCCATGTTATGTTGAACAAATAAACGCAGCAGTGTGTTTTGGTTCTCTGAAGTAGATGTGGATGCTATTTCTATTCTTGGATGTAAAATAATAATATCATTGAGTGTTTAGGAGTCACCTTTTTAAAATTTAAACTTGAAAATCTAGAATAATCCAAACATACAGTCCATTGTCACTTTTCATCATGTGGCCCAGTAACTACTCTAATACTTGAGAATCTAATTCCTGACACTGGAGAGTATATCCCAGTTTTTAATAGGATTTCAGTGGGATAAGAACATGAGAGTGTAATTAAAGCTTTAGCATATAAAGTCCCACAAGTCCTTCCTTAATGTTACCAAAGGATGATCACATCATCTACAAATTAATTCCCAAGTTATAATCACTGGTTTTTGTGCCTAATTAAGAGTTATAAGAATAGATGTCCAAAAATGGCCTTGGAGTTGTATCTGGCTTGTGATTTTTGAACCTTATTGCTAGATAAAGGCTGCAAAACCATCTGTTTCTTACAGCAACTATACACAGCCTCTTAAATATCCAAAGCAGATTTTTTTTCATATCAATTCTGAAATTTCCTTTCCAGAAACTCTAACCCTCCCTCAGTAAGTTTGACAATTTTATTCTAAGCTATGTGTCTATATCTACATATTTCCCCTAACCCTGTATTTCTAGATCACTTCCATGTTATTGGTATACTTCTATATTCCTATCCTTATATCAAATATTAGTACTGCATAATTTAAGAGCTTGGTGATTCTTCACAGTTACCACAGTTAAATTTCTCAGTTAAATTTATACCCATTTGTTTTTTTCTACTTCTGAATGGGCTATTTAGAATTAAATGCTGCATAAAACCCTGAACTTGGGAGTATACTTTTGGAGGATCTAAATCATAGCAATATAGCACTCTGTTCAGTTAATCAGTGCACCATGTCTGTGTCTCTATGGAGATGGATTGAGCTGGGTGTCCACTCAGCCACAGACTGTTGAGTATCATTTGACTACAGCACTACTAATGTGTCTTTATCTAAGGTATGTACTGTCCATGTATGGGATCTTTTCATCGTTATCTAATCCAGGTTTCATCACTCTCTTTTTTCAAATTCCCTTCAGTGCTTGACTTATGTTCTTCTCATAGAAATAGTGGTAATGTAGTGGTTTCAAACCCGTGTATGTTTAAATGACTTTTACCTACACATTGCTTAACACCTTCAATCAAAGTTTGTCTTTGCTTAAATAGCTGTATCAACCTACACTCTCCCAACCTTACAATCTAACTCATATCCATTATTCAAGGCTAAGCTCCAATACCTCCTCAGTCTTTTACAACATAACTCAAAGTTCTTTCACTTTATTCTGAAATTCCAAAGAGTCTTTGTATTCTCCTTGCATTGGAAATTGTTTTTTACGATATATGTATTTTCTAATTATAGTGCAATATTTAATACAAACTTAGGTAATAATCTCCACAGTTATTTTGATAACTTCAACATAACAGTCACTGAAACAATTTCAGCTTTCACCTGCATGAAGGTTTTCTCCTCCAATACATCTCCACCACTTAACTGTACAATTTTAGAAGAAACTTCCGTTTTCAGAAGATATAAAGCAGTGATTTGTTGTTAGTAAAATCAGTACATTTTCTTTTTCTGACAGTCAAGCATTAATTCAAAAGTAGTGAGATGTTTGGCACACTAGGTAGTTTCTCTTATTCTAAGTTCTACAGGTAGAAGATGAACTAAAATAGGACAAAAACATTTTTTGAAGGAGCAGGTGAGCAAAATCTTCTGCCAGCAAATTTGAGCTTGAGACAATGAAGGTAACAAATCCAAGTGTGTGTGGTACACAAAAATTGAACTAAAGTGTCCCCTAAATCAGTGTTTCCATCCCCTTAATTATTTCAATCCAATTTAACCAATACTGAATAAGTGTCTACCATGTTAATTGAACTGCTTTAGACATTTTGAAGATATAGAATTCACTGTATATGAGTCCAACTTTCAGCCTTCCTCTATGACAAGCTTGGGAGATAAGGTTTAGATAAGTATAAATCAAAAATATATTACAGAATGTGCTCTGGTAAGACTACAATTAAATGGTTCTTATATCCCAAGTGTTTTTGGTTTTTGTGTGTGTGTGTGTTTTTAATGTATCCCACAAGAAAGTTTTAAATTCCAACCAGATAAAAGCTTTAGGAAAGACAGTAGTATTTATACTGAGCTTCAGAGAATGAGTAAAATATTAACAGACATGAACAGGGTAAAGGTCTTCTGAGTCAGATGGAAACTCTTGCCACTCTATTTCTAGAAAAACCACTTCTATCGTTCGTGGTCATTGTTGTCAAATGGTTCTAAAAGCTTTCTAACCTTTGTCAGATATATCACTCATCACTAACATTAATGACACAGAAACTGACTCCTGCTCTACAGTATTAACAAGACCATCATCTGTACAGTCTTTCTTGGGAGGCTAAAAGAAGAAATCAAAAGTAAAATACCACAACTCAATCTGCTCTCTCATCCCACATGTCCTCTGTAGCTGACCAATGACTTCTAACGCTAGGGAGTATTTGACATGAAGTTCTATATTGAGAACTAGGAGATTAAATTGAAAATATAACATGTTCTGAAGAGTAAAGACACGCGTTCCTTATTGTGAAATAATATAATTAGTAAAGATGCTTAAATATCAACATAGGGAAAATAATTGGAGATATTCCTAAAGTATGTGTAAGTAGAGAAATCACATTAATAGTCAACATTTATCCTGCCAAAGGACATAACATTTTTGACTAAATGTTATAATTAGGATAGTTCTTTGCTATTAATGCTATCATGAATATACAATTTTGTGCTGGAAAAGGATTCTGAATTGATTTAGTCCCATCGTCTCATTTTAGAGTGGTTGAACAACTTTCACTACATTAGAGAGAACCTGTCAATGGAAGACTAGTTACTAGAACTCAGGGATTTTATCTTCTACATTGGTATCCTTTCTAATACCCCTAAGCAACTTGTATTTCATCACTTTCCATCTCCAGCAAGCACTGAAAGAAAAGTTTCTAAAAATCAACTGAGTTTTCCCAACAGTAGTCCTTTGTTTAAATCCATGAGTAATTAGACATTTATTTCTTCTGTCATCCTTTCTGTGGCAAAAACTAACAGAGGTATTGGCCAAATACTATCACCATTAGTCTCAGAAAAAGATTGTCTACTCCAAAATCAATAAAAATTTCTAGGACAACATCTTGTGCCCAGAGATCTCTCAGAAAGTGGTATTTGCAAACCATAATTGGCAGATTTGGCTTCATATGCAAATGTTTGGTTCATTATTTTTTGGTATGTAAATTTAAAAAATGTATTCCTTAAAAAATTGTTAGAATTCATCTTTTTAAGAAAAAAGGAGTAAATAGAAAGCTCATATATATAGTTTAATATGTGCCCAGTACTATTAATACTTTGACATTGGTATATATTAATTGTAGTATTAGAAAACTCATGTTTGCTTATAACTAAACCTGTGTGAGAACTTACAAAAGGCTTCTTACCCCAAATAAGACAACAGAGGAGTTGGCTTAAGGGCAAGATAGACTCCTATTTGTAGTTTTTTTTTAGACATATCTCTAGCACTTTGAAAAATGTGCATTGTCAAAAGGGAGCTAAAATCTAAGATAGTGACAGAGGCCAGATGAAAAGAAAAAGAGAAGCAGAAAAGCAGACTATGGAAGGCATGTAGCATAGCAGTTAACCATATGGACCCTGTGGTCAAACTACATGGATTCAAATCCCAGCTCTACTATATGTGGACTTTTTGACCATGGACATAGTATTACCTTACCTTTCTGTGACTCTGTTCATATATGGAGTCTGGGAACAAACATGTGGATACTTAAGGAGGGACAGGGTGGAGTTTGCAGAGGCCTGGAAGCAAAGTTTAGGGCCCCAAACTCATTTTTAGCATTTTAGTCATTTCAAGAGCAGGAGATTGAGGAAAGTAGAATGTTTGTATTAAAGGAAAAACACTGAGGTCCTGAGCTAGTTATCAGTGGAGGAACAAGTTAAAGACAGAGGTACTTAATTTGGAGAAAAACACTAGGGTTTAGAAAAAAGCCCTAACTTCCTCAGGTGCTGAAGTAAAAGCAGGAATAGTAGAAATAATGATGAGTAGTGCTGAATTAGCTGTACTACAAGGTAGATTTCAGAAAACAGTCTCCTGAAGACAAATTTGATCCCAAGACCTTGGGCATACAAAGTTATAGGTCTTAATTATGAAACTACAGGTGGGAAGTAAGTGACTCTCATTCTGTGGATCTTGGAAACCACAGCACAGAACACAAGGACATAGATACGCATGTGCTTGTTAAATACCCTGTAAAGAACAGAGTCATCTTTATTTCCGAATATTTCAAATTTTAGTTCTAGAAGTCTACTCATAATTGTAGTTAGAAGAGCTAAATATCAAAATGTAGCAACATTCTGGCACTGGCCTCTGAAAAACAGCCAGATAGCCATTAAAAATGCTTTTTAGTTTATACACAAAATTCCTAAAAATCATATTTTTATATAACAGCACATTGAATTAACTGAAACATCTAACTAGGGTTCAACAGAAAGTATACAAATTCAGATTGTTCAACTAGTATTTTAGTGTTATTTCATTAATTATAAAAATATTAAAAATTATAAAACAGAATTTAAATGGACATTATATAACCCTCCTCCCTAGAGCTTTTAATCTGATTGATTAGTTGATGTCTTCCCACTTTTTAAAATGCAAATACTACTAATAAAAATAATGATATTTAAATGTAAATAAGAAAAAGCAAATGTCAAGCTTCATAATTTGTGTTAGAAAGTAATTATTGCTTTCCTAATAAAAATGTAAATTAGACCTATCGATTTTTATATTTTGCTGAGATTATCTAATACTAGAATGAAAGGTACATTTTCAAATATAGTCAATTTAAAATCATATAAAGAAAAATTTGAGATCATTTGGATGCATGATATCTAAATAATTCTGTGTCACTTAAACAGGATTCCAAGAAGTAATGATCCATATTTCACTTTGATACCATGCTTGGGTAAATGAGAGAGTTTGACTAACATGACAAAGCAACAGTAACAACAACAACAAAAAACTAAAACAATATCATTTATTAAACATTCCCTATCTGATAGGCCCTGTTCTAATATACATCTATCAAAGAAATTCTAAAATTATTCCCATTTTAGAGAGGGGAAATTGAGGTATGTTTCTTTTCAGTAAAATCTCCAGTGTCACACAACACGTAATATTATAGCCAAGATTTGTCCCTACATGGTCTGGGTCCAGAGCCCAAACTTAACCATTTAATAACATCCAGTACTCCAAAATGCCATTCTATGGGCATAATGAACACAAACATCTACATGTTTAGCCCTAACTTTTGCAAACCCTCTCATATTATGAGAATCATAATATCAAATGGCTCTCTTAAAGTCCTAATTTTATTTTGGAGGTAATTCACTAATGAATAGGGTCATCTGTAATAGCATATATTCTTTTATTATTTTTTTATTCCCCTATCTTAATATTTTTCCATGGTATAGACTCAATTATTTTTCAACCTGAACTAAGTTGGGTATCGTTTAACCATTATTCTTTAGAATACAATAAGTCAAACTCAATAAGAAATTAAGCATACATAGTGTGTTGAATGGATGTTTGTGTTAACTGTATAGCAAAATGAAGACTTAGACTAATAAATGGAATTTGTGTAGTACAGTTAACATGCAGAAGTCAATTCAAAAAAAGCACTAGTATGCTATTATGACTTCAGTCGAAAGTAAAAAAAAAAGAAAATAGGAAATATTTGAGTTTAAATATGGCTATTGAATTGGCTTTTGAAAGAAACCTCTACATGCAGTTTGCTATCTTTGATTCAAATCTAGAATAATGTAAAGAGAAGTGCCTTATAAACAGTGCCTAAAATTGAAGTCCCATGATGCCTGCTGTAATTATACAAAATTATTGTATTTAGTTTTAAATAGTACTATTCTTAGTGCTATGCAACATGAACAAATGTATTGGAAGCTCTTTCTTTAAAAAGGTCACTTTGTGAGTTGGTCTAATGAGCCAAGTTTCTCTGGTCAATAAGAAAAGCACCCCCAAAATGAGCTCAATCAATTAATTCCACAGAAAATAAGTAGGACATTTCACATTCATCCATATTTAGCCTACTCTACCTTTTAGCACCAGACTCTATTGTTGAGCGCTTTGGGGAAAACGTAATTGCTAGGAACTCTGTGTAAAAGTAGGGGAAAATGTAAAATGAAATTGTTTCATAGTTAAATTTTCTTTTTCTTAAAGGTAGATACATTTTCCCAACAATCTAGGAAAGGAAAAACAAAATTCAGGGGTAGTGATAGTGAAAATATCAAAGCATTCTGGGAAAATTAACCTATTCCCTTTTATGGTCTCTTTGATGACCACGTTTTTAATATAGTATAAGGCTGCAACCTGGAATTCTTATAACCACCTAACTTTTGGGTTCAAGTGTAACAAATATAAAGGAAGAAAAATAAAGACACCCTAACAGAATCTCAATCTGAATTTCTTTCTATTATGTACTGCAAAGTTCTTTCAAAAACTTCTGAACTCCTGGAGTTCTCAAAGGTGACTATCTAAATCAGAATTATAAACAAATAGAATCTATGGGGGGTGCTGATGTAACAGCATTTAGAAGAGGGTCATATTGTTTATTTTTCCCTGCTCCCTGGTTTGAGTGAAATTACTTGTCCATCCAGTGGACTTGATACTTACAGGCAGTAATATAATATTATAAAAATGACAACTCTGAGATAAACAGCCAGAGTTATCATGAGTCCCTAGCCAGAGCCTACACTCCTCACTGCAGATGACAAGACAAAGTTCTAGACAAGGGCCAAGAGAGTGAGCCAGGTTTTGGGGGGGCATGAAACTTATACAATTTGGGGTGGTCATTAAATAAAAATACAAATTATAAATACAAAATTAGGAACACTTAGACATGTTTATTTTGAATGATGAAAATATCAAAATAATTACGAAATATATTGTTATTAGAACCCATTGTGAAGTTCCTCCCTGAGTGTTGAACAGTCCTGTGTGAGTGAGGAGCACAAAAGTTGTTTCATTATTTCCCAGAAAATCTGTCCACTCTTTAAGAAGAGAGAGTTATTTCATCTACATTGTACAGAAGATGCTAAAACTATACCCTGATGTCACAATTTTGATTTATATCTTGTCAAAACTGGAAAATTCCCTCTGGTTTGAAAAATAAATTTTATTGTAGAGAAAACTAACAGAGAGAGATGAGAGTTTAAGGAATAGGTCAGGGTAACTTCTTAATGACTTAAATACAACTAAATGTCAAATTTCAAGAGTTTCACTAGTCTTCACTTTTCATGAAAGACTAAAATACTTCACATTACTTATTTTCAAAATGACTTTTTTTCCGTAGGTGTATTTCTTATTGAAAGGTTACACACAGCTCTGTTCTCCTAACGTCTCTGCATAATGCATATATCAAACAGCTGTACTTGATGCATATTTATAAGAGAACTTCTTTTTTGCATTCTCTGATCTCAGGAGACATCACAAAAAGAAGCATCTAAATCTTTGAAATGCGTTGGTTTCATGGCGCATACTGTTAGGACGAGACTTGTGAGTGGAGTCTGTGTTTTCTTTACAGTTTCATCAGCTAATAATTTTTGTAATGCTAAGTCAACATTCTGCTGAAGGTTTCAAAGAAAAATATGATGTGACGAAGTTGCAAGCAAGTAGATACACCAGAAGTGAATTATGAAGTCATTCTCTATCAATCATCAGAAATAAAAAATTGTTAATAAAATACATTACAGTAAAATTATGTGTATGATGATAGTTAGAATAGAAAACCTACCAGGAAACAATTTGAGAACAATTACAAACAAATATGTTAACCAGTAAAAAATGATATAATATTACTTGGCAGAATAGGTACTCAAGGAACAAATTTTAGACAGAGAGAAATGCTTCAAAAAAGATAAATATTATGTTCCAATTAAATCCAAAGCTTAAATTCATGTGTCTGGTATTCTAAATGCTAGTCAGGTTTGGGCTATCTGTATTTTCTTAACCAACTCATTTTATACAATACCTGAGTTATTTGATTATTTCTTTTTCCCTTTTTACTAGGTCTAAACCCAAATCACGAAACATTTAAAATTAAAAAAAAAAAAAAACTTTTACTATATAATTTAATAAGAAGTACAGTTCTAGTGCTGGTTCCCAATATTTATGGCAAAAACTATTGCAGTTCAAAGTGGAAACAAACCAGAAGGGCTTCAGTCATAATTTACCCAGATTTTACTTTTAATGAACAGTTTGGACTTCCTGGGTGGTCAAAGCTATTACCAAACTATTCCATTTAATCAGCAGAGAACTTGGTGAGATCTCATAAAAATCTTCAGCCCTGTTTTTCAGGAACTGTAAATAATGCATTTACTGAGTTAATAAATAATAGCCTAAAGTGAAAGAATGCAAGGAAGAAGTTGTTGCAAATGAGAAAAGATTTCCAACATCAACTGTAAATTAGATAATTAATCATACAATCATAGAATCAAAAAGCTGGAAGGGATTATATTAGAAGAGGCATTTTTATTTATTTATTTATTTATTTTTTGTGGTATGCGGGCCTCTCACTGTTGTGGCCTCTCCTGCTACGGAGCACAGCCGCCACGGCTCACCGGCCTAGCTGCTCCGCGGCATGTTGGATCTTCCCAGACCGAGGCACGAACCCGTGTCCCCTGCATCAGCAGGTGGACTCTCAACCACTGCGCCACCATGGAAGCCCACATTTTTATTTTTGAACTGAGTTTTCCCAAAAGGAAATTTTAAAATTTCTCTTACCAAATCTTTGAAATCACAGTTTTTGCTTTTCCTCCAAGATGGAGAAAAATGTAAAATCCCAGGGGTCACTATAAGCAAGGTTTCCCTCAGGGAGTAAGAAAGACTGAATTACTCATTAGTTTTTATTAAAATAATCCTTCATGAATTCTTTATATAGCATTTTGTTTGATATTCAGAGAATAGACAAAGAAACAGAATTTACATTTTCTGCCCTTGAGGAGCTTAAGGTCTCAAGAGATTATAGTCAGCAAAGCAAAGAAAAAAGAACAAACAAACAAAAAATAAAACCCTGACTAATTACTTATTAAACTATACATTAAAATTGAGTGTCTTTGTTCTGAGGCAATACTGAGTGCCTGGAGACAATGGACTGAGGTGAAATCCATAAAGGACTTCCTGAAAAATTCCGTTTTCATTTGAAATGATGGCCACGTTGATTCAGTATGCAGAATAATACTATATCAAGGATAGTTTCCCATTTAATTTCCTGTATCACATTTTATTTCATAACTTTTTAGCATTAATGAGTTTCGCTTTTCTGGAATCCCCAATTATACTATCCAATCACTGGAAAGATATCAACTCTTTTAATTTTTCTAAATGATGCCACCCATGAATAATGCTGAGCACTACTTAAGAAATTTATAACTGCACATTGATTGATCAATTAAATAATTTTTCTGCAAAAAGAAAATTTAATTTTAATTAAAAGCTAAGTTTCAAGGAAATGACATTTCATGCAAGAACCATAAAAAAATTATAAATTCTATAAAATATCTCTGAACAGAACAATAAAGTATTATGTAATAGTTTAAGGGTAAAATAGCAAATTAACTGTGATACGAATGAATTCAAGGCTACTCTTAGTAACTGATGATTTGTTCTCATGCACCTTTTCAGGTAGTAGAGGACTTGACCTCAGAAAATACACAAGGCATCTGAATGGAGAGGAGAAAATAGCTACCATGTGGTGATTGAGGCTATGTCCCAAGGCACACATTAGACATACCTTGACTATAGTCATAAATAGCTGGGAAGTATAAGGAGGCTGAGGCTCTCATACCATAGGTGATAGTTTGAATCAGATACACAGTCCAATGTTATATAATTTGTTTTCCATGTCACTATTATTTATAATATAGAGGCTATAGTTGTTCTTTAATTCCCACAATTTGTGCACACAGTGAGTGTACATTTATAGCTCAGAACTACTAAGAATCTCTCCAGGAACCAGCCTGGGAATTTAGCTTACACTCAAAGCAAGCATGAATTACATGAACATGTCATATATCAGCTTAGAAATGGATCTGGCGACAAAAGAGGAAATGGAATAGGTCACAGTAAGTTTAGGTAATGCAAAAATAAGGAAAACATTCTTATATAAGCACATAGTTAATTGTTGGCTTACTTTTATGTCTCTATCTTGAAGCTAGTGGCTCCTCAAGAGAGATGCATGTTCTTTAGTGGGTTCTCAACATGATTTATTATTGTGCTAAGTGAACATTTTTGAATTTCTAATTCTGTTGATTTTTATATTAAAAAGGAAATATTAGTGTTACTAATATTTTATATATGGATTCCCCCCGCCTCAGTGCTTTAGTCAGTACATGTATCAAATATCACAAAACTTAAAATAAATGAGGTATATCAGCAGGGCATAGTCAAAGTTCCACATGCAGAAATTTTCACAGTGAAGCCATCACAGCTTCACTGGCTTTCAACATATTGTGATTTATAACAGTTTATATTTGCCAGTATAAACTGATTTAGGTATTATTTCATCCTGTTTTAATTTATCTAGCTTCCACTAAAAGGAAAAGTGGCTTTAAAAGATACAAATAAATGTCAGATTAAAGATAGTACTAATAACAGTAACAAAAGCAAGAAGTAAAAAGTTGGCAAAGGCTACACTACTACCACAATTACAAATGGTGGTAGCCATATTATGAGTAGAAACAAAATAATGTAATCTCTATTTTCTAAAATTAACAGAGAATTTCAGATAAGAGTACATTATGTCTTGAGATATGAACTAAATATTATGCAACCAATATGATTCTCAGTCCACATATAAGCTAAGCATCAAAACATGAACTCTATACTCATTTTCGTTATAATTAAAATCATGTAGCACACAATACAGGCTTGGTGAACAAAAATTTAGAGCCATCTCTGAAAGTTTCTTTTTTAATAATGAAAGACAAAAGCTACATGTCATTGATAAGTACTTTAACTCCCGTTCTATATAATGGATGAAACAATAAAGAGAAAATAATATGTACCAATTAAAATAAATTTATTATTTAAAGTAACATTAAAATAATTGCTGGAGGATGGATCAAGATGGTGGAGTAAGAGGATGTGGAGCTCAGTTACTCCCAGAAACACATCAATAATACATCTACATCTGGAACAATTCTCACTGAAAACTAACTGGAAACTGGCAACCAACACCTGTACAACCAAGGCTATAAGAAAGATACACATGTAATTTGGATAGGACTGGAAGAAAAGCGATTGGGTTGGGACCTGTGACCCTGGGAGGAGGCTCAGAAATAAAGGGAGAATACACAGGTGGAGACCCGTCCTGGGGAGTGAGTGGTGAGAGCCACAGATTGGGTCCTATGTGGGGGAGATAAGCCCCATTGTCTGGCTGGAGGACAGCTAGGACTAACAAGAGGGCTGTGGGAAGCCTGGACTCCACTCGTGAGGAGTGAGCATGCACTGGCTTGCCTCTGAGGCAGGACGGAGAGAGGTCTGCTCTAGCAGCTGCCAGTTTCCAGCAACCACCTCAACACCCTAGCCTGAGCGGAGCTAGCACTCAGGCCTTGTTCACACCATGTCACAGCAAAGCACTGGATCTGGGGAGGCCACGGCCGGCGAGAAGACTCAGATGCAGTATGTAAAGGCAACCCAATTCTGAGTTGGAGCCTGGGTGGCGAGACTGCAGCCACTGTTGGCATTTACTTGAGATGCACATCAGAGGTTAGTCCAGATCTCTGACCACCGCCACTCAACCACAGCTCACCCCCAACACATGCTGAGAGTCCACCTGGGCCCCGCCTGCTCTGTGGTGTGGTGGAAGCCAGGGGCAGTGACTGGCTATGAAGGACAAAGGGGACTTACCCCTGAGGCAGTGTCTGAGCAGAGCAAGAGGAATAATTGTGGGGTGCCTATACAGGCAGTGCATCAGAGACGGCTAGACTTCTGTCTGTGGCTGATGAGAGCCAAGAACTCTCCTGGGCTACACCTGCTTCAGCATGCCCCCTCTCCGGAGCAAGGGTCCTGGTGTGCGGAGAGGGAAAAACACACACTTGAAGGGAACAGAGCCAGCTCCGGTCTGACCCTCAGGGCTTCTACTCCAGCAACTTGGTATCAATCCCTGCCCTTAATAGGGCAGTGATGGCCACTGGGCAGAGGGGAAGTTGCTCCTCATACCAGGCTCCAGCCCTACCCCCCTATCAAGGTGGCAGCTGTCAGCATACCCGGAGAAAAGACATGACTTGTGTCCACATCAAATCCAGTTCTCCCACCAAAGGCATTGGGTAAACACAGTCTGTATAGGGAAGCTTCCACATGAGAACACCATTAGAGATTACAATAGGTAACTGTTATACCTAAATTCACAGAGGCAGAGAAAGTTAAGCAAAATGAAAAGGCAGAGAAACTATTCTTAACTGAAACAGCAAGAAGAAAAAAACCTAAAAAAACTGAAATAGAAATAACCAATTTATGAGATAAAGAATTCAAAACATTGGTAATAAAAATGTTAAGTGGATTAGGGAAAAGAACAGATGCACAAAGACTTGGCCTGTGAGCTGAGGTGTTCGGTGCAGACAACTGGCACTAGGAACTCAGGTCTGAAGTGCTGGGAGGAGGCCTCTGCCCACGGCACCCTGTGAGCAAATGAAACTGACTAAGCACAAAGGAAAAGAGAAGAATAAAAAAAAAAAGAATGGAATCTGAAAGTTAACATTTATTCCAGAGTTAAAAAATATTGGAACCTGTGGCCCTTTAAAAAGTCCACTGGAGAGGTCAAGATGGCAGAGGAGTAGGAGGATGTGGAGTTCATCTATCTCCACAAATGCATCAAGAATACATCAATACTTGGAACAATTCTCATAGAGCAATGGCTGAACACTAGCAGAGGACCTCGGACACCTAAAAGGATAAGAAAGACCTCTGTGTAACCGGGATATAGAAGATGAGAGGAAGCAGGACTGGCCCGGTGCACAGGGGTGGGGGGAGTTGAAGGAGAGGAGAGGTTCCCGCATCCAGGGGAAGCCCCATCAACGCCAGGGAGATCAGTTGGGACAGAAGGGGAGCTTCGGGGGCTAAAGGAGGAGAGTGCAGCAACTGGTCTGTGGCAGGCAGGACAGAGTGAGACCTACACAGATGGTCTGTGTCACAGCCCTGTGCACCCCAGCCTGATGTGTGTCCCCAGTGTGCACAGGGGGTGGGTGCTGGAATCTGGGGTTTGGAGAGAAAACCCGGGCAGAGGACTGCTGCTGGCTGAGAGGAGATGGCCTGAGGGGACAGAAGTGAGGAAGTCTGCAACTGGAAATGCTTGTGGAGGAAACCCAGATGCCACAGAAACAAAGCATCATTGTTAAGTGATGTGCACAGGGTCGAGCCTCGATCACAGCCTCTCTTTCCACAGACCAGCCCCTGCCTTGCTGGGCACTGCTAGGGGCCCAGGCCAGAGTCTGCTTTCTCGCACCTGGGACCTCTGGCTCCCTCGTGCAAGTTGTCGCAGCCACAGTGGCTCTCTAGCACCCATGGCTGCCGTCTCCCCCACACGCCCATCACTGCTGCTGTTCCCATGACCCCAGCCACTGCACTGCCTCCATGCCCCCTCCTCTCCAGGACAGACTCATGTACTCCAGGGCAGCCTCAGGAGCACACCCCTGTGGGTGGCCCACAAGCAGAGGTGGGGCTGAAACCACAGCTGAACCCCAGGGGCCATGCAACTAAGGAAGAAAAACTGAAATCTGTCCTCACAGCTGCATAAAATGCCAATTGACACCCCCGAGACCAGCTTTGTAAACTCAGCGCCTAATGAACATCTGAATGGACAATGAATGTTCCTACAGCTAAGACGGGCCTAGCTTTAGAAGCTGTAGACTTTGTGGGAACATACATGAGTGGATTAGGCCAGGCTAGAGTCCAAGCTCCCCCAGTAGCACCCATAAAGGATCCAGATCCATGATTACTGCAATCCTGGGACCTGACTTCAGTGACCTGGTGAAAACAACGTCTGAGAGACACCAGGGCCAATTGCCAGCATATGCAGAGTTAAGGTGGGGTTGAGAGCCATGCCAACATCAGTGTAATCTGAGAGCTCGCAAAAAGGGTGAAAGGTGACACAACAGAGCACACCCACAGGTGAACAGCTCCAGAGGAGGAATACTCAGTTGTTTCACTCTCAGTGGGAGTGCTCCAATCCTGCCTATCGCACACCACAGATCAAACACAGACCTGGGGGCCTCTACTCCAACAACTAGGGAGCAGACCCCACCCCTGACGGGGCAGTGACAACCACAGAGCAAAGGGGAGGCCCTGTTCAATATCCAGGGCAGGCTCTGGTGATGACAACACCAGTCAAACCCCTTATAAAGGGATAATGGCACAAGCCTCTGGACCAAACTCACCCATCGGGGGCAGAAACCAAAAGCAAGAGGAACTACGGTCTTGCAGCCCGCAGAAAGGAAACCACAAGCACAGTAAGTTAGACAAAATGAGTTGAAAAAGAAATATATTGCAGATGAAGGAGCAAGGTAAAGATCAGTAAGAACAGCTAAATGAAGAGGAGATAGGCAATCTACCTGAGAAAGAATTCAGCGTAATAATAGTAAAGATGTCCAAGATCTTGGAAAAAGGATGGAGGCAGGGATTGAGAAGATACAAGAAATGTTTAACAAAGACCTAGAAGAACTAAAGAACAAACAAACAGAGATGAACAATACAATAACTGAAATGAAAAATACACTAGAAGGAATCAATAGCAGAATAACTAACACAGAAGAACGGATAAGTGAGCTGGAAGACAGAAAGGTGGAAATCACTACCACAGAACAGAATAAAGAGAAAAGAATGAAAAAAAAGAATAAGGACAGCCTCAGAGACATCTTGGACAATACTAAATGCACCAACATTAGAATTATAGTGGTCTCAGAAGAAGTAGAAAAAGAGAAAGGGCCTGAGAAAATATGTGAAGAGATTACAGTCTAAAACTTGTCTAACATGGGAAAGGAAATAGTCACCCAAATCCAGGGAGCACAGAAAGTCCCATACAGGATAAACCCAAGGAGGAACACACAGAGACACATAGTATTCAAATTAACAAAAATTAAATATAAAGAAAATATATTAAAAGCAACAAGGGAAAAGCAACAAATAACAGAAGGGAATCCGCATAAGGTTATCAGCTGACTTTTAAGCAGAAACTCTACAGGGCAGAAGGGAGTGGCATAATATATTTAAAGGGATGAAAGGGAAAAACCTACAACCAAGAATATTCTACCCATCAAGGCTCTCGTTCAGATTCGACGGAGAAACCAAAAGCTTTACGGATAAGCAAAATTTAAGAGAATTCACCACCAGCAAACCAGCTTTACAACAAATGCTAAAGGAACTTCTCTAGGTGGGAAAGAGGCCAGCAACTTAAAACAGCCTTGTATATATACAGACTGCTAAATCAAAAACTCATAGGAACAGCAAACCCAAAAACTACAATAGATACACAAACAAAAAAGAAAAAGCAACCCAAACACAATACTAAAGATGGTCATAAAACCAGAAGAGAAGAGAACAATAGAGGAAGGAAGAAAAAAGACCTTCAAGAACAAACCCAAAACAATTAAGAAAATGGCAGTAGGAACATATACACTGATAATTACCTTAAACATAAATGGAATAAATGCACCACCAAAAAGACAAAGACTGGCTGAATGGATACAAAAACAAGACCCATATATATGCTGTCTACAAGAGACCCACTTCAGACCTAGGGACACATACAGGCAGAAAGTGAGGGGATGGAAAATATATTCCATGCAAATGGAAATCAAAAGAAAGCTGGAGTAGCAATATGCATACCAGACAAAACAGACTTTGAAACAAAGACAAGATCTTCCTTGTTACAAGAGACAAGGAAGGTCACTACACAATGATCAAGGGATCAATTCAAAAAGAAGATATAACAATTGTAAATATATATGCACCCAACATAGGAGCACCTGAATATATAAGGTAAATGCTGACAGCCATAAAAGGGGAAATCTATAGTAACATATTAATAGTACGAGACTTTAACACCCAACTTATACTAATGGACAGATCATCCAGACAGAAAATTAATAAGGAAACACAGCCTTAAATGACACATTAGACCAGATAGACTTAATTGATATCTATAGGACATTCCATCCAAAAGCAGCAGAATACACTTCTGAAGTGCACATGGAACATTCTCGAGGATAGATTACACCTTGGGCCACAAATCAAGCCTCAGTAAATTTAAGAAAACTGAAATCATATCAAGCATCTTCTCTGACCACAATGCTGTGAAGATTAGAAATCAATTACAGGAAAAAAAATGTAAAATACACAGACACATGGAGACTAAAAAATATGTTAATAAACAACCAATGGATCACTGAAGAAATCAAAGAGGAAATGAAAAAAAAAAATCTAGAGCCAAATGACAATGAAAATACGACAATACAAAACCTATGTGACGTGGCAAAAGCAGTTCTAAGAAGGAAGTTTCTAGCAATACATTCCTAACTCAGGAAACAAGAAAAATCTCAAATAAAAAACCTAATCTTACACCTAAAGCAACTGGAGAAATAAGAACAAATAAAACTTAAAGTTTGGAGAAGGAATGAAATCATAAAGATCAGAGCAGAAATATATGAAATAGAGAAAAAGAAAACAATAGCAAAGATTACTGAAACTAAAATCTGGTTCTATGAAAAGATTAACAAAATTGATAAATCTTTAGCCGGACTCATCAAGAAAAAAAGGGAGAGGACTCAAATCAGTAAAATTGGAAATAAAAAAGGAGAAGATACAACTGATACCACAGAAAGACAAAGGATCATAAGAGACTACTACAAGCAACTCTATGCCAATAAAATGGACAACCTAGAAAAAATGGACAAATTCTTAAAAAAGTACAAGCTTCCAAGACTGAACGAGGAGGAAATATAAAATATGAACAGGCCAAACACAAGTAATGAAACTGAGTGTTATTATAAATCTTCCAAAAAACAAAAGTCGATGACCAGATGGCTTCACAGGTGAATAATATTAAACATTTAAAGAACATCTATACTTCTTAAACTATTCCAAAAATTGCAGAGGAAGGAACACTCCCAAGCTCATTCTACCATCACCCTGATACCAAAACCAGACAAAGATATCACAAAAGAAAATTACAGGCCAATGTTGTTGATGAACACAGATGCAAAAATCCTCAACAATATATTAGCAAACCAAATCCAACAACACCGTGATCAAGTGGGGTTTATCCCAGCGATGCAAGGATTCTTCAACATACATAAATCAATCAATGTGATACACCACATTAACAAACTGAAGGATAAAAACCATATGATCATCTCAATAGATGCAGAAAAAGCTTTTGACAAAATTCAACACCCATTTATGATAAAAACTCTACAGAAAGTGAGCATAGAGGGAACATACCTCAACATAATAAAGGCCATATACGATAAACCCATAGCAAACATCATTCTCAACGGTAAAAAGCTGAAAGCATTTCCTCCTGTAAATAAGGAACAAGACAAGGATGCCCACTCTCTTCACTTTTATTCAACATAGTTTTTGAAGTCCTGACTACAGCAATCAGAGAAGAAAAAGAAATAAAAGCAATCCAAATTGGAAAAGAAGTAAAACTGTCACTGTTTGCAGATGACATGATACTATATACAGAAAATCCTAAAGATACTACCAGAAGAGTACTAGAGCTCATCAATGAAGCTGGTAAAGTTGCAGGATACAAAATTAATACACAGAAATCTCTTGCATTCCTATACACTAACAACAAAAGATCAGAAAGAGAAAAAAGGAAACAATCCCATTTACCATCACATCAAAAAGAATAAAATACCTAGGAATAAACTCACCTAAGGAAGCAAAAGACCTGTACTCAGAAAACTATAAGATACTAACGAAAGAAATCAAAGATGATGCAAACAGATGGAGCAAAATACCATGTTCTTAGATTGAAAGAATGAGTATTGTTGAAATGACTATACTACCCAAAGTAATCTAAACAGTCAATGCAGTCCCTATCAAATTACCAATAGCATTTTTCATAGAATTATGAAACAAAAAAATTTTTACAATTTGTATGGAAGCACAAAAGACCCCGAGTAGCAGAGGCAATTTTGAGAAAGAAAAGCAGAGCTGGAGGAATCAGGCTCCCTGACTTCAGACTATACTACAAAGCTACAGTCATCCAAACAATATGGTACTGGCACAAAAACAGAAATATAGATAAATGGAACAGGATAGAAAGCCCAGAGATAAACCCATGCACCTATGGTAACCTGTTCTATGACAAAGGAGTCAAGAGTATACAATGGAGAAAAGACAATGTCTTCAATAGGTGATGCTGGAAAAACTGGACAGCTACATATAAAAGAATGAAATTAGAACATTCTCTAACACCATACACAAAAATATACTCAAAATGGATTAAAGACCAAAATGTAAGACTGGAAACTATAAGACTCTTCAAGGAAAACGTAGGCAGAACACTCTTGGACATAAACTGCAGCAAAATCTTTTTTGATCCACCTCAGAGAGTAATAAAAATAAAAATAAACAAATGGAACCTAATTAAACTTAAAAGTTTTTGCACGGCAAAAGGAAACCATCAACAAAACAAAAAGAAACCCCACAGAATGGGAGAAAATATTTGCAAACAAAGCGACCAAAAAGGGATTTATCTCTAAAATATACAAACAGCTCATGCAGCTGAATATCAAAAAAAAAAAAACAAAAAAAAAACAACCAGTCAAAACATGGGCGGACGATCTATATAGACATTTCTCCAAAAAGACATACAGATGTCTAAAAAGCACATAGAAAGATGCTCAACAACACTAATTACCAGAGAAATGCAAATCAAAACTATAATGAGGTATCACCTCATACTGCTCATCATCAAAAAGTCTATAAACAATAAATGCTGGAGAGGGCATGGAGAAAAGGGAACCCTCCTACACTGTTGGTGGGACTGTAAATTGGTACAACCATTATGGAGGACAGTATGGAGGTTCCTTAAAAAACCAAAAATAGAACTACCATGTGACCCAGAAATCCCACTCCTGGGCATATATCTGGAGAAAACCATAATTCGAAAAGGTACATGCACCCCAATGTTCACTGCAGCACTATTTACAATATCCAAGACATGGAAGCAACCTAAATATCCATCAACAGAGGAATGGATAAAGAAGTTGTGGTATATATATACAATGGGATATTATTCAGCCATAAAAATAATGAAATAATGCCATTTGCAGCAACATGGATGGACCTAGATATTTTCATACTAAGTGAAGTAAATCAGACAGAGAATGACAAATATCACTCATATGTAGAATCTAATTTAAAAAGATGATATAAATGAACTTATTTACAAAACAGAAACAGACTCAGATTTTAAAAACAAACTTATAGTTATTAAAGGGGCAAGGGGTGGGGGATAAATTAGGAGCTTGGGATTAACATAAACACACTATTATATATGAAATAGTTAACCAACAAGGACCTATTGTATAATGCAGGGAACTCTACTGAATATTCTGCAATAACCTGTATGAGAAAAGAATCTGAAAAAGAATGAATCTATGTATATGTACAACTTAATCACTGTGCTGTACACCAGAAACTAACACAACATTGTAAATCAACTATACTCCAATAAAATTAGAAGAAGAACAAGAGATGGACTTTGAGGAATAAAGGAAAAAGTGAGTTCTAAAACAAATAAGCAAAAATTGGGGCGAGGATTATTTTTTGAATGCAGAAAAAAAGAATATTTTTTTCCATGATTGTTTGCTAAAAGTCAATTGTATATCATCTGGGGCTTTTGGATTCATTTTTCTTAACGATTATTTTCAGTTTTCCATGTCCCTTTGTGTCAAATTTATATACTTTTATAATGGTATTGTCTATAGCATGTAAGTATTCAAAATTACTAAGCAAAAATATTAGCTTATACTTTAAAAAATATCCTGCATAAAGTATTTTCCCCTTTTTAATTATGTAAGTATACAAGTCTATAGTTTCTTTTTTCTCTTTGTCAGCCTCTTCCAATAGTTTGATTCTCAAATAACTTTTGTACTGATAGTGATTTCTAAGTCTTTTATACTTCCCATATCTTTATGCAGTATTTTCTTTCTCATCTATATCATTGTGAGAAATACATTTTTGAATCTCCCTCACGACTTTGGATTTTCATTTTTGCTTACCGTTCTCTTGAATTTTATTTCACAAATCTTGATGCTATTTCCTTATGCATAAGGTCACGATTATTATACATTTATGATACACTGTCTTATTATCATTGAGATACGGCAATCTTTGCTTTACTGTTTTAATTTTACATTCTAATCTTCTAATATTAATAATGTTACATTAACTTTAATTTTATTTGATTAGTTTTTATACTCTCATTTCAACCTTTGCATCATTATATTTTAGGTATATCCCTTGCAAGAAACAAACAGGTTGATGATCCTCTGTCTGTTGATGAGAGAATTTAATGAATTTAAATTTATTGGCTTCTCTGACATGCTTAGAATTAGTTATACAACCTTATTTGGTACCCTCTACTTAATATAATTTTCCTTAACTTTGTTATACTTTCTATCTTAACCACGTTGGATTTATTAAGTTTTCTTTATTTCAATTTATCCTCTATTAGTTTAGATACTGAGGATTTTATTCCTACTCTTTAGTAAATATTTATTTATGTGCACTTTATGACTCACAAAATATTCTTTGTGTTCCTCTACATTCCCAGCTTGCCTTGTTGTTAGATCAGAGCCATTTGAGAGCAATAGCTGATGGACAGTGAGAAGTGATTAGTTTCATTCCAAGATGAGGCAATTAAAAGCCAGTGTACCTCTCTTTTCCTACTGCAATTACCTTGTAGGACATATGTTCCAGAAGCATAGATTCAAGAGGGAGGAGAGCTGCCTGACTCTCATTAGACTTTGCATAAGTTAGAAATATATTCTCATTATTAAGCCACAAAGTTATTAAACAAATAACTTTATATTTTGCCAGCAAAATCTAAATGTTAATCATTATATCTGTCCTTTTTCCTAGCACTAAAGGAACCTTGGAGTTTCCCCTAGAAGTGCCCTCACATATTCCATGTTTTTATGATTACTTGTCAGCATTTTATTTCCAACATATATTATTATATATTATTTTGTTTAATATTTAATACCTAATACTTATATAAATACTTCCATATGTTTTAAAATCTTTGTTGCTCATCATTACTGCCTTTGTATCAGTCCTACCTGCCGGCCTTATTTTCCTTCTTGCTAACTAAAACTTTTAGCAGTTCCTTCAGCATTATTTACTGAAGTTCAAACTGAAGTCGTGTATTTTAAAACACCTTTGTTGAATTGAACAATATGTGCAAAATATTTATACAATTTTTAGAATTAGATCTGTTTTTTCATCTTTTCTGTGTGTTTCCCATATGCCCTGAGTTGTAGAGGTTTATGTATATAGAACAGGTTTTGAGTTTCCTTGGCCAGGGTCCCAAAAAATTCATTGGATTGAGATAACTTTTGAATTGATTTCCAGCTCATCCTACCTTATTACTTTGGTATTAATTACTCTTGAACAAGCAGATACACAGACTGAAGATATATAACACACACATTGCTTCACTGGTATTTCCAGGCTCATTTAGTCTATTAACATTTTTTTTTTTTCATTTTTTTCCAAGTTCCCAGAGAGATGACAACAAACTTATCAATGAGTCAAATAAGAAGCTTTAAGAGGTTCCAGTATCTTTTGGCTGAAGATGAATCTGCTAGTGGTTTGTTTGGTCCTTGGTCAGTTTTATTCTTATTACTTACTGTATATCTCTGAGGACCTGGAAAGAGTAAAGTTTAGGCCATCAAAGCTAGCTCTGAGCCAGCAAAATGACCCTGTTTTCTTTCTTCTACTTAGTTTGGGCTAAAAGAAAACTGGATTCTATTCTCCCTGAGTGATATAACTTTACAAGAGATTCTTTGGCTTAAGGATACAAGGTTCCTGCTTCTGTGCTTGCTCTGAATCTTTACCTTCTCTACTCCTAGATGAAAAGTGAACACACGGTACCTTTTGTATAGGATCCTATCCACATTTTCCTCCCAACTTATGCAAAAATGGTTATATAAAAAGATGAATGGATAATCTGCTTTATTAGAAGACACTTATATAACTATGCTTGTGAGTGTAGATGTAAAGCACTGGGTGTAACAACGATAGTTTATGTTCTTCTAGTACCAAAGCTTTAATAAAGAATTAAAGAATTCTCATTAATCAATTCTATATTTACTATTAAGTTTTTCCTTTTATACAGTCTTTCCCTAACTCCTTCATCAGATCCAGTGATAATATGAGCAACTGATACATAATTAGAACTCATAGCTCATAAGAAGTAAAAATTTGCTACTGGCTAATTTTCTTTTACACCAACTCTGTAAGTCTCACAGTTTCACCCATCACTTTATTTCTTCTTTATGTGTCCTTTCATATTTCCCACATACCTTTGCTTGCATTCCTCTTTTACTTTCTTTTTCAGGCAAAAATACAACACATACTCCAAAAAATAACCTCATGGAAAAGGCTGACAAAATCACTATCAGAATTCCATATTACTGCAAAAGTTCAATAGTTTTGTTACTTCCTCTGCTGGAGGTAGTCTGGAATATGTAGACAGAAATTTTAGTTTGCAATGAACAGCATGTTGTTGTGAGAAGTGAAAAGCAGAATAATTCTGGTTTTATCATTAATCAGTATTTATAATATTTTGACATGTAACATTTACCTACCTTTGAATGATGTAGAGTATTTTGATTACATTTCACTTCTTGTATACTTTATTTTGTCTTTTCTGGAGTTGATGATTACCTTTTCTCCCCATTTTCTTAGCTTTCTATATACCTCCTAGAAAGTATAAATCTCCTTTCCATATATTTAGACCTATCAGGTAATATATCAGTTTCATTGTTTTCTTAGAGGTAGTCATCTCATGCCTTTGTTCTGATTTAATCTGGACCTTATGCTCTCTAGTGTTTTAGCTACAGCTATATTCCTGAAATCTTCTAACACACTTCTCCTAGGGATTATTCTTTATCACTTTGTGATGTTGGAACTCATTTGTCTTCTTCCTCCCCCTCCTTATCCTTTTTCTAGTATAGCACATCTTCCAAGAATTTTAAAAAACAATGAATGGGACAATTTTTTGGAGAAGGTCTCAATGTTTTTTTCTTCTAACTTTATATCTGAAAGATAACTGTAATGGGAACAGATTTCTAGTTGAAAAATATGAAGGTATTATTCCATTTTGTCCAGTTTCCAGTATTATTTATTGCTAAGAAATTTGACACTGTTCAAATTTCTCAACATTTGCATGTGGTATGATTTTTTTCTGTGTAAGCTTTAAGAATCTTCTCTGTGTGTCCAGCCTTCTTCTATTTGATGGTGATGTATGTACATGATTTGAGTGTTCTCCACTGTGATGAATATTTATGGGTTATTTCTATCTACAAACTCAAATGTTTTTTTTTTCCTTTTTACCACTTTATGATTACAAAATGTCTCTTTTATCTTTAACACTAATCATTGTCTTGAAATTCGTTTCATCTGACATAAATATAGCGATCTTAGTTTTCTTACGATTATTGTTTGCCTAGTATAAGTTTTCCCATCCCAGCCTTTAACTTCTCTCAGTTTTTGTACTTAAAGTGATTTTTCTTGTAGATAACACTTGTTGGGTTTATCTAGTTTGGCAATCTCTGCCTTTTACTTTGAGTATTAAGAAACTTATTTTTAACGTAATCGTTGACGTAGTTGGGTTTAAATATGATAGTTTGCTATTGTAGTACTCTATTTGTCCCAATTGATCTCTACTACCCTCTTTTGGATTTATCGAGTATTTTTTTAAATTTCCTTATATCTCTTCTTTTGGCTATTGACTACAGCTCTTTCCTTAATTAACTTATTTTCATAGTGGTTGTTCTAGAGTTCACAATATCCATCTTTAATCACAATCTATAAATTATATACCACTTTATATATGTATAAATCTTTCTATTTTGAACATTCTAAAATTAATTCTTTGCTGAGTAACCTCTCTGTTTCCTCAGTTTTTTCTTTATTATTACTATTCAGATGGTGGAGTTCCTGGGCCTATATTTCAGGTTTCCTATGATTGCTCTTACTTTTCAAGTGGTCTGTGTGTATGCATTTTAATTAGAAGCTTTTCTCATCTTTATCTTTCAACATTTTCCTTTTATATTTTGTTTTATGCTAGCTTACTTTTAATTTCAAAGACCTTTTTTTGTTTTTCTTATATAAATATGCTTAGTTATGTATGCATATATTTTTAATGGTATTTATACAGTGTGTTTATTTTATTGCATTCTGTTTTCTGAATTGTCTGTTTCGTCTAAGAATTTTAGTTCTATGTTGTATTTTCTGTCATTCAGGTTAGGAAACATGGTCAAATGATAGACTATAGAAAATAGGAAAAAATATGCATGTATCACTGGTGTTGGTTATTTTGTTAATTAGTTTAATTAATTTAGTTAATTTAGTTAATTAGCCTTCTTTGTGTGAGCTGGCTGCCTCATTATGACTTTTCCCATAAGTTGGTTTTAGTAGCATTTTCAAAGCTAATGTTCTCACACTAATGTCCTTTCTTCACTGTATTTCATGCTTCTGATGTCTGAGCCTTTAGAGGCTCCATGATACATACAGGCCTGCTTATGTGCTTCCCCCACTGCTGGTATCATTTTTCATTTTCTCTCACTGCTCAGTCTGTTACTATTTAGTTATATGATTTAAAAATTCCAAAACTGTTTTGCTGGCATCTCTTTTTTGTTATGTTTATCCTTAAATATTATCTCTTTTTATAGTTGTGATAAAATTATATTTAAAGAACTTATATTTTTTTGCCATTTAAGAAATCAGCTTCCACATCCAGTCTTATGTTTAATCAGTAATTTAATAAGTTTGTGCTAATTGTCTAGTAGGTATTTGACCTTCTGGACCCTGTCCTCAAGGTACTTATAGTTCATTTAGAATGACACAGCTAATGCTTATAAAAATGCAGAGCAGTACACTATATATTAATGGGGTAAAGAATATAATGGAAATTCAGCAAAGGAGGAAATATATGCGGACTGAATATTTAGAGGAGAGAAGAAAATGTTAGGTCATGTACTGATACGAAATGGAACACATTTGCTCTCTGCTAGACTGAAGAAGAACATATCAAAAACAATGACAAAGAACATTTCTAGCATGCTTATTCATATGCAGTAAATATACTAAAATTAGTATAGACTACTCATCTAATCCTCCAAACAAACAAATGGGCTAGTTACAATTATTTTCTCCACTTTTATAAATGAAGAAACTGTGGCTTGGAGAAGGATTTCACTTGCCTAATGTCAGAAAGCTAATCAATAGTTGAACCAGGATTCAAGTGCCAAAGCCTGACTTTAAAATCTATGCTCTTAAACAGCAGGCTAAACTGATATTTGTATAAATACAGCTTAAACTTAACAGTGTATTTGAATTCAATGTTAAGTATTTTCAGAGATTTTTTAGAAAGTCAAATATAATCTTAATTGTGATAGACAATAACAAGGAAATGTAGACTGGTTTATGATATATCCTAATTAAAGAAGACAGTTAACTTCTTTTATTAAAAATTATTCTATTGAAACTGGGGGTAAAGCTGCAGCTTTAAGCTCAAGGTAAATAAGTCAACAAAGCAGTGAGCTGACATGGGCTGCAGGAACTGAGAACTCTTGGTTAATGTAATCAATAAGTTTTGAAATAAAAATGTCATAGAACATTACTGATATGCCCTCCCAAAAACAATCTCAGTAAGAACCCAACAAATGTAAACAAACAAAACAGAACACACACAATTAGACATAAATCGTAGACAACTTCTACTTCCATTACGATTTTTCCCTAAATATGCATGCATTAAGATTCTATAAGACACAACTTGTTACACTGTGCCCCCTTTGAAATACAGCAGCTTAACATATTAGAAGCTTGATGTAACAAAGCTAGTCAATCAGGCATGTAACGATGACTGCTTACACTAATTATTAATAAATGGCTTCCATAGTGCTAAGTATTCTTCACTTATAGTTACAAAATAAAAATTTCAAACACATTTATTAGGTACAGCTCTCCACTGTTTCTGCATGTCCATTTATTGAATTTTAGCATAAAAATTTTAAAGTGGATAACAAACTTTCAGTGATTAAAGAGGGGAAGTTTGGTGTGGTGGAAAGAAGAGCACTGGAATCAGAAATTTCTGCCCTTGAGTAATGATGAAATTGTCTAAAATAAATTAAGTAATTAAAAAAAAAAATGTCAGAAAGCAAGTCCATTCAAGGACCAAATGAGAAAAAGTAGTGTTCCACATAAATGTCTGCCCCTTAAAAGAATGGCAAATGGTGAAGTGTATCTCCTGCCCATTCAAGGTGATTTCTAATTTTTTGCATTAAGTTTAACTGGAAAGGCAGTAATTTCTGGCATTTTGCATATGTGCTTTAAATATTATTGTTGTTGTTATTGTTATTATTATGACTATATGGTTATATATTTAGTTCATTCAATTTATTAAAAAAAAAAATCCATTTGGCCAAACAGATCCCCTGGTCAAATGACCAGCCAAATGAGTTTACTTTCCATCAGAAAGAAGTCTGACTTCATTGCATTTTATTTATTACAGTTGCTATCATTTCAAAATAACTGTGTTGATACAAGCCCCATGGCATCTCACTTTTGAATTAAAATTCCAAGATAAATAGATAGATAGATGATGGACAGGGTCAGGCAGACAGATATAACACACGGAGCTCTGTAGTAAGCTTGATACTAATTATCCAGTTTTGTGTTTTTCTTTTTTTTTTTTTTGGTAAGGTCATGTTGTTTCGCTACCAATATACCCCCCCTCAGGAGCTATGCATTTTTGGATTATCCTTTTGGTTGGAGCTCAAGAATATGGATGGGACTAGATAGGATTCTGGAAAGCTGATCAATTTGCCTTTTCTTAGTAATCTGGATCAAAGGCAATTGTGCAGAGTGTGTGAATGGGAAAGAAGCTTCAGAAACTTCAGTAGATCTGAACTTCAGAACTGCAGAACTCTCAATCTGATCAATTTTAGACATAAGTACATCAGGAAGATGAAGATGTATACAATTCTGTTAAAATGATCTGTGCCATGTACTTTCTGGAAAGTCTTTGTATCCCTCAGGAATAAGCACACCTGGGGTTGAAGACATCTGTTATAAAGCATGGTTCATTCTTCATCCTAACAAAATTACTCTGCCTGTTGACAAGGTCAGGAATTATAAAGTGAAGATAATAAAAGAGTTTATTCAAGAAGATCTTACTGCATCAATGTAGTCCCTTTAGTCTATCATGTCAGGAAAAGGAGATGTGGCATTTGTCTAAGGTGACATGATTCAGCTGAATTTGATTAACTACTTGAAGGGATCTGTCAGCATCTCTGTGAAACTAATCTGAAATATTCCATTTCCTTAAATGTGTTTAATTGGGTTGGGGCCTCAAGGCATATTTTTATCAGACTTCTAATGCTTCATAGCTAATGCCCTGTCCTGATGTTTCAAAAATCTGTCTTTCTCCTATTATTTGATGTCTTTTATGTCTCAAAAACAGCAACTCAGAAGTCATGAGCGCACATAAAACTAGCAGCCAAAAATCACACGAACATTTCATTAATTTAAGTCTATATTGATTTAAATTATTATGGAAAGATTTAAATTCAGAGTTGTGTGTATGTGGAAAGAGAGAAAGAGACTTTAATTTTCTTAAAAGATAAAAGTAAGATTCAGCAAGCCATCTTATTGATTTATGCCTCCAGAGATATTACAGGGATTTTTTGATCCCTGATCTATTTACCCTGGTGTTTATTCCCTTACTTTCCACTTTTCTCTCTCTTTTTCATAGGCTGATATATAAAAACAAAGAAGCATTATCATATAACCATAAAACATATGCAGAAAGCATTTCAGAAATATTAATTTATACTTTAAATAATAATAAAAAATTCAAACAGAATATTTTTTCAAACTGGAGATGTGCAGAATAAGCCCACCTGGGTCTTAGAATCCATCATATAATCATATAAGTTGCATTAAGCAATAAAAAGTAGACACTTATTACAACAAAAATATATCTATCAGTCAATGCAAGTGGAGATTTATATGCCATGGAAACTTGAAAAGGTACAAAGATACAGAATATGAATTCACAGCTGAAATACTAGCACATGATTTTCAAGGTTTTATGATGAAATGGAAGCAGAAGCTATCTACAAAGGTATGTATGGAAGTAATGCAGAACAAAGGGATTATACAAACCACATGCAAATGTGTAGTAGTGTGCCATAGGACCTCAGTCTTAAAAGTACATTGATAATGATGGTGAATCTCCTAATTGTTTTATAGTGACCAGGAAGTCATATTCATGCCTTACTCAGGTAAAGGAATCTATTCTATCCATTCAGAAAGAGAAGAAAAATGCTTGGAGCTCTAGGAAGGCATCCCTTTTCAATTTGTTACTTCAGAACCATACTTATGTTACACTGCAACATTCACACATCCTCAGTTATGTCAAGGCCTGAGTGTACGGCCAAGGATATCACAGGTAGCTTGCTATTGTGATCCTTTTTCCTGGAGTAGTCCTTTGTTCTACTGATTTCCTTTCTTAAGAAGGCAAAACTATACAGTTAAAATATCCACAGAATTCTCTTTACCTATACAGAACTTCACTGCAAGAAGTAGAAGGTAGTCTTTATAGGTTGCACACCTGGTTACTTTCCTGGCCTATTACTGACTGAGCCTTTGTAGGTAGTGACATTTCTGGATGTATGCCATTGAAGAGGAGAGCTCCCCACCACTCTTCTATCATTTAACAGTTGATTTCAGACCTGATTGTCTGAGGATCGGGACACTTTTCCCAGGCCACAAGGTGTGCTTCATTGGGGGCACTTCTAAAATGAGTAAGCGATGTTACTTTATCACAATTTTAATAAAGATATTCATTCCATCTTCACCCCTGCTTGTAAGAGAGCCTTTACATCCTTCACAGTTTTATTTGGGAAAAGATACTGATCTCTATTTTGGAGGGTGAAAGAGAGTTGGAAAGTAGATCTTCTTTTCAACTTTATGCCCTTGGGAATATTAACAGCTTTTTTCAAGGCTAAAAAGTGCAACTGATTGTAAGATTAATTTCTCATTGTACATGACACTATGTAACACAAACTCAACATTTCTTGCTTTCTAGGACTAATATCTTGACGTGTAGAACACAATCCAGATAGATAGATAGAAAAATAGAGGTAGAAAGAAAGATAGCAGATATTTCATACACATATATATATATATATATACACACATACACACATAAAAATACACTGAGTGGATAATGGCAAATATAGTAGAACTTTTAAACTTTTAATTAAAAAAATATAATGTAATTACCATGACATTAGCACTACAGAAAACATTAAGGAGTTTTATTCCTGACAGTTGCCTTGTGATTATACTAAAATAGCAATTCAGTGCATTTATTTATTGGAGTAAGTAATTAAAGTAACCAAAACATTTTGAAAATATCAATTGTTCTGTAAATGCTAATATTTTCATAGAAGAAACATATGGATGTTTAGAAGAATGATGAAATTGACAAATATGAAATTGCATTTCCTTACTGCTTGGATGAGACTCACCCTCATTATGGAGAGCAATCTGTATTACTCAAAGTCCACAGATTTAAATGTAAATCTCACCCCAAAACACCTTCACAGAAACATGCAGAGTAATATTTGATTAACTATACGAGCACCATGGCCCAGACAAGCTGTCACATAAAATTAACCATCACAGCGTATTATCCAAGGACTTGTAATATTAACAGTTTAAATGTTTTCCCTTTAACTTTTTACCTTGTTACCTAAGTTTTTGGTTTTGTTTTTAAACATCTTTATTGGAGTATAATTGTTTTACAATGTTATGTTAGTTTCTGCTTTACGTAAGTTTTTTAAGAAAGATTTTATATCACTAAAATTAAATGGCAACTCAACGTCACCTGCTATGAATAAAATAAAACTAAAAATAATATAATGTAAATAAAATAATATTTTCTGTACTCTGCTAAAAGTTCTGAAACTCAAGTCTTCCCCTAGTATATTAAAAAAAAAATGAGAGAAGTTGGAAAATTTTAGAGAGGTACTAAAGGCATTCTGGCACCAAGGTAAGACTTCCTCATTGATTAAATCAATTTATTTTTTCACTAGACTTAAAAAGTAATTAACCAAAGTACTCCAGATAATGGTGGAGAGAGGAGGTACGATGATTACACTTTGCATAAAACAAGTATAAAACGACAATATTTCCAGTAACAACCATTTAGAGTCACCGGAAATCAGCCAATGTCAGATCAAAATATTGAGAAGCATTTGTTCTTTACAAACTGCTGAAGTGTTACGAAATGCAGGCTGAATCTATGGCTTTCTTACCTGGAATTTTTCCTACCACCTTTCTGCCCTCTTCCCTGTTTGGTCACTGGAAACCATATCTTTACTCGTTTGGGGTTTGGGCCAATTAGTAGCTTTACCATTACAGGTGCAGACTTGATTTAAGGTGGGAGCAGGAGATTTGCCCAGGTCTCTGCCAACTAAAATCAGCAGGCTTAGTTTTAAAGATGTGGAAAACCCATAGAGATGGTAGTCTAAGACTGAGGTCCCAGTCCTGAAAGGGCAGTAGACAAGGCAGGAATTTAATGGTGATATTCTGGAAGTGACAGATCCATAGAAGAACTGAAAGAAGCTACAAACCCATATGCCTGGCTGATGGATAAACTATACACGCATTGGGGGTGGGGAGAGGTTGACCTAAAGAATCAAGAAAAATCTAAAATCTATGGGATATTGAAAATTTCCTTGGAATTTAAATGCATTTCTCTACACATACAGGGCTAGCTCAGTAGAAGGCAGAGCCTTGTGGACTTAGGGTGTCTAAACACAAACTCCCACACAAACTATGTATTACATGACCGCTGACATACACACACACAGGGAAAATACCCTAAGAAGCCAGGCAAAAACGATACAATGTGTTTTTAACTGCATAGTACAGACAAGTCACTGAAAACAACAACAATAAGCCTCAGGATAATAAAATAAAGCCCCAAATTACTACATTAACTACAGTAGTCAATTAACTAAAATAAGCACGAAAATAAACAGAAAAGTGTGACAAAACAGTAGCAACATAGCAAAATGGTAGCCAATAAAAACTAACTCTGAGTGAGCCCAAATATTTAATTTAGCAGGTAATAATTTTAAAGCTGCTATAATAAAAATGTTCAAAATAAAACAGGATCATATTTTCAAAGAACTAAAGGTAAATGTGCTAACAATGAGAAACAAATACAATTTTTCAAGAGAGAAATGGATATTATAGCAAAGAAACAAAAGGGAAAGTTGCAATGAGAAGCCAATAATTTAAATGAAAATATACCAGGTAGTCTCTTGAACAGATTTGAGATAGCAAGAAAAAGAAACCACAAATAATAAAACAAGTAGACAGAAAATTAGTAAAGATACAGAAGACTTGAACAAGTTCATTTGAGCAGCATTAAAAAGTGAAATATTTTGTAATAAATGTAACAAAAGTGGTACAAGTCCTGTAAAATGAAACTTAACAAAACACTGCTAAAGAAATTAAAGGCTTAAATGGATAGAGTGATATACCATGTCCATGGGCTGGAAGACTTACTATTTTTAAGATGGCAGATCATCCCAAACTTATCTACAGGTCAACGTAATCCCTATCAAAGCCCCAGTGGGTTTTTGAGATGGACCAGCTGACTCTAAATTTACATGTGAAAAAAAAAGACTCAGAAGTGCTACTATTTTTTACTGTTACTTCAAAAATAACTTTAGATTTACAAAAGCGTTGCAAAGACTGTACACAGAGTTCTCATAGTCCCATCCCCCTACTTCTCCTAAAGTTAGCAAATTGCATAACAATGTTACTTCTATCAAATTTCAGAAATTAACCTTGGTAAAATATAATTACCTAAAGTATACACTTGACTCATATTTCTCCAATTTTTCTACTGATGTTTTTTGTCTGTAGCCTTATAGTGTCTAGAGAATTTCCCACTGCCTTTTTCCCCCACTGCCTTCAATAAGAATATGTCATTAATTTTAATTCAGTTAGATTTATTATTCACTGTCTACTTTCTACCCTTGGTTCCTACCACACCCTTATTTAAGATGAATAAATCTTCATATAGTAAAATTCACTTTTTGCACCATACAGTTTTATAGGTTTTGAAAAATGCATGGTATAATACATCCACCACCACAGAACCACACAGAATAGTTGCTTCACCATAAAAATTCCTATGTGCAACCTCTTTATAGTCTATCTCTCCTCCCTCCTCAAACACCTTGGAAAGCACAGATCTTTTTTTCTGTTCCAAAAAATTAGTCTTTTCCAAAATATTATATAAATGCCATCACAAAATATGTAGCTTTTTGAACCTGATTTCTTTCCCTTAGTAAAATTCATGAGACTCATTCTTTTTGTGTAAATCAATAGTTCATTCCAGTGTATGGATTTACCATAAAATTTTTATCCATTCACCTGTTAAAGGACATATGGCATGTTTCTAAATTTTAGAGTTTATGAATAAAGCTGATTCAAATATCTATACAGGTTATTGTATGAGCATAAAATTTCAATGCACTTGGGTAATAATTAATACATCAATGCTGGATTGTATTTTAAAAGTATGTTTAACCTTACGATAAACCACCAAATTGTTTTTCCAGAGTTGCTGTATTATTTTCACAAGCAGTGGAAATGTGTTCTTTGTTCAGCAACCTTGACAACACTTGATATTGTCATTTTATATTTCTTAGCCATTTTAGCAGTTGTTTAAAACTTTCTCAGTATGATTTTAATACACGTCCTTAATGATATGATTTTGAGTGACTTTTCATATGCTTATTTGACATATATATATATCATCTTTGAGAAAGTGTTCAAATTTTATGTCCATTTTCTAATTGGGTTTTTTGGTTGAATTTTGAGAGTTCTTTTTATATTCTGGATAAAAGTTAGTATCAGATACATAATATAAGAATATTTTTCCCAGACTTTGGCTTGCCTTTTCATTACCTTAAAATTTCACAGAGCAAGAAGTTTTAAGTGTGATAAATTCCAATTCACCAATTAAATTTGTTACTTTTTATATGTCATGCTTTTGATGTCATATATAAAAACTCATAAAATTCAAGGTCATGAGATTTTCTACTATTTTCTAGAAATTGTGTAATTTTCCATCTTATTTAAATCTACAATCCATTTTGAGTCAATTTTTGTATGAAGTGAGAGGTATGTGTCAAGATTCATTTTTTATTTTAATGTGGAGGTACAATAGCTACAGCACCATTTATTGAAAAGATAATTCATCAACTGAATTGGAGTGTAACTGAAAAAAGCCAGTTGACTATATCTGTGGGGACCTATCACTGGGTTCTCTATTCTATTCTAATGATCAATCTCTCTTTCCTTGACCAATTGGGTATGATCTTGATTAGTGCAGCTTTATAGTAAGGCTTGAAATAAATTAGTATGAGTCTTCCAAACTTGTCTTACTTTTTTTTTTTTTTTTTTTTGCGGTACGTGGGCCTCTCACTGTTGTGGCCTCTCCCGTTGCGGAGCACAGGCTCCGGACGCGCAGCCTCAGCGGCCATGGCTCACGGGCCAAGCCGCTCCGCGGCATGTGGGATCTTCCCGGACCAGGGCACGAACCCGTGTCCCATGCATCGGCAGGCGGACTCTCAACCGCTGTGCCACCAGGGAAGCACTGTCTTACTTTTTGAGAAATAAATAAATAAATATAGAATCCGAGTCTACCTTCAAATAATATGTTGTTTCATCTGTAATATAGGTATCTATAACAGTATAGTTCCAATTCCTCCCTTCCATTCCTTTTATTCTTATATATTTTACACATACATGTACTATAACACAACATATTTTTGCTTTAATTACTAAGTTATCTTTTAGGGCAAATAAAAATAAGAAAAATAGATTTTATTTACCTTCATTGTTTCTGTTTGCAACACTACTCTTTCCTATAGGTAGATTGAAAAATATTTCTTACTTATATCACATTCCTCTGCCTGAAAATCTTTCGAATATCTTATAGCATAAGATATGCTGGCAATAAATTGTAATTCTTGTTTCTCTGAGAAAGTCTTCACTTCTCCTACTTTATTTGATGTGCATTTTTGCTGGGTATGTAATTCTGGGTTGACAGTTATTTTTCCTTTCTTTTTTTAAATCAGCACTTTAAAAATATCAATCCATTGTCTTCTTAATTGCATGGTTTCTTATGAGAAGACTGCTATAAAATCTTACCCTTGGTTCCTTTGTAGGTAATGTGTCTTTCTACTCTTTAAGATTTTCTCTTTGTTTTTATTTTCAGTAATTTGAATATGATATGAATAACAAATGAGTTTTTCTGTGTTGATTTGTTTTGCTTTGTTTTGTTATTTATCTTGCGTGGTGTTCTGTAAGCTACTTATTATCTATGGTTTGGTGTCTATTGCTAATTTTGGAAATTTCTTAACCATTAATTTTTTACACATTTCTTTTCCCCATTCTTTTTTGTTTTATTCCTTCTAAGATGACAATTATGTGTCTATTAGATTATTTGATATTATTCCACGAGTGTTAATACTCTGCTCTATGATTTTCTTTTTGTTTCAGTTTGGATAATTTCTATTGATTTATCTTGGAATTCACTGATTCTTTCCTTGATGGTGTTGAATCTAACTGATAAGTCCATCTCAGGCATTCATTCTCACTTTTCTTTGTTTTTCCCCAGCATTTCCATTTGGTTTTCTTATTATTTCTATTTCTATGCTGAAATTACCTATCTGATCATGACACGTGTTTTCTACATTTTTATTAGAGCCATTAACATACTAAGCATAATTATTTTAAATTTCCTGTATGTTAGCTCCAACATCTGTGATACATCTGAATTTAGTTCTGATGATATCTTTGCCTCTTCAGACTGTGATTTTCTTGCCTTTTCGGAATGCCTTGTAATTTTTGTTTGAAAGCTGGACATAAACATAGGCACTGAGATATATATATTTATAGTTATAGTTATAAAATATATACTTACACTTTGGCATGTGCATGCCTTTCTTTCCAAAGAGACAAAAATAATGGGGCTGTGTGTTAATAAAGTTAGGAGTTGGGGATTAAAGTTTCCTGTTACTATGGTTTCTTTCCATATACCACAGGCTTCATATCCCTTTACTGACTGGGTTTATGCTGTGAGCTAATTTGCCAGAGGGCTTTCCTCAGTATCTGGTTTCCGGGGAGAATCAGTCTCTTGCACCACTCTCAACTGTAATCCATTGTTGTTTTGATTTTTATCTTCATAGCCTGGAGGTGAGTGGAGTGGGAAGATGACATTCTCTGATGTTCTAATTCATCCTAAATCTTAGGCAGGCTCTGTTTCCCTTTGCCTCAGGGCTTCGGTCTTCATAAGTACTCCTTCCCTTCCTCTAGCTATCACAGCAAGCCTCTCATGCTTCCCTACCCATATCATGTGGGTAATACTAACCCATCTCTCTGCCTGCTCCCCTCCTCAGCTTCAACAGATTTCCAACATTGCCAATACAGTTTTTGTTGTTCTTCCTTATGCAGATTAAGGTCATTTCGCTATAATAGAGATGGCAGAGATGGCTACAGCATCTCTCCCTAAGAGACACACAAGTGGCTATTGTCTGTCTCCTCCTGCCAGCACCACAAGAAAAGTTTTCTCAGGATTATATCCAATCTTGTGAGTAGCTTCAGAAAATCCTGGAGGAAAATTTCAAAGAAGAGTGTGACCCTGCCTATATCTATACCTCTATGGACTTCACATTCTTGTGCTTACCCATACTCACATCTTAGCAATTCATTAAAATGTATTAGCTGTATCTTTTTTTTTTTTTTTGCAGTACGAGGGCCTCTCACTGTTGTGGCCTCTCCCGTTGCGGAGCACAGGCTCCGGACACGCAGGCTCAGCGGCCATGGCTCACGGGCCTAGCTGCTCCACGGCATGTGGGATCTTCTCAGACCGGGGCACAAACCCGTGTCCCCTGCATCGGCAGGCGGACTCTTAACCACTGCACCACCAGCGAAGCCCTAGCTATATCTTCTTATTGGCATATATGGCATCCTGCGGTGTCTGTCCTAGGTAAGCAAATGCTTAGATTGTGTTTCTCCTTGCAGACATCTGTTTTTCCCAAGATTTTAGGTTACTTGATTGTCCTGGGAACTCTTCTCACTGATGGGTTCAAGAAAAGTTATTAATTTCATTGACTTGCAATTCGTATACCTAAATCTTAGTTGTAAAATTTGGAGTAACACTTCTGGTATTCTGTATCTCTGAACTAAAACTACTGTTTGTTAAAAACAACAAAATTAGTTTTAGATTGGTATCCAGTTGCCTCTACATTTGCTTTTCATTTCCACAGCTAAAACTAGCTATGCAAATAAAAAATATTAGAGGATTGATTCAGATTTTACAAATACTGTCTAATATGCTAGAAATACTAAAAAAAAAAAACCTATTTTCAAAAATATATATTTAAATTAAACAATCAAATAAATTGATTTTACCAAAACTTTGGTCTTTCACATTTAAATTATGCTAAGGTTTTCTAAATGGCTGATTAATATTGTTCCTCTGCATGTGAAACTAACTGGGGTTGAGGGTTGGGCTGTGAGGAAGAGAAGACTGGAAGAAGAATGATAAATGGTGTACTTGAGTATGAGAAAAAAGACACCAAAAAGAGATAACTACAGTTATCAAAATAGTGATGTTTGATCTTAAAGTGATCTTTTCAAATTGTATTCTGCTTAAGTATTTCCCCAACACTGACCAAAAAAACCCTCATTTTTATCCATAGTAAAGATATACATCTGCTGTCTCCAAAGTGAACATAAATCCAGTAAGAATTATTGCCAACTTTCTTTTCTCACCTATTCCTGCAAAATACTTTTTCACCATAGTAATAATAATAATAATAATAATACAAATGCATTCTTGCTAACATATAACTTCCTCCCAACAAAATCAGTTCATTTCAGGAAGGGAAATACAGATTAATACAGAGGAGTTTTGAGTAATACACCCCCTCCAAATTAGCATATAAAAGAAAGCAATAGACAAATGAATGGTCATAAATATGTGTAAAATATTTTAAAATTTAGTGTAACTGGAGGTTGAATGCTTGTGTGTGGCTGGAGATGAAGCTGAGAATGTGAGCCATACCAGATATTTTACAAAGGCTTTGTAAGCCAGGCTAAATAATTCACTCTTCTGTAATAGGCAAAAAAGAGCTAGAAAACAGCTTGAATTGTCAGGACATAATTATATCTTTAGAAAGGCAACACTGGAGGTGACATAAAGACCTAGACTAAGGGGCAGACCCACAATTAGAGGGCTGTCACAGTGTTATTGGCAAGAGGGGATAAGAGCCAAAAGTAGGAATCATCAGTGTGTATGAGTAAGTAGAACCAGATTCAGAAGGTAATTTTTAGATATGACTAATAAGATTTGGTTCCTGATTAAACATAGAAGGGAGAGCTTTGAAATAATGTGGATGATGAAACCTAAAATTAACTAATATCAAAAAAGGATGAAGTTTGAAGAACAGAGTTTTTGAACTTTAAGTCAATTTATTTCTAGTTACACTGGCAGCTCTTATAAATCATCATCTTACTTTATTTTCAGGGACATTTCTTTGACTTTATCTTGCAAATCTCTTTCATTTTGTTGTTGCTATTGTTGTTGTGTATGCTATATCTCATTTACTTTTAAAAGCTATTTATAATACATTGATTGAACCTTTCCCATAACATTTTATGCTTGCTTATGTCTATACAAACTTTCTTATCTTCCTGTGGATAATAAATGTGGTAATCTGAAACTTCTTCTGCACCTAAGAGTATATCTTTTTCTCCGGGAATTCTTTTTCACTCTTTGTTTGTTTTATTTTTTTCTTATTCAAATCGGATCATTTTCTCAAAAGTCTGCTGATTCTCAGTTGTATCTTTATATTTAAGAGTCAAATATTCAATTGTGATTAGATTTCCTGGTTCATACCACTTTGGATAACTCACTGGCTTCACTATTAAGGGATAAAACAGACAGTGGTCACTTTTTTTAGGGTCTACAAAATATCAGTATTTGGAGATATTTTCTCTGATTTAGTTCTCTTTATTCAGTTTCTCTGAACAAGAATTCTTCAAGCGTGAGCCTGAAGGCACATTTCCTGAATGTAGAAGCTCTCAGACAAGTCAGAAGGGGCTGTGGCTCACATTATCTAGATTTTTACTTGGTCTTTCTTCACAGTCATGCAGTTCCACTCCCTTCTTTTTTTTTTTTTTTTTGCGGTACACGGGCCTCTCACTGTTGGCCATGGCTCACGGGTCTAGCCACTCCACGGCATGTGGGATCTTCCCTGACTGGGTCACAAACCCGTGTCCCCTGCATCGGCAGGCAGACTCTCAACCACTGTGCCACCAGGGAAGCCCTCCACTACCTTCTTGATATACTTGATAACCCAAAATTCTGCGATTCATTAAGGATCTTGAGGACAAGTCAACTCACTTCTTACCATTAGTTCCATTAGCAAAGGCTTTAAATTGGAGGCTACTATTTTCTGATAAATCATTTATCCTTTCTCCTCCAGTTACTTTCAGTTTTTTCAAACATTTTCTTGTTAATTTATCAACTTAATACTGTCTACTCCTTTGTTATCAATATCCTTGTGGGTCTTTATATTTCCTATTTATTTTATATAATTTGAATGGAATCTAGGGAGGGAGAAAATATAAATATACGTGGTTGAATTGTGTTCACTTATTCCAAATATGCTATTTAATTTTTAAAATTTATTTATTTTCCAATTAAGACCTCAATTCAGCCTTTAACAACTGGAGATTAGAGCATCTACCCTACCTATTTCAGAGGGCATCATATAATTCTGACAATTAAAAAAATATACAAATACGAAGGTATTATTAGATACTCAAGTTAGTATTATCATGAAAATAACCTATAAGCAAACCCTTCATTTTTCAGCAGATGTGATTTAAACTGCATTCTTAATTTGTGAAAAAAAGTATAAATCATATCACCATGAGATGTTTAAGGGTTTTCACAGAAGATGTGTGGCCTACATAGTACCCACAGAAAGTTTTCCAGTGGAGATATATTACTGTGAATATCCCCATAGCTTATGCAGAAATTTCCCCCGAGTTTTGTGCATAGCAAGGATAAAAACAAAGGGTATCTATGATTTCATTACTTGACTGTCACTATCCAATTCTGTAGCTTTCCTTTCTCTCATAATTCATATTTAGATTTTCAAAAAAAATTAGGATTCTAAATTTGACCAAGGCTTAGTCTAATATATATATATATATATATGGAGTGTATACACACACACGTATACATAAATGGGAGATTATATATGTATATTATGTATACATATATATGTATATATATATATTAGGAGTGTATACACACACACGTATACATAAATGGGAGATTATATATGTATATTATGTATACATATATATGTATATGTATACATATATACATCTCCTATTTATCTACCTACCTTACTCTCAATGTGCATTGGAGGAAAGAAAGTAAGGAAACACACTGATATTTAACAGGGTTGACCTCAAATAATGGACTCCTGTATGGGAGTTTATATTTCTGTACTTCATATTTTCTAAGTTTTCAAGTTTCTACTTGAATATAAGAACATATTTTATATTCAGAACATAATTATTTGTTTTTAAATTGTACTTCAGCAGATATAGGACTGTCATGTCACAGAGATGAAAAGCTCTAGGTATTGTTGCTTTAGGACATAATTTAACAAATTTTGAAAGACCTGCCCTCATAATTTAATAAATATTGACTTTAATAAATTAACACCTGTTTATAAGATTTTGGTTTCAAGTAGGTAGAAACAACCTTGCAAAGAATTAATCAGTCTTCTCTCAATTCCAGAGTGAGTTGCAAGAAATGCTAAATCATGAGCAGAAGGATAGCTTTTATTCATTCTACCAAGGATATACAGCATATAACATGAGAAAGGTTAGAAATTATTTTTGCTTGCTCAGTTTGGGGGACCCAATATTCCTAAGAATAGGTAACAGTGAATAATGGGGGAAAAGACTTCTGCTTTCTTTAATGTTTTAACATAATTTATTCAAATTTATTATAGGGACTGGAGAAAAAGAAATGTGTACAAGCATAAGTAAAATAAAGAAAATGTCATTATTTTACCCAAGTGTCTCTTAATCCTTATAATTAATCTGTGGAAATCATCTATTTCTTCATATGTGAATGGTCATTTAGTACTAGACTTATTTTCAAGCATTTTGTATATATAAAGTCACCACATCAAGGTCAGGCACAGTGATTCTATGAATCAAACTGAGCAACCAGTGGTGACTACTTAATTTACATAATTGAAAATGAAAACTACTTATGTTTTTCCTACTTTGAAATCCATGAAATTGAAGACAATAGACAGAAAAATAAACTAACATCTCCAGATTTAAAACCAGAATAATGACAAATCCACAATACTTTGGTACTGTGTTACTTTATGTATTACTGTGAGGCAAGATTCCTATTAAATAAGTTAATACATTTAAAGCATTAGAACTATACCTATTTCGTGGAAATCTTTCAATAAAAATGACCTATTTCCACTAGCTGTTAACACTTTGGCACTATTAATTTATTTTTTGATTTGTCAAATGTGTTAGCATTTTCTTCATTGTATCCTGAAAGCTAAAAACAATTATATATCCCTAACTCTACCATGGTAAAAGACAGTTAGATGGTGTGTAATAATTTGGTTGAACTTTGTTCCAGGTTCCTGGGAGGTAACATCTAAACCTTTGGAATTTTCCAAGTGATAGGAGTGCCTTTGTTACTTATGGTGGGCTCCTAAGACCACACCTGATAATTTATACTAATGAGGTGAATCAGGAAGGGACCCATTTACCATGAATGACTAACCATGTGATTAGAGGGTTGGGAATATGAGTCCCATAATATTAGCCTATAGGGAGGGAAGGGAGACTGAAGATTAATCCAAACCACATGGCTTCTTTGGAGAAATGTCTATTTAGATCTTCTGTCTATTTTTTTATTGGGTTGTTTGTTTTTTTGATATTGAGCTGTATGAGCTGTTAGTATATTTTGGAAATTAATCTCTTGTCAGTCACATCACTTTCAAATATTTTCTCCCATTCTGTAGATTGTATGTTTGGTTTGTTCATGCTTTCCTTTGCTGTGCAAAAGCTTTTAAATTTAATTAGGTCCCATTTGTTTATTTTTGCTTTTGTTTCCATTACTTGAGGAGACAGATCCAAAAATATGCTGCTTTGATTTATGTTAAAGAGGATTCAGCCTGTTTTCCTCAAAGAGTTTTATAGTATCTGTTCTTATACTTAGGTCTTCAATCCATTTTGAGTTTATTTTTGTATATGGTGCTACAGAACGTTCTAATTTCATACTTTTACATGTAGCTGTCCTGTTTTCCCAGCCCCACTTATTGAAAGTACTGTCTTTTCTCCATTGTATATTCTTGCCTCCTTTGTTGTAGATTAATTGACCATAAATGCATGGGTTTATTTCTGGACTTTCACATTCCATTGATCTATAGGTTTCTTTTGTGCCAGTACCATACTGTTTTGATGACTGTAGCTTTGTAATATAGTCTGAAGTCAGGGAGCATGATTCCTCCAGCTCCATTTTTCTTTCTCTAGATTGCTTTGGCTATTCAGGGTCTTTTCTGTTACCATACAAATTAAATTTTTTTTTATTCTACTTCTGTGAAAAACACCACTGGCTATTTGATAGGGATTACACTAAATCTATAGATTGCCTTGGGTAGTATGGTCATTTTAAAAATATTTTTTCTTTCAATCCACCAACATAATGTTTCTTCCCATCTGTTTGCATTGTCTTCAGTTTCTTTCATCATCATCTTATATTTTCTGGAGTACAGGTCCTTTGCCTTTACGTTTGTTCCTAAAGATGCTCAACATTGCTAATTATTAGATAAATGCAAATCAAAACTACAATGATGTATCACCTAACACTGGTCAGAATTGCCATCATCATAAAGCCTACAAATAATAAATGCTGGAGAGGGTGTGTAGAAAAAGGAATCCTCCTACACTATTGGTGGGAATGTAAATTGGTGCAGCAACTATGGAGAACAGTATGGAGGTTCATTAAGAAACTAAAAATAGAACTACCATATGATGCAGCAATCCCACTCTTGGGAATATATCTGGAGAAAACTCTAATTCGAAAAGATACATGCACCCCAAGGTTCATAGAAGCAGTATTTACAATAGCCAAGACATGAAAGCAACCTAAGTGTCCAATGATGAATGAAAAACTAAACAAGATGTGGTACATATATACAATGGAATACTATTCAGCCATAAAAAATAATGAAATAATGCCATTTGCAACAATATGGATGGACCTAGAGATCATCATACTAAGTGAAGTAAGTCAGACAGAGAAATACAAATATATGATATTGCTTATATATGGAATCTTAAAAAATGATACAAATGTATTTACAAAACAGAACCACACTCACAGATACAGAAAACAAACTTATAGTTACCAAAGAGGAACCGTGGGGAGGGATAAATTAGGAGTTTGGGATTAAAATATACACACTACTATATATAAAACAGATAACCAACAAAGACCTACTCTATTGCACAGGGAACTGTACTCAATGTCTTGTCTTTCCACCTATAGTGGAAAAGAATATATATATATATATACACACACACACACACACACACACACACACACATATTCTTTTACTTTATGTGTGTGTGTGTGTATATATATATATATCTATATATCTAAATCACTGTACACAACATTGTAAATCAACTATTTTTCAATAAAAATTAAACAAACAAACAAACAAAACATATGGCCAATGATTCCATCAATTCCATCAGTAAAGTCTTCAGACTTTACTGAAGTCTCAGTAAAATCTCTGGACATGGAGATTTGGGTGAGACGTTTTGGTTGAAAATAATCTGCATATTGTCACACATCTACATGCTAAAAGGGTAATACATCCCTGAGAACAGTGCAGGCTTCACTTTTGGGACCTTCCTATACCTCTTCATTTGTATCCCTTTGTTATAATAAAACTGTAATTATAAGTATAGTACTTGACTAAATTTTCTGAGTCATTCTAGTGAATTATCAAATCTGAGGGGGTAAAAGTAACCCCTAAATTTGTATCCAGCTAGTGAGAGGTGAAGGTGGCTTGGGGACCTCCAAACCGGTGGCTGATGTCTGGAGTAAGGGCAGTCTCATAGAGGATTATTCCCTCAACCTGTGAAGTTTGGCCTACCTCTTCGTAATTAACATCAGAAGTCACTGCAGATGGAGATTCCATAAGTGTTTGGAGAAACCAGGAAATGCAACATCTCTCAAATTCTCCTTTTTGCCAATTTAGGCTTCAGTTTATCCATTGGTATTAGAGGAATGTCTACTTTCTTTCTTTCTTTAATAACTGCCTAATCTCATTTACTAATGGCTACAATCTTTATTCTAGAGAAGAGCTAAAATAGAAAATGTTGTCTATATGCTTCTAAGGTGTCCCAGATAAGGATTTCCTTAGATATTCAGCCTCAAAATGACTCTAAAATTAGTCTGTTTTTAATCTAATAACTTTTTTCAATCACAAGTCAGTATTAAGAGAAAACAAAAATGAAGGAAAGGTAGAGGTGACATGTTGAAAACAAAACAGGAGAAAGGAAGAAAAATAAATAAATGATATAAATATTTGTGCATGACTAGTAAATTATCTCTGAAAATGACTCCAAAAGTAAGCTTCAAAACTGTTTGAGACAATGCAGCAGCATTTGAAAAAAATTTCATTGCTTTCTAATGATTCTATTTTGCATAGTATTTATTTTGATATTTAAATTCAAATGTGAGTAAGCTCATTCTCAATGTTCCATTATCAAACATGATTTCAGTCTTTAAAAATCATCAGTAGATGAAAGATGCAGAAGCTGGGTGGTGGTTACAACTTACTGTAATAAGATGAAAAATTCAGCCTTGAATATATTTCATAAAATGAACCTAGGATCAAATCCAGGCTATTTTCAATTATCTTTGGCCATAATTAAAGCCAAACTCTGAGATACTGTTAACTTTTACATCAACAATGTAGAATTTAAATACAAAAAAATTATGGTATAAAAAGTATTGGTTGCATGTTAATGAAAGAATAATGATTTCTGTGTGTGTGTGTTGAAATGTAGCTCAAATAACAGAAAGATGTTCTAAACGAAATTAATAATTTCATCTTTGATGCCAAAGCCATATAGACAAATTGGCCTTGAATATTAGGCAGCAAAATGGAATTGCCTAAGTCTATTTTTCAAAAGATCATCTTAACATTTCTCAAAGTTATCTACTCAAAGGAGCTCACATATTTCCAGGTGTTTATGCAAACCATCATGTAATGTATTAAAATATTAATAGAGCAAAAATTTGGAAGTGTATGGTATCATTCCATCATTTAATAAAACTTCAAATGTATTTTAAGTGACTGTTGAGTTTTTTTTTTTTTAATCAATTTCTAGATATATTTGTAAGTTTCATACTTATATTAGTTTGTGTGGGCTGTACAACAATATTGGATACCTTATACCACAGACTGATAGCTTAAACAACAGAAATTAATTTTCTTATAGAAATTAATTTTCTGCCCTCAAGTTCTGGAGGGCAGAAGTCCCAGAATCAGGTGCCATTTGGTTGCTTTCTGGTGAGTGCTCTCTTCCTAGCTTATGGAGAGCCACCTTATTGTTGAGTCCTTACACGGCCTTTCCTCTGTTGTGTGCCAGTGGAGAAAGAAAATGGTAGGGTGTCTCTTCCTCTTCTTATTAGAAGACCAATCTCATCAGATTTGGGACCCGTACTTATGCCTTCATTTAACCTTAATTACTGTCTCAAAGGCCTTATCTACAAATACCATCACACTGGGGGGTTACAGCTTCGACAAATGTATTCTGAGGAACAAAATACAGCACATAACAACACTACACAATTAAGTGATTTACTGTTTACTAATCATAGGACTTGATTAAGAATGTTTTAAATCAGAAGTAGAACTGAGTAAGTCGTTTGCATGTAGATAAATTTTGGAACAAACAGTATTCAACAGTCATTTTGAAACTTGAAAGAGTACAAAATAAATGTTAATTTTCTGTAGTATAGTCTGAAGTCAGGGAGCATGATTCTTCCAGCTCTGTTCTTTCTCAAGATTGTTTTGGTCATTCAGGGTATTTTGTGTTTCCATACAAATTTTAAAATTATTTGTTCTAGTTCTGTGAAAAATTATATTGGTATTTTGATAGGGATTGCACTGAATCTGTAGATTGCCTTGGGTAGTTTGGCCATTTTAATGATATTATTTATTCCAATCCAAGAACATGGTCTATCTATCTGTTTGTGTCATCTTCTATTTCTTTCATCAGCATCTTACATTTTCAGAGTACAGATCTTTTACCTCCTTAGGCAGGTTTATTCCTAGGTATTTTATTCTTTTGATGCAATGGTAAATGGGATTGTTTCCTTAATTTCTCTTTCTGATAGTTTGTTGTTAGTATACAGAAATGCAACAGATTTCTGTATATTAATTTTGTACCCTGCAACTTCACTGAATTCATTGATGAGCTCTATTAGTTTTCTTGTGATGTCTTCAGGATTTCCTATGTATAATACCCTGTCATCTGCAAACAGTGACAGTTATACTTCTTCTTTTCCCACTCGGATTCCCTTTATTTCTTTTTCTTCTCTGTTTGTTGTGGCCAGGACTTCCAAAATTATGCTGAAAAAAGGTGGCAAGAGTGGACAGCCTTGCCTTGTTCTTGATCCTGGAGGAAATGCTTTCAGCTTTTCACCACTGGGCATGAAGTTAGCTGTGGGTTTGTCATATATGGCCTTTATCATGTTGAGGTATGTTCCCTGTATGACTACTTTCAGGAGAATTTTTGATCATAAATGGATGTTGAACATTATCAAAAGCTTTTACTGCATCTGTTGAGATGCTCATATGGGTTTTATTCTTCAATTTGTTAATGTGGTGTATCATATTGACTTCAGACTTTACTACAAAGCTATAGTCATCAAAACAACATGGTACTGGCACAAAAACAGACACATAGATCAATGGAACAGGATAGAAGCCCAGAAATAATGCACTTATGGTCACCTAATCTATGACAAAGGAGGCAAGAATATACAATGGAGAAAAATCAGTCCCTTCAATAACTGGTGCTTGGGAAACTGGAGAGCTACATGCAAAAGAATGAAAATAAAACATTCTCTAACACTATATACAAACATAAACTCAAAATGGATTAAAGACCTAAATGTAAGACTGGATACTATAAAACTCTTAGAGGAAAACATAGGCAGAATGTTCTTTGACACAAATGCACCAGTATTCTTTTGGGTCCGTCTCTTAAAGCAAAGGAAACAAAAACAAAAATAAACAAATGGGACCTAATTAAACTTAAAAGCTCTGCACAGCAAAGGAAACCATGGAAAAAATGAAAATACAATACTGAATGGGAGAAAATATTTGCAAATGATATGACAGATGAGGTATTAATATCCAACACATATAAACAACTCACACAACTCAACATCAAAAAAAAAAAAGATTAAAAATGTGCAGAAGTTAATAGACATTTTTCCAAAGAGGAAATGCAAATGGCCAACAGGCACATGAAAAGACACTCAACATCACTAATCATCAGGGAAATACAAATCAAATCACAGTAAGTTATCATCTCACACCTATCAGAATAGCTATCATCAAAAAGAAAACAAAGAAAGAATGTTGGTGAGGATGTGGAGAAAAGGGAACCCTCATACACTGTTGGTGGGAATGTAAATTGCTGCAGCCACTGTGGAAAACAATATGCAGGTTTATCAAAAAACTAGAAACAGAACTACCATATGATCCAGCAATGCTAATCCTGGGTATATATCTGAAAAAAATGAAAACACTAATTGGAAAGGATACATGCATCCCAATGTTCACAGCAGCATTATTTATAATTGCCAAGGTAGGTAAGTAACGTAAGTGTCCATCAACAGATGAACAGATAAAGAAGCTGTGGTACATACATACAGTGGATTACTACTCAGCCATAAAAAGAATAAAATGTTGCCATTTGCAGCAACATGGATAAACTTGGAGGGCATTATGCTAAATGAAATAAGCCAGACAGAAAAACAAATACTATATGATATCACTCATATGTGGAATCTAAAAACTACAACAAACTAGTGAATAAAACAAAAAAGCAGCAGACTCACAGATATAGAGAACAAACTATTGGTACCAGTGGGAAGAGGAAAGGAAAGATAGGCAATATAGGGGTAGGGGAAAAAAAGGGTTATTATGGGATTATATGAAATCAGGTGTTTAAAACATTTGAAAATTGTAAAGCACTATAGAATTTAAAGAATCTTTCATTCAATAACAAAATAAATGTTAATTTTTAAGAATAATCTGAAGATTTGGGTTTCTATTACACTCACATCCCTATGTGAAATGGGTTATGAACATTACTTCCATTTCCAACAGTGAATAAATTATGCTCATCCATAATATTTATATAATTTAACTAAAATCACAAGGCAGATAGAAGTAAAGCCAGAATTCCAGCTACCTAACTTATAACTGTTAATAAGAACAATCGGCAATTATGCCCCAAATTTTCAACAAGGTAGGGTTGTAGAATTAAATGGAATTCAACTTAATTGGAACAGTTGGAAGAAAGAAAGATGGTGAATAACTGATCTTATTAATAAGTGTTAATGATACTGGGAGAATACTATTATCCCCATAAGTAACAGTTCACCCCTCCCAATTAGAAGATTGTAAGAGACTTTTCAACAGCCTCTTTTCTCAGATTCATAACACGGGAAGACGTGAACATCTTGGCTGGGAGCATAAAAAGTAGGAGTGGGATAATACATAGCCTTAATTGTTTTTAAATAATGCATCAATAAATAAATCTGATTGGTCCCAAAGCAGAAGTCAGTATTGAATAAGAAGAACTATATAGAGCAAAATAAGGTGCCAGAGGAGAAGCTGTCCTTGACTTTATATCACTAAGCAAGTAACTGTAACTGCTTAAGTCCACATATGTTAATGAATGACTAAAAATAATTTGCATTTTGCATAATAAAATTTCAAATCCAGGGACAGAGTGCTTTGGATTTCAATCTTCCTCAGGAGAGGCCATTATACTAACTTAGAAATCAAACATTTCCATGAAAATCCTCTGCAGAAAACAACATGATGATTGGATTACCATTTATTTTCAGCACAGCCTAGAAACTGAACAGATGGCAAACTTATCACCACTGTGAGTCTGATAGCTGCATTGACTTTCAGTAATTTAAGACAAAGGATAATACAGTTTAATGGAGGTTTATCACATAGAAGAGTTTCTGTACAACACATGTATGGTGTGTGTATTTTGTGGAAAATCAAGAAATATGACCACAAAAGTCAATGTTCCATCATTTGGAAATTCTTACAAGATGTACAAATGTTTGGAGCACCAGCAACATGTTTGGCCCAGCCAAGTGGCAGATTAGGCTTTGGGGCCTTCTACTTCTATTTCTTTGCACCAAAGCCCACACTTGGATAAAGTAGGTATGGCTTTGGATTTTTCACCTAGGACACTTTAAACCCTTTAAATCACCAACTTCAAGTATTAAGGAGTTATCTCCAAACATTCATACCCTGGTGTCTATAATCTATACTGCGCAGTTCTCAGACTTTCAATATCACTATCTTGGTAAAGCTAACTGCTGGTCTTACAATCTATGTTACTGACATAATCATCATGCCTTGGGAGTAATCAAAATGCTAATTGTAACATTAGGACTCTGATGCTCCTGAAATGTAGTCATTTTATATATAGCTGGTTGTTGTAGACAGGGTATTTAGTAATTAATGTTCTTCATTGTTTCCGAGTGGTAAAAATTATTAGAATTTTAACTCCTGATTATAGCATACTTTTTCTTTAGATATTTTTAAGGCTAAAATAAAGTTCCTAAATCTATTTTTGTGGAAAAAACTTCGGATTAAGTTATTTTATAGACACTCTTTATATATTTTGAAGTAGTTTTTGCACAGTGATGCCCAATATAATGTCTCCTAATGAGCTTCTTTTAATGTATCACATAAATGTAGAGAACTCCTGTTAACACATCTATTATTAACTGTATGATGTCCGTGCACTGAAACATTAGTAGCGTTCCAATGTAAACTCAGTAATTATTCACTCCTTAGTCTCTTTGTTTCAGCTACTTGTGTACTGTTGTATAAACCCATTTTGCCACCTCACTGATCAACCTACAAGGACCATAATTCCCAGAAAATTGTATTGTTTGCAGATGAAAATAAATTACAAAAAAGGAGTATATTTGGGTGAATCATAGAAAGTACAAGATATTATAATCATCTCATCTTTTCTTTACTTCTTCCTTCTATGTCTTGCTCTTTCTACTTATTGGCTCCAGGGTTTTTTTCTGACTACGAAATTTCTTTTCTTTATTTATTTTTATCTTTTTTTTCCTTCCACAGCCTACAACAAGTAATGATTCAATGTATACTCACAAACTCCTTTTTTCCTCTCATTAAAATTCTAATTTATATTAGGCAGCCCAGCTGAATTCAAATAAATAGACTTCTGTATAAAACCACCTTTGTTGAACCACTAGCTCTACTACTTAGTACCAACTTGTTCTCAATCTAGTTAAAATTTCTTTGCCTCAGCTTCCTCAACTTTAAAATGAAAGGGTCTGTTATAATTAATGACTAAAATAATATCTATAAAGTGATTAATATAGGTTTCCACATACAGTAAGCACTGAGTAAAATTAGCTATTTTATTGTACTTTCAATATGAAGATAACCTCTACCTTATAGGTCTGTGATGATTTTGTGAAACAGCATTTGTATAGAATGTAGCACTCAATATATATTCTAGCAATGATGACAATACTTCATTCTCTTAAAAAAGTGTCACAGAGTTTTTGCACATATATAATGTCAAACTGTCTTCTTAACAATTTAATAAGATAGCTCTTAATTTGTATTCTGAGAGCTTGAAAGTCAAAAAGAAAACATGCTCTTAGCTCTACTATACTATTGAAAGATGTTCCTGAGACTTTAGAATGATGCTAAGAAAATTAGACTACAGACTTTAATGAAATTATAAACATAGACTTGGTTGACATGGCAATGCAGTCAGGAATAAAAGTGAGTCAGTTTCCACCTTGGGTAGCACTGTGTTTCAAGACATCTCTAACTGGCTTAACCAGACTCTATCTGTAGTAATCCTTTAAAAATATATACTCTTTATTTCCCTACTCTTTATCACTTTTATATATAGGGTAACCGTGTAATATTTCTGTGAAAAATCAAGCCCACTATCAACAATATTATTGGAAACATGTAAACATCTAAATGAGTCTAGTCTCCTCAATTTGTAGTTAAGAAAATGAGACTTAAAGAGATTTTTAAAAAATCTTGACTAAAAGAAGATATAGAGAAACTATCCAGAAACAACAACTGTAATTAATTTAGTGTTTGTGCTGTCAGGGTTTCTCCCATTCCTTACATACACAGGAGGATGGGCTTAACTGGGCTTTCAATATATGTTTGTCTTTTCTCAGTACTGAAAGTCTTTTAAAAGATAATTTTGTTCCCTTATAGCAGGTGTGTCATCCTAAGAATTACTGATATTTTGGGTAGGATAATTCTGTGCTGTGTTTAGGAGGCAGTAGGGGCTGTCTTGTGTGTTGTAAGATATTGAGAAGCATCCCTGGTCTCTCTACCAATAGTGGCCAGGCACATTTCCCAAAACCAGTTGTGATAACCAAAACTGTCTCCAGATATCTGGTTCCCTGGAGATCAAAATAACCCAATAGGGAACCACTTATTTATGGATTAGTTTTAAGCAGTCCACAACTTAGCCATACTGCTTTATTCCATGTCCCACCTTATTTCAAGATGATCTTCTCTCCATTTTAAGCTCAAGCTGAGTTTTAACAAAATTTTAGTAATACTTTCCTCAAACTTCCCTATATTCAAAGTTATTTTTAAAATGTTCCACCTCTAATATGAACAAGATAATAATGAGCAAGAAAATCACATTTATTTGTTAAAATGATTAAAATAAGAGTATATACAGTGACTGATGCCCCACAAGGTTTACTAAATAATATAGGATTTTAATCAAAATATCAACAGGTTTGGTGGTCTTGGTCATACTGCTATAGTGTTGGAGGTAATGGGGGGAGTAAGAGATATCCCTTATAGTTTTCTGGCAATTACACTTGGTCTTGGCAGTGGCCAGAACTTAATGATTCAGCAGGTACTAGACAAACCCTATAACAAGAAGGCAAGATGTATTTGTCATGGTACAGACAGGATAACAGATACCACTCCAAAGATTTCAAGAGAAAGGTGTTTAATATAGGTAATTGGTAACAAAGTATTGGAGGGACTTTGATAGACCTTTTCAACATTTGATAAAACCAGGGCTTCTGGGTTAATCAATTATTTGGTTAGACTAGTATGTCCCATGTCAGTGAGCCCAAGGCTACAGTTACTTTGCTCTGAAATGAAGTATTTGCCCAGAAGAAAAGATTTGTAAAGTATATAATTCATTGAATTTATTTTATGACATTTCACAAGTCCTTGGATGGTGGTGCTGTCAGAAGTGTCTGTGGCAGAAAAAGGCAAATCCATATCAAGAATTAGTGTCTATACCAGTAAGAACAAATTGCCACCCCCTGCAGGATCCAAGGAGCCTGATATAATAAGCTGCCTTCAAATGCTTGACTGGTTCCTACTGAGACTGTTGACATATTGGCGGTGGCTCATTATTGTTTTTTGCAGTTGGTAGGGTGGATACTCAGCAGTGGCAAGAAACAGATTAGCTTAATGAGGGGAAGCCCATGTTGTTTAGCTCAGCATAATCTCTTCATCCTCACTTCCATGGAGACTTTGTAGATGAGCTCATTGAGCAAAAACCTAGGTGTTTAAGAAACAGGCTAACTGATACAAACAGGGTAGGTCATCTTGTCTACTGCCTTTTGAGACCTCCTCACTAATGGTACTGTGTAAACATGGGTAGAACACAGATATCCTACATTTTATGCCTATTGTGAAAGACCCATCCATGTGTCTCTTCAAACTTCTTTAGCATCTTCTAATCATGTTCTCTTCTTTACATATTTTTGGCCATACAGCCAAACCATGAGCCACTCTCCAAAATTTAATATATACCTATTACCTCTGATCATTTTTTTCATCAAAGCAAAGTGAACAAGACACATTGTTTGAATATCTGCCCACTTGAAGGATTTCCTTTCATCGTCTTTCAGTGTCATCTAAAACCGCTGTGGTAATGAGAAAATAAGATCCTTCCATATTGTGTCAGACTATGGACAACCATGTAAAAACTATGTCCAAGTATCTTCTTCCTCAGTGCTATAGTTATAGGGAATGCAGTGTGAAACCACAGATGTGCATTAAGAGAAATAAATCAACGTTGCAAGAATGGATGCCTTAGAACTCTGATCTTCCTGTTCACGCAGTTCACAGTGTCTTCATCATTTGTCCAACTGCAATTTAATATGTGCTTCTTCCACTTGTTTAGGGATTCTGATAATGCACATTTGATTTTTATGCCTTGTCTGATCAGATAACATCAGGTTTGTAGTGTGATACCTGGAATGCATAGTCCTTGATGTTTTGTGGTGAAGCATTCCATCTCTACAAGAACCCAAGAGCAAGTTCTCAAAACATAAATAGTATCTGGGGACATGACTTTCCTAAAATGCCTTAGGGTTGGCACTGTGATTATATTTTGGGGCTCCATAAATCATTCCTGTCTGCTAAAAACTCTTCAATGCCATTGGATTTACTGTATCTCAAGACCTAAGGAACAGAAGAGTTTGTATGTAGCCTGGATCTGTTGCAGAACATTGGTTTGCTTTGATCCTCATTTAAACTGGCATTCCAACAGATAACTTGGAGCATAATACTCAAATGGGTAAACACTGCCTCCTAAACAAAAAAGGAAGAATATGGTACCAAGCGTTGCATGTGTAAGTCTGTGTGTATGTGGAATACATTGTAGTAAAAGATGGATTAACTTTTCTCTCTCTTTTAAGGAAATATTCTGACAAGACTTAGACCATTGGAATATAACAATTCACAGAGAGTAACCTAGAAATTTATAGGATTCTTCTTCAAAAGGACATAGCTTCTTTTCATTAAATGACTTTGGATATGTAACTAGCACTGTTTGGGAAATGAGATCCAGACCAGATTCAGAGTTTTCCTGATTATACAGCCATGTAATATTTTTTACTAGATGCCCATCTATTTCACTGCTATGATCCCTTAAACATCACCAAAAATCTTCACATATTGACATTTATTTGTTGCTCCAGCCCTACTCTCATTAGAATAACTATGCCCACCTCTTTGCCTCTGCCAATCCAAGATCCCATTATGCCATTTGAAACTGGGGAGTGGATTTTTTTTTTTTTTTTTTTTTTTGTGGTACGTGGGCCTCTCACTGTTGTGGTCTCTCCCGTTGCGGAGCACAGGCTCCGGACGCACAGGCTCAGTGGCCATGGCTCACGGGCCCAGCTGCTCCGCGGCATGTGGGATCTTCCCGGACCGGGGCACGAACCCGTGTCCCCTGCATCGGCAGGCGGACTCTCAACCACTGCGCCACCAGGGAAGCCCTGGGGAGCGGATTTTAATGGCCACATTTCTTACCTTCAGATATGCAGAGGGCAGTCAACACAATGATACTGGTGTGCATTTTATAACGTTGGATTGAAGGCAGAGAGTCTAGGCACTCTTGGGGTATATTTTTGTGGTGGTGGAGTTAAACATTCTTATATCCCTATAATCATCTATTTAATACCAGAGAGTTTCTGTTATTTTAGCCTCAATGAATATAGGACAATTGTGGATCCAGGCTTCTACCAATCAATTGAGCTACTCTAGTAAACACACCAGTATCAACAAATTTAGACTGATTGAATGTGACACCCTATCTTCCTTGGTCAAGATCAGGGGTCAGCAAACTTCTTCTCAAAGGACACAGTGATAAATATATAAATATATTAGGCTTGATGGCCCTAAGGTTTATGTTATAACCACTCAATTCTGCCATGGTAGCACAAAAGCAGCTGTTGACATATATACATAAATGTGTTTCAATAAATCTTTATTTATAAAAATAGATGGGCCTACATAATTCAGTTTTCTGACCCCTGGTCTAGAACCCTAGAAATTCACTTCCTAATATATGTGCCAGCTTTTTGCTGAAATAAAATAGCAATTAAAAATATTTAAGGGTATGAGTTATCTCTTCCTGGTTCTGACTCTACGTTTGTCTCCTTAGACCAAACATAATGGGATATTACCTTAATTTGGAGCCTGGTTCAATGAGAGGTAGTAAAGGCGGCTGGCGGGGCGGGGCGGGGCGGGGGGGAGTAAACTAATGCTAATGTGTATCCCTTTGAAAGGTGAATCTATAGCTGATGTTATTATAGGTTCTTCAAACAAAGGAAGGCCAGTCTCCTCACACAGGGAAGGACCTGTGGAGGCTCAAGGGAAATTGGGGTGTTCAAGCTTCTGTGATTTATTTGTCTTCACACAAGCCCTCGTTACAATTCTCAGGGTCCCATTTCTTTACCATCAATTTCCCAATTTTCAATAAGAGCAATAAGTTCATGAATCAACTTACATTTTAATTTTCCCTCATGCAAAGTCAAATTTGGGGTTTGGATTTTAGGTGCAACATTCTTATTATGAGATAAGATATGCTTGTAGCATAATCATGGAAAGTTAGTGGTTTTCATTCTGTAACTTGTGCTGAAATTTTGAAGCCTGTGCTTGTCCTTTTTCCCCCTAAACTTACATTGCTAGGAATTGCTAGCAAGCCTGTATCTTTTTTCTCACCAAAAAAGTCAATTGTAGCAAACATCCAGTGTTTCAAAGTCTTGTCTTAAATTGGCACTCCATCCCAAACAAAAGTAAGTAATGAATTAAATAACTTCAGTTACCGCATACATTTACATTACCCCATTTTCCTCTGGCAATGATGTTATTATCACTTTCAAGCCTAGACAAGTCAGAAAACCCACCCCAGACTGCAACCTTTAAAGATCAATTTCCTGGGACTACTTCCTATAGTAAGTGCAATATCAGAGTCAACTTGAGAAAATAGAAAGATTTATAGATATTCCAAACAGAGAAGGATTTAGTGCAGGGAACTGGCTACAAATATGTCATGAGTGAAGAGAGGGTGGTTCTTGAAGAACATGTGAGAGGAGAAATGAAATTTAGGGACAAGGAGGTCATTCCAACCCTTGGACTAGAACCAACAAATCTGAACTAACTACAGAGTAACTGAAGTTGCATGGCCAGAGCTAAAACTACTGGAGTGGTGCTGAGCAGCAAGTGTTTGAATCCTGAAATGAAACTGCTGCCTAAGGAAAAAAAAATAGATTATTATTATTTTTGTTTTGGACATGTCTTACCTTAATAAATCCCGTAGTTAGACCAGCTGGCAATGGATTTGGGAATGCAGTCTGCAGTCTTCCAGTACCTGTAATACAGAGCAGAGAACAAATAAGTGAAAGAGGGGCTGTAGTCAATGATAAATATCTCACAAATAGGTAGACAGTCAAGCCACAAGGATCATCCAGACGTAAGCATCACATGTATGTTTTAGTGAAAGAGATGCGTTTCCTGGAAGGTCAACAGGTCAGCATTCAGAAGTTCTGCCTTAGGCAAACAGATAATGATGGTAATGGTGTCTGGGGATCATGCATAATGATAAGCAATGTGTGATAACCTTGCTGTTCCCAACAGAAAATTATCCCGATAAAGAGGACAGAATTTTGGTTTAAATAAAGACCTGGAGAAGCAAAAGAATTTCTATGGGGAGCAAGTCATGAATTCTTTATTTTTAAAATCTGTAATAAAGAAATATCTTTGTCATTCATAAATTTATTGACTTGTGAATAAAGATAAGTATGCAAAAACCCTGTAATCAACTTAGAACTTTGTTTCTAGTACTAAGCTTTGTGACATGTATGTCTGTGCAGAGGGGAAGACACCTTATAATGTCTTAATTAGATTGCATCTGTTTGAATTAAGCTCCTCATGTACTACTTGTAAGTGAACACAGCTGTCTCTCCCCATGAAGGAACAATCGGTGAGGATACTGCTATTGACTACACCATCAAATTCCCATAAAGAGAAAAAAGTATGGATCAAGAGCATTTCAACACAGTGAAAAGATGATGAGAAAGTTTTAAAAATATAGCAGTAATACTAAATTCCAATCTGTCACATCATCACCTGAGTTGAAGTTTATCTGACAAAATATATCTAAAAAGTTAATTCTAATTTGTTAAGCTCTGCATGAGAGAGTAAAGATCTATGAGATTAAAAATTATACCCAGCTATTTACTCTTTGATACTTGAAAGCACCTCCTTCCTTTAATTTCTCTCTGGCTGCAGCTTCTAACAAGGTTATTCCTATGGGTAGGAAGCTGTTTATGTGATATAAAAGTAAGGCAAGGTTCCCTATATACCAATATGTGGTTCACAATAGAACTTTGTTTATACTAAGTTCTGAGATGTGTGGCAAAATGATAAACTTCTCAGAATTCATCATTATTTGGATTATGTGTCCATATATATAGTTTTTACAGTTATTCTTTAAAACTAACAGGATTCTAGAATGAAAATGTCATGTCATAAAAGTCTTTAAAACATATATTTACTTATATTTACCAGTATTAGTGTGTTTTTAGGTAGGCCAAGATGTCAGGAAATCGGATCAAAATTGTTACAAATTGAGTAATCTGAAAACCACATATAACTTTTGTTCCTTTCATAGCTTGGAATACACCTTAACTTGAAGTTAAAAACAAATAATTTATTTGAAGTTCATTAGAAGTTGGTTAACAGGGGATAAGAAAGGAATATTGGCCCATACAGATCATACTATAACTTTATCACTAATTCTTCAATATTCTTGGTGTTATTTTTGATGGACATGTGATCAACTGAATGGTCCATTTAAATATGGTGATAAAAAGAGTAGTACACATAATTAGTAATATCTTAGTACAATGATTCTAGCCCTAAGGGGAAAAAAAGATACATGACATAGAAAATAAACAAGATTAAATGAATTTATCTTCTTTTGTGGGCCTCAAAATTGCTCAAATGATATCATTTGTTTTCCAACATCCCTTTGAGATAGCATACAAAAACAACTACATACAAGACACAATACCATTATTTTCCAGAAGATTATAATAAGCCAAGGACTGCAGCAAATCATTACAGAAATAGATAAGAGCTAGTAGTCAAGAGAATTAGTTTCTGCCAGTAAACTTAAATAATTCATTTAATCTTTATGGGTTTAAGTGTTATCGTATGTAAAAGGGGATGGTCATATTTATTTCATCTGCCTCATTAGGTATTCTGAGAATCAAATGATTAGCATAACAGCTAAAAAGCTCTAGAGAAAGTTCAAAGGGTGATGATAAAAGTTAGGATGACATGGTACAGTCAGGACATGACGAAGCTGTCACTAGAGACTGAGTTTTCTATTCAGTGCAGAGAGGATCACAGAAGTTATGAGTCATACCTAGGCAAGCACAATAAGAACACTAGATGGAGAGCCCTTTAAAAATTACCCACTCTCCAAGACTAGTAATACTTTTTTTATTAGTGATGAAATCTGACAAATAAAATTGTAGGTAATTAACTAGTGTCTGTTACTTACTCCAAAGGTAGAGCAGAATGAACTATAATAGCACTGTGTGGATTAATTACCAAGAATATTAAAGAGGTAAGAATGGCTTGGCTCATAGCCTAACAAAAATTCGGTCAAGGAATCAAGGAAAATATTCCCTCACAGCCCACTTAAAACCATTTACTTAAAAGCGAGGAGATAAATATCTGTTTATTATGATTTAGAAGACAGGGGGGAAAAATGACAAAATAACCTTGATCCCAGAGTAAATAAAAATTCAATTACAATATAAGTTCTTTTTAATGATCTTTTAAAAAGGAGCCATATTTTAGTCTCAAGGGATGCAAATGCTTATGTAGATTTCCATGAAATCACAGTCAGTTGATCTATAAACACAGGTTCCATTTTGAAAAAAGTAAAAAGAGCAATTGCTATATTTTCCATCTTATTTTGGATGGTTGATCATTGGGGAGTTGCTTTGGCATTTCAAAGTATTTATTTAACACTTCCCTAAAATAACTGTCAATTGCCTCTTTTTTGTAACAAGATAGCAATAGTTAGGGATATTCATGATTATAAGAACATATGGTCTGCACATATATGAAACATGATCTATTTAATGACGACCTGTTGCCAACTTTTGATAAGCAATTTACATTAGAGCTTTAATTCAATTCAACAGATAGTTGCTGAGTGGCAAATTTATGCAAAACACTTAGAAAGTTAATGCATAGATACAAAGATGAAAAGACAAATTTCTGCTTTTCAGGGAAGTGAAATGTGTGTCTAGGATTAAGTTTTTTGTTTTGTTTTGTTTTCCCACACTGAGTGGCTTGGGGGATCTTAGTTTCCCGACCAGGGAAGGAACCTGGGCCCGTGGCAGTGAAAGCACTAAGTCTTAAGCACTGGACCACTAGGAAATTCCCAAATATTGTTAGTAAAAATATTCAGTGTACAGGTAAAAAGGTCTTGTGTAACAGTTAAAACTCCTCTAAAGAAGTGGTATTTGTAATTAAATGAATGATAGAAATAGTTTAGATTTTATTAGTGAAGACTGCACATGACGTAGACATACAAGCATACACAATATTTTATTTTATTTATTTATTTATTTTTTGCTGTACACGGGCCTCTCACTGTTGTGGCTTTTCCCATTGCGGAGCACAGACTCTGGACGCGCAGGCTCAGTGGCCATGGCTCACGGGCCTAGCCGCTCTGCGGCATGTGGGATCTTCCCAGACCGGGGCACGAACCCATGTCCCCTGCATCGGCAGGCAGACTCTCAACCACTGCGCCACCAGGGAAGCGCCATACACAATATTTTAAAAACAACAAATAATTTTATTTTGTTGCCTATTCTGTTTGGGTAATATGACAGTAAGTTAAAAGAGAGAAAATTTTACTTTTGGAGCCTTAGGTGGAGAAGAGTTTGGAGGAAGAATCTTTAGCTAGGAAGCTTCTACAGTAAATTTTTCCAGAGAATAAAAATCTAAGGCAGGATGCTGGTATTTAGAAATGGGGTCCTGAGAATTCACTGACAATCTGTGAACTAGAAAATATAGAGAGAATGCAAAACTGATGCCAATGTTTTCAGCCTCATGTTATAACAGAAATGGGAAACATGGGGACAGGGTTGAGGTGAAGAAATATTAAGAACATATTGAAGTTCGGCTTCCAGCAAGATAGTCATGTTTTAATAATATTAAATATGTATTTAATAATATTGAATATGTATTGGAATATGTGCTATGTTCAGATACATCTTTGTCTGAAACATTTTGCGTACTGATGCCAAAGCATACTTACTTAGACTCTGAATTTCTGATTTCAGTTTCTTTACTTAAAAAATAGATTCAGTAGATAATCCCAACTACTTCTACATTTTAAAATGTTCTGACTCTGGGTATCAGTGAAACTGGCAGAATAAGGAATTCCAAAAAATCTATCACTCCATAGATAACAAATAAACTGGCAAAAACTGTTGGGATCAACTTTTTTGGAATTCTAGAAACTAAGGAAAATCTTACAACCATAGGAATGCATAATCAAAAAAAAATGGCTGGAAAAAAAAAAAACTGGCTGATTTTCAGTAAGAATAAAGAGTTCTGTGGTATTTAACCTACACTGGCCCCATCCCTCTTCCCAGCTCAGTGATTGCTTTGAAGATAACAACCACATTTCTGGCACAGGTACCAGTACCTAAAGTTGCAGAATGAACCTCATTTGCAAAGAATTGTGCTTGTGTGTTTTGACCTATATGTTGGCTTCATGGAAGATGTCCAAAGGGCTTGTCTTGGCCTATCTCAGAACACTTCCAATGATGAGGCAGATACTCGGGAGGCATTTGTCTAAAACACTCACAGGCAAATGTGTTAGCCTTTGGAAATGAGTTCTGAAAAGCTCAAACATATCCCTTGGAAACTAGAAATTAATGAGCACATGTATGTATGCACATGTTCAAGAAAGACCTGAAAATGCCCTAAGCTCTTACCTATAGCTCACACTTAGAATTTGTGCAAATAGAAAGTGGAAGTGAATACATAGTTCTAAACTGTCCAACTGTGTGTAGAAGCATGTCCCAGAGCCTGTTTTCAAAGACTTGAAGATATTTTTTGGACGCAGGTACTTAAGGAAATCTATGCCCAACCCCTAACTGAATAACACTAAGCTAAAGGAACAAAGACTTGAGTAGCCACACATAACAAAGAAAACAGACATTACAAAATTAGTTCAATAAAGTTACTAAACAAATCCTGGAGATGAGGGAGAATCTTTTTACCCAATTTTCTTATAGTTTTCAAAATGTCCAGTTTTCAACAAAACTTATGAAAAATGCAAAGAAACAATGAAGCATGATTTATACACAAGAAAATAGAAGCAATTAATAAAAATTGTTCTGAGGAAGCACAAACATTGTACTTACTAGACTGAGACTTTAAATTAATTGTTTTAAGTATGCTCAAAAGCTGAAGGAAAACATATACAAAGAACCAAAGGAAACAATAAGAAAACTATATCATCAAATAGAGAAAATCAATAAAGAGGCAGAAGTTACAAAAAGGAACCAAACCAAAATTCTGGAAGTAAAAACTGCAACAAGTAAAATGAAAAAAATAAAATCACCATAGGGTTTTCAGTAGCAGGTTTGAGCAGGCAAAAGAAGGAATAAAACAACCCGAAAGAAAGGTCAATTGATATTTGATCTGATAATAGAAATAAACAAGAATGAAGCAAAATAAACAAAGCTTAAGAATCTAATGGGACACCATCAAGTGTACCAACACAAACATAATGGGAGTCCCAGTAGGTTAGGAGAGAAAGAAAAGAGCAGAAAGAATATATTATAATGGCCAAAAACAACCTATATTTGATCAAAAAAAAACATAAATCTACACATTCAAAACTCTCAGTAAGTTCCAAGTAGGATAAACTCAGAGATCCACACCAGATACATTATAATGACACTGCTGAAAAACAAAGACAGAGAATCTTAAAGGTACTAAGAACCAACTTGTCAAATACGAGATTCTCATTAAGAACACCTGCTAACTTCTCATCAGAAACTGTAAGTGCAGAAGGCAGTAGAAGGATACATTCTAAGTGCTCTAAGACAAACAAAACTCTTAGCCAAGAATTCTATATCTGGAAAAACTCTCCTTCAAAACTGAAGCATAAATTAAGACATTTAAATAAAATAAAAGCTATGATAGTTTGTCACTATTAGACCTGCCCTATAAGAAATGTTAGAGGGAGCCATCAAGCTGAAATAAAGGAAATTAGGCAGTAATCTGAATCCACACAAACAAATGAAACCAGTAAAAGTAATTACATAAGTAAATATGAAAGTAAGTACTGATGTACTTTTTGTTTGCAACTCTTTCTTTTTTCCTTATGATTTAAAAGGCAAGTGCATAAATCAGTATTCTAAATCTGTGGATGAACACCCAGTGTTTAATGTTTCTTTCAGAAACAATGTATATCCCCTAATATGATCATATGAGCACCACAGACTTGTTCTGCTTGAGTTTCTTCCTTCACACAGCAAGTCTTAAGTGTCTAAGTCACATATCTCCTCTCAACTTGCATGCCTTGGTTTCTCACTGATTTTATTCTCATAGCATTTAGATCTGATCTTAAATTTTAAAGTCCTTCAGGAGGTAGACACTATTAAAACCAATAGGGGATTATCTGGGTTTATTAGCATCCTATTTTTTTTTTTTTTGGTTCATATATAGAGAAAAAAATGAGCCCTAGAGCAAAATGTATTTTGATCTATAATTTGCATATTATTTCCTATAACAAAATATAAATGCAATAGAACATAGAAAATAATTGGCATCAATAATTCTGATTCTTCTGAAAACAGCTCCAATATTATTCCTGATAATTAATCAAGAAAATGGATAGTACCATAGATTAAGTGACTTAAGAAACAGATATTTAGTTTCTCATAGTTCTGGAGGCTTAAAGCACAAAATCAAAGTTCTGGCCAATTTTGTGTCTTGTGAGAGCTCTCTTCCTGGCTTTCAGATGGCCACCTTCTTGCTATGTCCTTACATAGTCTATCCTGAGTGAATGTGCATGGAAAGAAATAGAGAGAGCAAGCTCTCCAGTGTCTCTTTTTATAAGAACAGTATTCTTGTCAGATCACGACCCTACCCTTATGATCTAATTTAACCTCATTTACTTCCTTCGGGGTCTCAACTACAAATATAGTCACACTAGGGGTTAGGGCTTAAACGTGAATGGGCGGGAAGAGAAACATTCAGTCCATAACAAAGTATAAGATTAGAATGCTGATTTTGCTTCATTTTGTTCTACTTAGAAATGGAATGAAATGAGGAAAATAAAAAGTGAGGGCAACTTCTACAAACATCCAAAAATTAAACCTCATAGCTCTGTCTTCATTGATTATGTAGTGGGCTTCTAGTGCATCAGAGATTTAAACCAGTGCAGATTAAAAATAATTCTCTGTATTTTATGTGAGTTTTGTTTTCTAATGAAGAAATATTACTATTTGAATGTCTTTAATTTCTCTATAAATATTACTGAAGTTTCCTTAACACAAGGTCATTTTCCATAAGAAACAAATTTTTTATAACCTCATGATAATTATTTAATACCTAAAGACAAACAGTTTATATAATTTATCACCACAATCATCTGAAATAATTATTATCATTGTTATTTTATAGTTGATAAAGTTGAGACTTGTAGAATTTAAGTAATATCCACAGGGGACAGGGCTAACAATTAGTTCTGGAGAGATATTAAGCCAAGAAGATTTACTTTAGGAACCTCACTTGGTACATTATTTGATAGCTCAAATCCATAAAATTTAGCTCACTGTATGCAAAGGAGTCATATAAAGTCAATAAAAGTGTTAAATTAATCATAACCATGTTCCAGCCCTAGATATATTATTACTCCTAAGAGTTACTTTATTTTCAACTGCATTTCTTTTAGAAAGCATATAGTCTGGTTGGTCGTACTTTCAATCTGACAATGTGTTATTTTGTTTTGTTTTTTTCCAGTACGCGGGCCTCTCACTGTTGTGGCCTCTGCCGTTGCAGAGCACAGGCTCCAGACGTGCAGGCTCAGCGGCCATGGCTCACGGGCCCAGCCGCTCCGCGGCATGTGGGATCTTCCCGGACTGGGGCATGAACCCGTGTCCCCTGCATCAGCAGAAGGACTCTCAACCACTGCGCCACCAGGGAAGCCTCTGACAATATATTGTTTTGACTGGAGTTTTAAACCATTTATATGTACATATTTTACTTCTATTGATGTTACAAAGTTTATAAGGCATATTTTTCTTGTTATCATTTAACTATCAAAAATAAGACTTACATACTCATATATATATTCATTTCTGGTGATATGCATTCCTTTGTGTAGTTACAGGTTTCTTTTTGGTATCATTTTCCTCTTGGCTACATTTCTTATAGAGTAGGTGTGCTAGTATTTAATTCATTCAGCTTTTATATGTTTGAAAATGTATTTTTTTCACCCTTGTTCTTCAAAGTCATTTTTCCTGGTCATAGAACTTTAGGTTGATAGTTTTTGTCTCTGACACTTTAAACAGTCTGTTCACTGTTCTTTCTGATGAAACATCTTTGGTCATTCTTATCGTTAACCCTCTTTCTATAATGTCTCTTTATCGTTCTGCTTTTCAAGATCTCTCTTCATAATTGGTTTTAACAATTTTTATTATGATGTTATCATGATGTAATTTACTTCATCTTTCATATGCCAGAAGTTATTTTAGCTTGTATTGTGAAATTATAACTGTCAACTTATTTGGAACATTTTCAGCCATTATTTCTTCAAATATATTTTCTACCACCACCTTCCTTTGAAGACTCCAGTTACATATACATTGGGTTATTTGAAGTTTTCTATAGCTCACTGATGCTATGTTAACTGTTTTTCTTTTCTTTTGGTGTAGTTTCTTTTCCTATATCTTCAGGTTTACTAGTCTTATCTCCTGTGGTATCTAATTTGCAATTTATTTCCTCTTAGAAATCATTTTTGTTTCATTTTCTAATCACAGAACTTGTGTTTTTGATCTCTAGAAGTTTGATTTAGGTCTTTTAAAATATATCTTCCCTGTCTTTCCTTCACATATTTATGCTTTCCTCTTTATTTGTGAAAATATGAAGTATTACTTAGAAGACCTGTTTAGTGTATTATTCTACTAATTCTGTCATCTGTGTAATACTGGGGTACAGTTCTATTGATTGATTTTTTCCCCCACATTATGGATTGTATTTACCTGTTCTTTTGAATGTTTAGTAATTGTTTATTGAATACGAAACATTGTGACTTTAAATGTTTAGCTGTTTTCTTTTGTGTGTGTTTCTTTAAATATTTTTGAGTTTTGTTCTGGGAGGATGCTAAATTCCTTGAAAACATATTTTGCCTCCTCCATCTCACCTTTATGTTTGGTTAGGTATGACCAAGGTAGCCTTTAGTCCATGGCTAATCTGTCCCCACAATGAAACAATACCTTACTTAGTACTGAACCCAGTACCTCGTGATTTCAAGTTTACCGCATTTGGTTGTTGAATCGTGAATATTTCCAGTATTGTGGACCCCTATTCATGTTCTGCATTCTCCTTTCTGCTGATTTTTTTCCCAGACTCAGGTAGTTTCCTCATACACATGTGCCTATCAGTATGCAGCTAAAGACGTAGAGGATTCCTATGCAAGTATCTAAAATCAATCAATCTTTCCAGTCACCTTTCTCTCTCTTCCCCCTACCCCACCACTGGCCTTCTCATCTCTGTTACTCTCTCCTGCAAATTCTTGGCCTCCCTGAATACTGAGCTCTTTCTTCTCAATTCAGAAAACATGAAATGCTTTGTTTAGATCCCCTATACCTGTGCTGCATATTCTGAATCCTGGAAACTCTCTCAAAGCAGTAAGCTGGGATAATTCAAAATTTACCTCCTTTGTTTCCCATCTCCCAGAAATTACTCTCTTATGCTGTCCCCTGCCTACTGTCTGAAAACCATTGTTTCAAGCATGTGGGTTTCTTTTTTGTTTTAGGTCCGAAGGTACATCCAGTGTTGGTCACTCTGTTATGCTCACAAGTGGAAGTCTATGCCATATACTTTGCATATTCTACTTATCATCCTTTCCTTAAATCATTTTCCCCCTTCTCTCCAGGATTCTATTAGATTGAGCAAGATTTTTCCTCCTTTACATACGAAGCATACAGAATTGAGTTAATCATAATTTCAGGTCACAGCAAAACACTATGCTCTAAATTCATGTTTTATCATTATTTTATTTCATTTACCTTTCCCTCTTCCTACCCAATTCCAACTGCCTTTTCTCTCTCTCTCTCTCTCAAAGCCATATTCTCTAATAAAGTCTAATACAGGTCCTTATACATGCTTGTATGGATTTTTTGTGTGTGAATGCGTGCATGTAATTTTTGTGTGTGAATGTATGTGTGTGCATAATTTTAATAGTGACATTATCTTAACTTCATTCTGTTCTTTACTTTTTACTCAAATTAATTTTTACGATTTGCTCATTTTGCTGCATTTCACTGTTCTAACTTAATGCACTGTATATTCAGACCATAATTTTTCTACGTGTATTAGATACATTTCTCTAATCATGAACCATGACTTGTCACCAGTTCCCTGTGAAGACAAATAAGACCAAGATTAACAACATATTGATGTTCTTTTTTGATATGTGAAAAATTTTTCACTGGTAAATATGCCAGCAAATGTTATGATAGGATATATATGTATATGATAGGATATACAAAATCAATATCCTTTAGTCAAACCAGATTGCTTTCATTAATGGCTTCTAACACTGGGTTCTTTGCCAGCAGTATCCAGGAATGTTCTTCTCTGTATATCTTTATGCATCCATCCAATAAATGACTCCTAATGGTACAAAGAAATATCTTATTACATAATTTGCCTTTCTTTGATTTCTATCATATCTTATATAATCTTTAAATCTCATTTTTTATTATTGGTTATCCACATGTTTTGACCATATACTATTGCTTTTTTCTTTGTCTTCTGTTGTTCGTGTGCCCAAGTTCAGGGGGACCTTTGTTAAACACAAATCTTTAATTTTAATGTAGTTAAACTATCCATAGTTATCCTTATGGTTTATTTTGGGGTCTTTTTAAAGAGATCTTTTTTTTGCGTTACGTGGTCCTCTCACTGTTGTGGCCTCTCCCGTTGCGGAGCACAGGCTCCGGACGCGCAGGCTCAGCGACCATGGCTCACGGGCCCATCCGCTCCGCGGCATGTGGGATCTTCCCGGACCGGGGCACGAACCCATGTCCCCTGCATCGGCAGGCGGACTCTCAACCACTGCGCCACCAGGGAAGCCCTAAAGAGATCTTTAACTATCACTAATTCAAAATATATCCTTTGAAATACCTTACAATCGTACTATGTTGCATCTAGTTATGCATTTATTTTGACTTATCCTTTTGGGGATTCTTTTTGTGACATTATTCTGATAATTCTTCACTGTATTTAATCCAGACATTTGTCAGTAATTTTCTCCTCTCACATTGACTTCTTCCATTTTCCATTGTGATATTATTTCATTCCATCCTCCCAAAACTTCTCATCCTATTTTCCACGTTTTATTTCTCTCTGCTGCAGAGTTAATAACTTTTCCAGTTGTGTCTCCCAACCACTAGTTCCCCATTTAGTTGTCACTAGTTGACCATTATTCTTGCCCATTTTTTCAATTTCATTCATTTAAAAAATAAATTCTCCCATTTTCTTTCATGCAATCCTGTTGTCAGATTATTTCTATTCTTTAATTTATCTCTGAACATTTTAAGCACACATTTTAATGTCTCTAAGGCTGCTTTCCTTTATATTTCTTGAAGAGCATACTATCATACTTTCCTTGAATATCCCTTTCAAATGTGTTCTATGAAAATAAACAGACATAAAAACACACAGGGAAGGCCAATCCAACCCCTCTTCTTTAGGTATATGAATCATATTGTAAAAATATCTGCAAGCTCCTTTTTCAACTTATTACAAATATTAGAATTCTGCCCTCACAATTATACAAATTTACATGCTCACCACTGTTGCATAATACTTATTTCTCTATACCCTTATCGTTGTTTTGTTGGATTCTCCACACCCAATACAATTTTTAAAATACTGCCTATAAAGTAGGAGAAAAGAGTATGCTTTTCCATTAATCAAGGTTTTCTGATATATTTCTATTTACAGTTTCAAGCCTTCCTCCATCTAATTTCAAAGCTGGTAATTAAACTGGAGATAATATTTTATCAACACTCTGATTTTATAGATAAGAAAATTAAAGGCCATAGAGTTCAGTGCTAGAGGAGCGACTCAGCGAATTTCTGATATACCTTTCAAGACCTATAATGTCAAGTATGGTTCTAATTTGACTTTTTAATTTTTCAACCTCTAATTATTTTAGGTTTTCTCTCCAAACCAGAATTGCAAAGATGGAGATAAATCACTCTACATTTTCTCCCTTATTATCTACATAACAACCTGTACAACCACCTTTCAATCAGTGATCTAAGAAATTATCCTGGATTATTTCTGGACTCTTTTACTTCACTATTAGTCCTTTTCTTTTTTTACAACCTCTTGTTTTGAATACACTTCCCTAATCAGTGGCACCTCAGTGTGCCTTAAAGTTATCTCTGCTTTGAGGCCTCTGCTATCCTTCATTCCTACAAAATGCATTAAACAGATAAAAGTGAAGGTATTCCTAAATGAATATTCTTTGATGTGCTATCTCTGGTGGCTCTGTGGGAGAGGAGATAGTACCAAGTACCATTAGTCAGGGTGAGAAACCAAACTGGCTTGATGAAACACTGATTTTAAAAGCTAGTATATCCCACATCCTAATCTGACCAGAACCCCATGATACTATAAGGGTCAACACTTCTGATCACCATGGAGACAGAGAATTCCTGATGGCTAGGTAAGAGCCAGTGCACTTTGTATATTTCAAGGAATCTCAGTTAAGTTAAAATGAGCTTTTGGTTAACCCAAGGAATCTGAAGGAAATATAAAGCCATCCAAAATAAAATTATTTTCTATTAGGAAAGTTCTGTATTCGATGATTAATATAAGGGCAAATACTTGTAGCTTTTTCCATGCGTGGAACATTTTTCCTTGACTGGAAGGAAAACTACTCATGCAAAGAACATTTACATTGAATTTACGATTCATCCTTTTCCAGGTATTTTGCTAATCAATTATAAATGCTCTCTTGGATAATCCTCAAAAAATACTATGAGGTAAGTGTTATTTATTCCCATTTTGCAGATGGGGAACCACAGTGAGAAAAATGTAACTTGTCAAAATTGCATAGCTAGACTTCAGAATGTGATAAAAGAACATATGATAAAATTTTAATGACAGTATCTAAATGGTGGGTACTTGGATGTTTGGTATAACTCTTCTTCAATACTTTCATTAAAAAATGCTGGGGGAAATATTGCATAGCTAATAATTAGAAGTCTGCAAATTTCAATCAGGCCTGACTGTTTCTAAAAATAGCTCCCCTAACCTACCAGTGCTCACTAGTTTTGTAGGGATATTAGTATAAATAACTTCTGTCATATCATGGAAGGAACCTGCAATTTGCAAATAGAAGAGCTAAGTTTAAGTCTCACCTCTCCCCACCTTTTCGCTGATCTTGATTGCTAATAAATAAAGCCAAGCTTACAGTGCTTTTAAGTTTACTGTAATAACATTCGTGAACTAGTGTAATAATTATGTTCAAGTACCATAAAAACCAGGTCATAGAACAAAAATGATGGTGAGAGTTTGTTTCTTAGTCCCATTACTAGAGCACTAGACTATCAAAGTAGATAAATAACAATTCTTTTTTCCAGTAGGACACTGGACACTGTAGGTCTTCTTTCTAATGGTGGGGAAAAAAATTGGAATTTAAAAACTCTGGGAAAAAAGGCAAAAGTCTCAATTAAGGAGGTCAGGAAACTAGGGGAAAAGAAGTGATAATTAGGGAACTCAATCTGAGAAAAGAGAAAATTGTACCATCTGGGCTCTGTTTTGGAAAATTGCTTTGTGGACATTGGGAAGGGCCATTCTGAACACTGAACTGGTAGATGCCCCATGAACATCCTTTGTAGTAGGGAAAATGCAAGAATAGACTCAGGCAGGCATAAAGCCTGGGCTCAACTACAATGTGATACACGTAAGAAGGTGACTTTGGAAAACTAACATTTATTCAAACTTTCGGCAAACACTCAGGAACATGTCCAGATTAATCTAGTACCTCACACTGGTTGGCAGGTAGTCATAAAGGTAAGATTCCTCAGAAAAATCAGGAGAGGATGAAAATACAGGAAATCTGCTATAAGAATGGCAAAGGTTGCCCTTTGAAAAATTTGATGATTCTTGCCCCAGTCAACCAGCTTTATTGGCAGCAGAAACGTCAAATGAGGAGTCCTGAAGGTTAGAAAAGCTTATCCCTTCATAGGAAGTGCTGTTCTATAACCTCTACATGTAGCTTGATGTTAGAAAGTTGAAATTTTAACCCACATTATTTTTAACCCACTCTACCCTTTAATAGTCTCTACTATAGTTTTCTAGCCAATCCCATTCTTCTTCCTTTGTGATGATGATAGAGACGACGCCCATAAAAAGGTCCCATGCTCACAGCCCACCTCTTAGAATAACTTGTTCCTTAACCATCAGTCTCAAATCTCTGCTCTCAGGCAGAGCTAAGCAGACCAGAAATCAGGGCCAAGACAAAACAAAAATTCCCAGAACAATAAATCTATCTAAAATGGGTGCTCCTTATGATGGTTAATGATCAAATCATTTTATATATCTTAGGAGGTTTGAATATGAAATTAACAGATAAAATAGTTATTGGCAATGAAGGAGATGGAAATAAGTAGGAAGAGCTACAGAGGCAGAGGAAATGAGTAATGACATTAGGAGACTGCTAGAGTTTCTATGCTTTAGTGTCACCAACATTACGTATTTCCATGTGGCCTAGTTATTTGACATCTGAGGTAGTTGCTATAGAGAAGACTTACCTTCTTGTTCCTTGACTCTAGCTAAGCACAGTCTGTGTTTGCTACTCTGAACATGAAGTAGCTATGCAAACACATTCTGTTATGTCACTCCTAGAGAAATATCCTAAATTCCAAAGTGAGGAATTCTCCACATTGAGAGAATTAGGACACCAATGAGAAGTCAGCACAATTTATAACAAGTCAACACAATTTATAACCACTGTATGGGAGAAGCAAATTGTGAGAAGTTTAGAAGAAGCAAAACCAGTTGCAAGAGTGTAGGGACAATACGTAAGGTAAACAAGGAGAGCAGAGATGTCAGCAGTGTAAACCTCTGCAAAAGGGGAGCCACAGAAGCAGCTGACAGATCCTCCTGAGGCCTCCAGATAGCAAGGCAGATGGTGTGGCAAGTAGAAACCCCAATAGTGCTTGTACTCATCATTAAGGAAAGAACAGTAGCCATCAAGTAGCCAAGAGGAAAGGAAGATGAATGAAGGCCTTGGGATCTCAAAAGCTCCATAGTCTTAAAGATTATTAGGCTTTTCCCCTCAGCCTTAGTCATTCCCTCAAGTTTATATGGCCTTGGTAAAGCATATTATAACTATTACAGAAACAGACACTTTGGGCTTAGAATGAAGTAAAAATATACATTTCCCAAATCAAAATTAAGTTACATAAAGCTAGATACAATGAACACAAGTTGTTTTAATAGATATTTCAAAAAAAGTTTTGCTAAAATATTTTCACTACAATTATCTATATCATTGAATTATGTAACAATTTTCAAACAGAATCCAGAGATATATGCTCATTAATGACAGCTAATAGCTATCTTTATTTGAGTGCAGTCTATGATCTTGGATGATAACAGCTTTACATATATGTTCATTTAATCCCAGTGACAACCAACCCTGTGAGTATACTATTATCCCTCTTCTTAACAGTTAAGTAAAATTTACTACTTAAAAAGGCCATTGTTTGTACCAGTAGAGTCAATGGCACATGTTCTATTACAGAAACTTAAATATATTTTTCTTATAAAAGTGAAATGCACATAAGAGTCCCTTCAATTATTACTGAGTACTAGAGAATACATTCCAATTTCTGTATTTCACTTCTGACCAAGACAGTCTTAACATTCCCCTTGGCTTGACTAAACTTTAGGCAAGTTTTTTCCTAACTACTGGCCCCTGACCTCTCTTTTCTTAGAGCATTTACTTTAGAAAACTTTCAAATGTAAACTTGGTCTTTGTTCTGTTGAGATGTGAATATTCTCTCAGCTTCTTTCGCAAGGATTTGGGAGCCATCCCTTTGAAATGCAATCTTCAAGTAAGACACTGCCCTTCTCCTAGATACACACCTGTGTGTGTGTGTGTGTGTGTGTGTGTGTGTGTGTGTGTGTTGGAGGGAGGAATCTAACTCCAACAAATATCAATTAGCAAGCACAGAAGACAATCACATTGACCAACTTCTGCCCATCCCCTCAACATCCTTCAGTACTTTTGCACTAGCTCAACTCAGTGCTTAAAAGCACTCCAGTTTTTTTGTTTCAGAGGAGTTAAGTTTAATCTCTCTTCCTTATTGCAACAGTCTTGAATGAAGTCTTCCTTGCTTGTTTAACTTGTCTGGTTCAATTTTTCTTTGACACATCACACATAGAACTTAAAATTGAATGAAACCTCAAGATGTCTGCTAAAAATATAATAAACAAGGGTAAAACTGATCTTCATTTCCTAATTATTCATTTTATTTCCACTAGAATTTGAATTTTGAATATATAATTTAATTCTGTATGATGCATTCAAGTAAGCTTTAAAACGAAATACTAATATTAAAATTAGTGTTTTTCAGACATTTTATACATCCTTTGTAAAACGAGAAGTGGTGCACTTTCTCAAGATTAGTGCTCTGATTTAAAAGTGTAACCAAGTAAGATCCTATGGGGCCTTCCTTGGGAAAGACCCCTCCCCCAACGTCCTCTGCCTGCCTCTTGTTTGTAGAAAGGCTGTAGTCTCCCAGGCCCCCACCGAGTCACAAAAGCCTGGCTCAAGAATTAATGACTGAAAGGATGCGAACATATAGTGACAAAAATAGCAGTTGGGCCAGGAGAACTGGTAAGAATGTAAACAGTAAATCAGCCATATGGTAGTCACAGAATCTTTAGCTCCTGTATGAAGTACCTAGATAATAGTATCTCACGCACATTTCCTAAGTTGTTTTACAGATGCTAACCCCTCCCCGCAAATCACCATGAACACATAGCCCCAAGACCTACTGGAGCCTGAGGATTGATAATATTAACCCCTGTGACACTGCCCTGTTACTTTATCATCAACAAATGAGAAAATTGTGCATGAACTGATCACACACCCTGAGACTCCCCTCCCTCACCTTGCCTTTAAAAATGCTTTCCTGAAACCAATCAGGGAGTTCAAGCTTTTTGAGCATTAACAGCCCTGGACTCTCTGTCTGGTGTCTTACAATAAACACTGCACTCTTCTTCACCACAACCCACTGTCAGTAGAGTGGACCCAAGTTTGGTTCTGTAACAAAAGATTCTACACTGTATCACAAAGGTTAAGAGAGTTTATTGAGTGTGTTTGGAGGAGAATTTAACCCTTTCAGGGTCTGTTTGATTAGTGTGGGTCAAGATTTACATCATCCATTGTTTTCTTACTTTTTCAGCCATTTCTTCTATTGATGTATTGCAGCTGTATTTGCACAATGCCAAATATGTAGTAAATAAGCAGGAAAGGTCCATGCATAGATTTTTCTAAATGTCTAACCGCTCCATGATACATAAGTAACTATCTTGATTTTAAATTTAATCTCTCAACTCTAATCCAGTTATTTTTCAATGTCTTGACAATTTTATGAGGAAAAGAAAATGATGGCTTGGTTTTTAAAAATACTGAACTAGAGTGGAGAAAAATCACACCACCAAATATAAGAAATATCACACCACCACATATCCAACTGACAGTAAAATGGGGAAAACCTAGTTCCATCTTATAACACGTCTTTTGCTGCACAGAGGCACTTACTTCAGCTGAATATTTTGTCTATTATTGGTACCGTACAATTTGTATATGGTCAATGCTGTGTAACGGCATTCCTGGTGGATTTATCAAAATGAGATGCTATTCTCTTGAGGTTCTTTTAGGGATGATGTCTTAAAATTAAACTTAAGATCAACAAAAATGCCCATATATGCTTGGATTTCTGCAGTCAATGGAAAGCAAATAACATTTTAAGTGATAAGATAAGCATGCATTTGATGTGTGTATTTGGATTAAACTCTGGCTTAGCTTAGTGTGATCTATAAACTTATTTTAAATTTTAGATTATCTAGTTGTCCACATTTCTCAATCAAAACCAAGTAAATTAGCAACTGTTTTGATATATCAGTCAAAAGCCAATGTTTCCTGTATTTGTTTCATGTCTTCTTTTTAATAAAAGATATGTAGTATATTCTATCATGGTACTAATATTGTCTCACCATGTAGTTTGAATTAAAATTGAAATGATACAAAAAGATCTCTCCTGGGGCACTCTTAATTCATATTTTCACAGATGTTCCTACTGCTTGTGAAAGCAGCTTTGGATTTGGTAAGCTTGGCAAACCTAGAGCTGCTATAATGTGATGATGACTTCAAAATGGCAGTGGAAAGAATGAAAATGGAAAATTAATTATTTTACATTCAGAAACTTTGTTTATAATTGAATCATGTTATTTTCCAGGTAAATGTTGTTGCCTTGGGTTTCCAGGGAATCTGTGTCTAATGATTATTACTGTTTCTTAAAAATAACAACTCATTAGGGCTTCCCTGGTGGCGCAGTGGTTGAGAGTCCGCCTGCTGATGCAGGGGATGCGGGTTCGTGCCCCAGTCCGGGAAGATCCCACATGCCGCAGAGCGGCTGGGCCCGTGAGCCATGGCCGCTGAGCCTGTGCGTCCAGAGCCTGTGCTCCGCAATGGGAGAGGCCACAAGAGTGAGAGGCCCGCGTACCTCAAACAAAAACAAAAACAAAAACAAAAAACAAAAATAACAACTCATTAAGATGACTATCTTCTGGCAGCCTTACCTTATAAGGCATTTCTTCATGTCATGGAGCAGATTGAAAAAGAAAAGAATGTTTATGGCTTGATTTATTCATGTAAAATGTTAATAAAGTAAAAGAGTCACACTGAAATACCTTGTTTACAAGAGACACTGGAGATGGAATACAACAAATACATATTAAAAGCATTTGGAAAAATAGAATATATTAAAATGTAGCACCATCCAAGCATACAAACAAGTAATAACAGACATGCAAAATAATATAAAGTAGCAAAGCACAAGTAAGAATGAAGAGGTTTAGGTATATTCAGATTTGTGGTAGAAACTGGTAGAAAACTGCTATTAAAAATTTGTGGTAGAAACTGCTATTAAAGACATATTTTTATATTTGAATTTGTTATGACATGATTGAACATTAGATTGGATCCATTTTAACATTTGTTACAGCTTTGTGATCTGTAGCGGTACTTCTACACATAATGATAAGGGAAAAGTAATAACAATGAATATGTTTCAAAAGTAGAGATTACTAATATTTTTCACACTGGTAATGAGATCATCTATAATGCAGAGGGGCACATTTTCAGTCATTAAGTATATTACTTTACAGCTTTGTATCTTTCTGAAATAGAATTTTGGGGTACTTTTATTTGAAAATACTGTCATGCCTTTTGAACTTAAAATACAGCATACTTATTTGCAAACACACACACACACACACACACACACACACACCCCTTTTTGAAAATAGCAGTTAATTGTTCCTATCCACAATTGGGGAAAAGTCAGATATAATTCATAATGTTGTAATTTTAAAACAGCATAACTGCTGGTTCAAAATCCCCATATTATTTTTCCCACTTAAAATACTATCTAATCCTATTGTTTCCTTAATGACTTGGCAAATTCTCTGAGCATGAAATTTATTGACATATATATCATTCAACTTAAGTTCAATATAGTTGTCCATTTAAGACTTTACGTTGCACTAAAAATTCTGTTACTGTAAATTTTTACAAGTCAAAAATTATTAATGAAACCAAAATCATCATGTTGTCTACTGTCAAAATCTCCCTTCCTCATGTTCCATTCATTCCACCTTTATTCCTTTACTTGACTAAATAACAAATACATATCAAAAGCATGAGAAAGAACAGAATGTATAAAAATGCAGTAGCATTTGAGCATACTAGCAAGTAATAATAGACATGCAAATTAATATAAAGTAGCAAAGCAGTAAAGGTTACCAACCATGATCTCCACGTGGATTGGTTTATTTCGCCCTCACCCACCACCCACCCTATAACAATGTAAGTCTCATGAGAGAAGAGGGTTTTTCTATCTAGTTTACAACTATTTACAGAATGCCCCAAACTGCATTTAACACAGTAAGCGATCAATAAATACTTGTTCAATGAATAAAGGTTGAAAAGGAATAAAGAGTTGTTAATAAAAATGCATTTTACTGAAGAATTAAAGAGATCCTTTGTGCAAGTCATACATTTCCAAATTAATTTAGTTATTGACGTATAGATAACCTCTCTTAAGGGCTCCCCATATCTCTAAAGGATGCCAACATCCTTGGTGATTCTCAACCAGCCTCCAGTTTATGCAACCATTTTTGATCCTTAAAATTGCAGGAACCTGCAGCTGTGGCCAAGGCTCCACTGGTAGCTGAATATGTCTTCCACGATGTTCCCTTGAATCCCTCCATGTGTATACTATAAGCCACTTGTTTGTTTTTTTGCCAGCACATTTGTGAACTTGATCATGTGCAAGCAATTCAATTAACTCAGATATGTACATACATATTACCAACTTAAAAAAAAGCCCTCCTAGATATTATGCTAGGTGAAATATGTCAGACAAAGACAAATACTGTATGATCTCAATCATACGTAGAATCTAAAAGAGCCGAACTTACAGAAAGAGAGTAGAATGGTGGTTTCCAAGGGCTGGGGGATGGGGGAAATGGGGAGTTGTTGGTCAAAGGGTTCAAACTTCTAGAAATAAGTGGAATAAATTCTAGGGATCTAATGCACAGTATAGTGACTATAGTTAAATTATTGTATTATATACTTCAGAGTTGCTAAGAGAGTAGATCTTAAATGCTCTTACCACACACAAATACACAAATGGTAGTGGTAATCATTTCATACTATTTACATATATCAAATCGTCATATCTTATATTTTAAATTTACACAATGTTATATGTCAATTGTATCTCAATAAACTTGGGGAAAAAGCCCTTCTTTTCCAATTTACCCTTCCTTCAAACATTTCCACTGGTTTCCCACTATTTATAGTACTAAATATAAGATCCTTTTGTTAGCAACTGAAATCTTCAATAAATGTTTTCAAACTTATCCTTGACAACTAACACAGATAATTCTAAAGGATTAGTGAGCCCTTCATATGAATTTCAAATAAAAAAACACATTTTTATAATTTTAAAAATGACAAAATTAGAAGTAGAAATCATATTGTCTATATATAGGCTGGGTAAACAATTTGGTTAAGAATAAGTGATCAATAAATTTAATCATTATAAGCTACACAATGATCTGTGATTTATTTACTATGATTAATGTTTGAATTTGGTCAATGTCTTGATACAACCCATTAATTCTTGTGATATGCTGCCCTTTCCTTTCAATCAAAACAAAAAAAAAACAAATTAAATGTATTATGTTAATTCAAAATGCACAAAATGACTTGTTCACTTAGTACTTGATTCCAAGTCCCATATACTGATTTTAAATGATTTACTCATTTTTAATCTGAGCAATTAATATATACATAAGATCGACCTCAACCAAATTCAGCTATAAGTAAAGCAATGAATGGCCAGATTGTGAATGAGAGATATGTTCCCAAGCTGTTAACAAAATTGTTAAGTAAGCAAGTATTATTCTATCAAATATACGAGATGTATGATTTCTCTTAGAGCTAGCTGGAAAATTAAGAAGAATAAGCAATGCAGGAACCATGACCATTTTCACTATCGTAATCCCTCCACTTGGAAGAAAAGAAAACTTAAAACATCAAGTCCAAACCCGCTGCTTTGAAATGTGCCCAGGGACTCAACTTCTGCTCCCCATGTACAGAAATGCAGAAGGAGTTAGATCTAAGCCGACAGCTCACACTGACCAAATGGATTCCAACTGAGAAGAAGAAGAAAATACATTGACAGAACTGTCCATCTATGACTCATGGTTCTGGTGCAGGTGCTTTTAGAAAGAGGAAGTATCAGGTTTTCTTAAGAAACTCTAATAACTGGAGGGTTACTGAAGATGATCGCATTTAACAAGCCTCAGTGAACTTCCCCACACCTATCTCATAGGCAGTATGTAGTATCTGGATTCAGGAATGGATCTCTTTCAGCCAGAGCAACAACTCTATGCTTTATGAAGAACAGAAGGTTTGGTTTGACATGCAATAAAATACTCTACAAACCAAAAAGTGTTAGATAACTATGTAACATCAAAATAATTTATCTGGGGATTCACCTACTATATCAGAAATATTATTTTAGACCTAACCCAACACACCTCTCATTCATGGCTCTTTCATTACAAGTATCTTTGTACTGTTACAGATGCCAGAATGAAAATGGAATTATGAAATTGAACTTGACGTTCACCTGAGAATTTAATGTCATCTGACTGCCTGATAAGTTAAAGATAGATGCTGATGGATTTTAGAAGTTCTTTTTTCCAATCTTACCTGTTTATAGAACATGACATGGCTAAAAACAATTATAATAAATCACTATTTTTTTATTTATAAATAACCAATCAAAGAGAAGCACAACATACTCCCCTTGAAGCTGAAAATGTAGTCTTAAAAATGCTTGAAATATTTTAAAGTGTTTTCTCACATTTCCAGTGTTTCAACAGTATTTATTATATCTTATTACGCTTCACAACAATCCTGCGAGGTAGACTATGTAAACATTTTTATTCTCATTTTATAAATGAGGCAATCAGAAATGATACGAATTATTCAAGGTTTACAACTATTTGATAACAGAGCTAGAGTTGGGAATATTGCTATACTTTGGGATTATAGGGAAAAGCCTTTTCACTAGGAAGTTGGAAATCACAAAAGTTGAATTTTAAAATCAAAACATATGACTCCAACAAGAGATACAGTCATCATGCAAAAAATAAATGACATCTGGGTCAGCAAGCCTTAACAGTAAATTAGTGAGACATGATTATATATTCTTTCTGGAAAAAATGTACAAAATAAAGGATTGAGAAATCCTTGCTTATTTTCTCAATATCATCAAGGAGCAAATGTTTTGAATTATAACTAACAGACCTATATTCATATTTATGACTTAATAACGATTGTCACTTAAACGGTTATGATTTAAATTTTAATTTGGGTCTTACAAAAATGTCTTATAGTTACCAAGATAACGGCAAATTGTAGTTTGTCCAACATTTAGGTTTTTTCCATGTCCTCCAGAAGACTTTTCACCTGATGTGGCCTAACCTGAATCATCTAGTTTGTACATAATTACTATGCTCATTCACTCATGTAATGAGGAATTACTGACTCTAAGTGACAGCAAAAAATGTCCACACTTTGGGATCAAAATGAAAGTAACACGATCCTTATGTTCAAGAAATCACATTTTCACAAAAGATAAATATATGTAAGCAAGTAAATATAACACAATACATGTTCTAACAGACACTACTGGCCATTGTTCACAAAAAGCAGAGAAAATGAGTAAGTATAGGAGTTCAGAAGCTACTTCCCAGAAGAGAGTATCCCTGTCTCTGACCTTAAAAGTGTAAGAAGAGTTTTGCCAGGCAGCTGAACCGGCAGAAAGACACTGTGAGCAAATAAAACACATAAAGACATAAAGATACAGTATTTTTAGGAAAATAAAAATAGTTTAGTGTTACTAGTGCATAGCTTGCAAGCAGAAAGTGGGGAGGCTAGAGGAATAGCTTTGAAAAGAAACAGATTTGGTAACTAAGGAGTTTAAATATCTTCTTTAGGTGAAGGAAGTTGTTTAATTGTAATTTTTAATTAGGAAATTGGCATGATCAGAACTAAATTTTAGAAAACCTATGTTCATAAATAAGGAAACAGAAACTCAAAGTTTAAGTAATTCCTCTGACATCTGGGATTCAAACTTAAATCTAGATAATGCTATAATGCTGCTTCCCAGTTTAAGATATTATAAAATGCTATGTTGAGAGCCTGGACTAAGGATAGCAGAGGTATTAAGGTAGAATTGTTGAGACTTGTCTTTGGGATCAATTAAATATGGGAATGATGCAGAGGGAAAAGTTGAAAGTGAACCTGAGGCAATGAATAAATATAAGAGCTTAAACAAGATGAACGATAAAAGTAAATGATCAGAGTGCAGAACATTTTACTTAGATACATTCTGATGATATATGTAGGTAGAGATGCTTAATAAGCATTTAAGTAACTGGAACTTGACATAGTTGTATATGTCTACAATGTTACACAAACTAAAATAAACTCAGAAGTCATAAGGCTTGGGAGCAAACAACTTCTGAAAATATTGGATAAACAGAGAAAATAAAGGGGCTGTGGTTAGACCTCTGGTGTATTAGTTTGCTAAAGCTGCTATAAAAAAAGTATCGCAAACTAGCTGGCTTAAACCACAGAAATGTATTTCATAGTTTGGGAGACTAGAAAGGTCCAAAATCAAGGTGTCAGCAGGGATGGTTCATACTGAGGGTTGTGAAGAAATGATCTGTTCCAGACCTCTCTCCTGGACTTGTAGATGGCCATCTAATCAGTCTTTCTCTTCACATGATATTTCCTGCATCTGTGTGTCCACGTATCCCCTTTTTATAAGGATATAAGTCATACTGGATTAGGATTTTTGGTAATGATCTCATTTTAATTTGATTACCTCTGTAAAGATCCTATCTCAAGTAAAGTCACATTCTGAGGTACTAGGGTATTTTCAAAATATAAAATTTTGAGGAACATAATTCATTTCATAACACTCTACCCTCTGCCGCCCCACCAATTCCTGTCCTTTTCACATAAATAATTCACCCAATTACAACATCTGGAAAAATCTTAACAAATTCCAGCATCACCTCTGTCCAAAATGCCACCTAACCATCATCTAAATTAGGTATGGGTGAGATATCATTCATCCTGAGGCAAAATATCTTTCTAGTTGTGAACCTGTAAAAGCATAAAATAAGTTACCTGCTTCCAAAATGCAATGATGGACAAGCACAAGGTAAACATTCCCACTTCAAGAGAGAGAAATCAAAAGAAAGGGTAAATTTCAGAAAGCAAGTCTGAAATCTAGCAGAGAAATTCCATTCGATTTTAAGGCGTGAGAACAAACCTCTCTGCCTAGATGGTCCTTGGCTCTTATGGCTGCAGCCTCTGGCAGCCAGCTCTCTCAAACTGAGGAGTTGGTCCTACTCTAAGGAACTGAGGAGAAGACAGTCCTGCTCCCTGGTCTGTGTCCTTTGGGCCTGTGGTGTTAGTGGAAGCCCTAATGATCCTGAACTGCCTTTGGGGTCATTCTTCTCTTTTCTTGAAGGATAGCACATGTTTGGGGCCAGAGTGCTCTACCTATCCACGTCCTATCTGTAGAATCCCAAAAGTCCAAAAGCCTTTCTATATATATATATATATATACACACACATATATACATATACTTACATATACACATATACATTTATACATACATACATTTTTATATATACACTTATGTATATATACACATTTGTATATGTATAACATCTCATAATCACATCATAATACATAATAATAATGTGATTTGAAGGCTACTTCGAAATTTGTAGGGTTGCCCTTCAGGCTAGAGATTCTGGCATGACTTTATGTTGCTGTCCTAAGTCTGAAGGCAGTCTGGAGGCAGAATTCCTTCCTCTTTGGGAGATCATGATCTTTTAAGGCCATCAACTGATCGGATGAGGCCAATCCACATTACAAAGGGCAATCTGGTTTATCCAAAATATGCTAATTTAAATGTTAACTACATTTTAAAAATACTTTCACAGCAACATCTAGACTGGTGTTTGACCTAGCAGCTGGGCGCTATAGCCTAGCTAGGACAGCACATAAAATTAACCAACACATATGGGAACAACAAAATTAAAAGAGTGGGCAGAAAAAAATGATTCAGTAAAAAAGCTAAGAATTAGAATTACGGAGGAAAATGAGAAAGTCCTGTAGTGGAAGCTCAAGGGGTAGAAATATAAGAAGGATGTTTTTTTGGTGAACTGTATCAGAATACACAGAGGAAGCAAATGAATTGTAGATTAGAAAGTGCCCATTTTCTAAAGAAATCATTTGGAAGTTTCATAAAGATAGGCAAAAGATTTAGACAGGAATGCATCAAGGAGAAAATTCTATTTCCTGATGCATGACTAAAGAGATAACCTAAATAAAGCTCCTGCCCAAAACAACTAATAACCCTGGCTAAAATATATTAAAACAAACCATTCTAAAAGCTTTGCTGAGCTAAGGAGAAATTTAAAAATAAACAGTCAGAGGCCTCAAAACAAAGTAAAAGTGGAAAGTCTAAGAGAGAAGCTCACAGTGAGGTCAGCTTTTGCCCCGAGGTTTCTTTCAAACTCTAGTGACAATGAATTTCTCACTGATGATAGTACAACAGACAGTGACAAAGCTGAGTGTATAAAAAGATATTCTATGTAATGCTGGTGTCCCTAAAGGTAAACTAGAAAAAACCAAAACATATAGAAAAGATAATTGCTAATTTTGACTTTTATTCTGGGTAGATGGGAAATTGAAAAATGAAAACAAAAAAGTCTCATTAAACCTGAATGCAAAATCTGAATTTCTGAAGAATCATCACCTGAATTAGGTATATTATATGATCTGAAAATCCTTAGGGTGAAAAAGATGTCTGAAATTTTTATTGCTTTCAGGTATCTGTCAGATTCAAATACAAAATTTTGGGAGGAAAACAAGTTTAACTCAGTCATCAAAGAACTACCACACATAAAGTTCCAAGAAATTTGAGACCACAATAAAATATCATGAAATATATAGGAATAGAAGGCAGAATGGACAGGAGCCAGCAATAACTGCAGAAAACAGAAACAAATCAACAAGAACTTCAGACACTGGAATGATCATAAAATGGAAAATAATTATGTTTAATATGTTTTTTAAAAGAATAAAAATGCAATTTATAAAAAAATAAAATTAGAATATCATAAAAGCAGCCAGAGAGGAAAGGAAGATCCTCTTCAAACACCAATTAGACTGACGTTTGACTTTTTTTAATAGCAACAATGGAATCCAGAAGATAGTCGATTAACATCTTTAGTGAGCTGAGAAAATATAACTGTGAATCTTACATTGCATGTCTACTACAAATATCTTTCATGAACAAGGCCAAAATGAAGGTATTTTCAGAGCTTACAAATTTTGTCACCAAAAGAACTTTCCACAGAGATTGCTAATGGGTGTACTTCAGGAACAATAAAACAACTCCACGATTAATATTCAAGATGAGATGGCAAGTACAGAATCTGGTAACTATATGGGTAAATTTAAACTAATAATGACTATTAAAAATAAATCATAAGTATAATGTCAAATTTGTGGGGTTAAAAAGGAAAAAAATCTAAAATACCAGACAATACTGTAAAAATTGGGTGCAGAGCAATATGAATTAAGGTGTTCCAGTATATTTATATTGTTTGGAAGAAACATATAAAGATAATGATTAACTTTGGACTTTACGAAGTATGGATGTTAAAATTTTTGGAAAAGCAATTGCATGACATAGCATATGTATGTAGTGAAAACACAACAGGGGAACTTCAAAAAAATCCACAAGAATTAGTGATATATAAGAAGACAAAGAAAAACCTCTTTTCAAGAAATGTCATTCTGAAGAGACAAATATATTTAAGTTGTCAGAGGTTTTTTTTAAATGATGGAGAACAATACATTTTGAAATGTAGTAGATAAGATGATTCTACTCACATGACTCATTCAACAGACATTCTATCAATACTCATTGCATCCTAAGCTTGTGTTTAGAATTGCTAGACACCTTACTAGATACCAGAGATACAAATAGTTAGATGACAGTCCTTGTACTCAAGGACTCAAGGACTTACAAAGGGACCATTTCATTATGGACTTGGCTGCTTTATAAAGAGTTTGCACATTATCCTAGCAACACATAGGTATGAGAGAGTTTTAAGCAAGGGGATGACATAATCAAATTTGTACTTTAGAAACTCATTCTAGGTTCAGGACAAAGAACGTGTAGTAGGTTCTCAAGAGTTGGGAAACTCTGTAGCTATCCAAGAAAGAAAAACTGACTGAACAAGGTAGTAGCAGTGGTTATTGAAAAAAAAATGGACAGATGTGAATTTGAATATGTGAATACTTCTCAATAGGAAAACAGCAACTCTCCACTGAGTGGCCACTGGTATCATATAACTAAGTGCCCACCTTTACAGTGGAATTCATCACCATATATATAATTATGAGTTTATATAAGTTGAGAACACTTGAACTCAGAAGATGTGCATGTAAGCTTTAAAATTTAAGTTCAAACAGGATCACCATGACAGTGCTAGTAAATTCCCCAAGGATTTTTATAATGGCATCCTGCCCAATGAAAAATACAACTTATAAAATAATTAAGGAGAGGCTTGTGGGAAATCATGCTCCATGAATAGACAAACATTTTTCTTAAAGTCTGAGTTCACTTTTGATTTTGAACTTTGGAATAATGATGGAAAAAGTTAAAAGTTTCCAGTTTTCAGAGTGTTATAAGTTTCCTGCTTCAGAACTTTTTTTTGAAATGCTTTATCTGAAGCTGCAGTTAATGATGTCCTCAGCTCTGCAAATTAAGCCGATGCTTTTACATCAATGAAAAGAGGCACTGAGAGAGAGATATTCAATGTGCGGATACTGAATCTCAAGGACTGTAAACCGTTTTTTGCCTAAATGTTTCATCTCCAGAGTTTCAGATTTTGAAGGGTCTGTCCGAAATTTAAAAGTACAGATCAAGGGGAAATTGCCTGTGTGACTCAAGAGCCTGGTAACCAAGCTTCCTTGCCTGTCATCATAGAGATTCCTTGAAGTTAGGAAGCCAATCTTTGCTTTTTTGGGAGTGTTAGCCTGGCCAAGAACTACAGTAAAAAGTACACAAGGAAAACTAATATGCACAATTAGTTTACTAATTATGTGTGCATAATTAAAAATTAATCAAGTAAAATAATCAAGAAATAACAGCAAAATATTTGATATTTGTCCAAATTAATGCTAGTTTGTAATGCTAAAAACCATTTGTATTCACTTCTGTCATTCTTGAAAGAAACTAGGAAACCAGAGCTGTGAGTTTAAGGAAATTAAATTCCACTATTCATGTTCATTTAAATACTTCCAAAAAATCCTTCTCTTTCCTTTGTTCCTTAAAATTATAATTTGAGAAGAGGCAAATTATATTTTCCTCATCAGTTTATCTGCTAATTCATTGTTGGTGCTCCTAAGTCTGATTTTTTCTTAGCTGGCCAGATAAACACTTTCAGCTTTTTAGAGGGTTTCATGGATAGGCTTTTACAAATTATCATTGAACAAAATGGAAGAAGTGATGGCATCCTGATTAACTGTAAAATCTTCCTCAAATTGAAATTTGACAGAGTGGCTAATATTCTAATTTGGAAGGAAGACAAAGTCGGGACTGTCAATCAAATAATGATCCCCTGTCACTCACCCTCGCCTCCCTGCCAAAGGCTTCTTAAAAGCACCCTTAAGCCTGTACAGGAATACTGCTTTCAATTTGCAGAGACAGCCCGCTCTGTCTCTCTGAGAGTGTTATCTTTGCTTCCATAAACTTTTCTTTCGGCTTGCTTCACTTCGCTGAAACTGCCCGCTCTCAGAAACAGCCTGCTCTCTCTTTGTCTCTTTCCCTCTCTGAGAGTGTACCTATGCTTAAATAAACTTTGCTTTGTGCTTAAGCTTAACGTGGTAGTTTGCAATGCTTCGCTTACTACCGCAGACCGAGATGGATGGTCCAGGTCTTCTGGTGACCTCCTCGGTTGAAGCTATTTTGTTACAACACACGTCCACCCGGTGACATTGCAAAGACTATACATTTATAACGTGTCACGTATAAAATATAAGAATTTGATAGATAATAACCCATTTTCTTCCCTTATTCCACTTACTAATGGTAATTAGGGAAAATACTTCTCTGTTTTACTTTGCTTATCAAGAAATCCCATTTTATAAAATCTCACAATCCCCAAATCCATTATTTGCTGATTAGATTTTAAAATCTGAGATTTTAAGTGCTTCTTGTTGTCCATTTTCAACATATCTGAGGCTAGTTTTTAAATGTTTCAATCATGCTTTATGCCCATACTTTATATTACTAAGCCCTTAGAATGTGCGAAGATTCTACTAAGCACTATGAAAACCCAAAACCAATTAATGGATACTGCAGTGAAGAAGTTCACAGGAATTCAAATGAGGGTGTATAATTGGGCTAGGGTTGTGTTACTTCCAGCTGGAAATGGGGGAAAAAAAGACAATAATGGACTTCTGAGGAGGTAGCGATAGAGCTCTTGATTTGCAGATAAAGCAGAAAAATAAAATGGAAAATCAAGTAGGATGAAGACAAAGTGACAACAGGAGAGGGCCAGGCAAAGGAATGGGAACATGAGTAAAGACAGTATCAGAGTAGATAGTTCGTAGGAGGAACACAGACTTTGGTTTAGGGGAAGAGTAAGAAATGTGATTGGTAAGCAGTTTTGTCATCATTTTGGATAATGATAAATGCTACGCTGGGAAGTTTGAACTTACCCTAGAGTCATGGAACAGCTCTGGAAGGTTTTCAAACAGGGAAGTTGACAGGATCAAATTGTGTTAGAAAAAGATCAAATTAGCATCAATCTTGGAAGGATAAGGAGTTGGACAAGGAAACAAAGTATTACCTTTAATGAAAGTAATTCTAAAATTTCTACATGTGACAAGCAGGAAAAGGTTTAATTTCAACAAATGCTGTCCTCTTTCACAGGCTCTGGAGACACATGGCTCCCTGATGTTGGCAATACCTTGAAATATTTAACAATGTTTAACTGTAGTGATGAATTATTTTATAGTCCTTATAGCATGTCAATCCAACTTTTCATTTGAGTTGGCAGTGACAAGCCAGTTCACACAAGGGAAGAGAAGTAGACTATGAACATTTTTCACATTTACTACAGTTGTTAAGCACTTTGATTGCCTGCTATAAGGGAACATGTCTTGGAAGAAAAATCTGCATCCTAAACTAATATTGAAGATATGTTTAGCATCTCACTTGCCTCCAACTTACTTAGAAAATCAGTATAAATAAAAGTGAACTCAGCTATATATTTTTAGAAAAAATTCAATTTTATCACCATAGTAAGCAACCTAAAATAATGCAGCAGTAGAGGAAAGAAATTTCAAGTGAAAAGAGCAATGGATTCATTAAATATTTCATTCATTTATGGAGTGCTTACTGAATAATTACAAACAAAAGTATTTCAACTTATGAAAAGCCCACAGAAAGAAAAATACTATGTTGTAAAACAATCAGGGAATCTATTCGCTATAGCAGGTTAAAGAAAACTTTCATGAATGAGAGATATTTACTTGAGGTCATAATGGTGAGTAGAGTTTGCCTGATGAAAAGACAGGGAAGACTAGTGTCTTGTCCTGTTGTTGCCCCATGTCAGCAACATCACCCTACTTATAGAAGGGAGTAATAATTTTTTGCCCACACACTCACATGGCAGTTGATAGGGCTGAATGAAAAAACTTATTAAAAATATATATTACCTGTCTCTGTTCTGCCATTAATTTGTTACGTGACCAAGGAAAAGTTACCCAATATGTCCAAACTTTAAATTGAGTGAACTAGATTCAAAATAATCTTTATAATTTTTGTTCTCACCTTGAAAAAGTTTTATGATTATATGGTGGCTTAAAGGGGTTCATCATTTATTTCTACTCTATTTGAAAAATGGATTTTTCTAAGTCAACTGTCACAAGCTTAAGGAGAGGGAATATTGTAGTACCTTATTTTTTTTTCCAAATAAAATACAAAATTTTTAAGTTTTAGAAAACTAAAATATCCATCTCATCAAGTTAGTCCAAAACATTTTAAAATTTCAAGATGGCTTATCTTGAAATATACCTACATTCTGAGAACAGACAATTGCCTTATTGTCTTATAGTTTTCAGAAAATCATAGAAATTGAACATCAATCATACTAATTATATATAGATAAGTATTAAATGACACTAAGCTCTTACTTGTCAATGCCATTATTTTCTTTAGAGCCAAAATTTTCATATCTATAAAATGAGATATTTGAATGAATGACCTCAAACACCCCTTTCAGTTATATGATTCCATTACCTATAAAATACTTTACAAATAACATGTTTTAAATCACGTGTGACCTCTACTATAAGTTGCTTTTATAAACTAGTGGTGGGCATGATTAAAAAATTGACCCACTCACACATGTTAACCATTATTTGGTAGGTAAACTTTGTTTTATTTTGTTACTTGGGGACCCAGACAACAGAGGGTGCACAATCTGAGACTGCATCATGTAGAAGGTACAACTACCACGTTCACTGTGGCGAGTTAAGAGTCCTCATGGTGTTCTCACTCTGCTCTTCTATGGTTCTGCCTAGAAGGGAACCATGTCACCTCTACTCAGAGCACACTGACAATAAGTCCAATGGTCCTGCCTAACAGCAGGCTGGGAAGATAAAAAGAGACTTAGAACATGAGCACCAGCCATGCCTCCCATACAGAACCATGCAGTCTTAGAAGAGAGAAGCTGTGTTATGTAAAGTGCAGCACTTTAAGGGAGCAGGGTGACCCCACAGAGATGAAGTGACTTCATCAATCACATAGCTAGGTAGAGGTAAACCTGGAACAGATAGTTCTTAATGACCTAGCTTTTATTTTATTTAAAAATCTTAAAGGTTTTATTTTAATGATTGATTTTTTTTTTTTTTAAATACCAACAGTGAAAATGAACAATTGTAGACACTGTGTGTCTATCCAATTCCATGCTTTGGAGTATGGAACTTTCAGCCTAGAAACTTCTCAAGTGCGTTTTAATTCTAATCCTCTGTGGCTATAGCATTTAATGTCTAGGTGACTGCCCAAAGCCAGGCAAATAGCTGAGGCCAGCACAATCTGGATAAGATGGGCTAGGATTTAATTTCATTACCTCCTTTTATATATTACAGAGAGAGCAGAGTTATCTTTTTAACACAGGCTTATTACTCATTTTCAATGGTAAATGCCTAAGTTCACTACAGATACTTAAGCGCTAGTCAGGTGGCAGTGCCTGCAATTTCCCCTGAATGTCATCGTAGTAAAAGAACTATTGCACCTTCTAACCCTGCCACTCCACTGTGCTCTCCAAAGGGTTATCTATAAATACTTCTAGCTACAGAGGCAGTCTCCTCTTTCATGCTCCCTCTTTATCTCTTTTTTTTTTCCTTTTCTGAACAGATATGAGAAAGAAAAAAAAAAAAAGGCATTAACCACACTTGAGATCCTGTCTTTTTTTTGTATGTGAATCTTGTCCTAACACATGTCTCCTCCTGAAATTCTAGTATTTTTTAAATTCCACATGCATGGCCACTTTTTGAACTGTCCAAAAATTTTAGGCAGGAATGTTCAAAAGGTTTGATCTCTAAAGTTCTGTCTAGCTTTATCAGATTTTGACATTTGTCTGTTTATGGTTTCAGTCACTCATATAATTAATGATTATTCCTTTGCTCTGTTCTTAGCTACCCTGTCTAAACCTTTCCCCATGGACCCCTCTGCCTTATGGCTACAATGTTCGACTCATGGGCTCATGCTGTCCTCTATTTAGCCAAAATATTTTACCACTACCCTTCTTAAAAGTAAGGAGCTAGTGGCCCAGTTCACAATCCATTCGGAGGCTTTTCCTATCCCATCTTTCATTCCATTTGGGTTACTAACTGGCTTTTCTAATACACCAACTTGCATTAAGCTTGTTATACCCATGGCTGAAGTTACAATGATGCATTGTTGCCAAACAGCTTTTCATTTTAGCAAAGACCTCATTCTTAATCCATAGAGGTGAATATTAGACATTTCTCACACTTCAACCTGTCAGTGAGGGAAACGCTTTTTGCCTGAATTAGCTTTTGGTTTCTCTTCAATGATTCCCCATTGTGGTTACCTGCTCTGTACAAATCTTGTCCCTCTTGGCTGCCCTGTGAAAGGAGGTCTGTGGTGCCATGTTATATTCTGACCACAGTGACTGTCTGCAGTTCACAGGATAAGGGCCTGACCTATATAATGGTGGGCTCTCCCTTGAAGAGGAGAGACAACACTTTCTATTTCATCTATGGAAGAGGGATGTCTTGAAAGAGGAAACAAAAATTTAAAATGAGGGCTTCAATACATCAAACAGATCAAAAAGGAATTTCTCAGCTGTCTTTGTAAATTATGGCCTTACATTTGCATTTTGAGAAGTTGAACTCTCCTAGGGATTATTTAGAAATGAACTTATGAAGGCTTTTACCATGTTTCCATGACCAGCTGCTAGATATTGAGAGATCTTTAAGGCCAGTTCAAGATGAAGATGAGAGACCTACATTTTACAAGCTGGATGATCCAATTATGTACTATAGCTCAGTGTTTTCTCGTCTGTTAGCTCTGAGTATTTAATAAGGTTTTGTTTAAATGATCTATTCTAAAAATTATCAGTTATAGATTGTTTGGGAAAAATATTCAGGTGACCACTTAGGGAGGAGCATTAAAAGGAAAAAATATCCCACTAAGACCTGTGTAGTAGCAAAAGCATTAATAAAAATAGAATAAAATATTCTGGTCATTCTTCTAAGTTCTATGCCTTTTCATTCTATCAACACCATTAATTGATAGTGCTATTCATAAGCCCATTAGTAGATGAGAAAACTTGGGGCACAGAAAAGTTAAGCAATTTATTCACGGTCACATAGATCATAAGCAGTAGAGGCCAGAGCCTCAGAGGAAGTAAACCTTTGGGAATGCTAGACTCAAAAATCTTTTGCATAAGATGATTCTCTCTCCTTCTCCTTTGCCTACATTGGGTATTCTCAGTTTGATTTTATTAAGGAAAACAGTGGGCTCCAATATATCCAAACATCGTAACTTACTGAGCTTGGTTTTGTGGCTCCATCATTGCTCCCTTATGCCAGTATAATACTCTCCTTATCTCCTCTCAGTGATCACATAATTAGAATAAATTATAGAGCTATCACAATCAATTTTGGAATCTGCTTAGTTACATAAGTGTTATTTCCATGAATGCCTTAGTTTTTTGACATTGTATTTCTTCTCAAATATCTCACATTGAGGGAAACATTCTTCTGCTTTTACTTATTCATCCAACTAACTGCTTTCACTCCTTTTTTATTTAATATTTTATTTATTTATTTGGTCGCACCAGGTCTTAGTTGCAGCAGGCAGGATCCTTAGTAGTGGCATGCAAACTCTTAGTTGCAGCATGCATGTGGGATCTGGTTCCCTGACCAGGAATCAAACCCCAGGCCCCCTGCATTAGGAGCACAGAGTCTTATACACTACACCACCAGCAAAGTCCCACTGCTTTCACTCTTTTCACGTAAAGGATGCTTTCTCTACAGTAATAAAAGGTATTTGTTTTACCAAGTCAGCTACTTTCAAAGATCAGTCTTTCTCAAGAAAATGATGAGGTGAATTAAGAAATCCTAAAGTTCTCTTGAATATTCCACTTATTCTACTGAAAAGAGCAAAGTTAACAGTGTTGTCTTGAAAAGGATAAGTAGAACATGAATGAATGAGTAGCAATTTATTAGACATTTTGAAGAGCTAATGCATACCTAAAAAGTTCTATAGCTTCCTTTTTCTTCTTTACTTCAAACTAACTCAATAATCTGTTAGCTACCTATCACCCTCCTAGTTTAAATCCTAGAATTATGAAGGTTTGCCGACTCTACCCTTTTGAGAAATGGCAGATAATAGAGAAAGTAAGACAGAGAAATAATACAAAAATTGAAAAAGGAACCTCTGGGCACTTTTCTAAGGGTAGTGATAAAGCGAGAAACAAGAACAAGGGCAGCCTATCTTTGCCATTCAGACTGATTTTAACAGGAGTGCTAAAGAGGGTGAAAACAAAAGAAAGGAGAAATGAAAACTGATTACTTTAGTGTTCCCATGCATAATTTCAAAAGAAATCTCCATCTTCAAATGGCATTTAGTATGAGATCAAGTGAATACACAGTAATGCTACAGAGGATATATATCTTGAAAAGCTTTCTTATCTGAAAAAATATTTTGTTGATAATTACTGTCTTTTTAAGACTACCATGTGAGTATTTATTGTTTCTCATTACTTTCCTGAGTTCCCATGATTTGTAGAAAAGGATATGCAAGTTAGTTGGGTTAAGAATGGACTTAGTCCCCTACTTTGGTCCATAAAATTGAGTCGTTAATTGAGTGAGTTGAGGATGTCTTTTGATGTTACTTAGCTAATTGTGAGTACTGGCCATACCTTTATTACAGAGTAATCTTGGTTCAGGAATAGATCATGGAATGAGCAACTGGCTGGAATCAATAGGTGGAGGAAAAGACATTGAGTTTTTCAGGAAGAATTAGTTGTTTCATGTTTTGAAAACCCAAGAGAACAGTTAAAGAACTTGGCAATTGTTTTTGTTTTGGGGGAGGGTTCACAGAAAAATTAAAGAAAGGTACAGGGATTTACATATATCTCCTGCCCCCCACAGCAATTGTTCAATTATTATTTTTCAGTAAGTTTAATATCTTTTTCGTTTTTAACAAAAGATCAGGGGCTCTCTTAAGTTCCCTTACATTCTATGACTATATTGCAAGTTCAGGTCAGGTTGTTGGGTATGTGTCACTCACTGATGGGAGTTTTAAGGTGAAAAGTGGTAGACAGTGTTGATGATGTATAGTTCTAACTTCAATCTATCCAGAAACAAATGAAATCTGGAGGAATGTTGATCATATAGGTAACAACTTTTTTTGGATTAGCACTGGAAAGGGAGAAACTCAAAGTAGTATGGGTTACTGTTCCCTCCATGGCATCTCATAGATTTTATATGCCCATAACCAACCAATGAAATTTAAAAATAATAAGAAATATATGTCTATAAGTTGTGCTCTGTTGTTTACATCCTATTAAATGTTTTGTTTTAATTTGGCTAATAAGTTATAAGCCTAATAAGTTATACCATATGAACTATGAACTAGATGTTTATGAAATGTGAAAAACAAACTGCTGTAGAAAGCTTTGTATCAGATTCTGTAAAATAAAATGAAATTTAAGACTTTCATTTATGGATAGTAAAGGGTGAGGAGTAAAAAAAATAATACTCACAAATCTCTGTGAGCAAATATAAACAGGGTAAGAAAAAAACTGAAGATCAATAAATAAGAACCCAAATTTTGATTTCAGGGTATGGCATCAGAAGTTACTCATCCACAAAGCCCCATCACCCAATCCCATCTAGCTTATGTTCTTCTTCTTTTTTTTTTACTATCCTCTATCCACAATGGCCTTCAGTTTCCTTCCTCAGGTACTTTGTACTTCCTCTTTTTTCTGTCAAAACCATTTTCTCAATATACTTAACACTACTCACCCCTTCTCACCTCTCAGATGTTAATTTACATAGTACCTCCTCAGGGAATTCCCCTAAATATCATATCCTGATTAGCTTCCCACCTTCTTTTATTTTCATTGTTGTTAGAGCACAACATGAAAGCTATACTCAAAAAATTTAAGTGTTCAGTCTGCTATTGTTGACTACTGGTACAACATAGTATAACAGATCCCTAGAGTTAATTTATCTTGCTTAACTGAAACTTTATGCCTGTTAATTAGTAACTTCCCATTTCCCCCTCCCTCCAGTCCCTGGGCAATCACTATTCCACTGTCTGATTTTATGAATTTGACTGTTTTAGATACCTCATGTAAGAGGAATAATGCAGTGTTTGTCTTTCCAGGACTAGCTTATTTCGCTTAGCAAAATGCCCTCAAGTCTCATCCATGTTGTACCATGTGTCAGAATTTCCTTCCTTTTAAGGCTGAATTACTTTCCATTGTAGGTATATACCACATTTTCTTTATCCATTCAACTGTTGACATTTAGGTTGTTTTCAAATCTTGGTTATTGTAAATCACACTGCAATGAAAATAAGAAGCTAATATCTCTTCAAGGTCTTGATTTAAATTCTTTTGGATAAATACCTAGATGTGGGATTGCTGGATCAGATGATAGTCCTATTTTTAGTTTTTTTGAGGAGCCTCCATACTGATTTCCATGATGGCTACACCATTTTGCTTCCCACCAACAGCATGCAAGGGCTCCGATTTTTCCACATCATTGCCAACACTTGTTGTCTTTTGTTTTTGTTGATACAGCTGTACAGACAGGTATGAGGTGATACTTTATCGTGGTTTTGATTTTAAATGTCCTAATGATTAGTGCATTGAGAATTTTTTCATATACCTGTTGGCCATTTGCATGTCTTCTTTGGAGAAATGTCTGTTCAGGTCCCTGGTCATTGATACTTCCTTTGGAGGATGGTGGCCATGAAGGATTACAGAATTCTGTCTAAGAATTCCATTGAATCTACTGTTTCTGGCTCAGAGACTCAGGAACCTAGAGCTCTGTTTTTAAGAGGTATCTTATTTCTTATATTGAGAGATGGAGGGTAAGTGAACGATGTTCCCCTCTGTGTATCCTATTACTAACATGGCATCCCTATACATGCACTGCTACTTTAAGCTTCTAATTGCCTTTTGTGCTATTTTTGATCCCCTCACACAGGTTAAGGGAGAAATTAGTGGTGAGGGAGTATTAAGAGCTCTAAGTTTTCATCTGTGACTCAAGCCAAACCTGAAACCATTACATCATAACTTGGCTGTAGAGTCAAGTTACGAAATTAGCTGTCATTGTATGACTTGGTTCTTGGTTAACAAGCCATCTTTCCTCTCCAGAGAAGCAGGGATTATGCTAGCAGGATACGTGGATCGAATTTTAGCACCAATTTTTTTCCTTCCTGTTTCCTTTTGAGCAAATTCAGTTTTGATATCAGATATAAGATATATTTTATTCAGTATTTTCTAGTTAGTATAAAGTATAGTTCCTGAAATCTGATAATCTGATACCTGTCACTACACTTCAAACAGTGGAAGTGTTTTTGAATATCTTTATTTTTACTGGGAAAGTAAATTCTGATGCTGCTTTGCATCATCCTGACCACCGCAGAAGTCATTCCTTCTCTGATTATCTCAGGATAGGAAGATATATGGGTAAATCAAGCCATATTTAATGCTGCTGATCTTACAGTACACTTGGCAACAGGAAACTAGAAATAGAGTTCACATATACTAATTAAGTCCTACAATCTTGGGGTCAAGTTACCACGGTTATATCTTCTAATACATACTGGTGCTCATTTCCTCCTCCCTACTTCATACAAGTTTTTTCAAGGACTTCCTAAATCTAATAGCTGTATTCCATTATTTTTTCTGCTTTACCCCCCCCCCCAAAAAAAATGCCAGGGAGAAAGAAACAGAATAGTCACACATTCAACACTCTTATATATCCTCTTTGGTTATTTCTGCCAAATTTAATAACATCTGTCACTAAAGATGGATTTTCTTATCTCTGTGATTTTGGTTAACATATTTGGGAGAAATAAGGTTTCATTGTGATATTGTTCCTAAAGTATTTATTTACCTTTAGTCACCTCTAACATTTGTCACATCTAAGTTGGCTGCATGTTTCTTTCTCTGAATTTTTATCCACATTACTTCATGTTAAGGGTCTTTATTTGACCTATAGCTCCCAATTTCAATAGACTTTTGAAAATGAGACAAACTTTTACATGACAATATTAGTAATCCTTATTTTTGTGGTCAGAATAAGATACAAGGATGCAATGAACAGCACAAGGTATACAGCCAATATTTTATAAAAACTTTATGGGGCAGTCTCTAGGTCCATCCACCTCACTACAAATAAGTCAGAAAGAGAAAAACAAATACCGTATGCTAACACATATATATGGAATCTAACAACAACAAAAAAAATGGTTCTGAAGAACATAGGGGCAGGACTGGAGTAAAGATGCAAATGTAGAGAATGGACTTGAGGACATGGGGAGGGGGAAGGGTAAGCTGGGACAAGTGAGAGAGTGGCATGGACTTATATATACTACCAAATGTAAAACAGATAGCTAGTGGGAAGCAGCTGCATAGCACAGGGAGATCAGCTCGGTGTTTTGTGACCACACAGAGGTGTGGGATAGGGAGGGTGGGAGGGAGACGCAAGAGGGAGGAGATATGGGGACATATGTATATATATATAGCTGATTCACTTTGTTATAAAGCAGAAACTAACACACCATTGTAAAGCAATTATACTCAAATAAAGATGTTAAAAAAAAAACTTTATGTGGAATATAATTTATAAAAACATCAAATCAGTATGTTGTACACCGTAAACTAATATTGTAAATCAACTATATTTCAATAAAAAATTATTTCAAAAACTTAAAAGAGGGGGCTTAATTTAAATTTAGAGCGAAACTTTACATCTTCTTTAATGACCATCTTAGAACATACCTTTCCATATTAAACTCTTTCCAAAGGACAAAAACTTGTCTTTTTCCTCGTATGAGGCAATTCTTATTTTAATTGTTTATTAACGTCCTCCCTATAAAGATTCCTCCAAAATGAGAATCTGATTCAAAATTTTCATATATGATGACTGATAAAAATCATTTGGATATTACACTGATACATACTCCATATTTTAGCATAAGGACTGGTGATTATCTTGTAATTCAATACATCACACCTTAAATTCTAGGATAAGTTTTTAAAAGCTTAAAACTACCCCACATCTTAATTAGGCAATTTCCAGTTCATTAATCCCAGTACTTTGTCTCTTTTGCTCATTACAAGTGATTGACTTATTTTAGCTTATACTTTTTAATGAACTTTTCCACATTTTTTATCCCATGACAACTTGATTTTGAAATTCCTACCATCCTGTTGCAAAAATAAATTACAACTTTATTTGGTCATATTTTTATGTATGTGTTGTTATGTCCAGGTCAACATCTTCTATACCCATCCTGTTGCCAGCTTCTATTTTTAAGAAAAGAGTTAATATACACACTTATTTTGATAATGCAAGGCTCCTTCTTCTGTTTTCCCCTCAGGGAAAAAAAAAAAAAATTAACAAAAAATACAAGGAAGGAGCAAAGACAACTAACTGGACAATTTTTCCTCTCTGACCATCACCAGATCAGTTATTATACATGGTGTTAATAAGCTACTGAACATTCTATAAATCAGGTAGCAGAAGAGAAAGACAATGAAAATATGCTCACAATTAATTGGTGTGCACTGCCTAAGAGACACATCAGACTTATTCATTGCACCTTCTCACACAAAATATCAAATGACCAATGGCACTTTTTAAAGAACTAGAACAAAAAAATCTTAAAATTTGTACAGAGACACAAAAGACCCTGAATAGCCAAAGTAGTCTTGAGGGAAAAAAATGGAGCTGGAGGAATCAGACTCCCTTACTTCAGACTATACTACAAAGCTACAGTAATCAAGACAATATGGTACTGGCACAAAAACAGAAACACAGATCAACGGAACAAGATAGAAAGCCCAGAGATAAACCCACTCACGTATGCTCAACTAACCTATGACAAAGGAGGCAAGGATATACAATGGAGAAAAGACAGTCTCTTCAATAAGTGGTGCTGGGAAAACTGGATAGCTACGTATAAAAGAATGAAATTAGAACACTCTCTAACACCATACACAAAAACAAACTCAAAATGGATTAGAGACCTAAACGTTAAGACCAGACACTATAAAACTCTTAGTGGAAAACATAGGAAGAACACTCTTTGACATAAATCACAGCAAGATCTTTTTGATCCACCTCTTAGAGTAATGGAAATAAAAACAAAAATAAACAAATGGGACCTAATGAAACTTCAATGCTTTTGCACAGCAAAGGAAACCATAAACAAGATGAAAAGACGACCCTCAGAATGGGAGAAAATTCTGCAAACGAATCAATGGACAAAGGATTAATCTCCAAAATATATAAACAGCTCATGCAGCTCAATATTAAAAAAACAAACAACCTAACCAAAAATGGGCAGAAGACCTAAACAGATATTTCTCCAAAGAAGTCATACAGATGGCCAAGAAGCACATGAAAAGCTGCTGAACATTACTAATTATTCGAAAAATGCAAATCAAAACTACAATGAGGTATCACCTCACACTGGTTAGAGTGGGCATCAACAGAAAATCTACAAAGAACAAATGCTGGAGAGGGTGTGGAGAAAAGGGAACCCTCTTGCACTGTTGTTGGGAATGTAAATTGACACAGCCACTATGGGGAACAGTACGGAGGTTCCTTAAAAAACTAAAAATAGAATTACCATATGATTCAGCAATCCCACTACTGGGCATATACCCAGAGAAAATCATAATTCAAAAAGACACATGCACCCCCCAATGTTCACTGCAGCACTATTTACAATAGCCAGGTCATGGAAGCAACTTAAATAGCCATCGACAGATGAATGGATAAAGAAGTTGTGGTACATATATACAATGGAATATTACTCAGCCATAAAAAGGAAGGAAATTGGGTCATTTGTAGAGACGTGGATGGATCTAGAGACTGTCATACAGAGTGAAGTAAGTCAGAAAGAGAAAAACAAATATCATATGTTAACTCATATACGTGGAACCTAGAAAAATGGTACAGGTGAACCAGTTTGCAGGGCAGAAATTGAGACACAGATGTAGAGAACAAACGTATGGACACCAAAGGGGGAAAGCAGTGGGGGGGGGGGTGGTGGTGTGATGAATTGGGAGATTGGGATTGACATGTATAGACTGATGTGTATAAAATTGATGACTAATAAGGACCTGCTGTATAAAAAAAAGAAAATAAAATTCAAAAAAAAATAGATTGATGAATTATGCTGATATACCCTAGCTCATTTTGATGGTGGGAAGTTCCCATCTCTAAAAATCAGCCAACCCCTTAACTATGCAATGGATTCAGACAAAAAATTTAAATTAACTATGGAAGTTTAGGTGTGTAGTATTACATATATGATACTGAAAGATTTTTTAAAATTGTAAAGACTTCTTGATTAACAAGGATTTTAAAAAAAATTACCTTTCTTTCTAACCTGCTATCCTGTCTCAGACTAACAAACCATTAACATTGAAAAGGAACCACAAAATATTATATATGTTCCTAACCTTATTGCTTCCATAATTGCATCTCTTTCTGCCAGAAGTAGGTATGGTCCACAAAAGACATATTATTTTAATAAAATGTCATTGGTTTCTTAAAATACGTTATTTCTGTCCATTAATTTTAGAAAACAAAATTAAATAATTAGAGAAGTCTTATTAAATTAATACTAATAATATAATTAATATATAAATATTAGCATACATTAATATATTCTTAGTATATTAACATAATATAATAGACAATATTAATATACAACTAGAAAAGTCACTTTCAGACAGATAAACAATAAAACACTAAAAGGAAAAGTTAAGGTCTGGACCTTTACTTTGACTTATGAACAATTAATGGATACCTGACCCTATTGATCTAAAGGTCTAAAGAACTTCTGGCTTAATTTTGGAAACAGGAAGGCCCTCGGAATTTGTCCTTGACTCAAAGTCATAGCATCACACCACTTATCAACTCAACGACTTTGAACATATCGTACTATTTATTATGTTGACATATTTTTTAAGTCATTGTTAAGATTAAATGACAACACCGTGTAATACATAGCACAACTGCTTCTTCTAAAAATAATAGTTTGCTTTCTCTTTTCACTAAAAAAAAGTTAGGAAGAAAGGTGTAATTGTTACAACTCTGGATAATAAGCTATTTATTTATTTATATTATTTAATTAAGGGAGGGTATTTTTTGTCTCAGAGGTCAATGATGTATAGATAAATCGTAATGGGTCCTTTCATGTTAATGTCTGGGAAGACACTATTATAAAAAAATGTAAATTTTCCAGATACTAATCTGTAGATTTTTCCAAATTCCACTCAAAACTACAGCATTTTTTTCCCACTAGACTGATAAGCTGATTGTAAAATTTACCTGTAATTACAAAGCAACAGGAAAAGAAGAACCAAGTTGGGTGTATTACTCTGTTCTATATAAGAAAGTATTATACAAATACAGCAATGTATTGGGGCAGGGTTAGAGAAATCAGAACAGTGCAGCAGGAAAGAGAGGACAGAAATACACGTATGCACTATTCCAAACCCAATGCATAACAAAAGGGATACTCCAAAATGAAAGACTGTTAAATAGTATTACTGGGACACTTGGTTATCCATATGGAAAATATTAAAATGGATATTTTTCTCACAACATACTTAAAAATAAATTCCACATGGATACAAGAACTTAAATGTGAAAGGCAAAACTATAAACATTTTTTAAAGAAAATACAGAAAGAGTATCTTTGTGATCTTAGAGTAAGGAATGATTTAACAATCTATTACATATATAACTCCATAGGAAAAGAATTCAAAAATTCACATCTATTAGAATTAAGGTCTTTGAGTAAAAATACAATAAAGCAAGGGGGAAAATCTGCAAATCTGGAGAAAGTGTTTCCAACACATAACTGACTGAGACTAGTGTTAATTCAGGGAAAGGGGTGGCAGATGGAAATAGGGTGCACATACAGGGTAATTCAAAGATACTTATAAAGTTAAATTTCTTAAATTGGCAATTTCAAATGACCAATTCAAATCACTTACTATTCTGTGAAATGTTCATGATCTCTTGTGAAGTTATACAACCTCTTGTATATAAGAATAAAAATAATGAACTTCACAAATAAAATAAATTACTTAAAAAAAAAACACGATAGAGGAAATCTTCATGCCATTAAATTTGGCAATGATTTCTAGACTATGACACTGCGATAGGCAAAAGAAGAAAAAATACATAAATTTGGACTACATCAAAATTTAAATGACTGTGTATCAAAGGATACAATCAAGAGAGTAAAACGGTAACCCATGGGATGAGAGAAAATATTTGCAAATCATATATTTGATAATAGGTTAATATCAAAAAAATAAAGAACTCCTACAACTCAACAAGAAACAAACAACCTAATTAAAAAGTGGGAAAAGGATTTGAACAGCCATTTCTCAAAAAAAGATATACAAATGGTCACTGAGTCCATGAAAAGATTCTGAATATGGAAATGCAAGTCGAAACCAAAATGAGATACCACCTCACATCCATTAGGATGGCTGTTATTAAAAAAACATAATTAATTAAAAAAAAACTAGAAAACAATAATTGTTGGTGAAGATGTGAAATAACTGAAACCCTTCAGCACTGTTGGTAGGAATGTAAAACGAAGCAGTCATTACAAAAAACAGTATGGTAGTTCCTTTTTCCAGGAACAAAAACAGAATTACCATATGATCCACTCCTAGGTGTGTATCTAAAATAATTGAAATCCCACTTCCTGGTGTATATTCAAAGTAATTGAATGCCCAGTCTCAAAGAGATATTTGTAAACAACATGAATGCACTTAATACTACTGAAAGGTACACTTAAAAATGATTAAGATGGTAAATTTTATACGGAGACACTTGTGAATTTTACCACAGTTTTTAAAAGAGGATTTAAATCTTCCCTTGCTGATATATATCAAGTGAAGAAGCAGCTGTATTTGACATAAAAACGTCTCAAAAGCTACTGCTTTCTAATGAGCCTGAAATATTACTGTCCCCCCTGGTATTCTCCTGATTTCATGTATGCAATAACAGTTCTTAGAATACCTAATGTTTTGGCTTTTCCTATATTTTTCTAGGTTACCAGAGACCTTCAGAAGGTCAAGTGCAGTAGGAGGCTTATTTTTATACATTATATCATGTCCCTATCAATTTTAGTTAAATAAAATCAGTGAGTCAATATGCCCAATGAGCTTACTAAAGTACTTGAAACAATTTCATGATTAATCAGTAGAAATGCTTCTTTCACTATATTAATTTACACTGCAGAAATCTGAGTCAATACAGGTATGTGTACTCCCAACAAAGCTGTGTTTTTAATAATCAAACCTTCCCACTTGCTTAGAATTGTAGGAGATCCCATTATACATAAACTCGTCATCTCTTTGTGTGGGACTGGTTGTGTTGTGACATCCATATATTTTTTACCCATGTCAAATATATTATGACAAAGTGTGTGTGTGTGTGTGTGTTTCGAAGTCAGTTTGTGACTTATCCTAGAAGTATCCATGAAGTTATTATTGTTATGTATTTTAAGATTTATTTACCTATTTTACTATTAGTACTGGGAAAAGAGAGAAGTTAAAAATTACCGCTTCAAAGCTTGCAGCTTTTTGCAAATTTGAATTTAGTTGTCTTTTGTATATCGGTTTTTGTAAAATAATAGTGAATGGATAAATTTGCATAAAGTGAGAAATATCTGCTTTAAAACTGGGAAGGATTTTAATTTGATCATTCATCATCTCTGCTGATCCTTTGCTCATATGTTGTGTGATAGATTAGAATGTGTTATTGAGGACATAGAAACAGTTAGCATTCTTAATGCTAACATTTGTAACTAGAAACAAATTCTGACAAGTGGAAGCTTAGTGGGATACTAGCTATTCATTTCTTTGCAATATTTAATGTATACATTACTTACATCTTATTGTATGTCTTAACAAATGCAATAAGTTGCATTGTTGGTGGAAAAGCTGAGCTATCTTTCTACAAATCAATAATAATTAAGACAAATCACTTATATTTCAATAGATTATACATGCCCAGAAACCTTGAAAGATAAACTATTAATATTTATGGTAAAAATGATGAAGCCAGTGTCACTAAATTTTATTGACTATATGAAGAAATATATTTAGCTTAGAGTTTTAATAATGGTGAATTTTCAGCATTTGTATCTTAGAAAAAGGGAATGGAAATCCTGGAAGGAAAACAGGCCTTCATACTAATATTTAACCTACAGTTTAATTCATTGAACTGAGTCATGAGTAGAAATCCACTCACTGCATATATACTCCTTTTCTAACCAATCCTTTTCTTTGAAACATTAAAGAGAAAAGCAGATGTTAGTATGTATGTTTAATAAATCTCTATTGGCTGTCAAAATATTTCCATAGATTTGAAACACAATTCCAAGTGGAGAGACAACTACTTGGGTGTGGCTCTTCATTAAGGAGACCATATAAGTAATTATGTAAAATATGCCCTCAAGACAGACAAAATTGCTTCCTGAATGATGCTTTAGTACACAAGCTAATTCCCCTTGGTATTCACTTCTGGGCTCTAGAGAATTGTTACAATCCCTAGGGTTTTATAGGTGACTCATAAAAATCAGAAAATTATGTAACTGAAAGTCATCATGCAACCTCCACAAATTACATTCCACAAATAAATGAACTGACTACCTCAGAGGTAAAGAGATCTGTTCAGGGCCCTACACCTAAAGAGATCAGCCTTAAGAGTATTCTAGTTCAACTAAGGTTTTTCTTTTTTTCTTTTCTCTTCTCTCCTCTTTCTTCCTTCTCTCCTTTCTTCTCTTTTTCCTTTCTTCCTCTTTCCCTTCCATTTTCCTTCATTTTTTAAATTTCTGACTTATAAACTCCTTCTTGTCTTTATTTTCCTTCATCTTCTCTCTTTCTCTCCTATCTCGAATTCCTACTTCTTTGTCAAATAAGAAAAGACTGGTCCAGCATCAGTCAAGTAACTAGTGTTGAGGGCTAGACTGAATATAGGGGACCAGAGCTTCTACCTGAGGCAAGATGGGATGCATTTTCCCATTGAGGTAATGAATAGAAAAATATACAAACAGCAGAAAGCAAGAGGAGTTGTCACTGAGGGATTTCACAATTTTTTTCCAAACTTTTCCTTAAATAAGATATTGTTGAATATTATTTGAAATATTAATATATACTCACTTAAGTTTTCACTCACTCCACTCTCTTTTCCTCTTCATACATGTACTCTATTCAAGCACACCATCATCTAAAATATCAATATATACCACATAGAACAAGAATCCCACAAGATATTTGGTACAAAAATCAGTTTCATATTAAAATAATCTTAAATGCTACATATTAAGTATCAGTCATACTTCTCATCAAAATCCCTGAAAAGTCCAACAACAAGGATTCCTGCTTCATTTTTTAACTCAGAGTTTCCTAAGCACAACCTCAAACTCATTTGTGTGTGTATATGTAACAGCTGCTGACATACCAACAAAGCTTACTCATTTGACAAATATCTACTAAATACTCTTTATTCCTGGCACTCTACTCTGTACTGAGGCTCAGTATGAGACTTCAGTAATCCTATACTCCAGGTCTGTCTTCTGCTTCTCACTCCTCCAGCCACACCCAACTATACACATCCACCCCTGAAACTTTCTTTCATAGTCTGAAACTGCAGTGCCTTTATTCAGACTGTGAACAGCCGTCAGAACTGCACCTCTGTGTGTCATACGTCAAGTACCAGATCAATGCCTTTTTTTTTTTTTAATAAATTTATTTTTTTTTTTGGCTGTGTTGGGTCTTCGTTGCTGCACACGGGCTTTCTCTAGTTCTGGAGAGCAAGGGCTACTGTTCGTTGAGGTGCACGGGCTTCTCATTGCTGGGGCCTCTCTTGCTGCGGAGCATGGGACCTAGGCGTGCAGGCTTCAGTAGTTGCAGCACGTGAGCTCAGTAGTTGTGGCGCACGGGCTTAGTTGCTCCACGGCATGTGGGATCTTCCCAGACCAGGGCTCAAACCCGGGTCCCCTGGATTGGCAGGCGGACTCTCAACCACTGTGCCACCAGGGAAGCCCCAGATCAACACCTTTATTTCTGTTAAAACTTATCCAAAATTTCCCTCCCCAAATCCAAAATTAACTTTGCGCATCTCTAACCTTCTTGGTATTGTACTCAGACATACTGTCTGCCATTAGTTGTTTCACTCTTTCCGTTACTACACTGTGGATCCTTGTAAGTAGAGATTTAGTTACTTTTACATCTATACCCCTTGTACTTCCACAATGTCTTAGACATTCTAAGCATGAGAAAAAATTTTATTAAAGTGAATTATTCGTAGAAAGAGAAAGACCTTGAAATTTTATTTGGTACCTGTGTCAGGTATTTCAGACCCTCTTAGCCTTGTCTATCTCTTGTTCTAGCTGCTGCTTCAGCAGCCAGTTTTCCATTGTAAGCACTTTCAAGCAAATTTCACCTACCAGCATCCAGAATCATGCCCAGGCAGAGTCTCTTGCTCTCTGCCCATGTGCTTCCTCCGAAACACAGAGGGACAATACTTGCCCATGTGAAGTGCATGCACATGGAGTAAAACTGAGAGTTGCGAGTGGGTTTATAAATTATTTCCTTTCTCCTTCAACTACCCCCCACCATTACCACTGCTCCTATTGAAATTCATTAGGCTTATTAATAGGGGCCAGTTCTATGAGACTGAGCAATAACTTGTCCTTGATGGAAGGCAACTTGCAAATGTCTCTGAGTATCTGTTTTTCTTCTTCCCCAATTCATTTCCCTAGTCCTTCATTGCTGGTCCCTGGGCGTATACTCCTTAATAATGTGGTAACTCAGAAACTGCCTGTTTTAGTTTCTGCCTTATGAGAAAACCAGGTAGAGACTGGGATTTTAGTTAACATTAAATTAGGCTCAAAAGCTGCTGTATGAGAGTCTCTTTAACAATCAATGAATACTATAGAAAAGTCAGCTGTGAGAATATAGTCTTCAGTGAACTCTCATGACCAAACTGATGTTAATGAGCCTCACTTTTACTCTTTTCCTTTCACAAATATATACACACTCATTATGCTCTTATAATTCCAGACTGTTTCTCTCTGATTACAGAAAATATTCTCTTCAACATATTACTAATACTACTATCAATGTTACTATTATCATCATCATGAATCTGAGTAGATTAACACTGCTATCATCTGTTTGGTTGTTACAAATAACAAAATACTAATAACTTAAATTCATATAACACTGTCAGTGCTATTTTGCACATGGATTAAATAAGAATATACAGTGCCTATTTCAGCACACTGCCATTTTGAAAAATCTTTATAATACTGTTAGAACAAAGAAAGACTGTAAAAGGTTGACTGTGATCTCAACAAGACACTTAACAAAGTCATGTTACCCTTAAAGAAAAAAGAGTAAGAGAATGATGGGGTGGGTGGTGATACTCTTTTGTGGATTTTTTTTAGGTAGTTGAGTGATGATAATGTTGCCTTCAGTCTGCAATGAAATTTCCAAGTGGCAAGCTCAAATCTTTCTATTTTAATCTGTCATGACACATTATTAACTATGTTTTAATCACGAAATTAAATTAAAATGGATAACTGCCTACTCAATTGTCAAAAGGTAAAAATATGAGTGACAATATATTGAGTGACAGAATCAATGTTCTCAAAAGACTCAGACAATTGAAATGATCAAACAAAATAACAAGATGAAATTTTTTATAGCTGTTAGAAGAAAGAACCCAAAAGTGTTGAAAATCCACTATGTGCCCAGGTAACTGACACTAATACAACTAATAACTTTCAAGGGAATGAATAGTTCACTGAATCTTACATTGGTTAAGTTATACCAGAAATGCATTGCTCACTTTATATTAATGATTACTGTTGAAATATGAGTTACTGAAAAGTGAACAAGAAATAATTTGACCTATCAGCTTGGATGGAGAGGAATCAGTAAAATAAGTCATTTATTAATGTATTTACTCATCTACCTTTATGCACTGAATTCTTTATTTTTATAAGATTTTATTTTAGCCCCTTGGAATTCAGTGGTAAAGCAAAGAGATATAGTGCCTGCTGTCAACATGGAACATACAGCTTAATAAGATAGATATTAAATAGTAAATCAAATAACAATATAATTAGAAATTGCAATATGGGCTCTAAAAATAAATTTCAGAAAAGACTGATTTAGGTAGGAGTGTCAGGAAGGAACATTTTAAGCACTATTTAAAAAATAAATCCTGTCATGTGACTAAGCTGAAAGAATGAAATGTTACTGTATACAAGAAGCTTTGTGTACCAGATGCCTTAAGATTCTTGAAAAGCTGATGTTTAGAAGTCTGATTTAATGACTAAGGGTAGAAGTACTGTCCATTTCTACTGTGACAATTCATTGTCATAATAGGTAATAATTATATGAAGACTGAATTCAACTCCAAATTTAAAAAACCTCCTAAGTTAGAGCTGCCCAGTAGTGGAATGATTCACATAGTAGTGAACTATTCCTCAAAGTGTATAAGTAGATGCCACTTGATTTGGAGTAGGTTAAAGATTCCTAGTGTTCCTTCCAATTTTAAGAATATATTTTTAGCATTGTATTTTATATCAAGATAAGTACTTTCCTCACTTTACAAGAATTGTTTTATAATTTCTATATCATACACCCCCACTTTCTCCCCCCCAAAAAACAGCACAGACATTATAGCACCATTATTAATTGCATCAAATCAGTTTCACTCATGTTCTGTATGTTTCACTGTGGCTTAGCGTCTCCAGAAGTATTAAAACTATGTTTATGGAGAATATTACTATTGTTTAGCATTATCATTGTCTTTAAGACAGTATAGCTTAGTAGTTAAAAACAGACACTGAGGAGTCAGATTGCCTGATGGAAAATCCCTGTCCCATTGCTGTGTGTTCTTAGGCAAGATATTTAACCACTGTGTCCCTCAGTCTCATCCTCTGTAAAATAAAAATAACACAAATCTCATACATTAGTTGTGAAGATTAAATGAGATAACATATGCCAAAATGTTTAGCTATTTCTATTTTTTAAGTTATTTTTGTAAATTTGAAACTATTTAACTTAATTTAATTAAGTAATTAAATATTTAATTATAATTTAATTATAATTTTATATTTTTAAATATTTAAAAATTACTATGATGACCAAAAAATTCCTGTAATGGCATACAGACTAACACCAGTGGTATTTTTCTTTGCTTCTGCCATTTTGAAGAAGCAAAGCCACAGAATGTTTAATAAGAAAAATACTTCCTTGACTTAATGTTAATATTATAGAAAAGAGACTGTATTTTAAAATAAATATAAAAGTTCAACTCTGAAAGCCATTTATCACAGCTCACACTACATATCGACATTCAAAATGAATTAGAACACAACACCATCCATAAATAAGCTTGCAAAAGCTAGAACCTAAATGTAATTAAACTTCTAATTCCAGCAATTAAATTATAGGAAATATAGAGGGACAGGGGATAGAGGAGCATGACAAACAACAAGAAGAAGGTACAATCAGTATATTCCGGACTGTAGGGGACTCTCAAAATAAACTACCCAGTATCATCAACATGAAGGAGGAGGAGGGGGGGGGGAGAGAGAGAGAGAGAGAGAGAGAGAGAGAGAGAGAGAGAGAGAGAGAGAGGGAGGGAGGCAAGGGCTATATATTAAAAGAGACTTGTGGGATCTATCTACCAATATCCATATATGGACCTTGTTTTGATCCTGATTCAAACAAAACAAAAATATCTGTTTAAAAATAAAACATAAATGACAATTAGAAATTTGAACAATATCTAGATATTTCTGGATATTATGGGATTACTTTTTGATTTTTAAATATAATGGTAATATGCATATGTTTTTCAAAAAAGACTGAAATATTTACACACAAAATGTTTATAATATATATAGGAAGGGGGAGGGAATGGCATACAGATGACTCAGGATTGACTATGTCTCGTCAATTGTTCAATATGGGCAACAGGTACATTATAAAACCATCTTTATTTTTAAAATTTGAAAATGCCCATAACAGAAAAAATGTTTAAAAGTCAATTAGAGAAATTAGCCAATTTTAGAACTGTATAAACGATTTATAAAATTAAGCTCTTAAAACTATTCTTCAGACTACAGCCATATAGTTTTTAAAAATGTATATAGAAATATAGCTATATAAATATACAGGCATACATAATAGTGTTCTCAAATGATGTGTTCTCATATTATATGATTTATCATTCTCAGTTAACTGAGGCCAAAATAACTCATTACCCTTGACCATTAACGAAAGCTATTTTATTTTTTTGAATTATCCAGATAATTTCCCAAATGTTCAAATTTATTTCTGAGCATGTATAGACACTCAGCAAAGAACAACCTTAGGAATTCTTTATTAATGCCATGAATTACAAACATTATCTTTTGCTGTGCTAAGAAGGAATAGTGACATTTTGTGAAGAGAAAAATGTGTCTGCTGAAGAAAGCTGGTTAGTAAGCTTAAGAATTTATTTTTCTGGAAATAGTTTTAAATCAAATGTGCTGGGTATAGTCTATGCACTACAGTATGACATATGAAGAGGATCACAAGATTAAAACCTTAGGTCTAGGCTAGGCTTGGACAATTTTCCATTACAGCCAATGTCATGGGAATGGATACATTTCATGCACTTCTGTATGCATTTTTAATAATGGGGGAAGTAGATAAAAGAACAATTCAGCATTTTCGCTATTTACAAATACTGTGTAATAATACAAAAGTCAATATATAATTTTTCCAAGAAAAAGTAAAGCCCTATCAGACATAATAAATTCCTCAATAAATTAATATGTCTTCATCTAGCAGCTGTGCTGGGAAAGGTGCTGTCATGATTATAAAATTCTATCACATCAGAATTTGGCTCTCATGATTCATAGTTACAACAAATATACACAAATAATACACACACTCCCTTGTGGCAAACATGGCCTGCAGGCTTTCCTCATATCCATTCTCTCCTTTTCAATTCCTAATGGCAATGTGTCCAGACAAAATGCCTCCCCAGAATCATTTACAGATAGGAGCCATATGACAATTTGTTCTAATGGGGTATAAAGTGAAGTTATGGTTTCATTCTTCTGGGAAAGCATTTTTAAAAAGAATAGATTTATTAGCAACCCTATTTCACTCCTTTCAGTTTCCACTTCCTCCTGTCTAGAAAACAGGAACAATATTTCACAGTACAGGAGCCATATTAGGACCATGGAGACAGAAGCTGCACATTAAAATAAGCAGAGCAAGAAGTTAGAGGAGCTTAGGTTCCTGCACTGGATCTTTTAATTGCTGCATCATCCTGGATTGCCTACTTCTGGTTTTCATATTATGTAGGATTAATATAACTGATACCTTTTAGGCTACTATTTCAGAGAATGGGGTGTCTATCAAAACAAATATGAATGTAATAAATTGCAAATTTATACAATAAATATGTGTAATTTGTTATATATAATGTAACTTTATGCAAATTTATAATACTGAGAGTCAATATCTAATGTGTCATTTTAACAAATATAAAACTCCATTTAAATTCTGAATATGTATATATATATAGTTATATATAAACATATATAGTCATATATATGTAGTCACACACACAAGTATATTTATACAGAGATATATACACAAATGCACAAACCTGCCTGAGGATTATTTTATGATAATTTATGGATGTAGACTCTGTGACCACTTCTCACCATAATCAATCAAAATCAATATGTATTTTTAAAAAGGATGGTTGCAGAGTACTTATGCAAACGTGAGTACTTACTAATACATGTACCTATATTTTTAATGCAGCAATAAAATAGAAATGAGTGTATCAAAATGGGCACATCAGGGCTACCCTGGTGGCGCAGTGGTTGAGAGTCCGCCTGCCGATGCAGGGGACACGGGTTCGTGCCCCGGTCCGGGAAGATCCCACATGCCGCGGAGCAGCTGGGCCCGTGAGCCATGGCCGCTGAGCCTGCGCATCTGGAGCCTGTGCTCCACAACGGGAGAGGCCACAACAGTGAGGGGCCCACGTACAGCAAAAAAAAAAAAAAAAAAAAAAAAAGGGCACATCAAAATGGGAGTGGCTGAATAAATTATTATACATCTGTATGGTGAATATTACAGTTATTAAAGCAAATGTGTTAGCTATATGGAAACATGTATCATCGTTACCTCATCATTCCACTTTCAAATGCTGTACATATATGCGTATGTATATAAATATAAGGTGTGTGTATAATAAATATGCCTTAGCATGGAAAAAGAAGGATGCCCACCATACTAAGTTTGGAGCATTCAAGACAACGGAATTGAAAAAGTGAGACAGTTGTAGGAAATTATTTCATTATACACCTTTTGTTCTTTTGCATTATTTAACTTATAATAAACATGTCATTTATACATACACACATAATATATGTATATACCTATATTAAATCCACATGGAAGAGATAAAAAGAGAAAGATTCTAAAAGATAGCATAATGGTGGAATTTTAGGCATTATCATAGAAGGATACGTGACAAATGAAGGGGAGTAAACTCCATGCAGGCAACAGAGTATATGAGTACTTGTATGTGTGTTTATTACAATTAGATACCATTTGCCTTCATAACAGATATCAAAATACAAATAGTACAGAGAAGCACACATGATAAATTTCCATTGGGCTAAGTTCTTAATACATGTCCTTGTTACTATTGTTGTCTTTTTGTTCTTGTTACCTCTCATATGGCAAATTGATCATAACCTTTGTCTTGTAAAAGTCTGCCTTGATGCATATAATATATGAGGGATGAAATTCTCTCATTTAAAGATCACGTCAAGAATGCAGGGAGAGATCTTTCATTCTTTACTTGGTGAGAATGTAGGGTTAATTTTCAGGAACTGTTTACATATCCTGCTCATGGGCACATTTCAAACCCCTAAGTTCTAGGAAGTGTCAAATGTTATCTTCCTTCTTGTACCTTATTTACAACAGTAAACTCTAGATAGAAAAGGGTTGGGAATTCGAAATTTTTCTGGGAACGTTTTAGATGTGATGTTGAGCTCTTCTTGCAGGATGGAATCTCCTTTTTTCCCCTCACTCAACCCCACTATGTCCCTCCAAGATCAAAAATCTTTCTCTTTCAGTAGCTCTGAGTAGCAGTGTTAAAACTTAACTGTCAATTATGGATATACGCTATTTTATAAATTAAAGGTTACATGACACAGCCCTCAGTTTATCTCAAATCAATAACCATCCACATATTTTGAGATCCTATACAAATAACTAATGATTTCATGATTAAAGAACTCTAGCACAGTGGCAAGTGCTGAAGGTGTGGATGCAGCCAAACCTCCAATTCTTGGACTTACTATCTTCATGAATTTGGGAAAAATACTCATCTACACAAAAGCTCAGATTCCTTACCCAAATAAATAAATAATAATAGTACTGAGTTTACAGGGTTGTTTGAGCATCAAATTAGATTAGGTACACACCTAGAACATAGAATGAGATTAGTAAAAGTTATTATCACAGATTGTTCTGTCACCTAAATATAGATAAATGTTAATATGATTTTCTAAATGTTTACTGTATTATAATGCCTGGTATTTAAAAGTTAGTAAGACATGTCTCTAAGTGTTTCACATGCATTACCAAATTTAATCTTCATAAAAATCCCAAAAGGAAGTGGAATGTTAGCACTATTTATATACAAAGAACTTCAGGCTCAGAGACGCTAGTAATTCATGGAGCTGGGAGTCACACACTGGCAGCATAGTTCCTGGCAGCAGTGCCCAAACTCTGAACCACTACGATATCCACCTCTCATGTATCTCATCACTTACCCCTTAAAGAGCATCTATCACATTTAAAGCTTCCTTTCTGCTAAGCAGTTTTGTTGAAATTATATTTTGTATCAAACTTCTGCTTATTCCAGGGCAGCCTGCCCTGGGATTTCAGATTTAATTCTGTACATTTTTCCAGTTTTCTAATTTAGTCTCATTTTCACATTTATCTTAATAACCCGAGACTCTCTCTCTACCACCAGACAGATTTTCCTGGCATCTTCCCTATTTATACATACTTTGCTCACCAAAAAACCACCTTGTTCAACTCCCTCATCCTTTTAGGATTGTAATTTCCCTCCCCCAGCTTCATTTCCTCAGATAACTTATGAAGATGCAGACAAAGCTCTCCCTCTATATAAAAATGTGGTGTCATTAAAAGTAGGCCTACACAGTGTTTTAAGGATAGAGACAGAACTTATTAACTATGATGAACACACAAAGCCTTAGAATTTATGGGAATGTTTCTGTCTTTTGCAATTTATTCTCAGAATACATGATACTACATATGAATATTTGAGGTCACTTTGAGGTGAACATATTCTTGCTCAAACTCAGTATAACTAGAATTTTGAATTCCATGGATAAAAGTCCACAAATTTGTAAGGGAAAATAGTAGAAAGTAATAATATTATTCTCAGTCAATTCCTCTATCAGATATAAAAATCCAGTTCAATTTTCTAAAATATGAAAGAACTCAAGCAGGTGATGAAGGTACTTGAAAAAATATAGTCGAGAAGACAGAAAAACATCTAAGAGAATAGCAGAATGGGATAAAATAATACATTAAGATAAAGTTAAAATGATCTCAGAATGTCAAAATTATATGGCAGCACGATAAATACAAGATACAAATCAAGGTATACAAAGACCAGATCCAGAAGTTCCATATTCACATAAAAGAATTCCAGTAGGTAAGAAGCAAGAAAATGACAATGATACAGAAAAAATTATTTAAAAATCCCATACTGAAGGGCCCACAAAGTGCCATGAAGGAACACACACACACACACACACACACACACACACTCACGACTCAAAATGAAGCAGTGACATTTGAGAACATCAGCAATAAAAGGAGAATTCTAAAATATCCCAGAGACCAAAAAAATCTTCATAAAATAAGAAATAGATTGGCATCAGGAAAAAATTCACTAGCAAATTTAACGTAAGAAAAAATGTGGAAATATATTCAAAGAGCTGAGAGAAGATAATTTTCAAAACTGAATTATTTGCCTAGCCGAAATAATAGCCAAGGACTGAATAAAATAAATACATGCGCCATTAGGTCAAAGCACATAAATATCAAAACAGTCATCACTCCAAAGAAGACAAACAGATGGCAAATAAACCCATGAAAATAAGCACCTCAAAAACATTAGTCATTAAAAAAATGCAAAATAAAACAATAGCAAGATACATCTCCACACATTCTATGGCTAAAATTAAGATAACTGACAATACCATGTACTTCAAGAATGCCAAGTAATTAGAACTCTCATGCACTATTGGTGGGAATGAAAAATGATGCAGGCATTTTTTGGTGCTTTTTATAAAGTCAATGATACATCAGTTTCATAAGAAATGAAAACCTACATTTGCACAAAACATAAAAAAAATCTGTACAAACATACACAGAATTTGTAGCAGCTTTATTCTCCACCCCCCACCCCCAGGTATGTATGTAGGTATGTATGTATGTATTTTAACATCTTTATTGGAGTATAATTGCTTTACAATGGTGTGTTAGTTTCTGCTTTATAACAAAGTGAATCAGCTATACATATACATACATCCCCATATCCCCTCCCTCTTGCGTCTCCCTCCCACCCTCCCTATCCCACCCTTGTAGGTGGTCACAAAGCACCGAGCTGATCTCCCTGTGCTATGCAGCTGCTTCCCACTAGCTATCTATTTTACATTTGGTAGTGTATATGTATGTAGCAGCTTTATTCTTAACAAGCAAGTCTTCAAACAAGTGAGACATCTTTCAAATGGTGAATATATGAACTGTGGTATATCCATATACCAGAATAGTACTTGGTAATAAAAGGGATCAAACATTCATGCTCATGAATGAGTTTTTTAAATTAATTTTTATTGGAATACAGTTGCTTTACAATATTGTGTTAGTTTCTACTCCACAGCAAAGTGCATCAGCTATACGTATACATATATCCCCTCTTTCTTTGGATTTCCCTCCCATTTACGTCACCACAGAGCACTGAGTTCCCTGAGCTATAAGTAGGTTCTCATTAGTTATCTATTTTATACATAGTATCAGTAGTGTATATCATGCTCATGAATGCGTTTTAAATGCATTTTTCTCAGTAAAAGAACCAGAGCCCAAATGCTATATACTACACAATTCTATTTATATGGCATGCTGGAAAGGGCAAAATTCTAGGGACAGAAAAATTCCTGATTAGCAGAGAAGGAAGAGGGTGATGGTTACCTACAAAAGAGCAGTATAAGGAATACAGTATTATTAAGAAATCTGTATAAATGTATTTATCCCCTTTATTTAGAAAGCATTGATAATCACAGTTCAAGAAGTAAATACAAAATACATATGAAAAGATTATGGAGTAGGTGGGACATACCTAATGCTACTTGAAGTAACAAACAAACCCCCAAATGTTAGAAGAATAAGAAAATAACATTCATTTCTTGCTCAAGTTAAATATCCATTTTTACTATTCCAAGAGCTGATTCAGGATTTCCTACTTCTTTTACTTGTAGCTCTGCTCTAAGTCATGAGGCTCCCAAGTCCACCCTATGGTTAATTTTCATTTGTGCCAACTGTAAGGGAAACTAATACGGATGATCACATATGGGAGGTTTTGATGAGAGGTCTGGATTTGGTACATAAAACTAGAATTTGGCTACTAGAATTTAGTCACATCCCTATTATAAAACAGACTATAAAATGTAGGAAGAAGATAATACAGTTTTGGTGAATACCTAGCACCATTCTGCCATAACTAGTAAACGTAACTATGCTGCAATAAAACTTAACTGTGACTTAAGACACTATAATTAAATTTTAAAGATAAGAAAGGGAGAAATCTCTTATAAGGATTACTACTCAGATATATACATGCGTATATATACACACATATATATATGACTTTTACAAAAAAATAATATAAAGACAGCAACTCAACAGGAAAATGGGTAAAGCATATGAACAGGTAATTGGTAAAAGAAGAAACTTAAATTGTTGAGAAAAAATCTCATGAGAAAAGCAAGTAGTCAGGGAAATACAAATAAGATAATTTTTCACTTGTCACGTTTGCAAGAGTGACTAAATCTAGGTTATTGCCAAGGTCATACCATATGTTTTAAACAGTTACTTCACAGATGCTTACCGTATTATTAAAACTATTTAAAAATAAACATAAATTGTATGATCAATAATGAGAATGTGTCATAAATCAAGTATCCTCTCTAATCTTATTCTTTGCACGTGAAACTCAACTGTTAAAAAGAGAGACGGAGAGAATAAAATTCCCATTGTTGGAATTTATACAGAAAAAATGGAGTGCTGGTATGTGTGCAAATCAGAATAGCCAATTTGGAATGCAATTTTACAGTCTCTATAAACATTACCAAAATGCATACTCTGCGACAAAACCCACCATGTGAATGTTTATTGCATCACTGTTCTAATATTCGCAAATTTTAAAATATCTAAATCTCCAAATACAACATGCTGTGTCCATATTCAAGATTACTAATAGTCAAAGAGTTTATGTTTACATTGCTGAAATGGCAATTTCAGCACACATGCTAAATTGTTAATAGTGATCATCTCTGGCAACAAAAGTGCAGTTAAGGGAACATAACTGGTAAATATATTTATGTATTATGTAAGTTTTTATTCTTTGAGCTTTTCTATAAAACAAATATTAATGTTTTATCACAACATTAACTCATTAAAATTAAAGCAGGAAAAGTTTAGCAAATTAAATTGAAGTCACAGGAAAAGTGGGAAAGTGATCCTTATTTGTATATAAAATACCAAGAAAAACCAAGAAAATCAATTAAAACATCATTAGAACTTCAAGTAACCTTTATTCAAATACTCATTTAAGAGGATTAGGCAAAAATTGTATGTTTAATAAACACCTATATAGCAAAGTTTTAACTCCAAGTATTAATCAGAATCCTCTCTGCACTTACCAATCTTCACTTTCTTTCTTATACCCTGACGGGAATCTCACCTCCCCACACCTATAATGGTAGAACCAAGATTTGAAGATCCATCTACTACTTAACTCTTCAAAGAAAGAAGATGTGGCACATATATACAATGGAATATTACTCAGCCATAAAAAGAAACGAAATTGAGTTATTTGTAGTGAGGTGGATGGGCCTAGAGACTATCATACAAGTGAAGTTAAGTCAGAAAGAGAAAAACAAATGCTGTATGCTAACACATATATATGGAATCTAAAAAAAAAAAAAAAAAGTTCTAAAGAACCTAGGGGCCAGACAGGAATAAAGACACAGACATTGACAATGGACTTGAGGACACCGGGAGGGGGAAATGTAAGCTGGGATGAAGTGAGAGAGTGGCATGGACATATATACACTACCAAATTGTAAAATACATAGCTAATGGGAAGCAGCTGCATAGCACAGGGAGATCAGCTCGGTGTTTTGTGTCCATCTAGAGGGGTGGGATAGGGAGGGTGGGAGGGAGATGCAAGAGGGGGGAGATATGGGGATATATGTATATGTATAACTGATTCACTTTGTTGTACAGCAGAAATTAACACACCATTGTAGAGCAATTATACTCCAATTAAGATGTTAAAAAAAAAAAGATCCTGGGCAAGTCCTGGGTAAGGGTAAGAGAGGCTGATGAATAACTCAATGAAAAAGGAAGAACTGATTGCCTCTAAAAAAGAAGGAGATAGAAAGTTCTGAGAGTTCAAGAAAGGGAAGCAGGGGAAGATAACACTGAGAATCAGCTACCCTGAGGCAAGGATCCCCCTGCTGACTTGTGGACTAACCTGTGATTTAATAGTCCTGCACACTGAAGCTCTCCTTGGACTTCAGGTTACATACAATAATGGGGACATGAAGAAAGTATTTTTCCCCTTAACCAAAGTGGAACTGAAATGAACATTGGGGAATTACCTGGGAACAAGAACACCAATATAAATACTGACTGTAGTACTCTTACAGTAAGCAATGAGCTTAATTTAAAATATATATACTTATATTATGTAAACAAACATAACATTCCTAGAAGTAACTAGTAACAAGGTGAAAAGACTAATAAGAAATTTCAAAACTTTGCTATAAAGATTGAAAGAATTTAAAAAATTGGAGAGATATATCATATAAGAAGACCAAATATTATAAAGGAGTAAATTAATTGAATCTTGTGATGGTTAATTTTATGTGTCAGGTTGAATGGCCCACAGGGTACCTATATTAAACATAGTTTCTGGTGTGTCTGTGAGAGTACATCTGGATGAGATTAGCATTTTAATTGGTGGACTCAGTAAACTGCCCTCCCTAAAGTGGTTGGCCATCAACCATCCATTGATGGCCTAGATAGAAAAAAAAAAGTAGAGAAAGGAGGAATCTGCCCCTTTTTTTCTTGCCTCACTATTAAGCCAGGTCATCTCATTTCATCTCAGACTGGTATTTACATCATTGGCTCTTCTGGTTCTCAGGCCCTCAAACTCAGACTGAATTACACCACTGGCTTTCCTGGGTCTCCAGCTTGCAGATGGCAGACTGTGGGATATCTAGGCCTCCATAACTTGTGAGCAAATTCATAATAAACCTCCCTTTATATATTATTGGTTCTGCTTCTCTAGAGGACTCTGACTAATACTTCTTGCTTCATCTGGTATTGAAACACATTTTTACATCAAAAATAATTAAAATCGTGTGACATGGTAACCACACACACACACACACGCGCACACACACACACACACACACACAATTTACCAGTAATGAGAATGATCACAGTGCAAGCCCTAATATGTCAATGACATTGATTTTATGGTACAAATATATTCAGAAATGAAGAAATTATACAATTAAAACATAAAGAAAATAAGGTTTCAAGGAGGAGTGATTTTAATTAGAGCCTCAATTCAAGCCATAACCCTCGGCCCCAAGTTTTGGATATATTAAACAGTTAAGCGTTCACTTATATATTTGATAGATTTAATTCATGTTACATTTTGTATATCTTGGGAGAAATAACTGCAGAATACAAAGATAACCAAATAAATATTAATAGATGCAGTTACTTAACATTGGAAATATCAAGCAGTATTTAAAATCTCACCACAAACTGGAAAAATATGTCAAATAGGATATACAGTGAATCAACTGACAAAAGAAACACTGAGCTCAGTAAGACACAAATTTAGACTAATGTATTACTAATACATGTCATTAGTGATCAAAGAAATAAAAATTAGATTAAAAAAGAGATAATTTCATATTTACATTTGGCAAATTATCACATGTGATGCTGGCAGCCTATCATTGTAGAGGTATGTTCTTGCCTTCAGTATTCTGATGTCAAGGATCTGTTACTAGAACTCCCAACCACAATGCTTAGCTGTACTGTCCCTCTTCTGCCTCTTGTTGTCCTTCCTGGTGACGAGTAATCAATTTTGGACTCATTCCTAGATATCTGGACAGTTTTATTTCCCTTGTCAAATAAGTAGAGACTTCTAGTTTTCTAATCCACAAACAACACAGTCTAATTTACATAGCTGATGATTCTCTCTACTAGGGTTTATTTTAAAATAGAAGTTTGCCTTCTAAAGAAAAAATTTCTAATTATCTGGACATTCTCAATTCCCTTGTCAATGTGGAAGACATAGCAGGTTTTATGATACATCAAATACAGTTTCTTCTAAACTAAAAGATCTGGTCTCAAAAAGGAAATTTTCAAATATCGAAAACATACATTCACAGACCTCTCTCATTCTTTGAAATTGCTAGACAAATGAAGTGTAGTAATCAAAGAATGTGCAAAGTAATTTTTCTAGCTTAGTTTCTCTTTGAATTCCTTAAAGTATTTTAGCATTCAGTAAATATTTGGTGAATTGCTAATCAAATAAGCATCTAATATTATACACAGTCTTCAAAATACACTTATTTATATACAAACAAATTTAACATCTATAGATAGAATTAGAGTTAGATGTAAAATGGATTTAGAATACCATAAAGTATGTACAAGACAACAAAAAAATTTTAAGTATAAAAAAATCAAGGTAAAAATCACATTTTTTTTTCTTGGTTTTCTAGCAATAAGGTAAGACAGTACATCTGGTTTCTAGAAAAGATTTAAAGAGAAAGATAACACTATCCTGTCTAATTTTTTTGAATAAAAGCAACTTCTACTCTTTATCATTTTAAACCAACTTGCTTAGTAACCCTACTTAGAAAAATCCACTAGGTATCCCTCAAGCTTACACCAATCACTGAACTCCACTTTTATTCAATAGTAGAGCTGGCCATAAAACAGAGAGTGAAGAGCTTAGGTCACTACATCTTCATTTGCTCACCTCTATACAGGACCTAATGGCTATCCTAACATGCAACATGCAAGGCTATCATAAACTGTAATTGCTGTTTTTAAAACTGGGTTAAAAGACTACATGTAAGTGCAAGGTAGCAAGTTATCATTGTTATTGTCATTACTGCTGTCGCTATTTTCAAAAGAGAAAAGATCCATAATACCACTGCTTGCAACTTATAGTCAACTCAGAGATAACTCAAAAATAGCCTTGAGTTTCCCCTCTTTACTTCCATTTTTATTCCTCAGACAACCAAAAGCTCACTGTAACAAATCTGGGCAGTGGAAAGGAAAAAAAAAAAATTATTTTCACTTCAGACGCCTCTTATTGTGGTTTCATACCCAGACAAGATTTTTTTTTTTCCAACAATGAATATAATGTGAGTGATCCTGCAGGAATTTTACTCCACAGTTATTGGGTCCTTTAGATTTGATGGGCTAATGTGGACAAGAACATTCCACTATATTTACTTTCTTCTGTGTTTTTACAAAATAAAAATTTATCTGATTATATGCACTGCTACAACCCTTATTTGTAAACACTGTCAAAGACCAATAATACTGGTTTCTGGTAGTCATGAGGGGAAGTAGCAGGGATTGTGAACATACGTTGTTTAGAGAGGATGTAGAAGGGATGTAGAAGGGAAATAGCTGCTACTTAAGTGAAGAGTGAGGACAATGTTTGACCAAATTGATATGGTTCATACTGTTATATGGCAAGAGTGAGGTGCTGAAGTAAGGTTCCGCCAAGTAAAATCAAGAGAAAGTATAACATCAGCTAGGGAGGAAACTCTGCTTTGGCGCATCTGAATCCTATTCCCCTGTGCTCTCTGGGAAACTTCTTTGTTAAGCATCTCACACATCCCAGATAGATCCACGAAGGCACGAAATATTAACATAAAATGATTGTTTGCAACATGTTAAATATTGTGATGGGGATATATATCTTACAAAAATTCTTTGAGTACTAATTATTACCCATTTTAGGGAGCCAGGTGTCACATTAACATCTGACACCAAAGTCTCTCCTTCCACAAATACTGTGTTAAAAGGATATAAATTATTTAATCTTCTAATATTAGATATTAAGATTAGATAACCTCATGTTTTGTTTTTGCAATTATACATATATTTTTATATTTTAAATATTTGTTTATTTATTTGTTTATGTAGTAGCATTTGCCTTCTTTTCAAAAATTTTCAAAGCTAAGTTACCAGATGATTTTTATTTCCCAAAAATAAGGAGTAACAGGAAGTAGATTTACCCTTCTCAGAAGAGCAACAAAAAAATCATGACAAAATGTATGAAACAACTAATTTCAAGACATCAGGAAGAGAAGAATAGTTCTCCCTGAGTGAGGAGAAATGAATAAGGTGTCCCCTATGATTACCCAATCTTACTAGCAAAAGAGAGGTTTTAGGCAGTAATGTAAGAAGAAGTCTAGACAATGCTCGAGGGTCCCTCTGAGTTCAGGAAACGTAACTGGGAGCCCAGGAAGGATAAGCTAGAGTTTTCAGAATACTAGGGAGGATGAGACTGAACAGAGAAAGAGTAAAGCCAAACTCAGATGTATCACTCAAGGTTTCGGATAAGTACAGATCAATGCATGCATAAGAAGAGATTACTCAAGGACAGGTGAAGAATATTAGAGGAAAAACCTCCAAAGGTCACAAAGGACCAATAATAGTTCCTGTTATCACCAATGAGAGTGGGTGGTAATCATTTTACAGTTTATAAACATATGAAATCAACACATTGTACAACTTAAACTAACACAATGTCATGTGTCAACAGTATCTCAATAAAGTTTTTATCATAAATGTGTGCTGAAATTTGTTGAAAGCTTTTTCTGCATCTACTGAGATTATCATATGGTTTTTCTCCTTCAGTCTGTTAACATGGTGTATCACATTGATTGATTTGTGTATACTGAAGAATCCTTGCATTCCTGGGATAAACCCCACTTGATCATGGTGTATGATCCTTTTAATGTGCTTCTAGATTCCTTTCGCTAGTATTTTGTTGAGAATTTTTGCATCTATGTTCATCAGTGATATTGGCCTGTAGTTTATTTTTTTGTGACATCTTTGTTTTTGGTATCAGGGTCACGGTGGCCTCATAGAATGAGTTTGGGAGTGTTCCTCCCTCTGCTATATTTTGGAAGAGTTTGAGAAGGATAGGTGTTAGCTCTTCTCAAATGTTTGACAGTATTTGCCTGTGAAGGCATCTGGTCCTGGGCTTTTGTTTGTTGGAAGATTTTTAATCACACTTTCAATTTCAGTACTTGTGATTGGTTTGTTTATATTTTCTCTTTCTTCCTGGTTCAGTCTCAGAAGGTTGTGCTTTTTTAAGAATTTGTCCATTTCTTCCAGGTTGTCCATTTTATTGGTGTATGTTGCTTGTAGTAATCTCTCAGATCCTTTGTATTTCTGAAGTGTCAGTTGTTACTTCTCCTTTTTCATTTCTAATTCTGTTGATTTGAGTCTTTTCCCTTTTTTTCTTGATGAGTCTGGCTAATGGTTTATCAATTTTGCTTATCTTCTCAAAGGACTAGCTTTTAGTTTTATTGATCTTTGCTATCGTTTCCTTCATTTCTTTTTCATTTATTTCCGATCTGATCTTTATGATTTCCTTTTTCTGCAAACTTTGGGTTTTTTTTGTTCTTCTTTCTCTAATTGCTTTAGGTGTAAGGTTAGGCTGTTTATTTGAGATTCTTGTTTCTTGAAGTAGGATTGTATTGGTATAAACTTCCCTCTTAGAACTGCTTTTGCTGCATCCCATAGGTTTTGGGTCGTCATGTTTTCATTGTCATTTGTTTCTAGGTATTTTTTGATTTCCTCTTTGATTTCTTCAGTGATTCCTTGGTTATTTAGTAGTGTATTGTTTAGCCTCCATGTATTTGTATTTTTTACAGTTCATTTCCTGTAACTGATATCTAGTCTCAAAGCACTGTGTTTGGAAAAGATACTTGAAACAATTTCAATATTCTTAAATTTACCAAGGCTTGATTTGTGACCCAAGATATGATCTATCCTGGAGAATGTTCAATGAGCACTTGAGAACAATGTGGAATCTGTTGTTTTTGGATGGAATGTACTATAAATATCAATCAAGTCCATCTTGTTTTATGTGTCATTTAAAGCTTGTGTCTTATTTATTTTCATTTTGGATGATCTGTCCATTTGTGAAAGTGGGGTGTTAAAGTGCCCTACTGACTGTGTTACTGTCAATTTCCCCTTTTATGGCTGTTAGTATTTGCCTTATGTATTGAGGTGCTCCTATGTTGGGTGCATAGATATTTACAATTGTTATCTTCTTCTTGGATTGATCCCTTAATCATTCTGTAGTCTCCTTGTTTGTCTCTTGTAATAGTCTTTATTTTAAAGTATATTTTGTCTGATATGAGAATTGCTACTCCAGCTTTCTTTCGATTTCCATTTGCATGGAATATCTTTTTCCATCCCCTCATTTTCAGTGTGTATGTGTCCCTAGGTCTGAAGTGGGTCTCTTGTAGACAGCATATATATAGGTCTCAGTTTTGTATTTGTTCAGCCATTCTGTGTCTTTTGGTTGGAGCATTTAATCCAGTTCCATTTAAAGTAATTATCGATACATATGTTCCTATTTCCATTTTCTTAATTGTTTTAGGTTTGTTATTGTAGGTCTTTCCTTCTCTTGTGTTTCCTGCCTAGAGAAGTTCCTTTAGCATTTGTTGTAAAGTTGGTTTGGTGGTGCTGAATGCTTTTAGCTGTTGCTTGTCTGTAAAGGTTTTAATTTCTCCATTGAATCTGAATGAGATCCTTGCTGGGCAGAGCAATCTTCTTGTAGGTATTCCCTTACATTGCTTTAAATATGTCTCGCCACTCTCTTCTGACTTGCAGAGTTTGTGATGAAAGATCAGCTGTTAACCTTATGGGGATTCCCTTATATATGATTTGTTGCTTTTCCCTTGCTGCTTTTAGTATTTTTTCTTTGTATTTAATTTTTGATAGTTTAATTAATATGTGTCTTGGCATGTTTCTCCTTGGATTTATCCTGTATGGGACTCTCTGTGCTACTTGGACTTTATTGACTATTTCCTTTCCCATATTAGGGAAGTTTTCAACTATAATCTCTTCTAATATTTTCTCAGTCCCTTTCTTTTTCTTTTCTTCTGGGACTCCTATAATTTGAATGTCAGTGTGTTTAATATTTTCCCAGAGGTCTTGGAGACTGTCCTCAATTACTTTCATTCTTTTTTTCTTCATTCTGCTCTGCAGCAGTTATTTCCACTCTTTTATCTTTCAGGTCACCTTTCGGTTCTTCTGCCCATTATTCTGCTATTGATTCCTTCTAGAGAATTTTTAATTTCATTTATTGGGTTGTTCATCATCATTTGTTTGCTCTTTAGTTCTTCTAGGTCCTTGTTAAACGTTTCTTGTATTTTCTCCTTTCTATGTCCAAGATTTTGGATCATAATTACTATCATTAGTCTGAATTCTTTTTCAGGTAGACTGCCAATTTCCTTTCATTTGTTTGGTCTGGTGTGTTTTTACCTACCTCCTTTATCTGCTGCATATTTCTCTGTTTTCTCATTTTGCTTAACTTACTGTTTGGGGGGTCTCCTTTTCACAGGCTGCAGGTTCGTAGTTCCCGTCGTTTTTGTTGTTTGCCCCCAGTGGGTAATGTTGGTTCAGTGGGTTGTGTAGGCTTCCTGGTGGAGGGGACTGCTGCCTGTGTTCTTGTGTGTGGGGCTCGATCTTGTCTTTCTGGTGGGCAGTCTGGTGGTTTGTTTTGGGGTCTCTGTGAACTTATTATGATTTTAGGCAGCCTCTCTGCTAATGGGTGGGGTTGTGTTCCTGTCTTGCTAGTTGTTTGGCATGGGTTGTCCAGCACTGGCGCTTGCTGGACATTGAGTGGAGCTGAGTCTTAGCGTTGAGATGGAGATATCTGGGAGAGTTCTCGCCAATTGATATCTCATGGGTCCTGGAGGTCTCTGGTGGTCCAATGTTCTGAACTCGGCTCTCCCACCTCAGAGGCTCAGGCCTAACACCAGGTTGGAGCACCAACACCCTGTCCACCACATGGCTCAGAAAGAAAGGGAGAAAAGGAAGAAAGGATGGATGGAAGGAAGGAAGGAAGGAAGGAAGGAAGGAAGGAAAATATAATAAAATTATTAAAATAAAAAATTAAAAACTATGTATTATTAAAATAAAAAAATAAAGCAACCAAAGCAATAAACAAATCCACCAGTGATAACAAGTGCTAAAAACTAAACTAAGATAAACATATAAATCAGAAACTAGTCAGTTGCATACAGCAAATCCCAAGTGTACAGGTGCTCCCAAAGTCTACCGCCTCAATTCTGGGATGATTCGTTGTCATCAGGTATTCCACAGATGCAGGTACATCAAGTTGGTTGTGGAGATTTAATCCGCTGCTCCTGAGGCTGCACAGAGAAATTTCCCTTTGTCTTCTTTGTTCGCCCAGCTCCTGAGATTCAGCTTTGGATTTGGCCTCACCTCTATATTTAGGTCACCCTCTGGCATCTGTTCTTTGCCCAGACAGGAGGGTGTTAAGGGAGTAGCTGATTAGGGGGCTCTGGCTCACTCAGGCCTGGGGGCGGGGGGAGGGGAGGGCAGGGTACGGAATGCGGGGCGAGCCTACAACAGCAGAGGCCAGCATAATAATGCAACAGCCTAAGGCTTGCTGTGTGTTCGCCTGGGGAAGTTGTCCCTGGATCACGGGACCCTGGCAGTGGTGGGCTGCACAGGCTCATGGGAGGGGAGGTGTGGATAGTGACCTATGCTTGCACGCAGGATTCTCGGTGGTTGCAGCAGCAGCATTAGTGTTTCATGCGCATCTCTGGTGTCCGTGCTGATAGCCGCAGCTTGCGCCCATCTCTGGAGCTTGTTTAGGCACTGCCCTGCCTTCTGTGTGCAGACAAGGAAGGAATCCCCTCTCCTTGTGCACCCTGAAACAACAGTCTCTTGACTCTTAGGCAGTTCCAGACTTTTTCCCGGATTCCTCCCAGTTAGCTGTGGTGCACTAGTTCCGTTCAGACTGTGTTCACACACCCAACCCCAGTCCTCTCCCTGGGATCTGACCTCTGAAGCCAGAGCCTCAGCTCCCAGCCCCCATCTGCCCTGGTGAACAGAGAAGCCTCTCAGGCTGGTAAGTGCTGGTTGGCATGGATCCTCTGTGTGGGAATCTCTCCGCTTTGCCCTCTGCACCCCTGTTGCTGCACTCTCCTCCATGGCTCTAAAGCTTCCCCCCCGCCAACCCCCCATTTCCACCAGTGAAGGGCCTCCTTAGTGTGTGGAAACTTTTCCTCCTTCACAGCTCCCTCCCAGAGGTGAAGGTCCCATCCCTATTCTTTTGTCTCTGTTTTTTCTTTTTTCTTTTGCCCTATCCAGGTACTTGGGGAGTTTCTTGCCTTTGGGGAAGTCTGAGGTCTTCTGCCAGCATTCAGTAGGTTTTCTGTAGGAGGTGTTCCACACGTAGATGTGTTTTTGATGTATTTGTGGGGAGGAAGGTGATCTCCATGTCTTACTCCTCCGCCATCTTGAAGGTTCTCCTGATTTAGAGTGCTGATGGGTAACCTGGTACTTTGGCTGCTGGCAGCCAATGAGAGCTCAGTGACTGATTTGTTGTAGGATCAGATACTGCAGTACCGCAGACAGACTTCAGCAGGAAGAAGAAAATATGAGATCCTTTTTTTTGTTCTCCTTTGTGCTCGGTCCAGTTTCACTTGCTCATAGGGTGCCACGTACAGAGGTCTTGCCCTCAGCTTCAAACCAAAGATCCTCAAGCGAAAAGCCAAGCCCTAGGTTTTGAATAAGCAAATACTTCGAGAAGTAAAGTGCTTCTAAATATTGGGCTAATCTATCCGATCTTCCCTTTTTGGGAGGTCTTCACTCTTCAAATTCTCATTACCCTGGTAGTTTGGAGACATTCGTTTGGAGACATCCAAAAGCATATTAACAAATGTTATTACACTATTACATACAGATATTATTTCTCAGCTGGAATGTTTGACTGAATAAAGCTAGCACACTTGCTCAAAGTGCCAATTCCCTTTTAATAAGTATTAAATAAAAAAAAAATTATAGAAGTGAATTTTTTGCTATATTTATTCAAGCAAAATCCAGTGCACCTTGTTAATTCTATAAAAGTATAGTGAGATTTTACTTATCCTTCTTTATTTGGTAATTCACTAGACTTTGACTAATTCTGATTAATAGACTGACACATGCAAATGTGTTATAAACTCCATTTAAGTTAATTTATTTTAAACAGTAAGGCATGTATTTGACTCCTGTTATATTTATATAATTTTACCAATTCAAAGAGAAACCTATTTATAAAAACTAGATCACTTATACTCTTTCAAATCCAATATGAGACAATAGCTTAAATACATGTGTACGACAGTTATTAATGTAAAAGTACCTACTTGACTTTTAAAATTGCATGTTTAATAGCAAAATCCAGATGAATAAATAGTGAAAATTATGTTTTAGTCTCAAAGTAAAGGTCACATTGAGCATTTTTAACCTAAGAGTAGTTATTAAATATATGCCTAATAATCATCCAATTTGGATATAAGAATATAGATTATAACATAGAAGAAGGCCATTTTATTTGAAATGTATTTTCCCCTTTTATAAGTAGGAGAGCAAGTTAAACACATATTAGCCAGACATAATTAGCATTTCCAAATACCCTTGTAAAAATAAATGAAAAACTAGGTGCTTGTAAGTCTACAAATTATGCAGTTGGAGAGAAATCAAAATATTATCTATGCTGTAACTGTGTTGTTAAAAATTTTACTTTTAACTCTGTGAGGTAGGCCCATATTCAAGAAAGCAATGGTCAGTTATACTATTCATTGCACAGCTTATTTGTGCAAATAAAAGCTTTTGGTAATCCATTGTCATTGTGAAGCTGCTTAAATGAAAAAAAAAGTAAAATTCTAAGTTACTGTATCCCAAAGCATAGGCAGAAGCCTAAACACAATTCAGTAATAACTGTAATTAATCATAAGAATATACATCACTATTAGAAACTGTATCAATATTGTCCTCTGCACTCTCAGAAAACAACTGGCAATGGTTTTTCTCTTAAGACTTGCAATTTTCTTTCCCTAATCTCTTAAATCTTCCCAAAACTTCCTATGCACAAAAATTTCTTAGAGAACCAGCACTCATCAATTAGAAAGGCTAAAATCCAGAAAACTGAAAATACCAGTTCCTGATGACAATGTTAAGGAAGAGGAACACTTACTGCTGCTGGGAATGCAAGATGGTAGAACCACTTTGGGAGACAGTTTAGCAGTTTTTTACAAAGCTAAACATGGCCTTACCATGTGATCAAGCAAGCACACTTCCAGGTATTTACCTAACTGATTTGAAAATGTGTCTACACAAAAACCTGCATATGAATCTTTATAGCAGCTGTATTCATAATCACCCAAAACCAGAAGCAACCATGATGTCCTTCAACAGAAGAGTAAATAAACTGTTCCACATCCATACAAAACAGTATTATTCAGCAATAAAAGTGAGTTATCAAGCCAGGAAAAGACATGGATAAAGCTGAAATGCATACTGATAAGCGAAAGAAGCCATTCTGAAATGGTCACACGCTCTATAATTCCAATTATATGACATTTTGGAAAAAACAAACTATAGACATGGTAAAAAAAAAAAAAAGATCAATAGTTCCAGAAAATGACACAGGCTGAATAAGTGAAGCAGCACGGAGTATTCTTTAGGGCAGTGAAACTATTCTGTATGACACTATAATTGTGGATAAGTGACACTGCATTTTCCACAACACATCAGATTTTTCAGCACAAAGAGTCAACTTTAATGATACATATTCATAAAAAGTAATTTAAGAGCTCAGGGAATTGAGGATAGAATGTAATATGTTAAAAATAAGCAAAACAATCTAAATGTATTACAAACGTATGAAACAACCTCAGTGAAGAAAGTAAAAAATTAGCATGCTGATCTAAATAACTTTGGGAATGTGTAAAGTTGGTAAGCCTAAAGGCAAAAGAAGGTGTACATAAGCAATGAGTATACAGAAACACTCTGTACTATCTTCATAATTTTTTCTGTAAATCTAACACTGTTCCTTCAAAAGGACCTAGGAATATTATTCTTAAGTAACCATATAGTGGATACAGGGATTACAAAAATATCTTTTGTTGATTACTGGATATCAAGCTGAATTGTTGGATACACGGGCTGGATTGGCATTGACATCCAAGCACCAAATAGTTTTGCCATTATTAAAATGAGGGCAGATGGTAGCCAGGTAATAAATGTAGTCCCGGCCTCATTCTAGCTTGAAGCAAATTCTCTGGGCTCACAAACCCAAACAGTGGTCATTTCCTCAGTTTCCAAATGTATAATTGGATTGGCTAAGCTTTGTACTTAGCAGAACACTCACACTGTTTCTTGGGTTTGTGGGATAAGAATCACTGTAGTAGGGAAAGCTAAATTAAATTCTCTGAACTCCTTCACCAAGTTAAATTGTTATATCAATAATAATATTATTGGGCTTCCCTGGTAGAGCAGTGGTTAAGAATCCACTTGCCAATGCAGGGGACATGGGTTCGAGCCCTGGTCTGGAAGATCCCACATGCCACAGAGCAACTTAGCCCATGCACCCCAACTACTGAGCCTGTGCTCTAGAGCCTGTGAGCCACAATGACTGAGCTCGCATGCCGTAACTACTGAGCCTGTGTGCTGCAACTACTGAAGCCCACGTGCCTAGAGCCCATGCTCCACAACAAGAGGAGCCACCACAATGAGAAGCCCGTGCACCACAACGAACTAGAGAAAGCCCATGCGCAGCAACAAAGACCCAAAGCAGCCAAAAATAAATAAATAAAATTAATAAATTTATAAAAAATATTACTAGGCAAAATTTCTGCCATGATACAGTTAATATTAATAAAATATAGGAAAAAAACCCACAGGATGATCTAAATAGATTTAGACTAAGTATTTAACAAATCCAACATTCATTTCTGATAAAACACAGCAAACTAGAAATAGAATAGAACAACTAGAAGACCAGCAGAAAAAGTCTTCTACAATTAAGGATCTAAAGAAAAAAACAAAGAGATAGACAGGATCAATGCACCTGTTATAGGCAGCATAATGATCCCTCAAAGATGTCTACATCCTAATTCCCAGAACCTGTGAATATGTTAGGTTACATGGCAAAGGAGAAATATGGTTGCAGATGGAATTAAGAATGCTACTCACCTAACCTTGAGATAAGAAAAATTTTTTGGATTATCCAGGTGGGCCCAATGTTATCACAAGATTCTTAGAAAGTGAAAAAGGAGACAGGAATGCCTGTTAGAGTGATGCAGCATAAGACGCTACTGGCTTTAATGATGGAAGAAAGTCTTGAGCCAAAGAATGAGGACAGCCTCTAGAAGCTGGAGAATGAAGAAAGAAAATGTAATTTTCCCTAGAGCATCCAAAACAGAACACATCCCAGCCAACACTTTGATTTTAGCTCAATGATACCTACTTCAGACTTTTGACCTCCAGAACTGTAAGATAATAAATGTATGTTGTCTAAAACCACTAAATAAGTGGTAATTTTTAAAGAGCAACGATAGGTATCTAATATGGAACTCATCCTCCAGCTGCTGGGAATACTGGCTACCGGTGACTCAGAAATATCTCTCACTGGGAACTGTTCTCAGTTGCAAGGAACTGTCTAGTTAAGGTTTTTCTTCCTTCTAAAGTGTGCCAATGACTAGCTCATGTGGGGTTACAAAGACCTTAGTTGTAATTAAACTGCAGGTCAGCGTGTTTCTCTGCCCACTCCTACCTTCATTTTCTTAAAGTTATGTATTCTGAGACCATTTCCCAATAAATATGCATACAACTCTCCATCTTGGAGTATGTTTCCTGTGACACAGCTCCTTTAACACAGACCCTGCATAAAGAGACTCTGCGTCTTCACTGACATCTACAGAAAAAATCTCTGTCTCAGAATTTCAGTACTTTTTAGAAACGCTAACTCATTAAAGTTTTCCATAATGCATTATTTTCAGTTATTCCCCCAGATTCCACACTTCGATTAACGACTATATTCCCAAAGAGCAAAATGGTTTTAATGTACCCTGATTTCATTAAATAAGGCTTTAAAAAACAAAGTATTACATTGTTTATTCAAAACAGCAGTTTGGGTATGTAAGGTGTCAATTCAACCTGTGTGTAGAAAAGCCAACTTAAAACAAAGCTCTCTACTGATACTTATTATCCTTGCCACATCACATTATAAAATAAAACAAACAAAAAATAAACCATAAACCTTACAAAATTAACTTTATGCTTGCTTATAATATACAGAGAAAGCCATGCATAATGAAGACATAATCACACATTTTTTTTCTTTGAAAACATTATTTTAAGTTGGTAGTTCAATATTAAATCTAGAAGGGAGTTTTCTGTAGAATTGACTGATCATTGTTATACATTAGGACCTACTCCTTTTTGAGTGGCACCAGTATAATTAATTGCTGCTCCTGACTCACAGCTATCAGATATTAGGTTTCACATGAATTAAGTTAATAAAATTTATAAGTCTTGCAGAGAGGTCAAGAATCTGAGCAATTCTATTACTTTTGCTTATTTTTTCCCCTTTGTGAAATATGGATAATTTAAAAAGTACTCTTATTCACCTTTTAACTGTTTTTCATTTAATAAACTTTTATTGAGAATAATCAGGGAATCGTTATGTATTTGGCAAAAAGTACATCTTTATTACTTAACTTCTTGTTCAGATGATTCAAAATTAGAATTGAAAGAGACCCTAGAGTGATTCCAATGTGACAGGAAATCTGTTCAGTGAAAAAGTAGACTTCAGTGTCCTCACTCTCTATCTTAGAAAATGAAGCCTTGAAAGTTTATGTGACACCCCACCCCAAGTTTATATACCTAGTGGTTGCAAAGGAAGGATGGGAACCTAATGAGTCTAATTTTATTTCCACCAAAAGGGCCCTTAAAATATAAGAAGGAAGGGAAATAGGGGAGATTCAGTGTGTGATAGAGACCTAACCTCCTGCTGCTGGCTTGACAATGAAGGGGGTCATGTCAAAAAGCATAAGAAGAAAGTAAATTCTGCTAACAACTGGAGATTTTGGAAGGAGATGCCAAGCCCTAGATAAGAATTGCAACTTCAGCTGACATCTTACTGTCAGCGTTATGAAACTCTGATTAATGAAACCAACCATGCATGCTGGACTTTTGAACTACAAATGCACATTGCTTCAAGCAGGTAAGTTTGTGGCAATTTGTTGTGCAACAATAGAAAACAATTTATTTACTGTTATTTTTGCTGCATGACCAATGAGTAAAACCTTTCTCCTCAGTGTTTTCTTGTTTCTAAACTCAGAGTGGGCCATCTAGAAACACTGGAAGAAAGGAAACCTTCTGCATTCTGCTTGCAGGGTGATCAAATGTGGAGCACAAAAGTAAGGATGGAGTTGCAGAAACTGCTTTCAACTTCTGATTTAGCCACTTATTGGCTATGTGACCTTAAGCAAGTGTCTTTTAAATTTTCCTTAAGTCTTACATTTCATGGCTAATAAAAAGAGAAAATATCCACTCCAAATATCTCTTAGAGTTGTGAAGATATGTAGAAAAATATTTATGAAAGCAAAATGCACATTATATCCAAACCAAAAGACAGAATTCTGAATGGAGAGCTGGGAAAAGGAATAAAAGAGCTACATATGTCTTTCTATTGTAGATTTTGCTAGCAATACTGACTGTTATAGTAGAATAAGATCCTCCCACTCAAGATATCTATAGATACCATTTCTTGGAAGAACCTGACTCTAGCCTCAAAAAGTTGAGACCGGGGCTTCCCTGGTGGCGCAGTGATTGGGAGTCCGCCTGCCGATGCAGGGGACGTGGGTTCGTGCCCCGGTCCGGGAGGATCCCACGTGCCGCGGAGCGGCTGGGCCCGTGAGCCATGGCCGCTGGGCCTGCGCGTCCGGAGCCTGTGCTCCGCAACGGGAGAGGCCACAGCAGTGAGAGGCCCGCGTACCAAAAAAAAAAAAAAAAAAAAAGTTGAGACCGGTTTAACCTACATTCACTAATGCGAACTATGTTCAATAAACTATTTCTATTTTCAACAGACTCCAGAGGATGTGTAACCAGCTCTGTCTGGTATTAAGGTCCACTTCTTCATTGCTAAGAGATGGCTGAGGGCTATATGGAAAGTCTGCTGATCACATACAAACCCAAACACTGCTCATGTATCAGGGCACAGTTTCTAAGGGTTATAAACTCTGGCGTTTGCTAATCTGAGTACAAATCCTTATTCAGGCACTTACAAAGCTACCTTCACCTTTGATAAGAAATTTAACTTTTTCAAATCTATAAAACAGGTATGATAACACCAGTATAAGTCAGGGTTTAGCAGATATATATTAAGAGATTTATTACAAGGACTTGGCTTACACAACTATGGGGTGGCTAGGCAAATGTGAATTCCCTAGGGCAGGTAAAGTCTCAGGCATGGGCTATACCTGCTGTCCACAAGAGGAATTTCTTCTTCATTAGGGCAGCTTCAGCTCTTCTACTAAATCCTTTCAAATGATCGATTCAGGCCCAACCAGGTTTTCTAGAGTAACCTCCCTTATTTAAAGTCAATCATATCACATCTACAAAATATCTTCAAAGCAACATTTAGTGGTTAATTAATCACTGGTAAGTGTAGCCTAACTAAGTAAACACATCAAAAGACCATCACGGTACCTAAATTACAGGCTTCTTTTGAGCATCATAGGGAATGGATGGGTGTGCACGTGCATGTGCATGTGCATGCGGGCATGCGTGTGGGTGGGTGTATGTGTGTAGTGGATGTCTAACACATTTCATGTGGTCAAAAAAATTCTAGCTATATATTATCATTATTGCCTGTAAATAATAGGAATGGTAGGAATTGCTGAAAATACCACACCTTTGTGTCTCTCTGAACTGAGGTGTTTTCTGGATTTTTTTTTTTTCCCCTGTAAGAGTATCTTTTTGCCTGTAGCTGCTGCACTATCCACATTTATCTGCCAACGTTAGAAGCCCTTTTATATCATTTTTCATTCAAAGGATAATCAGAGAAACAATTCCTCATTTCCTTGGTACTGTAACACTTCCATAGTAAAATCAGCATCAAACATCCCTGTAAAGTACTAAATTAGGATATGTAGTTTGAAAATTTCATGTCCAATATCACAAGGGTTTCAAAAATAATCAGTAAGGCATTATAAGAGTGTCAAATGTTATTTATAATTTTAATTATTAATATTGTCATAAAAAATTACTCAATAGATTATACACATACTTGTTAGCTATCTTAGGTTTCTATGTATTATGGACATTGCCCTGAGTTCTTGAAAAGGGTGTAAGATCTATACCACTATTGATTCACATATTAGTATAACTTATTTCTGGACAATTTCTGATACCTAGTCAAGAGTCATCTACTTTATTGTTTCTTAAACTATTCATGCTGCACCGCTTTATTTAAAATAGCAACTGTCATAAGCCAATATATTTTAAAAATAGAATTAAAGTGTATTACTAGGAAAATATGACAAGGAAAAGTCTAAGATAAATACATTTTTATATCCAATCTTATACTATTAGAACCACTACACATATAATTATATTTCAACAAATATAATTATAACAAACAATATAGGGAAAAAGCGAAAAATATAGAACTTACATGCTGTTCATTAAAAGTTCATTAAGTAAGTCAGACAAAGACAAATATCATATGATGTCACTTATATGTGGAATCTAAAAAAATGATACAAGTGAATTTATTTACAAAACAGAAATAAACTCACAGACATTAGAAAAAGAACTTATGGTTATCAAAGGGGAAAGGGGGGATAAATTAGGAGTTTGGGATTAACAGATACACACTACTATAAATGAAATAAACAACAAGGACCTACTGTGTGACACAGGGAACTATATTCAATATCTTGCAATAACCTATAATGGAAAGGAATCTGAACAAGAATATATATATGTATAACTGAATATCTTTCCTGTACACCTGAAACTAACACATTATAAATCAACTATACTTCAATTAAAAAGTTGTTTTGGAAAAAAAGTGCATTAAAAGTGTACATAAAGACAATTAATATAGATAGTTGCTATTAAACTTATAATTTTTGTCATTAAAAAGTATAACTTAAAGGTTATAAGTGAAATAGTGATTTCCACCTTAAATGTTCACATATTTTGAATGAACACTATGTATATCGATATTTAAAAATTTTAACCTGACAACTGAGATTAGGTAAATGTATTAACTTATCTAATCTAGGTTGGAATGACGACTATGTGACAAAAGATGATCTATGTTAAAACTGCTTCTATATTTTGTTTCAAGAAAACCAACAGTAGAGATACTAGTCTTAACGAAGTAAGTGAATGGGAATGGGGTAAAAGATTTTAAAGCAATTTCATAAAGCTCAGAATAATCACTTTTAACTATTATCCAAAATGTAAGTGATGCTACATTTTCAAAATATCTTCAATCCTTCATCAGTAGCCAGTTCCAAAAATTTAAGTTACTTTTTCATGAAAGAAATGGATTCCAAGTTTAATACAGTTTAGGATTAAAGTTGACAAATCTTAATTATCACACAGTTAATATGTGTGCATGACTAGCACCCAGTTCCTTACATGCAACTCAAATGATTTACACCATGTTTAATGAGGTGAGTCTTATAATCATATAATTAGGATGTAGAAGTAATGTAAAATTCCAATAAAAGTTACTAAATACCCTGAATTTGTCCTTATTTCACTGAGGACTGGTAATGAATAGAACTAAACATTTCATGTATTGGCACCAGCCTGGGACCACACCTTTTACTCCAATACTCCTTTATTCCACAGTTTTGCTATATAATTTGTGGAAGACAATAGTGATTAGAAGCAGTCTAACTCCTTATCCATTCTTGTACAAATACTTTCTGGGGTTTTCTAAATTTGAGATGGCATGTCTACTGCCAAAGTGTTTGTATTATTGGCTATTTTTGCTCCATGATTTTCTGGAAGCCTGTATCAAATCACAGGTCTATGACTTGCTGCACATCTGATTGATGTGTACAACATTTATGAGTCCAGAACTGAGTACAGATGACCCTTGAACAACATGGGGATTGGGGCACCAACCCTCACATAGTCGAAAATTCACATATAACTTTACAGTTGGCCCCCCGTATCTCCAGTTTCACATCTGCGATTCAACCAACCACAGACTGTGTAGTACTGTAGTAGGTATTTAGTGAAAAAAATCTGCATATAAGTGGACCTCCGGAGTTCAAACCAGTGTTCAAGGGTCAACTATGTACCTTATTAACATGTAAAATCAAGAAATATACAGTGACATGGTATCATTATTAGCTGTTTAAAGTTCTGGTAGCACTTTTCATGTCATTTGTAGATTTATATTAAATAAAATCTCTATATTAAATTGATTTATTTTTTCATATAATTCCTACTTCAGTGTTCTTAGCAAAAATTTGAGTGATACAGTATTTTCATACATGAAAGATTTAATTATCGAAATTTGGTTTATTTAAAATCTAAGGTGCTAAATCTAATCACTAAATTGGATGTGATGATACCCATGGTAAAAAATCTTGAAAACTGTATTTGAGAGTGAGTTTGTAGAGTGAGGTGAACAGTCCCCACCAGTGCCCCCCTCCCCCACCAAGATATGCTACCTGGAAGCTCAATATGTGACTTTATTTGGAATAAAGGTCTTTGCTGATGTAATTAAGGTAAGGATCTTGAGATGAGATCATCCTGGATTAGGTTGGGCCTTAAATAAAATGATGAGTCTCCATTTCTTCTAAGAGATAGAAGAAAGGACACACAGAGACACAGAAAAGTCATGTGAAGATAGAGGCAGAGACTGGAGTGATATGTTTACAAGCCAAGGAACACCAAGGATTGTCTATACTCAGTAGGAACTAGGAGAGAAGCTTGGGACATATGCTCCCTCAGAGCTTCTAGGAGGAACCTACCCTTTCAACACTTTGATTTTGGACGTTTGGACTCCAGAACTATAAGGGAATAAACATCTTTTGTTTTAATCCACTAAGTTTGTGGTAATTTGTTACAGCAGCCCTATGAAACTAATACAGTGTAGTAAATAGTATTAGTGAGCACAATTTTTTGACTCTATCTGTAGGCATGCACACTTTGCCATGTGACTTCTCACTAAACTGGCACTGTATTTCCCTGCCTCTTGACTTTGGTCTTGGCCATTTGACTTGTTGCGCTAATGGAATGAGACAGATGTGATGGTGAATCAGTTCTAGGCCTAGGCCCTCAGAAACCTTATATGTTTCTATTTGTTCTTTTACACTTTAGCCACGTTCAAAGAAAGAAGGTGCTTGGGAGAATAGGCCTGGGAGAATGATGAATAGAATTGCTCCACCTAAGCCCAGCTTAAGTCAGCTGGCTCCTAGCCAACATGCAGACTGTCAGCAATAAGTAATTGCTGTTTCAAGTCACTACATTTCAATATGGTTTTTACACAGTAAATGTTACCAATATAATGAGGGGTATCTCTCTTTGCAATAACAAAATATTTGCTAAGGACTATTAAAAGTTAATAATTTGTATTTAATGTCCTATTAAAAGGAGTTTTTAATTGAGCAGCAAAAGAATGCCAAAAGCATGTAATGTAATCTCTTCTCCACATTAGCAGGCCTTGGGTATAGTACCATGTTATCCAACTGGATTTTGATGTTTAACCATATCATCATAGCTTATATCAAGGACAAGAGGATATCTCATGTCCAAAAAAATCCATATGTGACCATATAAGTCTCTCACTCCACACATCTTCAGTTCATTAAGATAAATAGGTAAATTCCAAGCTCCCTAATAAGGTGTACAAGGCCCCCATGGTCTAACCCTGCTTATTTACCTGTAGCAGACACATTGGTGCCTCACATCACATCCCCTTAGCCCATCTCTGATTTCATCTGCAGCTACTGTGGAGAGTTTATGCCCACAGTTTATGTCTCCAATTGATCTCTTGATGACAACATCCCATATCAAGTGTACGCTGCAAAGCCTTAACTTGCCTTCCAGCCCAATGATTCACCTCCTGGGGTAGAAAGTGGTGCCAGGCTGGGAGAGTTCCCAGGTGAACCCTGAAAATATGGAGGAATTAATACCTTAGGACAACCTCAATTGATAGGAGTTGAGTGCCTGTAAGTAAATATTCCAGCCTTCTTTCCTTTAGGAGGACAACTCTAGGAACTATTATTTATCTTTCTCAAGAGGTGTGGTGAAATTGAGCCCCCATTATACAAAGAAGTGGCCTTTATAATTATTCCTATATTAGCCGTTTCTTCTTAATTGAATTACCCTTCCGTTCTTTCAATCTTGCTTCCTGGGATCACCTTCCAAATAAAATACCTATATCAATACTTACATCACTGGCTCAGGCTCTGCTTCAGGGGGAATCCAAAGACTCCTCCACCCCAATCAACTCTCTTACTTTTTCTCTTCTTTCATTTCCCTTCACTCATTTTTCATCACTTGAGCTAAATTACTTAAAGTCCCAAATAAATTCTCTCACTCACATATGCTACTTTGCGCATACTACTCACATGACTGCTTGGAACAGTCTCCCCCAAGACCTCTTCTTCTACCCATATCTTAACTTAATTCAGATTTTCTTGCTCTTAAAGCTTTAGCTTAGGCACCAACTCTTATATGATGTTCCTCCAAAGAAAACAGATGCCCTTTCTCAAGCACTACCACATAAGAATTCATATATCATTAGACTGATAACCTTGAATAACAAGAAAATACTTACTTGCCTCATTATTTTACTCTCTACTAGCTTGCATACCTTTCAGTATTGTAATAAAGGATAGGAAATTTTGCTCTCAAGTGCACCAAGAGGTAAGAACATAAGAACACCATGTTAGGAGGTGTTTGCTATCCTCCCCTGTTGAACAACATTCACAGATATTTACCAGCACTGTCCTCAGATACTACATTTGTTACTCAAAACCATCTTTACTGACAGCTTTGCTTTTATCTTCATTTGCTATGAAGGTCTCTAAGCATAAAATTGTGTTTCTGTATCAAACCCAGCAACACTGAAAAAATGCATTATTATTTAATCCATCTGTTCATTAATTCAACAAGCAGTTAAGTTCATTTGTATGTCAGGCACTGCAATAAGCACTGGCAATACACAGTTAAATAAGACACTGCCCATGCCCTTTAGAACTCAGTAGTGAGATTCAGGTGATGAAATGAGCCCAAGTATATAGACGCACACATGTTCTTCATAAGAGGAAGGGAGAGCTTTCCACTCTAGACGTAAATACAATAAAGCATAATAATGATGGTTGAGGTATATTGAGAACTTACTCCTTTCTAAGTACACAGACAAGTGGAATATCTCAAATGCTAACAACAACGCTTTGATCTAAATACAATCATTATCTGTACTGTAATAAATAGAAATCTGTAGCAAAGACAAACGAAGCAATGTGTGCAAAGTAAAGCAAAAAATACGAGTGAGAATTCTAACTCAGGTTGTCCGAATCTGTATTTCATATGATTGTAAACTACATTACAGATGTCTAGATAATTATATAAGAAATTACCAGAGTGTTCAGGTGAATAAGAGAAGGCAGTAGTTACTTGGAAAAAGTTTTTAGTTGTTGATAATTGATATTTTGTCCATAATTAACCACAAAAGCTAAGCTGGCACAGTTATTTTTTGCTTTTAAAGTGGATATTTTCAGAATAGAAGTCACAAATCTTACCAAAGTAACTATTTTACTTGAGTCTATTCACACATGCAACCTAAAATTTTAAAAACAGGGTTTTACCTCAGAAGTGTATTTTTTAAACTCACAAATGCCATTGCGTGACAATACAGAAATGCCATATATTTCCAAAGAAAATTCATTGTTTTGTCAGAGGCCATTCATCTGATATTTTTGATTTACAGCCCTAGTGGATGCTGGGGTGCACGGCCAGGTTTCCCCTATTTTCCTTGGCTTTAGGCAAAGAGAGGCCACCATACTCAAGAGCATGCCTCGTTCTTAGGATCAGTCCACATGCAAAGACACAAAGGCCAGACCTTCTTGCCTCAATTTGTTGCATCTCTGAAGGGTTATCCCTCATCCCAAGTTCTCTGCAGCACTGGTTGGGGTCTTTGGTGTGACTGCATCATAGATCAAGTTTTCCCTCTGTCTAGTTTTGCTTCTTCCATGCCCCCACAGAAAACACTCCCCCGCAAAATTTCTTCATGTAAATCTCTGCATCAGCGTCTGAAGTTTGTCTTTACCCTACTTACAAACTAAAAGTTAGTCTGTTACCCTTTCATGGGTGCTAGCAGAGAAACAAGACTCCTGATTTAGAGACAAATGAAGTCATTATTCATAGCAAAGCAAGCAGCATGAGAATAAAACTTGAATTAGCTCTCCCCTGACCCCCAAGCCCAAATGAGACAGGCTAGGACCTGGCACCCTTTGCTGCAGTGCTGCAATGCTTGCACCTGGACACCTCTCCTCAAGGAATAAAATACAAAGAAACTGTATGGGACTAAAAATAACTGCATGCATGAGTAGTTGGGACAAATTCTGGACAAAAGATACAAAGAGACCAAAAAGCCCAACTGCCACTTTTGAAGAGCTTGGAGCAAATGCAGGGGGTCGGGAGCAAAAGCAGGGGTACTGCGCATGCCCCCTGCACACATCACCACCTAAAGGGTGGGCAAAACACCTAAACCACCCCTCTGGCCCAACCCCTGGACACACCCCTACCCTCACCTCATAGAAGGAACCAGCTCGCCCTGGCTCAGGGAGCGAGCAAGCAAGGGAACCTGTTGTCTGTTCTCGCTCCCGGCTGCTGCAGCAGGGGCCCCAATAAAGCCTTGCCTGACGTTCTTGTCTGGCCTCTGATCAATTTCTACTGATTAAGAAGGCCAAGAACCCTGGTTGGTAACACAACAGTGGCAAAATTAAGGTCCCAGATGGATACCTGCACACACCGTGCATTCTCTTACAGAAGAGAAACAGGAGCTTAGGGAATCTGGTATTTTATAATCAACAGTGAAGAAGCCTGCTCTTTTTCATGGAGGGAGACAGCCTGGCTGTCTTGAAATGTCTTGTTTAAAGAGTGGTCAGGGGGCTTCCCTGGTGGCGCAGTGGTTGAGAGTCCGCCTGCCAATGCAGGGGACACGGGTTCGTGCCAAGTACGGGAAGATCCCACATGCCGCGGAGCGGCTGGGCCCGTGAGCCATGGCCGCTGAGCCTGCGCGTCTGGAGCCTGTGCTCCGCAACGGGAAAGGCCGCAACAGTGAGAGACCCGCCTACCGCAAAAAAAAAAAAAAAAAAAAAGTGGTCAGGGCCTTATGTTCCAGGCACACTTTGTACCAGAATTTGCTTCCCAGGGCCACCAGTCTATCAAAACAATACTCCCTGTAAAATGCACACCGCACGTAACTAGTTTCTCAGCTATTCTCATCATCCTCTGACATATAGCTTGTATAAAAAATCAGTGGCCTCAATATTTCTTTAAAAACTAAAATTGTACTATAAATTGATAAGGAGTGCCTTAACCGTCACGTCATGCTTCACTTCTAGAAGCAAAACTTTATACATATATAAATAGTTTTTCTTTTTCTTTTAATTTACCTCAACAACCTGGATGCCGGAGGCCCACGGTTCCGGAGTCGTCCTCAGGAGTCTCGCACACGCCACATATCAAGAAAACCTTAATCCTCTTGGATGCCTGACGCCCCCACAAGACTCCGAGTCACAGTGAGGTAGGGCCTCTCCCAGGAGCACGGTGAGGTGGCTGGAAACTGGATCAGGCGCAGAAATCATGCTGGCGCGGAAGCACCACAGCACGCGCGGAAGCGCCACAGCCGGCCTCTGACGCGCCACAGCCGGCCTCTGACGCGCCACAGCCGGCGTCTGACAGTGCGGGCAGCGAACTGCTCATGCGCGGGCCGCGAACTGCTCATGCGCAGGCCGCGAACTGCACAGGCGCGGGCCGCAAATCTCGCGCCTTCCAGAACCAGTGCCCCGAAGCTCCCGGGACGGCCGTGTCAAGCGCTGAGGCAGAGCTGTGGAGCCCCAATCCCAGTCAGCCAACATCCAAGGTCCGGAAACCTGATTCCTTTCTGACTTGTCCATCCTCCAGGTCAGTTTTTAAATATATAACATTGTTAAAGTTTCCCCGGGAAAAAGCATTACCACACATTGTACTTCTAAAATGGTAAAAAAAAAAAAAAAAATCATTAATAACTTTGAAGTTACTTTATATCTTCTCAACACTGAGGTATTTGCCTAAAAGCTTCAGATAAATTAATGAAATCTTAAATCTTAAGTCTTGCTAAGGCATTTACACTTATTTCAAGAATTTTATTCTGTATAGAAGGGGAGGAAAAACGTGTGAGCTTTGTTTTTGTCTGGAAATGTGAATTTCTATTTCTCATATCAAAACCAAAAAATGGAAGACGTGTCTTGGATAATGCTTAGATACTACCGCTGTAAACAATTTAAAAATTTCCTTGAATTTTTCTATGTATTTCCTTGAAAATATGTGGGTCTCAAATTCTTTAAAAATATTTTGGGGAGATAATTATTTTTATATATAAGGAGTTTTTTTCCCCCCGAGTGTAAGGAAGAAACTTTGTGATATAAAGGAGTATAAAAATTAAGAGGAAACATGTAGAAGATGAGCAGTAAGATTCCTCAGTGACATGGAAAGGGTTCATGGAAAATATACTTTGATTTGAAAGAAAGAACAAAGGTTAGAATGGAGGCAATGGTTAGCTGCATTATACGTACTCTCACATTTATTATCAAGTTTATTTTCTTTTTTAATCTAAATAGTCAGATCAGGTACTCAATATGTCCTTGCAGGAAAAAAAAAAGGCACCATACTTTTATACATTAATTTCACCAAAATTCAATATTATAAACTGTTATTTGAGTTGGGAAAGGACTTGAAATTTTTAATGAGTTAGGATTGAGACCAGGTTTCAAGCTACTGTATTACTCTGAATTTGTGATATAAAAGTTCAGGATCATGTTTAGGTATAGCCAGAATACAATGAGGCCTGAGTGCTTTGACCAAATTCTTATGAATCATAGAATGTCCCTGTAACAGAAGGTTGAGTGAAACTTTTTTGGTTGGTTACCAGAAATGGCTATCAGGGACCAGAGCTGGAATCAAAGAGACTCTGATATTTGATGGCGACGTGACAACAATTGGGTCCAAAACCCTTTATAAAGCTCCCTCACAAATGGAAGGTACATCACTTCCACAATCAAATTGCACTCATTTCTCAGTAACTTTGAGGAGAGTTTTGGAGCTCTTTATTTTAACTGCCTATCCCACTGGGAAACATCTCCAAGCACCTGTTCCAGAGCCGAGAATAGGGACAGTGTTCCCCTTCTCCTTGAATGACACCACTCCATTATGAGAGTATTGGATGGATATAGTAGCCTTCTCAGCTTGCCTCTCTGAATACAGAACTTTTGTCCTATAAATGAGTTGAGGCAAATGAAATAAAGGCCAGAAAAATCTCAGCCTAGGGTAGATCCTCTGCTCTATGGAAAGGATGGGTTGAGGAAGTGAGCCCCTAAGTTCTTGGCAACACTCACCAGGAATTTAGCCTCTGCCATTTGTCACTGGGGGATGGAGAAGAGAAATTCTGGTAGCCTGCTCCTGATGTTGAAATACCGAATCTTTTGACTGAGAGGTGAGGGGACAGGGAAACCATTTTTTATTGGTCATACTGCCTAGTTTGGCACTTCTGTTTGTTTGTTTGTTTTTGCAATCAAGCTCTGTTACTTTAGTAGAGCTAAACAAGCATATCAATGGCCAGGGCATGAAAGTGAAAAGTGAGGCCAGCTCCTAGGCTTCAGATGAACCTAGAAATTTGTTGGTGAGGGGAACTTGGGTCAGAGGGACCAGTCAAGTGCCACAGATTCTCACCAAAATTTAGTAATTTTTTTTAAAATAAATATTTCTTAATTTTATCTATGTCCTTAGAATAATTTTCAGAGACTTTGAATGGTTATCTTTTTTCTACTTTTTACCGGTTGTCACCTGTGTTTCCTTGGGACTAGGTCTGCTGAACTACTCAAGCTGTCATCCCAGACATCTAAATTTGATAAGAGCATTCTTAATACAGTCACTGGAGCAGATTACAAATTTTTAGGGATATTTGAGATATCAAGTTTACCAACCCATGAGAACTGAGCCCATGAACTCAAAGCAGTTATCTTATAGGTTCTCGAAACTTCAAAAAGGATTCTTACTCAGTCCAACAAACAATTTTTTTGTGAGTCAGTCTTGGACATTGCCAAATATATATTTGTTTGGCCTAAACTTGTTATGGACCTTATCCTGCCCTACATACTAATTTACTTTAATAAATTATGGTCTATAAAATTTATGAATTTAATCTAAAATATCAACCAAACAAAAATCATGTGTGTGCTATATTACAAATTATTTGGGGACTGGAGAACATAGAACTTCTACATTAGTCTTTGTCCTACCCCTATGATCTGAGTGATTTTGCATGGTTATTCTTTCAAGTTACATTCTTATCTGGAACTTGAGATTTTGCTAGATGATCTTCAAGTCAGTTGGAACTTTAACACTCTTCAATTCTGTAAGATAATAGACTGACATCCAAGTAGAAATGTTAAGGAGAGAGTTGGAGATAAGGGATTAGAAGCTTACTGAGAGTTCAGAAGTAGAGATTTATATTAAAGACTGATAATTATTGATTTTGTATTTAAAAAAAAGAAACAAGAATAGGTTTGCTTCCTGTAGAAGGAAAAATGAAAGAAGACAATCCCCAGAAAGAAAGACAGACACAAGTACAATGAAAATCAGGACTTTTTTTTTTTTTTTTTTTTTGGTACGCAGGCCTCTCACTGTTGTGGCCTCTCCCGTTGCCGAGCACAGGCTCCGGACGCGCAGGCCCAGCGGCCATGGCTCACGGGCCCAGCCGCTCCGCAGCACGTGGGATCTTCCCGGACCGGGGCACGAACCCGTGTCCCCTGCATCGGCAGGCGGACTCTCAACCACTGCGCCACCAGGGAAGCCCAAAATCAGGACATTTTAATGTCTTTGAACTTAAAGATACAGAATTTCAAGAAGGAAAAATGATCAGTAATGTCAAGAGACAAAAATATCCACAACATATTTGGAAAAAAGGACTTTTGAGCTAATAATTTTGTAAAGCATGTAACAGTTTTGAAGAGTGGGGAGGAAAGTAGTAAGTTTGTAGTAAATAAAGGAAAAACTAAATAAGGACGTAATTAAAAATTTGAGTATAAAAGAAAGAGGAGTGGTAAGACCATTTTGTAGCTTTGATTACACACACATTTGCAGGCAACTAGTAACTGTGCCACTTGTAATAAGTTTAATAAACTTTTCCCTGAATTGTAAATGGAATACTTCTATTTTTCCTGAATTAACCTCTTTTGCATGTGAGAGGGAACCTACTATTTATATAATTCTTGGATTTGGTGTATAATTTATTTTTACTATGATCACGTTTTCATAGATAAATAGTATTCTATTATACCTCTTTTATCCTCTGTTTTTTAGACAGCATCTTATTTTTGTTTTATGTAATTAGATCACATTATATATAAATGTTATATTTGAATGACTATATAGTATAAAAATAATCTGGACATTGATTTGATTAAATTTTCCTCAGTAGAAACAGGATATCAAAAACAATATCATGATTTTAAAAGAATATGCTACAGTCTATACAGTTTAATTTTAAAAGTTATTCAAATGTATATAACTTTTATCATTTTTTTCTCAATCTTCCATTCCTCACTTTGGAATTTACCACACGCATCTGCTGGTAGGCTGTAACACTCCTACAATTTTCCTCAGCCTTCTTCTTGGCAAGATTTCATCTAAATGTAAGTATTGATAAAAGATTCCAAATTACTTCACTGATTTTTCTTCTTTCCTGGTGAAGCAACATCTTACTGATTTTGAGAACTTGTTCCATTTCAAGTAACTTATCAAGAAGAAAGTATATTCTTTCATGGCTATAATCTTTACATCTTTTTTAACCTGGAGAAGAAATGTTGTAGGAAAGATGCAAAATCAGCCTTTAAGCATCCGAAGGGCTATCAGATGGGCAGGAATATATTTTTTTCAAATGGTAGAACTTGAACAAAGCGGTGGAAGCTGCAATATCTTGCCTCAGCATAGGGAGCTTTATTACAGTGGAACTGATAACCTCCAGAGTGATGCTGAGAGATCAAGCATTCTTGGAAAGAAACCCCTGGACTAGGCAAGAGGCTATATCAAAACTATAAAATTTGCAGTCAAAAGGCATTTTAGAAATTATCTCATCTAACTTCTTACATTTACGAATGAGGTTAAGTGAAATGCCCATGATCATTCAACATAATGAGACCTAACCTAGCTGATTGTTGTATTCACCTGCAGTGTTTTCTGTGCCTGTTTGTGCACAGTGGGGGCATGATTGCTGGTTAACTGCAATTTACTGACTCATCCCAAGACTACAGAATTGGAATTTCTGCTGATGGGCATGGAAATGTGATTCCTGATAATCCACTAAGTTTGGGATCCGTTGATATTGCCAGGGACACCAGGTTCCCAGTCATGTCTGCTTTTAACAGTTTGACGTTGGTTAAGTCCTTTCCACACAAAATCTATGACGTTTTTATTTAAAACAGTATTTCTCTATTCAGTGAAATATGTGATCTACTCAATGTTATTTTAAATCGGATCAACTTAGGTTGTCCACTTAGGTTGCATTCAACTTTAATTAGAAACTGTTCTGTGAAATATAGAAATTAACAAGAAATTATCTAATATGAGACTAAACAAATATGAGGCCAGCAAACCATTCTGAAAATAAATAAATAAATAAATAAATAAATAAATAAATAAATAAATAAAATTAGATCCAAACATATTCTAATCTGAGAGCTGTTAACAGACACAGGGAAGTAGATTACTGATTTATGTGGGGTTTTTTGCCAGTTCCTATAATTTCTCTTGATCTTTAATAAATAGCTGCTGGTTTCTGCTATTTTCTAAGATTTGTTTTTTTTTTATTATAATCAACTCTTGAGTATCCTTTACCAATAGTACCTGCATGACTATAAAGCCATGAACTTTTCAGGGGAGGGATTCTAGTTTATGAGAGTCCTGCTTAAGAGGTCATGCTAGAAGTTGGATAAAATATAGCAGAATTGGTTTGACAGTGCTGAATTCAGAGGAAGTCTGATGAACTACATTCTAGACTTGCAGTTCCTCTATGTTAAATTAAATATGTTTCATTCAATTATTTGATGATCATTTCATAATGCAGCTTGTAACAAAACATCATTTGATATCACTAAGTCTTTCCTGTATGTTTTTCTTTTAAAGCTGTATCTTACTCATTTGTTTATGTGCAGCTAGTTTATCTATGTGTAAATGCTTACACAAATATCTTACTTCTTGTGTAACCTTAAAAATGTAGATAGTTTCTTTAATCTTCACTTTCCTCATATATAAAATGATTGAGGAGGACCTTCAAGATGGCGGAGGAATAAGATGTGGAGATCACCTTTCTCCTCACAAATACATCAAAAATACATCTACATGTGGTACACCTCCTACAGAAAACCTACTGAATGCTGGCAGAAGACCTCAGACTTCCCAAAAGGCAAGAAACTCCACCTGTACCTGAGTAAGGCAAAAGAAAAAAGAAAAAACAGAGACAAAAGAATAGGGATGGGACCTTCACCTCTGGGAGGGAGCTGTGAAGGAGGAAAAGTTTCCACACACTAAGGAGGCCCTTCACTGGTGGAAATGGGGGGTTGGCGGGGGGGAAGCTTTAGAGCCATGGAGGAGAGTGCAGCAACAGGGGTGCAGAGGGCAAAGCGGAGAGATTCCCACACAGAGGCTCAGTGCCGACCAGCACTCGGCAGTCTGAGAGGCTTGTCTGCTCACCAGCCGGGTTGGGTGGGGGCTGGGAGCTGAGGCTCTGGCTTCAGAGGTCAGAACCCAGGGAGAGCACTGGGGTTGGCTGCGTGAACACAGCCTGAAGGGGGCTAGTGTGCCACAGCTAACTGGGCGGGGATCCAGGAAAAAGTCTGGAACTGCCTGAGAGTCAAGAGACTATTGTTTCGGGGTGTACAAGGAGAGGGGGTTATAAATCAGTGGAGCAGGATAGAAAGCCCAGAGATAAACCCACCCACATATGGTTACCTTATCTTTACTAAAAGAGACAAGAATATACAATGGAGAAAAGACAGCCTCTTCAATAAGTGGTGCTGGGAAAACTGGACAGCTACATGGAAAGGAATGAAATTAGAACACTCCCTAACACCATACACAAAAATAAACTCAAAATGGATTAGAGATCTAAATGTAAGGCCAGATACTATAAAACTCTTAGAGGAAAACATAGGCACAACACTCTTTGACTTAAATCACAGCAAGATCCTTTTTGACCCACATCCTAGAGAAAGGGAAATAAAAACAAAAATAAACAAATGAAACCTAATGGAACTTAAAAGCTTTTGCACAGCAAAGGAAACCATAAACAAGACGAAAAGGCAACCTTCACAGTGGGATAAAATATTTTCAAATGAAGCAACTGACAAAGGATTAATCTCTAAAATATACAAGCAGCTCATGCACCTCAATATCAAAAAAAACAACCCTATCCAAAAATGGGCAGAAGACCTAAATAGACATTTCTCCAAAGAAGATACACAGATTGCCAACAAACACATGAAAGGATGCTCAACATCACTAACCATTAGAGAAATGCAAATCAGAACTACAGTGAGGAATCACCACAACGGACAGAATGGCCATCATCAAAAAATCTACAAACAATAAATACTAGAGAGGGTGTGGAGAATAGGGAACCCTCTTGCACTGTTGGTGGGAATGTAAATTGATACAGCCACTATGGAGAACAGTATGGAGGTTCCTTAAAAAACTCAAAATAGAACTGCCATACGACCCAGCAATCCCATACCCTGAGAAAACCATAATTCAAAAAGAATCATGTACCACAGTGTTCACTGCAGCACTGTTTACAATACCCAGAATATGGAAGTAACCTAATTGTCCCATTGACAGATGAATGGATAAAGAAGATATGGTACATATATACAATGGAGTGTTACTCATCCATAAAAAGAAACAAAATTGAGTTATTTGTAGTCAAGTGGATGGACCTAGAGTCTGTCATACAGAGTGAAGTAAGTCAGAGAGAGAAAAAGAAATACTGTATGCTAACACATTTATATGGAATTAAAAAAAAAAATGTTCTGAAGAACCTAGGGGCAGGACAGGAATAAAGAGACAGACGTAGACAATGGATGTGAGGACACAGGGAGGGGGAAGGGTAAGCTGGGACGAAGTGAGAGAGTGGCATGGACATATATGCCCTACGAAATGTAAAATAGATAGCTAGTGCGAAGCAGCTGCAAAGCACAGAGAGATCAACTCGGTGCTTTGTGACCACCTAGAGGGGTGGGATAGGGAGGGTGGGAGGGAGACACAAGAGGGAGGGGATATGGGAATATATGTATACATATAGCTGATTCACTTTGTTAAAAAGCGAAACTAACACAATTTTTTAAAGCGATTATACTCCAATAAAGATGTTAAAAAAAAAAAAAGATTGAATTTTACTTCTTGTCTAGGGAAGCTTCATCCTCTCTAGTAAGGCATTCCCTTGAAATAACTTGCTCAAGCAGAGATATCAGCTTACAGTTATAACTCAGTCATTGCTAAGTGCCTCAGTCAGTAATACAAAAATAGAACATTCTCCCAAGATTTCTAGAATAGAAAGTCTTAAATTCACAGTGTTTCAATGCCATTCATTTATGTCTTCCTAACTGTTTAGTCATACCGACCTACCATGTGTATTATCTGCTTTTAACAATTTATTTAGAGTTTTAGGACTATGATATATACAATGACCTTCTCTCCATCTAGATACATTTAACCAATCTTCTGGTCCAGATAGAACTGCTGTCATATATTGCTATTAATTTCAGATTTTCTAGATTCTCCTTAATTCTCTGGTCCAGAACCTTTCATTGGTGTTCATATTTTTGAGTACATTTTAAGCATATGTCTAACTTTGTATATTACTGCCCCACCCCACAAGCTTTAACTGATTGTCCGTTTTTATAACATGTCAAAGAGAGCCATTTATACATTCTATGCCACCTGTCAGTCAGTCCTTATGAAGCTGCAAATGGTGTAGAAAATGTCATTGTTCATCAGGTAAGTTAAAAAAGCAGTGTTAAAACTTTCATCAGGGGCTTCCCTGGTGGCGCAGTGGTTGAGTCCGCCTGCCGATGCAGGGGACGCGGGTTCATGCCCCGTTCTGGGAAGATCCCACATGCCGAGGAGCGGCTGGGCCCGTGAGCCATGGCCGCTGAGCCTGTGCGTCTGGAGCCTGTGCTCCGCAACGGGAGAGGCCACATCAGTGAGAGGCCCGCGTACCGCAAAAAAAAAAAAAAAAAAAAAACCTTTTATCAGATTTTTTTAGAACAACAATAACCAACAGACAATTTGGATAACACACATGCCTGTATGTTTGATATATTTTTAGTTATTAAGAAGAGCAATAATTTTTCTGTTGTCAGTGTATAGGTGAAGCTATCAAAAATGTTAGAAATAAGAGAAATATGAGTATTCTCTGTAATTTAAAATGTAAAATCAACTGAAAATAAAAAGGACATATGCATATTGCCTTAAGAAACATAATAACCCCAATGTCAACTTGAGTGTATTAAGTTATTCAAATATAGAAATAAGTCAGGGAGGGAAATAACCCATCATCATTTAGCATCAGTGAATGGACTGACTAAAAAGTATATTGTTAGTGACCTCAGCTAATGTACTGGGAGTGATATGACCCTTTGACAAAGACTCCATTTTATAAGATGGTTGTGAACAAGCCTGATTCTGAAAAGTAGTCTTAATTCTGAATAGGTATGTATACAGTGAAACTAGTCTGATTATTTTGAAAACTGTCTCCCATTTTTGGTGATAATTTTTTTTTTTTTTTTTTTTTTTTTTGCGGTACACGGGCCTCTCACTGTTGTGGCCTCTCCCTTTGCGGAGCACAGGCTCCGGACGCACAGGCTGAGCAGCCATGGCTCATGGGCCTAGCCGCTCCGCGCCATGTGGGATCCTACCAGACCGGGGCACAAACCCGTGTTCCCTGCATCGGCAGGCGGACTCTCAACCACTGCACCACCAGGGAAACCGGGTGATAATTCTTATAGCAAACTAACACTGATATGGAGAATACAGGATTGTCATGTGGGTGTTATATTTTGAATATTATGAGATATATGCATAACATTTAATAGTTTGGCTTTACGAACTAATACATTATTCTTATGATCTTGGTAAATAGGAGTTTTCCCTTGAGAGACAAATCTGTTGTCATTTTACTAACAAAAATCAAGCTTCTGAGTATGTAAGACTGACTTGGGAAATAATAAACTCCCCTGGGTCTATGAGACATCTTAGGAGATCCTTTGATATTCTTTCCCCCAGAAATGAAAATGTAACTGTAAATGCCTGATTCAGACTTTTAATTTCCAAATTTTTTTATCAAGACAAGTGCTTTCAAATTCACAAATACTTTGATTCAAGATATAGCATAATATGTATTGTTTGCTCTTGTCCATCCATACCCATGAGGGCAGTGACCTTCCTGTACAAAATTGCATTCTTCATAGCATTCAGCGTCAGTCCTAAGCATGTTTGTTTTGCTGTGTGTATTTTAATTACACATATATTTTAAGCTATACAAGATATTGTTATTTTTCTGCAAAAAGTATTTTAATTTGTAGGGGTCATTCTGTCCTCCATCTTATAGCTAGAATTTGGGATATTTTTCCTTATGCTTAATGTATATGTTTAGTACTTCCTTAAATGCAGGTCTGGTTATGATAAATCCCATTAGTTTGTGTGTGTGTGTGTGTGTGTGTGTGTGTATGTGTGTGTGTGTGTGTGTAAAATATCTTTCTTTTATTGTCACTTCTGAAGAAAATTTGACTGGATAAAGACTTTTAGCCAGTCCCTCATCCACCTCCAAAATTTGAAGGTATTCCATTGTCTTCCAAGACAGAAGACAGTGTTTCATTGTTGCATTGAGAGATTAGCAATCCGTCTTACTAAGTTACTGAAGGTAGTATGTACTTTCTCCTTTTGTTTGAAATATGGTACTCTTAAGATTTTCTTTTTGTGTCTTTTTTCAAGCACATTTACACTTTTGCATGTAGTTATGATTTTCTTTGTATTTGTAGCAATTCTTGAATATATGGTTGGATATCTTTCATCAGTTTTGGAAAATTACCAGCTATGATCTCTTCCAATATTTCTTCTGTTACCATCCTTTCCAATTTACACTTGCTACTCCACTTAAAGATAATATAGAACAATTAGCTCAATTACCCTTCTTTATTACATAAATTCTCTCTTCTTCATCTATTTTTCTTTTTGCTTTCTAGGTTTTATCTTCTGATCTTAGAGGATAAAACCTAGACTAATGGAACACATAGACTAATGGAACAGAACTGAGAGCCCAGAAATAAATTAATATTTGACAAGGGAGTCAAGAATACTCAATGTGGAAAGGATAGCCTCTTCAATAACAGTTGTTAGAAAACCTGTTTAATCACTTGCAGAAGAATTAAATTGGACTTCTATCTTACACCACTCACAAAAATTAACTCAAAATTGATTATAAACTTAAACATAAGACCTGAAACCATGAAAGTCCTGGAAGAAAACACAGAAAAGGAGCTCCTTGACATTGGTCTTGGTAATGAGTTTTTGGATATGATACCAAAAACACAGCAAAAAAAGCAAAAATAATTAAGTGGGACTACATCAAACATAAAATCTTCTGTATAGCAAAAGATACAATCAACAAAATGAAAAAACAACCTATAGAATGGGAGAAAATATGTGACAACCATTTATCTGATAAGGGGTTAATATCAAAAAACATCTCGATAGCAAACAAACAGAAACATTCAGATTAAAAAATGGGCAGAAGGCCTAAATAGACATTTTTCCAAAGAAGAAATACAAATAACCAACAGGTACATGAAAAGATGCTCAACACTATTAATTATCAGGAAATTGAAAATCAGAACCACTATGAAATACCACCTCACATCTGTTAGAATGGCTATTAAAAAGACAAGAGATAATAAGTGCTGGTGAGGATGTGGAAAAAAGGGTGCCATTGTGCACTATTGCTGGGAGTGTGAATTGGTATAGCTACCTTGGAAAACAGTATGGAGTTTCCTCAAAAAATTAGAAATAGAGCTAGGATATGATTTAGTCATCCCACTTCTGGGTATATATCCAAATAAAATGAAATCAGGATCTCAAAGGGATATCTGCACTCCAAAGGTTATTGTAGCATTGTTCACAATAGCCAAGATATGGAAACAACCTAAGAGTCCATCTATGGATGAATGGAAAAAGACACTATATATATATATATATATATATGTATATGAATATGACATGTAATATTATTTTGCCATGAGAAAGAAGGGAATCCTGACATTTGTGACAACATGGATAGACCTTGAGGACATTATACTAAGTGAAATAAATCAGATAGTGAAAGATAAACACTTTGTGATCTTATATGCAGAATTTATAAAAGCCTAACTCATAGAAACAGTGTAGAATGGAGGTTGCCAGGGCCTGGGGATAGGGGAAATGGAAGATATGGGTTAAAGTCTACAAACTTCCAGTAACAAGATGAGTAAGTTCTGGGGATCTGACATACAGCATGGTGACTATAGTTTATAATACCATACTATATAGTTGAAAGTTGTTACAAGAATAAAGCTTAAATGTTCTCACCACAAAAAAATAGTAATTATGTGGGGTAATAAAGGTGTTAATTGATCCTACTATGGTAATCATTTTGTACTATATAAGTATATTAAAGCATCACCTTGTACACCTTAAGCTTTCACAGTGTTATATGTCAATTATATCTCAATAAAACTGGAAAAAAGAACGGGGCTTTGGTCCCTTGGATAACAATTCTATTTCTGATTCACCCTCATATCTAGGGTATAATATTTTTTGATTCTAGATGAAAGCCTAGGGGACTTACCTGCTCCTTTTCTCACCTTGGTAGGCTCCAAACTCCAGTGTTTGTCTCCCAGCCTGTGAGTCTCTCAGAATGTTCAGTTTCTCAGTCTCTCAAGAATCTCTTCTAGAATTGACATACATCTCTAAAGGAATAATAACTCCTCAAATTTCTCTCACTTCTTTTGAATTATTTGTTCTCTCTAGAACTTCCCCCAAGTAATTCTGCAGCACTTTCATAGCTCTGATAATTTCAAATAGATTTAAATTTTTTTAAAGATCTTCTGGTTACTGTTATCAGAAAATTTGGTCTGAATGTTATATTTCTAGATCGGGGAGTGTTTTAAATTCATCTCAAATCAAACAACTTAGACAAGTCCAAATAAATAGCAAAACCATATATATTTGTTAATTCTTGTTTTATAAATGATATCACCAATGTATAAAGCAAAAAAGGTGTCTTTTCCAAATAACTTACTTATATCAAGACCAATATCAGAAACTGGGTATTTTTCTTTATATCCCAGTGTGTGTGTGTTGTTGGGTTTTTTTCTCTATATCATGCTGTCCTCTTTAAAACACTCGAATCTCCTCTTCCAGGAGTACCCAAGTTAAACCTTTCTCATTCTTGTTATTGCTACCTTACCAAAAGACCACCAGTAGCACTTTTTTGTTTGCACTTTATTATATGTTAATATTCTCACGAAATCAAAAGAGCATTGTCAATACCAGCAATGTTGTAATAAAACTGTTATAGTGTTACATTGCTCAGTGGTGCCAGTGCTTTTAGAAAGAATTTTTGGGATATCTATAAAAATGAAACAATTATACATCTATAGATGTGCCCTGGCCCTCCAGAGATAATCTTTGTAGCCTATCCATCAATCCCAGTTTCTTGTCTCAGGATTATATAGAAATTTTGGAAATTTACAAAATGGTGAGAAATCCTAAGCATTGACATATATGTAATGAAAATTTCTGAGAGGAGGAAATTTACAGACCTTGTAATGTAAGAATTAAGCAAAAGTGCATCTAATGGAAGAATCGATGATGTGTTTACCAAGTACTCTTAGGCGTCAAGATGTAAAAATACACTCAAATACATTCACATAAAATGGGTGGTGTGTTGTAAAGTTGTGGACATCATGGAAATGTAATTTGGGTGCTACTATACAGGAAGGCTCAAGAAAATCAGACCCAGAAGGGTGGGAGCCAGAGGCCAGAGTTACCTCTGTAATTCTGAGAAGCTACATGGTGTTTGGGGGTCTCTCTCTGTCTCTCTCTGTCTCTGTCTCTGTCTCTGTCTCTGTCTCTCTCTCTCTCTCTCTCTCACTCTCCCTCTCACCTCTCCTTTCTAATCTGAGTCTTCTCTTTTCTGCTCACCCTCTCACCCAGTCAGCTCCTTCTACTTACTTGTAGTTTTTGCTTTCCCATATATTTCTCTTCCTTGTGAATTTGGAATGCCTTTACAAAAGCTCAAGTCCAAACTCCACATTATCATTCTGCTTGAATGCTTAAGAAAGACCAATTGCAGTCTCATCATTCAGTTCAAATTTTCAAGGGAAGGAAACTGATTGGTTCTCAACTAGGGAAATAATGTTCTGATCCTAAATTAGGTGTTATCTTTGGTCCATCAGTCTTGACTGAGGGATGGCAAACATTGGGAAATTAGGAAAATATTATTATGGCTATGTGCTAGAGGTTATGTGCCCTTTTGTCTGCACCAGATGAGGTTAACTTTTAGGATGAAAGAGATACGGATGTCATATAAGCTCTCTGATGATGGATTCTAGGCCAAGCTAACAGGGGTCTGTCTGGATTTGCCCTCAGCAAGTAGGTCAGGTTCTCAGACTGTTGGCCCCTGGGCTTAGTATGTCAGAGAATGCTTTCATGCTTGAACAGCTGAGGTGTTTTGTTTTGTTTTGAATTTAATACCTATACCTGTGGCATGTACTTCCCAATTCTACACAAGCCCTATAAGCCAGCCAATTGCTGTTATTGACCTGACACTAAGAGGAGTTGAAATTTACAGCCCCAAGGTTAGAGAATTTGAGTAAAAGTCTATAATATGTATGAATTTGCCAAGATTATTGTTATAAAGTTGTTGAAATACTTGGCCTATGGAGTAGTTCCTTATAACTAGGCAGGAAGGATCCTTTCCCTTAACATTTAATGTGAACTGGATGTTATGATGGACAGTTTTAATATACTATCTGATAATCACAGAAACTCTGTAAGATATTTATTATTATCTGAATTTGGGGATTAGGAATAGCAATTCTGGGCTTGAGTCCAAATTCTCCTGCTTACCATCTATGTTTCCTTGGAAAGATATTTGAACTCCATTAGTCTCAATTTCCTCCTTTGTAAAATGGTGGTGATAGTACCTATAATATAGGTTTAATGTCAAAATTAAATGATAAAAGTATTTAAAATTACTTACATATAATAGATACTTAAGCATTCCCTTGTCTTTGGCTTCGTGTTTTAGACAATACAAATTTAATTATTTAATGAATCATCTATCATCATCTCTACTCTTGAGCTGTGTGGTTACTACTTAAGTTGGGAAGATAATTCTGTAATTTTTTTATGCTTCTATATACTCAGGGACCAGTGATATAAATTTGAGTACTAATTGTGTTAATCTACTTGTTATATTAAAGAAGCTATTTAGTCAGAGGAGTAGTAGTGAAGTCACTTAAAATCATTTGGGTAAGGGGGTTGTGATTCTGTAGCATCATTTTTTCAGTGTTTTACTCTTCATAAAGGTCAGCACTGTTGTCTCTAAATTTATCTTAGTCTAACTGTGTTAAAATTGTCACTCCCTAACTGAATTATTGCAGTGTTGTAGGTCCAGGATAATCCATATACATTTAGATTATTTAAAACATCTCTTGTCAGATCATTCTGTTGGAGCAGGAAACATACAACTCATTCTCATATCATGACATGTGTAAATATGATTACTAGAAGCTATGTGTCCTAGTAGATGGTTTATTTTCTTCAGTGTGCTTCATTTTCTCTGGGAAATTCATTCCAACTTATCTTTGCATGGGCAACAGGTTCTTGCTTCAAGCTGTCCTACTGCCTTCAGATCTTATTCCCTCCTAATGACCTTTTATAAAGAATTTATTCACTTGTGTGTTTGACTTGGAGACCTGAGAGATTTGATTTTGGGGGGGAAACATGATTTTCTTAGTCTGGAGCTTTAAGTACTTGGGGCATGTCAGGAGAAAAACTCTTGAGGGAACCATGGTCAGATGGATTTTAAAGGTTTACATTTTAATCTGAAGATTATGGGAGGACACTGGAGGACTTTGAGTAGGTTAGTGAGCTGATTTTTTGAATATTCCATATTTCCTAAGTGCTTCCCACATAGATTTTTGTTTTTTGAAATGGTTTCCTGACCACAATGTAAAAGATAGGATAGAGCAAAAATTGGAGCTATTGCTGTAACTCTAATGGGCCTTGACTAAGGCCTGAAATAAAACTGCAACAGAGAGAATACCAGTGAACGAAAAGAATTAAGAATAGGGGAAGAAAGAGGAGGGGGAAATCAGATTCTCACCATAATATTAATGGGAAAAAAGAAAGCATTTTGCAGTTAGGGCCAAGGTTGTCAGAGGGTGGTTTCAGTTTTATAAAATAGTGTTATCACCATATTCCTCTTTTTGTCTGGCCTCTGGCCCAGTTACTTTCCCTTCTAAAATATTTTTTAAAATAGCTTTAATTATATGGGAAAATGTATGATACCAGAATTGAATATCAAATATTTTTAGAATGTAAATACCTTGCAAAGGTAACGTTCCTATGTCAATGAGTATCAATAAAAATATGGATTTTTACATCACAGATTTCCCAATGTGGATGGTGGTATTGTAGAGAGATGGAGGTTGGCATTATAAAGCTAAGAGAGTGGGGAGACTGAATACCTGTTCCAAAGGAGAAGAAAGTAGTAGAGAAGGAGAAAAGAAAGCAGACAGGGGAGGTTCAAGGTCCCTTGTTCATTCACTTCTATCTGTCCTATGTAAGAGAAGGTATTTGTTCACCCACTAGTAATACAGATCTTGGTTTAGGGATTCTGGAGAAAAATCCTTGTTAAAATGTTTTCCTCCCCAATCTGCTATCATGGTCTTAAATTTCTATTCACAATAGAGCCCATAGGGTTAAAGTATTGTTTTTCAGGACTCGAGGTGACTGAAATGGTAGTACCATCACAAATCTATCTATCTATCTACATATCTATCTATCTATTATCTATCATCTGTCTATCTTCATAATTTTGCCTCTCCCAGTACAATGTTTTATCTAAACAGTTCCAGGTACATCCTTTGGGCACAGCAATTGGGCAATTGCCCTGGTCGCCACCCTTGCTATGAGGAATGAGGCATACACAGACTAATACCAGTTCAGAGGCCTAAGGTAGGAATGAATTTGGTGTTGCAAGGAATACCAAGGGAAACTTCTGTGGTTAGAGTGTAATAAACAGAAGATATTTTGATGTAATTACAGACCAAAAGATAGACAGGAACAAGATAATATAAGGCCCCATAAGACATAATGGGGAATTTAGACTTTATTAAGGTGCAAAATAAAGCTACTGAAGGATTAAAAGCAGGGGAGGGATATGACAATTAATATTTTATTTTGTCTGCTGTTAGAGAAGAGAGAAGAATAGAAGGGAGATCAAAGAGGAGACTGGGAAGTTTCCAGGGAAAACATAATGATCATTTTGACCAGGGTGGTTGTGGTACAGATGGAGAAAATTGGAGGGATTTCTGTAACGTTCTGGAGTTAGAGTCCACTGATTTTCAAATGGTTCAAATGTGCGGATTATGGGAAAAGAGAAATTAAGAATAGCTTCATTTGTCGTTGATGTCTTTAAAAAGAACAATTTCATGGAAGTGGTAGAGACAGAAGCTCAGGATGAGTAATTTGAGGAGAGAATTAGAGATTGGAAAATAGAGACAGGGAGAAGAGGGAACACTGTAAGGAGTTTTACTGTGGAAAATCTGTATATCTTCTTTGGAGAAATGTCTATTTAGGTCTTCTGCCCATTTTTGGATTGGGTTGTTTGTTTTATTAATATTGAGTTGCATGAGCTGCTTGTAAATTTTGGAGATTAATCCTTTGTCAGTTGCTCCTTTTGCAAATATTTCCTCCCATTCTGAGGGTTGTCTTTTTGTCTTGTTTATGGTTTCCTTTGCTGTGCAAAAACTTTTAAGTTTCATTAGGTCCCATTTGTTTATTTTTATTTCCATTACTCTAGGAGGTGGGTCAAAAATGATCTTGCAGTGATTTACGTCAAAGAGTGTTCTTCCTATGTTTTCCTCTAAGAGTTTTATAGTGTCTGGCCTTACATTTTGGTCTTTAATCCAGTTTGAGTTTATTTTTGCGTATGGTTTTAGGGAGTGTTCTAATTTCATTCTTTTCCATGTAGCTGTCCAGTTTTCCCAGCACCATTTATTGAACAGGCTATCTTTTCTCCATTGTATATTCTTGCCTCATCAGACATAAGGTGACCATATGTGCATGGGTTTATCTCTGGGCTTTCTATCCTGTTCCATTGATCCATATTTCTGTTTTTGTGCCAGTACCATACTGTCGTGATTACTGTGGCTTTGTAGTATAGTCTGAAGTCAGGGATCCTGATTACTCCAGCTCCGTTTTTCTCTCTCAAGATTGCTTTGACTATTCGGGATCTTTTGTGTTTCCATGCAAATTGTGAAATTTTTTGTTCTAGTTCTGTGAAAAATGCCAGTGGTAGTTAGATAGGGATTGCATTGAATCTGTAGACTGCTTTGGGTAGTATAGTCATTTTCACAATGTTGATTCTTCCAATCCAAGAACATGGTATATCTCTCCATCTATTTGTATCATCTTTAATTTCTTTCATCAGTGTCTTATAGTTTTCTGCATACAGGTCTTTTGTCTCCTTAGATAGGTTTAATCCTAGGTGTTTTATTCTTTTTGTTGCAGTGGTAAATGGGACTGTTTCCTTAATTTCTCTTTCAGATTTTTTATCATTAGTGTATAGGCATGCTAGAGATTTCTGTGCATTAATTTTGTATCCTGCTACTTTACCAGATTCATTGATTAGCTCTAGTAGTATTCTGGTAGCCTCTTTAGAATTCTCTGTGTATAGTATCGTGTCATCTACAAGCAGTGACAGTTTTACTTCTTCTTTCCCAATTTGGATTCCTTTTATTTCTTTTTCATCTCTGATTGCTGTGGCTAAAAATTCCAAAACTATGTTGAATAATAGTGGTGAGTGTGGGCAACCTTATTTTCTTCCTGATCTTAGTGGGAATTGTTTCAGCCTTTCAACATTGAGAACGATGTTGGCTATGGGTTTGTCATATATGGCCTTTATTATGTTGAGGTAAGTTCCCTCTGTGCCTACTTTCTGGAGGGTTTTTATCATGAATGGTGCTGAATTTTGTCAGAAGCTTTTTCTGCATCTATTGAGATGATCATATGTTTTTTCTCCTTCCATTTGTTAATATGGTTTATCAAATTGATTGATTTGCATATATTGAAGAATCTTTGCATTCCTGGGATAAACCCCATTTGATCATGGTGTATGATCCTTTAATGTGCTTTGCATTCTGTTTGCTATTATTTTGTTGAGCATTTTTGCATCTATGTTCGTCAGTGATATTGGCCTGTAGTTTTGTTTTTTTGTTACATCTTTGTTTGGTTTTGGTATCAGGGTGATGGTGGCCTCATAGAATGAGTTTGGGAGTGTTCATCCCTGTGCTATATTTTGGAAGAGTTTGAGAAGGAGTGGTGTTAGCTCTTATTTAAATGTTTGACAGACTTCTCCTGTGAAGCCATCTGGTCCTGGGCTTTTGTTTGTTGGAAGATTTTTAATCACAGTGTCAATTTCAGTGCTTGTGATTGGTCTGTTTATATTTTCTATTTCTTCCTGGTTTAGTCTCAGAAGGTTGTGTTTTTTTAAGAATTTGTCCATTTCTCCCATGTTGTCCATTTTTTTGGCATATAGTTGCTTGTAGTAATCTCTCATGTTCCTTTGTATTTCTGCAGTGTCAGTTATTTCTCCTTTTTCATTTGTAATTCTATAGAGTTGAGACTTTTCCCTTTTTTTCTTGATGAGTCTGGGTAATGGTTTATAAATTTTGTTTATGTTCTCAAGGAACCAGCTTTTAGTCTTACTGATATTTGTTTTTGTTTCCTTCATTTCTTTTTCATTTATTTCTGATCTGATGGTTATGATTTCTTTCCTTCTGCTAACTTTGCAGTTTCTTTTGTCCTTCTTCCTCTAATTGCTTTAGGTGTATGTTTAGGTTGTTTATTTGAGATTTTTCTTGTTTCTTGTGATAGGATTGTATTGCTATAAACTTCCCTCTTAGAACTGCTTTTGCTGCATCCCATAGGTTTTGGGTCATTGTTTTCATTGTCATTTGTCCCTAGGTATCTTTTGATTTCCTCTTTGATTTCTTCAGTGATCTCTTGGTTATTTAGTAGCATATTGTTTAGCCTTCATGTGTTTGTATTTCCAACAGTGTTTTCCCTGTAATTGATATCTAGTCTCATATTCTTGTGGTCAGAAAAGATACTTGATATGATTTCAATTTTCTTAAATTTACCAAGGCTTGATTTGTGACCCATGATATAATCTGTCCTGGAGAATGTTCCATGAGCACTTGAGAAGAATGTGTATTTTGTTGTTTTCGGATAGAATATCCTATAAACATCGATCAAGTCCATCTTGTTTAATGTGTCATTTAAAGCTTGTGTTTCCTTATTTATTTGCATTTTGGTTGATCTTTCCATTGGTGAAGGTGGGGTGTTAAAGTACCCTACTATTATTCTGTTACTGTCGATTTCCCCTTTTATGGCTGTTAGCATTTGCTGTATGTAATGAGGTGCTCCTATGTTGTATGCATAAATATTTACAGTTGTTATATATTCTTCTTGGATTGATACCTTGATCATTCTGTAGTGTCCTTCTTTGTTTCTTGTAATAGTCTTTAAAGTCTATTTTGTCTGAAATGAGAATTGCTACTCCAGTTTTCTTTTGATTTCCATTTGCATGGAATATCTTTTTCCATCCTCTCGCTTTCAGTGTGTATGTGTTCCTAGGTCTGAAGTGGGTCTCTTGTAGACAGCATATGTACAGGTCTTGTTTTTGTATCCATTCAGCCAGTTTGTATCTTTTTGTTGAAGCATTTAATCCATTTACATTTAAAGTAATTATCAATATGTATGTTCCTATTACCATTTTTGTAATTGTTTTAAGTTTGTTATTGTAGGTCTTTTCCTTTTCTTGTGCTTCCTGCCTAGAGAAGTTCCTTTAGCATTTTTTGTAAAGCTGGTTTTGTGGTGCTGACTTCTCTTAGCTTTTGCTTGTCTTTAAGTGTTTTTATTTCTTGTTCGAATCTGAATGAGATCCTTGTTATGTAGTGTAATCTTGGTTGTAGGCTTTTGCCTTTCATCACTTTAAATATGTCCTGCCACGCCCTTCTGCCTTGCAGAGTTTCTGCTGAAAGATCAGTTGTTAACCTATGAGGATTCCCTTGTATATTTTTTGTTACTTTTCCCTTGCTGCTTTTAATATATTTTCTTTGTATTTAATTTTTCATTGTTTGATTAGTATGTGTCTTGGCATGTTTCTCTTTGGATTTATCCTATAGGGGACTCTCTGCACTTCCTGGACTTGATTGACTATTTCCTTTCCCATGTTAGGGAAGTTTTCAACTATAATCTCTTCAAATAATTTCTCAGACGCTTTCTTTTTCTCTTCTTGGTCTGGGACCCCTATAATTCGAATGCTGGTGCGTTTAATGTTGTCCCAGAAGTCTCTGAGGCTCTCCTCAATTCTTTTCATTCTTTTTCTTTATTCTGCTCTGTGGCAGTGATTTCCACTATTTTATCTTCCAGGTCACTTATCCGTTCTTCTGCCTCAGTTATTCTACTATTGATTCCTTCTAGAGAATTTTTATTTCATGTATTGTGTTGTTGATCATTGTTTTGTTGCTGTTTAGTTCTTCTAGGTCCTATTAAACATTTCTTGTATTTTCTCCTTTCTATTTCCAAGATTTTGGATCATCTTTACTCTGAATTCTTTTTCAGGTAGAGTGCTTATTTCCTCCTAATATTTGGTCTGGTGGATTTTTACCTTGTTCCTTTATATGCTGTGTGTTTCTCTGTCTTCTAATTTTTCTTAACTTACTGTTTTGGGGGTCTCCTTTTCGCAGGCTGCAGGTTTGTAGTTCCCATTCTTTTTGGTGTCTGCTCCCAGTGGGTGAGGTTGGTTCAGTGGGTTGTGTAGGCTTCCTGGTGGAGGACACTAGTGCCTGTGTTCTGGTGGATGATGCTTGTTCTTGTGTTTCTTTTGGACAAGACCACTTCTGGTGACATGTTTTGGGGTGTCTGTGACCTTATGATGATTTTAGGCAGCCTCTCTGGCAATTGGTGGGGTTGTGTTCCTGTCTTTCTAGTTGTTTGGCATGGGGTGTCCAGCACTGGAGCTTGCTGGTCGTTGAGTGGGACTGGGTCTTATCCTTGAGATGGAGATCTCTGGGAGACCTCTCACCGACTGATATTATGAGAGGCTGAGAAATCTCTGGTGGACCAGTACTTTGGACTCAGCTCTCCCACCTCAGAGGCTCAGGCCTGACACCTGGCCAGAGCACCAAGACCCTGTTAGCCACATGGGTCAGAAAAAAAGGTAGAAAAGAAAAAAAAAAGAAAGAAAAAGAATTAAATAAATAAAGTTATTAAAATAAAAAAATTAAAAAATATTATTAACATAAAAGAGTAATTAAGAAAATGAAAAAGAAGAGAGCAACCAAACCAATAAACAGTTCCACCAATGATAAGAAGTTCTAAAACCTGTACTAAAAGAAACAAACCGCCAGAACCCTAGGACAATTGGTGAAGGCAAACCTATACAGACACAATCACACAAAGATGCATACACATACGCACTCATAATAAGCGAAAAGGAGAAAAAAAAATATATATATATATATAATATATATAAAAGAAAGACAGCAAGCAAATTAATAAATAAATCTACCAATGATAATAAGTTCTAAATACTAAACTAAGATAAACATAAAACTAGAAACAAATTAGATGAAGAAAGCAAACCCCAAGTCTACATTTGCTCCGGAAGTCCACCGCCTCTGTTTTGGGATGATTTGTTGTCTATTCAGGTATTCCACAGATGCAAGGTACACCAGGTTGATTGTGAATATTTAATCTGCTGCTCCTGAGACTGCACAGGGAGATTTCCCTTTCTCTTCTTTGTTCGCACAGCTCCTCAGGTTCAGCTTTGGATTTGGCCCCGCCTCTGCACGTAGGTCGCCCTCTGGCGTCTGTTCTTCACCCAGACAGGAGGGGGTTAAAGAAGCATCTGATTTGGGGGCTCTGGCTCACTCAGGCCAGGGGGAGGGAGGGGTACTGTTGTTATAATTGGAATGCGGGGCGAGTGTGCAGCAGCAAAGGCCACCATGATGTTGCAACAACTTGAGCTGCGCCTTTTTTCTCCTGGGAAGGTTGTCCCTGGATCACAGGACCCTGGCAATGGTGGGCTGCACAGGCTCCCAGGAGGGGAGGTGTGGATAGTGACCTGTGCTTGCACACAGGATTCTTGGTGGCTGCAGCAGCATGCCCATCTCTGGTGTACGCACTGATAGCTGTGGCTTGTGCCTGTCTCTGGAGCTCGTTTAGGCAGTGCTCTGAATCTCCTCTCCTTGCCCACCCCGAAGCAATGGTCTCTTGACTCTTAGGCAGTTTCTCCCGGACTCCCTCCCAGCTAGCTGTGGCACACTAGCCCCCTTCAGGCTGTGTTCACGCAGCCAACCCCAGTCCTCTCCCTGGGATCTAACTGCAGTGTACATCTTAAATGTGCTTGCCTTAAATTTGTAATTCTGTATGCTCTGACTCTAAGGCAGTTTTAGCTTTTAAATCCAGACTCTACATGTAAGTATTAAACTGTGTGTTTAATTAGAAGTTTTATTTGACCTTCTAATTTCACTGTTTGATGGCAGATGTATAGAATACAAGGTTTAACAAAAGGGCTCTTTTATTTGAATTGAAGAATATGTTCATGGCATGGAGATTTAGAAGCTAGCTAAAGACTCAATTTCTCTTTTGGCTATAAACCAAAACCAAAAATGTCTCCTTCTTTATTTGAATAGAATTACAAATAATGTAAAATGTCATTTATAACAACAACCACATAAATTTATAGGATTTAAAAAAAAATGTCAAGGCTACCAAATATTTTATCTTCATTGGTCAAGACCCTAGATTGCCAGTGATCTCAGACACAATTCTGAGGTAGTAAAAACACTTTAAATCTCATCTTCTGCAATAAGTGATTTAATCGCAAAAACTTTTTCCAGGTTCTAATTCCATTGGTGCTACTATTTGATTGTCTATAAAGCAATCATTAGCCACTAGCCATATGTAAAAGTAATCAGCTTCTCTGTAAATTTAGTGGATTTCAGCCTGTTGAGGGTTAAGTTTTTGGCAGACCAATATTCTATTATTTGTGTTACTTGGAGACTGTCAGAAAGTGACCTTTAGGGGACATATAAAAAGATGGTTAAAATCTTTATAAATAACTGGAAGAATTTAGATGTAGCCTCTAGTCAAAAAGCCACTGCATTATATAGAGCTGTCCATGGAAGAACATTTTGGCACAGTAAAATGGCTGGGATTTATTCATCCATTTACTCATTCAGCATACATACTATCAATTCAGTGACTATTATGTGTCAGATATGCTTCTAGGCAAGGGGGATACAGTAATAAATAGGATAGACAACTTCTTTGCCATCTAGGAGCTTACATCATAATGGGAAGATAGACAATAAACAAATAAATATATACTATGTCAGGTAGAGCTATGGGTAACCAAAAACACAGTGGAAGGCATAAGGGATCGTGGGGAAGAGGGTGTTGATATTTTATAAGATTCATTAAGAAAGGCTTAATTGACAAGGGAAGGAAAAAAATCATGCATCTATTTGGGAGAAAACCACTTCATGCAGAGGCTAAATCAAGTACAAAAGCCCTGAATTTGCATAGTGTTTGTCATATTTGAAAAGTGAAGTAAGGCCAGTGTAGCTGGACTGGAGTGGAAAAGGAGATAAGAGGTAGTATACAAGGTTATAAGATACTGAGGAGGCCTGAACATCTAGGTTTTACAGGTGACTATTTGTATTCTGGCTCTTTTTCTGAGTGAAATGATGAATGATTGGATGGCTTTGAAAGGAGAAAGAACACAATATGACTTTTGTATTCTAAAAGAATCACTCTGATTGCTCTGTGAAGAATAAATGTATAAGGAGCTAAGAATGGACCAAAGGAAGTGTTTAAGAGGTTATTACGATAATTTGGAAAACAGATGACATCGACAGTATAGTAAAAATAAGAGAGTAGATGTTTTATATCAATTGAGGATTGAACTAACAGGTTTTTAAAGATGGATGTACATGAGGTATGAGAAAAAGAGGGAAGACAGATGACATGATACATTTTAGTCTACTGTGGAAAATTAGAATGACCATTTTCAGAGATGAGAAATAGAAGAAGCAGGCTGCAGAAAAAGCAGGTGTTTGTTTCTGGATGCATTGTGTTTGAGATGTTTATTATACATTTAAATGGAAATATTGAGTAGCAACCAGAGATATAAGAGTATGACATTCAAGGCAGATTATAGACATACATTTGGGAATTATCAGCATACAGGAAATATAAATGATGTTCAATGCTTAAAGACTTGAAGATATTATTGGGACTGAGTTTTCTTTTTTTGTGTGGGGTGGGGATGAATCTTAGTTCCCCAACCAGGGATTGAACCCGGGCCCAGGCAGTGAAAGCCTGGAATCCTAAGCACTGTGCCACCAGGGAACTCCCTGGGAATTTTATAGAGTAGTTGAGGATTGAATCTGGGGGCACGTCAGCTTTTAAAATTTGAGGAGATTTCTTTAAAAAAAAACTAGCAAAGAGAAATATAAAAAGTGGCTAGTGAAGTGAAGCAATTTTTTAAAGAATATACAGTAATAAATCATGTCAAACTCAGCTGATAGATCAATTAAAATAAATATTGAGTAGTGATCATAGAAGTTGGTCAAATGAAAGTTATCAGAGACCTTGACAGAAGGTCGTTAAATAGGAAAGAAGGATTCAGAGATAGAACTCTTCACGTTTTTTGCTAGGGAGACTGGAACTCATAAATGAACTAGTGTATTAATTTATGTATATAAATAGAAGGACTTAACTAAATAATTGTACTTATAATCAATTTATGATAATTCTGACAGAATACTATATTGTGTTTTCTAGACAAAATACAGGGATTAATATTTTAATCTTACCAAGGTAGCTTTGGAACATTCATATTAAATCTTTCCCCTGATCCTCCCTACTGCACTCATTTTCTAGCTAAGTTACTATTATTTAACTACATTGACATGTCATCTTTGTGAAGATTAAAAAAAAAATAGCACATTGTCCCAACTTCATAGTGCTTGCCTAAGGTTGAATCTTAATCAAAATATTAGAAAATGTTCCTCTCTCCTATGCTCCCCACCTCCATGCTGACACGTTTAAGAAAAATAACAGTATAATACAGCCTCCACCATAAACACAAGGTATCACTAGAGATATCTGAAGCCTGTGTTGTGCTGAGGGTAACTATAGCAATAATAATCTTCATTCCCAGTCCAATTGCTGACTCTAATATCATAATCTCCCACACTAAAACCCTTACAGAAGTAAAGGTGTGCTCATCTCCAAGCATAAACATAATTGACCTCAGTATCTAGGGCCCCATAAAGCATGTCCAGTGTTCAAGAAATAATTACAAAGGCCACAAAAAGACAAGAGAAAACACATTCTGAAAAGACAAATAAATTTACATACTTAGGCTCAGATATGACACAAATGTTGTAACTATAGGCATTTAAAATAACTATGATTATTAAGTCACAGCTGCTCATGAAAAAGGTAGACAACGTGTAAGTCAAGGTTGGTAACTTATACAGAAAAATAAAAAAACTATAAGAAATAATCAAATGGAAATGCTAGAAATCAAAATCATAGCAACTAAAATGAAGAATGCCTTTTTCAAGCATATCAGATGACTCAAAAGAGTCAAAGAATGAATCAGTGATAGCAGGACAATAGAAATTACCAAAATTGAAAAGCAAAAAAGAAAAAAAATATGTTAAAAAAAGCAATCAAAGAGAATGTAAAATAGTTAAACATATACATAATCCCAGATTATTTTAAATACGTCTATTGGAAACCAAGAGCACACTGGGGTTTTTTTGGGGGGAGGGGGCAGAGAGAGAAAGAGAGGGAGGGGAGAGAGAAAAAGAAGCAGAATCATGCTCAATTAGACCAAGATAAGGCAAAAAATGGAATGATACAAATCAAAACCAGCTATAAACAGGGTACATTTTAATCCAACCATGTAAATATATATATATATATATATACACACACACACACTCACTTTAATGTGACTGTCTAAACTATCAGTTAAAAGATGAGGATCATCAGGTTAGGTAGAAAATTCAAGTCCCTTGCTATCTACAAGAAACCCATTTTAAATAATAAGATATAGAAAGGCTAAAGTAAAAGGATGTTCTAAAGCCAAAACAATGAGAACATGTCAATGGAGATAGTAACAAACATGAAGAAGGTCTCAATAGCCGAAGCAGGAACAATTTGAGAAAAAATAAATAATGTGTTATTGGATTACAACACAAAGTATAAAATGAATATCCATGTAAATAAATAAATAAATAAATAAATGGAGGAGGGAGGACAAACCAATCTTACAGAATTTCAGATGATATATGTAGATCTCCCCTAAGTTTAATCCACCTACTCCCAACCTTAGGTATGGACTGGACTTAGTGACTTGTTTCCAAAGAATGGAATGTGGAAAATGGAAAAATCATAATAAGAGGATACTATGAAAAACCCTATACCTATAAATTTGATCATTTAAATAAAATTCAGTTCTTTAAAAGACACCAAACTGTGAAAAACTCACTAAAGAATAATTAGAATACCTGAATAGTGAGAATGAGGGAGAGAGGAAAAGGGGATGAGGGGGTTGGGGGTGAGGAAGAGAGAGAGAGAGAGAGAGAGAGAGAGAGAGAGAGAGGGAGGGAGAGAGAGAGAGGGAGAGAGAGAGAGAGAGAGAACCATATCATATTACTGGTAAAATGCAAACACACAGCTATTCAAAGAAAGAGATTATATCTATATATAACTTAAACACACACACATATAGATAGATGATTGATAGATATAGATAGATAGAAAGAAAGGTAGATAGATAGATTGAAGGTTATAAGTAATTGAATGTGTTGTTAACCACCCCCCAACAAAGAAAACCCTAGGTGCGGATGATTTCACTAGCAAATTCTACCAGACACTTAGGAAAGAAATAATACCAATTCTACAAAATCACTTGCAGAAACGTAAAAAATAGGGAATGCTTCCTCACTCATTTTATGAAGCCAGCAAAATAGTACAGTCATTTTAGTTAAAGTATGGTTGCATTTTAAAGTTAAATACACTTAAAATATGACTCAGGTATTCCATTCTTAGAAACTACCAAAAGAAAAGACGGCATGTATCCACACGTTGGCTTTTAATGATTGCTCTAAGGAGCATTCATTATTCATAATTGTCCCAAATCTGGAACAACCACATGATCATCAACTGGTAAATGGATAAACAAATCTAAACAAATTGGTTTACACACACAGACACTTGTGTGTGTGTGTGTGTGTGTGTACACTTGAATACTATTCATCAATAAAATACAGAAAAGTACTAAGAATTTTATAGTGTCCAGCCTTACATTTAGATCTTTTATTCATTTTGTGTTTATTTTTGTGTATGGTGTTAGAGAATGTTCTAATTTCATTCTTTTCCATGTAGCTGTCCAGTTTTCCCAGCACCACTTATTGAAGAAGCTGTCTTTTTTCCATTGTATATTCTTGCCTCCTTCGTCATAGGTTAGTTGACCATACGTGAGTGGGTTTATCTCTGGGCTTTCTATGTTCCAAATCATCATTTTCAAAAACAAACTTGCATCTAACCATTCCCCACAACAAAAATTTCTGCCAAGTCAGGCCCAGTTTTGTGAAACAAGGAACGATTGTTTGCCCCAGCTGAAGCCACATTCACAAAAACCTAGTAATGAAAGGAAAATAAAGAGTGTTTGTGGAAGTCTTCAAACCATTCGTTACTGGAGCTAAGAGGCCTCTTTCATTTCCATTGACTTAAATTTCTGGCAAGTCTAGATAAGTATGTTTAGAAATAACTTTTGTCACATAATTTGATGTTGGTGTTCAGTCTGTAAAAAATAGGGAAGGGAAGAACTTTGTATGGGTTCAAAATTGAGTATCAAATTGTGCGTCTCCAAAAAAACATTTTAGAATTTGTTTCTGAAGGCTTTATGTTAAAACTTAGTGAACAGTCAGATGTAGAAGGATATGCCCACATATTACCAGACCTGTTTTGTGTGATGATGTCTCCATAATATTTAGGGTATAAGGAAGTGCAAGAAGTGAATCTATTCATCACCAAAAGCTTGTTATCTGAATTATGTATATTTGCCTGTACATCACTTTTAAGTATGTTTAAAGAGTGTTTCTTCTCTAATTTAAAATTGTATTTTGTTACTTCTCTCAAAACATACTTATTGGGCATCTGCCGTGTGTAAAGGTCTGTCCTAGGTACTGATCACATAGCAGAGGACAAAAGTGACACAGCTCCCCACCTATGAGACCTATTATTCTAATGGAGATGAAAAGTTCTTATTTTTAAAACCCTATAAAACAAATATACAATTACAACATGGAATAAGTCCTAGGAAACAATATACTGTGAGAGAGTGGAACTGACAACACAAAGCTTTGTGAAATGAACAGAAGACCTTGCTGCAACTTTGTGGTTGAGTTTGGTGTTGTGTGCAGGTGTTAGCAAAGAAAGCGAGAATGGCATTGGTGGAGATGTTGAAGCAAGTTTCTAAGCTGACCTTAGCAGTTTAGAGAAGCTCAAAGAACTCCTTGGGGCTGAAATATAGGAACAAAAAATAGATCAGTCCAAGGTGAGTTTGGAAAGATAAAAGGTAACATGCCTGGTAGAGCATTACAAAACTGTGGTAAAGGAAGAAGGGCCTAAAAGAAATGGGTAGCATGTCACACACATTTGACTACACAGGCCAAATTGTTGTTCACTATTTCCCAATTATCTCTCAGCTTTTTTTTACAGCTTATTTGCTTGAATGAGGGCTTTTGATTATGTCTTTTGGCTTCTTCCCTTAGACCCTGCCCTTTTTGTTTTGTTTTGTTTTCTGAGTATCATTATAAACATATCTGATTTTATATATGTAGTATATTTTAATCAATTGCAATAACTATTCTTGTTTGATATTCAAATTGTTCCATCTTTGGCCAATAGGAAGAATCTTAAATTTGGCTCTATGTCACCTTGATATGACTCCCATTAGTCTCACACTTATTCACTTGCTTTCTGGAGTAACAAAGTGCCCAAACCAGGAATCTACTATTCTTCCAAGTAGCATTAGTTTTTGAGACTACTATCTGAGTCCTAAGTGGGGTCATTGCTACTGTATTATTACTGTTTCTAGGTCTTTTCAGTGATATATTTTTATATTGGCATTTCCAATCCAAATGTAGCATGATAGAAATTTTTTTTTCAAATTTTCCTTTTTTAAAAATATTGGAGAATAGTTGATTTACAATGTTATGTTTCAGGTGTACAGCAAAGTGAATCAGTTACACATATACGTATACAGTAAGTCCCCTACATATGAACGAGTTCCGTTCCAAGGGCGCATTCCGTTCGTAAGTCCAATTTGTTCCTAAGTTCCTAAGTCCAACTTGTTCATAAGTCCAACAAAGTTAGCCTAGGTACCCAACTAACACAATCGGCTATATAGTAGTGTACTGTAATAGGTTTATAATGCTTTTCACACAAATAATACATAAAAACAAACAAAAAATAAAGAGAACATTTTAAATCTTACAGTACAGTACCTTGAAAAGTACAGTAGTACAATACAACAGCTGGCATACAGGAACTGGCATCGAGGGAACAGGCAAGAAGAGCTACTGACTGGAGGAGGGTGAGGAGATGGGAGATGGTAGAGCTGAAGGATTGTCAGCAATAGGAGATGGAGGACAAGCTGCAATTTCACTCACGCCTGACGTTGATGGAACATATGTTCGCATCTTTGAAAGTTTGCAGCTTGAAGGATCGTATGTAGGGGACTTACTGTATTCACTCTTTTTTAGATGTTTTTCCCATATAGACCATTACAGAGTATTGGGTAGAGTTCCCTGTGCTATGCAGTAGGTTCTTATTAGTTATCTATTTAATTTTCTTGATTTTATATTTGTTTCTCTTTTTTCTAATACTGACAACATGAGCTCCAAATAACGCACTGAAATTCTTAAAAACTACTCAGTCTACTGATGGAAATGTGGTTATCTTCCTGGGGGTAACACTGCCCCCTCCCTCAGGCTGCATTTGTAAAAGGAGAAGGACATCTTTTGTTGATATGTGATGGGAGGTGGTGCTGCTGGTATATAACTTCCAGAGGGTCAAGGATAATGAACCCTGAAAAGTACCATACATTTTTACACAACGAAGAATTGCTCAGCCTAAAATGCTAATAACACATCTGTAAAGAAATACATAGAAGCAGAGAGGGATTTACCAGAAAGCTAAGGAGACTTAATCTTCAGGGCCTCTCACTTGCAGTAGTTCCTTGATAGGTTCTAGGAGTACTCTAGCATCCCAGAAACATATTCACATGGTCACATATTCCTTTTTAAATTAGCTGTAGTAAACTATTTTAACTGAAATTGATGAAGACCTCCTCTCCTTCCACTCTGGCTTTGACTTCCCGCTCACACTTACCTTTACCTTTGGTGGCATTGAAGTGGCTACAAGGGATTTTTTTAACGTGGATGTGGTTGGCTTTTGTTTAGTGGTACATACGTATGTGGTTTGTTATTACCAAGTAAAGTTTGATTGTTGCTAGCAGTCCAGTATAAGTACAGCTTCCTGTAGCTCTCCTCAATGCATCTTGAAGAAAAGTTGTATTCTCTTATAAATATGCCCTATGGTACCTATCTCCATACTTAAATAGGTAGGAGAGAAGATTCAAAGCTAGTCTATCCAATCTTCCAATTGTGGTATGGTTCAAAGTGTAATTGGCATATTTGGTTTTTATGGATTCTAAGTCAAAAATAACAGTTCTATCCTTGGAGGAAATTATCAAGAAATTTTAAGTTCTATTTGTGGGGTGTGTGTGTGTGTGTGTTTTCTTTTTTGATACTACTTGTAAAAACTAAAATATATCAAAATTCTTGTGCTTGAAAGACTCAATGTAGTGGTATTTAAATATCCAGTGTATTTGGGTGTGAAATAACATGATTTATGCTTCAAAACTATTAACAGTAAAAAAAAAAAAATTTGCCCAAACATGCCAGAGGGAAGATTAAATTATTTTCTATCCTCTTTCATGGAATATTATTACAAAATTCTTGTCAAATGAAGAAAGAAAAAAATACAGTAGAGGTATATCATGTACTTAATTAAATCAAAAATAGATTTGGTGGTATTTGTCAATGTGTTGAAATTTTGAGTTTCTGTTAATCATTTTTCATTTTAAGTAAATATTATATCATACTTAATTTCGTATATTATTTTCTTAAAGACCTCATACTCTCAATTGCATAATCTCAGGCTCTATAAAACCTGAATCTTTCTTCATATAGAAAGAAATAGAAAGCCCTGTGCACTAGTCCAGTGACAAATGGTGATTTGTACTGGTTTGGTGATAACAGAGACATGGGTAATTCAGAGATACCTGGTAGATAAAATATACTATACTTTGGAAACTAGATTCAGTGATGTCACAAAATACGTATTAAAGAAAAAATTACATTTGAACCAACTCTTCAGTTTTTTACACACCATTATTTTTCCTCATAGGATTGGCCTTTTCACACATTATGTTTTTAATTCCTAACAATGTTTGTAAATATTTTGGTTAGACATCATTGTCCTTGAGTTATAAGGAAAAAGACAAAAAAAGTTTAGAAGACTGACTCCCAAAGTTCTTGACCTTAGTGTTATCAATATAATCTTGATCTTTTCTTTTCCTTGCTTAGCTGTTCTACAAAGATTTATTCAGAGCTATAATACAATGGTTAAATTTCTCAATCAAAAATGTCTCTATCAAAAGCAAGAAGAGGAATAGCTGAGGCTAGAAACTTTGTGGTCTAAACTTAGAATCAGAATAAGTAGGTAAATCTCTCATTGTGTGTGTGTGTGTGTGTGTGTGTGTGTGTGTGTGTGTGTGTGTGTGTGTGTATTTTACCTGAAATCCAATGGTAAAAATAAAGAATTTGTCTTTCATTTCAGGCGAAGTTCTTTTTTTTTGTAAAGAAATCCCAGTGATTTATATTGTCTCTTTTTTTTTAGTAAATTTATTTTATTTATTTATTTTTGGCTGTGTTGGGTCTTCGTTGCTGCATGCAGGCTTTCTCTAGTTGCAGCGAGTGGGGGCTACTCTTCATTGTGGTGCACAGGCTTCTCACTGCGGTGGCTTCTCTTGCGCGGAGCATGGGCTGTAGGCACGCGGGCTTCAGTAGTTGTGGCTCGCGGGCTCCAGAGCACAACCTCAGTAGTTGTGACTCACGGGCTAGTTGCTCTGTGGAATGTGGCATCTTCCCGGACCAGGGCTCAAACCCGTGTCCCCTGCATTGGCAGGTGGATTCTAAACCACTGCGCCATCAGGGAAGCCCTAAAGTTCTTTTTTCAACAAGATAAATAAATAAATCAAAATACTATATAAAAGGCCAATTCCTTAATATTTTACTTGTTAATATTTTACTTGTTTGCCTTAATCTTTTGTTTTCTAATACATACTCAATGTCAACTGCCAGAGGTGAAGCAAGCTTTTGATATTTCCCTTTAAACTTTCCCTGTTAGACTTGGTCACTGAAAATCCCCTGAAATTATGGTTTGTACAACTGATCATGTTTCTGTACATTATTATCCCTGTTATTTATATTTCTCTCGTCAAGCACTCTCCACTCTCCCTCTCTGCCCTAGCCTCTTTCAAATATGTGTTCAATTTCCTTTTCTAAGCACTGGCCCTAGAACCATATCATTTACAGATATTATCAAGTTGACTCTCAAAAGCCAGAGCAATTCCAAGTCAGCATTTAAGTTGGAGCCCTATGGTGATAATTCATGTGTTATAAGAAACTGTGCAGGGGTTTCAATAGGTTGTACACTGCCTTCCAAACCCCTGGTGACCCAGTATAGGAACAGAGAATAAGGCAGTGCTGTGCCTCACTTTGCCCTCATGGTGCACAGGTGGAATGTTTGTAAACCATGTCCTTTGTCGAACATAATAAAAGAGTGGTTTCCAGAAAAGAAAAACTATTTTAATTTGTTTGGTAAAGTGGATAATTTGTCTATAAAACACCTAACCACCTACCCATTTTTCTTGCCTGTATATTTCAAAACTTTGTATACTATATCCCTCTGCCTCTTTGGAAGCCTCATTTCCAGACTTACCACTATTCTTTCTGGCAACTATAATTTCTTCATTTCTTTTCTTTCTTTCCAGTTGAAAGACTTTATATATCTCTCAAACCTGGTACATTTACTCCATTTTCACTGCTACTTTCTTTGGCCAAATTGCCACATTCTTTTCCTGGAATACTGAAATTACATTTGAGCTGGTCTTTCTGCATATACCTTTTCTCCTTCTTATTTCCTACCCCTAGTATTCCCCAAAGTGTGGCCATAAGTGATCTTTATACAGGTTGAATCTTTTGCACCCTGTTTAAATACGACTTTTCATTAAAGTTGAAATCCCAAATCTTGCCAGCTCATCTCAAGCTCCTCTTCCTCTTATTCTTTGCACTCTACCCAAATTGGCTCTTTTCAGTTCCTGTGATGAATTCCCCCCCCCCCGTTTTATGTTACCAAATAAGTTCACTCTCATATCTCGAAGCTTGGTTTAATTGTCACATGTTCAAAGAGGTCTTAAATGATAAATCAGATTGGGTTGTATACCCCTCTGTTATTTCATAATACTTTGTATTTTTTTCCTAACAACCTCAGTTTCTAGATTGTATATACATTACTATTGTGGTTAAATAGTAAATTGAAAAATTGGTTTTATAATGTCTACCACCTTGGCTAAAATAAAAGCTTAAAGAGAGCAGGCATTGTATCTATCTTGTTTAACACTAAATCTCCAATAGTTCACAATTCCTTTCATACAGTAAGAGTTTAATAAGTCTTTGTTGAATGAAAAATAAATAAATAAATGAATTATCTCATTCCAGAACTGAAGGCTTTTGATGATATCCTTTTCAAAATTCTCTTGTAACTTGACTTCTGGTGAGCTCCATCTTCCTGAATTTGCTTCTATATGTTTATTTCTCTTTATCTTTTTAATGTATTTATTTTCCTTATTTAAGCCTTTAAATAGATAATTATTGCTTGGGTGTTTTTTGTTTTCTATTTCTCTGAAGATTAAGACTTGGCTTCCTTTGTCTATCCAAGTTATGCCCTACTGGAGAACTCCTCCATTTTCATTGCCTCAACTACCACGTAATTTATTGGAAAAAATGGAATCATACTGGTCCTGTGGTTCAGCCCCTTATTTAATGGTTGACTCTTCTTCACTGCCAAACAAATGTTCATTAAACTAAAGTTAGATATCTTTAAGATTGGGAATCTCCTTTATTTTGAAGCAAACAATCACAATTTCAGGCAGTTTGAATGGTCAAAAAAAAAATTTAATGCCACTAAATTCCATCTCATTGTAGTTTCCATATACATAGGCATACACACACAGAGTCTTAATATTTGAATATAGTTATCATGACCCATGGGTGTTTTGTTATTTTAACCAGTTCTTATATGCTGTGGTTTTATGTTTTCTCATGGCTCTTTTCATTTGCCTTTGTCTCTGGCCCTCCTAATATAGGGTAACTATTGTGGAAAGTAATATTCCGGACCTGGTCTATCCAATTATACTTCTGCTACCTATAACTACACTGTCAATTTTATTCATCACAATCAAGAAATCTTTGCTATTAAATATCACAAACTGTGATATATTTTTTCTGTATGTGATATATTTATTAAGGGCTTTGTCAGTTCTTCCATGTGCAGATAGAATAATCCCAAAAACAATAAATTCTGTGCCTAATATATTATCTTTTTAAAGCTGTTTCATCATAATCTCACTCTTGTCTTCAGTTAATGGAATCATAATTTGACATAATTATATTAGTTATTAGATATAATTACTCAGAAAAATTTACTGTTGAGTCCACATTGTTATAGGATCGATACATACTGATATTTTATATAGCTCATTATAATAGTTATATTTTCAATTTTTTTTGTTCTTTCATTCTGACTCTTAGAAATTTCTCTTCCCTTGTTGGAGAGTCCCTCCTTACTTTACTTTGTATTCACAAAATATTTCACATTATACTAATCTACAAACACTTTGATACATAGTATTTCTATTATTTTTACTATTAACTATAACCAAATACTATATAACCAGATACTTCAAGTTATACAAGGAAACTAGCAACAAATAATACAACCGCAAAAGAACCTTAGCCACAACCTTTCATGAAGAAAATAAAATATTTGAGGAAACGATGTACACATATATGAAATTTTAAGAGAAGCTAAGCAAGTACTCAAATTGTAGCCCAATCTCTATGAAACTGCAGCTTTGAAGAAGAAATTAACAGTGTAGACCTTAGAGCCACACTGTCCAAGTCAAATCTAGCTTAGAATTTCCTCATCCAGTATTGTTATATGGATTAGAAGAGTTAGTGTATGTAAATTACTTACAATATTGAACGACACAGAATATTCAGCTATTACTTCATCTAAAACACTCCCAGCCATGTGGAGAACATGAAATAAATATTGTTAAATGACTAAATCAAAGAATGAACAGAATTGATATGATTATTCCATGAGGACATTTTAGAGAAGGAAAGTCTTGTTCATCATTACTCTATTATAATTTTTACAATGAGAAATACAACGTGTAGGAAGGGCATGAATCACAGATATCATATAAATTAAACTTCAAATATCTAATTTTATGGTATCAGAAATCACGTGCAGAATAAAATCATTAGTTTTACTTAAAAATGCCTTTCTTAATTTTTCCAAACTGTTAATTAAACCAATTCTACTTTTAATATTATCAAATGATCCCCCAGTTCCTTTTGGCAATTGATACCTCACTCAGCCATCCATGCTTTCTAAATCAAACTTAAACTTTCTTCTACATTATTAATGCTAAAATTATGCCATAGGGAAATGAATGAAGAGGTTACAGTAGAAATGAAGATTGTTTAGTCAGCTGTTTATAAGTACATCTGGTATAAAGACTAAATAAATCTTAAACCCTGAAGCAGCATAATGAAAATAGAAACTCTTGGACAAAAACTGTCCAGTTTTGTATACATTTATCTAAAAACTATTTCTAGACAGAATATTTTACAGGACATTCCTCCAAAGTATTTTCTACGTTTTCTCATTTTAGAATTCAAATGTTACCTATTTTTTCTCTTTTCCTGAGATTTTTCCAGGGAGGTTTGTGTACATTAAAATTTTTAAGAAAATAAAATATAACTTGAGATTTTAAAAGAATAGAGTTCAATATCATTACTTCCCTTAGGTAGTAGTAAAAAAAGGTGTATGTTATTTTTATGTTCATGGAATTATTGATGAATTTATTGTGTTAAGTATATTCATTGTTTATTAACATGGTAGATATCAGGGGGTATAAAAGAAGTATCCTGCCATATTTTTAGAATATTGGTGTTTTAGATTCTTTGAAAGAATGGCCAATATAATTAGCATAACCATGTGATTTTTTTGTTCAAACTATGACAATATTTAAAGTAAAAATGGGCATGATTAATAATTCTGCCAGAATAGATAATAGATACTCTAGACCAGGTGAGGTAATTGGTCAGTAAAGATGTTCGTGTTAAAATAATAGTACTAATTCAGAAGGGTACACTTTTTAGGAGTTTACTAAATAGGTTAAATGGCCCCATGCTAAATAAGCAAATCTCAGGGTCATGTGGGACATGAGGAAACATCTTGGCCAACTCCCCATTAGGATATTTGGATGTACTCCATAATACTTCCTAAAGTTCAAATTTGAATGGCACAAGTGACAAGAAACTCAGTGTCTTTTAATATATTGCATTATAAGACAGCTCTAATTGATTATAAAGGCATTTAATATTTTTACCCCAAGTCTGCCTTATTCTAACACTTACCTGTTTGTTCTAAGTTTTTTTTCAGAGTTCAGATAAAATCAGGTAAATTACTTTTTCACACAATAATCTTTCAAATATATGAAGACAGCTATATGTCCCTACTTAGTCTTCAGATCTCAGCTACTTGCCCTGACTAGTCTCCTCTAGATGTGCTCCAGTGTGTCAATATTATTTTAATGTGTCGATGTTTCTATTAAAATATGGTATACACAAATGAATCCAATAATACTTACTGATTTTTAGTTGTGAACAGATAGTCTTACTTTGCTCTTTACTGGATGTAAAACATTAGGGAATACTGTGTTCAACCAAAGAGTGAGATGATGAGTTGGAGCGTATTTAAGGGAAAGTATTTATTTAATTTGACCCACTGTTATATTAGAAGAATGTGTTGTGTGTGTATTTGTGTGTTCCTTTTCTTTAATCTATATCTCTTACCTCCATATATTTGAAGAACATCTGTTGGTATATTAAACGTTCACAATTTGAAAATGCAGTTTTTTTATATTTAATGCAATACGTTGAATGTAAATATAGAGTAGCCCATGCAAGAAAAAGCAAATTTAAGCCTGAAGTTCTCTGAAAAATAATATCACAGTCATAATCAGTGTGGGAAAGATAATCACCTGGGCAATTTGGTGTTAAGGAACTGAACAAGAACATACCTACACTTGTCATAGAATAACACTTAAATTATGTATTTACCTTGTTGTGGGCTACATGGAAACATGTAAATGAGGTTTGTCCTTTTTTTGGTTATGTTTAGGTTATTCAAATGACTTGAATTTGAGTACCAACACCCACAGAACTGGGATTTCAAGTGAGCCTGATGGTGCAGCAAATTTAGTTTGGATGAAACAAGTCCAGATGTAAATGCATACCTATATCAGCTGTGGTTTCAGTGCAGACATATTGCTGATCTGTTTTTAGATTATCAAACTCCAAGCCAAGTGGTCATAAATTAATTATGTTTGGAACTCTTATAGAGGCATAGGAAGAACTTAAAATGAAACAAAACAAAATTGAGTTGTTCTACAGCATACTCTCTTCTTAACTGGAAACTTATAGGTAAAATACTAATTCAGATAATTCAGATGATATTTAGGTCATATGTAGAATATAAAGAAACTAATAATGGTTCAGTAAAGCCCACTCAATAAAATATATTTGGATCATTATAAGTACTCAGCCCTTAGTCATACACTCTGAAAGACAGAAATCCCTAAAAAATTACATTCCATATAAGTGGAATAACAGGACACATTCCCATGGAACACAAATATGTTGCAGTGCATGATCGAATACCAAAATGAAAGCTATGAATCGAGGAAGGAGATATTTGCTAGAAAGGCTTTTGATGCTGGTGGGACTTATTTATAAAGGCCCAAGTCAGAGGGGATTGAGGTCAACAGTAATGAGGAAGGAGAGTCATTAAGGGTATGCCGCATAATTACAGTTCTCACAAAGGCTGGGCTGCAATACTCCATGGTCTCTTATTTAATGTTGCATTATGCTTTTTCAATTTTAAAATTCATGTAACCCTTGTGTCTAATTTAAAAAACACTCAGTTCTTCCTATTTCTGTTTTGGCCACAAGTATGTACATCTTAAATACTTATTCAATCAGCAATTATGGCTAATTAAATAAATTTCTTTGCCTAGAAAGCCAAAAATTTTTTTTTTAGTGCAAGAATATAGAAGCTCTTTCCCAGCTCCCTTTTCCTTTTACCATTTAGGTGGTGGGAAAATATTTTAATTTTTATATTCTTACAAGAAGGACAACATTTGGGGGATTAAAAAATGCATTTTTGTTTCCCAATGAAGTCATGATTTCTTGCATAATTTTATCTCGAAGCCCTATGTGCCATGGAACAAAGGCTACTCACTAGCTCAGAAAATCATCTCAAGGAAGATTTTCTAAATATCTTTAACAAGAGTCTTGAAAGCCACTTTTTGTTTGTTTGTTTGTTTTGTTTATTTAGAGGGGAAAAAAGCTTCTAAAATTTTGTTACTCCATTTACATTTCAAGGGACGAATCTGGTGGACTAAATAATTGAGCTTTATTTTAGGCCAGTATAAAGAAAAGTGATTTGGTAAAATGCCAGTGTTCTTGCCACCACCTCCAATCCCTCACCGCCATCACTATACCATAAGACTACACCTTGGAGGAGAGGGGCTTAGAAATTTTACGTAAATATAGGTGAGTCAAAATTAATTGAAGATAGTTGCCTGCTTCTTCAGACATAGTGTGGGGAAGCTGCATATCCTTGCAGACTCCCAGCATTTGGCTATGTGCCATAGAATATGACAAAATATGTCTCAGAAGCAATGAAACTGAAATTTTTGTGGGAGGCAGCTTGATACATGGACTTGAGGAAGGATTCCTGGCTTACTAAACTATGGGGCTGAGAGATAGGTTCTTCATGTGTTCCCATGAACCCTAGTGAAATAATGTCAAGTCACTGAGAGGAACAGTAGACTGTCAGTGTCCTGACATTGAAACAAATAGACCACTGAGTATGAGGAGTATTTCACCAGGGCCTCTAATCAGGTCAAAACACTCAGAAGTGAGTACCATCAAAACATTCAAAAAGACAGATGGTACCTCAGTGGCCCCCAACCCAACAAAGAATAGAGCTAGGGCCTGCCCCTTCCCCACATGCCCAGGTAAAGCTTAACCTTACACTCTTTGATATCACCTTGGAGAGGAACAGAGGAAAGGAGAGGAAATATGAAAGGCTATGAGAATCAAAAACTAGAGTTTAAAAAAACTCTTTAAATTATTGACTCAAGCTAGTTTATAAGCTTAGGCCCAATTTGCTGTTCTTTGTTTCTCTTAGTTTTTCTTTACTACTAAATGAGTTGGATGAACTGACTCAAATCCCTTTAATTTTGCAACCTCTGATATTAAACCCCCTCAACATGGATTGTGCACCTACTACAATCCCTTGGTCAACTCATACTCTCACTTTCCCAAATGACTACTTCATACCTTTCCCTCTCTCCTTACACCTACCACTAGTAACCCCATGTTTTGCATTCTCTTCACTGAAGAGACAGAACCAGAAGCAAGGTTTGTACTTTATTTGCCCCCAATTGGTATTATTCCTTTCATGCTTGCCCCCCTCCCAAATCTATTCTGAAAACAGAAACCAGAATGATGCTTTGAATATATAAATCAGATCATGTCACTTCCTCAGTGCCTTCCCATTTTCTTTTTAACACTTATTACTGTCTTGCTTATTTCTCTTTTGCTAGGATATAGAATAGTTTCTGACACCCAAAAATTGTCTTAATAAATATTTTTGAATCAATACGTATATCAATAAATCTCTTATAAAAGGATTAATACCATAAGACAATTATCTTATTACAAGTAAGTAAAGAAATTCAGGAGATGATGTAAATAACATCACTGAAGTAAAGGACTTAGATAAATAATTTGTCATTTTTAGTGGTTATTTGTAATTGACCAGCTTAGTCAATTGGACAAAGTGACCCAGATGAGAGAAAAACCTATCTATGGCTTAGATCCTCATGTGGTTCAATTAGTTTTTCCCTATTTTGCAGTCACAGAATTTACCATGTCCCAATCAGGCATTTTGTAATTATTTCCTCTTGTTCACATTCAGCTGGAACAACACTAATCTGTTCCCAGTAATAGAAAACTATTCCCAACTGGCTGGTCAGTAATATCATCATCATATCCTTATCTGCAAAGGGATAGTTTACAGAAATAAGAGGAATTACAAGGTTTCACTTTATCTTTGATCTAGCCAAACACAATGCTCCTTTTAGAATCCCATTTGCTCAAAGGAGAAAGTTCTCCTTAAAGACAATCAGAAAGAAAACCACTTGGGTTTCTATTGATTTTAGATAAATCATCTGGAATAGGTTTTTTTTCTACTGAATTTTGGCATATCAGCTTCCTGCAGAAGAAGTTGATTAAATAATATGGAGAAAGTAATAAGAAGAGAGAAATCATATAATGTTCAAAGCTTTAAAGAGGTCTTCTGCAAGGTCACTGAAACTCAGATGAAATTCCAGTTGGGTCTCTTTTGTTCTATTTACCGTAGTGCTGGAAGTTGAACTTGGCAGTTAGGAGCCCTTTGCCTTCTGAACAATTGTGGCTTGAATCCATTCTTCATACAGAAAATAGTTAGAAAATATCTTTGATGCTCGTAATTCAAGTCTGGAAATGGTTTCGATGCTAAACAATTGTTTCTGAAAAGACCCTGTGTTCCAAATAACTGCAATTTGTGCATTCAGTGCTCAGCAATGGCAAATAAATTGTAGATCTTTCTAATTTACTTCAAATGTCATTATTCAGTCCAGTTTTATTCACCTTCACTGCAGTTTTAACAGTCTATGTGATTCCTGTTTATGGATTAATGAGAACTTTTTCTTTTTCCCCAAGAGAATGCTATGTTGACTTTCTAAAGCTGTTTTTTAAAAGCAAAAGGAAATTATAACATCTTTCAAATGCATATATGAATCACATCATTCATAATTGTAACTTCAAAACCAGATATCAGATATGATCTCATTTCAGCTTAGCATGTATACAGTTAATGCTGGCCAGCTATCTTTTTAGGAGACCCGAGGTGTGATATTAATTATGTATATTGTTACACACCTGTAGAAAATCAGCCTGCCCTTCTGGAGCTAATAAGAAAATTAAATGTTAAATTCAGACTGCATTGAGAGGGCTTTTTCAGTTATGCGTGCCATCTTTTGCCTGAGTGTTCCATATTCAGCCCTGTTCATTTTCATGCAGATTACCAGGTATTTTATGAGTGAGATTAAAAAAGAATGTTCTTTTGAAACCCTGCATCTGCTAGTCTATATTATATTGTCAGGAGAAAGGAGGAGGAAACTGCTGTCCCATTAACTATGGAAATATGACCTACAATCCATTGCAAAACTACTGGGAAAAAGTGTGATATTCCCCATCCATACAAGAATGGTGGTTTCCTAGAGGGAGAATGAGGATTCTCACTGACTTTTCATATATATATATATACACATATATGTATATGGCTTTTTATTTTTCTTCTTAGTATTCATTTTGGGCAGAATATATTTTTTCCTTGAAAAGCAGTAGTGTGTAGAAGTTAAGAGTTTAGTTTCTGAATGTGGATATTTTGTGTTACATCCCATCTGCTGTTCACCAGCTGTGTAAGCTTGGGGAGTTCACTCAATTTTTCTAGATCTCAGTTGGATTACCTATAAATTGAGGCTGATAAAGATTACATTAATAAGTACTTAGAAAGCAAGGAATAAGCACTAATAAATACTAGCCATTACTTTTGTATATGTTTTGCTGAGTGATTGACTCAAGTTAATTTGTACTGAAGTCAGTCACCATTTGTGATCTTTCATGCTTCTCTAGTATGCATTCTTCTTTCTAGCAATTTATCTAGTACCCCTACAGGGTTAAAATCAGTCCCTATATCATCTCTGCTTCTATGAAAAAAATATTAGATAGATTAGGCCCAAACCTCTCTGTGGAGTAATATTTCCATAGCAGTCTGGATCAGATATATCTGTATCTCTCTCTCTCTCTCTCTCTCTCTCTCTCTCTCTCTCTCTATATATATATATATATATATATATATTTTTTTTTTTTTTTTTTTTTTTTTTTTTTTTTGCGGTACGCGGGCCTCTCACTGTTGTGACCTCTCCCACTGCAGAGCACAGGCTCTGGACGCGCAGGCTCAGTGGCCATGGCTCACGGGCCCAGCCGCTCCGCAGCATGTGGGATCCTCCCGGACTGGGGCACGAACCCGCGTCCCCCGCATCAGCAGGCGGCCCCTCAACCACTGTGCCACCAGGGAAGCCCCACATTAGTGGTTCTTAACGAGAGTTCTGGAAGCTGCCTCAGTGTTACCTGACAACTTGTTAGAAATGCAAATTATTGGGTCCTATCCTAGACCTACTGAATCAGAGAGTGATTTTGATGTACACTATACTTTTAGAACCACCGATGTAGGTATCACATTGAATTAAAAGTAAACACAAGATGAATGGGCTTTGTACAAATTATTTTCTGGCTTAAAAAATTATTGCTGTAGATTTCTACAAAAAGTATAAGGTAACAAAAACAACAGTATTGCATGACTTTTTTTTTTTTTTAATGTGACACCCCCTTACTCTCTTAACTGACGTAGCCTTTTCAAACTTTTTGAAGTTGTTTAACAATATCAGTGGATAGTAGAAACAGAAGTGGAAACGATGTCTGCAATTGTAATATCCACTAAGAAAAAAGGTATTTAGCTTATATAGCTAAAAATCAAGCCATGAAACCAAATTTCAAGGGATTAACCCAAAGACTATTGTTACTTGTCATGATCCAAATGATTTTAATAAGAATCTTACCTTGATAATGTCATCGCTCCTGGCAGAAAAACTTACTTGTCCTTTAATGCCTCCCCTTGGTCTGGATGAAGTGATGCAACTAATCTGAAGAGTTTTATTAACCCATTTCCCCCAACACATCCCTGAATTCATTACAAGTTGGAGTTCTTTGACCAGTTATCTGTAGTACTTCATAAATATTTTCCTTTGTCTGCAGTGTTCCATGAATGCCTTAAATTCAATTGAGAAAAATATATTTTAAAGTGGAATAAAATTTGGTAATTTTGGTGTTCTGAATAACTCACACAAACCATCATTATAGTAGCAGAAGCTTCAAATGAAACTAATAACACTTAGAGCCACTTTGAACTTGGAAACTGTCATGGATCTAAAATCTTTTTTTATAAAAATAGGATTTTTCATCAAAGTCTCTTATTTGGGGGAAAAAACATGTATTTGTAATGTGTTCTGAATAACTTGACATATATTGAAACTGTTAATATCAAAATACAAAATAGAAACTTAAAAAATGTTTACTTTCAAGTGAGTGAAATGAGAGGATCCATGTGAAATACACCTGTTCAGCATCTTATTAGCTATGAATGTATTGACAGGTTTTCATTTCACGAATTCAAGGAAACAAGATGACTGCCATTGAAACTTTTAGTGTTTTCCCTAAAGCAGTCAGTTTAAGTAAAATGAATGCTAAGTCTCCTCTGTTGAAATCTTATTTAATTAGGTGTCAGTAAATTTGAATGATAGGATTGTATAGTTAAATTACATAAGTTGTACAGTCATAAATAATGATTACATCTTCATTTTTTAAAAGTCAAACTGTAACAGTATTCATATAATGACATGCATGATTTTGTGATGCATAAGGCTAAAGTATATAAGTTATATCTTCTATGATCCATTTTTTTAAGGTTAAGTTTGAAAAAAGAAATCACCTCCTAATTTCAAATGACTTAAGGAGTTGAATTTTAAGTTTCTTCTCCCAAATTTTGCCAGAATTTGAAGGAATTTATAGAACTTTTATTAAAAACAAAACAAAACAAAAATACCAAAGCAAAAACAAATTATAAGATGGCCCACAGATTAGTTTCAATTTGCCTATAATCTTTTTTAAGGAAACCATTTCCCATGCAATGAATTTTACATGTAATTGTCAAGTCAGAATAAGTCTGTTTCCATTTAAACTTTAATTCCCTTGATATTACTAGTTTAGGTGCATTGTTACTAAAATTAACAAATTTCAGGAGAAATTGATCACTTTCAACCTAGTTGAAATGCTAGCAGCACATGAAAATCTCCTGAGAACATTCTAAATATAATATTTGTTGGCCTTCATCCTCAGATACTAACTTAATTAGTCTAGGTAGTGTTCTGGGATTAGAATTTTTTTTCAAACTTTCCAGATAATTCTAATGTGTAGCCATAGTCTATACTATGGTGGGTCTCAGATTTTAGCAGGCATCGGAATCACCTGGAGGGCTTGTTAAAACACAGATTGCTAGGCTCCATCCCCAGAGTTCCTGTTTCCCTAAGTCTGGATAGTCTGGAAGATTTGCGTTCCTAGTAAGATGATGAGTTCTTAATCTTTGAGAACTATAGATTAAGTATGTAGATAGATATATTAGCGTAAACTCAGTGTCTCAAATAATTTAAAGTGTGTTAAATTTTCTAAGGAGTCAACAAACCACAGCTCAACACTGGCTGCTTGTTTTTGTAAATTAGATTTTATTGAGGCATAGTCATACCCATTCATTTACATACTGTGTTTGTTTTAGCTACTTCAAGGGCAGAGTTGAGTAATTGCACACCGACCATATGTCCCACAGCCTAAAATATTTATTCTCTGGCCCTTTTAGAAAAAGTTTGCTAATCGCTGCTCTAAATTATTGTAAATGATAATATAAATGGCAAAACAGCAGTAACCATAAAACGATAAGAAAACAAAAAACAGTAATTTTTAAGATAACACAGTATGTCTGAGCTTCAGCTGTTTATAGCCAACTGCCTTTTTGTCCATTTCTTAGTGGAGGTGTCAAAGAAAGCTAAAACTCAACATATGCCATACTAAACCCATGGTCTTCCTCCCCACAAACTCTGTAGGAAGTCCAAGCTCTTCCTACAAATAGCACCACCATTCAGACAGTTAATGCAACCCAGAATCCAAAGACTCAAATTTGGCAACTCCCTCTCCCCCACCATCTAGTTTTAAGTGTTAGGAATTTTTATCTCCATCCATTTTTCTCCATCTTTATCATTACTACCAACAATAGAGGTGCCCATTACCTCTATTCTGGACTACAAAAATAGCTTTTTAACTAAACTTTCTGCACTCACCCTGGCTGCCCTCCAATCCATTCTTCACCCCTTAACCAGTGTGAGCTTCCCTCATCATAAATTGAAAATCTTTACTTAAGATCCTTTTGAAGGCCTGAAAGCCTGCAGTGTTATTGGGCTGTCCTTATCTCTTCAGTCTTTCTGCACCATGCTGTCTGCTGTCTTGACATGCCAACCTACCTTCAATTTTTTTTATTCATCTCCTTTCTCTTACCAAAGGTCTTTGCTCATGCTATTTCCTCTGCTTGAGATATTTTTATTTATCCTGTTTATCTAAGTAACTCTTACCCTTTCTTTAAATACCAACTCAAATTTCATTTTCTCAGGGAAGCTTTCTCTGATCTTAGTGATTACTATAACTCTACTGTAAGGCTCATATATTAATTTACCTTTACCTTTAACCCTTGCCATAACTACACTTTTACATTTGTTCAAATAATTATTTGATATATCTATCTCTCCTGTAAAATTGTCATCTCAAGTAGAGCAGAAACTCTGTGTTTTATATTATTTCCCAGCATTATATCTCTGGTACCAGCAAGTGTCCGACACATAGTATATGTTTTGAGTAAAATGAGTTAATGGATAAACATATGCCAAAACTTAATTATGTTAACATATGTACAAATTGATATCCCCAATTAAAAGTCATGGAATCAAACTGGTTCAAAATAAATAGGTTAAAAAAAAGGAAAATTGAAGGGAAAAATTGCAAACTCTTCTGCTGTAAAAGCATGTATGCAATCATTTAAAATTATACTTACAATACTTACTTTTAAGAAAACATCTCTTGCTCCCTAAGACATTTTTAAACATAAGAAAATACTTGTTATGTTAAGTGAATAAAACAGAAAGAAAAATCTTTATGTGAAGAATGAAAAAATATACAAATATGACTAGAAAGCAGTAAAATAAAATGCTAGCAGAAATTGCTTTTGATCTGACATTTATACTACAACATGGATGATTGTTGTGGACATTATGCTAAGTGAAATAAGCCAGTCACAAAAAGACAAATACTGTATGATTCTACTTATATGAGATACCTATAGGTAATCAAATTCATAAAGACAGAAAGTAGAATGGTGGTCACCAGGGCCTGGGGGATGGGGAAATGGGGAGCTGTTAATTGGTAGAGACTTCAGTTTTGCAAGAGTTCTAGATGTGGTTGTACAGCAATGTGAATGTAATTAACACTACTGAATGGCACACTTAAAAATGGTTAAGATGCTAAATTTTACATTATGTGTATTTTATCACAATTTTTAAAAATTGCATTCTGATGATAGAATTACTATTTGTTTTTAAACATAAAATCAGTTCATTTTTCTTTTAGTATAAGAAAAAATAGCTATTAAATTTTTTTGAAAAGAACAGAGATGCAGAGGCCGGCACCACATCTGAGATATATGTGTGTTCTTAATTACTAGAAGGAGCTTTAAAAGTTGTAGGAATACAATACATGTTTGTCAAATAAAAGGAAGTATAGATAGGGAATAAAGGTGTGATTATCAAGTCGTTAGAAGTGCAAGTGAAATTACCTCTATGTTTGCCCCTTAGAGATATCATTTAAAAGTATGTAATTGTAAGGATAAATTACTTTGACCAGGTATTTCCTTCTAATTTAGACAGTTATCCCTAGAGAAATGGCCTACAGGGAAATAATCTTCTCTATTGATATTTCCTCAGGGTGGAGCTTTGGAAAAGTATTACCAGTCCTGGATTTTAAATTTCCAAATATTAGTGTCAACTAAAGAATATGTTTAAAATATAAAGCTCACAATGAAGTCAAGTTGATTCTAGATAACTGAAAGATAATGTACACAATCCCAGGGAAAATTTATATGTTATTTCATACCTGACATACTCTTGAATTTGTCAAAATACTAGACCACAGCCAAGAAAGTAAGTTCCTAAATGTACCATTTTGTGATTTAGAAATTACCCCTTGATGAAATGCAGATGAAAAACCAGTATTTAAATTCACCTCTACCAAAATGCCTTTGCTAAAAGACTGTCATCCTTGTACATGTAAAAGAAATGGAAGTTGTTAATTTTTGAAAACGCAGAAGTCTTTTAACAGGACATTTTTTAAGCCGGAGAGGAAAAAGAGGGAGGGGCCTAAATTATGGAATGACTTTCGAATTCATTGAGAAATATGCTTTAAAAATTAAATATTATACCCTTAAAAACATCCAATTACTTTGTGCAATATGGAGGCTGTACATTTCAGCCTGGAAATGGATGGTAATAGCATTACCTTCTTTCCTTGCATGGGAAAATATATGGGATATCTATAGAGTTAACTTGAGCTGAAAGTCCCAGAAATTACTTTTCTGGATGCAAGGAAAATCATCATTTATTCCTAAAAACTCCAGGGAGGGGGTGGGTAAACTGAAAGATCAACTCATAAGCTACGAGTAAATTTGAACAGAAACAGAATAATATGTGATTTTGATTAGTGAGAGCCAGGTATCAAATATGACTAAGTATTCCAACTCTCTGTGTTACCCAGGGCAAATTCGGGCTATGGGGAAAATTCATATGACAAAAAATATTTGAAGTTCATAATCTCCATGAAGACTGTGTTTAACTTTAGAAAATTTATAAATAGTTCATCTTGAAGTTGCCCAGTAGAGACTGAGGGAGACAGGCAGAAGGCAGTAAACAGGCATCTCAAGTATCTCAGGGGTTATTTTGAAGACTCCATTGGCTAGTAGAGAAGGGAGACATAAAGACAACTAATTGCAATATTGATATTCAAGATTACAGCAAGGAATTGGAGAAGACTGAGCATCAGGAGAAAACTTTTGAGACCCTTCTTTGTTAGAGGATAGATTCATTTTTTTTTTTGAATTTTCATTTTGTATTGGAGTATAGTTGATTTAAAATGTTGTGTTAGTTTCAGGTATACAACAAAGTGATTAATTATACATCTACGTATATCTATTCTTTTTCAGATTCTTTTCCCCTATAGGTTATTACAGAGTATTGAGTACAGTTCCCTGTGCTATACAGTAGTTCTTTGTTGATTATCTATTATATATATAGTAATTTGTTTATGTTATGTGTCTGTGTCTTCATCAGTTCAGGCATCATAACTCATCTTTCAAGAACAACCACTGTCATGACTTGCCAAATATAGATTAGGTGTGTCTACCTCTGAACCCTATAAAATTGAATAACAAAAATTGTCTGGCTTGTTCCAAATTCTATTTATGAGATTTATCTTTGTTGGTGTATAATTATAGTTCGTTAATTTTCATTTTATATTGTATTCCATTATACACCACAGTTTATATACCCATTTTTTATTAATGGGAATTTAAGATGTTATCAGTATTTTTTGAAATTTTTGAATCAATTAAGATAGTCATTTTAGGCCAATTAATACAATGTTAACATATTTAAACATATCAATAATTTTAAATTGATTGTAACATTATACTAGGAAAAGTCACTAAATTCGGCAGATAAGTACAGTTAGGAAAAAAGTAGTATCAACACTTTGTTTGAATCTTTATTCATTAACATTTTTAATAGAGAATATCAATCTTTTTTTATTAGGGGAAATCCAGTTACCCTTAATTTACACAAAATTATTGGGTTCTGCTTATCTCAACTTATAGCTTCCTTTTACTGTTTTTTGCTTGATGTGTTCCTGTTATACACACAGTGGTTGCACCAGCAGAAATTAAGCCAGTAAGTTAATGTGTCTTCACTTTTCTGTGAAGAATTCAGTTGTTTCCTCAGGTAAAGGTCAATGAGCATTTAATGTTGAATGAAAAATACAGACAGAGTTTGGAAAACACTTCAATTGAGGAGCTTATTTAACAGCCTTAAACTCCTGTGCTTATAAGATTTAATAAATGTGATTTACAATTAATATGAAAATTTCCTGAGATATTAAATTATTTTATACAGATTTGGGGTCTTGTTTGGATAGTCTTTCAGAGAATTGGGTGTAGCAATAAAGTAATTCAGTTTCAGCTCAGTTTTCAAAGTGCCTGTTTTATGTACAAGAAAAAAGAATTGCAGTGCCAAATGAACTTAATCAATATTTCTTGTTTGGACTGTTCATTGAAAATGTGGTTTGCTTAGTGCTTGTGATATTATAAGTGGAACATAAATGCTCAATATATACTTGATGAATTAATTTAGATGGTGAAGTTGAGGTGGAGAGAGTTTTTCATATGGAAATGGCTAGTAAATACAGTTTATAGCTAAATGAAACATTTTGAGGCAGATTATTTTGTCAAGAAACAATTAATGAGGTTGAGCTATATTCAAACTAAAGTAGATAGCAATGTAATGCTGAGGACAAAGCAAATAGTGCTTATGACACTGCAGATTGCTGCTAATTCTGTCTACGAAAACATCCAACCCCTTCTTCAACAGTAACCCTCTAGCAGGAACTTTTAAATATGTGATTAGATTACCCTCTCTGTGATTTTGTCTTGCAAATGTCTAAATAGCAGTAGTAAAATAATCATGAACTTGAAACTCCATCCAGTCACTCTATTTGACCATAATACTGTACCATGGAAATTCATTGTATGTGGTGACTGAATGCAATGCTAAGAATTACAGTCAAACTTGTGTTCACTGGAATGGAATGTGTAAGGAATCAGCTGGTTGTTGGAAAGGTGGAGTTTAAATGGAAACCACAATAGTGGTGCTGACAGCATGCCCATAGCTGAACTTAAAATCTGTATTTAGTTAGAAGCATTATAGCCTGGGATTCACTGTTAGCTAATCAGTTTCTAATTGCCATAGTTCTTTCTAATTTCTTCTTAATATACATTTTCCTTATGTTCAGGTCTAAAGTCAAAGGATTGCACCCTGAAGGTTTTGAACAGACGTTTTAAACCATAAAGAGTATCATTAGGTATTCCCTTTTTATGGGACAGTTTTTCCCATGTAACCAATTTTTTGGATTAGGGAACTCCAGACTGAGAAATGGGGAGACTTTTGTATGTGTTTGTATATGTCTGTGTTTCTTCTGTTTTTTGGTTTTATTAACTGTATTATTATTTTATTATTAAGGAATCCAATTCAGTGACTGTCATGAGCCCAGTTTGGGTTAACAGTGACAGTTCTGGAAGTAACTGCAGCCCACTCTGGAGTCTCTGGTTATAACCACTGTCTTCTCTCTCTACCTCAACTGAAAAACCAGACTTAATGCATCCTCTATCCCTGCCTGCCTATCCCTGGAAGATGCTGCCAAAGCCATGTTTGTTTTTCGAAAGAAAGATCTTCTTAGAGTTCAGAGTTATGAATAATTTTGTTACTTCTCTCTCAGTGAAGAAGAAAGCTGCTTTTCATTAAATTGACTGAAGAGGTATAAAGATATAATAGTTATAAGAAAAGGCTGAAATCAGAACTGTTTTAGTACAACCAAATCATATATCATATACCTTTTTTTTCTAGATCATCACACAAACCCTTTTCCCACTCCCTTTGGGAAAAAAAAAATAACCAGCAAAACTTAGAAAATAAAAATTTAAACTTATAATAATTTGAAATAATTCTTACATTTTCGAGCATCTAAGGAATTTAATCATATAACTTTCAAATGTCTCTTTCACTATTTTAATGCCCTATTTGACTTGGTAAATCTTTTATATGTGAAGAGATTTTGCTATTAACAATGTACATATCCCTAATTGTTAAAAAGTATTTTCAAAACAGTTTTACATTTCAACTTCCAAAAGCAGATGAAAATTTATTCCACATAGTACGTTACTCAAATATATGCAAACAATATCTTCAATACACTCAAAGTCCATCTTGCTTGAGTGAAAAACTCCTGCTTATTTTGATTAAAATTTTTCATGTTAAAATCTTCTATAACCATGGAGTATCTATCAAACTACTCTCCAGCTTTCATTTTTATCTTTGTGCCCCTCAGAAACTAAAATACTCTATCACTGTATCACTTTAAACTTACATAAAACTGTTAATATTTTCTATCAATCATAGATTTCTCCTTTCAGAGTTTTCATAAAGTCCAATCAAAGATTGATTCTTAGAAGGTAAATGCAAATAATCACTACTAATATGAAAGGAAGCCGTGTACTAGAGCTGTGGGATGCTTCTCCTTTATGATCATATTCATCTTCCTTCAGTTCAGACAAGAATACACAATTCAGTGTATTCTGACCAACTGGCAATTCTTGCTGCCTGGAGTGCTCCATATCCCATACCTATAAATGATTGTCCTCTCTTACTTTTGGATCCCTACTCCGATTATACCTCCTCAGTCACTCAAGTTCTGTAGAGTAGACCATTAGTTCTGCCCCATTTTATATAAAATATCTTAATTGATCTATAATTTAGAAAAAGGAATAGATCTATATATGGTCTATTGCATATAATCCAGAAATTAACATCATACCTGGAAAGAGATATCCATGACCTTCTCCACCTGGGAATAGATTTGGGTTCACAGAAAACTATGAATCAATATTATGGTTGGGTTGAGAACTAGAAGACATCTTTTCTTATTTTTTTCTGAACCAAGGTCATTACCACTAGAAAGTGGAAATGATCCTAATGGAAATGACTACAAAGAATTAAATTATAAAGACTTTGTAAAAACTGTCTTTTACTCAATTATAATCTCATTTACATTGGACAAAGCTTAGAAGTTTGCACTGTTGCCATCTGAATCTTTATAAATTTCCATTTTTCAAGGGGCAGAGGTCTTTTTTATTAAGCATTTTATGTGATTCTGTTTTCTCTCTTCTCTCAGCATATCTGTTATACTTATTTATTTTTACTATTTGACCTGGAGTTTGCAGTATACATTTTTGTGTAATCTGTGTTCACTATCAAATAACAGTCCACCATATCAGAGGTAGTATAGCTACCTTATAACACAATGTTCCCAGTTCCTCTGTCTGTCTCTTATAACGTTGTCGTTCACTTATCCATAAGCTAATCACCCAATAAATTGTTGCTATTAATATTTTGAACAAACATTTTCTATTAGATCAACTAAGTAAAAGATTTTACTTCAGCTTCATTGTGTTCATTCTCTAACACTCTTCCTTTCTTATGTAGTTCTAAGCTTCTGACCTGTATCATTTTCCTTCTCCAAAGAACTTCTTTTAACATTTCTTCCATGTCAGGTTTACTGGCAACAAAATCCCTCAGTTTTTGTTTCTGTTTTTCTTGTGAGAAAGTCTGTATTTCTCCTTCACTTTTGAAGGATAATTTGCTGGATAATGAATTCTAGCTTGGTGCTTGTGTGTTTTCTTTTTCAACACTTTAAATACTTTATTCTCTACTTTCTTGCATGGTTTTTAAAGAAAAGTTCTAGCTAATTTTTACCTTTTCTCCTCTATAGGTCAGGTATTATTCTGTAGCCTCTGCTCTTTGTCTGTTATTTTATGCATTTTTAATACGATATGCCAATGTGTAGATTCTTTGGTGTTTATCTTGCTTAGTTTTCTCTGAGCTTCCTGCATTTGTAGTTTGGCATCTATCATTAATTTTTGAAAATTTTAGCTATTACTTCATATATTTCTTCTGCTCCTTCCTTTCTTCTCCTTCTGGTATTCCTGTTATGTATATGTTACACCATTTGTAGTTGCCCCACAGTTCATGGATATTCTGTTTTGTTTTTAATTTTTTTTTTTCACATTTCAGTTTGGGACATTTCTATTGACATATGTTCGAATTCATTTATTCTTTCCTCGTTTGTGTCCAGTCTACTCTTGAGCCTATTGAAGACATTCTTCATTTCTGTTACAATGTTTTTGATTTCTAGCATTTTCTTTTGATTATTTGTTAGTTTCTATCTCTCTACTTATATACCACATCTGTTCTTGCATATTAAGCATATTTTTCATCAGCACCCGTAGCATATTAATTATAGTGATTTAAAATTCCCTGCCTGAGCATCACAAAATCTCTATCATATATGAGTCTAGTTCTGATATTTGCTTTATCTCTTCATACCATGTGTTTTCCTGCCTTTTAGAAAACCTTTAAATTTTGTTGAAAGCTGGACATGATCATTGTAATAGGAACTTAAGTTAAAAAGGCCTTTCATGTGTGGTTTTATTTTTAATTAGCTAGGAGTTAGCTTGTGATTAATGTTTGCTGTGGCTGTCGGTATCAGAGCCTTCAATTTCTAATGTTTTGTTTTGTCCCTCCTGTTTTCCTTGGATTTCCCCCAAAACTCCTTCTCATACAGAATTTGTAACTTGCAGCTCACTTAGCTGTAATTCATGTTATTATTCTGTAGTCCTGTTGAAGTGGTGGTATGGTATTTGGGATGAGAAACACTTTGTAAATGTATGATTAAACCTCTCTTTTTTAAATGAAACAGAGTTCCTGGGGTGTGACCTTCAAAAGTTTCTTAGCCCTTTTTTTTTTTTTACCCCTGTATGAGACAGAAAGAACAGAGGGGTTTTGAGCTGTCTAATTGCTCTTCCCCTAGATCAAAGTATTTTCCCTTGAGGGCAGGCCCAGCCACAGAATTCTCTGGGTGTATTTCAAAATGACTACAATTTCCATGGTTGTATTTCAGAATGGCTCTTTTCCCCTCCCTCTATCCAAAGCATGTGGAGATTTTTCTATAATATTTGCCATGAGCACCTGCTGGGCCTCCTGGAAATAAAATTCACCAAAATGTTAATCCACCCCCAAGGCTGGGCCTCTAGATATTACCTATCAAGGGAATTTACACTCAACCTCCAGAAACTCATCAGTTACCATTTTATTGTTCCTACCAGTGGCCTCTGCTCCTAGTAAATTGTGATTCTCTGTATTTACCTCACTCTCCAGTGCTTGAGGTGATGGTTGGTCCTGTGACCTCAATTCTGTAGTCCATCTGAGAAGAGTTGTTGATTTTACATTTAGTTTTTTCTTATTGTTTGAATGGGTATGACAACTTTCAAGCAATTCATAAGTGAAAATGGAAACTCGCCAACTACTTTATTATATTATCTCAAATAGTGTTTGTCTTGATTATTAGATATATATTTGTATATTTTTGTACTGTCAGAAGAGAAAAAAGACAACTTAATTCCCTCTTTTATCCTAAACACTCTTTTTCCTTACTATGAAAATCTAGAGTCATACACATTTTAATGCTGAGACAGCAGTATGAAAAGGGGGTAATGGGCAACTCTTCATCATTTCTTAAAAATATGAAGTAGCAGATGGCACTTCCTCTTGTCTACATTTCATCATTCAGCAGAAAACAATGAAAAGCAAATGAGTCTTAACAAATAGTTGGCATGCTCATTTCTGCAATAGTTATTTTTATAAGAATCAGAGCTTGTTGCAACGTATTTAGAATATCACTGAATGTTCATTTAGCATCTTAGTTAAGTCTGGTGTTTTCATTTTCACACACTTATTAAAATAGCATCATATTGATCTTCATTAGGCTTAGAAACTTAACCTATGAATAAAATAGCACCTTTGGGTTTAATACATACAGATTAAAATATATGGCTTTTAAAATATCTTGGGCCAAGAGGTATACAGTGAAGCTAATGAAAGTGAAGTATTAGGGTGCTTCTCTCAAAGGCCCTCATTCTCAGTTCTAGGGGGCAGCTTAATAATTTGTTCATATAGTCACATGTTTTTGTAAAATTTGTGATATAAGATATTTAACCATATTAAATTGAGACTACTATGGGTTATTTCACTTTTATTTCCTCTCTACCACTCTCTTATTATTTCATATAGGGTAGCAGTGGAGTAGTATCAGGTGTTTTATAGATTTGGCTAAGGGGTAATTGAGTTGGGAATACCTTTTCGATTGGGTTTAGAAAGATCTAGTTATGTGGTTTGCACTCTGCCACATATCTAGGTAATTGCTAACCATCTCCTTGTATCAAGAACCTCCAGGAATATTCCTATCATGACAAGAATGTTCTGACCAGAGTTGATATGTGACCTCTAGCACCCAGGGCTGGAAACTTGTGGGAAGCGGAAAAACAACAAAATGCAGAATATATGGAGCCAGAAACAAGGCTGTGGAAGACCTTCTAATCATCAGATTTATAAAATTGAAGTGTATTAAATTTTCATTAAGGGTAGAAAAAATTTTTTTTCCTTGAAAGGAATACACTTGGAATATTAGTTATCTATTCCTGTGTAATAAGTTATCCCAAACTTAGTAGCATAAAACAACAAGCACTTATTTTCTCATATAGACTGTGAGGGTCTGTGGTCCAGGAAGTTTAGTTGTATACTCTAGCTCTGTCTCTTGTGAGTTTTCAGTGAAGACCTGACTGGGGCTGGAGGAGCCTCTTCCAAAATGGTTCAGTTGCATGGCTGTTGGCAGGGGGCTTTGGATTCTCATTATGTGGTCCTCTCCACAGGGCTTCCTGAATGTCCTTATGACCAGCAGCTAGTGTACTCCAGAGCAAGTGATCTGAGAGAGCAAGGAGGAAGTCGCAGTACCTTTTATAACCCTGTCTCCAAAGTCTCACAATGATACTTTTGCTTTATTCTCAGCATTAGAAGTGAGTCACTAAATCTGGCCCACACTCAAGGAAAAGGGAAGTAGGCATCATATCTTGAATGTGAAGACTATCAAAGAATTTGTAGGCAAATTTCAAAACTAGCGCAGCTGGTATTAAAACCCTTTTTTGATGATTATTTATATTAGTTTCTTAGGGCTGCCATAATAAATTACCACAAACTGGTAGCTTAAAATAACAGAAATTTATTTTTTCCTGGTTCTGGAGGCTAGGCATCCAAAATCAATGTTTTGGTGGTACCATGCTCCATCTGAAAGCTCTAGGGAAGAATCCTTTCTTGCCTCTTCTTAGTTTCCATTGGCATTCCTTGAGTTTAGTTGCATCATTCCAACCTCTGCCTCTGCTTCACATGACCTTCTTCCCGCTGAACCTGTCCCCTCTGCGTCTCTGTATCCAACTCTTCTTCTCCTTTCTCTCATAAAGGTACTAGGCACTGGTTTTAGGGCCCACCCTAACCCAGTATGACCTCATCTTGACTTGATTAAATCTGCAAAGACCCTATTTTCAAATAAGATCATATTCACAGGTATTGGGGATTAGGACTTGAACATATTTTGGGGGGAACATAATTTAACCCACTGCAGATATCATGCATAATAATATATATATTAGAATTCCTTTTTGTAGAGCACAAACCTTTAGGTAATGCAAAGAGTATGTGCATGACTCTTAACAGTTCATATAAAAAATAAAATTGATAGTCATTTCCAAATTTAACAGAAATCCTAAAAATTCATATGATTTTACAAATAATGTGCTATGAAGTTGGAAGAAACTTTTCCAAACTGTAAAAAATAGAAAACCTTTTTTGATCAACAATGCCAGATAAAGGATATTTCTATTTGTTATATAAAATAATATATTAAAATTATCATATAAGAACAAAGAGCAGACTTCCCTGGTTGCACAGTGGTTAGGAATCCACCTGCCAATGCAGGGGACACGGGTTCAAGCTCTGGTCCAGGAAGAGTCCACATGCTACAGAGCAACTAAGCCTGTGCACCACACTACTGAGCCTGTGCTCTAGAGCCTGCGAGCCACAACTACTGAGCCCACATGCCACAACTACTGAAGTCCACAAGCCTAGAGCCCGTACTCTGCAGAAAGATAAGCCACTGCAATGAGAAGCCTGCACACAGCAACGAAAGAGTAGCCCCTGCTGTCCGCAACTAGAGAAAGCCCAAGTGCAGCAGTGAAGACCCAACTCAGCCAAAAACAGATAAATAAAATAAATAAAAATTTAAAAAAAGAACAAAGAGCATGCAGCCAAAAATAGTGGGAAAATAGATTATAGAATTGTCAAGGATATAATTAATATAAACTTTATATTTTTTAAAATGTTTTTTGGTCTTGTGAGGTAGTACTTGACATTTTATAATTTGTAATATGTTATTAACATTTTATTACTAAATTAATATGCACTTTTGTGTCTAAATTTGTATTTTATTTTCTTAAAGAAGGTCTCTCAAATTATATAAACTTAGAGGTTCCTAAATCTGGATTGGATCCTGCTTGGGCAATTTAAGAAATTGGTTTTATAGAAAGTTTTGAGTTGAGTTCAAAATAATAGGATTTTAAACACACTTTGGTCTTCAAACATTGTTAAAATTAGGTGAATGGATTCATGAATAGTATAGTACTATGCATTACTTAATAGCAGTTTAAGAGAATTATTTAAGAAAATGAATTAGAGTGTGAGAAACCTAGAGAATTTACCTAGTCTTTTCCCATTGTTCAATGTCAGGACCTTGATAAGATTTTCCTTCACAGAAACATTTAACAAGCTAATTACTAAATAATTATAAAATCCTTGTAAATACAAAACCTTAAAGGTGGCTTTTAAAAAAATGCTTCCTTGGGAATGTGGTTTTTCAAGAGAGTGTCTGTTGGGAAGTCTTAATGAATAATTTTACACGAATTATTGATAGGTGTAAGAATTTAAATAGGGAGAAGACTGCAAGGATTTTTTTCAAGGAAACGTGACTATCTATGGTCAGATTAGGTTTCTAGTATTGTATAATACTAGATACTTTATCAATTGCTTTGTCTATCTACTGATTTATCTATAGATCAATAGATACTGTATCTATACATATATATAGTATAGCTAGTATATATTGATCAATCTATTATAGAATTATATATAATTTGATTTTTTTCTTTTTCCTGAACTATACTGGAGGGAGCAATATTTGTCACCCCAAAATGCGTATGAGGATTAATATAGGCTGATTATTTTTAAGAAACAAGACTGGGGAAGTCTTTCTTTTTACTCCCCCTTAGATAGTTAAAGAATTTAGCTAAAAGTCTGTAGAATAGAATAGAGCTGTAACCAGAGTTGTCTGCAAAGGATATGAGCTAGTTTGGTGGGGGAGACTTGGCCAGGCCTAGAGATGCAGAGTCCACTGTGCTTCCATTGTCTTTGCAAGGCCCAGCAAACATTTGCTTACCAAACATTTGCTTTTCCATCTCCATGTGAATTGCCTTCCTCCCCTTTGAAGTCCCAAAATACTACCCACAACATCCTCCTTTGTCTTTAGCTGAAGATGGCATTAAAGGTGAGGGTTTCAAACATTTTGGTGAGTTACTCAGTTTTTTAAAGTCTCTCTCATGTGTACATGTTATTAAACTTTGTTTGATTTTCTCCTGTTAATCTGTCTCATGTCAATTTGATTCTTAGACCAGACAGAAGAACTTAGAACGGGAGAGGAAAATATCTTTCTCCCTGACCATACAATGTGGGAGTGCTATTGTACCAATAAGATCCAGCTTATCTGCAAAGTGTAAAGAATGCTTTAGATTCTTCTATAAAAATTATACTAAGTTTTATTCCATCCAAAAGTATTTTAAGCATCATAAAATGAATATAGAACCCGAACAAAACTCTTAACAGCTAGCCCAAAGAGTTAGTTGAGCAGGAGAAATGGCTTACTCATGCTCGTATTATATAAAAATAAAATTCCCTCAACTCTTCAATTCCCCACTAATACTTCCAACTTCACACAAACAGAATGTGTGAATTTTCTGTTTTACTCACCTTGGAATGGAAACAGAAATAACCACCTTACAGGATTGTTAGAGGGGTTAAGAGTGGGAAACCTAGAAAATGTTTGTTTTTTGATGTATTATAGAATCAGAAAATGCTAATCTAGTTGGCACTTCATACATTTCTTAGTTGATTATTTCTGTATCAAGATGATTAGCAGTCCCCACCCTTTTTGGCACCGGGGACTGGTTTCCTGGAAGACAATTTTTCCACGGACCGGAGCAGGGGGGAAGGTTTTGGGATGATTCAAGTGCATTACATTTATTGTATAGTTTATTTCTATTATTATTACATTGTAATATATAATGAAATAATTACACAACTCACCATAATGCAGAATCAGTGGGAAACCTGAGCTTGTTTTCAGTTGCCACTCACGGATAGGGTTTTGGTATGAGTCTACAAGCAATTGATTTATTATGGTCTCTGTGCAGTCAAACCTCTCTGCTAATGATAATTTGCACTTGCAGCCACTCCCCATCGCTAGCATCATTGCCTCAGCTCCACCTCATATCATCAGGCATTAGATTCTCATAAGGAGCACGCAACCTAGATCCCTCGCATGCACAGTTCACAGTAGGGTTCATGCTCCTATGAGAATCTAATGCCACCGCTGATCTGACAGGAGGCGGAGCTCAGGCGGTAATGCGAGCAGTGGGGAGATGCTGTAAATACAGATGAAGCTTCACTTGCTCGCCCACTACTCACCTCCTAATGTGCAGCCCGGTTCCTAACAGGTCACAGACCGGTCCCAGTCTATGGCCTGGGGGTTAGGGAGCCCTGTTATAGATAGTAAGCCTTGGAAATATAGGAGGTAGTGAAACTTTGTATCACATTAACTTAAAAGCTCATTCTTGTAGGACGTTACCAAAAACTTGATGATGATAGAAAAGGGTGGTATTAAATACCTGGAAAAAGGTCACACAGCCTGTTCTTGTGTACACACTGGAGGAAACTGAATGTTCACCTGAACCCACAGATATACCATTAACATGAAGCAACTTGGAGATTTATTTTTAATGGTAATCAGTTTATTTTCCTTCTCAGATTTTGCATTCATTTGGAAGTGAGTGGCAAATCAACTCCTCTGTAAAATAACATTGAGTAATTGATATTTAAATAGTGTATTAGACCTAAGATTAAATAGATAAGCTATAGAAATCTAAAGCTAACAATTCTCATTGAAATCTGATAACTGGAAATAGCATTAAAAAAAAAATAGAAAAAACTTTTTGTAACTGAAGGTCATAGAGGTTTTAAAGATGGAAAGGTCCTTTAGGTTATTTTGTTCATCTCCTTGACAACTTAGAATCACATCACCCTGCATTGACTAAAACATCTTAAAAGGGCTATTTTCAGTCATCCAAAATATGGAAAACCCTGGAACAGTTTTACTATCTGACCTCATGCTTTTGAAAATCTATTTAAATATACTTTTTTCCCCTTCTAAGTTTCAGGTTGATACTAAATTTATAATTTAATAAAATGTATTATATTTTATGTTTAAAATTACATGTTGCATTTAAGATGCACAGGGATGTATTATTATAATAGTAATAGCTAATATCAACAGATGTACTTAAGTGTACATATATGATCTGGGCAAGGAACTGTGTTAGGTATATTACTTACCTAACCCTCACAGAGAAGGAAGAGGGAAGGGAAAGAGACAGTATTATAGAAATTTTACAAATAACACTAAAGAAGGAAGTTCAGTGAAATGACAGACTAGACTACATGATAGAGATTAGCAAGCACCAGAGACATGATTCAAACCCAAGTCTGCCTGGCTTCATGGATAATTTTTTGTAAATTAACATGAAATTGAAACTTTGTGACAGTGTCTTTATCAGTGATTACATTCAACTGTCTTCATACTTCTGCCTCACAATCATACCACACACTGTAATAGATATGCAAATAGCCCTTGAACAGAAAAGGAAAATTAAAATAAAGCACAATAATTAAGAAAAGACTCGATAAAACAGATCTAGTGATTAAATAGCTCCGTTAGTGAAAGAAGAATATTAACATGCACTTTCTGAGACATTTCAGGAAGAAATTTTGTTTTGTAAGTTTTTGTGCTTATACGAACATACGTGGAGTAGATGAAGAGTTTGTTCTTTCCTCTTGCTAAATTTCACTTATTTATGAATTAGTATATGATCAATTTCTATAAGTGTTTCTGACTAAAAAGAATGGGTATATTGCAGTAGTCGGATATACTATTCAATGTATTCCATTAGGTCATGCTTGTTAATTGGGTTGTTAATTTTATATTTTCTTATTCACTGTTTGTTTTCTATTAACTAGAGAAATGTATAAAAATCTCCTATTATGTTTGTAGTTTTGTAGTATTTTCATTTTTACTATAAACTTTTGCTTTAAATTTTTGAGTGTATGCTATTAGTTTCTGGAGAATTCAAAATGGTATATTCTCCTTATAAACTTTGTCATTATGAAATCAATTTATTTTTAGTAATGTTTGTCATGCATTGTCAAAATCTAACTTGTCAATATTAATATAGACACATGAATTTTTACAATTTTTTACTATATTTTTTCCATTCTTCTATTTCAACTCTTCTGTGTCTTTATGTTTTTGATGTGTTCCACAACAGCATATGGTTGAACTTATTTACTCCAATTTCTTAATCTTTAACTGTAACCTTTTTCTTTTTTCATTTAACATAAATATATTTTGGAGTTTAAATCTAAAATTTTATTTTGTTCTATGTATTTTTTGCACTAATTGTTTTTCTTTATCCTTTTTTTAATTAATAGGTATTTTTTATTATTTGATTTTTTTCCCATGGTGTTAAAAGCTATAAATTCTATTCTGTCTCTTAGTCTTTATCTAGAAATTACACCATCATTCTTACTTTGTCAAACCTCAAAGTTAGTAAATCTTTTATCTCCTGTCTTAAATTAAAAGTACTTAATAACATTTCATTTCCGACTACCCCACTCTTAACCAATATTTTATTCATTTATATCTAATCTTGATTTTTGAAAATAATACATGATTATTACTATTTTATACAGAATATTTTTATTTACTATTGTTAACATTTTTACAATTTTCTTTCCTTTTTTTCATTTCAGACTTTTCATTGAGTAGTATTTTTAGGATTTTGCTTAATGAATATCTGTTTGTAATGAACATTTTTTCTTGAAAATATGTTTATTTTTTCACTCACGCTTGAAAACTTTCCAGAGAATAGAATTGTAAGTTGGCCACTATTTTCTTTTCAGCTCAGTGAGATTTCATTCTACCTTTAGCTTTGTAGGTTGCTATTATGAAGAACACTTTGGGTCTAGCTGCCATTCTCTTCAAATTTGTTATTTCACTGCTTTTAGGACATTTTATTTTCCTTAATGTTTTTCCAGTTTCATAAATACATGGATGTTGTCCCTCCTTCCTTTTCTTCCCTCCCTGTTTTTTTTATTCTTTTCTTTCCTCTTCCTCCTTCTTCTTCATCATCCTTGGGATTCTCTGGGAAGCTATAATTTGTGGATTTTTTTCCATCAGTAATGGAAAAAATTTTGCCATTATATTTTTAAATATAGCCTTTACATCTCGCCCACCCCTAATCCTCTGAGTCATCAATCCAACATATTCTCATTATACACTTTACATTTCATATACACTCTTCTGTATTTTTCTTTTTATCTCTCTGCTCTATATTCTGGATTATTTTTTTCTGATTTATTTTCCAATTCATTATTCTCTTTTCTGTTTTGTCCAGTGTGCTGCCAAATACATTGTGTTGATGTTTAAATTTTGGTTATTTTATTTTCTATTTCTAGAAGATTTATTTGGTCCTTTTAGTACTCTCATGTGTCACATTTTATATTTACCTATTCCTTACAGTCATTTTCAGTCATCGTTTATTTCTTTAAAGATATTAAGCATAAACCATATTGACTAATTATAGTATCTGAGATACATGTGACTATTTATACTGTCTCTTGTATTTGCTGTTCTTACTCACTTTGCCTCACTTTTCCTTCTTTTTTATATATTTTTTTGGATTATTTGCTATACAGTACCCTTTAGAAGCTATGTATAGATGTTTTTAAAGTCTTAGAATGAATGTGCTTTCCTGTAGAGGTACTTTGTGTTAGTTTTGACAGGTATCTACAGGTGTTCCCAGTCAATCAAGTTTTCAGCTGAAAAAGTCTAAATTTGCCTAAAGCTATCCATACCTGCCATGCATCAATGCATGAGGTTAGGCCGGATATCTTTTTCTGTAATACCTTGAGTTTGGGGAGTGGGAGGGTTACACTTTTAGGTCTAGTTTACTCTTAGACTTACCCTGAGGTTGTAGATATTTGGGCTGTTCAGTTAAGGTGGAGAGTATATTATATGATTCTTGTTCCCTGGGTCTTGGGCCATAATGTATGTGCTCTTGGCATATTATTATAATACTAAAGCTGAAGTGGCAATATCAACAAATATCATCAAAATAAAAGTAAACTTTGTGTTTTTATAGTCAATCTGCTTCTCTGGATTCAAATTTCTTGAAACAATTGTCCTGGCATTCATTCATTTCCCCAGTATTTTCGGTATTTCCTATCACTTCTGTGGCATTCTGTTGCCAAAGCAAATCTTACAAACATCCCTGATTGAAGAGACAGGGGCATAGAACCTATGTCTTAATGAAGGAAAATGCAAAGCTATGTGCAAAGTTGTGGATGTAAGGAAAACTGAAGGATTGAGGTCATTTTGCAAGATAACACACACACAGACACATGCTAACATTTTTCATTGTTTTCAGGGGGATGGTTGGTTTGAGTAACTGAAGTCAATACTTTGTCTTTTCATCTATGCATATTTTTCATTTCTTTCTTCTTTTTTCTTTTTATTCACTCCTTTTCCTTGTTTCCATCTATTTGCTCTTAAATCAGTGTTGAAACTATTCTCAAATATTTCTGTCAAACTCTAATCATTAATTTATCCTTCTTCTTCATTCTTTCTCCTCTGGCCTCTTAAATTTAGTTTAGTTTTTTTTTTCTTTTCCTAGTGAGACATTATATATCCACTATTTATTCTCCCCTTATGTCTAATAAAAAATATGTCTGGTCTTGTTTCCTCAACAACTGGAAATGTTTTCAAGGACAGGAAGCACATATGCTTCTGTAAGACCCCATCATGTTCAGAAAGTTCTCTGAATATCAATGACTGACTAACAGGTGACTTAATTATGCAGAGACTAACAAATTATTTGAGATTTGCAAAGGTGTCAACTGAACTTCCCGGTTAGTTTAAATTGAACAATTCTGGTAGCACTCTGTTCCATTAATTGGTTTCAGAATAAAGCCATTCCTGTCTGTGCCATTTTTTCTTCTAATAAAACTAAAGTGGTAAGTTCAAGATAATATTGGAAGGGCTGGTTGACTTAAAGCAGAACAGCAAATGGTTTATGTTATGAGCCATCTGTCTGAAGAAGTCAGTACAGCCCTAAGATTGAATTTGTTTTTATGTTTGGTTGCTCCTACTTAAAAAGCAACATGCACCAGGCAAGATAAGGTATATGTATAGACTCTGCTACTCAAAAGGGCGTTATAATAGTTTTAGAAATAATTTGGCAACCAATAATTGTAGGTCACAACAGGTACTATTGCAAAATAGACCGTATATTGGAAATTAAAAATAAGGTAAGTTAATTCAATGAATATGGTGTTTAATACTTACCAAATTGGGTTGTTGAGAAAATAGAAAATATTTTGACATTGCAAAAATATCGAAGAAATTTCATGACATAATTATCATATTGTACATTAATGGAGTGATTTCTAAGTGCAAGACATTGTGGTAATGCTACTTCTTTTTTTAAATTTTATTTATTGTTTTATATAGCAGGTTCTTATTAGTCATCAATTTTATACACATCAGTGTATACATGTCAATCCCAATCACCCAATTTATCACACCACCACGGCTACACCCCTGCTGCTTTCCCCCTTGGCGTCCATATGTTTGTTCTCAACATCTGCGTCTCAATTTCTACCCTGCAGACCGGTTCATCTGTACCATTTTTCGAGGTTCCACATATATGTGTTAATATACGATATTCGTTTTTCTCTTTCTGACTTACTTCATTCTGTATGACAGTCTCTAGATCCATCCATGTCTCAACAAATAACCCAATTTTGTTCCTTTTTATGGCTGAGTAATTATCCATTGTATATATGTACCATATCCATTCATCTGTAGATGGGAATTTCGGTTGCTTCCATGACATGTCTATTGTAAATAGTGCTGCAGTGAACATTGGGGTGCATGTGTCTTTTTGAATTATGGTTTTCTCTGGGTATATGCCCAGTAGTGGGATTGCTGGGTCATATGGTAATTCTATTTTCAGTTTTTTTAACGAACCTCCATACTGTTCTCCATAGTGGCTGCATCAATTAACATTCCCACCAACAGTGAAAGAGGGTTTGCTTTTCTCCACACCCTCTCCAGCATTTGATTTTTGTAGGTTTTCTGATGATGCCCATTCTAACTGGTGTGAGGTGATACCTCATTGTAGATTTGATTTGCATTTCTCTAATAATTAGTGATGTTGAGCAGCTTTTCATGTGCCTCTTGGCCATCTGTGTGTCTTCTTTGGAGAAATGTCTATTTAGGTCTTCTGACCATTTTTGGATTGGGTTGTTTGTTTTTTTAATATTGAGCTGCATGAGCTGTTTATATATTTTGGAGATTAATCCTCTGTCTGTTGATTCATTTGCAAATATTTTGTTCCATTCTGAGGGTTGTGTTTTTGTCTTATTTATGGTTTCCTTTGCTGTGCAAAAGCTTTGAAGTTTCATTAGGCCCCATTTGTTTATTTTTGTTTTTATTTCCATTACTCTAGGAGGTGGATCAAAAAAGATCTTGCTGTGATTTATGTCAAAGAGTGTTCTTCCTATGTTTCCCTCTAAAGAGTTCTATAGTGCCCGGTCTTACATTTATATCTCTAATCCATTTTGAGTTTATTTTTGTGTATGGTGTTAGGGAGTGTTCTAATTTCATTCTTTTACATGTAGCTGTCCAGTTTTCCCAGTACCACTTATTGAAGAGACTATCTTTTCTCCATTGTATATCCTTGCCTCCTTAGTCATAGATTAGTTGACCATAGGTTCATGGGTTTATCTCTGGGCTTTCTATCTTGTTCCTTTGATCTATATCTCTGTTTTTGTGCCAGTACCATATTGTCTTGATTACTGTAGCTTTGTAGAATAGTCTGAAGTCCAGGAGCCTGATTCCTCCATCTCTGTTTTTCTTTCTTAAGAGTGCTTTGGCTATTCAGGGTCTTTTGTGTCTCCATACAAATTTTAAGATTTTTGTTCTAGTTCTTTAAAAAATGCCATTGGTAATTTGATAGGGATTGCATTGAATCTGCAGATTGCTTTGGGTAGTATAGTCATTTTCACAATATTGATTCTTCCAATACAAGAACATGGTATACTTCTCCATTTGTTGGTATCGTATTTAATTTCTTTCATCAGTGGCTTATGGTTTTCTGCATACAGGTCTTTTGTCTCCCTAGGTAGGTTTATTTCTAGGTATTTTATTCTTTTTGCTGCAAGAGTAAATGGGAGTGTTTCCTTAATTTCTCTTTTGGATTTTTCATCATTAGTATATAGGAATGTAAGAGATTTCTGTGTGTTAATATTGTATCCTGCTACTTTACCAAATTCATTGATTAGCTCTAGTATTTTTCTGGTGGCATCTTTTGGAATCTCTATGTATAGTATCATATCATCTGTAAACAGTGACAGTTTTACTTCTTCTTTTCCAATTTGTATTCCATTTATTTCTTTTTCTTCTCAGATTCCCATGGCTAGGACTTCCAAAAGTATGTTGAATAATAGTGGTGAGACTGGACATCCTTGTCTTGTTCCTGATCTTAGAGGAAATGCTTTCAGTTTTTCACCATTGAGAATGATGTTTGCTGTCAGTTTCTTGTATATGGCCTTTATTATGTTGAGGTAGGTTCCCTCTCTGCCCACTTTCTGGAGAGTTTTTATCATAAATGGGTGTTGACTATTGGCAAAATCTTTTTCGACATCTATGGAGATGATCATGTCGTTTTTCTTCTTCAACTTGTTTATATGGTCTATCACATTGACTGATTTGCGTATATGGAAGGTTCCTTGCATCCCTGGGATAAATCCCACTTGATCATGATGTATGATCCTTTTAATGTGTTGTTGGATTCCGTTTGCTAGTATTCTGTTGAGGATTTTTGCATCTGTATTCATCAGTGATATTGGTATGTAATTTTCTTTTTTCGTAGTATGTTTCTCTGGTTTTTGTATCAGGGTGATGGTGGCATCATAGAATGAGTTTGGGAGTTTTCCTTCCTCTGCAATTTTTTGGAAGAGTTTGAGAAGGATGGGTGTTAGCTCTTCTCTAAATGTTTGATAGAATTCACCTGTGACGCCCTCTGGTCCTGAACTTTTGTTTGTTGGAAGATTTTTAATCACAGTTTCAATTTCATTACTTGTGATTGGTCTGTTCATATTTTCTATTTCTTCCTGGTTCAGTCTTAGAAGGTTATACCTTTCTAAGAATTTGTCCATTTCTTCCAGGTTGTCCATTTTATTGGCATTGAGTTGCTTGTAGTAGTGTCTTAGGATGCTTTGTATTTCTGTGGTGTCTAGTGTAACTTCTCCTTTTTCATTTCTAATTTTATTGATTTGAGTCCTCTCCCTCTTTTTCTTGATGAGTCTGGATAATGGTTTATCAGTTATGTTTATCTTCTCAAAGAACAGCTTTTAGTTTTATTGATCTTTGCTATCGTTTTCTTTGTTTCTATTTCATTTATTTCTGCTCTGATCCTTATGATTTCTTTCCTTCTGCTAACTCTGGGTTTTGTTTGTTCTTCTTTCTCTAGTTCCTTTAGGTGTAAGGTTAAATTGTTTATTTGAGATTTTTCTTGTTTCTTGAGGTAGGCTTCTATAGCTGTAAACTTCCCTGTTAGAACTGCTTTTGCTGCATCCCGTAGGTTTTGGATCGTCATGTTTTCACCATCATTTGTCTGTAGCTACTTTTTGATTTCCTCTTTGATTTCTTCAGTGATCTCTTTGTTATTTAGTAACATATTGTTTAGCCTCCATGTGTTCGTGTTTTTACGTTTTTTTCCCTGTAATTGATTTCTAATCTCATAGCGTTGTGGTCAGAAAAGATGCTTGATATGATTTCAATTTTCTTAAATTTACTGAGGCTGGATTTGTGACCCAAGATGTGATATATCCTGGAGACTGTTCCATGCTCACTTCAGAATAAAGTGTAATCTGATGTTTTTGGGTGGAATGTCCTATAAATATCAATTAAATCTATCTGGTCTGTTGTGTCATTTAAAGCTTGTTTTTCCTTATTAATTTTCTCTTTGGATGATCTGTCCATTGGTGTCAGTGAGGTGTTAAAGTCCCCCACTATTATTGTGTTACTGTCGATTTCCTCTTTTAGAGCTGTTAGCAGTTGCCTTATATATTCAGGTGATCCTATGTTGGGTGAATATATATTTAGAATTGTTATATCTTCTTCTTGGATTGATCCGTTGATCATTATGTAGTGTCCTTCCTTGTCTCTTGTAACATTCTTTATTTTAAAGTCTATTTTATCTGATATGAGTATTGCTACTCCAGCTTTCTTTTGATTTCAATTTGCATGGAATATCTTTTTCCATCCCCTCACTTTCAGTCTATATGTGTCCCTAGATCTGAAATGGGTCTCTTGTAGACAGCATATCGATGTGTCTTGTTTTTGTATCCCTTCAGCAAGCCTGTGTCTTTTGGTTGGTTTAATCCATTCACATTTAAGGTAATTATCGCTATGTATGTTCCTATGACCATTTTCTTAATTGTTTTGGGTTTGTTTTTGTAGGTCTTTTTCTTCTCTTGCGTTTCCCACTTAGAGAAGTTCCTTTAGCATTTGTTGTATAGCTGGTTTGGTGGTGCTGAATTCTCTTAGCTTTTGCTTGTCTGTAGAGCTTTTGATTTCTCCATCCAATCTGAATGAGATCCTTGCTGAGTAGAGTAATCTTGGTTGTAGGTTCTTCCCTTTCATCACTTTAAATATGTTATTCTACTCCTTTCTGGCTTGTAGAGTTTCTGCTTGGAAATCAGCTGTTAACCTTTGGGAGTTCCCTTGTATATTATTTGTCATTTTTCCCTTGCTGCTTTCAATAACTTTTCTTTGTCTCAATTTTTTTGCCAATTTGATTACTATGTGTCTCAGCATGTTTTTCCTTGGATTTATCCTGTATGGGACTCTCTGCACTTCCTGGACTTGGGTCGCTATTTCCTTTCCCATGTTAGGGAAGTTTTCAACTATAATCTCTTCAAATATTTTCTCGGGTCCTTTCTCTCTCTCTTCCTCTTCTGGGACCCCTATAATGCGATTGTTGTTGCATTTAATGTTGTTAATTCACTGCAGCCTTTCTAGACCCTTATTGTTAATGTGCGTGCTCCCCTGACTCAGAGCCTTTTCATTTGCTGTTTCCTTTCTTTTAAATTCCCTTACCAAAATTTGTATGGCTCATTTCCTCCTTCATTTCTGTTTCACCTCAAATGTCATTCCTTATAGACAGTTTAATGACTAACTAATATAAATAGTGATTTTTCTCCACTCTTTCCTGCCACCAGTATGACTGAAACTCTTTCCTCATTTTCCTCATAGGTAATATCATAGTGATATCTGTATCTACATGTATAACTATGTTATAAATTATCATGTATATCATTTATTGTTTATGTGAGAAAGAGACAGAGATAGACACAGACTCAGAGAAAGAAATTTCACAAGAAGAGGGAATCTCTTTGTCTTGTCCCCAACTGTATCCACATTTCCTGTAGTGCGTACTCAGTAAGTATTTGCTAAATAAGATGAATGATTAAGTACATGGAACCATGTATATATTTCATGAATAATAAATATGGCATTCTTAAGCAGTGGTGGAAAGGTTAGGCTAATAAGCCACTATGCATTGGGGAAAATAAATTAGATGCGTGTGACCAATTTTATAAAAAATGAGTTTTAAATTTAGTAAATATATACACAAACAAAATTTATTAAAATATAATAAATACAGAAATATATTTTAAAAATTCTATTTTGACAAACACTTTTTAAGTAAAATACAAACCCCAAAGCTATACATAAAGGAAAGACAGATGTCGCTACATACAAATTTTAAATTCATTATGAAAAAGACACCATATTCAAAGGTAAGTGGCAAAACATAATAACTTTTGTGAAATTCATAATATAAAAGATTAAAATATATTTATATGTTTATAAAAATAATACAAAAAAAACACAATAACCTGTTCAGAAATGCCAAATAAAATGTATATACATTTCAGAGAAATGCAGTTGACAAGCTAAAATATTTCCAAGCTTATAATGATCTAGAATATACAAATTAAAACAGGTTATGATATTTCTTCTAACAGATTTACTAAAATTAGAAGATTAATAATATCTATTGTTGATCAAGATTTGGCAAAATGGCATTCATAGCCTTTTGGTGGAGCTGTAAAATGTCCAGCTTTTTTTGAAAGTAAATTTTTCAAAATTTTAAAATTACTATACTTATGTATTCAGAAATTCTTTTTCTGTGTATTTATTTTAGGAAAATACTGTTATATATGAGGAAAGATAAATTTACAAAATAGTGTTGCATTTTTATAAGGGTTAAAATTAGAAAGAGTTAAATTAGTTATGCTGTTTTATTCTGTGGAATATTATGCAGCTATTAAAAAGGAGGCAGATCTAAAGATAATGCTATAGACAGAGCTCCCTATTTCTTATTGCTAAGGGAAAAAAAGCAAGCTGAAAAGTGTATGTGTAGTATAATCACATTGAAGTAAAAAAAGTTTAAATGCATATATATATATATCTATATACTCATTGATGTAAGTAGGTATAGATAGATGACAGACGGATGTATGTATATACATAGTGTGTGTAAGTAAGTATACACCAAACTAGTAATGGTGGCTATATCTAGGAGGTTTGTGGAATTGGTATGATTTGACTGGGGAACTTTTATTTTTTACTGTCGAAAATTTTTTTTAAACATTGCTCCAGCATTTATCTATTTCTGGGCAAAAAAATAATAAACTAATTGATTGGCAAGATATCTGCTATTGGCTTTGTCCAAAGCATGCTAAAGCAGCAGAATATACCCAATATAATTTAAAAGTATAATTATATGTTCTTGAGTTACTTTTTTAAAAATCTGCATTACCTATAATAGGATCTGTCAATATGCAATCTAGAACTTGAAGAAATTTCTATTTTTACAATCTTTTTTCTTGACTTATGTATAATTTTCTTCATTTTATAATTCAACATTTTATCTAAAGTTAGAAATGAAGACTAAATATGGTTGTAAGACTGTAAGCAATTTTTTTATGAATGAGAATTACTTTTAAATTATACATTAACTGCCATTTATTGGAAATCCAGGATAAGCGAGCTAAGGTGATTCAAGAAATATTCAACCCACTTTAATATTAGCAAAGCATTAATTATACCTCTGTCTTATCCATTCATATCCCAGCACTATGTGTCATAATGCTTTGACAGTTCTCACCTCTGCCTGCAAAAAATGACTTCAGAGTCCCTTGACATTTTGTCGTCTAAATTTACATAAACAGTCACTTCTTACAAAAGAGAGAGCTTAAGAGTTCTTGAATTTTTCCTTGATTTCATGTGAGAGGTGTGGGTGAGATTAACTGTCTGATTTTAGAATATCTGGGAGAACTAAAAGGCTAATGATCTCAATTTCTTTTAATAATTTGTATGAAGTAGCTAGGCAATTAACAATAAATTCTGATCTGGAAATATATGTAGCTTTTTATTATTCTAGTACAGCAAAAAAATCTGCATTTGTTTTGATCCATTTTTTTAAACAAATCTAGAATGACACTTTAAAACTGTAACTCTCCTTCATATCTTCAAAAGTCAATGAAACAAAATCTGCCTTTCAATTATATTTTTCTTTAAGTATTTCAGAATGTGTCTGTGTCATGTCCAAAGAATAGTCTTACACTTCCCAACTGGTCATTTGATTCTTTTTTCCATGAATACTATTTTGTACAAATCTGTTACGTTAATTTAAATGTGATTTTTTATAAACATCTCTTCACCTTTAAGAAATGAAATACATCAGTAATAGAAATATTAAGTGACTACTTTGCATATGTGTAATTGAAGCTTGTTGGGCTTTATTACTGTCCCATAAATTATCTACCAAAGCATGGTGGGATTAATTAGAACTATTACATGAATCCCATGAATGATTTTTTTTCTTTGGTGCTGAATGAATGTAACTACATTAGACACACAAATCATCGTATTCTATAAATTAATCAGTTCTTCAAAGGCAATACAATAAAACCCAACTGAGACCATCATGTACCCTAAGGATTTGTAATCCTGTCCTGGTTTTAGAAACATAAAGACTGTTAGGAGCTTTTTTATACTTGCCCTATATTCTCATTAATATGATAAACCCAAGAGATCAAGAGATCAAAGTGCCAAGACTAATTTTGATAAATGTGTATTTTTGGTCATCATGATTGGTTGCCTTCATATTCCTTCTTTCTAAGATTCATTAAAAGACTATTCATTTTTCCTTTCTAAATTTAGATAGTTTTTTCTGTGTGTAGACCATATTTCACAGAGTTTGAAGTTCAGGTTAGCATGGCTTTTATTGAAGAATTTACAAGCAGCAGTATACATTACACATGTTATTTGTTAAAGAGTGAAGCTATAGGACAGCCCCTTTTGTTAAGCCTTCCAGCAGAAGATACTTAATCATTGGTGTGCAATCTGTTTCTGTGTCTTTTTATAGCATACATTGACAGTTAACCTTAGCAGAACTCTTTCCTAGAGAAACCTAACGTTTTGTCCAAGCTCAGAACTGCTGCCTTACAGTGCTGTTGTGAGAGCACACAACATAACCCTAAGGAAAAAAAAAATCTATATTTTAAATACTACACTAATAAATATTCAGTACTATATTTTAAAGATGTCGTGATATTTAATGCCATTCAACATCCTCCACAGTCTGGCCCCTATAAAAATCTATATTCCCGTATAAATGTTATTAGAGTCTGTGTTACTCTGAAAATTGTTAACTGTAGATATATTGGCATCCTCAGTGATGGAGCTTCCCCTTCAATATCAATCTGCTCTTGAGTCCCCCCAAAACTGAAACACCATCCCTGCAACACACACACACACACGCACACGCACACACACACATTCTCTACTTAGTCGAGACCTAAATCAACTTTCATGTTTTTTGAAGTCTATCTTGTGACCTCTAATAATTATGAATTCTTCCTTGTGATCAAAACACACAAGTCTAACATTAATTAAACTTTTGCAAAACAACAAAAAGTAACTCTGGAATACTCTCATACATAACCAAAAAAAACACTTTGAATAAGCAAACCTCTGGACTACAGAAGGAGAGAAAGTAATAAGACCTCTGATAGTATGACCTCTCTCTTGATTCCACTAGGTTGACAGCTCCACTGACCACCAATTTTCTAAGTTCTTAGAACCTGTGTCTTTCAGATTTCACATTTCAGGAGAAAGAATATTATGGGGCTAACCACTGTCATTCATGGAAATGTAGCCTAACACCAACATTAAAAATGGTGATCGACCCTTCTCAAATTAAGGGGGACTCGATATCTAAAGAGGTATGTAATTCTTTGCTATGACACGTCCAGAATACCTGGGATATCTCTAGCTTCCGATTGTGCCCTGAACCAGGAGCCTACAGGTAAATAAAGGGGGAAATGCCCACAGACCAAGAGATAGGTGACTAAAACTGTAGTTCTCTGACATTTCAGATGATTTAGGTTAAAGGAAAGAGATGCGACTAAAGTTGAGGGTAAGGGAGAGTAGGGGAAAATGCTTGAAAAGACTGAGGTTGAAACCCAGTGATTACCACCATCTTTTATCTTAATATTTAGGCTCTATAGGTTAGGTGGGTGATCATGCACAAGTCCCTTAACTTCTCCCTGTTTCACCTTCAGTTTTCTGATTTGTAAAACAGAGCTTATACAGCCTCTCTAGTAGGGTAGTTATGAGAATCAAATAAGGCACTACCTGCTAAGTACTTAGAGTGTCTGTCAGTGAGTGGCCAAAAAATTGTTGACTTTATTATTTCCTCACACCCAATACTTACTTTACTTACTCCTCCTTCACTACCCGCTGAAAGAGAAATATATCTTCAAACTTCAGATGAACAGAGAGGTTTCAGTAATATACATAAAAGTTAAGGATGTCTGATAGTTAAGGATACCTGAGTGTTAAAGATGCGGTATACTATTCATTGAATATTTATTCAAATATACCTTGCTTGGTATTAGCTAATTTCATTTTCATCACGTTGTGTTACCTCAGTTGCCCATTCATCAGGGATTATGGCATAATGAATACACTAGAAAGATAAATGATGCTTTTGATTTGAGCGTAGGTGTTAGATCAGCAATTTCTTGAAATCTTCTAAGCTCCCATTCTCAATCCTTACAACTAGGTTAAAACAACAACAAGAAAATTAACAAATACAGAGGAAAAAAAAAGTAACTTTTAATCAAATCCTTTCTATTGCCTCACTAGGGGAAACTGGAAAGTTTATCTCAAAACGATCCCGTTGTCTCATCTTTCTTTAGTCCCTATTCAATTAACCAGATTCTGTGAACCGTGTTGCTCCCTGAAGTACATTGATCTCTCTGAATACAGTCAACTCAGCATTATGGTGTAGTCTCTGTTTCTTTTGAAATACTCTAAAACATGAAGAGAGGTTTTTTTGTTTATTTTGTTTGTGTTTTGTCATTTTTTCTGAACGACATTATCTGAGAAAAATAAACAAAAGATGTATAAACTCATCAAGTCATCTCCATACAAAGAGTAATGATGTTTCAGTCACTGTCGATTTGTCTTTAAATATTGGAGGAAATAGTTGCCATCTTATACTGAAGAGAAAAACCAATACAAGAATATATGGAAAATCCATGTATTATGGTTTATGTATACATAGTTAAATAATTGCCTGTTTTCTATTTTCAGTGGTTCATCTCTTATTTTGGATAATGTATGTCTGTTAGACCTCTATTATCATGAGTATTTTAGGGGAGAGGAACACTGCTTGAAGTTATTGATTGGCTAACACCAGGACGATGATTGACCTGTTGAGCATATCTTATAAACAAAAATAGACAAACATATTTTGGAGCAAAATGGAGCCCAGAAATTGACTTTTATACATATGGGAAAATAATGCATGAAAATGTATCATTTCAAATAATTGCAAAATGGTTGAATTATTGAACAAATTGGGAGGGCATGATTGGCTATGAACCTGAAGGAATATAAGGCTTAGAGTCAGTCCTCCAAAGATAATTTGCAGATGGATTAAACACTTAAATTTAAAGATTAAAACTATGACAAATATTAGAAAAAAATGATGGAAAGCATAAACTCAGATGCATAATTTTGACCACATTTAGAATTTAAAAACAAAAAGATACACTAACCACAAGTATTTTATTTGTTGAAAGGTAAAATATATAAAAGGAAAGATTGACAATAAAAGGGAAGTAAAATTACTAATATGCTTATTACCTAAAACATGTTCAAAGTTATTAATAATCAAGTATATGAAATAAAAATATAAGAACATTGTTTATATTGTTTATAAATATCCACTATAATAGGCTGTCAGTGAAAATATTTGTAAATTTTTAACCACTTTAAGAAATTTGACATCATGTAACAAAGTAAAATGTGATTACTATTTATAGACCCAGAAAAAAAGAAAATTTATTTACACCTATTTATCCTGTTAAACAAAACCATCATATATGAAGATATAAGTACTACTACTTATGATTAAGTACAACATTTAATTGAATTTTACTATGTACCAACCATTGTCTAGCAATAAATATATCTTCCCATTTATCCCAACATCCCTAGGAGGGAATTGGTATACTAATGTAAATCTTGCTATCTAAATTTAGCTTTACTATCTTTTCTCCTATTTAAAGACATTTATCGCAGCATTGTTTGTTAATATCAAATATGTATATGTGTGCATGTATATATATATATAAAACAAAAACTTAAAGCAATTTGAATAACCTTAAAAAGGGGAATGGCTAAATGTATACGGCACATCCTGCATGAAACATTCTGCAGCTATTAAAACTAGTAACCTGGATACAGATATTGACCCTGTGAGAAGTTCATGATAATTTGTTACTTAAAAAGAGCAAGTTTTAAATAGGTAGAAATAGAGCTGTATTTATAAAACAAAGAAAAAAATTAAATGTATAAGAAAATAAATGATTATGGGTTTGCTAAAGGATTAAAAAAGCCTAAAAAGATCATTCAGACAATTGCTATAGATTACTCAGATGGTGAGGTTGATGTGTTTGGATAAGCAGGCAGGAGGAGATAGACTATTTGTTTTTCATTAATACATCTATAAATTTTTAAATTATTACAGTGAGTCAATATTTGAAAGAAACAACATCTTTTTTGGTATTCTTTTTGAGATGAAAATGAAGCAGTGGTAATTTTGATATATATAAGCTTAACTTATACTACACTTTCAATATTTCAAAGAATGATAAGGGCACAGTCACATTAAGAAATTTGGGCAGAGAACAATAATACTAGTATAAAAATACTGTTTAATGAAGGTGATACTCTTCATATTAAAATTAATTAACTGAGGAATTCTTCTAGGGAATGCTGAGACAGATATGTAGCACTTGCTCACTTTATAGCCTGACTTCCATCATCCTTTCTTTAACTTCCTGAACCCCCAATTTTCTAGCCTTTGGTCAATCATTTTAATGTATATCCCTCTGATCTCACTCCTTTTTGCACATTGTCTTCCCTTTGGCCACTTTTCCTCCTCCCCCCAAACATTGTCTAATTTACTCTTACTCACTATACAAATATGAGTTCAAATATTATCTCTGCAGAGAGACAGCTGTGTAAGCTATACTGCCTCCAATATAAGGTTGGGTACTACATTTTTAACTTTCAAAGCAGCGTGTGCTTTCTCTTCATAACACTTATTATACTTGGTATTTAAATATATGTGAATTGTTTGACTAATATGTAGTCATTATTGGGATTGAAAACTCCGTGACAGGAGGAATATGCCTGCTCTGCTCATCATTTTATTTTGGTGTCATGAGCGTGACTGATGTTTAGATGGTATTTAATTAACGTGTGTTGGATGAATGAATGCAAAACAACATTGAGCTTACTCCCCCAAACAAACAAGCACTGCCATCAAAACTAGACCTAGACAGTGTTTTAAAACTCTCCACATCTCACAAAGATCATGAAAGGGCAAGTAATTCAGGGAATAATTCTTTTCAGTACTCTTACATAGGATGAACTTTCATAACTTGTTCTCAGAGTCTTTACTCAGCAACAGAGAAGACAGAAAAAACGCTCAGTTCCCCACCTCACAATCACTTCGTATACACAATATAATGAAGATATTAACGTATCATAAAAATTGGAGGTGGGGGAAGATAGAGGCCAGCTACCTTTAAAACAGAAAAATATCAGAGAATTTTCTGAAAGATTTCAATGGGTGAGGGCATCTTTCTGTGACATGTTATTAATACCAAATATTTTAGAATTTTGGGAGTGTTACTGAATAGTATTCTGTGAAGTAACAGAAGTTGGGGGCAAATTCCTAGTGCTTAGTTTACTTCTTATGGTGGAGTCTTACAAAAACTTTCTTGAATTTGTAAGTAAGTACATGAGTAAATAAAAAAAAAATATTGTGATAAACTACCTGACATTCTCGATCTAGGGACAAAGCACAAAGTATAGTCAAAACATGACACTAATACAAGCTTTCTCTTATTCTGTATTTTGAAATCATGGAAAATAAAAATCATGGCACTATATCCATCTGAACACGGATGTAGCCTCAAATTCCTTTCCTACAAAAAATGCTCTAGGCACTACCCATCAATCTCAGTTGGCTGCAAATTGACCACCCTTGGATAGACTGACCAACAATTATAATTTTCTTAAGTTACCAAGTATATGGCCATAAAAACTGACCAAAGTTTGATGGCAACAAAAATCAGCTGGTGTGATTCAGACATTAATAGGTGTCTATTTTTTTTTTTGGTGGGGGGGGAGGCTAAACCAGGATTGATTGTCTTCCTTCCTTCCTTTCCTTCTTTCTTTCTAATTTGAAGTATAGTTGATTTACAATATTATATTATTTCAAGTGTACAACATAGTGATTCAGCTTTTTTAAAGATTATATTCCATATAAAGTTGCTATAAGATATTAATTATATTCCTTATGCTGTGCAATATATTATTGTAGCTTATTTATCTTATACACAGTAGTTCGTACCTCGTTAGTACCATACCCTTAATTTTGTCTGTCTCTCCTTCCATCTCCCCACTGGCAACCAGTAGTTTGTTCTCTATATCTGGGAATCTCTTTCTATTTTGTTATATTCATTTGTTAGTTTTATGTTTTAGATTACACATGTAAGTAATAACATATGGTATTTGTCTTTTTGTATCTGACTTATTTTGCTAACCATAAAACACTCCAGGTCCATTCATGTTATGGCAAATGGCAAAATTTCATTCTGTTTTATGAATGAATAATATTTCATTGTATATTTATACCATATCTTCTTTATCCATTCATCTATTGATGTACATTTCGGTTGCTTCCATATCTTGGCTATTATCGATAATACTGCTCTGAACATTATTGTTACATGTATTGGAGTGCATGTATCTTTTCAAATCTTTGTTTTCTTTGCATATATATCCAGGAATTGAATTGCTGGATCATATGGTACTTCTATTTTTAGCGTTTTGAGAAAGCTCCATACTGTTTTCCATACTGGCTGCAAAAATTAACATTCCCACCAACAGTGTACTATGGTTTCCTTTTCTCCACATCCTTGTCAACATTGTTATTTGTAGACTTTTTGATGATAAGCATTCTGAGAGGTGCAGATCTCGTTGTTTTGATCTGCATTTCCCTAACAGGGATATTGGGCATCTTTTCATGTGTCTGTTAGCTATCTGTGTGTATTATTTGAAAAATGTCTATTCAAGTCTTCTGCTCATTTTTTGATTGAGAAGTTTGTTTGTTTTTGAATTTGAGTTGTATGAGCTGTTTATATATTTTAGATATTAACTCCTTATTGGTCATATTATTTGCAAATATTTTCTACCATTTTGTAGGTTGTCTTTTCATTTTGCTAATGGTTTTCTTTGCTATGAAAGCTTTCAACCTTGAAACTAAAATCTTTTAAAGCCTTTATTTAGGTCCCATTTGTTTATTTTTTGCTTTTGTCTCTGCTGCGTGAGGAGACAGGTCCAAAAAAATGTTGGTACAATTTATGTCAAAGAGTGTTCTGCCTATGTTTTCTTCTAGAATTTTATGATTTCTGGTCTTACATTTAAGTCTCTAAATCCATTTTGAGTTTATTTTTGTATATAGTGTGAGAAACTTTTAATTTCAATCTTTCACATGTAGCTATACAGTTTTCCCAGCACCACTTATTGAAGAGACTGCCTTTTCCCTATTGTATATTCTTCCTTCCTTTGTCAAAGATTAATTGACCATAAGTGCATAGCTTTGTTTCTGGGCTTTCTATTCTGTTCCATTGATCTATGCATCTGTTTGTGTGTAGTACCATACTGTTTTAATTACTGTAGTTTGTAGTATAGTCTGAACTCAGGAAGAATGATAACTCCATTTTTGTTCTTTTTTTCTCAACTTGCTTTGGCTACTTGGGTCTTTTGTAGTTCCATATAAATTTTAGGATTATGTGTTCTAGTTCTGTGAAAAATATCATTGGGTATTTTGATAGGGGTTGCATTTAATATGTAGATTGCTTTGGGTAGTATGGCCATTTTAATATTAATTCTTCCGATCCAAGAATTTTTCCATTTCTTTGTATCATCTTCACTTTCATTCACCAGTGTTTTACAGTTTTCAGAGTAAAAGTCTTTCACCTCCTTGGATAAGTTTATTCCTATGTATTTTATTCTTTTTGATGTGATTTTAAACAGGATTTAAAAAAATTTCTCTTTCTGATAGTTTACTATTATTGTAAAGAAAAGCAACAGATTTCTGTATAGTAATCCTGTATCCTGCAACTTTTCTGAATTCATTTATTAGTTGTAATAGTTTTTGTTGGGAACTTCAGAGTTTTCTATAAAAAGTATCATGTCATTTGCAAATAATGACAGTTTTATTTCTTCCCTTCCAATTTGGATGCCTTTTATTTATTTTTCCTGTCTGATTGCTGTTTGTAGGATTTCCAATACTATGTTAAATAGAAGTGGTGAAAGTGGGCATCTTTGTCTTCTTCCTGAATTTAGAGGAGAGGCTTTCATCTTTCCAGTTTTGAGTGTGATGTTGGCTGTGAGTTTGCCATAAATGGCCTTTATTATGTTGAGATATGTTCCTGCTATACCCACTTTGATGAGAGTTTTTATCATGAATGGATTTTGAATTTTGTTAAATTCTTTTTCAGCATCTGCTGAGGTGATCATGTGATTTTTATCCTTCCTTTTGTTAATGTGGTGCAACACACTGATTGATTTGCAAATAGTGAACCATCCTTGTTTCCCTGGAATAAATCCAATTTGATCATGATTTATGATCATTTTTATATATTGTTGGATTCAGATTGAAAATATTTTGTTGAGGATTTTTCCATCTATATTCATCAGAGATATTAGCCTGTAATTTTCTTTTTTTGTAGTCTCTTTGTCTGTTTTTGGTATCGGGGTGATGCTGACCTCATAGAATTAATTTGGGAGTGCTCTGTCCTCTTCAGATTTTTGGAATAATTTGAGAAAGATAGGTATTAGTTCTTCTTTATATGTTTAGAATAAATGCCTGACATAATAATTCAGGGATACGAGGATGGTTTAGCATCTGTATTCAATCAGTGTGATACACCACATTAACAAAAGGAAGGACAAAAATCATGTTATCATCTAAGTAGATGCAGAAAAATCATTTGATGAAATTCAATATCCATTAATGATAAAAACTCTCAACAAAGTGAGTGTAGAGGGAACATACCTCAACATAATAAAGGCCATGACAAATCCACATCTAATATCATGTCAATAGTGAAAAAAATGAGATCACTTCCTCTAAGATCAGGAACAAGACAAGGATGCCCACTTTGCCACTTTTCTTCAGCCATAGTATTGGAAGTCCTAGTCACAGCAATCAGACAAGATAAAAAGGCATACAAATTGGAAAGGAAGAAGCAAAACTGTAACTGCAGATGTCAAGATATTATACATAGAAAACCCTATGGACTCCAGCAAAAAACTCTTAGAACTAATTAAGGAATTCAGTAAAGACTCAAGATACAAAATTAATACACAGAAATCTGTTGCTTTTCTATACAATAACAATGAACTATCAGATGTGGAAATTAAGAAAACAATCCCATTTAAAGTTTTATCAAAAAAATAAAATAAAATACCTAAGAATAAAACTAACTAAGGAGATAAAAGACATGTGTTTGGAAAACTATAAGACACAGATGAAAGAAATTGAAGACAACACAAAGAAACTGATTGGAGGAATTAATATTGTTAAAATGACCATACTCCCAAAGACAATCTACAGATTCAATGCAATTCCTATCAAAATACCAATGCCATTTTTCACATAATGAGAACAAATAAACCTAAAATCTGTATGGAAACATGAAAGACCCTAATAGCCAAAACAATCTTAAGAAAGAACAAAACTGGAGGTGTCACATGCCCTGATTTCAAACTATACTACAAAACTACAGTCATCAAAACAGTATGGTACTGGCACAAAAACAGACACATAGATCAATGGAACAGAATAGTTAGCCCAGAAATGAACCCACACTTAAATGGGCAATTGATTTACAACAAAGGAGGCAAGGGCATACAGTGGAGAAAGACAGCCTCTTTAGTAAATGTTGTTGGGAATACTGGACAGCTACATGAAAAAGAATCATACTTTGCTACTTTCTCATACCATGTACAAAAATAAAATCTAAATGGATTAAAGATTTAAATATAAGACCTGAAGCTATAAAACTTCTAGAATAAAACATAGGCAGTATGCTCTTTGATATTGGTTCTTAACAATATTTATTTGGATTTACCTCCTCAGTCAAGGGAGACAAAAGCAAAAATAAATGGGACCTCATCAAACTAAAAAACTTCTGCACAGTGAAGGAAAGCATTAACAAAGCAAAAAGACCACCTACTGAATGGGTGAAGATATTTGCAAATGTCATATCCAATATGGGGTTAATATCCAAAATATACAAGGAAATAATGCAACTCAACATCAAAAAAACAACTCAATTAATAAATGAACAGAGGATCTGAATAGACATTTTTCCAAAGAAGACATGCAGGTGGCCAAGAGACACATGAAAAGATGCTCAAAATCACTTATCATTTGGAAATGCAAATAAAAACCACAACGAGATATCACCTCACACCTGTCAGAATGGCTGTTATCAAAAAGACAACAAATAAATGTTGCCCAGGGTGTGGAGAAAAAGGAACCCTCATGTAATGTTGGTGGGAACATAAATTCGTACTGCACTACAGAAAGCAATATGGAGGTTCCTCAAAAAATTAAAAATTAAACTACCATATGATCCAGCAATTTCACTCCTGGGTATTTATCTGAAGAAAATGAAAACACTAATTCAAAAAAATATATGCAACCATATCTTAATTGCAGCATTCTTTCCAACAGCCAAGATATGAAGCAACCTAAGTGCCCATTGATAGATGAATGGATAAAGAAGGTGTGGGATATATACATATACATATGTATATATATACACACTCACATACATACATACCATGGAATATTACTAAGACAGAAAAAAGAATGAAATCTTGTCATTTGTGGCAACATGGATCAATCTAGAGGGTATTATGCTAAGTGAAATAAGTCAGACAGAGAAAGACAAATACTGTATGATTTCACTTATATGTGGAATCTGAAAAACAAAACAAATGAACAAACATAACAAGACAGAAACAGAGTCATAGATTCAGGGAAGAAACAGATGGTTGCCAGAGGGGAGGGCAGGTAGGAAGATGAGAGAAATAAGTGAGGGAGATTGAGGTAAAAACTTCTTACCTCTTAGAAGTTTTTGCAAAATAAATGAGTCACAGGCATGAAATGTACAACGTGGGGAAAATAGATAATACAGTAAGTCCCCTATATACGAACCTTCAAGTTGCAAACTTTCAAAGATGCAAATGTGTGTTCCATCAACGTCAGGTGTGGGTGAAATTGCAGCTTGCCCTCCATCTCCTATTGCTGATGATCCTTCAGCTCTACCATCTCCCATCTTCTCTCGCTCCTCCATTCAGTAACTCTTCTTGCCTGTTCACTCAGTGCCAGCTGTTGTACTGTTACTACTGTGCTTTTCAGGGCACTGTACTGTAAGATTTAAAATGTTTTCTTTATTTTTTGTGTTTGTTTTTTTATGTATCATTTGTATGAAAAGTATTATAAACCTATTACAGTAGAGTACAATATAGCCGATTGTGTTAGTTGGGTACCTAGGCTATCTTTGTTGGACTTAGGAACAAATTGGACTTACGAACACATTTTTGGAATGGAACTCATTTGTATGTAGGGGACTTACTAATAATGTAATATCATTATGATGACAGATGGTAACTAGATTTATTGTGGTGATCATTTTGAAATGTATAGAAATATCAAAACACTGTGTTGTGCACCAGGAACTATATAGTGTTGTAGATCAGTTATACTTTAAAAACAAAAACAGCAAACAAACAAACAAACATACTCTTTTTCTCTCATAGAAAAAGAGGTCAGCTTTTTGGTTATCAGATGTGGGGTATGAGGGGAGCGGGGAATTGGATGAAGATCACCAAAAGGTACAAACCTCCAGTTATAAGATAAATAAGTACTAGGGATGTAATGTATAATAAGATAAATATAATTAGCACTGCTATATTATATATGAAAGTTCTTAAGAGAATAAATCCTAAGAGTTCTCATCATAAGGAAACTTTCTTTTATTTTGTATCTATATGACATGATGGGTATTCACTAAATTTATCATGGTAATCACTTCATGATGTTATAAGTCAAATCATGCTGTACACCTTAAACTTATACAGTGCTGTATGTCAGTTATATATCAATAAAAGTGAAAGAAAAAAATAAGAATCTATAATCATAAAAATAGGGAATGTATCTCCTATTTTAATTGCATGAAATATTCACACAAATGCATGGAGATAAAAAATAAATTAAAAAATAAGAATTTTATATACCATATCCCTGATGACAATGAAATAAAATAAAAAATTAACAATTACTAAAGGTTGGCTTTTTATTAAATTATTTTAATAAAAGCCCCACAAATATACATTCTTTAAAAGATAAATAGCTTAGAGAAATGTAAAGATACAATATGTCTAAGGAAAAAACCAAAACCAAAACCAAATGATAGCTATAAACAACATACAATATAATAGAATATTATACATAATTTTCAACAAGTTGAAGTTTTTAATAAAATTCATGATTTTTATTCATAAATAGAGACATGAATTCTACAAAGAGTAGTAGAAATTAAATTTTCACTCTCCTAAATGTACACTAATCTGAAATGGCATTGTGGGTGAATTCTACCAGGCTGCTAAAGAAAAATAATTCCTACAATATTAAAATTATTCTGGAGTATAAAAACTCAGAACATTTCTATTTACTCCATTTCAGAAGTAGAGAAAAAGAACTATAATAATGTGTGTGCAGATTTTTATGTATATACAGACATTTTGTATAATTTCAAGTTCTCACAGTCAACATTAGCCTCTCCTTATCTAGCAACTAGAATTAAATCAGCTACAAAATTCTACTGATGTTCCCTGCAAAACATCATTTGTTCATTTCTTTTTTGGATCCCATTTTCAAAGTCCAGACTGTAAGCACTCTGCTCTTGATGACTACAGTGACTTCAATAATTGGTCTCTTTGCTTCCACTCTCTCATATCTCCAGTCTCTCCTACACATTCCTTTCTGTACGGCCTTCTTGAAATATTTTTTTTACCCTTTCCTTACACTTGCTGAAATTTTTTTCTTGTCTTTTCACCACCTGGCACTTAAAGTGTTCCTCCATTTGCTACAACCTGTCATTACATTTTTATTTCTTAGGTCCCATCCAGACAACTCTAAACAAATGATTCTCTGTACCATAATCTGAAAAGTTCTTGAATATTCTGAGCTCCATACGTTGTTTAATTTAGTGGCATTATGTGGAATGATTTATTTTTCTCTTTCTGACTTTTCAAACCCTTCATACAGTTAAGATTTAACTTAAATCTTGTAACTTAAGAGAAATTCCCCACTCCTTTCAGTTGCATTCAGTTTCTTTATCTCTTCCATTTACAAACAACCTTCTTTCTGTATTATAGTAATTTTCATTTCTATTATATCAAAGTCATTTTAATATGCAACTCCTCCCCTATAGCAGGAAGTCCTGAGGAGTAGTGATCATGTCGTAATTATCTCCATAGATTCCACAGAAAATGATTCCACAGAAAAATGATTAAGGAATGAAAGTATCTATGCTTACCACAAATCATAGCCTCTAATATTTATCCTTAAGAAGCTGATAGTTTTAACATTAGTGGAACTAATGCCAGTAAAAGAAGGGCTACTAAGAGGAAGGTGGGATGTAGGATGCCTCAGGTTTTTCTCTTTACATTCATATTTATCTTGTTAATCCTAAATATTTTCAAGGGGGTTTAAAGAATCTGGGACTCTAATCTTTCAATTAGACAATTTTTTCTTACAGTTCACCTATCATTTTCTTCAGTATTCAGAGCTAACAGATTATTTTGTTCTATTATTTGGTGTTTTCTACATAATACTGGGCTCCTTTTATTTATGATGCTGATTTTATTAAGAGTTCACTAACAGTTTGTATTCTTATTATGAGCTATGTAACTCATTTATTCAACAACTAACTACCGAGCAACTACTAGGCGTCTAAGACTCTGTATTCTACTATCCAAAAATCTTGAAAAGGTGTATTTGGTGCTGCGTGGGAAGTAAGATTAGTTTAGCTACTTAAATATGTAGGATGAAAATTCAGGTGCTGAAAAACCAAAAATCACAGTAGTTTTAAAGAGTTCTTTATTCCTCTTCATGTGAAAGAAGTCTGGAAGTTAGTCCAGGGCTGACACGACCCTCCATGGTTTCAGGTTATCTTATTGCTGTGCCTTCCTTAGCACATGATGTTTACCTTATGTGTCAGACTGAGTCCAGTATGGAGAAGGAAACCATACTATAATCAAAATAGGGAAAGTTTAATGCAAAAAAGTATTAATTATAACAGGATTAGAATTATAACATATGGGTTAGTAAAAATTGAGATGGCTCTAAGGAATAGCAGAATAGCAGATGTAATATATGTTTAATATAATAGCAGATATATGATATAGCCACTTCACTAGGGCTGAGATAAGGCACCCAAGTAAGACTCTACCTCATCTACCTGCCCTCAATCAAGGATGTGATCCAGGTCTTGTTGAAGAGAGCAAGTTCATAGCTCAGAATCAAAGTTGCTATGGTGCTGCACTGACAAAACTTGCTGGAAAATATGCTCTCTGGAACTTGCCAGAATTCTGCCCTCTAGGGTGGTAGAGAAATGTGTTCACAGGAGGTGTCTCATCAAAGGCACTCAGCTACAAAACTGCCTGAAGAAGGTTCCAGGGAACCTGATAGCCTTTGGGTGGTGCTGGATGCTATGCACTGCACTGGCCAGGCCCTGGAGAAGCCACAAGCACTGTGGAAGCCTAAGCCTGGAGCTGTTGCTCACACTGCAGGAACTCAGCATTAGGGAAGCTGTGTTCTGCAGGAGCCTGAAGAAGAATTCTGGAATAAGTTGCAAGCTCTTTCCTCCTGCAATGTTGTTTCCAGCACTCTACTAACAAAGCTTAATATTGAGCCAATTGAAAAAAGAAAAAAAATATATTGAAAATAAATCAATCCATTTTCATAGAGCAGGCAAAATGATGACTTTTTAGCTTAGAGGAATTAAATTGGAAACCAACATACTCTAGGATCCAAAGCTACAAAACAAAGCTCAACCAGCATGTTCTTTTCTTAGGAAAACAGAAAGGAAGAAAGGACAAAAATAAGGTTAACTGTGCTTTAAGAATAATTTTTGGAATTTACATATAACACCACTCTTTGTCCCATTGGCAGAATTTAGGCACATGCCCTTACTTAGGCACAGGGTTGGAATATATAGTTTTAGCTTTCAGTGGTCTGGATAAAATTCTTAATCTACATATTAAAATATCAGTGAATAATCCATATTGATTGAAACTATCAGCTTCCACCACTTTCAGATTTTTACTTTTTCATCTGTATTTGGTGAGCGTAAGAGATACATACAGTAAATCATCACATAATGATCATTGTGCTTGTTGACCTATTTAAAAATTGTTTCTTTTCTTTACCAACATTGAGCTATTCTTTGCCCTACTATTTCCAGCCTATAAATTTCATCTTTGATCTGATATTACACCCTATTGCCCTAAATTCATGACACTTAGCAAAGCTGCTGATGCCCACTTAGCTATGGTATGTGGCAAGTGACTTTTGTTTTCTCAAAGACAGAAAGCTTATTGACTTTTAAAAATTTAGGCCCATTAATGACATTAAACATAATCATGGCGACTCAAAATTCTAGGAAAATGAAATGTCTTTGATTCAGTAATATATAACTTACCATGAAAATGAACATCTAAATAAAGTGGGAGACAATAGAATTAGTTACAGGTATAGAGATATCACTGACTTAAAAAAAGATCCTAATCTATTTGGGACATTTCACATTGTTCTGAGTTGGCTTAGTAAAAGTCTTCATATTTATATTCTAACCTAATATTGAGCATTCACTATGGGTTAAACAGCGTTTGGGGTGCAAGGAATACATCAATAGACAAAACAAAATTTCATGCTTTCACAGAGCTTACATTATTGTGGCTTTGGGTGGAGATGCAGAAAAATCAAATGCCATGTTAGATGCAACTAAGAGGAATAAAAAATATGCACTTAAAAATAGAGAGCCCAGAAGTGAGGGGTTTTCTATTTATATTGGGAGACTAAGGTGATGTATGGTCAGAGATATAGGAAATGAGTAAGCAAGCCATGAAGCTAATGGAAGGAAACAATTTCAGGAACATGAAAGAATGTTTGCAAATGTTATGAGGTAGGGTCCACTTTGCTGTGATCAAGGACTAGTAAGAAAACCAGTGTTGGTAAAGAATTAAGTTAGTGGGAACACAGTAGAAGATAAAGTCCAGGAGAGATGGCAGAGACCAAATCATAGATCCTTGACAGCCACGACAAAAAGATTCATTCTGACATACACACAAAAAAGATAAACAGTAACAAGCATTACTCTCATTTCCCCAGATCTTTGTTGATTATTTAAGAATCCATCCTCTCTTAAAGTGTCTGTTTCTTATACTCATGGACTCAAATAAATATGTTAGAGAACAGGGCTGGATTTAAAAGGGGCGCAGGTTAGCTATCAGAAAAAAGTATATCTTGGGTCTCCAAGCTACTCTGTGAAAATATTTGATCCAACAAGTAGCACTCTTAGGTAATATCTGACTGGTAAGCTATACTAAATGCAGATATTTAGGTAAAAGGATGATGTTTCATTTTTTATTTCTTAATCTCAAGTAATCATTAAAACATATACACATAGTAACCCCCTTTTCCTACAAGCCTTGGATAAAGATTCTCATGAATGTTTAAAGTATTGAGATATAAATTATTTTAGTAAGATATGGTCAAAGGAAGGCATAGTGAAGACATTTAGTCTTATGTACAGTTTATGAAAAATAGAAATTTAATTAATATCCACAAGGACAGGTAATCTAGAGATAACATTGACCTAGAAAGAAACAAGGCATACTGAGTAGAGATGCTATAAGTCGGCCTTTATGAACCTTATGAAGTTGCCCTCCAATAAGAAAGAAGTAAACTATATAGAAAGAAGTCCATAAATTGTTTCATTTTGTATTATTGTAATTTTTCTATATATACACATAAAATGTATTTTTACCTAGAAATAATACTATTTTTCATTCTGAAAGAATCAAAGTCTTGATTTCTAATCCTCAGTGTGTCATATTATCAAAATTTAGGAGTCTAAAAACTCACAGAAACAGATGTATGAGCCTAAAAATATATAAAAGGAAAAGCTGAGCTCCAGAAAAAAATGCCACCCAACCTAATTCTTATTATCCCCATGACTGTATTTGAAAAAAAAAAAAAACACAAACACTGTTTTTACAAACCACCACAATATGGGATTAGAATGCACGGCTTTGAATTATGCTCCATGATGATAATGGTCTTGTTTATTGTTATGTTTATAGAGCTCCATAGCATAAGCTTTTTTTTTTTTTTTAACAGTGATTTTCCACTTTACCCAGCTGCTCCAAGCCACTCTCAGAGATACTATTAGAGAGGATATTCAAGGTAATTTTTAACACTTCAGTTTTCTCCGTTCGGGGCATATCTTTCTCCATTTTGGACTATCAGCCATCTCTTTCTAGCACTAAGGCATGCTTGAGTAGTGAAATATATTATTATTTTTTTTACTTCTAGTCTATTCCTGGGTGACAGGATCTAACTCCTTACTTTGTAGCTGAGTCCTTTAGGAATCCTGGAGAAAAAGAAAATTACAATGCCTAGGTACATGACAATAATTCTGCCCTCCTCATTTACTTCTCCTCATTTATCTCATTCAGTTATCCATATTCTCTTTACATCCAATGTTATAGTTAAAATATCTTCTTCACCTCTGTATCCCAGTGTCAAAGTAGTTCCTGATACATATTGACAGTACAGTAATGTATTTTATTGAATCATTTTTTTATTGCATTGTGGTCAAATGGAAATTTTCATTATTCTCATTTAAGAAACAAAATATAGCATCCTTCCCTCCAATAAAACAGTATAAGGTTCTTCAAATTTCAGTAACTTCTTATAAACACTATTATTAGCAGAAGAGAAGGGAAATGGGTCGGGGGAGAGTAAAGAGAATATTGCTAGTAGAGGCATGATGAATCACCTGCAATTTTTATCCTGTTGAAGGAAAAAAAAAAAAAAGAGCTATAGCAACTGATGCCTTTCAGCATTTGCCCATAAACAATAAGAAGACTAGGCTTCACCAGACAGACAGTTGAATGCATCCTCCATGTTACACTTTTCTCTATTGTGACTTCTACCATCATGACACTTCCTAGTTCTTAGAGATGCTAGAACTAGGCTTCCACCATGATGGCACTTCCTAGTTTTTATTGACTCTAGTTTCTCTTTTCATGTGTATAGCTTGTTTTTTTTTCTATCTATTTTATAATATTTTGATTCCCTAAGATGTTTGTCCAGAGCTATTTCTTCTCTCTCACTCTTCTTTTGTGTCCTTTATACTATGATCGTATTTGAGGATCACTACTACATCTCTATTTCCATGGGTAATTTTTCAATCCATTGAGTATACTTTGCCAATAACTTCCAACTGGCTATTTCCAACTGGATATTCTAGAGATTTTTAAGGACAATCTATTAAAAGCCAACTTCTTTCTTTTTTTTTTTCTTCCAGTTTTATCGAGATATAATTGGCATACAGCACTGAGGAAGTTTAAGGTGTATATCATAATAATTTGACTCATATACATCATGAAATGATTATCACAGTAAGTTTAGTGAACATCTGTCATCCCATATAGGTAAAAATTAAAGAAATAGAAAAAATTTCCCTGTGACGAGAACTCTTAGGACTTACTCTCTTAATAAGTTTTATATATAACATACACCAGTATTAAATTATATTTATAATTGACCTACAACGTTATGTAAGCAACTTTTACACGACACAGTGATTTGATATTTCTATACATTTCAAAATGATCACCATGGTAAGTCTAGTTACAATCTGTCATCATACAAAAATGTTATAGTTATTGACTATATTCCCCACACTGTATATTTCATACTCTTGACGCACTTATTTTGCAACTAGAAGTTTGTACCTCTTAATCTCCCTTACCTATTTCTTTACTTCTCCCACACCCAACGCCTGTGGCAACCATCTGTTTTTTTTTTCTCTGTATCTATACTCCTGCTTTTTGTTTTATTAAGCTTGTTCATTTATTTTGTCTTTTGGATTCCACATATAAGTGAAATCATACAGTATTTGTCTTTGTCTGACTTATTTCACTTGGAATAATACCTTCTAGATCCATCCATGTTGTTGTAAATCGCAAGATTTACATTGTGTATATATATATATATGTGTGTATGCATGCACACACACACACACATACACACACACACACACACCCCACATCTTCTTTTTCCATACATCTATTAATGGGCACTAAGGTTGCTTCCATATCTTGGCTGTTTAAAATAATGCTGCAATGAACATCGGGGTGCATATATCTTTCTAATTAATGTTTTTGTTTTCTTCATGTAAATCCCCAGGCTAGGTCATGTGGTAGTTCTATTTTTAATTTTTGCGGGGGCTCACCATACTGTTTTCCATAGTGGCTACATTAATTTACATTCTCACCAGAGTGCACAAGGGTTCCCTTTTCTCCACACCCTTGCCAACACTTATTTGTTGTCTTTTTTGGTAATAACCATTCTGACAGGTGTGAGGTGTTACCTCATTGTGGTCTTGATTTCCATTTCTCTGATGATTAGTGATGTTGAACATCGTTTTGTGTGCCTGTTGTCCATCTGTATGTCTTCTTTGGGAAAATGCCTATTCAGGTATCTGCCCTTTTTTTAATCAGGTTGTTTGTTTTTCTGCTTTGTGAGTTCTTTGCATAATTTGTATATTAACCCCTTTCCAGATATACTGTTTGCAAATATCTTCTCCCTTTCAGTAGGTGGCCTTTTAATTTTGTTGATAGTTTCCTTTGCTGGGCAAAAGCTTTTTAGTGTGATTAGGTCCCATTTGTTTATTTTTGTTTTTGTCTCCCTTGCCTGAGAAGACATATCCAAAAAAAAGAAAAAAAAAGATTAAAATTAATGTCAGAAAGCTTACTGCTTATATTTTCTTCTAGAAGTTTTATGGTTCCAGGTCTTATATTTAAATCTTTAATCCATTTTGAATTGGTTATTGTGCATGATGTGAGGGAATATCCAGTTTGATCCTTTTGCATGTAGCTGTCAAGTATTCCCACACCATTTATTAAAGAGGCTGTCTTTACCCCATTGTACATTCTTTCCTCCTTTGTTGATTTGTAGATATATGCCCATATAAGTGTGGGTTCATTTCTGGGCTATCTCTTCTGTTCCATTGATCTGTGTGTCTGTTTTTGTGCCAGTACCGTATTGTTTGATGACTTTAGCTTTGTAGTATAGTTTGAAATTGGGGAACGTGATACCTCCAGGTTTGTTCTTCTTTCTTAAGTTTATTTCTCTCAGCCAGCCACCCTGGGATCTTGCCCCACCCACCAGAGGGCTGTCACCACCTTTGGGATACCCTGGATTTTGTAGCCAGCTGTGTCAGGAACCAGCCCCACCCACAAGTGGGCCAAGACACAAGCTCCAATACCCCCAGGGTACTGCAGCTAGAAAATTTGGGACCTCGTTCCACCTACCATTGAGCCAACACTAGCCTGAGACCACTTGGATCTCAGACCCACCAACCAGCAGCCGACCTCAGTCCTGGGACCCCACCCACCAGCAGGCCAATACCAGTTCTGAGACACCTTGGACCCCACAGCCATCTACCCCTGGATCCTGCATCACTAACCAGTGGGCTGACACTAACTTTGGGACACCACAGACCCCACAGCCAGTCATGTCAGGAACTGGCTCCAACCACCAGCATGCTGATACTAGATCCAGGACCCCCAGCCCCTCCACCACCCACCCTGAACCTGGCCCTACTCATTAGCAGCTGGCAGCCTTCACACAAGGCAGGACCTGGAAAGCACGTGGACCAGGGCCAGCCACAGTAGTCAGCCTGCCACAACAGAAAGACCCACATATCCCACATGGGGAGCACCCTTAGAGCATATAGCTCTGCTGACCGAAGGAGAGTGTGCTCCTGGGACATGTAGGATACCACCTACAAAGGGCCACCTCTCCAAAGATGAGAATTGTAACCAACCTCCCAAATGATAGAAATAAAAACAACTTGTATTTTCTATTGACCAAATATTTCCCTCATGTTAGTGTTTCAGGACTTCAGAATGGTACACTACTTTCTCTAACAGGATGCCACAAATTGAAAGGAATGTCTTTTTGATTAAAACAGTGATGTGCTCTCCAGCTCTATAGTCTTCTCCACTCCACTATTCTTCAGAATCTATTAGTGCTTAGAATATCACTTAGCATGTTAAGATGTTGCTTGTTGAATGTTGGATTGCATATCTGGGAAGTAGGCATGAAATCACTAAATGCAAGAGGATGCTTTACATTCTGCATGAAATAGACTTTATACCCCTTATTTAAAAAAACACAGGTTAAAATGAACAAAATATTAAGCGTACTTTGGGACTTCCCTGGTGGTCCAGTGGTTAAGACTTCACCCTCCAATGCAGGGGGTGTGGGTTCAATCGGGGAGCTAAGGTCCCACATGCCTCATGGCCAAAAAACCCCACAAAAACCAAAACATAAAACAGAAGCAGCATTGTAACAAATTCAATAAAGAGTTTAAAAATGGTCCACATAAAAAAATCTTAAAAAAATTAAGCACACTTTATTTTCAAAATAAAGTCTTACCTAAAAATCATGAGAAGTTAATGAGATAATTTAAATCACAAAATGTAAGGCCTTGATCAGTACTTAATACATAAAAGGCTGATTCAGCCAGTCAAGCAGCGCTATGTAACTTAAACTAAAAAAAATTGTCATTCTATTAAATTAAATGATTATGTTTAACGGTTAGCCATGAACATTTATTTTACCTGATATCAGCATCTGGAGCAAGTCATAAGTGAATGAAACTTGATCACTCAAGGCCAACACATTGCCTGTTAGCCATTCAATAGTGTCTTTTAGTAATGCCTCAATAATCCCCAGGAATTGAAGAGAATTCCAGACTATTTAGCACTAAGTGTTCTCAGATACTATGATTTATTTTCACTGAAAATAAATGGTGAAACATGAAATATATCCACATAATAATCACTCTGGGAATATGATAAGTAGAAATCTATTTTTTAGTATACTATTGGGAACATTTATCTTGTAAAGTAAGCAAATATGGAAGGAAAGCTAGACAAGGAAATTTAGATGGATGCATGTGTCATTCACTGTATTTTCTAGAATAACTTGGGTACCAGTCTATCCCAGGAAGCTTTTATTAGCCAACAACAACAATTTAAAAATCCAATAGTGTAATGTCTATAGAAATTTTCCATAAATCGAAGTATAGTTATGTTTCTTGAATCTTGTCTATCGGAGGCAAAGCTGTAGTTTCAGTTCAAGTGGGGTTGAGCGGCACTCCTTTTCACAAGCATGTGTTTAAGTGAATTGTATACATAGGAACTTTAATTTCCTTGGCCTGTAAAAGGATGCAATGAACCCTGTAAATGCCCCTTCCCTAGTTTCTGTGTGTTTATTCTTCTAACATCGTACAGCCGGGGAACACTACCCTGCAAATATTGGAGCCAATGTGCCCACATACTCAGCAGTTCCTTGGAGTTTACATCATGGCAAGGCAGCCCTTAATCAATAACTGACTGCTGCAGGATCATGAAAACCCTCCTCCCTTGTTTCTAACCATGACAGACACTGAGGCACAATTTATACCCTAGAGCTATTATAAGGGATCAGAATGAGGCTTTAACTGAAATCAAACCTTTACTGGGCTTCTCTTTTTTTCTCTTGGTTCCCTTACACTCTTAAAATTTTCTGCTTGGAACATTTATTTAATAAACCCAACGCATACTAATTTCATCTCAGGACTTCCTTCTGACATGTATCTTTCATGTGCATTTATTTTAGGGTAGAGGTAACTGGGAATGCAAGAAAAGGAAGATGATCATAGAATGGCATGACAACTGTTTCTATCTTCCCTCTTAATTTGGAACACCAAAAGATTTCAGCTTCTGGAAGAAGCCACTACTTGCTTTATGAGCTACTTTTTGAGATTCTGAATAGTGTCCATGGTGATTTGAGACCAATATGACAAACTATGGGAGCATGTTAGGGAAAGGGGCATTCTCCAAATTCTTGTGGCAAGCTCAGTAATGTTTGGAATACCTCAAGGATCCTTGGCTTTAAAGCAAGAGGAGTAAATAACCTCATCAGCATTTACAATAGAGGGTTTTGGCAGTAGAGGCAATGGTAGGGCATCATGAAGAGCAGTTAACATAGAAGAACATGTTCAAACTTGTTCATGATCATATGAGACACCACCCATGGGGTCCCCCTAAAGCACAGTCAGAGCTTATGGATAACCCAAGAGAATAAGATTCTTATACCATTGTAAAGGTATCCTCATTTAACTGGGATACACTCAGGTTACACATAAGAACTAGATATTTCTAAGAGACTTAATATTTCTTTTCTTACTCAGTAATGCCAAGCATAATTTTAGGTGAGGAGGTGTTAATACTAATAGCTAATACTGTACCCAGTTTCTCAAAGCACTTATTTCTTGACCTTCACAGCAAATTTCCTCGGTATATAGGTCTCATATATTTTGCCCATTATATAGATGAGGAAATGAGATTGAGACATGTTTAAATTGACATAGCTATTGTATGGTAGAGTATATGTTTAAACCCATGTCTTAATTCCAAGTCTAGTTCTATATCTTTTAAATATAGAACGGTATTATGAGGATTCAGAGTGCTTCCAAGGGAAGTGAGTAAGGTATATCTCCTAGGTACACTCACATGGAACTACTCTACATTATATGCCTTTTAACTGTACCATAAATAACAATATTCAATTGCTGTTTTATATGTAGAATTAAAAAAAATTATGGCTGTTCCTCTGAAAGCATCTAAGCTGATGGAAACTCAGAAATATTTTTTTAAACATCTTTATTGGAGTATAATTGCTTTACAATGGTGTGTTAGTTTCTGCTTTATAACAAAGTGAATCAGCTATACATATACATATGTCCCCATATCTCCTCCCTCTTGGGTCTCCCTCTCACCCTCCCTATCCCACCCCTCTAGGTGGTCACAAAGCACTGAGCTGATCTCCCTGTACTATGAGGCTGCTTCCCACTAGCTATTTTACATTTGGTAGTATATATAAGTCCATGCCACTCTCTCACTTTGTCCCAGCTTACCCTTCCCCCTCCCCACGTCCTCAAGTCCATTCTCTACATCTGTGTCTTTATTCCTGTCCTGGCCCTAGGTTCTTCAGAACCATTTTTTTTCTTTTTTTTTTTTTTAGATTCCATATATAAGTGTTAGCATACGGTATTTTTTTTTCTCTTTCTGACTTTCTTCACTCTGTATGACAGTCTCTAGATCCATCCACCTCACTACCAATAACTCTCGTTTCTTTTTATGGCTGGAAAATCAGAAGTATTTTGATTCCAATTAATTTATTAACAATTTATGTGCTAACTCAACTTACCCAAGTAAGTATCCTTCGACACAAATAAGAATACAATATATTTGGTGATTTTAAACTTGGCCTGGATCATTTAGGAGTTTTGATTTCTTCCATATGATTTGTTTTATATTGATTTTAGGAGATTCTCTTGCAATTTGGTTGAAGGACAGCTGGACTTATTAAACATTCCAGTGCTCTTCAAGCTGGCTTCTTTGCTTCTACTGTATTTGCAGTGGTCTTCATAGCATAGGAATTTATTTTATATGTAACATTTAAAATTTTGGACACAATAATTTCAAAGATCTTAGAATTCTGTGCGTGTGAGTGTATTCCTGTTATCACTAATATATTCAAGACACAAAGGGAGAAAGCATTGTTAATAAAAAATTCTCAAAAATAAGATTTATGAAAAAACATTTCTCTTAATACGGGCTGTGCTTGAAGAAGTAATTCTTTTTTTTTTTTTTTTTTGCAAAAGTAATTCTAATGTTCTTACTCCTGGCATTAGTTATTTGATTGCTTATGGTCTTTGATTCTTACAGCTATAAAATGGGTATGAGAACAAATCACTAATAAGAAATAAAATTTGGGGATCCAATTATATCTTATTTGTAAAACTACTTTTTAATGGCAATCATGGTTCTTTAGTTCAAAAATAAAGTTTTATAACTGCATACCTAAGAGGAAGGAGAAAAATCACAAATTTACACAAAAATATCACTGGGCAAAAGCTCAGGAAATAACTTACATTCCTACCTAAGACTCTAACATTTAATTATTTTGAAAAAATTCATTCAACATTTATAAATATCAGATTGCTCATAAGTAATTAAAATTGCAAACACTCATTTGGTATTTACAACCTAACTTATCATAATCCTTACAACATCCCAACGAGGCAAGTTCTATCAATAGCATAGATTAGAAAAAGAAATAAGGCAGAGCAAAGTAAAATAACTTGCCAGTGTCATTCAGATATTTAGTGGTAGAGCTGAGAATTGAACCAGAGTCAACAAATGTAGCCATTAGCGATGTTTACCTTTATACTTTAATATGTGAGAATTTGACTAGATGACTTACTAAGCCCTTTCAAAATCTAAAATGTTATAATTTGGCAAAATGCATAATCCTTTCCCAATTTGAGACACTTCATAGGCCTTCTGAAATGTCTAAATACTTTTACTCTCTTCAGTTACAATACATTCTTTGTCTATTAAAAAACTATAATACTGTATATAAGTAAGAAGAGTCTCTTAAGCAAGCAACCACAGTCCTGTGTTTACAGTTCTTGTCATAATGTCTTACACTCAATGACATTAGATCAGTCTTCTTTGCTCTGTATTTTATAATTTGCATTACATGATATAATTTATTTACAGAGAGGGATAGCGATAGTTTGATCTCAGTGTTTCTCCCAATGTGTCTCAACTCTGATGTAGTCACTCTCTTACTAAGCAAGACCTGGTTATCAATCTTTTATTCATTCATCCATCCACCTGTCTGTTCATCCAGCTAGCAAATATTTATAATGACTAATCTCATTTAAGTGTTAGGCATCAAAAGATGAATAAATCACGACTCACTCTCCCTGTAAAGCTCATATTTTAGTTTGATAGAAAAAGATAAATGGATCATCTTGAATAAATGCTGCAATGAATACATGTACAAAGTGCAACGAAAGTAGAATGAAGGGATGGATTTTGTGCTGTGGGCGGGGGAAGTATCAGGCAACACATTTGAATAGGATCATGAAAGATGAACATCATCAGTTTAACAGGTGCCAAAGAAAATCGGTTCCATGCTAAGGGTGGGAGACTTGGTAAAGCAATCCAGGAAGAAGAAACAAAATGAGCACAGCACTGTAGAAGATATTTCTGAAAGGAGAACGTATAGAGGCAGAACACCCATGTATTGATAGAAAACATTGCAATAGATCAGGTGAGAGATGATGATACCTAAATTACTGAGGAGTTGCTGCAAAAGGAGAAGGGAATAATTACAAGATTCAAAGTATATTTAAAAATTTTTAATTACATAACCAATTCACATATTCTTCTTCATTTTAAATGATATTTTTTTTTAAGTGTCAACTTTCATCCTTTCTGTACTATCCCATGTCATCTTTCTGTACTCTACTAAGAGTTTGGTGGGTCTACTTCAGAAAGTTTACTATTTTATCCTAAAGTGTTTTCACTTTCTTCTCAATGAAGTACTATAACAAGTGGGAAATATTTTTATTAATGAGATCATATTTTATTGATTTGCAGTATTGCGTCTTTTTCATTGAGCTTTTCATCCCAATCCTGAGAGAGCTGTCTTATACCTAGTATTCTACTCTACATCATTATTGAACCATTTCCATATTGATTCATGTTATGGTTGATCAAAAAAGTGTTTTAAGGAGATGTTTTTATGATTTTGTGGAAATAATATTACCAAATAATAAAAATATAATTAAAATAATATTTAAGGTTCCCAATTCCTCCTTCCATGACAAGATGAAGGAATCATCTACATGAATCCTAAGAAGAAATAGTCTCATTCAACTGTGTTGGGATCTTCGGGAAAGATGTAAAAGAGGCTTTTACATCTGCTTCTCCTCTCCAGGTGCTGAGTCATCTGAAGTGAGATTGAACCAAAATAGCAGTTTACTTTTATACTTATTTAATTTATATATTTAAACATGTGGAGATAGTACTGATATGATCTTTCATGATGATTGCATTAGAATAAGCAACAATGTCATAGAAATTTAACACTGATATTAAAAATTGTTGATTCTTTCCATTATTCAATTATTCTTTGAAAACAGTTTCCTTTTTTCATAGTTTAGTGTTTATACACAAAAGTACTTGTTCCACACTTGAGAAACAAAAGCAATTGCTTTAAGAGCCACAGTTGCTAAAGACTGGAATTTGTCTTATGATAATCTCCTAAAATGAAATTAGTACCTTCCAAGGAAAAGCTCTGAATCCAGCTTCAAAGGTGAGTTCAAGTCACTTCCCATAATAATGGTACTAAAAGTTTTTATTTACCCATTACAGTGGACCATCATACAATTTTCTATATTCTTTATCTTTTCTATCTCAACTACTTTGAGTCTATTCCATTGTATTGTAATGCTTGGTAATATCCTCACTCTTGCATTTAAGTATTTTTTCTCTACTACTAAAGCTCCTTCAGCTTGCAATATAAGAATGCAATTTGTTTCCCTGAAAAGTGGATTTTCTTCATTCTCAGGTTTTCCCTGATTGTTCCATATTTCTTATTTGATATCCATCTTTCTACTTTTACCATTAGACTTTTCTCTGCTTGCCCTTTTTTTTTTTTTAGCGGTACGTGGGCCTCTCACTGTTGTGGCCTCTCCCGCTGCGGAGCACAGGCTCCGGATGCGCAGGCTCAGCAGCCATGGCTCACGGGCCTAGCCGCCCTGCGGCATGTGGGATCTTCCCGGACCGGGGCACGAACCCGCGTCCCCTGCATCGGCAGGCGGACTCTCAACCACTGCACCACCAGGGAAGCCCTGCTTGACCTTTTCCTGCTTTTTATTTCTGTTGTTTTTCCTGTGGGTTTAATATTCATAATTCCTTAATTAATGAGCTGATTGGATGAATCAGTGAGCATTTCATATAGAAATCTCACATTAAGCAGTCCTTCTGCAGGCTAACTCATAGCAATGGTGAATATTCCTCATCCAATTTGTTGAGGCCAGGGTCAAGAAAGTTTATATGATACTTTTTTTCCCCTGTGAAAGATCTAGAAATAAGGGTGTTTAAAACTCCGTGAGCTTCCCAATATACTTTGTTTATTAAAAAACTAACCGAAACAGAATTTATTAACTTATGTCTTGGATAGACATCCCCAAGGAGAAGAGGTCTGAATCAAGTCCTAAAGGACAAACAGAAGTAAGGAAGGACAACAGGGAGGCCAAGGTGGGAAGGGTATTTCAGAAAAATTAATTGCTATGAATGTTTATTCTAATATGATAAATGCATCTGCCGTCTATATTATGGAAGTAAATATAATCTAGACAAGTATATGAACTCAGAGATATCTATATTAAGCGAACAGTGATTGGATATTGTCAAACAATAATTAGTATCAAGGCTGCAAAGTACAAAGAGCTTTATTTGGAGTTTTAAGAATTGCAATTCGGGAGACACAGATTCAGGTAAAACAGAAAGAATCTTCTGGGGAAGAGAAGGAGTTAGAGGCAAAAGCCTCAAGGTTGTTTAAGAAATATGATTGACCCTGATCAAGAAAAGAAATATTTGTCCTTAAGGGATAGACTGTCAGGTGTTATTTTAGGGTAAGAGTCCAATAAGTATCTTGAGTTTCTGGAACATTGGACAGATGTTCTGGATGCCTATGTTAAAACAAGAAGTGGTCAACATTCAGATTCCATCCTGACTAAGAGGTACATAAATCACACTTCCTCAATGGCCTCCTGCTCCATTTTAGAGAGATCTCTTAGCAATAATAACTCCATTTTGAATTTCCTTTCACAATGGTGATTGATCAATAAGAAAAGCAGACTAAAATGTAAATCTTTTGGCAGTTAGTTTATCTTTATTGCCCTACCCTTATTAGTTATAGGCTAAAGCAAAATATATTTAAAGATCAGGAGGCATCCTCTATCCCTCATCTAATAATTAGCTAAGTCATATACTTACAGAACTCCCTTACAGAAGGAACAGCAAATGTAGAAATTAATATTTAGGTGACCATGATATCACTGCATGAATATGCTGCCTATGGGAGCAGTTAAAAGTTAGGTACAAAAATTTCTTTTTTTTTTTTTAATAAAGAGGAGTTATATAGAACGCTTCTTAGGTGATACAGGTCACCCTCCAAATTTTGAATCACTAATGACAGAAGCATTAACATATGGAAAAGCATGGGCAGTTGGTTCAAATCATGTCCCTCCTCTCCAAATTCTAAGTTCTTCTGTACACTTTAACATTTTTATTTTTATGGGAATTTAATATTTAAAACTAATACAAAAAACAACTCCATTGCTTTAGCATTCTTCAAAAATTAAATTATCTCTTCTAGTCTGGTTTCAAAATGAGAAACTCAGCATGTCTTGGGTAGTCTAATGTGCTGAATTGTGTACCACCCTCCCCAAACTCTTATTTTGAAGTCCTAGACACTAGTACCTCACGATGTACTGCGTTTGGTGATAGGGCCTTTAAAGTTAAAATGAGGCCTTTTAGGGTGGCTTCTAATCAAATCTGACTGGTGTACTTATAAGAGGAAATTTGGATACACCAAGAGACAGGGCTGCATGAACACAGAGAAAAAAAAAAAATCTGAGAATACAGCGAGAAGGCAGCCATCTTCAAGCCAAGAAGAAAGACCTCAGATGAAAAGCTACTAATACCTTGACTTTGGACTTCTAGCCTCCAGAACTGTGAGGAAATAAATTTCTGTAGTTTAAGCCGTACAATCTTTGGTATTTTGTTATTGCAGTCTAGCAACTAGTATAGGTACTAAATATCCTTTATCGAAAACATAGGTAAACTGACATGCTAATTTTAATCCCGAGATTTATAGCAGAATAGTTTAAAATATTTTTATGTGCTATTAATGTAATAAAAGATATTTTTAATTTTTGTTTATTCTTTGTCATTTTCTTTCCTGTGAATTGATCCTCTAGGAGAAACAAAAATTTGAGTTGATCATGCATCACAAGTATTCTTTTTTTAATGGATAGATATAACTCTATTCCCAAGTCACTACTTGAGAATAAACACAGCATTTCAAATAAGATGGCCTATTTATACTGTCAAAAGTTGAGAAAAAACAGAAGTAAAACCAATGAATCACTGAAGTAGTAATTAGTACAAGTTCATTGTGCACAAACCAAAATGATACTTTCTAAACTGGGAGCACTCAAACCAAAACACATGGAATGAGGTGAGAGCTTGTTATAGTGTGCAGGCTGACTGTTTATTCTTCACAATGATTGGTTAGAATATTAGAATTTTCTTAAAGGTAATTGGTTAGTGGTTACCTTATATCAATTTGGGGGAACAGTTTTAGTTTCACTTATGATTTTCAGAGGCATAAGCAAGAGAACTGACCCAAGTCAAGTTAGCCTCACTTGTCTTTACACAAGTCTCACTTGTCTAAAAATAAGCTAAATCAGGCTTTGCTTTATGACTAAACTGGTTTTGTCTTCTCAGAGAATTTTCAAGTCTGGTCTCTACTTGTGTTTGATTTTAACAATACTAACAATTTTTTAGCGTAATATTGTGTTTATGTTTTGTTTCATGCTATCTTAAATAAATAGCCTATGAATTTCAGCAAGTACTTATTTAAATGCTTTGAACTTCAAATTCCTCAAAATTTGTTGAACTAAGATGCCTTATGACTTGGTTATCCCATAGCTCTAAGAATTTTTAGAAGAGCAACTATTAAATCTAACTGATGTAACACATACTGAGTGAGTTTCAATTCAAGAAAAGTCTTGTTAGCAAATTAAATTTATAAGGTAGTACGAATCTGGTTTCTACAAGTTAGATGAAAAAAAATGTACATATATAGAGAGAAATGATCAACAAAAAGGAGAAATAATCAGAAACAAAAGTTATAGTAAGCTTGATAAACAAATGTTGCAGGAGATTAAGGAGAAATATGTCCCAATAGAGAGAGAGCAGTGAACAAGTGCAAAGAAATGTTCTACCATGATGTGTCAAAATTTTATTAACCACAATGAGCTGACCTATTTTACAAAACAGGAGCAAATGAAATGTCTCTTTACTTTATCAAATAACCCAGATATTTGGTCACCACTGTGCATAGCTGATGATTTCTTTCCTATTCCCAAGATAATAACTAAGTAAATAAATTAATTAATAAGTTCACTCAGTATTAAGCAGGGTCAGTGTATTTTTGTCACATTTTCAGTTCTTTCAGTTACATAATTTTGGTTCTGATAAAGAAAAATATGAAGGAATGAGATGACAGTTCTTTGTGGAATAGAAAGGATTTTCCTATCATCCTAATTATAGAACTGTGTGAAACTGAATTATTTTCTAGGTTCTTCCAGTAAATCTAGTAGGAATATTAAGCTTAAATTACCCTTTCCATTGAAACTCTCTTACACCCTTTTTGGATCAGGAAAGAGTACAGAATTTCAACTCTCTGATGACAACCATGTACTAAAGGGCTATGGCTTTAGATCTAAGAATAGGAAGAAGTCATAAGGTCTCAAAGCACTTGACTGGAGGTTAATTAATCAGTATTTGTATTCATCTTCACAACTATATTTTTACTTGCTACCAATTTGCTGAGCAGATGGTAAGGACTAGAAATCTGGTGCATCTTGAAAAATAATCAGATCTCATCAAGTCAATTAGTTTTGGAAACTACATTAGAAATTCTTTGCTGACTTAAGGAGAAACAGTTTGCTAATAATGTTTGTTCCAGGAACAAGACTTCTGCCGAAAACAATTCTTCTCTGGTTAATACCTGCATCCTCCCCCACTCATACACCCTTACACACACACACACACACACACACACACACACACACACACACACACACACACACACACACACACACACACACACACACACACACACACACACACACACACACACGATGGTGGAAACAAACAGAAGGAGGGATATTTTCCCCTAAATGAAATTTCAACAAGCTAGCCTAGTCTCAAGCTAGGAGAAGGCACCAGAAGCTGATTTTGCTCATTTTGGCTCACTCTGGCTCACTCTAGTGACTGAAAACCGTTTCTTCTCCTGTTAAAGGAACATATACACATACACATGGGAGAAAAAAGAAAAGTAAAATCCCAAAGCAGTGGAAAAATATAAGAGGAAACATAAGATATATTCTATAAAGGAACCAAATAGTCTCCTGCCAGCAAACCTAAGATGATTAATAGCCAGCACCACGGAAACTAGAAATTTTTAAAACAAGAGAAAAGAAAAAATGATCTGAAAAAAATTTTAAATGTTAAACAATTTAGCTCTCTCCAAAATTATTTGATAACTAATTAAGTAAAAGAGACTTTGACAGAGTTGAATCCTTTAATGCTCATTTTGGTAGCAGGTCAGAGAGAGGGCCATAAGATTACTAGAATCCTCTCCTAAGGATGCCTATTTACTGATGCACAAAGGTGCAAAAATACTAAGGAACATGAAGGCAATACCAAAAATGTAAATATGTACAATAGAATTGGAGACCAATGAGATAGCTTCACGTCAAATAATTTTATTGTTGTTTCTTTTGGGGGTATTCATTTACATATATATATATTTACATATGTATATACATACAAAAATAGTAGTAATTTTTTTAAAAACTACTACATGTTAGGTAGGATTCTAGGAAAAGCATACAGTGAACAAAACAGACTAAAATCCTGGCTTTTGTAGGACTTACTTTCTATTGAGATAACAGATATTAAACAATAAACTCAAAATATAGTGTATTGTAAGGTGATGCCTGCCTTGGAGAAAAATAAAGCAGTGATGACGGATAAGGAGTGTTTGGGAAGGGTAGTTTTAACTTTACATAGGGTGGTCAAGTGAGGCCTCATTGAAAAGGTGACCTCCGAGCCAGGATCCAAAGGAAGTTAAGGAGGGAACTATATGGGGAAGAAGAAAGAGTAGTTGAGAGGCCTGTGCCTGCCATTGCTTGAGTTATAAGAGAGATAATGCTATAGAGTGAGCAAATGGAGGGTAGTAGGTAATGAAGTAAAAGGGATAAAGAAGACCAGATGATGCAATGGTATGTAGGTAATAGTAAATGAAATGGGAGGACTTTTGAGAGTTTTGAGCAGAGAAATTACATGCTCCAAGTTATATTTTATGAGGGTACTCCAGGTCTCTTCCTGTGAGAATAAGTTGACAGGGGCAAAAGCTGAGGCATGAAGTGTACTGGAAAAGTCTAGGCTTTAGATATAAATTATAAGGTCATGGGCATTGATGGCACCTGACAATATTTGATTATAAGGTAGTCATCCAGGTAATATTTTTTTTAAGGTATCATCAACAGTGAGACACACATTTCAATAACTCTTAGAATCTTGAAAATAAGTTTGAAAACCTCTAACAGTCTGTGAAGAAATGTGAAGAATATGGTCTGTTGCCTGAATTTAATTTTGCAATTGTATATTTTCTGTTATCTTTAAAACAAAAACTTGAAAAAGCCTAATAAGTCAATCCATCTTAGGCATGACCATCACCTGGGAGCTTGTTAGAAATTTGGAGTCTGGTGCATCATCCAGCATCAACTGATTTTCATGCGTGTTAAAGTTTGAGCAGCATTATTCTATTCCATACAATTAAATTTACAGATGAAAAGATAAAGACTGCACATGGCAAGAGAACATAGACTCCCTGGTTCCTTTACATTCATTTATATCTTTTATTGTTTCAGATGTTTTTTCTTCTCTCCCTAAGAAGATAATAAACATGATGATGCAAGGTTATCATAATTATAAAATCAGTGGAGGTAGGGACTTTACTTTGCTAATTGCTGTGTACGCAGCACCCAGAATAATGCCTTAACCTAAGTAGGTGCCTTAACCTTACAAGCTTTGAATTAATTAATTAATATACTGATTTTTTGCATATCCCTCAAGCTAACTGAAAGTTTAAACGAACCAGACACAAGAATGCACAGACCAGTATAAATCTGAAATACAATTAATTGAAATAGACATTGGTAAACAATACCTATCTTGCTTGCTGCAAAAACAGACGTCCACTTTCTCAAGCCTTTTTTATGTGACATTTGCTAACAATCAGCCAAAGCTAGATATATGGTCAAACTCAAAAGTAAGATGCAAGATCAGAGATTCCATCTCCTGATCACAGAAGCTGAAATGCAACTAAATTAATGATGTAGTGAGAGGTTGAGACAAAAACTTTAGGCTATTAGTTCAATTTGATTTATGGCTATTATGTGCTAGACTTTTACCTGCCTCATACAGAGTTGGTTCACACCCATCTCAACCTGAAAAATTTTCCACCAACCCTTCCATGCTCTGCTCAAATATCTGCTTCATAAAATTTCTTCTGATCTCCCTAGCAAAAATTAATTTCTCTCTGCCTTCTATGTCTCCATGTTACTTTCATTATATGTGTAATTTAGCATTCCTTTTTCTACATTATTTTAGTTACTTTGGGACTCTTTTTGCCCACTATCCCAACCCACCAGTACTGTGAAATATGACAAGTTGCCAAAATATAAAAAATTCTAACTGATGGAGATTCTAGGAAGGGAGATTCTCTAAACTGTTACAGGAAGGAAGGAGGGAGATAAAATATGCTTATAATTTCTACCCTTCCTCTTTGATTTTAGAAGTCCTTATGGAAATTCTATTCTCACAAATTTACTTTGGAAGCAGCCTCTCAAATCAAGGGTTACAAACCCATGGTGCTCACACAGACTCTGTGCAGTTTCTAATTTTGTATCATTTTGATTTCCCAAGGTGCTACTATGTGACAGAGTTTGTATGTTACCTCTTCCTCCTCTATCAGTTTCCCTGGTTTCCCAAGCATACTTAGCATTGGGATGAACTAAAAGTCATTTTCTTGTAATTAAATGCATTCGAAATGAAGTTCACCAAGCATAAAAATTCCTCTGATCCCCTGTTAACAAAAGCCCAATGATGAAACCCGTAAGAAGAAATTCTTAACTTTAAACAACACAGGTCAAGTGAGTGGGCTTTAAAATTATTTTTAAAATCACTGAAGTGGGAAGCAAAAATTTTGCATACTATTAAAACATAGGGAAATTATTTGTTAAAGTGAAATTATATGAGAATTCTGACTCATGGAAACAGGCCATCATTAATGGCAATAGATATGCATTTACTACCCTCTCTGGCCTGGTTCTGAAGTAGAGAATAGAAAGCTGAGTATGAGCAGACATTCAATTAGCTATGCCTGTGATATACAGTGATGACAGGTGTTATCTGTTATCACAGGCAACCATAAACATCTATTTTTATATCTGTTAACTTATCCCTCCACTTCTAAAAGTCACTCAAGCCACCTCTGTGACCATATATCTTTCTCCTTCACTGAGGAGAAACCAGAAGGGATTGATAGCATACTCATTTCATAGAGGTGCTCCTTCTTGAATAATATGAGCAGTGTTATTAAGGGTATTTATTTGAATTAGACTCAGCTGACACAGACCATGGCCTTATACCATTTGGATAGAAATAAAAACAAGTTAATCTGGTTCTGAAATCAACCATTCCTATTAACATGTATCCTGAGATTTAGTTTAGGGTTTGACTGTTTTTAAATTTTATTTTTAAAGAAACTACTCCTGTTTTTCAAAGGACCACTCTTTATGTTGATAATCACAAAACACAAGAGAGGTAGTGTAGATGAATACTACCTTACTGGGTTATCCCCAAATTAGAGATGAGCAAACAGAATGACAGGCTTTTATATGCCCAGCATGTCCAACATCATGCTGGCAGACCTGGGAAGAAAACTCAGACTTTCTGACTTTACATTTAATGTCCTTTCCAATATAAAACAATTCTAGGGGGCTTCCCTGATGGCGCAGTGGTTGAGAGTCCGCCTGCCGATGCAGGGGACACGGGTTCGTGCCCCGGTCCGGGAAGATCCCACATGCCGCGGAGCGGCTGGGCCCGTGAGCCATGGCCGCTGAGCCTGTGCGTCCGGAGTCTGTGCTCCGCAATGGGAGAGGCCACAACAGTGAGAGGCCCTCGTACCGCAAAAAAAAAAAAAAACAATTCTAGTTGAAGATCTAATTATGCATTTGAGTTCTCAGATAGATAGGTAAGTGCTCTTCTATCATGTATGGAAATTAACCCATCTATCTGAATTTTATGGCCAAATAAACACTGATAATGTGTATGTAATACATGTATGTTATTTGTTTTGTGCTTACCTTGGCCCAAATATCCTCAGTGAAGATCTGTTTTCACTATTTAGGCATTTTCACAAATAAATTAGTTAACTCACAGACTGGAAGAAAATAATTTGAGGTAGAATAACCAACACCTAGTCAGACAGAATAAGGGACAGAATACTTATTGTTTAATTATGTTAACAAGGTTTTTTTGTTTTTTTTTTTGTTTTTGTTTTTTTTTGCGGTACGCGGGCCTTTCACTTTTGTGGCCTCTCCCGTTGCGGAGCACAGGCTCCGGACGCGCAGGCTCAGCGGCCATGACTCATGGGCCCAGCCGCTCCGTGGCATGTGGGATCTTCCCGGACTGGGGAACGAACCCGTGTCCCCTGTATCGGCAGGCGGACCCTCAACCACTGTGCCACCAGGGAAGCCCTAATTATGTTAACAAGTTTTAAGGTAATGATTTTCTATGATTAAGGGCAAGGGATCTGGAAACTGTTCAATCTAGGACTGCTTCTTACTCACTGTGTATCTTTGGCTAAGTTATTAAACCTCCTTATATCTTAGTGTACTGCCCCACAAAATGAAGACAAAAGTAATACCTACTTCCTTAACTTGTAGTGGATTAAATGTGCTAATATATGTAAAATATTTAGAACCATGTCTGCTACATAAATAAATAATTGAAAAACCCAAGGGAATTAATTAGTTATTTTATTTAACTGAGCCTGAAATGATATTTTTCCATATACTTTTTACTAGCTGTCATATATCTTATCAAAATCTTTTTCTCTCAGAATTTATTAAAATTCAAAAAGTACCTACAAAAAATTATGTAGTCCTTTATGTTTTATGAAATTTTGCCATGAATAAGTATTTTCTAAAGATATAACCATATTTAACATTAAATATACAAGCTTTGAAAATATAATAAACTTTAAAGTAGAGAAACTTTGGTTTTATAGCATTATTATTCAGTGTGGGACCTGAAAATGTATTTAAAGATAAAGAACAGCTGTAGAGTTGTGTTGATGAGTTAATTAGATTTTCAAAGGGTAATGATAGGAGCTGTTAATACAGAGTGACCCGTAATTCAAGGAAATAAAGGGGAACTAACAGAAGTGATTACTAATAGTTCATAATACCAAATTTTCATTTATCTTCTGTAGTTGTCCTTTCCATTTTCATTTCTTTCCCTTTCCCTCATACGTAGGCAACTCACCCTCCCTTTCTTTGATCTTCTGTATTAATTTTATTCCCCATTTTTTTACTTCATTCTCATATTTTTTACCTCATCACCTTTCCTTGTGTATTCCTTTGCTATCCATTAATACACTGAAAATAACAAAAAGTGAATATTAATATTTTTAAATAAGTTTGTTTCTTATCACAATTTTGTACCTTGGATACTATTGTGTATATGTCCCATTACAAATGATTTCTTATATTTTTATTTGACTCGTCCTCATTTCCAAAAGGCCTATGAACTCATGTCACATACAACGTCCCCTAAAGATAAATTCTAAATTCCCATTTAGCGTGAAGGTAATTTTCATTTTACTAGTTTTTTCAGCTTTATTAATTACTATTCTTACTCTCATTTCTAGATTAAAGGACTGCTGTGATGTTCGTTTGCCATTTGCCCTTCCCTCTAGAGCCTAGGAGTAACACATGTAGTAAATGATAATTTCCTGTATCTCTACTGTTTTTTGATCCTATTCTTTGAGGGTCAGTAAAACACATGGTCAAATTGATTTCTGAGGCCCCCAAACCTAAAGTCTTTGCTTTCCAGAGAATACTTTGATGCTGTTGTGGTATATGAATGCAAAATGTCATTCTTGATCTCTGCCACTGCTCAGGCCTGGTCAGACCATCATTAACTTTCACCTTTAGTGCAAACTTTCATACAAAGCCACATGGAGGTGATACATCAATTTGAAAATAGTTAATCAGCAGCCTGCTTCTCTTTGCAGTTCTCTTCAACAAGGTCATACATATTAACAGTCATATTCCCATGGCACTAAGTCAACATAAAATTAAGTATGACAATTCTATCCCAATATGGACATTGGTCTTTTGCTCAGTCTGTTCAAAATGAAAAATACGTGTGAAGCATCAAATACTCAGCTTACCAATTGAATAGTAAAGTGCATATTTTAGACTTTGTGGTGAATATAACAAGAAACAGTTTTACTCCTCCTGCAACTAAAATAGTAACTTGGAGAAAAACTTATATTCCTACAGAATGGTTAAACATTAAAACATATATGTATCCAAAACTGGATATGGCATACTATTCAACCTGTAAATAGTGGAATTTTAAACATAAAGGTGTATACTTGGGTGAGAGAGTGATATAATTCATGAAGAATCAGGGAAAACTCTCATGCATTTAGCATATAGGAGTGTAAGAAATCCACATAATATACATAGACAATAACCAATAGCATTTTATGTAGCCATATATACAACTGTTGTTATTGAAAGCAATGACAAAATTCATGGTGAAGTATATTTTCTTAAGTGCTTAGTGAATTCACTGTTTTGTTACATATCCGATAATTTTACTCTAGTGTTCTTTAATGGCTAAAAAGCACTTTACAAGTTTTTCCAATTTTGCTTAGTCTTTTATTGCATTTATTGACTCAAAAGGGAGGAGCATGAAATAAATTCATAAGCACACCTTTAGAGGAAATGGCAAGATGATAGCAGGATGGGCATGGATCAGCAGTAATATAAGAACTATTTCTAAAGTCACTTGGTACTAAGACTTTAACATGTTTTTAAAATTTTTAATTGGAGTATAGTTGATTTAAAATGTTGTGTTACTTTATGCTGTACAGTAAAGTGAATCAGTTATACATGAACATATATCCACTCTTTTTTAGATTCTTTTCCCATATAGGTCCTTAAAGAGTATTGAGTAGTGTTCCCTGTGTTATACACTAAATCCTTATTAGTTATCTATTTTATATATAGAAGGGTTTATATGTCAATCCCAATCTCCCAATTTATCCATCCTCCTCCTCCCTTCCCCCCAGTAACTATAAGTTTGTTTTCTACATCTGTGACTCTATTTCTGTTTTGTAAATAAGTTCATCCATACCATTTTTTTTAAGATTCCAAATAAGTGATATCATGTGATATTTGTCTTTCTCCGTCTGACTTATTCACTCAGTAGACAATCTCTAGGTCCATCCATGTTGCTGCAAATGGCATTACTTCCTTCTTTTTTATGGCTGAGTAATATTCCATTGTATATATGTACCACATCATCTTTATCCATTCCTCTGTTGATGGACATTTAGGTTGCTTCCAAGTCCTGGCTATTGTAAATAGTGCTGCAATGAAAATTGGGGTGCATGTGTCTTTTAGAATTATGGCTTTCTCTGGATATATGCCCAGGAGTGGGATTGCTGGATCATATGGTAGCTCCATTTTTAATTTTTAAAGGAACTTCCATACTGTTCTCCATAGTGGCTGTATCAGTTTACATTCCCACCAACAGTGTAGGAGGGTTCCCTTTTCTTCACACCCTCTCCAGCATTTATTAGTTGTAGACTTTTTGATCATGTCCATTCAGACCAGTGAGAGGTGATACCTCATTGTGGTTTTGATTTGCATTTCTCTAGTATTAGTGGTGCTAAGTATCTTTTCAAAAGCTTTTTGGCCATCTCTATGTCTTCTTTGGAGAAATGTCAGTTTAGATCTTCTCCCCAGTTTTTGATTGGCTTGTTTGTTTTTTTGATATTGAGCTGCATGTGCTGTTTGTGTATTTTGGAGATTAATCCCTTGTCAGTCACATTGTTTGCAAATATTTTCTCCCATCCTGTGAGTCGTCTTTTTCACTTTGTTTATGGTTTCCTTTGCTGTGTAAAAGCTTTTAAGTTTAATTAGGTCCCATTTGTTTATTTTTGTTTTTATTTTCGTTACTCAAGAAGGTGTATCAAAGAAGATCTTGTTGCAGTGTGTGTCAGAGAGTGTTATGAGTAAGTTTTCCTCTAAGAGTTTTATAGTATTTGGTCTTCCATTTAGGTCCTTAATCCATTTTCAGTTTATTTATATATATGGTATTAAAGAATGTTCTAATTTCATTCTTTTACATGTAGCTGTCCAGTTTTCTGAGCACCACTTATTGAAGATACTGTATTTTCTGCACTGTATGTTCTTGCCTCCTTTGTCAAACAGTAGGTGACCATAGGTGCATGGGTTTATCTCTGGACTTTCTATCCTATTCCACTGATTTCTATTCTGTTTTAGTGCCAGTACCATACTGTTTTGATCACTATAGCTTTGTAGTATAGTCTGACATCAGTGAGCCTGATTCCTCCAGCTCTGTTTTTCTTTTGCAACATTGCTTTGGCTATTCAGGGTCTTTTCTGTTTCTGTACAAATTGTAAAATATTTTGTTCTAATTCTGTGAAAAATGCTATTGGTAATTTGATAGGGATTGCATTGAATCTGTAGATTGCTTTGGGTAACATAGTCATTTTGACAATATTGATTCTTCCAATCCAAGAACATCGTATATGTCTCCATCTGTTTGTGTCATCTTTGATTTCTTTCATCAGTATCTTATAGTTTTCTGAGTACAGCTCTTTTGCCTCCTTAGGTAGGTTTATTAGTAGGTAGTTTATTCCTTTTGATGTGATGGTAAATGGGATTGTTTCCTTAATTTCTCTTTCTGATCTTTTGTTGTTAGTGTATAGGAATGCGACAGAATTCTGTGCAGTAATTTCAAATCCTGCAGCTTTACCAAATTCCTTGATGAGCTTTAGTAGTTCTCTGGTAGCATCTTTAGGATTTTCTATGTATAGTATCATGTCATCTGCAAACAGTGACAGTTTTACTTCTTCTTTTCCAATTTAAATTATTTTTCTTTTTCTTCTCTGATTGCTGTGGCTAGTAATTCCATAACTACATGGCATAAAAGTGGCGAGAGTGGACAGCCTTGTCTTGTTCCTGATCTAAGAGGAGATGCTTTCAGCTTTTCACCATTTAGAATGATGTTTGCTGTGGGTTTGTCATAGATGGCCTTTATTATTGTTCTCTCTATGCCCATTTTCTGGAGACTTTTTGTCATAAATGCATGTTGAATTTTGTCAAAAGCTTTTTCTGCGTCTATTGAGATGATCATATGGTGTTTATTTTTCAGTATGCTAAAGTGGTGCATCACATTGATTGATTTACATATACTGAAGAATCCTTGCATCCCTGGGATAAATATCACTTGATCTTGATGTATCATCCTTTTAAAGTGTTGTTGGGTTTGGTTTCCTAGTATTTTGTTGAGGATTTTTGCATCTATGTTCATCAGTAATATTGGCCTGTAATTTTCTATTTTTGTGGTACCTATCTTTGGTTTGCTATCAGGGTGATGGTGGCCTCATAGAATGAGCATTGGAGTGTTCCTTCCTCTGCAATTTTTTGGAATAGTTTGAGAAGGATAGGTTCTAACTCTTCTCTAAATGTTTGATGGAATTCACCTGTGAAGCCATCTGGGCCTGGACTTTTGTTTTTTGGAAGATTTTAAATCACAGTTTCAATTTTAGTACTTGTGATTGGTCTGTTCATATTTTCTATTTTTTTCCTGGTTTAGTCCTGGAAGGTTGTACCTTTCTAAGAATTTGTCCATTTCTTCTAGGCTGTCCATTTTATTGGCATAGAGTTGCTTGTAGCAGTCTCTTATGATCCTTTGTCTTTCTGTGGTGTCACTCATAACACCTTTTTCATTTCTAATTTTATTGATTTGAGTCCACTCCTTGTTTTCTCTTGATGAGTCTGGCTAAAGGTTTATCAATTTTGTCTATCTTCTCAAAGAACCAGCTTTAATTTCATTGATCTTTGCTATTGTTTTCTTCATCTCTATTTCATTATTTCTCTTCTCATCTTTATGATTCCTTCTACTAACTTTGGGTTTTATTTGTTCTTCTTTCTGTAGTTGCTTTAAGTATAAGGTTAGGTTGTTTTTTGAGATTTTTCTTGTTTCCTGAGATAAAATTGTATTGCTTAAAAACTTCCCTCTTAGAGCTGCTTTTGCCATGTCCCATAGATTTTGGATTGTCCTGTTTTTGTTGTCATTTGTCTCTAGGTATTTTTTGGTTTCCTCTTTGATTTCTTCAGTGATCCATTGATTGTTGAGTAACATATTGTTTAGTCTACATGTGTTTGTGTTTTCTATAGTTTTTGGCTTCTAATTGATTTCTAATCTCACAGCATCGTGGTCAGAAAAGATGCTTGATATGAGTTCACTTTTCGTAAATTTACTGAGGCTTGATATGTGGCCCAAGATGTGATCTATCCTGGAGATTGTTTCATGTGCACTTGAGAAGAAGGCGTATTCTGCTGCTTTCAGATGGAATGTCCTATGGATATCAATTAAGTCTATCTGGTCTAATTTGTCATTTAAGGCAGGGGTCCCCAACCCCCAGGCTGTGGACCACTACTGGTCCATGGCCTGTTAGGAACTGTGCCGCAAAGCAGGAGGTGAGCAGCGGGCGAGCAAGCGAAGCTTCATCTGCCGCTCTCCATCACTCCCCGTTGCTCACATTACCGTCTGAACTATCGATCGCATTACCACCTGAACCATCACTCACATTACCATGTGAACCATCCCCTGCCCCACCATCGTGAAAAATTTTCTTCCATGAAACCAGTCCCTGGTGCCAAAATGGTTGGGGACCGCTGATTTAAGGCTTGCGTTTCCTTATTAATTTTGTCTGGATGATTTGTCCATTGGTGTAAGTGGGGTGTTAAAGTCCCACTATTATTGTGTTACTATGGATTTCCCCTTTTATGGCTGTTAGCATTTGTCTTATATATTGAGGTGCTCCTATGTCTGGTGCATATATATTTACAATTGTTATATCTTCTTCTTAGATTGATCTCTTGATTATTATGTAGTGTCCTTCTTTGTCTCTTGTAACAGTCTTTATGTTAAAGTCTATTTTGTGGGATATGAGTATTGCTACTCCAGTTTTCTTTTGATTTCCATTTGCGTGGAATACCTTTTTCCATCCCCTCACTTTCAGTCTATATGTGTCCCTAGGTCTGAAGTGGGTCTCTTGTAGACAGCATGTATACAGGTCTTGTTTTTGAATCCATTCAGCCAGTCTATGTCTTTTGATCAGAGCATTTAATCCATTTACATTTAAGGTAATTATCAACATGTGTGTTCCTATTGCCATTTTCATGATTGTTTTGGGTTTGTTTTTGTAGGTCTTTTTTCTTCCCTTCCTCTTTTGATCTCTTCTCTTGTGGTTTGATGACCATCTTTAGAGTTGTGTTTGGGTTCCTTTTTTCTTTTTCTGTGTGTACCTATTTAAGTTTTTGGTTTGCATTTTCCATGATGTTTTGATATAGTCTGTGTATATATAAAGTTGTTTTAAGTTGCTGGTCTCTTCATTTCAAATGCAATTTCCATTTCCTGCATTTGTGCTCTCCTTACAGTTGCTTGCTTTAGTATCATATTTTTGTGTGGGTGGTTTCCTACTATTATTTTATGCTTGACTTTATGGGTAACTTTCCCATTTGTGATTTTCTTGTTTCTAGTTGTGACCTCTTTTTCCCCCCACCTAGAGAATTTCCTTTACATTTGTTTTAAGGCTGGTTTTGTGGTCCTTAGCTATTCTCTTAGCTGTTGCTTGTCTGTAAAGCATTTGATTTCTCTGTCGAATCTGAATGAGAGCCTTGCTGGGTAGAGTATTCTTGCTTGTAGGTTTTTCCCTTTCATCAGTTTAAATATATCGTGACACCTCATTCTCGCCTGCAGAACTTCTACTGAAAAATCAGCTGATAACCTTATGGGGATTCCCTTGTATGTTATTTTTTGTTTTCCCTTGTTGCTTTCAATATTTTTTTCTTTTTGTCAGTTTGATTAATATGTGTCTCAGTGTTTTTCTCCTTGGGTTTATCCTGTATGGGACTCTCTGCACTTCCTGGACATGGGTGACTGTTTCCTATCCCATTTTAGGGATGTTTTTGGCTATAATCTCTTAAAACATTTTCTCAGGCCCTTTCCCTCTCTTTTCTTCTTCTGGAACCACTATAATATGAATGTTGGTGCATTTAATGTTGTCCCAGAGGTGTCTGAGACTGTCCTCATTTCTTATCATTCTTTTTTCTTCATTCTGTTTTGTGGCAGTGATTTCCACCACTCTGTCTTCCAGCTCACTTATTCGTTCTTCTGCCTCAGTTATTCTGCTGTTGATTCTTTCTATTGTATTTTTCATTTCAGTTATTGTGTTGTTCATCTCTGTCTGTTTGTTCTTTATATATTCTCTTTGTTAAACATTTCTTGTATCTTCTCAGTCTGTGCCTCCATTCTTTTTCTGAGATTCTGAATCATCTTTACTATCATTACTCTCAATTCTTTTTCAGGTAGATTGCCTATCTCCTCTTCATTTAGTTGTTCTTGTGGGTTTTTATCTTGTTCCTTCATCTGCAACACATCTTTGTTGTCTCATTTTGTCTAACTTTCTGTTTTTGTGGTCTCCTTTCTGCAGGGTTGTAGTTTCTCTTTCTTCTGGTGTCTACTCCCTGGTGGGTGTGGTTGGTCCTGGGGCTTGTGTAGGCTTCCTAGTGGGAGGGACTAGTGTCTGTCCTCTGGTAGGTAGAGCTGGGTCTTGTCCCTCTGGTGGGCAGTGCCATGTCAAAGTATGTGTTTTGAGGTGGCTGTGAGCTCAGTACAACTTTAGGCAGCCTGTCTTCTGATGTGTGGAGCTGTGTTCCTATCTTGTTGGTGGCTTGGCCTGAGGCTTTTGAGCACTGGAGCCTGAAGGTTATTGGGTGTTGCTGCGTCTCAGTGCTGAAATGGGAACCTCTTGGAGAGCTCACTCAGATCAAATATCCCTGGGACCTCTGAAACCAGTGTCCTTGCCGCCACAGTGAGCTACAGTAGACCTTCACCTCCTCAGGAGACCCTGTAAGACCTCTAGGTAGGTCTATCCCAGGTTCCTATGAAGGTACTGCTTTGTGCTGGGTCTAAGTGCATGTGAGACCTTGTGTGCATCCTCCAAGAGTGGAGTCTCTGTTTCCCCCAGCCCTGTGTAGCTCCTGCACTCAAGCCCCTCTGGCCTTCAAGACTAAATCCTCTGGGGCTTCTTCTTCCCGGTGCCAGACCTTCAGACTGTCTTGCAGGTCTATTTTTATGTGGGAACGTCCCTGTGTAGCCTGTGTGCATTTAATACGTTTTGGTTGAAAGCTGTTTTGAGTATAGATGTCTGCCACCTCTTTCCTCAGTGAATGCTGGCCATTATCCCCTTGATAGAAGGTGTGACTGATGTTGTTGTGACCAGAACCTGCCCTGGATATTGAGCAGGGCCTCCTCTTTGCTCTGTGGTTTTCACTGCCCTGTCAGGGGTGGGGTCTGCTCCCTAGTTGTTGGAGTAGAGACCCCTAGATCTGTTTCTTAGCTGTGTTTCTAATCTGCAGTACAAAGTAGGCAAGACTGGAGCACTCCTACTGGGAGAGAAGCCACTGAGTATTCCTCCTCTGGAGCTGTTCACCTGTGGGTGTGCTCTGTTGTATCATCTTTAACCCATTGTGCAAGGTCTCAGATTACACTGTTGTTGGTACTGCTCTTGACCCCACCCTAACTGTGGGTATGCAGCAGTTGGCCCTGGTGTCTCTCAGATGTTATTTTCACCAGGCCACCAGTGTAGATCCACTGAAGTTAGGTCCCCAGATTGCAATAATCAGGGTTCTGGACTTGCTGTGGGCATTATAGGGACAGCTCAGACTCTAGCCTGGTCCATCCACCATGTGTACATGCCCAGAAAGTCTACAGCTGCTAAAACTAGACCCATCTTGGCTGCAGGAGCACTCTTTGTTCAGATGTTCTGCAGACACTGAGTTTACAAAGCTGGCTACAGAGGTGTCAATCTGTGGTTTGTGCAGCAGTGAGGAGGGATTTCAGCCTTTCTTCCTTAGTTGCACCGCCCCTAGGGCTCAGCTGTGGTTTCAGTCCCACCTCTGGATGTGGGCCACTCACAGGGGTCTGCTCCCAAAGCTGTTCCGGAGCACACAAATCCACCCCAGTGAGGAGGAGGCATGTAGGAGGAGGTGGTGGTGGCTATGGTTGGGAGAGCACCCACCATGTTGGGGACGAAGTGCAGAGGAGGAGGTGGATGCTGGTGGGGTTGTGAGAGTGCCGCCTGGGCAGTAGCCCTTCCTAGTACCCAGGGAGGCAGGGACCAGTGCGTGAGTAGAGAGGCTGCAGTGGCGGCCCTGCCCTTTGTGCATCAGTCAACAATGGCACTTTGCTTCTATGGCAGGCTGGGTTTCCTCCACAAACATTCCCAGTTGCAGATTTTCTCTCTCCCATCCCTTCAGGCTGTCTCCTCACAGCCAACAGCAGTCCTCTCCCTGTTTCCACTCTCCAAACTCCACATTCCAGCACCCAGCCCCTGTTGCACACACCTCTCAGGCTGGGACATGCAGGGCTGTGTTAAGGACCATCTGTGTAAGTCTCACTCTGTACTGCCTGCCACAGACCAGTTGCTGCTCTCACCTCTGATAGCCCTTGAAGCTCTCTTTCTGTCCCAACTGATCTCCCTGCAGGTGAGAGGTCTTTGCCGCATGCAGGAAATCTCTCCTCTCCTTCAGCTCCCCCACCCCCAGGGGTGAAGGTCCTGTCCTGCTTCCTCTTCTCTTCCTTTTCCCTTCTTTCTTTCTTCCAACCTGGTCACACGGGGATTTTTCTTGTCCTTCTAGGTGCCCATGGTTCTTTGCCAGTGTTCAGCAGGTGCTCTGTGAGAACTGTTCCATTTGTAGATGTATTCTTGATGCTTTTGTGGCTATAGATGAATTCCACATCCTCCTACTCCTCCACCCTCTTGACTCCTTGACTTTATCATTTTAACATTAGTTTCTGGTGCCTGGTAGAGCAGGTTGGGTATAAAAGGAAAATTAAGAACTTGTCCTTATCTTTAATATTCTCAGCATCTCATTGGAGGAAAAATAAACACTTGAGATCATTTGATGGTCAATAACTTGTAAATTATATGTTATATTTATGAGAGACAAAATTGGATCACAGAAAAGTAGAGCTCTGGTTGGGGTCAGGTAAATGGAAAGATTAATGTGATTGGTGGAACGTTCTAAGCAATAGTAATGTATGGTTAGGTTTGTTCTAGGTGGAGAAGTAAATTATTCTATATGAGGGAAGAAGACTTTTCTGAGCCATAAAGAACTGAAAATAAATGTGGTATATCCTGGGTACCTTATAAGAAGTTCCAGTTTCATCCAAGGGGAGCTTTGATACATAGAAGAAAAATCATGAAATATAGAATAGAACAAATACCGTTTTTGTTCTGCTACTTATCAGCTGTGTAACATGAGCAAATTTGACATCATTTGGTCTTAGTTGTCTCATTTGTAAGTTAGAGGAAGTGATAAATAATTTCAAAGTTTTGGGTTTTTTTCCAGGATTGCACAAGGTAACAAATGAAAAGGAACAACAGAATGCCTGAAATGCAATAGGAATTGCATAAACATTTCCTAAAGGTGCATACTGTGAAGTAGTGGGGCAAAAAAAAGTTCAAAAAGGGAGGTGATTCAGTTATAGATTGGAAAAACATGGTAAAGATGTTGGTTGTTCTCAAATAAATTACAGGTAAAATGTAATTCCCATCAAATTCCCATTGAGAATTTTTGTAGATATTGATTATTCTAAAATTTATATGAAAAGGCAAAAGAAGTAGAATAGCTCAAATAATTTTGATAACAAATAAAGTTGGAGGAATCAGTCTGATTTATTGCAAGGCTTTGTATATAAATTCGTAATCAAGATTGCAGTATTGATGAAGAGATAGACACATAGATCAATGGCATAGAATGGAGATATCAGCAATAGACCTGAACAAGTATACCCAACCAATTTCTGATTCTTGACAAAGGTACTAAAGCAATTCAATGGAGAAGAGACAGCATTTTCAACAAATGGTGCTGGAGCCATTGGTCATCCATAGACAAAGAAAGAACCATTTTGGCGAGTTATTCAGTTATCCTGAGTCTTTCCCATGTATACATGTTATTAAACTTTGTTTAATAATAGAAGAAAATTTCTTCCTCCCCAACAATCACATCTTCTTTATCCATTTATCTGTTGATGGACACTTATGTTGCTTTCATATCTTGGCTATTATAAATAATGCTGCTATGAACATTGCAGTGAATATATCCTTTCGAATTACTGTTTCCATTTTCTCTGGATAAATACCCAGGAGTGGAATTGCTGGATCGTATGGAAGTACTATTTTTAATTTTATGAGGAACCTCCATACTGTTTTCCATAGTGGCTACACAAATTACCAGTAATATGCTAAGGTTCCCTTTTCTCCACAGCCTTGCCCACACTTGTTATTTGTTATCTTTTTGACAACAGCCATTCTGACAGGTGTGAGGTGATATTTCATTGTAGCTTTGATTTGCATTTCCCTGATGATTAGTGATGTTGAGCATCTTTTCATGTGCCTATTGGCCATCTGTATGTCTTTGGGAAAATGTCTATTTATGTCCTTTGCCCATTTTTTAATCAATTATTTTTTGATATTGAGTTATATGAGTTATTTATATATTTTGGATATTAAGTCATCAGACATATCATTTGCAATAGCTTCTTCCATTCGGTAGGTTGCCTTTTTGTTTTGTTGATGGTTTCCTTTGTTCTGCAAAAGGTTTTAAGCTTGATTACGTTCCATTTGTTTATTTTTGCTTTTGTTTCCCTTGAGTGAGAAGACATATCCAAAAACATATTACTAAGACATAAGACAAACAGTTCAAAACAGTGGTGTCATTTAACTTGTTCCTCTGAGAATTACACATAAAGTTAGATTTACAAGTAAAGTTAGAATTACATATAAAGTTAGAATTACATGTAAAGTTAGAATTATATGTAAAGTACAATTTTATAGGTAAGGGTATTTTCATAGGGGTGCTGTGTACTTTCCTACTGCATCATATTATAAGGCATACGATAAGAGAAATAATCTGATATTTTCCTGTCCATCTGTGATATGGCATTTTCTGAATATCGGCCCCTATATTGAAAAGCCAGATCAGAATTTCTTTCACGTGGTCCTGGCAACATTGCATTGCTCTGTCAGGCAGACGAATTATAGATAGTTCCTTACGTGATCATTCTATTTGACAAGTGTTTGTTTCCATTTAACTGGTGTCTGAAAGGGAAGTTGGGATTCTAGCCATTTATGCTATCTTTCACAGAGATAGAGAGGAGTCATTCTTTACAGCTGTAACTCTTGGCTGAGGCAACAGGAAACCCCCAAGTAGGCTGAGGAAGTATTGAGTGTACAGGAGAGAGGACATGGACAAAGAAACCAGCCCTCAGAAGTGTCCGGATGGATTAGCTTCAAGGGCTAAGTGAAGAGGCAAGGAATGAGCAAGGATTGGAATGCAGGATATTCAGAAACTAGAAATTAAAAGGTAAATTACTTGCCTTTACTTCTCCATTTTTCTGAAAACGTTTAAAATTTTCTACATGTGCTTTTGGATATCTACTTCTATGTGGAGTCAGAAGTCATCAAAAAGATCCCTGAACGCTGACTTTATATATTTAACTGTTAGGACACAGTCTCATACAGAGGACCTGATACCAATAATAATTTTGTTGCCTGTAAGGATGGAACAGTATAGATAATCACTATCAATGTTCTGAATTTTCCACAAAGTTATAAGAAAGTTATCATTTTATAGAGATTGGAGGTACATTGTTAAGGTTTGCAGAAATTATTTGGGGAGATTGGAAAAGAAAGCAATGACCAAGAAAAAAATTAAAGAATTGTCAGGCAAAGCTAAAAGATCAACTGAACTTGGAGACATTTAATTAGTAGCAGTTCTAGTCAACTTTTTTGTTTGCTTGTTTGTTTGTTTTTGTTAGTTTTGGTACCAGTTCAGCAAGCTGATGCTGGTAAAAAGAAAAAAAAAAAAAAAGATAGCAGTTTTGAAGAAACAGGTTTTCTAAGTTAGAAAGAACCCAGGGGAGAAAGGACTTTTTTAGGTATCCTTGAAGAGAAGGGGTCTTAGGAAAGCTTTGCTGCTGCTGTCTGCTGTCATTGCCTCATCATTGTCATTGCTACTATCACTGTTGTCTTGCTTTGTTTTAATTATTGATAAATAAGAATTATATTAAACATATCCCAATATTTCACTATTGCATGTTGTTTTTAACTGGTTAAAAAGTATAGTTGAACAAGTCTCTTTCATCTATGTGGTTATCTGGTTCTGTAAGTCTGAGTTACTTGGCTAAGGTCAATGTTAAAGAGCCCCAGAGAGTGGACTAAAAACTCCATAGCTTTTGTATACTACAGCAGGATATCTGCCCACTTATTATTCAAGAGTTCCAGCCCCTCAGAGGTCCCTCAGAGGCTTGTATAAGCATCTCCCAAAAAGGAATGAATAAGTTTCATAAATCAGGACATTCGAATGTGTCTGTGAGTTGAAATGAGTAAACCGCAACATGATAGTTCTTCATTATTATTACTATATCTTATTATTATAAAAGTGCAAGTGTATTTTGTTCACATAAAGAGATTACTAGATATTTTTTCTCACTTGATAATAGGTGTTGAAATTCTTTCTATACTAGCATGTATAGATTTGCTCCAGCTATTTTAAGGACTGCATAGGAACATACCATATGGATAAATAATGATTAATTTATCACAGTTAATTATACCCCCCTTCTTGAAACACTCTCTTTTCCAGGCTTTCATGACTCTTCTTAATCAATATTCCTGTCTGCAACTCTACTACTTAATATTGAAACAATCCTGGGACATATCTTCCCTTTCTCTCTACATTATTTATATCCTTATCCTAGATGATATCCAGGAATCCAATATCTTTAAATATTGTTTATATTCCAATAACTCTCAACATTCTGTCACGGACCATACATCAGTATTTAATAGGAATCTCAAAATTTTCACAGACAAACAGAATTCTTTATTTCTACTGCAAGCCCCCAACTCACACCGTACAGTTTCTCTGCTTCCTTATGACAGTGTGTCATACCATCATGTGCCCTGTTCCTCAAATCAAAACTTAAGGGTCTAAATTTAATTCTCATCATTACCTCCCCTCCCACATCCAGTTCATCTGCAAGTCCCATTAGCTGTTTTCCAAAATATATTCTAAATCTGCTTCTCTTGATTTTCTCCATAATTCAAAGCCATTGTCACCTCTCACCTATACTATAGCTATGGACTATTTTCCTTCCTTCTTCCTCTCTATTCATAATTCAATCTATGCATTGCTCCTAGAGAGATACTTCAAACTGTAAACAAGATTACAGATTCCTCCGGTTTCATAATTTCAATGTCTTTCCATTGTACCTAGGATAAAAACAAACTCCTTGCCATAACCTAAATAGCCCTATCTGAGTCAGCCTTTACTTACCTTCTCATCTCCCTCTCCTAAAATTTTCTCCCAATACTGTCAACTGGCTTGTCTAACTGCAATTCATTCTTTCCTCTAAAGATAGGAGAGCTAAAAACTACATTTCCTGGATTTCCTTTCAGCTCTGTTTCTGGATGGAGATCGGAATTGCTAATCAGATGCACTTGTGCAAGCATTTGGAAAATAGAAGGGAAACAGTGGGCATCTTCCTGTGCATTTGGCTTTTTTCTCCTGTCATGCAAATTTGAGGACCCAAGGACTCTCACAGCAGTATTCAAGCATCCATTCTCCAGTGTTCTGGATGTGGAGAGGCAGGTGTGGTGGAGGAAGTAGTCAAATTTCTCTTTCCAGTATCTGGTCACCAGCTTTGTGAGTGTGGAACACCAACAGCTATGTGATTTATCCTAACTTGCTGCATAAGAGCTTTGGCAGCATGAACTGGAACTCAACGAATCCAATGGTAGTCTCAAAAGTGGTAGCTCCCTTTGCAGGCCAGCTCTCTAGTAGTCCAATAGCCATTCCTGGAAATCCAGCCTATGCCTCCAAAAATTGTAAAGTCACTCATTCCCTTTAGAAATTCTATTCTGTTTGAAAGACGTAGCATATTGCCTTTTACTACTACAGAAAACTTACTGAAACATATACCAAACTCATCTTCATGAACTGTGTCTTTGAACTGGCTCTTACCTTGAGCATGCTACCCTCAAACTTTGCAGAGTAGCCTTCAAAGTATCCTTTAGCTTTCAGCTGAATTATCATCTCCTCAGAATGGTTTCCCTTGAACCTCCAGTCAAAACTATTCCTGTAATATGTAGCTTTCATATACCCCTTTTTTTGGTCTTTGCAAATTTATCAATATAAAAGATGACTTTTTGTTAATTTTTTGCTTATTTTTTTATTGTTTATCTCTCTTTATCTCTCTCTGTGCCCTTAGAATATAAATTCCATGAGAGCAGGGACTTTTCCTGTCTTCTTTATTATTGGGTTCTCAACCCTGGAAAACAACTTAGGATATGATGAAAAGATATTTATCCATTAAGTAAATGAATGAAACCTGTCATCTCTTGATAAACAATATGTTACTTGTAGTTTTTTATGATAATATCAAGTATTTATGAATGGCCATCTTTGCAAAGGCCTTCTTTGCATAGTTATGCAAGTATATCTACAACATAACATTCTAGATGTAGGATTCTTGGGTAAAAGAGCACTTTTAATTTTAACATTTATTGCCAAATTCCCTTCAAAGAACTTACACCAGTTTCCACACCCATTAATGATATACAAGTGTCTGTTTAACCAACGTGAGCCATAAGTTTAAGTAATACCAAAATTTGAAACTATTGTTAAACTGAAATATGAAAGATCTTCATTGTAATAGTTTTTATTTTTAATTATAAGCAAGGTTAAATATTTTTCTTAGTTAGCATTTTGTAATTATCTTTATAACTTCATGTGTTTTCCCATTTTCTATTTTTTTGTGTGAATTACTTGCTTATAACACAACATTTATCATGTGACAGTTGCCACTTTTTAAAGTTAACAGTCTGATTTTGTTTTTAAGCACTTGTTTATTTCATGCAGGTGCTCTTATTTCATTTTATTAATGAAATTTGTTTCTTTTGGTTCAGTTCTTATTCTTCACACCAGTCTTCTGCAAGATTTTATCTTTGTGTCAGAATTTTTGTTTATTTTGTATTTTTTTTTATTGTGGAAATGTCAGCCTTACGGCACACTTGTGGAAAAATATAGCCATGTGCTCTCACAGATAATATTTTGATTGCTTATGATAAAGGAAGCCATTCTAGCATATGCTCCAGATCAACTCTAAAAGATTTTGTATTTTCCCTAACTTTATTTCTCCTTTTATTCTTCTTTTGTCTTCATTATGTGCATATGACTATTTGTCTATATCACTTAGTCAAGTTTGGTTCTGAGTAATAGAGAATCAGATTAACACTTGTGTAAACAAAATAAAAATCTATAAGCAATCCAGAGCTGGTATGTGCTTCTACTTCATGAAGTCTTCAGGCAACCTACTTCTTCCAAGGTAATTTTTGTTATATCCTTAGGCTGATCTTTGTATCATTCACATGGATCAGTTGTAGACTGGTATCTATGTTCCTGGAGCTAGAATGGGGAAAGGGATGATTAAGGAGGAACCAAGGTTGCCTATCAGCACTCCCTTTACAGAACTCTCCGAAAGCTATTGCAGGACATTTCTGCTTTAGATGGCATTAGACAGAATTTAGTAATGTGTCCACATCAAGTAATACTAGGGATCATCTATTCTTGGTGGCCTTTTTACTTGCTATAAGTGGAGACAAGAAAAGCAGCTAATTTTGTCAGACAACATTAGCTACTTTTATTCATTGCTTTTTTTTCTTTCTTTCTATCTAGTTCTTCCGGGTTTTCGGATTTGTTCCCCAAGGGCCCATGAAATATTAAGAATAATGTATTTTTAAAAATTTATATATGTATATTCATCAACTTTAAGGGTAATCAACACAAGTGAAAGGGCCAGAATTCAATAATGTAATTAGAAACTTATAAATTTCGGTACATCTATCAACCATCTGTTTCACAAGGCAACTCCTGGATAAAATTAGCATAACACCTAATAAATTAAATAAAGTAATAAACTCTTTAGAAAAAAATAGATTATGATTAAGTTCAGTGTGGTAACAAATCGAAATTATAGTTTTCGTGTGACTTAATAGCATTGTGATATGGCTAAAATGTATTTGCACTATTACATTCATTTGAAAAATTAAGATGAAAGATAAAAGCTAGTTATTTTTTCTCAAATTTGTACATAAATTTAAAAATGAGTTTGAATTAGAACTATTAAATATATATTTTATATGATAGAAAATCACATAAGTTCTCTTAACTTCATTTACTTCACTTATATAATGGGAACGTTTCACTTTAAATCCTTGAATGTTTGCTTTTTAACCAGCTTGTCTTTCACCTTCCTTCCAGTAATAAAACTTGTTTCTGTGGTTTGTAAATTCCATTTTGGTATAATTTTCTCCAAACATTTTTGCTAATGCATTAAAAGACTGCACAGCTTTTTGTAACTTATATTTTCATTTTTCTCAACTGAATGATGCAAATGTTTACAAATATTTTCACTTTGCTTTTTACAACTGTGCTAAGTATTCACCTGTAGCATCCTAATTAGAAGACTGTAGCATCCTAATTAGAAGATGTTATTTCTGGGAACTAATACTACCAGTCTAAAAACAATCACTGCTATTTTCATTTCTTGCTTGTTTAATTTATGAATCATTCAAAGGTGTTTGATCACATACAGTTATATTCTGTGAAACCTGTGCATCTCAAAAACTCAGTTGGAGACAAGGAAAATGTCATCCCTACCATAGGCTTGTTTCAGTTTTATTATGTGGTTGATGATTAACCTAGTGTTAAGATGAAGATCTAATTCAGGGCTACCTCTTTGAAAGGAAGAGAAATCTATTTGTATGATCTTAATTTTCCTGGTCTGTGTTAAATATCTCTTGGGTACAGAATGATCAGACTGCTGCTTGCTCAGAGAGCTGCTAAGGAAACAAACAGATTCTTCCCAGGGACATATTAATATCAGTCCTTTGTCAGAGTTAGGGCCTCTACTAAGGAAGATGCTTTGGGAAAATTATAGGAAGGTCCAGCTGCCTGGATGTGACTTCCTTGTCATTACTTAGTACCTTTCTGAGGACTTTAGATTGATTCTCACTCTCTTTTCACATATAGGCTAATTTAGCGTGTTTCTGGTATGAAGAGTTGCCAGTTATGTGATAACAATGAATAAACTATCTGACAGACTCAGTTTTGCATATCCTACTATCGGAGAATACACAATTCAAGATTACAGATATTTATCTTTGCAAAATGCTTTGTAAAGCTTTATAATGCAAACTTCAATTCAAAGTAACAATGAAACTAAAATTAACTGTTATTATGTCAGAAAGAGTCATATAAATCAAATAATTTCAGTGTGATTCCTGACTTTACCTAATTAACTTTGACATACAATCTTTCAAAAATAAACTTGGTCTGAGTCTTACTCATACCCAGACTGTCACTATACTAGCAGAATTTGTCATTTACTCATAGTAGCTCTGTTAAATAAAAATAAATGTCCTTATTTAAGTGAGACAGCAAGTTATGATAGAAATAGCATTGAGTTTACAACCCAATGGGTTTTAATCCTAACTCTTCCTTTAACAGGCTCAATATGACATTGAGTCAGCTACTTTAATATTCCTGCATTCATTTTCCACATCTGTCAATTGGGGACAGTGTTATCTGCTTTGAAATGTTATTTTAAGGATTAAATATGTGGCAGTATGCAAAATATATTAACACAAGTACAATGCTTGCCACATAGCAGACAAATCACCTCCTAAAATTTCAAACCCATTATTTTCATATCAATTTACATCAAATTAATCTTACATTATATTTTCTCTCAATTTAAACTGTTTCTTCCTTCTAGAGATATTTTCACTATCACAGCTACTATTTCATTTGTGGCATTATTTCTTCACAGTTCTATCAAACTGATCAATGAAGCTCTACTGAAAGCTAATAAAATCCCTTAAGTATTCACCCTTTATTTTCCTCTCTAGAAGAGGAAAAATATAAACTATAGATCAATGTTAATTAAGAAATTCATTAAAATATTTTGTTATTTCAGAGATATGGTGGTTAAAACTTGATTGTGAGAAAATAAATGAGAACTGATTATAATTACATAAAATGTAAAAAAATTGAAATGCTGAGCTAAAAAATAGTGGAAATGTGAAATTGTTTTTAAGAGGTATTATTTTTCACTTTCTTTTACCTAATCCCCAGTATACAGTTCATTAGCAAGTCTTCTGGCCAGAAAATACAGTTTAGATCTTCTAGTTTCCTAAAATAGTTAGACTCATCTTATTTGTGAAGCCTTCACAAGTATAAAGCCAAATATTTAATAATGTGTCAATTTTTATTAAGCCATAAACAGCAGGATATGGTGAAGTAAGTAGAACTTTCTGCAAGGTATAAGATCAATCAGGAACCAGGAAACCCTTCCATGAATATATAAGGAAATACAGGACAAGTCAGAAGTATATTTTACTGAAAGGTAATATAGCACTGAAAGGGCATCAAGTAAAAAATGCCATACTTATGGAAAGCATTTGCAGTGTTCTTTATCTTGCTTTTGCAAACAGTTGCTTACGTTGTAATTCCTTTTAGTTTGATATACAAAAGTCTGCTCTTCAAATCTGTGTCTCAAATACCCAAAAGTTGAGGACTGCTGTTCTATAAACATGAAATATATTTGAGGGCTTCCCTGGTGGCGCAGTGGTTGAGAGTCCGCCTGCCGATGCAGGGGACGCGGGTTCATGCCCCGGTCCGGGAAGATCCCACATGCCCATGAGCCATGGCCGCTGAGCCTGCGCGTCCGGAGCCTGTGCTCCACACCGGGAGAGGCCACAACAGTGAGAGGCCTGCGTACCGCAAAAAAAAAAAAAAACAGATAAATGTGGGGGGCTCTTGTTTGTTTGTTTCTCAGAATACCATAGTTAAGTTATTTTAAATGTATCTTTTAAGAATTGATTATTGTGAAAAACATTTTAATTGGTAACGGGAAAAAAAAAAGGAATTTCTATAAAGAATGATCTGTACAAAACCTGGTTTTAAGCATAAGAGTCATACCGAGGTCAGAGGCTAAAAATCTGATTTCATATGAACAAAAAGTGAAGCACAAAGTACTAGCAGCCAATGGAAAAATAAGAAAAAGACATTAACAGACAATATTTTTAAATTATATGTGCGTGTGCATATATATATATATATATATATACCCTTAAATGTATGAAAAAATAGGCAAAGTCAATCACAATTATTTTAAAAAATAATAAACAAAAACACTGAGAAACCATTTTTCTCCCATCAGATTGCTGAAATCAGTAGTTATTTAAAAACCTAATGATTCACATTTTCTCCAGCACTTATTATTTTTAGAATTCTTCTTTTTTGTCAATTGATCAGGATAGAATGGTATTTTATTCTTTATTATAATTTCCTTATGTTTGAGATTAAATCTCCTGTTTATTAGCCATATGTATTTCCTCTTTAATGAAATGACTATGTCTTTTGTCAATTTTTATTTTCTTTCCTTATAACTTTTCTTGAAACTTCGTAGGTTATATGTGTTGAAAACATCCTCTCCCACATTCTAACTTTTTTTTTCCATTCTATGTTAAGTGTTATTGCTCAAACATAGTTCTTAACTTTAAAATATTCAAGTTTATCAGCCTTTATAGGTTAGTGTTTTTTGTATGAGGTTTAAGAAGTCTTTTCAAAGTCTTCATTCAGAGAGATATGTATTTTCCTGTGTCATAATATTTTCTTTTTTTCAAACTTTATTGAGATATAATTAACCTATAACATTGTGTAAGTTTTAGGCATATAACATGTTGATTTGATACAATTATATTATGCAAAATGATTACCACTGTAGCACTAGCTAACACCTCCATCACATCATATAATTACCATTTATTTTTTATGGTAAGAACATTTAAGATCTATTTTCTTAGCCACTTTCAAGCATGTAATACAGTATTAACAATAGTCACCATGCTATACATAAGGTCCCCAGAATTTATTCCTGTTTTAACTGGAAGTTTTTACCCTTTGACCAATAACTCCTCAATTCCCCCGCCCCTCAGCCCCTGGGAACCACCATTCTATTTTCTGTTTCTACAAATTTGGCTCTTTTTGAAAGATTCTATATGTAAATTATATCATACAGTATTTATCTTAGTCTTTCTGACTTATTGCACTTAGCATAATGCCCTCAAGGACCATCTATGTTACCAAAAATTAAATGACAGGTTTTTCTTCTTTATATGGGTGAATAATATTCCAGTATACATATGTGTGTGTGTATATATGTGTTACATCTTTTTCACATCATCTTCATCCATTCATCCGTTGAGGGACAATTAGATTGTTTCCCTAACTTGGGTGTTGTGAATAAGGCTACAATCAACATGGGAGTGCAGATATCTCTTTGGGATTTGGTTTTCATTTCCATTAGATGTATACCCAGAAGTGGGATTGCTAGTACATATAATAGTTCTAGTCTTAACTTTTTGAGAAACCTCCATACTGTTTTCCATAGTGCTCCAGTGGTGTGCTGGAAATTCTCTTCTGGAAACTTGTACTTCCACAAAGCCTCTCTCACCCATGGGTGATTGTTTAAGGCAGTGTTTTGCAGGGTCTCCCAGATTGCAGCCCAAACAGACTAGATCTGTTTATGGGCCACTGCAAGGTCTGCAGCCAGGACTGAGGTCTGTCTGTCTTGATGCACAAGTGGGCAAGACTCCTTCCCAGTCCCTTGGTGTATGGTGTTAGGTCCCACAGCTCCCTCAAAACCACTTTTGTTTATGAATAGATGCCAAATTTTTCTTGTTGAAGGAGGATGCAAAAAAACAAGGGTGAGAGATGGCTCTTACGCTGCTATGATGCTGATGTCACTCTCATTATTTTTCTTTTGACATTTAAGTACAGTGTCTGGATAAAATGCAGGACACCCAGTTATATTTGATTTCAGATAAACAACAAATAGCTTTTTAGTATAATTATGTTCCAAATATTGCTAGGGACAAACCTATACTAAAAGTTCTTATCTGAAATTCAAACTTAACTAGGTATCCTCTATATTTGCTTACTACAATTGTCAACCTTGCATTTAAGTAGTGTGTGTGTGTGTGTGTGTGTGTGTGTGTGTGATGTAAGGTACAGTTCCACTTTAATTTTGTCCCCTTTCTGTACTATGTTTTCATGCTTTATTTGACATTCATTCTCTATCCACAGTTATCTGCTATGCTAAATTTAAAGTACATGTTACATCCTTATTAATTTGAGTACAGAGATAGGTTGTCTAGGCTGTTAAGGAGGTGTTACCGTTCTGAACTGTTGTCTTCATATTGTGTCCAAATGACTGTTCCAACACTAAAGACTGTGTCTAGAGTGGCAGGAAAGAGGGAAAGAAAGAGTAGTTGGTCCACATTAATTTAAAAAAATATGCACCGGAAGTGAAACATCATTTCTACTGGTATTCTACTGTTCAGAATTTAAGCATATGGTCACGTCTAGTTAAAAAGAAGCCTGCAGAACGTTTAGCTTTACAGCTATTCCTTATTCAACTCTATCATATAGAAGAAGGGGAAAATGGCTTTCAGAGAAAGCTAGTAATCTCTGTCACAATATTCTTTATAGAGTATCTTCTGTGACACCAAATAACACCTGTAAGCCCATATTTCAGTTTGAAATCTATTAGCCAGGATTCAAGAAATACACCTTCATGTTACCATGGCATTCACACCTTTTAACCTTTAGATAAGTAGTAATTCTATAAACATTTTATATCTGAAAGTTAATTGAGGTCAGAAGAAGTACCCATATTCTGATGCTTGAAGCCATACAAGCATGATTCTCCCTAGAACTTTTACCTAATACATTTTTTTTAAAATAATGTCTCCAGATCAGACACATTCCAATGCCAGCTGATAATTAGATTTCTAAATACTTTCATTCCATCTCTTGCTGAGCTCTATCAGTCTATCTTAACAATGTAAATTATTTGCAAATCTTGTATACCTAATCTCACTATGTAAAAAGCTTCTTTATAATTGAGGCAACTAAAACCTTAGATGTCTATAAAAAAATCTCTCTTAGGGTTTCAAATAAAATACAACCCAGGGGTAACCCCCTTAATTCATTCTCCTGCCAAAATCACTCCCATAGTTAGAGGTTTTTCCTCTGTGATTGAATTTATCAACTGACAGGGCCTCAAAGAACACACTAGAATGATTGCTTCTCAACACCTAAATCTAAGGCTTAACATACTCAAAATGAACATATTTTAATTGGTCATCATCACGTTTTTTAGTATTTACTACAAATACAGCTCTGTACTAGACACTGTGTGGGATACACAGTTGTCTTTACAAAATGCCAAACACCCAGGTTATTAATGGGAAATAAAAGGTTTAAATAGGCAGACTCTTATAAGAGGTACTAATTGCAATGTGAGAACACTGGAGGAAGAGATGATTTCTGGCTGGATATGTGTGTGAAGGTGTGATCACGGGAAAAATTCGATTTGAGGAAGGCATTGAATGATTAGCTGATGTACAAGATATGAAATGAAAGATGTTTATAACCTTCTAAAACAGAATTTTATAATATCTGTTCCTTGCTTTAGTAATTCAATAGGAAGATCATCCCTAGATTAGTTATCCAAATGAGATAAAGAAATCTTCACCTACCAAGCTTCATGTCATGTGATTAATTTTACTTTGGCATTGGAAATGGTGCTTTATACAGAGTTTTGGTACTTATAAAACATCTGATTAATTCAGTATTAAAATATGTGAGAAAATCAAATAAATATCATATGATTAACTTCTATGGATAAGTTTATTAACTTGTACCATAATTATTGAAATGTAATGATATTAAAAGGACACATCTCTAGAGAAGAAATTTATCCAGGAGCCAAATAAAAAGGGACTGGGTTCCCAAGTATATCAATACATTTCATGGCCCCTAGGAAATGCTCAGAAACAGACTTATTTCATTTTTTCTAGTAAACTAGGAAATAATTTCCAGTCATCTTACTCCACTAGCCAAGTACTGTAAAGGCTAAAAGGTGGCTTGTATGCCACAACATAGTAAAAAGGGCCTTTATAATGGAGAAATAAATCTCCAGTCAAAAAATTAAACCACAGAGGAGAACAAAAAAGAACCATTAACAAGACTACAAATTTAATCTTAAACTTTTACAAAACAGTTATTGGCTCTACATCTCCCTCTGCAAATACCACCTTTAGCGAAACATCATCTACAATGAGCTGCCCTGTAAGTGAATTTTGATGATAAGCCAAGAATATGTTGACTTTGTTAAGTGACTTTCAGTAGGAATGGTAGGCCTCCTCGGTGAGGCCTGCTGTGTTCTTTTTGTGCATTATTTTTTTTATGCTAGGCTTGGAGGTGTTAAGAACCTGTTTTACAAGGCTAGAATTTTAATCCAAGACTTTATAACCAGTCCCATGCCTGAGAGGTGAGAGCCAGTAAGGAGGAAGAGGAAAAAAAGTCTAACTTTTGTGGAAATTCCTTTGGAAGTTAAAAGGAGTTTGAATCCTAAATTGAGATGGAAGGATTTAACTTGAGGAAAATAGATATATCTTCTATCAAGACAAAATAAAAAGAAATGAAATTAAGTGCTGATGCCAATAAGATGTTCACATGGGGGTAAGCAGAAAGTATTAGAAAATCCCGCCTGGCATTCCTTATATTCTCTGTAAAATAGAGACAGTGATGTCTTAGCATGAAGGTAGAGGAGATGAAGGAGACAGGGCAAGACCTGCTTGCAACAATCATTGTGGGAACTAAGAGAGAGAAGTTGGATGAATTGTAAAAAATTTCTGGGTGGCAGTAGAGTCCAGTCAAGTTAAATAACACAATTTATGTAACCATATTTTATAGAGTTGAGTGATTTTTCCCAGCCAAATTGTCAGTATGAAACAGGAAACTATGGGCAACAAAGAGAATGTTTTGGAATCCCACTGTTCTGGCTTCAAATTTTCTCCCCTTACTTTCTAGCTATGTGACATGGGGCAAGATGCTTAATGTATCTAAACTCTAGATGCCCTGTCTGCAATAGTGGAATAAAAGTGTCTATATCACAGGGTTATGTGGAGATGAAATAAAGGAATGCATAAAGAATTTAGCAAAGTGTTTGGCACAGAGTAAATATTTAATAACAAAAGCCATTTGAATAGGGGAAATAATGGTAGTTAATAGTAATTTGTTTGAATTTGTGAGTATTCAAGGGATGTAGTAAAATGATAATACAAAATGGGATTTAAAATACAAGATGAAAATAGATTGGAACAATCTATTTGGGATTGAAGGAATTAAGTCCTAGAGATAAGATAAGAGTACTAGTAGATTTTCAACAAGGCCATAGAGGGCACCAGAGGTCTGATATTGGTAACCGAACAAAGTCTGGGGTTGCCAGTGGACTGATGTCCCTGATAGTATTAAGAAGAAATGCATAGTTCATTCTCTTCTTAGTTCCATAATGTCTATTAATATATTTTTATCATTCATTTTGTGCCTCTCATATTGTAAGCCATGTTTACTTCAGAACATGTGTAATATGTTTTTATGCAAGTGCTGTACATCAACTACAACCATAATAACCATGTGTTGGAAAACTAAAAAAAAAATCAGAATCTTTTTTATTAGTTATCAATTCTTGAACCTGGAAGATCTCAGCATCAGATAACAGCTGATTTTATTGTGTCAGTTAATTTCAAGTAAAGCCATAAATATATCAGTAGTTTCAAAAACCATATGTTCCTCTTTAAAGAACTTTTTTATTTGTAAACTGTGAATGCTCAAGTAAAAATTACATTTCATCATTTAAATTTTATATAAAGTAAGAAGTGAAAATTTTAGTTTCCTTGCTCTCAAGTTTCTTTTTGCTGAACTCCTTTAATTCTTCATTGCAAAAGAAAACCAATTTTTTTCTCTCCATCTTTCCTTCTCTCTTTCAGTAAATGTATCTTTCATCAATAATTATATGTATCATTTCCATTTTTATTAAATTAGATTTTTCTTGTAGACTCATCCTTTACATTGGAATTTGGCAAAACACTACCTGTGGGCCAAATCCAGTTTTTATAAATAAATTACCAATTTACCAATACATTTTATTGGTAAACAATTGCCCCAGTTTGTTTACATATTGTCTGTGGCTGCTTTCATGGTGCAAGGACAGGGTTGAGTAGTTGCAACTAACTGTAGACGGTAAAGCCTATAACATTTACTATTTTACATTACTACAAAATATGTTTGCTGATCCTGATTTCCATAATTTTCTGTGGCTTACATTTTTCACTTAACTCTTGTCTTATTGGTGTTTTTTTAGGTTAGTATATATGGATGTATCTTAGTCATTTAAATTATTTCAGATTACACTCTGCATTGATATACATTATCAATGGTAGAAATTTATCACTGGTAGAAATTTAGATCTTTTCTAGTTTTTAAGATAATGTCACATTTATGAAATGCATATGAACAGTTGCCAGTGTATGGTATATATCTTTTAGATTGTTATAGAATAACAAAAACATTCTGTAATATATTCTCAGATATTAAGTTTCATGAATATTACAAACTGAAAAGTACAAGCCTGGGAAAATAATATTATGGAAATAACTGATAAAAGAACTAAAATAAATTTAAGTCATTATCCTCAAATTTGAAGAGTATTACACCATAGACTATACCAACGTTAGTGACTGCTAGTTATCTACTCAATAGAAGGTCCCCTCTTTTATCTTTATGAATAAAATGCCCATTTAGCCATGTCTCAATTAAACATACTTAGTACTCCAGGCTTCCGTGTAGCTAAGAATGGCCTTGTAATACTAGTCTTCCCAAGTACTTATAGAAAGAAATGCAGATGTGACCTCCAATGACCATTTGATAACATTGAGTTGAGTAGCATTATGTTAAAGGTTTACATCCTGATGTATAGTAGGTTGGAAAGTAATGTACTCTGATGGTATATTCAGTTATAATACTAGCTTTGAATTCTCTGATACCTAACTTTTTGTGGTATGGGACAATTAAGCCTCTATCTTTTTAAAGCTGCAGTAGTAGCACTTTTATTTGAAACAAATGTAGTCCTAACAAGCAACCAGAAATCTATAATGTGCTAAAATTAGTTCCATTAGGCTGGTATTAACTTTCTATGTGGACACATTTTTCTCCTTAATGACTGTAAGAACATTGAACCCAGGAAGTTTTTATAAAGTATTTAACATGTATCCACAGCTTTAAATACTGTTTACATTTCAACACTTCCAAAATTTCTACTTCTAGACCAAAATTATCTTCTCAGATCAAGCCTTACATAACCAACAGATTTTGTTATCTCTCTCCTTGGATGTCTGACACAAATTTCAAATTTAACATATTCAAAACTGAATGCTTAATCTTACTTGCCAAATCTTTCTCCTCCTTCAGTCTGTAAAATCTCCACTCATTCTGTTACTCAGGCAGCAACTTGGGTCACTTCCTCTTTACACCCAGTATTACCAAACTGCAGTATGCCACCAAGGTCTCTGACTGAAGTCTACCTCCAAAATTCTGCTAACCCCTCTCCTCCACCTCCAATTCAGCACCATGGAGCATGCCATAATCTCCCACCACTGCCTCTGCAATTCTCTCCCTAAATAAACACTCTACTTTCCCTTCTACTCCCCTCTTATTGATTTTCCATACAGGAGTGATCTTTTAAAAATATAAGTTGATTGTTACTCACCACCTCTTTTAAATACTTTTAAAGTCTATCTGTCACACTATGAAAAATGTGGCCTAAAAATGCCCCATATGACCAGCTCCTGTGAATCACATTAGGCTAATCTTATTTTCATTTTCCTGCTTTTTTATTATGTTCAAGGAATCATGTGTTATTTCACTTCCTAAAACATTCTAACTTCCTTTCTATCCATGAGACTCCCTTCATGCTGCCCCCCTTCATTGAATGTCTCCCTTGAAAAATATTCCCTTTCATTTATATCTAGGTTTTATCATTATGTCTTTCCTTAAAGAGTCTCTCACTGATACTCAGTCTAAGTTAATATCCTCCCTGCTTGTCACCACTTATGTAATTATTCTCTTTGATGGTTCACAGTGCCGTTACTTTTTCCTTAATAGCACTTTATTAACAAAGGCAGAGGCCATCCATCTCCATTTGCTTCAACACTATATACTCAATAATTAGGGTAGTGTATGGCACATAGTAGGTGTACAATAAAAGTATGAAAATAATAGATGAATGCATGACAGAGTGAGTTAGCTGAAATGCATTACCAATTGTTGCAGTGAGGGATTTCAGAACCAAGAGAGCACAATGAATACCACAAAGACATTATTTATGTTTCTAGAATATTTTGATACCATAGACACTGGATCCTTAAAATACAGTGGAACTATGGGTTTCAGTACTTTATTTTAGATGCCTTTCTTTTTCTTTCTTACAGACAATCACGCACTCAATAGTTACTACTTAAGGGGCATATTGGCAGTTCAGAATTCTCTCCTCGTTACTCTGAACACTGCTGTAAATCATCTGCTGTCAAGTTCATAGATAATCATAACCATGGAAAATAGGATTAGGGACATGAATGAATAATTGGAAACATAGTCCTTGTCCTGAAGTTTTCTTGCAAAATAAATTGTTAAACCTTCCAACAGTCTTATATGAAACAAAATCAAAATCATGCAGCCAGCATGAAAGGCACCCCATGCTCTCTAAGTTCATGAATTTATCAGGAATATTTATCCATTAACACAGAAACTATAAAAAAAGACTAAAAGAACAGAGTCCAGTATTGGAGATTATCACTTCAAATATGTCCATTTGGATAAAGAATGAATTTTATTATTTATTTGTCTTGATTTCTGAATGGAACAAAAATCTTCTTTTGCTTAGATTTCACACACATATAGAAAATATTCCTCCAAGTTATAGTTTATCTTGAATTTATTGAGAGCTACTGATGAATATGAACCTTAATGTGCTCTAAGTACATGTTGGCTAAATTGACTAATTTATCGACCTCAGCATTTGCTGCTGTGTTATAAATCTTCATTGTGTCACATTTTGTTGGTGTTTGCCTTAATCAAAGAAAATAGGTTCTATTTTTTTCTTTATGGGGAATATTTTCCTCATTTATATGGTTTACTTCTTAGGAATATAATTTCTAGGCATTATATTTCCTTCATGCTAGTGGTAAAACATATTTATAGGTACTGTGAGATACAGACTGCCAAATGTGTTTGAAATACTTCATTTAATAGTCCAACAGAGATATTTTCCTTTATATAGAGAGAATATTGACTATAATGACATTTTTGTAAAGAACATGAACAATAAAATGAATAACTCAGAAGAAAGGTTAGTAAATTATGTAAATATGAGAGGCTGAAAAGTATTGGCTACTGTATTTCTAAACTGATTATTAAAATCTAACATGCATGAATTCCCTTAGAATTAATATCTATAATTTTATTAGTAGCTTTCACTTTAAATAGCTGGTGTTAAAGATTTAACCCTTATACTTTTTAGGTTTACAAAATCAATATATTCTTGATATAAGAAACTTAAAATATAGAGGTATACAAAAATGAAATTAAACATTTCCATAATTTAATTCTCAGAGGAAATTTAATGTATTCAATTACTTTGTTATAAAATATCTTAAGTGCTTAATCCTTTCTTTACAAGTTATTCAGAACAATTTTGATTAAAAAAAAACCCTACAAATACATAACTGCCACAAGCAAATACATTTCCATTTCTAAGTCTTACAGTACAGAGTATGTAACATCCACTGTTTGGGCTTTTTACAACATGTTGAATCAATCATAGCAGATTTTAGTCCATAAGTAACTTTTCCTGAAATTTCTTTGTAAACTCTTCAGCCTTCTAACAGAAGGTTCTATGGCTTTTAAAGTAATCTTCAGCCCAGTCATTCCAAAGTGGGTGCTTAGCCTAGGCATTATTCATCAGTTCTATCATGGACTGGATTATTTTGCAAATTTGGTTTGCTTGGTTCCAGCACAAATTACTGTTAAGACGGTTCTGTTTTGTTTTGTTTTTGTTTTTAGTTTTTGTTGCTTTTTCTAAATTTCATCTTTGGGTTTTTTGTTAGCTCTTTATTTTAAATGAAGTTGTAAGTGTTTATTTTTATTTTATATTGGAGTATAGTTGATTTAAAATGTTGCATTGGTTTCAGGTGTACAGCAAAGTGATTTAGTCATACATATACATATATGTATTCTTTTTCAGATTCTTTTCCCATATAGATTATTACAGAGTACTGAGTAGAGTTCCCTGTGCTATACAGTAGGTCCTTGTTGATTATCTATTTTATATATGGTGGTATGTATATGTTAATCCCAATATCCTAATTAATCCCTCCCTCCCACCTTTCCCCTTTGGTCACCATAAGTTTGTTTCCTATGTCTGTGAGTCTGTTTCCATTTTGTGAATAAGTTCATTTGTACCATTTATTTAGATTCCACATATAAGTGATACCATATGATGTTTGTCTTTCTCTGTCTGACTGACTTCAGGTAATCTCCAGATCCATCCATATTGCTGCAAATGGCATTATTTCGTTCTTTTTATTGCTGAGTAATATTCCATTGTATATATGTACCACATCTTCTTTATTTACTCATCTGTCAATGGACATTTAGGTTGCTTCCATACCTTGACTATTATTGTAAATAGTGCTGCAATGAACATTGAGATGCATGTATCTTTTTGAAGTATGGTTTTCTCCAGATATATGCCCAGGAGTGGGATTGCTGGATCATATGGTAGCTCTATTTTTAGTTTTTAAAGGAACCTCCATACTGTTCTCCATAGTGGCTGTACCAATTTACATTCCCACCAACAGTGTAGGAGGGTTCCCTTTTCTTCAAACCCTCTCCAGCATTTATTATTTGCAGACTCTTTGATGATGGCCATTCAGACCAGTGTGAGGTGATACCTCATTGCAGTTTTCATTTGCATTTCTCTAATAATTAACAATGTTGAGCATCTTTTCATGTGCTTTTTGGCCATCTCTATGTCTTCTTTGGAGAAATGTCTATTTAGATCTTCTTCCCATTTTTTGATTGGGTGGTTTGTTTTTTTGATATAGAGCTGCACGTGCTGTTTGTATATTTTGGAGATTAATCTCTTGTTGGTTGCATCATTTGCAAATATTTTCTCCCATTCTGTGGGTTGTCTTTTCATTTTGTTTATGGTTTTCTTTACTGTGCAAAAGCTTTTAAGCTTAATTAGGTCCCATTTGTTTATTTTTGTTTGTATTTTCATTACTCTAGGAAGTAGTTCCAAAAAGATATTGCTGCAATTTACATCAAGGAGTGTTCTACATATGTTTTCCTCTAAGAGTTTTATAGTATTCTGTCTTACATTTAGGTCTTTAATCCATTTTGAGTTTACTTTTGTGTATGGTGTTAGAGAATGTTTTAATTTCACTCTTTTACATGTAGCTGTCCAGTTTTCCCAGCACCACTTATTGAAAAGACTGTCTTTTCTCCATTGTATATTCTTGCCTCCTCTGTCATGTTATTTCTGGGCTTTCTATCGTGTTCCATTGATCTGTAATTCTGTCTTTGTGCCAGTACCATACTGTTTTGATTACTGTAGCTTTATAGCTTTATAGTATAGTCAGAAGTCAGGGAGTCTCATTCCTCTGTTTTTCTTTCTCAAGATTGCTTTGGCTGTTCGGGGTCTTTTGTGTTTCCATACAAATTTTAAGATTTTTTTTTGTTGTAGATCTGCAAAAAAAATGTCATTGGTAATTTGATAGGTAAGGCATTGAATCTGTAGATTGCTTTGGGTAGTATAGTCATTTTGACAATATTGATTTTTCCAATCCAAGAACATGGTGTATCTTTCCATCTGTTTGTGTCATCTGCGATTTCTTTCATCAGTGTCTTATAATTTTCAGAGTACAGGTCTTTTGCCTACTTAGGTTTATTTCTAAGTATTTATTTATTTTTGATGAAATGGTAAGTGGAATTGTTTCTTTAATCTCTCTTTCTGATCTTTTGTTGTTAGTGTATAGAAATACAACATATTTCTGTGTATTAATTTTGTAACCTGCAACTTTACCAAATTCACTGATGAGCTCTAGTAGTTTTCTGGTAGCATCTTTAGGATTTCCTATGTATAGTATCATGTCATTTGCAAACACTGACAGTTTTACTTCTTCTTTTCCAATTTGAATTATTTTTATTTCTTTTTCTTCTCTGATTCCTGTGGCTAAGAATTCCATAACTACATGGAATAAAAGTGGTGAGATTGGACAGCCTTGTCTTATTCCTGATCTTAGAGGAAAAGCTTTCAGCTTTTCACTGTTGACTATGATGTTTGCTGTGGGTTTGTCCTATATGGCCTTTATTACATTGAGCTATGTTCCTCTATGCCCACTTTCTGGAAAGCTCTTATCATAAATGAGTGTTGAATTTTGTCAAAAACATTTTCTGCAACTATTGAGATGATCATATGGTTTTCATTCTTCAATTTGTTACTGTGGTGTATCACACTGATTGATTTGTGCATACTGAAAAATCTTTGCATCCCTGGGATAAATCCCACATGATCATTGTATATGATCCTTTCAAGATATTGTTGGATTTGGTTTGCTAGTATTTTGTTGAGGATTTTTGCACCTATGTCCATCAGGGATATTGGCCTGTAATTTTCTTTTGTTGTGGTATCTTTGTCTGATTTTGGTATCAAGGAAATGGTGGCCTCATAGAATGAGTTTGGGAGTGTTCCTTACTCTGCAGTTCTTTTGAAATAGTTTCAGGATGATAGGTGTTAACTCTTCTCTAATTGTTTGATCAGATTCACCTGTGAAGCCATCAGGTCCTGGACTTTTGTTTGTTGGGAGTTTTTAATCACAGTTTCAATTTCAGTGCTTGTGATTTGTCTGTTCATATTTTACATTTTACATCTCTTCGTGATTCAGTTTTTTAAAATAAATTTATTTATTTATTTATTTTTGGCTGCATAGGTTCTGCATTGCTGCACATAGGCTTTCTCTAGTTGTGGCAAGCAGGGGCTACTCTTTGTTGCGGTGCGTGGGCTTCTCATTGTGGTGGCTTCTCTTGTTGCATAGCACGGGCTCTAGGTGCACAGACTTCAGTAGTTGTGGCTTGGCTCTAGAGCTCAGGCTCAGTGTTGTGGCTCACGGGCTTTAGTTGCTCCACAGCATGTGGGATCTTCCTGGACCAAGGCTTGGACCTGTATCCCCTGCATTGGCAGGTGGATTCTTAACCACTGCGCCACAAGGGAAGTCCCGTGATTCAGTTTTGGGATATTGCACCTTTCTAAGAATGTGTCTATTTCTTCTAGGTTGTCCATTTTATTGGCATATAGTTGCCTGTAGTAATCTCTTGTGATCCTTTGTATTTCTCTGGTGTACATTGTAACTTTACTTTTTTTATTTCTAATTTTATTGGTTTGAGCCCTCTCCCTTTTTTTCTTAATGAGTCTGGCAAATGTTTATCAAATTTGTTTATCTTTCAAAGACCCAGCTTTTAGCTTCACTGCTCTTTTTCTGTTGTTTTCTTTGTCTTTATTTTATTTATTTCTACTCTGATCTTTGCAATTTCTTTCCTTCTGCTAAGTTTGGATTTTGTTTGTTCTTCTTTCTCTAGTTCTTTCTCTACTTGCTAAGGAAGTTTTAAGTATTTTAATGGGTACTCTGAGGCAAATTGACTTTTATTCTGAAGGAAAATCTGTCATAAGGAAGATGCTCAAGGACATTAAGCCTTTTAAAAATAAATAAATTGGATTGATAAACTTGAATGTTATGGTCATTTTTTAATGTATATATACAAATATTTTCCAGTTCCTTCATTGACCTCCTAATAGCAACCATCTTGGATTTGATGCTCTATTTATAATTTTTGTTGTTATCATCAATCAATTTTTTAAAGAAATAAAAGGAAATTATGTTACAAGCATACCTCATTTTATTGTGCTATACAGACATGGTGTTTTTTTACAAAATTGAAGGTTTGTAGCAACCCTGTGTTGTACAATCTATCAGTGCCATTTTTCCAACTGCATTTGCATACTTCATGTCTCTGCATCACATTTTGTCAATTGTCATAGTATTTCAGACTTTCTCATTACTATTATATTTGTTATTGGCATCTGTGATCAATGATGTTTGATGTCACTGTTGCAGAAAGATTATGACCCACTGAAGACTCAGATGATGGTTAGCATTTTTTAGCAATGAAATATTTTAAAATTAAGGTGTATGTATTTTTTTTGGGACAAAATACTATTGCTCACTTAATAGACTACAGTATAGTATAAATATAACTTCTATATGCACTGAGAAGAACAGTGACTTGCATTATTGAAATACCTGCTTTATTGTGATGATCTGGAACCAAACCTGCAATATCTTTGAGGTATGCCTTTACACTTAATTTTAAACTTAGCCATATGACCTCAAAGTAGACAGGGACATTTGTGTCAGACCTCAAGGATGAAAGTATGAGTATTCCCAGTGAACTGTAAACCTAGTATAGCAGTTATTGAAATTTTTGTTTATGCTCAACAGTAGTTTTTTTGCAATACAGCCTTTTTCATCAGTATTGCTGTGAAACATATCTTTTCTCTGTTGTATTATAGTCCATTGTATGATCATAAAATGTATCAACTTTCTTACTGAAAACAATATAGTTTTTTTCTAAGATTTGTTGTTATAAATAATGCTGTATACTTGTACATGTTTCTTGTAACATGTATGAAAGACATTCTATAGAGTTTTAGAAGTTATAGAATGTGTATATCTTCATTTTAGATAATAACACCCTGCTGTTTTCTAACAAGATTGCTTCAGTCCTTCCACAAGCAGTGTAGAATAGTTTCCATTGCTGCCTACCTTCACCAACACGTGGTTTAATTAGCCTTTATAATTTTTGATTAAATTTTTGTCAAATTAGTGTACTTTTCATTTTGTATATTTGTGGTTGTAATTTGAATTTCCTTGATTACCAGTGACCTTGGTCATATCATTTGTGCTTCTTGCACATTTATGTTTATCATCCCTAAACTATGTGATCATTTATTGCATGTTTGTCTCTTCTTTTTTAATTTGCATAATTCCAAATTATATTATGAAGATTAAATGTTGGTTTATAATATCAAACATCTTTGCCCAGCTTGTGATTTGTGTTTGTAATTTTTTGTTGTGTCTTTTAATGAAAAAAATGTATAATTTTACTCTTGTTGAATTTTTCAAGCATTTCTTTTGCAATTTATAGTTATCATTAAGAACTTTTATAATTGCTGGTCATGCATCTGTTATCTCCTATGCTCTTTTAAATGTTTTAAAGTTCTCTTTTATTGTTTTATCTTTATTCCACCTGGAATTGATCTTTGATTGAGGTGTGAGTTTAAAGTGATAAAATGCCTTTTTTTCCAATTTGGATAATAAATTATTTCAGCTCTACTTGGGTAAAATTTAATCTTTCCTCCATGAATTTGTCACACTGAGGAAAGGGTTTGAAGTTAGGTGAAAATGAGCTAGCTAACGTATATACAAGCTTTATTTTGTATACAATAGAATACAATTTTGCAAAAGAAAATGATCAGTATCACTCTAGGGTATGTTCAGAAAACAATGGCTTATTACATCTGCCCCATTTTCTCACAAGGATGCAATGAAACCAAATCCCACCTAATCCTTTACAGCAGCATTCCTGAACTCTATAACTGTAGGATATGTCACCATCTTCTAGTTCTCTATGCCTCACTTCTCATTTTAACTATTTCTTCTATGATTGTTATATTTATCACCAAAATAGACTGAACTAATTGAAAGCAGGAAATAATTTCCGTTATTTAGTTCTAATATTTCACATATTTATCTGCAGTACCTAGCAGAATGTCTGTTACAGGGTTGACTATCTCCTCTTCTCTTTTGGTAGTTTAGTTAGTACCTCTAGATAATGCTACTCTATTAATTAAAATTCATCAAATCAGAGGAATGGAGAAACATCAGAACTAGAAAGAACACTAAGGATTCATCTGCCCCACAGGTATTCAGGAGTAACAGTTGTGCACTTTGAATATGCGCTTATCTGGTTCCAGCCACAGAGCTTCTAATTCAGTAGGTTTGTGGTGAAGTTCCAACACTTGCATTTTGTTTAATTTCAAAATGTGATGCTGATGCATGCTCCTAGTTGAGAAATTTTGATCTCTGTGACCACCTCCTTCCTCTCCTTCTTAAAAAAGGCAACTGATAGCCTGAGAGGTAACTTTTCCCAGGTCACAGAAGAATTTGATGACAGAAGTAGGAGACAAACTCAAGTGTTCTGTGAAGTTCTGCAGTGATCTTTCTTTCCTCTCTATTGATACTGGCTTCCAAGTAGAGGAAAATAACAGCACTCCGATTTTTCTTATTTTCTTCTTATTTTGCTATTCTCTTTATATTTTTCCACAGGCAATGCCATTTTTTAAAGAAAAATTAAGCCTTGAAGTTCCGCGGCTGTCAGAATCATCAGGTAAGCACAATGATTCTGTGGCAAAAGTTTATTCTAAGGATGATGCTGCTGATCAAACCTGAGGAACTGTCAAGGTTTTTTCCATTGAGATATGAGGCTGTAATGGCATTTTCCTCAGTCTCAACTCAGAAGAAAATATGGAACCAAGCAAGGTCACCTCATTGTTGAACAGATAGCACACATTATATCTATGCTTTCTAAATAGGTACTCAACCCATGGACAAAAGAAAACATCATATTACAATCCATAGTGTAGCTGGAATGAGTCCAATCTCATTAGGTGTTGCCACCTTTGATAAATTTTCCTCATTTGCTAAAATTATTGAATATATAAATTATTTCATAAATCCATTTTAGCAGAATCAGGGTAATATCTGCATAATTAATAATGATTATATTTCAGACATAGACTGTAATTTTAAAAGTTTGTAAACTGTTTTCTTTTGAAATGGTAAATCATAAGAAATAGATAACTTTACCAATATCTTTTTCAAATCTGAGATATTTGATATTGATAAGATATTCTGAAAGTGAATATTGTGGTTGTAATTTTGGAAGAATCAGACGTTTGCAAACCTGATCTTGGAACATCTGGAGATTCCTAGAAGGCAGAGATAGGACATAGTTTAATGGCCAGAGCCTCAACATTTTCAAGGAAATCAGATTCTTCCTATAAAGTTAGCAATACCTGCAAAGAGAAACCAATCTCAGATAGAAAAGTTGAAGAAGATATTTATAAGCATTCATGTTTAAAGTTAAAATTCACCATGGATTCATTAATAATTTTATCCAAAAATAAAAGGAGGTATTAATTTCATTATTACTAAATTATTATTAAACATGGGACAATCAATGATTTAAATCAAGCTGAGCTAATTGAGAGTGAATTATCATCATCCTCTGTGAGAATATTGCTCAGAAATTACCTCTGAAGTCCAAAGGATTATTATGCATTTATACTTGTAAATTATGGCTCAATGGTAAACTGGATGAGATTTTAATATTTTAGCATTCATTAAGTTCTGAAGGTTTAGAGCCAGTACAGTGATGAGCAAGCCTGTTTTGTCCTCTAATGAGAATAATTGTGTTACAGCTAATTGCCATCATCATAAATTTATTATTATATAAATTCAGATTAACCTATAGAATTAAAGGTAATATTTATATTTTGCATATTTTATTTTAGAATTAAGGGATATAGGTTTAGTTCCTACTCTTAAACACTTGATATAAAAATTTTAACGTGCAATGTGGGTAATCATTTTATTTTATACTTAGCATGCAAACTATACAATTAAAAGCTAACTTGAATAAGCTTATAGACGCTTGTCTAAACTGTTCCTTAGTCTATGTCATTATGTACTCATTCATGTTTTCATGTTTGTAGCTAGTGATGGGTGTGATGAATGACTGAAGTATGTGGGGAGAGGACAGCTTCTCTAGAAGTACACAGGCTTCATGAGGCTGCAGTAGAACTCTAAATAAAAATCCGGGTATTGCTGTCCAAAAAGAACAGGAAATAGATAACTGGCTTCCTAAAATACTGATATCTACTGCAGGAACAGAGGAAAAAAATCTCCCCAAAAATAATAGAAAGAAGAATCAAGTTGGGTTAGAAATAATCCTACTTGAATCATTAGGGAAGGTGAACTAGACTAATAAACTGCGTATAGCCCATTCCGTAATGTGAGTTTGAGTTCTTCCCTAGTATTTTATTAGTTAAATGAGAAATATGTAAATTTGAGGAGGGAATTCAACAGCTATTTTCACTGGCTATTTTGATGGTCTTATTATGTCATTTTACAAGCATCTGTATATTAATAAATATGCTAGCTTACCAGTATATTAAGGGATCTGATGATTCTTGATGATATTACTGTGAGTATATAGATTACTAAACTAACAATTCTGTAAGCTTAAGCCCAGATATAAATTGGCCTTGACACTTAACCATATGCTTTTAAGTTTTAACAAATACCAAGAATACTCTGGCATTTTTTGCATGGATGCACTGATTTTAGCTTTATAATAGTGAATATACATTCTGCATTAACTTAAAAAGCCAGTGACCAAATTGAACACCAAATCCTGTGATTTTCTTTTTAATAATACACCTAGTATTTTTTAGTAATAATCTGGTAGAAACAACTTGACATGGAAAAGCTTTTCTTTAAGTAGATAGTAGCTATTCACTTCATTTCCATGAGGTCCGTGAAAATAAGAAATGGGGCAACAAATATTTTATAACATAAATCAGACTAAAATACTAAGAAATGAAAATATTTTTGAGTGTTTTTTTATTTCATCTCAAATGTATGTATTTTCCCCTTACAATAAAACCAGCTAATTGTTCCAAACACTGAAGATAGTGTCTGCTTCTATTTGACAGAATAAAACTAATAACTATCCTTTGTGCTTCCACTGAGTGTAGCAGCAGCTTAACTACATGACAGCTTTCTGTCAGAAAGTAAAGAATCAAGTGGGCCAGAAATAGCAAAGAGTTTTAAAAAAGAGCTTCAAGTCCGTTCTTCTTGCTATGCATCTGCTTTTTGTCTTTACTATACCAGATTTTGTCTCAAAGTAATTATAAAATATAGAATATAGCCAATAAAAATTTCTACAAAAAGAAAGGTGCTAGGGCTTCCCTGGTGGCACAGTGGTTGAGAGTCCGCCTGCCGATGCAGGGGACATGGGTTCGTGCCCCGGTCTGGGAAGATCCCACGTGCCGCGGAGCGGCTAGACCCGTGAGCCATGGCTGCTGAGCCTGCGCATCTGGAGCCTGTGCTCCGCAACGGGAGAGGCCACAACAGTGAGAGGCCCGTGTACCGCAAAAAAAAAAAAAGAAAGGTGCTAAAATCTCAAATCAGATATTTGGATTTCATGATTTTTTATATATGTTCTGATTCATTAACCACCACTCCCATCTCCTCATTATTATGATCTGGGGTACTCAGATTTTTGTTTGTTTGTTTTTGTTTTCCTTACTGGAACCAAGATACAATGAAGAATTATCTGTCATCTATTATGCAAGTCATTCATTTATTTAACAACAGTTTATTATTTATCTAACAACTGTTCACCTACTATTTGGTAGGTAGTACAAAACCAATAGATGAAGAAGATTGACATTATTGTCTGCCCTCAGAGAAAGTCTAGTCTAGGAGGAATTATTACTAATTATTTTTTACAATCATTTGTTTAAAATATATATTATATGATATTATAAAATATGCATTGCATGTATAATATATATATATATGTTCATTCTGTGTATATAGTGTGTGTGTGTGTGTGTATATATATATATATACATATATGAGGAAATAAATACTAACCTCTCAATAGTGAGCTCTCAGTTGCAGATATTGTATTATATTATGCTAAGTGAAATATGTCACAGAAAGACAAATACTGTAGTATTTCACTTATATGTGAAATCTAAAAGACAAAGTAAATGAACAAATATAACACAACAGAAACCGAATTATGTATATAGATAATAAACAGGTGATTGCCAGAGGAGAGGAAGGTGTAGGGAGTAAGGAAGTAGGTGTGGGATATTAAGTGGCATAAAATTCCAGTTACAAAGTAAATGAGCCACAGATATGAAATGTACATTGTGGGCAGAATAGTCAATAACTATGTAATATTTTTGTTTGGTGACAGATGTTAACTTATCATGGTGATCACTTTGTAATGTACAGAAATATAGAATCACCATGTTGTGTAACAGAGACTAACATAGTGTTGTAGGTCAATTATACTTAAAAAACAAACAAACAAACAAACAAACTCATTGAAAAAGAGATCATAGTTGTGGTTACCAGAGGCAGAGTTTGGTGCGGGGGAGTTGAATTGTAGAAAAGTAGTCAAAAGATACAAATTCACATTTATAAGATAAATAGGTACTAGAGATATAATGTGGGGTGTAACATAATAAATATAATTAATACCACTGTATGTTACAAATAAAAAGTTAAGGGAATAAATCCTGAGTTCTCATCACAAGGAAAAATACTTTTTTTTTTATTTCTTTAGTTTTGTATCTGTGAGATGATGAATGTTCACTAAACTTATTGTGATAATTACTTCATGATGTAAGCCAAATTGTGTTAAAAAACAAAAAGAATAAAATACCTAGGAATAAACCTACCTAAGGAGGCAAAAGACTTGTACTCAGAAAACTATAAGACACTGTGAAAGAAATCAAAGATTACATAAATAGATGGAGAGATATACCATGTTCTTGAAGCGGAAGAATCAACATTGTGAAAATGACTATACTACCCAAAACAGTCTACGGATTCAATGCACTCCCTATTAAATTACCAATTGCATTTTTCACAGAACTAGAACTAAAACGTTTACAATTTTTATGGAAACACAAAAGACCCCGAATAGCCAAAGCAATCTTGAGAGAGAAAAACAGAGCTGAAGGAATCAGGCTCCCTGACTTCAGACGATACTACAAAGCTACAGTAATCAAGAGTGTATGGTTCTGGCACAAAAACAGAAATATAGATCAATGGAACAGGATAGAAAGCACAGAGATAAACCCATGCACATATGGGTTTTGATAAAGGAGGCAAGAATATACATTGTATACAAGAATATACAATGGAGAAAAGACAGCCTCTTCAATAAGTGGTGCTGGGAAAACTGGATAGCTACATGTAAAAGAATGTAAAAGAATGAAATTAGAACACTCCCTAACACCATACACAAAAATAAATTCAAAATGGATTAAAGACCTAAATGTAAGGCCAGACACTATAAAACTCTTAGAGGAAAACATAGGCATAACACTCTATGACATAAATCACAGCAAGATCCTTTTTGACCCACCTCCTAGAGAAATGGAAATAAAAACAAAAATAAACAAATGGGACCTAAGGAAACTTAAAAGCTTTTGCACAGCAGAGGAAACCATAAACAAGACGAAAAGACAACCCGCAGAATGGGAGAAGATATTTGCAAAAGAAGCAACTGACAAAGGATTAATCTCCAAAATTTACATGCAGCTCAATATCAAAAAAACAAACAACCCAATCCAAAAATGGGCAGAAGCCCTAAATAGACATTTCTCCAAAGAAGATATACAGATTGCCAACAAACACACGAAAGGATGCTCAACATCACTAATCATTAGAGAAATGCAAATTAAAACTACAATGAGGTATCACGTCACACTAGTCTGAATGGCCATCATCAAAGAGTCTACAAACAATAAATGCTGGAGAGGGTGTGGAGAAGAAGGAACCCTCTTGTAATGTTGGTGGCCGTGTAAATTGATACAGCCACTATGGAGAACAGTATGAAGGTTCCTTAAAAATCTAAAAATAGAACTACCATACAACCCAGCAATCCCACTACTGGGCATATACCCTGAGAAAATCATAATTCAAAAAGAGTCATGTACCACAATGTTCATTGCAGCTCTTTTTACAATAGCCAGGACATGGAAGCAACCTAAGTGTCCATTGTCAGATGAATGGATAAAGAAGATGTGGCACATATATACAATGGAATATTACTCAGCCATAAAAACAAATGAAATTGAGTTATTTGTAGTGAGGTGGATGGACCTAGAGACTGTCATACAGAGTGAAGTAAGTCAGGAGGAGAAATCAAATACCATATGCTAACACATATATATGGAATCTAAAAATAAATGGTTCTGAAGAACCTAGGGGCAGGACAGGAATAAAGACGCAGACATAGAGAATGGGCTTGAGGTCACGAGGAGGGGGACGGGTAAGCTGGGACGAAGTGAGAGAGTGGCATGGACATGTGTACACTACCAAATGTAAAATAGATAGCTAGTGGGAAGCAGCCGCATGGCACAGGGAGGTCACCTCGGTGCTTTGTGACCACCTAGAGGGGTAGGATAGGGAGGATGGGAGGGAGATGCAAGAGGGAGGAGATATGGGTATATATGTATATGTATAGCTGATTCACTTTGTTATAAAGGAAAAACGAACACACCATTATAAAGCAATTATACTCCAATACAGTTGTTAAAAAAATAAATAAATGTCTGTTGACAGATGAATGTATAAAGAAAATGTGGCACAAATATACAATGGAATATTACTCAGCCATAAACAGAAATGTAATTGAGTTATTTGTAGTGAGATGGATGGGACCTAGAGTCTGTCATATAGAGTGAAGTAAGTCAGAAAGAGAAAACAAATACCATATGCTGATGCATATATATGGAATCTAAAAAAAAATAAAAATGGTACTGATGAACCTAGTGGCAGGGCAGTAAATTTATGGTCTCAGTGTCAACGGGCCACTTTCCCCACCTAGTTAGTGTAGACGTAGTTGCACACACACACACTCTCATACACACGAAAATGACACTTTAAGGATTGTTTAAACAAGGGCTAAATTGTATTGCTCTATTTGTAATGTGTGTGTATGTGTTTGTAAGTAGGCTTTCAAAAATATTAATACTTTAGAGAGTGGGCGAATGTTTACAAATTGCAATTGAAAATTAAGGATAAAATGAATTTTTTTCTCACAAATGTTTTTCAAACATTTGTCTATTTGTTAAAGGACAATATTAAAATCAGGGCAAAAGAAATCTACTTTCACCAAAGGATGGAGATAAATTAAGAGCAATAAAAATGAGCCCCAAATTCTCTGTCTAAAACTGTGTCCTCCTGGTGCTCTAAATAAGTATCTAGTCACCAGTGGCAATAAAATATTTTGTAAATTGAAAGGTGGGGGAGGGGTTGCAAGAACTAGTTCAGTTTAGTAGAAAGACAAAACTGACATCCATTTATGTCAGTGAGATATGATGCGTCTAAGATTCTTTCTTTTTATATGTTGCTCACACCTAGAAAATTTATAAGTTGTTTAGAACCTTATAGCTAGGCACACCCAATACTTTCTGGTAAATATGTGTTTACACTGATGGTGGAAATCACATAACATTAAAATATAGTACTTCTCCCTCTCCCATATTTCAGAAAATGAACAGACATGGAATTTTGAGACTGATGATTCATTTAATAATGTTGTAGGAATCATGTAACTAAACATGTAACTATCTACATGATGGGTTGCCTCAAAATTCAGTAATATTCTTTCCTTAGAACATGAATTTTTCATGAAATTTCATAGAGTATAATACATTTTAATTAGTGACTAGTTTTGGAAGACATGTATCTAGAAAAGTGTTTCTATTAAAAATAAATATTTAAAAATAAATAAATATTTTCTTCCCAAAGAATGGCGAGACCTGCTAAAAAGAAATTAGCTATCAACTCATGAAAAAGTACATAGGAACCATAAATTCATTTTACTAAGTGAAAGAAGCCAATTTGAAAAGGCATACTGTATAATTTCAACTAGAAAACATTCTGGAAAAGGCAAAAGTATGGAATCAGTAAAAAGTGGTTGCCAGGAGTTGGAGGGTGGTAGAGAGATGAATAGGCAGAGCATAGAGGATTTTTAGAACAGTGAAAATACATTATACGATACTATAATTATGTATATATGTCATTATTTATTTGTCCAAACTCATAGAATGTACAATACCAAAATTGAACTGTAATGTGAACTATGTACATCGGTTGATAATGTGTATCAAATGTAGGTTCATCAGTTGTAACCAATGTACCACTCTGGTAGGGGATGTTGATAATGGGAGAAGCTATGCATGTGTGCGGTTGAGAAATAGGAAATATCTGTACTTTCCTCTCAGTTTTGCTATGAACCTAAAACTGCTCTTAAAAATAAATCCTTAATTTAAAAAATAAGAATTTAAAGAATTAAAAATCTAAAATAATCCCCAACAAAACACAAACAAACAAGAAATATATCTTGTTCCATGTAACTACAAAAGATTATTCAATATATCATGTTTTACAATAAGAGCAACCAGAAAGCAGCTGAGAGAAATTAGAAAAGAATTGAGCCCAAATATGGGTTAATTGATTTAGAGAAAAGAAAAATGAGAGATAAGACCAACTTTGTTTTTGTACCTCACTTTCAGCTTCCTTGAATTCCCCACAGTTCTTGGAGAGACCAAGGCTTGTTAGAAAGCCTCCTTGAGAATATGGACATGCGTGGTCTAATTAGGAAGGGAAGACACGAGGTTGATAAAGGGAAGGCCAGAAGGAAGACAGGGAGGGCCACAAGAGCAATTTTCTTATGTTTTTATTGGAACAGTTTACACTGTTTCCTAAGTAGTGTTTTAATGGAAGCCCTTCCTTCAGGCTATGATTTTACAAAAGGAAAACTAGCTTATAACTCAGTGTCTTTGGCCACAATGTTTAAAGGTACATTTGTGTTTTGCTAATCTGTAAACTGTTGAATCATATTATAGAGATTTGTGATATCCCCTTCTAGTGTTTCCCTTTCAGAAAAGGTCAAAACAAGAGGTTTCATCTTTTGCTACAAATTTACTAATATCATAAATAAATATATTTCAAAGTCATTATGAACTTCAAAATAAAGAAGCCCTAACTATTTCTAATAAAAATAAAATGGAGAGATCCATCAAAAAAAATCAGAAGCTTTTTTCAAATAAGTGTTACATTTCCCTTCCTGCAGGAACCGTTTCCAGAACATTTTAGAACTTAAAAGAATGGATACAGAATATTTTGCTTCTCTCCATCTCTCTGTACACACACATATGTGTGTGTTACTTCATTTAGAAATTAAACCAGTAAATATGTTATATGGTGTGTGTTCATGGACACCAATGAATTTCTTAAACATAGGGATATTAAAAACAATGATCACATTATTATGTAGTATGGTTTGACTCTTTCCCTAAAATATTGCTGTAGATGTCTTTGAGAACAAAGTTTCCAGAAATATATATTGAGCCAGACTCTCCCTGTAACTGCTTTCTTTATTCAGTTTAGCTAGTTATTGCTCCAGTGTGCTAAATAGCTCCCTGGAGTACCAAAAGATCGTAGGCGCAGCCAAAAAGTGTATGTAACTTAGTCTCAACTAACCTTTGAAACTCTTGTGCGCACACACACATACAAAATCCACACAGGAAATAATTTTTGTGTTTGATAAATAAGATTAACTAGAATAAATATCTGTTTATAATCCAATTTATCCCAATATCTCAATTAAGATATTGTATAAAATATTCTATACTCTGTATGTCATTGCATAAGGTATGTCAAAGAAAAGCTAATTGTATCAATAATAGAAATATGATAAAGGCAAGAGTTAGATGAATTCACAGACTATATAAACTAAGGTATAAATAAATACTTGCTAGAATATAGAGTATAGACATGGAAGTAAGTCTAGGTAGTTGAATTATACACTGCAAGAAGAGGCAGATTCCTGTACAAACGTTAAGGATTTTGGCTTTATTCTAAAGACAACATGACAATATTGATAAAATTAGCATGAGAGCGATAAACTTAGATCTAAGTTAAAAAATTACTCTGCACATGATTTCAGTAAAGGTTAAAGAGAAGAAAGTTTGAAAGAAAGGAACACTTGAGGTCAGAGAAGATGAGAGATTCTACTACTTTTAGCAGAAAAGCAATAGGGATTCATTATTGATTAGGTAGGAGGAGAGAGTGAGACATCAAGGCTAGATCACAACTTTTTGGCCTATACATATTATGTGTGTGTGTGTGTGTGTGTGTGTGTGTGTGTGTGTGTATATATATACATGTATAAAAAAGAATTCAACTTGATTAAAAGTAGGTTGAAAACAAAGAAATTTGAGTGTATATTTCTGTTAGTAAGAAATCTAAATAGAAAGTTTTGTTTTTGTTTTTTCCTTTTTGTCCGTATGTAAACTCCTTAGCAGCTGTGTCCCTTGTACTTGGACATGTCTAATCTTGAAACAGTGTCTACCCTCTGCCACCACTCTCCCCTCTCATTCTCACTACTCCCCCACCAATTCTCACTACTCACTCCTACTTATTCTCACTTTCATGGTCTAGGCAAGCACACATGTCATAGAGAACCACACCTCCCTCAGAAGATGGCCCTTGCCCTTGAACTCATTATCATTCAACATTGCTTTGTTCCCCATGGTCATTCATTCGTTCAGCAATTGTCTATTGACTGTTACTGTGTCCCAGACACAGTATTAGGAACTAGAATAAAGCACTTAATGAAACAGACAAACTTCTAGCCCTGATTGTGATTATATTCTGCAGGAAGGGGATAAACAAAATGTCATAATGAAGCAAAATGTATAATATGTTGTATTTAATATTAAGGAAAGTTATAATACAGGGAAGAGAGATAAGAATTTTGGATGTGTTGTTGTTTAATTTTACATAAGATGGTTAGGGAATGTCTCACTAAGAAGGTGACATGTAAATAATACATACAGGAGATGAAACAACAAACATGTTCTCCCATCAGAGAGAGAGGCTGAGGACATAGCAGTTCATATTGTTAAAGGGTTTGTTAAAGGAGGATGCTACTACTAGGTACCAAAATCTGTATTACCTCTATTGCTATCAGATAAATTAACTCAAAATTTAGTGTCATAAAACAATAATATGTTTATTATTGTTCATAGTTTCTGTCGGTTAATGATTAGGAAGAAACTTCACTGGACAGTGTGTCTCAGGTTCTATCATGAGGTTGCAGATAAGATATCAGCAGGGCTGCAGTTATCTGAAGGCCTGACAGAGACTGGAACCTCTGATTGCAAGATGGCCAACACACATAACGAGGAGCTGGTTACTAGTAGGAGATCTCCATGTTTTCTCCATGTGGACCTCTCCACAGGATATCTTAAGTATATTCCTGACATGGCAACTGGCTTCCCCCTGAATGAGCAAGCTAAGAAAGAGACAAGCAGGTCATTTTTGACCTAGTCTCAGAAGTCATGTAGCATCATTTATGACACATTTATTCTGTTTATTAAAAGCAAGTAACTAAGTCCACACCACATTTAATTGGAGAGGATATAGCCTCCACCCTTCAAAGTGAGGAGTGTCAAAGACTCCCAGCTATATTTTAAAACCACTGTAATGAGAGAATAGCAGGTACAAAGTCTCATGAGCAGACGAATTAAAGCAAAGTCTCCTCACTAGCAAATTAAAACTAACAATCATGAGGCTGGGTAGGCTGATGAGATTATTTGTCAGAGAGGATGACAAATCTCTATTTGAAAATGGTCTCCAGCTCCATTTGGAAAGCCTAGCAGTTGTGGGAAATCAAATGAATAGTTTTGTTGATGCTCTGCTACAGTAAGAGTATGCATTAGTAAACTGCAGAGTGGTTAAAGATATTTTAATATGGATTTTATGCCCTAAGGTCTTATTTTCCTCATTGCTGCAGCTCTTTACCTGACCCATGGAACCCATATCAGAGATGTTATACCTTAAGCACAAGACACTTTAATGTTTCTGCAATTTCACAGAGCTTGTATGTAGCTTTGGCTGCAATTGAAATTGCCTTATCATAAGCATTAGTATATCTATACATAATACCGAGATTTGGGGCAAATAATGCATAAAGTCAAAGAAGAAGCATATCAGAAAAGAAGCTTTCTGGGAGGTGAGAGGATAAGTAAAATAGGTGAGGGAGATTAATAGATAATCTCCAGTTATAAAGTAAATTGGTGATGGGTTTGAAATGTACAGCATGGGGAATATAGTCAATAATATTATATGGTGACAGATGGTAACTAGACTTATTGTGGTGATCGTTTTGTAATGTATAGAAATTTCGAAACACTATGTTGTGCACCTGGAACTAACATAGTGTTGTAGGTCAATTATACTTCAATAAAATTAATTAATTAATTTAAAAAAAAGAAACTTTCAATTGATAAGTGATTTGATTATTTTCCAAAGAGCAAAACATATCCCAATGACTGGAAAAAGGATGCTAGTAAAGTTTTGACCAACCAGAAATGGACATGTATCCCTATATTGCAATGGTCAATAATCCCTCATGCTTTCAATTATATATGGACCTCAAGGAACAGAAATGATCTTTAACCTAATGTCACATCTTAAAATGTAGGCCCATGGCCTTTTCCAATAAAATAAGGCCAGTTAGTTAGAATATGCTTTTGCAACTTCTACTATTTAGTTCTTGGTCTTAATTTATCAGGTCACATGTATATCCTATATTCTTGGTTCACATTAATATTCTCTTCATTAGAAGTTTGTAACTTAAGGAAACCTATATTCCCTTCTAAAAACTTGTTAGTGTTGCACAAAAGCTCTATAGAAGTAGTACATATATGATCATTTTAATGTCATGACACTTTCTTTTGTGATCAATTTCCATGAAAAAAGTCTAATTTCTTAATTATTGAATTTTGCCTCATGTTGAACTCACACATTTTTTTTATCTGTGACTGGCTAAAAGTTAGAAATATTTTTTGCTGCTGTTATATGTTTTCACATTCTTTATAAGGAGAGGGATCCATATGGTTAAAATAACAAAAATTTGAAAAAATATTGTGGTGTTGACACATGATTTTACACATCTCTCAACACATAAAAGTGTACACTGAAAAGGACAACTTTTAACACATTTAAATTGTGCATCAATTAAAAATATAACTAAAAATCAAAAACAAGTTCTAGAGTTTTTTAGTATGTATAAAGCCAAACGGCCAGTTTCATGTTCAAAATATGTTTCCCCATATACATGTCCCTGTGTTTGCGTTTGTTTTTGTGAGTTTTGTATGTGTGTTCATTGTTATATTTGACAATAAAAATTACTCTCCGGATAACTTGACAATAATGGAAACTTTTTATGGAGGTCCAACCTATACCTATGTTTTCATCTTCTACCTGGTCCCAATGGACTAGGTGACTCTTTAATTGTTCGAGGTATGTCAACTATGCCATCTGGATTGTATTTCTTTTCATCTTACACCAAACAATCCATAAATGAAAAGTTGCTCTTTCAAGCTTTCATCTCCCTTACAACTTTAAGCTTCTTGAGGGAAAGGCCGTATATTTCATCCCTGTTTTCTTAGAATCCAACAGGGTGCCTGTGAGTAGATGCTTAATAGGTGTTTGATAAATGGATTTATGCACCAAAGAGAGGAAAGGATATAAAATTGCAGAGATAAAAATCTTGTAATTTTCCATCGTTTGCATTAACCTCATAAACTATTTTTCATGATAAGTTGACAGTTTTAATTAATGGTTAGTGTGGCATGGTGATTGCATGGAAGTACTTTTAGAATTATACACAATCAAGTTTAGATTCTAGATCTGCCAGAGAACTTGGAGACAAGCTATTTAAAGTCTATAAACATCGGTTTCTTCACCAATAAAATGGAAATAATTATCATCATAAAAATAAATATGTTAATAAATGTGAAGCCCTTGAGCACATGGCCAGGCACTTAGGAAATGTTTTATTCCAGGCAGACAGTTATTTCTACTACTAAATTCACTAGCACACATGTGCCCATAAAATTAAAGGTTAAAAAAATAAAAAGAGCATATCCAATATTCACTCCACATTTCTTTCCTGTGGTGGCTTACATTTTCATTCAAAGTCTGAGCACAAAAGTTAATATTCACAGAAAGAAAAGTTATCAGCAATCTGGTGTTTGACATATAGATATTTTATCTGTGGTGAATATCTGCCATTTATTTCAATTGCTGCATGTTTGAAATTAAATACATTTGGAATTAGGTTTTCCAGCCTCAAGCCAGCATCAGTTGCTAATTAGTTTCATTTATTTATTTAGATAGAATCAATTCCTAAAAAGTGTAATTGAAATACAACACACAGATAGCTTCTTTTGTATTAAAGAAAGGTGGACCATGTGTCTTCTTTATCTCAGATGCCTTAAGAATAAAAAATTGACAGCAAGAAGTCTGCCTTAGGATGAGGCAAATGATTAATGTGAGAGCAAGAGCATGTGGATAAAAGGTTCAGAGCTTTTGACACTTTACCTCAATATGGAAATTAGACATTTAGCTTTATACCAAGCACTTAATATTCTCATACAACACATTTCACCTGAGAAAGAGGAAATTCAGAATCTAGAGCATTAGTTTTCAATCTTATATTGGAATCATCTAGGAAACTTTAAAAATTACTGATTCTTATGTCCCATCTAAATAGATTTCTATTTAGTTCACATGAGGTGTGGCCTGGCACTGGGATTTTTATATGCTCCCCAGGTGATTCTCATATGCATGAAAATTTCAGAATCATCCACTTTCAGAAAGAGGAGTGAGATAGAGTTCAAGTAAATACTGCAAAGCTTCTGCTCCAATATCTGATTATGAATAAGAAAAGAAATTGCAGAGTAAGGTGATTCCCAAGTCAATAGCTAACCATACTTTACATATTATGTTCCCTGAGGCAGTTTCAAAACATATGTAACTTGACAACTTTCATAAATAAAGTTGTAAGTTGTTCAAATAGCTTATTTACCTCAGATTTTTCTTTTCCAAAATTAACTTATTTCCAAAATATATTAGTTTCCAGTGTTACTAAGATTTGGGAAATTTAAAGACACTATTTCCCTGCCATAAGGTGTGGACACCAGAGAGGAACTTACGTTTTTTTGAATCGTAACTTCATCTCTAGAACAAAACAGTATAGCCAATCTAACTTTCAAGTATAAAAATTCTAATATTCTTGGGGCTTCCCTGGTGGCACAGTGGTTGAGAGCCTGCCTGCCGATGCAGGGGACACGGGTTTGTGCTCCGGTCTGGGAAGATCCCACATGCCGCGGAGTGGCTGGGCCCGTGAGCCATGGCCGCTGAGCCTGCGCGTCCGGAGCCTGTGCTCTGCAACAGGAGAGGCCACAACAGTGAGAGGCCCGCGTACCGCCAAAAAAAAAAAAAAAAAAAATTCTAATATTCTTGACGACACAATAAGCAATATGGTATAAAGTGGATTTGAGGCAGGAGGTAGATGGCCCTCCCCCAGGGTAAAGCAATTGGAGATTCGTTCCCTGTGGACTGTTACTCCAAGATGAGAATAGCAGGACAATTGAGAGAGGAGGCTGGGCCCTGCCCAGATAGATGATAAGAGACCACATATTTCTCATTCTTGAAGTCAGGAGACCTCCCTGAATACACTTGCGCAGAAAGGCTCCTTGTAGGTCAAAAAGTGAGGGGGCGCCACAAGGAGTGAGGGGGCATCACTCCATAGTAAATGATGCCAGCTACCCATAGGCCTCCTAGGTGGAATCCATCTTGGCTAAGAGATGCGTGCTCATACATGGGAGGATCCTGGGATATACGAAATACAGACCCTGAACTAGGCAAATCAAAATGATTGGCCAAAGAAACCCAGAAGAAATGCCCCATATAAGTGATTTAAACTACCACGAGGGCGGGACTCTCTGAGTTCGCCTGTGTGTCTATCCATGTGTACTCTACTCTTTTTTCTCCTAATAAACACTTTGTTTCACTACTTTCCGTCTTTGTGGGAATTCTTTTCTGCTAAGCCGAAGGGCCAGGGCCTTGTCACTGAGCACTGGTCTAGTAGTTAGGATTTGGTGCTCTCAGTGCTACAACCCGACTTCAATCTCTGGCCGGGAACCGAAACCCTGCTTCAAGCTGCTGCAGGCCAAGGCCACCCGAGATCAGATATATTTATATTTCTTAACTGATACCAGGGAAAAAAAAAAAAACAATGTCTATTTTATATGTGATATTCATGGTTAAAAATTCGAATATATGAGAAACCATTGCAATTCTTGTTCTCCACACACCTAAGTCCTACGTTCAATTCTATTAAAAAGAAATGAGGTGATGTATAGTGTGCCCTCAAAGCTTTCAGACTGAATAATATCCAGTTTTTCTGGTGTTCAACACACTGCCTACTGATAATGATAATGATGAATTCCCATGCAGACTTCTTCAGATATTAGGAAAATGGTTTCCTTTAACTCATATTAGATACTCAAGTTTTACATCAGTTAGCTGTCTTTGAAAAATATCCCTTAAGAGCCAAAAATATTATTTCACTTAAACAACTGTAGTTATTTTGCAAACAACACTCCATGTTCAGGAAGTACAAAGTGAAATAAATAAATGTGCTCCTTGAAGGTCTGGGCTTTATGTTAGGCAGGGAAATACTAACATGACCTAAATTAGAGCCATATCTCAATTTTATGTACACCTGATTTTGTATCCACAGTAAATTCTTTGAAAAATTTCTATCCACACTACCAGCAAAAATACTCCAGACTGAGAACTTGCCGTAAAGTGGGAGTCTTTGGGAAGTTGAGTAAAGATGTAATGAATAAAATAAGTTGTGTCTAGTACAGTGACAACATATAATAAAGATTGCAAAATAATAATTGTAATCAATGTATCAAACAAGTAGTCATTCAGGTTTGTTATTTTCCTCAGTGAGGTATAAGCCACACAGAGATCCTATATGACTGCCAATCTTATAATTTATTTTTGTCCTTTCTTTTCCATTCCCACTGAAGTGACCTTAAGATTCTTAATACTTTCACACTCAAAATACTACCAAAAAGATCTAATTATTCATCCTGTCTCTCTATTCACATTCATCTTGTATGCTGCTGTCAGATTTTAAAGCATATGACATTATTCATCCCATTTATTTACCTAAAAATATGTTGATTGAATATTTACTAAGTCTCAGGTACTATGTGAAACACACAGGTACACTGGTGAAAAAAGAAAAGCAATTCTGCTACTTTTAATGTTCTAACAGTCCCAACATGAAAATCTGATTTTAAAACACATAATCAATCACTTAATTTCTAAACTCTGCTACTTACCGTTTATGAGATCTATTTATTTGAATATTGCCCATTAGGAGATATAAACTAGAATACTTTTCCAATAGTATTAATTAGAGGATTAAAAAGATAGTGAAAATTGCTTGTCACATAGAAGTGCGCAAAAGATTTCAGTTGACTTCTGGGTAAATCTTCAGGTATAATCAGAGGTTGTAGTATTTTTTTAACTTATTTCTCAATAGAACCGATATATGAATTTATTGTGAACCACTATATAGGAGATAAAATAATCGTTTTGTCTTTAGTATTTTTTCTTAAGCATTTAAGAAAATGAATCACTTTTTAAAACCCAGACTATTTCAGTCATAACCAGAGCAAAAGTCAAAGTGCAAAAGAATGAAGACATCTTTTTTTAAAGACCGTGTGTGTTTTTCAAGGTCCTAGGCAAGGTTTAAGAAAGTATACCATTTTATTATTGATCTAAACAAATCTTTAAAAAGAGACACAAAGTAAACCCAAAAGGATAAGTCCACCAATAAGAGAGCCTCAGGAAGCAACTGGCAGATGTTTCAGTGCAGCGGAATCTGTATTTGCTCATTAAATGTCAGCTCATTTCCATGAACTCCAAAATAGCTAATAAGGCATATGGATTTACTTATTAAATTTGCCCACAAATATACCAAACCTGGTCCTTGAATACATATAAAGCATTATGAAAAATAAAATCCAAAATAAGATATATAGACAGATTTTTCCTTTGTTGGGAGCTTGCAATAGAGTGAGAAATCTTACTGAGAAAGAGAATTAGGATAATGGGTCTCTATTGTGAAAGATCACAGAAAGCCACAAAATAATGTTGAATGAAGAAGCTTTTATGGAGGATAAGTTAGACATCAGGAATATGATGAGGCCTATATGCATTGTCTTCTGTGTTCCTGAATTAAATTATTAAGGGAATGATGGTATGGATGAATAGTGAACAGAGATCAGGTTATTTATTCAGACTGTTCATGGACACACTTGAAGTAAATAGTGTGAGTTTCAGTTTATAAAGGTTCAAAACAGGAAAAAAAAACACATCATTTTTGGGATCACTAGATGGCCACAGTGATAGTCAAGCTAACAGAAAATACATGATTATGACCATACTCCAGATGGTAGGTTTGGTTACATTCTGTAAAGCTGAAAATGCCAAATGTTAAATTAGCAAGGATGTGGAGCAAATGAAATTCTTATATATTGGTGTTGAGAATGAAAATACGTACAATTATTTTGGAAAACTTTCAAATTCTGCTGTAAGAACATAAAGAATTAACTATGTTATAAGATCCAGTAATTCCCCTCCTAGGTATATATCCAATAGCAATGAATACCAGTGAATTTCAAGGACATGCACAAAATGTTCACAGTAGCATTACTCATGTATCGATATTTATTTTATATTATTTTTGGTCAGTGAACTGTTTGCTAGTTTAATGCAGATTGTTATGGTTACCTTTATTTCATTCTTTCCCACTAATGTGTCAAATTCTATGTAAATATATATCTATATTATAATTTTCATATAAACATATATACTAATATACCACTATATATTGTATATATTGTAATATATGTTATAGTATACAATATATATTTTTGTATGCAATTGTGTACAATATATGTTATAAATATAATATATAACTAACATATGCATATATCAATTTATTTGCCTATTTTCCTCTTAGTGAGTTTTTAGGTTGTTTTCAGGTTTTTGCAGTTATAATGAAATAAACAAAGTATATTCATGTACAAGACAGTTTGTAAAATTGTTGGGTTTTATGGTCTGCACATCTTCAACTTTACAGATATTGCCATATTACTTTCCAAAGTGTTTGTGCCAGTATTCATGCAACCATTTTATAGATCTTCCTGATTTAAAATTTATTACAGTTTAGTGAAAGTTGTGGTAATAGTGTTTTTTCTTTCCTTGCCAGGATCACTAGAGAGATTTGAAATCTCTTGATGTTTTCTTGTTGTTATTATTTGAGTTTTCTCTTCTGTGATATGCTTATGCATATGTTTTGCCCAAATTTTTGTTGGATTCTTTTTTTAATCTATATATTTGATCAGTTTATATATTCCCAATATTGATTCATTTCTATCATATGTATTGTAAATATATTCATGTTGGGTCACAGTTTATCTTATACTTTTAACATGTCTTTAGTGGCAAACTTTTATATCATTATCATTTTAAAATTATCAACTTGATTATCAGAGCTGCTTTGTTGCAAAAAAACAGGTAGAACTATTTACAGCTTTCTATGTGAATTACACAGTTCATTTAGAACTTTATTAATGTTTTACAGTTCTCTCTACAAAAGATTGCATATTTTTCATTGGATTTATTAATTACTTTATATTAGTATTGTTTGTATAAATAGTATCTTAATATTTGATAACTTTGCTGTAATATAGATATGTACCTTTTATTTTTTATTGCTCATGTAACTACTAGCCACCTTACTAAACTCTCTTTTTAATTGTAATAATGGATCTGAAGGACCAGTTGGGTCTTTTTCTATGGATTTGTCATACAATGTTACCTATAAGTAAAATATAACAGAGAGTAGTCAGTCCATTTGAATGAATTCCAAAAATACATCATTAAGGAAAATAGCACATTTGAAGAAACTAGATATAATGTGGTGCCACTATATAATGTTTTACGACATACAAAACAATAATCTGTGGAAAATCTGCATCAAGGACTTAAAAAAATACATATACTTTCAACTCCTTATAACTTGTATTGTCTTACTTGATGATTAGATGAACACAGACATTTCTCATTCTTTGATTTTAACAAAGTACCTCTAATATTTTACCATTGATTTTAATGTTTGTTGCAGATTTTTATAGGTATCTCTTACCATATTAAGAATGTTCTTTTCTATTACTAGTTTGGTAAGTACTTATAATATGAATGTAAGTTGAGTTTTATCAAATAATATTATCGTTTCTGTTAAGATGATCATATGGTGTATTTTTTTATAATGTAGTATTGTATGAATTATCTTAATATAACTTGCAAAATGAAGCCATAATTGTATTCTAAGATAACATCACCTTGATCCTTTTCAAAATGCATGGGTATTTTGATCTAAATTTTATGTTTGGAATGATCATATCTATGTTCCTAAGTGATATTGGCTTGCAGTATTAATTTTTATACTGCCCTAGTTTGTTTTGGATATCAAGGTTATATGGGCCTCAGAAAATGAACTCCTCATTTTATATTATTTAGAAAGATTTAGGTAAGACTGAAATTCTATTTTCCATGAAAGTTTGGCAGAAATCATCTGTGAAATTATACAGGCTTGACAGAACAATTTGTGGTTGGATTTTTAAGTACTACCAAGGTAATTTTTTTAAATGGCTATTAATTTATTCAGATTTTATATTCCTTTTGTGTCATCTTGATAGATTTTAGTTTTTAATAAATCTACTTCATCTTATTTTGTCAATTTATTAGCATAACATTATTCAAAGTATATGCATAACTATTTTAATATTGGCACTAAAAGTTACATTTTCCATTTTTATCTTAATGTTATGTATTTGTACCTTCTGTTTTTTTCTTGATTAACTTCAGCAGTGGTTCATCTATTTTACTAATTGTTTTACAAGTAAACATCAGAAAGTTCTCTACTGTTTTTGTTTTCCTAATTTTAAACTGTAATATTAACTGTAGTCTACATGTTGTGGTTTATTAAATGAATTAATAAAAATGAAAGTGGTACCTGGCAGGTAGTAACAGCTTTATAAATGCTAGTTACTATTACTGTTATTATTTTTAGTATTGTTATTCAATATATTTTCATTGAATAACATTATTATTCACATATTACTTTAGGCTTTTATCTTTATCATTCTTTGTATTTAATTTTTTTTTAATCTATTTTTATTGCTCATTTATCATCTTAACTTAATTTTGGGGCTTTGATCTTCTAATAGAAGTATATAGCTATACACTTACCATTACTTGTCAAATAAGCTTCATCTCATTAGTTTGTTAGATACCATTTTCAGTTTTGTATAGTTCTGAATATTTTATTATTTCAAATATGATTTTATTTGAATTTAGGTTTATTTGAGGTATTTTAAAAATTTCCAAATTTTAGCTTTTTCTTTTAGTTTTCATAATAATTTTATACTTTTTAAATCAATAATTCCAATAAATGCTCTCACCAGCAGTCAAGTTTCTCTGAGGAATATTCCTAGCCTTGTTTCAGGATATATTCCTCTGGAAAGGTTTTGTATTACTTCTGCCAGAGTCCCTAGATTACCAACAATTTATGACCATTTTAGTTTCAATTCTCAGCTTGAATCATCACAAATAGTGTAAATTCATTCTCAAGACCTCTTTGAGGAGATTATTAAAAAAAAAAAACTTTAACGGAAAGATTTTTATAATCTCCCTTTGCTGGGGGAAAGACTTTATTTTAAATTTTATTCTTGTTTCTGTTAATTTTTATTGGAGTACGGTTGATTTACAATGTTGTGTTATTTTCTGCTGTACAGCAAAGTGAATCAGTTAAAGGTTTATATATATCCCCTCTTTTTTAGATTTCCTTCCCATTTAGGTCACCACAGAGCATTGAGTAGAGTTCCCTGTGCTATACAGTAGGTTCTCATTAGTTATTTATTTTATACATAGTATTGTATGTATGTCAATCCCAATCTCCCAATTCCGCCCCCCCTTACCCCCTTGATAACATTAAGTTTGTTCTCTACATCTGTGACTCTATTTCTGCTTTGCAAATATGAATTTAAATTTTATTCTTTAGTTTGCTTTTCACTGAATATGCAGCTTCCATGATCTTGACTTTACTTGGGAGCTGCAGTTCAGCCTTCCTCCTAGCTCAGGCCAAAATTCTGACTCAAAACAGACAGTAAACCCACAGCTCTATAGTTTCTTCATTTCCTGGAATAAGTGGAAGTCCTTGGACAACGACAGAATCAACCCTTTAGAATCAAATTAGCATTCTGGGTTCCATTTCCATCTCCCTCTTTTATTTTGATGGGATTAGTGCCTTTATAATAGAGGCTCCAGAGAGGTCCGTTGCCCTTTTAGCCATGTAAGACATTGGTGGTCAATAAGAAGCTGGCCCTTACCAGACTTGTGCCATGATTTTGGATTTCCCAGCCTCCAGAACTGAGAAAAATGAATGCTTGTTCTTCAAGCCACTAAGCTTGTGGTACTTTGGTTATAGCAGCCCAAATGACTAAGACAGTCCTTGCGTACTTCCCTTACTTTTTTGTGAATATAGCTATGTTCTTAAAAGTCTATTGGTTAGGGGCTTCCCTGGTGGTGCAGTGGTTGAGAGTCCGCCTGCCGATGCAGGGGACACGGGTTTGTGTCCCGGTCTGGGAGGATCCCACATGCCGCGGAGCGGCTGGGCCTGTGAGCCATGGCCGCTGAGCCTGCACGTCCGGAGCCTGTGCTCCACAACGGGAGAGGCCACAACAGTGAGAGGCCCGCATACCGCAAAAAAAAAAAAAAAAAAAAAGTCTATTGGTTATATTTTACCCATTTTCATAGGGTTAATTTTTACCTGGGGGATATTTCAGAGAATTCACTAGCCATTAAGAGAAGTGAAAGACATTGTATGGTTCATGATGCACAGATATTTCTGAAAATCCAGTTTCTGACCTTATATCCTCATTCATTTTAACCTCAATTCTCAGGAACATCACAGATCTAACTCCTCCCACCTTTATATGCTGGCCAGCTATCTTGGCTTTTATTTTGATTTCTTTCTATTCTCTTCAATTTCCTAGTGATTGCAGCTTGACAAGCCGGGCACCATGTCTTAAAGAGCCCCTTCTCTGTTTCCTCCATAGTGTCTACCTAGCATGATGTCTTAACTAAAGACATCTTAATTGAAAATTACACCCACGGGTTCAGCTGAAATAAGACAATGTGTATTATTATAAAGGTTATTAGGTGAATTAGATTAAGTATTTTTAATATAACTAGTGTGTGTACATTCACAGTACCAAAATTAGACCCTATGTGTCATATGGAGACCATTTTCTCTTTAGATTAATCCTCTTTTTTGTGATATTACTTTCTATTCATATTCTACATTTCTTGACTACTTTTTGAGTTACATTGCTGTCTTAGTCCATTCAGTCTGCTTATAAAAAAACTACCAAGACCGGGTGGCATATAAAAAACAGAATTTTTTTTCTCATGGCCTGGGAGGCTGGGAAGTCCAAGATTAAGGTGTTGGAAAAAGGGGTGAGGGAGCTGTCTGGGGTCTTTTTTTTTTTTTTTTTTGCGGTATGCAGGCCTCTCACTGTTGTGGCCTCTCCCGTTGCAGAGCACAGGCTCCGGACGCGCAGGCTCAGCGGCCATGGCTCACGGGCCCAGCCGCTCCGCGGCATGTGGGATCTTCCCGGACCAGGGCACGAACCCGTGTCCCCTGCATCGGCAGGCGGACTCTCAACCACTGCGCCACCAGGGAAGCACTGGGGTCTCTTTTATAAGGATGCTAATCCCATTTATGTGGGCTGCGCCCTCATGACCAAATCACCTCCCAAAGGTTTCACTACAAATAACGTCACATTGGGCATTAAGTTTCAATATATGAATTTTGGTAGAATACAAACATTCAGTCTATAGTAAGGGCAATATCACTAGCTCTCTTCAAGTTTAAACAATAATGTTGTTAAGTGACTATAAGGTACTACATTGTTTTAAAGAATTTTTTTTTTAATGCACGCTCTGGTTGGGGGAGGGACATTTTGAGTTAAATGAAGAGACATTGGAAATAGCAAACAAATAACCACTGTTATTTTTCACAAATGTGCTGGGCTGACAGGTTGTTTAATATAAACAGAATAATGCATGTCTTGACATTTTCAAATTGTCTGGGAACTTTTAGAACTGAATACTTCATCAAGCCTTTAGTTCTTCAGTGTTCTTTTCAGAAAATTATTCCTGCCTGAAATAAATGTATGACATTAGATTTTCTCCTAAGAAGACCACAAACAAATCTACCTTTTAAAGAAGCATTTCCAATGTTCAAATCAGATAGAAATTTCAGGCAGACCTGCGAATATACATTTATACTTATACCAATTTAACTTTCACATGTATCAGATAATTGCTTTGATAAGGTGGGAAGGAAGGTTAACTAAATTTTAGAGGGGATGGAAAAAAGTTTTATTTCTAACAACCTCCTTGCTCCTTTCTGATGTTCAGTTTCACAAAAGCACATGCATCAAATATACAGAGGAGCCCTACCTTAGGAAACCAAATAAATTTGCTTACTTAAAAAGAAAAGGAAAACAATTTTTAAAAGCCTGAATAGTGTTTGGTTTAATGTTTCAGGAAAGTATTCAACATAGGCACAATTATCAATTAATATAGGAATTAAAATTGAGTAAACACACACACACAAAATCATTTTAAAATAATCATTTGTTTCATTCCATCTGATAGTCTCTGATGGCTTCATCCATAGCCTCTGCAACAATTAGAGGTTTAATTTCTCACCAGTTCAGTTACATTATGTTAGCTGGACAGCTGTTTAAGAATGATGAAAATATTCATGGTATCATCACAGCAGTAGCTCTTATCTTTGATTTTTATGTTATGAATAATTAACAGGTGCTTTCTGGAAATAGGTTTGGGACAGTTAAATTCTTAGTCATCCCTGGCTGTTGGTGCTAAAGGAAATATTAATGGTGAATAAGGCAAAATCAAATATTGAGTTTTTATTCCCCTACTTCTGTCCAAAAGATAAGTCCAGGCTTCATGTATTTAACAAAATTCTAGCATGACCATAAGCTCAAATATCACACAGTGACCTACTTTTAAAGTGTAGGAGATTCGTCTGGACATGTTTTCTATACCTTTCGTCTGTGTAGCACTGACTTAGCACTTCACTCATATTGGCTTGTTTGTTAGCCAGTTTTGCATTTGCAAAGGTTTGCTCCCCCACTGGCCTATGGATTACACTGTGACAGCCTTTTATTTCTTTGTGATCCCCACAGTACATAAAATATATTTAACATATAGTTTTTAGTAAATATGTTTTGACTTTATGTTTCCATACAGTGGAGAAATATCTCAAATAGCAGAACTTCTAGGATCAATAGGAATAAACCTCTCTGGAGTAAAAATTGGTTTCTGCAATACTGATCCACAGTGTAATGGTCATTCTGAGAAATAAACACAAAAAAACTCTATGAACATAGTAGCCCCAAAAGGAGAGTGGTAGAGCCCAGGGGGAGCGATTGATCTGTATATAAGGAATTCTGATGCATTGAGAGCAGTATTAGTTATGGTTCTTTTGTGCTTATTCCACTCTTGAGTTGGCTCGGCTGAAGAAATAGTGAAATTTAGTATGAATTTGATACCAAGGGCTTCCTAAAAGAGAATGGTTTCATTTTTGAGTTGACAACAGTCTCTTTAATTACTAATGTGAGTTGATATTACAGAAAATTTTAAAAACAACAAAAAACTACAACAGTAATTACAAAAGTTTATTGCTGGCTTATATAAATGAAAACAAAATGTAGGCCTAGGATAATATAGTTAGCAAATTCATATTTGCTTAACTGATTACAGATAACTGTGATGATACTGATATTGCCTCAAATATTGTTCCTGACAACCAGGGATTGGCAGAGTTTTCTATAAAGAACCAGATGGTAAATGTTTTAAGCTTTTCTAATCACATATGGTCACTGTCACATATTCTTTCTTTTTTTTTTTTTTTTTAATCCTCTAACAATGTGAAAAAACATTCTAAGTTCAAAGGCCATAAAAATATAAGCCTTGGGATGGATTTGACTCCCAAGATGTAGCTTGCCAACCCCTGTTCATCATTATTTAAACCATAGGGCATAAGTATTAAACGTTTCAAAGCCCTTTACTCCTCCAAAAATATTGGTAGCTGGCATCCAAGATGGTCCCAATGATCCTACCCTTTAGATATTTATACCCTTATGTAGTCCCCCCTCTTTGAGTGTGGATTGGGCTTAGTGACTCACTTTTAAAGAATAACTACTCACTGGTGACAGTATGTGACTAGAATACTAGGCCATATAAAGTAGCACAGTTTTGCTTTCTATCTCTTAGACCACATACCCTGAGAGAAGCCAGCTGACAAATGTTAGGCAATTATATGGTGAGGCCCAAGCAGCAAGGAATTGAAGCTTCCAGCCATAGCCATGTGAGTGAACTTAGTTTCTGAACCTCCAGTCCCAGTCAAACCTCAAATGATTGCAGCCTTGACTAACATAACACCTGGTTGCAGTTTTATGAAAGACTCTAAATGAGAACCAGCCAGCTAAGCTACTCCCAGATTCTTAACCCACAGAAAATGTATGACAGTAATGTTTATTGCTATGTTTTGGCATAATTAGTTATGCAGCAATAGATAACTACTAAGAAATAACTCTAATGTGTTATTTTAAGAATTTAAACTGGTTACCTCAAACTGCAGATAACTTTAATCTTAGGTAGGATGTTAGGGTTCCCCAAAGAATAGAACCAATAGGATGTGTATATATGTAGAAAGAGATTTATTCTAAAGAGTTGGCTCACACAACTGGGGATACTTGGCAAATTCAAAATCTAATAGGGGAGGCCAGCAAGCTGGAGACTCAGGAAAAACATTCAAGTCCAAATGCAGTCTGCTGCAGAAATTCCTGCAGCAGAAATTCTGCAGCAGTCTGCTGTAGAAATTCCTCTTTCTCACAAGAGATCAGCCTTTTGTTCTACTCAAGGCATCAGCTAATTGGCTTTCTTTAGACATCTATTCACATTATGGAGGGCAATCTGTTTTACCAAAAGTCCATCAATTTAAATGTAAATCTCCTTAACATCTCCAAAACATTCTCACAGAAACATGTAGAATAACATCTGACCAAATATCTGGACACTGTGACCCATGCAAGTTGACACAGAAAGTTAACTGTCACAGGTAGAGACAATTAAAATAATTAACTTAAATTTGATTTCTCTAGTATTAATGAAATCAATGTAATTCACTTTCCTTATATTCTTACTCAGCTACCTAGAAAAAGGAGCCAGGTAAAAAAGCAGATACATGGCACATTCATATATCATGGTAGTGAACTGTGAAAATTAAAGAATAAGGTTGGGAGACATCAATGATTTTTCTTACCATTTCAGGACAAAAGCTATAAAGTTCCATTGAGATAAATATATGTAAATTTAGATGTAGCAGTCAACTTGCAAGAAAAAAAATTTTTAACTTCAGTCCATCATCCAGGTTATTCCAAAAATGTTCAGGCTGTGAGATATTTAAGAAAAATATTTAGGTAACTCAACTTTTCATCCACATGTTGTGTTAATATATAATAGATTATCAACTATGATAATGAGTGGGTCACCCTAATGTAAAGAGTTTGTGATAGGGAAAGTAATAGCTCTTCAAAGATGTCTACATCATCATCCCTGGAACCTGCAAATATGTTACCTTACCTGGCAAAAGGCACTTTCCAGTTGTGACTAAGTTAAGGATTTCAAGATCAGGAGACTCTTCTGAATTATCCTGGTGAAACCAGTGTAATCACAAAAGGTACTTATAAGTGAAGGCAGGAGGGTCAAAGTCAGAAAAGAAGATGTGACAATAGAAGCTGAGGTGAGACAGAGAGAAATTTAAAGATACTGTCCTGCTTCTGACTTTGAAAATGGAGGAAGGAGATCACAAGCCAAGGAACAAGGAATGTAGGCTTTCTCTAGAAGCTGCAAAAGGCAAGGAAATAGACTCTTCCCTTGAGTGTCCAGTAGGAGAATAGCATGTTGGAACCTTGATTTTAGGACTTCTGACCTCCAGAACTATAAGATTAGTGTGTGTTGTTTTGTGCCACTAAATCTGTGTAATTTGTTATAGCAGCAATAGAAAACTTAAAAATAAATAAATCCCTACTGCTTTAGAGAGTTATGACTATAATCATATTTAGAGAAATGGCATTCTATGAATTTCAAAGTTCATTTAGTAACCATGGTTGACTATAAGACTAAATACAAGTTTCAGGAGGGAGGACAGATACCATATATTTTCTTTACCATTGTATCCCCTGGGCATAGTACACAAATAACACATACCAGGTTAAAAAGAAATAGTTTTGGGAAGGATGCCCTAATAATAGATCTTTTTGATATTCAGTTAATTTATTAAATGTCTCCGTGTTAATGACTTCTAAATTTATGAAGGTTTATTCACTCAGGCCAATAATATTGTTTTTCAGTCATCTTAACACCGTTTTTTTAAATACTTGAAATAAATTAGTATTATGGTCATGTTTGGCTTATTTCTTCTTTACTTATCAAAGTCTGACACTGATCTTTTGGTATTTAAATTATAATTAAGTGATATTAATTTACTGTATCTTGACTGACTCTGTTCTTCTTGGCACTGTTCAACAGAATGATCTGAAGAAATGTGAATCAATTTTCAGGAACCAAAAAGACAAAGAGGACCCACAAATTTTGCCTTCAAAGATAACAAATCTCTGTATCATTAGAAGCAGATGAAATAGAAGTTCTGACTTCAAAATACTTTTTCACTTTTCAAGTAAAACACTATGAGATATCAAAAGACAGGCTAACAAAAAATTCACCAAATTATTGCTAAATTAGCAATTACAAATTATCCATTTTTATAAATAACATTTTGACTTCAAGTACATAACTTAGACTCTAAGGGAAAAAATAGCATATTTATAGAGATCTACCCACTAGCTAACTGAAATAGCAACTTTTTACCTTGTATCAACTCATGACGGTGCCACTGTTTAATAGATTAAGATTTACAGAATGTCACTGCTAATGGCTCACAATGGTTGCAGCTGCACTATTGTGGTGGTCCAGGAAGTGTGCTTGGCTAAGGGAGCACTGCATCTGCATGCTTGATGTTAACACTCAGGCCTTTTATAGCTTTAATAAAGTTGACAATTTATGCATAGACATGCCAGAATCTAGAGCCAAGCAAATGAAATCACTGAGGTTGAGGGGCACAAATTCAAGCTGCCTGCCAGAAACATGTGCAGCTGTATTAGAAACAGGAAGTAGGTTCCATTGACACACCTGCTACAGATGCCTGGCTTGCAAAAATCTCTACTTCTTTCCTCTAGTAGACGCATGCAAAACTTAGTTCATTATTGCTTACACATGTCAAAGTGTGAGATTCAGAGTCATGATTGTGTTATTTATTCAATTTATTCAGCAAGGGAGGTGACCCACTTTAAACTTGACATTATGGCTGCGTGTGGTGTACAATCTTTCTTTTTCTCAGTCCTACTTATTCAGCAAAGCTGAACTAGGCTGGTGGGTAATCAACCCAAATAGGGAGCTAGTAATCACTCCTAACCTTAACTGTCTGGATTAGTCATTGCTACTTCTGAACCTTTTGCCTTGTGCTGCCTTGTGAGAGATTAGTCTGCGTTATTGGATTGTCAGGTGGTCTTTCAGCCTAAGAAATGCCTGAGTGCCCAAATTGAAGTCATCACATTAGATCCAACTCAGTCAGGCCAATCTCAGTACCACATGTGGTGGTGGGCGTGGGAACTTCTTCATAAGGAAAATGGTCTCTTCCTGTGACTTCATCTATTAGTCTAAAAATCAAGAAGCAGAAGAAGAGTGATATCTATTGGTTCTCTCAGACCTCAGCAGTTTTTGAGAATTTGGAGCTAGAATAGGGCATGTGTTAGAAACAGAAACGAATGCTATTCAAAGTAAGATTTGAACATTATGGATTTGATCACATTTTAAGTCCTTATCATGAGCTTATGATATGAGGTAAGTATGCCAAGGAACAACAAAGGGAGTAACACAGGAAAATGATTTCCTATTTTTGTCAGATCAGAGTGAATACTTTCTAAAACATTGTGTATTCACTATTCAGACCTTAGCAAGGAAAAGGAAGCAAGCAAAGCTGAGGTTTCTCTTAGGTAATGGTATATGATTTGTGTCAAGAACAGCATGTGCCAAAGAGCTATGTGAGACTCTTATCAAGCCCAACATGCCAGAAAGTTCTTCAAACTCTATATAGAAAATACGTCTGAAAAATCTAAGGTATTCTGAGATCTTTATTTCTAAGGATTTCAGATATAGCTGGATGCACTTATTCCTATTGTTGAAGCTACTGTAACCATTCATATGCATTCTTAATAAAATTATCTTTATTCTCCTCCAAATATTTTGTCCCCTGTACATGATGAAACAGCGTTCTTTACAACAATGTATCTTTCTTATATCACCCGAAACATATTATTTTAATTAACTAACTTAATATCTCCATGGCTTCTGAAAAATTTGGCAGGCATTGAACCAAATATACTAATATCCCAATTATCCCACTGTCATATAAAATATTCAGTGGAAAATATTACCTTATTTAGTGGAAAAAGTTACCTAATGGCCTAGCTATCACATTCTAGTGAAGGGCTGCCAGTTCTAGCTAGAATTCAGTAAAGAAGGTCACTCTGATGATATTACTAATGCCTTCATGCTCTTTGCTTTGAGTCACTTTTATTTGGTTATTTCCTTTCCTAACTTTAATGAACTTAGTTGTGTAATCCAAACAATAAAATATAACATTTTAGATGATTCAAAGATTTATATTCAATATTAAGTATGAAAAATGTGACTAAAGGATAATAAATATTAAAACTAATTCATAATGACTTATTAATACCACAACTGAGGGTGGCTCCAGCCTCCTAGTATTAATTTTCAGGTTCTTAATGTAAAGTAAAATGTAAATTCTGGTTTGATCTCTCTGAACATGTATTGCACATTTATAGCGTTTTTTTCTATTTCAAAGAGGACAAACTGGAGAACATATTATTTTGAATTTGTTTGATAGTAAAATTTTCTTTGTAATTTATTAGAATTTTAATTTTGTATGCTTGTCATGCAGACCCAATAATTAGGGAAATATAAAGAGGTGTAAGTATTTTTAATCAACACATGCTAGTTAAACTTGCCTTTCATTATGGCAATCAAAAAACTTCCATTTCTGTATATTTTAATTTATAATAGGCATCATAAAATAACTAGTTTCTTGTTTTTATTCCATACATTTCCCAATAAGTTTACCTTTTATTTAAAAACTCTAGAAATTATTTATTATGCAAACAAACATGGATATATTAGAATAAATGAAGAATGTAGAAAAGTAAAATTAATATATAAAAATACATTTTATTAAATTCTAATTGCATTAAGTTGTTTAAAAAAGAATGTGCAAAACTACATTATTAGGTAACTAAGAAAATATATACTCCAAAATATATACTCTAAAGCAGGGGTTCCCACCCCCTGGGCCGTGGACCGGTACTGATCTGCAGCCTGTTAGGAACTGGGCTGCACAGCAGGAGGTGAGTGGCAGGCGGGCAAGTGAAGCTTCATCTGCCGCTCCCCATCATTTGCATTACCACCTGAACCATAGCTCTCATTACCACCTAAACCATACCCCCCACCGTCCGTAGAAAAATTGTCTTCCACGAAACTGGTCCCTGGTGCCAAAATGGTTGGAGACCGCTGCTCTAAAATATATATTTAGCTTGGAACATTTATTATTATTTTTAAAAATCTTATTGTTTAAAACACTAATAAAAATAGACAAAACTATAAAATTTCTAGGAGAAAACATACGAGAATAACTAGGTGACCTTGGAATTGGCAATGAGTTTTTTTTCTTCTTGTCGTTTTTTAGAGACAAAATTCACATGACATAAGATTAACCATTTTAAAGTGTACAGTTCAGAAGCATTTAGTACATTCACAATGTTGTGCAACCACCATTTCTATCAAGTTCCAAAATATTTTAATTACCCCCAAAGGAAACCCTGTACAGGTTAAGTTGTCACTCCCCATTCACCTGCAACTACTAATTTGCTTTCGGTTTCTACTGATATACCTATTAGGGTTATTTTGTACAAATGGAATTATACAGTATGTCATCTTTAATATTTGGCTTCTTTCACTTAGCATGTTTTCAATAATCATCCATGTTGCAGGATGTATTAGTATTTCATTCTTTTTTTAACTGAATAATATTCGATTGTATGAATATGACACTTTTGTTTATTCATTCGTCTGTTAATGGACATTGTGAATAATGCTACTATAAACATTCATGTACAAGAATTTGTTTCAGTACCTATTTTCAGTTCTTTTGAGTTATGCTTAGAAGTAAAATTGCTAGGTCATATGAAATTCTGTGTATAACTTTTCAAGGGATGGGCAAACTATTTCTACAGTGGTGGCACCATTTTTACTTGTCATTTTTCATTTTTTTCTAATATTGTTATTATAGCCACCTAGTGAATGTGTGGAATGGTATCTCAATAAGTTTTTAGGTAAAAGATGAAAGCATAATCAATGAAGGAAAAAACTGTTAAGTTGGGCTTCACTAAAATAGCAACTTCTCTGAAAAAGATGCTGTTAAGAGACTGGAAAGACAAGCCAAAGACTGGGGGGAAGAAAAGCTTTGACAAACACGTGTCAGATATAGGACTGTTATCCAAAATAAACAAAGAACTCTTAAAGCTCAAGTAAGAATATAGACAATCCATTTCTTTAAAAATGGGCAATATTTGAACAGACACCTCACCAAACAAGATATGCAGATAACAAATAAGCATATGACAAATAAGGCTCAACATCATTTATAATTAGAAAGCTTCAAATTAAGACAACAATAAGATCGTCTATACCAATTTTTTCAGATTCCACATATATGCATTAATATACAATATTTGGTTTTCTCTTTCTGACTTATTTCACTCTGCATGACAGTCTCTAGGTCCATCCATGTCTCTAGACACAGAGAACAAACTTATGGATACCAAGGGGGAAAGGAGGGGGGTGGGCTGAATTGGGAGATTGGGATTGACATATATACACTATTGATACTATGTATAAAATAGAAAACTGATGAGAACCTTCTGTATAGCACAGGGAACTCTACTCAGTGCTCTGTGGTGACCTAAATGAGAAGGAAATCCAAAAAAGGGGGTATATATGTATACATATAGCTGATTCACTTTGCTGTACAGTATAGACTAATACAATATTGTAAAGCAACTATACTCCAAAAAAAAAAAAAAAAGGCAACAATAAGATCCCAGTACATACCTATTAGAATGGTTAAAATCCAAAAAAAACTGATAATAATAGCTGATGGTGAGGTTGTGGAGCAAGAGAAACTCTTATTCATTGTTGTTATGGGTACAAAATATATGGCCACTCGAAGAGAGTTTGGTTGTTTCTTACAAAGTTAAACATAATCTTGCTATATGATCCAGCAGTCACACTTCTGGGTATTTAAACTGTTCTAAAACTCATGTCCACACAAAACCCTGTAGCTTATGCTTATAGCTGCCTCATTCACAATAGCCAAACCTGTAAGGAACCAAGATGTCCTTTAACAGGTGGATAGATAAACAAACTGTGGTATAGCCATACAATGGACAGTTTTTCATCAGCAAAAAGAAATGAGCTATCAAGCCACAAAATGACATAGATGAACCTAAAATGCATAGTGCTAAGTGACAGCAGTCAATATGAAAAATGGTATATATTGTGTGTTTCCAATTAAATGACATTCTGAAAAAGGCAAAACTATAGAATAAAAAGATGAGTGATGCTGAGAGTTCAAAACAAGGGCATGAGATTTGAATAGGTGAGTTAAAAGTTTTTGTTATACAGCTTGTTAAAAAATCCAAATATCAGTGAGATGTTCTGTTTCAATAACAGTGTAATTATTTACACTGTTATTGAAACAGAACAGTGAAATACACTGTATTGAAACAATACAGTGGAAGTGGCAAATAATGGAGAACCATCAATTGTTGTCCCTCTAAGATGTCAGACTTGACCACAGGCTGTGATCATTGGACAGTGGGGATTGGGGAAGCAGGGAGTTTTTGCTAGGGGCACACAGAGTTCTCTGCCTTCCCTTTCAGTCTTCCCCATTAGACATAAGGAGGATAGAGGAGGGAAAAAGTTCGTTCTTAATAATCAAAACCCCCTTTTGACCCCTGCCAATGCGAGTAGTGATGAGTTAAACCAGAATCCAGATTACATTTTTTTGTTTGTTTGCTTTATTTCTCCCTTTTTTGGATAAATAACCAAAATGTCAACCTTGTTGAATATTTCTATTTTTTTTTTAAAACAGCATTGACTAAGGTACTTTATAAAGAATTGTGAATTCTTTTTTCATGGTCATCTCTTATGCTTAAGGAAACTGTATCTCAGGTTGAACAGGTGTATCTTAGTAAACCTATACCTCACATAGATGAACACGTTAGGCTTTGATGAAGGAGGATTCAGTACTAGCTTGTAGTTTATAGATGGCATTCAATAAAAGTGGAATTATATTGACACAACCTTCCTGATAATGACATGAAAGGCAGGAGCAGTTCTTTCTGCTAGGGATTAAAACTCAGCATGAGTCTACTGAGGATTAAATTCTGCACTCTAGCCATTTGAATATCTATAAGTTGCTGGTAAGATGAGACTTTACAACTCCTGTGTCTCTGAGGGTCTAGGTTATAGAAAAGAAAAATCTACAATGTCAACATGAACTGAAAACCCTATATGGTTTAAGAATCTAGTACATCAATAAACTGGACATAGCATTTATATGTAAAAAAAAAAAGTAAAATATATTTTGCTAAGCTGGAAAAATTTTATTTAAATAATAGATATTTGTTAGAAAGTACTAGTATCAGTAGGAAGGAGAACAGTAATAAAATGTTTTTTCATTATGCCTCGTCCTGAGTTTTGCCCTATTGCAATAAATTTTAATAGTAAAAAAAAAAAAAAGTAGAGCTAGAATGTCTAATTCTAAAGAATTTCATGAAAAACTTGAAAATTTGAATAAATTTCTAAATTTAAATGTATTATTAGATATGTTATCAATGATAGTCTGTCCTGGATATGTCTGTCCTGGATGCTAAAATAGATCCAACTTAATAATTTTGGTAAATATTACTTAGCGCCAATGAAAAGGTTAGATATAAGATACATTTGGTATCCTTCAGTCTTGGTGTAATCTTTTGGACAGTTTCTATAATAAGAAATATATTTATTATAGGACTTCCACTGTATTCTATATGGGATATGCCATCTACCTAGATAGCTAAATATATAGAAGCAAGTGTAAGCATATATTATTTGGTATTAGAGAATAAACTGCTTTAAATTACAAAAGCTGAATAAAAATTTCACAAATACTTCTTTCTGATAAGTTAAATGTAAATTTGTACTTAATTGGTGCCTTGAATAAAGAACTAGTCTGCAGTGACACTAGCACTAGGAATCTGTCAGCATTTCTCTCATTAACCCTATTTTTTAAATGACGCTTTATACTTTTACTTCAAAAATAATATTTAAATCACTTTGGATAAATTTAAGTTGAACTGAAAACATCCTCGATAATTTCATTTTTATCAAACAAGATAGGAAGGCAATATTCTCTCTTGGGAACAACACAGGACAAAGAGTTCAAACATAATTTTCAATAACTTCAAATGTCAGAGCATTATCTAATTGTGTCAGTAACACAAATATACATAGGTCTCGAAAGGTACGTGTACACACACACACACACACACACACACTCAGACTCAGCTTACCACTTCAACTAAACTTATGTACACATATGTGCATGTACAGTGAAGGTCACACAGAGGACAACAGAGTAAAGTTTCCAAGATCCAGAGATTTAGGACTCAACTCCTGACTACTAAAATCTAAGGGTAGATCCTGACAAACTTCTCACACTTCACTCTAAGCCATGATTTATTAACCTGCAAAATAAGGGATTGAACTGGGAGATTTGTTGCCTCCTTTCAAACCAGAAACTCTTCAATGACCCAGATATTTTCAACTTTTGCCTTTATTTTCCCCTGGATACCTCTTATAATAAGCAAAATGAAATATAGCAATAACGCAGCTCTTAACATTAATGGTTGTCTTCCATTTGCAAATAGAATGGAGATTTCTATATATGATTGCTCCTGTCAAGAAAAACCAGATAAAATAGGAAAAGGTAGATAAAAGAGGGAAAAAAATATATATATATGTGTGTGTGTGTGTATATATATATATATATATATATATATATATATATATATATATATATATATATAGTTTAAAAAATCAGAGCACGTTGAAGGAAAAAGCACTTGAGGGGTAGAGATTTTGGAGTGAGAGAACTACGAGTGATAAATTTATAATCTGAAACCAAATTTTTTTCTTGTAAGCTTTCAGTGAGAATCCGGGCTTTGCCTGGACAGAAGGCCACTGCTAGGGCACACAGAAACTTTCAGAACTTTTGGAGATCTTATAGACTAGAGTAGGGGATGATAATTTTTTTTTTTTTTCTGTCAAGGGCCAGAGAGTAAATATTTTCTCTGTGGCTAATACTCAATTCTGCCATGGCAGCCAAAGTAAAACTAGATAATATGTATGAACGGGTGTGTCTGTGTTCTAAAACACTATGGACATTGAAATTTTAATTTTGTATAATTTCATATCTCATGAAATATTGTTCTTCTTTGATTTTTCCAACCATTTAAAATGTAAACACCATTCTCAGCTCATATGCTATAGAAAAATCAATAGGCTGGATTAGGTTCATGGGCTATACTGACACCCAGGCTAAAGAGACAACTTTGGAAACTTGAATGGCTTCAGACGTAGTGTCAATTTCTCTTTCAAGACAGTAGACAGATTCTGAATTTGGGTGGACTAGCAGGCACAGTTTTAGCTGGAACATTCTGAGAAGCAGAGAAGTGTTTGCCAATGTACCCTGGTAGTGGTAAGATAGAGTCTGAATGTTCCAGAGAAACAGTCCTGGTGAGTCCAGTAAACTCTAAATTGAAAACTTTGGAATCTAAGTCCCAAGGATTGGAGTGAGAAGTAGACTGAGACTTCCTAAAACTTCAACCCTGCCTCCACTAAACTCCATCCGAGATAGGATTAAATTGATTTGCTTGCCACTCTATCTACCTACAAAAGGAAAAGGTGCGCCCCTCTGGAGAGAGACTGTGTAACCTAGAGCTTCTACTATTTTTTTAATACAACATGGCTAGAAACAAAACAAAACAACCAAGAGACAAACATACAAAAAAAAACAAAAACCACCCTAGAAATACCAAGAGTAAGGAAATCAAGATAAAAATCAAGAGAATATTTACATGATCCCTCTAGACCATCCACAGATGATCTAGATAATGAACTTAACTAATAAAGACTTTGAAATAATTATGATTAAAATATTCAAGTAAAAAGATAAAAAAAATTGGAGAATTACTTTAAAAAATTAAAGCTTCCTGGTCAGATTTTGGTATCAAGGTTTGCAGATGTCATAAAATGACTGCTGTACATACACACATGCATACACACACACACACACACACACACACACACCACAATCTGGACTACTGTTAAAAGTTTTGCTTAATATCTTTCTTCAATATTTGAAATAAATTTTTGGTGAAGTAATCTTCTTTCTGAGGAAGATTTAAATAATGGATTATGTTTTTCTTAATAGCACTATTCATATTCCTTTTACTTATTGTATCAATCTTGGAATATGCTTTTCAAGGATTATTTTTTCTTCGCAAAAATTGCCAAATGTATGGTGTAAAGGTCAATGTAGGGTCCAGAGTGGTATGACTTTTTATTCTGATATTTGTAACTTGTAAATTATTCATTTTTTTCCTTGATAGGTCTTGCTAGCATTTGATTAGAATCATCCATATTTTCAAAGAACCACCTCTTGTGTTAATGTATTCTTCTGTGTGTATTTATCTTTCATTGAGTTCTCTTATCTTAATTTTTTTTTTTTTCTTTTTGCGGTACGCGGGCCTCTCACTGTTGTAGCCTCTCCCGTTGCGGAGCACAGGCTCCAGACGCGCAGGCTCAGCGTCCGTGGCTCTTGGGCCCAGCCGCTCCGCGGCATGTGGGATCTTCCCGGACCGGGGCACGAACCCGTGTCCCCTGCATCGGCAGGTGGACTCTCAACCACTGTGCCACCAGGGAAGCCCCTTAATTATTTTTTTCTATTTACTTTGTATGCTTTACTATACATTTCCCAGCATCTTGGGATGGACGCTTAAATTATAGATTTTCAGTCTTTGTTCTTTTCTAATATATCTAGTTAAGGCTATGAATTCCCCTCTAGGCATTGTTTTCACTATTTTCCACAAAGGTTCATATCCTGTGTCTTCATTTTCTTTCTGTTTAAAATATTTTCTAATTTCTATTGTAACTTTTTCTTTGACCCATGTGTTGTTTGAAAGTATGTTGCTTAATTTCTAACTGTTGGAGACTTTCTAATTATCTTTTTGTTATTTATTTTTCTACAGTCAGAAAATATCCTCAATTTTGTCTATATATACTTTATAATCTCATCCATTGATTTTGTTTAGATATACTTTATGTTCCAAAATAATATCTTGGGCATATATGTAGGAGTGGAATTGCTGGATCATATAATAACTTTATATATAACCATCTGAGAATTATCAGACATTTTTCTAAAGCAGCTGCACAACGTTATGTTCTACCAGCAGCATAGGACATACCTGATTTCTCAATGTCCTTGCTAACATTTATTATTATTTGGTTTTTTGGTCATAATTACACTATTGGGTATGAAGTGGTATTGTGGTGTTGATTTCACTGAAAGTTAATGATGCTAAGCATCTTTTCAAGTGCTTTTGGCAGTTTATGTATCTTCTTTGGAGAAATGTCTATTTAGATTTTTGGGCAATTTTTAATTGGGTGTGTACATAGAGAAAAGGCCACGTGAGGACACAGCAAGAAGGCAGTCATCTGCAGGACACAGAGAGAGGCCTCAGAGAAAGCAATGGTACCAGTACCTTCTTCTTAGACTTCCAGCCTCCAGAATTGTGAGAAAATAAATTTCTGTTGTTTAAGCCATCCAGGTTGTGATACTTTGTTATGACAGCTCTAGAAAACGAATACATGTGATTTCTCTTTCTCCCATCTGTTCTTTGTTCTGTTTATTCTTCCTCTTTGATTTCTTTGAATTTATTAAGTATATTAGAGGAGTTTACTCTTCGTCAACTATTAGCTTAGTATTTATATCTCTTTATAGGTTTAAGGGTTGTGCTGTGCTTTGCAATATGCATCTTTAACTCATCCCAGTCTACTTTCAAATGATATTCCACTTCATGTATGTAAGAAGATTAAGACATACCTCTTCTTTATGATAGAAGAAGCTTACGGTATACTGTATTTGCCCATTTCCTGTCTTTTATGCTATTGTTGTCATATATTTTACCTCTACCTATAATAGATAGGTACATGGCACATACTCATTAATTTTGCATTAAACAACCAGTTATCTTTTGAAATTATTTTAAAATGGAATAATGTCTACATATTTATCATTTCTTTTGTTCTCCATTCTTTTGTGAAGATCCACATTTCTGCCTGGTATCATTTTTCTTTGCTTTAAGACCTATCTTTAACACTTTTTGTAACATAGTTTTAATGGTAATGAATTCCCTCAGTTTTTCTTTGAAAATATCTTTATTTCATCCTCTTTTTTTTTTTGCGGTACGTGGGCCTCTCGCTATTGTGGCCTCTCCTGTTGCGGAGCACAGGCTCCGGACGCACAGGCTCAGTGGCCATGGCTCACGGGCCCAGCTGCTCCGCGGCATGTGGGATCTTCCCGGACCGGGGTACGAACCCGTGTCCCCTGCATCGGCAGGTGGACTCTCAGCCACTGCACCACCAGGGAAGCCTTTTCATCCTCATTTTTTAATCACATTTTAGCTTCATACAGAATTATGTTTTGGCTTTATTCCCTTTGAACATCTTTAAAGATGTTTTTCAATTATCTTTTGGTCTACAAAATTTCTTATTTTTTTTGTATGTAATGTATATTTTTCTCTCAATGCTTTTATGCTTTTCTTTTTGTCACGGATGTTCATCTATTTGATTATTGTGTGTCTTTTTGTGGTTTTCTTTGTGTATGTCCAGTGAGGCTCATTGAAGTTCTTGGATCTCTGGGTTTATAGTTCTCACACAAATTTGGAAAATACCTGGCAATTATTTCTTCAAATGTTTTTCTACTCCTCATATCATTCTGAGACCCCATTTACACAGACATTGAACTGCTTGACACTTTTAATTTTTCTAGTGCGTCTAATCTGCTTCTAATTTAACCCAGCTACTTAAGATTTTAAAATGTTATTGTTTTATCTAGATGTCCCTTTAGGTTTTCTTATGTCTTTCATTTCTCTCCTCATTATGTTCATATTTGCCTTAAATAGCTGAATTTTGTCATAATTACTATTACAACATCTTTGTCTGTTAACCCCATCATCATTGTGGGACTTGGTTTTATTGAACAGTTTTTCTTGTTGCCATGGATCTCATTTTTCTGCTTCCTTAAGTAGCTAGTAAATTTTATGAAGATTGTGGATATTTAGAATTTAATATTGGTATATATCTGGATTTTACTGACTTCATTTTTAAGAAAGCCAAGCTTTATGCTGGCAGGCAGTCAAGATGTATGAAATTCAGTGTGCTTTTGAGGTCTGTCTGTAAACGCTGTAGAGGCAGTTCTACCGAAGTCTTTACTCTAGGGTTAAGCTCCACCACAGAGGGTGTTTTCCTTCTTTGGTCTGGATTGCATTTCCATAGTGATCAACAACTCTGCAGTCAGGCTGATGGAAAATGGAAAGTCTCCCAACTCTGTGTGAAAGTTAGTAACCAGTCAAGCATAATGTTCCCTGGTCATTTTTTGTCCACCCTAGTTGAGTTTCACATGGCACCTTTTAGTACTCATCAAGCACTCAAGGGACCTTTTTGTAGATTTCTGGGACCCTTTGTATACTCCTAAAATTGTTCTACAACTTCAAGCCTCCTCAGAAACACTAAACTCTGATCACCATTCTAAAACTCAGTGAGACCATTCTTTACTTGGAGATCCCCTCCTTCATCAGAGATCTAGAATGTACTTCCGTATTAAAAGCCAGAGTAAAATACTCACTTTGTTTCCTTTTTTCCTCAACAGCACAGAACAGCACTACCCATTATCCAGTAGTTGGAATTATTTATACAGTTTTCTAGATGTTTCAGTAGGAAGCACCTTAGACATGTTTACCCTTCATTTTTAGTAGATAAAATTCCTTTTTAATATACAAAAACATGAAAAATTTCAGGTTATTTTTCCTTAAATTACTCGAATTCAATCTAAAAAGTACATCTACAGTGACACCCAGTCATTTTCATGACAGAGAGTAACATTTTACTCTCTCTTCACAATTCCTCTACATACGCTATGAATATAATCCCATCACAAGCTTCCACAGAGTGTCATTAATCATTTCTTTCCAATATTCATTTTTTTCTGCCCTCTGGATTTTTTTCCCTTGGTCTACAAATACAATTCTTTAAAAAAGGCTTAGCAAGTTATACTCTCCCTGCAGTATTTTTTTTTTTTCTGTAGCCAAAATATCCTGACATAGTACTCTATTATAGTTCAATTCTCATTTAGTTCCAACTGATGGTATTCTACTTTCTACCTTATTATCCCAGAAAATGGCTACAAATAAGGTCACTAAATTCCAAATAAAATGGTGTGTGCTTAATTCTCATATACTTAATGTATTTGTATTGTTTAACACTGCTGTTACTTTCCAAAATTATTTTTCTCTTACTCTCCATGAAACTATTTTGTTTCTGGTTCTATTATTGTAACAGTTCATTCTTTGTCTCTCTTATTAATCTCAAGCAGCAATCTCAGAAGAGAAGCAGTAGTTGAAAAAACTGCACTAGTTTAAGAGAAAAGTAATAGGAAAGCAATAATATTCTGGTTGAGATAATAAGGAGTATGAAATCAATTGGTAGTGCCATACAATTACCTGAAACCTTCATGAATATCAAAGAGGAGAAATATCATTTGGTAATTTCACCATAATAAATTTAAATTAAACCAACTTAAAACTTCATATGTAATATGTATGTATGTGTGACTATTAGTGCCATTTTCACTGCATATATTTATACACACACACACACTCACACGGGTGTAAGACAGCTTAGAAACTAGGAATACATAGTAATTCCTCATTTATAGTTATAATTTCCTTATGTGTTAGATTCAATTCCAAAGCAATAGCTTCTTTTATTACTTCCTGTTCTTTCTAAATAAATCTGTTTCCACTTATATGGCACCACAAAGTGCCTATAATAAGACTGGTATGCTATATGCCAAACATTTGTGTTTGATGTTTGTGAATGTTTGTGTGTGTGTGTGTGTGTGTGTGTGTGTGTGTGTGTATGTGTGTGTATGGTGGATGGTGAGAAATAATGTCATTATAGGAAATGACTCTTTTGACAAAAGAACATCATAAACAAATTGTAGGCTACTGACTAAAAACGTCTTGTCAATCAGTCATGCTGATGTTGTAAAATGTTAACAAGATTATGGAGTGTATGAAAGGAATTCAATGCCCAAGACCCAGGAAGTAATCATTTTGTTATACTTGGCATGCTGCTACAATTATTGAAGTATGATGTCCTCTTATAATCTCTACATATTTGAAGAAATTAAAAACTAGTGAAAGAGTAGTAGAAATGCTAATACAGGAATACTGTGGAGAAGATTGAATAGGTTGAGTTTATTTGATTTTAGAGAATGACAGATGATATGGTCTTTAAGTATAAATCATAAAATTAAAGTCTGTGAATTAACTACAAGTATTTGTTAGATATCCAAAATATTTGATACACGATTCTGGGGGCTATGAGAAGATGTAGCAGTCTCATCACTTCTGTCAGTATATTTATCAGATAGAGTGGCAATTCCTTTAAAGGTGAAATATTAAGCAAAATTATAAGCAAATTTAATTATGGCTTAGTAAATCAATGCAAATAGTATCACAAGGCAGAGCATGTTGCATTTCCAAATAGATGGAGATAGAGGTGTTCGAAGTATAATGATACTTTCCTATTCACCAGTATTATCAGTGTAAGAATAAGGCAAAGTGGTTGGAGATTTCTGTTTTCTTCCAAAGAATTAGAATAAGTGATTTCACAAAATGCTCTTCCCCATTTGACAAGCCATATTATGAGCTGGTTAAATAATTAAATAGAACAATCATCTAAGCTGGCATGCAGGACTCTGAGTTACTCTTTAAATATGCTAGATGACTTGTTATCAACATTAGAGTGATAAATAACTAAAATGGTTTGAAAGAAAAACATATGGAGAGGTAAATATGTGATGAGGTCAACAGTCTTCTTGTGTGTATCTACCTAGAGTTTCAGATTTAATGGACCACAAGTAAGAAAAAAATAATTTAAAAAAAGGTTTAAAAAAATAAAGTCATAAGCATGGGATAATGGGATAGATGGGAAGCCAAACTGAAGACATCAGCAGAAAACAAGATCTTTAAATAGCAGTGACTTTCAGTGATTTATAATACATATGTCAGAACAAGACTGATAGAAAACTTATCTCTTCAGTTATGGCTCTGTTTAGGGAATGCTGGGAGAGCAAGAGGTACGATAGAAAGAGGTACTATCAATAAGCACAAGAAAATAAACTTCAATGTAATCAAACCTAAATAGATTGCAGATATTAAAATAGATTCAAAATATTACACAGGGAGATTTATTGGTTTAAAAACATAGACTGCTGACAAGGCAGTTTTCAACGTAAGGTCAAAGAAAACAAGGCTATCACAAAAGAACCAACATATTTATAGAAAAATCAGGTAGAAATGCTAGATTTTAATTTGAAATTATAAAAATAATCAAATTTCACATTTTATGAAGTCAACATTTTTATTGTATCTCTAAAAGAATAGGTATGATTACCAAATTAATAAAAAGTAAAGGAATTTAAAAATTCAATCTGAAAAAAGTCATTAAAGGAGTATAAAAACTGATATGAAAACAAATAAGAAAATTGAATTTTTAAAAATCAGAAAATCAGTATTTTTTTCAATTGGACTAAACTATCCTTTTACAAGATACAGATTGACAGAGTAGAAATGGCAATATTAGTATAATAATATTATTATAATATGCTTTTACCAGATACACAATGAAATAGAGTGGTCCAAAAGGCTGCAAGTAGGAAATATTAACAACAACAAAATGGCAGAACAATACAAATATCAGACAAATTACACATTCAGGGGAAAAAAAGCTTTACTAGAGAAGAGAGTAACTGCATAATGATCAAAGTTTAGAATCAGTTTATAGCAATTTATAATAATTCTATTGTTCTATGCAGCCAAATTTAAGAATATATAAAATTGGGAACTAGGGAATAGTTCCCAATTAATAGTTCCGAGAAAAATATATTTCCCTAGCTGTGTAATATTAACTGCCTCAATAATTGATACATTAATCAGACAAAAATTATCAATAAAAATATAGAAGTGACTTTTGGAGATCTCTTAACTGGCTGTAGTTTTGTTCATGTATAAAATTAGAGGTTTGAATAAAGGTTTTTCAAAGGCTAATGAACTATTTTGTGACTCTATTTAGAAAAATAAATTCAACCATTGAATTATGCACATATTTTATAAAATCTGCTGTATGTATGTGTGTCTATTAAGTAAGATTAAGTTTACTCTAAAGCTAAGGGGAGAGTTATCCACTTAGAATAACCCTTTAATAAATTGGTTTATACTATGAAGCATCTTTTTTATGAAGTATTTTATTACCTTCTAATTTATGCCTTAAGACTTTGGCTTTATTTAAAGTGAGTTTTATTAAACTGAGCCACACCCATAGCTCAATCTGTTAGAATGTATTTTCACCAAATAATTGACATCAAGTGCACTTTAATGAAGCACAGATTCGTTGGAAGGTATAGTTTTTGCCAGATTCTGTCACAAAATTGCCATATGGCATTGAGATATCCAGTGATGCAAGGAAAAATTTCTTTATCAATATTAGCTATTTCTATCATTGCTATGGAAGAGTGTGTCAGGTTGCCAAGTTGAGTTTTTTCCCACACATCTGGAAGTCACCACTATGGAACTGTTGCTCTTGTGTGGAAAGAAAAAGGAGGTTAAGGTAGTGCCTTCTAGAGGCTGTGTTTTTACTTCTTTCTGATGTTTGACAATATATATACACTTGAACTCCTCTACACTTTGGTTTCTTAACCTCTCTATGCTACGTACTTTTTTCTTTTCTCAAAAATGATGTCTTATCTGCCTAAAAAGGCACCATTAGAAATAAAAGAGATAAAACATAAAACAACAATTAACAATGTGCCTGGTACAAAATATATGCTTAAGAGGTATTATCCATTTTTACCTCAATTATGTTGACAATAATCACTTAGTTCAATGTGCCACAATAGATACCACAAGCACATTAAATCCAACGTCAAGTTTGACCCCCACTGGCAAACTCTGAAGAGATAATTTCTCATTTTCAAAGATTCTTAAATTGTCATGGGAGGGAATCCCCTGGTGGTCCAGTGGTTTGGACTCCGTGCTCTCACTGCCAGGGGCCCAGGTTCAATCCCTGGTCTGGGAACTAAAAACGCACAAACTGAGTGGCCAAAAAAAAAAATTGTCAGAGTAGATTACAAATAAACATATCAACCAGCAGGGAAAGAAAAGACCAGCGCTATAGTTTAGTGCTTGGTGGCCTCATAGGAGGTTCCTCTCCTACAACACAGCCTACTGCATGGGCAGATTTCGTCTAGCCCACCTGTAGTTGTCTTGTGGGATTCAGGGCTTAGGTAGCTGACACAAAAATTGCTGCTACTCTGGCTCATGCATTTGCTGGGAGTAATATTCTGTCCTCATTTCTGACTCAGTAGTTTCTTGAGTCAAAAACGGTTGCAGCCTAACTTGTTAGCTTGTAAATAAAGTCTCATACTTTTCACAGGTCTTGACAAGAACAAGTCAGGTATGTTTTACAAACTTGCAAAAGGGAAGGTATTCCTCAGCTTAAAGTTTAAGAATAGATAAATTCTAACCTTATATCACAGAAAAGATGTGATATATTTCAACCATAGACACCATTAAAAATAAAAATAAACCGCCTTTCAAGTTGAAGACTATAGACAATATTAAAATAACAAAAACAGAGGGAGGGGATACATGTATACATATAGCCGATTCACTTTGTTGTACAGTAGAAACTATCACAACATTGTAAAGCAACTATACTCCACTAAAAAAACACAACAAGTTATTAAAGCCATAAAAAGCAACAAATAGAAACTCAGTGAACTTTATTAAATCAAAGAAAGCTGTAGTATAATATTTAAGTATGCCAGCATTACTTGGGATGAGGAAATTATCTATGAATTTTTTTTCAACTAAGGCCTATAGTAGTTTTGCCCTTTTATTCAATAAGCATCGATTGATGAGTTCATTTTCTCAACCCTTTTCCTTTCTCAGTGCATGGAACATAGCAGACATCTATTGAATTCTGTCACTAGATATTTTAGCTGACATGTGGTATTATATTTGTTTTTCCCATGGAGAATAAATACTACCTAATACTACATGCAATGATAAAAATTTACCATCAGTTATCAGCAACTCTGAATATACTGACATTTCCAAATATGAACATGAACACATACATACATACATACATGAATTGATATACAAATAAAATTTCAAAAGATTCCAAGAACAAATAAATAAAAATCAATGACACATTATTTATTCAAGTGACTCATAAAGCCTTTGCCAAAAGTGAATCTGAAAAAAAAAAATCATTTCACAGTTAGTGAAAAAGTAGTATATCATCAACAATCCATCAATTAATGTATTTAAGCTTCTACTAAGCACATTTTATACAATGCATCTTTTTATAAAGTGTATTAAATCTCCATTAATGTAGTATATAGCTATATACTATAGATAAAAAAATAAAAACAGACACATAAAGATAACCATTTTGTTTGCAAAATAATTGATCATGTATTGTAATGGAGAAATGCTGAGGATGCTAAGAGAAAATGTATTCATTCAGCTGGAATATTGAGACTCTACTATTTGTAAAGTTTAGGCTTTGGAAGATACAATAATGAATGAAAGATAAAAATCCTTTCCTTCATTGATCTTATATTTTAGGGTAGAAGACTGGAAAAAAAAAACTATATAAGTTAAGTATAGTTAGATAATATACCAGAAGGTGATAAATGCTTAGAGAAAAAACAAAGGTAATGGGATAAAGAATGACCTTTGGAGGGAGGGTGCTATTTCCTACCAGGGAGAGAGTTCTGAAAAAAGAGTCCTTGAGGAGGGAACTGACCCAGAAGAGGAAGCAGGCCATGTGAACACTAGAGAAAAGAGTGTGGTGGATGGAGTAAACTGAGGCAAAATGATGCGTGCAGAAGGCCATGTAATGGCTTTGATTTTATTTAGAGTGACATGAAGGGATGAACATGAAAAATGGCATTCATTTGGCCAATACAGAAATAATTGCTGTCCCTAACAGGAGATTTGTGTTGAATAATGGGAAGGAAACTGTAGATGATCCTACAAAATGCCTGGGAATCTACCCTGTAATGCTAATCATCTCTACATCACATTTTTTTAGATTTTTGACATCCCCCCCAACCCCCACACAGCATAACTACAATGGCCAACCTGCATGTGAACCCACATATTTTACCTTCTCTTTTGTCAAAATGAATGAGCTTTTGATGCTGCTATCTAGGACCAGATCCTCCACTTTTGCTTCTCATCCCTGCTCTCCTTCTCCAAGACATTGTTCCTCTCCTTTAGTGTAATTTTTCCCCTTACTACTGCATTATTCTCATCAATATTTAATGCAGTGTAAAGTCCAAACATTAAAAAATTACAATATCATGTTCCCATAATTCCAATTCTAGCCTCATTTATTTGCTCAGCTTTACAGAATAATTTCTTAAAAGAGTTGTCAACTGTTATTTTTTATTTTCCTCTTAGCATCTTACTTTTACTCTCTTGCATCTACTCCTATCAATATATTAAAATTTTATGTTTTATAAATATAATAAAGATGTTGTAGGAGGTTCACAACCTCACCCACACATCTGGGTAGTTAGGCCCAGGTCTGTCCAACTGCAGAGCCAGGGACGCCATGTGAGGGTTCTTAGCTTTGAGCAGGAAAGAATTTAAAAGGGAGCCAAAGTAGAGTGAAAGCAGATTTATTCAGAGACATACTCCATAAACAGAGTGTGGGCTGTCTCAGAAGATGATAGGACCCCAGGGTATGGGGTTGTTAGTTTTCATGGACTGAGTAATTTCATAAGTTAACAAGTGAGAGGTTTATTCCAACTATTTTGGGGAAGGGGTGGGAATTTCCAGAAATTGGGCCATGGCCCACTTTTTGACCTTTATGGTCAGTCTTGGAACTGTCATGGTGCCTGTGGGTGTGTCATTTTGCATGCTAATGCATTACAATGAGCGTATAATGAGGCTCAAGGTCTTCTGGAAGTCAAATCTTCCACCATCTCGGGCCTAGTAGGTTCTAGCTAGTTTTTGTTGAATCCTTAGTGACTATGTCATTATTTTAAAGGTTGTCATTTATTTAAAGGAGGCTCTGCCCCCCTTCTTCCTGTCTAAGAAATACAGAAAAAGTAGAAAGATTTGATAATTGTTAATATAAAATGAGATGGTTATGAATTTTTAGTATGAGACGAAGATAAAACCCTATTTAGAGAAAAAAAGGAAAATTTATTTTTGAACAAAAAAACAAACTAGAGTTAAGCAAAGAAAAAATGTTTATCAAAATATCAACTTTATACAGAGAAGATTTTCCTAATAACACTCACCACTTATCTATTTTAGAGAGTGTTTTTTTTTTTTCGGAACCAAGGTTTTCAAAATGGTGATGGTCTCACTTTTATTATGAATAGAGTACTCAGAATGCAAACTTGATCTTCAACTTGTCTTCCTTTCCTATTCCAATGCTTCCTTTTTTTATCACCCTCAAATTAATGAACAATAGAACAGACTACACCAAGAGACAAGCTCTAAAGATTTTAAATTTATGAGTTTGCATAATGACTGTAATTGCTGAATGAATATATTCACTTCTTCATTTTTGTTTCTTCTAAATGAAAGTGAAATTTTGGCATGTAAAAATCTTTCTGAGAATTAGGCAGAGAAAGGATTTTTTTTCTGCTTCAAACATGCACATCAAGTGAATTCCTCCACAGAGTCACCAGCTGAACTGCCTGTTTTCCAGTAGGTCAGAATTTCTCTGAAGGCCACACTTGACAGGGCGAATGTTAATGCCAAGCCAAGACATGAAAATCGGTGGGGCTTTCTCAACTTTCTCTAGACCGATGACCTTTTTGAAATCTAATACAAAATAGGATATATTGATGGAAGCATTTGGGGATTGCTCAATGTAACATATGTTTTGAGGCATTTATTTATTAATTTGCTTTATGCAATAAGCAAGGAAAGACATTTTATAGATTTTGCATGTATGCTGTGTTCAATTTGACAGAAGCTTTTAATGAAATCTGAAAAACTAAATTAAAGTAGTAGCAGTATGGCAGTGTTGATTTATTTACTTCTTAAACAAACAGGCAAAAACAATTTTGATTTGACTTTAGCTTACCTAATAAAGCTTCCACTAGAAGGATTAGAACAGCGGATTTTGTCTGCAGATGTATGGAGTTTACAAACCAATTTTTCTGAAATGCCATTTTGTTTATAAAATTTTATTTTTCTTTATCAAGATCAGTAAGAACATGGACACACTTTGAAATCAGTGAAATGTTGTGCTAAGGCAAAGTTTAGGAAATATTTCACTTAAATTTTGTCTAAAGCAAATCCAGCATTTTGAATAAATTCAATGAAACATAAAGAATCAAAGCTTCACCAACATCAGTCATATAGTTACACGTGTAGTATGTGTGGTTGTCCATGTGTGCATGTATAATTTATTCTTTTTATTGTTTCATGTGGCCTAGATGAACAGAGGCATTGTAAATCATTATATGAATTATGGTGATTGAGTAAAATGTGTATGAACCTTTTTTCGAGGAAAGGAAATATGGGATAAAATAAGGAAACATTTTCACTTCCATAATCTTGACACATCAGAAAATAAGATAAACATAACTTAAGTCAATTAAATTATATACAATTTAAAATTCCAGTTCTTAAATGCAGCAGTCCCAAGAGTCTACCACTACTATATCGGAGAGTGCTTATTATATAACATTTATACCATGGCAGAAAGTTCTATGGGACAGAGCTACTCCAGAAGTTGAAAAAAATCTTTGATGAAGTTTGGGTTTATTTTTTTCTCTGCTGTTTTTGACCTTTAAGTGCGTGTTGCTGGGGGTATCCAAATGTCATATTTTTGCTAAATTTATCACACATTTATAGTAAAAACTTTATTATGAGATTTATTTGTCATTTCTTTATTATTAAGAAAACTAGGCATACAATTTTTGTCATATTTCCTTATTATATTTTCAAAATATCTAGGTTCTCTTCATTCCTTGTATTGGTAACGTGTGTCCTCTACCTTACTTTATCAACTACCTACTTAGAAAACTAGCTTTTCACTTTATAGATTTTCTATATTGGTTTTATGTCTTCAATTTCATTGATATGTTCTCATCTTTATTATTTCCTGCTTTCTGCTTCCTTTGAAGTTAATTTACTTTTCTGTATTCTACTTCTTTAAAGTAGAAGGTTAGATTATCTTTTGGAAAACTTTGGGAAGAGGGTTGCTTTGAGTGAAAGCTAAGAGGAAAAAAAGTAAAAATCAAACAAAAGAGATACTCCTCGATTACCTCTTTGTGTACAGAGGAGGTTCCTGTAAACCTCAGAAAAATGAAGTTTCTGCTGGAGTTTTATCTGATTATTATTTCATGGAAGCTCTGTCAGGGTGCCTACCCTCAGCTCAAAGTTAAAAGTTAATATTAAAAAAACTAAAGTTAAATGGATAACTCACCTCTGTACTTACTGTCTCTTCAAGCTTTAGCTTCCTTTCGCAATTCACTTGCTTATTGCTTATTTTTCAGAAACCTATGCTAATTACTCTTTTGTTTTGTGCAGAGATTTTAATCAGTAGCAAAAAAAGGCTCTAGCCCAGGGGTCCCCAACCCCCGGGCCATGGACGGTACCGGTCCCTGTCCTGTTAGGAACTGGGCCACACAGCAGGAGGTGAGCAGCAGGCGAGCGAGCGAAGATTCATCTGTATTTACAGCCGCCCCCATCCCTCCCATTACCGCCTGAGCTCTGCCTCCTGTCAGATCAGTGTCAGATTCTCATAGGAGCGTGAACCCTACTGTGAACTGCGCATGCGAGGGACTTAGGCTGTGGGCTCCTTATGAGAATCGAATGCCTGATGATCTGAGGTGGAGCTGAGATGGTGACGCTAGTGCTGGGGAGCAGCTGCAAATACAGATTATCATTAGCAGAGAGGTTTGACTGCACAGAGACCATAATAAATCAATTGCTTGCAGACTCATACCAAAACCCTATCCGTGAGTGGCAAGTGGCAAGCTGCATCTCATGGAGTAGACTGGACATAAGCAACACACTTCAGGTGTCACTGTCTCCCATCAGACCCCAGATGGGACCATCTAGTTGCAGGAAAACAAGCTCAGGGCTCCCACTGATTCTGCATTATGGTGAGTTGTATAATTATTTCATTATATATTACAATGTAATAGGAATAGGAGTAAAGTGTGTAATAAATGTAATTAGCTTGAATCATCATGAAACCATTCTCCCCTCCTGGTCCATGGAAGAATTGTCTTGCACGAAACTGGCCCCTGGTGCCAAAAAGGTTGGGAACCACTGCTCTCGCGGACTTACTCTAACTTAACTGGCATAGTAAGATTTTGTTGTTTTTCAAAGAAATCAAAAAGAGAAAAATACAGTGATATGTTTATATGTAAGCACACATTTTCCATGTCCACTTGTCTTCATTCCTTCATGTAGATCCTATTTTCTGTCTGCTTTCACTCTAAAGTATGACCTTTAGCATTTCTTATATTACAGATTTTTTTACATTGAAATCTTTTAACTTTCATTTATTTCAATTTTTTAAATTATTTTGCCTCATTTTTGAGGTTATCATCTCTAGAACTAGAATTGTTGATTGACATATCTTGTTTTTTCTTTCTTTGTCTTTTCAACTATGCCATTCTCTTGTATTTTGGCCTCCAATGTGCACGTTAGTTTCTCTCTTTATAGCATGTCCTTCTCTGATTGATATTTTAGGAGTTTGTCTTTATCTTTGCTTTTCAGTAGCTTGATGATGACATTCCCAGGCATGCTTTTCTTTGTATTCATTCTGCTTGAGGTTCATTAAAGTTCATGTGTCTCTAAGTTGAAATCTTTTTCACCAAATTTGAGAATTTTTTTAACCACAAGTTCCTCAGATACTTTTTCTGCCCTTTTGTGTATTCTGCTTCTGAGACTCCAATTACATTTTACACTGCCTGGTAATGTGCTCCCTGTCACGGTGGCTCTGTTTATTTATTTTTCAGTCTATTTTCTCTGTTATTCACATTATATTATTTTTATTGATTTGTTTTCCAGGCCACTGACCCTTTCCTCTGGTGTCTCCAATCTGATGTTAAGCTCATCAGGTGAATTTGTCATTTCCTGTATTTTATAATTTAGCTCTTAAATTTCAGTTTGGTTCCTTTTTAAATAGTTTCCATTTCTCTACTGAGAGTCCCCATATGTTCGCTCAATATGACCATGCTTTTTTCTAAATCCTTGAACATATTTATAATAGACGTTTTAAATTCCTGTCTGCTAATTCTGACATCTGGGTAATTTGGGCATCTGTTTCTATTGGCTCCTTCATTTTTTTCATTACAGGTCACATTTTCCTGCTTATATACATGTTTTGGGGTTTATGTTCCACCTTGTTGATAATACACTATAGTCAGTTATAAAACATTATCTTACTTTAAAGAAGGTTGGTTTTCCTTTCTGATAAGCAGTTAAATTATTTTGGAATAGTTTTTGATTATCACACTTGAATTTATTCTTTATTAGGATGGACTTATTTTAGTTTTACTCTTAGCCTTATAGCATAGATCTTATACTGCTTATAGAGGTTGGCAAACTAGAGCAGTGTGACAAAATCCAATGTCCTGTTTTTGTCCATAGCTAAGAATTTTTTATATTGATAAAGATGTGCAAAAAAAAAAGAAGGAATATCTGACAAGAATATTTACTATTCGTTCCTTTGTAGAAAATGTTTTCCAGAGCTTGCTCTAAGGCATAGTCCTTATAGCCCTTTTTGCAGTGTCCTGGTCTTTCTTTCATTATCTTATCTGAATGCCTGAGAGGCTCAGCAAGATCCCTCACCTACTAGGCAGGAACTCCAAAGTTTCACAAAAATACAAGACCTCTGGTATCTGTGTTCTGCCCTCCGCCCCAGAGCATCTGCTCTCTACTAGGCCTTATGGTATTTTATCCAGTGTATCTGAAGCTATACCCTCTGCCAAAAATCTGTTATTGAATGCCACTTGCAGATTCGTAGTTCATCCCTCCAGCTTCCCTAACCCTCCTGCACACCTATTTCCTACTGGCCTTTGTACTTTTCAGCCACTTCAGCAGCCTAAGCTGTGATATTTGCCTTCTCAACTTAGTAAGATGGGCACTTTGATTGGGTTCCATCACCCTGCACTGCAGTGAAGAAAGGGCTCCCAGTCAGACATCCTTGGTGAACATGGGGCACAGCCTTATATCACCTGATTTCCAACACATGGAAGCACTTACTCTATGGAGTTTGTCCAATTTATAGTTGTGTAGACTAGGAGGGCAAGTTGCTGTGTTATTATGAACAATAACACATTCTCCCCATGTTTTATATATCCTTTCCCTTATATCACTCCCACAGGCTTTTTAGCCACACTGACATTTTTCCTTTTACTTTAAACAGCAAACTCATTCTCATATCAGAGACTTTGTTTTACTTTCTATATCCTCTACCTAAAATACATTTCCTCTCATCCTCATGAGGCTAGCACTTTTTACATCCCAATTCAAATATCATTATCTCAGAGACCTTCCACAACTACTGTACCAGAATCTGCTTGATAATCACCCCTCTTCAATTGGCCCTAGTCTATTATATCAACTTTATATTATCTGCACAGTACATGTCAGTAACTGATGTTATTGTTTTACTTATTAGTTAGTTAAATTGTTTATTGTTTGCTCGCCCTCCCATGTGAATGTAGGCTTCTTTTCATCAAAGTCTTTGTCAGCCTTCTTACTAAAATATCCTCAGCGTCTAAAACATAACCTGAAACATAATAATACAGAGAACAATAACAAACATTTATATAATGCTTATTATCTACAGGCAAGAAATTACTTTTATTTTATTATTTATTTATTTATTGTAACATCTTTATTTCAGTGTAATTGCTTTACAGTGGTGTGTTAGTTACTGCTTTATAACAAAGTGAATCAGTTATACGTATACAGATATCCCCATATGTCTTCCTTCTTGCGTCTCCCTCCCTCCCACCCTCCCTATCCCACCCCTCTAGGTGGTCACAAAGCACCAAGCTGATCTCCCTGTGCTATGCAGCTGCTTCCCACTAGCTATCTGTTTTACATTTGGTAGTGCATATATGTCCACGCCACTGTCTCACTTTGTGCCAGCTTACACTTCCCCCTCCCCATGTCCTCAAGTCCATTCTCTAGTAGGTCTGTGTCTTTATTCCCGTCTTGCCCCTAGGTTCTTCATGACCATTATTTTTAGATTCCATATATATGTGTTAGCTTACAGTATTTGTTTTTCTCTTTCTGACTTACTTTGCTCTGTATGACAGACTCTAGGTCCATCCACCTCACTACAGATAAATCAATTCCATTTCTTTTTAAGGCTGAGTAATATTCCATTGTATATATGTGCCACATTTTCTTTATCCATTCATCTGTTGATGGACACTCAGGTTGCTTCCATGTCCTGGCTATTGTAAATAGAACTGCAGTGAACATTGTGGTACATGACTCTTTTTGAATTATGGTTTTCTCAGGGTATATACCCAGTAGTGGAATAGCTGGGTCATATGGTAGTTCTATTTTTAGTTTTTTGAGGAAACTCCATACTGTTCTCCATAGTGGCTGTATCAATTTACGTTGCCACCAACAGTGCAAGAGGGTTCCCTTTTCTCCACACCCTCTCCAGCATATATTCTTTGTAGATTTTTTGATGATGGCCATTCTCACTGGTGTGAGATGATACCTCACTGTAGTTTTGATTTGCAGTTCTCTAATGATTAGTGATGTTGAGCATCCTTTCGTGTGTTTGTTGGCAATCTGTGTATTGTCTTTGGAGAAATGTCTATTTAGGTCTTCTGCCCATTTTTGGATTGGTTTTTTTTTTGTTTTTTTGATATTGAGCTGCATGAGCTGCTTGTAAATTTTGGAGATTAATCCTTTGTCAGTTGCTTCATTTGCAAATATTTTCTCCCATTCTGAGGGTTGTCTTTTTGTCTTGTTTATGGTTTCTTTGCTGTGCAAAAGCTTTTAAAGTTTCATTGGGTCCCATTTGTTTATTTTTGTTTTTATTTCCATTTCTCTAGGAAGAGGTAGGTCAAAATGGATCTTGCTGTGATTTATGTCATAGAGTGTTCTGCCTATGTTTTCCTCTAAGAGTTTGATAGTGTCTGGCCTTACCTTTAGGTCTTTAATCCCTTTTGAGTTTATTTTTGTGTATGGTGTTAGGGAGTGTTCTAATTTCATTCTTTTATATGTAGCTGTCCAGTTTTCCCAGCACCACTTATTGAAGAGGCTGTCTTTTCTCCACTGTATATTCTTGCCTCCTTTATCAAAGATAAGGTGACCATATGTGCGTGGATTCATCTCTGCGCTTTCTACCGTGTTCCATTGATCTGTATTTCTGTTCTTGTGCCAGTACCATACTGTCTTGATTACTGTAGCTTTGTAGTATAGTCTGAAGTTAGGGAGCCTGATTCCTCCAGCTCCATTTTTCTTTCTCAACATTGCTTTGGCTATTCAGGGTCTTTTGTGTTTCTATACAAATTGTGAAACTTTTTGTTCTAGTTCTGTGAAAAATGCCATTGGTAGTTTGATAGGGGTTGCATTGAATCTGTAGATTGCTTTGGGTAGTATAGTCATTTTCACAATGTTCATTCTTCCAATCCAAGAACATGGTGTGTCTCTCCATCTATTTGTATCATCTTTAATTTCTTTCATCAGTGTCTTGTAGTTTTCTGCATACAGGTCTTTTGTCTCCTTAGGTAGGTTTATTCCTAGGTATTTTATTCTTTTTGTTGCAATGGTAAATGGGAGTGTTTTCTTAATTTCTCTTTCAGATTTTCCATCATTAGTGTATAGGAATGCCAGAGATTTCTGTGCATTAATTTTGTGTCCTGCTACTTTACAAAATTCATTGATTAGCTCTAGTAGTTTCTGGTAGCATCTGTAGGATTCTCTCTGTATAGTATCATGTCATCTGCAAACAGTGACAGCTTTACTTCTTTCCTATTTGGATTCCTTTTATTTCTTTTTCTTCTCTGATTGCTGTGGCTAAAACTTCCAAAACTATGCCCAAATAGCATTGCTTATTAAATATCCATAGTTTTTAAAGACCTATAGGATTTTCATCTTGATTCTTTCCTCTTGTTACCATCAAATCAATATATGTTTATATATATATTAAAATATTAAATTATATTATTTCAAATAAACATTTAAGGGAAAAAAATTTTTTTCAATAGCTTGGTAGTGTTTAATCAGGTAGCTCTTTTATTATTTACAAATAGCAAGGGTGCAAGCCAAATCTATATCTAAAGTTTCATTTTAAGGGAAAAATGGGTATTTGCCTGTTTCATGGGGTTTGTGTGTAGAAATTGCTAAATGCATCCAAATTGAAATGATGCCTGTGCTTTCTTAGCATGAAAATATTAGATATTATGCAAATTAATCTCAAGAGAGTAACAGCTTCATCTGTTTGCCATGCAGACAAGGACTTCTCTTAGTAAAATGCCATGTCAAACTCTAAATTCCATGGTTTCTTTTGGCTCTAGAACTTACTTTAAATTAAATACTAATGCACTCTTGAAAATATTGACAAGCTTAATATTAGCACAGAGAAAGATTAGTCTTCATATTTAATTCATTAATGACCCTCAGCGTCTTGAGCATTTTCTATTGTCAAGACAAGAAATGTTTTCTGCAACATTTGAAAAAGATTATTGATTTAGTTTAAGAGAGCTTTCAGTGTATGTAACTAGAGAAAAATTCTAACAGGAAAGGAAAGGAGAATAACCCTTTATTTGGTGATTCTATGGGATATGGGAAGTACCATGAAAATTAGGTAATCCATTACTACTCCTAAGTAATTAAAATGATCTGTGATGTAATTAAATGTGTAATGAAAAGTTAATTGGAAATTAGAATATATTAAATGTAAAAACAATTCATCTAATTTATTACATAACATGGATATTTTCTACAGTACCCATTATATGAATTATATAATAAATTGGAAGTAAATATTATGATTTTTTATCATTTATTTATCTGTTATTATTTGTAATAGCATTAAGAATTTACAAAATTACTTCTTTCTTGTCAGAAAAATTATTTGTTTATCCCCTAATCATTCTTCAACAGATACAATGTGCTTTTTTTGCTGTGAAAAAGACATTTGTGGAAAACATTGTGGTTAGTTTTAGAAAGCCATCATTTCAGTTGAGAAATCAAGGTATCTATCCACATAAAGTCAAGTAAAAAAAATCCAGAGCGCACAAAACTCTCAAATGAGTAACGTAACAGACTCTTTAATATTTTTCTAAAGAGCATGATCTATTCATTCATTAACATTTATTGAATATTTGCCAGTTTTAGACACTCTGCCGGGCACTGGGACAAAACCATCATAAAAAAGTGGGACATCCTGATCCTTAGGTATGTTATTCCTTAGGTATGCAACTATACTCCAACAAAAATTTTAAAATAATAATAAAATAAATAAATGCTGGTAAGCATGTGCAGCAACAGGAAGCCTCATTTGTTGCTGAATTCAAATTCGTATTCAAAATAGTATAGCCACTTTGAAAGGTAATTTGGCAGTTTCTTACAAAAGTAAACACTCTTACCATACAATCCAACAACATGCTGTTTGGTATTTACCCAAATAACTTGAAACTTTATATACACATAAAAACGTGGACACAAAGCTTTTTAGCAGCTTTATTTACAATTGTCCAAACTTGGAAGTAACCAAGATGTCCCTTAATTGATAAATGGATTAACAAACTGTGGTACATGCATACAATGGAATATTATTCAACAATAAAAAGAAATGAGCTATTAAGTTACAAAAAGACATGGAAGGAACTTAAATGCATATTGTTAAGTGAAAAAAAAAGCCAATGTGGAAAGCATTTTTACTGATTTCAACTATATGACATTCTGTAAAAGATGAAATTATTGAGACAGTTTTAAAAAATCATTGGTAGTCAGGACTTTGGCAGCAGAGAGAGAAGAATGAATAGGTGGAGTACATACAGGGGATTTTTAGGGCAGTGAAAATATTCTGTATGATACTATAATAGTATTGTAATGGTGGATACATGTCATTATACATTATATATTATACCTATAGAATTTCCAATACAAGAATGCACCCTAATATATACTGTGGACTTTGGTTACTAATTATGTATCAGTTTGGCTTATTAATTATCACAGGTGTACCACACTAAGTCAGGATGTTTATAATACAGGGAATTGTATGTGTGGTGGGGTAGTGCATGGGAAGCAGAGGAGCTATTGCATGGGAAGCAGAGGAGCTATTGCATATGGGAAATCTCTATGCTTTTTGCTCAATTTTTTAATAATAAAACTGCTCTAACAATAAAGTCAATTAATATAAGAAAGGTAAATCCAACACAGAATAGATTAATACTGTATATTTTTAACTAAAAGTCATTTTACATTGCAAAAAAAAGGCTACCTATAAACAGTTTTTTTTTTTTTTCTTGTCTGTCTGTTTTTTTTGTTTATTCTGACTTCTTAGCCCTTTGAAAGTATACTCTTCTTCCTGTTAGATTTTGTGCAGTCATTTTCTTTCTTCAAATAATCAAACAATTTAGCACATCTTCTTTTCTAATATAATTTTTAAGAGCATTTGGTCCTAGGTATATGCATACTTCCTTCATCTCTGTCTAACCTAACTGTAAATATCTAATTTTTATGTTGAAATCCTTTTTTTTTTTTTGGCGGTACGCGGGACTCTCACTGTTGTGGCCTCGTTGCGGAGCACAGGCTTCGGATGAGCAGGCCCAGCGGCCATGGCTCACGGGCCCAGCCGCTTCGCGGCATGTGGGATCTTCCCGGACCGGGGCACGAACCCGTGTCCGCTGCATCGGCAGGCGGACTCTCAACCACTGCGCCACCAGGGAAGCCCGAAATCCTTTTTTTCTTAATCAAAAATATTTTTTCTAAGAATTTTCTTTTAACTTTCTGCAGCTTGTTTCATTAATCTTTTTCTTTTTATTTACTCCCACTAATCCACTACTACTATTCTGATAGAAAACTTAAGGTCATTTTTCAAACTGTTCAAGTTTTTCTTTGATATCGTAAGTAAACCTGATTACTGAAGTTAGAGCTTAACGGAGTCTTATACTTTGAGCCCTCAATATTAATCTGTATCAACCCAATAAAAGAGTATATACATACTCTTTTATATATATATATATATATATATATATATATATATATATATATATATAGCGTAATAACCACCTGGTTTTTTTTCCCCTTTTCTGTGAATTAACATAATCCATCAGCTTTCCATGGGTAAAGTCTCTCACAGTGTGGGTTCTGCAGTCTAAAGCCAGTGTCAGCATTTCCTAGTTAGCAAATCTAGAGTCAGTCTGAGACCATGGGGATTGATAGATGAAATGACCCATAAAACCTGTGAATAAGACAAATAGTATGAAATTATAGCCCCTCTAGCTTACTCCTTTATTTCTAAATGCAGTTATTATTATTTGTGAGAGTTGATTCAGCATTGTCTACCATAGGCTGGCATTAGTGAATAAAAGAATTTTTCACATGTACACATGGAACATAGATAGCTATCTTTCTGTTATGAGACACTACCTGAAAATCTGGCTCAGAGTTAAAGGTAGAACATACTGTACCTCCCAAAAATGTCTAAAAGGACCAAATCTCTGTCCCAGGCTCACCTGTAATACCAGGCCTAGCTGAATCTGAAGCTCAAGGTCATGTAAGAGCCTGAATGCTAATGTCTGTTAAAAGCTCTTAACTATATGAAGGCAACCATTTGCCTATGCACAAGCAGACATAAAATACAGTGACTTAACAAGATAAAAATTCCTCGAGGCTCGTACTTTGGAGAGTTTAAAGACTCACCTTTCGCCCTAGCTATGACAGTTAAAAGCCAGCAACAAAAGTGAAGAACAAACCTCCTAGCACAATATAAGTCAATGAACATCATTAAAGTAAAAAAATCTGTGTGGTCACTAATTGCTAATGCCTAAGGCCTTAATTAGAATCTTCTATGCACATCAAAAATGCCTCTTCCCTCTGTTTTTTTTCCACCAGATCCAATTTTATGTTGCCCCGTATATAATGCATTTCTCTTTTCAACTTGTTTTTTAATAAATTATTGGAAGATATACACAGGACTTAGACAAATGATGATAAAAAATCAACTTTATTATTGAATAAAAATATTGGAAGATGTGACTTAGGCATGAAGCCAGATGAATTTTCTGACATCTCTTTGAAATGAGCACGTCCACCACTATTTTAACCTGGCCCACTGAGCTCACTTATTAGACCAGAATGCAACTTTCCTGTACACAGGCCAGTCCCACAGAAGGAAAGGACCAAGCTCTGGTTATACAGATTCTTCCTCCCATTCCACCTATCAATCGATCAGAAAGCTCTCTCTTTCTCTCTTTCCTTATTTATCCTGCTTATTTTTATTTTATTTTGAGAACTAATAACATGCATATTCAGAAAAGTACATAGAATTTTATAGGCTATCACTCAAGATTTTAGCAGGAGATAAAATTTACCTCTGATGGTTCAAATAAAAATATTTTAGTAAGTGACTAATCAAAGAAAGATGCAGAATTAAAGGACAGACAAATGACATTGAGAAACCTAGGGACCAAAATGTGTTGAAAGCCATTACCAACCCTTGTACTGAAGAAGGAGGGAGAAGATATAGAGAAGATGGAGCTCACTCAGAGCTGCAGCCATGGGGACAAGGCTTCCTGGTGAGAGCTGTAGTCATAAGGGACTGAAGCCATGGCCAGAGATGCACTTTTCCCTTTCAAGCCCACGTGTCTTTCTTCTCTACCAAGGGTTTTCTCCAGCACAACACACATAGGAACTTGCTGAATCAGGCAACCATAACTCTGAATGGAGTTGGGAGAGGGGAAAGGGAACACAGGATTAAGCAATCAGAGCAACCCTAAACATAATGGGGAAGGAATTCAGCTATCCTGTCCACTGAGGGAATAATTTTGAAACATGTTCATGTATCTTTTTAAATTATAGTTTTGTCTGGATATATGCCCAGGTGTGGGATTGCAGGATCATATGGTAATTCTATTTTTAGTTTTCTGAGGAACCTCCAGACTGTTTTCCATAGTGGCTGCACCAAGTTACATTCCCACCAACAGTGTAGGAGGGGTTCCCTTTCTTCACACCTCTCCAGCATTTGTTGTTGTAGACTTTTTGATGATGGCATTCTGACTGGTGTGAGGTGATAATCTCATTGTAGTTTTGATTTGCATTTCTCTAATAATTAGCGATGTTGAACATCTTTTCATGTGCCTATTGTCCATCTGTATGTCTTCTTTGGAGAAATGTCTATTTAGGTCTCCTGCGCATTTGTCAATTGGGTTGTTTGTTTTTTTGTTATTGAGCTGTATGAGCTGTTTGTATACTTTGGAAACTAAGCCCTTGTCAGTCACATCGTTTGCAAATATTTTCTCCCATTCCATAGGTTGTCTTTTCACTTTGTTTATGGTTACCGTTGCTGTGAAAAAGCTTGTAGGTTTGCTTAGGTCCCGTTTGTTTATTTTTGTGTTCATTTCTGTTGCCTTGGGAGACTGATCTTAGAAAATATTGGTACGATTTATGTCAGAGAATGTTTTTCCTATGGTTTCCTCTAGGAGTTTTATGGTGTCATGCCACAAATGAACCTACCTACAAAACAGAAACAGACTCACAGACATAAAGAACAGACTTGTGGTTACCAAGGGGGAGGGGGGAGAGGTGGCCTGGGGGGATTTGTAGATGCAAACTATTATATATTGTTTGGATAAACAACAAGGTCCCACTGTATATAGCACAGGGAACTACATTCAATATCCTGGGATAAACCATATGGAAAAGAATATAAAAAAGAATGTACATATCTGTATAACTGAGTTACTTTGCTGTACAGCAGAAATTAACCCAACATTGTAAATCAACTATATGTCAAAAAAATAGTAATAAAGGAGAGTTGCTTAGAAAAAAAAAAAAAAAAGAACACGTTCATTATGGTTTCTTAGGAATGATTTCTAGTTACCCATGGTGGTACACACCAGCATTGCCAAATAAAAACACAGAGTGCCTGGTTAAACTTGAATTTTAGATAACCAGCAAATAATTTTTTACTGTAAGTATGCCCCATGCAAAATTTGGCACATACTTATAAGTAAAAAGCTATGTACTGTTTATCTGAAATTCAAATTTAACTAAGCATCCTGTATTTTATCTGGCAACCCTCTACTGCACTCATTAACATACTCTTTTGGGGACCTTTTTCCTTTCTCTGTCTCACTTTCCCCATAATCTAATTTATGATCTTTGGCTCACCTCCTAAGTAAAATGACACTCAAGTTATCATTTTAAGGTCTAGTTTTGGGGAAATTTTGCTGAACATGAGACTAGCTGATAACAAATGAAGCAAAAAGAAATTGGAGGGAAAACAAAGCTTATAGTAAAGAATGGGATAAAGAAAATAGTAAAAACTGTATAAATTTGGTGGCTAGTTTTGTGAAATGGAAAAATAAGTTATTGATAGTTGATCTCCCAATGTACTGGTGCTGCCTTACATGAACTAGAGGAGAGAGTGCTCTCTGTAAATATTACTCTGTCTTTACTAAAACTTGCTTACAACACATAACCTAATTTTGACAATGAGGAAGAGAAACAGCAAAGGACTTGGGAACAGAAATATCAACAAATGAAACAGAGTTTCAAACTCCTGTATAGAGAAAATAACATTGGAATAAGGATAAAATACCAGTTGATGGCAGGACATGTAACCTGGTGAGATCCCTTGTGAGACATCTCAGGCCGTGTACTAATTCATGATAGAAGGGCTCATGGTGGGAAGCTTTGACTTCTAAATATTGAAGTTCAATTTGTATTATTTTTTTAGATGCTCTAACAAATATTCTGTAATATTTTTGGCAGAATAAGGGGATGGAGTAATAAAAAGATGGTGGCAATATAAATATTGGTGACATCTCCATTTTGAGAGATGTGATGTTTACTCTAATACCAGAATGCATCAGTGATCTAGGTATTATAAGTGAATAGGAAACCCAGCCACTACTGATCAGGTGGCTAGGGTACAGCAAAATCTGTAATTAACCAAATTTTAATTGAACCTGCTAATTGAAAACCTCTAGAGTTACTGAAGTGGAGAGCTGTGATAAAATTCAAATAGCTCAGACTCCCTGAAGGACAAGAGAATATTGGATTCGTTCATTAGAGAAATATTGAGAGTATATTGATACTTTGAAACTCTTGATATAATAAGCCTGTCTGGCCATTAAAACCAACAGCTGATAAGCTTTGGTGATTCTCAATGCTGAGGGAAGTCATTTCCTAATCACGTCACTGTCAGTCACTACAGGAGAGGAAATGTAGCAAGGTGGAGAAAAGTTGAACAAGCTACTTTATTCCACTAATGCTTTCTTTTCTATCTGTTTTCAAGAGATATCCAGAGAGAGCTTACTTTACATAAGAAGTAATGAAATATATTTTTTCCCTCCCTGCTGGCCAAAGTTATTGTAATGTCCTGCTTATTGTCCTAATCTAATAAAAAAATGACTGGAAAATCACTACCAGAGCTAAAATTAATTATACTGATGATTTAGTATTAGTAAAAAACAGTTTCTAAGAAAGAGTACATTTCTGTACTATTTTAATCTATTTTTTCCAGTTTTACTGAGATATAATTGACATATATCACTGTGTAAGTTTAAAGTGTACAGCATAATGGCTTGACTTATATATAGTGTGAAATGATTATCACAGTGTTTATTTAGCATCTATTATCTCATATAGAGACAATAAAAAGAAAAAAGAAAAAAATGTTCTCCTTGTGATGAGAACTCTTAGGATTCACTCTCTTAACTTTTATGTATATCATACATGGGTGTTAACTATAGTCATCAGGAACAGTACATTCTTAATTGGAGAATATGGTGTGCAACTTGATGTCCCTGAGTTGGCTGATAATATCAGGTCAAAATACAAAAGAAAAGTTGAATTTTTGTATTTTTATGAAATTAAAGGTATTGTCAATAGAAACCTATGTTGTTTGGAGTTTCTGGTAAAATCCAGAAGGAGAATAAAAACAGTGGCATTTAGAGTATGGCACTCAACAGTTGACTGACGTATCTGCTCAATACTTACCTTTTGACAGTTACTCCAGCTTCACCTTTAACAGACTTTGTGAGCTTGTGCAAGTTATCTACTCTTTGTGTCTTAGTTTCCTCATCCATAGAATAAGGAAAATACACCCCCAATATTGTTATGAGCAACAAATAATGAATATATGTGAAGAATTTTGAACAGTGGCTGGTACCTAGGAAACGCTCAGTAACCTAAGAAATGCTTAGTAGCAATCAACTATATGCTTTTGGGGCATTAGTTGACACTCACCAAACAAAGACATTCATTAACTTAAAGCAGGGATTCCAATAATACCTTGAGTGATGTCAGAAACAAAAAATGAACTGCTAAGGAAGAAGCAGCTCAAAAAATTTTGCTGATTAAATATGCAGACGATATCTTCAGGACCATGAATAATGAATAATGGTGGATACAAAACTATCCAGAGAACTCATAGGCAAGACATAGCATATGCCTTAGTCTGACCAAATCTCTAGACAGTTTATCTCCAGAAATGAAGTATGAGGATCATGGTAAAAATAATTTTATTTTTTTTGGAAGGTGAGGTAGCTAGGGAGTCAGTTTTATTGAAGTATAATTTACATATAACAAATTTCACCCTTTTAGTGTAAAATCAATGGGTTTAAATATATATATACAGATATATAACTGCTATCTCATACAAGATATAGGATATTCCCATCGCAAAAAGTCAGTCATTTATAGTCAGTCCTTTCCCATCACCCTTGGCCCCTAGCAACCACTAATCAGCTTTTTGTCACTACAGATTTGCTTTTTTCCAGAATTTTTTATAATCTAAATCATGCAGAATATAGTTTAACTTCTGGCTTTTTTTCTTCTCATAGCACAGAGTTTCCACAATTCATCCATGTATTGCATGAGAATGAATATGGTTTACTTATGGTTTCTTTTAACTGAGCAGGGCTATGTTTTAAAGACTGTAGACAACCGTCCAATTGAGGCAGATATTCTCATAGGAAAAAGAAAATTAAGGTTAAATCAATATATTTCACTTACTATAGCTTTCAACTCATAAAAACTAAAATAATACCCACTTTTATTCACACATACACAGACACACACACACAGATTTGAGGACTGTTGCAATATCTTTCAATACTGGATAGTACAGATGGGAGCTGGCAAAAGTTTGTCTGAGATGTATAGGCATATATTGTACATAAAAAAAGCACAGTTGCTTAAGTAGACACAATCTGGGGTTGGTAACATTAAAAACACATTTAGAAATTAATTGAAGCTAAGATAGGTACAAGATATATGTAGAAACAATGTGGTTTCAGGATCTCATAATATTATTCAAAAATTCCAATTTATTATTATTTTTGTTTTACAAGCTATTATATTTTAGAGAAAATAAAGAAATTAAAATAATTATCTTTTATGTGTACACACATTTACCACTTCTGGCATTATTCATTAGTATGTGTAGACGCAAATTTTGATCTAGTGTTATTCCTTTTTTCTGAATGTGGAGGTCTAAAGGTCATGTGTTTCTGAATGTGGAGGTCTAAAGGTCATGTGTTCTCTCAGCTTCTGATTGTTTGTTTTATAGTCTTTATTTTGCCTTTATTTCTGAAATGTATTTCCACTAGTTATAGACTTCTAGGTTGAGAGTATTCTTTTTTCTACTAGTACTTTAAAGATGTTCCATTGCCTTCTGGTTTGCATAGTTTTTAAGAAGTGTGCTTCTCTTCTCTGTGCGTAACATTTCTCCCCTTTCCCTGGATGCTTTTAAAATTTTCTCTTTTATCATTGGTGTTCAGCAATTTGATTATGATTTGTTCTGATATGGTTTCTTTTATATTTCTTTTGTTTGGGATTCATTTAGCACCTTGGATCTATAGTTTTAAAACTTTAATCAAATTTGGAAAATTTCAACCATTCTTCTTCAAGTATTCACCACCACCACCACCCCACATTAGACTGGTTGATACAGTCCCACAGGTCATTAATATTCTGTTTGTTTCCATTAATTTTTCTCTCCTTGGCTCATTTTCAATTGTTTATATTCCTCTGTCTTCATGTTACTCTTTTCTTCTGTATTGTGTAATTTGCTGTTAATCCCATCCAATATATTTTTCCTTTCAGGTATTATTATATATTTTATATCTAGAATTTTAATTTGTATCTTTTAAAAAAATCTTCCATTTCTTTCTTCATTATGGTATCATTTTCCTTTACATACTGAATATGCTCACAAGATTTGCAATAGCTGTATTAAGAACACTTCCAATTCTTTCATTTCTGGCATTTTTGAATTCCTTTTAATTGATTGATTTTCACCCTATCCCCAACTCCCGCATGAGTTATGGGTCATATTTTCTTTCTCCTTTTGTTTGTCTGGTAATATTTATTAGACGTCAGACATTGTGATTTACCTTCTTACATATTGGATTTTGTTACAATACTTCAAAGAATGTTGGACTTGTTTACGCATGCAGTCAGTTATTTTACACCTATATCAACTTGATCCTTCCAAGGCTTGACTGTAAGGTTTGTTAAGCCAGTTCCAGAGCAGCATTTGTTTTATGGAATAAATTAGCCCTAATACTCATCCCAGGTCTCAACTGCTTTTGTGTGATACTGTCTTCTCTCTGACATTGTATCCCATAAGTTCTAGCCGTCTTGATATATTTAAGCTCTGATATATGTCTTCTCAACTTAGACTACATAGTTCTGTTTGAGCTTTCTTTTCTATCCCTGCTCTGCAGCAAGGAAGAATGCAAGAAGCTAGGATAAGCATAGAATTTTTGTTTTCATTTGTTTCCTTCCAACACTGCCTGCTATCTGAAAACATTTGTACAGTTTTCTGGTTTCATGCAGCAGGAGGGCAATTCCCATAGCAGTTAATCCTTCTCTGGCAGATGTAAAAGGCAAAACATTGTTTTCTGAAAGCTGTAGTTTTTCTATATTAATCAGCCTAAAGCCAATCCTGATTTTTAACTTCTAATATGAAACTGTATACAAACAGGATTTTTGTGTGATGTCTTAATTTTGGAATTAGAAAATAACAATTTATTGTAATTATGAATATATAATTTACATAAATATTACCCATGAGCAAGATTTCCAAAGTAATAATAATTATACATATAAATGCATTTATGTATAATTACATATAATATAATTATATGTAATATAAATGTAAATATAAATAAATATATATGTGTATATATTATATGTGTGTGTGTGTGTGTGTGTGTGTGTATGTATTTGAAAATTGAATTCTAGCCATTGACTAAAGGAGTCAGCATAGAAACAAACTGATCTGAGGAGAAATTACTAGGTAGAAAAGTAATAATAATAATTAAAAATTACAATTACTCTTAAATCATCCAATAAGTGAATAAGAAAGGCACAAATTAAATTTGGAAGAAAATTATTAATAATATTAGAGCCTATAATTTATTATGTAATGGTATATGGATGTTTTATAAATCATCTCCTGCATATATTGGGTATTATATATGGGGCATTATACAACATAAGAAGGACCACTTAGGTGAGATGATCTCCTGCACATATACAGATAAACCTGCAAACATAAATGCTCCAGGATTATATTTATCATATACTTTAAGCTTGGTTTGTAGGAAAAGAGTTATGCATATGGAAATCCTGATGTGTTTCTCACTCCTCCAAACATTGTCATCTGTAATTGTTCACATGTTCACATGCAGGGGAAGATTCGGGGCCATAAAGTTGTAATCTCTGTCTTGGAAAATTTTGCTAATTTTTTTGCCTTATGTCCTAAGTGTTCTAACTTTTTTTCTATATCTTGTGCATTAGTTAATCCTGTTTAATTAACTGCACATGGCATTCTAGAGTCAGAGTTCCCAACTTGAGCACTGATTGCGTATATGATACTAAGTAAGTTGAATATTACCGTCTCTCAGTTTCACAGTCTCTATTGTGGAATACGGGCTATGGCTTCCAAGATAAATTCTAATGGCCATTCTGACTCTATTTTATGTCTATTCCATGCTTTTTAAAATGTTAAAATGATTCCCTTTTTGCATTGGAACATATAGCACATATATAAAAAGCACCCCAAACATAAATGAACAGTTCAGTGAATTATCACAAAGCAAACACCAACACAGCTACCAACTCAGGTTAAATATAGAAAATCATTAACAGTTAGAACATTCCTCATAATCCTTTACAATATTGTCCTGTTCTTCATCCCACCAAAATCAAGTATCGGCTCAACGTTTTAATAGTATGTTACATGGAATTATATAATAAACATGTTTTGTGCCTAGCATTTTGCTTAACATTATGTTTATAAGATTTGTCCGTGTTGATCTTTTCTTTCACAAAATTTTCCTAGCTGTACTTATGTCATTATTCATCCAGACGTTTAAAATTATTTTGTCATGTTTAAAAATGTTTGCTTTTATTTAAACTCTTCTATTTAAACTATTTTATTTACTAGAGTTTAGTCACAAAATCATCAAACTTGCTTATGATTGACTTGGTGCAATAAAGTTCCTTTCTAACCATTTCTGGTTTAGAAACCATTCAGCCATCCTAGAAACTAGCAATATTTATATATGCCTCATTTATTTTACCTTAGTCTTTCACTTATGGGTACTAAGCAAGGTCCATTTTAGTGTAGCTGAAGAGACTACATATTTGCATATTTGGCTACACTGTTTCTGTTTACTGTATTTTGCTTCCTATTTAATGTCTAAATGCTACTGTGTTGTTTCAGATGTAATGGCTCAATTCCAATATGTCAATTTCAAAGAACTAAGGTTTTGCTACTAGTGGCAACCACTTACTCTCCCACTAATTAGGATTTCCCACTAATTTAGGTTTTTTCTCCCCTGAAATACAAATTTTAGAAAAGTCCTGCAAGAGGGGTGGGTGCATGTCTTAATTCTAGGAAACAATGACTTTGGGGTTAAATTTACTTGAATGGATTAAAAATGGCATTGTTACAGAGCTAGAAAAAAATGTATGTATGAAAAATGATAATAGTCTTACACTGAGTACAAATAATACTTAAAGCATGTGAAGATGTGATCATTTGTGATGTCACTTGTAAAAAAAAGTATATATACATCTTTTGAAGTGTTGAAGAAAATAGTACTTTATATTCTTTATCATATCACCTTTGTAAGTGTTGAATATATTCCTGTTTATTTTTCTATATTCTGTTTTGTAGCATTAAAAAGTGTTTCAAACATATCTGAATGTATAAAATAAGAGTAAATGCCCTACATGGTGTGATGCTGCATTATATATAAAACTGGGTGCATATATTAAACTTTGTCTCTTGAAAAAAAAAACGATTAATTAAACTTTAAAATACTGACTTAAAATCACTTAATTTTTTGTTATACATATTTAAAGATCTCTTGTTGACATACTTATATGTTGATGCTTTATGATATGTTTGTGCATAAAAAAGAAAATATAAGTGTAACAAATTTATTGAGGTGTTTCTCATTTCTTAATAGGCAGAATTTTATACTTCTTAATTTTTTAAACTTAAACTTAACAATAGCCAAAGGGTTTTCATGTGGGATCAAAGTCTCTCTTGCCTATATATTTTGGATGTAACGTTTCTTTAAAGAGTATATACTGCCATTATACTCCAAGTTTAGATGCTGAGAATTTTTTGATCTTACAAGATGATCTCTGATGGTATTCAGAGAACAACCAGTATTCATATTTTTCCATAACAGATTTTTAGTTTTTAAACTTAAGAAAAATATCTTGTTGTCTAGCTACTTCATGGACAAGATCAATTTTGCACATGTTTTGTAACAGTAACTGTAATATCTATATTCTGACCAGTATCACTTATAATATGCCTTCAATTATAAGGAGCGTCCTGATTTCATAAAGTTTTAAAAAAGTGAAATAAAAATGCATCTCAGAACCACTGAAATATGATTTAACTGACTTTAAGAATATGGAAGTGAATGGATACTCATGTTATGGCTTGAGAGTTTCTCAGCTGTCTCTAATGATAAAACATGCCCCCAAATTATTTACAATGGCTCCAGTTCTACTCTTTGTTAGCTCAAGGTTTTGCATTCTCCAAATGTTTTTAAATTATATATAAAGCCTGTATAACATATACAATTTAAATTTTATCTTGTTTATCTAAATAGTAGATTAATTATTCAGTAAAATGTGATATAAAAATAAGTTTCTAGAAAGCAAGACAATTTCTAGCGTTAGAGTCTTCCATAGTTAAAAACATTTCTTATCCTCACCAAGATGCATCTGTAAAATAAGGATAGCAATAAATATCTACCTCATAACTTTGTTGAGATGATGAAATGGAACAATCCACGTCAGGGACTTACCTATAGTGTCTACTAAGCATTCATCATATGCTGGCCATTATTTTATATATATATATGATATATATATATATGTGATATATATATATGATCTTGAGCAAATCGCTTCCCTTCTCTGAGCCTCAGATTCATTTTGGGCAAAACAAGAATGGTAGTAACGATAATTTCTAAGTTACTTTCACTATTTCCAAGACTTTTTTAAAATGATTTTAATCTTTAGGTGGTTTTTGGTTTTATGGTAGTGGTTATTGCTATGGAGCTCCCAAATGATATATCAGAACCTGCATGTGAGAAAAGAGTGCCATAATGTGTCAAATAAATTTTTTCCTTAAAAATGGCTTGGAGGAGTCACCATCTGAGGGGTGGAGTACCATGTTGAATATTTTATAAAGCATGATCAATGAGAATATGATTATATTTTTAGAGGTTGTCCTGAAACTGGGTGGTTCCTTTTGAAATTGGCTACCTGAGCAAAGAAAATAAAAATCTTAACCTGAAATGTTGAGTTTTAGAGACATGTAAAAGTTTCTGACATGTATGCCTACATCTCAAAGTTTGCACTCTGTTTTATTCTTTTAAGAAATACAACAAAGAATGTAATCTGGTAGGACTCTAATGAATAAATTCATATCATATTCAGCTATTTGTCTAAAGGAGTCACCTACCAATTAATTAACTGAGAAGACAGGACTTTTCTAAGTACTAACCTTACCTCCTCTTTATCATCTTTTTATGCTAATCTCTAATGTAAATCCAATATCATACTGTTTATCATTACAACCCAGCTTTAGCATAGAGTAAGAACTTAAAAAAGGATTTGTGGTGTCAGAGAAGCTTCCAAAGCAAATAAAATTCTTGTTCTTATAAGAACTTATCATAGGCTTTTCATGTGAAATTTCTTCAAAAGTTGAAATGAATCAAATAGAGTCTTGAATTATCCATACAGTAATATCTTTGATTTAGCATAATATGTGAATAATCTGTTTTAAGAAAGTAATTTTCCGTATAACTAAAGCTTATTGGTTTAAGAGCCAACACCTTTCAATTTTGCATATTTTTGGATGAGAATATTTTTGTATTGCATTATATACTTGCCTGCTTTTAAAGATATTATATGGAATATCATCAACCTTTTCTTAATGACTCCAGTAACTAATTATTACTTTCACTTTTTATTCTCTGCCCTACCATTGGCATTTTATTTTGACGCTTGTTTTTTGTTTGTTTGTTTTTCCCTCTGCTCCTCTTCCTTTTTTCAGTGGCTCTGGTGCTTGTGTCTAGCTCTGTTAGAGTACCACTTTTAATTAGGTGTGAGAAAGAGAAAGAACAGTTTATCACATTTATTATAGTTTTATATTAAATTAATTTAGACAATAATATGCAAATCACTGAGGTCAGTATTAGGTGGTTAATAAAGATGTATAAGACATACTACATGAGATAGTAATCTTTGGATACATTATGAATTTTTTTACACTGTAATTTCAACATTGTTCCATTCTCCTAGGTGACATTAAATTGAATAGAGTTTTACTACTAAGAAATTTATATTTTAATGGTATAAAGATAGAGAATAAATCAATCACTATAAGTAAAAGTGATAAATGCTATCACCGTGATGTGGCCAGAGAAGAGGCTTGAATACAGGTTAAAACATGTGAAATATACACTTGTTGTGATTACTATTTAGCAGTTCATAATTTTTATTTTACTTGATTGTTTTAGTTGGTGCTTGTATGCTATGTTCCAGAGTACAGAGGTTGTCATAGAACTGATTTGGGGATAAGCAGGATGTTACATCTTAGAATATTCAAATCAACATTTTTTCTTGTTCTATTGGCAAAATTTGTTTGATTTTTTGTGGTCCATCAATGATGTCCCTGAAAGATATCCTTGAACATAACTAAAATATTTAATTTTACAGAAATGTGTGTGGGAGATAACTGTCAAATTTAACTCACGAATTATTGAATTTTTTAAAAACAAATAAACTTTTTGTAAACAGAGCATAGCTTCATACTTTGTTTGGGTTTCTCTATAACTGTATGAATTGTATATAAACTTAGCCCTAGTAATGTGCCATAATAATAATCTATTCTAAAGTATAACTGAGAAAAGTCATGATTTGTAATTAACTAATAAGATACAGGTCAGGCGTATGCAATTTCACTGACATGAAAAAATTCTCTATTAAATCATATAATATGCTAATGGAATTTTAGAACTGTATACTATCTACTCTAAATAAACTTATCACAAAATTATTATAATGTACATAGCCAATAATAATTTTAATAAAAAACTGCAAATAACCTTGTCCATACAAGTATTTAACAGTATTTCTTTTCCTCTTCCGGCTATTCCAAAAGATATCCTTTTCCTTTTCATAATACCCTGAAGTATCCTGAACCCCAAAATTTTAAACAGTTTCTCCCACAAAACAAGATTTCTATCAGAAAATTTATGTGAAGTGCTAGGCCTGTGTCTAACAAATTATAATACTCATATAATGGTAGTTATAGATATCCATAGAGAAAATGTAAATTAAAAACAGAGGAAATGTAGACTAAACTAAATTTATTATTGGGCCATATACTTGGTTTCCAAACCCACAATTTTGCATATTTCTTTAGCAAAATTTAATTTGGTTTTATGTAGCTCATCAGTGATATCCCTGAATGAAATCTCTTGTCATCCTTAACATAAACTAAAATAGTAAATGTCATGTTATAGAGCAAGCATTCTCAACAGGGGCTATATTATCCCCAAGGAAGCAAAAATTCGTTCCTGGGATGGGGGAGAGGCAAATATTCTTAAATATTACAATAATCTATGGCCCTCCAAAGGACCACAGCACATAAACAGATCTGTGGTACTGAACTTATGTGGGGTACTGCATAGAAAAGATGTCTCAAATGGCACCTTGGATGGATGGGATGGTAATGAGAAAAATGTAGAGAAATACTGGTGTAAAGGAAAAAACTCTGGAATTTGTCAGTTGCCCAACCTTGTCAAAATCCTATAAATTGGGGAACCAATTACATTTTTACCTTAATTTATTAATTCAACATGCATTAATTTAATGCTCACATTGTACTATGTACTGGGAATATAGCTTTGAAATGAATAGTAAAGGTGCCTACTCTTTTCAAACTTACAATTTAGTAAGGAAGACAGAAAATACATACCTAAACAAATACATAAATTATCTAATATCAGGTACCTGTGAGGGTTGTAATAAAAGAATGTGCTAAATTACTTCAGAGTATGATTCAGGATTGATTTTATTTATTGAATTAAAGTCTAGTTATTGAGTACTTTCTAGGTGCCAGCCACTGAGCTAGATAATAAGTAAACAGAGTTATGTTTCTATCTTCATGGGCAGGCTAGTGGAGAAGCCAGGCATTAAATCATTTAAAAAATTTACCTTAGCCAAGGCTTCTATTTGTTCTCCACTATTTATTTTTTCTTGCCACTGACTTAGTTGGACAAGTGACTGCCACCTAGGCTACATTCCCCAGCCTGTCTCTCAATTAGGTGTGACCATACAGTTAACATTTTGTCCAATAAGAGGAAATGGAAGTAGTGTGTATTACACTCTTTGCCTCACCCTCCTTTCTTTCGCCTTGCCTGATGGCTGGATATTGGTGAAAAACTGAACTGTTTTGAACTCAAAGGTTAAAAAAACACATGCTGAAGATTGCATAAGCTCTGCACCAGGCACAAGACCATTCACCTCTGGACTGTTTAGGAAGTGAGATCAACTTCTACCTCATTCAAGCTACTGAATCTTGGGTTCGTGTTTTTGATATTGTTTGTTTGCTTACCAGCAGTGTAGCTTATATCCTAATTAATAGAAACACACAGGTGTACCCTGTGTTAAATGTTATGCAGAACAGAGCATAGAGCTTAAGGGCAGATAGCAGGAGGCAGCTACTTCAGATTAAGTGGTTAGTGATGGCTAATTAGAGAAAATATATTTAACCTGGCATTTGAAGAATAGGAGTTAGCCATGCTAAGAAATGAGGAATGGGGTATGAGGGTAGATGTGCAGTTCATGAAATGGAAAGAACTGGAGGCATTTTAGGAATCCCTGGAAGTCCAACATAGTTAGAGCATAGAAATAAAGTGCCAGGTTAGTAAGGGCCAAGGCTGGAGAGAGACCATGCACATCTGATAAAGCATTTACATGTACTCTAAGTGATAATGGCAAGCAGAAGAATGTCATCGCTCTTGTTCCCACTTTATAACATAAAGAGATCTTAATATAAAGAGATCTCTGACTTTTGAACTGTAGAATATACATTCATTGGAAACAGAATGGGAGCAAGAAGACTTGTTAGGGGAGTTTTCAATCTAGGTCAGAAAAGATGGTGACTTTTTAAAAATCTTTATACAGAATTAAGTGTGAAAAGTCCACATTTGGAAGGCTTGTATCTTTTAAAATACTAGGAAATATATTGGAAGCCTCCTTAAGAATTATTGACCTTGCTTTCTTTTGATCCTTCATAAATGCTACATCCACCTCCACTTGCTACTACATGACTTCCCCTGGGTACTTACCTGACTTTACCAACATTTTAACATTGCCATTATGATTTACATGTATTAAGTTTCTGGTTTTCCTTATGTGTTTTTCTAAATCGAGTAGCTCTTTGAAGCCTATAACCAACATGCACTGAAAATATGCAAGAATGGAAGTGCTCCAGTCTCTTTCTTATTTTAGAGGATGTTAACACCCCATTACTATCAAAAGGGGAAAAACGCTCATTTATTTTGTAATTATGTTCAAGTTTTCCCTATTTTCTCCCAATCTAAACCACATAGTAGAAAGCATTCTAATAAAATATGTCCGAAATTTTTGGACTAAGTGTTCCAGTGATATTACACTCCATTTAAAGATCTTCCTTGGAATAGTATCTAGGTCCTTAAAGAACTCTGTGGGTGAGAATATTTAATTCAATAATTTACTCAATTTTACATTAGCTCCTTTGACTCTGAAGATGGCTCATCTTCCCTCACAGCAGATTGATTGGAAGTTCCAAATTCTCATATTCAGAGTATCACATTAAAACTAAGGGTATTTTCTGTAGTTCCTCAGTCTAATTAACATGATCAGTCGCTGAACAAACCATCACACTAGCAAGTCAATTGTTAGGGTCATTTCAGGTATTTTTAGATTAATGTCTTTAATAACACAGAAACAGTGATCCTGATCTTTAGAGAAAGGTAATAAAGAACCGTAACTGAAGAAAAATAGTCCTGTCAGTTCCCCCTCTGCAGTCTATATATGATAAATTTAATCTGGAGTGTCAGCAAATAATTAATGGAACTTTGGCTTCTCAGTACCCAGACTAAGCAGGATATTTCCCCAAATTTTCTCAGAGAATTATATTACTAGCATTATGAAACTATTTTTGTAAATATTCTTCTAATGTTTAATTCTATTGTATGTGAGACATTTAAATGGATACTGAACAGTACTAAATGCACAAAGATTGATCTAGATAGATAGATCTAGATAATTTTTTATAGATCTGAACTATTATTTCATCATTTCATCATTTTCATCATTTCCATTAGCTCTATAATGAATGTGTACATGATTACTATTTCTATAATGACTGAAGTGGATTAGGTGAGTGAGACTTATTAGGAAAACATTCAATGGGTTAGAATGCAAGTTTGAAGATATGCTAAGCAGAGTAAGCCTGAATGTGCATAAATTGCTAAAACTGGGGGTATAGAGAATCTCAACTGACTATTGTTAAAATTTGAATTTTTTTTCCTTCTGTCCTTCAAGCAAACCTATTAAGGTCCCTATTTTCTATAGTCTTAGTGAAAGTCAGTTCTTATGCTGGCATATATATATACGTGTGTGTGTGTGTGTGTGTGTGTGTGTATTTATTTTATTTATTTATTTATTTACGTATTTATTTATAAAACCAGAATCTTGGCTTTCTAGAACAACCTTGAATCTGGCTGCTTGTCCAAATTTGGCCTTCCTTGATTTCTGTGGGGCTCCAATATTCATCTAATTGTTTTTATTTGTGCTTAGTACAGACATTGTTTTCTGTTTCTTGCAAGCAAAATCATGATTCTTCAATATATAATCAGAGTCTTTAAATTATAAGAGAAGCACTGTCATCAAGAGTCTTAAATAGAGATCAAATAAGTCAACAGGCTGGCCCAGTGGGTTTTATCTCTCTTTTTTTAATTGAGATATAGTTGATCTACAATATTATATTAGGCTCAGGTGTACAACACAGTGATTCAAAATTTTTATAGATTATGTTCCATTTATATTTATAAAATATTAGCTATATTCCCTGTGCTGTACAATATATATCCTTGTACCTTATTTATTTTGTACATAGTAGTTTGTACCTCTTAATCCCCTACCCGTATTTTGCCCATTCCACCTTCCTTCTCCCCACTGGTAACCACTAGTTTGTTATACCGGTGAGTCTGTTTCTTTTTTGTTATTCACTAGTTTGTTCTAATTTTTAGATTCCACATATAAGTGAAAACATACAGTATTTGTCTTTTAATTTTATCTCTTATCTTTGTGTGTTTTATAATGTATACAGTATATTAATATAGTGAGATCTGCATATAGTTACTAAAAATATAGTACAAATAGAGGATAGTTTGCTTATTTTTAAAATAAATGCATGAAATAAAATATGGTAAGTTCAGGGTATGGAGAAGAAGAAATAATACCATGGGGGGGGGGAATGGTAGTGTAAATTAAGAATCATTATCTTCTTTGAAATCCTCTAAAAACTCTTGACTGTTTCCCTCATTTAGAATTTTGTATGGATTTACTAATATTTTCCTTTATATTTTATGTTTGTAGTCTTGTATCCTTAATGACCTTCCATACCTTTATTTTCTTTTTCTTTTTAGTTTTATTGAGGTATAATTTATACACAAAAATACTGTACACATTTCAGGTATGTAAACTCTTCATGAGTTTGGACATATGCAAAGTTTCTGTTGTCCAAGATGAATAAGTTGTAGAGATCTGCCATACAACATAGTATCTCTAGGTAACAAACCAGTATTGTGCAGTGTAAAACACTATTCATTTTTTACAATGTATGTTGAGGTAGGAGAAACTGGGATGAATAGAAATAATCAACTTTATTCAGGTTTTTTAATATTGTAAGCATGGAATTGTGTGCAGCATTTCTTAATTTTTAAAAATAATTTAGATATGTGTCCCTATATCTAGTTTCTCACTCATTTTAGTCGTTCCCTCTTTATTTCAATTTTGTTTGCTAGGCTTTTCAAGAATATTAGATTGTTGGGTTTCCTTCCCTTAGACAAGTAACCAATTTTTAGATTTTTATCAGTTTCCTTGTTCTATCTACTTTATGAGTTATTAATTTCTTATTTGCTCTGTAGTCTGATTCATTTTTGGTGTTGTGCTCATCCTCTGAGTTTTGGGAATGAGATTAGTTACACATTTCCTTTTAGTTCATAGTGCTTTCAATATATTTTTGCTGTTCATTTTCAAACCATAAACAAGACAAAAAGACAACCCTCAGAATGGGAAAAAATATTTGCAAATGAAGCAGTTGACAAAGGGTTAACGTCCAAAATTTACAAGCAGCTCATGCAGCTCAATATCAAAAAAACAAACAACCCAATCCAAAAATGGGCAGAAGACCTAAATTGACATTTCTCCAAAGAAGATATACAGATTGCCAACAAACACATGAAAGAATGCTCAACAGCACTAATCATTAGAGAAATGCAAATCAAAACTACAATGAGGTATCACCTCACACCAGTCAGAATGGCCATCATAAAAAAATCTACAAACAGTAAATGCTGCAGAGAGTTTGGAGAAAAGGGATCCCCCTTGCACCGTTGGTGGGAATATAAATTGATACAGCCACTATGGAGAACAGTATGGTGGTTCCTTAAAAAACTAAAAATAGAATGACCTTCCATACCTTTTGAGAGCAGGATATGCATTCTATTCTTCTCTGCTTAAGACCTAAACATTTGGATGCTTGCACCACCATTTATTAACTGAATATAAGTTATACTGCAGTACAAAGGGCCTAAAAATTGTAGTGGCTCACAACAAGAGTTTTATTTCTAGCTCACACTACTTTTCCATTGTGGGAGAGCTGTGAATTTGTTTTATGTAGATTTTGCAAAAGAGGAAAGGTATATATGGGAAACCTTCTGCAGGCTCTTAAAAATTTTGTCCATAGATGACATTTGTTACCCTCACATTTCATTAAATTAATCAGGACATATGCCAAATGTGATGTCAGTGTGACTAGGAAGTACAGTCCACTTATAGCAAGGGACTTAATAGGAGGAAAATAAGAATTGTGACAAAAAGGTAACACAAAATACCATAAGTTATATGAACTGAAATCAATGACTTAAGTCCTCCAATTTGCAGAGTGGCTGTAAGATGTAATTGCAAGCAGTGACAAGTGACAAGTGTGAAAACATCCAACACAATACCTGGAGTAATGCAGATATCAATAAAGATATTTTCCCTTCTAAACTTGCAAGTAATTCACCTTCTTAGGCATTCAAAACCATTCTAGGTAAAGACAGTGATGATGAAGTTACACCTATCTCATGCCCACGAAACCACACCCACACCCATTCACACACACGTATATATATATATATATATATATATATATATATATATATATATACACACACATATGTGTGTATGAGTAAATAATATCATCCCTTGGTTGAATGAGTCATATCTGATATAAAAAAAAAACATTTTCTGAGCCTATGCAATCACTTTCCAAGAAGTTACAAATTACAATCATATGTGTTTCTTAAAAATGCAGAGCCTTAAATAAAAAGCTTATATTTTGCTGCTTTATTAGGGGGTGCAGTCCCAAGGAAGCAGAAGTGAGAGGAAAGGGGAGTTAGTGACAAATATGTAGGTAGCTGACTACTGCTTAGAATCAAGCTCAAATTATGACTTCATGTCACAGAATTGCCCTCTTTGAGACTCCAAGACTACTGCTCCTTTTCAGGAAGTCTGTCCCAAAATATGAAAAGGGAATAATTTATCTGTTTGATCCTCTTCCCATTAGTAAAAATTTTTCCCCCTAATTCGCCTGTCCTTCCATGTTGTTCATCTGTCAGTGTCATTCAGATCTTCTGGAATCTTATGCTTCAGCAGCAGTAGTAGAACCTTGGTGAAGGAGGTGAGAGTCACAGGATGAAGGTTTAAAGATGAGGTGCTGTTGAAATTTGCTATGTGAAGTTGGTTGCTGTGGCCAGAAGTTGGACTGAGTCTATTCAGACTTGGTTGCTGTGGTGACAGCTCTGCGAAACGATGACCAAAGGCATCAAAAACAGATGAGGTTAGAAAGATCTTAGATGGCATAAATAAGATGGCATTATGATTTGTTCTCCATGAGGACACCTTTGAGAGTAAAACGGGGTGCTATTAACAATTACACCTGAAAAACAGACTTAAGCCAGGGCAGCCTAAGGCAAATTGGCAACTGTGGTCACCCACTGCATAAAGGCTTTTGATAAATATTCTCTCTACTGAAGAATGCCTGAACTAAAACAAAAACAAAAAGCACTGAACACATTAAAATTGAGAGTTTTGTAAGGACAAAATATTGTAAAATAGGAATCCTCCCGTAAGATGTATATTGTAATGATATGACAGTAGACAAGTAGAATCACCCTTGCCTAAGGATGTTGCTGTGATTACCCAAAATAAGATGAGACATCCAATTAAATTCCATATTAAGATTCAAAAATAATTGAATTACAGACACACACTGCTCACTCCTACTTGTGATTTTTAACTTTTAATTTTCTATATGATTAAATATGAATAGCCCCATTGGTTATATGGTTATTAAATCACAACTCCATACCCTTTCTAATCACTTTTCTTAACTCTCCTCTTGTTTTCCCTCACACGAAGTAATTACCATTTATCTCTGTAAACTACTTTTCTCTCTGAAATCTGAGATTGCTAAAATATTTAATTAACTACTTATAAATTATGACTTGTATAGGATAATAGTACAGAAATATTTGTATGGCTAAATATAAATTATTAACATCTCTCAAAAGCCTAGCATTTACTAGTATATAAGGAAATTTATTTCAGAAGTAAGCAAAAGGCCTAGCACTGTCATTAGCACTGTGACAATGTACTAGTCACTTAAAATGCCTGGGAGTCAGTGTCTTGTTAATTTAACGGAAAATTAGAACTGGGTCCAGTCAGTGCTATACAGCATCTTATGGGTATTATGTAAGTCCTTTAGTAGCTCTTCAGGTAGAATTCATGAATGGATAACAGTCTAATATATAACTTCTTTACCCATTTATAAGGCTTTTATAAAAAGTTCTCAATATCATCTGTTCTACCAGTTAGGTGTGTGAAAACACTTAAATTTAGAAAGTATCTAAATACTTAGAAAACCAGTGGACCAAAGTCTAACTATGAAAATGCATGGTGCTGTGATATCAATACTTGACTTTGCAACATTCAAACTGAAAATTGAAGCAACTCTCCATAATAACCTTTTGAGTGTAGCCAACATACATGGACAAATTGAAGAAGAAATTCAATTGTGAGTGATAGAAACTGGCACTGGAAATTAATATAAGTAAGATGAAGGGTATTGATCACTGTTAACTAACTAGGAATGGAAAAAAGGGGAAAAAATGTCCAGCATATTTAAAAAGATAATTGAAAAATGGAATACAACACCTTCTTGATAATTTCTCAAGTTAACTATGAAGGCTGCAAAGGAAGTCAGATAGAGAGAGCCAGTTAGCATTCAAGTTAATATGCAAATATAAGCATAGAAAAGTACATCTTCTTTGAAATGGATTAAAATTACACCTATCAAATAATACAGAACTTAAGTTATTCTCAAACACTATGCTAGTATCTTAAAAATTATACGTAAACACACACATGTACTATCAAAGAAAAATAAGTAGTTTGGAACAAGAGTGTCTTCTAAAAGAGAAGTGTTTAGGTTTCACAAATAAAAACCAGTAATTTAAATTAATAAGTAAGCCCCAGTTTCCTCCATGTCAGTGGTAGCTACCAAAAATCTAATTCTCCATGTATCTTCAAGAAATACAAACAATCCAGTGAGGACAGCAAATAAACCCAATCACATCCAACAACTCTATCATAACAAGAAGATAGAAAATGTGAGATGAACATTAATATCTGTGTAAAGAAGCAAATAAATATTCCAGAATGATCATAACTATCTCTGGATTCCAGGCCAGATCAAAATCAAATAGAATACATGGAAATAATGAGAAAACAGTAAAAGCTTAAAATGGAGAAAATGTTAAAAGAGATAATGCAACTCTGAATGAAAAATATTAATAACAGAGGCATGGCGGATCAGAGCTTTTTTCCCGGGGAATCTAAAAGAGAGAGGTTTGAAAGTCCATGGAACAAAAAGTTGTAGTTTTAGGAAGGCACTGCTTTTAGAGTCACTTAGAAGGAGAATAGCCCCTGGACACTTGATACTGAAGGAGACAGTAAACAAGTGGTGGATATTAAAGTCCGTACAGAAAGAAAAAAAGAACTAAATGTTAAAAGACTTACCACTGCCACACCCCTGCCGAAAGTGCCATCAATTAAAGAAATGTCACATTCTTAAAAGCAGAGGACACTTTTGAACTAAAAATGTGAATAAATTAATAAACAGAAAATGACATTCATACAAAGCTACTATAATTAAAAATATAAATGATAAGAAAATAAAGGTACTGAAATTTCACCTGCCAAAACTCAACTATAATGCCGAGAAAAGCTATAACACAATATTGCAAGCCAGAGGCTGGCAAACTCTTTTTTTATAAAAGGTAGGAGAGTAAACATTTTAGACTTTGTGGGCCACATACAGTCTCTATAAAACAGCGGTCCCAAATCTTCTTGGCCCCAGAGACCAGTTTCATGGAAGAAAATTTTTCCACAAACTGGAAGTGAGGGGATGGTTTGGGATGATTCAAGTACATTACATTTATTGTGCACTTTATTTCTATTATTATTACATTGTAATATATAATGAAATAATTATACAGTTCACCATAACGCAGAATCAGTGGGAGCCCTGAGCTTGTTTTCCGGCAGCTAGATGGTCCCATCTGGGGTCTGATGGGAGACAGTGACACCCAAAGTGTGTTGCTTATATCCAGTCTACTCCGTGAGATGCAGCTTAATTGTCACTTGCCGCTCACTGATAGGGTTTTGATATGAGTCTGCAAGCAATTGATTTATTATGGTCTCTCTGCAGTCAAACGTCTCTGCTAATGATTATCTGTATTTGCAGCCGCTCCCCAGTGCTAGCATCAGCACCTCAGCTCCACCTCAGATCATCAGGCATTAGATTCTCATAAGGAACACGTAACCTAGATCCCTCGTATGCACAGTTCACAGTAGGGTTCACGCTCCTATGAGCATCTAATGCCACCACTGATCTGACAGGAGGCGGAGCTCAGTAATGTGAGGGATGGGGGCGGCTATAAATACAGATGGAGCTTAGCTCACCTGCAGCTCACCTCCTGCTGTGAGGCCCAGTTCCTAACAGGCCACAGACCGGTACCAGTCTGTGGCCCGGGGATTGGGGACCTCTGCTATAGAATATTCTTCTTTGTTTTGTTTTACCACCTTTCAAACATGTAACAGACATTCTAAGCTCATGAATGATCCAAAACAAGTTATAAGCTAACAACAACAACATCAACAAATAACAAACAAAAAACCCAAAACAAGTTGTAAGCCACATTGGCTCACAGGCCATAGTTTTCCAATCCCTGCCCTAGATTGATTTAATGTCCTTAAAAACTTTTGCAGGTATTAAAACATTCCTTGGTTTAGACATTAAAAAGCTCAGAATGTAAATGTGCTACAGAATTGACATGGGAAATAAGAATTAACTAAGCCTAGGAAAAACACTGAGGTAGAACATAAATTCACCTCAAAAATAACATAAATATATATAAGTACAAAAATATATAGATACATATTTAAATATATATATATATGTATCAGAGTAGCAAATGAGAATAAATTCAATGAAAAACACAATAGCTCTCAAAAAAGAATAAATACTGCCAAGAAAAGAAAAACAAAGAGGAAAAAAGGAAAAGAAAAAAGTGAGATAGAAAAGATATCAAAGATTTATCATATGTATTTTAAGAGCATATGAAAAATAAAATCAAAACAATGGAAGATAATGAATATTATAAATTATAATGAAATAACATTTAAAACTTGGAAAGCAACCCAATGAAAATGTCAAACATTTTGGACAGATAATTCAAAAAAGAAAATAAACAGCAAATAAGTATATGACAGAGACTCAACATCATTAGGCATTAGGTAAAGCAAATTAAAATCAACAATAATATATCACTACAGTATTGACTAGGCTTGCTAAAAATATGTACAGTTGACCATTCCAAGTGCTGACAAGGTTACAGAACAATTTGTTATCTTATACAAAGGTGGTAGGAATGCAACATGATATAGAAAGAAATAATTTGACAATTTCTTATTAAGTTAAGTATTTACTTACCTTGTGATTCAGTAACATCAATCCTAGGTATTTATGCAAGGAAAATAAAAATATGCTCACCTAAAACCTCTATAAGAGTGTTTAGTGTGGCTTGACTCACAATCACCAATAACTTAGAAAACCCAAATGTTCATATATTTGGTGGATATTAAAAAAGAAAACTTTGGTACATCTATATAATGATTATTACTCACAATAAAAAATAAACCATTGAAATATACAACAACATGGATGGATTTTAAATGCATTATAGTCATCAGGATTTGGCAAATTATGATCCATAGGCTAGATCTGTCCTGCTGGGACCTGAATCTGGCCACCCCATTCATCTGCCTATTGTCTAAGTCTGCTTCAAGCTACACTGATAGATTTTAGTAGTTGTAACAGAGACCAACAGAGACCGTATTTCTCATTCAACTGAAAATATTCACTATTTGGCCCTTTACAGAAAATGTTTGCTGACCTCTGTACTAAATGAAAGAAGCCAGACTCAATAGGTTACATACCAGATGAGCCCACTTTTATAACATTCCAAAAAAGGCAAATATATAATCAGAAATCACATCAGTGGTTTCTAAGAGCTAGAGGTCATGGGATGGTTGAATTACAGAAAGACATGAGGGAATATTTCAGAGGTAATAAAATTGTTCAACACCTTGATTGTGATGGCAGTTGCATGACAGTATGCATTTACCAAAATTAGTAGAACTCTATAATAATTAAGGTGAATTTTATGCTATTTAAATTTTACTTTAAAAAAATGGAAATAATAAAGAGATGGGGAGAATAATATCAAACCAGTGTAAGCCCCTATCCATCACACAAGGAAGAATTAAGGAAAAATAAATATTAAAAAGAAAAGATGAACACTTTATAATGCTAAAGACTAAAATCACAATGATAATATAAGAATTTTTTATATCTTTGCACCAAAAGCACCCTCAAAGAGCAGAGAATACAGGAAGTAGAAGGAGAAATAGACCAAGAAACAGTGATAGGACTAGAATGTTTTACACCACTTTCAGTCCAAAATTGATCAATTGGATAAAGAATAAGTAAAGATATTTAAGCACTAAACAGCATAATCAGTAAGTAGATCTTCTAAGCATATGTTAAAATTTAGAGAATATACAGTCTTTTCAAACATACCTGGAATATTCCTAAGAATTTTCATGTTTTCCTTTTAAAAAATTCCCAATAGCTTTTGCAAAATAGAATTAATGTAAACAACATTTATTTATTTATTATAACCAAAATAAAACTCAAAATTACTATCATATTAGAGGAGTAGGAAAACCTTTCATAAAAAAAAACTTATCTGCAGGAGAAAATATAAAACTAAAACTACAGAATTTATTTAAAATATGGATTATGAAAATACAGTATCTTGTGGATATTAATAAAACAGTGAAAAGCAAAAAACTTATAGCCTCAAATATGTACCATAAAAATAAAGTTTCAGAAAAAATAAAAAATAAATGATGAGCTGAAAAACTACAGAAGAAAATAAATAAATGACAAAGCAAAAGAAAGACAAAGGAAAGAAGAAAGGCAGTAAAGATTAAACCAGAAATCAGTAATAAAAACAAAATAATACTAATTGCAACCTAACTAACATAATCCTAAAGAAAAAAAGGAAATAAAGTTGTACAAAAGAAGAAATAACAAGAAAAATGTGACAAATAGAGAAAATAAGGGACATTTTGAGAAAATAATGTCTAAGGGACATTTTGAATATTCATATTTGAAAACTAGATGAAATAGATAATTTCCTAGAACAAAATATTTACTAAAATTGGTTCCAGTAAAGAAAGAAAGCTTTAAACAAAACAATCTCTATTAGAATGCAGAAAGAAACATCAAAAACTACCCAACAGTGTTTCCTTTTCTCTATATTAGGAGCTTGAAAGACTGAATAGTCACCAACTCTTCTTGCATCTGCTAGGAGAGAACACGGGACAAATTGTTTGTGTATGGGCTACTGGAGCCCAGATTTACAAGCAGAAACTGTTAAGGGAATCAATACTATGGTAGGAAAACCTGAATTGTAATGGAGGAATTCCTGGAGCCTCAATGTGGACAACTCTGACTTAAAAATTCTGGGGGAACCCAGCCGTAAAGGGGACCCAAACAACATTGTGCATTTTACGTCCAGGAGCTTAACCAGGTTCCCATAGTAAATATCAGAGAAAAATCACCTCCTGCTTATGTTAGGGAGAGAGAAAAAGGAATAATTTTGAAACACTTTAAAGTACAGTTGACCCTTCAACAACACAGGTTTGAACTACACAGGTCCACTTATCTTGCGCTTCCTTCAATAAATGCATACTACAGTACTACACAATCCATAGTTGGTAGAATTTGTGGTTGCAGAACCACAGATATGGAGGGCTGACTGTAAAGTTATATATGGATTTTCAGGATTTTAGAGTTGACACTCCTAACCCCATCATTGTTCAAGGGTCAACTGTACTATGTTCTTAACAGGGACTGCCCCCAGGGGAAACTAGTTAGCAAGAGCCTAATACCCCTGCTGAGGTATTATAAGAGCCTGACTGACCTGGGGAAAGGGAAATACCCAACTCCAGCCCATTCTAGACATACTGTCCCAACTAAGGGGGGAGAAAAAAATGGAGAAACATTTGTGAGGGTCACAGTCCAGAAGTGTAGGTTCACTAAAAGACTGAGACTAGTCATAGAACTATAGAAAGCTTCTCCCCCCTCCACATCTCACCACCACGTTACTAAGGCTGATTTATAGCAGCTCCTTTTACCTGATATATCATGCCCAGCTATCAGGAAGAAAAAAAATCACAAGCCATACCAAAAGGCAAAAAACACGGTTTGAAGAGTCAGAACAAACATCAGAACTAGACATGGCAAGGATGCTGGAATTATCAGACTGGGAATTTAAAACATCTATGATTAGAATGAAAACACAGCATTTGTGGGATGCAGCAAAAGCAGTGTTTAGAGAGAAATTTATAGCATTGAATATATATATATCAGAAAAGTAGATCTAAAATCAATAATCTAAGTGTCCACATTAGGAAACTAGAAGAAGCAGAGAAAATTAAATCCAAAGTAAGCAAAAGAAAAGAAATAGTAAGACTTAGAACAGAAATCAATAAAATTGAAAACAGGAACTCAATACAAAAAAAAAATCAAAACAAAACCTGGTTATTTGAAAGATCAGTTTTCGGTTATTTTGAAAGATTATTTGAAAAGATTGATAAAATTGAAGACTTTAGTCAAGCTAACTAAAAAAACATGAGAGAGGACACAGAAATGAAAAAGGGGCCTCACCACAGATCACGTGGACATTTATTCAAACTTGCTGAAACTTGGAAGCAAAAAAGATGTCCTTCAGTAAGTGAATGGGTAAATAAACTGTGGTCCATCCAGACAATGGAATACTTTTCAGTGCTAAAAAGAATTGAGCTATCAAGACATGAAAAGACATGGAGGAAACATAAATACATGTTACTAAGTAAAAGAAGCCAACCTGAAAACGTTACATACCTCATGATTCCAACTGTATGACATTATGTGAAAGGAAAAGCTGTGGACACAGTATAAAGATCAGTGGTTGCCATGGGTTGCGGTGAGCCTGAGGAAATTAGAAGGTAGAGCACAGAGAATTTTTTAGGGCCATGTATGTGTGCTGTATGATACCATGAAGGTGTCTTGCTTTCACATGGTTTACTTCCTCGTTTTGGTAGAGCACAACATCAAGTAGCTTCCTGAAAAAAAGTAACTTTATTGATACATTCTGAGAAAAAATTATACTCTAACTTCACATTTGATTGGTACAAAATTCTAAGTAGGAAATCATTATCCTTCAGAATTTTGAAGGTATTACTCCATTGACCTCCAAGTTCTGTAGTAATGTTGAGAAATACAAAATCATCCTTATTCCTAAGCCTATGTATGTCACCTGCACATTCTTTTATTTCTGGAAGCATGTTTTTCTGTTTATCCCCTGTGTTTTAAAATTTTACAATGATGTACTTTGGGATAAGGTTATTCCATACAATATGCTAGGCAATCACTGGCACCTTTCAAAATAAAAATCCACATTCTTTAGTTCTGGAAAGTTCTTAAGTTATTTCTTGTATTGCTTTGTACCTTGCATTTGCTCTGTTACCACTTTTTTTTTTTTTTTAACAGATACTTTTTTTTTAATATATATAAATTTATTTTTGGCTGTGTTGGGTCTTCGTTGCTGCGTGCAGGCTTTCCCCATTTGCAGCAAGCAGGGGCTACTCTTCGTTGTGGTGCGCAGGCTTCTCACTGTGGTGGCTTCTCCTGTTGCAGAGCATGGGCTCTAGGTACGCAGCTTTCAGTAGTTGTGGCTCACAGGCTCCAGAGCGCAGGCTCAGTAGTTGTGGCACATGGACTTAGCTGCTCCACGGCATGTGGGATCCTCCCGGACCAGGGCTCGAACCCAAGTCCCCTGCATTGGCAGGCAGATTCTTAACCACTGCGCCACCAGGGAAGCCCTCTGTTACCTCTTTTAAAACTCCTACTATTTAGACATTGGACCTCCTGGCCTTATCTATTTATTGCCTTATCTCATTATTTGTTATCTTTCCCCAAATATATTCTTCTTTCTCTACTTTCTTTAACTTTATTTCTTTCTAATCAGTTGCTTAATTATGCTGTAGTATTTTTATTTTCAATACTCCTTTTTCTTAAAAAATCATTTTTTATTTAAAATGTTGTTACTTTTCTTTCAGAGGCTATTAATATTAATTTTCATTTTAGAAATATGCTTGTCTGTTCAATCTCTGTTTCCATCAAGTTGCTTTATGTTTATTCATGTTTTCAACTCTGGTAATACTTGCTTGTATGCCCAAGAGTAAAGGGTTAAAAATCTGTTTTAATTTAGGAAAAGATATATGAGGCTTGCCAACCCTAAACTTTCCTATGGTATAATTTACTGAGGCTGTTTCTTGGGGGAACTCTTTTTTTTTCTCCCCCACCCCCCAGCAGTTTTCCTCCTTGGTGTCCATACGTTTGTTCTCTACATCTGTGTTCCAACTTCTGCCCTGCAAACCGGTTCATCTGTACCATTTTTCTAGGTTCCACATACATGTGTTAATATACGATATTTGTTTTTCTCTTTCTGACTTACTTCACTCTGTATGTCAGTCTCTAGATCCATCCACGTCTCAACAAATGACCCAATTTCGTTCCTTTTTATGGCTGAGTAATATTCCATTGTATATATGTACCACAACTTCTTTATCTATTTGTCTGTCGATGGGCATTTAGTTTGCTTCCATGACCTGCCTATTGTAAATAGTTCTGCAGTGAACATTGGGGTGCATGTGTCTTTTTGAACTATGGTTTTCTCTGGGTATGTGCCCCATAGTGGGATTGCTGGATCACCTGGTAATTCTATTTTTAGTTTTTTAAGGAACCTCCATACTGTTCTCCATAGTGGCTGTATCAATTTACATTCCCACCAACAGTGCAAGAGGGTTCCCTTTTCTCCACACCCTCTCCAGCGTTTGTTGTTTGCAGATTTTCTGATGATGCCCATTCTAACTGGTGTAAGGTGATATCTCACTGTAGTTTTGATTTGCATTGCTCTAATAATTAGTGATGTTGAGCAGGTTTGCATGTGCTTCTTGGACATCTGTATGTTTTCTTTGGAGAAATGTCTATTTAAGTCTTCTGCCCATTTTTGGATTGGGTTGTTGGTTTCTTTAGTATTGAGCTGCATGAGCTGTTTATGTATTTTGGAGATTAATCCTTTGTCCATTGATTCATTAGCAAATATTTTCTTCCATTCTGAGGGTTGTCTTTTTGTCTTGTTTATGGTTTCCTTTGCTGTGCAAAAGCTTTGAAGTTTCATTAGGTCCCATTTGTTTAGTTTTGTTTTTATTTCCATTACTCTAAGAGGTGGATCAAAAAAGATCTTGTTGTGATTTATGTCAAAGAGTGTTCTTCCTATGTTTTCCTCTAAGAGTTTTATAATGCCCGGTCTTACATTTAGGTCTGTAATCCATTTTGAGTTTATTTTTGTGTGTAGTGTTAGTGTTCTAATTTCATTCTTTTACATGTAGCTGTCCAGTTTTCCCAGTACCACTTATTGAAGAGGCTGTCTTTTCTCCATTGTATATCCTTGCCTTCTTAGTCATAGATTAGTTGACCATAGGTGTGTGGGTTTATCTCTGGGCTTTCTATCCTGTTCCATTGATCTATATTTCTGTTTTTGTGCCAGTACCGTATTGTCTTGATTACTGTAGCTTTGTAGTATAGTCTGAACTCAGGGAGTCTGAGTCCTCCAACTCCATTTTTATCCCTCAAGACTGCTTTGGCTATTCAGGGTCTCTTGTGTCTCCATACAAATTTTAAGACTTTTTGTTCTAGTTCTGTAAAAAACGCCGTTGGTAATTTGATAGGGATTGCATTGAATCTGTTGATTGCTTTGGCTAGTATAGTCATTTTCACAATGCTGATTCTTCAGTCCAAGAATATGGTATATCTCTCCATCTGTTGGTATCATCTTTAATCTCTTTCATCAGTGTCATAGTTTTCTGCACACAGGTCTTTTGTCTCCCTAGGTAGGTTTATTCCTAGGTATTTTATTCTTTTTGTTGCAATGGTAAATGGGAGTGTTTCCTTAATTTCTCTTTAAGATTTTTCATCATTAGTGTATAGGAATGCAAGAGATTTCTGTGCATTAATTTTGTATCCTGCAACTTTACCAAATTCATTGATTAGCTCTAGTAGTTTTCTGGTGGCATTTTTAGGATTCTCTATGTATAGTATCATGTCATCTGCAAACAGTGACAGTTTTACTTCTTCTTTTCCAATTTATACCTTTTATTTCTTTTTCTTCCCTGATTGCCTTGGCTAGGACTTCCAAAACTATGTTGAATAATACTGGTGAGAGGGGACATTCTTTTCTACTTCCTGATCCTGGAGGAAATGCTTTCAGTGTTTCACCATTGAGAATGATGTTTGCTGTGGGTTTGTCATATATGGCCTTTATTATGTTGAGGTAGGTTCGCTCTATGCCCACTTTCTGGAGAGTTTTTATCATAAATGGGTGTTGAATTTTGACAAAGGTTTTTCTGCATCTATGGAGATCATCATATGGTTTTTATTCTTCAGTTTGTTAATATGGTGTATCACATTGATTGATTTGCATATATTGAAGAATCCTTACATCCCTGGAATAAATCCCACTTGATCATGGTGTTATGATCCGTTTAATGTGTTGTTGGATTCTGTTTGCTTGTATTTTGGTGAGGATTTTTGCATCTACGTTCATCAGTGATATTGGTCTGTAATTTTCTTTTTTTGTAGTACCTTTGTCTGGTTTTGGTATCAGGGTGATCGTGGCATCATAGAATGAGTTTGGGAGTGTTCCTTCCTCTGCAATTATTTGGAAGAGTTTGAGAAGGATGGGTGTTAGCTCTTCTCTAAATGTTAGATAGAATTCACCTGTGACGCCCTCTGGTCCTGGACTTTTGTTTGTTGGAAGATTTTTAATGACAGTTTCAATTTCATTACTTCTGATTGGTCTGTTCATATTTTCTATTTCTTCCTGTTTCAGTCTTGGAAGGTTATACCTTTCTAATAATTTGTCCATTTCTTCCAAGTTGTCCATTTTATTGGCATAGAGTTTCTTATAGTAGTCTCTTAGGATGCTTTGTATTTCTGTGGTGTCTGTTGTAACTTCTCCTTTTTCATTTCTAATTTTATTGATTTGAGTTCTCTCCCTCTTTTTTTTGATGAGTCTGGCTAATGGTTTATCAATTTTGTTTATCTTCTCAAAGAACCATCTTTTAGTTTTATTGATCTTTGTTATTGTTTTCTTTGTTTCTATTTCATTTATATCTGTGCTGATCTTTATGATTTCTTTCCTTCTGCTAACTTTGGGTTTTATTTGTTCTTCTTTCTCTAGCTCCTTTAGGTGTATGGTTAGATTGTTTATTTGAGATTTTTCTTGTTCCTTGAGGTAAGCTTGTATAGCTATAAACTTCTCTCTTAGATCTGATTTTGCTGCATCCCATAGGTTTTGGATCATCGTGTTTTCATTGTCATTTGTCTCTAGGTATTTTTTGATCCTCTTTGATTTCTTCATTGATCTCTTGGTTATTTAGTAACATATTGTTTAGCCTCCATGTGTTTGTGATTTTTGCTTTTTGTTCCCTGTAATTCATTTCTGGTCTCATAGCGATGTGGTCAGAAAAGATGCTTTATATGAATTCAATTTTCTTAAATCTACTGTGCCTTGATTTTTGACCCAAGATGTGATCTATCCTGGAGAACATTCCGGGTGCACTTGAGAATAAAGTGTAATCTGCTTTCTGGAATGGAATGTCCTATAAATATCAATTAAATCTATCTGGTCTATTTTGTCATTTAGAGCTTTTGTTTCCTTATTTATTTTCATTTTGGATGATCTGTCCATTGGTGTAAGTGAGGTGTTAACGTCCCTCACTATTATTGTGTTACTGTCGATTTCCTCTTTTATAGCTGTTAGCAGTTGCCTTATGTATTGAGGTGCTCCTATGTTGGGTGAGTATATATTTATAATTGTTATATCTTCTTCTTGGATTGATCCCTTGATCATTATGTAGTGACCTTCTTTGTCTCTTGTAATAGTCTGTTTTAAAGTCTATTTTGTCTGATCTGAGAATTGCTACTCCAGCTTTCTTTTGATTTCCATTTGCATGGACTATCTTTTCCATCCCCTCACTTTAAGTCTGTATGTGTCCCTAGGGCTGTAGTGGATCTCTTGTAGACAGCATATATGTCGGTCTTGTTTTTGTATCCATTCAGCAAGCCTTTGGGTTTTGGTTGGAGCATTTAATCCATTTACATTTAAGGTAGTGTTTAAGGCAATTGATATGTATGTTCCTATGACCATTTTCTTAATTGTTTTGGGCTTGTTTTTGTAGGTCCTTTTCTTCTCTTATGTTTCCCACTTAGAGAAGATCCTTTAGCATTTGTTATAGAGCTCATTTGGTGATGCTGAATTCTCTTAGCTTTTGCTTGTCAGTAAAGCTTTTGATTTTTCCATCAAATCTAAATCAGATCCTTGCTGGGTAGAGTAATCTTGGTTGTAGGTTCTTCCCTTTCATCACTTTAAGTATATCATGCCACTCCCTTCTGGCTTGTAGAGTTTCTGCTGAGAAACCAGCTGTTAACCTTATGGGAGTTCCCTCGTATGTTATTTGTCATTTTTCCCTTTGTGCTTTCAATAATTTTTCTTTGTCTTTAATTTTTGCCAGTTTGATTACTATGTGTCTTGGCATGTTTCTCCTTGGGTTTATCCTGTATGGAACTCTCTGCACTTCCTGGACTTGGGTGGCTATTTCCTTTCCCATGTTAGGGAAGTTTTCGACTATAATATCTTCAAATATTTTCTCTGGTACTTTTTCTCTCTCTTCTCCTTCTAGGGCCCCTATAATGCGAATGTTGTTGCATTTAATATTGTCCCCGAGGTCTCTTAGGCTGTCTTCCTTTCTTTTCATTCTTTTATCTTTATTCTCTTCTGTGGCAGTGAATTCCACCATTCTGTCTTCCAGGTCACTTATCCGTTCTTCTGCCTCAGTTATTCTGCTATTGATTCTTTCTAGTGTAGTTTTCATTTCAATTATTATATTGCTCATCTCTGTTTGTTTGTTCTTTAATTCTTCTAGTTCTTTGTTAAACATTTCTTGCATCTTCTCGATCTCTGCCTCCATTCTTTTTCTGAGGTCCTGGATCATCTGCACTATCATTATTCTGAGTTCTTTTTCTGGAAGGTTGCCTATCTCCACTTCATTTGGTTGTTTTTCTGGGGTTTTATCTTGGTCCTTCATCTGGTACATAGCCCTCTGCCTTTTCATCTTGTCTGTCTTTCTGTGAATGTGGTTTTTGTTCCACAGGCTGCAGGATTGTAGTTCTTCTTGATTCTCTTGGGGGAACTCTTGATTTGAAATCTTTACTTCTTCCATTTTATGTAGGCCTCATTTCCAAGAGATATACATTCCAATCTTGTTCCCTATCTTTTCCAGTCACAAATCTCTCTGGTTTACACCCACAGGACAATAAGCTTCTGATTTTCTGCCGAAGTGAATGAGGGGACAATTGCCCATCTGCATAGAGTAGAGGAAGGGACCTGAGGGGGTTAACAATTTCTTCTTGAAAATCATGTTGGTGTTAGTCTGACTTTCAACTTTATTCTGAGAGTTACTTATGGATACCAGTTCTTCAGCCCTTAGATGATTCTGCAGTATGTATCAGATTTGTTTAGGATTTAGCTTCCATAGTTTGGTTAAGTTACTTATTACTTGTCCTTCAGAACAGCTTCCCAAATGCTACTGTAATTCCTCTCCTATTCTATTTGCCAGTATGTATTTATGCCTCTATTTTTTTCCCCTTAATTATTGTCATTGAGCCAGTGTAAAAAGAGAGTAAAAATAAATTTGTGTACTTATAATTAATTCATGTAGCAATCTTTACCTGGAGTTCCTAAAAGTTTTCTTGAAACCTGAATTAATTGTCATTGTAAGTCACCATTTTATCTTATCCTCAGTCCATTCTGCCTTATGAATCCTAGTAAACAGGCATGTTAAGGAGCTAGTTGCTTAGGTCCCTTAAAAGAACAGAAAGAAATTTTGTAACTTCATAAAGGACAGTGTTATAGTGTGGAGAATATGTGAAAGGTTTTACAAACCTTACCAATTCCAGGTTAAAAAATGGTATAATTCTGTAGAGCTGATTACTTCTATCTGGCTGTATTAATTTCACTTAGTGAAATAATTGGCAATATAGCTTGACTGGTCTATTGGAGTTCGGAGATGGAAGGCAACATTGCTTGTGGGCAGAAAAATAAATGCACACTTGTCTTTATTTGTGTCCTCTGATCAATGTAAATATTTTGAATTGTAAATCATCACAAAGAAGAGAGAGTAGTAAACTAAAAAATGATAGTGACGTTTTATTTGAGATTTTATAAATATCTTCATGTTATTCCTAAATAGCCATTGGTAATTAGTTATTAAACACATGAAATCATCATGAGGACCACTCCTTATTATATAAATGAAGGTTTGTGTATGTATGTGTATGTGTGTGTGTGTGTGTGTGTTTGAATACATATTTTTAACATAAATACATGTATACCCTTTCAATATGTATTTAACTTTTAAGTTCCTGTCTCTCAATCCAATAAAATAATATGCATATCTACTGTATTCATCTCCTAAAGCTGCTGTAACAAAGTACCACAAACTGGGTGGCCTAAAATAGTGGAAATTTATTCTCTCACAATTCTGGAGGCTAGTCTGAAATAAAGGTGTCAACAAGGCTTTGCTCCCTTCTGGGTAGACTTTGTTCCTTGCTTCTTCCTAGCTTCTGGTGGTGGCCATCAGTCCTTGGTGTTCCTTGGTTTGCAGCTACATCACTTCATCTCTACCTGTGTCATCACATGGCATTCTCTCTATGGGTCTCTAACTTCAAGTGGCTTTTTTCTCTTCTTTTTTAAAAATTTTATCAAAGTATAGTTGATTTAAAATGTAGTGTTAATTTTGGCTGTACAGCAAAGTGATTCAGATATATGTATATATATTCTTTTCCAGTAGAGTTTATCTCAGGATATTGAATATAGTTCCCTGTGCAATACAGTAGCACCTTGTTGTTTATCCATCCTGTATATAATAGTTTACATCTGCTAATTCCAAACTCCCAATCTGTCCCTCCCCCATTCTATTTTTCATTTTCTGAAGAACATCCATACTGTTTTCCTTAGAGGCTGCACCAATTTACATTCCCACCAACAGTGTAAGAGTGTTCCCTTTCTCCACACCCTCTCCAACATTTATTATTTGTAAACATTTTAATGATGGCCATTCTGATGGTGTAAGGTGGTACCTCATTGTAGTTTTGATTTGCATTTCTCTAATAATTAGCAATGATGAGCAACTTTTCATGTGCCTGTTGACCTGTGTGTCTTCTTTGGAGAAATGCTTATTTAGGTCTTCTGCCCCTTTTTCAATTGGGTTGTTTGTTTTTTGGTTATTGAGTTGTATGAACTGTTTGTATATTTTGGAAATTAAGCCCTTGTTGGTCACATCATTTGCAAATATTTTCTCCCATTCCATAGGTTGTCTTCTCATTTTGTTTATGGTTTCCTTTGCTGTGAAAAAGCTTATAAGTTTGATTAGGTCCCATTTGTTTATTTTTGCTTTTTTTTCTATTGCCTTAGGAGACTGACCTAAGAAAACATTGGCATGATTTATGTCAAAGAATGTTTTGCCTAGGTTCTCTTCTAGGTTTTTTATGGTGTAACATTCTTATGTTTAACTCTTTAAGCCATTTCGAGTTTATTTTTGTGTATGGTGTTAAGGCATGCTCTAACTTCATTGATTTGCATGCAGCTGGCCAACTTTCCCAGTACGACTTGCTGAAGAAACTGTCTTTTCCCCATTGTATATTCTTGACTCCTTTGTTGAAGATTAATTGACCATAGGTATGTGGGTTTATTTCTGGGCTCCCTATTCTGTTTCATTGATCCATATATTGGTTTCTCTTCCAATACCACACTGTTTTGATTGCTGTAGCTTTGTAGTACTGTCTGAGGTCTGGAAGAGTTATGACTCCTGCTTTATTCTTTTTCTTCAGGATTGCTTTGGCTATTATGGGTCTTTTATGGTTCTATATAAATTTTAGGATTATTTGTTCCAGTTCTGTGAAAACATGTCATGGGTAACTTGATAGGGATCACATTAAATCTGTAGATTTCTTTGGGTAGTATAGCCATTTTAACAATATTAATTCTTTCAATCCAGGGACATGGAATATATTTTCCATTTCTTTAAATCATCTTCAGTTTCCTTTATTAATGTTTTGTAGTTCTCAGCATACAAGTTTTTCACCTCCTTGGTGAGGTTTATTTCTAAGTATTTGTTTATGTGATTTTAAAGGGGAGTGTTTGTTTACATTCCCTTTCTATTATTTCATTGTTAATGTAAGGAAATGTAACCAATTTCTGTATGTTAATCTTGTATCCTGCTACCTTGCTGAATTTATCAGTTGTAGTAGTTTTTGTGTGGAATCTTTAGGGTTTTCTATATATAGTGTCATGTCATCTGCATCTAATGACAATTTTACCTCTTCCCTACCAATCTGAATATGTCTTATTTCGTTTACTTGTTTGATTGCTGTGGCTAGGACTTCTAATACTATATTGAATAGAAGTGGTGAGAGTGGTCATCCTTGTCTTGTTCCAGATTTTAGCAGGAAGGCTTTCAGCTTTTCACCTTTTATTCTCTTTTTATTAGAACATTGATCATATTGGATTAAGGATCACCCTAATGACCCCATCTTAATTTGATAACAGCTGAAAGATTATTTCCAAATAAACTCCCATTCACAGGTATAGAGTTTAAGACATCAACATATCTTTTTAGAGGGCACAATTCAACTCATAACAGTTCACCCTCTGGTCTCCCAAATTTCATGAATTCATGTTCTTTTTACATGTAAAATACATTCACCCTTTCTCAGTACCAAAAACGCTATCAGTCCGATAGATAGATGGATAGTTAGATATAGATAGATGATAGATAGATAGATAGATTCTATTGGTTCTGATTATCTGAAGAATTCTGACTGATATAGTTTTGGATATTGGGAGTAGGATGAATGTATCATATATATGTATCATATGAGTTTTTTTAAGCTAAGGCTCACACAAATATGGGGGCTGGCAAGTTTGAAATATGTAGGGCAGACAGGTGGAAACTCAGATAGGACATGATGTTGTAATCTTGAGTCTGATATCTGTAGGGAAGGCCATCAGGCTGAACTTAGGTAGTATTTCTATGCTGAAATATTGAGGCAGACTTTCTTTTCCCTGGGAAATCTCAACTTTTGCTCCTAAGGCTTTCAACTGATTGGATGAGGTCTTCCCATTACTGAGTATAATCTCCTTTGCTTAAAGCTAATGGTTTAAGCAGCTAATAATAGCTGTTCATCACATCTTCAAATTTCCTTCAGAGCAACACCTTGATTAGTGTTTAAACTACTGGACATAGCTTTGCTAAAGTGGCACATAAAAGTAACCATCAAAGGCTTCCCTGGTGGCGCAGTGGTTGAGAGTCCACCTGCTGATGCAGGGGACACGGGTTCGTGCCCCGGTCTGGGAAGATCCCACATGCTGCAGAGCGGCTAGGCTTGTTAGCCGTGGCCGCTGAGCCTGCGCGTCCGGAGCCTGTGCTGCGCAACGGGAGAGGCCACAACAATGAGAGGCCCGTGTACCAAAAAAAAAAAAAAAAAAAGTAACCATCACATATCCTATACCACATTATGTCTGTTTTTGTGATGGTCAGTTCTATTAAATAACAAAAGTCCATTATAGCTCAATGACGTTTTTCAAATATTTATTTAGATAATAGAAAAAGAAGAAATAAAAATGTCCCTGTATGTAGAAGGCATGGTTGCCTACGTAGATAATCCCAAATAATTTGTGAAAAAACCTAGAACAAATTAGTGAGTTCATCAAGGTCACAGAGATACAGCAGTTAATTGTGTTTCTATGTACTAGCAATAAACACACAGACACTGAAATTAAAAATACAGTTTCATTTACAATCACTCAAAAAATGAAATACTTAGATGTAACTCCAACAAAACATGTGCAGGACTTGTATGCTGAAAACTAGAAAATGCTGATAAAAGACATGAAAAAGGATCTAAATAAATGGCAAGATATATAGTAATCAATACATTAAAAAAATCCAATACAGTAAATATGTTAGTTCTCCTCAAATTGATGTACAGATTTGATGCAATTCCTATCAAACTTCCAGTAAAATTTTTGGTAGATATAATAAAACTTATTCTAAATTTTATAAGGAAAGGCAAAGGAACTAGTGTAACTAAAACAATTTTGAAAAGAAGACTAAAGCAGGATTAATCAGTCTCCCCAAGTCCAATAATTATTCTATAGTTACAGTAACCAATACTATATATTATTAATGGAGGGATAGACACATAATTCAGTGGAACAGAATAGAGAAATTATACATAGACACGCAAATATGCCCAATAGATTGTTGACAGAATTGCAAAAGTTATCCAATGGATGAAATATGGCCTTTTCAACAAATGATGCTGGAGCAGTAGGACATCTATAGGCAAAAAAAATTAACCTTGAGAAAAATGCCACATCTTATACAAATAATAACTCAAAATAGATCATGGACTTAAATGTAGAATGTAAAACTATAACACTTTTAGAAAAGAATAGGAGATAATCTTAGGAATTTAGGAGTAGACAAAAGTTCTTAGATTTAACACCAAAAGCATGACCTAAAAAGAAAAAAAATGCTAAATTTGACTTTTTCAAAATTTAAATCTTTTGCTCTACTCAAAACCTCTTTAAAGAAGGTTTAAAACAAGTTACAAACTGGAAAAAATATTTGCAAACCACATATATATCAAAGGAATAGTGTCTAGGATACATATGGCAGTAGAAGTGTAAAGTGATATGCCATGTATGGAAAGCATGTAGCTAACAGATAACACAGCAATTTTACTCAGGGGCATTTATCCTAGAGAAATAAAAAAACTTTATACATACACACAAAAACCTGTTTATAGAAGCTTTATTCATATTGTTCAACAACTGGAAACAATTCCAATGTCTTTTAATGTATATAGATGGTTAAACAAATGGTGGTATGTCCATAGCATGAAATACTGTTCAGCAAAAAAAGGAACCTGATGAATCTCCAGAGAATTATACTAAGTGAAAAAAAAATCCTCAATATTCTCATACTGTGTAATTCCATTTATACCACATTCTTGGAATGATAAAATTATAGAAACTGAGAAAAGTGTAGTTGCTGCCATAAGGTAAGAAGGGCGTGGTGGTAAAAGGGATGTGTGTGTAGGTATAAAAGAGCAACATGAGGTATCCCTGTCGTGATGGAAATGTTTTGTATCTTGACTGTGTCAATGCCAATATTGTATTTTTGATATTATGCTCTAATTTTGTAAGATATACAATTGGAGGGAATTGGGTCAAGGGTCCACAAGATCTTTATCATTTCTTACAACTGCATAAGTTTTTTAAAAAAGATAAAATTATATGTCTTCTAGAAGAAAACATAAGAGAGTATCTGTTTAATCTGGGTACAACCAAAAGTTTCTTAGGGCACAGAAAGAAAGAAAAGGAAACATGATAAAATAGTCATCATCAAAATTAAAAACCTAGGGCCTTCACTAGTGGTCCAGTGGTTAAGACTCCGTGCTTCCAATGCAGGGGCTGTGGGTTTGATCCCTGGCCAGGAAACTGAGATCCCACATGCTGCGTGGCATGGCCAAAAACAACCAAAATATTGAAAACCTAATCAAAAGACGGTATTTAAAAAAGGAGTTGCCACACCACAGATTAGAAGAAAATATTCACAAAACATGAATTTAACAAAATATTTGTGTCCAGTGGGTAGACAGATAGATAGAGAGATAGACAGATAGGTAGATAGATAGAAATAATAAAACAAAAAGTAAAGTTTTTGAAAAAAGGCAAAACAATAGGAACTTTACAAAGAGAGAGATGAATGGTTAATAAGCACATGAAAACGTGCTCACATCATTAGACATCAGAGAAAGGCAAATTCAAACCACTACAAGATGCCACTGTGCATAGAAAAGAACAGGTGTTATTAAAATAAATGGGTCATCAAATGTGGGCAAGAGGCTTCCCTGGTGGCGCAGTGGTTGAGAGTCCGCCTGCTGATGCAAGTGACACGGGTTCGTGCCCCGGTCCGGGAAGATCCCACATGCCGCGGAGCAGCTGGGCCCGTGAGCCATGGCCACTGGGCCTGCGTGTCCGGATCCTGTGCTCCGCAACGGGAGAGGCCACAGCGGTGAGAGGCCTGCATACTGTAAAAATAAATAAATAAATAAATAAATGTGGGCAAGGATATAGAACAAATTGAGCTCTCATACATGGCTGGTGGGAATGGCAAATGATACAACAGCTTTCAAAAACATTACCACAATATTTTTATTATGGAAGTAAACATAACCTACCCTAAGATTCAACAGTTTTACTTCTAGTTATTTCCTGAAGAAAATTGAAAACATATATTCACATACACAAACACACTCACAAATGCACACACAGACACACATCTATACACACACCAAGACAAAATCTTGTGTAAGATTGTTTATAGCACCTTTATTTCTAACAGTCAAAATTGGAAAAGCCCTGTCATCCATCAATAGGTGAATGGGTAAAGAAACTACAGTATATTCATACAATGGGATACTACTTATCAATAAAAAAGGAGATACTGCTAATAAAATAACATGGATGAGTGTCAAAACAATATGCTAAATGAAATAAGTTCTACATAAAAGAATATACAGTATAAGATTTCATTTTCATGAAGTCCCTGAATGGGCAAAACTTCAATAAGAAAACAGATTAGAGCAGTGATGGACTCTGATATCAGGGTGTTTAGAACTAATTAATATAAAGCATTATGCAACTTTCTGAAATGATGATAATATTCTATATCTTGACTGGGATTTGGGTTGCACAGATGTGTATATTTACCAAAATTCATCTAATTGTGCACTGGAGCTTGTGAAATAAACTATGTAATTTTTTTTCCTAGAAAATAACTATAAACTAATATTGGACTCCAGCTAATGAAGTGCTTATTGTTGAAATGTACATGTATCTTCAATTTACTTTGACATACATCCAAACAGTAAGGTAAGTTGATGGATAGATGAAGAGAAATGCAATGAAATAAGCATAGCAGGATATTAACAATTATTAAATATTGGCAATAAATATATATTTGTTTACTAAGTAGTTCTGTCAACTTACTGTGTGTTAGAAATTTTTCATAGCAAGTGGCTGGAATAAAGAATGTTCATTTTCACAAAATTGCAGTATAAAAGTAGGACTTATGAAAAATGTTAGGGCAGGCAAACATTATGCAAGTTAGGAATGAACATATTAAAAAACAGAATAATTGATACCTACAGAGATAACTTGAATTCCCCAGACAGGCTGCTGAAGGATGTTGGAGATTGAATGGATATTTTAAAAAAACTGTATTAGTTTGCTAGGGCTGCTGAAACAAAGTACCACAAATTGAGTGGCTTAAACAACAGAAATTTATTGTTTACAATTCTGGAGACTAGAAGTCTGAGATCAAGGTATTGGCAGAGTTACTTCCTTCTAAGGGCTGTGAGAAAGAATTTGTTCCATGTCTCTTGCCTAGCTTCTGATGATTTGGCATTCCCTGGCTATAGAAGCATCACTCCAATCTCTCACTTCATCTTCACATGAACTACTCCTTGTGTGTATGTGTCTGTCTCCAAATTTCCCCTTTTTATAAGAATGCCAGTCACATTGAATTAAGGCCTACCCTAATGGCCTCATGTCAGCTAATAACATCTGCAGCAGTCCTACTCCAAAAAGGTCACATTCAATATATGAATTTTAAGAGATTTCGATTTAATCCATAATAAACACAAATACGATAGAGTGGAAATGCAGTTATTGAATCAGCGAAGGCAGAAATAGGGCTCTGAGCCACTGAAGTGGGTATTAAGGTAGGCAATACAACCTGCTGTAAATCTGGCGCCCTACTAGGCTGGGGATGTCCTTTTAGTGGCAAGCAGCTCTGGTATACATGCTTATTTCTAATTTTGCTAAAGAATAATAGAAAAGAATACTGTTGATAGTGCTGTAACTGCAGTATTGAGGGCTTTTTCCTTTCCTGCTGAAACTTATATATAAGACATCTCTACCTTTTTCCTATTGTTGCTCATCTTGCATTGGAATTTGCTTATGAATCAATACAACTTCTGCCTTACAATGCCATTATTTCCATATTCGCTTATCACGGTAAACTACTTAGAACTTTACATTGTAGAAAAAAGGCTTTATGTATTATTCCACAATCTATAGGTTTTAAGGATAAAATTGAGAATCCATATTTCAGAGATTTTAGGTAATCTTCATTCTTTACATGTAAATTTTTACTGTTAACAACTATATCTGAAATGGGATTTAGAGGTTTTCATGTTCTATGCCAGACATCTATGTGTTATTTATGTTTTTACAAACTACAGACATGATTATTTATTCAGAAAAATATTTCGCATATACTATAAAAGAAAGCAATTCAGGGATCTAGGAAATGTCCTTTTCACTATGTTACTAATATCTAATGTTTATTTCCATGAATTATGGTTTTTATTAACTAAGGTTAAGAATAACCTCACCCATTAGGTTGATGGTGGTTACTAGTGAGAAAATCTGGGCTCTGTTAACAATACCAATTCAATCATTTTATTCACCATTTACCAATTCACTTGATTTTCAACATGATATAAATCTAATTTTATTTATGAATTGATTTTTACTTTTTATAATGTTTTTAAGTAAAAGTGGTATCCTATTAAAAGACCCATGTTTTCCTTGCTTTTATCCAGTCAATGCATTTTAAACATCACATCAGTACAAGTATTTCTACTTATAGAAGCACTGTAGGTTATTTGCCCATCATTTACTAATGGATTTTAAATTACTCTCAGTGCCACATAAGTTCACATAATTCTGTGAAAAACATGTTTGATGCATTTGAATAGTCTTATGGAATAAAATTCCTGTAAGCAAACTGAAGGGTCCAATGATAAACACCTATAGAATTTTTCTTTTTTTGACCATGCTGCAAGGCATGTTGGATCTCAGTTTCCTGACCAGGGATCAAACCCATGCCCCCTGCATTGGAAGCACAGAGTCTTAACCACTGGACCACCAGGGAAATCCCATATAGAATTTTAACAAATTTCCTGTAAGTAAATTGACGGGTTCAATGATAAACACATATAAAATTTTAACACATTATACCAAATATCACATTCAAAAAATTTTAAATATCTACTTGTTTATATGTTCACCAATTCAAAATAAAAATGCTTAATTTTGTAAGGTTTTTATATGAATGGAGAAAAGAATAATATTTCCCTTATAGCTAATCCTTACTTTATAAATACAAAATTTTATTATTTTATTTATTATTGGAACTATATACAAATCAAAATCTTTTCAATAGATCTAAAGCATCATTTCAAGAAAGAAAAGACATGCTGTCTATTCACACTGTTCTTGCTAATGTCACATCAATGATTTCATTATAAGCAGTTTTCAAATTTATAAAAATTATAGTTGAAATATACATTTGTATTCCAACCTATACATTATTGTTTCCAAATATCTCCATTTAAAATAATGAAGTTGTGAGTAGTAAAACTGCATGAATAAAAGAATAAAGGTGTTATCTCTAATTATACATTTTTGCCTTCATGCATCAAAATGTTTTATAATTTACATAAAAATTGTCAAGCATTTAAATACCATGATGAGGTGCTTACTTTTTACTTAAATATATTTAAATTAGTATATGCAACCTAGTTAGGTAAGTCTGATTATGAGGGCCATACACTACATTTTAAAACAAAGTAAAATCTGTCACTACATATTGAGTTGAATGAAGAAAGGATTTAGAAATTTCAAAGTGAATCTATAGTAAGCTACTTTTTTATTCATATACAAGTTTTTCTTCCAATGATATATATCACTGATTTACATCACACCTTATGTATATGATGTATATATACATATATTGTATATTTCCCTCTCAAAACTCTAGCTGACCTCTATGCTTTACATCAAGAATCTAAAATTTTATTTTTCTCTTACTACAGCAGGAAGAATAACAATTATGGAAGGTTTTTTTGTTTTTTTTTTTAATAAATAAGTGCTGAGAATAAATCATTAGTAGTCCATCTCAACATAGTTCAAATACTAGGCAACCTGCTTTCTTACCATCCTATTTACATAATAGCTAAATTTTAAAAGATTCACATAAGATGATTTTTAATATACAGTCCAATTTTAAATGTGTAAACAGAGATGATCATTTCAGAAAACATAGATAGATACCTATGTAAATAATGGTTTTTTTTCTTATTTTATTATTTAAAGCATAAGAAATATAGAGTATTTTAACAAATACCAATATATTCACCCGAAAGGAGTTATCAAATATGATCATTTTGCCACATTTTAGGCATTTCTGTTTTTAAAGAAAGTACTGACATTTTTCCAGTGGTTTGTCTTCTTTCTGCACATTAAATCACGATTCTGAATTCAGTTGTATGTTCCTTCCATCCATGTTTATTTATCTGTTATTTCATATATGTGCATTCATACACAATTATAGCATTATTATTTTAACTTTCCATAAATGGTAGGATTCTATATGCAATTGACAATTTGTTTAATTTATTCTTCAGCATTTTAAGTATTCTTTAATATTTATGCGTATAGCTTTAATTCATTTATTTCTCTACTATGTAATTTTTTTCGTTGAATATGTTTAGCCAAATCAATTTATCTGTTCCTCATTGATGGATATTTATTTTTCTGATGTTTTTCATTACCATAAGCAATTGTGTAGCAATCATCCTGGTAATACTTTCCTGTGTATATGTGCAAATGATTCTTCTGATTATAAATTTAAAAAAGGAATTTGAAGATTGTAGTGGAGTAGGTACATCTTTAATTTTCTTGAATTTGCTAATCTGTTCTACAGATTGGTCATGCCAAATCACACTACTACCATCATAGTACAAGGAAATTCATTTGTGTCCATGTCTCTGCTACCATATAGTATGGCAAATTTTTTAAAATTTTTGTAAATTTGATCAATTTTAAATAGAACATTAATATTATTTAAATTGCCAACTCATTACTACTGAGGGTACGATCTTTTGAAAATTCCAGATGGCTTTGTCCTAGTGTCAATTGCTATCAGCAAAACCACAAAAAGGATGAAAGGGCTAACTCCTAGCTACAGAGCAGTTTAGGAAATTTCCCACATATAAATATGTAGAATATGTTTGAAGTCATTTCCTTATGGATAGAAAACTGTCCCAAAATAATTTGTTGGATAGTCAGTTTATCCATTCCAATCTGTACAGTCCATTCTTTTTTCAGTGTATTTAATGCCACTTCTGTGATATATCTAGCTTCTGTGTGTAGATTTTCTTCCTAGCACTCTTTTTTATTTGACCTCTTGCGCCCTGTGCCATATTTCACTCTTTGTTACAATAGCATTATAATTATCCCAAATATATATAGGAAAGCCACCCTCCTTCAAATATTTCATTATTGTCTTGGCTCTTTATCTTTCCATATGAATTTTTGGTCAGTTTGTCAAATTCCACATAATAAGTCTTCCCATATATGAGCATATATTTTCACATATATAAGCAATTACTATTTTTTATGTAAATCCTGTATCTAGCAGTCTAATTATTAGTTAGACTCCTAGATACAGGACTAATTGTTAGTATTAATCCTAACCATTTGTCTTTATGCTCTCTTGAGATTCTATATGGACAATTATAATTTCTACTAAACTTGACATTTTCTTTCTGATATAGATTCAAGTTTTAATACCCTCATCAGAATTTTTGTACAATGGTAAATAGAAGTGGAACAGTAAACATATATTTTCTGACATTTAAAGCAAAGTATCTAGTATTTCACTAATGTTATCTATGTCACAGGTTGAAAACAACATTTGTTATTTTAAGAAATAATATTTATTTTGTTCTGAGTTTGAACATGATGGATATTGAATCGTATCTAATGCTGTATCTGCACCTATTGAGATGATTATAGGCTTCTCTTTTTTCTTAAGGTGTTGAATTATATTAATAGATGTACTTACTTTAAATATATTTACATGGCTATAATAATCTTTTTTGATTGATGTATGCTTTATACATTGCTTGACTTTGCTATTATTTATTTGTAAATTTTGCAAATATTTGTGTTAGAGAAATTGACCTCTGAGTTTTCTTTCCCATTATATTCTTTTGAATTTTGCTATTAAGCTTATCAAAAGCCCCTAAAACTGCTGTGGGAAAAATATCTTTTTCAATTCTCTGGAACAGTTTGCTTAAATGAGAGATTAGAGTTTCCTTGAACTTTGTTCAAACTTGACTGAAGATTCTCAGGAGCTGGTTAGTTTATTTTGTGTATTTTTTTTCTAATTTGATTTTCTTAATGAACATGACTGTACATTGGTTTTAATTTCTTCTTGAGACAATTTTGGCAAATTGCATTTTTCTTTTAAATTATCTATTTTATCTAAGTTTTCAAGTATATTCGTATACATTTATTTAGAATATTCTCCTATGAGATTCTAATCTCTACTGTATATGATTTATGTTCCCTTTTTTTTATTCAGTTTTGATATATAATGTCATGGGTCTCTTTTTAATTTTCTTTTTTTTTCTCATTTTGCCTAGAAGTTTTCTTTGATCCTCATTGTTTTTCGTTATTTCTCATTTCATTAACTTCTATTTTTAAACTTTTACATCTCTCTATTTTTAGAGAAAACAATGGCATTTGTTTTCTGAATTTGTTTTTACTTGAATATATATTTCTTTAATGTTAATTTAGTATTTTTCTTGTCAATATTATATGCTTTTAAGGTCAGAAAATCATCTAAGTATTTCTTAGTAAAATCCAGAAGGTTTATATGAATGCTTTTTGTTGTGTTTCACTTGTAAACATTTATATTTTTTTAAAACATGGAAGACCTTTTTTAAATAAATGTATTTATTTTATTTATTTATTTTTGGCTGAGTTGGGTCTTCATTGCTGTGCACAGGCTTTCTCTACTTGCAGCGAGCAGAGGCTACTCTTCATTGCCGTGTGTGGGCTTCTCACTTCGGTGGCTTCTCTTGTAGCGGAGCATGGGCTCTAGGCGTGCGGGCTTCAGTAGTTGTGACGTGTGGGCTCAGTAATTGTGGCACACAGGCTCAGTAGTTGTGGCTCACAGGCTCTAGAGCGCAGGGTCAGTAGTTGTGGCGCACGGGCTTAGTTTCTCCGCGTCATGTGGGATCTTGGCAGGCGGATTCTTAACCACTGTGCCACCAGGGAAGTCCTGTAAACATATTTTAAATCCATTGTAGTTTTACCTTTGACACGTCAATTATTTTGTAGTCTTTTCTCAGTTTTCCCATGTTGTGATAGATGTATATATGAGAGATATTCTTTTGTGAAGTGAATTATGATCAAGTTTTTCTTGCTGTGTACATAGGATATCTGCATTCCTTATAAGAGAAACACTCCATGTTCACCAGGTAGCAGTAAGATACATTCCACTTTTGCACATTACTATTCAGATAAAATACCACTACCTTGAAGTACAAACACCAATTAAACTACAAAATAAAGGAAGAGTACTTATGATGTGCTAAAAATTCCACAACAATGTGACAAATTAATGAGACTTAAAGGGAACATTTATTTTTCCAACCATTTAGCAATGGATTTTTTCAAATATTTCATTTTTTTAAATCAGAACCTTTACATTAAGACAGTAAATTCAAATAGTATACATAATTTGGACCTCATTAACCACATTTATTTATTTAACCATTTTCTCGGTTATAAAAGAGGGATAATAATAGTACCTACCTTACTGATTTATTACACACATTGAATAAATATTTGAAAGAATTCACAAGAGTGTCTGGCATATAGTAAGCAATAAATGTTATTTATTTATTTACTTTTTTTTTTCACAATTCCATAGCTTTTACTTTCAAATCTTTACACTACTCACATTTTAAGACTTTATCAGATGACCTTTACAGGTCAGATGACCTTTTACAACAAGAATGTTATATGAAATGGATGATCTTTTACAACATGAATGCTATGTGAAATGGACTCTTTTATTCAAATAGACTTCCCATTACGTTGCTATAAGCTCTTGCTAGGTATATGCTTTTTATCCAGTTATTATATACAGTCTCCCTTTATTTATTTATTTTTAAATTATTTTTTACTGGAATATAGTTGATTTACAATGTTGTGTTAGTTTCCGCCATACAGCAAAGTGAATCAGTTGTACATATACATATATCCACTCTTTCTTAGATTCTTTTCCCATATAGGTCATTACAGAGTATTGAGTAGAGTTCCCTGTGCTCTACAGTAGATTCTTATTAGTCATCTATTTTATATATAGTAGCGTGTATATGTCAATCCCAATCTCCCAATTTATCCTCCCCCTTTCCCTACTGGTAACCATAAGATTGTTTTCTACATCTGTCACTCTATTTCTGTTTTGTAAATAAGTTTATTTGTACCATTTTATTAGATTCCACATATAAGTGATATCATATGATATTTGTCTTTGTCTGATTTACCTCACTCAGTATGATAAACTCTAGGTCATCCATGTTGCTGCAAACGGCATTATTTCATATTTTTAACTGGTGAGTCATATTCCATTGTATATATATACTACATCTTCTTTATCCATTCTTCTGTTGATGGACATTTAGGTTGCTTCCATGACCTGGCTATTGTAAATAGTTCTGCAGTGAACATTGGGGTGCATGTGTCTTTTTGAACTATGGTTTTCTCTGGGTATGTGCCCCATAGTGGGATTGCTGGATCACCTGGTAATTCTATTTTTAGTTTTTTAAGGAACCTCCATACTGTTCTGCATAGTGGCTGTACCAATTTACATTGCCACCAACAGTGCTGGAGTGTCCTTTTTCTCCACACCCTCTCCAGCTTTCGTTGTCTGTAGAGTTTTTGATAATGGCCATTCTGACTGGTGTGAGGTGATACTTCATTGTCATTTTGATTTGCATTTCTCTAATAATTAGTGATGTTGAGCATCTTTTCATGTAATTTTTTGGCCATCTGTGTGGAGAAATGACTATTTAGATCTCCTGCCCATTTTCTGATTGGGTTGTTTTTTGATATTGAGCTGCATGAGTTGTTTGTATATTTTGGAGATTAATCCCTTGTCAGATACTTCAATTGTAAATATTTTCTCCCATTCTGAGGGTTGTCTTTTCGTCTGGTTTATGGTTTCCTTTGCTGTGCAAAAGCTTTTAAGTTTAATTAGGTCCCATGTGTTTATTTTTGTTTTTATTTTCATTAGTCTAGGAGTTGGATCAAAAAAGATCTTGCTAAATTCATTGATTAGCTCTGCAAACAGTGACAATTTTACTTATTCTTTTCCATTTTGGATGAGATTCCTTTTATTTCTTTTTCTTCTCTGATTGCCATGGCTAGGACTTCCAAAACTGTGTCGAATAAGAGTGGTGAGAGTGGATACCCTTGTCTCATTCCTGATCTTAGAGGAAATACTTTCAGCTTTTCATCATTGAGAATGATGTTTGCTGAGGGCTTGTCATATATGGCCTTTATTATGTTGAGGTAGGTTCCCTCTATGCCCACTTTCTGGAGAGTTTTTACCATAAATGGGTGTTGAATTTTGTCAAAAGCTTTTTCTGCATCTGTTGAGATGATTATATGGTTTTTATTTTGCAATTCATTAATACGGTGTATCACATTGATTGATTTGTGTATATTGAAGAATCCTTGCATCCCTGGAGTAAATCCCACTTGATCATGGTGTATGATACTTTTAATGTGTTGTTGGATTCCGTTTGCTAGTATTTAGTTGAGGATTTTTGCACCTATGTTCATCAGTGATATTGGCCTGTAATTTTCTTTTTTTGTGATATCTTTTTCTGGTTTTGGTATCAGAGCAATGTTGGCCTCGTAGAATGAGCTTGGGAGTGTTTCTTCCTCTGTGATTTTTTGGAAGAGCTTGAGAAGGATAGGTACTAACTCTTCTCTAAATGTTTGATAGGATTTGCCTGTGAAGCCATCTGGTCCTGGACTTTTGTTTGTTGGAAGAGTTTTTCATTTTTTTAAATTTACTTTATTTTTTAAATTTTTGGCTGAGTTGGGACTTCATTGCTGCATGCAGGCTTTCTCCAGTTGCGGCAAGCAGGTTCTACTCTTCGTTGCAGTACGTGGGCTTCTCATAGCCATGGCTTCTCTTGTGTGGAGCACAGGCTCTAGGCACATGGGCTTCATTAGTTGCAGCATGCCGGCTCAGTAGTTGCAGCATGCAGGCTCTGGAGTATGTGGGCTTCAGTAGTTGTGACGCATGGGCTCAGTTGTTGCGGCACACAGGCTCTAGGGTGTGTGGGCTTCATGTGGGGCATGGGCTCAGTAGTTGTGGCTCACGGGCTCTAGAGCTCAGGCTCAGTAGTTGTGGCGCACGGATTTAGTTGCTCTGTGGCATGTGGGATCTTCACGGACCAGGGATTTAACCCATGTCCCCTGCATTGGCAAGTGGATTCTTAACCAATGCGCCACCAAGGAAGTCCTGTTAGAAGAGTTTTAATCACAGTTGCAATTTCAGTACTTGTGATTGGTCTGTTCATATTTTTTATTTCTTCCTCATTCAGTCTTTAAGGTTGCACCTTTCTAAGAATTTGTCCATTTCTTCCAGGTTGTCCATTTTATTGGCATAGAGTTGCCTGTAGTAGTGTCTTATGATCCTTTGTATTTCTGTGGTGTCATTGTAACTTCTTTTTTTTTCTAATTTTATTGATTTAAGTCCTCTCCTTTTTTTTCTTGATGAGTCTGTCTAAAGGTTTATCAATTTTGTTTATCTTCTCAAAGAACCAACTTTTAGTTTTATTGATTTTTGCTACCGTTTACTTCATCTCTATTTCATTTATTTCTGCTCTGATCTTTATGATTTCTTTCCTTCACTAACTTTATGTTTTGTTTGTTCTTTCTCTAGTTGCTTTAGGTGTAAGTTTAGGTTGTTTTTGAGATTTTTATTGTTTCTTGAGGGAAGATTGTATTGCTAGAAACTTCCCCCTTAAAACCGCTTTTGCTGCATCCCATAGGTTTTGGATCATCATGTTTTCATTGTCATTTGTCTCTAGGTATTTTTTGACTTCCTCTTTGATTTCATCAGTGCTCCACAGACACAGTGTGTCTGTGTGTTTTACAGTTTATTTTTGCCTGTAACTGATTTCTAATCTCATAGTATTATGGTCTGGAAAGATGCTTGATATGACTTCAATTTTCTTAAATTTACTGAGGCTTGATTTGTGGTCTAAGATGTGATCTATCTTGGAGAATGTTGCATGTGCACTTGAGAAGAAAGTGTATTCTGCTTCTTTTGGATGGAATGTCCTATAGATATTGATTAAGTCTCTCTGGTCTTATGTGTCATTTAAGGCCTGGGTTTCCTTATTAATTTTCTGTCTGGATGATCTGTCCATTGGTGTAGGTGGGGTGTTAAAGTCCTCCACTATTATTGTGTTACTGTTGATTTCCCCTTTTATGTCTGTTAGCATTTGCCTTGTATATTGAGGTACTCGTATGTTGGGTACATACATATTTACAATTGGATTTTCTTCTTGGATTGATTCCCTGATCATTATGTAGTGTCATTCCTTGTGTCTTGTAACAGTCTTTATTTTAAAGTCTATTTTATGATATGAGTATTGCAACTCCAGCTTTCTTTTGATTTCCATTTGCATGGAATATCTTTTTCCATCCCCTCACTTTCGGTCTGTATGTGTCCCTAAGTCTGAAGTGGGTCTCTTGTAGACAGCATATAGATGGGTCTTGTTTGTATCCATTCAGCAAGCCTGTGTGTTTTGATTGGAGCATTTAATCCATTCACATTTAAGGTAATTATCGATATGTATGTCCCTATTACCATTTTCTTAATTCTTTTGGGTTTGTTTTTGTAAGTCTTTTTTCTTCCCTTCCTCTTTTATTCTCTTGCAGTTTGGTGACCATCTTTAGTGTTGTGTTTGGGTTACTTTTTTCTTTTTTGTGTGTGTATCTATTGTAGTTTTGGGGTTTGCTATTCCCATGAGATTTTGATATAGCAGTCTATATAGGTAGAGGATTGTTTTCAGTTGCTGGTCTCTTTCCCACCTAGAGAAATTCCTTTAGCATTTGTTGTAAAGCTGGTTTGGTGGTGCTAAATTCTCTTAGTTTTTGCTTGTCTGTAAACTTGATTTCTCTGGTGAATCTGAATCAGAACCTTGCTAGGTAGAGTATCCTTGGCTGTAGGTTTTTCCCTTTCATCCCTGGAAATATATCATGCCACTGTCTTCTGACCTGCAGAGTGTCTTCTGAAAAATCAGCTGATAACCTTATGGGGATTCCCTTGTATGTTGTTTGTTGCTTTCCCCTTGTTGCTTTTAATATTTTTTCTTTGTCTTTAATTTTTGTCAGTTTGGTTAATATGTGTCTCAGCATGTTCCTTCTTGGGTTCATCCTGTATGGGACTCTCTGTGCTTCCTGGACTTAAGCAAGTGTTTTTTGTTCTCATGTTAAGGACGTTTTCAGCTATAATATCTCCAAATATTTTCTGAGGCCCTTTCTCTTTCTATTCTCCTTCTGGGACCCCTTCTGGGAATGTTGGTGTGTTTAATGTTGTCCCAGATGTCTCTGAGACTTTCCTCATTTTTTTTTTTTTTTTTTTTTTTTTTGCGGTACACAGGCCTCTCACCGCTGCGGCCTCTCCCGCCGCGGAGCATAGGCTCCGGACGTGCAGGCCCAGCGGCCATGGCTCACAGGCCCAGCCGCTCCATGGCATGTGGGATCCCCCCAGACCGGGGCAAGAACCCGCGTCCCCTGCATCAGCAGGCGAACTCCCAACCACTGCGCCACCAGGGAAGCCCTCCTCATTTCTTTTTATTCTTTTTTCTTTATTCTGTTCTGTGGCAGTGATTTCTACCACTCTGTGTTCTAGCTCACTTATTCGTTCTTCTGCCTTAGTTATTCTGCTATTGGTTCCTTCTAGTTTATTTTTCATTTTAGTTATTACATTGTTCATTGCTGTTTTTTTGTTCTTTAAATCTTCTAGCTCCTTGTTAAATATTTCTTGCATCTTCTCGATCTGTGCCTCCATTCTTTTTCTGAGATTTTGGATCAGTTTTACTATCATTAGTCTGAATTCTTTTTCAGATAGATTGCCTCTTTCCTCTTCATTTAGTTGTTCTTGTGGGTTTTTATCTTTTTCCTTCATTTGCAACATACTTCTCTGTCATCTAATTTTGTCAAACTTTCTGTGTTTGTGGTCTCTTTTCCACAGGCTGCAGGATCATAGCTCCTCTTGCTTCTAGTGTCTGCTTCCTGGTGGGTGAGATTGGTCCAGGGGCTTATGTAGGCTTCCTGGTAGGAGGGTTGATGCCTTCCGTCTAGTGGGTGAAGCTGGGTCTTGTCCCTCTGATGGGCAGTGTTGTGTCAATGTGTGTGTGTTTGAGGGGCTGTTTGCTCAGTATGACTTTATGCAGCTTGTCTTCTGATGGGGAGGCTATGTGCCTTTCTTGTTGGTTGTTTGGCCTGAGGCTTTCCAGCACTGGGGCCTGCAGGTTGTTGGGTGGGACTGGGTCTTAGTGCTGAAATGTGGACCTCTGTGAGAGCTCACTTTGATCAATATTACCTGGGGCTTCTGCTACCAGTGTCCTTGCCCCCACAGTGAGCTATAGTCAAACTTTGCCTCTCCAGAAGACCCTCCAAGACCCCTAGGTAGGTCTAGTCCAAGTTCCTAAGGAGGTACTACTTTGTGCTTGGTCTCAGTGCACATGAGACCCTGTGTGTTCCCTCTGAGAGTGGAGTCTTTGTTTCCCCCAGCCCTGTGGAGCTCCTGCACTCAAGCCCCAATGGCCTTCAAGGCTAAATGCTCTGGGTGTTCTTCCTTCCAATGCCAGACCCTCAGACAGTCTTGGAGGGCTATTTTTATGTGGGAATGTCCCTGTGTAGCCTGCATGGGTTTAATATTTTTTGGTGCAAGGGCTGTTTTTCGTACAGATGTCTGCCACCCTTTCCTCAGTGTATGCTGACTGTTATCCCCTTGAAAGAAGGTATGACTGATGTTGCGGTGACCAGAGCATGACCTGGATATTAAGCAAGGTCTCCCTTTTGCTCTGTGGTTGTCACTGCCCTGTCAGAGTTGGAGTCTGCTCACTAGTTGTTAGAGTAGAGGCCCCCATATCTTTTTCTTAGCTGTGTTTCTGATCTGTGGTTGAGGTAGGCAGGATTGGAGCACTCCCACTGGGAGGGAAACCACTGAGTATTCCTCCTTTGGAGCTGTTTGCCTGTGGGTGTGTTCTGTTGTGTCACCTTTCACCTGTTGTGCGAACTCTCAGATTACGCTTGTTGGCACCTTAATGTGGGTATGCAGGCAGTTGGCCCTGGTGTCTCAGACATTGTTTTCACCAGGCCACCAGTGTAGAGCCACTGAAATCAGGTCCCAGGAGTGCAGTAATCATGGATCTGGACCTGCTGTGGGCACTATGGGGGCAGCTCAGATTCTGGCCAGGCCCAACCCCCGTGTGTATGAGCCCGCAAAATCTACAGCTTCTAAAGCTAGACCCATCTTGGCTGCATGACCACTCGTTGTCCATCAGATGTTCTATAGGTGCTGAGTTTATAAAGCCAGTTGCAGGGGTGTCAATATGCGGTTTGCGCAGCTGTGAGGTGAGATTTTCTTCCTTAGTTGCACAGGCCCTGGGCTCAGCTGTGGTTTCAGCCCCACCTCTGCGTTTGGGCCACCCACAGGGGTCTGCTTCCGAGGTTGCCCCAGAGCACATGAATCTGCCCTGGTGAGGAGGGGGCATGGAGGCCGTAGCAGCTGGGGTTGCAGGAGTGCCCACTGCAGCAGGGACAGGGCATGGAGGAGGAGGTGGTGGCTGCCAGGGTCCTGGGAGCCCTGGTGGAGTTGGATGCACAGGGCAGCCGGCAGCCGCAGGTGTGAGAGAGTCGGCCCCAGCAGGAGCCCTTCCTAGTGCCTGGGGAGGCAGGGGCTGGTGTGTGGGAAGAGAGGCTGAAATGGCAGCCCTGCCCCTTGTGCATCACTCAACAATGGCGCTTCGTTTCTATGGTGGTCCAGGTTTCCTCCATAAGCATTCTCAGTTGTGGATTTTCTTATTCCCATCCCCTCAGGCTGTCTCCTTGCAGCCAACAGCAGTCTTCTCTCCAGGTTTGCTCTCCAGAGCCCATGTTTCAGCACCCAGCCCCCGTCCACACTGGCAGACACACGTTTCAGGCTGGGGCATGCAGGGCTGTGGCACGGACCATCTGTGTAGGTCTCACTCTGTCCTACCTGCCACAGACCGGTTGCTGCACTCTTCTCTGATAGCCCCTGAAGCTCCCCTTCTGTCCCAGCTGATGTCTCTGCCGGTAATGGGGCTTCCCCAGATGCGGGAACCTCTCCTTCAGCTCTGCCCCCAGGATCACAGGTCCTGCCCTGCTTCCTATCCTCTTCCTTTTCCCATCTTCTTTCTTTTATCCTACCCAGTTACGTGGGGATTTTTCACATCCTTTTAGGTGTCCGAGGTCCTGTGCTAGTGTTCAGTCAGTGCTCTGTTAGAATTGTTCCATTTGTACATGTATTCGTGATGCACATGTGGGGAAAGATGAACTCCACCTCCTCCTACTCCTCTGCCATCTTGACTCCTCTCCAATAAATGTTATTTAAATAAAAAGCATATTGTAATATATATAATATTTAACACCTCTTCTACAAAAACCTTGTAGCAAAACCAAATCAACTTTTTTCTTTTATAAAAAATTAAACAAAGCATAATAACAAAGTGAGTTTTCAATGCAAGCAAAATTTTCATAGGTAAGTTTGCTCTTATTTAATAGAAAGCAGGGTTGAAAGTTATGTATGAACCCCAGGAAATATATAACTGCCATGAAAACTGAGACAAACATGAGAAAATAGCTGCATAAAACAAAATGTGTTCTTCTAACTATTGCTAGTCAATCATAAGCCTTTTTCTTGAAGATTTCTAAGTCCTATCTATGTAGCATCAACCACAAAGAGACTATTCCTTCTGCAGATCAGACCAGTCTCAAATTGCATCTCAACGGTCTCGGGAATCCCTTCTATCTTCTTTCTTCTCTTTCAGTGAATTCTCATTCATCCCATTGGACACTGATAGACCTGTCTGATAAAATAATATTTGAATCCAAAATGTTAGAAGATAAAACCAAACTCAGAATTGGGTAAAGACAATCAGAATTTGACGATCTTCAAGTGAATTAAAATACTGAGAGATAACTGAAACTAGGAAACCCAAATGGTTTTCAAGTATATCTATGTTTCTAAACTCCCAAAACACATACAGAAATATTCTATTAAAACTTTTTTCTAAACCATAGCCATAAACTGAATCTAATAGCACAACTCTGAGGAAATGAATTTGGGGAGTATCATAAGATAATTAAAGGATACAAATGCAACTTGAGTTTTCTATAAAATAGAGTTCATGTAAAATCATTATTTCACTTTGTGAACTACTCTCTTTCTTATGTTTCTCTGAGGTACAGATATCATTATACAGATTTTGATATATATTATACGGGAGGTAGGTTGATAGTACCCATTCATGAGTCCTGTGGTTTAATAGAAGAATAATTAAGCTAGGAATACTGACATCAGGATTTTTTTAGTGCACACACACTTCTCTCTCTCTCTCTCTCTCTTTCTTTCTCCCTCCAGTGTCTTGAGAAGACATTTTATATTTTTAGATTATAATTTCCTATCTGTGAGAAACTTAGACTACCTTATTTCTGTTGTTATTAAAACATTCAGATTCAGTAATTCAACCCTCCCTTTTTTACTGGAGTAAGTTGAAGTGTATGAAAAATAAAATGGACACAAAAACTAGAACATTAAATTATCCTAACCAGTTTATTATTCCTTGGGGAATCGTTTGTTGCACTACAACCTTAACTTACTAATATGTTTTCTTGTTTCAAGAGAGTCATTACAGCTCCCCTCAAATGGGGGAATTCCTCCAAAATGGGAAATTGTCTTTCTTCTAAATATGCTGTGATTCCTGGTGGGTATAGACCCAAAAAGAGCTCAGTAAAGAGATTAAAAAGGCATAATTATGTAACTGTGGATAATTATTTCAAAATCTACCTAAAAGAAACAAAAATTGATCTGACTGTTGAAGTCATTACAGGTCATAATTATCCAAGATCATTTATTTTTGTCTGATTCTTGTCTGTTTCTCATGTAATTCATGAATTATTACCTTTAGTTTTAATCCCTGTGTGGCAGACTTCATGCTTAAGCATATAGTAAAGTTATTAGAGCTAAGTGAACTTTGGGTTTCCATGAAGAAGTCAATCTCCCTAAAAGAAAAAGAGAATCATCTTTTTGACTTTTTAAATATTTTAATCTAATTGATCACTTCTGGTACAGTGGAAAGAATTGTCTTCAAATAACTCTAAACTCTGTGCACTAAATCTAATTCTGATGCTTATGACCTGTATGGCATAGGACCCAGTATTGAATCTGTCAGGGTGCAGTTTCCTCAACTGTAAATAAGTGATCAATCTAAAGGATCATTGTGATTTCTCAGTGACCCAAATTTCTTATTCCATGAAAACAATTAATTATACCTTTAAAATAACCTATACAATCTTGGTTCAGTTGTATATTTCAGTTAGTTTTTTCAGAATTCTATTGAAATACAAATTATTTTTTCTTGAATGCTGCTGTTTGGTTATACTTTTTAAATATATTTTATTTAAAGAGTAAAAGTAAAATTCCAATAGATTTTAAGCTAGATATGATTTCAAGATTTATGTCACATTATTTGAGAAGTAAGTTTAGCTAGGTGGACATGATTAGAATTTTAGCTTAAAGACAAATATTTGAGGCTTAAACTTGCCTATGTGAGCATCATTTAGCCTTGTAACTTAAAACCAAAATAGCAGTAACTTAAACAAGTTTCAGGTTTATTCTCTAGGTGAAGTTAAGTCCAAAAGTAGGTAGTACAAAAATGATACTGATGTTCATGACTTATCAGAAACCCATGCTCTTTTTAGCTATTATGCATACAGAATATGCTAGAAAGCCAACTATTATATCCAGGTCCACGCTGTGGAAAGGATATAGAACTGAGGTCAAGTAAATATGTGTGTCAAAGAAGCCTGTCTTCCTTTAGTACTATCAGGGAGTAATTCATAAAATCTTCTTTTACATCTTACTGGTCTGAATTCTGCCACATAGACACACTAATTATAAAGTAGGCTGAGAAAACATAATATTTTTTGTTTTATTTTTATTAATAAGAACGAAGAGGAGAGGAGATTTCCATAGGCAAACATTTGCTGCCCCATCTCTTTTATTTGCTTTAAATTTCCTGAAATAAAACTCCACCTGTGATGGTTTATGCCTTAATTTGGCTAGGATACAGACTCCAGTTATTCAATCAAGTGCTATCTAGGTGTTGTTGTAAAGATATTATGTAGATATGATTAAAGTCCATAATCAGTTGTCTTTAAGTAAGGGAAGATTATCCTTGGTGATCAGAGAGGATGTCATCAGAGTCAGTTGAAAGGCCTTAGGAGCAGAGTTGAAGCTTTCCTAAGGAAGAATTCTGCCTGTGGATTGCAGCTTCAGTTTATGCCATAGGTTTCCAGTGTACTCTTCCTGAGTTACAACCACTCATCTGTTAGAGTTGAGGAGAGGGATTGCCTATAAATGTGAACACGAGGGAGCTTTAGAGATGATGGAAATTTTCTAAATCCCAACTGTGGTGGTGGACAGTGAATTTCCCAAAACCCACAGCACTGTATGCCACAAAGATTGAAATGTAAATTTAAAAAGGAAATAACAAGGGTGAGGGGAGAATCAAAAATGGAATAGAAACTGTAAGAAAGAGATCTATTTCTAATGATTAATACAACCACATTGAAAATGTGAGGAAGAGAAGAACTAACGTATGTGAATTTGGAAAACAATGTTTTGCCTACATATCGTAAGGCAAACAACAAAAAAGCTATATATAATTACTGTACTCTAGTTAGCCTTATTTTTTACCCATAGCTATATGAGTTACCAATCCTGAAACTACTTTAAGTAAATATTATGGTTGAAGAAATAAGTAAACATATTGTAAATAAGGACAGCAATGGCGCTCAGTGTCAGAGAAGGAAATTACATATAAGGAGAGTGGAGAAGCTAGGATGAACCTGTGGTGTTTGATTGAAATTGCGGTATTAGTATGAACACACATTTTGAAATATATGTATATAGTTAGATACAGAAATAAACATAAATGTATGTGTATGCATGGATCAGTATACATACATATATTTTCTAGCCCCATCTTCTGAGAGGTCTAGAAGCAGGAACATCCCTTTAATACCACTCCAGTCATACATTCCATTTTTTAATCACTTAAAATAGCCTCTCTTTCTTCCACCCAGGAGTCTTTGAACATTTTATTCTTTCTATCTGGAATGTTATTTTTCCCATCTTAACACTTACTAATTGTTCATTCTTCAAATTTAGTTCACTTACAAAGAGAAATCTTTCTTAACCTCCTTGATAAGACAAAATCTCTGTATAATATGCTTTCTAGGAAATATAAACCTCTCTGTCAATATAGTTAAAACAACTTTAAGTTTATAATCCTGTGATGCTTTGAATAATGTTCACTTTCCTTAATAATCTCTGGGATCTATGAGTATTAGGACCATGCCAGTTTTTGCTCATCCACTGGTACAGTGCTTGGCGCATCATAAGTCACCAGTTCATATGAGCTGAATGAATGGTTTCATTGAGGAGCAAGTACCCATGCCTCTTTGCCTGTCATCCTCTCAATGTACATTTCCTGTTCACACTGCATAAGAGAAAGTAGGGTTAGGTGAATTTGTCACCTGATATGATTTCCCACTCTTGAGAACAGTAGTGAAGCAATCCATTTCATAGTCATAAAGTTACTTAGCTTACCAAATCCTGCCTCTGGCTAATAGGGAACTCTCCAGGACATTCTGTTGTAGACAGGATAGTAGATTTCATGTGTTAGACCATTCTACTTTATGCAGATCTTCTTCTTATAATCACTTCCCTCAGACAGAGGTAGAAGCATGTCAGACAATTGGAGATTCATGGCCCATCCTTTATATATTTTTTAAATTTATTTATTTATTTATTTTTGGCTGCGTTGGGTCTCCAACGCACTTTTGGTGCGTGCTGGCTTTCTCTAGTTGTGGCGAGTGGGGGCTACTCTTCATTGCAGTGCGCGGACGTCTCATTGCTGTGGCTTCTCTTGTTGCAGCCCGGGCTCTAGGCGCGCGGGCTTCAGTAGTTGTGGCGCGCAGGCTTAGAAGTTGTGGCTTGTGGGCTCTAGAGCGCAGGCTCGGTAGCTGTGGTGCAGGGGCTTAATTGCTCCGCGGCGTGTGGGATCTTCCCGGACCAGGGATCGAACCTGTGTCCCCTGCATTGGCAGGTGGATTCTTAACCACTATGCCACCAGGGAAGTCCCCATCCTTTATATTTGAAACATGAGTTTTGGCCTTGACACCATAATTAACCTACTGTAACACCTTAGCAGGTCATGCCACTTCTCTAGGGTTTCATAATCTCATCTGTTAGAAGACGTGGTTGATTCACACAGTTTGCATATCTTCACTGCAATATTCTGTGCCAGATGCTGAGCTGTAAGGAATTATTAGTAAGTTATTTGTCCCTCAAAACATTGTAATTGGAGTGCTGTATCACTGGCTGTAAAACACTTGGGCTTTATAAAGTAGTCCAGTAATGCAAAGTAGTTCTGTGGTTGTAAAAATTTTATTATTGTTATAAAAATGAAAGTACTGGTTTATAGAGTATTGATATATAATCTAATGTTAAAACAAAGATGAATTTTGAAATAAAATTATTTCAGTGATATAAAAATTTACTACTTGTTTACTTAATGTGCTATCAAAATATCTCTCATTTGCCCATGGTTACAACATTTTTCTGTAACCACAAAGGCAGACCCTACTATATGCCAGGTACTATGACAGATACTTGGAATTCAAAAATAAATGAGATTTTCTGCTGCACTCAGAGATAACTATAAGCTAATACACATAAAATATATGATATATGCTGATTCAGGTAAGTATACAGTTTTATGAAAGCATGGAAGAGCAGAAAATAGTACAGCCACAGGAGAAATTAAGTTCAAGAAATGCTTTTTGCAAGAAATGATATCAAGTTGAATCCTAAATAATGAGCCAGATTCTGATCCACAGTTTTTCTGTTTCCCAGATCAACTTGTTTACCCCGATCCACTTTGGTAGAAACTACATATATAGTAGAGCATTTCCCATTCATTTGACATTAAAAAATAACTCTAGAGTGTAGTCTATATTCTCATTGAAGTCTAAACATTGGGGAGGGAGAGACGGAATGTAAAACAGAAGAAAGTAGAACATGTCTGTAATGAAAGATAACCGGATCAATAATTCCCTGTGCATATAAAAAGTTGTGGTTACTAGAAGATTTCTATGATTCTTGGGGATGTCTAAGCCATGTTGAGTAAAATGAGGAATGATTCTCAATGGAAGTAAATTAGTGGATAATAGAGAGAAAAGGAAATGTATGTGTAAATGCCCCTCCCATAGTGAGATGGAATCATGTTACACAGTGTAAGTTCTCAAGAGTTAATGACCCAAATTTTTTATACACAAAAGTGTGAAATGTCTCAATAATTTATTAGCCTGTTGGGATAAAAGTGACTATGAAATAAGCACAGAAGATGGTATCATTCTCTGTGGCTTCTCAAAAGGCATGGTTTTGTCATCCTCATAGATAGAAGGGAAGAACTGGTATCAGTATTTAAATCATACCTCTATGGCTTCTTATATTCTTGGCATTTGATTCTGGCTTTAAGGAATGCAAACTTTTAAAAAGTAATTACTCAGAAAAAAAAAACAGTATTTACTCAGATTTAACCATTGATGATTTGCTTGGAAATAACTTCCTTATATTTTTTTTTTATTATTTCATTCATTCAGTAAATAATTGTAACTCCCCTGTAGAAAAACTGGTGTGAAAAATATGAAAATAACTCAGAAGCTAAAAAAGAAATGGTCATAATAATAATGAAATGGTGTCTATGTTTTTCATACTTTATTTCACCCCCACCTCCTGGGTTTAAGGAAGGGATTGCTAACTAATCATGGCACTACTTACTGAACCCTGATAAAGTCTCTCAATACTCTTCAACATAACAGTTTACCAAGAGTTGATAAAATTGGTACAAAAGATCAAACTGACTTGCTATTCTTGGTCAATGTGGAGCTAAATGGTATATACTAGAGAGGAAAATTTCCCCTTGCATAGAAAGTTTCCCCAATGACTCCAATTAATTACCGTAAAATCAATACTTCAAGGTGGCTTGTAATAATTCTGATACTAGGCTTAGCCCTAGGGTTTATAGAAAACCCACAACTATACATCTAGTTAGAAAAGGAGATAATTCTCATGGAGAAATTAGAGAGAACCAAGTGGTACAATGTGCAATACAGATTACTAAATGTATATTTAGAAGCAGTGATCAGTTGAGCAAAATTGGTCCAGAAATGCATCAAGGAAACAGAGGTATGTTTGGAAAGGCATTTAAATCTGAGAAACTTGTGAACATGTTAAAACAAAGCTATATTTCCAAAATGAAGGGCAACCCTGAGAAATGCTTTCACTAAAGAGGTGGCAAAAACTGGTCTTCAGAAGTTTTCCAAGATTGCTACTCAAGATTAAAATTTTAGTCACATTTGCAGACCCATAATGGAATGAGTCTCAAAGATTGAGTTAGAATTGTAAATCAAATAGCAGGTTCATATCTTTTAAAAAGTGCCTTCCATCATGGCTGTACTGAATGTTTTCAAAAAATGTAAGTTTTCTATTTTTGTGAAAAGAACACTAGCATTCCACATTTTCTAAAAAGTATCTTTGGAAGAATCTCAAGATCAAATTTATCAGACAGATTGCTTATTGTTAAGAGGATTTATACAATGACCTCATACTAGAGAATATGGTAAATGTTAGATTTTGTCTTTGTTTAGAGAAAAAAAAGAAAAGAAAAAAGAAACAGCTCAAATAGCAAACAATACATAGAACTTATTATTCAGAATCCTTAAAAAGCAGGTGGAGAATAAAAAGAAAGGGAAGAGACCTACTATGTGCCTGGCATCTTGTCTGATATTTAAATGTATAATCTTGTTTAATTCTAAATTATAGATATATTTTATAGTAAGTGAGATTGAAATTCCACAATGTTCTTAATTATGTAAAATCCACTCGATTTTTTTAGACCCTAGATGAGGTATTTACAATTTTAAATTTATAATCTCACTGAATTTTAAACAAGATGTGACTCATGGGCAAAGCACCACCTCAGCCACTAATAAAGTATAATTACTATCTTGGTGGCCAATGCCAGCATATAGATAATACTTGACAGAGAGAAGCTGCAAAGAGAAGTCAGAGGAGAGGTCATAAACAGCCAGCAACTTAGGAAAGGGGTAACGTTGGATGAACATGGATCAGTTGGAAGGTTATATAATATCTCTGAAAAGTAGTAGTCTTTGGCACTAGCTTTGCCATATACTAGTTGTTTTCATTGGACAAGTTAATTAACCTCTCTGAATCTTAGTGCCCTTATTCATAAAGTTCATAAAATAACAATAATTATCAACAACCTCATAGAGTTAGGGTAAGAATTAAAGGAGATAATTCTTATATAGCTACTACTAGAGTGTTTGACATGTAAGTAACTTTCACATTAGGTATCCCACCTTGTCTTTACATAATTTAATGGAAGTTAAAGTAGTATAACAGAAATATCATTACTTTTTAAGGTTGGATACCTGAATTCTTGTCTATGATCTATCACTGATTTTCTGTGTATCCAGTTTCATGAATAAAGTAGCAAGACTAGCACTCCCCTTCTGTATCTCAAGGGGTCATTATTGGGATTAAAAATTTTAAACATCTAGTAATGGTAACCAAATGATAACCAAAATGCCAATGACATTTTTTACAGAACTAGAGCAAATAATTCTAAAATTTATAAGGAAACAAATGGCCCCAAATAGTCAAAAGAATCATGAGAAAGAAGAACAAAGCTGGAGGTATCATGCTCCCCAATTTCAAACTATACAACAAAGCTACAGTCATCAAAACAGTATGATACTGGTTCAAAAACAGACACATAGATCAATGGAACAAACTAGAGAGCCCAGAACTGGATCCACACTTATATGGGCAGTTAATCTATGGCAAAGGAAGCAAAATATACAACGGGGAAAAGACAGCCTCTTCAGTAAATTGTGTTGGGGAAACTGGACAGCTGCATGCAAAAGAATCAAACTGGACTACCCTCTCACACCATGCACAAAAGTAAATTGAAAATGGATTAAAGACTTAAGTGTAAGATCTGAAACCATAAAACTTCCAGAAGAAAACATAGGCAGTATGATCTTTGTCACTGGTCATATTTTTTGGATCTGTCTTTTCAGGCAAGGGCAACAAAAGCAAAAGTAAACAAGTGGGACTACATCAAACTAAAAAGCTTTTGCACAGCTTAGGAAATTATCAACAAAATGAAAAGGCAACCTACTGAATGGGAGAAGATATTTGCAAAAGATATATCTGATAAGGGGTTAATATCCAAAATATACAGAGAACTCCTATACCTCAATATCAGAAAAACAAACAACCCAATTAAAAACAGGCAGAGGATCTGAATAGACATTTCACACACAAAAAAACACTAATTAGAAAATATATATGTACCCATATGTTCATTGCAGCATTACTTACAATAGCCAAGATATGGAAGCAACGCAAGTGCCCATCAATAGATGGATGGATAAAGAAGATTATACACACACACACACACACAATGGAATACTACTCAGCCACATAAAAAAAGAATGAAATCTTGCCTTTTGTGACAACATGGATGGACCTGGGGTATTATGCTAAGTGAAGTAAGTCAGACAGAGAAAGCCGAATACTGCATGATTTCACTTATATGTGGAATCTAAAAAACAAAGGAAATGAACAAACATAACAGAAACAGAGAACAAACAGGTGGTTGCAGTGGGTGGGGCAGCGGGGAGGAGGAAAGAAACAAGTGAGGGAAGATTAAGATGTACAAACTTCCAGTTGCAAAATAAATGAGACAGGGATATGAAATGTAGAGTTTGGAGAATATGGTCAGTAACTATGTAATATCTTTGTATGGTGACATATTGTAACTAGACTTACAGTGGTGATCATTTTGAAATGTATAGAAATACCAAATCTCTATGTAGTATAACAGGAACTAACATTGTGTTGTAGGTCCATTATATTTCAAAAACAAACAAACAAATAAACTTATTGAAAAATAGATCAGATTTGTGGTTACCAGAGATGGAGGATGGGGGGAGAGGGAATTGGATGAAGGAAGTCAAAAGGTAAAAACTTCCAGCTATAAGATAAATAAGCACTAGGGATATGTAATGTATAACATGACAAATATAATTAACACTCATTAAAACTGGAAGAAAAAAATTAAACATATAATAGATAAGTGCTTTGAAAGTATATAGACCTACACTGATATACTGAGTTATAACAAAGTAGTATTTGATTTTATATTTTTACTTTATTATTCTGCCAGATTTATTTAATTGAATACAAAGCAAATTGATCTCCATGCACTCTTTCTATTTCTTAATTCCCTGGAGCACTTTCACAATTATTTAGTTCATTAAATTCTGTGACCAGGGCAAAACTTTCAAATAAAAAATGCAAAAAAATAAAATAATTCATTTCAAAACCATTGGAATTTCTCAATAATTTGTTAGCAATAAAGACCAAAGACCACGTCCCCCAAACAGATCACCAAGCTATAATTCTGTCCGGTATTCAAATATAATCCATCAAAGCCAGTAGTAATTTGTCACATTAACTATCTCCTGCTTTCACCCATGGACATAAGTTGTTGATCCTAGTACTCTTGCAGAGTGTGAATGCAGTCTCAGAAAACTTCTTATAATGCACTATAGTTACGAAAACAAACTTTGGTCCGCCTACCCAATGAGCAGCAAAGCCAATCTACTGACACCGGGTTGGGGTGAAAGAAAGTACAGCGTTTATTGCAAGGCACCCAATGTGGGGCCAAGCATGGAGAACAGGCATTTCATGCTCAAAAAACCTGGAATTTCCCATTTGCTTTCCAAAAATGTTTTTAAAGGCAGGGCGAGGGAGAGGTTTGCAGGGTGTGTGATCAGCTTGGGCACAATTCTCTGACTGGTTGATGGTGAGGTAACAGGGTGATGCTTTGGGAATTTCAATCATTAACCTTCTGGTTCCAACCAGCCTGGGATCTAAGTGTTGGTGGTCAGCATGCAGTTAACTTCTTCCACCTGGTGGCTCTTTTAGTATCTGCAAAACAACTCAAGGATATGGCTCAGGATATTATCTGTAGACTTTGAGCAGGAACTAAAGGTACTTGACTTTGTTTTATGACTAAACTACTATTATTTTGTCTTGCTTGACTGTTTTCCTTTGTTTCTGCATTTTCTCACTTCTCTGATTGGATTTGCTCCTTGGAACTTGGGGAAGGCCTAGGACACTAAAGCTTTCTCACAAACGAGAGGTTGGGAACACCTGGGGTCTGCCCCTGGGTTGGTCCCACAGGGTCCTGCTCAGTTTCACTATTGGCAGCAACTATCTGACAATTGAAATTTGCACAGAAATTTAACTTTATTTTCTAGACCATTGCTGGAGTCATTGGAGGGCTTCATAGAATCTTAAGCAAGATATTTTAGGAGAGAGGATATCAAAGGAAAAGTATAAAAGACTCAATCAACATTGTGCCCCACCTCCTTCCCAAATCAATATTACTGAGCCAACTACATATTCTTCATCACCACCCTTGAGAATAGTGTTCAGGAGAAATATTTGATTACCAGTGAGAGAGAAATTTTGCTTAAATGATGTTGCTTCTAGAGAGGGGACAAATAAATTATACTTGGTGTCATTGCAAATGAAACTGACAGTGAAATATTGTAAAGATCTTACATCATCAGTCTTCCCATCTTTCAAACAAGGTATCTCAGAAACATTCCTGTCATTGCAGTTCAGCTTGAAAATGCTTTTACAGGACGCTTTTTCTGCACTTTACCCTTCCAGCTGTTAGTGGTGACCAGGGAGTACAGAAAGCTGAATGTACCTTGAGTAGACTTTTGCACAGCCAACATTTTGTTGAAAAGGGAAAACATTGGGCACACAAGCCATAGGTCTCTACTAAATGCAAATACCTCCAAGAAAAATGATATCAAATCCAATCAGCCTTATCCAAATATGAATAAGAGACATAAGCAGGCTTTGCCAGGGTAAATGGGGAAGCAGGAGAGCTGGGTCCAGACAGAGAGAAGCAGTGAAACTTAGGGATTAGAACATGGAGAGGACATAGAGTGTGATGTAAGTGATGAATTGGTAAAAGAAATGTTATCACCCAGTTTGATATTCTGTCCATGGTTAGGATTGCCCAAATTTATAGTATCTCTGAAGGACTTTTTGTCAAACATGTATGATAATTAGAAAAAAACTAATAATCACATCACAAATTTTAATCAGGTCCAAAGAAATTATACAAGGATCATTTGCATTTGCTACAGATTAGTTTTTGTATAACATTTAGGAAAAAGTGATGTCATGTATAGTCTAGTTTTGTTCTTCTTTCTATAATTAACCAATGCTAATGTTAAATAAGCACATGCTGCTGGTATGAATCTGTTATTAAAATAAAAGTAGTCAGTAAGCAATAATAATATCGTAGATTTCATTTGCTGCAAAGCTAATTAAATTTGTAAATATTGAATTTAGAAACACTTCCCTGATAATCAAAGTGCCTGGGAAATAAGTCAGAGTCCATTTGTGTGTATGTGGGTAACATACATGTTTTGCCATGTAAGCAGTTAAAGGATTACTACATTCTGATGCATCTTTTATCTCCAGGAGTTACAGAGCAAGGGAAAGATCTGGTTTCTATTCATAAATGCAAGAACATAACCAGACACAGGAATAGTCAAAGGGAAAACAACTCAGTAAATGTTCTAAGAAATTATTAGACATAAGAAATGCCATATAGCTTATCAGAAGAAATAAAGAAACCTCAACAGCAAGACCATTTATAATCTCAGGTTTGGAATGAAAAAAGTATGCAGCAAAATTATTAATAGGGCACAGTAAATTTAGGTTAGTTTATTTTTTCTAGTACTTTATTAATAGGGAACAAGATGAGCTGAAGATACAACTTTAGGGTGCTTTAATACACATCCCCCTTTAAGACAAACTATATCATTGACTTTCTCTGCATAGCTGATGTATGTTACAGCTAGTTCTAGCGCACTGGTGATAGAATTGGAGTTTTAAACTTTACCCCATAAGTCCATCTTTTCATGCACTGATTTGGAAACTAAATATTGAGAAGAGAGTGAATACATTTTCATTTTTTTACAGTAACATACTGCCCCATATTCTACCTTTCAGCATTGAAAAACTGAGGGAAAAAGAGAAAATATCATTATACCTTAAAATGATAGTATCAGCTTGAAGCCATATCATTCTTGGTAAAAAGAATGTATTTTGCTACAGAATCTGTATAGCCAAGCTATATCTGCCATACCTCCTAGCATCCGCTCCCCTATAGGAAAATTTAGAAGTGCAAGGGTGGTTTAACATTAGAAAACATAATAATATAATTCAGCATACTGGTAGATTAATGTAAAGATTTATGTGATTATCAAAATAAATGCAGGAAAAAAATGTATAAAATTCAACATCCAGTTCAACATTTACTATATGCCAGTCACTCTTCCAAGCATTGGATATGTACCAATGAACAAAACAGATAAATGAAAATTCCTACTATCTGGGAGCTTACATTCTTGAAAAAATAAAAAATAAACATAAATAAAACTTTTAGCAACCTATGAAAAGGAGAAAATTCTCTAAACTACCTAAGGGCTATTTATGAAAAAACTGCTAAAATTACAAGAACAAAGTATGAATGCTGGAAGTATTTTCTTCAAATTCAGGAAAAAGGTGATGATGCCCACTAATGCCCTTCTATTCTATACCATACGGAATGTTCAAGACAGTCTAATAAAAAGAAAATAAGAAACAAAGCTATTAAAAAATAGCAAACAATTTTAAAAACTGTCATTATCATAGATATAGCATAAATTATATGTGTGTAGAAAATCCAGAAGAAACTATAGGTAAATAGTTAAAACTAGCAGTTTAATAGGTATGAAAGCAATATACAAAACTCAGTTACATTTCTATACATCAACAACAAACCTTTAGAAGATGAAACTTCAAAGATATGATTTAAATTGCAGCAAAAATACAAAGTAACCAGAAATAAATCTAAATATGTTCAAGTTCTTATAGAGACTACTGCAATTTTTATTAAAATATGCAAGAGAAAAATCTATGTTGATGAAGATACATATTATGTTTAAGTAATCAAAGGGGCATATTCTAAATGCTTCTGTTCTTCCTAAATTAGCCTATAGTTTCAATGCTCTTCGAATAGAAATCTTAATATGCTTTTGGGTGGATAGGTGAAGAGACTTGACAAGATGATTCTAAAATCTGTATGGAAAAGAAAGCAAAACAGACAAAGCATGCTGAAGAAGCAGGACCAGATGGAAATATTTGCCTGACTTAATGCTAATTATTATTATAAGCTATGGTTGTTAATTTTGTTAATGGAATAGGAAAAGACAAATAGATCAATGTAACCAAAGGGAGCCCACTAAAAGACTCACATGTATAGGGGCAGTTGTACTTGATAGACTTGCTATTCTTTCCATGGGAAAATAATAGACACAAGCAGTAGGTTATATGCAGGAATATATATTGTATATGCATAAATATATATTTTTATGAAAACTAAAATTAATGTAAAATTTGGAAATTATATTTATTTTCATGCCATAATAGGACTTCTTAATAAGACATTGATTATTAAGCACACAGTAAATATAGATACAATGGTCAAATTTGACTACTGTAAAATAAGAAACTTAAGATCTTGAAAGATACTGAATGAAGTGAAAGAAAAGAAAATGAGGATGAAAAGAAAATGAAGATGAAAAGGCAAGCCATGAACTGAGGACTATAACTGCAAATATATTATTGATCATTAATTAGTACCAAGAAAATGTGAAGAATTCTGATGAATCTATAAGAAAAAATCATAGAATATGGGCAAAAGAAATGAGCAGGAATGCCATGTTTTGGCAAAAATGCTAAGCACCTGAAATCTCCACCCATTGTAGGTGTTCAAATAATGAACATTAATAAAAAGTAAAAATATTTTCAAAATTCAACCCATTGGGAAAACAGTTACTAGTAATGTTATCTAGTAATGTTCATTGCATGTCTAAACTGTTCTAACACAGTTAAACACAGAAAACAGTTTAACAGTTTAACACAGTTTAACAGTTTAACACAGAAAACAGTTATCTAGTAATGTTCATTGCATGTCTAAACTGTTTTAACACACCCTCTCCTTTTAAAATGCTGTAGAGAAACTCTTGAATACATGTACTAGGAGACTTGTAAAAGACTGTTTATGGTAATATTTTCATATAAACAAAAAACTGAAAATAAGCCAAATGGATAAATGCAAGGAATGGATAAGTTCTGACATACTCAAAGAATGGAATATTATACAGCAATGATAATGAATAGGCTATAGCTTCGTACATTGACATGGGTAAGTCTCAAATTTAAAGTGGATTTAAAACAGCATAACAAAGAAAGTACTGAATGTTCCATTAATTTGAATTTCAAAAGAAAGAAACTATGTATTGTTTAGAGATCCATCAGTTAGGTTTGGAAAGTAGAAATAAAGGAGGACAACTGTTGAGAAAAATTTAACTTAGTGGTGTCAGAAGACAGTCTTTATAGGTCTCACTTGTTTTTGTATGTCTTCTGAGCAGAAGCATTGATGGGTTTTATTCTGGAATGTTTTCAAGGAGGTTTGCATAGTAGTCAGCCTTGAAAGATAGAGATAGTAGCTGCCTCTGGGGCAGAGGACAGATTTGTTTGCTACCAAGAGTAATACAGATAATGTTTCCCACTAAAGCAAAAGTTGGGCAGGTTTCCCAGCAGTCCCCTCAAAGTACTGTAGTTTCCTGAGCTCATAATTATTCAGTTGAAAGGCAAACCCCCTGCACATGCAACTTCTTTCCAGCATCCACATCACTTCTATGGGACTCAGAAAGAAAGGTGAGATAATGGGAACATGAAACTTATGTTGCCTACTCTGTCATAGTAAGACGTACCTTTTTCTTTCCTAATAATCTTTTGTCTTCTTCAAGAATCCACAAAACTGTAGCAGGCTAACTTGTTAGTTTGCAAGTAGGGGAACATCATTTTTCAAGATATCTTGAAAAGTGGTGATATCTGATAGGAAAAGAAGAATGCAGTTGTGAACCTCACATATGGGGCTTCTGGTTTGGGGGAATATTCCATCTTTAAATATACTGTGTTTTGTATTATAGTTCTTAACAATTGTACATTGCTACATCACAAGGATTTACCATAATTTACTTATTTAACTAATTTCCTATTTTGGACACATCCTATTTTTGCTTTCAGCTTACATCTAGAGCTTCCAATTCATCCACTGAAGTCTGGGCTAATCTAGCCTACTCCACGAGCAGCTATAGACGCTCATGCCAGTTCCTGGGCTGTATTAACACATAACAAATATAGCTCAGTGGTGACTCATATTTCAATAATAAAGGTCAGAGAAGGTTGGATACCAGAAAAGTTAAAATTAACTGCTATAACACCAGTCCTCATTGCAAACACAGTTTATTTGGAAAAAAATTACTGATATAATGAATATATATTGTTTTACTCCTGAGAAGATGATGATAAATGCTTATGACAAATATGATGTCTATACACATCATTCATAGTTTTATCTATCACTTCCTTTGGCACATGAGGTATCCATGTGCCTAATAAAGCAAGAGCAAGACAAATCATCAGGGGGAGTTGGAATGTAGTTTCAACTTTTTTCAGTAAGCATCACCCTTTGGACTTTACCTTGACACCTGAGAGAAAGAAGAGTGACATTTTTGTTTTATGGAAAGATGGACAAACTTCTTGGAGAAGTGTTAGATGATATTGACTATGGAAAGGCAACTTTACACTATTTGTGATCAGGAAATTATATGAATATAGACAATTTTTGGCCATTTTAACAAAATTACACAAGTAGAATTGAGTCTTCTGTTGTTCAAAACAGACGAACTTTGGGGGCATGAAACATAGGACATACAAGTAAACAGAGAAGTTAGCCCTTGAAATTCTTTTCATTTTAATGACACTGGCTATTTATTTCACTTAATCTTCTAAAGTTTAGTTATCATAGTATGATCCTTGATAGAGGTCCCTAATGCTTTATCTAATATACTTAGGACCAGTTATGTTACAGGGATTCAGAATTCTTCAGATTTTAGAAAGGTGATACAGTGCACATAACTATGTATTATATAATATCCCCATAGCATCTATTACATAATCAAACCCCATAATGTCACTGCAGTGAAATATATGAAGAGCTACACCAAGTAGGAAAAATAAGGACCAAGAACCTCACATCTTTGAAGTTTGCCATCAGATGAATCTGTTGAATAATTATGTAGAAATTTTTGGTTTATGGGCCTTTTTGAATTTTGGAATTGTAAGTAAAGCAGTGTAGATCAGTGTGCTATGACATACAACATAATGCAGCACAGCGTAGCAGAGTGTAAGATAAATTATATGTCCTGAACAATAAATGTTAAAACAATAGTTGTAAACATCTCATGTATGACCAGTCTGTCAAAAATATTTAGGTACCGTTTGGAACTTTTCATTATTCTACACATTTTAGAGGACACATTACAAACTGTCAGATATATGTATCTCCCTGATATTAAGTTGAAAGTGTCTGCCTTTAATTTAATAACATATTTGAGTACATCATTAACCATACAAAGAATATTTTTATTCCTGACTTTACAAAAGTAAAGAAAGCATGGCAGGGCTTCCCTGGTGGCGCAGTGGTTGAGAGTCCGCCTGCCGATGCAGGGGACGCGGGTTCGTGCCCCGGTCCGGGAAGATCCCACATGCCGCGGAGCGGCTGGGCCCATGAGCCATGGCCGCTGAGCCTACGCGTCCGGAGCCTGTGCTCCGCAACGGGAGAGGCCACAACGGTGAGAGGCCCGCGTACAGCAAAAAAAAAAAAAAAAAAAAAAAAGAAAGCATGGCAAGTTGTGATGTATATTTTCCCTTGTTTTCCATGCTCAATTTCTGGTAAGTCAGAGAATATTCATGGATACAAAACAACACAGTAGGGAACAAATCGACTGAAAAGTGTGTTCTGAATCATTGAGATCAACATCCAGGTGGAGGTCTAGAGTGGTTAGTGTTCTGCATCCTACTCGAGGTTCTCTCTCTCTCTACTGGGTTAGACACTAAAACTGTTACACACAAGACCCAGATAATTTACAAAGCTGAGCTTTCTTAGGAGGCCCATTTGATATCAAGAAACACAGAAGCATTATTTTCAGCCTCAAAATCATTAAGTCTTATCATACAGGATTTCTTGGAATAATGCAACTGCAACAATAATAATAATACTACTAGTTGCCAAAAAATATTCAGCATCTCCTATGCATTAAGCATTATTCTTAATTCTTAGGATATTTGATTTAATGTTTCCACCATCTATATGTAGAAAATTATTAATATCTGAATATTGCATACAAAGAGGCCTGCCTAGAAAAGTAATGACCTTTACCCAGGTCGTACAGATAAAAAGGGACATGTTCAGTTTGGAAAGAGGTTCTGTATGATCACAGAACCTATCTGTGGTTTCAAACCCTAGATTATTTTGTCTCTTTACTATGGAGCTACTTAACCTTGGATGTTCTTTAGTCAACAACAGACTATCAACAGAACACACACATGATTGCTCTAATTGCTCATTTTACTTTAATTAGTAGCTTAGCAAGGCATTTCACATGTGTTCATAACAGGGCTAAGGAAAAATTCAAATGTTTCCTGTAATTTCTTTTTGAGTCCTATTTTAACCAACAAAAGGAATAAAGTTAAAAAGAGGTAACTATCAGAGGTATTCCGAATTAATGTTAAAGCATGTTAATAAATTTCCATTTCTAAAGTAATAAAACAGCAGGAGGATGAGGGTGTTGGCTATTCATCAAGTAAGTTGGACCTTCTAAAGTATTTAAGCAATAAATAAAAGACTCTGAAATAAGCAGTCTTGGCAGATAAGAAATAAAGTTTATTCAAGATAGAAATTATCTAAAACAAGAGATCAAGAAGAAAGAATAGAAACTGTGGGACTCCAAAATGTATGCTCTTCCTCTGTTAACTAATCCACATAATACTTTAGCAAGTAAGTAAACATTAATCTGCCCAATTTGTAGTTAAGGAAACTGTGAGATTCTGTGAAATCAAGTCATTTGTTCAACCCTCCAGCTTAAGTTTGTTGAAAGGCCAGAATCTCTAGGCAAATAACACAAGCTCATGCAATGGCTAAATTGATCTTTTGTGTGAACAGATATTATGGAATAGATTTTCTCAGGGATCGAAATAAGTAACACAATTTTGCACACACTCAAAACCTAATTCCAAAGCATCTCAAAAAGAACTACTGATAGAACTGAATACATTTTTAAGAGAATTTGTGTCATTGACCTCTCACTGTTAAAAAAAAATGATATTCAGGTGGAAAAGAATAAAACGACTTAAAAAGCAAAGTGCTAATTAGTGGTAGAACTGAGAACACAGGTCTTTTTGCTCCCTGTCCAGAACTCCTTTCATTTCTTTGCATTTGGAGTGTGTCCCCTAATTCTTGTCAGTTCAGTCACCATATCTTCATCTTGCACATACTCTTCACAGATACAAGTAAATCTATTATTAGGGAAAATGAGGAGTAGTGTAACATTTTGCTTTTGCACAAATATTCCAATTTAACAGTAAAGTATTTCTCCCAAATTTAAGTACAGATCTCGATGGCTTAATATGTTTTGTTAATTTAGAAGAAAATTTTCATTTTTTCTTCGTTGCCATTAGGATAAAAAATCAAATACAATAACCATTTTAATGTTTCTTAGTGGAAGGAAAACTTATCAGTATAGATTTTGCTGATGATTTGAATGTCCCTTAATGATGTGAGCACTGTAGGATGAGAATAAAATGATTTAGATTCATAATAAGTATAAAATGTGTTGATAAATAAATAATGGATAATAACATAGAAGAGGAACTGTCAAGAGTTTAAAAAATATTTCGTTGATTAATATGATTTATGTTTACTGTGACTCCCCCCATGTCTAAACATGGCACTAGATAGAAAGATGAAGCTATCATCTCCCACCCCTGCTCCAAAGGCACACCCAATCCTGTAGAAATCTTTGTCAAATACCTACTACATGTTGGTGTCCATGATACTTTATACTCAAAAAAAGGTAAAAGTAGAAATAGCCATCACCAAATTTGTCAAAATCTGCAATTAAAGGAGTAGAAATAAATGGTAGTTTTCAGAATAAATCAACAAACAATGGTTAACAAGCTAGTAGAGTTACTGGTTTAATTAAATAGTGACTTAGAATTATTCCCTTAGGGAACTGTCTACAACATAACTCGTGACCCTATTTCTACGTTTATATGAGATAAATCCAAGATATCAGTTTATTTTAAAAGTTACATTGCATAATAAAAGTAGCAATGGCCTTGAAAGCTGATGTACTTGATTTGCATTCCTAATCTCTCACTACCTATTGCCTTTTAATTAATTTCTTAGATCTTCAGTTTCTTCATTTGTAAAATGACAATTAAAATAATTCCTACTTCATGGAATTGTTGTAAGGATTATGCTGAATTAAATATATTACTCTTTTTAAAAACACTTAGAATAGGGGCACATAGCAAGTGTTATGTATGTGATTGGCAAGTAAATTATTCCTAACACTATGCTTATAGTTTTTACTTAAAAGAAGATCAAAAATAGGGAGGAAGTGAGAAAGAACCAGAGAGAACACACACACACACACACACACACAGAGAAAGAAAGAGAGAGAGAGAAAAGTAGACAACTAAGTACAAAGCCAAGAGAATCACAATTCAGGAAATAGGGTGTTAAGTGTCCATCAATGCAGTCAATAACTTAGGAATCTCATTCTGGCTGTTTAGGATAGTAAAGATGGCAATTAGGGGATTACACTATTAAAATTATCTAGCTTACAGGTAATGCTGTTTCCTTCAATTTTGCTAGATAGACAAAATTTGGCTATAACAATTCACTTTATTAGACTCAGCCAGGTAGTATGAACACAATACTCAAGATCATCTTGTATAGGGCCACAGAAATCACCAGATCTTCTTCTGCAAGATCACTCAGAATTTAAACACTAGAAGAATAACAAAAATTGTAATTGGAAAAATAACTACTTCCCATATAATTATGTATCTGAATTTCATGGGTAAAAATATGATTTGGGGGCTGTGCCCACCTTTAATTTTAGAGAAGTTTGTGATTTTCTTCAAGTAATTTGGAAGTTCAGGTAATAAACATTGAAAAAGTTAGCATTTCTTTCCTCCCCTCTTACCTTCATGACCTAATTTAAATTCAAAAGTTATTGAGGCATGCAAGAGGAGCCATTATTTTGCATATGGGACTAGAAAATGGAATAGCGCTACCCCTGTTGTATGGGAAAATGAGATAAATCCAAGTTGCTTTGCATTTATAAAGTATCAATGAGCTAAAAATCTCACAGTCAGATTCACAAAGAGAACTTTCTGCAAAAAAATTTTAAACCTCACTCTTCAGTAAGAAGTCATTTTGGGGAATACTTTTATCTTTCCCAACTCTCTTTCTCAACAAAGTCTCTCTGTTTTTCTCTTTCTGTTTCTGTTTCTCTTTCTCTCTGTCGCAGTTTTGAAATTCATATGACAATTTCTAACATGACCTATTAACTTTAAATCTTCCCTGATAGCTGGAGTTCGCGTTAAGTTCATCATCTTAGATTTAAACCTCGTGATCTTTTACACATTTAAAAAAGGAATATATCAGTGGTTATTTGAGAGAAAGAAGGTAGTTATTGCATTGGAATTTAGCAGATATTTTCTATTCAAAAACCTTTCAACAATGAGCAAAATGTGGAATTTAAAAGCCCAATAACTATATCCAAATCTACCCTAGGTTTATTAGAGAAAACAAAAATAGTTTACCAATCTGCTCTTTTAATCTACATTTCCAGCAAACTGTAAAAAGAAAAGCAAAACAAGTTGACACAGCAACAACCTGTGTGTACTGGGTGTGGAGCCATGAGGGTATGTGCACACTCACAGGACATTGCATTCATCAGCTTTGCAACCCTGCAGAAGGCTTGGGAGACATCAGAGCATGCACTTGGCATATCTCTCTTCCCTGAGACCTTGCTACACCTCTACTCACACTTATCACTACCCTTGAGTGATTTAAGCATTCCCCAGGAGTAGTGATATCCATAAATTAATGTGATCACTTTTCTATATAAATATGCCACTATTAAACAAACATAACATGTTGTGTCACTTTTCATAGTTGGATTTAGTTGTGCTGGACAAGTCTTATTCTCTTATCCAGATTTATTTATGATTAAAAGCATACATATTTGAGGTAATATATTACACCAAATGATCTCATGGTCCTTAGCTATGAAACAGATGGAACTCATGGAGAAATCACACCCTGATATTTACATAATACTGAAAGTAGGAGAGGTAAGAAAATGCATCCAAAGTTACAGTACACTGTGGTAATATATATTCTAATACTGCTTTTTACTCTATTTGAAGAGTTCCCAAATTTTGCTGACATAGCTGTAGGAAAGGTAAATTTTTGCCTTTACCCTCTCAGGGTGTTTTGGTTGTACCTGAGAATTAAACTCACATAAGACAAATTAATAGGAGAAAAGCATACAAATTTATGTGATATGGGAACCCTCATATGGGGTGCAGCCCCAGAGAAATGGCAAAACCTACATGCTATTATACTGGGTTGAACAAAGAGACACAATTGTGGAAAATTAACTAAACTGTATGCAGAGGCAAAAGAAAGATAAGAATTATTTCAAAAAGCTCTGTTTGTATAGAGAACTCTTGGCTTTGACTCTCCATCAAAGAATGTTTCTTTTCTCCTGGTACAGGGAAGGCACCTTTCACATGGAAGTTTTAATCTCCCATTTTCAGGAAGAAAAAAGGAAGTTAAAATGCCCTTCTTGCATGTGCTGTTTTTTTAGTATCTTTAGCTCAAAGTAATCCTGAGGCCAAAGTGATGTATTTTGGGGTGGTGTATTCTGACACTCTTCATATCTTAGAGTATTCCATAAAGATATGGAAGACAAGGACATATTCATAACAAATCTCTCCTAAAATCCTAATGAAAAAATGTATTATTTTTCTGACAAGACACACTCAAAATTACATCATGTAAGTAGAGATTTTCTTACTGATTCATATGTATATTAAAATTTTTCATCTGTACCTTATATTAGGAGCACATCACCATTCACAAATTTTTAGTATTTATAGACAACCCTATGAGGTACCATGCATCTAATTACTCAGTAAACCATATATATGTGTATATATCCATCCATCCATCCACACAGAGGTACAATTCACACACACACGCACATACACACAAATGCTCTTTGCTTCCTCTGTATTCCCACTGCTAATTCATTGGTTTGGGCTTTCAGCATCTTTCTTTTTCTAGCCAATAAGCTCGTAGATGATAGCTGACCTCAAGACATTCTCCAACCAGTCCATCCTCTATACCTCTACTAACGTTAGCTTTCTAGAAAACAGTATTTATAAGGGCATGTTTAATGATTCTTCTTTTGCTATAAGATAAATTCTCAGCACCCTAACAAATAAGGCACACAAGATTCTCTGTAACTGTTCAAAATTCTGTAACAAAATTCTCTGTTCAGCATCTCCTGCTTCCCCTTCTCCATCCATATGCAGTTTTCTCCAACTGCAGCAAAGTACTTATTATTTCCCCATATATGCCCAGTTCTTTTGAACCTGTAAGTTTCAGCAGAGATTATGCATTCCCTCTAGAAGTATTTATCCATGAAAACTCTTATTAGATGTTACTTTCCCAGCTTACATATCACCTCCTCTAACTTACATATATGAATGTATATGAAATTTTAATATATAGATTATTTAATATATATAATATATTATAAATTTCAATATATATGTGAAATATTCTGTGGTTTCCTTCTGAGACTCCATGTAGATTAAGTAACCTGTGTAAGAAGTCATATACTTATTTTCAGTTTTTAGCACATTTCATAATATATTGTGACTAAGTGCATACTTGAGACTTCTGTCAGAAAGGTGGGTTTGTGTGAGAGTTAATTGTCTTAAACCATAGCTGCATTTACCTTTTGTTTCTGGTCTGGGTGCACAATATCTATTGTAAATGAAATAAAGCATACCTTTCTTTAAATTTGCATTTACTTATTCTAACACTTAGAAGAGCAATTTTATCTTCTTTTGCAAAATTTCAGTCTTCAGTGACTTCACTAGCAGGCATTTGGTAAAAGATCAAATTAAAAATGAGGTTTCACAAAGAACTCAGAAAAATTTGAAAAACTTTCTTAATTCCTAATAAGACCTTAAGGATGTTCAAAATGACCTTCGGGTCATACAAAAATATTATCAGGTTTTACAACTGGATATCATGGGTGGGGGCTGGTTGGCTAGATCTTGAAGGAGAAATAAGTGGTTCTGGTAAATTCTCTTTTACATAGTACCTGGTGCTGCAATAGAACCCTGTGGGTACCTCACAAGCATCAAAAGAATGAATATATAAGGAAGCACTATAGTAGGCAAGATTTATAATCTTAGTATGTTTTCATCCTAAGTCACAGTTAGAGCTTTCTGCACAGCACACTGAAATTTCTCCTTGATAGCGATACTAGTGAAAATGTATCGATGCATGTTTTAGGTGTCAGTTTTCAAAGTATAAAATCAAATTCAATTGACTTTCTCTTTGACTCATTTTTTAAAATTTCAGTTGCTATAATGATCATTGTTTAATGACTATGGCAGTGTTTAGGACATTGCTGTCAACATTTAGCTTATGGTTTGGCAACTTTACCAGCAACACCTGACAGTTCATTAGAAATGCAGAGTTTCAGGTCCTACCTCAGATCTACTGCAAATAAGAGTCTGCATTGTAGGACGGTAATAAAGACGCAGAGGTAGAGAAAGGACTTGAGGACATGGGGAGGGAGAAGGGTAAGCTGGGACAAAGTGAGAGAGTGGCATGGACATATATACACTACCAAATATAAAATAGATAGCTAGTGGGAAGCAGCCACATAGCACAGGGAGATCAGCTCGGCGCTTTGTGACCACCTAGAGGTGTGGGTTAAGGAGGGTGGGAGAGAGATGCGAGAGGTAGGGGGTATGAAAATATATGTATATGTGTAGCTGATTCACCTTGTTATAGAACAGAAACTAACACAACATTGTAAAGTAATTATATGCCAATAAAGATGTAAAAAAAAAAAAGAATCTGCATTGTAACAGGATCTTCCGTTCATTCAAATGCACATTAATTTATTTTAATTTTTATTTTATATTGGACTGTAGTTGATTTACAATGTTGTGTTAGTTAAGTATAGTACCGTGTATATGTCATTAAATTTTGAGAGGCACTGATATAAGCTGTCACCAAGTATAATTTTCTAGATTCTATTAGTTTGAAACTACCTAAGACTGTGAGGTTTAAAATATAAAACTGAATATTCAGTTATTCAATCATAACACACTAAAAGAAAGTATTTGCTGCTGAATTCTGCTGTGTTTTTGACCGCCAAATCGTAATTACCTTAATACAGTCAAGTAATTTTATCTGTAGCTCTCTTTGGATTACATTTCCTACTTTGCATTTTATCTATGTAGAAGCCTCATTTGCTGAACAGTGTTTTGAAATACTTGAATATAGGAACTTATTTAATACTTCATTGCAACTGGAAAATAGTAGGCTCTCCAACATTCAGAGCTTATAATTAATGTTGTAGATCCTTGATTTATTGGAAAGATAAACCTTAGTTTATTTGTTATCTTGGGATGTTTATGTTAGACATTATATAGCAAGTTTTAATATCTTTTATAATTTACATATAGTATATTAAGTACTCATAAATACTTGCTAAATATATATTATTAATATCATTTACAGTTTTAGTAATTCCATTCATGCATATATTCAAAAATATTTATTAATTATCTACTCTATGCCAAGTTCTATGTGCTTCGGGAACAGCAGTGAACAAGATAGCCAAAACCTTTTCTTTTAAATGGAACTTACATTTTAGTGGGGAAAACAGAAAAACAAATAGAAAACTACATAGTAAATTGCTCTGGAGAAAAATAAAGCAGCCAAAGTGATAAGGGGATGCAGAGAAAACAGGACAAGGTAGCGGGTAAATGTTGCCCCCATTGAGCTTAATAAGCACTAGAATATAAGAATTAGATTAACCTTAAATGTGTAAGATTTTTTAAGGTGATTGATCTACATGAGGATAAAGAACATAAAATTATTAATCCTGATGACCTGGATACAGATAATGGTGGCAAACCTATGAGTACTGGAGGGTTGGGAAAGAGCACACAGATTTGTTGGGTCCCAACTTGAATCATATTCCTGAAAGCATTTCCTTTTCTCTATATTATGTGAACCTCACTTTAAAACATGATTCAGATATTATCTTTAATTCATATTGAGGAAGCCAATGACAATTCACTTATCTTTAGCTGGTGACTGATGTTTACTAACATAGAGGCAAGCTTCAGACTACAGTGTCTGCACTGAAATAAATCTGTCACCTACCTAGAATGTGGCTCCAAACTTACCATTAATTCATACCAGTAAGACATACACAGTGTAAGAAACAGAGGCATCCTTTCTGCTGCCATAGTCCTTGAACCAAATTTTTTCCAGAATTGCCCTCAGGATTTTGCAAGTCCATTGGTTAGAAAACCATAGTGAGTCATTCATTTCTACTCTCGGAAGGCTTTCTGGGTTTATGGAATGGAAATCCATTTTATTAGGCAGGAATATAAGGCAAAGGGACAATGATGAATTACAACAGAAATCCATTTCCAAGAGGGAAGTTACCTGGAGTATCCAAAACAGCACACCTCATATGCATCTACACCCTCACATTATAAGCAAGTCGTGGCTTCCTCCCAGTTGTTTAGCTTCAAGGCAGCTGGGCCAAGTGAGATGCTAAGCAGAAGGGACAGGAAGGCCAACAGTGTCACCAAGGAGGCACCTGGCCTCAACATTTCTAAATAGAGCACTCATCTCTGAGAATACTAGCTTTTCTACTTGACGTAGAAGAAATCTCTGCCTCCGTGTACCTCTGCTCACATATCAAACATTTAAAATAGCCTCTAGTGATGAGAGCCCTGGAAAATTCTTGAAACTGAGCATATACTAGATGGCAAATCTTGGCTTTACATATGCTCCAGGGAAAATGTTCTGCCTCTGCTCTCTTTAGTACGGCACTATGGGGGCTATTTAGGTTTCCTGCCTATCTATCTATCTATTTATCTATCTATCTATCTGTCCATCTATCTTTCTATCTATCTATCTCTGTCATCGATCTCTACATTTATCATCATCATCTAGCTATATAATGAGATTGATAAAGAAAAGAAAAGAACTAAAATTAATAAGGAAATATTAAATGCCTGAAATAATATATTACGTATTTATTCAGCAATTCTGTATAGTGGGATTACCCCAATTTCATGGAGGAAGGTGTTTTAGATTAGTTGTCTGACAAAACACCAGAATTGTTATTTGAATTCAGGACTTTCCAATTCATATGTTTGTGTCCTTTCCTCCAAATGATGCTGCCTCAAGGCCAGACATTTGAGAGAAATCTAGAGTTAGATAGGAAAGTAGTTTTAACTTTGAGTTGACAGTCCCTTCAAGCAGAGGTTATCACTCCTTATTATTTTAATATCAGACTTTATGAGGACTAATAGGTCATAACAGAATAAGACAAAAGATTGCTGGCTGTGGGTAAGATGGCAATTGAACCAATGTACTCATTATTGGTCCCCCTTGTCTTTCCCCTTGGTTTCTGAGGCCAACTTGTTTTCTATGATCTTTCAGAGTATAAGACAGTCTATACTGTTGTGTGCTCTCACTTCTTCTAGATAATTATATAATAGATATAAGGATTAATTTATTTTGCTTCAGTTATTTCAGAGATGGATTTCACTCTTGTAATTTACAAGCTGATGAGATCATAAACCTGAAATTAAAAGTGTCTTCAGATCTTGGATTTTCTTTTTTGTTTTTTCTACTTTATTGCAGTATGACTGACAAAAACTGTATAAATTTAGGTTGTACAACATGACTTTTTTAATGGTGTAGAATGTGATTATTTAATATGTATGTTTATAGTGTGAAATGATTACCACAATCAAGTTAATTAACACATCCTTCACCTCACATAATTACCATTTTTCTTTGTGTGTGGTGAGAACACTTACCATTTACTCTTTTAGAAAATTTCAAATGTGCAGTACAGTACAGGCATACCCTCAGAGATATCATGGGTTTGGATCCAGACCACTGCAATAAAACTAGTCACACAAATTTTTTTGGTTTCCCATAGGAAAGTTATGTTTCCACTATACTATAGTCTGTTAAGTGTGATAGCATTATGTCTAAAAAAACAAAGTATATACCTTAATTAAAAATAGTTTATTACTGAAAATCTAATCATCGCCTGAGCCTTCAGCAAGTCATAATCTTTTTGTTGGTAGAGGGTCTTGCCTCGCTGTTAATGACTGCAGACTGATCAGGGTGCTGGCTGCTGAAGGCTGGGGTTGCTGTGACACCTTCTTAAAATAAGACAACAATGAAGTTTGCCACATCAATTGACTCTTCCTTTCACTTGAACACTTAGAAGCCATTGTAGGATTATTAATTGGCCTAATTTCAATATTACTGTGTCTAAGGGGATAGGGAGGCCTGAGGAGAGGGAGAGAGACCGGGGAAGGTCCAGTCAGTGGAGCAATCAGAACATAAACAATATTTATCAATTGTTTGTTGTTTGATTCAGGCACAGTTCGTGGCACCCCAAAACAATTACGGTAGATCACTTCATAGATTCCTGATCACAGATCACCATAACAAATATAATAATAATGAAAAAGTTTGAAATGTCACAAAAACTATCAAAATGTGACACAGAGACACAAAGTGAGCAAATGCTGTTGGAAAAATGATACCACTAGACTTGCATGATACAGGGTTACCACATACCTTCAATTTGTAAAAAACACAATATCTGCAAAGCACAATAAATAAAATGAGGTATGCCTGTATTGTTAACTGTAGTCACCATGCTGTATGTTAGTTCCCCAGAACTTATTCATCTTATAAATGAAAAATTTGTACCCTTTGACCAATATCTCCCCTATTTCACCCAGTCCCTAGCCCCTGACAATCACCATTCTTTCAGTTCTTCTTATTCATCTCTAGTATCACAATCAATTCCACAACATTTTCTTTTCAGAGTTAAGAATTTGATGATCAGTGCTGGCTTATTCCACAAAGATAAAAATTAAATAACTGAAAAAATTGTGCTTGTTCATTATATTTACTACAAATAAAATGTTGCTAAAATTAGAGTTTGAGAGATTTTCTTTAAGATTAGAATCATTGACAAAAATGGTAGTGCAATTTATCCATGAATACATTTTGTTAAAAAGGTGATTAATACATTCATAAATTAAACAGTGTTATAAGATTTAGAAAATGAAAGAGACATTAAATATTATATAATCCATTATTTACTTAAAAGGAAAATGAGACCAAGCCCACTTATGTGATTAACCCAAAATCACGTAGAAAGTTTATACAAGAGGTAACTTCTAGCCCAAAATTTCTGAATTTCTCTCCAACATCTCTCAAAACACTGATTTTCTTCCCTTCCCTTCACCCTATTTTCTTGATTCACAGATATAACAAAATAGCAAATTTTAATTTTGCTTCTGTTTCCTACCATCATAAATCTAAAAATAGATTGAGGTCACATATATAGTAGATTTGCTCAACTTGGATATGCACCTTGATTTTCAATGAATTATGAAGACATCCTGTAGTCAGACACCTGCAGGTGAACCACATGCCTTCCCTGCTACACTTCAGGGTTGTGGTTTCTGGAATGAACATCGGAGTAGCAGTCCTCCATTGTGGCGGGCAATAGAGAAGAGGACTTCAGCAAAAAGAATGACTGACTCAGGAAGAGTTGGGCCACCCTTGGCTCTCAACTCTGCCCTGTCCATAATAAGATGTTTGCATCAGGATGAATGAGCTGATGCTCACTTATCCTCCTGATCTTTGCCAGCTACTCGTGGCCATTACTGAGCTGGGACAAGAAAGTTAAACTCCAAATTCTTTAATCCAGCCTTGACACAAAGCCCAGTTTGTCTAGTAGTAAAACATTGCCTGATGTAACCTTTGTATTAGAGGAAGCCTTTTGAAAATGTATTTACCTTTTGAATCCATTAGGTTATTTTCTATAAATTTGTTGCCTCAGGTAGAAAAAGAAGATATGATTCTAAAACTTTAGCTAGCTATACTAAATGCAGTGATTCTGAAACACAGTGACTCTTTTTTTCTCCTATTATGTCAGATTTTTCCTGGCTATTTTTACCGTACAGTACTGACTTACCAGGTTTTAAAAGGTAGTGCAATTTAAACAACATAGTAACTTTCCCATGATCAGACCTAGTATTATAAAAATATTGTTTAAAAAAGGAATACATGTTCAATTCAGGAAATAAATATAAAAAGGCACAAAAGGAAGGAATTCTCTAGACATAAAACTCACATTATGGCTTTGAAAATATTTGTACACATTTGTGTATGTATGCCTCTGTGTGTCTTTCTTTTAGAAAAAAATCAAAGCATCATGTACAAAATCTGCTTTTCTTCATTCAGTACTTTATAGTGATTATTTTCCCACTTCTAAAACTATACCTTTATACCATTTTAAAGTGTATTTTATAAAGTGTTCCATTAAAGTAATTTATTTTAGCAATTCCCTGTTTTTGGACATTTATATTGTTTCTGATTTGCACTATTATAGATAATGATTGTTAAAATTACATTTATACTTGTACAGCTCAGAGTAAATTACTATGAAGGCGTGGTATGTCATAGGGTATACGTACTTTTATCTTCAAAGATTTTATACCATCTTATGCTTCTACTGCTCAAGGACTCTTGTTTATTTTCTCATTTAAATAATGTTTAATGGATGTCAGTCTTGTGCCAAGGCACGTGCTGAGCACTAGGGAAAATGGGTTTAATTTAAAATAAGAAAATAGACAAAGTCTCAGCCATGTGGATGGAAACACAGTTTAACAGGGGATAGGTGATTAATCAACTGATTACACTTTAATATGTACTATGAAAACAGAGTAAGACTGTATAAGAACATTTAACAGAGAGACTTTACCTAGTTGAAGGACAAGATATGTTTCCCTGAAAAACTGACAGTCAAGCCAACATCTGCAGGATGAATAGAAGGATGGATTAGTCAGTTTAAGTGAGAAAAGGCTACAGAAGAAAGAATTCCAGGAAGAAGGAGCAGTCATACATTTGCTAAGACTTAAGACAGTTTACAATAGAAAAAAAAAGTGACAATATTATTAATTGTAAAGTTAGCATTTTCCCACCACTCAGAGAATTGGAGGATTGTGAAAAAACTAAATCAGTTATAAGGAAGAAGGAAGCTGTCTTTTCTTTGTATTATGTGTGTATATTTAACCCTACTACAATGCACACAAATTTTTCTTTTATGTATGTTTCTTCGATTACTGGTGCAATTTAGTCATTTAAGTTATCTGCAAATGTCCTATGCCAGTATAAATTTTTAAAAGTCCTATATCAGTATAAATTTTAAAATAATTTTCATATTGATATGTGAGTTACTTATACAAATATATTGACCTTTTGTCATATTTTATAAGTGTTTTCACTCTAGATTACAAGGCAAGATCGTGTTGTTTTTGATATACAGCATTTTACTTCATGCAGTCAAGTCTATCCTACTTTTCCTTTATGCTTTATGACTTAGATGTTATACTTAACCTTTCCCTACTACTATTACACAAACAATATTAGCCTTTCTTGAATTTACTGCTAGAGGTAACTTTGTTTAACCCACTAAAAGGAATTTATACTTCTCCGAAGGAAATTTAATCTTTAGTTACATACTTAGGCATTATTAACCACATGATCTTATATATGGCTGTCCCTTTATAATCCATGAAAATTATCAAGCAACTTATAATCATACATGTGGCAAATGGTTTTAAAACTAACACCACTCAGTAAGTCTATACATACACATAACCCAGGGTTACTCTTCACACCATGTGTTGGCACGTACTTCCATTGATCCATCCACACTTAGTCTTGGTGGAAGATTTGCATGAACAGCCTATCATGTAGTGATGGAAAGAAACTAAGCTCCCTGCCAAGGATCTTGGGTTCTATCTCAGGTCTAACATCAATATTGTAAAATTTAGGTGAGTTTGACGTTTGAGCTGCTAATTAAAGACAAATTTAAACCATGTCTCACTTATTGCAAGAATTATACTACATTAACTAATTAACTCAACAGGCATTCAGTGATTTCTATTTCACATCTACAATGCTTGTCTCATGAGAATGTGCATATATTAAGAAAAAATCATATACTTGAGAAACATGGTGAAGGCTTTTAAAATAATCATTTGCATCAACGTTTGATGAGAGCTATATAAGAGATGAACTCTGGGGGGCTTCCCTGGTGGTGCAGTGGTTGAGAGTCCACCTGCAGATGCAGGGGACACGGGTTCGTGCCCTGGTCCGGGAAGATCCCACATGCCGCGGAGCGGCTGGGCACGTGAGCCATGGCCGCTGAGCCTGCGCGTCCAGAGCCTGTGCTCTGCAACAGGAAAGGCCACAACAGTGAGAGGCCCGTGTACCACAAAAAAAAAAAAAAAAAAAAAAAGATGTACTCTGGAAGCTGAGGGAGCACAGATGAGGAGTACCTGGATCAGTCAGTGAGAGCTAAGAGAACCTTTACAGAAGAGCTGATGCCTTGGCTGAGGGCTCCAAAAAGAGCTAGAGACAGACTCTTGAAGAATAATGTGATATGGTGTGTTTTGCCAATATCCTGTTATAAGAGATAACGTACTGTTTCAGAATCGCAAATAAATCCCTATGGATAGAGGGGGGATGCATGGTTTGTACAGAGGCTAGAGAGCTCTGGAGGTCTTTGTATGACAGGTTCGGTAGTTTGGACTCCAAATACTATGGAGAGTCACTGAAGATTTTTAGCTGCCAAGTCACATGTTCAGAAGAACAGAGACAAAGTTACTTTCAAAAGTAAAAAAGGTCTGTGTCTTTATTCCCGTCTTGCCCCTAGGTTCTTCATGACCTTTTTTTTTAATATATTCCATATATATGTGTTAGCATATGGCATTTGTCTTTCTCTTTCTGACTTACTTCACTCTGTATGACAGATTCTAGGTCCATCCACCTCACTACAAATAACTCAATTTGGTTTCTTTTTATGGCTGAGTAATATTCCATTGTATATATGTGCCACATCTTCTTTATCCATTCATCTGTTGATGGACACTTAGACCTACTGGAGAATGGACTTGAGGATACGGGGAGGGGGAAGGTAAGCTGGGACAAAGCGAGAGAGTGGCATGGACATATATACACTACCAAACGTAAAATAGATAGCTACTGGGAAGCAACCACATAGCACAGGGAGATCAGCTCGGTGCTTTGTGACCACCTAGAGGGGTGGGATAGGGAGGGTGGGATGGAGGGAGATGCAAGAGGAAAGAGATATGGGGACATATGTATATGTATAACTAATTCACTTTGTTATAAAGCAGAAACTAACACACCATTGTAAAGCAATTATACTCCAATAAAGTTGTTAAAAAAATAAAAATAAAAAGTAAAAAAGAGCACACAACTAGAAGATGTTAATGTCTTCGTCACCAAATCTGGAAATTTTGAAGAGCGTCCAGGAAAATAAAAGCCTGACTCTTGAAGAATAAGAAAATCCACAATATAAATAGCAATGATTTAATAATTAGATTTAAACAGAAGGCTGGCTTCTAAAATTGTTACGCAAATTCTAAAGTACTTATGGAAAAAATAAACAAGCAAGAATATTCAGGAAGACTCTGAAAAATAAATCACAGTAATTAAAACAGTGTGGTAAAGATGAATAAATACATATATAGACCAAAAGAACAGAGGAGAAAGACTGGGAATAGCCCAGATGAATACGAAATTTTTTATTTAAGAAAGGCAATATCTTACATTAGTAGCGTTAATATGGATTTGTGAATAAATGATCCAAGGTCAACTGCGTTAAGAATTTAGATCCATATCTCAAGAAATAGGTAAACTGCAAATTAATAAAAGATTTAAGTGTAAAAACATAACACCATGCATGTGCTTGAGGAAAATATGAGTGAACCATTTTATAACCTTGCAGTAGGGAAGGATCATGACCCAAAACCTAGAAACCACAAAATTACAATCTAACAAATAAACTATAAGTACATTAAAAAAAAATTCTGCATAGCAAAAACTATTACTGCAAAATCAAAATAAGAATATAAGACTGAAAAATTTTTATATCACAGAAAAAAAGATTACTATCCATATGTATGGATATATATATTCCCACGAAATCAATAAGAAAAAGACCAATAGATCATTATATAAAAGAACAAAGTATATACATAGTCCACAAGAAAAAAAATGTATATATAAATTGTTCTTCAGCAGATGAAAAGGTGTTTAACTTCTCTCCAAACAAGAGAAATGCAAAAATCCAAAAGGTTGACCACACAATCTGTTGATAGGACAATGGAGAAAACATACTCTCATAACCTGTTGGCAAGAATGTTAAGTTGAAACAACTTCTCTGCAGGAAAATTTGTCAACATCTCTTGAAATTACAACTGCATCATCCTTTGATTTTGCAATCTTGCTTTGGGGAATCTCTTCTGTAGATATTCCTGAACATGTGCAAAATAACAAATGTATAAGTTTAATCATCTGGCATCTTTTTCAGTGTAGCAAACTTGCATTTTCTAGAGTTTGAAAGCAAGCTAAAATCTAGGGTACAACTACACATCAAAATTATGCAGCATTTAAAAAAATGAGGAAACCCTCTCCGTCTTGATAGTAAATTATCTCTAGAATGTATTCTTAAATTTTAAAAAATGTTTTAGGAAAGTATATAAGAAAAGGGGGAAGAGAATATATAGTATTTCTTAGAATTTACATAAATAAACACTGAGAAAATACACAAGAAACTAACAATGGTTATGTAGGGAGTGAGTGTGATAGAATAAGACAGATTAGAACGAGACTTCTCCTTCTGTACCATTTTATATTGCTTTGATTTTTACATGAACTGTTCAAAATATAAAATTTCTCTATAGTAAAATGTGGCCTAAATAAAAACACTATTACATATACACATGTAAAGTTTACAGAATTTATAGACAACTGAAGTAAATAAATAGTATTATAAAACAGAAAGAAGATCCATAACGTATTTTTTTTAAGTATTTACCTTTGTAAGTGCTTCATGATGGAATAACTTCAGATTTTCACTACAATCATAAAATAATAAATATAGCTGCCTTCTATATCAGTTTAGCCACTAGTCTCTCGAGTATGGGTGGATGGTAAAACATAATAATATATATCATAACAATTGTAACATAGCTTTGAGGTTGCATGGGATTGAAAATAGCTGTTCACCTTCTGCATATCACTAATTTGAGGTTCCAGAAAGTTTCCATTTGTATATTATTAATATAGTAGTGATGGAAAGTGTCAGTAGCTGTGTGGTTTTATTAAAAACACAGTTTAATTTTTATTGTTGCTCTGAGAAGTTCATTTTGGTTTATTTTTATATACTTTATGAGAATTGTAAAGTGCTGTATAGAAAACCAACCAAGGCTAAACTCAGTAGCGTCATCAGTCACTTGCTACTTGTCAGGCCCTGTGTGTTCTGCTGTAGCATTCAAAGTTGTGCCTGTGAGAAATGGGGCTTAACCTTGGAAGTTAGAGCAATTGAATACTCAAATGGATTTGACTACTTTAGAAGTCTTTCAAAAGCCTTTAAGATTCTTCTGGTAACAAAACTATTTACTTATACAAGCTTTAACTCTGAAATGAATGGAAGTGACAGACTTGGATAGAAACCATCAAAAGTAGTATCAAAAGTGCCAGCCCATGAATCACAGACAACTACAAAGGAACAGATGAGAAAACAACCATGTCTGTGGTTTTTATGAGGAAGGGGTGCTGGATGATTAAGAAACCCATTCTGCCTAATATTACCTCAGACTTGGGGTGGAGAAAGGAATGAATGCTCAAAACAAGAAAACAGAAGAGATTAAATTCTTCAAATTATCAGTATGACAGAGGAAGGAAGGAGGAGGTGGGAACAGTAATTCTTCAGTACATATTCAAATGATTCATTGAGCTTTCTAGGACAAATAGAGCTAATTGTAGGAAAAGATCAAAGTTATAATCCAGTAGCCTGTTGCTTTTCATTTGGCCTTCACTTTTTTGTTCTTTTTAAAATAAGTCTTTTAAAAAGCATGGGGTAGCAATATTAAAGACCTTGGCAAAGAAAATCAGTAATTTAGGGCTTGATGTACCAGCAAGTAATGGACTAGCTGAAGGATTCTAAAACAGCTGCAACTTGCCATCTTATACAGGGTAGGGGGTTCTGATCAGCAATTGGATTTGTCATATCAATTCCTTGGACCTAGGTTTTGTTGTTGTTTTCTTGCCTGCTTGCCAGTAAAGAATCAAAGAACAAAATTTCTTGGAAAAACATAAATAAATTAGTAGTTTTAAATCACTACTTCTATCTTTTGCTTTTAATTAAGTGTTATTAGCCAAGAGAAGATTTTTGCATCTAGTCACTATATGAGGATTTAAAATGAAATCATTGATACTCTATAGTGACAGATGGAACTTCAATGGTTTACAGTGTGAGAAAGTTGAGGGGTTTTAGTGCACTGAATTTTAATTGAGTAGTTTTAAAAAAAATAAGAATTTGAAAAACTGGGTTGAAAAGTACTCATTTCTTTTAATGAAATGAATGATTGCAAAACTATATGGCTTGGGTAATTTTTAACAATTTAAGGCATTTCTAATTCATACTGAATATAGAGAGAATAAATAAATTGAGCTCAGTTCAGAATAATTTTATGTAAAACCTTCTCTACATAGATAACAATGCACCTCACCATAGTTGTCATTCTCTTTGCCATTGAGCTCTGATTTTTGAGCTCATGTCATGTGCTACAATTAGTCTTTGTAGATTTATTTATGTGTTTACCTGTTTATTGTCTCTTTCTCCCTGTAGACTGAGAGGTGCACGACGGCAGGGATCACTTCTGTTTTCTTCATGATTGAGCATTTGACATAGGGTAAGTGCTCAGTAAACATTTGTTGAGCGTACCAATCAAGCAAGCAATACAACAATCAGAAACAAAGTTTTTATCTTCTATTTGGAATCAAGGTGTGAGATCACATAACTGATGCTTTGGAGGTAAGCTTCCCAAGAAGTTTGGTCACCAGAATTTTTCTTTCTCTGTTGCTTGACAGTTTAAAGCCCATTTCTTGCTCTTATGGATTTTCAGGGTATGTACATGCTTGCCTGGCACATGGAAGAGGATATAGTACACCAAACCTAAGGAGTCCTTTTAGGGTCTTCAATACCTTTTCCAAGCTTATTATTTCTCAATTTCTAAGCTTATTATAGAATAATAACCACTAGAGTATATGGTGACTCTCCTAAGAAAGACCACTGCCAACCCTACTTTTTTTTAAATTTTGAGATACCACTTGCCTAGGAGAAGCTACAAATGTATTTTCCTACTGAAAAAAGGTACTCCTTTTTTATGTTTGATTGCATTTTATATATAACCACTATTTTAAAACCCTATGAAGATACCTTTCTAAAAACTGTATTTGTTACCATAGCTCTATTGGCTTATTTTCAGCATTACACAAATGAGTAAATGAAGGCTCTGAGAGGTTAAATACCTTGCCTGAAATTTTTCAGCTGGTAATTGATGGAGCTACCATTCAAAATCAGGTCATCAAACTGTGAACCAGCCTTATGCTCTTAAATACTACCTTACTGCTATTTAGAGCTCCAACACATATCTCAGTTTTGTTTCTGCAGTAGGTAAAGGTAATGGGTTTAAGAGTTGTACTATAACCCAGGGTTTAATAGGTAAGAGGGGTGATCTGACCTCATTGCGTGAGGAATGTAGAGTGAAAAGGCCACAAATGGGTATTTAGGGAAAAAAAAAAGTTGAGGAGAAACAAAAAAAGACTCTGTCCTTGCCTTTTATGTCCATTCCCATTATGTTTCTGACCTTAATGAAATTTCTACCTAGAAAAGAGTAATCTTGATTCCAATCGAACAGAACTACAACAGCCTTGGTGTCCTTTCGCCAATAATATGACACTGTGGACACAGGGCAGTAATAGCCTCATTAAGCCTAATTACAATGAAATTCACAGGTACATACTCTCTAACAAGGACCTCTGCCATCCTTTCAATTAGTTCTTAAGGCACTTGATGTTGGTTAACTACTACCTAGTGAAAGGATGTTTTAGACAGGAAATTGCTGCTGAATTATTCAGCCTAAGTGTAGGAGACTCCATTTTGGTCACATGACTCTCTGCTGGCATGTTTCATTTGGAATTCATATAATCAGCCATTACTGAGCACCCACTACAAACAAAGAATTGAGTTACACAGCTCAAAAATACAAAGATGAATAAAGCTATTCTTAAGTTGTTTTTAACTGTTGTTTGCTAGGAAACATAATTCTTTTTCAGGGTAGTAATTTGAACGCTACAGAGGGAATCCCCTCTCTTCCCCACAAAATTTCTCTATCTCACCACCCTTGCCACAGTGTCATTCTCTGGAGTACAGTTAACAATTACTTCTCAATTCCCCTCCCCTCAAATGCTTTTGCATATAAGTGCTGTGTATATATATATATGTATGTTCATAACATACTTATTTTGGGTACATTAGACCATATTTTAATAATGTTCTGCATCTTTACTCACTTAATGTAATAATAAATCTTGAAATACTTCAAAAAGGTACAGAGAGGTTAAAATAAAAAAGAATAATCCAATGCATGGGTGTAGCAAAATCACTTAATGAGTTTCTGTTGAAGGATATTTGTCTTTTACTGCAACACTGCAGTGAATATTCATACTTATATCTTTGTGCTTTCATGAAAAACTATCTGTATGCAGAATTTCTATTAATGGAATGGCTGGGTCAGAGAGTATCTATGTTTTAATTCAAACAATTTCGTTATTATTAAGTTGCCTACCAAATAGATTTTACCATTTATGCTATTTATGTACAAGAATGGTTGGCAAGCAACTATATAAATAGCTTTTTAATAATCAAAATAAAACATGTGCATCCTTAAAAATATTTAATAATACAGAAGGGCTCACAATTAAAACAAACCTTTTTTTGTTTTGGTTTGTTTTGTTTTTGCATTCCCTGTTCTGTTCCAAAATGGGACCAAATTTTAATCTTTTATCTCTGTTAAATTCTTCTAGCTTTGATATTGTGATTTATAAGAAATATATGTTTGGTCTTTGTCTTCTTTCTGGCACAGAGCTATTAAAACTACATGAGGAGAGATATAAAGGTGTCTTTTGTTGTGTTATTGACTTTTGGAAAGCACCTAAGGATGGGGGCTGGTTGCCAGTGATTAGAAGGTTTAGTTGCAGCTTTCAGTCCCACCCCACTGACCTCTGGGGAGGGGAGAGGGAGCTAGAGGTTGAATCAATCACCAATGGCCAATGAGTTAATCAATCATACCTATGTAATGAAGCCTCCTTAAAAACCCCTGAAAGGAAGGGATTCAGAGAGCTTCTGGATTGCTGAACACAGGGAGGTACTGGGAGAGTGGCTTGCCTAGAGGTGGGGTGGAAGCTCTACGCCCTTTCCCCATACTTTGCCCCATGTATCTCTCCCATCTGGTTGTCCCTGAGTTAAATCCTTTATAATAAACCAGTAATCTAGCAAGTAAAATGTTTCGCTGAGTCCTCTGAGCTGCTCTAGCAAATTAATCAAACCCAGGAAGGAGGTCATGGGGACCTCTGACCTATAGCCAATTGGTCAGAAGTACAGGTAATAACCTGGGCTTGCAATTGCATCCCGAGTTGCAGGGGTTCATTGGAACCTTCGATCTATAGCCAGTTGGTCAGAAGCACAGGTGACAACTTAGGCTTGTGACTGGTGTCTGAAGTTGGGACGGGGGAGGAGCTGGGATGGAGGGCAATAGTGCAGGATCAAACTCTTAACCTGTGGAATCTGATGCTATTTTGGGGTAGGTAGCGTCAGAATTGAGTTGAATTCTTGAACACTGTTGACAATTGCTTGTTGGTAATGGGAGCCCCCCCACTCCCCATGAATTGAAATAGGGACCTTCACATCTCTAAATGATGTTTCACTAAGATCATTGATTAACATATTTTAGATATTATATAGTCCACTCCTATTATGACAAATGGGGATTTGTCATACATTCTTACATTCTTAGTTACTTATATGATTGCCAGCTTCCTTCTCTTCAGAATATTTCACCACAATTAAAGATTATAATACCATGTACTTTAGTAACTCTATGTAGTATATAAACCTTATTTCTAGTTTCATTAAATATAGATATTTTCTCTTGGATTCCCCTTTATTAAGTTGAAGACACTTTTCTCTTCTTGAGGAATATATCTGTTCCCTTGTTGAACATTTTAAGTTCTTTCTAGTCTTTGCTTATTATGAATAAAGTTGTGTAGGGGAGCAGAATTTGCCACCCCAAAATCATGCCAAAAGCTGGCCTCTGTGCACCAATGCTGGATTGAATCTTGGAGACAGAGTTTTGGGTGAAGTAGAACAGAATAGCTTTATTGCAAGGCCCCAAATGAGGAGTCCAGGGCAGCTAGTGCTTAAAAGACCCAGACTTTCTGAAGGCTTTCAGGGAAAGATTTATCAAGACAGGGTGAGGGAAGCAGTTTGTGGGGTGTGATCAGCTCTTGGACATTCTTCTGATTGGTTGGTGTTGAGGTAATTGGGAGTCAGCATCATCAACCTTCTGGTTCCAACCAGTCTGGGGTCTACATGCTTGTGGGCAGCATACAGTTAACTTCTTCCACCTGGTGGGGATTCCAGTATCTGCAAAACAGCTCAAAAGACATAGCTCAGAATATTATCTATAGTCCTTGAGGAAGAACTAAAGGTCCTTGACTTTGTTTAATGGCCAAAATATTATTATTTTGTCTTGCTTGACTTTTTCCTTTAAGTATTTTCTCACTTCTCTGATTAAGTTTATTCTTTGACCAAAGTTCTTCTACAGACAAAAGGCAGGCAGAAGACATGGGTGGGGCCCTATTCTGGGAAGACTTCATAGGGTTCTGCTCCGTTACAAAAGTATGTCTCTTTGGCGTATTAATTATTTTAAGCTGGTTATTTTCTAAGGAATAGCAGGCATGGAAAAACTCTGAAAACCAAGGAGGAGTTATGCTTTAGTAAGAAACATTTACATTTATAAGGGAAATCTCCATTTGTAAGGGTGTCTCCCTCCCTGTACCAAGAAGAGGAGAATGGCCAAATCTCTAGAAACTCTTATCAATGGAGAAGACATTAAATCTGCATAACAACCTTACCCTACTTTACTGTTTTTTTCCTGTAACCTCCCATAACTGCATCTCCCCCCTCTCAACATCCTCTCTTTGTCTTTAGCTGAAGATGGTATTTAAGGTGAGGGCTTTGCCCATTTTGGTGAGTTACTCAGTTCTCCTGGGTCTCTCCCATGTATACATGTTATTAAACTTTTGTTTGATTTTCTTCTGTTAATCTATCTCATGTCAATTTAATTCTTCGACCAGCCGGAAGAATCTAGAAGGATAGATTCTTCTTCCCCAACAGTTGTTATGAACATTCTTGTATGTGTCCTTTGGTGGAAGAGGCATATAACTATGAGTAGAATTGGTAGGTAAGAAATTACTTGTATGTTTAGCTTACTTTAATAGATATTGCCAAACTATTGCACAAAGTGTTGCATCATTTTATAATTCCACTTGCAGTATGTGAAAGTCCCAGTTGTTCCACATACTGGGCAATATTTAGTATTGGCAGACTTTAATTTTATCCATTCTAGAGAATGTGAAGGGTTGTAACAGTGTTTTTAATTTCAACTTTCCTGATAGCTAAATATGCTGAGTATCATTTCACATACCTATTGGTTACTTGGATATTTTCTTGTATGAAGTGTCTAAGTATTTTAACCATTTTAAATGAGATTGTTAGTCTTTCACTTTTTGACTTGTAAGAATTATTTTCATGTTTTGGATACAAGTCTCTTGTCAACTATATGTAGTATAAATATTGCATAGTGTATTTGTCTACCCGGACTGTCATAACAGAAAACTACAGACTGAGTAGCTTAAACAACAGAAATTTATTTTCTCACAGTTCTGGAGGCTGGAAGTCCAAGATCAAGGTGCTGATAATGTTGGTTTCTGGTGAGGCCTTTCTTCCTAGGTTGCAGACAGCCACCTTCTCACTGTGCCCTTACATGGGCTTTCCTCAGTACACACACACTCTTGGTGTCTCTTCCTCTTCTTATAAGAATAAGAGTCCTGTTGGATTAGGGCCTCATTTATGAAAGAGGGGCATATTTAAAACATAAGAGTGGCTGTATTTAAATATACAATGTTAAGAGAAAATAGGATTGCAGTGGGGTTAAAGTGTATCCCAAATCAGCCATCAAACACATAAAAAATGAAAATATACATGATTATGATGCACTTTAAATTGAAGAATGTGATTAATATCAAGTAAAAATCATGCTGAAGAAATATAAACAGAAATATTTTTTTTAATTTGAGATATTCAGAGTTGTTGCACATTTTAAAGTATATTTATTATATCTTCATATTTGAGTGAAATTTTTACTTAGGTATAGATATTAATGTTGAATGTTTCCAATAGTACTTTGAAGGAATTAATCTATTGGCTTTTAGTATCAGGCGTTGCTGATGATACGTTTGATGCTGGATTGATTCTTTTCCTTTTGTAGATTGTATTTTGGTTTATTTATTTCATTTGTCATGTTTGATTGTTGATACACATTTTTTTAAACTTTATACTCTAGAAGTTTTGGTTTTGAAAATGACATGTATAGGTATGACCTTTTTCATTACTGTCTGGTTATATGTTGGGAATGTCAATTGTTCTTTAACTTTGGATCATTAATTTGTATTATATATTGGATAATTTTTTTTTTCTATTCTATTTCTCCCTTATTTGGGAACTCACATTTGTGATTTTGGACTTTAAGAACTGATGCTTTCTCTTTTTTCTCAATGTGCAAGTCTATTTATTTTTTACTTTTCCTGAGAGTGACTCATACAAGAACAGCACAAAGATCTTGTCTTCTTCCATTTTGTTCTGCTATATGCCCTGATGATATGATCACATTCACAATATAAACATAATTATTAAGAGAGAGAATATATGTGATTCAAATGGTATAGATTAGGCACCCAATAAATATTAGTTGAATTTGTGAACAAAGATACACATTTCATAGTTTAAAACCCTCCATATTTTGCATGTGCATGAAATCCTATTTGTCTCTAAAGTACTTACAAGATAACGTTTAAGTACATTCATCAAATGTCATGCATACTATATATGAGAAACAGAGACAGAGAAAGAGAATATGTATGATTAAATGTATATACACATACATGCCACTAAAGGACAATACCAATATGTATAATTTCCCTGTGCTTTGATTTACATTCTTACATTCCTAGTAAGCAACAGCTGGCCCTATAGACTGTACTGTAAGCTCTTAGCCAATAAGAATCAGTATCCTGTATTGAATTGTTCTCTACCAACAAGTGCTCTACCATGATGTCTTATTTGAGGCCATAGCTAACATATATGTAGTTTATTCCATTGTATTCAGTGAATTCAGTATTAAGTGTCTTAGCAAGACTTTTGACACATCAAGACTGATAAAACACATAAAAAGAAACACAGGGAGAATACTATTCTGTATTCTCAAGTGCAAATTTTATAGCATCTTCATGTGCAGAAAGAAGGTACAGTTTAGGAGCTAAGTAGGGATTGTGGGAAGACATTTAACTTTATAAAGGCAGCCAGCTATAAACTTCTCTGGAAGCTGAAAGGAATGCCCAACACATGTGTGAATCACAACTGGAATTCACTTTGGCTGGTTCCCAAAAAGAATTTTTTAAATGGAAGAGTAATTGCCAATATATGAGGTCAGAAACACAGCTCCATAAGAGCCTTGCATATCTCTGGTTCTGTTAGTTCTTTCACTACTAGTAGCTGTTCTCCTTTTGCTAAACAGGATATATGTGAAAGAGTCTGAATACAAAGCTGAAATATAGTTAATATGTAGGGGCCATTATTCAAGAAGTATAAACTTAGGCATCTGAATCTTGGACTTACAATGGGCAACGTAAAGCTCTGTCATGATTTATATCACCCTGTGTTAATTATGTGTGTGTGTGTGTGTGTGTGTGTGTGTGTGTGTGTGTGTGTACTATATACCACATTTGTCTTTTTTTCTACTGTGGATAGTATTCCATCAAGCAATTTAATAGAGACTTAAATATAAAATTTATGAACTGGAGTATCCATATCCTAGTGATCAGAAGGGCAAACTCTGATGTGCTTAAATAGTAAGACCACATAGAGACAGGGAATAAATGGGGTAGAATCAGGGATAAGGGCAAAGAGGCACTTACAATGATAGAATTCAATGTGATATCAGAAAACATAGATTCCAGTAGCAAGGGGGAAAAAAAAGTAGAGAAATGAACAGTTACTCTGAAGAGATGAGAAAATTAGCTAATTTTTTTTAAAGTCCATGATTCACAGGAAACAAGAAGAGACTAAAAACTGGAGATAGTATAACAAACTAAGAAAATAATGCTGATAAAGAAAATGAAGTTTACAGAATTGGAAAGAAGTAAAAAAATGACTGCTGACTAAAACTCACCAGGGAATACTTTTTTAAAACTGTGAACATACATAAAGCAGCAGGACCAAATAAAATGGATCCCTGGGTGTTGAAGGAATTCACTAATAAACTACCCAGCACAGTCAAAATTGTTGCTGGAAAGTCATGGAGCACTACAGAAAGCTAGAAAATTGGAAAACAACAAGAAATGTGGCGTCATTTACTGAAAAGGGGGAAGCATTGTCCTGTCATGTACCTTCCAATAAGTTGAATGACAACACTTTAAAAAACAAAATAGACTATTAGAGCTGCCCTACTTGAGTTCCTCCAAGGCAAGCACTTTAGTGTGCATGGCATATGGCTCAATTTGTAGGGTGGTGGGAAATTCCATAAATAATATTTGCTGAAAAGTGTAAATCCACATAACCCATTTGGCAAATTCAGTTGTTTCTCCCACAAACTCATATATAGCCTAGGTAACAGAAATTATAAGTTCCATAGTTAAACATTCTTGATATTCACAACACAGAATAATTCACCAAGATTAAGATTAATTTGCAATGGGAAAGAGGCAATGAGTTTTAGTTTTATTTCATCATAGAGCTCCCATGGGCTTACATGTTAGGCAGGGCTGGATTTGAGTCCCTGCTCCCCCAATTTATTTTTTAACCAGAGAAATTTATCAAATCTTTCTGAGTCATAGTGTTCATCTACAAAATTGTCTAACAATAAGGCTTATTTGTGTATTTATGTGTGATGTTTTTCATAAAGAAAATATGATAGCTACTATGAAAATTAAATATATAACATGAGAAAACAAGCTGATTACATAGAACAGCACCTAGAAAAATAACAGGGGTTCAGTAAATCTAGTTCCATTCTCTTTTCCAACACAATAACATTCTTCAACTCTCTTTAGCACAGCAGTTAAATTTTGATCATAATTAGATGGGAAATACCTAGTTTTCTATATTCATATTAATTGGATTGAAATAAGTGATCTCTAAAGGACAGTAAGTTTGGCCTCTTGGTAAAATATTGCACAGACTTTGAATAAGTTATTTGTTCATCACACTGTGAACTAAATTTCTAATTGTGGTTTTTGGATGCTGTGTACAACTGGTCTTAGGTATTAATAGGAGAATATGGCATATTGTAATGGAAGCCGAAAAGTATGATGGTGGGCAGTTCGTTATTGCAAAAATAGTTAAAATAAATATCTGTTTAGCTTTTTCTTCATTCTCTGCAAAAAGGCAGCTACTTAATGTTTTTCTTTCTTTAAATTAATTTAAAATTATTGCAGTTTACCCACAACAGGATTAACTATAAAGAGATCATTGAAGCAGGACTATTTACTGCAGTCCCACACAGATTTGTTTACTAGCTCTCTTCTTGTATGACAAACTTGCAATTTCTTTTCCTTTTTTTACTTTTATCATTTAGTATACTAGACAGTGGAGATAGAAAAGCTGCATTTCTAATTACTTTAAAGATATATATATATTTTTGTTTTTAATACTTGAAAATAAAAGTTTCTATTCTCCTACAGAAATGCTGATTATTATTTGACCTTAATAGAAATGAACTTCCAAAATTGATTTAAAAATCCTCCTAACCAATGAGAACTTTGACTATCCTATAATTGGACTGTCCCACACTCTGAAGGTCAACCAGTTGGTGGCAGCCGCAATCCTGTAACTGAGGCCAAAGGTCATCCTATTCCTAAACACTCTTGCTTCTGATTAGCCCACCAAATTCTGATATATGCGTTTCCTAAAACCCATATCTAAGATCAGCAGTGTACTTTGTTCAGAGATACTGTCTGTTGTTTTTTTTTTTAAGATTTATTTATTTTATTTTATTATTTTTGGCTTCATCAAGTCTTAGTTTTGGCACACAGGATCTTCGTTTAGGCATGCAGGGTCGTTCGTTGCTATGCAAGGGCTCTTCCCTGTGGCACGTGGGCTTTTTTCTAGTTGTGGCGCACAGGCTCCAGGGCTCATGGACTCTGTAGTCTGTGGCACATAGCATAGGCTCTCTAGTTGAGATGTGCGAGCTCAGTAGCTGTGGCACTCGAGCTCAGCTGCCCTGCCATATGTGGGATCCTAGCTCCCCGACCAGGGATTGAACCCACGTCCCCTGCATTGTAAGGTGGATTCTTTACCACTGGACCACCAGGGAAGTCCCAGTGATACTGTGTCTTATAAGCACAACTCTCCATTGCTGAGTAAGAAATACACAGTTTTATTTCAAATATTGAGTGGCAATTTCTTCCTTTCCCATACTTAGTGGACAGCAACCAGAAGAGTTGAAATTATATTTCCAGTTATTTGTAAACAATTTCATATCTTTTGAGTCATATTTTGCTATATTCTATTCACATTAATAATTTCAGAGACTGAATCAAAGACTAACTCTCCTGAGGTATATAGGCAATTTTATAATTTATCTTTTGCTTAAACCCCAAGTAAGTAATATATTATGGACTATCTGTGAATCAGCATTTACTTAAATTCAAAGAAGATCTGTAATCCAAGAATTACACTTTTTACTATGTTAAAAGCTTTATGAGATGAAATCTTCAGGAAAAGTAACAGGAAATAGATTTGTTCAATAAGGAGTTATATGTGTTGCTGGTGCCTTCTGGGTTTCATCTCCTAACTATACCTAGTATAAAGGCAAATACTAGCAACTAATCTCGACTTTCTAAGCTTTTATATACTCAGTAAGGTCTTCATTTCTCCCAGGATAATTATGAAATCATTAGTCATCATTCAAGCTACTGGGAATAGCCACTTTGCAAGATTGATTGTTTACTCAACTAATTTATGTAGAAGCTTTTATACTGATGGTCTCTCCACAGGACAGAAAAGCAAACACAAACCTCCAAAAGAATCCCTTTAGGATATAATTACAATGGTATTCGATTAAACTGTTTTAGTGGCACTCTAAGTCCTGGAGAACAGCTTTCCAATCATTTCAATCTTCTAAATCTCAACCTATTCAACTTTTGTCCTTCACATTCTAAAATTCTGCATGTCCTCTTAAGTTACTGTGGTGGGGAAAATTAACACATCCTGGTCTTCTGTCAAAGGATAGTTTCTAGAATTCAAGAGAGATCATTTGAAGCTAGAAACACCCATTCCAGATAAGTCAAGCAGAACCAATATTTCTTCAATTTTTTTTTTCTCTCTTTTATTCTTCTCCTTTGGAGACTTCTATTAAATATGTGTTAATTTTTTCACCATGTCATACCATATAGGCCTCACTGGCTTTTCCATTCTTTATTTTTTCCTTCTTTGCGTTTCAATTGGAATATTTCCTACTGGCTTAGTTTCAAGTTTCCTAATGATATGCTTTTTAATAATTGTTATTAACCCCATAAATTGAATTATTAATTTTGTGTTCTTATATTTTTAATAAAATTTGTTCTAATTATTATATTTTTCAGTTGTAGAATATTCATTTGATTTCTTATAGATCCCAACACTTTTGTAACATTGTCAATGTTTCCTTTATTTTTTTTGCACATAATAATCATAAAATTCTAATCTGCCAATGCCAAATCATCTGTATCACCATTAGTTAGTTTATGCTTCTATTTTCCTTTTGGCTTTGGGGCATTTGGTCCTGTTTCTTCTAATGCCTAGTGTGTTAGTTATCAATATATTGCTTCTCAGCTCCAAATATACCCTTCACTGTTCTGCTTGTGATACTGAAAAATTTCTTCTTTGCCAGAGGCATAATTTTAAGCTTTGTAGGTAGAGGACACTGGAGGGGTACTCGGAAGGGAAGGGATACTTCTTGCTGGTTCTTGTGTGTACTCTTTTGATAGGTTCCTGCAGCAAGTAGCAGCCATCAGTGTATGTCACCTCCCCATGGGCAGCATCCCCCCAAATTCCGGAGAGAATCTTCCCAAGGTATTAGTAATAATGGATAATTCAGTGACTTTCATGCTTGCCACTGCCCCATAGATAACTCCTTTCAGCTCCTCAATAGTTACCAGTAGATTCCAGGTACAGCATCTCCCTGCTGGAGGCTTTGTCTGGCACCACAGAGGGTAGATTCCCAACCGCTTCCAACAGCACAGAACCGTTATGTGGTTGGTTTCCCCAAACACCCAGAGGATGGATTCCTAGAGATTTCCACCTGTGCTGCAACTCAGTGTCTTTACCATCTAGTACATCATAATTGTACCCTTTCTCAGGAGGCCTGGAGGTGGGGAGTACTCTTTCAGATGTCCTTAAATGCGTGCTCTGCTCCAACCCTAAGGGTAATGGCTTCTCTTTATATATGATATCCCTGTTTCCTTTAGACTTCTCTTTAACCCTTGCCAGCTAATACTCCATTACTTCAATCCCTGTTATTATTAATAATTCTTTATAATAATATTTCCCTGTTCAAATTGTTCTCTAGATCCTGTCTCCCAGTTGGCCCCTAATATAGAATTGGTACTAGGAATGGGATTTGAGGATTGGTTTGATCATGACTTTGGCTTGAGCATAGTTCTGAAATTCTTGCCAATTGGAAATGTGTTGCTAGTCACAAATGACATAAAGTGACACTACAAATGATCAAGCTGTTAACTATGGTTAATTGTACTGAAATGCCCACTGAAGCAAGTTTCTTGGGAACGCAATCGGATGCCACACTTGACCTTTAGGGCAGTAGTGCTGACTACAAGGACTATGTGTGGGAGGCATCAACTGAGTGCACAGGATGACTTACAGAAGGAAGATAAGAAGATTGGGTCCTTTAATTCTAAGTTTCAAAAACTGTCTGTCAAGTGCAGATTAACCCTAAATGAATCTTTTATTTCTTCTGCCCGCCAGGCTAATACTGTTGGAAAATCAAACATAAAATTTAATTGTACAGGTTGTTGAATTACATAGTCAGTTGAATTCAGAGTTTCCTCTGTGAAGGTTAGGACATTGATTCAGAAATAGAGGGATTCTGAAACCCTGAAACAACCTTCAACCCTCGGATCACTTTGATCCTCTCTAACCAGTGAAAGTACTTTGTTTTCTGAGGAAAGTAGCTTTCTTTTGTTCAAAAATCTGTGGTAACATAACCTGGAGGAGATGCCTATCCTATCCCCCGTTTAACTTACCAGTTTGGCCTTTACAGGTGTTGGATAGATCTTAGAGAATAACTGTGGTTTATTACAGACTTAATCAGATAATGACTCCAGTTGTAGCTACTCTTTAAGATGTACTACCTTTACTGAATAAATCATCTCTTTTCCCCCATACTATTTTGTAAGGACCTCCGAAAACAGTTTGCTATCACCTGACCTGAACAAGATGAGGCCTTCAGTCTTGCCACAGACTGTCAATTCCTCTCTTCTATACCATAATATAGTCTGAAGAGGTCTTAATGATTTTGACATCCCATAAAACATGACACTGGTCTTCTACATTGAGAATATTATATTGATTGGATCTGATGAGCAGGAAGTAGCAAGCGTTTTAAATACCTTACTAAGACATGTACAGATTAGAAGGTGAGTGAGAAACCTTACAAAAAGTTAGAGGACCCTCATCTCAGTGAAATTTTCCACAATCTCACATCATTTTCTCCCATCTGAAGGTTTAGTAGTCTAGAGCATGTAAAGATATCCCTTACGTGATAAAAGACAAACAGCTGCTCCTTATACCTCTTACCACAGTAACTGGCAAAAAACTTGATAGTTTTATTTTGGGGGGATTTTGAAGACAACATGTACCACATTTGAGTATGCTACTTAGATCCACAAAGTGTCAAGTGGTTGCCAGTTTCAAGTGAGGACCCGAGCAAGAGGAGACTCTGCAACAAGTTCAGGCTGTACTTCAAACCACTCTACTGCTTGAGACTTATGATCCAGCTGATTCAATGATACTTAAAGTGTCCTTGGTGAATAAGAATGTTATATTGTGCTTGTACAATAAGAGAATAATAGCACAGTCCTCTATGAGTAAGAACAGATTGGGCAGGTCCAGATGGTATAACTGATATGCATAGAAGGTAGCTCAGACACTTTTTGATATCAACTCTTTTGGTATTGTCTCATATCCTTCAATCTATGTCCATGGATTTTGGGAACATGGGGTATTACTTAAGACTAGTTGACTGAGGAAAAAAAAAAAAACAACTCAAGCCTGGTTAGGAGATGGCTTTATGACATACAAATATTACCAAAATGCAGTAATAAGACACCGCAGCCCGACTCAGAGATAATCCTTACTTAAGAAGTGTGGTAAAAAAAACTCCTCCTAATGGTGAAAACTTCAAACAGTACATTTACATTTGGTTGTCCACTTTGTCTGAGTAAGAGATAGCTGGAGGCATGAATCTACACTAATTCATGGGGAGTCACTAACTGGTTCGCTGGATGGTCAAAGTCTGGAAAAAAACAGGATTGAAAAATTAGTGATGAAGAAATACTGAGAAGAGGTATGAATGGACCTCTCAGAATGGGCACAGACTATGAAGGAACTTGTGTCTCATGTTAATGTTCAGCAAAAAGCGTCCCCTTTAGGGCGGGCTCCTCATAATCGGTTGGACAAAGTGGCACACTTTGTTGGATGTCAGCCAGACTATTTCCCCTGCCATCCCAGTGTTTGCTCAGTAACCCTCTGAACTAAGATCTACATTGGCAGGACTAGAGGCTGTTTATGGGCAAACAATAATGTATTTTCTTTTACCAAGAATAGCCTGGATAATGATACTGCTGAGTGCCTAATTTTCTAATAGTTGAGGTGAACACTGAGCCCTGAATATGTCATCATTGCCTGGATGTAAAAGCCAGTCACCTTATGGCAATTTGATGACATTTCATCATGGATTGGGAAGATAATTTTTCATACTAGAATAGGTACATTTTCTGGATATGGATTTTCGTTACCTTACTGTAAATGTTCTGGCAACACTGCTTTCCAGAATCTCAGAGAATGCCTTGTAAACCATCATGGCATTCCACATAGCATTGCTTCTGATCAAGGAACTTATTTCATCAAATAAGATATAACAATTGGCTAATGTCAGTAGAACTAACCTTAAAACATGTCGCATTGCTTGAAAGCAGTTGGACTCATTGAAAAATGAAATGGCTTACTGATGTCTCCTTTATAGCACCAATTGGGAGACAACACCCTGAAAGGATAGAGTTCTGTCTTATAGGATCCAGTATATGCTTTGAACCAAAGACCATTCTGCCATGCTGTCTCCCCATAGCCAGAGTACATGGTTCTGGGAATCATGAAGTGGGAGTGGCTCTTCTTGCTGTTATACTCAATAACATAATGTCAGAATGTTTATTTCCTGTAATAAGAATCTTAAATTTTGCTGGTTTGGAGGTCTCAGTTCCAAAGGAGGGAATAATTTGACTATTGAAAATAAGGAATGTCTTCATGGTATTGGGAAATCTGACTGATATCTAACCATTTTGTATCCTTGTGCCACTGAAACAACAGGCAGGACAGAGGGTTTCTCTGCTGGTTGAAGAGGTTGTTTGCAATTATAAAGGGAAAATCAGATTGCTGCTATGTAATGGTGACAAGGAAAACAATGTCCACAATCCAAATAATTCACTAGGGGCCTTCTTAGTACTTATATGCTCAATAGATATGCTCAATAGTAAAGGTTAAGAGAAAACTACAACTGAAAAAAGAAGGCATAACAGTTGAAGAATACAGAAACTTTGGGAATAAAGTTTTGAGTCATTTGTCAACTGAAAAAAATGCACAACCCAAGAGTTGTGAGTTAAGTTTTCTTTGGGGCACAAGGAGGACTGTAGTCTGGGAGACAGCATCTCAGATAGCTCTGAGGAGCTGCTCTGAAGAGGTAGCGGGGAAGGTCAGTATTATATATGATTTTAATGAAGGGGGGGTGGTACATGCAGTCAAGCACACATGTTGGCAGAGCCTTGCTGCAAGTCATGAGGAGCAGATGTATCCTTTAATGATTTCAGTGCTTTTCTAAATATGAGAAGATGCAAGAATTTGGGCTCATAAAATCTTCTCCTGAAAATATCTAACTATCCTGAAGGCCTGTTCTGCCAGTTTTTCCCAGAGCACAGAGTGCCTCATTCCAGATCTCCACCCGAACTCCTTTCAGGGTATGTTGAAGGTTAGCGACTGCAGTGGCTTATGACTTTATTCTTATAGAACCAGATGGCAAGTGATAATTTTTCGTTGGCACGTTCAACCAGGTAAAGAACCTCAACTGAGATCCTGCATAAGTTTGGGGAAAATAGGGAATAGGTATTAGAGGAAGGAATCTCTAAATTATCAACTATTCTCTTTTGACCAATTAAAGAAATGAGGACAGCAATAGCTTTGTCTTTTTTCTCTTTGCTTATAGTATGTATGTGCTTCTTTATATATGCTATTTTTGTCTTATTTCCATTGTAATTCTAAATAAAGCTGTTGACTATTAGCTTTACAATTTAACATACAGGTAACAGAAGATTTAGTAGTACTATAACTAAAGGTGTGGGTACAATAACTGCTGGGATTATGCATTTGGGGGAAAGTTTAAGAACTTCACTTGTGCAAAAGGTAGCTGTATCTTGTTATTGGAAAACCGAGTGGTTTTCTTGTTATACAGAAATTCAAATGTAGTAGAAGGGTGCATATGAAAGTAAGTAGCCAAAGGGATGGACTATAACATTTAACAAATATATAGCCTTTAGGTACCAAATTCACTCTTAATTGTTGTGCTTATAATACTGGAATTTTCTCCCATCAGCTGGAATAAAGTTAGCCTTTGTTTCAGCTCTTGAAAGCAAAGAACTTTCAATGGACCTGGCAGAGAAAGGCTGTCTTCTTCCTTCCTGTGTGTGCTCTCTCTTAACTTACTATGTGTGCCAAGTCAGCAGTGCACAGCAGCTCCCCATGACAACTTTGCCAGCATTCTAAATGATAGCATCTTAATGCACCACCCCAATGAGTTTTAAGTTCTCTTTGTACCACTTCCTTGTTGACAGCTTTCCCTTGCAGCCCAGAGGGTGACTTCCACAGCACAACATCTCCCCATGTGCGGCATCCCTCACTGTCCCAGAAGGTGGATTCCATCCCAGAAAGTTCTACAAGCACAGATCCTTCACAGAATTTCCTGCCATTCTATTGGCTATAACCTTACTTTCTTCAATGAGGTCTAGATGCCAACCCTCAGAGGCAGGACCCCTTTTCCAGATTTGCTATTTTGTTGGGTGTTCTGTCTTAGTCCTAGGGTTAGTAGCTGCTCCCAATAACTGCTCTTCTTGTATTCTTTAGTGTTCTCTTTATAATTTGGTAGATAATCTCCTATTTTGCTAATCCCCTGTTATAGTTCTTAATTCTTTAATTATTAAACATTCAAATTTATTGTGTAGTTTATGTCTTCTGACTATATTCTGAGAAACTTATCTGTTAATTTCTTATTGATTGCCAGACACTGCATACCAAAATTTTAGAGATTTTGAATGATATTATCGTCCTTCAGAGTGTTATTAATGTGTTCTCCTGGAAGGCTTATAGTATAGGAAAGTGTGGTACAATAATCATATAAAAATATATATGATATATTTATATATCATATATATATATATATATAACAAAATGTTATATATATATATAACAAAATGTCAGGTAGTGCTAAGGAGTATGAAGGAAAATTAAGTAGGGCAAGGAGATATACAGGAACAGAGTTGGACTCTTTCGATAGGCTAGTCAAGGAATGCTTCTCCCAAGGAATGTCAAAGAGCAGATACTTGAATGCTGGAGTCAAAATATTCCTGAAAGAAAGAACAGCAAGTGAAAAGCCCCAGAGAAAAAGGTGTACAGATAATGTAGGATACAGTAAACAAGGGAGATAGATATAAACAATAAGATCAGAAAAGCAGGCCACACAGAGCATATGAGGCCATATTGAAACCTCTTTAACATCTTAGGGTCCCTGCCCGTCTCTCTGTAACCACCCTGCTGTTTTGTTTTGCTTTTTGTAATGTAAAATTAGTGTATAATCAGACATAGAATTTTATAGGTGATTAGTGCTAAACTTTCAAGTATTAAAAACATACAGTGGAACATACAATACCAAAAAATAGTGAAACTGCTATCACAGTGTCTTAGTTTGGGTTCCCCTCAAATCAGAATCTGAAACAAAGACTTGGGAGCAGGTAGTTTATTTAAGCAGGTGATACCTGGCAGCAGGAGTGAGAGAATTGGAGAGTAAAGCAAGGAAGAAATAAGAGAAAATAAAATATCATTAAAGAGCTAGTTACCTATTTGGACAAGTGGGATTCAATCCCACTGGAGAACCACTATAAATGTCTCAAAATGCTGAGACATTTATACGCCAATTTTACCCCAGAATGCCTCCCAATTTCCTAATCCCTTCCACCTACCCATACCCCCATTGTATTAAATCTCCTGTCTAGATTGCCCTGCATGAATTTGAGCAAGATCTCATGGTTTTGGAAAAACTTTGAGGCAAAAAAATATTGGAGAGACTTGGCAAGCTTTTAAGGTGGAATATTTTTCTCCAGTGTGGAAATTATTCAACACAGTTGCAGGTAAAATGAGTTGACCTGAGGGACTACGGCATGGGGCAAAAATACATCTAATACAAATGATAATTAAGGCTCACAAAGTGCAAAACTTAAACATGGGGTCACGTTATTGCAAGGTTAGAGAAAGGTACTAGTGAAACTTGTGCAAGTAGCTGATTGGGAGTTCTAGGCATTTGGCTGAGCTACTTAAATTGCACTACTGCCTGCAGTTTGGAGCTTCCTGGTAGTGGTTTTCTGTTTTGAATTAAATGTCAATGGGATGATTCTGAGTTTTCTGGCTGGCTGAGACTTAAAGGAGAGTAGTGTCAATCCTTTTGAAATCTTCTTGAGACTTGTTGATTTCCAATCCAAATACTGGCCTCATGTAGAGCTATAAAACCTAGAGAATAGTGGAGGCAAGGAAATCCAGTTCCCTGCTCTATTTATTGAGGCTGTATTGCATGCTGTTTACCTTCCTGGTCTCACCTCCCCTCCCTCTCCACATTGTACCCACCAACCCTCAGCCCAACAGCACAAGATATTTAGAAGAGGGCTGCGTGGAGAATTCCAGCCAAACCAATTATATCCAAATGTGTACTGTTATAATGTTATTCTGGTGTTCTACTATAGTTTGCATTGAAATCTCTCTAAAAATTACTTTCAAAATTGAGAACAGTAAATATATTTTTTAATTTACTTGGTAATCTGAGATCATCACTATTAAATTCATATGCTATTTTTTAATGCTATTTGGTGATTGTATTATATAGTATCTGGCCTCAGATTTTTTTAGTTTAAAAAAATTACATTTTGGGCTTCCCTGGCGGTGCAGTGGTTGAGAGTCCGCCTGCCGATGCAGGGGACCACAGGTTCGTGCCCCGGTCCGGGAGGATCCCACATGCCGCGGAGCGGCTGAGCCCGTGAGCCATGGCTGCTGAGCCTGCGCGTCCGGAGCCTGTGCTCCACAACGGGAGAGGCCACAGCGGTGAGAGGCCTGAGTGCCACAAAAAAAAAAAAAAAAAAAAATTACATTTTATTTTCAAATTTATAATTTTTGTCTTCTCCTTTTCCATCAACTTCTAGTTTTTCTTTTTGTTGCTCAAGCTACCTTCATCACTGGAAGACTCTTCTGTTTAGTTTGTACTTGCTAAGTTTTTTAAGGTTGAGAAGCTGATGAACAATAAATAGTACATTTTCTATGGATATAAATAAAAGCATTTTGACAGATATCTTAGGTACTCAGTAGCCTATTTCTCTTTTGTTGATTTATTGGTACTGCTCTCCCCATCCAAGTCATTTTGTTTGTTTGTTAACCAGGAATCCTGAGAAAAATAAAACCTAGATAAATTTCTGTGGTTCAAACATTAATTCTCTTAGTTTGTTTTTTGTTTGGCTTGGTTTTATCTTACTTCATTTTTTAGTGTTTTCTCTTCCTAGCACTGTCTCCCTCCAAGAGCCCATATACTCATGTACCGTTGACTCCTGTAATAAATGTGTTTATGGATATACATAGTATTTCAGGTGAGACAAGTATTATCAAAATTATTTACCAAAAAATATGTGCATCCATTGTTTCATGTTAAAATTATTCTTCCTAGGGAAATAATAATATCCTATTATCTATCAGATAAACAAAAATAAAGTTTTCCACAATTTCGATGCCAGTAGGCTAACACCAGCACCTCACATTTATAAAATATATGACTGCCCTTATTACTGCCTTTATATTGTGTATAAATATATATTATAATATAAATATAATATATAATATATTTATTATTGCCTTTATTTTCCACCAACCTGAGAAGTGGAGGATTAGAGAAGTTAAGTAATTTACCCATGTTCACGTAATTATTTAGTGACTGGCATAGCTAAGGATTGAGTGCATTTCTAGCCAGATTTACATTTCTAAATTTGCTTAATAGAACTGTGTCTTTGCACAGTCATTTTTTTTTTAAACAGTTGCAACCTCTTTCATTTGACTCCCCAAAGTAAGGCATCATGGAAGTGTGAAGCATTGCCGTTTTACAATGTATAAAATGTGAATGCTTTCACTTACAGGGAATTTTTTTTCTTTTTGCACACTTCCATGAGCTCTATCATCTAATTACATCTGATATACAATATCCTGTTTCTTACTTCAGTAAATTCTGTTTCCAACAAGTGCTGAGATATTTCATGAAACAAATTCTAAAAATAATGGCTGTGGGGTTAGCTTTCTAACAAGGAAAAAGATACATCCACTTCTTTACACTCATAATGACAAAAATTAAAAAAACACTTTTGTTTGCTAATGTAAAACAAAACAAAACCAAAGTCTTTGGACTAACTTTAATTCTTTTGAAATTACTCTACATGTACTGAAAAGGCATAAAAACAAACATCAGGCAACAACAGGGTTAACTGTCTCCAAAAAACACATCTCAGTATCTATTTAAGGTTATGATTTTCTAAAACAAATGTATGTGAATTTCAAAATGTTTTAGAAGATACATAATTTTAAATATTCTTTTGAAGGGTATATGATCAAAAACTTTAAAGGTAACTGCCCTCCTGTACCATGCATTGATTTTTCCTGCCCAGTAAAAGCAGACAGAATTAAAGGTCTGTGACTATTTTCTATTCTCCATTAGCAAAATCCCTTGTTTTAAATAAGGGACCAAAATAAATAACAAATACAAGTATTCCCTTCTTAAATCATTATTTGAATACAAATAATTTGTGCTTGATTTTTATGTTTCAATAAAATAAAAAGGTTGTTATTAGAAATACCCATACCTGTATAATTTCTGCCTTTAATACACGACTCAAAGTGATGGGAAAATTAGCCTAGGCTGCAACAGAGAATTGACTACAAGGGACTAAGACTTCTTCTGTGGATCCCCTCTCCAGTCACAGGGCAAGACTTACTGGTAAAGTCCTTATATTTGCATTTGCTAGGAAACACTGGTTCAGAGATAACTTTTTACTTGTCAACAGTCCCTGGTGTTCTAGAGTTCCCTTCCATGTTTGATTTATTATGAAGTACTTGAAATACACAAAACGTGCAAAGAATAACATAATAAATTCCCATGTGTCTGTCAACCAGATTTTAAACAAGTTGACATTGTGCTGTATTTGTATTTTATTCTTACAGAAATGAAAGATTTACCAATACAATTTATACTTACTTTATCTCCCTGCCCAAACATTCCTTTCCCCTTCTCCTCAGATAGAGTTCATGCCTAAAAGTATATTTATACTTTTACTGCATGAGTACATTGCATAAACCATATAAAAACAATAAAATATAGAATATTTTGGCAATTTTAAGGTTTGAATAAATTGCATTATACTGTGCTATCTTCCCCCACCCCGCCTTAACAGTATGTATTTAAGCAGTGTTGCTTTAGAATTGATTAGCTCTAGTTTAGTCATTTTATCTCTGAATACTATTCACTTTTATGAATTAATAAACCACAATTGAATTTTCCCATTCTTTTTTATAGATATTTAAGTTCTCCCATCTTCATGTTTCTTTGTTTATTGATTAGTTTCAGTATTACAAATTGTTGTAACGAATAGTGCTGTCAAACAAAAACAAATCCCAACTTAAAAAGCAGTTTTATTCATGAGAAAAACAATTGCCATAGGAAGAACACTCCAATTTCAGAAATCCGCAAACATCTCAATCAAATTTTAAAAATTCATTTTATAGGGTAAACATGGAAAAAACAGAAGTAAGCAGAATCTTTTTAGGGGAAGCTGAACATGCAAGGAGAAATGACCAGTAGGATCTGACAAGAAAAGGGCCTCACTATTGTCAGCTGAATACCAGGAGAAGCTGAGAATGGGAGCAGATTCCACATTTTAGTGCTTGCACATGCTTGGGGCACATGGTGCTCAGGGGCTTGTAGGAAGGAGACAAGCCTGACTAAAGTTTGGTCAAGACAAAGCTGAGGACAAGAAATGGCCAATTGTGAACATTTGATCAATCTTCCTCACTGTTTAAGAGAAAAAGTATATGCCTAGACACTATTAGAAATGGAATAAGAGTCATTGCAGGGTTAAGGTTGGTCCAAATAGTTTTCGGGGGTAAGATGCCCTTCACATTCTTATTGACCCTGAAAGACTAGAGGTATCTTATAGTGAGTATGCTGTCAGACTGACAGCTGTTGGAGGGTCTTAGAAATCAGGCATTTAACAAAATATATAAGAAGAAAATTTTAAAAATAAGTATTAAAGGTTGAACAAGTGAATAGAACCAAAATATGAGGTTTGGACGGAGACAGTTGAGAAGATTCCAAGATATTGGGCCTAAAGCGTCTACATTCAGATAGTAGAATGAGGATAGCAATGGCAATCTGAGAATTTCCCAGTTTACAGTCTGAATACTTTTGGTGATGACATAGACATCAGCGGATTCTAGAAACATGAACATGTCTTCCAAGCACTGTGCATGTGCCTCTTCAGAAAGCCAGAATCATGTGCAGATGATTGTGCAGGACTGCTAACTGGAGTTCTGTAGTTCTTTGGCAATGATATTGAAAGTTCTGGTAATGTTGTCCACAGTTATGGATATTTTCTGGGGTAGAGCAAGGAAAATTCAGGAGTTTTGTCAAATTTCCCAAGTGGCCCACTGAACAACAGCTTCAGGCACAAAGGTTGTTCATACATGATCTGCTGCAGTAGTTAAGTCTTCTAGGTTTTACTCTCAATCTTTTAACCTCCTCTTCTAAGGCTTCTTAAGAACCCTCCTTCTAGGACTACTATTACGTGCCTGAGTTTGTAGTTGTAACATGTTAGTGTAGACCTTTGGGCTTGTGTGGAGCCTGGAAAATTTAGAGGTAATAGAATGAGAAAAAATTAGAGGTTAAGATCAGAAGAAAAGGCAGTCTGGTTAAAAATTTGATAAACACTAACTAGGTTTGCAAGATCTTGTTAACTAGGTTAACTAGGTTAACAAGATCCCCGTTCACTTAGCAGGTAGATACCAAGAGGTACCACTGTGCCTCATTAGGGGCTATCCAAATTCATGAAATAATTTTCCCCTGAGTTTGCATCTTGGAATTCATAGGTGCTCTTTTGATAGAGATGTTATCTCATCCAATTAAGAAGAAGATAATGATTAGGTTTGTGCTTACAGAATGAACAGTCTGAAGCATACTGGGTAAAATTATGTGTAGGATCATCTAAGTCTATTAGATTCATGTACTCCTGCCTCCCATGGTAATGGTGTATGTATTTGTATTGGTGGCAAAGTATGTTTGATTGCAAATAGTTTTAGGTACATGAAATGGCCTTTGGTTATGTCACAGTGGAAGCACAAATTGCCTTTTTTGAAAAGTATTAAGTTGAAGGAGGGTCCTTTTGAAATCTAGAGTAGAAAGCAAAAGGGCCACTGAATGATAACACAGAGGATGACTTTAAATCTGACACCGGTATAGGAATTTAGGGGAAACCAGAGGCTTACAAAGGAAAGGGAGTATATGCCAACAATCAAAAGTAGAGTTGTGAGATTGTGCTATAAATTGAATAAAACGATGTCACAGATTCTGGGGTCCTTGCAGGGATGGAGGAACTAACTATTCAAGGGAGAACAGGTCACAGGTCTGGTGAGGGAGGAATAGATAGTACAATATAAATCTTATTATATAAAGTTATGCTTTCAATGTGGAGAGTTATAGGAATAGCAAAAGTGATGTGGGAGGGGATAGAGAAGGATGAAGCCAAGGAGGACAAGAAAAATAATGAGAACTAAAAGTAGTTAAGAGAATCCTAGGAGTCCATGTTCTGACATCTGAGGTGGAAACTGATGACTTCATGGTGTCATCAGCTTGTCTTAAAGCTATCTACTTCATGGCTCTGTATGCTTCTGGGGACTTTCGAGAAAGCCTCAGTTTAAGGTTTCCATTTGGAGTGGACTTCCATTCAGAGCAGGATTTATACCTTTTCAGTTGAGAAATATGAATCCAGGTTTATATCCCCTGGAGTTTGACAACAGTGTTAATGGTAAAGAGGATGACATAAGCTTCCTTCCAACAGGGTTCAAAATTAATTTTCACGTGATATCAGCTCCAGAGAACTAAGCCCCTAATTTCTAGGCTTCCATCCAAACCCCTCTTCAGCCCCTAATTTCTAGGCTGAAGAGGAGTTTGGATGGAAGAACTGGAGGAATAGCAGCCTTATTCTGTTGATGATTAGTGTGGATATAATAAGCCCCTTGCAATATTTAGGATGTTTGAATTGACCAAGATAGAATTTTCAAGAGCCCATACAGAATAGGGAATAGTTATGGGTTATTCAGTTATTATTTCATATAGGGTCAGTTGCTGTGACCCATATAGAGAGGCTCAGAGAGCAATCAGGGCTAAAGGTAAAACCTTAAGCAGTAGGAAATTGAGTTCTTTCATCAGTTTTGTACATTTTAACTTTAATAGTCCATTAACTCTATCATTCCAGATGACTGGAAATGATAGAATTAGTGTCATTTGGGGATAAGGGAAGAACTTACTGGATTGCTTAGAGGACTACCAAAGAAATGGGTCCCTTGGTCAGGTGAAAGGGCCAGTGGAATTCCCCATGCAGGGAATACTTATTGTAACAAACGTTTAGTTTCAGTAGTGGCAGTGAGTGGCACTTTCATAAGGGAAAACTTCAAGCCAGTGAGAGTACATAGATATGATAATAATATATTAATTTCCATGAGATTTAGCAAACTGAATAAATATAATTGCCAATAAAGAAAAGATCCTGCTGGAAAGGTTCCTTTTTTTGTCCCACCTTTGCAGGTTTATCAGGATTATATTTTTGAGGTGTGGGACAGGAAGCCACCACTTGTTTCAGAGAGGGGTAAACTTTCCCCACCAATGTTTGTGGAGGAGTTGATTTAGTTTCTTCCTTCCTTGATGAGTGATTTTATAAAGTTCAGAAACTGAATTTCAGGTAAGGGACTGAGGAAAGACCAACGGGCTATCTGAGTGTTTCCAAGGCTCAACCACTTAGATAAGACATTCGACTTGTTTCCAGTTGGCGTTTTAATGTTCAAACGCTTTGAACTGGGAGGTTTTAAGTACCTTAACTAGAGGATCAGGTGTAATCAGAGTAGATTTAGGATCTTATCTGATTGTGGTGAGGGTGTAACAGCTTTATGACAGTTTAGTATATCTATCAAGAGTAAATTTACTTTTGCTTCAGGGGTTTTGTAGCCGATGTGTGCTTCTATCTTAAGTATGGTTATTTCCTTTGGCAATAATAAAGCACCTAAGAAGTCAGACAACTGCTTTTCATTCTCCATTGGTGTCCCAGCTGTTGTCTTAAATTCTCTGGCTTTCCATGACATATGAAAATCATGTGCTATCCCCAAAATATATCTACTGTCCCTATAGATGTTAAATTTCTTATCTTTACCAAAGATAAGAAGCTTTGTGAGAGCCACAAGTTCAGTGATCTGAACTGACTTAGCACCAAATAAAGACTTATGCTTTCTGGGATTTTGAAAATTTGTAGTGGCATATACTTCCTGAACATTTCCTTCTGAGATACAGAGATAGGAGCCATCAACAAAGAGATTGAGGTCTGCGTTTGCAAGGAAGATTTCTAAAAGGCCAAGATGGGAGAGGATTGAGGCTTGAGTGTCCATAATAGAATCATGCAGTTATTCTTCCATTGAGAGAGGGAAGAAAGACAGGATTGAGACTTTGACATGGGTGGATAGTGATGTGGAAGGAGAAAGCCAAAGAGTTTCATAACAGGTGAACTGAGAGTTCAAAAAGTGTTGGGTATTTTCAGTTAGGAGAAGGGTCCAAACCACATAAGGGACATAAAATGTTCAGGGTATGACCTAGCACAAGGTCAGCTGTAGTTTGAACTAATTGTGCAGTTGCCACTACTGCTAGCAAGCAAGGAAGGAAAACATGAGCTGTAGGATGCCAGGTAAGAGGAAAATATCTGATTAACCTCTGATTTCCATTATGTTTTTGAGAAAGAACCCCTATGGCATTTTCTTCTGTTTTATGAACAAATAGGAAGAATGGCAAAGAGTAGTCAGGAAGCCCTAAGTGGGGTGGAACAAAGGGAGAACTTAGGGATTCAAATTATGTTATAGTAGGCAAGTCCCATTTTAGAGGTTCAGACACAAGTTTTTTTAGTCATGCCACATAAAGGGGGTGCTCTAGCAGAGAAGGTAGGAATACACATTCTACAATAGCCAATCAGTTCCAGAAAGCCTTGAAGTTGTCTCTTGGTTCAGATAGGAGGCTGTTAAGTCTGGTCTTCATGTGATCTGGGGATCAGGTTTTTCCTTCAGAGGGAATATCATGACCTAAATAGTGGACTTGGGGGTAGCAGAGCTGAACTTTATCACTTGAGACCTTATGGCACTTCTTAGAGTAGTCTTTTAATAAGTATTGGATGTCATGTAGAGATTTGCTGAATGTCTTAGAACAAAGAAGGTGGTCATCTACATATTGAATGAAGATTTAATTACAAGGGAAGATCAAGTCTTTTATATTTTCGCTTAAAGTCCAGGAAAAATGTGTGGGGGTTTCTGTAATTCCCTGGTGCTCAAGTGTATTGTTGATTTTCCCATGTAAAAGTAAACAGGTATTGGGAGTTAGAATGAAAGGATATGCTGAAGAAAGTGAAGTATAAACCAACAGTGGTAAAATGAGCGGCATTGGAGGACAGGATGAAAGACAGGATGGTATTTGGGAGGACATAGTGAGGTCTACATCCACCTTTAAGGACTTTGTCTCCCAGATATGGCCTAAGTCTATTGTTCCTATAGCCCCAAATGAGTCAGGAATGTGAGTAAACATGCCTTGAATGTGGGAATCGTTAATGGCTTGGGAACTGTAAAAGGGGCAAGAAAACTGGGGTTATCTATTAGGGCTGTCAGAGAACGAAGATGAGTGGGAGAGGAATCCTGGGCTTTAAGGGTAAGTACCTGAGGTGAACATGAAATATTAAAATTCTAACTAGAATGCAAGTCTCTGCCTGTTAGATAAACTGAATGGTGGAACTTAATAAAAAGCTATGTGGGGCAGCATGAGGCCCAAGAGATATAGAAAGGACATATGGGATAAAACATGTGGTGAATTATCTAACTGCACCTCAGAGATTGTTTGTGTACTCTGAGGGATAAGGGTGGAAAATTGTGAGGTGTCAAATGTGGAGCAGGTGACTCCAGTGCCTACTAGAAAGGTGGTGGATTGCCCAGTGAATGCAGTTATTATTTCTTCTAACCTATTTAAGAGTATTTGAGGGCAGAGAAGAGCAGATCTCTCAGAGCGAAGTCACTGAGACTCTAAAGTTATTGTCTTTTTGTCCTGGGGTGTTCTTTTAGTATCCTTTCCCTAATAGCCACAAGTATCTCTACCAAATACTTTGGCGAAGTTGAGGGTGGCCCTAAGATGTTAGAATGATTTCCCTCAACTTTTTTTCAAGTTAGAGAGTCATAAGTCTGTGCTGTCATAAGTCATAAGTCTGTGCTGTATACACTTAGCTTTGTTAGCCTGTACAGGCATACCTCAGAGATACATTTTCTTTGCTCATCCATAAGAATCGACTCCTCATCAGTTAAAGTTTTATCATGAGATAAGTGCTCTTGCTGTTTTCACCACATGTGCAGTTACTTCCCCCACTGAAGTCTTAAACCCCTCAAAGTCATCCATGAGGGTTGGAATCGACTTCTTCCAAACTCCTATTAATGTTGCTATTTCAACCTCTTCCCATGACTCACAAATGTTCTTAATGATATCTAGAATGATGAATCCTTTCCAGAAGACTTTCAATTTACATTAACCTGATCATCAGATGAATCACTGTCTATGGCAGCTAGAGACTTAAAATATGTATTTCTTAAATAATAAGACAATATTGAAAATTACTCTTTGATCCATGGTTTGCAGAACTGATGTTGTGTTAGCAGGCATGAAAACAACATGAATCTCATTTACATCTCTATCAGAGCTCTTGGGTGACCAAATGCATTATCAATGAGCAGGAATATTTTGAAACAATTGTTTTTCTGAGCAGTAAGTCTCCACAGTGGGCTTCAAATATTCAGTAAACTATGTCATAAACAGATGCACTGTCATCCAGGTTTGTTGTTCCATTTATAAACACAGGCAGAGTAGATTTAGCAAAATTCTAAGGGTTGTAGGATTCTTGGAATGGTAAATGAGCTTCAGCTTAAAGTTATCAGCTTCATTAGCCCCAACCAGAGAATCAGCTTGTCCTTTGAAACTTTGAAGACAGGCATTGACTTCTCCTCTTGAGCTATGAAAGTCCTAGATGGCATCTTCTTCAAATGGAAGGCTGTTTCTTCTACATTGAAAATCTGTTGTTTACTATAGCCACCTTCATTAATTTTCTTAGCTAGATCTTATGGATAACTTTTTACAGCTTCTATATCAGCACTTGCTGCTTCACCTTGCACTTTTACCTTTTGGAGATGGCTCCTTTCCTTAACCTCATGAACCAAGCTTCAAAATTTTCTTCTCTTGCTTCCTCACCTCACTCAGCCTTGCTGTAAATTAGGCTTTGGCTTAAGGGAATGTTGCAGCTGGTTTGGTCTTCTATCCAGACCACTAAAATTTTCTCTATATCAGCAGTAAGTTGTTTCACTTTAACATCCATGTGTTTACTGGAGTAGCATTTTTAATTCCCTTCAAGAACTTTTCCTTTTCATTCACAACTTGGCTAACTATTCGTGCAAGAGGCCTAGCTTTTGGCTTGTTTTGGCTTTAGACGTGTCCTCCTCACTAAGTTTAATCATTTCTAGCTTTTGATTTAAAGTGAGAGACATGCGACTCTTCCTTTCACTCGATTACTTAGAGGTCATTTAGGATTATTAACTGGACTAATTTCAGTATCATTGTGTCTCAGGGAATAGGGAGGCCCAAGGAGAGGGAGAGAGACAGGGGAACAGCCAGTCAGTGGAGTAGTCAGAACATACGCAACATTTATGGATTAAGTTCGCTGTCTTATATGGGTATGGTTCCTGGCACCCCAAAACAATTACAATAGTAACAACAAAGATCACTGATCACAGATCACCATAACAAATATAATAATAATGAAAAATTTTGAAATACCACGAGAATTACCAAAATGTGCCACAGAAACACAAAGTGAGCAACTATTCTTGGAAAAATGGCATTAATAAACTTGCTTAAAGCAAGATTGCCACAAACCTTCAATTTCTAAAATATACAATGTCTGATAAGCACAATAAAATGAGGTATGCCTGTATATCATCATGATGCCTTGTTAAAGCTTGGAATTCAGAGAAAGGGAAATTTTGCCAGTTAATGCCAGAAAAAGAATGGAGCAAGGATCGAGAAGATGCAAGAAATGTTTAACAAAGACCTAGAAGAATTAAAGAACAAACAGACAAAAATGAACAATACAATAACTGAAATTTAAAAAAATACAATAGAAGGAATTGATAGCAGAATAACTGAGGCAGAAGAATGGATAAGTGAGCTGGAAAACAGATGGTGGAAATCACTGCTGCAGAACACAGTAAAGAAAAAATTATGAAAAGAAATGAAGACAGTCTACGAGACCTCTGGGACAACATTAAATGCACCAACATTCACATTATAGGGGTCCCAGAAGGAGAAGAGAGAGGAAAAGGACCTGAGAAAATATTTGAAGAGATAATAACTGAAAATTTCCCTAACATGGGAAAGGAAACAGTTACCCAAGTCCAGGAAGCACAGAGAGCCCCAAGCAGTATAAACCCAAGGAGAAACATGCTAAGACACATACTAATCAAATTGACAAAAATTAAGCACAAAGAAAAAATATTAAAAGCAGCAAGAGAAAAATGACAAATAACATACAAGTGAACTCCCATAAGGTTATCAGCTGATTTCTCAGCAGAAACTCTGCAGGTCAGAAGGGAGTGGCACCATATATTTAAAGTGATGAAAGGGAAGAATCTACAACCAAGAATACTCTGCCCAGCAAGGCTCTCATTCAGATTTGATGCAGAAATCAAAAGCTTTACAGACAAACAAAAACCAACAGAATCCAGCACCACCAGACCAGCTTTGCAACAAATGCTAAAGGAACTCCTCTAGGAGAGAAAGAGAACAGCTACTTAAAACAACACTGTATATATATAGAGAGAGACTGCTATATCAAAACCTCATGGGAACAGCAAACCCAAAAACTACAATAGATACACACACGAAAAAGCAAAAGCAACCCAAACACAACACTAAAGATGGACATCAAACTGCAAGAGAAGAGAATAAAAGAGGAAGGGAAGAATAAAGACCTGAATAAACAAACCCAAAACAATTAAGAAAATAGTAATAGGAACATACATATCAATAATTACCTTAAATGTAAATGGATTAAATGCTCCAACCAAAAGACAAAGACTGGCTGAATGTATACTAAAACAAGACCTGTATATATGCTGTCTAAAAGAGACCGCTTCAGACCTAGGGACACATACAGACCGAAAGTGAGGGGATAGAAAAAATATTCCATGCAAATATAATCAAAAGAAAGCTGGAGTAGCTATACTCATACCAGACAAAATAGACTTTAAAACAAAGTCTGTTACAAGAGACAAGGCGGGTCTCTACATAATGATCAAGGGATCAATTCAAAGAGAAGATGTAACAATTGTAAATATATATGCACCCAACATAGGAACACCTCAATATATAAGGCAAATGCTGGCAGCCGTAAAAGGAGAAATCTATAGTAACACAGTAATAGTGGGAGACTTTAACACCCAGCTTACACTAATGGACAGATTATCCATACAGAAAATTAATAAGGAAACACAAGCCTTAAATGACATGTGAAACCGGAGGGACAGTTGGTATTTATAGACATTCCGCCCACAAGCAGCAGAATACACATTCTTCTCAAGTGCACATGGAACAGTCTCCAGGATTGGCCACATGCTGGGCCACAAAGTGAGCCTTGGTAAATTTAAGAAAATGGAAATATATCAAACATCTTTTCCAACTAAAACATTATGAAATTCGAAATTAACTACAGGAAAAAACTGTAAGAAACACAAACAAGTGGAGGCTAAACAATATGCTACTAAGCAACCAATGGATCACTGAAGAAATCAAAGAGGAAATCAAAAAATACTTAGAGACAAATGAAAATGAAAGCACAATGATCCAAAAACTATGGGATGCAGCAAAAGCAGTTCTAAGAGGGAAGTTTATAGCAATACAATCTTACCTCAGGAAACAAGAAAAATCGCAAATAACCTAACCTTGCACCTAAAGCAACTAGAGAAAGAAGAACAAACAAAACCTAAGTTAGTAGAAGGGAAGAAATCATAAATATCGTAGCAGAAATAAATGAAATAGAGACAAAGAAAACAGTAGCAAAGATCAATGAAACTAAAAGCTGGTTCTTTGAAAAGATAAACAAAATTGATAAACCTTTAGCCTGACTTATCAGGAGAAAAAGAGAGAGGAATCAAATCAATAAAATCAGAAATGAAAAAGGAGAAGTTACAACTGACACCACAGAAATACAAAGGATCATAAGAGACTACTACAAGCAACTGTATGCCAGTAAAATGGACACCTGGACGAAATGGACAAATTCTTAGAAAGATACAATCTCCCAAGGCTGAACCAGGAAGAAATAGAAAATATGAACAGACCAGTCACAAGCACTGAAACTGAAATGGTGATCAAAAAACTCCCAACAAACAAAAGTCCAGGACCTGATGGCTTCACAGGTGAATTCTATCAAACATTTAGAGAGGAGCTAACACCTATCTTTCTGAAACTGTTCCAAAAAATTGCAGAGGAGGATAAACTCCCAAACTCAATCTGTGAGGCCACCATTACCCTGATACCACAACCAGACAAAGACAGAAGATAAAAGAAAATTACAGGCCAATATCACTGATGAACATAGGTGCAAAAATCCTCAACAAAATACTAGCAATCTGAATCCAACAGTACATTAAAAGGATTATACACCATGATGAAGTGGGATTTATCCCAGGAATGCAAAGATTTTTCAACATTTGCAAATCAATCAGTGTGATACACCACATCAACAAATTGAAGAATAAAAACCATATGATCATCTCAATAGATGCAGAAAAACCTTTTGACAAAATTCAGCACCCATTTATGATAAAAACTCTCCAGAAAGTGGGCATAGAGGGAATATACCTCAATGTAATAAAGGCCATATATGACAAACCTACAGCTAACATCATACTCAATGGTGAATTGCTGAATGCATTTCTTCTAAGATCAGGAACAAGACAAGGTTGTCCACTCTCACAACTATTATTCAACATAGTTTTGGAAGTCCTAGCCACTGCAATCAGAGAAGAAAAAGAAATAAAAGGAACCCAAATTGGTAAAGAAGAATTTAAACTGTCACTGTTTGTGGATGACATGATACTATACATGGAAAATACTGATGATGCTATCATAAAATATTAGAGCTAATCAATGAATTTGGTAAAGTTGCAGGATACAAAATTAATACACAGAAATATGTTGCATTTCTATACACTGACAATGAAAGATCAGAAAGAGAAATTCAAGAAACAATCCCATATACCATTGCATCAAAAAGAATAAAATACCTAGGAATACACTTACCTAAGGAGACAAAAGTCCTGTAATCCAAAAGCTATGACACTGATGAAAGAAATGAAAGATGATGCAAACAGATGGAAAGATATACCATGTTTCTTGGATTGGAAGAATCAATATTGTCAAAATGCCTATATTACCCAAGGCAGTCTACAGATTCAATGCAATATCAATAAATTACCAATAGCATTTTTCACAGAACTAGAACCAAAAAAATCTTAAAATTTGTATGGAGACACAAAAGACCACGAATAGCCAAAGCACTCTTGAGAAAGAAAATTGGAGCTAGGGGAATTACGCTTCTTGATTTCAGACTATACTACAAAGCTATAGCCATCAAAACAGTAAGGTACTGTCACAAAAATAGAAATATAGATCAATGGAACAGGATAGAAACCCCAGAAATAAACCCACTCACTTATGGTCAATAAATCTACAACAAAAGAGGCAAGACTATACAATGGGGGAAAGACTGTCTCTTCAATAAATGGTGCTTGAAAAACTGGACAGCTACATGTAAAAAAAATGAAATTAGAACATTATTTAACACCATACACAAAAATAAGCTCAAAATGGGTTAAAGACCTCAGTATGAGACCAGACACTATAAAACTTCTAGAAGAAAGCATAGGCAAAACACTCTCTGAAATTAATTGCAGCAATATCTTTTTTGTCTGTCTCCCAGAGTAATGGAACTAAAAACAAAAATAAACAAATGGGACCTAATTAAACTCAAAAGCTTTCACACAGAAAAGGAACCATAAACAAAATGAAAAGACAACATACAGAATGGGACAAAATATTTGCAAATGATGCAACTGACAAGGGCTTAATGTCCAAAATATACAAACAGCTCATACAACTCAACAACAACAAAAAACAATCCAATCAAAAAATGGACAGAAGACCTAAAAAATACACGTTTCTCCAAAGAAGACATACAGATGGGCAAGAGGCACATGAAAAGATGTTCAACATGTCTAATTATTAGAGAAATGCAAATCAAAAATACAATGAAATATACCTCACACCAGTCAAAATAGCTATCATCAAAAAATCCACAAACAATAAATGCTGGAGAGGGTGTGGGAAGAAGGAAACCCTCCTACATTGTTGGTGGGAATGTGAATTGGTATAGCCACTATGGAGAACAGTATGGAGGTTTCTTAAAAAACTAAAAATAGAACTACCATATGACCCAGCAATCCCACTACTGGGCATATACCCTAAGAAAACCATAATTCAAAAAGAGACATGTACCACAATGTTCATTGCAGCTCTATTTACGATAGCCAGGACATGGAAGCGACCTAAGTGTCCACTGACAGATGAATGGATAAAGAAGATGTGGCACATATATACAATGGAATATTACTCAGCCGTAAAAAGAAACGAAATTGAGTTATTTGTAGTGAGGTGGATGGACCTAGAGTCTGTCATACAGAGTGAAGTTGTGGTACCTATATGCAATGGAATGTTACTCAGCCATTAAAAAGAATGAAATAATGCCACTTGCAGCAACATGGATGGACCTAGAGATTGTCACACTGAGTGAAGTCAGACAGAGAAAGAGAAATACCATATGATATCGCTTATGTGTGGAATCTAAAAAGAAATTATACAAATGAACATATTTACAAAATTGAAACAGACTCACAGACTTAGAGAACAAACTTATGGTTACCAGAGGGGGAAGGGTGGAGGGAAGTGATAGGGAGTTTGCGATTGACACGTACACACTGCTATATTTAAAATGGATAACCACCAAGGACCTACTGTATAGCACAGAGAACTCTGCTCAATATTATGTAACAACCTAAATGGGAAAAGAATTTGAAAAAGAATTAATATATGTATAATTGAATCACTTTGCTGTACACGTGAAGCTATCACAATATTGTTAATCAACTATACTCCACTATATAAAATAAAAAGTTAAAAAAAAAAAGAGAGCCATGAAAAGTCCTGCTCAAATAGGAAAGAACTTGAAGAAGTCAATTTAATAGAATTAAAGCAACTCCCAATTATGCTAATTCAAAATAGTGTCTGGAGCACTGGATTATGGGTTGTGACTCACCACCGTGGATCCAGATTTCCCCAGCTAAGATGTACACAAGGGTTTGAGAAGCCAGCATGAATACCAAGGTAAAGACCATAGGGTGTGTGCAGTGGTCAGTACTCCATCCATGTCATGTCACTAGAAACTGTCAAATTAAAAACAAACCTGGATTTAGAGAGAGGTTTTATTCAGAAGAAATACTCCTGCAATAGGGAGAATGCTGCAATCTCAGAAATCTGCACTCACCTCACAATCAAACAGAAAAGGCTTTTTGGTTTATAGGGAAGGAAGGGCAAGCACAGATGTACAGAATCTTTTTTTTTTTTTTTTTTCGGTATGCGGGCCTCTCATTGTTGTGGCCTCTCCCATTGTGGAGCACAGGCTCCGGACGCGCAGGCTCAGCGGCCATGGCTCACGGGCCCAGCCGCTCCGCGGCATGTGGGATCTTCCCGGACTGGGGCACAAACGCGCGTCCCGTGCATCGGCAGGCAGACGCCCAACCACTGTGCCACCAGGGAAGCTCCAGAATCTTTTAAGGGGAAGCTGGACAAGCAAAAGGAAGTGACCAGTGAATATACCAAGAAAGGGTCTTGCTGTGATCAGCTGATTCCCAGGAGAAGCTGAGAGGAGGGGCAGATTCTACTTTTTTCAGTGCTTTCTTATACTTAAGAGCATGCAGAGTTCAGGAACCTAGAGGAAAGAGAGAAGCCTGACTAAAGTTGGTCAAGACGAAGAGAGGGTAAGAAATAATAACTGCAAACCTTTTGTGATCCTAAACATTTCTCCTTTGTTTATGTGTGAGACATTCTCTAGAACAGGGGTCAGAAAACATTTTTTTTTGTAAAAGAGAAGAGAGTAAATAATTTAGGCTTTGTGGCCATATGGTCTCAGTTGTAACTCTGCCATTATGACTTGAAAGCAGCCATAGACCTATGTAACAGATTGGGTAGGATTACGCTGTAGTGTTACTTCATTCACAAAATAGGTGCCTGGACAGTTATGGCCCTTGACCATATTTTGCCAACCCATGCTCTATGGTGTCATATCAGTTAGGAATTGAATTTCCTGAAATGTGAGAAAAAACACAAATAATAGCTGCTTAAACACCCTTCCTAGTAGCATCAACATAAGGCCACATCTATCTGCAAGGGAGCTTGAGAAATATAGGTATTGAGCAAAGCATATCACTCCCAAATAAATTCTTATTTGTGATTTAGAAAGAAATACAACCAATTTCTCATTTGAGTTTGTTTATTTTGCCTTTTGTAGTACATCTTTGATGTGAGGTATAAAAATGGGAGACTAGTATATGGGAATTGACCCAGACTTTATAATGATCTCTATTCAACTCAAGTTTATATAGAACTAGGCTACAATTAATCTTATCTTAAAATAGAAGCATAAAATGTTCCTAAAAGTTTTTTTTTTTTTTATTTTGCTGTATTCATTATAGTATTTGACTTGGAGTCTGAGAGAATGGGAGCTGATTTAATGATTTTTAAAAAGCACTTAGTCTTCCCCAAATTACAATGATCAAAGATCAGTAGGCCTTAAACATAAAGGGAGTTTCAAGTCCTGAGGATTTTGCATGAAATGTTTGAACTGAGGCAGTAAGCATTTATAAACTGTCTTTCAAATATCTTTGGACTGAGAGAGCATTTAAAGTTTCCATGGAATCGTAATTCAGGGCATGAAAGGGCAACACATGTCTGTTTTCCTCACTAAGAATAAGGCTGTTTGGGATTTCATTGATTCATGTCCTAAAGCCATCTTTTTTGCTCATTTATACATTTCTGCATGGAGACAATTCATTCTTTGGATGTGAAAGTCCCCCATTCTTAGCTAGTTTAGCTATTTGTATGCTGATCAGTGTCAGAATGTGAGAAATCCCCCTTGAGCACTCCTCTAGTCTTTTCAAGGCCAATCTTATCTTTACAAACATTTCTTGATCTGCTTTATCATCCTGCACTGGAGAAGATGGATTTGATTTTTTTTTTTTTTTTTTTTAGTTAAACATTGTGCTTGGTTTAAAGTAGATAATGCTATACTGTTTAATCTTCTGTTCTTTCTACATTCTTTAATTCCTTGAGTCCTTTCTCATTTTAATTTTGTATTGCTGCATTGCCTATCTTTGACTTTGCCATATATCTCTTTTTTTTTAAATGTTTAGTGTTTAGAACTTACATACCAGAGATTAAGAAGATTTGTTAATCTCTAGACTAGATAAAAAGTGATTCAATAATTATCAGCAACGTTTTTTTTTTCATTTTAACAGTTATATCTGTTTCATTTTATGGTTTTGAGGGTGTACTAATTTCTTTTACTTCCTAATATTTAAAACCACTGTATATCTAATTGTCATCAATAACCTATTTAAATTACTATTTTAATAAAAATGTATTACTCATCAAGGGGCAATAAGAAGAGGCAATTTTTACCCTGATTCTGTACAGGCTGAAAACCCCTTCTTCTGGCCATAGTCTGAACTAAAAATAAATAACTAAACGTAGAGCATTAAGCTGCAGCATTTAATATGTGTTTATGCTCTTTCTTGATCTGTCCTGGTTGCCCAGTTTTCTTCAGCTTCTGTAGAATTTGTTCTAACTGCTGTAGAGTGTCTCGGTAACATTTCTAGAGTTTCATATTTTCATTAGCATTATATTCCTTCAAGGACGGCAAAAACAGAAATCTGTACCTATCAAACTGCCAACTAAAATTAAAAAGAAAAAAAATGTCCTTTTATAGTTTCACTTATTAACACAATTTTGTTTCTACCTGACGTCATCAAACAATAGGATGGATGTTAATGTATTTAAACCCTTGGCTGGCATCATCCAAAAGTTCCCCAAAATATATCTGCCCACATCTCATTTGTATTTCCACTTTCTTATACCTCAGGAATAACATATCTGAAGGGAAATAGAAATACAAATCAGGAACAAGTAACAAGCAGTTCCAGTTTGAGTATTTTTACGAAACACCTGTAAATGGGAGTATTACAATTATATTCTTATTGAATGATATGCACTACCTCATACACCTTGGAATGTATAGAATGCAGTCTTGAAACCTATTGTTTTGAATCTTCAAAGATAACTGATTCCTTGGAAATTTAAAGTAGATTTCCATGGATTTCGGGATTAGGGTGATTTTCTACTAAATGTGACTTATTTTAAGTCATTTCCAAATAACAAAGAGGTTCATAATTTCTTCTTTCTCTCCATCTTATGCATTTTCTGTTCTTCACAAAGATACATTTCAATAAATTGTTTGGCTAATACTTTTTCATCATGATTACTTGCTACTGTTATTCAATCTTTGCATATACTCGCTGTGTAATACATTCTTTAGTTTTGCCTTATCTCTCCTATATTCATATATTTTCTTGGCCTTAAAAATGCTTTCCAACCTACCCCAATGACCCCTACCTCCACAGTTAGGAAACTGTTTAGGAATATTTTAATATTCCTAATGCTATGAGAATATTTCTAAAAAGCCACACACTGATTTTTAGCAAAATCAAACAAATTATAATGAAATGTTTAAAACATAGCCTAACCCACAACTTATAAGTTTTGTTATATTAAAATTTTCTAGTTTTCTTAGGTTTTCTTTTTTGTTTCCTTGGCATTTTCTTTCCATACCTCACACTCAGTATATAGCCAAACACATAGAAATCCACCTGGCATTTAATAAACAGTGAAAAATTGCTATAACACAAAAACCCTCTAAAGGAAATTAGAAGAAAAATCTCCAAACATACTTATCATGGAGAAATTTGACCAACTTTTAAGAAAAAATCAAATTGAATCTCTGGTGAACAGTTATGTTAATGATAACTCCTATTTTCCATTTCTAGGTCTAGTTCATAAAATAATTATACTCCAATACCAATTTCTCTCTTTCTCTCTCTGTCTCCCCCCCCCACTAGTATATATATATAGTAAGGTCTATAAGGTATACTAATCTTAAATGTATATCTTATGATTATATACACATATTCATATGTATATGTACATACTCCTGTAACCACCCAAAAAAAGACACGGAATATTTCCAGTGCTTCATAAATTTTCACTGTGCGCTTTGCCAGTTTATACTCCCCTCAGAGTGTGTACCATGAACATCAGTTAGTTTTATCTATTTTGTCCTACAGCTCCCCAAACTTCTTAACTTTTTCAATCTTTCTCCTTTTTTAAATTTATAGATTTTATTTTTAGAACAGTTTTAGACTTATAGAAATATTGACAAAATAGTCCAGCATTTCGTATATCCCTCTTCACAGTCTCCCATATTATTAACATATTGCATTAGTGTGGTACATTTTTGCATTTGATGAACCACTGTTGATATATTATTAATAAATAGTTGACATTAAGGATCACTTTATGTTGTACAGTTCTCTGGGTTTTGACAAGAGCATATTGTCATGTATCCACAATTACATACATACAGGATGGTTTTACCACCCTAAAAATTCCCTGTACTTCACCTATTCATGCCTCCTCTACCTCCAGCAAATCCCCAAAACCACTGATTCTATAATTTTCTCTATAGTTTGCCTTTCCCAGATTGTCATGTAGTTGGAATCACACAATATGTAGCCTTTCCACATTGACTTCTTTCACTCAGAAATATCCATTTAAGGTTATCCTATGTCTTTTCATGGCTTGATAGATCATTTCTTTTTTATTGCTGAGTGATAGTCCATTTATGTATATACTCTATTTATTCATCTGTTGAAAATATCTTGGTTTCTTACAGCTTTATAAGTAAAGCTGTTATAAACATTTTTGTTTATGAAAAACAAGCATAAGTTTTCAATTCAATTGAGTAAATAACTAGGAGCATGATTCCTAGATTGCAAGGTAAGAGTATGTTGTATATTTATCTTTGCAAGAAATTATGGAGCTCTTTTTTAAAGTGGCTGCATGATTTTGCATTCCCACCAGCAAAGAACAAGAATGCCTGTTGCTCTGTACCCTCTGCCCTCACCAGCATTTGGTATTGTGAATTTTTTGGATTTTAGCCATTTTAATAAGTATGTAGTGCTATCACATTGTTTTAATTTGTAATTCCCTAATGATATATGATTATTATAAAAATATGATATGGTAAATGTTTAGAATTTATTCATATGCTTATTTTCTATTTGCATATCTTCTTTGTGAGGTCTCTGTTCAATCACTTGCCCATTTTTAAATTGAGTTGTTTGTTTTCTTATTGTTGAGTTTTAAGAATTATTTTTATATTTTGGATACAAGTCCTTTATCTTGCAAACATTTTCTTCCAGTCTGTGGCTTGTCTTTCCATTCTCTTAACAGAGAATATCTTCATATCTTCTATCTCATATCTTCTAGAAGTTATATAATTTTGAGTTTTACATTTAGGTCTGTCATTCATTTTCAGTTAATCTTTGTGGAAGGTGTCAGATCTGTGTCTAAAACAATTTTTTTGCATACGAATGCCCAATTGTTCCAGCACCATTTGTTGAAATGTCTGTCGTTTCTCTGCTGTATCACCTTTGCTCCTTTGTCAAAAATCAGTTGGCAATATTTATGTGAGCCTATTACACAAATAGCTATTTCTCCTGTTCCATTAATCTATTTGTCTATTACTTCGCAAATACTATGTTATCTTAATTACTGAATCTTTACAGTAATCTTAAAGTCAGATAGTCATTTCTCCACCTCATTGTTTCTCTTCAATTTTATTTTGTCTAATCTGGGTCTTGTGCCTTTACACATAAACTTCAGAATCAGTTTGTTGATTTTCACAAAATAACTTGCAGGGATTTTGGCTGGGATTGCATTGAATCCATAGGTCACTTGGGAAAAATTGAATCTGAACAATATTGAGTTTTCCTATCCATTTACATGGTCTATTTCTCCAGTTATTTAGATCTTCTTTGATTTATTTAACCAGAGTTTTATAGGTTTCCTCATATAGATCCTGTACATATTTTGTGACATACTTATATCTTAGTATTTCATTTTTGGTTGCAGATGTGTTTTTTGTTTCAATTTCTGATTTTTAATTGCTGATATGTAGGAAGCAATTGAATTCTCTATATTAACCTTGTATGCTGCAACCTTGCTACAACCACTTACTAGTTCCAGGAGTATTTTTGTTGATTATTTGTTATTTTTTACATAGAGAATCATGTCATATATGAACAAAGACAGCTTTATTTACTTTCTCCATATGTTTATCTTTAATTTCCTTTTATTGTTTTATTGCACTAGCTAGGACTTCCAGTGTGATACTGAATATGAGTGATGAGAGGGCATATCCTGCCATGTTCTAGATCTTAAGAGAAAAACATCCAGTTTCTCATCATTATGTATGGTATAAATTGTAGGTTTTTGTAGACATTATTTATTAAGTTGAGAAAGGTCCCCACCATTCCTAATGTGCTGAGAGAGTATCATGAAGAGTCATTGGATGTTGTGAAGTGCATTTTTTCACATATTGGTATGATTATTCCTTTTTAGCCTATTGATATGATAGATTACATTATGTGATGTTTTTTTAATGTTTAAACTGCTTTGCATTATTGGAATAAATTTACTTGGTTATGTTGTATTATTATTTTTATAAATTTTGGGATTTGATTTGCTAACTTTTGTTGAGGAATTTTTGCATCTCTGTTCATGGAAGATATTGGTTCTGTAATGTATATCCTTCTTGTATTGTCTTGTCTTTATCTGGTTTTGATATTAGTATGATGCTTGCCTCATTCAATTGAGTTAGTAAGCCCTCCCTCTTCTGTTTTCTAGAAGAGATTATAGAAAATTATAATTCATTTCAATGTCTTCCTTAAACGTTTTTTGGTATTCACCATTGAAGCCATTTGATCATAATGCTTCCTTTTTGAGAAGTTTATTAATTATTCACTGAATTTCTTTAATAGGTATATACCTATTCAGATTATTTGTTACTCCTTGTGTAAGTATTTTCAGCAATTGGTCCATTTCACTTAAATCATTGATTTTCAGGTTTCTCTGCTTTTTTTTTTTTTCTTTTTGGGAGGACAGAACTGATGACTTCCAACCTCTTTACATGTTAGAGCTGAAACCAGAAATCAGTCCCCTCCTTTGTTTTTTAGATTGCATACTTACTATTGATTACTCATCAGGTTCACTGACTCTTTCTTCTGGTGTCTCCATTTTATTGTTAGATCCATCTAGTGAATATTTTATTTAGATATGGCATATTTTAGTTCTAGAATTTCCATTTGGTTCTTTCATATATTTTGTATCCCTCTGTTGAGGTTTTACTATTTTTCATTTAGTATGACTGTATTTTTTCTTACCTCATTGAGTATAGTTATACTAGTTGCTTTAAAACCTTAGTCCATTAATTCCAGTATCTGAGTCATCTTGGAGTTGGTCTTCATTGATTGCCTTTCTCTTGTGAATACTCAGTTTTCCTGTTTTACATATGTTGGGAAGTTTTGGATTGCAATCTGTACATTATGAAATAATATGTTTTAGAAACTCTGAATTCTATTATATTCTTCTAAAGAGTATTTTATTTTTCTTTTGTTTTGCTTTTTTAACAGGCACATAATTTGGATGAACTCTACAGACCCATGGTGGGGAACAGCTCAAAACAGTTTAGTTTTTTTTAGCTTACTTGGGCTGTTTAGATGCTTCCCCATGTATTTGCAGTTCATGTCTTAGTCAATAGTTTGGGCAGAATTTACAGCAACGATTGATATTTTCCTTTCTGGTTCTCCCTTTCCTTGAATTTCTTTGCCTCAGTTTCTAGTTGCTGTGGTTTCCACATCCCAGGACTTTGAGTCTTCAAACCAGCACATTTTCTAATGGAATTAGCCTATCCTTAGACTAAAAGCTGTAAACATAGGAAATTCACACTGTGACTTTCCTTCTTCAAAGTGTCAACTTTCCTCCTCCCAGTCAACATCTGCCTGTTATTGGTCATTCCCTTGTGCTTCCTAGTAGCTTTTATATTTTTTTGTCAGCTGTTTTCAGTTGTCAGGGAAAGTTGGATTGATAGGAGGTAATCGGCCATATGAAAAGTAAAACTTTTAGAACACTGTTGATTTTTGAAATTTAATCTTGGTAACTGTTGAATTTATAGGGCTGTGTATGTAGTGATTTATATCTTTGTAAATGAAGACAGTCTTGACTCTATCATTTGGATCCTATACTTCTACTATTTCTTTTTCCCTCTGACTTATTACTTAGGCTAGGATTTTCAGTATATGATGAGAAATAGTGATAATAATGTACATCTTTTTTTCCTTAGAGGTCATATACCTGCATTAATTATTTTTTCTTCTTAAGTATAAGGCTTGTAGTTCATATGATGTACACACACACACATACACACACAAACACTCATTTCTGCTAAATAAATTTAATAAATAAGCAAGTTGCTTACTTTTAAATGATTTTTCTCCATCATGAGTTGATGTTTGAGATTTATTGATTTTTTTTCTCTTTTAGTTGAAAAAAGCTATATGATTTTCCTCCTTTATACAACTTTTGTGGCAAATTATTTCACTAGATTTTAAGACTGTGAAAGGAAAATCAAAATGAAGTTGGTATTGCTAAAAGAGCTCTCTAAAATGCAGCCAGAAGGCCACTGAGGAAGTGTGACTTATGCATGTCTCAACCCAGATGGAATCTTAACTTTGACCACTTTTTGTCTTAACATAGACATCCAGAACATCTGCACAATATTCCAGAAACTCAAGATACTTATTGGACCCTTGCCCTAGAATAACTCATGACAACCTATCCCTTAAGACAAATATTTCCTTTCTTGCATCAGGATCAAACAATTCATGAACAACCTTGTGGCTTTTACCTATATAAGCTCCTGACTCTTTCTCTTTCCCAGAACATTCTCAGTTTTACCCAAATCTGTGTCTCCCAATTTGCAGTCCTAAGTCCCCTAATATTCTTTGGTTTTTGTAGCCTCCATACTGATTATTCTTCAACAAGTCATTAAATCATGCTTGCATTCTAGGGATAAAACATGTGGGGATGTGATAAATTTTAATACACTTTTGGAGTCAAATAGCATAGAAGTAAACATATACTTTTGTAAAAAAAAAAAATTATATTCAGTAAGAAATCTATTTGTCTCCTTTTACCCAGATTTGATTAAAAATAAACTAAAACCTGAAGAAAGATCTTAGAGTAGCTGATTAATCACCCAAAGGGAGATTCCTTGCTCTATATCAATGTAAAAGAAAAACAAAAACTATTTATTAGGTGTGTGAATTCCTTCTATTCAATTTGTCAAAATTCTTTCAATGTGTAGATGTCAAAAAACACCAACAATGTAATCTTTATGTTTGATAGGATGACTTAGATTCTTGGCATCTGCTTTTATGTGTGCAAAATTTATCTTTAGCATGTGAAATATTTTTGCCTCTGATGGTAATTATCTGTTTTAGGATAAAGATGTAGCAACTCTGGTATTTTTCTAATTTAAATTCACGTTAAACATTCTTAATACCACTCAAAGCTAATAGTTTACTTGAAATTTCACATCTATTATCATAAATGAAAAGAGCCTCTGCTTTTCTATTCCTCTGCTATCCTCATCTAGTTAGAAATCTGAATTTCAAACATGCTTTTTAAATTAGCTGCATGTATTTTGAATTTTTTTCTGTTGTGATCGTTAAATTTATGTGTCAACTTGGAGGGTGCTTTTCGATGAGATTAACATTTAAATTGGGAACCTTGGATTATTATTGCCCTCCATAATGTAGGTGGCCTCAGCCAATCATTTGAAGGTCTGAATATAACAAAAAAGACACCCCCTTCCAATTCTGAGGAGCAAAATGAAATTCTCCAGAAGACTGCCTTTGAACTTCATCTGCACCATCAGTTCTCCTGGGTCTCCATCTGGCCAGCCCACAAGGCAGATTTTGGACTTGCCAGCCTTCATAATCGTGTGAGCTATTTCTTTTTAATAAATTTCTTTTTGTATATACACACATCCTTTTGGCTCTGCTTCGCTGGAGAACCCTAAATAACTATATCTCTTTTCTGTAACAATGTGTAAGAGAAAGGAATTACCTATTTTTAGAAACTTTGGAAAGACTCACCTGTAAAAACATCCGGGCCTAGAATTATTTTATTGATATCTTTTGTAAGCATAAGTTAGTGTTTCATTATTCATTTGATCTCTTGGCTCTTAGTCTATTTAAATTTTCAGGTAATCTTCATTTCGTTCATTCTTATGACTGCTTACTTCTGCTTCACTGTTCCATCATTCTTACCTATCTGCCTGGGGTTAATTATAATGCTTTATTTTGATTTGGCAGGGGAGGTCTGTTCAATTAATTTTTCTTTTTGTTCTTTCCTTTCCTTTTCTTTCTTCTTATTATTAATTATTTATTTTTACATTTCACATTCTTCAAATTTCTAATTTTATCCTGTGAGTACATAGCTTTTTGGGAAATAGCAGCTGCATTAGCTGGGAATGCACTGACCCAGGAAAAATGTTATCATCCAGACTCTTAATTATAGCTTCCAAGGTGAATTTAGGAAGTGAGTCTGGGGAATGTGCCTCAAGATGGAGATGCTCTTTCCTTACAACCTGAGTTCACCAGCAAACTCATTTTCCTACCCTCAACCCATACTCAATCAGGAGAGTTTCTGTACTTCTGCTCCAGACACTGCTCACACCCAAGGATTTCTCCCCTGCGTTCTGATAAACTAGATGACTGAGAGAAGAGGAGGTTATGAACAGAAGGTTTTGAAATCTGAGGCTCGTCCCTCTACCCCTATCTTTTCTTATTTGCCCTGCAGCACAGTCAGTTTTGTAATCCTCCAGTTCATCCTCCTATTTCCTTCACTGATTATTTTGTTTTTTGATCTCTTCTGAGATGGAACAAGTAAACAGAGATACCCTGAAGCAAAAAAAGGAACAGCAATAATGGTCTTCTTTTCTTAGTTCCCCACTGGTGCCTCTGGCTCTCTTCTAACCCAGGACCAGGAACCTTCCACCTTCTGCGTCTCTGGGTTTTAATGTTCTGAGATCTGTCAACTTCCCTCTTGCTTTTGTGGCATCTCCAGGATTAAGCTCTGGGAAAGGAGCCAGATTCCTGTGCTCTTTCCTTTTCCATCTTGTCAGGAGCCAGGAGTCAGAGACACTTTATTTCCTGAGTTCTTTTTTTGTTTGTTTTAAATAAAATGTCCCACACTTCCATTGAGGCAGCTTGAAAGTTAAATCTGAAAAACAAGACAATTAGGATTAAAAACAAATGGAACTTTTTGAACAGGAATAGAGAGAAAAAATTCTCCCAGCCTTAAGAAGAGCAGATAAATATGGCTAAGCACAGATTTTGACTCTATATTTTCTATAAGCTAATCAAAGTGGCAGAACCAGCTTTATTTCGTAGACTTACATAAATTCATTTGCAGAAATCTCATCTAGAGATTTTCTCATCTAGAAAATCTCATCTAGAGATTTTCTAAATTTCCTTAGCATTTAATCCTGGATGGTAACCACCAGCTTTTTTTTTTTCTTCCTGAAGATTCTAAATGCTTTGAGTAACTTGATTCTAGGCTCCTTTTGTCCAATTAGTGATCTGAGACATGACTGTTATTTATTCCAGAATGGAAAGCATTTGTTTTAAGATTTTCTACATATTTTCTGAATCCCTTGCTTTTTCCCTACCATTTGTTAATGAACTCTTAGCAATTTATTGTCTAGTAGGAGGAAAATAACATAAGAATTGTTCTCTAATAACCTACCACAATTTAAGGAACTGAATGAATGAAAATGTTAAATGCATATGTTCCATAAACCAATTGTTTTCAAGTTTCAAGTTTCCTTCCAAAGGTGTTCCCTTAACCAGTAGAAAGAGGTATAGCTTCAGTATGATGGTTAAAGGCACAGAAGATCTGTTCTAGGAGGGTTTGTATTTTTTGTCTAAGTCTTTTTGGGAAATAGGGTCTAAATCAAAGACAATGTGGATTTCCTCACTAAAGTCTGATGTGTGTGATCTAATCACAACAGAAATAAATCAGCTCCTCATCCCAAATTGAGGCTTATCTTTAAAATATTTTTTAAAAATCATACTCTAGAAACTATCAAATTGTGCGTAAGGAATATACTAACCTCAGAAAGTTCTGTCTAATGCACCAAAAATGATTCACACTGTGAGTTAGATTAGTGCACAACACTGGAGCCATTAATGAGTTGAAGACCAGTAGGTGAATGATTGAAGGCATTAGACTTCCAAAGCAGATGAACTATAGAACTTGTATTTCCTGAGAAAATGCTAGTTTGAAAGAATCCACCAAGATCAAAGGAGTAAAACTCAAGAAATCATTTCTATTCTCCTTATACACAAAAACGATCACATTTAATATCTATGTGGTATGTAGCAAGACTGCTATTTCTACTAGCAGAGAGAGCAGGAGATATTTTTATATTAAGGTTTCAGTTAGCACAGAGAGAATACCTCTGCCTCCACCCATTCTCATTCTTGCCACCTAAAAGTTCATTGTAAGCAACTATTTCCTCTGCTATGAACCCATCTACAATGGTAACATTACCCTGAGAAATGTTACTGTCAACTGTTTCTAAACCCAAACTCTGCTTTCTTTCCTCATTACACTTTACCATGATTTGTTAGTTGTTGTCTTAACATAGTAGACTACAGATTACTTCAAGAAAGGGACCTTGTTTACTTTCTTCACTAACTCTCCAGAGCACAGTGACTGGATCGTGTTAGATGCTTATCAGATATTTGGTGCATCACAATGTTAGTTGAACAAAAGTCTGATAAATGAAATTCAAAGACAATTTGTAGTATATATTTTCCCCAAGAAAACATGTTCAAATCACATACAAACAGGGGAAGAAAGAATATAAGTTCCTTAATGTTAATTTCCACGGCCTTTCATGGCTTAGAAAGATAGTTTCCAATATAAATATTATGTGAGCTACATATATTATTTCAAATTTTATAGTAGCCACATTTACTAAGAAGAGAGGAAATTAATTTTAGTAATATATTTATTAGCCCCATACATACAAAATATTATCATATAATCAATATAAAGTCAATATAAAAATCACTAATGAGACATTATAATATATACTTTTTTTTTGTACTAAGTCTTTGAAATCTGGTGTGTATTTTACACTCATAGCACATCTCAGAAAGCACATGTGACTATTGTCTGCCATATTGGACAGTGAAGGTATAGAGCAGCATTTTGCAAACTTAAATGTATAAAATACACACCTGAGGATATTGTAAAAATCCAAATTCTTATTCAGTAGATGGGTTGGGGTGGAGGTTAGACCTTTCTAATGACTTCCTAGGTAATGCTGATGCTGCAGGTCCCTGGACCACATTTTGAGTAGCAAGAGTCGGAGCACAACATAAATTCCTCAATAGCAAAACAGAGAAATAAAGAGTAACAAATTCTCAAATTTATACAAAGTTTCAGCCAATGCCTCTCTCTATACTTGTATAGTCATTAGTCTATTTGACATTTCCACTTGAATGAATAATAAATATCTCAAATTCAATATGGATCCTTTATTAAGCTGTTGCCAACTGAGGATAACTGAAGCTCAGTCACACTGGGGACCCCCTGGGGAACTGTGTAGAATACACCTCAGAATGCTCGCCCTCCCCAGTATGGGAAACTGAATAATTTATCCACTGCCTTATATTCCCCAATGTTTGAGACTTAGCTCCGGGCATGTTACCTCTGTTGAACTTTTGGGTTGCACCTACAGTCAAGTTGAATTACAACAAAAAAATCTCATTGATTTAGAGAAAATCCTAAAGCAGACAAGAAGACACATCTGTTTGGATCTTGAAGGCAGACACTTTCAGCGTGCATGGCATCAGGCCACTCCAGGTGAAATCAAAGGTTGTTGAGGGTACATTGTAATTGTGTAGAGATCCAAAAGTGTCTACTGTATTTCCCATAAGTAATGGAGGTATGTGACTTGAAGTCTCTCAAAAGGTGGCAGATTAATCAGTTTCTCCTGTAAAATGGGCTTAGTCAATATATGTGATGTACTTAGAAGAGTGCCAAGTATTAGCAGTTATTATTGCATAGATAGTCTAAATTAACTCTGTGGCTCATATTTCTATTATCTGAAGTGCTTGCATATCTAACTCCTTTGTTTTTATTACTAAAATTCTCACTAACATTGATTTGCCCCTTTTGTTTTAGTGATTTTTAATTTTGATTTTTTTTTTATCTTATTTCTTAATCTGTTGAAAACCTGGGTGTCTAAATTGAGGTATGCTATCCTCAAAGAAAATTTTAGTTTGATTCTTCTAGGAACAAGTTGGAGTTTTGACCACTCTAACACCCTTCCAGGTTATCAGTTTATTCTTAATTTTGTTTACCCTACTTGGCACCAATAACATCACCTGTCCTCAGCACAACTCTTCCTGTTAGTGTATTTTCATTATAGTTTCAGATCACACAGTTTTATTTATTTTATGCGTTTTGGCCCTTACAGATTTCTCTTGTTTCAGTCACACTGGAAAAACATGATGCAAATTATGCTTCACACAGGAACTCATTACTTCACACGGGAGGCAGCATCTACAAATTTTCTGCTGGGAGTAGAAATCAGAAATGATGTTGTTTCACACATTCTTTAGATTCTACATTCATGCTTTTTCTCATGTGGTGTCAGGGCCATGTTATAGGCAAAACTGTAAGAAACTGCTGGATTCTTTGAATATTTTCAAAGAATATTGGTTTGAAAATATTGAATATTTTCAAGCTCCTATACTCCACTGTGGGAGAAATCAGAAGCTTGAAGTGTCGTTGAGGCCATTATTAAAGAATCTTATTTGGAGGTATAATGATGCAGAGAAGGTCAGAGAAATTACAAAAATACTTTGTCCTCTTACACAATAGTGAACTTAAATACTCTAATTCAAAAGGTATCTCAGAGACGATTCTAAGTAAATTTCTGTATCCTTTTCAAATATGATGGTTTTCTGTCTTTTTTCCAAGTGTTTTGGAACTTTGATCAGTTTTCTTATCAGTTGACTAGACCACACACTATTCCTTGAGGATGAATTTGAAGACATACTCATGTGGGCCAGTGGGAAGGAATAGCAGGCTTGTACTGCCCAAGTGTAAAGCAGTTACAGTTGGTTTACAGCATTCCCTGTTGTGAATAAGGCAAGAGTTGTTTCTGTTTTAATTTGTGTATATTTAGGGTCAGGGCATTTAGCTACTTTCCTTCCCCTGTGAATGCCCAACCACCTGTAGAATCATGATGTTAGAAATGGAAGAAATGTTTTATCCTAAATTCGAAGCTAACACCCCGAAGGGTTAAGTGAATTTCACAAGGACAGACATAGCATTTTTGTAGTGGACCCAGAAACAAGCTCAACCTCTTGACATCCAGGCACTAGAATTTCCTGGTGTGCAGAGTGACCAGCCCTCCTGATTTACGCAGGACAGGATGGTGTACCTGGGATGCATAACTTTCAGTTTTAAAACCAGTGAAGTCTCAGGCAAAACAGGAAGAACTGGTTACCATAAACATGTTCTCAAGATTTAGTTTTCTCATTAAGAAAAATTTCTGGAAATATTTACCTACCAATACTGAGATTTAGTGGAATCAACATAGGAACTGGACAGACGGTCAAAATTTATATCCCAACTGTCTGGCCAATGGAATATGGGCAGAGTGATAAACATCATCTCCAGACCTGGACCATATTTCCCAATAAGACTTTCCTCATTCTTTCTTCACATGTTTCTTTAATAGAGGTCAAAAGTCCAGTGGCCGTACAGAACAACAGAGCCATTAGAAGAAACAGCCTTAGTTGCTGAATCCTCTCCTAAGTAGAAGACTAGCCATAAAACATTTAAGAGGTTTCAAATTGTTATAAAAATTAGTTTTCCTTGACTAACACAGGTACCTAGCAGCAACATTATGTATTTATCTATTTTTTTCCTCCTCTCCCTCTTTACCAATATGGCAAGTATGAAAAGATGGTTAACAAAACTAGGAGCATTTTCTCAGTATTTTTGGCCATAAGGAAATACTTTGAACTTCTTAAAAAATTGCAGTAGCTTTTGGATGAAATGTTTACTGAGAGTGGTAAAACAGATTTAAATAAAATTAAAATTAGAAAGCAGGAATTTGTGGTCTTGAGGAAGCATATTTAATTTTCTTGCGGATTGTTACGTATGCTTTTTTATTGCTTAGAGCTTTTCATTTGTTCAAAACATTCTTTTTTATATATATTTTGTTGACATGTAGGTGAGTTTGAAAACCCATTTGTTCACAAACCTTTCACAGAGTACATCTTTTACCCTGTCACCATTTCCTTGTTCCATCATTGTGTTCCTCCTAAACTCTATCTATTGTATATGTAGAAAGTATATAAATACCATTTATGTAAGTGGTTCAGTAGGTGACATTTTCATCAGTCATAGCTTGTGATTACTTTTTCTCTCTCTTACTAAAACAACTGAATATGTACTAAAAGACTAGAAGAAAAGAAAACTAAAATACACAGAGGATTTCAAAGCAGTAGATATCATTTAAAAGCAGATAATCATCCAGGAAGCAGTAGAAAATGTAAATGATAAGTGACTTACAGATCATAAGTGACCACATCTCATTTCCTCTAAGTAAAAGGATAGGTAATTGCATTAATGTTAAAAGAAAAGGATATTTAGGTTCAACTGTTTTAGGTATTAAATGTGTCTTGTGTACTCCTTGAATAATTCTAGATATACAAGCAAAGAAAACAACACAAAATATTTTATAAATAAGATACTGCAGTGCAGGTAACTTATAAATATATGTTTAATATAAATTCACATAAACTTGTTTTGGATTTAATCACAGTGTATGGGATTAAATGTCTTATCAGTGGGATTGATTGTCTTATTACCAACAAGATAAAACTAACAGTCATTGCAGCACTATCACAATAGTCAAGATATGAGAGCAACCTAAGTGTCCACTGACAGATGAATGGACAAAGATGTGGTATTTATATACAATGGAATACTACTCACCCATAAAAAAGAATGAAATTTTGCCATTTGTGACAACATGAGTAGATCTAGAAGGTATTATGCTAAGTGAAATAAGTCAGAGAAAGACAAATACTATATGATCTCACTTATATGTGGAATCTAAAAAAACAAAACAAATGAACAAACAAAACAAAACAGAAATAGACTCATAGATACAGAGAACAAACTGTTGGTTGACAGGGGGTGGGGGTGGGTGGATGGGAAAATAGGTGATGGGAATTAAGAGGTACAAGCTTCCGCCTATAAAATAAGTAAGTCATGGGAATGTATTGTACAGCACAGGGAATATAATCAATAATATTGTAATAACTGTATATGGCAGATGGTAATTGACATCATGGTGATCATATTGTAATGCATAAAAATATCAAATCACTATATTGTATACTTAAAACTAATATAATATCGCATGCCAATTATAATTCAATAAAAATAAATAAATAAAATTGAGGAGAAATGTGGATCTGCTCCTGTAGCTTAACAACAGATTTAGAAAAACTGTGAAATTGTTTCAGTTGGAATTGCTTGCCTGTGTCTATTTCTACCCAAAACAACTCTTAACATTAATTTTTAAGTGTTTTATTTAGTCCTTGATAAGAAAACTTTTCTATTTATTCTTTAAGGTGATATTTAAAGAAATATTTAAAAAGAATAGACCATAAAATAACAGGTTAGCAGCAGATATTACTTAATTTTGGTCTTGACATATGTCTGACCTTTAGGAATAATTTTAAATACCTTCATTAAAGCCAGAGAATGGCTACAGTAGTCACTCCAGTGATTCACCTGTAGTCATTCTAACTATTCATCTTGTAGCCATTCTAGTTACTCATTTGTGGTCAATTCAGAAGGGAAAATGAAAATATGCCATGACACCACCAAGTAGCTTGAAAGATAAATATAGGTATGAATAAGAAGCTAAAAATATCAAAAGTGAACTTTTCAGAACAATATAGCTATGTTATTCACCAACTTTCCAAGGCCCAGAAATGACTACCTGAAATCCTTATTTCAAATTATAATTAATTAATTAATTAATTAACAAGTAAACCCCGCTTCTTTGTTTTATGGGAGATGTACATAGAATATTAGGACCAAAGAAGGCTTTAAGGATCATCTTCTCTAGCTAAGTCATATAACAGCTGAAAAAACAGGACCTGAAAAAGTGATTAATACCACATTCCATATTCACTACATTTAGCAAATATTTTATCAAAACCCAGTTCTATTTATTAATTTATTTTTGGCTCCTTTGGGTCTCCATTTCTGTGCACTGACTTTCTCCAGTTGTGGCAAGCGGAGGCTACTCTTCGTTGCGGTGTGAGGGCTTCTCATTGCAGTGGCTTCCCTTGTTGCAGAACACGGGCTCTAGGCACACGGGCTTCAGTCGTTGTGGCTCGTGGGCTCTAGAGCACAGGATCAGTAGTTGTGGCGCACAGGCTTAGTTGCTCCACAGCATATGGGATCTTCCCAGACCAGGAATCGAACCCATGTGCCTTGCATTGGCAGGCAGATTCTTTTTTTTCAACATCTTTATTGGAGTATAATTGCTTTACAATGTTGTGTTAGTTTCTGCTGTATTACAAAATGAATCAGCTATATGTATACATATAAGATGTGGCACATATATACAATGGAATATTACTCAGCCATAAAAAAAAACGAAATTGAGTTATTTGTTGTGAGGTGGATGGACCTAGAGTCTGTCATACAGAGTAAAGTAAGTCAGAAAGAGAAAAACAAATACCGTACGCTAACACATATATATGGAATCTAAAAAAAAAAAAAAAAAAAGGTTCTGATGAACCTAAGGGCAGGACAGGAATGAAGACACAGACATAGAGAATGGACTTTAGGACATGGGGAGGGGGAAGGGGAAGGCAGGCGGATTCTTAACCACTGTGCCACCAGGGAAGTCCCCAAAACCCAGTTCTTTTAACTCTTAATCTCTCCCTTTTACCTTTGTCTCTGTCCAGTGGCCTTTTGACTATATGGTAATCATTAGATTTTCATATTAGTTTTAACAATAACATTATGTAAGTATTTTGTTCCTAAGAAAAAAGAAAATAATTGAATTGCTTTGTATGAGCGTACAAGAGAAATTGAGTTTGCTTCGATCATTTTTCAAACTGATGAAATCCTTGTCAAATTGTAAAAATATATAAATTCCAGAATGTTGTACTCCCTCAAAAGTATTTACTACATTGCACATTAAAAAAAATGTATTTACTACATTGTAAACCCTATGACTCCAGACATTTTCATAACACACACATATATACACACACACTGACATATATATTTGGTTTTTTACTTATACAGATATCACATGATGAACTAGTAGATCAAGAGAGAAAAAGTATGTAGGAATTATTAAATTACTGTTTCTCAACTTCGAACCCACCCATTTATATTCCCCTTTGATGCTAGTGTAGGGACAGCATACCAAATGTCTCCTTTACCAACGGCTCCATTTTAAATTCTGTCAATAGAGGGTGCTAGAGAAAGACTGAATTACTGGAGAAGGGTTAAAGATATGGGGTTTGCTCATTTTTGTTAGTTTCCTCTTGTTTCCACCACCCCTTCCATGGTTCTTCCTCCTGGCAAACACAATTGGTTCCAGTTGCTGCAGTTAACTTTCAGTTTCTCTGTCATTTCTACTACCAGTGCATCACATGCTTTTAGAGACAGAAGCATCCAAAAACCTACAACTCTTTCCTCTGAGGTCTGAGTCCCAGCTCTGTTTGAGTCATTCTCCTAGTTCCTCATGCACCAGCAGGGAAACATCCGTTCCTCAGAGGGCTAGGCCAACCTTAGCTGCTTTCCTTTGTTTCCCCCACCTTAGGGATCAGTAGCTGCTTTCTGTACAGAACTTACAATTTCTGTAAAACTTCAGTTTCTTTTTTTTTTTTCATTTTTAGTTTTCAATACCTGACTAAATATATATTTATATTAACATTTTCTCTGCTGCAGTAACTGCTGTGCTTTCTGTTTTCCTGACTGAACCTTGACAGATACAGAAATAAAAACTTGACAATGATTGAGGACCTATCATGCATCAGGTCTCACTGATATATTACTTACCTTACAGATTTTATCCGGTATACATAGTAGCTTTACTATTCTTCCACTAACAGCTTTATTCAGGTATAATTGATATACAAAAAATTGCACATATGTAAATATACAATTTGATGAGTTTGCACACACACTCACACACACACACACACACACACACACACACACACATATATATGCATATACACACCCAGGAAAGCAGCACCACCAGCAAGGTAATAGGCATATCCATCACTCCAAAAGTTTCCTTGGCCCTTTTGGAGTTCCATTTTGCTGTTTTCTGTTTTGTTCTGTTCTGTATTGTTTTATGTGTATGTGTATATGTTGTATTAAGAATACGTAACATTAGATCTACCCTCAACAAATTTTTAAGTGCACAAGACAGTATCATAACTATGGGCACTGTGTTGAATAGCAGATGTTATATACATGCAATGGAATATTATTCAACCTTAAAAAAGAAGTAAATCCTGCCATTACTCTAAAGTAATCAAACCCATAGAAGCAGAGAATAGAATGGTGGTTGCCAGAGGCTGAGGGAAAGGGAAATGGGAAGTTGTCCAAAGCGTATATGGTGGCAGTTACGTAAGATAAGTAACTACTATTCCCTTTTAATGGAGAAGAAATTTCAGGATTACAGACCTTGAGTAACTTGCTCTAGTGGTAAATTGTGGTTGGAAGTCCCTGAAGTGGGACAATAACAGGAAAATCTCATCTTTCACTATCTGCTATATGCATTCAAACCTTTGAAAAATTACTTGAGGAATGATAATAATGACAGCTAATGCTGAATGATATTTACTTGGAGTTAAGCACTCTTCTAGATGCTTAACACATAATTATTATTAGTTAATAACACATATTAATTCATTTAATCCTCAAAATAACCTAACGAGATAGTACTGTTTTTATGACTAGGTTGCAGATGAGAAAACTAAAATTCAAACCAGGCAGTCTGGCTCTCTTGTGTGTTTGGAATCACCAGCATGTTCTGCCTTAGGAGAAAAACAGTAATATGAATATAAATAAGGATAAGCTTCTCAATGATACAAACAGGATGTTTAGATTCCTACAATTTTCTTTTCCATAAATAGCTTCCTGTTATTTTTCTCCTTCAATTTCTTTCCTCCCACCCCACTCCTAGTCTAATATTATTACATATATTCTTCTCATACTAATGATCCTTGAGTTATTCCACATGTTAAGAAGTTATTCAAGACCTTTAAAACCTAGGCGCTAACCCAATTCTCCAAATTCTTCTCCACTGCTTCACAACAGGCACTATGCAAGACTTTCTTCAAACATCATCTGTGCAAGCCTGGCCCTGTATTTAGTACTTCAGTCTCTTCTTTGTCTGAAATGCCTTTCTCCTCTCGTGACCATTATTTGTTTATATAGTAACAAATAATAAGAATGCTGATTAAGAAAATTTTCCTGACTGAACAGTCCATACAAATTAAATTCAGCTCTTGAATTTTTAAAGCATTTATTGCCTTAATTGTAGAAACTTATTGTAGCTACCTTATATTTTTTACCTTTTCTTTTTATATAAGTTTCATGTCATTTTAAACTAGACTGTAAACTCCATGAGGCCAGAGATCATGTCATAAATTTATTTATGTTCTGGTAGTTCTAATAATTAGTATACTGTCTTACACACAAGCATTGCCAAATAAATGTTTATTGTTGAAGATATGATAAGAATCATACAAGCATCCCAACTCTTCCACTCTTTTGGAATAGGAGTCTAAACTTAGAGAAAGAAACAATGCTAGAAATGAAAAGTATTTAAGTAATTTTTCACCACATGCATCCCTAAGAATGTTATAAAATCTGTTAGCTTCCTCCTGAAAAGAAAAGTATACTTTTACAACTTTAAAAATCCAAGAGATTGGAAAATAATTTTATTCCCACAAGAGTTAATAGATTAAGAACTCCTAAAGTACAACAAACACACAAGACCTCATTCCAAGACATGTCATATAGCCAAAAGCCATTCACAGTGTACTATGGTTTTTAAGATGACAGATGCACTATTCAAACATTGAGTCCACATCTTAGCTTAGCTACTGGCTAACTGCAATAGTAAGCAATTTATGTGCTCTAAAAGGACTTTATTAAAGGGTGATAAATACAATAACTATTATATCTACTTCATAATATTATTTTGAAGTTTATATGAGATGATCTGTAAAAGTGGTTAACATAGTACCAACACCTAGGAAGTACTCAGTTTCTGGTAATTATTTGTTCTCTGTATCAAAGAAATGACAGTCTAGGGTGCTGTGTCACAGTCAGACCAAGATCGTTTGTGAGGAAAATTGCAAACTGTGTAATAATTACAACATTAAGTGGAAGGGATTATTCCTCTTGTCTCCCAACCCCAAAGTTAGTAGCAATGATGGATATGAAATTTCATATTCAAAAGACAACTGCTTCACATTATTAGATAACTAAGCTGATCTATCCCCTCTCTCTGTTCCACACTATTTAATAGAGAACTCTGACACTTTATTAGAGAAGGTGGACATTTAGAAGAAATGTGCAGGCCTGGAAAGCACTGTTAGTTTCCTCTCCCATCCCCTTTTGAGTAAGAAAAAAAGGGACTCTCACCTATGCCATATGAGAGGGATGCCCAAGACATCCACTGAAGGAGATTAGGGGAGCCTCCTTCCTCTTCTCCAGCTGCATTCGATGACACTCAGAAAATTCTCAACCACACTGTGCTGATATCCAGATGGTAGGTGATGCAATCCTTTAAAACCTTGACTGCAATCTTTTGGAGTTTGAGAAGTTTGAGGCCGATATTAGCCTCTCAGCTGGAAAAGTCTAGAGACAGGAGACAATCCAGGCACAATAGCAGGGCAAGGGAGAGAGGGAGTAGCTGTAGAATCAAGTTCAATTCCACTTCGGTTTTTTACCTATGTCAAATAATTTTACAGTGTGGCAGTACCTCCTGAGATCTCCGAAAAACAAAACCATAATGTTCCCCCAAAATGAGTCAGCATTGGGATGTTGTCATGAAGCAGGACATTTGACCAAAGGTGAAAAGTACAAATATTAGCTAAGTCTCATCCTTTCTCCCTTCCCTGAATCAGTGCATAAACTTTGCACTGATTTTAAGAGGTCCTTTTATTTCCATATATTAAATTCAGCCTACTAACTTAGCAAATGCCTCCTAAAATTTCTTGTAAATGACCAAAAAATTATGAAAAATAGCATTGCTTAAAAAAACAGTATGTCAGATACCACAGTGGATAGATTTTAAAATATTATAAACCCTTCAAAACTCTCATATTTGGTGAAAACAAACAATACAAAAGTATATGATGTTTAAAATATTCATGCATACCAATTAAAATAAAAATATAGAGGTTGGAAAGTACATTAAAGCAAAATTTTCTGTAAAGCATCTAACATATATTAAGGACTAACACCACATAATTGTACTGGTCAATCTTTAATGAAATCATGTGATCACTCTCCCCACCCCCACCACTGTGAATACTCGTGCACACACACACACACAAATATACACACACACACTCGCCAAGCTTGTTTCCTAAACACAGATCACTCCATGGCTTCTCAGGCCACAATTATAGGTGCAGGAGCCTCACAGGCTGTGTGGTGCTATCCAATAAAGAGGGTACATACTGCATCTGTGCACTGGGAACGTTGCCACCCAGAGAACCTATCTTACGTCAGTGGCTACCTGAAGAGGACAGACCTGTAAACATGAATGTGCATGTGACCTAAGTCCCTTTAGAGTGGACTTTAGAAATGAGATAGGGGTGACAAGAGGGAGTGGGGGATATATTCTTTCCCTTTTATTTCTCGTGGATGCCATAATCCATTAGGCTTTTGAAGATGCGTTGCAAAACTAAAAAGTAGCCTCACTTATTACTAAGGTGAAGCCACTCAGAAACATACCTCCTTGTATTTGCTTCCCCTCCTTCCCTGCGTCGTTTTGTGTTTTCTTTGAGTCTACATTGACATTGCATCATCCAACAAAATATTGCAAAGTGTGCATTGTTTTCTAGGAAAACACAGAGGTAAGACTATGACACGAGTAAGTGTTTTTCTAAGTGATTACATATTAGGATGTATTTTAATGTCTGCTATATTCATAGACCATTAGGGAGGAAAAAATCTATAAAAATCTCTCGGTAGATGCCAAATACAAATTCAGTAAAATTTGATGTACATTTTTGAGTAATAAATTATATAATTTAAAATCCTGTCAAGGGTTTTATTTCCATAAATGAAGAAAATTGTTTGTTTCCAAATCAACTGCCAACACAATTTCAAAACCAGGCCACATTATATCATTCTAATTAAAATCTGAGCCAACACTACAATGACTGCATGTACAACTATGTAACATTATAAGTTCTAGCTGATGAAATCATAAGAGAAAACCAAATGATTTATACTAGAGAGACCATATAATTAAATACTTTATAATATTTACCAAAAAGCACTAAATTTATAGTACCATTTTATTTAGCAATTCTGTGCTTAGGAATTTATCATTTGAATATAAATACACTTGTTACCAAATATGCACAGGCCAGTAGATTTTATGCTTCTGAAAGTCAAGGATTGTGCTGTTTTGTTCATGGTTGCATATCTAACACCTAGCCAAGCACTTGGACCACCGTTGCAATGATTATTATGTAGTACAGGCCAGACAGTCTTCTAAGCATTATACAGAATCAGTACGTTCAAATCTCATAACAATCTTAATGGTAGATGTTATTGCAAATGGGGAGACTGTGACTCATAATGATTCTGTGACTTGTCTAAGATCAAACAGACAGTAATTGATGAGATAGGGTTTTGAATCCAGATGTTCTGATTCAAGAATGTCTATTGAGCATTGACTTCTAATGCTTTTCATATGTAGAAATTGAACAATTTTTCTACAACAAATTATTTTTGACTGTTGCACATGGATGATAAAAAGATATCTAAATAAATTATTAAATGACTATTATTCATTTATATAAGTGAAAACTAGGAAACAAGTTAAATACACCAAGTGCCAAGAGATTACCTGGTGAAAAGAAAATTGGTGCATCCATGTAAAAGAATCTATGAAATCACTAAGAAGATTGATAAATATGAATGTATATAGGTATCGGAATACATGGTACTATGTGAAAAGCAAATATCAAGAGTAATATATAGAATAATGGCCCTTGAAAATGTCCATGTCCTAACCTTCATAACCTATGTATGTGTTACATTATATGACAATGTGGAATTAAGGTTGCAGATAGAATTAAGTTGCCAATCATCTGACCTTGATATGAGGAGATTGTCCTGGATTATCCAGCTGTACTCAAAGTATTCACAAGGGCTCTTATGAATGAACAAGCTTGGCAGACGTGTCAGTGCATGAGTCAGAGAAACATCTGAAGATGCTACATGGCTGACTTTGAAGATGGAAGGGAGCCACAAACCAAGGAATACCAGAAGCCTATAGAAGCTGAGAAAGGCAAGAAAACTAATTTTCACCAAAAGTCCCCCAGAAGAATGCAGTCTCATCAACACTTGGGCCCAGTGAAACCCATTTTGGACTTTAGACCTGTAAAATTGTAAAGATAAATTTGCTGTTGTTTCAAGCCACCAAGTTTGTAACAGTGTTAATAAGAAAACAAATATACCAAGTATGAGAGATATGATTCCATTTTTATATTTAAAAGCATTCCAGGATGATATTATACACAATTTAAAAATTCTATTTTCTTTAGGTTCATTTGTGTTTTTTCACTTTTCTTTAAAGAATATTTGTAATTACCACAACTACATCTATATCTCTATGTAGTATAATGTTGGGGAATAAAAATAACATGTAAAATATTTATGAATTTAGGTAGAAAAGCAGACACAAAAGCATACAGAATTGATTGCAATATTTAAACGTGGAGCGATACACATGCTGGTAGAAGAGTTTAAAGGCATATAATAATCAGCCATATTATTAGTCATATTTCAGATAAATTATATTTTCCAGTCCCAAATAACTTTTATTTTCTAAAGTTTTCAAAATCTCTACAGTATACCTGTGATACATGTAAAATGTTTAGAAAAAGTAATAAACATTATTTTACTTTTAAATATAGCTTGGCTTTCATAAACTACTCATAGAAGGTGAGCAAGAGACATTAATAAACCAATTACCTTTTTTTTTTCTTTTTTTTTGGCTCGTTGGGTCTTTGTTGCTGTGCGTGGGCTTTTCTCTAGTTGCAGCAAGCAGGGGCTACTCTTCATTGCGGTGTGAGGGCTTCGCATTGTGGTGGCTTTTCTTGTTGCACAGCACAGGCTCTAGGCATGTGGGCTTCAGTAGTTGTGGCACGTGGGCTCAGTAGTTGTGGCACACGGGCTTAGTTGCTCCGCGGCATGTGGGATCTTCCCGGACCAGAGCTCGAACCCCTGTGCCCTGCATTGGCAGGCAGATTCTTAACCACTGTGCCACCAGGGAAGTCCCCCAATTACCTTTTAAAATCAACGATTGATATGTGAAAATTAATGTTTCTAAATTCTCCAAAACAGAAATGTGAACAACATATTTCAGCACATTATCAGAAGTGTCCAACATATTTGTATCTAATTAGAAAAAAGAAAACACATGTACATATCATAAGAAAAGAGTTGGTAAAAATAGCTTCACGGCTTGAGCCAAATAAAAAGTTGATATTAATGAAAATGTGCACATACATTCTAAATACAATTTGAGAGGCAAATATAAAATTAGGTAACATCATCATTTTCATACTAACAAATTTGAAAGGAAAGGAATTGATTACAAACAAACAATCACTGAAGATTCTAGGCAGGAGTGAATCTATCTTTACATTTTATACTCTATTTCTATTCTATATTCTAGACTTGTCTTCTATTTTTTTTCACTATACACTTATATTTGTTTTCTATTGCTATCAAACAAATGATCACAAACTTAATGGCTTAAAACAACACAAATTTATTAGCTCATTGCTTCCATAAATCTGGGTACAATCCTTATGGTTTCTCTGCCTAGCATCTCACCAGGCTAAATCAAGATGATAGCTAAGCTCTGATGTCATCTGAAGTTCTCTTCCAAGATCACTGGTTGTTGTCAGAATTCAGGTCTTTGCAAACCTAGGCCTGACATCCCCATTTACTTGCTGGCTGTCAGTCTGGAACTGCACTCTGCTCCCAGAGGTTACTCGCAACATGGGCTGCCTCCATTGGCAATATACAATACAGTTGTTTGATTCTACAAGGTAAGAAGAAGGAAAATTACTGCTGCTTAGTATCTCCCTGATTTCTTCTAAGGACTGACCTGATTACATCAGTTGTACCTAGGATAATCTTCATTTTGATTAACTTAAAGTCAACTAATTAGGGACAATAATTACATCGGCAAAATCCCTTTACAGCAACCCTTAGATTCATGTTTGGTGAAATAAATGTTTTTTTCAAGACAATCTTTTTGTGAAGTGTATGTCTTTTGTTGCTTGAATTCCCAGATAGTCTGGAATATAAGCATGCTAGAATTGGCTATCAGTATTGCACAATGATATTCAGAATGTCTTGAGAGATAGTTTTGAAGAGTTTAGTTTTGCATAATGTTAAACCACATCATTGTACTCTGATTCCAGGATTCTCCTGGGAAACATCCAAATAAGATTTAGCCCCTGGATCTTAGAAGTTCCAGAGCCTTCAAATACAGAGACAAGTGGTGAGCTAGGACTCTATTTCTTGAGGTTTCACAGTGGCACCCAAGCCACTTCGAAGTGACTCATCAAAAGCCAAGAGTAAGAGTAAGAAGATTTTCAAAGAACTTTGATCACCTCAATTAACCAAACCACAGGGATTCGAAATAAAGCAATTAACAAACTTAAATAACACAGGGTGGTGGAGTGCAGTCATTACTTTGGCATTCATAATGTAATTTTTTTTTTTATCACTGGAAGAATGAAATGCTGCTTTGTGAAATTACATGTAAAAAGAGCCAATGGAATGTAACACTTTAAGGTTCCCTAACAAGTGCTTCTTCCGTCTTGGCACCTCTAATTGTGTCAAAACAACTTTATTTTCTCAATATATCAATACATTTTCACCTAATGTAGGTCCAAAAGAGCATTCCTGATATGACAGTAGGGGAGCAATTTAGAATATGACTCTGGGGTAAATCTTAGATATATTTTGCTAAAAGTAAACTTAGGTTTGAGATTGTGGTTAGGGGAAAGGGGGATGAGGAAGATGCCCTAGATAATCTAGAGCCAAATATATCATATATTAAACATTTATATTAAACTTAAGCACTGCAGGTTTTTAATAGAACTTAAAGATAACTTGCCACAGGTATACATAGTGATTTATGGAAACAAAGAGCCTTGGGGTTAAATCTTGATTGAATTATTTACTAGCTGTGTGGTTTGGAAATAGGGTTTTTCTTTTTTAATTTGATGATTTCTCCATTTTCATCTGTAATACAGTATTATCACTGTTTAATAGCATTGTTGGAAGCATAAAGAACAATATGTAAAAATAGAGCAGACTAGATATTATTTCCTCTTTTTAAATCTAACGGGAAAATACCTACCAAGTTCTTCCCTATAAAGTGATTCAAAAGTTAACACAAAAATTACACGTTATATCTGGAAGGGCATTTAAAAAATCATTTGCTCCCTACTTTTAAAGATTAAAAAAAAAAAGAAACCCAAAAAACTGAAGCCTAGAGTGATGTAAAATAAAAAACTTATGACACTTGTTAAAGTTGGTAAGGCAGACTTTATTCCTGGGGACTACTACAAATGATTTTGTAGCAGGGGAGAGAGATCAGGTTCAACTCTGAATACAACAAGTAAAATTGGGAATTTGTAGCCCAGGAATAGGGTAGGGGGTCAGTGGATGAAAATTACTAAGAGGAATGATCAAACATGATCAAACATTACCTGGGGATAGTGGAACATGAGGAACCCAGTTAGATATGGAAAATGATCAGATATCAAGGATGAGGGATTCCATATAAACCAACTTAGAAGAATTCTTGCTAAAATTGGACAAATAAAGATAATTACAGGGCTTCCCTGGTGGCGCAGTGGTTGAGAGTCCGCCTGCCGATGCAGGGGACACGGGTTCGTGCCCCGGTCCGGGAAGATCCCACATGCCGCGGAGCGGCTGGGCCCGTGAGCCATGGCTGCTGAGCCTGCGCGTCCGGAGCCTGTGCTCCGCAACGGGAGAGGCCACAACAGTGAGAGGCCCGCGTACCACAAAAAAAAAAAAAAAAGATAATCACAGAGTCCCAAAAGTCAGGGTCAAGTTGAGAAGAGAATTCAGAGGATCCTGACTAAAGTTTGGTCAAGGAAAGAGTCTTTGTCAGTGGTTAAATGACTTATCTATCTATCATAGGCTTGAAACAAATTTCCTGTAGAACTGGGCATTCATTTTGGTTCAAGCTGTAGCAGTGATAAAGAGATTTAAATACTGTCCTTTGGATTTTTGAATTCTTATCCACTACAAATATCATTTTAAATTGGACACTTCATTTTCTAAAAAGATTATTTTAGGAAGCTATCAAACTCTGGCAAAAAATAAATGACTAGAAATTACAAAAAATATTTTTCCACAGATTTTTCTCTATTATAGAGAAAATTCTGTACACGCTATTAAAATATATGTTTTCTCAGAAACTCTATCTATCTCTACAAGGTTATGCACTAAACATTATAAATATATGTATGTGTATATACATATATATACACACACACTCACATTTGTTCTAAGTTTGGCTCCTTAGAACATGAGATATGTTCTGAGATAATAGTTAAGTTTAAATATGAGATAATAGTTAAGTTTAAATGAGATAATGAGATAATAGTTAAGTTTAAATAATTCTTTAAAGTGAGCAATGAAAATAATTTATTTTAAAAAACACATATAATCGTTAATGGTAAAAAAGGTATTATTTTAATTTAACCAATGTAAAAGAACTAAGATACTGCGTATTAAATAATCAAAATAACATTCCTTTTTGTGAGAAAGCATAAGATAAAGCAAAAGTAACCTTAAAATGCTTGCAATAGTTGCTTTTCTAGATCCTATAAAAATATTTTATGAATACCAGAAAACACCTGCTTTCTATCAGTAATAGACAATCAGTAATGCTCACTGAGTTATTTAAAATTCATAACATCTGATCAAATTGATTTTACAACAAAAACAATATAAGCTAGAATCTGAATACACAGAGAAATCCAGCATAGTCTACAGCATTAACAAATTTACAGTTTATGGAGGGAGTTAGGCTTAAATAGCTAACCACATTTCAAAATGATGATTGCCGTTATAGAGCTAAAGCATGATACAGTAAGAGCAGAAAGAGGGATCAACTGCCTTACAAATGCAGAGAAAGTCCTTATAGAAAAGTGGCATTTTTATATAAAGCTTGAGTATGAAGGTTGAATATAATACTCAAATGAAATTCAATTTCCAGGGATTTGCATTTTTCGTAAGAAATGGATGAGGTAATTTTGAGGTAAGCCTCTTCTAGAGTTTTATGTATGATTTTGAACATTAGAAAGGAAGAGGTCAGGTGGTTTGAGTTAACTTGTTTAAAGAAAAATTTTTAAATTTCACTTGCAAATTTAAAGATTTAACACAAAAAATAAACCGACAATATTTTCGATTGATGAGATTTGTTACTTGAGTTTAAGATCATTGCAAAGTTAGACATAATTTAGGCTGGGACTGGAGTTAGGTCTACCAATATTTGTTGACTTTGTTCATGTCACTAGGCCATAAAATAGCAATTTAGTGCTGTTGATTTCACAAACCAGAAAGGAAAAACAAAAGCATGCAATGTGACCAGAATGCAAATATTTTATCTCCTTGATGTGGCTGTACTCTTTACTGGGACCATATATCAATATCTGATCACATTCATATTTCTAATTACTCTTAGCATAGTATCTTACACATCAGAAGTGATCATTAATTAAATTAACTAAGTTTCATACAGGAAATCTATTATGAGTCAGAGGAAAATGAAATCACAACTGGCCAGCAGAATTAGAAAGACTTCATGTAGAATGTAATATTTGAGATGGAATGGACTTTAAAAATCAAAGAATATATATCCAAAGAATATATACAAACATCCAATAAGAATACAAAAAGATCCTCAACATCATTAGCCATTAGGTTATTGTGAATCAAAATTGCAATAAGACACCACTTCATACCCACTAGGATGATTATAATCAAAAAGACAGGTAATGATAAGTACTGGCAAAGATGTAGAGAAATTGAAAACCTAATACAATGGTGGCAGAAATGCAATGTAGTACAGCTGTTTTGGAAAATAATTTTGCAGTTCCTCAAAAGATTAAACATAAGTCCAATGTGACCCAGCAATTCCACTCCTAGATATATACCCAAGAGAAATGAAAACATATGTCCACACATAGACCAGTACACAAATTTTCGAAACAACATGTTCATAACAGGGAAAAAGTGGAAGCAACCCAAATCGTCATCAACTGATGGATATGGATAAATAAATTGTGATATATCTATAGAATAGAATATTATTCAGCAATAAATTTTAACATTAAATTCTGACTTGTTAGGGATAAATCATTCATGGGGTAGAACATATTTCTCAGTATTCTCAAATGTGAGGGAGGACCCTTTTAAATATCAAAACTATTGAGAGACATCCAAATAATAAGAGACATCCAAATAATAATAATAATAATAGACATCCAATAATAATAATAATTGGATTGGGAAATGTACTGATTCTTAATGGACTTTAAAAGTATGAGAAAAACTACTGTTAAATCAAAATGCTTTGGTGTTAATTACACTAATTATCTGTGTATGAAATATAGTATATATTTAAATAAAGCTTATTATCCAGGCCTATAGACAAAGCTTATAGTATTATGGATCAACAGACCACTTGCAATGAATCTGTGACTCTCCAGAATTATTCTTCCTACTGTTTGGTAACTAATATTGTTGAGAAAACAGGTGACTTGGTTTCTAGCTTGACTTTTGAAAACAATTATTTTCAGAAATTAAGTCAATTAACATCTTCGTGATATATTTTACTCTCTATCTTACCAAATTAAGGGTCTGGATTACATGATTTTTGAAAATCTTTCCTGGCATTTCTTTTTGATACATTTATCAATTTTTATGAATTTTTTAAAATGTTGAGATGTTTCTTGTTAGGGTTACACCATGTAAATTGAAGTACTGGATATTAACTCACATTTTTGGATTGAATTTTTCCTTAACAAAATTCATTTTCAGTTATTTGTATATTTCAAGTGGAAATATTTTTTGACCTGAGATACCAAGATCATTGCTTTCATATGCCACTTTAATCACCTAATTTTTTTAGAGATTAGTCATTATTTTCTAACAAAATTTTTGTAACTACATAAAGATCTCCAGTAGCATGATACAAGGCACTTCCTTTTATTGCCACATTCTTTATTCTTTATGTCTGAAATCTACTATATCCTTCAATGTTACCAAAAACCTCAGTTATTGGAACTAGTCATGGCCTCTTAGCAGGAAATTTAAAAGGTCACAGCAGTTCTCTCCTTCCTTTTGCACTTCAGAAATATCAGACATGAAATGGATTTTAATTCAAATGATTAAGAACTTGTTGTTTGATCTTGGTTACATATGGGCTAACTGTGAGTTCCTGACAACAGAAAATATAACTTTGTAATATTTCATTGCAATTTAATACTTAATTTAAATTTATACTTTAAATACTTTAATTCAAAATTTGAAAGTTTAATTTAAATTTAAAAACTTTAAATACTTTAAATTTAAAAGTTTCTTTACAACATGTTTTATCAAAATCAATCATGCCTTTTACACAATGTTAAACTTTAGGAAAATATTGTTACAGTTAATGCTCAAGGATGCTTGAGTTCCATAAAGATAACTACTATTCATCATCATCATCATCATCATCATCATCATCATCATAATATTGGATGGTATAGAGAAATGAGCACTGGAATGGAAGTTAGGGAGTCTGAGTTATATTTCCAACTTTTATAGGAAACGATAATGCTATCTTTAGCAGGTCATTTAATTTTTTAAGAGGTGTCTGAATCTTTATATGCAGAGGCAGAGGGCTAGGCCATATACTTTCTAGAATGCAGTCCAGTAATTGAAAGAAAGAAAGGAAGGAAAGAAGGGAGAGAGGAAAGGAAGGGAGGAAGGAAATGGACAGAATTGATAAAAGTCATTCTCTCTGATACTCTGTATTAAGAGTTAGATATACCAGCAGAACCCACTTCTTGTTTCTTCTACTTCTTCCTTACCAGCAATGCCAAATTAGCCCACTTGTTCGTTTCTCTGAACAAAGAACATAGGGAGAAAATTTCATCAGAGTTTGAAAAATGTTCTTCCTCAAGTTCTGCCCATTTCTCTTTTGCTCTCCTTTAGCTCTTCTTTGGTTTGTTGGTTTATTTAAATCCCCCAGCCAATTTCCCTTCTCTGTTTCTTCCCACATAAATAAACAGAGAACTCCTAAACACATATTCTTGTGTTCTCTCTTCTCTCAACATAAAAGAAGATCTGAAGGAGCAGGCTGTGGTTGGTGAATGGTAAGTGGTCACGCTCATCAACATGCACACTCACGTGCCTCTTCAGCTGTTTGCACGCTGAATGTGGCTCATCACAAGGGCACTGCATGAACTCATGAAACCCAATGGAAGCAGGCAACATCACTCCTCTGGCTTCTAGCTCCCTCCTCTGCTGCAATGAGTCACATTTTCCTGCTGCACTTGAGAGAATCAGTTTTTATTGGCTAAAGTTGCTCTTTGCTTCAGAGCTCCCAAAATTGCCTTAGGAAAAAGAAAAGTGTTTTGTTTTCCCTTTTTAAAGCAGCTTTTGGAATAGTCTAACATGGTAGGTTTTTCTTTATCTATAATTTTTTTGAGGGGAACTAGTTAAAAATGTGTATTATCTATGTAGAAATTAGAAAGTTACATATTACTTTTAAAAAAGGAAAGAAACAGTTAAGAAAACAGAACCTTTTTAAGTGTATCCATTAACAGCAGCAGCTCCCAACCCCATAGAATCTACCCATTAGTGATAGGCACTGCAGCAGTTTTAAATACGCAGAAGAAGAAAGAAGATAAGAGGACTTTGTGACCTGATTAAGTATTGCAGGTCAGAGAGAAGAGTAACATAAACAGCAACTCCAATTTGATTGGAGGGGCTCTTTCCATCTGAAGTCAAGTATTTCAAAACATCTAAAGCTCCCTTGTGGCATAAAGTTGCTGACTCATTTCTGTGAATGATGATATTGTAAGCTGCATTCATCAGCCTGTTGTGTGATATTAATGCATATTCAAAAAAAAAAAGGAGAAAAGAGAAGAGGAGAGGAGAGGAGAGGAAAGCAGTTTTGGAAGTGAATAAAGGCTATACGCCTGAGCCAGAGCAACTGAGAAGCTTCAAACACAGCCAATATGTGTGCTATTTCCAGATTCCTCATGCAAAACACAAGTTATGAAAATAGGATTTTATTCACCAGGATGAATATGCAGATTGTCAGAAAAGCAATAAATTCATTGAAAGCTATTGCTATGGATGAAAGCTTCTAATCCAGCTCTCATATTTTTTCACTGGGATTCGTTGACACTTAAATGAAAACCTATTCAATAGAAACTGTTAACATTTATGTACCCTGAAAAGCAAAAACATGGGTGTCATAATCCTGGTTTCTAATGTAGTTTCTTTCCCTAAAGCCACGTAAGTCCAAAATAAATACACAAAGAAGATCAGCACCAAAAATATTATAGTCTAAATACCTTTAACCTATTTGTTGAACAAGTTAAATTTGGTTTTATGTTAACTTATTCACTCAAGGGTTCCATCAATATTCATTAGCCCTTACTCTGTGCCAAGAATTGTTTCAGTGTTAAATAGTTGTACAGTGCTGAATAACATATGTCCTTGTCCTCTTTGAGCTTACATTCTAGAAAGGGCAGAGAAAAAGTAAATAGCAAACAAACAAACAAATAAATAATTGATTAGAGTTCAGTGCAGTTAAGGAAAACACTCTAGGTGCTTTAGTCAGAAGAGGTTTGAGACAGAGATTTCATAGAGAAATGCAAAACAAAAAAGGTTGAAAGGCCGAATAAATGAAAGTCAGAGGCCAGCCACTGGTACTCTTGTGTTCCAGAACACTCCAGTGTTGCTCAGCTAAACTCAGGAAGCTAGTTTTGCACTACTATTGCCTCTAACATTCATGATAGTAAAGAGTATATACACTGAAACAAAAGTTCAGTCTTTTCAGTAGTGTCTTGGCATTCTCAGCTCTACAACCTTGCTTGTCAACAAAAGCAGCAAGAAGGTATAGCCTGTGCCTTACTTCTACTTTCCAAATGTCACATAACCCTTAGTTTCATCTAGAATCCTAGTGTAAAGGAGTCCAGGAAGTATAGATTTTTAGCTTACCAGTCTCTGTGGTATAGGAAGGCAACCTAGAAGGAGGGTAGAATGGTAGATGAGTGGACCAATCTATAGAATCCATCACATTGCAGGTTGAGATGAATGATATAAGGAAGTAACTTAAGTGGTAGAGAATAAAATGTGAGTGTTAGGAGCTTATTGTGAAAGGCTGGCCAGAGAGGGCTTTTTGAAAAGCTAATATTTGATCAGAAAGCTGAAGAAAGGTGCTGATGTCAGTCATTTGAAGAGCTGATAAAAGAACTGCAAAGTAATGAACAAATGCAAAGATATTGTGTTGGGAAGGGCATATTTGAGGAAGAGAAAATGTCAGGTGTGGCTCACATACAATGAAGTCGAGAGTGAGGAATGAAATATTAAAAAAATGAAAAGGGGAAGACAGAAGTAAAATCATACAGATAGAAGTAAGACCTTACAAGCCATAAAAGGGCAATTAACAACTGTTGGAAAGTTTCAAGCAGAATAGAAAAATGATCTGATTTACTTTTTAAATATACAGCTGAGTATAAGTTCTGTATAGACTTATCAAATGATTTAATATAAGAAGCTGAAAAACAAGTTAAGGTCTTAAGTGGTCGTCTCCTATGGCTTAGACTGACAGGTATTGCAGGTCAGCTGGAGGAAAACAATGTTATTTGAGCCATGGCACAGAGTGGAACTGACAGAAAATGATGAGATATTCCATCGGGGAGGCAAAGATATTGAAAATAGAGGATCAAAGAATGGCTGCAAAAATAAACTCCGCTTTCCAGTCTGTTCCACATTGTTGTTCTTGATCATTTGGCTTTATTTTTCTACATTCATCTCTTTTTCTTTAAATTCAAGTATAGTTGCTTTACAATGTTGTGCTAGTTTCTTCTGTACAATGAAGTGAATCAGCTATATGTATACATATATCCCCTCCCTCTTGAACTTCCCTCCCCTCCCCCATCCCACCCATCTAGGTCACCACAGAGTACCAAGGTGAGCTCCCTGAACTGTACAGCAGGTTCCCACTAGCTATCTGTTTTACACATGGTAGTGTATATATGTCAGTCCCAATCTCCCAATTCATCCCACTCCCCCACCATGTGTCCACACACCCATTCTCTACCTCTGAATATTTGTGCCCTACAAATATGTTCATCTGTACCATTTTTCTAGATTCCACATATATGCATTAATACACGATATTTCTTTTTCTCTTTCTGATTACTTCACTCTGTATGACAGACTCTAGGTCCATCCACCTCACCACAAATAACTCAATTTCATTCCTTTTTATGGCTGAGTAATATTCCATTGTATATATGTACAACATCTTCTTTATCCATTCATCTGTCAGTGGACATTTAGGTTTCTTCCATATCCTGTCTATTGTAAATAGTGCTGCAATGAACATTGGAGTATGTGTGCCTTTTTGAATTATGCTTTTCTCTGGGTATATGCCCAGTAGTGGGATTCCTGGGTCATATGGTAGTTCTATTTTTAGTTTTTTAAGGAACCTCCATAATGTTCTTCATCGTGGCTGTATCAATTTACATTCCCACCAACAGTGCAAGAGGGTTCCCTTTTCTCCATACCTTCTCTAGCATTAATTGTTTGTATACTTTTTGATGATGGCCATTCTGACCACTGTGAGGTGATACCTCCTTGTAGTTTTGATTTGCATTTCTCTAATAATTAGTGATGTTGAGCCTCTTTTCATGTGCCTCATGGCCATCTGTATGTGTTCTTTGGAGAAATGTCTATTTAGGTCTTCCGCTCATTTTTTCATTGGGTTGTTTGTTTTGATATTAGACTGCATGAGCTGTTTGTATATTTTGGAGATTAATCCCTTGTCAATTGCTTCATTTGCAAATATTTTTTCCCATTCTGATGGTTGTGTTTTCGTCTTGCTTATGGTTTTTATTTTGCCATGCAAAAGCATTTAAGTTTAATTAGGTCCCATCTGTTTATTTTTGTTTTTATTTTCATTACTGTAGGAGGTGGGTCAACAGAGAACTTGCTATGATTTATGTCAAACAGTGTTCTTCCTATGTTTTCCTCTAAGAGTTTTACAGTGTCCGGTCTCACATTTAGGTCTTTAATCTATTTTGAGTTTGTTTTTGTGTATGGTGTTAGGGAGTGTTCTAATTTCAGTCTTTCACAGGTAGCTGTCCAGTTTTCCCAGCACCACTTATTGAAAAGTGTGTCTTTTCTCCACTGCATATTCTTGCCTACTTTATCAAAGATAAGGTGACCATATGTGTGTGCATTTATCTCTGGGCTTCTATCCTGTTCCATCAATCTATATTTCTGTTTTTGTGCCAGTACCATACTTCTTGATTAATGTACCTTTGTAGTATAGTCTGAGGTCAGGGAGCCTGATTCCTTCAGCTCCGTTTTTCTTTCTCAAGATTGCTTTGACTATTCGGGATCTTTTGTGTTTCCATACAAATTGTAAAATTTTTTGTTCTAGTTCTGTGAAAAATGCCATTGGTAATTTTATAGGGATTATATTGAATCTGTAGGCTATACTAGATTGATTCTATAGTCATTTTCACAATATCAAGTCTTCCAATCCAAGAACGTGGTATATCTCTCCATGGGTTAGTGTCATCTTTGATTTCTTTCATCAGTGTCTTATACTTTCCTGAGTACAGGGCTTTTACCTCTTTAGGTAGGTTTATTCCTAGGTATTTTACTCTTTTTGTTGCAATGGTGAATGAAATTGAGTCCTTAATTTCTCTTTCTGATATTTTGTTGCTAGTGTAAAGGAATGCAAGAGATTTCTGTGCATTAATTTTGTATCCTGCAACTTTACCAAATTCATTGATTAGCTCTAGTAGTTTTCTGGTGGCATCTTTAGGATTTTCTATGTGTAGTATGTCATCTGCAAACAGTGACAGTTTTATTTCCTCTTTTCCAATTTGGATGCCTTTTATTTCTTTGTCTTCTCTTGCTGTGGCTAGGACATCCAAAACTATGTTGAATAATACTGGTGAGAGTGGACATCCTTGTCTTATTCCTGATCTTAGAGGAAATGCTTTCAGTTTTTCACCATTGAGAATGATGTTTGCTGTGGGTTTGTCGTATATGACATTTATTATGTTGAGGTAGGTTCCCTCTATGCCCACTTTTCTGGAGAGTTTTTCTCATAAGTTGGTGTTGAATTTTGTCAGAAGCTTTCTCTGCATCTATTGAGATGATCATATGGTTTTTATTCTTTAATTGTTTAATATGGTGTATCACATTGATTTGTGTATATTGAAGAAGCCTTTCATCCCTGTGATAAATCCCACTTGATCATATATATGATCCTGTTAATGTGTTGTTAGATTCTGTTTGCTAGTATTTTGTTGAGGATTTTTGCATGTATGTTCAACAGTGATATTGGCCTGTAATTTTCTATTTTTGTGATATATTTGTTTGGTTTTGGTATCAGGGTAATGGTGGCCTCGTAGAATGAGCTTGGGAGTGTTCCTTCCTTTGCAATGTTTTGGAAGAGTTTGAGAAGGATGGGTGTTAGCTGTTTTCTAAATGTTTGATAGAATTCACCTGTGAAGCCATCTGGTCCTGGACTTTTGTTTGTTGGAAGATTTTTAATTGCAGTTTCAATTTCATTGCTTGTGATTGGTCTGTTTATATTTTCTATTTCTTCCTGGTTCAGTCTTGGGAGATTGTACCTTTCTAAGAATTTGTCCATTTCTTTTAGGTTGTCCATTTTATTGCCTTATAGCTGCTTCTAGTAGTCTCTTATGATCGTTTGTATTTCTGCAGTGTCAGTTGTAATTTCTCATTTTTAATTTTATTGATTTGAATCTCCACCCTTTTTTTCTTGATGACTCTGGCTAAAGGTTTATTAATTTTGTTTATCTTCTCAAAAAAACACCTTTTATTTTCATTGATTTTTGCTATTGTTTTGTTTCTATTTCATTTATTTCTGCTATGATTTCTATGATTTCTTTTCTTCTACTAACTTTGGGTTTTGTTTGTTATTCTTTCTCTAGTGCTTTAGGTGTAGGTTTAGGTTATTTATTTGAGATTTTTCTTGTGTCTTGAAGTGGGATTGAATTGCTATAAACCTCCCTCTTAGGACTTCTTTTGCTGCATCCCATAGGTTCTGGTTTGTCGTGTTTTCTTTGTTATTTGTTTGTATATATTTTTTGATTTCCTCTTTGATTTCTTCAGTGATCTCTTGCTTATTTAACAGTGTATTGTTTAGCCTCAATGTGTATGTGTTTTTTATAGTTTTATTCCTGTAATTGACTTCTAATCTCATAATGTTTTGGTCAGAAAAGATGCTTGATATGATCTCAGTATTCTTAAATTTGTCGAGGCGTGATTTGTGACCCAAGATGTGATATATCCTGGAGGATGTTCCTTGTGCACTTGAGAAGAAACTGTATTCTGTTGTTTTTGGATGGAATGTCCTATAAATATCAATTAAGTCTATCTGATCTATTGTGTCATTTAAAGCTAGTGTTTCCTTATTTATTTCTGTCTGGATGATCTGTCCATTGGAGTAAGTGGGGTGTTAAGTCCCCCACTATTATTCTGTGACTGTCAATTTCCCCTTTTATGGTTGTTAGCATTTGCCTTATGTATTGAGGTGCCCCAATGTTGGGTGCAAAAATATATACAATTTTTATGTCTTCTTCTTGGATTGATCCCTTGATCATTATGTAGTGTCCTTCCTTGTCTCTTGTAACAGTGTTTATTTTAAAGTCTATTTTATCTGATATGAATACTGCTACTCCAGCTTTCTTTTGATTTCCATTTGCATGGAGTATCTTTTTCCATCCCTTCACTTTCAGTCTGTATGTGTCCCTAGGTCTGAAGTGGGTCTCTTGTAGACAGCATATATATGGGTCTTGTTTTTGTGTCCATTCAGCCAGTCTGTCTTTTGGTTGGAGCATTTAATCTGTTTACATTTAAGGTAATTATTGATATGTATGTTCCTAATACCATTTTCTTTATTGTTTTGGGTTTGTTTTTGTAGGTCTTTTTCTTCTCTTGTGTTTCCTGCCTAGAGAAGTTCCTTTAGCACTTGTTGTAAAGCTGGTTTGGTGGTACTGAATTTTCTTAGCTTTCACTTGTCTGTAAAGCTTTTGTTGTCTCCCTTGAATCTGAATGAGATCCTTGCTGGGTAGAGTAATCTTGGTTGTAGGTTTTTCCCTTTCATTATTTTAAATATATATTGCCACTCCCTTCTGGCCTGCAGAGTTTCTGCTGAAAAATCAGCTGATAACCTTATGGGGATTCCCTTGTATGGTATTTTTTGCTTTTCCCTCAATGCTTTTAATATTTTTTCTTTGAATTTAATTTTTGTTAGTTTGATTAATATATGTCTTGGCATGTTTCTCCTTGGGTTTATCCTGTATGGGACTCTCGCACTTCCTGGACTTGGGTGGCTATTTTCTTTCCCATGTTAGGGAAGTTTTTGACTATATTCTCTTCAAATATATTCTCAGACACTTTCTCTTTCTCTTCTTCTTCTGGGACCCCTTATCATTTGAATGTTGGTGCATTTAATGTTGTCCCAGAGGTCTCTGAGACTCTCCTCATTTCTTTTCATTCTTTTTCGTTTATTCTGCTCTGTGGCAATTATTTCCACCATTCTATCTTCCAGCTCACTTATTCATTCTTCTGTCTCATTTATTCTGCTACTGATTCCTTGTAGTGTATTTTTAACTTCAGTTATTGTGTGGTTCATCACTGTTTGTTCTTAAGTTCTTCTATGTCCTTGTCTCCATTCTATTTTCGAGATTTTGGATCATCTTTACTATTATTACTCTGAATTCTTTTTCAGGTATGTTGTGTATTTCTTCTTCATTCATTTCATCTTGTAGGTTTTTACCTTGCTCCTTCATCTGTAACATATATTTCTGTTAGCTCATTTTTTTTTTTTTTTTGATGTTTGGGGCTGTGTTCCTGTCTTGCTGGTTGCTTGGCCTGAGGCATCCAGCACTGGAGTTTGCAGGCAGATCGGTGGAGCCAGGTGTTGGTGCCAAGATGAGGACCTCCAGGAGACCTCACACAGATTAATATTCCCTGGGACCTGAAGTTTTCTGTTAGTCCAGCGGCCTGGACTCAGTGTTCCCACCACAGGAGCTCATGTCTGATCCCTGGCCTGGGAACCAAGACCCTGCAAGCCACGCAATGTGGCAATAAAAAAATATATTAGAGAAAATAACTATAAAAATGAAACAACAAAACAAAACAGAACCACAACAGCAAAAAAATAAAATTAAAATTAAATAAATAAAAAAATAAGAATAAAAATAAAATTAAAATTCCCTGGTGCCACCTCTGTCTGTGTCCTTGCCCCCACAGTGAGCTATAAGTTCACTTCCTATAGCTATAGGTTCCTATAGCTATAGGTTCACTTCCTATAGCCTAGGCCCACTTCGCCTCCAAGACCTCTTGGTAGGTCTCTGGACCCTCTGTGTCAGCCCCTCTTTTCCTCTCACCAGTGTCTGTTCCTCTCACATGTGCCCGGACAGGCCAGCTCGGGCACAGGCCTCCACAGCCATGCCCACATGGGCCAGCATGGGCAGAGGAGGCCTCGGAGGGGAGCAGCGCTCGGCCCGCCTGGACTTTTGCAGCCAGAGGAGGTTTTGGTGGAGGTGGGGTTCATGGTTCATGGCCAGGACCTGCATGGCCCACAGAGGCCTTTTGCGGGGCGGGCAATACTCAGGTCTTCCAGGAGGTAGTACTCAGGTCTTCCAGGAGGTCCTGGCTGGGGCAGGGCTCAGGCCCAAGACCCACGTGATCATAAGGGGACCCTACAGTTTGGGGTTCAGGCCCAGCAACTCACCAGTCTCCCTGGGGCCTGAGCAGGTAGGGGAGATGCTGGCTGCATTCCTCTCCAATCCCCTGATCCCCCAAATGTCCCTCTCTGTTCCTGCTGATCCGTTCACTGTGAGGGACCCCTAGGGGGTGGTGGTTAAGTCCCGGGACCCCGGTAGGCTTGCCAGGTCCTGAGCAGGCAGGAGAGTTGCTGTCCGCAGTCCCCTCTGATCCCCCAAACCCCCGAAAGTCCCTCTCCATACCTGCTGATTTCCTCACCATGGGTGGGCCCCTCTGAGCATGGGAACCCCTTCCCTTCCCCAGTCCCCCATCAGGGGCACTGATCCCATTCCTCCTCCACTTTTATTCCCTCCCATGTTCTACCTGGTCACATGGGGACTCCTCCCATCCCCTTAGGAGTCCGAGGACCCCCACCAGAGCCTAGCAGTTGCCCTAATTATGAAGAGTCACAAACGCCACATCTTGTATTCCGCAATTGTGACTCCACCCCCACATTCACCTCTTGAACCTGATACCTCTCCTTTCATTTGACTTTGGTTCTCCTTCAGGATCATACGTGTACTTACCCTTTAGATTGAGATTGCTTCTAACACTTTACAACATCAACCTGATTCAATCCAGTCTTATCTACCCCCCATGTGAACCCATGTGATCTGCCATTTTGGCCAAAGAAATTTGCATTTGAAAGCAGATGACTTTGGGGGACAGTGGTGATTGCAGATCTTGAAAGATTCTTCTAAGTTTCCTAGTTCTTAAAGAACAGATTTCAAAAATAAGTAAAAAGATACCTAAAATATTTGTTTAGTAAATTCTTTGTTCTATAAGATATTTGACTAATGAATGCATTGCCTTAGGGTTACTTGATATGGCAGTGGGTGACCAAGAACTTTTTTGCTCCTTTTCCCATACTGACCACAAAAATGTTTACATCCACTTTGTCAAATGCTACTGCTCAATTCGCTGGAAGGAAAGGACATTTGTATAGTTTGCAAACAGCAGAATTTGAGGAATTTTCATTGGTTACTCAGTCATAGTTTGCTGGCCAGGCTGTGGCAAGAAAACAACTTGAAAGAACCCTGCCAGGAAAGATAAGTGGCTCCAGGTCATTGAATATGCTCTTAGATGACAGAATGAATCACAGGCCCAAGCAAACGCTGCAGAAATAAAAGTGATAGCAAAGTTGAAGAAAACAGATGTTATGTTGACCTTGGTTCATTGAAATCAAATAACTAATTTGCTTACCATCCTCTAGTACTTTGAAATGGTCCCTGAGGAAGCCAAGAGTGACAGTGAATATGTAAACCAGGTACTTCCAGATTTCAGTGAGGTACAGTTTGTGAGAACAAAAGCAGTCCCCGTTGGAATGCAAAGAAGACAATGCTGTAATAACATTAGCATAATGCATGGTCCCAGCTGACAGTATTCCTAGGCAGCAAACTAAAATATGGGAAAATAACCACATTTGTTTACTCTTCATTTCACTGCTTGATTGAAACAATAGCCATTGATAACTCTGCTGACAGGCTGGAGACAACTTCCAGCACACTGGGCTGGACTCCAGCATTGCTAGTTACACATGCAATTCAGGAGTCAGAAGCTGAGGGTCTGAGTTGACACTCTTTCAGAAGTTTAGATCTTCATACTTAAACCTACAGAAGTTTCAAGTAGCTAGGCATAGTCTTTGGGTCTAAAAAACATATTAAATTACTTGTTGAAAGCTGTAAGTCTAATGCCTAGGCTTTTGTGATCTTGGTCCTGTTCCTTTAAACTTCTGAGTCTCAGTTTCTCATTTTGTATAGGTCAGAGATTTGTACTATCTACTTCAATGAGGAAAAGATTAAATGATATAACGTATGAAAAACTTCTTGCTATACCATAGGCACACAAAACATTTTAGTCCATTTATGCCTCTGGAGGAAACACAAGTTGGGGTTAAGGAGCATAAGTTTTTCTTTTGTTTGTTTTTTGTTTTGTTGGGGGAGCAATTCCAATCATCCAGAAATCAGACTGGGGAAGCTGTGTAGGGAGGAGAAGGTAAATTATATCAAAGGCAGAAATATTCACAGGGTGAAGAAAGTGCAGGGTAGATCCCCAAAGACCATATGCTCAGTGTTGTCCACTTTAGCAGAAAGCACCAGACAAAGTATATTGAGACCATATAAACCCTTGGAGAGCTCCCACGAGGGTGCTTACCCTCCAGACGGGACATAAGATTTAAACCTAAAACCATCAGCTTTCTAGGGGTCAGAACATAGGCAAACTATTCAAAGAACTTAGCCTCAGTCTCCTGAGAAGTAATTATGTTACCCAAAAACTGGGTTCACCTCTTGGTGGATGTCAAGACAAAAGACACAACCAAGCCAAAGAGTGGGAGAAGGAAGAATTTTATTAAGTGCAACAAGTAAAGAGAATGTGGAACTTAACAATAGAACAGCCATCTTAGGCTGGGGAGGTCCTTTCAAGATAAGAAGATAATACCCTGCCCCCAATGGAAATTACCAGCAGTCACAAGCAATTGGCATTCCAAGAAGGTAGAGCTAGGACACACGTAGCCCTAACCACCATATGGGTGGAAGATTAACCCAAGGGTGACCAGAAGGGACCATAAAAGAAGCCCAGTTTCTCTCCCCCAGCACAGACCTCCCCTCCTGGCCTAGCCCACTGCTCCCTTGCAGTGTACTCAGTAAATCTCACTTTCTCCTCTCACTTCTGGTAAATTCTTTTACCACCCCCATTGCAGTCTCCATCACAGCACTCCAGGAATATTTCCCAAGGCAGTATCTCTCTGAAATTGGGGAAATTTTAAGCTAAGGGTGTGTGAATATTCATGAAAAGGCTTGAGCAAAGGAGAATGCAGCATGGATTTGGGGCAAAGGTTGACAGAGTTCACGCTCTAGTTGATTGAAGTCACAAGGGTCAGCAAAGGTCAACAGCATCATTCCTTGGGCTCTAGTTAGTCTGGTGGTTGAGTGCTCAAGGGGGTTTGGATTCTAAACAGCTCAAGAATGTGCTTCAGGCTAATCTTTACCTTTGAAACAGAATTGGGGGTCTTTACAACAGTTTGTCTCTGATATGGTTAAACTATTTCCCTGGCCTGGTAATAGCTGTTTTGTTCTCACTTTTTTGTTTCTTTAAAATCATTAACCACTGAGGTCTCTTCTTCTGCAAGGTCTAACACTGTGGCCAGGCTTAGATCACAAGATAACTTAAGCCTAAATAGCTTCTCTTACGTCAAGAAAGCTGTGCTTACCTAGTCCTCTTCTTCCAGGGATCCTCTGCTAAATCTGCCTACAATTATAACTTCTAAGCTATTATAATACAGAGAGTTTTAAGTATTAGATAATATAAATACATAGCATTGTACCTGAGTAAATAATAACTTTTTGTTAAAGGAATGAATAAATGAATGACTGAATGATATGAATATTTCAGTTGGAAATCAAATACTAGCTATTTGGATCATTTTGATCAATTCGACTCCATAAATGTATATTATTGCTTCTGAGCCTCAGTTTCTTCATCTATAAAAAAGAAGATTTGGATTAGATGAACGATCCTCAAACATTCATGTGTAAAAAAGCCATCCAGAGGCTTTGTTAAAAATTAAGATTCTTGGGCTCCATATCAAAGGAGTCTTTATTAGAAGGTCTGTACTGAGGCTCAGGAATCTGTCTTTAAAATAAACATCACAGTTGATTATGGTGCAGGTGGACCCAAAAGAGAATTTAAAAAAATAAATCTGAACTAAGATGTCTCCTGGCTCTAAAACTCCCTGCTTCATTTTCATTCCCACAAACCATTTCAAAAAGTCCTTCCACTATAATTTGAGGTTATTTCTTCACTCCTAAAATAATCCCACTATAATATATATACATAACACATATATGTATATATATATGTGTGTGTGTACATAAGCACACACATGCACACTGATACTCAGCTGAACACTGTCATAGAAATTCCTCTCTGAGAATTTTCTATGTTACTGATTAAAATAATAGATTTTGAAAGATGGGAGAGTGACTACGATGTAGGGCTGTTATATTGTAAAATTCCTGGAAGTATCATTCGCATTGGTCTGCTAGTACAGCCAGCTCAGATAAGAAACCTCTGATTCAAAGTGTCTAAACGATTTTCTCAGTCACAAAGAACTAAGACTAAAACAAAAATCTCAAGATTTCTAACAGTACACTTATCTACCTTCCAGAATACAGATTCTCTAAATCACTAAAGAGTTTGTGAGCCTGACAATTGAGATCATGCATATTTATCTTTATGTCTCCAGAACCAGCCCAGGTTAGAGCAGAGGAATGTAACTTCAGGAATATTTCTCATCCCTTTTTCAATATAATCAAATCTCTTCCATAGGAAGACAGACAGCTGGTAATCTTAAACTGAAGTCAAAGCACAGAGATAACTGGGAGTAAACACCAATCCCTTCACAGACAGAGCATAAAGAATTCATTTCATCACCCTAAGAGAACTGCTTTACTCCTTGTACATTTTTCTCTGAAGTCATTCCATGAATAAGTCTTGCCCTTTGGAGGAGCATATTCCATTAGCTGGTGAGGTTGAGGAATGAGAGGAATCAGTACTGTGTGAACAACAGCTCAGTCCACACAGCCTCAGGACTGGCACCTTCTCAGTCTTTCTTAATGGTGCCTTTTGGGAAAAGTACCTTCCTTTTACATAGAAACAGGAGTAAATTCTATTTCCCCTATGGTTTTGACTCTAGAAACGATAGAAAGAAACGGAAAACTTAGACATTAAAATGTGTTTAAGTGATAGTATGAAGAAAAGGGAATATCGGGTTCTCTGGTCCAGTTCTTGAAGTTGAATTTGGAGTTATCTCCAGCCTCTACAGTTATTGGTAGCAAAGTTTTAACCTGAAGTTAGCAACAGTGGATTAATAAATAACACGAACTCAGACATGCAAGTATACATCTTTAGAATATAAATATGTGGTGGTCATGAGAATGTGCCTCTCAGATCTCCAATTGCAAAAAGTGTAGTTGATCGAGGGGTCCATCAGGAACCTCTAAAACCTATTGCAGTGTTTGTATAGAAGCCACATTTCCCATGGCTTTTCTCAGACAAAGACTGAGCCAGGTAGAGATGCTAATGCAGGCCTGCTCCTGGAGGAGTTGGTCTTCTTTACTGGGAGACTTTGGCTCAAATATGGCAAAGTGGCCTTGCCAAAATTTTCTTAGAACTGCACTGTAGTCTAAGATGCTTGCATGAAAACTCCTCTCCTTCCTTCTCTTTCACTCTGGGTCAGACTTATAAGGTGGTCTGATGGCTCTCTCAGCCTCTCCTGGCTCCTTCCCCCCTTTTATTCTTCACAAGGTATTTTCCATAATAAATTTACTGATATTTAATTCCATCTTGGTTTCTGCTTATCAGAGAACCTATGCTAACACAAAATGTTTCTTTAAATTTTTAATTAAATCTCTTACTAACTTATCAGTCAGAGCTGTAGAATTGAAATAGCCAGAACAAGTGTGGTTTTAGTGGCAGAAAGGGCCAAAGAAGTTTAATATTGTTCTAAGAATTATATCTGTCTACTCTATGCAAATAATTCTTAAAGTTACTCATATCTAGTCCAGCTTATCAGAAGAGTCTGTAGAATTTAGGGGGTAGGCTCAAGTTAGTAATAAGGATTGCTTCTGCTTAGTTTCATCTCTGTGCATGTAAGTCCCTCCAGTTACCCTAGCACAAAAGTGTCAAAATAGATTTATTTTGATGGAGTCTCCATAGGATGGTACCACTTGTCTAGAGCATTGTGTCAATTAATATGAGACTAATTGGTGAGCATCTTTTTTTTTTCTTTTATATTTTTAATTAATTAATTAATTTATTTTTGGCTATGTTGGGTCTTCGTTTCTGTGCGAGGGCTTTCTCCAGTTGCAGTGAGTGGGGGCCACTCTTCATCGCAGTGCGCGGGCCTTTCACTGTCACGGCCTCTCCCACTGCGGAGCACAGGCTCCAGACGCGCAGGCTCAGTAGTTGTGGCTCATGGGCTTAGTTGCCCCGCGGCATGTGGGATCCTCCGAGACCAGGGCTCGAACCCGTGTCCCCTGCATTGGCAGGCAGACTCCTAACCACTCTGCCGCCAGAGAAGCCCCGCATCTTTTTATTAATTAGTGTTGTTTGACAAAACTGTTCTGGAGGGAGACAGTAGTGATACTAGAAAGCTGAGCATCTGAGTATTTGCGGTCTTGAATCCTGGATGAATACCCATCTGTCTAATTCAGTCTTTTTAAGAAATCATTTAAAAAAAAATAGCTTTATTGAAATATTATTCACATACCATATAATTTCACCCATTTTAAAAAGTTTTAATAAAATATAAAAATTCTTTAAAGTGAAATATTAAACAGGACTCTTGAAAGCAAGATAATTATGGTCAAAATTGGGACCAGGCTTCCTTGCAACCCCTGATTCAGCCCTTGATATACTTCCTCACCATTTAGGGAGTACCAGACAGAACTAAAAATGAACATTTGAATTAGGTCTTACTACTCTCTCTTTAACACCAAATTAATTCCCCCAATCTTTATAAAAAGAAAATTCATGTATCTAACGTTATTAATTAGCAGAGACAATCTGCCAAAGGTCTTTTATCACAAAAACTACATTCTAACTTTTCATAATTTTTCTTTCTTCATGGTGGAAAATATATCCAGCAGAGAGAATCTGCCAAAGGTCTTTTGTCATAAAAACTACATTCTGACTTTTCATAATTTCATCTTTCTTCATGGTTGAAAATATATCCAGCTTGCAGAGGACATCTATATGTAGAAAACCATTTGATACAGTCTATAGGTCTGACTGCAGTGAAGCCACACTGGAAACAACTGTGATGCTTTACTTTAAAGCATAGATGGTCCATTTCCTCCCCAAATCCACTGAATGAGAATATCCAAAAGTTTAGAAAAGAGATTCTTTTCTAAAATAAAGCAAAATGAAATCTTCGAAGTGATTCTGAGGTACACCTAAATTTGGAAACAATATCACCCCTAGAGTGATCAGAGGACTCTATATGATCTGGATTGTGGGCTGATCTCAGTCCATTTCTAATTAAAATCCCCAAGAAGTGTTAGAAGATTTGAATTCCACTTTTGCCGCATATTTTCTGACTGTAGTAGCTTCATTTTACCTATGTTTTTTCATATCTATAAAATAGGGAAAATAAAAATACACATTTCTATATGAGTTTTATGAGACCTAGTTCTTTGGAATATGAAAACTTAAATGTTCATGAAGTTGGTTTTAAACAAGCATTAGTCACCAGTATAATATAATATATACTTTACATGAACTGTACGTTCTCCTATCTAAGGTCAGTCTTCTACCTCAGCATCCTTCTTCTTGCCTACTCAAGGACATCATTCAGGTGATTCTCTTATCTCCGTCCTTCATCATAAGTGTTACCTTCTTTATTGGACTACTCCTGTAAGCATATAAATTTGCTGTGGTATCTTAATAAATTCTCTTGACTACACATCTTTTTTCCACTACCATCCCATTCCTTGTTTCCTTTAACAGCAGTATTCCTTTATAGTTATTTATATTTTTATCTCCAAAATCTCACCTCCTGATAAACTCATACCTAACACTCTATCAAACAGCTCATCTCCACATTGATAAAAGCCATAGTCCAATAACTTGGCAAACCAGTGCTGTTATCTGACCTAACAAACACAGCTGTTCATTCTGCTTGAAATGTCTTCTCTCAGCTTCCAGGTCGCCGCAGTCCTGGTTCCTTCCTTACCACTCCTTTTTACCCCTTTTCCTTGTTTTTCCTCACTTCTTCAAACTCTAAAGGCTTAGAGTCTTCAAAGTTCAGCTCATGACCCTCCTCTCTTCTCTGTCTACATTCCTTTGCATAGTGATTTCATCTAGTCTCATGACTCTATGCAGATGACTTCCAAATTTATATGTCCAGCTTGGACCTGTTATTTGAATTCCAGACACAGTTACCCACCTCTCTAATTGACATCTCTATTTGATACCTAATTGTCATCTCAAACTTCACTTGCCCTAGACCAAGTTCTTAATACTCCCCCGAAATCCTGCTACTCCCATAGTCTTCCTAACAAATGGCAACTTCATTTTTCCAGTTGTTTCAGACCCTTTTTTTCATACCCCACATCCAATTCATAGTCAATAGGCAATCTATAAGTAAATCCTGTTCATGTTCAAAGTCTACCCCAAATCTGCTTCACAGCACCTCAATTACTACCACCTTAGGAAAAACCACTTTTATATTTCTTGTGTATTATTGGAACAGCCCCTTAACTAGTCTCCCTGCTTCTGCCTGTTCACTTTCTTTTGTCCATACATACCACATACGCTTCCCATTTCCAACTTAAAAAATGCACAATGTGAGAGTTGTGAGTTAAGTTTTATTTGGAGCAAAACGAGCACTATAGCCTAGGAGACAGCATCTCAGACAGCTCTGAGAAACTGCTCCAAAGAGGTAGGGGGGAAGGTCAGTATATAGGTGATTTTGGTGAAGGGGGAGTACATGCAATCAAGCACATATTTTTTGCAGGTTTGTGCTAGTCTCGTGAAGGTTACTGCTAGTCATGAGGAACAAACGTCACCATGAAGGATTTTAGTGCTTTTGTAGATATGAGAAGATATAAGAATTGGTCTCATAAAATAGTCTCCTGAAAATATCTAACTATCTGAAGACCTGTTCTGCCAGTTTTTCCCAGAGCACAGAGTGCCTCTTTTCTGCTCTCCACCCTGAACTCCTTTCAGGGGGTCTTGAAAGTCAGCAGCTGCAGTAGCTCATGATTTAATCCTTGTACAGGTAGATGGCAAGTGCCAATTTGTAATTGACATCATCTTACTCAGAGAAAAATCAGTCCTTATGATACTCCACAAGGTCACTTTCTCACCTTACAGTTGTTTGGACTCATTTTTTTTACTATTTCCACCATGCACACTCTGCTCCAGCCACGCTGTCCTAAGTGAGCGTGTTTTTGCCTCAAGGCCATTTCCCTTGCCGTTTCCTCTGCTTAGTAGGCAGTTCCTCAAGTGCTCACTCACCTTGCTAAGTTTCTGCTCAAAAGTCACTTTCACAATAATCCTTGACCACCTTATTTAAAATTGTACCCTGCTAATTAACATCACTCTACCCACTACTCTGCTTAATTTTTCTTCAGCACTTTTCATTTTCTGATATATATTTTACTCATTCGAATATAAGCTCTGAGTAACCTGGATAGAGTTGTCTGTGTTGTTGATTGTTGTACCCTTGCAGTGGCTTAAAGCAGGATTTCCTAGCACCTAGGAAATTGTAGAACATGTAGTCAATTGTCAGTAAACACTTGTTGAATAAATAAATATTGTAATTAAATATAATGTTCAAATTCAATGTAAAGTAAGTTTGTTTGAAGTCAATTTAGGTATCTACCTATGATGGTAATTTTTAGTCTGATAGTAAGATGCACCGCTTGACCTTCTGATTTAGTATTGCAATAGATATACATGTATTTTGAAAACAAATATTCTAAATTCATCAATGCCTTGATTTCTCTTTACCAATAAGTAGCACATTTTGAATTTTAAAGAGCATTAAAGGAAGGTGTGAACTTTTGTTCAAAAGGGAGGTTGGGATAAAAGGTTGAAAATAATATTTATGTAACAAACAAATTAGATTTTTTTTCAGCTTTCTAATTTGCAGTAGATTAGTAATTCCCCTCCACTTCTGAGTTTGACTGGGAGATCATTTTCCTTTTAAAACAATTGAGGGAAAGATTTAAAAAACAAAAAAGGATTTGAGGGAGTCAACTCAGATGGCCAACAGCAGGATAGTAAGATAGGGAAAGGGGTGGTTCTAGCATGTAAGAGTTTGTGACATTATGCAATTCAATTTTAACTTGACTGCATGTTTCTTGCCTAATGTGTATAGGGAAGTTATGTAGGTAAATCCAATCACTGTTCATTGAATTACCCCAGTTTCACTTCTCCTGCAACATATGGGTATCATAATAGCATAATGGTGTCGCTCTGCCTTCTACAGTAATTAACAAAAAATCAGGATGTGAATTATGATGAGATTATTGTCAAAGTATACATTTAAAATATTATCCTAATGATTAGTTGCTTTATTTAAAGATCAAATAACGTTTGAAACTCAAGCAATTTAGTTTTAAGTGACCAAGCTTTTCATTAATGTAAAAGAATCTGTGATGAGTGAATAAGGAAAGGTAATTATCCTCTGGAATATTTCTTTTAAAAAAAGATAAAAAGAATACTTACTATACAAGATTATTATACGAATGTAATGAAGTAACATTTGAAAATAATTATGTGAATTTATTATCATTATTATTATTACTATGTTGTGAATGTTTGATAGAAAGAGAAGGAAAGAATGAAAGAGAGAGAGAGAAAGAAAGAAAGAAAAAGAAAAGGGAGGAAGGAGATAAAACTAATAGTGGAAGAGTAATAGTTCCTATTCTCCACCAACTAAAAAAATTCTGTAACACAGTGATAATTTAAAAGTATCATCCTAACTGTTAAGTCATTAGAACAATTCAAAATTATATCAAATACCCTCATATCAGTATCTCATGACCCTTTGCTTTCAAAAGTTGGTATTACATTTGAAATTTGCCAATTTTAAATTCAACTAAAAATAATATAAATAAGAATTTTAATAAAATATGACTTCCACCATCAAATATAGTAAAGTCCATGGACTTGGATGTTAAGTAAATTAATTAATATAATGAGATAATGAAATCTTCATTTTAAAAGACAACCAACAAGACAGAAAAACAGGCAAAGACTATCTGATCATTTATAAACTCCAATTACTGTCATGTCTCAAATGGAAATTAAATTTTAAAAAATTACTTAGAAAATGTATTAAAAATTGTTAAGGAAAGTTTTTAGTAGGATTAGAACATGTTATCCATGTTAATGGTGCAGTTGTTGTTATCTTTGTGCATTATTTTTGGATCTCAACCTGACTTGAGATAATAAGAGCAGGATCTGAGGGAATCAACTCAGATGGCTAATAACAGGATAGTAACATATAAAACCACTCGCCACAACAGAATGAGTAATCATACTTGAGAAGAAGCTAATTCCCCTAAGACTGTAATGAAAATAAACTTCTGTGAAATTAGATGACATCCAAATATAGCAGAAGTGAGAAAATATGGTTGGTGGAAAATTCAAATTAAATTATTTATTCAAATTTATTTCTTAAATATCCCAAGATGCAATGTACTTTTATTTCTGGAATACCATCCTTTGAAACACAGTTGTAGATTCTCTGGCAAGGGTGAGACTGGCAAATGCTCTTTGTCTAGGTTATCTGTTTGGAGAATAATTAAAAGTATTGACCTTTCCAAACCAATACATTCAATATAAGAGTTTTAAAATATTATATTTTAATTATGCATTAAGCATATAAAATATGTAAAGCTGATTGATCATTAATAGAAATTTTCATATTAATTTATTTTTCTATAGTATTTTGAGAAACATTTAAAATATAGATTTTCATTTATCTGAATAATTATATTATCAGCCCTTCTCAAAAATAGTTTATTTTCTCTGTAGAAATCTTTATTAAGTGTACATGGAATTGTGCTAAGCACTGTTGAGAATATGGAAGTCTGTGAAAATTGTCCGTCACCAGGAGCTTTCAGTTCAGCGAGGAAACAAGAAAATGCCCCAGGAAACAAAAGCAAACTATGAGGGACAGTGGCTTAATAAATAAACAAGTTAGTAAATTATATTCATCTCCAATAAACACACATAGTCTTATACAAACATCCAGGGATAATGAGATAAATATCTCACGGTGACTTTTCTACAAGACTTTACTGGCTATTGGAGGTGATAGATTGATATACAGATCATTCTGATGTAAGGTAGTTATTTACAAGACAGAGGTGAGCACAATGTAATAAATCCTCCATTTACAGGATACTTTCTGAGGATTTATGAAGATTTGCCTCCAATTTACACACTAACGTTTGTGACAATCTTAAAATGAAAGCTTATGAATTAGCAGAGTGTGGTATTAAGAACCCTGGCCTTGGGGGGAGTAGATGTGATTTCTGTTAATTCCAATGCTTTGCACTAATATTTATGATGTTGGGCAAGCTGCTGTTCCCCCTCCATCATTTCTTCACACGTAAAAGAAAACTTTCTCTAGATTGGGGTGCTAAATCTGGGATCCACCAGCTCTTAGGGGGGGTCTGTGAATAGAATTCAGAGGGCCTGCGAATTTGAATGGGAGAAAAAAATCTTCTTATTCACCAGCTCCTAATAGAAATCTTGTATGTCCTTCCATTACCAGTGTAGACAGATAATCATAGGATTATTAGTGGCACCTCTGAATCTGACACAATGAGGAATTGATCTCGGATGGCCTCACCCTGCAGTGGCTTAAAGCAGGATTTTGGTTCCCAGCCAGAGATTGAAGTCAGGCCTTGGTGGTGAGAGTGCTGAATCTTAGCCACTAGACCACCAAGGACCAGTGGCAAGTGACAAGGCCCTAGCCCATCAGCTGTGTAGAAATGAATTTCCACATAGAGATGGAAAGTAGTGAAGCAAGTAAAGTGCTTATTAGGAGGAAGAAGAGTACGTGTGGATAGACACACGGCGGACTCAAAGAGTCTCTCCCTTGTGGTAGTTTGAGTCACTTATTGGGGCATTTCTTCCAGGTTTCCTTTGGCCAGTCATCTTGCTTTGCCTGGTTTTGAGTCCATATTTGGTTTATCTCAGGTTTATCTCACATGTGTGCATGCTCATCTCTTAGCCAAGATGGATTCTATCGAAGAGGCCTATGGGTAGGTTGACATCACTTACTGTGAGGTGATGTCCCCTCCCTTTGACCTCCAAGGAGCCTTTCTGCACATGTGTAGTTGGGAAAGTCTTCTTGACCTTGAGAATGAGAAATATGTGGTCTCTTATCTAGGCAGGGCTTAGTTCCTCCTCCCTCCTGCTATTTTGGAGTATCTGTCCACAGGGGACAAACTCTGGCTGCTCAGCCTGGGGCCCATCTATCTCCTGCTTCAGAATCAGTCACAGATATTTTCATATCATATTATAGATATTGCAGATACCTGAAAATATTTTGAGATAATGTTATTCCATTCTCTTTATATGGTATGTTAATGCATAAAACATATATTACTATATCACAAATTAGGTGTATTCAAAATATTTTAACAGTTGTATTTCAATACTGTTGTTTTCTTCGTAATCCCATGTGTTATACTTTGTGCATGTAAAAAAATTATTTTCAAAAATGGTCCACAGGGTTCACCAGACTTCCAAAGGAGTCCAAAACAAAAGTTGAAAAGTCCTGCACTGTATTATCCCTAAGGTCTTATACAGATATAATATTTTTAATATGTAATTATATTATCTAAGACATACACAATTTTCTATTCTAACCATGCAATGATTTCTAAGAGTGTTAAGGGGAAAAAGAGACTAGTGAAGGTTGGAGTAATATAACATGAGTTTTTCAGCACTTTTCACGCTCTGGGGGGCTAAAACATCTGAACATGGAAACAAAACAACAGCAAGAAGCACCAAAACAAGCAGTGCAGCTGCACTTTGCTGGGTTCCTTTGTGGGGGTTTTTCCCATACTTCTGTCGCTAGCTTAGACACTTGTTTGTATTTAATCTGTTTTGGCTTTCTGACTCCCAGTTCTGGCTTCACCAGTGTTCCTGGGACTACTCATCCAATTTCATCTTCTCAGTCACCTCTTCTTGACAGTAGGTTTCAAGCAGCCTGACAACCAACTTTAGAAAATACTAACAAAAGATTCTTTAAAAAGTAGAGAGTTGGAGAGTTTTATACTGTATGAGAACCTTAGTGAAGTCTCCAAGGAACAATAGTATTTGGAAAATTAGAAGACACAGTGCAAAAGAATGTAGCCAGAGTACAAACCTTTTGGAGAGGGTGAAGACAACGGCCTATCCGGAGAAGACTCCATGTGCGTGTTTCTGCATGCATGTGTGCATGTTGAGGGACAGTGGAAAATAAGTCAAGGGAGGCATATATAACTTGAAGTTAAGAAAACTGGAAATTTAGAAAAGACACATTAAGAAATGAGACCAAAAACACTACTTTGAACAAATTACATGAAAAATAAAGGGAAATAGGTGTATTTACATGATTAGCATCTTTACTTTTTTCTGTTTTGCATTGGGCTATGTGTTCATGCTACCTGTCATTCTTTTTTTTTTTTTTTTTGCGGTATGCGGGCCTCTCACTGTTGTGGCCTCTCCCGTTGCGGAGCACAGGCTCCGGACGCGCAGGCTCAGTGGCCATGGCTCACGGGCCCAGCCGCTCCGCGGCATGTGGGATCTTCCCAGACCGGGGCACAAACCCTTGTCCCCTGCATTGGCAGGCGGACTCTCAACCACTGCGCCACCAGTGAAGCCCTGTCATTCTTTTAAAATTTAAATTTAGATGACTTATTTTCTTCTGCGTGCTTTGGCTGACTTTTTTTTGTTGTTTTTATCGTTTTTATTCTGATCTTCAGAAAGCATAGTGCTATATGTGGTTTTTCTCCACAAGAGTCAAGGGAATGGAATGTGGGATGGAGGATCAGATCATGTCACATTCACAATACACCTTGGGAAAATATTCTTTGCTCTCCACAGATCCTTTGGGAATTTGATTTAGTTTTTTCTAGTCTGCCTGAGGCCACAAAGCTCTTTTTTTCATTCATATTCTTTATTAACTCACCAACAGAATGGATAAATAATTTGGTTGGAGCCCTACTGGAAGCATGTTGATCTTTGAGACAGTAAATTTTTTAGAGGTTTTCTGATAAAAGTAAATAAGTGTAATTCTGAATGATTCCACTAGTGTAAATGGCAGTATTTAATTTAGTTTTATAAAATTTTACTAAAATAGGATAAAAATGATGTTATTCCTGAAGTACAAAATTGCAATAAAAAGATAAGTAAATCTGAAAATACAGCTATTCTGTAATTACTAAGCAATCTGATTAAAAGATGAAAAAGTCACTGGAGGTTTGATATCTCATAACTTCAATGCTTCATAACACATATAACCCACAACATGATTTCAGAGCAGGAGAAAGGGATTCTAAGCCCTCCTTCTACAATTTACAAGTTTATAAAATAGTTACATTCAGGGGTTTCCTTGACTCAGAAGCACTACATTGATTTGCAAAGCACTAACAAAAAAGCCTCAGGAGTCGCTCATGTTTACAGAGGAACTTTGCATAGAGATCTTTAGGTTGGCTTTTAAGAATAGGAATAAAGACATGCATCAGAATCAAACGGGCATAAAAGGGCAATTGGCTATTCTTTGATTTCTACAGGCTTTTCAGTAATAGCCTGCTGCCTAAAGCCTCAGAAATGGACTTGGTATACTAAAATTTCTAAATTCAGAATATGTGAGGAAATAACAAGGAGAGAATGGAAAAAAAATGGTTTGTGTCTGAGCCAGCAATGAGGTGTACAGTTGCTGCTCATTGGTGAAATTAAACAAAGTGTGACCAGAAGGAACTGTGTCTTCTGTAGCCCAATTCCATGTATAAGTATGAACCATCTGAATTAATTAACCAAAGGGTATGCCAAAATGATCCCAGAGAGATAGATGTTCGGGACTAAATATTTACACTTACGGAGGCATTAGAGTTATTTAGTCTAGATTTTTAAAATTTGGAAGTCTTAGAAGTCATTTCAATCTTACCTAGTAGTTCTGTGTCTATGGGTTGGTGTTTTTCTCTAGAACGATGTTGTCATAGATAAAATGTATAGTAATTTAAAACTTTGCTCTTTTGGAGGGTTGTGACGGGTTTTCTTCTTTATCATGTTAGAATTCTAGAAACTTCTTTTTCTGGGAAAATGAATACTATAAACAAGTTTACATGACACTACCTATCCTGCTCAAGACTAAATTATGTCAGATTCTCTTAGAAAGTATTTTAGTTTGTCTATTTAAATATGTAAAATTTGCTATTTATCAAATATACATCTATATATATACATTCTAATTCTTTCAAATTCTTTTAGGATACCTACTTGATTACAAGTTTATTAGCTAATAATCTCAAAATACAGTATTGAAACTGGGCAAAATGTATTTGCTGCCTGCTCTTTAGACTGGATTTAATTAGTACCTTATTATTGAAAAGATTATATAATGACAATATTAAGGTTTATTTTGGGGAAAAAAAGTCAACTATAATCCCCAGTGATATCCCTGATGATCAAATTATCTCTTAACTTATTAGAATATTTTCACTTCCTGTTTTTTAGGAGATCTTTGTACCAGGTATCAGGACAAATATTTCAGTCTTCATAGAGTTTGCCTCCTCTATCCTATGTAGGTAATTAATCCCTACTCTTGCCACATATCCATTCTCACCATCATACTTCCTCATATTTCTTCTTTTTTGTTTTATTTACGATACCTTTAATTAATGTAAAATTACTGTGGTTTTATGAATGCTACTTCCTCAGTTAATATTGTCTCCATGTGAGTAAGAATCTTATTTATATGTTTCCAAATATAGTAATAGGACTAATGTCTATCCTGTAGTAAATAATAAATAAATATATTGTTGAATGACTGAAAAAAAGGAAATCAGGAAAGTTATTGTAAAATAAGGCCTGATGCTGAAGGCACATTTTAGCAGTCATTTGTATAGAAGTAAAGACTAAAATCTTTAGATTTTCAACTAGAAAATACATACACTCCATGCTACAATTTGTTAAACCATACTCTCACTGATGGCCATTTGGCATGTTTCCAGTTTGAGATTATTGTGATAAGGTTTATATGAACACACATTTACAAGCTTTTTTATGGACATTTCATTTTGAAGAGTAAATATAAAGGAGTGAAATGCTAGATTATAGAGTTGGTTTATCCTTAACTTCATAACAAACTACCATATGTTTATCCAGAGCAACTGCACTGTTCTACACTTCCTGCAAAGTATGAAAGTTCCAGTTGCTCCACATCCTCATCAATACTTGGTACTATATGAATTCTTTATTTTAAATATTTGTGTAGGTGTGAACAGTTATCTTCTAGTGAAGTGACATCTGCCTGGTGAATAATGATGTGCAGTGTCTTTTCATGTATTTATTGGTCATTTTTATATATTTATTTGGGAAGTATCTGCTCAAATATTTTTCCTATTATAGTTGGATTATTTGCTTTTCTATTTTTAATTTATACAGGTATTTATATATGCTGGATGCAAAGCCTTTGTCAGATATATGTACTGAGAATAGGGTATTTTTTCCCAGTCTGTGGGCTGCCTGTTTATTTTTGTCATTGTGCCTTCTTATGAAGAGATATATTCAATTATGATGAATTTTAAGTTATTTGTGTCTTCTATTAAGGATAGTGGGTTTTCTTGCCCTATATAAGAAATCTTCATTTAAGCTACAGTTGTAAAAATTCTCTGTGCTACATTTTCTTATAGAAATATTATGACTTTAGTTATGATTCATCTATTATTCATCTCATATTAAATTTTGCCTATCAAGTGAAATAGAAGTCAAAGTTCACTTTACTCCACATGGACATCCAATTGTTCCCATAGCATTTGTTGAAAAGACTGCTTTTCTCATTGAATTGTATTGACCACTTTATCAAAAATCAATTGACTGTATATATGTGATTTTTATTTCTGGAGGCTGTTCTTACCCTATATGTGATCTTAGAGGGAATGCATACAATGGTTCAACATTAAGTATGATATTATCTATAGATATTTTTTCATAGGTGCTTTTTTATAAAATATAAGAAGATACTGTCTATTCATAGTTTGTTAAAAGACCATTGAAATGAATGGGTGCTGAATTTTATCCCTTTTTCTGCATTTATTGATTAATCATATATTTTCCCTCTTTATTCTATAAAGAGATGATTTACATGATTGGTTTCTGAATGTTAAACCAACATTTCTATCCTGGGAAAGTATACTTATATCATCCTTCTTATGTACTGATGGACTTAATTTACTAAGATTTTATGCAGAATTTTTGTAACAGTGTTCATGAGGGATATTGATCTATTTGCTGCTGTTTTTTTCTTATAATGTCATTATCTGGTTTTGGTATTAGCATCATTGTGGCCCTTAAAATGAATCAGAAAATGTTTTTTCTTTCTCCTTCAGATCTTGAAAGAATTTGTGTAAAATCTATGTTATTTCCTCTCTTTAATCTTTGATAGAATTAATTGACTGCCCACACCACCTGGGGCCAGAGGGGTTGTTTTGTTCAGTAGTAAAATTTTACTAAAAACCCAGTTTCTTTAACAAGGAACTTTTCTTTTTCTCCTTGGTATTCAATATATTGCAATAGGTTGTCCTTTATATCTTTTTTCTTCTGACATCTGTGAAATCTGTAATAATGTCATCTTTTTTATTCTTGATATTGCTGTTTGTGCTTTTCCTTTTTATTACTTGATTTATCTCACAAGGCTATAACAATCTTGATATTTTTCATTTTATTTTACTTTTTTGATCTTTTAATCTATTTTTTATCTGTTTTCCATTTTACTGATTTCTACATTTATACTTGTTTTTTCCTTCTATTTACTTTGGAATTAATGTGATTTTTTTTCCCTCCAGCTTCTTAAGGTAGCAGCTTAGAATTTTTTATTTAAAAGATTTCTTCTTTTCTTACATAGACTTTTAAAATTATAGTTCTCCCTGTAAAACTACTGTTACAGACTGAATGTTGCAAAATTCACCTGTTGAAACCCTAAATATCCTGTGTGCCCTCATAAATGGGTTAATATTCTTATAGAAAAGACCCCAGAGAGATCCTGCAAGACACAGCAAAAAGACAAAGCCTTGATCTTGGGTTTGTCTGCTTCCAGAACTGTGAGGAGCAAATGTTTGTTGTTTGTAAACAGTCTAGTCTATGGTACTTTGTTATACTAGCTCAACCTGACTGACATCTACTTTAAAATCATCCAACAAATTTTCATACTTTGTATTTTAATCTTCATTCAGTGCAAAACATTGTCTAATTTTCCTTGTGATTTTTTTCTTAGTTCATGACAAATGAAGTGTGCTTATTAATTTTCAAATATTTTGATATTTTCTAGATAACATTCTTAGTAATTCCTAATTATTATGGGGTTATTAGAAAACATACTCTGCCTGATTTCAAGCCTTTGAAATTTGCTAAGACTTCTTTAATGGTCCAGCTTGTTCATCTTGGTAAATGTTCCATGTGTACTTGAAATGAATGTGTATTCTATAGTTGTCAGGTTGTAGGGTTCTATGAATTTTTTTTAGAGCAAGTTTGATATTGTGGTTCAAATCTTTTATATATGTACTTGATTTTGTCTACTTAATCAAGAGGTGTGTTATAATCTGCCAGTAGAATTGTCAATTTATCTGTTCCTCCCTTTATTCTGTTAAATTTTCCAACATGTATTTTTACAGTCTCTTATTAGGTGCATACACATTTAGGATTATAATGCCTCCTGAGAAATTGACCTTTTTTTTATGAAATATTCCTTCCCATTCTCCAACAATACTCCTTTTCTTGAAGACTACTTTCTCTGATATAAACATAGCCTCACCTGCTTCTTATTCTTACCATTTTTATGGTAGATATTTTCCATGCTTGTACTTAATCCAGCATGTATCTTTATATTTAAAGAACACTTCTTATAAATAGTATATAGTGGATGTTGCTTTTGTACCTGGTTAACATTCTTGATCTCTCTATTTAATGTTATTATTGGTATTACTGAGTTTAAGTATTGCATCTTGCTATATGTTTCCTATTTGTTCATAGTTTTTGGTTGTTCATTTTCTCATTTCCTGCCTTCTTTTGGATTAATCAAGGTGTTTTTTTCTTACCTCATGTATTGACCTTTTAAATATGTCTGTGTTATTTTATTGTTGTCCTTAAGATTACCATATACATCTTTAACTTATCACAATCTAACTTCAAATAGTATTTTATTACCTCATAATGTAAGAAATTTTCAATCATACTATTCCATTTATTGTCATATATTTTACTTCTGCAAATAACCTTATAAAATGTTATTATTTCCATTTTAAATTGCCAGTAGTCTTTAGGAAGTAAAGCAGATTTTTCAAGTTATTTTATTCTGCCACACATATTTACCTTTTCTGGTACTCTTCATTCCTCCAAAGGGACTCTCTTTATCTCTTTAGCATTTCTTATAATGATGGTTTCCTAGAGAGAAAAACGTTTAACCTTTGTCTTTTTTTTTTTTTTTTTTGGTTGCACTGGGTCTTAGTTGCAGCAGATGGGCTCCTTAGTTGCAGCTCTCCAGCTTCTTAGTTTTGGCACATGGTCTTCTTAGTTGTGGCATGCAAACTCTTAGTTTCAGCATGCATGTGGGATCTAGTTCCCTGACCAGGAATTGAACCCAGGCCCCCTGCATTGGGAGTGTGGAGTCTTAACCACTGCTCCACAAGGCAAGTCCTGCCTTTGTCTTTTTAAATATAATTGTATTTTGTCTTAAGTTTGAGAAGTATTTTTGCTGGATACACACTTCTGGATTGAATTATTTTTTCTTTCATGACTTTAAAGGTAATCATTCCACTGTCTTCTGGTCTTCATTATTTCTGATGAATAATCAGTTTTAATTCTTCCTTTTATTTTCTTCTAATTCTCCTCCTCCCCCTCCTTCCTCTTCTTTTTCTCTTCTTCTCCTTATGATGATGATCATCATCATGATGATAACAATGATGATAGGGTGTCTAATGTCCCTTTTTTCTCTAACTGCTTTAAAAATTTTTTTGTTCTTTTCTGATTTTCAGTATTTTGACTATGATGTGCCTGTGAGACCTTTGTATTTATCTTGCATTGTGTTACTCAAGTTTTTGGATTTGTGGATTAATATTTTTTTTAATTATGGAAACTTTTCAGCCATTATATCTTTAAATATTTCTTCTGCATTACTCTCCTTTTCTTGGATCCTCATTACATATATATAAGAACATGTGATTTAGATGATTTTTTTGTATGTATGTATGTTTTAGTTTGGATTATTTGTATTAATCTGTCCGCAAAGTTCACATCTTTTCTTCTTCTGGGTCCAGTATGAAGCTTAGTTCATCAAGTGAACTCAATTTCTGGGATTATATTTTTTAATTCTGATATTTCTATTGAAGTCTTTTCTATTGTTTATTCTTCTCTGTTGAAATTATCCATCTGTTCATTTATTAGTTAACTAGATATTTCAATATACTTATCATAGTTATTTTATGCTCTTTTTTTCCTGATGATTCTAACATGTGGGCCATCTATGGATCAGACTTTACTGGCTGTTTTTGCTTTTGATTATGGGTCATTTTTTCCTACTTCTTTGTGTATCTCAAAAGATACATATTTGCCAAAATTCATCTTTACATTTAAAAAGGAGTATAAAGTAAAGTGGGTGAAATTTTCCCCTAGAAAAAAGCATGCCTCTTGCTCTGTCAGGCTGCTAATAAAAGCGATTGAGTCACTTTTATCTGTGGTTGAGCTCAGTCTTGGATTTATTGTGTCATTCAGTAGATTCAGTTCATCTCTGGTTCAAATACTTTAAAGGTGGTATTAGGACTTTTCCTTTATCAGGTCTAGGGTTGTGAGCACTGGTGATATTTTCAGAAATATTTATGCTTTACAACCTAATTAGCAGTTTTCTGAAACCTCAAAGATATTTCTATGTCTCTCTCTCTCTGTCCCTTTCTCTCTGTCTGTCTCTCTCTGTCTCTCTGTCTCTCCCTCCCACCTTTACCTCACAGCCAATTTGACTTTCTGGGGAATTTCCTTCGCTTTCCAGCCTATCCTCATCTTTCTGTTTCTCAGAAAGTACAATCTATAATAGTCTTCTGCAGTGTACTCTGTGAAGACCTGACACATATTATGATTTTATCTCTGCCCTTCTTTCCTCCTCCCAGCAATCAGCAGGATTATGCTTTGTACTTGGTGAAAGCCTTATCTGTTTTGAGACATCTCTCCATTTTCCAGTCCTCTCACAGCTTGCATCAATGTCCTTGCCACCACTGTGCACCTGGTGAAAGTCCCACATTAAAAAGCTGGTGTATGAAAGTAAATTTGTTTTGTTAATGGAGATGTCTGAGATTCTAAACCATCATGATAGTCACAGTTCTACCACTTCCAATTTAATAGAGGCCACGCTAATCCTTTAGAGTTAGAGAAACCTGTCCATACTGCTGCAAGTTGTTGCCCCAGAGTGAGAGCTGGAAGTTTACACTTATTTATAAACAGTGGTAGTAAGTTTGGATACCTTATATTAGAGCTTAGGTGCACAATACTACATAGTCTGGTTAAGTTTGTGTGTGTCACATATTTACAATTAAGCACAATATTTGAGAGAGTGATACCCTGCTAAGAAAAACAGGAATAGCTTTTTAGATATTTTCGTTTATTTCTCAAGTATAGGAACAACTAAAGATTCCTCAAGAATAATGAGAATATCTCTTTTCTAAATCCTAAAAGTCACTCTATTGAGGCTTTAGCTTATGTGTATGATCCTGGAGGCCTCTAGAGATGTGACATTCCAGGGAATATTCAAGATATAACTACATAGTTCATCTTTATGAATCAAATGTATGCTTGGTTAAAAAAATTCTAAATTAGCATACAGCTGCTAAGGAAGTTACATACTAAGAATGAACTAGTCCAACTGCAAAACTAAAGGTAAAAGAAAAACATGTTATTTATTTTACTTTTATTCACATCTGAGTACGACTACCAGTATGTAAACTCATTTCAGGGTCTGACCAAATTCCTTGACTTAAATCAAAATATTGCTTCAAATATTTCTTGAAATAGATAATTGTAGAAATAATAATTATAAAAATACCTTTCTTTTACCAAGATTTATAGCAATGTCACTTGCTCTAAATAACTCCATCTATAGCAGATGCATTGTTTTATTTTAGGTCTGACTGATGGTCACATATACTCACCTGTCTTCAAATGTACAATATCAATTGTCTCTTATATGTCCATCATTTCTAGTTATATTAATATAGTCTCTGTCTCAACAAAAATATTTTTCCATCTAGAATGTCTACAAAAGCCAAAGCCCAGAGAAGGTGGTGCTGTAGCACCTTGAGCAAGTCAAACAACTTTTTCAAGAAAAATAAAACATATGTTGCATGCATGTTGCACACCCTTCATGAATCCATACAAATCTCTGAGTCAGATGTTGTATCAGCATTGTTTCAAATGCAAGGTCACAGGTAGCTCTACCAGTGGTTGTCATACAGGACAAAACTCATTCAACACTTCTTGAAAAAATATCTGTTAATACTACTGAAAAAATCCATTTTTAATCACCTGTCATGTGTCAGGAGCAACTCTAGATAATGTATAATTCTAGATAATTATACTTATCTTAATTACAATATCACTGCAAAGTAAGGATTATTAGTCACATTAAAAAAAAAAAAAAACCAAATTGAATGTTAAGAAGTTATTAACTTTCCCAAAGTCAATGAAGCTGATAAAGGACAGATCTAAATCTTGATCTCAGGTCTCTGCCTCTGAGCATTGACTTTATTTTACACCTACTCTCTAGCACTTTGGTGAGCAACAGAAAAATAGTTTATTATATCTTAGAAAAATTATTTTTGAGGGCTTCCCTGGTGGCGCAGTGGTTGAGAGTCCACCTGCTCGATGCGGGGGACACGGGTTCGTGCCCCGGTCCAGGAGGATCCCGCGTGCCGTGGAGCGGCTGGGCCCATGAGCCATGGCCGCTGAGCCAGCGCGTCCGGAACCTGTGCTCCGCAGCGGGAGAGGCCACAACAGTGAGAGGCCTGCGTACCGCAAAAAAAAAAAAAAAAAAAAAATTATTTTTGAAACGTCAGTAACCAGGATTTTTTTTTTTTTTCACCAACCAACTTACACAGTAGAAGAGGCAATGACAGTAGACTCTGTGGCTGCTTTTATGAAATTACAAATTGAGAGAATTTAGAAAAATCTATGAGTAATATTTACTTCGGGGTTCTACTTGTCAATTTTTGGTAATCCGCTGGGACATAATCAGTCCTATTTTGGAGGTATTATTTGCTAATCTTTACAAAATTAAGTAGTGAACATGATTTCAGACCATCAGATATAGACAATTTAGAGCACTACTACCAGAGAAGATATGGAAGTAGAATATTGGAAAATCCATTTGGGTCACTGTCAAGCCCTAAATAATTGACCATTATGCAGAGGAATAGTACATGGTTTATAACTTTAAAAATTTCAAGTCTTATAGAGCAATCAAATAACTATTTTGTTCATATATTTTTATTTAAGTCAATACTTCATGATAATTTTTAAAAATTTTCCTTAAGTAACAATCTTACTGTGAAATAGTTCATCCTTACTATCAGTGTGCTTTGCATTTGCCGTAATCTGTTCATTTTAAATGTATCCCTGATTGCCTAATGATTATGATGTAACTTTGTTGATCAGTGGATCCTAATCATTATCATCTGATACTGTATGCCTTCACAGGTATTTTCTAACTTGAAAAAAATTTAGTTCATATTTGTTTTTATGACATTTAGTCTGTGTTTACACGATGTCAATAAGGTCATTTCAACCAAAACTAAACCAGTTTTATAGCATCCTGAGAACAATGTACTTAATTAGTTGATTTTTTTTTCATATACAAACAGGTATTTCTGGTTTCATGTAGACACAGCCAACAAGTCATATTTCTTCAACTGAGAGCTTTGTTTGCTTCATCTTTAATATTTCTGGGTGCATTATGTATTCATTTTCTCAACATCACTCGATTATCATTACAATTCTTACCTCTTTTTCAAAAACATACATTGTCTATAGTAGGGGTATTTTTTTTCTCAGCAGCTAAAACGTATTTGCCAAGATGCAAATAAATTATCTATACTTTTAAAGAACCTCATGGCAATTCTTCGTGTGTGTCTGTGTGTGTGTGTGTGTGTGTGTGTGTGTGTGAAACAAATAACTGTTCAAATTGAATTATACTTACTTACTTTGGATTTTTTCACTTGTCTGTCATTGCACAAATATTTTTTCCTTGCATCTCTGCTGAGTAACCAGGAAATGGATTCCTTTTTGTAAGCATTAACTCCACAGGCCCCAGTACGCATTGGTAGTCTGGAAGAATGCAATGGTTTTCAAAATAGAATTCCTATTTTTCTCACACTTTTAATGAACTGATCTAATTTCTTCCATATTCAAGAGAGAATTATTTGCCAAGGAATATGATCTTTCCTTATCCAAATAGTTGCATTTAAGTACCAAGTGAAGTGCTGCTACCTGCAAGGCACTGTGCTAGGTTATGCAGGAGAATGGAGAAATAAGTAGATATTTCTCCTGCCCTCAGGAAAATTCACATTTAAAACATAGGAAGGAAAAGAGAGCCACAAAATACTTTGTTGATTTAGCAAATTACAAGCAATCAGGAAAAAAAAATGAATGCTACCTATATGAAATATAACTTAAAGGGGTTAATCTCCTACATTTCAATAATACTATTGGGCACTGAAATATATACAGATGAATAAGGGCCAGGTGCTGTCCTTGACATTAATAAACAAAGGTACTGATAGACAGAGGTAGGGAACTGGGAGTGGGAGGTGGAAAGGGTGTGAGTGAGGAAGACACCCCAGTCATCCCAGACCAGATCTGGATGAGTACAGGTTAGGTAGGAGAAAAGTGAAAGGTGTCCTTAGGTACAAAAAATTTTAAATAGTCCAAATGAGTAGGGACCCAAAGAATGTATGGGGCAGTATTTCTGCAGAAGCCTAGAAAGTTAGATTAACCTGTGCTGTGCTGATCAGGGGGCACATAATAGAGGTAAATTTTCTGCCTCGGTTTTTGACTGTGCTCTATCCCTAGGAATCATAGTCAATCTAAAATACCTAGTCATCAATTAATACTAATATACCTAGTCGTCAGTTAATACACATCAATTTACTTATTCTGTTAATGTGAGAAAACTTGCTAGAATATCCCCATAATACTGAAATGTATTTGGAAATATTTTACTGGTTTTTATTATTTGGTTGATTGATATAGGAGCAGAGACAACTAGTAAACAACAAAATAACCCATAAGTAACTGTGAATAGACATCCAGATTTTTGAGCTTCTACATCACTGTTGTATATGATGAGGGGATGGTGAAATTACTATGGGAAGGCATGAGACCTAAGTTAACCCAGGAAACTGGGAAGGCCTCCTCCAGGAAGTAACATTTAATTGGAGATCTGAAGCAGGAGCTAGCCAGAGAAAGTGGGGTATGTGAATGTGAGAATTGAGGAAGAGATTATGCATTATTTTGTGTGAGGTCTCAGATGGGAGGGGCAGAGAAAGATAGAGAAAAAACAGCTAACAGTGAATGTAATGGTTAGAGTTGAAGCAGAAGGGGAAAGTTTATGTTTGCCTGGAAGTGTAGATGCCACATATTGAAAGCACCACTGATTTAGAAAATAGCACCAATGTACTCATTCATAAATCTCAGAGCCTAGGTACCCAAACCTTCAATGAAAGCAAAATACCAAGAATAAATTATTGAAATGACTAAATGGATTGAGAGTCAGAAAACAGTCCTTGCCTCACTTTCAGCACGTCTGGGACCTAATTTCCTATAAATTGGAAGTGCTTGAAGGGATGAGCTTTACTTCACAAAGGAAGTATATCTGACTCACTGAAGACTTTTGAAAAACATACATTATAAATATACATTACCAGAATTATACACATCTAAGTTTTATCTGGTTCAGGAGAAGGAGATCAAGGCCTGAATATTTTAATTTCATTAAAGCTCTACTCTTGTGATATGTAACTACATTGACAACCACCCAACTCTGAGATTTTAACTGTCTGGACTCTACTAAAAATTCAAGACCCAAGATATCCTTAGTTATACCATTGGGTTAAATTGGATTTAATCCAGGTTCTTTCACACTCATATCTATAGAGGTAACATCTTGCAGGAAAATGATGTTTATAAACATAAGCAGTAGCACTATAAGATCTTAAGGAACCAACCAAATACTGATGGCTTTCCATTATACTTTATAAGACAATAAGAGAAATGCATACATTCCACAGTGACTTTTAACTCTCAGTCACAGCCAAAAAGGAATCTCACACTAGCCTTAATTAACCAGAAAACTCAGATTATCAGAATTCTTATGCTCTGAGTGAGTTATCTGATCTTTTTCTCTGTTAGAATGACCTGACATTGAATCAGTTAACATTATTTATCCTAGATTGCTTTCCTACCTCTTCTGCTTTGCATTCCTCTTCCTTAGCCCCATATCTACCTTCATATATTTGACCAGTTAATTGGAAGCTTAATGGCCTATATGATTAAGATAAGCCAGAAATTAGATACAGAAAACCTTTGAGGATGTGGAAAGTATGTGTATATATGTGTATTTGTACATTAGATACATTTGTACTTTTTTAAGTACAGTCTAACTTCACTTTTCATTTAACAGTTTGCCATGGGCATCACCTAGGCAAAATGCATAAATACTCATTTTAATAACTGCACAAAATTCTATAATATATCATTAATTATATAGCTATTTTCATATTAATGGAAGTATTTGTCTCAGATTTTTGCCAATATATGTTGGTGCAATAATCATTCCTGTGCAGGTACTTATATCTGAATGCTTTTAAATATATGATAGAATAAAAAAAATAAGAGTGTATGGCAAAGGGTGTGTGTATTTTTAAAATCACCAGCTACTGCTACTTCCCTTTCCCTAAGGTGCTTGTTCCCATCAGCAATGTATGAAAGTGCTTATGTGCTCACAGTAGTGGTTTTAATTTTTCTTTTGAAATTTGTTTAAATTGATGAGAAAGAGGGTATCCAACTGGATTTATTTTCATTTCCCTGAGTAGTAATAAGGCTGAGCAAATTGTAAAGTGTTTAGTGCTAAGATACATTCACACTTTTTTGACTTACTTGTTCACACTTTTTATTAATGTTTCTACTGAAAGGTTTCTTTTAAATATATAGAAAAATCTATATATAAGGAGGGTACTTGCCATTTTATTTTTTACTTGAAAATAGTTTTCCAAGTCTTTTACTTTTGATCGTATTCAGTACAGCCTTTGACATTCAAAATATCAAATTATTGTTTTGTCATATACTATTTTCTTTTACTTCATGGGTCTGGGTGTCTTGTCTTACTTAAGAAAGCTTACCAGAGCCCAAATTTTTAAAAATTGTTTTTTTGCTTTGTACAAATTTTCAAATTCTTTCCTTCAATTAAACATTTTATTCTGTCTGGAAAAAAAATGATTGACACAAAATAGAGCTCTAACATTGTTTTCTATCACTGATAACCAACCATATTTCCACCAAACAATGTAGCACCTTAAGTAAAACCAGGCTTAGAGGCAGGCCACTTCGTTGTGATCTTTTATCATCAATTTAACTGGCCTGAACCTGTGTTCATCATTTTAAAACTGGGATTATAATGCCACCTACCTCTTGGGTGGTTACAAGAAGTAAATAAAATTATTTTCTACAAATTACATACACACTATAAATAATAAGTGTAAATTATTATTAAATACACCATACTTTTCACAATTATTTACACAAGTGGCCTCTGTACAAAGACATGTTTGCCATATTTCAAGTTTCAATCTAAATTTATATATGTTTGGAAGGTTTTTATTTCAGCTTAATAATTTTCTTGCCTCATGTGAATATCATTCCATTTTGTTAATGATATTTGTTTAATTCTGTTATCTGTAAAATGTGTACCAATAACATTTACTTGCAAAACGTTAATGGACATTTTAATTAATTTATTTTTCAATAACAGCAAGAATAACAAAAGCAAGTACACAGAAAATCAACTTTAGGACATATTTAATAAATAGCCTACACTTTTCCACTTTAAAATCAATTGGGGGCTTCCCTGGTGACGCAATGGTTGAGAGTCCGCCTGCCGATGCAGGGGACACGGGTTAGTGCCCCGGTCCGGGAGGATCCTACATGCCGCGGAGCGGCTGGGCCCGTGAGCCGTGGCCACTGAGCCTGTAGGTCCAGAGCCTGTGCTCCGCAACAGGAGAGGCCACAACAGTGAGAGGCCCGCGTACCGGAAAAAAAAAAACAAACAACGCTGCCTGAATGGCAGTGGCAGAAATGAATTAAGGCTTGGTGTGGTATGTGCATTTCAAGTTGCTTCAGTCTAGATGATAGCTTTCCATGGTGTTGTCAGATGAAAACCAAACCAGTTATGTTTTGTGCAAGTAAATAAGTTTATGGTCTAAAGTACACAACACCGGCCATACTGATATTTTCTCCTTATGACCAAAATTTGGGACGGGATGTAACATTAGGAAAAAAATGCCGTATTTAATTTGCCAGTAAGCCTAATAATATGCCTTTTGTCAGATGGCCTAATAATATGCCATCTGACAGAAGTCCAAACAACTATAGAAAATACAGTTGACGCTTAAATAATGCAGGGGTTAGGGACACCTACTCTCACCAAGTCAAAAATCCACCTGTAATTTACAGTCAGCTCCCCTTATCTGTGGTTCCTCTGTATTTGTTGTTCCACATCCTTGGAGATTGTGCAGTATTGTAATATTCACTATTGAAAAAAATCCTCACGTAAGTAGACCCACACAGTTCAAACCTGTGTTATTCAAGGGTCAACAGTAGATACATGGCTCCATCCAATGAAGGAAGAAATGAAGAGAAAAGTCTTAAATAATAAAATGTTATTATATAATGATATATATTTTTTATATAAGTTATTTATACTATACATGTAGACCCTGGCCAGAGTAGAGGAGACACTGTAATGTTAATCTTGGGTCACTATGTTATTCCTTTTGTCATTGCATTATTTGCCTAATTCTAATTTCCCCAAATTAGAACACACAAAATTCTATGTGAAGAGAGCTCCTCCTGACTAAAATATGGAAATAAATAAAATAATTTAAATATCAGTGAAAAAACAAAGAGAAAATTAACTGAAAAGATGAGCTTGTGTATATGCATTATTTATCTGTTTTCAAGTCAGCTGATTTATTCCTCTAAAGTTACAAGGTTAATGAGTAGTCAGGTTGGGCATGTACTAAATTACATAACTAATTTTCTTTACCTTAGAAGCTTTTGACTTTTATTATTTTATGAGGTGTTAAATATTGCTTTTTATTGCATATTTTATTATCGCAATAAGAAGAAAGGATTGCTGTATGTTTATCATTGCTAACATAACTAATCATAATCATGATTTTAAGTTTGTGTAAATCCAAGAACTTGTCCATTCAGATATCTTTATATCCATAATATGATTTATTATCAGAAAAATTAGGTGACTATAGAAAAAGGGAGGATGAGAGTAGAAACTAATCAGTTACACTCTCTACAAAATGCAGAATGGCAGACATTTCTATTTGAAACTTCTCTAATATAGTTAAGGATATGGATTTGAAATATATGTTTTGACAAACTACTTCTTCAGCTGAACCTAGCATTGTTTGAAGCAATGTTCTTGCTTCAAGAACATTGCCTTCTCATTTAAAGGCACTCCTTGTTTTACTATCACATTACCCTACCAAACACATCACTGTTTCACCACGTGACAAATCTAGATGGTATATATTCAATTAAATTCAACACGTATTTGCTGAACACATTCTGTGTTCAATTATTTGTTCTGGGTTTAGTCTCTACCTTCAAGAGACTGTAACAGTAGAAAAAAATTATTTGAAAACAATTTTGAAAAAAGTGCAAAATGGAATAGGAGAGAAATAATGTCCGATGAGGATTCTGTGGAAGAATACATCTTCACCTAAGGGGAGGGTACTAGGGAAATCTTTATGAATACTAGGACATTTAATATAGGTTATGAAAGATTGGTTAGATTCTAGGAGAAAGGTCATGCTGGCCAGAGAAACCAATAAAAAGTGACAAAGAACAGTGAAACGAGGTCTTGCTTCAGGTAATAACAATTGTTTTTATGAAAAAGTACTTGTTGAATGATTAATTAAGGAAAGTCACAAATTTGTATACTGATTTATTGTTTCTCAAAGCGACTTGGCTTTCTGCTTTTGCTTTCAGACAAAAATAGTTTTTTAGTAAAACTATTTTTCAATGTTTTTTTTTTTTTCTTTCTGCTTTCCTTCCCAAGTTTGGAAGCAATAGAGAGACAAAGTAGTAGGCAGATGGAGAAACAAATATCAACTGTATTACCAAATAAGTCTGGTGTTGGAATAGGATTCCACAAGTCGTGCCCCAGAACTAGACTGATTTACCATCCTCACGGAAATCAGAAGAATCAGAGTGAAGCATTCTCTACTAACGTGGGAAATGGAACTTTTTCTTTTCAAATCACTGAAATTGTTCCTGTCTTGTACTACAGGCCTCTCTCCACTGACTCTTGGTGGGTGTCAAGAGAAGTTATCTCTCCAGCCTCATGTGGCTGAACCACTTCATGTCTCTCCATGATTCCCTGCCTATGGTGACTTCATATTCTTTCTTTTCTTATATGGGTTCAGGCACCACTAAAAATTTCTAGATACAGTTTATCTTTTTTTTTTCTTTCTTTCAGTTTTTACTTGTTAAGATCAGGACCAAGAAAGGCGCAAAAGCATCCTCTATTTGTAGCTAATTGGAAACTTCCCAGTTACCCTAAGGTATATGTGGTACTATTTATCCCATGCTACTAAATATATATTTCATTATGAGGCTATCCTTTAAATTTTAATAAAACACCATTAATATATAGAGAGAATAATTGTCCTAGATATTACTTAAGATTCAAAATTTACCTGATGTGAATGCATTATTTTTGTGGCAATATTTCTAGTCAGAGAGAGAATAAGTTGGCTGAGAAGAGTGAGGATAACAGACATTACCATTGCATTTAGCCCATTTGGCAATTCCACAGACTGTTCTCAGACATGCCGTTATATTAGGATTATCTCAGAAGAGTAAGAAACCAGACCAAAAATTGAAGAAAAATCTTGCTTTTTTCACTTTTATTCTGCCCAGAACCTGATTGAACATGGGAGTTAACTAAGGAGTTATTCATAAAATATTTATATTTAAGCCTTGTCCCTGACCTAGTGAATAATTTTTTCCCCCTGGCAGTGGGAGTATTCAGGTGGAGAAATGAGGTAGACTTGGCTGTTTGGCCAAGTTTGAGGACCTCAACCTGTGTGCTCAGCCACAATACCTATAGAAAATTTTAAAACATTTCTTATATTCCCCCAGCCACCATTAACTCCCTGCCCTGTTTCCTATAACCACACTCAAACCTTCTTAGACCCTTAGTAAGCTCATCTAATTCATACATATGACATTTTCCTGTCTTTTTTTAGGAGTCATTAACAATGCCATGATTTTCATGATGAAAAAAATTTTTTTAAAGTGACACTCATTTACTTTTTTTTTTAATATTTATTTATTTGGCTGTGCCGGGTCTTAGTCGCGGCACATGGGATCTTCTTTGCTGCGTGTAGGATCTTTGTTGTGGCATCTTCGTTTCGGCGTGTGGGATCTTTTTTTTAGTTGCGGCATGTGGAATCTAGTTCCCTGACCAGGGATCGAACCTGGGCCCCCTGCACTGGAAGTGCAGAGTCTTAACCACTGGACCACCAGGGGAGTCCCCTACACTCATTTACTTTTCATGAACAGATCATAGTCTGTTTATTCCCATGATGTTTTGTTGTCCTCTTCCATAATCTGGAGATGAAGAAAATTGAGTCACATTAAAGCTGTGATAGTTCATATTTGATTTCCATTTCTTTTACTAGATGGACAGCCTGAGGACAATCCAGTCATGGTGAGCCTTTTAAATCCTTTATGGACATTTCAAAATGCTCTTTTAAGTGAATCATTGACTTGGACGTTTTGGAGGAACACAACAGACTGATACATTATTCAACAAGATCAATTTAAAGTTTTCCTTTAGGTATCAGTGAGTTGGAGTTGTAGTTTTACCAGCCACACTCTTAGGTCAGTGTCATGAGGTGAGATGTATGTTTTATGGACCAAATTATATCTTTCATTACTTAAAACCCTTAATTCTTTGCCTCTCCCCTATCATTCTCCATTCTCATTATGAATCTCTCTCATGTAGAATTTTCCAGAATATTGCTATCAAACTAGAAAATCCTTTGCCCCCTTGAAAGTCCTACACAGATCACACCCACAAACACATTCATTGTTACTGTTCGTCTATTCTAAAATTTTGGTTTTTATTGTGCAACTTTTTTCTTAGCTGGATCTATATTAATCAGATATAATATGATTATCCCTCTACCCACAGAAAATCTGTTAATGCATATCTCAAGATAATTTGTATAGTCAGAGTAATGGCTAATGGTGGAAGGTACAGAAAACATAATTACAAAGAGTGCCTCAATTTGACTATTCCCTTGGTTCTTTAATATGCCCCTGCAAGTTCACACCATCTATGGTTCTTGTTTTCCTTTACCAAGACAGTTACCAGCTTTTAATAAAGTAGCTCTTATGCTGAGAGAACTTTGTGTGTGGGGGGGGTGTTTGTATGTGTGTGTGTGTGTGTGTGTGTGTGTGAGAGAGAGAGAGAGAGAGAGAGACAGAGACAGAGACAGAGACAGAGAGAGAGAGAGAGACAGAGAGAGAGAGATGATCTGCAAAATCCTCATAGCACTTGGCACAGAGGACGCTACCCATCTGTTTCTATTTTGTTTGCTGTAGTCTCTTAGTGCAAACCTCAGGACATCTTTCCTAAATATACTCCCTGGTGTTTTCCCGTTACCACCAAACTCTGAAACCACATGGAATTCAACATAGCGCTTTCATGAAGCTAAATATATCTTACAATTTTGAGATCCTCTGTGACACTATTCAGTGGTGAAGTGGTTCTTCAGTTGTTAAAGGTTGAATAGCCTCCCTGGAAGTCAGAACAGGAGCAACAGAGCACAAACCTCTACTGTTACATTTTTTTGTCTTTCATATTTTGTATGGGCAGCACCCTCCTTGACATGCTTAAAATGCTGAATCAAAAGTTTTGCTTTCTTTTATCTTTCTCTGATCATGTGAAAACACATTTAAGTAAAAAGATTACATTTTAAGCCCTTTTGTGATATGTTTAATATAAGTATGTGAAATCTTTTAAATGTATTGAAAGTGAAGAAAATTTGCTTTATTCACTTTTATTGTTATGTAGAATATACTCCTGATGGAAACATATCAGTGAATACTACAGATATATTAATTTAGTGTCCATTGTCTTCCTGAAGATGTTAGTTTGCAAACACAAATTTTAAAAACATACTACCCAAGATAGGAGTAATTGTGTCCAACATGGACTTATTTGTAATGGTTAAATTTATCCCAATTATTTGCACGTGTAATATACTCTTATGTAATCTTATACATGTGTAATATATGCATGTAACACTTCTCTTAGAGAATTGTTCAGTGATATATTTAGTTCTTAGCCAACTACTTCACCATACAAAAACACCTTCTTATCAAACTATAGTGAAATCTTACTAGTGAAGAATTCTTGAAAGATTATACTGTGTGGGTGAGGGAGAGGAGATAGAAATTTCTGAATAAATAAATACATTTAAGTGCAATTGGGATGCAGGAGCTCTTAACAACTTCAAAAATTAAATATGTTACTGTATTCCTAAAGAGAGAATATGGGCATCAGTTAGTCATTTCTTAATGGGTCATGTGCGTACTCAATTTTTGTATGTGCTGTAAGAAAATGATGCTGTCAGGGTTTAGTGAAGTGTAAGGATTTTTTCCTACACTCATTCATACCAGATGATATGATAAGCTGGCATTTTTTATTAACTTATTGTCCCTGTTCACTTTCCCTGCTGTCATGTTGTCTACATTCGACAAATTTCCTCACTTTTGATTTTAAATTTGTTTTTAATTTGATTCAGAAATCAGATACCCCCAGATTGAATTTATGACAAAGTTGTGCAAATAGGTCTTGAGTGAATTCTTGTGCATTTAAGGAACAGTTTTGCATGACACTTTACATCTGTTTTTATAGCTGAAAAAAATGTTTTCAATTACTTCTTGTAGGATAGGTGAATTTGCCAGAGACAGGACATGACAGCCGTTCAGGCTATCCACAAATACACCAGTTCTTCTGGGTGTGATAATATTGTATCTCTCAGCATTTGAAGTTACATGTGTTCCTGTGACTCAGCTGGCTAATAAAATGTGGACAAAAGACACATGCATCACTTCTAGGCCAAAGTTTTAAGAGCCTATATGAGAATTAACACATTCTCTTATTGCTTACTACAGTGATCATGGAAGCTAGTGTCAAGATGGGGCGAATATCCGCCTGGAACTCTTGAATGACTCTGATAAGCACAGCCCCTAGCCAAACTATGATGAACATAGAATGTGAGGAAGAAACAAACCTTTGCTTTTTTTGTCAGAAACTTGGGGCTGTATATTATCAAGGTGTAGCTAGTCACAATTTATATGTATATCAAATCATCACGTTGTCACTTTAAATATCTTACAAGTTTATTTGTCAATTATATCTTGATAAAGCTGAAAAAGGTATAATCTAGACTTTTCTGACCAATACAGAGAAGTTGAAAATAAATAAAACATTAGTATAAGAAGCCATTTAGTCAGCTATTGGCTTCTTAATGGTAAGGAATAAACATATAAGTTAGAATGTTCCAACTTCTGTCATTGGGCTCCTCCAAAATTTCATGATAAATGTGTAAGTGTTTGAGGAATCCACTGGAAAAATAAGGAGTACAAGGAAGAGGTCATGAGTGAATTTATAAGCATCTTTCTAAATGCTTCCTGGAATAAAACTGCTATCAATAGATTTATCTTTTTTTTTTACAGTGAAACAATAATTGCTATTAATAACTGATTTCCATTAGCTGATTCAGTTCTATGATGAAAGTCTGATGATGATATTGTACTGTTGGTGATAGCATTGATAATGGTAGTGAGCTAGAGGGAAAGGAGAAGTTTAGCTATTGTTAGGGAGAGGAGCCCTTTGACGTCAAGGTTGCCAGTATCAACACCAAGACCACTCTCATTGCTTTCAGTCTTCATTATCACATGAAAAATAAACTATAATCTTTTAACTAAATCTTTTGTTGTGTATTGATCTGCTTTTCGTATTAGGACTTGGGAGGTAAATAAGGGCAGGGTTTTTTAGTGGTTAAACTTTTGGACAAGATGAATAAAATCTACAGAGGCTGACCTCATCTTCACTCTATTCTGTTGTTAAACAGCAAAAACAAATTTCTGTGCCAGCACTCACTCTTCTTTCAGGCTGAGTCATTTCCTAAGAGGCTCCTTATCCCTTCAAGTAGATGCCCAGCAGAAATGCCCCAGTGGTACTTTAATTATGTCCATGCAAGCTTAGAGAGAGGAGTAGTTTCAGTCACAGAGCCTGTAGAATATTTTCAACAACTTCATTAAGTCATTTTCTTTGGGGTAAAATATACACTCTTTTCACTGTTAAATATGATGGTAGTTGTAGCTTTTTCAAAGATACCCTTTATCATATTGAGGGAATTAACTTCTGTCCTTGTTTGCTGAAATTTTTAATAATTAATGAGTTTTGAGTTTTGTGAAATACTTTTCCTGCATCTATTAAGATAATCATATGTTTTTTCTTTTTCGTCTGTTCATATGATGAAATGCATTGATTTATTTTCAAATATTAACCATACTCAGTCATGTTTTATTCTTCTTATATATTGCTAGATTTAACTTGCTATACTTTGTTATTTTTGGTTGTTCAAGAGGGAAAACTATTGATAGTGTTGCTCAAATCTTCTTTATTCTTTTCACTATCTGCTTTATCAATTAGTGAGAAAAAAGTTTTAACTATCTCCAACTCTATGTGTATATTTGTATATTCGTCCTTTCAGTTATGTCTTTTTCCTTATGTATTTTGAAGCTTTTTTAAAAATTAGGTGCACTCACATTTAAAATTATTATAACCCCTTATTGAATTGACCCCTCTATTAGTATAAAATGTTTCCCTTTTCCCTGGTAATATTCTTAGCTCAGAAATCTACTTTATCTGATATTAATGTACTCAATTCAGCTTTCTTTTCTTAGTATCTTCATGATATATATATTTAAACCTTTTACTTTTAACCTATTGGTATGTTTATATTTAAATGGGTTTCTTATATACTACATGTAGTTGGGTCTTACTTTTTATTTAACTTGATAACCTCTGCCACTGAATTGGAGTTTTAGATCATTCCAATTAGGTTGAATACAATTATCAATACGGTTGGCTTTAAACTTACCATCTTGCTATTTGTTTTCTGTTGTTCCAATTGTTTTCTGTTCCATTTTCCCTGTCTTCTTTCAGTTTAGTTGCTTACTTTTACAATTTGCTTTCTCTACACTGTTGTCTTATAACTCATCTCTCTTTGTTTGCTATGATAGTGCAGGCTTCACAGTATACATCTCCAACTAATTACAGTCTACCTTCAAATCTAATGCCACTGACCATCTATAGGAAGTAGATAAGATTTTACATACATTTCACAACTTCTGTGTTTTGATGTTATTTTTATTTCTATATGTGTTATAAACTATTGTATTTTAATTTTTATTCACACAATTAACTATTTTAATTATTTTTAAAGAGATTTACATAAATATATTTATTATATAATTCTAATTTCTGACACCTCATTCATTTGTGTATATTTAAATTCTTGTCTGATACCATTTTTCCTCTGTCTGGAGAACTTTTCACATTTATTGTAGTTCCAACCTGCTAAGTGATGTGATCCCTCAGTTTTTATTTATCTGAATAAGTTTTTCTTTCACTTCCATTTTTGGATTTTTTTTTTTTAACCAGGTAGAAAACAGCCAAGTTGATAGCTCTGGATTATTTTTCCCCACAAGTACTTTAATAATATCATTACATTTTCTTTTGGCTTGCATAAATTTTGACAAACAAGGCTTTGTCACTTTTAAGTGTGTTCCTTTGTACATAATAGGTCCTTTTTTGTTGTTTTTTTGTTTTTAACCTCTGGCTGCTTTTAAGATGTTTCTTTTCATCACTAATTTTTTTAAAAAATAAATTTATTTATTTATTTATTTTTGGCTGCATTGGGTCTTCGTTGCTGCACGTGGGCTTTCTCTAGTTGTGGCGAGCAAGGGTTACTCTTTGTTGCAGTGCATGGGCTTCTCATTGCGGTGGCTTCTCTTGTTGTGGAGCACAGGCTCTGGGCGTGCTGGCTTCAGTAGTTGTGGTACACAAGCTCAGTAGTTGTGGCTCACGGGCTCTAGAGTGCAGGCTCAGTAGTTGTGGTGCACGGGGTTAGTTGCTCCGCAGCATGTGGGATCTTCCCCGGGCAGGGCTCGAACCCTTGTACCCTGCACTGGCAGGCGGATTCTTAACCACTGCCCCACCAGAGAAGTCCCTCAATCACTAATTTTATCAATTTGATTTTAATGTGTCCCAACGTTGTTTTCTTTATTCTGTTTGGGGTTTGTTCAGCTTCTTGGATGTGTGGATTTAGAGTTCTAACCAAATTTGGAAAATTCTCTGCTCTTCTATTTTCAAAACTATGACTCACAGCCCCTCCTCTTTCTAGATCCAATTATACATGATAGAATACAATTATTGTCTCACAACTCACTGTGGCTCCTTTTATGTACAGTCTTTTTCTTTAATCTGTGCTTTGTTTCTATTATGCCTTCATGCAGTGTACTTTTTATTTTATGTATATATTTTCTTTATAAATGTTCATTTTGTAATATTTTGCATCTCTTACCTCTCTCTTCATCATACTCATGTTTTTTTTACCTTCTTGAATCTATGGCACATATTTATATTTTTTAAATATTTGCAAATGTCCTTGTTTTATGAGGAATATTTTCTAGCTTCATTGATTGTATGCCTGACGTGAATTTTATGTTACTGAATGCTAGATTGTGTTGTATTTCTTTAAGTAGTGTTGGACTTCGTTCTGGTCACAATTTTTTTTTTTTTTTTTACTGAGTTACAACTGACATACAATATTATATTAGTTTCAGGAGCTCCCTCCTCTCTGGTAGTCTGCTTCTCAAATTATAGCCACTCTGAACTTTTCAACCTTTGCTCTCTGTCTTCTTAACTCAGCAGAGCTGCTTGTTCTTCTACTTGGATTTACCTGCTCAATGCTACATTCTAAGGACTACCTCTAGGCCAGTGTTTCCAAACAGATGATTTTGCCCCCTAGCAGATATTTGCAATATCTGGTAATGTTTTAGGTTGTTACAGCTAGAGTGATACTACTGCATGTAGCAGGGTAAGACCAGTGATGCTGCTAAGTATCCTACAATGCACAAGACAGCCTCCAAGCAAAGAATTATCAGATCCAAAATGTCAGTAGGATCCAGAAATCTTAATCATCCATTTTTTAATGTCCCAAATCTGTATTCTATATTTTCTCCAGTTTTCTAGTTTAAGGTGGAAGTGTAAATCCAGTTTCTCTTACTGCATCATGGCTCAAAGTGGAAATTGTTTTTGTCTCTTGATAATAATAATTACATATTCTTTATCCTTCTGCTTGCTTGTGTACTTACATTTATAAACAAGTTTACAGATCCTTCACACCTGTAGAATCGAAGTTTAAATTTCCCTGTGATCTTACTTGTATTTACAATATACTAAGGTGTGAGTCACAGTTAACATATATTTGAGGATGCTTACTTTGTATAATAGAAGGAAATTACAGCACAGAAAATAATGTATACCTTATTTTTATTTCCAAAACTTCTCTCAAACCCACAGGCTATATCTTTATGAAGTTTTCTGAAATCTGCCTGCCTAATACCTTCAGTCTCCATTTCTTCAAAGCTTTTATCTTGGTTCCATTAGGAAGAAGCAAGTTTCCAGCACATTTAGGGAGTTGCTGGGCAAGCTCCAGAAAGAGAAAAGCATGGGGAGAAAAGCCCAGAGAGAAGGCCTTCCCTCCTGGGCTCAGTCAATGAGATGCCTTTCAAGTTCCTGATTTTAGTCCTTGAATCTGATTTCCTCCCAGGATGGTTGACATTAGGATGGTCATTTCTGTCAGTGGAAACCTCTAACTACAGGTATAACCTTGTACTATGAGACATTAGAACATGTCTCAAAGTATGAGTTATTGTGTGATTTCACCAAAGTAAAACCAGTTCATTATCATATTTTCTTTAAAGTGAAGAGTATGGAAAATATCTTTTAGTTTTTCTGAGCTTCTGGAGGCAGTTATTCAAACAAAAACATAAATATAGTTAATCTAGTGCAGTAGTTAAATGCCCAGACTGAAACAAAACAACTTCAGTTTGGATCTTATTCTGACAATTATTAGCTTTGTGATGTTCAAAAAGCTAATGTACCTATATGTGTCTCAGTATTTTCTTCTGTAAAATTGAGATAAAAGTATGTTACATTACTATTATTATAGTACAATAATACTCTAATACTATTATTATTTTTATATTATTGAATTATTATAGTACTATAGTATTATCGATGATTATATGGAATGATGATGATAATACTTTTGTTGATATTTAAAAATACTTTACACTCAATTTAGCGTAAATAAAACAGTTGAGCAATGGTTAAAAAATACATTTCTTAACAAAGTTATAACTTATTTCAACAAATTGTGGTTGCAACATTTTCTTTTTAAATGTACTGCAAAAGAAAGTGGGTTCATGAGATCTGATTGCTACTGGCATCTGTAGTAAAGGCTAAACACTAAAACAGGCAAAATAACTGGCTTGCAGTAAACAAAGTAGTGAAAGAAAAAAAAAGCAAGGAAAGAAAAAGCAGGAAAAATTGATTTCTTTGAGGATTGGTTGGCTCTTTTGTATATGTTAACCCATTACAATAAATCTGCAAAGTAGTTATATTTAGCATACTATTTTATAGGAATTTGAAGTTCAGAAATGTATTTCAGAACATTCATCTTATGAACTGTGATACCAAAATTTGAAAACAGAGCTTCTAACTACAGCATATTTTATCAAAGAAGGACACCATAGTTCAATGCTTATTTCTCTCAAAGACAACAGGTGAGAGGATGCCCAAGGATCTTTTATTTTTCTTGGTTCTCCACTTTGATGTCATAAAAATTCATCATATTGTGGCAAAAGATTAAAGTGGTTTTTTTATTCAAACACAATGCTCAGATATTCTAAGATGTTTTTAAAATACTCTTAAACAGGCTGAATACCCCAGGTCTCAAACATCCTACAAACCCCCAATTTATCTAACAAAGACTATCAGAACTGATTTAGTATAATAAGCAGTAGCATTTTTTTAAATGCCTAATATGAAAGAAATATGATTGTTGCTAAATTGTTAAACTGCATTTTTAAACATCGTTTTGTATTTTACCAATGTTTAAAGTTCAAAAATAAGTTCCCGTTTTAAAGATTTGATTTTCAAGAACATCCATTTATTTTCCTTTGAGGAAGCGACATTTATTGTGGAGTTCAGGACTCCCCCATTGGCTCTTTGCAAAATCTTGTGCAATCTCAGTCCATTACTCTCTGAAGCTATGCCCCAAGGCAAAAAGAAGAACTGTTTACTACATATCTAGCTACAAAGTTGTTATGAGAACTGAGCTAATACTGAGAGTGCTTTGAAATTATGGAATGAAAGATGATATTGGTGTTGCAATTGTGATCATTCTTGCAACTGCTGTAAAAGAGTGTACTGCTGTTGGTGTAGTTGGAATTGATCCAGTGAGTGAGAGAAATCAGCATGTGATTAAAACCTGTGGTAATTTTTATTTTGGGCCATTATATAAACCAGAACAAAGGTCAAAGCAAGCATAAATCTACCAATTACAAGAAATCAATCATTAAAACCAAACTGTAATTCTATGCTTTTTTCAAATTGTATTAGTACTTATTTCCACTCTTTCTTTAAGCAAAGGCACACATCTTCACCCTCTGTCTCTCTACTAGATGATATTGAAAGAGATTGTGTTAGGAAAGAAGCACATAAGAAAGAATTAGCACATAGTTTCTGATACTTTCCCTTGATATTAAAAAATAAAGCAAACTTCAACTCTACATAAAAGTACATAAGTGTCTGATAATCATGGGTTCATGTTATTTCCTCTTTTTTAGGAATGACGTTAGGGTGGAAGTGGTGGTTATTTGAGTGATTTATTGATATATTTGTCTTAGTGTTCTATTTTGCAATCTTAAAATCAGAGATAAAATCGGACAATATTTATCCAGTGGTTACTTTTATGTACTGGATATATGCCAAGTGTTTTCCATTTACTTCCTACCTAATTCTCTTAATAGTACTGTAGGGGTAATGTTACTATTAGACCCATTTTATAAATGATACAAGTGAAACTTAGAGTGACTTAATCAGGGTCACAGAGCAAGAGAGCAGTGAAACTCAAACTCAGGCAAGCTGACTACATATCTGAAATATAATCACTTCATCATACTGCCTAATGTCAATAGCCAAGAAAAAGGAAATCATTTTCTTATACAAAAAAATTCTTATACAAGGAAATCATCCTCTTATACAAGGAAGAAATACTTATTGCTACTCATTTAAGTAGGAGAAGAAGGAAGAGGAGGAGGAGGGGAAGGGGAAGGGGAGGGAGGGCATGGTAGAGTTTTCTATGGGCTCTGTGATGTGTGATATCAAAACAGAGTAAACGTTGAAGAAGACATAAGAACCCAGCTGTCTTCTATTAAGTCAGGCCTTAAGGAGATGTAAAAATGTAAAACACCACCACTCATCCCACTAAACTGTCTTTGTTTTTGTTTTGAGATTTTTAATAAAATATGTTACTTATTTCAACATATATGTTTATTTCAAAATAAATAAATGAAGACAAAATCTCTAGGTTTTAATTTCTAATGCGGTGTTACTAGATATGACCAATATAACCAACAGCACTTTGGGATAACCAATAATTTTTAAGAATCTACAGGGTTTCTAAAACCAGAATGTTTGAGAATGTATAGAGCATTTCAGTTAAACACTATTTCACCTGCCTGGGTTAAGTTAGCCATTTCTTCAGAAAGTCTAGATGTTTTAAAATAAAGTATCTGTTTGTATATTTTTATGGCCTAAATCTATCACCTTTCTATACAGTCCTTCCTAAGTTTCATTCTGAAAACCTTCTTTTAAAGTATTGTATGAAGCCTGATTTGTCTGCCCAAGGTTTGGAAATGTCTGTCATTCAAAATCAATGCAGTGTTTTTTTCATTTTTATTAATGCAGGATCAAGTTGATTCTGACTTGATACTCATTTCTTTATAATAACCCACTGAGTACATGAAACTAAATGGGAGAAACTGTATTGAGTGAAGTGGTGTTCTTAAAGTTTTCATAACTTTGCGTTGCTAGGAAACAACTGTACCATCAGTGCAGAGTTTAAACTTGGAGCATCAGCTTCAATTAAAGTCTGGCTTCCAGGCAGTATAGATTGCATTGAGCATTGGATACGGGGGGGAAGCAAAAGAAAAACCAATTACTTTCTAAAAACAACAATGTTAAAACTGTTGAAAACAGAGAGTCTTATGCTATATTTGTAATTATTGCCTTTCGAAAGTATTGCTAGAGGGTTGTATTTCTGCTAACCCATGAAGCTGAAGTCCAGAGTAGAGATTGAGATCACTCAAGTTCAAAATCTTAAGAAATACTATGATAATTGAGTGATGGTATCTCAGCTTTTCAGGAGGGAGGGAGGGGGCAAATATACTCCATGCAGTAGACCTGCATTTTATTTCATTCTTCTCATGCAAAATTACTGATTTAGAGAAATATTTTATCATTTATACAGGCCATATATTAGAACCTTCCTACCGTCCCTTCCCACATTGTTGCATATATCAGCACATTATGATCAGTCTGTAACAGGATAGAGAAAAATATATTGCTAGTTATTTGTACAGTTTAAGCTAATTGACCCAGTATCCTAGCATCCTTTTTTCAAAGTAAATCTGCTTAAATAAATGAATACTAATATTTCTACTGTTTCATAAGGAATAAAAGTACATTGCTATGCCAGTGAATGGAGTGACAGTGTTACCTTGGTCCAGCAAAAGCAAGACATATTATTATTTTTATGTTAACAAGTCCAAGCCATAGAAAGTTGATGCTTCTTCTTCCGTTTCACAGCATTTTCACATTTGCACTCTTGAGAAGATTGCAAAAAGAAAAAAACAGAGTCTCAAGGGTAGGGGAAGAACCAAAAAGAAGGAAGCACTGCAAGAGGATTTTTATAGTTTTTCAGGAAATGTAACTCGTTTGCCTGAACATCCTTTCTCAAGTGTTCCATTGTAAGGTTGCTTTCTAGAGAGAGGAAACAGATTTTATTATTTCCTCAATCTGGGGAAAAACCTGAATCATTAGTATTCCCAGACTTCATGCTGAGGACTGCTGTTGGAGTTCGCTGTGGTCTCAGTGTGGGCAGCAGACCTCATGACTAGTGGACCTCAACAACATGCCCTGTATATAGATGGTTTAACCTGTGTGGCTTCCTCTTGTCTCATACAAGTGGAAGTACTTAACGAGGTCCTCCATCACTGGAGCCTTTTATTTATGATCCCTCATTTATGATCTCTGACCCATCTTAAATCTCGTTGCTATGTCTTCTTGTCTTTGGATCTCCACATGAATTAGCAGTTTATAACTTTGCCTCCTTACTAACAGTACCATCTTGTTTGTATGCCTCTGTCTCAAGTTCTACCTCCCCATTCTCTACCCCTACCCCCAATTATAATATTTTTTTAACTTCAATCCTTTATTTTTATTTATTTTTTTAAATTAAAATATAGTTGACATACAATATTATGTTAGTTTTAGGTGTCCTACATAGTGATTTGACATTTGCAGACATTATGAAATGTTCACCGTGATAAGTAGTAACCATCTGTCCCCATACAAAGTTATTACAATATTATTGACCATGTTCCTTATGTGGTATATTACAACCCCATGGCTAATTTATTTCATAACTGGAAGTTTGTACCTCTTAATCTCCTACACCTAATTCACGCCTCCCCACCCCTCCCAACTTTCTGGCAACCAATGTTTGTTTTCTGAAGGTAGATAGCTAATTTAAGTAAGGCAGGCCTGTCATTAATTCAATTTTGTCACACTGTTAGTAGTCCATCCTCACTCTAAAATCATGAAGCAAGGCCTAGAGTTTTGTCATCTCTCTACCTTTTTGTTCTTTCTGAACAGATCATCAAGACTCTCAGCTGTCTTACAATATTGATTATGTTCCTTGATTGCATTGTTGGCTCTTTTTCCCTAACTCTATATAGGAGAGTGTCTTTAATGATGTACAATGGGCAGTCTGGGCATCCTTAAGGATAGTGACTTTAAAACTCTTGACTGCCATTTATAGTAAAAATTGAACTTTATATTGTGGTCCAGTATACATGTGCATGGTATGTATAAAGTGTAACTGAAGCAAAAGTTTGACTAAGTAATACTTACTCTTGTTATGTGTGATACACTCTGTGGTTCCTATTACCAGTTATAATCTTGAATTCAGGCTGTGATTGGTTCTCTGGTTAAATCCCATAGATCTTTCCACTTGAAATAACATACCCTATATTTCAGAGCCAATCCTTCCATTTGGTATCCTTGCTCCTTCAACCAACTGAATACTTGTGTCTGTATCTTTATATATGTGTTTCATTTAAAAGGTATATCGTTAACTTGTATTCCTTACCTGTTGGAAGGCTATACAACACTAACTGATTTTGGATTTGTCTCTTACACTTTGTAATTTATAAATTTTCCTTTTTTAAGGTAAATTTTATTTCAGTTTTACTATATTACTGAAATTCCCTCATAGTTCTGCTGTTTTAAGTAAAGCAGAGTTCAGTTAGGGCCTCATACTTTCACACACACACACAAATTGCACAGCTTTCTTTTTCTCATTTCATTTAGTATAGGCAGCCAAGATATAGGGCAAGATTTTAAAATCTGTCTTTAAATATTAGAGATAGACTTAAGAACAGTCCTTCTGTTAGTAGTATGGGCATGTACTAAAACTTAGACCGGGCTTCCCTGGTGGCGCAGTGGGTTGGGAGTCTGCCTGCCGATGCAGGGGACACGAGTTCGTGCCCCGGTCCGGGAAGATCCCACATGCCGTGGAATGGCTGGGCCCGTGAGCCATGGCCGCTGAGCCTGCGCGTCCGGAGCCTGTGCTCCGCAACGGGAGAGGCTGCAACAGTGAGAGAGAGGCCCGCGTACCGCAAAAAAAAAAAAAAAAGTTAGACCCACATGAACAATTTCATTATTGTATTTTATAGTCTTGGAAAATGACTAACATTAGTGTGCCTGAAATATTCTTTTTCCTAAAATAAAATACTTATTCAGAACTGTTTGGAAGAGATTATGATGATTTTTAAAAATCTGGCTCAAAACTTAGCTTCTGCAGGAAGCCTTCCCAGATAAATGTATTATTATAGACCTCCGTTTTTGTACTTTGCTTTTCACTTTCACTGTATCAGGCTTTGCCTTCTTATTTATTGCCTTGGTAATCTTCCTTAACTGATGTCACCTTTACAAGCCCTCAGAGAATCCTTTCCTGGATCATGAAGATAAGGATCACTATCTCTCAGTGATATTATTCTTTAGCCTGGACAGAGCATTCTGTACACATTAGGTGTCCAATTAGGGCTACTGATGGAATTATGTTCTTTTGGGGGGGGTGTTTTTTTGGTTTTTTGGGTTATTTTTGCGGTATGCGGGCCTCTCACTGTTGTGGCCTCTCCCGTTGCGGAGCACAGGCTCCGGATGCGCAGGCTCAGCGGCCATGGCTCACGGGCCCAGCCACTCCGCAGCATGTGGGATCTTCCCGGACCGGGGCACGAACCCGTGTCCCCTGCATCGGCAGGCGGACTCTCAACCACTGCGCCACCAGGGAAGCCTGGAATTATGTTTTTAATTCATCTAAAAGTAAGCTGTTACCCTGGGACTTTCTGTGAAAAACTATGCAAAAGTATTTCAAATTTTATTTATTATTTATAAATATCATTTTTGGAAGAGAGGGCTAGGTGAAAGGGTGATTAGGTGAATCTCAAATCATATTTTTGTATTTATTGTCTGCTGACTTAAATACTTTAGTTTCTTTTAAAGGATTAGTGTAGTTGAGAGAAAGGGAAACTATTTTCATTCAGTCCCTTTAACCCATGCACATAATTCATCAGTAATCTTTCTGTAGTCATGTATTATTAATTGCCTATTGGAAATATGAAATAAGCTTTCATGTTACTCATTAAATTTCATGAATTAACGCTACCTGCTTTTTAGTTTAACTCAAGTAACTCAAGGTTCTTTGCCTTTTTTATTATCTTGTTGAATCCCATAAGTTTTCATAAGTAACTTCTTCCTTTCTCCCTCATTTCTCCATTTATATTAATGTGTTATTTAGCTTATTAAAAATGAGGAATATACCTTTTCTAAATTATTTTGGTTAGTGTGTGAAGGCAATTAGAAATCTCAGACTGCGGGCTACGCTGGTGGCGCAGTGGTTGAGGGTCTGCCTTTTGATGCAGGGGACACGGGTTCGTGCCCCGGTCCGGGAAGATCCCACATGCTGCGGAGTGGCTGGGCCCGTGAGCCATGGCCGCTGAGCCTGCGCATCCAGAGTCTGTGCTCCGCGATGGGAGAGGCCACAACAGTGAGAGGCCCGCATACCACAAAAAAAAAAAAAAAAGAAAAGAAATCTCAGACTACACTTTTTCTTATAAACAGCAATATTACTGAGTCTTACTCCATTTTTTTTTTCTGACACAGTTGTATATATCTCCTTTATTTTACCTAAGTAATGTGTTCCTATCAAGAAGGCTTACTGACATTTTTTAATTAAGAAATTGAACAAAATTATGTTGCATACATAATCAAGCACAGGTAGTATTTTAAGCTCTTTATGTATTCTAGACCACTGAATCCTAACAGAAATAGTTCTAATTTCAAAGTCTATTATTGATTTTTTTAACACTAAATTTAACATAATTTGTGGTATTTAATCAGGCAAATTATTTTCACACAGTAGTTATTCCGTGGCTTTATTTATTCCTTCTTCAATACTCTTCCTTAAAAAAAAAGTAGATCCACCTTATGACCAATATCATTTTCCTACTGCCTAAAGAAAATCTTTTAACATTTTATGCAGAGCAGATAAGCTGGTAATAAATTCCCTCAATTTTTGTTTGTTGAAGAAAATCTTTCTTATTCACTTTTAAAGGATAATTTCACTGAATATTGAATTCTACAAAGGTGGGGTTTTTTTTCTCTCAACTCTTTAAATATTTCATTCCATCTCTTCTTGTTTGCATGTTTTCTGATGAAAAATCCACTTTAATTCTTATCCTTGTTTCTCAGTAGGTAACAAGACTTCCTCCTCTGCCTTCTTTTAAGATTTTCTCTTTGCTTTTGGTTTCCTGCCATTTGCATATGATGCGCCTCAGTGTAGCTTGTTGCTATTTATTCAGCTCGGTGTTCTCTGAGCTTCCTGAATTTGTGGTTTGATGTCTGTCATTAATTTGGAAAGTTGTTGGACACTATTTCTCCTATTAGCCATTATAGTTCAATAATACTTGTATTATCACTTGAAATATTTCTTCTGTTTCTATGTTCTCTTTTAGCATTCTAGATATATATGTTACATCTTTTTTTTTTTTTTTTTTTTTGTGGTATGCAGGCCTCTCACTGTTGTGGCCTCTCCCGCTGCGGAGCACAGGCTCCGGACGTGCAGGCTCAGCGGCCATGGCTCACAGGCCCAGCTGCTCCGCGGCATGTGGGATCTTCCCGGACCGGGGCACGAACCCGTGTCCCCTGCATCGGCAGGCGGACTCTCAACCACTGCACCACCAGGGAAGCCCCTATGTTACATCTTTTAAAAATTGTTTTTTAATTTTTAAAAATTAAAAAATTTTTACATCTTTTAAAAACAGTTCTCGGATGTCCTGCTATGTTTTGGTCTTTTTTTTTTTTTTAATTCAGTTTTACAGTTTAGGAAGTTTCTGTTGACCTATTTTCATGCTCACTGATTCTTTCCTCAGCTGTGTCCAATCTGCTAATGAGTCCATGAAAGAAAAGCATTCTGTTATAGTTTTTTTATTTTAATTTCTAGCTTTTCTTTTTGATTCTTTCTTAGAGGTTCCATCTCTCAATTTATATTACCTAACTTTTCTTGAATGTTGTCCACTTTTCCATTAGAATACTTATAATAATCACAGTCATTGTATATATCCTGTTTGAGAATTCTACATGTGGGCCATATCTGACTATAGTTCTGATACTTGCTTTGCCTCCTCAGACTGTGGATTTTTTTCCCTTACCTTTTGGTGTACCTAGTAATTTTTTTTTGTTGAAAGCTAGACATGTTTTACTAGGTAACGAGAACTGAGGTGAATAGGTCTCTAATTGTGATGATGTGTGGTAATCTGGATGGGAATTGGACTTTGTTTAATGTTTGTGGTAGCTGTAAGTGTCAGAGGCCTCTAGTATTCTTGTTCTTGTCTCTCCTCCTGACTCTGGACTTCTCCTTATATTCCTCCTCAGAGAGAATCTGTATCCTGCAGCTGTCTCAGTAGTGAAACATTACTTACACTGGAGCCTTACTGGTGTGATAGTAAGCTATAGGGAACTCTTCTATAAACTTCCAATTTAATATCTGTCTTTTAGTGGGCCTCTGTCTCTGGCCTGTGACTTTTACAAGTGTTTCTTCTTGCAAAATTTCTCAGCCCCTAATCCATTTGATAAGATAGGAAGGCTAGAGGAAACTGGAGTGAGAAGAATGTCCTTCCCCCATGGCTCTGGGACAAGGCTTTGGTAGTCTTTCCCCCTAGAGAGTAGCCCTTTGCTACAAAGAAACTTCTAGGCATATTTCACAGAGATTATCTTCTCTTCATCTCTCAGAGACATGAGGGGATCTTTTTCAAATAGTCATGGTGATAAACAGGTAGGATTCCTGGCGAAAGTATGGGGGGGGGGTTCCTCTAAGACCCCAGGAGTTTCTCACTCTTACCTAATCCACAGTCAGCTGCTAGCAATTTGTCAAAATTACCATTTAAGTATCTCTCCCAGTTTATGACTCCAGAGGTTTCCACTCCAGGTAAGAAGATCTCAGCTGTGACTTTCTGAATTCTTCTTTCTCAACAGACATCAAGATGGCTATTTGCCCTACAACTCCAGTTCTCTGATGAATACAATAAAATGCCTTGATTTTTAGTTGTCCAGGTTTTGTGTGTGTGTGTGTGTGTGTGTGGTTGTAAGGATGGGAATGACTTCCAAACTCCTGACATGGAGTTGTTAGTGATTTTTAACAATGTATCTTTAATCAAAATAACATCAATTCATTTGCTCAGCAAGCAGTTATTCAGCACTTATTCTATACCAGGCACTGCACTAAGTGTAGTGGCCATAAAGAGGAGCCAATCCGAGTGTGTCTCTGAAATCCCTTTCCATCTGTAAAGTAGAAGTTGATTTTTGCTGTCCTAATTATTAGAAAGAGTGCCAAGATTCTCTAAAATAAAAGCTGTCTTTTTCCATTTCCATATGGTGACACACTGTCAGATGTGTAAATTATGCACAGAGGTATTTGCTTCCTCTTCCTGGTGTCAAGCTGTTGAGTGTGACTTGCACTCCCTGCTGCTGTGCTTCAGGCAAGGGAGGAGGTGACAGCTCAGATCTGAAGAATTAGGCTAATTGCAGTAAACACCCAAGGTTTTCAAGAATGTGCAAATACAGAAAATCAATTTTATGGTATTATTATCCAACTTTACAGTGTGTAATAATATATTTATGAAGCTTCAGCCTCAAAAATAGAAATAAAGATGATGAACATAAACAAAAATAAAATCAAAGTAGGCTCTATGCCCAGAAATCCAGAGAAATAAACTAAGTGCAGCAGGAAAATCTTACCAAAAAGGAAGAGTTTTCAGACACAAAAAAAAGTGCTTTGAAAATACTTTCTCCCAAATTTGAAAGGGTTGAACATCTTAGCTATGGTAGGAAACAGAGTTTTTCACAGAGAAGACGATATAGAATGTCTATATTAACACTTGAATTTGGGAATTAGGAAACTGATGATCAGAAATGATATCATACTTGCCAGAGCTCAAGATTTAAACTAGAATTCAGGTCTCCTGACTGCCTGTTTGTGGTTTCATCTACAGACAAGAACTTTATCTGTGGTTTATTGTTCTTCATGAACAAGTCTTAAATACACTTTACAAACAGGATTTAGACAAACTGGAAAAAAAAGAGGCATCAATATAAGTAACTGACATAGATTCATAAGAGTGATAAATATGGTACAGAAATCAACTGATATATAGTTACCTTGTTTTATCATTATATGTTGTCATATCTAAAATAAAAATGTTTGGTAAATTTTGTACAGATATGTCTCCATTAGGTCAAGAAAAAAGTTTTTAATTCTGGATACTAAAATAAGAACAATTCAAAAATCAATAAAAAATTTTTTCTCTCCATTAAACAAATTAAATGTGATTTTTTCATGGAATAAGTTGGGGTTTGACTCATGGATTATTAGTAGCTATTGATAAATAGCTTTGAATCAGTATGGGCTTTTGCTTCACTCCATACAACACTGGTCTGTCGAGTTTTCAAAATGCCAGAGATAGAAGCACAAAGCATGCTTGACCAATCAACACTGACTTTTGGAACTGAAGTATAACAGCATTTTAACAACATCACCATTAAATTCTGTGATTGTTCTTTTTTCTTTTAAACATTATTTGGCATCTGGTCTTTAAAGACATTATATTTGTATTTGTGCTTCTAAAGTGGCAAAGTCTTTGGCATGGCAGAGAATCCTCAGTTATTCTTCAAAGTGTAATGTGAACATGAAAACAATTTTTAAAAATCTCTCACATGTTTTTCTCTTTTTCTAATTATGAAGTTTATACTTCAATATATTTGAATATAATGGAAAAGTATGATCTTGGTTAGGCCAAGAAGATAAATCAAATTAAGTATGCGTGAATGTGCTAGGAGTGTGGAAGCCATGGAGAGGCAGAGCATGCGGTAGGTAAACCAAGGAAAACCAACAAGGCATGAGAGAAGTAGAGACTGATTATGGACTCAAAGGATGGATAGGAACCCTGACAGTCAACCAATAGAGAAGAGAATTATAACAAGTAAGTGGACCTGGAGAATCTTTGTAAACAGGAAGTTGATGTGAATAACTAGGGGCTGCAGGAGTGGAAATAGAGATGTATCAGAGATTTGCATTAGAGGAAATTGACAGGAAGGAGCAGAATATGTATTTATCCATGTCTCCTAAGGTGTTCCTTCTCAAACTTTGAAGCACATACAAATCACCTGGGGATCTTGTTAAAATGCATATTTGAAATCTATAAATCTGGATTGAAGCCTGAGATCTCCTAATAAGCTCCCAGGTGATGTCCATGATGTTGGTCTATGGACCACACTTTGTATAGGAAGATTCTAGAACATTTATTTTATTTTAGCTCTGGCAATATGAAGAAATTTCCAGAGTTACTTATTATAATTCGTTTAATATTGTAAATGGTATTAGAAGCCAAAATGTGAGCTAATTCCACTCATAGAGTATTAAGATACTGCTATTAATTTTAATAAGAAAAGTGATATGAAGTATCCTAGACACATAGATTTTTCCCCATTGGAATTTGAAAGTTTTTGTTTATGCAGTGGTATTTACTCTGTTTTTATATAGTCAGCAATTACGTAGGAAAAGCAGTTGCTATGAGGATGAATGGTCAGCTAGTGTTCTGTATCTTACTATATCCAAGTGGCTAGATGGTAGTATATAGGATTTGTTTTCTTCAGTATAAAGGGAAAATAGTTTCATTTCATGTAGACAGCAATACTTTTTTTTAACCTCATTTAGAAATGTGCCAGTGTTTTGATATAAGGCATTTATTTAATAAAGTAAATGATATTTTGGAATAGGGCTTTCTAAACAAAAGAAGCGCATGCAGCATCTTCACTGAAGGTAAGAAATTTAAGGTTTAAAAAATGTGATTTAGGGCTTCCCTGGTGGTGCAGTGGTTGAGAGTCTGCCTGCCGATGCAGGGGACGCGGGTTCGTGCCCCGCTCTGGGAGGATCCCACATGCCGCGGAGCGGCTGGGCCTGTGAGCCATGGCCGCTGAGCCTGCGCGTCCGGAGCCTGTGCTCTGCAACGGGAGAGGCCGCAACAGTGAGAGGCCCGCATACCGCAAAAAACAAAACAAAACAAAACAAAACAAAACAAAAATGTGATTTAAGTTGGTCAAAAGTTTAATAAGAATATTCTTCTTTCTAAATAGGAAAAAGTGTGTTTATCATCTTTATGAATTTAGAGTCTAAAGAATTTGGAATGCATAAATGCTGATACTATTACTATCTATGGCTATATCTCTATCTACCCATTCATCAGATTATTCATTGCCCATTTTTATATATTCTACATGTCACTTAACTCCCTTTTACAGAAAGCAGAAGCATATTATTTACTGCAGAACTGTTAAATTATGTAGTCTTATTTCACTGATTACTTAGCTTCTCCTTGAATGGGAATGTAGACCCACAATTGTAAAGCTGCTTACAAAAGTACAGTTTAGCTACCCATATGAACTTGTGCAAGTGACTCATCCCATGGGACTATTTCTTTGAAGATAAAATAGAGCAGAGCTAGAGACTGGGGGAAGGGAATCAGGACTGAATGATGCCATAGGTCTCTTGATTTCCTAATGATATTAAATGTCAATAAAGATATTATAAAGGAAAATTATAATTTGAAAGATGAGGATAAGGTAATGTATATTGAAAAAAATGTCTATAATGATTTAAACAATTGCATGAGACACTAATTTTAGTTATTAAATTATGGGCAGAAATATCACATAACTACTTTTTAATTATACAGTCAATGTTGATTGTTTATTTAAATATTAAATGATCACCACGGTTTGCCAAGATAATTATTTAGGGCTTGATTCAGTCTCAAAATGTCTCTGCAGCAGTAGAGGCTGCTGAAGCTGGAGATTTTTCCCTCTGGTTGCCAACTGCACAGTATCCTTCTCTTTGAAATCATAAGCCTGACTATCCTCTGACTTTGTCACCTATATCCCCACATAGTGACTGGTGCATAAGGGCACTTAAATGATTTCATGTCAAATCTGGGCTTCACTGAAGGAGCCTAGAAATATAATTCTTGATATTAACCAACAGCCTGAGAAAGGAGTTATCTAGCACCTTCTCACCTACCCTGAAGTGCCCTCTCTTCTTATCCTTCTATTTTGTTAACTCTTTTCCAGCCACCTGTGGAATGTTCTGTGTTCTCTGGTGATTGATTGATTTTATTAAGCTATAGTTGACAAATAAAACTGTATATATATAAAGAGTAGACTGTGATGATTTGATATACCTATACATAATGAAATGATTACCACAATCAAGTTAATTAAACTATACTTTCTATGCTGTACAATAGATCCTCAAAAGTTATTTGTTTTATAACTAACAGCTTATACCCTTCGACCAATATTTCTCCATTTTCCCCACCCTCCAGTCCCTAGCAACCACCATTCTATTCTGTTTCTATGAGGTTGATTTTTTTTTTTTTTTTAGATTCTACATAAAAAATATGCCATACAGTGCTTGTCCTTCCTTGTCTGGCTAATTTCACTTAGCACAGTGACCTCCAGGTTCATCCATGTTGTCACAATTGGCAAGATTTCCTTCTTTTTTATGGCTTGAATAATATTTCATTGTGTTATATAGCACATTTTCTTTATCTATTCATCCATCAGCAGACACTTAGATTATTTCCAAATCTTGGCAATTATGAATAATGCTACAATGAACATGAGAGTGCAGATATCTCTTCAAGATACTCATTTTGTTTCCTTTGATATATATCCAGAAGTGAAATTGCTGAATCATATGATAGTCCTATTTTTAAATTTTTGAGGAACCTCCATACTGTTTTCCACACTGGCTGTACTAGTTTACATTCCTATCAACAGTGTAAAATGGTTCCCTTTTCTCTATCCTCATCAACATTTGTTATCTTTTGTATTTTTGATAATTCCATTTGAACAGGTGTGGGGTGACATCTTATTGTGGCTTTGATTTGCATTTCCCTGGTGATTAGTGATGTTGATTGTCTTTTCATGTAACTGCCAGCCATTTATATATCATCTTTGGAAAATTTTCTATTTAGGTCCTTTGCTCATTTTTAAAAAAATTTATTTGCTATTGAGTTGTGTGAGTTCCTTACATATTTTAGATATTAACCCCTTATCAGATATATGGTTTGCAAATATTTCCTCCCTTTCTGTAGGTTACATTTTTGCTTCGTTGATTGGTTCCTTTGCTGTGCAGAAGCTTTTCAGTTTGATGTGGTCTTACTTGTTTATTTTTGCTTTTGTTGCCTTGTGCTTTTAGTATTATGTCTAAAAAAAATCAAGACCAATGTCAAGGAGATTTTTCCCTGTGTTTTCTCCTAGTAATTTCATGGTTCCAGGTCTTACATTTAAGTCTTTAATCCATTTCAAGTTAACATCTCTGAGTTTTTTAAGATAGGAGTTCAATTTTCATTCTTTTGCATGTGAATATCCAATTTTCCCAACACCATTTATTGAAGAGATTATCCTGTCCACATTGTGTATTCTTGGCACCCTTGTTAAAATTTAGTTGATGCAAACACACAAGTTTATTTCTAGGAACTCTATCCTATTCCGTTGGTCTTTGTGTCTGTTTTCATACCATACCATACAGTTTTGATTACTCTAGTTTTGTAATATAGTTTGAAATAAGGAAGTGAGATGCCTCCAGTTTTATTCTGCTGTCTCAAGATTGTTTTGGCCACTTGAGGGTCTTTTGTGGTTCTACATGAAATTTATCATGTGTGTCCTTAAAAATAATAGGATTTTAAAATAATAATCTATAGTAAAGTGATGTCTCCATAATAAGGCAATACAAAAAAACAAAAAATAAATGAACAAACAAAAAACAGAACTTAGAAAATGAGGAGGAAAATGTTTTTGTTCATATAGAAACTTAAAATTTGTCTATTTCAAGAGACACTGTAAAGTTGAAATAAAATGAGAATGAGATAATATTTACAAATCATTTAAGAGAAGGGGTTGATATCAATAATATATTCATTTTCTATAAGTTAATGACACCAATTAATAGCCCACAAAATAGGCAAAAAACACCCCAGGCAATTTAGAAATAGAAGATGCCAATAACCACATAATATGTATTCAACCCCTCTACTATTCATGAAAATACTAATTTTTTTAACATCTTTATTAGAGTATAATTGCTTTACAATGGTGTGTCAGTTTCTGCTTTATAACAAACTGAATCAGTTATACATATACATATGTCCCCATATCTCTTCCCTCTTGCATCTCCCTCCCTCCCACCCTCCCTGTCCCACCCCTCTAGGTGGTCACAAAGCACCGAGCTGATCTCCCTGTGCTATGTGGATGCTTCCCAGAAAATACTAATTTTAAGATAATAATTCTTTCCTCATTAGATTGGCAAAAGTTAGAAGTATTGATAAATCCATACCAGTAAGGGTAAAGTTAAATGAATTATTTTATTCACTATTAGCAAGTGCATAGTTAAATTATTTGTTAAATAATTAGGCATTATTTATTAAAGTTTAAAATATTTATAATTTGAAGTTATACACCTCATTTTCACATTGTCTACCCAGTTCATAAAAAAATCCCATCTGCTCTACCTTTAAAATATGTCTTGAGTACACCAATACTTACTAATACATAGTCCTAGTCCAACATATCATAATCTGTAGGTTGAACTAATGCAGTAGTCTTCTAAGAGTCCCCTACATCCATCCTTTCTCCCTGTGTTCTCCTCAGAGCAGCCAAATCAGATCATGTGATTCCCACCCCCACAACCCACTTTGCCCTGCCTTCCCACAGATCCTCCCTCTACCTTCTCTTTAAAATTCTCCTACTTCTTCCTTTCACACTTACCTGTAAGATCTAATTGCCTTTGCCATGGAACACAGGATCTTACATGATCCAGCCCTTTGTAATTCTCTGACTTCATCTCTTAACCACTCTTCCTTCTGCTTCCTCACTGCAGTCCAGCCTCACTCTATTTTTGGTGTGCCTCAAACCAGTCATCACTCTGGTTTTTACACTTGCTTTTACCTTTGTCTGAAATCCTTTGCTTCTGATCATGGCATGACTGTCTGCCACAAATCACTCAGGACTTTGCCTGAATATTATTTCCTCAGATTTTCCTACCATACTATCTAAAATAGCAATCCCACACCCTGTCATTACCTATGTGCTTAATTTGCCTTTCTTTTTAAAATTTTCATTGTACTTACTACAACCTGCCATTATATTCTGTGTTTATTTGCATACATTTTTATTGATTGTCTCCTCTAATAGTAGGTAAGTTCCAAGGGAACACTTCTTTATCACTGTATCTTCAGCACATACAATGGTGCCTGGCACATACTAGGCACTCAATAAATATTTGTTTGATGAAAGAAAAAAATATATGAATGGATAGTATTTGAATATGCAAATCCACTGCTAGGACTCTCTTATTTAAAGAAGAGATGGTTACACAAAACTATTCATATGTCCATTTTCTTGGATACTTTGTAATAGCAAACTTCAGAAAAAAATCCACTGATACAAAAGATGAATCATCGATGGTTCACATATGCTAAGAAATGCCAGGCAGCCAGTTGGAAAAAAATGAGCTAGATTTTAATGTAGAGATCCGAAAAGGTATCAGTAATACATTGTTAACTCAAAAGAAGCAGATCACATACCTGCCTAGCTTTAATTGCATATATATTATCTATGCTATCTATCATGCATGCAGTTTTTAAAAATTTGGGTAGTAGCTACAAAAATCTTTAATTCTCTTTAACTCAACATATCCCCCAAATATTTTGCTATTAAATCTATCTTGTCTGAATATTATATTAACCTTGGTACAGAACATGATTGTAAAGAGAACAATGGCTATGTGATTTTGTATTTTATTACAACATGATTTTCCACCTCTAGAAATTCAAATTTAGGAGTACATACCAGAAAGTAAAGGCAGCGGGATCCATATATTGATATACTATGTAATTTTCTCTTGCCTATCATTGTGGAATGCTTTAATTTGTTATCCAAAGTTTGGGCAATTCCAATGTTATTGCATATTATTTCCAGAGAAAACAAAATAACAAGAGAAAAACAAAATTAAAATTGACTACTTAGATCACCAGCATTTGATAGCTTCTGTATACTTGACCCCTTTACCTTTCTCATTCCTTATTTTGTTTAACCTTTGGTTGGTATTTGGCAGTTAGCCCATCCACTGAAGACAGTAATTAATAAAATATGCATTGTGGTCTTGTTTTTCTGAGCTATTTCAAAGGAGCTGGCTTTCAAAGCTATGAAGACATTTCCCTACCAGAAAGTTTACATTTTCTTTATAAAAGTTGACTTACCAAGAGTTTGTATGAAATTAAATTAAATGAATGAGATGTAAAAAGGAAATCTTATCATGGAAGATGAACACAGTTAAAAATCATTTTAAAAGAGCATGAGGTGTCATTTCACCTGCCAAGTAAGTAGTATTATCTTTTAAAATTAGAGCTAACTTAGTAATATCAGATTTAGGACTCTGAAAAATCAACCATGTTAGAATCAATCTCTTCTGCATTGGTAAAATTATTTGCGTTAATTTGAAATGACATTCTGTATCTTCTAAAACTGTGTTTAACTTTTAACACATTTCCCCTGTAAAATTTTCTTTCTCTATTTTATTGGTACCCAACAATTCTAGAATATTTTGTTGAATTTGATCATTCCTTGTGTTTATTTAGAGATTATGACAGTTTTTGATATAAATCAGATTTCAGAACATGGCCAGATAAATGGTACTCACTAGTGTAAAGTCAGTATTGTTTTTTTGTTTTTTGAATTGTATTTTTTTAATATACAGCAGGTTCTTATTAGTTATCTATTTTATACATATTAGTGTATATATGTCAATCCCAATCTCCCAGTTCATCCCACCACCACCACGCCATCCCCCGCTTTCCCCCCTTGGTGTCCATATTTTTGTTCTCTATATTTAGAGTCAGTATTTTTAACTCAACAGAAAAGTACTAAGACCTAATCAATTAAATGCTAAAAAACCATGGTTTTATGGCTCAGATCCTGTATTTAATAAGGGACAGCTCTGCCATCACAAGACCACTGCCTCACACCCATAGCAACTCTGGTCACTTCTTTATTTGCTGGAGCTAGAGAAATGGAATAAGGTTTCTGGGCAGGGAGAATGCTAATTGATGTCCAGGACAAGGGCATAGGAGAATAGGTCTCATCCTGTCAGTGACTTGTTTTCCTATTTCCTTATCTAGACCATGAATTCCTAAGGGTGAAGAACCTATTTCATTCATCTCTATACTCAATCAACAATGCGCCTGACTTTGTATGTGAGTTGATGAGTGAATTAATTGCTATTTAGGATGATCTGAACTATTGCAGTGCCTTGGAAATAAAGACTATGGTTAAGGAAGAAACCATAGTAATGTGCTGTGGCCTAAAATCAATGTTAATCATCCCTTATTAAAACTGCATGGCCCCCTCTGTCCCATTTGAGTTTTACTGAGGTAGATATTCCAATTATTCATATCAAGTGTACTCTACCTCTGGATGTCTATGAATAGGAAAGAGTTTATGGCTATAGCTAAATAAAGCTAAGAAGCAAAAAAGCAAAACAAAAAACAACTGTTTATTTGATTTGTCAGACAGCATCTTAAGGACCAATCTTTATTTAATTTTTTAGTTTAAGCCCTCTATATTTCTTTTGCTGATCCTCCTGACTCAGCTTTTTGAGAAGTGAGTACTCCTTCAGAGAGCTGATCTGTTGGAACTCTGTATTATCTGTCCTCCTACCATTCAAGGCCTGTCACTCTATCACTTAGCTTCAAATAATCAGCATAACTTGGTGTATCCAAGAGAGTCTGTCTGCACATCTCAGTACCTACCACCCAGGGCATCTGGGTGAGGAGAAAGGGACAATGGGTGAGCATTGAGGCTTTATGAACTCTCTAAAAGGATATGCAGTCATTCCCTGGTATTGGTGGAGAAATTGGTTGCAGGTCCCCACCCCCACACCCACCCCCAGATACTAAACTTTGAGGATGCAGAAGTCCCTTATATAAAATGGTGTTATAGGGGCTTCCCTGGTGGCGCAGTGGTTGAGAGTCCGCCTGCCGATGCAGGGGACACGGGTTAGTGCCCCGGTCCGGGAGGATCCCACATGCCGCGCGGAGCAGTTGGGCCCGTGAGCCATGGCCGCTGAGCCTGCGCGTCCGGAGCCTGTGCTCCACAACGGGAGAGGCCACAACAGTGAGAGGTCCGCGTACCGCAAAAAAAAAAAAAAAATGATGTAATAGAGTCAGCCCTGAATATGCCTGGTCCGTGGGATTAAATTCCATACATGGTTGGTTGAATGTATCTCTATGGAACCCATGAATATAGAGGGGTCATTGTAAACGTTATGTTTTTACCCTGGAAAGTAAGTCCATTGCTCTTTATTATCCATAATAAAGTCCCAGTTTGGGACTGCCCCAAACTGGAAACATTTTTACCTTATTGTCTGTGCTGCCACTGTTACTTGATGCTAAAGTTCCTTTAAAAAAAAAAAAATCAACATCTAACCAAATTCCAGGATCAAATATAATCTCACATCTATGAAAATTTACCCACCTTTGTCTTAAAAATTTAAGATTTAGGTCTAAGATCAGACGTACTTAGTGCTTGGGGCGAAGCTGCTCCTAAGCTCCCAAGATGTAGCTCGTAAATGTAGATATACGTATGTGTACATGTGTGCTCCCACTCACCTTATTATACGTATATCTCTTAGTTCGCTGAGACTGCTATAACAAAATGCTATAGACTGGCTGGCTTAAACAACAGACATATATTTCGCACACTTCTGGAGGCTGGGAAGTATAAGACCAAGCTGCCAGAAGTTTTACTTCCTAGTGAGAACCCACTTCCTGGCCTTTTCTCAATGTGTGCTTGTGGAGAGAGAAAGAGAAAGAGCTTTTGTTTCTCTTTTTTCTTTTCAGGGCACTGATCCTGTCATGAGGGCCCCACTTTCATGACCTCCTCTAAACCTAATTACCTCCAATACCATCACACGGGGGATTAGGGCTTCCAAAGTTTGACTTTTGAGGGCACACAAACGTCCAACCCTTAGCAACATACATTTAGACATACTCACATTTACATCTGTATTTATTTCTATATCTACCTCTCTATATTGATAACTATATTTATACTATCAGCAATCCAAATCTAATACCACACAGGGTTCATTCCATATTTGTAACTATTCTTTGACAGCAAGGAATCCAATTTACTTATTTGATCAACACCCTCCTACATATAACCAGTCACCTGTTCTCACCTCTGTTCTAACCCCCATGGAAATTCCCTTCGCATCCTCTTCTGAATCCAGCACCCCATACTGGGCCACCACTGCCACTGTCTTCTTGCAGGAACACTCTCCTCACTCTGCTGGCCACTGACCAGGTTACTCTAATTGCCATCCCATTTGTGACACCCTCCTTACCCTGCTCTGTCTGCCCTCCTAAACTCTCTCTTTACCCTACTCAGGCTCCAGAGCCCCAGGCAGGATCATTGCCATTAGTGTCTTTCTCCTGCTTTTGCTCAAACCGTGTGCCAAGTTGTGAAGTCCCCCCAGACCCACAAGGATGCCTACTTTGCTCAGCCCATCTATTGGCTTTTGGTCTGATTTGTTCATGAAGGGAAGTAACAGGAAAAAAAAAAAAAAAAAAAGGAAGAGATAGAGGAAGTAGAGGAAGAAAAGAAAAAGGAATGACAATAGGTTTTCAAAGGCACATCAGCGTATGCTTATAAACAAAACAAAACAAAATAGATATGCCTGGCAATAGCTCTCACCACTTTAAAATTCCTAAAATATTAAACATCGTTGGAGTCAGCATGTTGTATTGAGTAAACATTTCTATATAGATCTAGAGGTTAAAAAGCCACCAAGAAAAAGTACACACAAAGGTTTTCAACATGATGTTCATCTTTAGGTTCTGCCTGGGTTCAATTTAAGAAGCTCTAAGTAATCATTTATAACATGAAACCAGCATTCAGCAAGCATCTTTTGAAAATAGTTTATGGGAAAAAATATGTGGCCGGGAACAGAGATACTACCAGGCTTATCAATGGATCAGGCTTGAGATTTAAAGTCGGTTGGAACAGTAGTTCCAAGGGCAGCCAAATGCCCTTGTTCAAATCCTGGTTAAGACACTTATTAAACTGTATGATGTTAGACAAATTGATTAACATTTGTGTCTTTCAGCTTCCTCCCCTATAAAATGGGAATCATAGCAATAACCACATTGTTGTGAGGATTAAATGAGATAATTTTTCTAATTGGCTGAAGAGTTTCTGGCACATATTATTGTCTAAGTGTTTACTGCTATTATTGGGATGGGGTGGAGTTGACGGCCACTTGTTAAGAGTTTGCTAGTGTTAAGCAGGGAAGGCAGTCTGCCAGCCTGAAGTGAAAGGCATTTTGAATAGAAGAGATTTCTTAGAAGGCTAGATCTATGATTATGGATAAACAGAAATCTGGAAGCTAGGTCAGAAGGAAAGCTGTGTTATATGGGAAAGTTTAAATGGCATTACAGTTTTGAGACAGGAATTTTGTCTGCTCATTGTGGTAAACAAGTTAAAAGGCAAGAGGGAGTTTTACACTGGGTTTGCTAGGGTAAGCATGTTTAGGCAGTTGGAGTAATATTTTCTACCATTGGATAAAGTGTAATTATCAGCACTTATGAGCCAATCAAGTAGCTTTCTGATACTTCTCTGGCTTAGAATTACTGCTATTTTTACTTTCCAATCTCAAAATCATGTGTAAGTTAATATTTTAGATTTAAAATTTAAAAAGGGAAAGACACTTATCCTAAGATCTCAATCTCATACCTGGTATTCAAAAGATAAAAAACAAATCATCGTTATTTATGACTTCCTGCTCATCCCAATGTACTTTTGTGTAGTCCAGAATGGCAGTGTAGTCCAGATTGGTGTGGACTTACTCAAATTTGCTTTCACTGTTTTTCTTACGTGTGTGACTCTGAGTTACATTTCTGCAATTACATCTACCACATGGGGTCTTCTAAGAGTAATGGAGATAAAATATCTCCAATATTGCACAATGTTTGGCCCATATTAATTAACGAAGCATAACAAAGAGGGAGCAGTAATGGTCTCCATCTCTCCCCACCCCAAAAAAGGGCAAATGATAATGACTTTTAAGAGCCATAACACAAAACCTATGCAGAATATATCAGACATTTGCAGATTTGGTACTTCTGTGCTATTTGCCTATAGAAGAGAGTGAAGGAAAGCAAAATTTGCCATCGCAAAATATGTCTCTTTGACATAAGGATTATTTTGAGCTGATTATTTTTTAAGAAACTGCAGACACGGGAGAAGCTCTGAAAACAGAGTAAGAGTTACTCTTTTCTAAAAGATATTTACATTGATAAGGGAATATCCATTTGTAAGCGTGTCTCCCTTTCTGTACCAGGAAGAGATGGAGGACTCTAACTCTCTAGAAACTCTTAGCAATGGAGAAGGCTACTGACTTAAGTCTGCTTAACAATACTGTGTTTACTGTGCTTTTCCTGGTAACTTCTAACAACTGCCCCCCCTACCTGCCCCCCCCCCCCACATCTGTTGTCTTTAGCTGGATATGTTATTTAAGGCAGTGGCTTGGGCCATTTTGGAGTTATTCAGTTTTCCTGGGTATCTCCCATGTATGCAGGAAGTATTGATATATGTATTATTAAACCTCTGTTTGTTTTTCTCTGTTAATCTTTTCATTGCAGGGCGTGTCTCAGCCAAGAGCTTAGTTCTAGGTAAAGGTAAAGTTAGTTTTCTTCCCCCACAAGAGCAGTCAGCCCAACTTCTCCCTTTCCAAATTATTAAAGCTTCATTCTGATTTATATGTTTTATTCTTTTGGGGTAAATGACTCTCCATCTCTAAATCCAAACAGTATGAATCTGTAAAGTGTGCAAGGCGTGTGACAAGTCCACCAATAGTACGGAAGTCTACAAGGTAGAAGCTGCTTGCATTGTGAAGCCTTTTAAAGCCACACTGACCTTCCATATACTTTTGGTTTTTTTAATTTCAGGAGACAGCTAGTATATATTTGTTTAATTTGAGGATGGTTAGTCACAGTGGAAAAAAAAACTATCATCTTAACCAGGAACATGACTTAGGTTGTCAGGAGGCAAAATGTACTACTCATTGGGTTGCTCTTTTCATTCATTTCTACTAGGATTCAGGCTGTGATTTGCCAAGGGTCCCAATATGGCATAATGATGTATCTAACAGCAATCAGATGTCCTGAGAATAATCTCTACTTTCAAGGGTAGAGTTAGCACTCAGGTTGTAATAAACGAAAATGTAAAACACTACTGGGAAAGACATAAATTTTAGCAAATAGGAATTTAGCAGTGTCGATTGAATGTGTCTGTGTCTCAGAGTAAGAGGGAGCCAACTGAGACAAACATCATGGTTTCCACATTCCTCAGCTGCTTCCTAATATCTATCAGAGAGTGAAGACATATTCTCTTCCTTGAAGGTATTGGCAGTTACCCTTCACAGAGTAGCACATCAACAAATGGATCTTATTATACATAAGAAACATTGAAAATATCGAAAATGTAATTACTGACTGAGTACATAGCAGTACCGAAATGGGCCAATCTTCATTGCAACAGGAACCCTCACATTGAAACTTATATCCATGTATTCAAAGGATTCCCTAACAATTTTTTTTCAATATGTTTTAAATGAAATTCTATTCTATACAATAAAATTACACTAAAGTGCTAAGAATTTCCATCACCCCATAAAGTTTACTGTAACATTTGAATTTTTGCTATTTATGAATAGCTATATCAGTAGTATACTACATTTACTTAATCAAAGTTATATATTGATACTATATTCGTCACTTTGCTGCCATGACAAGCAATTGCCAAACTTCAGACATTTATTTCTAGTCATATCACATGATCAGGGCTGTGAATCAACTGCTTTGGTCTCCCCTATGTGTCCTTTAATTCCAGAATTAAAGAGCACTCCCTATTTGTAACATAATGTTTCTATAGCTTAGGGAAATGAGTAAGTGGACTGGTGGAAAACATAATGGCTTTAAAAGTCCCTGCTCAGATGTCGCACATGTCATACTCACTGACATTTCACTGTCTAAAACCAGTCACTTGGACAAGCCCCAAAACGGTATCATGGAGATATAGATTCCTCCACCACACATAAGGCAAGTCACAAGGCAAAAGGTAGGAATGGATAAGCCTCTTGCAGAAAAAAAAAAGATGGGAATAACTATATAATCTATAATATATACTCAACATATATTCTTTAAATATCATTGGTATTCGCCTAGCCAAATGTCTTCATTTCTCAAAATTCACAAATGGTTAAGCAGTTTGAATCAGTTTTCACATTGTAATCAGACGGTGGGAATGGAACAGAAAGAATCAGTTGGTTAAATTAACCAAATAGATTTTACAGTTAGAAGCTTTTTCATACACTAAGAAAAAAAAGAAAAAAGAAAAAAACAAGGCCTACCCTATAGGGTTGTTAAGAAAATGGACATAAGATAAATGAAACCCCAAAATATTGGATGCAGAGTACCATCTATAGCAATAAATGTTATTTTCCATCTGGTTTCTTACACAGAATCAGTTATATGAAGATTTCTAGTCTTCAAAATATTCAGTATAATCAGATACATAGTATGTAGCAAACGAAATATTTGAATACATTTTGTTGGGCTACAACAGTGGAGATAAAGTCTGAAATAGTATCACAAGTTTTAAAAATTCATACATGCAGTCTTTCATTTTTTTTCTTACACCAGAGGATAAAGAAAATAAAAAGGGAAATGGGGACAAAACACTAAGGGCTAGGTTGAGCACATTTCATGCCATGTTACATAAACTAAATTCTTTTTTTTAATTAAAGGATGTAAATTGCCAGGCAATAATTTTTTTTAAATTGCACTAAACATAATATTGTTGCTATTGAAGATGTGAATAAATGAATACTGCAAACAATACTGAATTTAAACATATATATTTACTTCTGTAGTTTAAAAAAAAGTCCTCTTTAAATTATATGCTCAAAAGAAATTCCTAGCAAGATTTATTTAGTATTGGGACTTCCCGGGTGGCACAGTGGTTAAGAAGCTGCCTGCCAATGCAGGGGACACAGGTTCGAGCCCTGGTCTGGGAAGATCCCACATGTCGCGGAGCAACTAAGCCCGTGCTCCACAACTACTGAGCCTGCTCTCTAGAGCCCACGACACAACTACTGAGCCCACGTGCCGCAACTACTGAAGCCTACATGCCTAGAGCCCGTGCTCCACAACAAGAGAAGCCACCTCAATGAGAAGCCCTTGCACCGCAACGAAGAGTAGCCCCCACTTGCTGCAAGTAGAGAAAGCCTGCACGCAGCAATGAAGACTTAATGCAGCAAGAGAGGAAGGAAGGAAGGAAGGAAGGAAGGAAGGCAGATAAAAAAAATTATTTAGCATTTTTAAGTGTCTAAAATCAAAATGCTAAGATCTGTTCAATTGTTTATATTATTAACTGTGCGGTGCACTTACTTGACCCCAAATGCCCACTCCATCTTTCCAAACTTTTTGGAAAAGAATCAATATAGAGATAAAGAAAAAAAGTATTCTAATCTTGGAAGTGATGAGTTAAATAAACATGCAAAGGATTATGTTATAGTATTCCATTAAAGAACAATGACCAAGACTGCCTTAATATTCCTTTAGCTTGACTAAACTTTATAGACAGGTTTCTTCCTGACTATAGGCCCCTGACTTCCCTTGTCCTAGAGCATTTACTTGCCACTGTAAATTCTTTCTCTGCCCCTTTGAAGTGTAGATTTTTTTTCCCAGTGTCTTGCCAGTTTTACAGGAGAGGAATAACTTTCACAAGGACCTGGACACCATCCCTTTGAAATGTAATCATCAGGAAAGATAGGAACCTTTTCCCTGGTCTCTGTGGGATGATAAGAGTTTGATTAGATGGGAGCCAATTTGCAAACACTGATGGCTTATTCACATTGATCAACCCCCCACCTAAAGTCCTTCAGTACTTCACCACCAGCTCATCCCAGTGCTTAAAATTCCTCCACCTTCTGCTTCAGGGATGTTGAGTCCAGTCTCTCCCCTCTGTTGCAATAGTCTTGACTCTATTTCAGTAGCCTTGAATAAAGTCTTCCTTGCTCCATCCTGTGTAGTTTTTCTTTGACAACAGAAATAACTGTTTCCTAGACTGGTTTAAATACAGCCCTAACTAAGGATAGGGAAATATACTAGAATACCTCTTGAAGTTTTTAAACTCCTCAAAGGAAAGTCACAAACTGAAATGACTTCTAAGATCACTGAAAATGTCAGATGATACCTGCTCCATAATAAAACAAAACAAAACAAAAAACACTTAGTTATGGAGCCCTTATTTCATATCCCCCAAAAAACAAACTTTGAAAGTGACATCATTTGCTTCAGAGTGACTCACACTTCATGAAGCAGCCAAAGAAAATTAAATTTACTTGAAGCCACCCAAATGCTGTTTCACTGTATCAGTGTGTGGCAGAAATAATACTACAGGACGTAAATCCATTTTCCGTTTTAGAAAGACAAGACTTCTGTAATGAGATGGAGCGCAGAGAGCAGCATTATCATATATTGTCATTGAAATATATTTCCCTAGTGGTTTTGCCCACAAAAGTATGAAATTGAGATGGAAAATAAAACAGGTGATACTGTAGACAGAAGGTTACTGAGTATGCATTATCAAAAATGTGTGACTTACTTAAACAAACAGTTGGTTTTCTGATTGATGGGAATTCAGATTAGATCTTTAGAAGTCCTGAATTTAAGGTGATGGAGGCCTGAATGCGTCAGAGATTCATATCAACTTTACTGTTCCAATCTACAGGCAAGATAAGAAGCAATAAGTACATGAAGATAAGATGAGTCTTGCTTTTACTGGGAAAAAAAACAATAAAAAGAACTAAATAAAGGTCCTATGGTTCAGGGTAAGGGAGTGAGAGGTGGACAAACCCCTTTCATTTCTGTGAGAAAATTGCAAATTCTGTGATGCTATATAAATTGCTTTGATATTCTTGAGGAACCGTTGGAGCTGGAGAAACATGATCAGTACCCACTTTATCTTTTGTTCTTTCTTCCAGGAAAGTCAAAACAATGTACATTTTATCCAAAGCATAAATAAGTAAAAAAAAAAAATCTTTCCAAATGGTTTTAAAACGTACATCAACTTTTATTGTTCCTTCAGCTTTTTGAAAATGGAAGATATCAAGTTTAGGGCCCTGGTGGAGTGCTATTTTTAATGAAAAGATGAACTTCAGAAATAGAATAACTTTGTTTTCAATCTCTCAGTACTGATTAATTAAAAAGGGAATTGTTTCTCTTAAAAAAATCTATATATCACCTATATATCTCTCCATTCATTTATCTATACAGCTAACAAATCTCAGTTAAATATCTATTATCTTCCTATAGAATATGGATATTTAGCAGCTAGCATAGTGTCTGGCATCTAACAGATATATACACATACAAAAAGAAATTATAGTTCAACCTAAAATTTATATTTACTTTGTCATTTATTCTGGCCAAATACGAAGACTAACTATGTCTCAAAGAATACTGTATTCATCTTCTCAAAAATGGTAGGACAAAATTGAATGGAATATGCCAAGGGAACAATGAGCCATCCTGCAGAAGCAAAACAGGGATATTTCTTGCCATCTGCAGATTAGAAAGCAATTCCTTTAGCTATGAGCACATGGACTGGGTAGACTTTCTCTTAGAAAACATTTAATAAACTGGTAAATGCGTTTCCCTGAGTTCTGGGAGCAGCTCTAGCAAATTAGTAGAACCCAAGGAGGGGGTCGTTGGAACCTCTGATCTATAGCCATTTGCTCAGAAGCACAGGTGATAACCTGGGTTTGTGACTGGCATCTGAAGTGTGTGTGGGGGAGGTGAGGGGCCAGACTTATGGAACTGAGCCCTTAACCTGTGGAATCTGACACTATCTCCAGGAAGATAGTATTAGAATTGAGTTAAATGTAGAATACTCAGCTGGTGCTGCAGAGAATTGCTTGGTGTGGGGGAAAACCTTCACACATTTAGTGACCAGAAGTGTCAGAAGTTAAGTGTTCTGTTTGAATAGCAAAGGAGACACACAGGAAAGAAATACACAGTAAGGAAGAAGTGGGTTTTTCCCCACCGAAGGAAGAAACTTGAGTTTTCCCTTTAAAGATGGAGATAGAGTTCAAAGAATTTCTCTTGACCCTTGTGATATTTTTCTTGTTTGTTAACAGCTTCATGGAGGTAAAATTCACATGATATACAATTCACCCATTTAAAGTGTACAAATCAATTTCTTCAGTATATTCGAAGAGTTTGTACAGCCATCACTATAGTCAATTATAGAATGTTTTCTACACTAGAAACCCCATACACATCAGCAGTCACTTCCCATTTCCTCTGACCCCTTTAGGTCTAGACAATCACAAATCTTTTTGTTTCTCTATATTTGTATATTCTGGACCTTTCATATAAATGAAATCATACAATATGTAGCCTTTTGTGCCTGGCTTCTTTTACTTAGCAAAATGTATTCACGGTTCATCCATGTGCAGCATGTATCAACACTGCATTCCTTTTATTTTGCTGAATAATACTTTATTTTGTGTGCCTGTAACATTTTATTTATCCATTCACCATTTAAAAGACATTTGAATTTTTCTGCTTTTTAGCTATTATGAATATTTTTCCTGTGATATTCATATACAAGTTTTTGTGTAAACATATGTTTTTATTTCTCTTGAAAATATACCTAGGAGTGGAACTACTAGGCCATATGGTAACTCTAAGTTTAACCAACTAAAAACATAGACTATTTTCCTAAGTGACTGCACCATTTTACAATACTATCAGCATTGCATGGAGGTTGAAATTTCTCCATATCTTCACCAATACTTGCTATTAAATGTGTTTTTAGTTATAGCCATATTAGTGTTTGTGACATGGTATCTTACTGTGGTTTTGATTTTGATTTCTCTAATAACTAATAAGTTTGAGTATATTTTATATGTTTACTGGTCACTTGTTCATCATTCCTGGAAAAATGTCTCTGTATCTTGTACCCATTTTGTAGATAACCTATATGGTTTATTGTTGAGCTGTAGAAGGTTTTTATATATTCTGGATACTGGCATTTTATCAGGTATAATATTTGCAAATATCTTCTCCCATTCTGTGGATTACCTTTTCAGTTTCTTGGTGATATCCCTTGAAGCACAAAAGTTTTTAATGTTGATGCCCAATTTATATGTTTTTTTCTTTGTTTGCTTTTCACATCTAAGAAATTTTCTAACCAAAGATCATGAAAATTGACTTGTATCTTTCATCTAAAAGTTGTATAAATTTAGCTGTTGAATTAGGTTTATGATCCATTTCCAGTAATTGTTAAATATGGTAAGGAGTTAGAAGCATAAATTCATTCTTTTGCATGTAAACAGTTGTCCCTGCACCATTTTTTGAAAATAGCATTATTTTTTCATTGAATTGTTTTGGAACACTCGTCAGGAATCAATTAACCAATAATTGTGAGGGTTTATTTTTGAACTCCAAATTCTATTTCATTAATTTATATTTCTAGCCTATGCTAGAATCACACTATCTTGATATATCTTTGAAGTAAATTCTTGAAATCAAGAAGTGTGTCATCCAACTTTGTTCTTCTTTTTAAATATTATTTTAACTGTTACTTGTCCTTTACATTTTCATATAAGTTTAGGACCACTTGTCAATTTTTTCAAAAAGATAGATGATAAGGATTGATAGATTGATAAGGATTTTACTGAGTCTATAGATTATTTTCAGAACTACTGCCAATTTAACAATATTGTCTTCTTTTGAGTATTGTTGTGAATATCTTTGAGGTATCTTCCAGTTTATGTAGGTCTTCTTTGATTTTTTCAACAATGTTTTAGGCTTCTCAGTACAAGTTTTGCACTTTTTTGGTTAAATTTAATTTTAGGCATTTCATTCCCTTTTACGTTACAGTACTTTAAATTGAATTATTTTAATTCCATTTATGAAAAAAAATTATAAATTTATTTATTTTATTCATATTAAAATGGAATTATTTAAACTTCATTTATGGTTCATTGCTAGACTGTAGAAATATAGTTGATTTTTTACTTTGATCTTATATCCTGCCACATTACATCCTGCTGAACTGCTACACTAGTTCTAGTAATATTTAGTTGCTGAACATACTTTGAATAATTTTAATCCTTTTCAATTTATTGAGGCTTGTTTTATCATCTAACTTATGGCCTTTCCCAGGGAATATTCTGTGTGCACTTGAGATGAAAATATTTCTTACTGTTGTTGGGTGAGGTGTTCTATAAATGTCTTCAGGTCTAAGTAGTTTATACCACTATTTAAGTATTCTATTTCCTGGTTGACCTTCAACCTAGTGGCTCCATCCATGCTTGAAAGAGTGGTAGTGAAATCTCAGCTATTACTGTTGAATTTTCAATTTCTTCTTTCAATGATATCCATTTTTGCTCCATGTATTATACAGCTCTTCTTTTTAGGTCCATATGTTTATAATTGTTTTGTCTTCCTAATTTATTAAACACTTAATCATTAAAAAATGTCCCTCTTTATTTGTAGTAACTTTTTTAATCTTAAACTCCATTTTGTCTGATATTGATATAGCCATTTCAGCTATCATATGGTTGCAGTTTATATGCATATCTCCTCCCATCCTTTTACTTTCAACCTATTAAACACAGTTTGAATTTAAAGTACATCTCCTGTAGAAAGCACACAGGTGGACAGTCGGATATTGTATTTTGTTTGCTTGTTTCTTAATTCTGTTTTACAGTCTCTGCCTTTTGATTAGGTTGTTTCACATTTAATTTTATTATTGATATTGTTGATTTTGCCTGCCATTTTGGTGTTTGTTTTCTACATATCTCACATCTTCTATTCTTCTATTCTTCCTTTGCTCTTTTCTTTTTCATTAATTGAATGTGATCACTTGTTCATCCTAAACTTAGTTGGATTAACTTCTGCCTAAATCTGTTGAATAGTTGATTGTTATACTAAAATTACTTATTTAGGCAAAGAGTTTGCTAACCAAAATTATCTGAAGAATACATTTATTACAAGAAAACCCTAATAAATCCCTAAGAGTTGAGTCAAAATAATGCATGATTCAGAATGTCACTATTCAAACGCCCACTTCACAAAAGATTTTACATATATTTCATTGTGAATATTCAGTAATAGGATATTTACTATGTTGACAAACTTTGTTCTGTGCTTTCCCCATTGTCATGGAATCCATCTATTATGAAAAAACTAGATAAATAAATAACATAAAATAAATATCTAGAAGTAACATGGGTTATCATTTTCAATTGTTATGATACTTAGAATCCATTATGCACTATAAGAAAATATAAGACTTCTTCTGGGTTGAAATGGTTGTTTGATTATATCTTGCATTTGGATTAATTTAGAGTGATGTCTCAATTATACTTTGGTTTCATGAATATTTATCTTGTCCCAGTGTACAACAGTTCAATTTACTTGGATTTTAAAAAGTTATAGCCTCAATTTTTTTCCTTTCTGAAAAAAGTGCTAGTTTCTAAGCATAAAAAGAACTGAATTTTCAAGAATTTTATTTTTAGACTATAACAAAATGAGTAGAAACACTGCCCACATATAGAGACATGTAAACAACCTATCATTTCTAAGAAGATCACACATTTTTTCTTTCCTTAGGTGCATGTATTGAAACAGTTGGAAAATGAAGATTTGGGGATCACATTAACCCTATTTAGCACAGCCATGAGATTATTATGAATTCACCTGAAATGTAAGTTGAACAGTTGACCAATGTCACTAATTATTTTTCAATCAATATTAATCAATTTTGAAGCAAAATTTCTTTTTATTAATTTTTTTTATGTTCCACAGTAAAGTGTAGACATTCTCTTAAATAGGTCTTGAAATCTTCTTGTTACACCTAGTCTTTGAAATTTTATTTCTCTTTGAGTATTAAAAATAGAATCTTTCTACCATTACATTTATAACAGGTTACAGTTTCATATAAAAATGTTTTTGATTTTTTGTTTTAATCGTATTGACACTCATCTTTTGAATGTTTTATTTGCAATAGTTTCTGCATTGTTTTGATTGGATTTTCTAGGCATATAATGACAGTAGTTAATATAGGTACATTTATTCCTTTCCTAAGAATAGCTTTTTATTCTTATGTCTTGTCTTTACGCATTGTCCAAGACTCCCTAAAGAAAATGTTAATGGTAATGATAGAGGCTCCCCTTGTCTTCTTCCTAATTTATTTGGGAATGATTAGGCATTTTACCCCAAATCAAGAATTTAGACATTGTTTTCAGAAAGAACATAATCATGTTAATTAAATGTTCTCATATTCTTGTTCTGTGTGAGGCTTAATTTTTAGTCAGGAATAATTTTGTTTTTTATTTTCTAGCTCTTTTTTAAGGGGTACCTCTCAAGGTGGTTTTATCTTTTTCTTGTTCTTTAATTTATTAATATTCTGAATTAAATTAATACATTTCTTAACATTGCTCTCTTTATTCCAAGAATGATACTGCTTGGTAATATTGTAATACAGCTGAAATTTATTTTATTTAGGTTTTTAAAAATTGTATTTAAGTCCTATCTTTGCCACTTTTTCTTGTTATATTTCTGGAATCTTTTTCTTTCCATATGCTGGGAAATGTGTTAAATAGTGCATGTGTATGTTTTTTTCTTGAATATTTGATACAATTTACATATGAAACCACCAGGACCTGATTTCCATTCTTCCTCCTCCCTACCTTTTTTTGGTAAAAGTGAAACATATATACAGAATAACAGAAAAATATAACAACAATCACTTATTTACTCACCATTCATAATGAACATTTTGTGCTCATCAAAATTTTGCAGTTTTGCTTCTTTTTTACCTTCAGATTTTTTTAAATAAGAAAATAGAATATTTCAGATTTCTCATTGAAGTATCTTGGAATTTTTTAAATATATGGGCAATCATCTTTTCTAAAAACAAGATTTTCCTTTTTGATCCAAATGCTTCTTATTTATTTTTCTTAGTTTCCTTCCTCCACTAAGACCTGCAGTAGAATATTGATAAGTACTGGTGATGAAGTATTCTTCTCTTGTTCCTGATAAAAATGCTAATAATGTTTCACTTTTAATTTTTTTGTTTTGATACAAGTTTTATATATTTATTATATATTATTATGGTAAAATATATATAAGATTTAACATTTTAACCATCCTTAAGTGTACAATTCAATGTACAACATCATACAACCATAACCACAATCTATTTTCAGAACTTTTTAATGTTCCCAATCAGAAACCACATTGATATTCTGAGGGCAGCCTGGGCTGGAAGTAATATTTTTTTGAAAACACGGACTAGTGTATAGTAGCTCTATGAACAAGGTGTTAAGGTAACCAGAGCAAGGAGCAAATAAATTTGGTTGACAAATTTGAGAAATTACCAGGGGAAATGTGAAAAAAGCTTGTCTCTGAAACATGAGCAGATTAGAAACAGGTGAAGAAAGAGCACAGAATACCACAGGCTATAGGGAGATTATAAACAAAGACTGAGAGGAATTGAAGTTCCTGCAATGTTTATGAAACTGTAAATAATCCAGTAAACAATGAGTGAGGGAGAGTAGGTGAAATTGCAAGAAGCAAGATTTTAGAGGATTTTGAAAACCATATTAGAGCTAGGCTTTATCCTCTTAGTCCCAGGAGGTTATTTGCTATTTTTCACCTGTTGCATGAAAATACCTACGTTTTGATGGATTTTTATGGTGATATTGTGGGGAGAGAAAAAGGAGGTAGAGACAGATGGGACCAATGTTCCAACTGTGAAACATTGATTAGGGCAGTGGGAAATAGAAAGTATGTCCCAGGGGCTATTTTAGAATTAGACTCTCCGGAGCACTACACAATCCTTCAATCACCTTTCTTCCTCATCTGCCTTGCCGTCACCTTTCAAACTGCTCTCCTTGTTCCTTTCTGGGGCATAACTTGGATTATGCTTATCTCCTACTCAAAACTACTCATGTTCCTCTTCCATAACTGAAAGAAAAATAATCCTATCTTCTTACCTTGGAATTTAAGAGCCATAGTGATCAAGCCCCATTACCTTTCCAGACTTGTTACATTTCTACATTTACCTTGTGTTTCAATAAAAGTAGCCTCTCCCTTATGAAATAATCACCACAATCAAGGCATATACCTTAAATATATATATTTCTTATTTGTCAATTTTACTTCAATAAATCTGGAAAAAATAAATAAAAGCTGTTGCATAAAAAATAGCCTCTCTCTCTAAAACTATTCTTTATTTTCTACTTTCTTTTGTCTTTGTTCAGCTCAATAAAGTGCTACGGATTCTTAAGAACTCAACTCATATATCACCCCTTTAATAAAGATGCATCAAAATGCTCAATCAGATGTACCCTTTTCTAAACTCTCATGGTATTCTGCTCACATTTTTTCTTATGTGAAGAGTTACATTATATATTGTCTCCGATATAGAATCTCCATATATCTCCTATGTCTTCATTTCGTATCCAAATTTCCCAGAGCACCAGTTATAGTGTCTTTCATAGAATAGATGCTTAAAATTGTTTATTGAATTAATAAATTACTCTACTTGTTTGTGTTTCATTATATTCAGTATAAAATTCAAACTTTTAAAGTAAACTTTTAAAGCATTTGCCTTGCCTGACCTGAGGTGTTTATCCTCCAGTCTCATCTACTGCCAATTATCTTTCATTGGCCATCCACAGCAATCTTGTGCCCACCCTAGGTCTTACTAATTACTGCTTCCTCTATACAGTAGCATGTTCCACTACCAGGTGACTCATCAGCTGCTTCTTATCATTCAGATCTCAGCTTCCCAGTGAGGCCTTCCCCAACTGTCCTAATGTAAACTACCATCATTCCCCCAATTACACACAGTTACATCAGGTATTTTATTTATTTACTTTTGGTATTATCATTATGTAAATTTTATTTTAGACTTTTAAATTATTATTTATTTTCTCTATTTTTATAGTCTCGAAAAATATATGCTCTACTAGAACAGATATTGGGTCTGTCTGGGCCACCCAAGTATCCCTCAGGACCATAATAGTTTTTAAACCTTAGTACTCACTCCATACATGTTTGTTGAAAGAGTTAGCCATATTATATCTTTCAAATCCTTCTATTAATCTAAAATTCATAGTAAACTGGAGATGGGAATACATAAAGTGATTTAATAATTTCTTCCTGCCAAGCCTAGTTTCTCCCAACTTATCTCAAGGGATCAGCTGATCAAATTATTTTAGAGGGATAGCCTGTTTAAGGGGTCACGAAATATCCAACGGGCATAGTGATGAAATCAGACCTTCCCACTTGCAGTCCACCAATGGTGTGAAATTCTCAAATCAATTATCTTTCCATTTGAGAGAACATGCTAACATGACTTGAAAAGCAATCCCAGAAACTGGTTTTCACAGCAGGTTAAAATTATATACATTAGCTGTAATATATATCTGCAATTGTGTTATCTCTTTCCCATTTCAAGTGTTATATTATCCTTTTCATTTGTCTTTATATTAACTAATTTTAATGTTCTATAAATACTTTAGACTTTGAATTCTGTAACCTTTTGCTTTTATCATGATTCTTAGGTTGTTGAATTACAAATCATATGCAACGATTTGGTCAGATTTAGATCATAATATCTGTGATCAATGAATCTTAGAAGAAAAGGTGAAGATCATGTTACCTTTTTAACTCCCTGAAAGTTTCTTCTATGAAAGCAACAACAAATGTTATTCTTTACCCTTCTCTATTGTAAATGAACAAAAATGCAGTGTGAAATAGAGGGTGCAAACATTATATTAAGAATCCAAACATTAATACTTAATAACAGTACATGCTTTTAATGGGCACTCACAATGCTAAACACTTTGCACACTTTCATTTAATTTTCATAACATCCCAATGAATATATATTATTATTAATACCTTATTTTCACATGAGGAAACTAAGGCCTAGAGAGGTTTAAAAAATTGCCACTGTCATACACCTAATATTTGAAAATTTTATCATTCAAAGGTAGACCTTTCTTCTTTAAGATCCATGTTGTAAACCATTGAGTCATACTGCAATTTTATTACAACTGTGCCAGCAAAGAGGAGGAATGTCGCAATCTTCCAGAGGTCCACTGGTGCTCATCCACAGTTATAGTTATTGTGGAACATTCAAAAACTCCCACAACTAACCTGTAGAATAGGCCAAAGGATCAGGGCTCAGTATTTTTTATTATTCACACTTTTATGAATACATAATATGTTTTACATACATTGCCTTATAATCCTTAGTGTCTGTAAAATCTGCATTAATTTCCAAATTTTACCTAGTCTACCTCAATGCTAAATAACTACTAAAGAGTTTGTGATATAGAAGAGGTTAATTAATATATGCTAACTGATGCCAAAGCAAATATATATATATATGTAAATATATATATATAGTATGTGTGTGTGTAAAATATTACTTAAAATTGATGACAACAATAAAATTTAGGCATTATAATTTCCATTTTACAAAGGTAAGCAACAAACAGCCACATTAACATAGGCCTTCAATGAAGGGTCAAATAAAAGAGAAACCGATAACAAATGATTCAGTGGAAGATAGTAAGAATTCCCTCCCCACTGAGGTAAAGAGAGAAGTCTCATCTGTGCATGGCATTTTAGTTAGGGCTGAAAAGGCCATTTCAGAGGTAATCACAGTTGCAAAAGCAGGTGCCAAAGTTGGGGGAGTAATAGTATATCATATAGTTAGCTGCTCAAGAAATGGCATCAGCACAGTTAAACACAGATGACAGATAGAATCTTCTTTGCCCTTTAATTTGTTTTGATCTTTTCTTTTTAACTATTTCTTTTTTTAAAACAAAGAGATTCAGAATTTTCCAGAATTAATGTTTATAATGGTTAAATATATTATAATGAAATACATTTTCTTACATATTTTTTAAAATGAAAAAAAGCTGCATGTTAGTATTGATTCCTCAAGGTCTCCTATCTTAACTCCTGTATTGATTGAACAATTTGAAAAATCATATTATGGTCCAAGCAAAAGTAATTATAAAATTATCTTCTATTTTTGGAGGAAGATTAAGTTGATTTATGGTTTAATTATCTCTGTCATTTTATATAGTAGCCTGGGATAGCATTTCCTCTGAATGACTAATAAAAAATATAGGCTTGATGAGTCAAATAGATATTTAAATATAAAACAGTCTGGGATACATTTAATATCAAATTGGATAAAAGTACTAACTGATACTGAGAACTGGAGTAAAAAGTCAAATAAATGAATGTAAATTTTTTATAACTTTATCTGTTACTTGGGGAAATTAGGAATACAAACACTTAAAATAAATCTTAAATAGACACATTTAGAAGTTATAGAGGAAGACAAAATAATGTAAAATGCCAATTAATACACAGTCACGTCTATCTGACCATATAATTAGGCATATATGTGCTTCTGAAGCCATTTTCTCATTGGGTATTAAACAGTCCCAATGTAAAATGTCTCGAGCTCCTTCTTCATAAGATATTTCGTAGTGATAAAAGATACAATGCAATGGCATCTTTATTTCTGCTCAGAAAAGTCAATTTTGGACTATATCCAGGAAGTTACTTTTCATACTAACTAATCTCTCTATTACTAAATAATGGGTAAACGGAGGCAGATATTGAGGCATAAGACAAAGTTAGGAAAATTTAGTAAGTAGTACTCGTAGGCATTTGCAGAGCGTATTTAAGAGAAGCATATCTTTCTTATTATAATAGTGGATAAAGATGATATTTAAAATTAACTTTAACATATAGACATTTAAAAATTCTATAAACAGTAACAAAGGTTTTATTCAAAGGCATGGCTCTCCCAGGACAGATTGTGAAGTACAACAACAGGTGACATGCAGAAGAGAATCAGAAGATCTTGAAAAGCATGAAAAGAAAATGCTGGATGAGAACGGAAAAGAGAAAATCTCCAAATTGCACTTGGCCATGGGTTATCACAAAATCTCAATATAGAGGATTTAAAACAAAATTATGTAAGAATTCTGCTGCATGTTTATTTAATTTTGCTGCATATGATGTATCTTTAACAGTTTATTGTGCAACTAATCTGCCTGGAAGGGTAATATCAGCAAAGTCCAGTTAGGCCAATCCATCCCCACTGTACATCCACCAGAAGTAGAGGCTGATCTGCCCACAGTGATAACAAGAGCAGAGCCAAGTAGGCCAACCCATTTCTCACACCACACCTTTTGATAGCCTGCCAAGAATGGCCAAGTAAATCCCAGGCAAATACCCATCTCAACAATGGCAGTCCCATCTGCCTCAGCAGCAGCAACAGCAGGATTCCTGACCCACAGGATACATGCACAGGATGACAGGCCTGCTCTGCTAAAGTGTCAGCATTGGACTTCCGGGAAGATGGCGGAAGAGTAAGACGCGGAGATCACGTTCCTCCCCACAGATACACCAGAAATACATCTACGCGTGGAACAACTCCTACAGAGCATCTACTGAACGCTGGCAGAAGACCTCAGACCTCCCAAAAGGCAAGAAACCCCCCACGTACCTGGGTAGGGCAAAAGAAAAAACTAAACAGAGACAAAAGGATAGGGACGGGTCCTGCACCAGCGGGAGAGAGCTGTGAAGGAGGAAAAGTGTCCACACACTAGGAAGCCCCTTCGCGGGTGGAGACTTCGGGAGGCGGAGTGGGGGAGCTTGGGAGCCGCGGAGGAGAGCACAGCAACAGGGGTGCGGAGAGCAAAGCGGACAGATTCCAGCGCAGAGGATCGGGCCGACCGGAACTTGCCAGCCGAGAGGCTTGTCTGCTCGCCCGCCGGGGCGGGCGGGGCTGCGAGCTGAGGCTCCGGCTTTTGTCGGAGCGCCGGGAGAGGACTGAGGTTGGCGGCGTGAACACAGCCTGCGGGGCGTTGGTGCACCGCGGCTGGCCGGGAGAGAGTCCGGGGAGAAGTCTGGAACTGCCGAAGAGGCAAGAGACTTTTACGTCCCTCTTTGTTTCCTGGTGCACGAGGAGAGGGGATTAAGAACGCTGCTTGAGAGAGCTCCAGGGACGGGCGCGAGCCGCGGCTAGGGGTGCGGAGCCCAGAGACGGACGTGGCTAGGGCCGCCCAGAGCGGCTAGGGCCGCTGCTGCCGCCACCGGGAGGCCTGTGTGCGAACACAGGTCACTGGCCACGCGCCCTTCCGGGGAGCCTGTGCAGCCCGCCACTGCCGGGGTCCCGGGATCCAGGGACAACTCCCCCGGGAGAACGCACAGGCGCGCCTCAGGCTGCAACGTCTCGCCGGCCTCTGCCGCCGCAGGCCCGCCCACACTCCGTGCCCCTCCCTACCCCCGGGCCTGAGTGAGCCAGAGCCTCCGAATCAGCGGCTCCTTTAACCCCGTCCTGTCTGAGCAAAGAACAGACGCCCTCCGGCGACCTACACGCACAGGCGGGGCTAAATCCAAAGCTGAGCCCCTGGGAGCTGTGAGAACAAAGAAGAGAAAGGGAAATCTCTCCCAGCAGCCTCAGAAGCAGCGGAATAAAGCTCCACAATCAACTTGATATACCCTGCATCTGTGGAATACCTGAATAGACAACGAATCATCCCAAATTAAGGAGCCCTGTGGATGAAAGGCTCTTGGGGCTGCAGCCAGGAGTCAGTGCTGTGCCTCTGAGGTGGGAGAGCCAACTTCAGGACACTGATCCACAAGAGACCTCCCAGCTGCACATAATATCAAACAGCAAAAATTTCCGAGAGATCTCCATCTCAACGCCAGCACCCAGCTTCACTCAACGACCAGCAAGCAACAGTGCTGGACATCCTATGCCAAACAACTAGCAAGACAGGAACACAACCCCACCCATTAGCAGAGAGGCGGCCCAAAATCATAATAAGTCTACAGACACCCCAAAACACACCACCAGACGTGGACCTGCACACCAGAAAGACAAGATCTAGCCTCATCCACCAGAACACAGGCACTAGTACCCTCCACCAGGAAGCCTACACAACCCACTGAACCAACCTTAGCCACTGGGGACAGACACAAAAAACAACAGGAACTACGAACCTTCAGCCTGCAAAAAAGGAGACCCCAAACACAGTAAGATAAGCAAAATGAAAAGACAGAAAAACACACAGCAGATGAAGGAGCAAGATAAAAACCCATCAGACCTAACAAATGAAGAGGAAATAGGCAGTCTACCTGAAAAAGAATTCAGAATAATGATAGTAAGGTTGATCCGCAATCTTGGAGATAGAATGGACAATAGAATGGACAAAATGCAAGAATCAGTTAACAAGGACCTAGAAGAACTAAAGATGAAACAAGCAACGATGAACAACACAATAAATGAAATTAAAAGTACTCTAGATGGGATCAATAGCAGAATAACTGAGGCAGAAGAACGGATAAGTGACCTGGAAGATAAAATAGTGGAAATAACTACTGCAGAGCAGAATAAAGAAAAAAGAATGAAAAGAACTGAGGACAGTCTCAGAGACCTCTGGGACAACATTAAACGTACCAACATTCGAATTATAGGGGTTCCAGAAGAAGAAGAGAAAAAGAAAGGGACTGAGAAAATATTTGAAGAGATTATAGTTGAAAACTTCCCTAATATGGGAAAGGAAATAGTTAATCAAGTCCAGGAAGCACAGAGAGTCCCATACAGGATAAATCCAAGGAGAAATACGCCAAGACACATATTAATCAAACTGTCAAAAATTAAATACAAAGAAAACATATTAAAAGCAGCAAGGGAAAAACAACAAATAACACACAAGGGAATCCCCATAAGGTTAACAGCTGATCTTTCAGCAGAAACTCTGCAAGCCAGAAGGGAGTGGCAGGACATATTGAAAGTGATGAAGGAGAAAAACCTGCAACCAAGATTACTCTACCCAGCAAGGATCTCATTCAGATTTGATGGAGAAATTAAAACCTTTAGAGACAAGCAAAAGCTGAGAGAGTTCAGCACCACCAAACCAGCTCTACAACAACTGCTAAAGGAACTTCTCTAGGCAAGAAACACAAAAGAAGGAAAAGACCTACAATAACAAACCCAAAACAGTTAAGAAAATGGGAATGGGAACACACATATCGATAATTACCTTAAATGTAAATGGACTAAATGCTCCCACCAAAAGACACAGATTGGCTGAATGGATACAAAAACAAGACCCATATATTTGCTGTCTACAAGAGACCCACTTCAGACCTAGAGACACATACAGACTGAAAGTAAGGGGATGGAAAAAGGTATTTCATGCAAATGGAAACCAAAAGAAAGCTGGAGTGGCAATTCTCATATCAGACAAAATAGACTTTAAAACAAAGACTATTAGAAGAGACAAAGAAGGACACTACATAATGATCAAGGGAGCGATCCAAGAGGAAGATATAACAATTGTAAATATTTATGCACCCAACATAGGTGCACCTCAATACATAAGGCAAATACTGACAACCATAAAAGGGGAAATCGACAGTAACACATTCATAGTAGGGGACTTTAACACCCCACTTTCACCAATGGACAGATCATCCAAAATGAAAATAAATAAGGAAACACAAGCTTTAAATGATACATTAAATGAGATGGAGTTAATTGATATTTATAGGACATTCCATCCAAAAACAACAGAATACACATTTTTCTCAAGTGCTCATGGAACATTCTCCAGGATAGATCATATCTTGTGTCACAAATCAAGCCTTGGTAAATTTAAGAAAATTGAAATTGTATCAAGTATCTTTTCCGACCACAATGCTATGAGACTTGATATCAATCACAGGAGAAGATCTGTAAAAAATACAAACACATGGAGGCTAAACAATACACTACTTAATAACGAAGTGATCACTGAAGAAATCAAAGGGGAAATCAAAAAATACCTAGAAACAAATGACAATGGAGACACGACGACTCAAAATCTATGGGATGCAGCAAAAGCAGTTCTAAGAGGGAAGTTTATAGCAATACAATCTTACCTTAAGAAACAGGAAACATCTCGAATAAACAACCTAACCTTGCACCTCAAGCAATTAGAGAAAGAAGAACAAAGTTAGCAGGAGGAAAGAAATCATAAAAATCAGATCAGAAATAAATGAAAAAGAAATGAAGGAAACGATAGCAAAGATCAATAAAACTAAAAGCTGGTTTTTTGAAAGGATAAACAAAATTGATAAACCATTAGCCAGACTCATCAAGAAAAAAAGGGAGAAGACTCAAATCAATAGAATTAGAAATGAAAAAGGAGAAGTAACGACTGACACTGCAGAAATACAAAAGATCATGAGAGATTACTACAAGCAACTCTATGCCAATAAAATGGACAACCTGGAAGAAATGGACAAATTCTTAGAAAGGCACAACCTGCCAAGACTGAATCAGGAAGAAATAGAAAATATGAACAGACCAATCACAAGCACTGAAATTGAAACTGTGATTAAAAATCTTCCAACAAGCAAAAGCCCAGGACCAGATGGCTTCACAGGCGAATTCTATCAAACATTTAGAGAAGAGCTATCACCTATCCTTCTCAGACTCTTCCAAAATATAGCAGAGGGAGGACCACTCCCCAACTCATTCTACGAGGCCACCATCACCCTGATACCAAAACCAGACAAGGATGTCACAAAGAAAGAAAACTACAGGCCAATATCACTGATGAACATAGATGCAAAGATCCTCAACAAAATACTAGCAAACAGAATCCAACAGCACATTAAAAGGATCATACACCATGATCAAGTGGGGTTTATTCCAGGAATGCAAGGATTCTTCAATATACGCAAATCAATCAACGTGATACACCATATTAACAAATTGAAGGAGAAAAACCATATGATCATCTCAATAGATGCAGAGAAAGCTTTTGACAAAATTCAACACCCATTTATGATAAAAACCCTGCAGAAAGTAGGCATAGAGGGAACTTTCCTCAACATAATAAAGGCCATATATGACAAACCCACAGCCAACATCGTCCTCAATGGTGAAAAACTGAAAGCATTTCCACTAAGATCAGGAACAAGACAAGGTTGCCCACTCTCACCACTCTTATTCAACATAGTTTTGGAAGTTTTAGCCACAGCAATCAGAGAAGAAAAGGAAATAAAAGGAATCCAAATCGGAAAAGAAGAAGTAAAGCTGTCACTGTTTGCAGATGACATGATACTATACATACAGAACCCTAAAGATGCTACCAGAAAACTACTAGAGCTAATCAATGAATTTGGTAAAGTAGCAGGATACAAAATTAATGCACAGAAATCTCTGGCATTCCTATACACTAAGGATGAAAAATCTGAAAGTGAAATCAAGAAAACACTCCCATTTACCATTGCAACAAAAAGAATAAAATACCTAGGAATAAACCTACCTAAGGAGACAAAAGACCTGTATGCAGAAAATTATAAGACACTGATGAAAGAAATTAAAAATGATACAAATAGATGGAGAGATATACCATGTTCTTGGATTGGAAGAATCAACATTGTGAAAATGACTCTACTACCCAAAGCAATCTACAGATTCAATGCAATCCCTATGAAACTACCACTGGCATTTTTCACAGAACTAGAACAAAAAATCTCACAATTTGTATGGAAACACAAAAGACCCCGAATAGCCAAAGCAATTTTGAGAACGAAAAATGGAGCTGGAGGAATCAGGCTTCCTGACTTCAGACTATACTACAAAGCTACAGTAATCAAGACAGTATGGTACTGGCACAAAAACAGAAATATAGATCAATGGAACAGGATAGAAAGCCCAGAGATAAACCCACGCACATATGGTCACCTTATCTTTGACAAAGGAGGCAGAAATGTACAGTGGAGAAAGGACAGCCTATTCAATAAGTGGTGCTGGGAAAACTGGACAGCTACATGTAAAAGTATGAGATTAGATCACTCCCTAACACCATACACAAAAATAAGCTCAAAATGGATTAAAGACCTAAATGTAAGGCCAGAAACTATCAAACTCTTAGAGGAAAACATAGGCAGAACACTCTATGACATAAATCACAGCAAGATCCTTTTTGACCCACCTCCTAGAGAAATGGAAATAAAAACAAAAGTAAACAAATGGGACCTAATGAAACTTAAAAGCTTTTGCGCAGCAAAGGAAACCATAAAGAAGACCAAAAGACAACCCTCAGAATGGGAGAAAATATTTGCAAATGAAGCAACTGACAAAGGATTAATCTCCAAAATTTATAAGCAGCTCATGCAGCTTAATAACAAAAGAACAAACAACCCAATCCAAAAATGGGCAGAAGACCTAAATAGACATTTCTCCAAAGAAGATATACAGACTGCCAACAAACACATGAAAGAATGCTCAACATCACTAATCATTAGAGAAATGCAAATCAAAACTACAATGAGATATCATCTCACACCAGTCAGAATGGCCATCATCAAAAAATCTAGAAACAATAAATGCTGGAGAGGGTGTGGAGAAAAGGGAACCCTCTTACACTGTTGGTGGGAATGTAAATTGATACAGCCACTGTGGAGAACAGTATGGAGGTTCCTTAAAAAGCTACAAATAGAACTACCATATGACCCAGCAATCCCACTACTGGGCATATACCCTGAGAAAACCATAATTCAAAAAGAGTCATGTACCAAAATGTTCATTGCAGCTCTATTTACAATAGCCCAGAGATGGAAACAACCTAAGTGTCCATCATCGGATGAATGGATAAAGAAGATGTGGCACATATATACAATGGAATATTACTCAGCCATAAAAAGAGACGAAAATGAGCTATTTGTAATGAGGTGGATAGACCTAGAGTCTGTCATACAGAGTGAAGTAAGTCAGAAAGAGAGAGACAAATACCGTATGCTAACACATATATATGGAATTTAAGAAAAAAAAATGTCATGAAAAACCTAGGGGTGAAACAGGAATAAAGACACAGACTTACTAGAGAATGGACTTGAGGCTATGGGGAGGGGGAAGGGTAAACGGTGACAAAGCAATAAAGAGGCATGGACATGTATACACTACCAAACGTAAGGTAGATAGCTAGTGGGAAGCAGCCGCATAGCACAGGGAGATCAGCTCGGTGCTGTGTGACCGCCTGGAGGGGTGGGATAGGGAGGGTGGGAGGGAGGGTGACGCAAGCGGGAAGAGATATGGGAACATATGTATATATATAACTGATTCATTTTGTTGTGAAGCTGAAACTAACATACCATTGTAAAGCAATTATGCTCCAATAAAGATGTTTTAAAAAAAAATAAATAAATAAAAAAAAAAAAAATAAAGTGTCAGCATTATCAGGCTCCCTACCCCACACCTGGGACAGGCGGTGGGTCAATCCACCCACAGTGGCAGCATCAGCAAAGTCTGAGTGGGGTTGCATACCCAGCTCATTCCCACCGGGAAGCCCAACTGGTACCTGTGTACAGCACAGAAGAACAAAACACATCAGAAAAATATCATTGCCAAGTCTCTGAAAAGTAAACTGTCATTGGGATTGCAGTTTACAAAGGTAGTCAAGGACCTACCTGCTATGCCTAATAGTGTGACTACCTGCTACAATAAAAGTTTTAGATAGGATAATGAGTCTTCTGTGATAATATGCAAAATGTCAAGTATACAATAAAAACTCTCTTATAGTATCAAGAACTAAGAAAAATACAACTTGAAAAATACAATCCATTGACACCAACACTGAGATTATTCATCTGTTAGAATTATGTGACAAGGATTTTAAAGCAGTCATTATAAAAATGCTTTAAGAAGTAGTTACAAGTTCTCTTGAAACAAATAGAAAATCTTACAAAATAAATACAAAAAAGAATTTCAGAACTGAAAAATATAATAACCAAGTAAAAACCTTACTGGGTGGTCTTAGAGTAAAGTAGAGATAACACAGGATAAAATCAATAAGTTTGAGGAAAGATAAACAGTTTATCCAACCTGCATAATCTTATTAAAAACTTCAAAGCTTTTGCACAGCAAAGGAAACCATAAACAAGACGAAAAGACAACCCTCAAAATGGGAGAAAATATTTGCAAATGAATCAACGGACAAAGAATTAATCTATAAAATATATAAACAGCTCATGCAGCTCAATATTAAAAAAAACAAACAACCCAATCCAAATATGGGCAGAAGACCTAAGTAGACATTTCTCCCAAGAAGACATACAGATGGCCAAGAAGCACATGAAAAGCTGCTCAACATCCCTAATTATTAGAGAAATGCAAATCAAAACTACAATGAGGTATTATCTCACACTAGTTAGAATGTGCATCATCAGAAAATCTATAAACAACAAATGCTGGAGAGGGTGTGGAGAAAAGGGAACCCTCTTGCACTGTTGGTGGGAATGTAAATTGATACAGCCACTATGGAGAACAGTGTAGAGGTTCCTTAAAAAACTAAAAATAGAATTACCATATGATCCAGCAGTCCCACTACTGGGCATATACCCAGAGAAACCATAATTCAAAAAGACACATGCACCCCAATGTTCATTGCAGCACTATTTACAATAGCCAGGTCATGGAAGCAACCTAAATGCCTATCAACAGACGAATGGATAAAGAAGATGTGGTACATATATGCAATGGAATATTACTCAGCCATAAAAAGGAACGAAATTGGGTCATTTGTAGAGACGTGGATGGATCTAGAGACTGTCATACAGAGTGAAGTAAGTCAGAAAGAGAAAAACAAATATTGTATATTAACGCATGTATGTGGAACCTAGAAAAATGGTACAGATGAACCTATTTGCAGGGCAGAAATTGAGACACAGATGTAGAGAACAAACGTATGGACACCAAGAGGGGAAAGCCACGGGGGTGGGGGGTGGGAGGTGGGGTGTGATAAATTGGGCGACTGGGATTGACATGTATACTCTGATGTGTATAAAATTGATGACTAATAAAAACCTGTTGTATAAAAAAGTAAATAAAATAAAAAGAAAAAAAAGATTCCCTATCACTGAGAAACTGTAGAAGTGAAGAAATTAGTTTCCATAAGAATATCCAACCATGAGTGTAGATGGATGAAACACTGGGATGACCCAATAAGCTAATGGGTGGGAATGTAGGGAGCAGCGCGTGAGAATTCCATTTGGATTGGTGAAGGTTATGTGCTGATTAGTATGAAGTCTAGTTTGACAGACCACATGTAAAAGGGAGAGCAACCCACTGAAACATCTCCAGGAAAGCATCATTCAACTATGTAATGGTAGGGAAAAAAAGCCTCATGAAGAATCTCAAAAATAATCTAGGACATTCTCAACTATAATGGCTGAGTGATGCCTTCAAAATAACCATTAGAAAACAAAAGAAAAATTTGCAGCCACTCAGTTAATTCCTCACATTTTCTAAGCTTGGTGGGGGGCGGGGAGGGTGGGGAAAAAAGACATATCCTGCCCAGCTAGGCAAATGTATTAAAACACAGCAATGTGAAACAAGTAGAGTACTCCATCCTTTAGAAATTAAAAATGACTTACTGACAAGAACTAATGTGATAAAGCCCTTCATATCAGATAATAAAAGACAGGAGAGAAATAGAATGTACAGCATCTGATAAAGCATTGAACACTAAATATGTAAAGATATTTAGTATCAGAGACATGCGATGCAGAAAAATGTTGGATGATACAGATCCATCATAATTCGGTAAACAGTTTCAAGTATAATTCACTTGCAATCCTACACTAATTTTTTTGTTTTGATTCATTATGTTTCCTGCACTCTCAATTAGGTTTTCAATGGATATATAACAAAGTAAGAATTCTGTGACCAGAATTTTTTTTTTAATTAAATGAGTTAATTTCTAGTTAATTACAATGAAGCATAGTTGATCAGGTCTTAGTCATTAATCAGTGGGATTTGGAAATAGAGTGGTGCAGCTTTAAATTCATGGCTGCAATTCCTGGAAGATGCCATAGCTCTCATCACTTGGAGCCTCTCCAGGGATCTGGGTGACATGTTCAAAGCTAGGTTTCTCTATCCTCATTGGTCCCTAGCAACCAGAAGCTTCCACTTGGTCATCTCTATCTTCTGAGGTGGATTTTCTTTCTTGCCCTCCTAGATAATATCTAGATTACTGCCCTGGTTAACTTTCTAATTTGTATCTGAATGTGACTATTGTGGAGACACAGACTTCCTAAGATCTCTTCCTGCTTCACTGAATTGGAATCCTATTTAAAGATTAACTGCATTGGGCTTCCCTGGTGGCGCAGTGGTTGAGAGTGCGCCTGCCGATGCAGGCCACAAGGGTTCGTGCCTCGGTCCGGGAAGATCCCATGTCCTACGGAGCGGCTGGGCTCGTGAGCCATGGCCGCTGAGCCTGCGCGTCCGGAGCCTGTGCTCCGCAAAGGGAGAGGCCACAACGGTGAGAGGCCCGCATACCGCAAAAAAAAAAAAATTGAATGAATGGATTAATAATGAATGAATGAGTGACTGTTATTGTCATTATAGGATAATTCCAGGAAATGTAATTCAAAACAATTTCAAAATATGTACAAAGCAATAATTGTTCATAACATGCATGGACATCTGTCTTTCCCCTCTAATCTCCTCTCATTCTTGGTTAAATGGATCTTTCTACCAATATATACAACTTTATTTTTATATTATGGTTATGTTTCTAGCTATTAGAATATTTTTCTTTTTCATATCTAAATAATGAATTGACGTCTGGTTGTGCGGTTACATATCCTTTAGCACTATGAAGACAATAGGAGATGCAGCAGAAAAGATGGAAGAAATGGATTCTGACACATCTAATATTGTGCCATTGAAAAGTAGTTTACTATATATCTTGAAACATTGGTGGATAAATTTCCATAGATACCTCCTGAAACGTTGCTATTTGGATATCTGGGATATAGATAATTCTGCTTTGACATCTTTGACAAAATATGAAATGTAAGCATTCAGAACATAACCATTAATCTGCTACCATGTAAATATTTCTAGGTCCTTTGGCTTTCCAAATTTCCAGAATTCCAAAATATACCTACTAAATAATAGATTTCACCTAACCACACCCCTTTGTCTATTTGATCTATAAATTATTTTTGTTTTACCATAGTGGGAAAATAAACCAGTTCTAGAAAGAACCAAAGGATAAAGCATTGAAACGTTAACCTGGGGCCTTAGAATTTAAATCTTTTTTCTGCCCGTCTCGTTCAGTGACCTATGGAAAATTATTTAACTTTTTAAAACCCCCTTCCTGTAAAATGAAGATACTGGCACCTGTATCAAAAGTATATTGTGGGGGGCTTCCCTGGTGGCGCAGTGGTTGAGAGTCCGCCTGCCGATGCAGGAGACAAGGTTCGTGCCCCGGTAAGGGAGGATCCCATATACCGCGGAGTGGCTAGGCCCGTGAGCCATGGCCGCTGAGCCTGCGCGTCCGGAGCCTGTTCTCTGCAACGGGAGAGGCCACAACAGTGAGAGGCCCGCGTACCGCAAAAAAAAAAAAAAAAAAGTATATTGTGGGAATTACATAATGCAAATAAAAAGAGCATAGTGACTGCTATGTGGTAAGTGCTCAGTGAATGTTGGTTATTCATTTTGTTATTCTTAATGGCTCTCAGGAACAGACAGCTGCCACAGTATCAACTCATTTGTTGCTTAAAAATTTATATGTTAGAAAACACAGGTTTGGGAATATTAACCATATTTAATTTATCAAAATATAATTTTTATAACTTTTATTTTGATATAATTTAACATTTACAGTTAATTTGCACGATTTGTAAAAGGATCATCACATACACTTTACAGATTCACCAATTGTGTTTATTTTATCCTTTTTGCCTTATGATTCTCTCTGTCTTCATGTGTGTGAATACGTATTTTTTAGAAAATAATTATATATAATAAATTGTGCATTTATATATAATTATTAGTTATATATACTATGTATATAATAGTTTAGAAAATACTCATAATATATAATATAATATATATTTTCTAAACTTTTTGAGAATAGGTTGCATACATTGTGATGCATTACCCCCAAAAGCTATAATGTATCTTTTCTAAGAATCTGAATATTCTCTTACAGAACCAAAATACAATTATAAAAATCAAGTAGCTTACCATTTATACAACACTATTACCTAATTCATAATACATATTAAAATTTTATCTATTGTGTCAGTGATGTCCTTTGTAGTTTTTATTTAAAATTTTCCCCTTAGTCTAAGAACCTCTGTAGTCTCCATTAATGTGGAACTGAACTTTAACCTTTCTTTTTTAAAAATTTTTTTTAATGATATGGACATTTTTGAAGAGTAAAGGAGAGTTATTTTGTAGAAGGTCATTTAAATGTGGGTTCTGAATTTTGTTATGATTAGATTAGCATTATGCATTTTTTTCCAGGAGTACCACAGAAGTGATATTATTCCCTGTTTAGCATATCATATCAAGAGGTGCAGGATGTCTGTACATCCCCTTACTGATTATGTTAACTTTGTTCACTGGAGTAAGTTGGTATCTAAGTTTCTTCACTTAGCAGTTACTGATTTTATTTCTGCATTTAATAAGTAATCTGTGAGTAAATAGTTTGAGAACTTTGTTGTTACTCACCAGACTTTTCCCTATTAGTTTTAGCATGCATTGATGATTCTTGCCAAGACAAATGACTGTTCTGGTAATTGCCAGATTATGATTTTCTTATCTGTCATTCCTTGTACCTTTCCTGAAGAGCTTTCTGTTCTCCTCCATGTATTTATCTACTCTTTCATTTACATATTTATATCATTATGGACACATAGATTCTTATTTCATTCGCAATATAATCCATTACTCTCAGTCGTAATTTTGATTCTCAAGTTGTCTAGAATTTAGCCAGTGAGAATCTCCTCAAGCTGACTACTGTGTCTTTTTGACACGTTCTCACATTCTTTGAGAATTTCCTTTCCTTCTCAATCAAAAAATGTTTCTGCCTTATCTTTTACTTTCCAATTCCATCTCTATAATCACCTTTCTTTCCAGGGAGCCTAGACTCCTTTCAAGGCAAAATGATATTTTGTAACCAAGAACATTGCCACTGGAGCATTATTTCATTTAGGCTCTCTCAATGGCAGAGCTAGAAAGTGTCAGTGTGTGAATGCAGATATGAGCTTGTCTCTATATCTTCTTCTATATCTACCTTTATATACTAAAGTCATAAATTGATACTGATACCTCCAATTCCAAACCAACAGCATACAGTGCCTTCTAAATATTCTCCCTTCAGTATTTGTAACTCTCTTTCCAGTCAGTGAGGAACCTGGCTCCCATTATCCTTAATATATGTTTATTCGCTCAATCAGAGAAAATACAGAAAGCAGTTTCAGAATTGCTGTTCTATATCACTGTGAAAAGCAAACCTACTAATAACCATAGATTGGTATTTATTTACAGTTCTTTTTGTCTTTAAACTGATAATAGTGTAAAAACAAAATTTTAAAATAAGAGGCTTAATTCTCCCTGATAAAAATAAGGACAGAAACATTCCTCCTTCACCCATTTTTTAGAACATTTTCTTTTGTAAACTTGTAGTTATGAATGTAGGTAAATATATATATATTTTAAAGCTTCTTGACAGTTTTACAGTCCAGGAAAGTTTTTCTCAAGGATTTTAGGAATATATTTTTTTAAATGTGAACAAACAACAAGGGAGATAATGCCTGTATCTCCCAGTTTCTGTGGGAGCCTAGGAGCCTAACTTTAGCTGACACCTGGCTCCAAGTTGCAAACCTACCTTCTTTCATTAAGATAGGGGTTTATTTTTCTTTTGTATAAGACCAATTAACTAACACAGGTGGTTACCCCAATTACCAGGTAAATTTAGGATGAACTATACGTACTAAATGATGGTATCAAGTCCTTTTACTTAAGGACTAGTTATTGTTTATCTGGAGAACATGTCTGAGATGGATGTTATATGCTTGGTTATATAAAAGGGTGAGATTCCTTCCTGTCTTTGCAGTCTCTTAATGGACTGCCTGTGATGCACACCATACTCCGGTTTAATGCTTATTCAGTAATAAAACTGGTTTTTTTCCCCCACTACCTTCGTGGAGGGTTTTCTGGGTTGGAAGAAGTTTTTCTTTTCAATTCTATTTCCCCAACAGTAGTCAATACTGTGTTCAAAAGTTACTTGAGTTAATTCTTACTTCCTCTTAGTGTGATTATATATTAATTTGAAATACAATTAAGTTCATTTATTTCTGTTTGTATTCTATTTTAATTGTTTCTTTTCCCTGTTGTTTATTTTTGAGTATGTAAAACATCAATCATTCCAAAGTTGATGCTATATGAAAAGTTTTATGCAAACAAGTGTAATCCCACACTTCAAATCCTTCAACTTCATTCCTACCAATGAAACTTAACCAATATCATTAATATCTGCTTCTTGTGCGTTTCTCTTTGCACAAATAAGCGAATGTGTATTTTCTTATTTCCCCTTCTTTCTTACCCAAAAAACTAGCATACTACATATGCTCTTTTATACTCTTTTTGTATTTAATACATGTAGGAAGTTTGTATATCAGTTCATTGAGATCTCCCCCATTCTTTCTTATGATGCATTGTACTAACAAAGTGTAAACATACTAGTTGGTTTAACCAGTATTCCATATGTGGACATTTAGGTTGTCTATAATATTTTGCAATTACCAACAATTCTAGAAAAAATAACCTTTTGCATATACATTTTCATACTGTTGGAGTTGTATCTTCATGGCAAATTCCTGCAGGTGGGATTTCTGGGTCTAAAAGTAAACATATGAATAGCTTTATTTAGATATTGCAAAACTCTCTCCATAACAGTTGTAGCAATTTGCATTCTCACCAGCAATGCATGAATCTGCCTATTTTTCCACAGCTTCAACATTATAATGTATTATAAAATATTATATTTGTGTCAATATGATAGTTTAGAAATGGTATCTTGGTGTAGTTTTAAATTGAATTTTTCTTATAATGAGAAGTGAACATCTAGTCACAAGTGTAAGGGCCATTCGTATATATTTTACATAAATTGTCTGTTTATGCCTGTTGCCTATTTTTCTATTTGGGTTGCTCTTTTCATTAGTCCTTTATCTCTGTTAAATATTGTAAATATTATCTTCCAGGTTGTTATTTGTCTTTTGACATTGCTTAAGGTATGTTGCAGGTTGGGTTCCTCAGGAAGCAGATAAAGACTGACATAGAAATTGGCATGTAGAAAGCTTATTAAAGAGTTCTCTTGAGATCAATACCAATGGAGGAAAAAGAGTATGTTCTACTCTCTTCTAGGCCTACATGTTTCTTACTTTGGATCATTTCATGTATTTCAGAAATCAATAAGAGCAATCATCAAGAACAACAACAAAAGGAAAAACAATAAAAGAAAGCCTAATACTTTATGGCAACATGCCCACATTCTCTTTATCATGGCTATATTTAAATAAATGGCAAAAACAGCCGAAAAATCAAGTCCTGATAATCATAGAGTTAGTAAGTTATTGTGGGATTTACTCACATATTTTTAGATGCAATCTGTTCAGTTTGGGAATAACAATAGGATTAACCGAACAGAAAGAGACATCCTCAAAAACACTCAAAGACCTCCAAACACTCAGAATTAAATGGCCGTTATCAATTGCCTTTATCAACTCATTTGTTTAAATATCTGCAAGCAGATCTGAAGTCATTGCTAGGATCCAGGATTTGAGGGGAAAGTGGGGGAAGGTGATCCCTTAACTACATCATTAGTATTTCCCAAGTGCATGAGTCTGCAGAAGTGCATTCTAGGATTATCTACCCAAGGGTGGATACTAGCACAATACTTCAGAGCAAGACTGCCTTGTAAATATCTTTAATTTAGTTGTTTTCCCATAATAATACATAATTACATTGTTCTTATGTAAAACATAAGTAAATAAAGGAAACTAAACATATGTAAATAAAGGAAACTAAAATATCCTTTAATCTCCTCCCTCCCCTCAATTTTGGCTTCCCTACTTCCACTCTATAAAGTTATCACATTGGGTATATCCTTCCAAACCTCCTTGTATGCACTAAACACACTCACATATATATCCACTCCAATATTCTTTCTATTATCCAGGTCAGGCTAAAGAAAGATCAGCCTTGGGCAATTCAAATTGTGCACCCAGCCACAACCCTTATTTTATCCAAGTCTGTTTAAGTGAAACATAACACACAGTTCAATGAAGAAGATAATAAGCTACAGAGGGAACACTGTAGTTTGCAGTGTGAGAGTATGGAAAGAGTGTTATGCTTCATCTTCCCAAAGATAAGAGTGGTTGAAGTGGTAAAGAGGAAGGCTGATATATGTAATTCTTTCCTCCTTCTCCTTTTTCTGTTTCCCATCTTTACAAAATTCTAGCAGGTTAGCTCTTAGAAAGTCAAGCTAGTACCTCAATTTGGAGCATCAATGGGATAGAAAGGCTTCCAAAATAGATGATATAAGGCAATGTTTGCTGGCTCTTTGGATATTTGGTATTATTCTTATTATTATTGTCGAGTACTACTCTCTAAGAAAGACAGCTCTTAATCATGTTACAATTCCAAATTCACTGTTAGAAAAATACCTTTTAGTAAAATACTTGAACCCAAAGCTACATTATAAAACCACTATTCCCTGGATACATACCTAAACACATAGGTCATTAGCTTGTGACTGAATTTCCCCTGGATTTTGTGGGTGCACATGCTTCAGATAATAATACAGGAGAATATCAGAAATGCCATAGGATTTGAGCTGAGATCATGAAACCTGATCCTGTCTCAATGACACAGCAGCCCCAGAGGTGCATCTCCCAGGTGACCTTTAATTAAGGTCCTCTCCCCTGGCTGTCTGAAGTGACAGTTGAGATCTTGGTAAAATGTTCCCCTATCACCTTGGCTTCTTTTGTTCAGATCTTCAGCACTGGATGATTGAAGCTATTTTGTATTTTATTCAAAAAAAAAAAAGAAAAGTTAAAGTCATTTCCAAAAGGCCCAGTTGCTCAAGGGCAGAAGAAAGTACCTGAATTCACAGAAGACTTGGCACGGCTCTCTTCTGCTCCAGTTGGCCTGAAACAACACAGATGGGTTGTGTCCGAGGTGATAAAATGCTTGGGAAGGTGAAAGGACTCCCGAGGAGAGGAGCCGACCATGGCAAATAAGGCATTAGTTTGGCAAAGGAAGTGAAAATTAAAAGATACAAACTAACTGGAGCCACTGAATATATGCAACTCCCAAGTGCCCAACAATTTTAGATGACTTAAATGGTTTTAACAGTTTACAAAGAGAGGCAAATGTACTTACATGGATCAGTACTTAAATCATTTTTGCTTTATTCTCTTTAGTCTATTTTATTAAAGATAATTTTTTTCTTTTGCGGTACGCGGGCCTCTCCCTGTTGTGGCGTCTCCCGTTGCGGAGCACGGGCTCTGGACGCGCAGGCTCAGCGGCCATGGCCCACGGGCCCAGCCGCTCCGCATGTAGGATCTTCCCGGACCAGGGCACGAACCCGTGTCCCCTATATCAGCAGGCGGACTCTCAACCACTGCGCCATCAGGGAAGCCCTATTAAAGATAATTTTATGTGCAGCCCTTCAATTTATATAAAACAAAAACAGGATTCTGCCACAGCAAAAGAAATACCAAACAACAGTAGTCAGCATGCAATATATTTTTAATTGAACTTTAGCTGGAGATAATTGTACAGATTCAAATAGAGTCGTAAGAAATAATCTAAGAGATCCTGCATATCTTTTGCCATTCTCCCCCAATGGTGATACCTTGCAAAGTTATAGTACAATATCACAACCAGGATGTTGATATTTAAACAATCAAAATACAGAGCAATTCCATCACAACAAAGATCGCTGACCATGCAATGCATTTTAAATCCCCAGATCAATAGATCTTACAAGTATTGGCTTAACACATTAAATGAAAAGCATGGTACTAGGAACCAAAACAGGTGCATACATATATAAGAATATGTTGGCTATTTTCAAGGAAATGAAAATATGGTTGGGTAGAAAGTATGTAAATTTGCAAAAAGTTAACAATAGCCACCACCAAGAGTTGTGGTGGGAATCAATATTTATTAAGTAGCTTTAGGCATCAAGCATATTTTATATTATAATTTAATCTTCACAGCCTCTTGAGATAGGTATAATTATTATCCCCATTTTACAGGTGAGGAAAATGTAATTCTTAAAGTTAGTAATACATGGAGCTAGAATTTAAACATGTCTAGACAATATATGTCAAATGAGATTGAAAAGACAGAGATCTCGGGGGGACCCTAAGGATGGATACCCCGATATTGTGAAATTTATATGCCGCTCAACATATAAATAGAACTTAGGTGAAGAGACTAGAGATGGGCCCAATTAAAGGAAAATGAGGAAAGAATGCAAAAAGTATCATCAGGTGATACTAATTGTCTAGAGGGTTTGTTTGGTAGGTTAGGGAGAGAAAGAAATGAAATAATGAAGTAACTATTTGTATTAATTTCATGAGACAAAATTTGACGAGGCATTATATTAAAATGATAATGAGGTAATAAATAAATAAAATGAATAGAATAATAAGAACAGCTACTCATGCTCTGGCAGACCACATTCTTGGTGCTTTACATGTATTACCTCATTTATATTGCACAATAACCCTTTTCTATAATCCTCTCAAACTATGTTGATTACTGAAAATTCTGTTACTACAATTAGTAAACTATGCATTCTGGTTTAATTGAACTGAGCAAGTAGTGAGGGAGGCACAAGGAAAAACAGAGTCAACTGTCAGATATGCAAGATCTCATTTTCCAGGTTCCTGGAATTCTTGACCCCAAACTGATTATCTGCTTCCCATCCATCTGCACTTTCCCCAAAGGGGCATAAACTATGAGAGAGGGGCTAAGATTGAATCATTAAGTGAAATGCCTGTGATCATTGCTTGGATTAACATGGAGACATTTTATTTATTTTTTATTTGCTCCCTCTACTCTGCCATATTTCTTGCGAGCAATTTAGCCATGTTTGGTTTAATAACGCCATATTTTTTCTAATCATAGACACTTTGATGCAATCTCTTGATCTAACCACAGGTATCAAAGGAAGGTTTTTACACTATTAAGTCACCACTACCACCTGGCATCTGACAATTTTAAGACTTTGTAGATTTTAAGTATGCCTGACTTTAAGAAAGGTTTAATGGTGGAAAAAAAAAATCTGTTTTGGAATCTATGAAAATGAATAATAATGGCTTACAAAGATACAAGTAGACCTTGTATCATACAAGTAGACCTTCCTCATACTGATGTAAACTAACTTTGTTTATCAAATATATTTAATATAAAGTTATGATGTAAAATATCAAGTATTAAAATATGAATTATTAAACCCTTATAAGCATTTTAAGTCAGGAATTGATCAAGCAGTTTGTCTACACTATCTCGATTAATGTACCCCAGATCCTTTAGTCTTGTTTGTTTTGTCTTATGTATGATGTTCATTTTGTCTTTCATCTAAATATCGGAGTTTAGGCATCTCCTCCAAACCTCAGAAATGGTCTTGGAATGCACTCTCCTGAATACATGACCTGTCCTTTCACCTCTTTCCCCCAGGCATTTCTTCCTGTGTGCATAAATCATTTCTCCTAAAATTCACATTCATGCACATCTCCTCGGACCAACTTTTAAAGCTAGTTTCTAAAAGTTTGATTCCCTGGACTATTGTTTCTGTTCTGGTGTAACTTTAAAACTGCTCATCCATTCTAAACTTTGCTCTGTTCGTGGAATATAGTCTTAGGGGCAAGTTGTGCTATTTCTATGAGTCAAACTCTGCCCTTCAACAAAAGTCAATAGGTACTATCTGCAGACACCTCAGGACACACTTTAGCAAGCTAAATTTGCTCTACCACCATATAGGTCACTGTAACGCTGGTTTGTAAACCATGGTTTTTACAGAAATGGATTATTAGAAAAGAAAAATAGAAGTAAGGAATAAAAATAGTAAATAGCTTTCTTTAATCACCCAAGACAGGGCCAAGGTGGTATGCTTTGAGAGTCACTAGAAGGATTTCCCTGGGGGGCGGAAAATGTTTCCCCAGACAGAAGCAAATGCCTGAGGGCATTTGATTAGAGAATTGAAGTGGCCATTACCAGTGTTTACCAAGGTCTCTTACCTTCCTGGGAGGGTTGCTAGGTAAAATACAAGTTGCTCAGTTAAATCTGAATTTCAGATAAACCAGGACAATTTTTAGAATATGCCAATTACTGTTATTTATCTGAAATACAAATTCAACTGAATGTCCTGTGTATATACATATTAAGTGTATATAATGTGGCAACTGTACCCTGATAATGAGTGATATGCTCTCCAGCCCCAGAAACCAACAGGGCAGGTTGCCAATTCTGGCCAGTAAAATGTGAATAGAAATAGTGTGTTGACTCCAGCCTGAGGTTGTAAAAGCCCCTACGCAATTTCCCAGTCTGTCTTTTCCTCTGCTATGATCAATACAGAGGTTTCATAACATGTCTGATCCTGGATAATGCAAGAAGTAATCCTATTTATTAAGTGTTGTCCTCTCCTTGCATACCATAAAAAATTCATAGATCCTCAGAGGATTGGAAAAAGGTCCAACTTATGTAATTTTTGCCTTATGTTTGTCTGACTTATCTTTATTACCTTGAATATTGTTTTCTGAATCCCCACTTAGTGGCCCTGACCCACGGGCCCAATGTTGTTTCCTTGGTGTAGACCATTACAGGTATCCTAGCTCAATCCCAGAGAAACAGGGAAAGAGTAACAAATTAAAATCAATGGATCCTATTTACAATGTCCATAAAATCCACAGAAGACCTTCCTCATACTGATATAAACTAACTTTGTTTATCAAATATATTTAATATAAAGTTATGATGTAAAATATCAATCAATGAATACTTCAGGTATAGGACCAAAACAGTACAAAATAAATACAACAAGGAATGTGAGCCATACTTGATATAGAATATATCTTGATTATGTTTAAACTAAATACCTGATTGACAGAATGAATCAGTGAATGAAAGAATGCAATAAAAATGTCACACCTCTTAGAATTAGTTTTTTCAGGCCTGATTTCTTATGTCCATTACAAGAAGATATTAACCTAGTATTATATACTCATCCTTTACTCACCTACTGCAAAACAAGGGCTAGAATTATGAAATAACAATAATTTAAAAATAAACAATTAAAAATAACACCACATCCTAAACTTTCCCTTTGTGAGAGGTGAATAGAAATTTTGTGAGCTTTGGTGATCATTGCAGAGAAGTAGGTTGCTTTGTAGTTAGAATTACATCAGATTGAAGGACAGTATTTTCTCTCACACTCAGTATCAGGACTTGAAGCATGACCCATTCCTGCAAAACTGATGTGGTTTGGTGGTTCATCCAGGGATATAGTACACAACTTTTCTAGAAAGGAATTTCTGAGAATTAGGCTTTGCTTTCCAGCCTGAAGATCATATCTCTGAGCTAAAAGTGCAAATCTGGAGTGAAGCAAAGCCAGTAAATTAAAGTAAGGTACAGAAAGAACTCAGCATATGAGAACCAGACCACCAAACTCAGTTTAAGAACAGAAGGGAAGCAATGGAGCCATGGTTGAGGCTCATGGACCAGAACAAACCTTGGATTAAGGAAGCAGAGCCTGAGCTGGGATTCGAGGGTCTCTGATTTCCTGTGCTGGAGGTTTTTGCCAATCTGACCCTGCCTTCTAGTAGAAGTCTTATGAATACAGCTCCCTGCTTTCTTGATAGGCTCTAAACAAAGAGAGGTACATTAAAAAGAAAAAAAAAAAAAAAAGGATGGGCATAGTAGAGCTATACCAGAACCCTTGGCAATGCTTATATTCTAAACATCAAACATATGTTGAGTTCAGAGTCACATCATGACTTCCATGGGCCCTAGACATGTTTGCCTTCAGGGACTCCTTCCTCCATTAAAAAATATAAAAATTATATTTTATAATCACATTAATGAAAAGCATATATTAATACCATATGTCAAAACATTTTCTTTGACCTAAACATTGTTTTTTCTTCTGATTTTAAAAGAAGTTAAAATATTTTCATGGTATAGGGAAGCAAACTTTGACAGCCCAAAAAGCATTTCTGTGGCATTAGGATTATTTTAGGCTGATTAGACAGACAGGAAGTCTGTCTTTTTACCTCCCCATTAGCTGCCTAAAGAACTTATATAAAGAAAAGCACTATCCAGGAAAAGCACTATCACCAAAGATACCTACAAAGAATATGGGCTAATTGTAGCAGGGGAGCCCAGCAGGGCCTGAAGACCAAAGTCCTCTCTGTGTCCCACTGCCTCTGCGTGACACATGGAACATTTGTTTACCAAACATTTGTTTTTCAGTCTCCATGTGAACTGCCTTCCTTCTCTTTGAGGTCCAAACCCCTACCCCCTTCTTCTTCTCTCAAATGGCACATGAGCCTCAATTGCCTAATATATACTTAGACCCTATATTCTTATGGAACCCTCGTACATACATAATTATATTTGATTTTCTCCTGTTGATCTGTCTCATTCAATTTTATTCTTAAACCAGCTAGAAGAACCTAGAAAGGGTAAAGGGAAAGGTTTCTCTCCTCCCCCAGAGTGGGCTCCTAAAATTATTGTGGGCCCTTGGTACAGCACCTACTGTGCTCAGTGGATATCTGCCCTGATTATTATTGTCTGACTGCAGTTCTTCTCCTTCTGGACTTTTTACCTAAACTGATATTTTTTTTTTTTCCTTTCTTAGTCAGTGAAGTAATTTTTTCAACATATCTAGAGCTGTGATTGGTATGTCAGTGTGTTAGGGGCTGCGGAGTGAGGATCATCTATGGCAGGAAAGTGACCACACTAAATGTGTTTGTTTTCTAATTGGAGAGCAAGACTTATGCACAGAAACCCATTGAAGACAATTCTAAACCACTAAATTTGTAGATAATATTTAAATGTGATCCTCTCCCTAAATATAAGACTGTAAATACCTTTCATGTTGACCACAATCATGGATTATTATTATAATATGGAAATATTTTGGGTTATTGGAGATCAACATTTCTTATAAAGCCCTCTAATTCTTTAAACCTTACTTGAAGTTGTCAGGTCCATACTCTACCTAGCAAAGATAATCTCCCATGTAGTAAGCAAATGCTCACTAATTTCTTCCATACAAGTTGAAAAGAGGCAAAGAAATACAACTTCGGCATTGACAACCTCCCCCCCTCCGCCGCCACCCCCACCCAGTATAGAAGTGGAGGTCCCCTTCCTTAGACTGTAATTAGGATTATCTTTGCCCTGGGTCCTTATCTCTCACCACAGACTCTTCTTAAATGGGAAACTCAGCTATCTGGAGGCTGACAGCAGGCTAAGTCATTACTCAGAATTCATTGTCCATCCCTGAGTAATTCCCTGATTAGACAACTTATCAAGTGCCAGCTGGTTTTGACCTGAGTTTACCTGAGAATTTACTCTTTCCTCATAATCCTTCAGAATATTCTTTGATATCAGTTTGGTGGGTTAGATATAATAATGGTTTTCAGGTTTAGATTTGGGGACTGGTGGGCTTTTTTTTTTTAAGAGTTCTTCTCTGACTTAAACAACTACACTGTACCCAACAAACCAAGAGATGGGCGTGGGGTGGGAAGAGGTCTAATATTTATTAATCCACTTGTAAGGCATTTTGCAATACGATATTTCACTTAATTCTCACAATATTTCTATGAGGTATTTACCCCTCTATCACTAGTGAGGGAACTGAGGTTGACAGTATTCATGAACCTTGCTCCAAGTCATATAGCTAGTAAATGACAGAATTGGATATTGATCTAAATTTAATAGTTAAGAGCACAGGCTTTCAGCCAGACCGTCTGGGCCTAAATTTAGGCTCCATCATTTACTAATTATGTGCCTTTCTTTCCTATACTTTACCCATCACTCACTTGTAGCCACACTGTCATCTTTACTGCTTGTGACTCCTATCTTGGTTCTTCACACTTTCTGTTCCCTTCTTCTGGAACAAGGTCTCTGCAGATATCCACATGATTTGCCCCCTTACCACATTTATGTCTTTGCTCAGAGGTCAGCCTTGTGTAGCCAATCAATAAATATTTTTTGAGCACTACTATGAGGTGAGCACTGTTCTAGGAATTTCATGTAAATCAGGAAATAAACAGACAAATATTCCTGCCCTGATAAAGATTATATTCTAGCAGTGAGGGAGAAACAGTGGTTGACCAAAAATCAAGTCAATTATGTTATATTAAAAGGTGATACATACTATGAAAAATAGAGACTAAGGCAGATTCAATATTAATTCAGGCAATAATAGTAGGGCTCATGAAGATGTTAACATAGAATGGATATGGGGTATAAGGAAAAACATAACAGGGATAAAAACTAAAAGTCTTTGGAGCCAAACTACCAGAATTATGAAATTGTCAATTTGTCTTGGTTCCTACAGTTTTTCCTGGTCCCTGAAACTTCCTCAGCCAGGCCACCTGTCCTCTGAATTTCTCAAGAATGAGTTCTGCTCTCCTTTGATCTAAGATCACAAAGTCTTAAACCATGAGGAATAGAAATTAACTCATGTGTGGTTTGATGCCCTCCCAATGAGGAAAATTAAGGAAGCAATAACAAAAGATTTTTTTTAGTAATTTGCATATGCTGAAAAACTACCCATAATCCAGCAATTAAGATATTGTTGCCTGTAATAGGTGAGCAGTAAATACCCTTCTCCATGATGATACGTCCATTTAATGTGAGCTGTTTAATACAGCTATGAGGGTCTCATTTTATATGTAGGGGCACTTGTGTGTAATGAAAAAGCAAGCAAGCAAAAATTAAATATGTTGTGGCACTACAGTTATTTCTGGACCCTTGTACTGGTAAGAATTTAATTACAGTCATCCTTTCAAAAATAAATTAGTTCCTTTATAGTAATTTGTCCTCAGATGAATCTGAAGACCTAACATCCAGTATCTGCAACTCATTTGGGCTAAAAATAAATTTTTGAAGGTTTAATCCAGTGTACTTATATTACATTAAGCTCTGCTTGAAGAGTTTTATTCCACTATGATACAGCCAGGTATACCATGAAAAGAATTGTAAAGCAGGAAAAAAGTGTGAAAATTATTCAGCATAGTTAGCTTATCTTTCATGCTAGTTTCTTGAAAATGAATTGCTGGTATGAGTTATTCTTCAGTAGCTATGCCACAATAGAATTAGCAAAGGACTCACTATTTCCCCACTAAAACACTAATTAATATCTGTACCACTATTCTGAACTAGTGTAATGTAAAAGCTGTTTCATAGTAGTCTTCCAATGTGTGTTAATAATTCCATCATTCTGATTCCCCTACATGAGAGTGTCATATTTTCAGCCTGGCCCATATTTGGAGGTGACCATTGAACAGCAGATTTCTTATTTAACTCTGTTCTCTCCTACCATCCTGCCCTCCTCAATTCCCCACTCCCCACCCCAATAATGCCTCCCCTGGCCCAGTCAGCAAATCTAGAAATTAGTTAACTATTCAGGTACATTTTCTACATGCCAAATGTTGGAATACAGTTGAACCTTGAACATCACAGCCTTGAACTGCCTGAGTCCACTCATACATAGATTTTTTCAATAAATATATTGGAAATTTTTTTTTGAGATTTGCAACAATTTGAAAAAACTTGTAGATAAACTGCATAGCCTAGAAATACCAAAAAAGTTAAGAAAAAGTTTTGTCATAAATGCGTAAAATGTATGTAGCTCCCAGTCTATCCTTACACAGGCATAAGGTGAGTAATATTTAATATTAATGTGTTAGCTTTCTTATTGTTTTATAACTTTGTTTTCAAAGAATTACATTACTGTACAATATGCCTTCCTCTTGTAATTGGAGAAACTGTGTATTAGCCGATCATCATAGGTATGTTGGGTTTTTTTAATGTAAAAATGTTTCTAATACTGTATTATGAATATGGCTGAAAAACCATATGCCATAAAAAATTTATAAGGCTCCATTCATTAGTGTATAGGCTAGGCAACCATGAAGCAGTCGTATTGTTGCTTCTTCATTGTCAATGCATAAATGGCTATACCTGTAAATAAATATTCTTTTTCACATTATCTTTTTCTTTTTGATCAAGTCTAATGTTAATAATGTGTGTAACATCTACATTGTTTTGTATCATATAAGACAATATTAATGTAGGTACTGACAGACAGATGATTCATCTTATAAACAGATGACATAAACTTCCAATATCAATAAATACATTACAGTACTTTAAATGTATTTTCCTCATGATTTCCTTAATAACATTTTCTCTTCTCTAGCTTACTTTATTGTAAGAATACAGTATATAATACATATAACATTCAAAATATCTGTAAATGAACTACTTATATTGTCAGTAAGGCTTCTGGTCACCAGTAGGCTATGAGTAGTTAAGTTTTTGGGAAGTCAAAAGTTATATGTGAATTTTCAACTGTGAATGGGGTCGGTGCCCCTGGCCCCCAAGTTGTTCAAGGGTCAACTGTATATATTTCATTGATTTTTCAGGCATCAGATAATTTGTAGACATTGAGTTTATCAGGTATTTAAGTTTTGTCTATAATATGCCAAAGAACAGATGGAAATGGATTTTTCATTAAATTAATCAGCTATTTAGGCAGATTGTGTGAGGAATTACCTGAAACTCCTATTAGTCATTTTCTTTGCAGAGATTTTCCTTGAAGTCTATCTGTGCCACACTGAAGGTAATAAGATATTCTTCTTCCTTCAAATTTCCAAAGGAAGTTTCTGTAGATATTTTGTGAGAAGCGTGTCTTTTCTCATTTGTTTTAACACAGCATTTTGTCCACATATTTATTACAGTCTAGCTGATAAGATTTGAAATCACTGAAGTCAGGACTGAATATTTGTTATTGATATCACTAGTGCCTCTAGCAGGTATGTCACATAGTAGGAATGCAAAAATGGCTGTTAAAATAATTCAGTGTCCTTAATTATATCTAAATATTTCATAAGTTTCACATTGATTTTCATCTTTAGTGTATATGTTCAGGAAAGAAAGTTTTTAAAAATCAGTACAGTACTGGTTCATGACACTGCTTTGAGAAAGAGACCTGTGTTCTTCTTACTTGCTGCAAGTGACGAATCTCTTCTTCTCCCAAACTTGGTCTCGGTTGTGTCTTTTGGCTCAACATCTGCTAAGAGGCAAACACAGTTTTTTGGGTAACACTCCCATTTCAGGGAAAATGCTAACAAATGATTTTGAATAAGTGTGTGGTATTTAGTAGAGGTGGAAGAAAGACGTAAAGGAAGGGTGTTAAATAATGGTATCAAATAATAGAAGAAGAAATACATGATCTTGACAAGGTCATTCCCTACAAAAATTGTTCAGTCATAAAGTTTGTTTCCAGTGTCCCTCCATGGTCTCTCCGGCCACCTTCCTCTCAGAACTCAGTGCGTCAGCTAGGTAGAGCCCTAATAATTTGCCCTCTAGATTTTCTGAAACTACATATAGTTTTCTAATCCCCAACTGCTTAAGATCCTTCAGAACAGACAACCTCAGATTTGACTCAATATCAGGTCTTATTCTCTTTTTTGGTATACTGAAAATAAAATACTGAATAAATAAATAAATAAATAAATAAAAAAGAGTAAAATTTGGAAACTAAAGAAAAATAGTAAAGAGTAAACAAAGGCATCTGTTTTCTTCCCCATTCAGGATTTTTTGTGACTGTACCTGATAATCATGTATTTGGGGGAGAAATTATGTAAAGCCAAACTTACATTTAGAAGGCTACTTTCAACATAAAAAACTACTAAGGTGGCCAAATGGAAGAAACCAGTTTTTGTTAAGTCATCTCAGTTGGTCAATGATTGTTTCAGCATTATAAACAAACAAATAAATAAGCAAGCTTAGATAAGGCAACTTCCACACTTTGGGGCATGAAATGCCAGCCATTTCACTGAGCTGTAATCAACAATAGATAAGTCATCCTAACTACATATGTCTGGCCCAGGGCACTTATTTTCATTCTAATCAGTCAGATTCTGACAGATTTCTGAAGGTGGTAGGAAACAGAGACCTGGAAAGTTGAGTAAGAAAGATAGGATATTTGTGTGTTGTTGTTGTTGTTTTAATTTTTATTTTATATTGGAGTATAGTTGATTAATAATGTTGTGGTAGTGTCAGGTGTACAGCAAAGTGGTTCAGTTATATATATATACATTTATCTATTCTTTTTCAAGTTCTGTAATAACCTAAATGGGAAAAGAACTTGTTGGTTTTTAATTAGCATGGTATGGTAAATATTCAAGTAAACTCATTCATAATTTCAGTTGAAAGTTTTTTAGCATACCTCTTCCTAACGTAGATCTGTAGGTTTTTCTTACATCTAGAAATAAAAATCACTCATAATTCTAGCTAAAAGTTTTTTGTGTACCTCATTCTAAGATGGTGCTACATAGTTTTCCATAGTATCATTAAAATCTTATTCCTCTTGGGAAATTAGAAATAGCTTTACAGACTTACTTTTCTCTTGTTCATTCTGTTCCCCAATGCAAAATAGTATTGGAAATAATTTTTTTCAAATTCCCTCCCTCCAAAAAAAAAGAGAGAGAAGTTGTTTATCTGATTATTGAAAATGGAAAAAGACTCTTCTTGGGTTCTCCTTGCAGGGAGGCAGGACCCAGTCCACTCATCTCCTTCTCCGAGGGAAGCACACTTGAGGAAGAGTACAGTTCACTCCACAAATCCCCATGCACACAGACAGCCCTAAAGCTAGACCTGGCGAACAGGACTAGGAAGTATAGTGTAGATACAGATCTAAGCCACATAACAAAATATAGCTTTTTTTAAAAAATTGAAGCTGATATTTTAATTTATATCTATATGAAACTTGGGTCTGCTTCTCAATTTGGAACTCAGGGGCTAGTAAGGGATGTTTGTAATTATTACCCACAAACCACAATAGAAATTGAAAAATGTGATCTCATTGGCCTGTAACTTAAAATCCCAGAATAAAATTCTATGTGTGCCGCCATCACAGAGCAGGCATGACATATTCCTTATGCATTTGGGTGGAATTGTGCTGTCCAATATGGTAGCCACTAGCCACACGTGGCTACTGAGTATTTGAAATGTGAGTGGTCTGAATTGAGAGGTGCTGTAAATTTAATAGACACACCAGATTACAAAGACTTGGTTAAAATAAGTATATGTCAATAATTTTTATATTGATATATGTTGACATGGTAATATTTTAGATAGATTAAATAAGATGTATTATTAAATTAATTTTAAGGTTTTCTTTTTTACTTTTTAATGTAGTTTCTAGAAAATTCAAAATTCCACATGTAGCTTAAATTTTATTTTTATTGGACAACACTGAGTTAGAACACTGAAGAAAGTGCTTTTCTTTTTCAAGATGTGGATAATGTCCAGACATAGGAGGTCTTGGGCAAATGTAGTTAAAATAAGGGGACAAAACAAAGAGAATGGAAATCAGTGGCACTGTTATACAATGCCTACAACTAATTCCTATGTTGAAGTTCTATTTGGGGTTAAGTTAATATTTTCTTTGCACTTTACTCTTTGTGATTATACATAGTGTTTCCACTAAAATTCCAATCTCAAAATAGGATTCTGTGTTATTTTTTGAACCCCAAATAATTAAACTCAAATGAGTTTCTTTATACTTTGAGTAAATAAAAATAATTTTCTCTGTTATAAAGGGCAAAGAGACCAATTTCCCCATTTCTCTCTCTGTGTGTGTGTGTGTGTGTGTGTGTGTGTGTATGTTTCCTTGGAAATGTAGTAAATTTGAGTCCTTATGATAACTTTTGAAATATAGATAAATCTCTTTAGGAATTAAGCCAACTCTCCAGTTTTCACAATGTAGCAATACCTCTAAAGTTGCAGGCCAAATAACTTCCAGATATATCAGAACGTACCTCCAAAATTATCTCAAGTGTTCCTCATGGAATGTATGGGAGAAGGTCAGAAGGTATGGCAAGATAGTGAATCCTTTTTCTATCTTCTTCATTGCTGTATAACGTACGTGAAATTTTGTCCCAACTTCATAGTCACTGTTGCCCTTCATTACATGCATGTAGATCTGTTAATGCTTACCCTGTATATGTTGTGTTCTCAGTTCTATATATTGAAGGATATTTTTGTTGGCATGATTATGTTATTTCTCTAACATTATTTAAACTATGGGCTGAGTCTGAGCAGATACAAATCCTTACTGAATATAAATGTTAATCCAGCACTGAGAAATTATGATAGAATGAGCTAAAACTAAAGTGGTTACTTGCTAAAATGATCAGAGTGTTCTAGAAGCTGAGTCAGTCACCATGGTTGCTGGTGAGACACTGGGAAAAGACACATTCAGGATTGATTTTTTTTATTGAAGTATAGTTGATTTACAATGTTATATTAGTTTCAGGTGTAAAACATAGAGATTCAGTATTTTTATAGATTATGCCCCATTTAAAGCTATTATCAATATTGGCTATATTCCGTGTGTTGTGCAATATATTTTTTAAAAAAATTTTTAATTTAATTTATTTTTTTATACAGCAGGTCCTTATTAGTCATCAATTTTATACACATCAGTATATAATGTATATACATGTCAATCCCAATTGCTAAATTCATCACACCCCCACCCCCCTGCCGCTTTCCCCCCTTGGTGTCCATATGTTTGTTCTCTACATCTGTGTCTCAATTTCTGCCCTGCAAATCGGTTCATCTGTACCATTTTTCTAGGCTCCACATACATGCGTTAATATACAATATTGGTTTTTCTCTTTCTGACTTACTTCACTCTGTATGACAATCTCTAGATCCATCCACGTCTCAACAAATGACCCAATTTCGTTCCTTTCTATGGCTGAGTAATATTCCATTGTATATGTGTACCACATCTTCTTTATCCATTCGTCTGTCGATGGGTATTTAGGTTGCTTCCATGATCTGGCTATTGAAAATAGTGCTGCAGTGAACACTGGGGTGCATGTCTTTTCTTTTTTTCTTTTTTGTTAGTTTCTGCTTTATAACAAAGTGACTCAGTTATACATATACATATGTTTCTATATCTCTTCCCTCTTGCGTCTCCCTCCCTCCCACCTTCCCTATCTCACCCCTCTAGGTGGTCACAAACCACCGATCTGATCTCCCTGTGCTATGCGGCTGCTTCCCACTAGCTATTTTATGTTTGGTAGTGTATATATATCCATGCCACTCTCTCACTTTGTCCCAGCTTACCCTTCCCCCTCCCCATATCCTCAAGTCCATTCTCTAGTAGGTCTTTATTCCCGTCTTACCCCTAGGTTCTTCATGACCTTTTTTTTTTTCCCTTAAATTCCATATAATATATGTTAGCATACAGTATTTGTATTTCTCTTTCTGACTTACTTCACTCTGTATGACAGACTCTATGTCCATCCACCTCACTACAAATATCTCAATTTCGTTTCTTTTTATGGCTGAGTAATATTCCATTGTATATATGTGCCACATCTTCTTTATCCATTCATCCAATGATGGACACTTAGGTTGCTGCCATGTTCTAAGTGTCTATTAGTGTCCTAATAGAGCTGCAATGAACATTTTGGTACATGACTCTTTTTGAATTATGGTTTTCTCTGTGTATATGCCCAGTAGTGGGATTGTTGGCTTGTATGGTAATTCTATTTTTAGTTCTTTAAGTAACCTCCATACTGTTCTCCATAGTGGCTGTATCAATTTACATTCCCACCAACAGTGCAGGAGGGTTCCCTTTTCCCAACACCCTCTCCAGCACTTGCTGTTTGTAGATTTTCTGATGATGCCCATTCTGACTGGTGTGAGGTGATACCTCATTGTAGTTTTGATCTGCATTTCTCTAATAATTAGTGATGTTGAGCAGCTTTTCATGTGCTTCTTGGCCATCTGTATGTCATCTTGGGAGAAATGTCTATTTAGGTCTTCTGCCCATTTTTGGACTGGGTTGTTTGTTTTTGTAATATTGAGCTGCATGAGCTGTTTATATATTTTGGAGAATAATCCTTTGTCCGTTGATTCATTTGCAAATATTTTCTCCCGTTCTGAAGGTTGTCTTTTCATCTTGTTTGTGGTTTCCTTTGCTGTGCACAAGCTTTGAAGTTTCATTAGGTCCCATTTTTTTATTTTTGTTCTTATTTCCATTACTCTAGGAGGTGGGTCAAAAAAGCTCTTGCAGTGATTTATGTCAAAGAGTTTTCTTCCTATGTTTTCCTCTAAGAGTTTTATAGTGTCCGGTCTTACTTTTAGGTCTCTAATCCATTTTGAGTTTATTTTTGTATATGGTGTTAGGAAGTGCTCTATTTTCATTCTTTTACATGTAGCTGTCCAGTTTTCCCAGCACCACTTATTGAAGAGACTTTCTTTTCTCCATTGTATATCCTTGCCTCCATAGATTAGTTGACCATAGGTATGTGGGTTTATCTCTGGGCTTTCTCTCCTGTTCCATTGATCTATGTTTCTGTTTTTATGCCAGTACCATATTGTCTTGATTACTGTAGCTTTATAGTATAGTCTGAAGTCAGGGAGTCTGATTCCTCCAGCTCCATTTTTTTTCCCTCAAGACTGCTTTGGCTATTCGGGGTCTCTTGTGTCTCCATACAAATTTTAAGATTTTTTTGTTCTAGTTCCATGAAAACTGCCATTGGTAATTTGATAGGGATTGCATTGAATTTGTAGAGTGCTTTGGGTAGTATAGTCATTTTCAAAAGGTTGATTCTTCGAATCCAAGAACATGGTATATCTCTCCATCTGTTGGTATCATCTTTAATTTCTTTCACCACTGTCTTATAGTTTTCTGCATACAGGTCTTTTGTCTCCCTAGATAGATTTATTCCTAGGTATCTTATTCTTTTTGTTGCAATGGTAAATGGGAGTGTTTCCTTAATTTCTCTTTCATATTTTTCATCATTAGTGTATAGGAATGCAAGAGATTTCTGTGCATTAATTTTGAACCCTGCAACTTTACCAAATTCATTGATTAGCTCTAGTAGTTTTCTGGTGGCATCTTTAGGATTCTCTATGTATAGAATCATGTCATCTGCAAACAGTGACAGTTTTACTTCTTCTTTTCCAATTTGTATTGTTTTTATTTCTTTTTCTTCTCTGATTGCCTTGACTAGGACTTGCAAATCTGTGTTGAATAAGAGTGGCAAGAGTGGACAACCTTGTCTTGTTCCTGATCTTAGAGGAAATGCTTTCAGTTTTTCACCATTGTGAATGATGTTTGCTGTGGGTTTGTCATTTATGGCCTTTATTATGTTGAGGTAGGTTCCCTCTATGCCCACTTTCTGGAGAGTTTTTATCATGAAAGGGTGTTGAATTTTGTCAGAAGCTTTTTATGCATCCATTGGGATGATAATATGGTTTTTCTCCTTTAATTTGTTAATATGGTGTATCACATTGATTGATTTTCATATACTGAAGAATCCTTGCATTCCTGGTATAAACCCCACTTGATCATGGTGTATGATCCTTTTAATGTGTTGTTGGACTCTGTTTGCTAGTATTTTGTTGAGGAATTTTGCATCTATATTCATCAGTGATATTGGTCTGTAATTTTCTTTTTTGTAATATCTTTTTCTGGTTTTGGTATCAGGGTGATGGTGGCCTCATAGAATGAGTTTGGGAGTGTTCCTTCCTCTGCAATATTTTGGAAGGGTTTGAGAAGGTTGGTGTTAGCTCTTCTCTAAATGATTGATAGAATTCACCTGTGAAACCATCTGGTCCTGGACTTTTATTTGTTGGAAGATTTTTAATCACAGTTTCAATTTCATTACTTGTGATTGGTCTGTTCATATTTTCTATTTCTTCCTGGTTCAGTCTTGGAAGGTTATACCTTTCTAAAAATTTGTCCATTTCTTCCAGGTTGTCCATTTTATTGGCATAGAGTTGCTTGTAGTAGTCTCTTAGGATGCTTTGTATTTCTGCGGTCTCTGTTGTAACTTCTTTTTCATTTCTAATTTTATTGATTTGAGTCCTCTCCCTCTTTTTCTTGATGAGTCTGGCTAATGATTTATCAATTTTCTTCATTTTCTCAAAGAACCAGCTTTTAGATTTATTGATCTTTGCTATTGTTTTCTTTGTTTCTATTTCATGTATTTCTGCTCTGATCTTGATGATTTCTTTCCTTCTGCTAACTTTGGGTTTTGTTTGTTCTTCTTTCTCTAGTTCCTTTAGGTGTAAGTTTAGATTGTTTATTTGAGATTTTTCTTGTTTCTTGAGGTAGGCTTGTATAGCTATAAACTTCCCTCTTAGAACTGCTTTTGCTGCATCTCATAGGTTTTGCATTGTCGTGTTTTCATTGTCATTTTTGTCTAGGTATTTTTTGATTTCCTCTTTTATTTCTTCAGTGATCTCTTGGTTATTTAGTAACGTATTGTATAGCCTCCATGTTTTTTTCCCTGTAATTCATTTCTAATCTCATAGCGTTGTGGTCAGAAAAGATGCTTAATATGATTTCAATTTTCTTCAATTTACTGTGACTTGATTTGTTACCCAAGATGTGATCTATACTGGAGAATGTTCCGTGCGCACTTGAGAAGAAAGTGTAATCTGCTGTTTTTGGATGGAATGTCCTATAAATATCAACTAAATCTATCTGGTCTATTGTGTCATTTAAAGCTTCTGTTTCCTTATTTTCATTTTGGATGATCTATCCTTTGGTGTAAGTGAGGTGTTAAGGTACCCCACTAGTATTGCTTTACTGTCAATTTCCTCTTTTATAGGTGTTAGCAGTGCCTTATGTATTGAGGTGCTCCTATGTTGGGTGCATATATATTTATAATTTTTATATGTTCTTCTTGGATTGATCCCTTGATCATTATTTAGTGTCCTTCCTTGTCTCTTGTAACATTTTTTATTTTAAAGTCTATTTTATCTGATACGAGTATTGCTACTCCATCTTTCTTTTGACTTCCATTTGCATGGAATATCTTTTTCCATCCCCTCACTTTCAGTCTGTATGTGTTCCTAGGTCTGAAGTGGGTCTCTTATAGACAGCATATAGATGTGTCTTGTTTTTGTATCCATTCAGCAAGCCTATGTCTTTTGTTTGGAGCATTTAATCCATTCACGTTTAAGGTAATTATCGATATATATGTTCCTATGACCATTTTCTGAATTGTTTTTGGGTTTGTTTTTGTAGGTCCTTTTCTTCTCTTGTGTTTCCCACATAGAGAAATTCCTTTAGCATTTGTTGTAAAGCTGGTTGGTGGTGCTCAATTCTCCTAGCTTTTGCTTGTCTGTAATGCTTTTGATTTCTCTATCGAATCTGAATGAGATCCTTGCCAGGTAGAGTAATCTTGGTTGTAGGTTCTTCCCTTTCATCACTTTAAGTATGTCATGCTACTCCCTTCTGGCTTGTAAATTTTCTGCTGAGAAATCAGCTGTTAAGCTTATGGGAGTTTCCTTATATGTTATTTTTCATTTTTCCCTTGCTGCTTTCAATAATTTTTCTTTGTCTTTAATTTTTGCCAGTTTGATTACTATGTGTCTTGGCATTTTTCTCTTTGGGTTTATCCTGTATGGGACTCTCTGCACTTCCTGGACTTGGGTGGCTATTTCCTTTCCCATCTTAGGGATGTTTTTGACTATAATCTCTTCAGATATTTTCTCTAGTCCTTTCTCTCTCTCTTCTCCTTCTGGGACCCCTATAACGCAATTGTTATTGCGTTTAATGTTGTCCCGAGGTCTCTTAGGCTGTCTTCATTTCTTTTCATTCTGTTTTCTTTATTCTGTTCCACAGCAGTGAATTCCACCATTCTGTCTTCCAGGTCCCTTATCTTCTGCCTCAGTTATTCTGCTATTGATTCCTTCTAGTGTAGTTTTCATTTCAGTTATTGTATTGTTTATCTCTGTGTGTTTGTTATTTAATTCTTCTACATCTTTGTTAAACATTTCTTGCATTTTCTTGATCTTTGCCTCCATTCTTTTTCGAGGTTCTGGATCATCTTCACTATCATTATTCTGAATTCTTTTCTGGAAGGTTGCCTATCTCCACTTAACTTAGTTGTTTTTTCTGGGGTTTCATCTTGTTCCTTCATCTGGTACATAGCCCTCTGCCTTTTCATCTTGTCTATCTTTCTGTGAATGTGGTTTTTGTTCCACAGGCTGCAGGATTGTAATTCTTCTTGCTTCTGCTATCTGCCCTGTCGAGGATGAGGCTATCTAAGAGGCTTGTGCAAGTTTCCTAATGGGAGGGACTGGTGCAATATATTCTTGTCACTTATTTATTTTATGTGTAGTTTGTACCTGTTAATTCCATACTCCTATCTTGCCCCTTCCCATTTCCTTCTCCCCACTGGTAACCACTAGTTTGTTCTCAATATCTACATTCATTATTATACAATTTAAGCTGCAAAGTATTCTGGATTTTACTGAAACCAGTCATTTATCTTACAGTTAATAGAATTAGTACAGAGAAAGCTGAAGTGTCTTAATTAAGGACACATTCCATGTAAAGTAAAATAATTGAATTAGAACCCAGAGTCAAACATCTGTGTAGAATGCTATAGAGATTATTTTTCTTTGAGTCAGTCCTATTTTTCTATAACTTATCTTCTTGATCATAATTAGTAAGTTAAAACTTGCACTTTTCCTCACACTGATGTTCAATAAAGATGGAACATGAAGTGAGAATGAGGTATAGTGAGCAATTGCCACCAGATATCAAAAGAACATTTTCATTTGCCAGTTCATACTGCACTAACATTCTCTCAAAATAACATTCTTATGTTCTGTCTGTGCTCTTTCTGAGTGGATAGGTTATTCTTTTTAATTAGATTTCTTTATGACAGCTCTTACAGATACAATCACTGGATGAATAAGAATCACAATTGTTTTGTCTTCTTCTAGGTTTTTTTGTCTCATTACTCAAATGTCTTTAACTTGACTCTTTCCATGTTTCTTCTAACTTACTAATCTCAACAACGCTTTTGGTTAACGTCAAGAAAAAAACTTCCCCAGTAAAATTTCTTGGAAGATTGAGACAAAGTTGGCCACTCCCTGTATTCCAAACTTCTGAGACTTTAATCTATTCCAAGGGAATTTTCGAAGCATTATAATCAGGTGGTTTAAAATGAAAATCACATTATACTTTGAAACAAAAGACACTATTTACAGGTACAGTTTTATAAATATTCTTGAAGTGGCGGAGTCAAGATGGCATTGTGGGAAGACATGGAGTTAGCATCTGCCCACAACTAGGGCGCCTGCTGGTCACTGGTGGGGGACTCTGATGCCCAAGGAGACGGGAGGAACCCCAAGGTGAACCGGTAGGTTGTAGGGGGACTGAGGGGGAGGAGAAGTGGAGGGCAGACAGAATCGGGGTCCCTGAGGCTGGGAGATCAGGAGAGGCAGGTGGGAGGAGCCATCCAGGAGGAGCGGGAGAGGAGCGGAGGGTGATTGCCCCACCCACTCGGGCATAGGGAGCCTGCTGAGCTCCCGGGCCGATCCCCTGCCCTCCAAAGTGCCCTCCAGGCCGCGTAGGTCCTTGGGAGCATAGGAGGGAGACTGGGGAGATCAGGAGAGTCAGGCAGGAGGGCCTCTCCCAGACCAGAGGAGCAGGAGAGGAGAGGAGGGCATTTACCCTGCCCACTCAAGCCAAGGAAGCCTGCTGGGCTCCCAGGTGAGGTCCCCTGCTGTCTGAGACCAGGGATGGGAGGCATGCCTGGGCTCCTTCTGTTCCTTGAGGCTAAGCCCCACCCCCACAGCCCTCAGGGCCTTTTCCAGCCCTGTGGGTCCTGAGCATTGGCCCTGCCCACCACCCAAACCTCGATCTTGCTTAGGCCCTGTGCTCTACAGCCAAGGCCTTACCCCCTGCTTTTTGGTTTTTTTTTTTTTTTCCTCCTCCTCTTTTTTACTATTGTGGTACTGTTGTACCTTCCAGTTGTTGATTCATCTACATTTTTATTTTTATATTCTTCCTAACATATCTGTTAGTTTCCTAGTCTAATTTTATTTTTTACTTTGTTATTGTTTTTGGTTTTTATGCCACCCAGGCAGCTTGTGTGATCTTGGTTCGGGAGCCTGGGGTTGGGCCGAAGCTGCTTGGGTGGGAGCTCTGAGTCTGAACCACTGGACTAACAAAGAACCTCAGACCCCAGGGAATATTCATTGGAGTGAGGTCTCATGGAGTTTCTCATCTTAGCACCAACACCCAGCTCTACCCAATAGCCAACAAACCCCAGAGTTGGAAATCTCAGGCCAAACAACCAGTAAGGCAGGAACACAATCCCACTCATAAAAAATATAAAAAATAAAAAATAAATGAGATGGCAAGAAAATATGTCACAGATGAAGGAACAAGATAAACACCTATAAGAGTAAATAAATGAAGAGGAAATAGGCAAGCTACCTGAAAAAGAATTCAGAATAATAATAGTAAAGATGATCCAGAATCTCGGAAATAGAATGGAGGCATGGATTAAGAAAATACAAGAAATGTTTAAAAATGATCTAGAAGAACTAAAGAACAAACAAACAAAGATGAACAACATAATAAATGAAAAATACACTAGAAGGAATCAATAACAGAATAACTGAGGCAGAAGAACGAATAAGTGAGCTGGAAGACAAAATGATGGAAATAACTGCCAAGGAGCAGAATAAAGAAAAAAGAATGAAAAGAATGGAAGACAATCTTAGAGACCTCTGGGACAACAATAAATGCACCAACATTCAAATTATAGGGGTCCTAGAAGAAGAAGAGAAAAAGAATTGGTTTTTCGTTATAGTTGAAAACTTCCCTAACATGGGAAAGGAAATAGTCACCCAAGTCCAGGAAGCACAGAGACGCCCATATAGGATAAACCCTAGGAAAAACACACCAAGACACATATTAATCAAACTAACAAAAGTTAAATTCAAAGAAAAAATATTAAAAGCAGCAAGGGAAAAACAAAAAGTAACACACAAAGGAATCCCCATAAGGTTATCAGCTGAGTTTTCAGTGGAAACTCTGCAGGCCAGAAGGGAGTGGCAGGATATACTTAAAGTGATGAAAGAGAAAAACCTACAACCAAGATTACTCTACCCAGCAAGGATCTCATTCAGATTCGATGGAGAAGTCAAAAGATTTTAAGACAAGCAAAAGCTAAGAGAATTCAGCACCACCAAACCAGCTTTACAACAAATGCTAAAGAAACTTCTCTAAGTGGGAAACACAAGAGTAGAAAAAGGCCCACAAAAACAAACCCAAAACAATTAAGAAAATGGTAATAGAAACATACATATCGATAATAACCTTGACTGTAAATGGATTAAATGCCCCAGCGTAAAGACACAGACTGGCTGAATGGATAAAAATATTCTCAAGGGGCACTTAATGAAAAGATACCAAGTAGAATATATTTATTCAAAAATATGGGATCCCCTAGCTCAAAGAAACTGTTTGACATTCTTTGGTATTTAAGATATATCATTCTTACATAGCTAACTTCATTGGGATTCACCACAAAATGCTTGTGTAAATGGAAATGATTTTTATTAAGGAAAAATAATATATTTTCAATGTATTTGAAAACTACAGAAAATTGAACAGCCATATAGACATATTTTTTCCCCAGGACACAATCTGTACTTCTTTCAAAGTATTAAAGGAAGAAAACTACAATGCAACATAAAATTTCCTTACTGCATAATAAGCCAGCTGGCTTTACATTAGGGCCATTTTAAATATATCTACTTTTATCAGTGTAAGCCTGTCTCCTCATAGGATCAAAAAGGACCTAAAGGAATTAGTGTCCATGTGCAAACGTTACTGACTTCTTAGTTGAATTTTGCAACAAGAATTCATTTCATATAACCTGGATCTTCATGGTTCATTCAGAAAAGTAGGCAAACATCTGTTCAAGGAAGTCATTAAGAAATGGATGGAATTCTGTTGCTATTTACACATCTGGAATTTAGTACCAGACACTGATTTAAAAGTACTTCATACTTATCCCATAGTATTAGATTACTTTAGGATTGGGCCATATTTCTATCATGACTTCATCTAAGCAAGAATTTATGGGCATCTTTAAACCAATGAAGCATCAAAAAATTTCCTGATATAAATATAAATAAATTTAATAAGGTTCTGGTATGTCCCTGAAAGCACACTTGACTTTTTTTACCTCCATCACCTCAGACCACATCTTGTTATTCACCTATTTATTGCCTCTGCCAAGAGAACATTGTCAGTACCCCATTGCCAAAACCTGGCTCTTGGAGCAATGAGTGAGCATTTTTATTATTCTTTTAATAATTTAAAGAAAGTTTTAGATTTTATTCATATTTTTTGTGGAGTAAGCAAATGTTCATATTTAAAACTGATATTTTTCAGAGCAAGGTTTCAGTTTTTTCCTCATTCTGTTTAAGTTTTCTTGCTTTTGTTGCAAGAAGAATTCACTGTCCTTAATAGTTCTGCACATGCTCTTGGAAACCAAAAAAGAATTTATCATGTTGTACATTTAAATTATTTTTTAATCTACTTAGGATTAAATTGGTATCAGTTCTGTGTACATGCACAGAGTAGATAAGAGAGAAATGTGTTGGATACTCAGGCAATTGATCCACCTAATTAAGGATCATTGTTCATCATTTTCCTTCTGCAGCAGACTCACCTCCAACACACTTTGTACTGGTATAGCAACCCCCTTTGTTTTCATTCTAGACACAGAGAGTTGGTTTATAAGAAAGGAACTGCTGGTGACAGGTTTGATCTGAATTACTTTTTAACCAGGTTGCTCATGCCATTTAAAAATAAAAAATGTGTTTATTTTTAATAATGAATTATTTTTCTAGGAATTTCAGAAGATTCACATGTCTAATATTTCCTCATTACACAATTTATTTTCTCATTGTTTAAAAACTAAGTTGTATACTCTCCTCAATTACTATTCTTTCATTTATTCAATAAATATTTACTGTATACCTAATATGTCATGTACTATGCTAGGGCACTAGACATAAAATCTTAAGTAAGATATACAGTCCCTGCTGTCCAGAAACTTATTGATTAGATGAGGCAGACATTAATCAAATGATTATGTAAATTAACATATCTTAAACTGTGATTAATTGTGTTGAATAAAGTTAGTGGGGTAATGAAAGTGAATAATGGGAAAATTTTAATTTATTTATCAGATCAAGGAAAACTTTCCTTAGAATGTGATATATGAGCTGGAATTTGAAACGTAAGTAGTATTTAATTAGTTAAAGAGAAATCTTTCCAGAGAAAGTGGCACACATAAAGATCTTGAGTAAGTAAGACTCAAAAATGTTCAACTTTACCAAGGCATTTAAAGTGAGGAGAAGAATGGAACACTTTGTGTCTGGGGAGGTAGGGGGTGGCTGATCATAAAGAGCTTTGCAAGCCTAAATCATGGATTTTGGTCTCTATTCTAAAAGCAAAATTATTGAAATAATGTATGCAGGTGAGGAACATAACCCTTCCTGCATTTTTAGGTCACTGGCTGCAATATGATGTGTGGGTTGAGGGTTGGGGGTGGCTAGCTGTGATGTAGGAAAAATAGATTGTGGTAGCTTGGACTAAGATGGAAGTAGCAGAAAGACAAGAAAATGTATAGATTTGAGACATATTTTTGAGGTTATCTACTAGAGATGCAGTAGATATTGGTGAGAGATTTCAAGGATAATTTAGCATCTTGGTTTATACAGTGGAATAATCTCAGTGGCATAAACTGAGATAGAAAATACAAGAAGGAGAATTAGTTTGAGATGGAGTAGACAATGTGTTCTTGACAGATTAACTTTAATTAAAATAGTCTAGTAGAGATTTGGCTCAGTTGGATATTGGCTCAGAGACAAAATCTTGGCTAAAAGTTAATTTAAAATTAATTATTGTATAGATTCTAATATACTTGTGTAACCACAGTTTTACTAAGACAGAATAGAGCAAGGAGTAAAGAAAGCCTATAATAAAATTTGAGAAACTCTTGAATAAAGAAAAGCAAAGGAAACTTCAGAAACAGAGTAGTAAAACAAAGAGACTATGCATCAGAAGAGGCAAGATAGAGAGTGCTTCAAGAACAAAATTGCCAAAAGTGTTAAGGGCTCCTAAGAATCAACTAAGATAAACATTGAACCATCGCCTTCATTTAGTGAAGTGGAAGTCATTGGTCTATTTACGAGGAGTCATTTTGGTGGTGTGATGGAGATAGAAGCCAGTTATTTGGAGTAAGGATTAAGCAGGAAGTGAGAATATTACTAGCTTGGATTAAGGCATACATTTGATGGATTTTACCTTTCAGATAATCTGAGAGTTAAGTGGTGAAGAAAATGCGATCTTGGATCAAGAGGAGGTGTCGTTGTTATTGCCATTATAGTTATTGCTATTTGGGGGATGAGTTTTTGAGAAGAGATTTTTTATCATACTTAAGTGCTGATTAAAAAGTTAAATTTCAAAAGGGAGTTGTTGGTTCAGGAAAGAGAAATTTTACTTTATAGAATTAAATCCCAACCCTGGCTACCTAAAATCACTAGAGGGAGGGCACTTTCTAAAATTTCCCATACCTTGGCTCCATCCTGAGATGTTCTGATTAAATCAGTCTGATGTAGTACCAGGGCATTTGCAGTTTTTTTAGAACTCCCCAGCTGATTCTAATGTCTAGCCATGATAAAGAAACATAGCTCGGGGCTTCCCTGGTGGCGCAGTGGTTGAGAGTCCACCTGCCTATGCAGGGGACACACATGCCCGGTCCAGGAAGATCCCACATGCCGCGGAGCCGCTGGGCCTGTGAGCCAGGGCCGCTGAGTCTGCGTGTCCGGAGGCTGTGCTCCGCAACGGGAGAGGCCACAACAGTGAAAGGCCCACGTACCACAAAAAAAAAAAAAAAAAAAAAAAAAGAAGAAGAAGAGAAAGAAACATAGCTCTATAGTAGCACTGTCCAAAAGACTTTTGTGACACATGATCCTGAAAATATTCTATATCTGTGCTGTCCAATATACAGTGGCTGCTAGCTTCTTGTGACTACTGAGTGTTTGTGTCTATGGCTAGGGCAAATGAGGAACTAAATTTTTATTTAATTTTAATTAATTTATATTTAAATTCAAATAACCACATGTGTGATCCAGTTCTATAGTGCCAATTTTCCACAGTGGAGAGGGGTCAATTGGTCATACCAAATACGGTGGACTGGTCTTAGGTAGAAAAGATGAATGTTGATTATGTAAAATCAGCTGGTTGTCTTAATAATTCATCCTTTAAAAATAAGAAAAATATGGACATGCCAGATGCTTCCCCCTCAATCAGAAAGCACACACACAGTTTGCTTAAAAAGCAAAGAATGCGAATCAAAAGAAGGCTGTTTTACAGGCTTGTCGGGAGTCACCTCTGTTCTAAGTTTGGGGGCCTCCAATGAATGTATCAATTCTTAACAGAGATTTGTTATTTGGAAGAGCAGTAGATGCAGAAGGTGGTTGAATATTTAAGCATGATCATACAAGGGAGGAAAGATTTTCTGTCTATCCTCCTAGGTTCAATTGCTGGGGCTATGAAATAAACTGATATACGGCAGATTAACAGGATAAGAGGTATACAAGTTTATTATTTTTTAATATTACATGCACAGGGGCATCACAGGCAAAAAAGTGAATACCCAAAAAAAGCAGTGAGATTTGAGGGTTTATATACCATGTTAATAGAGGAAAGGGAATGGAGATGTAGGCAACTTAGGAAAGAGTAAATAATTTTTAGGAAAAATAAATGCGCCCCTAGTAAAATAGATGGGTGGTAGAATAGTTTGTGACAAAGTTTGTCTGAATGTGATGCTGACTTACTTCTAGTCTCCTCTTCCATGATAAGAATCAACCTTCTGTGGTTAATGAAACACCCGGGGAGGAATTTACCACAATTAAATTTCTTCTGGAGGATCTGTCTTTAGGGAAAAAAAGGGGAATTCAGAGAAAGCCTCTTCTTGCATGTTCTGTTTTGCAAGTGGCTTCAGCTCAAAATAATCAATATGTCATGCAGCTATTTTCAGGTTGCATGTCCTGAGCTTCTTCAATCCCCAAACCAAGTAAACTATCATCTAAGGTGTAATTTTTATGAAGCAAAAATGGAAACCTGAAATATACCTCCATAAAAATTCTCTCTAATATTCTTTTTTTCTCTAAAATAAATACAAAATTCCTGTCTTACTTTCTCAGCTTTCGTTTTCCTAGGGTAATTTTGTGAAACCTCTTTTAACTTCAGTGTTTTACTTACAGATAAATTTCCTGATCTGGAGTTACAAGTAGAATAGTTATGGAAAAGAACATATTGTACCTATTGAACAGTACAGCACAGTAGTTAAGAGGGTGAAATTTAGATCTAGTGTTAATAAGTTCAAATCCCATATCCTCTTACCAACTGTATGACCATGGGAAAATTATTTAATATTTCCTGGCCACCATCCATTCATATAAAATTGGAAATAATGCTAACAATCTCACAGTTTTTTTCAAGATATACTTGTCACATACAACTTGATACATGTAAGACAAACTGTGTCTAGTATATAGCAAGTACTTGTTAATGTTTCTATTTATCCAGATAAATCTTTACTGCTGATCAATGTTACTTGAAAATCCACCTTGAAAATTTACTTTAGATAAAGGTTTTAATTCCTAATAAATACCATTTCTACCTAAGCCCTAACTTAATAATTTAAATCATTATAAACATTGTCTTTTTATGTGAACAAGAGTTTTGAACAAAGACGTACTATGCAGTTATAAATATTGCCATAAAAGATGTGCTCTCTGCACCCAAGAAAATATAGAATGAATAATACACTCAAGACAAATTAATAAAACACTCCTTCTTCAAGGTCTGTTGTAAACTGTTCTCATTCTATGAGGTTGTCCTCTTCTGCATGGATAGAGTTGCCTCAGAGACATTAATTCTGTTTATTTTAGCGCATAGGAAGGAAAAAAGGAGTAAAGTGCAAGAATGTGGACCATAACTCTCACATGTCACTTTTCTTCACATCCAAGTGGCTGGAACTTCGTCACGTGCCCACATGTAAGTGCCATGTGCTCAGTTAAAAGTCAGGGGGTGGGCTTCCCTGGTGGCGCAGTGGTTGAGAGTCCACCTGCCGATGCAGGGGACACGGGTTCGTGCCCTGACCCAGGAAGATCCCACATGCCGCGGAGCGGCTGGGCCCGTGAGCCATGGCTACTGAGCCTGCGCGTCTGGAGCCTGTGCTCCGCAACGGGAGAGGCCACAACAGTGAGAGGCCCGCGTACCGCAAAAAAAAAAAAAAAAAAAAAAAGTCAGGGGGTTCAATAACTGAAAGACGATTATCTGGCATTACCAATATACAATAATTGTAATTTGTGTGGTATAAGTATAGGTGGAATGAGGAAGAAAAGTTAGCAGTGAAAAGGAAGGAAGGAAGAAAAGAAGGAAGGAAAGGAAAAATATATTTATTTTTTATAAATAAAGAGTATAAGATTTTACCTGAAAATTATTTTATTTATGAAAATTCAGAGTGAGGACATCAATTACGGATTAAATTATATATATATATATATATATATATATATATATATATATATGCAAAAAGGTAGAAATTTGTCTGCATTTGACACCTGGGTAAGACTTGGAAAATTCAAGGGAAAATAAGAAGGGTTTTCTAAAGGAAAACAAAGAACAAATGGTGAAAAAATATATATGTTATCTGAATGGTGGGAACATCAGTATGGCTCTAATGGAAAAGGAATATTAAAAGTCATTCAGGGAAGCTTAAACTTAGCATGTAATGAATTTGGAATGAAATAAGAAACAATTGTGTTTTTAAGAAAGAGTGATTTAATACAAGCATTCTTTTTAAAAAAAATTTATTTCATTGAAGTATAGTTGATTTATAATGTTGTGTTAATTTCTGCTGTACAGCAAAGTGAGATATATATATATGTGTGTGTGTGTGTGTATTCTTTTCATATTCTTTTCCATTATGGCTTATCACAGGATATTGAATATAGTTCCTTGTGCTATACAGTAGGACCTTGCTGTTTATCCATTCCATATGTAATAGTTTGCATCTGCTAATCCCAAACTCCCAATCCATCCCTTCCCATCCCGCCTCCCCCTTGGCAACCACAAGTCTATTCAATAGAAGCATTCTTTAAGAAGATCCAAAGGCGAACAAATGCAGGATCGATTTGGAGAGGAAAGGGATAGAGTCAGAATTTAAGATGAGGAGATTCATAAAGGGCGCCAAAGATAAGGCAGGGCTGGAGGAATGGAAACGAAGGGATATTACAAAGGATGTTTCTAAGGAGGAATTACAACCTTTGATACTTTGTATGGCTTAGGCACCATGTATTCTGAAGTCATAGAGATCTTCTGGGCACATGAAGGAATTGGGTCTAAGGAGAAGTGGACAGAAGCCCACAATCCTTGAAGTCAGTGAATGGCAAAATATTTCATTTACAGAAATTTTGCTGAGGAACATTAAAATTGATTATCTTTTACTTCAGTGGTACTTCTTCCTGCCTGAGGAATATTATCTTAGCTTCTAAGGACAAGAATAAGTCTGAGAAAAAACAAAATTTTATTAAAGAAGTGGCTTAAGTTAAAAAAATAGCGTCTTCATTGATATGCAGGATTTCATCAGCCCCAGAACAGTGAGAATGGAACTTGGGCTTTCTTCTTTAAAATAAGCAATCAAATACTTCAAATTCTAAAGAAATTAAGATATAAACTTAGCCTTTTAAGTCATCCAGTGATAATATTATTTCAATATTATGAACTAAGTTACAACTAAAATTTAAAATAAAGCATATGGCATTGATTATTTACAACAGAATATTATTTCTTTTGTTTGAGAAGAAAAGATTCTAAGTATAATCTGAATATCAAGTAGAGTAGCTCTGCCACAGAAATACATTAATGAATTAAAATGAATTAATTATTGTATTTAAGAAAAATACAATTACAGCATCCTTACCTTTGAAGCTTCAGGCACTTCACCACCTTTAGAATTAAGAGTTAATTAGGAATCTAAAATTAAAATTGCTTCATTAATACAGGTTTCATTATTTTTCAAAGGAGAATTGTTAGATCTTTTATTGATACTGTTGCTTTTGAATAACATGATTGGCATAAATTACTGTTACAATTTGAGGTATTTTCACACTAACTAATGGCCTCAATTTGCCTTGGAGTTTTAACTATTTGATGACAAAACATAAAGAAAAATACACATTTAGAAATAAAAGAAGAAGGAAGGGAAAGAAGGAAGGAAATAAGGAAAAAGAATAAAATCAAGTTATTTGGATGATTTCAAATTAGTGAGAGGAAAAAAAAAAAAAAGTCAGACAAACAACTCACCCGGAAGAGAAACTCCAAGATTTCAAACACAATGAAAAGCAGTGATGAAAAAGGCAAGGAATTTTACTGGAAACACAGGACTTACCTGAAAGTACAAATGCTAAACAGTGAGCCTCTCAGACATTTTCCACCACCTGTCTCTCAAAACACCAGCTGCCAGATTTCTCAGAAGAAACTGGGCCAAGAGAATAAAATCCATAGAGATTAAAACGTGGTGGTCAGAAAAACAAAAACAACTTAAGTCCTGTCCAATTTCTCTACAATAATGTCTAAAATCCAAAAGCCAAACCTTTCTTATAGAATTTCTAATCAACTCTTTTGTCTTCATTCTTAAATGTGAATTGGCATCCCAAGATCACCATGGTTCAAAGGAACAAGCAACAACAACAAATAGCACACATAGACCCAAGAATGCATTAATCAAGAAAGAGGATGGCATGGAATCAAGGAAATACCCAAGATGATACCAGTCATGTAGTTGACAAATAGGGCAAATCAGTTTGCCTTGAATTTATAGGAAAGGGCCAACAAATGTCAGTGATAAAATAATACAGTAGGTGTGTTTATCCATTCTGAGAGCAATTGCACATTTCTGTCACAGTCTGGAGAAGAAATACCTGGATAGAAACCAAATAAGTAAATAACTAAATAGGAAACATGAGGCAACTTTCTAACTCTGGAAGAGTAGTTCAAAAAAAAAAAGAAAAGAAAACGGAAATGCAATTATAATTTACTATATGGTCCTGCTATGAACCATATCTACAAAGTTATAATAAAGATAATTAATTCAATCATATTAGATTATATAACTGTCAATATATTAGCTCCTAAGGGTAGGGGTAGGGGTTGAGAATGTGGTAGTGTTGAAATTTTGAGACCTAATCTATTTTTTTCCACAACCAACAGATAGCTTATTAAATCTTCCAAATTCAATAGATATAATGTAAATTTTTTAAATAAAAATATCTGAGGAGGGCTTCCCTGGTGGCGCAGTGGTTGAGAGTCTGCCTGCTGATGCAGGGGACATGGGTTCGTGCCCCGGTCCGGGAAGATCCCACATGCCGTGGAGCGGCTGGGCCCGTGAGCCATGGCCGCCAAGCCTGCGCAACCAGAGCCTGTGCTCCACAACTGGAGAGGCCACAACAGTGAGAGGCCCGCATACCACAAAAGAAAAAGAAAAAAAAAAAAAACCTGAGGAAATGATTCAGAAGAATGGAGGTAAATTCAAAAAAGAAACATTTTCAAGTATGGAAATTTGTTTTCCTGGGAAATTGAGAATCTGGAGAGGGCACAGGTAAAAAGTGTGGTTGGGGGGGCACTGGTTTTCATTTTAAGCATTAGGGTTGCATTTGACTCTTTAATGAATATGTATTACTTTGATTTTAAAAAAGTAATGGGTATAAACTTCCTGCTTCTGGTCTGGTATGTAAGGACCTTGAAAGTTATCACTCTGTTCTAACAAGAAGTAAACATCTGAACAAATTGAAAAATCAACAGCTCTTAGATCTGTCAGAGAAGTGAGATCACAAGGCAAAGCACTGCCCCCCAAATTGGAGAGATGGATACTGGAGCAGAAACCCATGAGCTGAAACCTCTGCAGGAACAAATATAAGTGTAGTAAAATCTAAACTAAAACTGAAAATTTCTCGGGGCTCAGGGTGGATAAGTCTGAGAGTTAAAAACTCCAGAGGTGAGACCAATCTTAACTTCCATCAGGAGGAGGGGAAACATAACCATTTTGAAACATGCCAGAGCATTCTGTTCTTTTTAACAAGGCCTACCCTCAGGAGAACCTAGTTAACTAGAGCCTAACCTATAGGAGTTTTATCAAAGCCTAACCAACCTGAGGGAAGGGTATTGCCCAATTCCAGCCCACTCTAGCCATCCTGTCCCACCTAAGGATGTGGAGGGCTGGGGGTTGGATTGAGAAGCACATGGCAAGTTCATGGTCCAGAGGCACAGACTAACCAAAACATGGAAACCTAATCTTAGGACCATAAGATACTTCCCCTCCCCTGACCCTTAGCAACACACCACTAAAGGCTTATTTACCAGAGTTCCTTTGACCTAGTATATCATATCTGGCATTCAACAAAAATATCACAAAGCATATTAAAATGCAAGAAGTAATGAGTGAATTATTTTGATCAAAATAGCTGAACAGAGTCTATTTTAGGTAGTTTTATAGCTTACAACATCTATATAATCCAGTGATGAGAGAATAAAGTGAGACAACACATCTGATCAATTTGGTATCAGTGGATCCTAAAAAAGGAGAGCAGCTGTTTAATCAGATGTACAAGAGCAAATTAATTGCTAGTGAATTATCAAATCATTTTTTGTCCATAATATTTGACCCAATACCAGATAAATATTTGTCTTTAGTCCATACTTTATAATAGTGGTATATAATGGAGAAATAAAAGAGCAATATCATCTTCCTTAAAATATTTAATCAAAGATATTTAAAAATCCTAATTTTCTTCTCACATCCCCACAAGGAATACATCCAGCATATTAGGAACACACACACACACATACACACACACACACACAATTAATATTTAAGAAACATTTATTAAGGAAGCTCTTTGCCAGAATCTTATTATTTATTAGAATTGAAATCAAAACATAGCAAAAGTGATACTTTGGCATAAGGTCTAGCAATAGGAATTAATATTTTTCTCTCCATATATTTCCAGAAGCACAAGATTATAAGTCATTCAGGTCTTGGCCCAACTTCAGATGTTAACATAAAAACAGTGTGAATTATTCAGAGCTCCAGAATTTAGGTTATCTTTAACTTTTTCCATTTCTTTCTTTAGGACATTGTGTCTTACAAATCTGGAATTCATTACATAAAAGATTCTCAAGCTACCTCATGTTCTTTTAGGGATGTAATGAATGTCTTGTTTTTCTCCTTTCTGAAACACCATCTTCATAGGGCATGTTGCTTCTTATAAATATAACTTCCAGTCAGATATTTATTTTACAGTGACCAGTAAGAACCAATCATAAATATTACCAGCTAAATGGAAGGCTCTAGCTACACTTTTACTTTACACAAGAATGGGAGTTTTGCATTCACTTGAGCCCTTGAAGAGCTCTTGGATCTTAATAAATATTGAATGGCCAAATTGCCCATAAATTTAAGACGTAGTGATTTGTTTAAGATTGGACATTGTACATATGTGTATTCCTAGGCAAAAAAAAAAAAAAAAAAAAAAAATCACTTGAAAAAATAACTCCCTATCAGCAGCAGAAATAGCTAACATTTATTGAATTTACTATGTGCCAGGCAGCCTTAGGAGCTTTATACACTTTCAGTTTCTCACAGCTGTGTTGTTATAATGTTATCAGTACTGTTGCCATTCTAAAAATGAGGAAAATGTAACTTGTTTAATATCATCCCCCTAGTAAGAGTCTGAATTTGAATTCAGGCATAGTCATTCTAACTCCAGAGCCCAAACTATTAATCATTATGTTAAAAGACCAGT